>NW_028318492.1:3577500-8377500 GCF_062004578.1 Staurois parvus | reverse complement strand
CCCGGAACGGGAATCCAGGCCCCCGGAGGCCGTAACGGTTGAAGAGGAAGAAGAATTCGAGGTGGAGGCAATCCTGAAGTGCCGACGAAGGGGGGGGCCAGACCCAATTTCTCATCAAGTGGAAGGGCTATGGCCCTGAGGACAATTCGTGGGAACCAGCCCATAATGTCCATGCACCTAGACTTGTCCGGAGGTTTCTTTGTGATCACCCGTGGTGGAGAGATCGGGTGGGCATCCGGAGGTTGCCCGTAGCGGGGGGGCAATGTCAGGGATCTCCTCGATCCCTGCCGCGATGGTCTCGGCGCAGGCGCACTGCTCCGCCCTGTACATGGGCACTAGGTCCGGGTCGGCCGCGGCGTTCGAGTTCGCGCATGCGCAGTAGAAGCCGCAGCCGCCCGCTGGGCACCAATGGCAGTGCAGGGCGGGATATTTAAAGGTCCCTGAGCTGTCATTTCGTTGCCTTCTGGTCTTACCTGCTTCCTGTGATTCTGTACCTGTGCCTTGTAAGTTTATTGACCTGGATTGTTCTTGACCTGCTGATTTCTAATGCCCAGACCCTTGCTTGCCTGACCTCTCTCCCTGGATGCCCCTCATTAGATCTGACCTCCTGTTGCTGACCTGGCGTGTGACCCGACGATTCTCTGCCTGCTCCCTTGTACCCTACCGTCCTCTACGTTACCGACTCGGCCTGTCTGACTACGCACTTGCTCAGCCATCCATCCATCCCATCAAGGTCACACGACCTCCTCACATCTGGCTCTCCCTGGTTGGAGCCCCTGGCGAACACCCCTACCACTGACAGGTGTGCTCAGTAGTGGCGACCTGGTCTCGGGGTACTACAAGTCCATCCCCACCATCAGGGGCCCTGGTGAACAAGTACCCTGGGGCTTAGACTCCGCGCTCTGGGCACGCCTGACCAGTGGAGTGCTAGTGGTGCCGCTCGGCGGTCCCTCACAGTGTCAGTGACACAGTACTCTAGCATGTGTAATAGTTTTTTTTTTCTTTTGCATTTTGCTTAGATTAAAACAGCATCAGTAGCATCCTATTCTGATTCATTATAACTTGAAAAAAATCCTTTTTATGTAGTTTCAGATGTGAAACCTGATTTTTTTCAGAAGCAACAATCATAAATTGAATTAACTTGTGAGAATAGCAGCCATGACAGATCTAGAAGATATAGGAAATTGTACTCTTAAAAAATAAAGCATAAGCCCTCAACTTCATATAAACTGGGCATTGGAACAACAGTTTGTGATCATTTTTATAGCAGTATTACAATGCACTGTGGTAGATTTATTAAAACTGGTGCATTCAGTAGCTGTGCATGATAGACAATGCACTGGGGTAGATTTATTAAAACTGGTGCACTCAGTAGCTGTACATGGTAGGCAATCAGCTTCTAACTTCAGCTTATTCAATTAAACTTTGACAATAAAATCTTGAAGCTGATTGGTTTGTGTGCAGAACTGTGCCATATTTTGAACTCTCTAGTTTTAGTAAATAACCCCCATTGTCTTAAAGAAACACATGGCTATGCACCAAAGAACTCAGTAAGAGAAGCAGCAGCAAAAGGCCTCCCCACAAGATTCTCCATCTGCATGCACTGCAACACCTGCACCCTTGTGTGCTTGAGGGGGGGGGGGATTTGACAAGGAGTTTGAAAGTCTTACTTTAGGGCACATCAAATTGGAAAGAGGATCAGCACAGCATCACACTATGTGGGGTCAAGCATAGGCTTGAGCCTTCCTATAAATCTCTTAACTCCACCCTGCCATCTAAAGCAGCAGCAATATCCTTGACTAGTCAGGTGACCCTTTGACAGCTGCTGGAACAGAAGAAAAAAAATGTCCCTTTTTAACCCCCATACTCAGCTTCTCTGATGGCTTTACAGCTGCTCCCATTCAAGCTGGGGGAGTCATTCCCCTGCCACAAGTTTATAGCTCATACTGCTCCCCAGTGCATATTGTAAAGTACCCACTGACCATTTTGTGCCCAGTAGGCCCCCTGCACTTTGGTGATGGTGAAAGCACAGTCAGACCCTTCTTCTCAATGGTCTCATTCTGTGATTCACCAGTTTCCCTAAAGTGCCCCAAAGCCTATGCAACGGCCCAGGCAAAATGTTGCCATGCCATTTTTCAGTTGGTATGCCTGTGGGGCAGTAGAGATTCACTGGACTATATATTCTTGCTGCTTTTCAGGAGCAGATGGCTGCCCCTGCACTGGCTTGTGCCAGACTAGTCATTTGCAACAAGATCACCAACATGATAGCCATACTTCAGGAAGGAAACATTCACACCCTTGCCTGGCACATGGCCTGGAAATGGTGGCACAGTGATTACTTTGGTTAAGAACCCTGTCTTCCAGACTATCATGTGGCAGGCCAGAAGAATGTACAGCCATTTTATACCCAGCAAGTGTTCTTGACTGAAATGCGGTGACAACACAAGCTACTTGCCAAGCACCTCATATGTGATACATCCATGCTCTTTAACTTAACATTACCTATGTTGTGATGCCTTCATCAGCAGCAGGTCATTAATGAGTATCTGTGTGAGTGCAGGATGAAGACAGGCTCAAGAGGTATCAATTAATATTATGATCATTGTGGTGTTCCTGCTGGATCAAACACTATATGGTGTTATGGAACTGGACACACAACAGCGGGAGGAAGTGGATGACTTCCTGCTGGCCCTTTGCCTACTGTCTCTATCTCTGTGAGGCAGAGGCAGCAGAAGGCTGAGGAAGAGTATGAGCAGGAGGGTTAGCGTGCTGGCAATAAAGGGGTGGAGGAATTCAAAATTCAGAATTGTGAATGGGGCCTTAGGCTGCAATTTTAGAAAAATACTAGGCATATTTTATCGCAGAAAACAATTACAGTGAAATATTTTAGAGACAATAGCAATAAACATTGTGATTACTTCGCGCACAGTATGTAAGCAGCATTTATTAGTATGCAGTTTCCCAGGCAGACAATGGACAGGTTTATGATTAGAAAATAAAAATTAGAGTGATTTTTATAGCAGAAAAAGCAACAAATATTCTCTATGAAGAGTATGTAAGCACCTTTTACTAGACCATAGTTTCAAAGGGAGACAACAGCCAGTTTGTAATAAAAAAACAACTTTAAAGTGTATAATTTCCCAAATGTAAACCATAACAATATTCCATACACAGTGCTTAAACACTTTTACTAGGCCACATTTTGAACAAGAGACACACCAGGCAGCTCTTACTCAATAAATCATCTTTAGAGTGTAATTATTTTGCAGACAAAAAAAGCAAGAAATGTGCTGACTCAATACACAGTATTTAAGCAGTTTTGTTATACAAAGAGTGACATTGTAATGTTTTTATTTTGCAGAAAAGAATACCAGAATATTGTAGTGATTAATAGGGATCAGCTCAAGATTCGGCTTGAATGTCCCCAAAACATTTATCTGTTCAGTGGGAAATGAAGGTTATGTATAGTAGCAGTAGCTTTGTCAGGGGTAGCAGGCATGTGACCTGGAATGGTTTAGGAAGAGGGAACATGGTTCCCCCATTTCCTGGCCAGTCAGGCTGCATGCTTGGATTAGGAACTAGTATAGATTTAAGGGGGGGCACATTTTTCTTATGTGGAATCCTCCTTAAAATCCATACCAGTCCCAATGGATTTCCTGTGGGACTTCACTTTTTTGTTTAAGTACTCCCTTAAATCCATACTAGACTCAAAGCACCTGGTATGCATTTTGGGGGGTATTCTATGCAATTTTGTATGTCTTTCTTGCTGTAAGATGTGTTACAGCAAAAATCCCATCTACATGTCAATGCCAGCTTTCACAATTATTTTTGAGCAATTTTAAAACTTTCTTTTGTACTGTAAATGTTAATGCCTATTTTTTTTTGCAATGGTACAGGTTCCCAGGGCAGTGCCCACCATCTTACCTACTAGCCCAAAAAATGGACATGTTTAATTTGACAAACCTCTCCTATTGATTTTAAAGAGATTCGGATTCAGCGCCAAAATGTCTATGCAGTTCACTGAACCTCTGCTGGACTGAACGCAGGGCAGTTTGGCTCATCATTAGTGGCTACTTACACAACATTTAAGCACTTGTATTAGGGCACATTTTGAACAGGAGATATCAGTCAGCTTTTAATGAGCAAATCTATATTTGAGTGTATTTGAGTTTTCACAGAAAAATAACACCAAATGTAATGACACAGTATTTAAGCATGTTTAACCACTTGCTGAGCACCCACAGTACTTTTACTGGGGGGGGGGGGGCGTCATGTAAATGCAAAGCAATGTACCAGTACGTCGCTATGCCTGTACCCACATGGTGGACATTCTGTAGTGCACAGCATTCCCCCCCACTACCAGATACACCAGAATGTGGATCCCAGTAATCACATGATCACAATGTCAACAAAGCTGTTATGAATCATACTGATTCATAACAGCTTTGCTTCCCTTGCTAGTGAGTCACAGCCCTTGCATGATACCTGGGCCAATCACAGCACCCTGTACCATGTGATTAGCTGTAGCCAATCACAGATCACTAATATTCTGAACTGTCATGAGCTTAACCCATTCAAGACATTCCAAAGCACTGCTGGTGCAATGATCTTTACTACACCTGCAATGCAAAGTGTGCAAAAAAAAAATTCCCTGATCACCCCCCCCCCAGAGTAGTACAATGTTATTATGGAAACATTGAACTACTCTGATGAAAGTTTTTCTTTTAAATAGTAAAAAAAAAATAACAAATAATGTTAAAAAAATGTAAATATTGAATAAAAAATGATTTTACTTTTTTCAACTACATGCGACTGCCTGCCCACTGCCAATAGCAACCTCAAATAGCATCAGGATCAGTTAGTGCCCCACTCAGCCACCAGGGTTTTGCATTTGATAGATTGCCCTCGTACTATCTCATTCAGGCACTAGGTACCTTTAAATTTAGTGGCCAAAATGTCCAAAGAAAGGTACACTTATAAAGAGACCTACATGATTTTGAGCATGTCAGATGAGAGTGAAGGGTAAGCCTCTCCAACAGAATCCACCTCAGAATATGAACCTATAGAGAGCAATGGCAAACCGATAGGTAGCTCAGACGATAGAGAAGAGGTTCCTGCTAAGATCAGGTGTACCCGACCCCATGTAGTTGAAGTGCTAAGAACGCATGACTTGTCTCATATGCAGCAGGGTACTAGTGCCGCACGAACGGCCTAGTAATCCTGGCATTTTACACACCAGCACTGCAGTATCACTTGGTGACATGGCGAGTCCCATAAATGCAGTCCAAACTGGTTTGGTGGATATCACTAGTAGGGTCCCACAGCAACCAAGAATTTGAACACCGGCCGTAGAGCCCATAGTGTCCTTCTGGATGTGCTTGCAAATCCTGATTTGCAGCCCACAGATTCTGCAGCACCAGCTATTCCCCCATTCACTGCCCAACCCAGAATTCAGGTGGAAAAAGAAAATTGAACAACTCCCCTTGATTTCCTTGAGCTGTTTTTCATGGAAGATTTGTATCAATTGATTGTGGGCAAAAGCAATTTATACTCTAATTAAATAAACTCTGCGCAATCAAAATTATTTATACCTGTGAACTCATATGGCTACATAAAAATACTTAATATCATACAAATACAAATGTGAGTAACCCAAAAAATATCATTAAACATCCAACATAAAATATATTAAAATGTATATATTGTGTGTATATAGTGAATCAACAAAGATGATATCCCCTAACACTCTGTATAATAAGTAAAGAGTCCACCATAAATCTTCTTCCACCTTTATGAAAGTCCATTTATATATGAAATCCACTTTGTTGAGATTAATCACCACAAGTAGTGCTTCCACAACCTTCCAATGAGGCAGCTTACCTCAAATACTTGACCTGTATACTATCAATATGCACCTTGCCCTTTAAGGGCTTCACTCCAAACAGTTATGCCGATGTCATATCCATCACAAGACTTCCTATTTCTTAAAATAGATGCTCATAGGATCAAAATAACCTCCTTGCACAACATGTAAAACTCCTGTATATCATTTATTAAACAATAAAATAAAACTCAGAAAATAAGTGAACTATGTCCAGTGCACATAGAATAAATTCTTTAAATCTGTTTCTCCCTTAAGGCTGGATAATGGCTTCAGATATCTCACCAAGAAGGCCAACTTCTGGTCCCTCATTCATTGTATATAAAATGTTCTGTGCTGCCATGGCCAGGTATAGATATGAGATGATAATGCACGTCATGCATTTCAGGGATAACACTCTCATGAAAAAAAAACCATTACATGCCATCCATGGCTTTCTTGGGATCTCCCGTCCCACCGAGGAACCTGAGAATGCAGCCGGTAATTCAGCTGGCTGACCAGCGGAACCACCGTCTCTGATTGGAGACCAGAATGGCTCCAATCATCTCTATGGTCTAAGAAACTGGAAGCAATGAGCATTTCATCACTTTGGTTTTGGTTATAGACATATTTAAAATGGGAAAGCATCTGACACATCTTGGTGTGATCACATGCTTTAAGGACAGAGGAAAGATCTAGAGTCTAATAGATCCCAGATTTCTCAGAAAAGAGTACCTGGCCCTGCCTATTGCTATCACGGGATATTTACATTCCTTGTGATAACAATAAAAGTGATAAAAGAATGAAAGGGACAGTGTAAAAATAAAAATAGCAAAATAAATAATTTAAAAAAGCACCCCCCATGCTCATGCTCAAGGGAGAATGCAAGTGTTGGTCCTGTGTCAGTATGCAAATAGCAATTGCACTATGCATGTGAGGTATCAGTGTAAATTTCAGATTGAGGGCAGTAATTCTAGCACTAGCCTCCTCTGTAAGTCTAAAATGGTAACCTGTAAAAGCTTTCAAAATGTCACCTGTAGATATTAAAAATGTACTTAGTTGCTGTTGCAATGGCGTGTGCAATTTTAAAGCATGTTATATTTGGAATCTATTTTCTCGGCGTAGCATCATCTTTTATATTTTACAATCAATTGGGCAATATGTTGTGTTTTTGTGCATGTATTTATTCCAAAAAATTTGCGTCTGAAAAATCTCTGCACAAAGACTGTGACAAAAAATTGCAAAACCCATCATTTCATTTTCTAGGGCCTCTGCTTTAAAAAAATATATACTGTTTGGGGGTTCAAAGTAATTTTCTAGCAAAGAAAATGTGTTTCATATAAATAAAAAGTGTCAGAAAAGGCTTGGTCTTTAAATGGTTAATAGAATGGGTGATCTGTGGCAACTTCTAATGTTGAGCATAAAATGCCAGGATAGTTCAAACACCTCACCCCAAATGACCCCTATTTGGAAGTAGACAACCCAAGGTATTATAACCCTGATGAAGTTATGCGACTTAGTGACGATACGTGTGGGGAGGAGTCAGGTGATGCAGGAGACGGGTTTCCAGTGGTGAGGGAGGACATTGATGTTAATGCGATCTGAGAGTTTTGTTTGCTGATATGCAAGTGACCATTTTACCTAAGTGAGTGCACTGTCAATAAATCTTTTGATGTTTTTTAAGTACTACACTATGGTGGCCTTTCTGTGGTCTTGATTTGACATATAGAACAGCATAATGGTGCTGCAGCACAGCAGAGGTCAGGGGATATTGAGAACTCAGATTAACACAGGACTAAGTAGGGAACCTTAGACTGGTGAGAAAAGTGCCCTGAGAAGGTGGGATAACAAACGTGCACATTGACCTATTATAATTTATAGGTGAATGTCCTAAGGCGAGAGTCCGCCTATTCAGCACATGTAGTGGTGCACAGTGATGTACTAACAGCACTTTACCAACAGGAGCTCACATATATTCACACTAAGAAGAGTTTTTCCATCTTGATACATATGTTGGAGAGACTTTACTGAACTTATGATGAAAGTGATGATTTTTATATGTATCTTTGCGCAGATTGAATAATTATTTTGGGTTTATAGCGCAAACTGTTGGTGCTATATAAATACTGTATAATAATAGTAATAATAATAATAATGACACTAATTTAGCAGTGCAGCAGTTATATATTTTTTTTATTTACCAAGGTATTTGCTGAGAGGCATGTTGAGTGCATGGACAATGTTTGTTTTTGCCACAAGTTTTTGCAAAATGATATATTTTGTTTCCACAAAGTTGGCACTTTAATAAGATATTTCTCACACATGCCATGGGTATATGTGGAACTACATCCTGAAACACATATTCTCCCAAGGATGGGGATACCACACATGAGAGACTTTTTGGTGGTTTAGCCATGTAAAGACCTCAAAATCCAATAAGCACCTTCAGGCTTTTGTGTGCTATTTCCTCAGTACACTTCCTGACTACCTATCACAGCGTCAGGGGCCCTGAAATGCCAGGATAGTGGAAGCACCCCCCAAATGACCCCTTTTTGGAAAGTAGATACTCCAAGGAATTTGATAAATGGCATAGTGAGTATTTTGCAGATCTCATTTGTTACCATAAGTTTTTGGAAAATGAAGAAAGAAAATTAAAATGTATTTTTTCTTTTCTTTTTCAAAACCTTGTGACAAAAACGGATATCTGCAAAATACTCACCATGCCTCCTCTTATCAAATTCCTTGGGGTGTCTTCTTTCCAAAAAGGGGTCACTTGGGGAGTGTTTGCACTATCCTGGCATTTTAGGGCCTCTGAAACTGTGATAGGTAGTGAGGAAGTGACATGAGGAAATATGCCCTTTGCAAACCTGATGTAAAGATGGTCATCAGATTTTGGGGCTTGTATGTGATTAGACTGCCAAAAAGTCTCTCACATGTGGTATCTTCATACTCGGGAGAAGTAGCAGAATGTGCTTTGGGATGTTATTCCACATATGCCCATATATATATAATTTAAATATATAATTTAAGTGACGACTTTTGGACTTAACGTGCAAATTCCTTGGTCCTTGGTGTGTCTACTTTCCAAAAAGGTGTAATCTTTTTTTTGGGGTGGGGGGGGTTGTATTGCCCTGGCATTTTAGCGCCTCAAGAAATGTGATAGGCAGTCAGAAAGTAAATGCTGCATAATTGCAATTTCAATATACGTACCATAGTTTGTAGGTACTATAGCTTTAACAGAAACCAATTAATATACACTTATTGGGCTTTTTTTTTACCAAAGATATGTAGCCGAATACATTTTGGCCTAAATTTATGACAAAATTAGAGTTCATTAGATTTTTTTTTTTAATATTGTTTTTTTTTTTCAAAATTTTCCTTCTTTTGTCTTTATATCTCAAAAATAAAAAAAACCCAGTGGTGATCAAATACTACCAAAAGAAAGCTATATTTGTGTGAAAAAAGGATATACATTTTGGTTGGGTACAGAGTTGAATGTAATGGACACAGCTGAGCACATGATAAAAGGCCACTGTGATTGGCCTTTTATCTCATCACGTGATCAGCTGGACATAACATAACATACAACATAACAATCCCAGAATCGCCGGGTGCGCACCGCTGGGGGTGCGCGGGAGGTTGCGTTCTGGGAGGACATCATATGACGCCCTTCCGCAACTGGACAACCACGCTGTAGCCATTATTCAACTATAATGCGTTTAGCAAGTGGTTAATGCACGCTACAGGTATCATAAAACATATCAAGATTTATTACCAATATAGAAGCTTACATAAACTGACAGGCACCAGAGATTTGGTTACACCAGAGTCTGTAAACTGTTCTGAACTGGGGAGCACTCTTTGGCTAACTGACACAGTACACAAAAATCTGGAAAGCTCCAATGCAGAGTTCAGTGATCAAATGCCAAAACAGGCTGTCTTGTTAATGGATTATGAGCTGTAATGCCCCACAATGCATCTACTGGGTTATGGCTTCAACATGGTGCCTACAATAATACTACCTAAACATACCCAAAATATACTATGGGTACTTAAAACCCAGCTGTGGAAGCAGAGGAGGTTGTATGAGCAGGAGTGCCTGTACTCAAAAGGCAGTTGGAAGGACAAACCAAAATAATACCCATGACCCTTGCAATAAGAGCAATAGCAGAAAACTCGTGCTGAAGAGCAAGATGAAACAGACTAAGCATGCCTAACACAGCTGTTAATGATGCAGCCATTAATCCTCCAACATATTAATCCTTTCAGGGTAAATGCAGGAAATATAGGAATAGTGTACCATGCTCATATGGGGGCAAACCCCAGACATATCATAGTTGTAAGCCTGGTAAGCTTTTTGCACTGAACAATCACAGTAAGAAAGTGCTGAAGAGTGCAGAACTTGTCACATTCCATACATTCTGCCATGTGACATATGGGATCAGACCAGAAGCTGTGTTGTGAAAGGCTTTGTAGCTAATTTATCTTGCACACTAGGTGTCAGGTGAGTGCCATTATCAGATCCCAGTGCCCCCAAGGTCAAATTATAAGGAGGCCTGACATCTTCCTCATGGCAGAGCAGAGGATTAACTGACCCAGAAAGCTGCACAACAAGCCCAGCTCAGCAGCATATTGATGAATCTTGAATGGAGAAAAATAATCTTGATAATAGTAAAAGGGTTTTTTGAAAAAGGGCAGTTTTTATGAGGACACTAGCAAAAAATAAAGCATACTAGGGATAGGAGGGGTTACACCTAACTGGCTAATGACCTTTTTTTATTATCCAGTATTGAATTGCTCCTAAAGGCAGCAGCATAACACACTTGTCTTTGATCTATGTGTGTTTCTGTGCCTCTAATGAACAACAAAGAAATTATTTTTATGGCATAGGAGTAATCTTTGACTTATAGGTGACACCCAAAACATTCCTGAAAATAACGCTTTTGAGGTCTAAGTAATTATAACTGAATGTCACGAAAACTACATTATGATAACACTACAGCACAATTGCAATTAACTTTAAGTGCAATAACCACTTTAGCTCCACCCTAGGACTCCCTGTGCAAAATCACACACATATATATATATATATGTGATATGCTCTCCTGCCGTGATTGTGAGTCGGGGGGGGGGCCAAGCACGCACGCTCCGCCTGGTGATGCCGTGATTCGGTGCTGCACCAATCAATCAGAAGATTCAGACCAGAGATGTTCGGCCTGGATCTGCTGATTGATCACTGCCCTATCAGAGATCTTCCTGTACCTGTGTTTACAGAACACAGGCACAAGAAATGATGCAATCTTCTCTCTCTGGGCACATTGCGATCCAGAGAGAGAAGAAAGCAGATATATGTCAGTAAAAACAGCACACTTTTACAGTAAAAGGTCACAACTAGGTCACATTTAACCTCCTGATCACCCCCCAGTTAACCCCTTCACTGCCCTGTCTCCAGCGTTATTAGTACAGTGTACAGATTTTTTTACTGATCATTGTATTGTAGTGTCACAGGCAACTTCAGCTAGCATTAGCGTCAGTTAGCATCCCTCTCAGATAGCGTCAGATTACATCAGTCATCACATTTAACCCTTTGATTGCCAGAAACATGCTCACATACACAATAAACCTCCATTGCTTGTATAGTGTCTGAAAGGATCAATAGGTTTGATCAGATCAAAGCTATACCAACGTTCACAATAGTATAGTGTCAGCCAGCACCTGCATTTAGCCCCTACACTTAACCCCTCCTTCTGTCCCAACAAGTGCAGTGTCAGTAGATCACCGTCACTTGATACATTGCACACAAAACCACAGTGTTAGCAGAATCAAGCCTGATCTCTGCTAGCACTTGCAGGTATATTTTTTTTGTAGCGGTTCAAGCAGTCCCTGTGAGCCAGGTGCTCCTTTTCCTGTAAGTTGCACTAAGTACCTATACATTTAGTGGCCAAAATGTCCAACGAAAGGTAAGGTAGTGAAGAGGCCTACAGGATTCTGACCATGTCAAGTGAGAGCGAAGGGGAAAGCCTCACTGACATAATCTGCCTCAAAATATGAACCTGTAGATAGTAGCGGCACTCTGACCGATAACTCAGACAATGGAGTAGAGGTCCCTGCCAAGGTCAGGCATACCCGACCTAGTTCCCAGGTTGCTGAGGTAGTACAATTGCATGATGATTCTCATATGCAGCAGAGTGCCAGTACTAGTTTGGTGAACTGCGACCTAGTACGTCCTGGTCTTTTACATACCAGCGCTGCAGTCCCATAAGTGCAGTACAAACTGGTGTGGCTAGAACAAGTAGTGTCTCCCAGCCACCAAGAATTCAAACACAGGCCCGTAGAGCCCATAGTGTCCTTCCAGATGTGCTTCCAAATCCTGATTAGTAGCCCACAAACTCTGCAGCACCCATACTTCCCCCTTTCACTGCCCAACCCAGAATTCAGGTGGAAACAGCAAATTTAAATACTCCCCTTGATTTCTTGGAGCTGTTTTTCATGGAAGATCTGTGTGGATTGATTGTGGATCAAAGCAATTTATATACACAACAATTTATCTCCGCCAACCCAAATTCAAACCTTGCCAGACCATTTGCATGGAAACCTATTACGGTTTTAGAATTTGAAGTTTTTTTGGGGCCTAACCCCTAATGGGTATTACTAAAAAAATGAATTGCGGTTGTATTGGTCCACAGACCCAATTCATCATATGCCCATGCTCCCTGCTGCAATGGCCAGGCATAGATATGAGAATATAATGAGATTTATGCATTTCAATGACAATACACTCTGTTGTTCTCTGGGTGACCATGAATTTGACTGGCTTCACAAAATTTGACCCCTCGTAAATCACCTTAACAACAAATTTGCAGATGTGTACACTCCCAAGCAAAACATCTGTGTTGATGAGTCCCTCATTAGTTTTTCTGGCTGCTTTGCATTCAAACAATTTCTCCCCAGCAAACTTTCCAGATATGAGGTCAAAATGTATAAGACCTGTGAGAGGGCAACAAGCTATTCATGTAATTTTTGGATTTATGAGGGAAAAGATAGTCACGTGCAGCCCCCCGGATGCCCAGACTACATGGGGAGCAGTGGCCAGAAACTTTGGGACTTGGCATCACCCTTTTTCCATATGGGGTACCACATATACGTGGGCAATGTTTATACAAGTGTGCCACTATTTAGACATTTATACAATCTTGGAATTGGCTCATGTGGCACCGTGTGACCTAATCGCAGAGGCTTCCCCCAGCGGCTTGTAAATACCCATCTTAGAAAGGGGGGAAAAGCCTGCTTGAAAAATGATGAATTGCTTGCAGTGAAGCGGAAGGACAAATGGGATGTTTTTGTTGTGTCTTCCTTTCACGCAGACACAACCATCCAAATTTCCATGGCAGCTGGTGTTGAGAAGCCCCTCTGTACCCTTGAATATAACCTTAACATGAGACGGGTGGACTTCAACAACCAGATGATGAAGCCGTACTTAGTTTCCTGAAAAGCCAGACGCTGGTACAAAAAAAGTCTATTTATTTCACTTGGCTCTATATAATGCTTTTGTGCTTTACAAAGCAACTGGATGAAGTGGATCCTTTCTAAAATTCCAGGAAAAGATCATCATGGCCCTTTTGTATCCAGAAAGTGCTGGCCAAAACCCCCAACCCAGATGCAGTTAGCCGGCTGCATGGGAGGCATTTTCCCAATGACATTCTTGGTACTCCAACCCAAAAGATACCCCAAAAATGTTATGTCTGTAGCAGACACAGAATTAGGCATGACACCAGCTTCTTTTGTGCCTCCTGTCCTGGTCAACCTGGTCTCTGCCTCAAGGACTGCTTCCTTTGCTACCATACACTGGTGGACTATTATTATAGGGTACAACAAGGCACAGTCTAGGGCACATATTGTATGTGCACAGGGTCTCAAAAGATGTTAGGTAGTCAGGAAACTGACTATTGCATTTTGAGAGACCCTACCATCTGGTCTCTGGTCATCTGCCATCTGGTCTCTCTCCAAGTTAAAAAAGTTGTTTTATTGAGTTAGTGTTCTATTGTTACTGTTTTATTATTAACTGTTGCTGTTTTCTTTGAAGGAATGTCATTCAGATGCAGCACCGATCTATTTATTCTGACAGCAACAGGGGGGTCTTGCTCTCAGAATATAAATAAGTGTGTGCAGCGCTGTTGGATGAGATTTTTCATTCGCAGTTAAAAAAGAGCATATATGCCCAAGCATGGGGGCCTGGGGTGGCCAGTGGATGGATGACCCCTATGCTTAAGCATATATTTTTTTACATTTTTTTTGGCAGAGATTTCTTCATCTACATCAATCTATGTGAATAGAGAAATCTGTTAGGTTCTTTTTTTTTTCATTCAGCCCATGGGTTGAACAAAAAAAAAAGAAAGTTTCATGTGTGCCCACCAGTAGAAGTGGTTGGATGCAGGAAGGTATATGTTAATGGTAGGCATACCACACACTTTTTCTCACAGAGATTTCTTCTCTTTTTTTCATTCAGCCCGCAGGCTGCATAAAAAAAAAGAACATAGCATATATACCCAACAAGAACCAGTGACATACTGGTACATCACTGGACTTTGAGTGGTTATACCACGATGAGGCCTGTAAATTCCAATATCTATACCTTAGTTTGTAGACACTATAACTTTCACACAAACCAATTAACATACACCTATTTGGATTTTTTTTACCAAAGACATATAGCAAAAAACATTTTGGACTAAATCTATAGGATATTTTTTATAACAGAAATGAGAACATATCTTTTTTTTTCAAAATTTTTGGTCTTTTTTTGTTTACAGCACAAAAAAGAAAAACCCAAATACCAGCAAATTAAATCTCTATTTGTGTGGGAAAAAAAAGGACATAAATTTTGTTTGAGTACAGCATTGCATGACTGTGCAATTACCAGTTGAATTAGCGTAGCATCGTACTGCAAAAAATGGCCTGGTCAGGAAGGGGGATAAATCCTCTGGAGGGCTAGTGGTTAAGAAGTACTGCTTAACATACCTGCAATTGTTGAAAACAAGTGAATGAGACTCTTTATAGAGCAACATATAGGCTTCAGAACTAGTATTTTTTTTTTCAAACCAAAATCCCTTATAAAGCAAACCTATGTCATATGGTATCATTGAAATGCATAGCAGAGGTACTAATATGTGGCCAGAAACCATTGGCAGTGCTTCCCTTAACACCATGTCATTGTCATTATATAATATTAGGCATTTTGATTACTAAACAAGAATATGAAGGATAATAATTATTATTATTATTATTATACAGTATTTATATAGCACCAAAGGGTCTGCTCAGCGCTGTACAATAGCGGGGGGGACAGAACATGAGACAAAACAGTACAATACAATACACGAGGGGTTCGAGGGCCCTGCTCTTACGAGCTTACAATCTAAGATATAATGGATATAACCTGTAAAATAATGGATAACACACATTTTAGAGATTTAGTGAAAAACCAAGGTCAACCTTTTTAGTTCATAAGACGAGTAAAGGTGATGACTGAAAACAGATCAGTACAGGGGTGATGAATTTTACTCAATGGTTTTCAAATGACTTTCTGCTGAAAATGTTCATAATTATTCTAGTTGGATGGCAGCTACACACCTGCTGGCTTCTATTTTTAGGAATATTTTAGGTGATACATCATCTCATGCCAAATGAAAAACTAAAAGGTCACACTATGTCTGTGTGACTCTTTGTTGTCTGTGTTAAAATAGAAACATAAGAAAAAAATTACATCATTACAGTTGGAAAGACATGAATTGTACTGTCCTAAAATATTGACTGAACTAATTTGCATGACATAATGAATAGCAATAAATACCAGTATTCATTATAGATCTGAATGACAGAATCAAAGAAACCTGTAATCAGTAATAAGAGCTTGCCAAGTTTTTAATAGGGCATTTCCTCTAACATTAATGCATGAGGCATGTGCTTTGCAACAGTGTAACATGTTGTTTTATATATCATATTAGTGTATAGTTGAGAGAAGCGTGGGCAACCAAACCCTTTTGGGGGCTAACAACAAAATCTCAAACAACAATCATTGCATTGCAAAATGACTGCAAGAGGCTGATTCACTAAAGGCAAATAGACTACTTACTTTACAAGGGAATTTTCCATTATCTCAGTGATTGTAATAAAAAGTCACTTTGCAACAGATACCCATATACATCATATGAAAGCAAAATAAAAGCAAAATAAATAATTAAAAAAAACACTATGTTTGCTTGCACATTGTTGGATAATGTAACTCAGCAGACCCTTACCTCATTCACTATGTTAAGAGAAAATTCCCTTGCATAGTGAACATCCTAGTTACTTATAATAAATAAATACCAAGTGTTTAGTCAATCGTCAATCTTCAAATAATACCCAGATTATCAAATAATTTACTAAAACTGATTTAAATAATATAATGGGTCGGAAGATAAAGAGCTCTACCATACATGCTGTATACAGCGTGAGAACAAGCTTCGAGTGATAGAGCTTTTAAGAACACCGCCATTCGCATTTCTTATTTTTAAGGGATTTTCTTGCCCATTTTTATTAAATTAAAGTTTAATAAACTTCTAGAAAATAAAATCATGTTTCTCTTGCAGGGGTTTTCAGAATTTCCATCCACAGAAATCAGTCTTCATATACAAATCTGTGTACATAACTTGCAGCCCCTTGCTTCTTTGGCTACCACCTGTCTCTCCTAGGTGGAGCCCTCATGACTCCTTAGCAAAGACCTTCTGCTTGCTGGGATAGAGCTCAGAAACCTAGTCAGGTTTCTCCTAAAAGCCCAGCACACACCTACCCAATTAGTGATCTGGTGGTTCTCAAAACATGGACTCAGTATTGGAGATTTCATCCCTCCCAGGTCTCGTAGAAAACTCCAGGTCCCAAACCAGGTTTTATCAACTGATAAGGAAACTGAAAAGTCTGTTTCCTCCAAATAACACAAGTTCCCCAAAGCCCCTCAATCTGTCTGGATTAGAATTCTGGATCATTAACTCTTTTTACACTGTGGCAGGACATTTCACTGCCACAACAGATATACAAGAGTAGGATATTTGTTTTTGGTTGACTTTGAGATATACTTAGTAAAAGTCCTTCAGTGTATTTTAGATTTTAGTCACTTGTAGAGATCAGCATTGTTTAATCCCAATGGGTAAATGCCTAAAACCAGTTACTGTGCTGCATCTAAGAAGAAGCAGCATTATCATCCTAGGACAAGAAGTGTGTTAGGACTACAGAATGCCTATCCCCCTCATCTCTATACCTCAGGGGTTGTGTTCTGTAGTCAACAGAGGTAGTTTAGGAAAAGAGATAAGATTGCTTGAGATAAAATTGCAGAGTGCACAAGACACAGGATGGCACTAGTTATCTGGCAGGATTAGTACTACACTTATCAAACAGAATATGATAATAAAAACACTTTTAATGGTCTTTTGTATCATATTTAAGCAAACAAGAAAAGCTAATTTTAGAGTTTACAGAATTTAGAGTTTACAGAGTTTTAACTTTTAGAGTTTGCATACATTTCAGTCTGTATGTATTTCAGGAGGTATTGCAGAGATCAGTCAACCATAAATTCATTAGAAATAGTTTCTTTGTCAGATGTAAGGTTGCCACCTCATCCCTTAAACCTGAACATATATTAATTACACAGGTTCTGAGGCTAATTTAATTCAGATAAGCCATACTCTTTTAAATGTTGTGATTGAATAGGGGACATGTTTGACACCTATACCCAGAGATTGCTAATAGTATATATTTACCAGGTGCATCATCCAACAGATGCAAACGTGAAAGCTATTTATGATACAACAAGCCATAGTCTTTTTTTTCTTGTCAGTTGAGCTGGCATATGCAGTAAAGCCTTTGTAAAATATCTATTGGAGAGGTTTAATCCCAATCATTGGGGTTTTGCACAGTTCTCCTCTAACAGTAATGAGAACGTAGGAAATAAAAATATTTCTAGACAGATGCAGTGTTTTGTTGTTCACAATAGCTTTAACACCTACTGACTTTTTAATATATGTGTTTTTACATGACTTTCAATTGTGCTCGGATCACCTAAAGTACAAAGAACAGCAATTCAAATATTATAGAGATACAATATGGTGCAGTGTTCTTCAGAATATAAAAGACAGTTGAAAACATTTCCAACCCTTTAGGTATAATAATGAGTTGAGGTCTAATCAGGGATTGTGGGAAGTTAATTAGAGCCTTTTAGCCACCTGTGTTTGGAGCACTGATTCATGCTATTCTTAAAACGGTTAGCATACTGATTTGTTATGGTTGGCCATATTTCAAAACTGAGGCCAAATAGATTACTCTCTTTTACCTCCCATTTGTATTCAGTTTTTTATTTAAGACCGCAGATCATACACATAATATTTTAGCACATTAACAATGGTATAATTTATAATAAGGTACTATTGATGTGCCTATTCATAATTGTCCAGTGGTGCTCATGATTAATTTATGTTTTCAGAGTTAAATTACAGATGAATGAACCCAAGAGGCTAGTGTAGTGCTTATTTCATTGTTGAGTAATTAAAGCACTACAGTACTGCTATTATATATTCTATAATATACATTTTTCTATTTCTGTCACCATACATTTATTATTAATTAAGCTAAATATGGAGGATTGAACAGGAGTTCTAGAGAAGAATAGTTATTACACCATACTACACTGAAAAAAAAACACTTGGAATAATAAAGCTAAAAACTCTTTTTTTAGTTTTGAATATGTTGGTAAAGGATTAGAAGCCCTTTCCAGTTTTTAATGCTATGCAGGGCTTCAAAAGTGCCCCCCTCATTTCCCTGCTCACAATAGTTTAATGGACTGGGAGTGATTGAAACTCTCCAACAGCAACAAATACAGAAATAAAAATTATATTTTTTTAGAAGAGTAGAAGGCTAGAAACCCTGGCAGTCTTTTTTTTTGTTGTTGTTGTTGTTGTCTGTGTCCCTGTTCCATCACTTTCTGTTTGGTGAAACTGTTGTCAACAGAAGATATGACGGTGCATTTCTCTAATGGAGCCGCAGTTAGCAGTGAAAACCAAATAGGGGTTCTAAACCTTCTTTGCTCTATCCAAAACAAAAAAATTGCTTTATATTCACTTTCTCCAAAATATTCACTTATTCTCAAAAAATTAAGTAAGCTGATCACACCACCCCCTCATCGCGGCTCACTGCAATAGAAAACTGACAGTTGCCTGCATGCTAAAACTGAGCACTTAGGGTAGTGTGATCAAGCCCTAAAGGATTGGAGAATATTTACACAATGAATAGTAGACATATTCACTTCCATTATCCAGTCATGTGAAAGGAACATCCCTGTGTACTTTTTTTATTTACACGGATTGGATAATTGAATTTTTGCACAATTTATTTTGTGGTTATTCTCAAATTCTTTACTAAATAAATCCTACTGCATTAGAGTTTGTCTGCTGGTGACAGTCATAAAGTAGTAAAGCATGGCAATAAGATACTGTTGGCTCCATTCACGAAGCAGTATTTTCCAATTTAAGATCTGAGGTAAAATAGCTCATAGCATTTTTCCAACAATTTTTTTGAAATTCACCAAAAGAGGTACTAAAATAAGGCATGCAATATTTCAGCAATATTTTATCTCATGACGTGATATTCAGTGTGATGGATACAGTGGAGAAGGATTAGAACCCCTGTCTTTATTACTTTCTGTGCCCACATTAAGGAGATTTACTCTCCCTATTGTTACTGTTTCTCCTTATCACTGAAAGTTTACATCGAACACTAATAGTGGGGAAATCTCCCAAATGGGTCACTGATGGCAAAACAAAAAGATGACAGAGGTTCTAACCCTCCATTACTTTATCCAAAGTGAAAGAAGAAAATTTTGCCTTTAGTTACACTTTAAAGTCATTTTTGACGTGATATTTGGTCAGGTAATTGCTATATCTTTGGACAGGTCTGTTTTGCCTTGTTAGAGAATAGCCATTGTCATTTTCTGATGTTCTTGAAAGAGTCACCTCTTGATGACACCCCTCTCCTAACAGCTCAAGTTCC
Organism: Staurois parvus; assembly: GCF_062004578.1. NCBI lineage: Eukaryota > Metazoa > Chordata > Amphibia > Anura > Ranidae > Staurois > Staurois parvus. Next base: position 8,357,564 of record NW_028318492.1, on the reverse strand, counting down.
ACATCTTTGTAAGAATACAATACTTGTCTATTCCTAAAACAATTCTGTCTTGTGAACATTTGAGCCACAGATATCTCTAAAAATAATTGTGAAAATGTAAAGTACACCCATTACATATGACGTAGGGGATTAGACCATTCTGATATGCATGCACATTGTATTATATTTGAATTGATTGGGCGGTTTATGCAGCAAATAATGTATATGCTTGTATATACACAAAAAAGCCCCTAGAAAATCTGGCAAAATTACAGGAGAAAATAGATATATTTTACTATATGTAATGGGGTTGATTTACTAAAGGCACATAAACTGAGCACATTGCAAGTGCAGTTGCTCCAGAGCATAGTATATGAGGGGGAACTCTTCTTACTTCCATCATCCAATCATGTGCAAGCACAAATGCAGTTTTTTTTTATTTTCCTTGCATGTGATTTGGTCTTTTTTATAAAGTGAAATGTTACCTCATTTACTATGCTCTGGAGCAACTTGCAAAGTGCACAGTCTATTTACCCTAAAGTAGAACAACAGTCAAAACTTTTTTCTTCATTTTGGATAGACTAAGGGAGGATTATATAACCCTTGTCAATTTTTTTTTTTTTGCCACTAGTATGCCATCCTATTGCCATCCCATATCCCATCACTTCCTTCTCCATAGCCAAAACAGAAAGTGAGAGGAAATCCCTACAAATGAAAGGAATCCCAGTGTCCCCATTGGAAGATTTCCCATCTATTACTTTTCTGAGGACAGCCCAAAATTTAGTAATTTCTTTTATTTTCACTTTCAATGATAAGGCTAAACAGGAAAAATAGAGAGGGTAAATCTCCTTAATGGAGACACAGACAGCAATAAAAACCAGACAGGTGTTCTAATCTATCTCCACTCTATCCATAACAAAAAAAAGTTTTGCTTTTACTTATAGTTTAAATAAATCAACCCCAATGATTCTGTGTTTTGCCATATTTAGGTTTCTATGCATTAGTGTTGACAGACTATTGATTCAAAAAGAGAGAGACTACTCCAAACTGGCTATTATAGTTTTACATTCCTTAAATATCGCATGCCCGGACCACTGTTTATTTACAACATACATTTATTTATTTCCTTTGATGAATTGACTTTTATGTTTTATGAGGTTTTTACAGAGCCTTTTTGATTTTTGAGGGAAATGCCGCATAAGTAAATAGTGAATTAACATTTTTATTATCTCATGCAATATTTGGGAAAAATGTGTTAGATCACCTAAATACCACATGCAATCTACTTTAGTGAATGAAGCCCAATATCTTGATTTACGTAGCTTAATATATAATTTACTATTGCATTCTGGCATGTTTCACCCCTTTTTTTCCACTAATTGCCCAACAGTTTGGAACACCCCAAATCTTGCCCATTCACTACCCTGTTTGGCGGAAGCCAAATATTATATATAGAAGTGATATTTCTACCAGCTCTACACTGTGAGTGGTTTCTCAGGAAGGGGTGGGTGCTAGCCCCTGCAACATCTCTAGCAACTGCTGACTTCACCAGCTCTGTTAACTACCATGATATCACTGACGAAATATGGCCTTGGCCATATTTCATTAAGGAGGTCACTACTATCCCTACTCTTTCCTTTATATAGCTGATTACAGTTCAGGCCACTGTCTTTCAGCGTCTGTCGGGTTTTGTCTTTCAGCGAGTTGTCAGATGGCAGGCATCATGACTTACAATGGATTTACAATGAGGGAGTTTTGCAGGATTTTATTTTTTTTTGAAGGATTTGTCAAAGGTTTGGGTGTCTTTATTGTGGGTTATTTTTTTCTTGTGAATGAGTAGGGGTAATATGTATTTTTAAAGGAAGCTTTCAGACTTTGCTAACCACCCCTTCCCACATACCCCCACAACCACCAGATCAGGGCTGTGTGGAAGCAACCCTTGTAAATATTAATCAGTTAAAGGTAATTGGCTCTAAGAACAACTTGAATACTCTGGACCCATCCCATGTGCATGCAGCACTCATGGTAATGCACATTTCTAACAGAAAAATGCAGGTGTTTTTGTACATCAAAAAAGTATATAAGCAGGGCCTAACCACTGGTAGCATTTTCAAATTCACCTTCCATAAATGAATACAATTGCACCAATGCACATGGCTGTCATTATGGTGTATCTAAAGACAACACTTTTTTTTATTTTACTAATGCAGGGAAGAGTCAATGTAAATACGTTTTGACATGCACATTCTGTAGTGAACTTTACAGAAACAGAAAGTACAAAAGCAGTGTAGCGCTACCCTTTCTAGGGCTTCAGCAAGACATGGGCCCCCAAAGGTAGCCCTGACCTTGCAAGCGTCTGACTTCAGGTAGAAAATGGGAATAAGAAGACTTTATGGTGCCAGCCTGCTCACTCAGAATCCTGATGCCACAGGTCCTGAAAACAGCACACTTTGTATATTGAATGTATGAGCTATGCTATAAACAGTTCTATACAGAGTCCCTCTTTAACTAATGTTACAAGATAAGTACATTGTCCTGGGATTGAGGAGTATCAAGGACAGTCCTGGTGAAATAGATATCTTGGGTCTTCAGCTAGCTCAATAAGGGATTGTGGTGCAATGGCAACCAGCAATAATGAATATTTTATGTAGGCAATTCCGGGTAAAGGTAAGCTGGTGTGAGGTATAAAGGGTATCAGCATACAGTATCCCTTAGTGGAGAGTGTACACATTGTGGGCTTCTTCCTGCTTACCAATCCTGATGATAACATGGCTCAAGGGATTTGAGACGTCCTGGAAAGCTCCCGCAGACTCTTCAATTGGCATGGATGATGTGGTGACGATGACCATGTCTCTGCTTAGTCATGTCTGCCGACAGGAAACTGCGGACGAGTGCTTAGGTGGACAGTCTACAGCTCACACACCAGAGACTCTCATTCTGTCTGGACCATGCGGCCTGCTCAGCACTTCACAGCGGCCAGGTCCCTGCTTGTAGCTTTAGTCCGTAGTCCCAAGAGGAGAAGCATTCTCCAGAGTCTGACTTATATATACTCCCCCAACATTCACCTCTCCTCCTCCAGCTGACGGGAACCTGTAGTTCTCAGCTCCATCAGTTCCTAGCAATTCTCTCACATCTGGACTACACGTCCCACAATCCCCAGCTCTTGGTGGGATCTTCCTCTCTCTCTGTGCCACTGAACACAATGTCACTATTATAGCTAGACACTAGAGGGGGCATTAATTCAATACAGTCATTATTACAAATGTCTGGCAGTGGCACAGATAAGTACAGTAAGACCACACATTGAACTAAACTTTAAAATAAGACAAACCTGTTGGTATTGTGCATTGTTGCATATGAATAAATTGCTTGCCCAATAATCAATGGTTTATAATAGCCAATATTAATTTCCTAAGATCTAACTAATAACATAACAGGTTTTTCCCTCTGTAACTGAACAATGCAAAATACTGTATATTCCCAATATGTGGCAATAAAGTAAGATTATGTAACTGCATGCAGTGGATGTAAGAAAATATACTAGTGGGCATAAACTTACTATTTCATTATATTAAAGCAGTATTAGTAATATGACTAAGAAATTAAGTTTAAAGTTACCTGCTGCAGAACAGTATTCCTAAAAAAACCTTTTCTCATGCATTTTTTACTCTTCAATACATTGTGAAAGCTGTGAAAATGATGTTTGCACTTTGGAAATACAAAGATGCTGATTCATTGCTGAGAAAAGAAAATGAGCACAAAATCTGAGTTGCTGCCAAAAGCAACAAATACAGTTTCATCTCTCATTTTATGTGTGAATAACACCATACATTTCTGATTGCCGCTATGGGCAAAAGCTGTGTGTTTGTAAATCAGCCCCAGTGTTACAAACCATTGTCTAGATTTATAGTGCATCAAGCAAACAAAGCGGTTTATTAAAAATCCAATAATACATTAGTGAAATTTTATTATGTCAGCAAAAAATAGCCCTAATAGGCCATCACTAATTTGTGGAGTCTCTTCTGCTTCATTGTTCCCATGATATCTACAATTTCATACCTAAATTCTACCAGGTTGAAATATATTGGGAAATGAATGTGCATTAACACATACTATTTGCAAGTTAGACAAAAGTGAAGCCAAATTGGTTATTGCACTTTGTACAGAAATTTCAATTTGAACTTCCTTGGTAATCAACTTTGTATAATTACTTTAATAAAGCAACAGGATATTCAACTTAACTTTAAGTGAAAATAACAGGGGAAGGATATTTTGTATGATTTATTAGAAAACACACAATTGCTTGCCTTGCATGATATACTATTTTACATATACCTACATATATTTCCATCACTTCTGTACTTGCCTGTAACTGTTCTTCTAAGGCAGCTGTAGCTTTATCTCCACTTGCTTCATCCACCACTACCACCATGTGCGTAAGAGAATTTACTCTGACTTGCTCTTGTTCTAAGTCATCCTGCAAAATCTATATAGAAAAAAGACATATAAAATAACAGAAATATGTATGAATTAAAATGAAAATGTATTTAGATCATGTCATTTGTGTAAGAGGCCTACTGTCTCACTCACATTATTTGGTGCATATATTGTAATCTTATTGTTTTGTTTTATATTTTAATAAAATATTTTGGAAAAAAATTGAAATGTATTTAATGCTAAAACATTTTTTTTTGATAGAGTGAGGATTGGTAGAAACCCAACTGGAGAATTTCCCTTTTTCAGAGTCACAACAGGAAGTGAGAAGTAATCTCAGAAAGTGATATTTTAGACATTTCATCTTAACTGGTATCCCCAATGGATGATTTGTGTAAACAAAATCTGCTCTGCTATAAAAGGCCAGAAACTTGTTTACATGCCAATGATGCTACCAATGTAATAGGCATGTCAGGGGTGAAAGGGTTATAGAATGTCTAAAGTAAAATCTTTTTATAGAAAGAGTAAAGGAGGGAAAAAAAACGGTTATGTTTTGCCATCGGTGTGTTTGAAAAGTGCCCCTTCGCATCCTGTCCTGTAGACTCAACAGAATGTGAGAGAATATGTTTCCAATGTTTGGCATATCCCCACTTAGGCAGTTTTCACAGGGACAAGGTTCCCCACTGGAAGAGTCTGGATTTATCTTCACTTTCATTTCTAGAGACTCTGGTGATCAGGAAAATTGAAGACATATTAACCAATACTGAGCTATATACACTAAAAAAGCTAACATTTTGACTACTTACTTTATTGCTGACCCTCTTTTTGCTCTTTACTGCATTATGGATCTTGTGTCCTAGGACTTCAGAAGTTAGTTTTACATAGTTAGTCAGGTTGAAAAAATACACTTTTTTCTTGTTATATTTCTAAACTTGGCATGGGAATCTGATTGCTTGGTTCGGTATATGCCAGGCAATCTCATTATTACTGCCCATTAGGCAGTATCATATGCAACATTTTATCTGTAATTAAGGGAAAAATGGAGGAAGGCAATACAAAGAGATATATACCCTCTATTAAATATACAGTATGTCTTTATTTTAAGGGGAAAAGATAGGAGCACATAGTTCATAGTTTATCACCAGTTGAGATGTTCTCTAAGCACAGTTAGAGCTAATTTTACATCACCCAGTTCACAAATGTAATTTCTTAAATAATGTTAAGGAAACCTTTTATACTTTCTGCTGATATGACTCCAGATACAGTTGGGAATAGCTCAGCTCTGATTGGATAATTTTTCAGACTTTTATTGCTGCCTGTGTCCCTGTTCATAAGACTTTTTCTGTACTTTCTTTCAGAACAGCAAGTGATTGAAAATGTCTCCAACTTTTGTAGTTAAGTGGGAAAGGGTTTGACTTTCCTACAATGTATTTATTGCTGTCCTCAGCTTTCTGTTTTAGTAACAATTGTTTTGTCCTTTTCCTGTATGAGATCACAGAGGAAGTAAGTGATGAAGAAAGTGATGAAAATCCCCCCAAAAGGGGTCACAGACTGAAATGAAAACCTAAAGTAACTGTTAAATTTGGGGCACTTCCAATTCTGCAACTTATCTAATGGGCTTCTGTCCTGTGTGGATGGCACAGTTAAAGATCTGTTTTTCTTCTGAGGCCTTCAAATCTATGTGTTGGAAAGAAGGATCTCTCTTTCTGGGAGTTATTCCTAAAAATGCAGGTTGCTGGAGGCTAAAAGAGTGCTGACCTGGAGGAAGCAAGCTGCAACTGTGTTCCCTGCATGAGATAAGGTGAATGACATTTTGAGTGAGAAGTACAGTATACATGGAAATCTTCCTATCTGTACCTGCTTTCAAATATTAGAATTAAGATACCACTCGAACCTTAAAGAAGATCTTCTCATAATTATTGTTACAGTTATGAAGAGGCATGCAGAGGAAGGAAGGTTGTGTCAGGCTCTGCATCCCTCTTCCCGTTGCTTGTCTGTGGAAAGTGTCAGATGTCAGATGGGTCCTGGCAAGAGGGGAGGGGCAAGTAAAACCTTATTACTATGGTTAAAAAGCACTTAGCAATATGGGGCAAAGTACTACATATACATTATCCTATGGGGTACAGAACTGTAACAAAAAATATAATAATAAATGTTATTTAAACCTTTCACTGCCAGAGCTGTTTTTGCGTTTTTTTTTGCACATATGTTTAAATAATAATTTTAGCCCTGAAGATTACATAAAACCCTCAAACATTCTGTATTTTCTGAAAACAGATACAGTACCTGAGAGAATAACATAGTAGTAGTTTCTTGTGTTACACAATATTAGCACATTGGGTTAGGAAGCACAGCATTTCAGTAAAAAATACACAAAAAATACTTTTAGTGCACACAAATAAATGGCCCAACTTTTTGGTAAAAGATGAGGTTGCGCTGAGTAAATAAGTGCCCAACATGTAAAATCTTAAAATTATGTGAACTGGCAACAAACTTCAGTACCCTTTATAGGATACATTTTAAAGTCCCATACAGGTTATATACAGTATTTAGAGATACCCAGGAACTCTGGTGCTAGAATTATTGCTCTTACTCTGGCATGCATGGTGATATGTAACATGTATAGCGCAATCAACATTTTGTGTGCATGGGCACCCCAGGACGCCTGCATTTACATTCATACTGGTATGTATGTGGGGGTTGAAGGACCTCAAAATGTTGGGGGGGGTTTAAATGCTAGGGTGCAACTTTAATTATTTCCTTTTTCCATTTTTTTTTAACTTCGCTTTTTTCATCACATCTGCTATGTGATGGGTTTTTTTTGGTGATGGGTTCTCTTTAATAAGACACCAGGGTGAAGATGTTTCTCACCTGTCCTCCAATTAAGTTGATGGAATGCAGATTGCATTTAATTAGCCTCTGCACAAACCATATAGGCTGAGGAGAGCGAAAGGGGGAAATGGAAGTGACATTTTAGACGTCACTTCCGGGTCAGCAAGAAGAAGTAGAAGAGAGCAGATGGATATTCGCTCAGCTCCCTCCCCTCTACCCATCAGCACCCACTATGCAGGTTCTGGGCGTGCTGATGGGATGGAGCCTAGGATACCTAGCGGGGGTATGCGCAAGGGGGGACATTACTGGGGGGGGTGTTTGGAAGCAATCTGGTGGCACCGGATTGCTTTATTCTGACAGTCAGCAGTCAGCTTGTCAAATATACACACTCCTGGTGGCTGCATCCTTTTCTGTCATGTCCATAGGGCATACAGAGTTGGCAGCAAAAGGGATTATCTTTAAAGAACTAAATCCTTGTTAGTATCCAGCCATCATAGTCTGTGTTCAGAAGATACAGGTAGACTTTGTCAGAGATAAAAAAACTAAGACAAAAGTAGAGCTGGTCTGTTGTTTAAGATCGTTCATGTTTTGAGGATATCTTGATCTGTACTTCACCCTTTTTCCCATATTAGAATAAGCAATAACATTTATTCTCATTAATTTGTTGAAATAACCAACTCTCATCCTTTTTACATCGGAAATTAAATGTGCTTGGGATTTTATTGACATGCAAGAGTGTTTAAGACATTCTCAGTGTAGCTGTTGGTCATCTGAAGATCAGTAACACTACATACAATATACATCCTAATAGCAATTGCAATATTACTAATAATATTAAGAAATGAATCAATGAAAATAACAATTTTGGAGTTCACATGTGGAACTGATGTTATCTACAAAAACTGCAGCACATTACAATTCACACATCTGCATAATTATACCTCATTATGTAAGACTGTATTTCAATTAATAGAAAAGAGACATTACTGAACTTCTAAAAGAAACCTGACACATTTAACATAAATGGCTTATGCCATGAAACACACAGAAAACAACTGTTTCTTGCTTATGGTTATGAATAATATCTTGTTCAAACCATTTATAAACAGCATGACTGCATTTAGTAATTTAGTAGTTATCTGCTTGTGTTAAACACAATCTTTCCATTTTGTAATAAATGAAAGTAATAGAACTAGGCTAGACTGTCTAATTATCTTTTCTGTCAAAATACAATCTCCCTCCTCTCTCGCACAATTTATGTAAAAGGTGGCAATGGACAAAAGAAGTATAAAGCTCAAAAATTAAAGAGGGAGTCCATTCATGAAAGATAAAAAGGATTTCCAGGCATTTATTGGACAATAGCTACTAATGAACATAAGAATCTTCTTCCTGTACTTAAACTCCTTTGCATTCTGTCAGGTTCTCTAATGTTATATGGCCGCTTAACCTGACGTTCTTTTTGCTATGCAGACCCTGTTTGCTACTGACACATTCACTAACTATGCAAATACGTGTCTACAAAAGTAGATATGGATTCTGAATACATTTTTGCAAGACAGGCTGTTAACTGAACTCATCACCCACTGGGGTTTAAAGTATTACATGACTCTTGATTAAATGAAAATTACTGTGAATACATTATTATAATAGATTAAAGCAAAACTTTTTTTATATGCAATCCCTGTAAAATAGTTAGAGAATAATTGTGCATGCATGCCTTCAACACTTTCTTCCCTGTGGCTGCTTTAAAAACACACCATTTTGTTATTTTTGTCTGTGAGCTGATGAAGGAGCTGCATCAAATGTAAATGATGTCATCTCCAACAACTACTGTCATTTTCTGATAGCAGCTAAAGGGTTGATTCACTAAAGGCAAATATAGACGTTGCCTTTTGCAAGGGAATTACCCCCAGAGCTTAGTGAATGAGGTAAAGCTCTGTTGATCTCAATCAACCAATTATGTACAAACAAGCTACAAAATTGTGTTTTTGTTCATTTTCCCATGATTGGGTATTCTTTGCGAAGTGAAATTTTACCACATTCACGTAGCCCTGGGGAAATTTTCTTTTATGGTGCAACTTACCTTGCAAAGTGAGCAGTCTATTTGTCTTTACTAAATCCTCCCCAAAGTATGTATTATGGTAGTCCTACCACCACACTATTCCACCTTTCTATGCAGCCATGCCTAAAACCTGTGAGTAACTATCAAGACAGTGTTTTCAGCATTTATTTCGGGGTTTTTGCACTACTGCATCATGGAGGTGCTATAATATGATACAATTTACAGAGTGACTAATAAATTGTACAGTGGGGATGTGTGGATAGAATGTGCCAGCAGGCACAGAGAAAGCTGTGACAAAAGATGGGGCAGAGAGAGAGATTCAGGGAACATTTGGGGTGCACATATACCATCCCCTCTAGCTGCAGACTGCACAGGATTACCATACAATCTCCACAATAATTATGGACTCAGAGGCTGCAGAGAAGGACTGGCCAAAAATGGGCTACACTCCCTCACCCTAACCTGTCAGAAGGCTCTCACATATTCAGGAAGAGGCAGGAAAAAGTCTGATTTCTGGGGTCTTCGTACCAGTGAAGCTCAACCCAGAGTTAGAATATTACTGTGCTAAGGATAGATTTTACACTGTAAAATCAATATTGTTCTTCACCACAATAATTCTCCTTTTCCATAGAAGAACCTATTTTGAAGAATTTTGAGAAATATATATACAGTTAGGTCCATATATATTTGGACACAGGCACAATTTTCATACTTTTGGCACTGCCACCAGTATAAATTAAAACAAAACAATCCAAATGAATTTGAAGTGAAGACTTTCAGCTTCACTTCAAGGGGTTGAACATAAATATCCAGTACAAATTTTAGGAACTGCAACCATTTTTATACACAGTCCCTCCATTTTCAGGGGCTCAAATGTAATTGGACAAATGAATATAATCATAAATAAAATGTAAATTTTTAATATTTTGTTGAGAATCCTTTACTTGCAATGACTGCCTGAAGTCTGGAACCCATGAAACCAAAGATTGGGTTTTCTCCTTTCGGATGCTTTGCCAGGCTCTAACTGCAGCGGTCTTCAGTTGTTCTTTGTTTGTTGGTCTTTCTGCCTTTAGTTTTGCCTTCAGCAAATGAACTGCATGCTCAATTAGGTTGAGATCAAGTGATTGACTCGGCCATTGCAGAATATTCCACTTCTTTTCCTGCAAAAGCTCCTGGGTTACTTTTGCTGTGTGTTTTGGATCATTGTCCATCTGTACTGTGAAGCACCGTTCAATCAACTTTGCTGCATTTGGCTGAATCTGGGCTGACAGTATATCTCTAAACATTGCAGAATTCATCTGGCTGCTTCTGTCTTCTGTCACATCATCAATAAACACCAATGTTTCAGTGCCATTGGAAGCCATGCATGCCCATGCCATCACATTGCCTCCAGTGTGTTTTACAGATGACGTTGTGTGCTTTGGATCATGAGCTGTTCCAAGCCTTCTCAACATTTTTTTCCTCCTGTCATTCTGGTACAGATTAATTTTAGTTTCATCCATCCAAAGACTGCTTTTCCAGAACTGGTCTGGCTTTTTTTTTAGATGTTTTTTGGCAAAGTCTAATCTGGCTTTGCTATTCTTCAGGCTTATGAATGGTTTCCACCTTGTGTTGAACCCTTTGTATTTGCTCTTGCGAAGTCTTCTCTTGATTGAAGACTTTGACAATGATACACCCACCTCCTGGAGAGTGTCCTTCTCTTGTCTGGATGTTGTGAATGTTTTTTTCTTTAACATAGAGAGGATCCTGCGATCATCTAATACGGTTGTCTTCCGTGGACGTCCAGGCCTTTTTATGTTGCTGAGCTCACCAGTGCATTTTTCTTTCCTCAAAATGTACCAAACTGTTGCTTTGGCCACTCCTAATGTTGCTGATATCTCTCTGATGGATTTGTTTAATTTTTGAAGCCTTACAATGGCCTATTTCATTTGCACGGACTGCTCCTTTGAACGCGTGATGCAGTTTCACAGCAATAGATTCCGAATGCAAATACCACACTTAGAATCAACTCCAGACCTTTTACCTGCTTAATTGATGAAGGAGTAGCCCACATCTGACCTTGAAATAGCTTCAATTGTCCAATTAATTTTGGTCCCTTGAAAAGGGGGGGATGGCTACTCTTAAGAACTGTAACTCCTAAACCCTTCCTCCAATTTGAATGTACATATCCTCAAATTAAACATGAGAGTGTGCACTTTCAGTTCATATCCATTATATAACTATAGCTTGAATATGTTTTGGTAAATACCTGAAAAATCTAAAATTGTGCCTGTGTCCAAATATATATGGACCTAACTAATATATATATATATATATATATTCCTTATTCCAGCATTTAAAACATTATCATGTTTAATTTTGGTGTTAACAAAAAGCAGATTCTTCTGGGGCCTTGGTTTATAGTCTTGTGTTGTGGCCCAGGGTAGGATAGTCATGCTGAGTTTTAGTGAACTTTTACTCTTTTAAAAACTTTTAACATCACATGATGCCCTCTATTATATTTTTAAAAATAGCAAACATGGTATACTTACCTGCTCTGTGGTGTTGCACAGAGCGACACTGGTCCTCCTCTTCTTGGGTCCCTCACCGGTGCTCTTGGTTCCTCCTCTTCCCCATGTGTCACCATAGGAAGCCATTTCCTGTGGTGACACATATGCAGGCTTGATCCCGAACCAGACTATGTGTGTTTATTGACACACACAGTGATGCTTGGCCCCACCCCCTGCTCTCTTCTCACTGGATTTGACTGATAGCAGTAGGATCCAATGGCTCCCATTGCTGCCTCCATGTCCAGTGGGAAGAGAGAAAAAGAGCAGTGCTGCTGCTCTCGGGCACAGCACTGGATCGAGATCAAGTTCAGGTAATTATTTCAGGGGCTAGGGGGAGCTGAACATAGAAGGTAAGTATTTCAGAGGCTGGGGGGGAGCTGAACCTTAAAGTGATAATAAAGGTAAAAATGTTTTATACCCTAAAGCATTTCTTGCATTAAGGTAAAAAAATGTTTTCTATTTCTCTGCCCCCCCCCCCATCTTTGTGTGAAGGGAAAGAGAGGGGAGAGTAGATCAAGCACTGTACATGACTGCCTCTCATCTCCCCTTTCTTCCTCTTCACACAGCACTCAAGCAGCAGCAGGGGCCATTGGCTCCTGCTGCTCCCAATGAAATGTAGCAAGGAGTAAGTGGGGGCGGGCCTAAGCACACAGCTCAAGAGCACACAGACACTGTATTCCTACATAGAAAATTGCTACAAAGAAGAGGAGGAGTCAAGATCGCCGACAGGGGACCCGAAAAGAGGAGGGTCAGGGCACTCTGTGCAATACCAATGCACATAGCAGTAAGTATAACATGCTTGCTATTTTAATTAACATATTTTTTTTACTTTAGTAACACTCTAATGCAGAGAATGTGTTAGGGTAGAGAACCTTAAGCCTTTACAACCATTTTAACTGTAGTGTCTTTGGTACCCCAATCTGATTTTTTTTCACATTTGTAGCCCTAGTTCACATTATGAATCACATAGGAACACTCTGCATGTTCCTGTTCTATTCAAATGCAATTCACAGTGGTGCAATTTGAGCCTATTCATTTTGAAAAGGCTCAAATCACACTGCATCACACCAAAAGTAGTGCATGCACTACTTGTGGAAATGCATGGCAACTGGATCGCATGGTACTTTTGTACCATGTGATCCAGTGCAGGCAAAGGAATTGTGTTTACTACATGTGTTTGGGGTGTAGGAAATTTAACATTGACACTCACTGCAGATCACCACTGCAGCGCACTTTGAAAATGGTTCTGTAAACTTGCATGGATTGTGGGTTTCCTGCACCATATTCTAGCGTAAACCTAGCCTTACTGCGAACTGCCATTTTTCTCACTTCAAGGCTGAGCCCCAGCAACTGCCATCTGATTGCCCAGTAAAAAATCCCTTATTGGCCACTACAGCAATTTCATTGAACAGGGAAAGGCAGTTGGTGAAGTTTAGCCATAAAGTTATGATAAACAAAGCCCTAATAACAAAGTGAAACAAAACTAAAAGAGGGGCCCAGAACAAACCTTTCTAACTAAATAAAGTTGCATTTGCTCCTATGTAGCACATAAAAACAAATTTGAACTGGGGCAGAGGTTCACTTTAAGAGTATAGGACATTTACAAATTCAATAGTTATCAATGTGTAAGCACAATATCTACTCACAATGGAACACATTCTCAGCTACTGAAAGCTAGCTTTCAATCTGATGCCACCTTTTTCAGAACACATCACTGACCTTTTTCACTCTGCATAACCCTGTTAACAATAAGCTTACTTCCTCTTCCTTTTCTCACTTCCTGTTGTGTCTCCAGAACAGAAAGTGAAGGAAGGAAGCGCTTCACAAAAGGACACAGACAGCAAAGAAAAAAAAAGTTAATCCATTGTTAATATTTGGGAATGCATCAAAATGTGCCTGCAAACAATACCTTAATATGAGAATCAGTATGACCAAACAAAACACAGCTGAAGAATGTGGGCCTGGTTCAATGAAACAAGCCTAGAATATGAGCACAAAAGTAGAAATAGGTAGAAACCTAAGTGGCTTCACTTTCCTTTTATGGAAAATAATTTCACATGAAAAGTTTACTGTTTCAAGCAACCTAAGATGACTTTGATGTTTCATTAACTTAATAAAACAGAAAGCCTACTGTTTTTAGAAAAAATAAAATTATAAAGATGCATTTACAAAATAGCAGAACTCAGCTGTATTTCTGAAGGTTATCGTTCAGTTAGAATAGTGGTAACGGACCAGTTGTTTCTATGATGCAGAAAACAAATCAAGGTCAGCTTCATTATTGCCAAAGTGTCTTTGACGCTGACTAAAAGTGTCAATAAAAAAAGACATAGCAATGCACTAGGAAAACTGAGGAGATTGGTCAATATGATACAACAGTTTATTGTACTGACTATTTACTACTTATGGCATATGGCCCTGTTGCTTTAAAGAACAACTAAAAGAGGATTTAAAAAGCCAAATGTATAGTCATTTATGTCTAAATGTTCCAAAAAGGTTGATACTAAAGGACTAGCCAATCTCAAAGTAATATTTTAGTTATTGGTTAAGACTGATGGAGCGAGTCAGTGCCCATGACTTCCTATATGTCTTGGATACTCCAAACTATACTGGCATAAGGAGTTTATGGGAGTTCCTGCCCACATTTTCTTATTATTTCTGGTTGATTCTCCAATGAATGAAATTTCTTAAAAATCCAAAAGAGAGAGTTGGGCTCCTTTATTGGCACAACAGGTGTGCAGAGCCGGGAACTCAAACACAGAGATCTCACTAACAAAGCCCCTGAGAAATATTAGAAAATGTAAAGTGATTAGTATAGAAAAAAACAAACCTTATGTTCTTCTATTTGGCGCTTTATATCTTCAAAATCAGGACCCAAAATTTCCAAATCCATATTCTTAATCCGATTTTCTGTTTGCGAAAGCCAGTCGCTTAATTGTTGAAGCTGTTGATTTTGCAGGTCCATCAAAGTTCTATGTAAGCTAAAATTAGAAACATTTTTATATTAACACACCTATTGCATATTTCTCTGGACACACACATGTTGTGGTTTTAAACTGCTGTGTAACGCCTGGAAGGCAAAAAAAAAAAAATTGGACAAAAACAAAAACCACATATATGCAAGAGTTACTCATTAGCATTAACACAACAGTTTTCCTGAGTCCACCCCATAAAATTTTTTAACCTAATGATCTTGCCAATCAATACTTTTATTTTCCATATTCTGTAAAAGGATGACAACACTGTTCATTCTGCAATAAAGTTACTGCATCATTGTCACCCTGTCCATAGGACATTAAGTTTCATATTAAATTAAAGAGGAGTTCCACTCAAAAGCGGAAGCTCCGCTTATTTGCCTCCTCCCCCCTCCACTGCCATACTTGGCACTTTTTTGGGGGGAGCAGATACCTGGTTTTGAGCCTGAAGTTCGGCCCTCTCCTTCCTTCGGCAGTCTCCTGGGAACCTTCACAGGTCCCACAAGACTGCCAGACCAATAGGAATGCGAGGCGTGACTCGCACATGCGCAGTGGGCACCCTGCTGAGAAGCCGCAAGCTGTCACAGCCTGATTCCCAGAGTTGAGATGCCGGCACCAGGGAGAGAAGAGGGAGAGAAGGAACAGCATGGGTGAGCACATCACTAGACCCTGGGACAGGTGAGTGTGTGTTTATTAAAAGTCAGCAGCTAGTTTTTGTAGCTGCTGACTTTTAAGAAAAAAAAAAACTGACTGGAACTCCACTTTAAGTTCTTTTGCTGCCAAAGCCAGCAAAACTGTATAATTTAAAGACAACTGTATTGTCTGGAGATACATGTCACATTTAACAACTTTGATTTTACTCTTAAACAAGTCCAGAATAGAGTTCAGTGTAGTTATTCAAGCCTTGAAAAAACAGGTTTTTTTTTTGTTTGTTTTTTTATTTTTTGCATACATGTTAAAATGCTCATTTTGGGTATAAGAAAACCCTCAAAAGATTATATATATTCTGAAAGCAGAGACCCTGTGGAATTAAATAGTGCCTGTTGCAATCTGAATGTCACATGAAATCTGTGTTACTATTTATCAAATCTATATTTTCAGTAAAAAAAAAATACACTTTAATTTATATTTGTGCACACAAACACAAATTTGTGGTAAAATATAAAAGATGAGGTGGCGTTGAGTAAATAGATACTAAATATTCAAGCCTGCATGCCCATTATTAAATTATGGATCAATGGTACCCAAAATTGTTTATAGACAACGTTTAAATTCCTTTACAGGACATTGATTGAAAGTTAACAGTAAATAAAGGCCCTATTATTATTGCTCTCATTCCATCATATGCAAAAATACCTAATATGTGTAGCACAATTATGGTTTTTTACATGTTTCTCACCCAAGGAGTGCATTTGGGGGTTTTATTAAATTTCAGTTTTGGCCCCAAATGCCGTTTGCACAGTAAAAATAAGTTAGCTCTCATGACATGTGCCCCATCAATGTAGAGGGGAGATCACCTCCTTTATTTTACCAAAAACGAATTCAAGGCTTTTATGAATGGCAGAAGATGTCTGGCTCAGTAAGTAATGTAACAAACATTACAGCAGCCAGAGATGGAGCACACATCATTAGATCTAACTTATTTTACCCTGCAAAAGGTCAAAACTCATCTTTGTCAAATCTCCAGTTTTTAACATACATATTTAATCTTTTATCCTAACCTTTTTATTTCCTTATCATGTAAAATTGATCAGGTGGTTTTACATCTACCCTAACTACTTCTACAAGAATGCTGACAGTCAGGTGGCAAAATGTAAACAAACTACCAGCTGCAGTAGTTGTTGGGAGTTTGTTTACAAAACCTCTGCAACCTTAGTAATAGTGATAGCTAACAGAAGCACAAATGGTTTAAGTGACAAATAATTTAAAGCTCAACTTTCATTGTTTTAGCTGAATACTACCACTACACACAACACTATTTTTCAATAAATTTGGCCTTAAAGAGATAGAAGTAAAACAATCTCTATAAAGGTAAATTTTACTCATATTTTCTATGATATTTTTATATCTATGAAAGCAGTACAGAGGACACCTCTCAAGTTCCCGAATCATGTATTTTAATGGAAATGTCAACTAACAGAGAATTGGTAGAATTAGTGTGCTGTGCATCTGCTGATACAGTTGCATTCACCTGGATGCCTCCATGCCAGACCTCAATAGGTTAATGCTCCCAGTTTATATTTTTCCCAGCCCCAGATAATCAGCAAGATAGGATTGGTGCAGATAGCCTCTGGTCATTTCAATATACAATGCCATCACAAATTTCCAATTTTAATGGCCCATGTGTAGCATTACCCTCCTGAGGGCTGCTGGATTTTTGCTTGGTTCTCCTAAGCTCTGCACAGCCCAGCAACATGCATTTTCCACATTTTCTCACAGAGCTGATAAAACAGTCCTCGAGATTTCTTTTGTTGGTTTTTATTAAGAGTTAAAAACTTGGATAGGGTCTAGGGGTATATGGGATGCCCAAGGAATTGTAAACTTGAGGACAACTTTTTAGCAGAACACTGTACAGAATGTGGACCAAAAATCAGCATCAGCAATCAGGTACAACAAAGGAGTGCTTTGTCCCCTTTGGTGTACCTCCTTTGACACCAGATGAACCTTTCCTCATTTTCCTCAGTGCTGATGGTATCCTTTGGCAAGGGCTTCCAGAATCTACTTCAGGGTAGTCCCAGATGAGAACTAGTTGGGTCTGTCTGCTCCAGCCTGTAGGTAGGCCCCCCCTCACTAGGGCCCCTTCCAGGCCCCATACTCCAGCATCTTCCTTCAGTCTATCTTCCACCCAACTCCAACACACACCTGCTGTTTAGGCTCTATCATTTTTAAAGGCTGTCCTAGTCACCATGCTGGGCCTAGTGCCTGGTGATTGGCTAGGTTCCCCTAAAACATGCAAATGCAGGCCTCCTCTTCTCTGCCAATTTTCTAGAAATTTCCAGCAGTTTCTAGAAGGGTTGGAGGGCTCCAGAAGCCCCGACTTGTAAAGCCTCCCAGCCTGGACTGAGGTAACTTCACTTCCTCACTCCCAGGCCGACAAGCCTCTGACTAACCAAAAAAAAGTCCTATCTACCTAGAGTGTGCTACACATGCATTGTCAATACAGCAGTGAACTGGCAATTAAACTATACAGTTATTGAATGAATAATTATAGTAAATATAACTTATATAGCCCATTATATATACTTTATGCAGAGTGACCAACGGGAGTTGGACATTTTTAGAATGGATAGTACACGGTAAATGGTGATGGGAGGGGGACACGCTAGGCATCTTCACCCCCCCCCTCCTCCCCGCAATGCCAGTTCGGTCACAATGAAGCAGTGGACATTACAGCATTGTTTGCTTTCTTACGACAGCTTTGTTCAAAGTAGTAGGTCTATCACAGCAATGCAGCAGCTATTTCATCGAGAATTCAATGTTGGTTGACACGGGGACATTCCCAGTTGCAACAGTCCTCAGCTGCATTCAAGAGAATGGCCGTCATCTAAATGACATTATTTTTCATAACTGAATAAGTAACTCAAATGGCATGTCTTCACCTCTGTTTTTGTAAAAATAAATTAATTTCGAATTAAAAATCTACGGAGTACTTTTTTTTCAAAACAGTCTGACTCCTGTCAGTCACCCTGTATAATCACACAATCACATTCTGTTAAACTATGGCTTCAATTTCTATATTCATTTTCATGGCAGTCTGTTAGGATGATCCTAAATCAAGTAATCGACTGCTATGCACCACTAAACTGTGGCTAATTCCTGGTCCCAGCCTCATACTACCAGGCCACTGTCTGCCTCTGAATTCATCTGCCTGGTTGATAGAGATTTGCTATGCACATTTATGATCTGATACCTAGAGGAAGCAGATAGAGAAAGAGGTTGATGAGTTTATGATAGATTTAGCACTGATCAAGAAATCATCAGCCTCAAGATAGAACTGATTTTAAAGGCAAAGTTTTGCAGTGAGTGCATATTGTAAGTTTTTGTAGTTTTATAGGAATGAAAGTCTAATCGTGTAAAATGGACACATCCCACTTATATAAATAACAGCACACTACACAGAGCCAAAGTTTTGAAAAAATAATAATTAAATACTGTCCGTGATACTTTATTTATTTGCACTAACAAACAATTTTGAGGACAAGCTTTTGGGGAGTGTCCAAGCAGTACTGATCACAAAGGTTTAGCAGAATGTTAGAAGAGATGTAGGGGATGGAAAAAAAAAAAAAGAGAACAGAGATAAGACACAGCAAAGGCAAAGTCTGGGGGGGGGGGGGGGAGACAACACTCACAGAGGCAGTCATGCTTGAGGTGATTAAACTGTTGGATAATGAGTGAGGAATCCCATGTCCAAATTCAGGCCGTTATCTCTTGTGTCAAATAGAAATGTCATTCTTCGTTCAAAAGCGTTTTTCCTGAATGGATTTAAAATTTCCTTTAAGAACTAAAATATTGAGGTCTCCCAAAGTGTGGTCTGGTTGTGCGAAATGGTGTCCCACAGGTGTGCAAAAGTCATCTTCTTTATGTTCCTAGATGGTATGTCTGTGCAAATTCATCCTTGTTTGCAACTTCTGTCCTGTTTCTTATGTTGGCGAAACAGGACAGAAGTTGCAAACAAGGATGAATTTGCACAGACATACCATCAAGGAACATAAAGAAGATGACTTTTGCACACCTGTGGGACACCATTTCGCACAACCAGACCACAAGAGACACAAGAGATAAGGGCCTGAATTTGGACATGGGATTCCTCACTCATTATCCAACAGTTTTATCACCTCAAGCATGACTGCCTCTGTGAGTGTTGTCTCCCCCCCAGACTTTGCTTTTGCTGTGTCTTATCTCTGTTCTCTTTTTTTTTTTCCATCCCCTACATCTCTTCTAACATTCTGCTATAACTTTGTGATCAGTACTGCTTGGACCTGAAGAAGGGGACACTCCCCGAAAGCTTGTCCTCAAAATAGTTTGTTAGTGCAAATAAAAAAAGTATCACGGACAGTACTCAATTGTTTCTGCTGCAAATGCACTAGTACGGCTACAATCACCTGAAGAAAAAATATACAAAGTTTACAAAAATACCAATAAGATTATTTTAGTAGAATTCCATTATTATCTATTTTACATGTAGACATCCCCCCAAAAAATACTATAGTAATATATTTCCCAAGAATTTGCCAATAATATGAGTAGTTTGCTTTACGTTAGTTGTTAAGTTAGAGTGAATATAAAAAAAAAAAGTTAATTTTGATTTTAAAAAATTTATTTATAATCTGATACTTTCCCCATTTAAATTTTTCCAATTTGTGTGCCAGCATGCCAATGTTCTGAAATCAAAGAAATGTGCTAGTGTTCAGAATGGTGTTGTCTACTGCTATAATACTGCCCTAGGCACTGCACAGAGGTTTCTCCTTCCACCTATTGTCTCAGCTAGTGGCTGAGTAAAACTGACTGAATAGAAGCTGTCTGATTTTCTAAAAAGTGGAAAGGATGGATAAAACCAGTTATAAATTAGTGTATTAGAATTATAAAGTGATGCATCATAACTGTTTGGTTCTGATTCATTAAAACTGACAGAATTGTCCAAAAATTGTTGTGGACTATAGCAATTCATTTGGCTTCATCTTTAATTTCCTGGAAACATAAAGCTGGAATTCTGGTATCTAGCCTTTATGATAAACAATGCCAGGTTTATGCTTTTTATTTGTTTCCCAAATTTAGTCAGTCATCCCTTAGATGTGTATGTATGTTGCCCATTTGTCTGTTTTAACTGTTCCTAAGTGTTATGCTAAGAGTATTAAGACAACTCTTGAAACACTCCTTTATTTTCTTTCTCCTTTTTCATTGGAAAAGGAAATTAACCAATTCAAATGCCTTTCAGACAAAGGCAACAAAGAGGACCTCTAAAACTGGCCGCAGGGGCGCATGCGCGGCCGGCTCCTGGATGGACGCGATCTGAACACCGCTCCGTCCACCTGCCAGATACAACGCGGCTCATCCTGACCCCAAGTGATTTAAATCTCCTGTCAGTGCTGATAAAGGGTGTACAACCCTTGGTAAACATGCCTTGCCACCGGAAAACCCCTGGACAACCAGGGAAACTAACTAAATTTTTCCCTGCTCTCACAGCAGAGATCCAAGATGGCGCTGGCTGCACAGACACAGGACACAGCAGCTATGAGGGGGACAACAGATCCCAGCATCTGGACATAAGGCTACGATCTCCTCTGTACCCTGGGGACCCGGGTGAGTTACCTCCTCCCTTGTCCCCCACCACAAGCAGCCCAGCCAAATCTAGACCCCGTCTAAAATCCAATTCTTTTCCTGTCTGTCAGCCTCTCATCCCTCCATCACCTCAGCACAATACCGAACCATCTGTAATAGAATCTTTCCCTGCATCTGACTAGCCTATCACCGAAATATGTATGAAAAACATGCTCTTATCCCTACGACAAACACTACATAGCGATATGACAGCATCACTTTCCCAGATCTCAAATGTGGTTCAGCAACAAGAACACAGATTACGCCATATTGAAACGAGAATGGGAGATATAATTACAGTGCATAATGACCTAATTGACTCACATGCTGACTATACTTCTGAAATCGAGCAAATTAACCTGAAACTAGCAGATTTAGAGGATCGCTCAAGACGCAACAATTTCAAATTCAGAGGTATCCCTGAAAATATCGCCAACGATACACTACTATCATATATCCAACAATACATGAAACACTTCATCCCATCTCTCTCTGATATGGAGCTCGCCATAGATCGAGCACACAGAATACCCAAACCTTCATTCCTATCAGTGTCAATCCCTAGAGATGTTCTGATTTGCATCCACTTTTACCACATAAAAGAAAAAATAATGGCGGCAGCCAGAAACCCCCCTCCACTCCCGCCAACACATGCAAATATCAGATTATACGCGGATTTGTCAAAGGCCACACTCCTTAACCGTAAAAAGAAGGTCAACATCACCAAAGCCTTAAAAAAACACGGAATAGGCTATCAATGGGGTTTCCCCACAAAACTGACCGTCAAACACCGTGGCAGAATATATACAATCAAATACCTAGAAGCAGGCATCGACCTATTAAAGTCCTGGAACATAATACCCGTGGAACCCCACCAATCCACCCATACCAACATGCAACAAATGGAGGTAGAGTGAACTTGACTCACTACACCCTCAATCCACTCCAACCATATCACCTCGGATACTATACTTTAACCTACTATTATCTGGCAAACAGCCCTCTACCGAATATCCTCATGTTACAAGATACTGTTTGGCATGACCCATTTCACGGTCAAAGCTTGTTCACACCCCCCTGTTTTGAAGTAGCACACCACGCTACTCATGTTACTTGCATTTTCCTCTTTTTTTTTACCCCCTCCCACTTCCACCCCCTCCTGCACCACCAGTCGACCATCCAAACAAATTATTCACCTGAAACCTGCAAAACAACATGGACATCATTCCCCTAAATCATCGAGCGAGCCAATACTACACTACCAAACTCGTAGAAATTCTTCTTTCACAACCAAGCTTTTCCAATTTATCTCACCATGTCAAGAAACAACTCATCGACTCAACTAACCAAGACAACGAATTACAATATGATTAACATAACATCACTTAATGTTCATGGCCTAAACTCCCCCTTTAAGAGATCGATGCTCCAAAAGGAAACCCATGCATTTCATGCCGATATACTCTTCATACAAGAAACACACTTCGCAAGCACCAAGACCCCTAAACTACAACTGCACCGATTCTCCCACATATATATGGCCACTAATTGCAAGAAGAAAAATGGGGTTATTACAGCCATAAAGGACTCTACGCAATTCCACCACATCTGAGAGATAGCAGACCCTCAAGGTCGCTACCATATCTTAATCTGCAAAATCAACTATATCCCCTATACTCTAGTAAACGTTTACGGTCCTAACAACAACCAGATGCAATTCTACCACAAACTCCACTCCGCCATCTCTTCTCACAAACAAGGCAGACTTCTCATCGGCGGAGACTTTAACGTCATCGGCAATCCATTTCTGGACTCTTCCACCAATAAACGATTCCCCAAACATAATTTTAATCATTTTTTACATGACCACGATCTCTATGACATCTGGAGATGCCAACACAGCACCAAAAGAGACTACACCTACTACTCCCCATCTCATCTATCCTACTCCAGAAATGACTTCTTTGTTACAGACAAATGGACCCTACAATATGTAACGTCATCCAAAATTGGCACCATAACCTGGTCAGACCACGCTCCAATCAACATAACCCTAGACGACAATCAACATTCTTCTATCCCTCGCATCTGGAGACTGAATTCTTCGACATTGAAGAACCCAGATAACCAAAAACACCTGCTAGAAGCTCACAACATATTTTTTTAATTTAACGCCATACCTGATATCTCTATAACAACATTATGGCCTGCTTACAAAGCATACATGAGAGGTATCCTCATACAACTAAATTCCCACATCATTAAACAGAGAACCCAACAAATTGACCAACTTCTAACATCCATAAAACTAAAAGAAGAAATCAACAAAAAAAAACCAAACCCCACCACATCTGAATCCCTAGCCTCAGACAGAAATAAACTCCGAACCCTTCTACTTTACAAATATAACCTTAACCTACAAGAAAAGAAAGCACAATTTTACTCACTAGGTAACAAAGCAAATTAGCTATTAACGAAATTAATTAAACAACGATGTCTCAAATCCAAAATCTCTTTAATTCAACACCCAACAACACATACATCTCTCACAAACCTGCAAGACATTGCCAATGCTTTCACGACCTACTACCAAACACTATATAATATCAAAGATGACCCGGACACAACCCAACCAACAGCGATATCCATACAAAAATTTCTAAACACCACAAATCTCCCCCAACTTACTCCATCACAACTCACTTCTATTTCTACCCCAATCTCTCCCGCAGAAATAGAAAAAAACATAAAAACTTTACCTCTTAATAAATCACCAGGAAACAATGGCTTCACTAACGAATTCTACAAAACATTTGCCCCTGACCTTACACCGCACCTTACCGATCTCTTCAACCACGCCGCTTTTATGGGTGAATTACCCAACAAAATGCTACAATCCATTATTACAACTATCACAAAGCCCGGCAAAAACCCCCAACTTGTCCAGAACTACAGACCGATCTCTCTACTAAACACAGACATAAAACTCTATGCCAAAATTGTAGCCCAAAGACTACTTCCCTACATTCCTACATTAATCCACCCAGACCAAGTGGGATTTATCCCTGGTCGCCAAGCACCAGACGCAACCAGAAGACTCATTTCCCTCCTCCACTAATTAGAAACCACCAAACAACCCTCTCTATTCCTATCCCTGGACGCTGAAAAAGCATTCGACCAAATACAATGGCAATTTATGAAACTAACACTCCAAAAATTCAGAATTACAGATTGGATGCTTTCTGCAATCCTCTCCCTCTATTCCAACCAGTCTGCTAGAGTATTAGCAAACGGCACACTCTCACATACCTTTCAGATTTCCAACAGTACTAGGCAAGGTTGCCTCTTATCCCCCATAATCTTTACACTACTGATCGAACCCTTAGCTTCAAAACTCAGAGATGACCCAACTTTCACAGGAATCACACACCTTAAAACTGAACACAAAATTAGCCTATTTTCAGATGACATTATATTAATGATAACTAACCCATACAAATCGCTCCAATCTATTCGTGCACATCTCCAAAGTTATTCAGAAGTATCATATTACAAACTCAATGAATCCAAATCTTCTATCCTAAATCTCCACACATCTACCAAGATTCAAAAAGTACTAACCAAACAATTCCCCTTTTCTTGGGAACACCACAGCATCCCATACCTAGGAATCAAACTTACCACCACAACAGATTAGCTTTGAAAATTCCCTCCAACGCTTATCAATTTCTTAACAAAATACAATACCCAAAAAAAGAAATTTCAACTTTTTACACATCCATAACCAGCTCACAATTTTCCCTACAGACTTCCTCTCTATCCAACTTGGAGAAACTTCTCTCACAATCAATACTACCACACACATGGGAAAAGACCTTTAACATCACCCATAAAGCATCCCGATGTAGCTCCCATTGGGAATCGTACATGAAAATTCTGCACCAATGGAACCTAACTCCAGTTAAACTTTCATTATATTACCCTCAATGCTCATCTGCTTTCTGGAGACAATGCGGAGAAACAGGATCAACTCTCCATATACTTTGGACATGTAAATCCCTCAGTTCTTATTGGAACAGCATTTTCCAATTGATCTCAACAATAACTGACACCCCAACAACACCAAACTCTGCCCTTGCACTCCTCCACATTGGAATTGACAAATTCCTCAGAGACTCTCGTACAATTATTATCCATACATTAGCAGCTGCCAAGACCAACCTTACTAAATTATGGAATTCTACCAAAATTCCCTCTCTTTCTTCACTTGTATCAGACCTTAACTTCCAATGTGATATGGAAAGAAGATCAGGAAGAATAATTCTTCCTACCACAAGTTCATACACCAATGGTCTCGATGGCTACAGAACCCAAACTGCTCCGTAAAATGCTGATAACCTAAATTTAAAACTGGCCATAGATTATGCAATTTTCTTTCCTTCATCCACGGGTTGAAGGAAAGAAAATAGCCAATTCTGACATTTCTCATTCTGTGTTGTTGGGGAAATTTCTCCCACTGAGTCAATGTATTCTGATTGACTTCAGTACAACCAGCCTGCCCATAGATATATTAAAGTTTGTCTGTCTGAATTCATTCATCTGAATTAATTCCTCCAGCTTAAGAGACATCAGTCTTTAAATCAGCAGTTATTTGTATTTTAAATTGCTTTGTTTGTATGACAGGTCACCAAGGATATTGAATCATTGAGATTTGATCATATTCATCCAAATTTAAGTGCAGCTGTAAAAGACGCATTGAAATCTTTATATATTTATGTTTGATGCTCTTATTGCAATTGATTTACATTGGGTAAATTGATGTCCATGATTGGCACACCATTCACACAATATTTTCACTCATTTAGCACTAAGCATGCAGGGTAAAAGAATATTTAATTTTCCCAAATATAAAGATGTACTAAGACCCTGGGGAGGAGGAGCACCTTTTTAAGCTTATATGCTATAGAGGTACACGTATATTTGTGGGCCACTATCACGAACATAGTGTAGCACATTCACTCACTAGTGGCAGTGCAGCATTTATTTATGTTTGCATTTAAATCTTTATCAGTAAATACAAAAATAATCATCAAACCTTCTGATAAAGGAGGTAATATTGTCCTGATGGATAATTCTATGTATGAAAATATGTGTTTAAAATTCCATACAAAGAAAATTTCTGCTGCATCACTGAATGAATTCAATTTAGAGTTCTATGAGCTGGTAGATTCAGCATTTAGAAATGGAATTATTCAGAAAAATCTATGGGAATACATTAGAATTGCGCACCCTAGGATGCCAACTTTTTACGCACTTCCCAAAATTCACAAAGATATGAACAATCTTCCAGGAAGGCCTATTATTTCAGGCAATGGCTGTAGTTCTGAAGGTATCAACCAAGTCATAGATCATTATCTTAGACCCCATGTTGTAAGTTTAGCATCTTATGTTAAGGATTCCATCCATCTTTTAAAAATGATTGAAAATCTTGATGTACCTCAATCTGCCCACTTAGTAAAAGTTGATGAGGCATCCCTTTATAATTAAATCCCATATAACAAAGGAGTTGCTGCAGTCAAATAAGTTCTGCAGCAACGTGGAATGTCCGAATGGGGATTCAATGAATTAATCTGACTATGCTTGATTTTATTTTGTATCATAATTTTCTTTGTTTCAAGGCTCCCATTACCTCCAGGTACAGGGCGTGGCCATGGGGACCTTTTGCACTCCTTCCTACGCCAATCTGTACCTGGGGGTATGGGAGCAGGACTTCTTGTCCAATTGATCTCTTTCTAGATATATACAACATATTATCATCTTGCAAAGATATATAGATGATATATTTCTTGTTTGGGATGGCCCTGAAGTGTTGTTGAAACAGTGTATTGAGGTGATGAATCAAAATGATTCAAACCTTTTCTTTACTATGACCTATGGTAAAGAGAAAAATCAATTTTTTGGAGATCAATATCTACAAAGGACTATGTGGACATTTAGATAGTAGTCTTTTTAGGAAGGAAACTGCTGAAAATACCATTCTTCATGCCAGCAGCTTCCATCCAGAACCTTTGTAGAGATATATTCCATACAGTCAATTTCTGTATATTAAACGTAATTGTACAGATGATCATATATTTCAGAAGGAGGCAGATGAGCTTACAAACATATTATTAACACGAGGATACACAAAATCAGGTCTCAGAAAGGCCTTTAATCGTGTAAAAATTTGGATAGACATGATCTTTTATTTCAGACACCCACAAGAGATTCCTTAAAACATTGACTTTATGGATCCAACACGCCCATCCCGAGTTACCAATAGACAGCTTCATTATAACCTCATAGACCCTATAAACTGGACCTAAGGGCTTTTAACATTGTTTTTCCGATCCTTCCTTGTTCTCCTCTCTCCCTCTCTTTTCACAATTTTTGTTTTCTGGCTCTTCTGCAGGGATGTTCTAGGATTCATGAGATGCTCTGTACATCTCACGACTTGACTACATACTTGTGCATTTTAAATGACACAACCCTTTTATTGTCTGCTAATAGGCTTCACGCATGTGGCCCTTTCTTTGTTTGCTATGCTGATTTACCAGCGCAAGATGGTTGATATTTATGTTCTCTTGACATGGCACTTATAATTTAATTTACTACAGTTATGCGTTGTTTGTGTATGACCGCTTTTGATAGTTACCTTTTATTGTAATTTTTCGGTTCATTCATAGGACAGTGGCCGAGTTTGTATTTTCTAACATTAAAATTATTTAAAGGAAAGATCACCTTCCCTGGGAAAAAGGTAGTCCAGGGCTTTCTTAAAATCTAACTTGTTGTCAGTTTTATTTAAAAGGTTGCAAGTATCATAAACCCTCGCCATCCAGGCACTAACTAAACACAGGAGATTCCAATCTCTCCCTGTCACCAACAAAATCAAAATGATATGCAAACCTTTTCCTTTCTTGTACAACACACACTTTCATCCACAGCTCACTCAGATATGGCTCTCTGAGTCCCAGGCCAAGAGTAACTTCCTGCTCCAGTCCTGCTTGATTTATACAACCTGCTGGTGGTCATTACTGGACCACAAAATCTGGTCTGGAACCACCTCTGCCATAGATAGTGGCCTGGAAAAACCGGACTGGAATCCCTCTTAATCTCCCAGATATGAACACATGCGAGGTGACACACAGCATCCATCGATCACCTTGCCTTTCATAATGTCACTATATATATATATATATATATATATATATATACACACATACACTGATATGGACTGGGTAATGTGTTAGGAACATAAGGATGTCCCATCGTTTGATGGAAATTAAAATTATCTACCTACAGAGGACAGAATTCAAAGACACCCTGAAAATAAAAGTGAAAAAATTATACAGCAGGCTAGTCCATTTTGCTGAGATTTGAAGCAACTCAAAATGGTACTCAATGTCGGGGCATGCTCCTAATGAGACGATGGATGATGTCCTGGGGTATTTCCTCCCAAATCTAGATCAGGGCATCACTGAGCTCCTGGACAGCCTGAGGTGCAACCTAGTGGCGTTGGATGGATCGAAACATGATACTCCAAAGATGTTCTATTGGATTTAGGGCAGTCGAGCGTGGGGGCCATTCATTGGTATCAATTCCATCATCCTTCAGGAACTGCCTCCATACTCTCGCCATGTGAAGCCGTGCATTGTCGTGCACCAGGAGGAACAGGGAACCCACTGCACCAGCGTAGGGTCTGACAAAGGGTCCAAGGACTTCATCCTGATACCTAATAGCAGCCAGGGTGCCTTTGTCTAGCCTGTAGAGGTCTGTGCATCCCTCCATGGATATGCCTCCACAGACCATCACTGACCCACCACCAAAACGGTCATGCTGAACGATGTTACAGGCAGCATAACGTTCTCCACGGCTTCTCTACACCCTTTCATGTCTGGTACATGTGAGTTTGCTCATATGTGAAAAGCACAGGGTGCCAGTTGCGAACCTGCCAATTCTGGTGTTGAATGACAAATGCCAATCGAGCTCTATGGTGCCGGTCAGTGGGCACAGGGCCTACTATAGGATGTCGGGCCCTCAGACCACCCTCATGAAGTCTGTTTCTGATTGTTTGGTAAGAGACATTCACATTAGTGACCTGCTGGAGGTCATTTTGTAGGGCTCAGACAGTGCTCATCCTGTTCCTCCTTACACAAAGGAGCAGATACTGGTCCTGCTGATGGGTTAGGGACATTCTACGGCCCTGTCCAGCTCTCCTAGAGTAACTGTGTGTCTCCAGGAATCTCCTCCATGCCCTGAGACTGTGCTGGGAGACACAGCAAACCTTCTGGCAATGGCATGTATTGATGTACCATCCTGGAGGAGTTGGACTGTCTGTTCCACCTCTGTAGAGTCCAGGTATCGCCTCATGCTGCCAGTAGTGACACTGAAACTAGCTAAATGTAAAACTAGTGAAAAACAGTCAGAAAAGATGAGTAGAGAAAAAAAGTCAGTTGTCTCCACCTGTAAAACCATTCCTGTGTTGGGGTTCGTCTCATTGTTGCCCATCTAGTGCACCTGTTGTTAATTTCATTAACACCAAAGCAGCTGAAACTGATTAACAATTCCCTCTGCTACTTAGCTGACCAGATCAATATCCCAGGAGTTTAATTGACTTGATGCTAAACTCTGATTAAAAAGGGCTCCTTTAATTTTGTTTATTATATATATGGATTTCCTTTACTGTCTGAAATGGAAGGATGTTACATGGCACAAAAGGCATCCCTGTATCTCTATATTATCACTATAATTTGATAATAAATTTTTCCAACCTACCTGAAAAACCATTATATAGACCCCAATCTCCTATGAGTTAACCTAGGCAACAGACATTACAATAAAAATCAAGTCAAACCATATTTTAGTTTTGGAAAAAGCAAGAAACGGATGGTGTGTGTCACCATTGGGAAGATTTTCCTTTAATTACTGTAGAGGGCAAGACATTCCCTCCAGCTGAGGTGCAAACTTCAGCAAAACAAATTTTCTTCAGTAAAATGGGGAAACAATTATTGTAATTGTATATGTCTCATAGTCTCAGCGACAATCCCTCTCTTCATTTTTTGTCCAGCTGTCATAGGGTCAGGAGTTGAGGTGAAATCTTACCAGCTGGATTATATTCAAAATTAAAATAAAACATTTGCAGGAGTGATGGGCTTTAAGCTTCGGTCACACAATCAGCAATTTTATGTATTTATATCTTTCTGTGTATGATCGTCTTCGGTAATAATACTGCATTGATATAGGCTTGAAATCACTTTTTAAAATAATGTACAGTCATGAAAAAAATAAGAAGTAGCCCATACTTTGTTTATATCATATAGAAATGAAAAAAGGTTTGAGGGATACTCATACAGCTGTACAAACCCATGAGGCTGTATCCTAATTCACTTCTGATTTAAAACTTACACTATATTGCCAAAATTATTAGGACGTCTGCCTTTACATGTACATGAACTTTATTGGTATCCCAGTCTTAGTCTGTAGGATTCAATATTGAGCTGGCCCAACCTTTGCAGCTATAACAGCTTCAACTCTTCTGGGAAGGCTGTCCACAAGGTTAAGGATTGTGTCTATGGGAATGTTTGATCATTCCTCCAGAAGTGCATTTGTGAAGTCAGGCACTGATGTCGGATGAGAAGGCCTGGCGCGCAGTCTCTGCTCGAATTCATCCCCAAGGTGTTCTATCGGGTTGAGGTCAGGACTTAAGCCACTCAATTTCTCCTCCCCAAACAAGCTCATCTTTATAGACTTTGCTTTGAGCACTGGTGCACAGTCATGTTGGAACAGAAAGTGCCATCCCCAAACTGTTCCCACAAAGTTGGGAGTATCAAATTGTTCAAAATGTCTTGGTATGCTGACATCTTAAGAGTTTCCTTCACTGGAATTAAGGGGCCAAGCCCAAACCCTGAGAAACAACCCAACACCATAAACCCCCCCCCCCACCAAGCTTTACACTTGGCATAATGCTGTCCTGAAAGTACTGTTCTTCTGTCAACCACCAAACCCAGACACTTTCATTGGATTGTCAAACAGAGAAGCATGATTTATCACTCCAGAGAATACGTCTCCACTACTCTAGAGTCCAGTGGTGGCGTGCTTTACACCACTGCATTTGAAGCTTAGCATTGCACTTCATGATGTAAGGCTTGGATGCAGCTACTCAGCCATGGAAATACATTCCATGAAGCTCTCCATGCACTGTTGTTGTGCTAATCTGAAGGGCACACAAAGTTTGGAGGTCTTTAGCTATTGACTCTACAGACAGTTGTTGACTTCTGTGCACTGTGCGCTTCAGCATGTACTGACCCCGCTCTGTCATTTTACATGGCCTACCACTTGGTGGCTAAGTTGCTGATGTTCCCAGTTGCTTTCACTTTGTTATAATACCACTAACAGTTGACTGTGGAATATTTAGTAGCAAGGAAATTTCACAGATGGACTTATTGCACAGGTGGCAACCTATCACAGTACTACGCTTGAATTCACTGAGCTCCTGAGAGCGACCCATTTTTTCACAAATGTTTGTAGAAGCAGTCTGCATGCCTAGGTGATTGGAACACCTGAAAGCAATGATTTAGAGGGGTGGACCAATACTTTTTGCAATATAGCGTAAATGATGAATTTCTTTTCACTGTGCAGCAAGTGTTTCTGACAGCTCATAATCATAACCTACAGTGGCAAGTATCATTTGTTCTAAGCTCAGAAAATTAAATGTAAAAAACACAGAGATGTGTCATTGGACAGACTTGAACATAACATTAAGACTGTAATTTTTGTAAAAATTGCTCACTTAAGGAGGTGGCAAACAACTATAATTCAAGCTTACCGTAAATAGGATGGTAACCTTCAGGAAAGAAAACAATTATTCTGAGTTTTCTATTTTCAGCCAGCAAATATAAATGACTGGTAGGACAAAGTTAGTGAAGTATATGTACTGTATGTATGTTTAAAATTCTGTTAGATAAGTAAACTGCCTGTTTAGATAAAATGTTTTGTTTTTGTTATTGACTGGTTTAACCCCCCCCCCCCCAAAAAAAAAATGGTTCACTTCCAGCAAAAAAAAACAGACATTTAATGTACACTTTTCTGTAACTGTGTTATGCCACTTCTCCATCCATTTATGATCACAGCAGTAAGCGCACTAAGCATAAAGGGAAAAATATATCATAATATACACAGTGTTATTATTATTTGTTCCCAGTAGCCTTTCAGATAGTTTGCTAGTTGTTCGCTGCAGATACCAGAGAGTGTATAAAAGGAATCTCTACACAAAATCACTTTGCCTTCAGCTACAGCATGGGAAAGGACTAATGCTAAACTGCCACATTCTGCTCAATCAACCGTGAGCATCAGACATGCCTTGTTCATCTGGGATCAGTACGCATCAAACTGGTAACAGAGAATATATAAACCTGCCAAATTATCTACTTGCTGACAGATTGATATAAGCAGAACTTTTGGTGCATGCTGGGCTACAAGGACATAATTTCTGACCTGTTGAATATGCCTGTTGTGAGGTTTTCCTATTACACATGCCATATGTATAGATTTTCTTTTATAATTTAGTATAGTTTTTGCATAATATATAAACTGTGTTGTCTGTGAATGTATGTTACATTTTTCAGCTTTTGTTTTTAAAACATGTACAGCATTAACTTGTATAAAATAAGTTTGTTTAGCATAGGTTTTCAAGTCTTGAATGATGTTTTTTTTTTCATTTATTGCACATATGTTAAAATGTACATTTTAGGCTTCAAAGTTACTTAAAACTCCCAAAATATTATATATTTTCTGTGAGCAGAGACCATGTAAAATAAAATTGTGGCAGTTGTAATTTATAAGCCACATCATATTTGTGTTACTGTTTGTCAAATCTATATTTTCAGTAAATAAATATGCTTAAATTATGGTCAACCATTTGTTAAAATATAATAGAAGAGGTTGCTTCAAGTAAAAAGTTACTAAATATGTCAAACATCAAAATTGCTTGTGCCATTGAAATGGCAAAAAAGGACAGTACCCAAAATTGTTCATATGTGATGCTCTAAAAGCCTTTACAGTTCATCAGTTTAGAGTTAACATTAAACTGCAATGTCCTAGATTGTAAGCCTTAATGAGCTGTGCCCTCTGATTCCTTTTGTATTTAATTGTATTGTAACTGTACTGTCTGAACTCATTCTGTAAAGTGCTGTGCAAACTGTTGGTGCTATATAAATCCTGTATAACAGTAATAATAATAATAATAATAATAATAAAAAATAAATCTTCTAGCTGTTATAGCCAATGCAGTAGTTACATCACTGGCAGCAAAAGGGTTAACATTAAAGTCTATTTGAACTTTCAGTTTAATTTAGCTTAATATGATAGTTGTGCTTCAGAATAACTGATGTACAAAATCTTGCAGTTTATTTTCTACAGAAAGCTACCCAAGCCTGAATAGAAAAACCACCCCTGCCAGCATGCTGCAGAAAGGCACCCTTGGGCTACGTTCACACTAGCGTTGTGTGCAGGAGGCAGAGAGCGTTTTTACGCCTCGGACAATTCTGTACATTGCAGCACATGGTGCTGTTCTAACGGGAGCGTTAGCGTCATGTTGCGGCAAAACGGACACCTCTGGTCGAGTGAGGAGGCATTGAAGCCTCCTATTCTAGTCTATGGTGCCGCTCCGCAAACGCCCGGCCGGCATTTGCGGTGCGGTTGCGACGCGGTTGAGGAGCGTTTGTGGAGCGGTAAGGGCTTGTTCACACTTGACTGTTTTACCAACGCTTGCCAAATGCCCCTATAGCGTTTGGCAAGCATTGGTCCGGCGTTTGCAGAGTGTTTTTAACGCTCGGCAAACAATCTGCAAACGCTGCATGCGCGGTTTAGCGGCGGTTGCTAGGCATTTGCCGAGCGTTAAAAATGCCACACAAACGCCTAGTATGAAGTTTGAATGGTGTAAGGCTACGTTCACACTAGCGTTGTGTGCAGGCGGCAGAGAGGTGTTTGGGAAGCGTTTTTACCGCTTCCCAAATGCCTCGGACAATTCTGTACATTGCAGCACATGGTGCTGTTCTAACGGGAGCATCAGCGTCATGTTGCGGCAAAACGGACGCCTCTGGTCGAGTCAGGAGGCGTTGAAGCCTCCTATTCTAGTCTATGGTGCCACTCCGCAAATGACCGGCCGGCATTTGCGGTGCGGTTGCGGGGCGTTTGTGGAGCAGTAAGGGCTCGTTCACACTTGACTGTTTTACCAATGCTTGCCAAACGCCCCTATAGCGTTTGGCAAGCATTGGTCTGGCGTTTGCGGAGCGTTTTTTAATGCTCGCAAACGCTCCGCAAATGCCGCATGCGCAGTTTAGCGGCGGTTGCTAGTCGTTTGCCGAGCGTTAAAAACGCCCCACAAACGCCTAGAATGAAGTTTGAATAGTGTTACCGCTCCGCAAACGCCCCGCAACCGCGCTTGGCAAGCACTGGTAAAACAGTCAAGTGTGAACGAGCCCTTATCACTTCGCAAACGCCCCGCAACCATGTTGCAAACGCACTGCAAACGCCAGCCGGGCGTTTGCGGAGCAGCACCATAGACTAGAATAGGAGGCTTCAACGCCTCCTGACTGGACCAGAGGCGTCCGTTTTGCCGCGACGCTGACGCTCCCGTTAGAACAGCAACATGTGCTGCAATGTACAGAATTGTCCGAGGCGTTTGGGAAGCAGTAAAAACGCTTCCCAAATGCCTCTCTGCCGCCTGCACACAACGCTAGTGTGAACGTAGCCTTGCTATCTATGTGAAAGCAGTGATCTCTTTGAAGAGGTTCAACATATCCTCTGCTGAGTCTGATCTATAGCTCTGAAATCAAAAAATTGTATGCCCACTGCTGATTTGCAAGCTATAGCTATTACTTGCCAAGAAATTAAATATAAAAAAAAAACACTTTTGGTTGGTACTGACTCAACAAAGATATAGTTAAGGACTTTTTATAACTTTCAGGGGAAACAACTTTTACATTAAATGTTTTCACAATGCTATATCAAGAGGGAAAATGGATTATTGCTAAGAGAATACTGTTCCTGGGAGAATTAATATATTGTTATACTTTATTTAAAGTATTTATATAGTAATATCATAGACTTTCTTTTTTTACATCAGCATTGTAATAGTAATGCAAACAACAGTTATTGACAATCCAATACAGGCTTACTTGGAAAATCTCCTTCCTTATTTCCCTGCGTACTTTGCAGCTTTTCTTTCAATTTCTAAGGACTACATATCCCATGGTACCTTGCTGCCTGCAAACAGTGATTCCTGTACTGACTTTGCCTCCTGAAACTATTTCTCTGTGCACCTCCAGTAGTTCAGGCAACAGATTCTGTGAAATCTTTGTCAGGGAAGTACCTTCTCACTGAACATAATGAATTCGTGTCACAGAATTCAAGGGAATAAATATGTGATAGTAAGTTAACAAAACTCAAGATCATTCAAATTAATAGGAGTAGGCTAGGCATAATTGAAAAATAATGAGGAAATAAATATACAATTTTACATTTACTCCATAGATACACTTTAATTTTAGAGATGTTTCTTTTTGTAAAAAAAAAAACAAAAAACATCTTTGTGTTCCGCTTTTAACATTCATACAATTTATAACCCATCTGTTTTCAAAGTATACCAATAGAAAATTCAATGTCTGATTGCATCTTTCAGCTGGATAATAGATACTTGTAAAACAAAATGATACACATAAAAACACAGCACTTCTCCATTTGATGAAAAGAATTTAAACAGGAACATATGTGAAAATAAAGATAGATTTTTTTTATATATCTACTAAGATGCAGGATCAATGAGTAAAACATGCAAGCCATACATGCAAATCAACATTATGGCTACATAAATGCATGCAAAATACTAACATCTGCTTTTGTGTTTGGCAGGATGATGACTCTGCAGTACTTAAAGTGTATTGAAACCCAATAACAAAAAATGTATATATTGCATCTTACCAATCCTTATATGTGATGGCTGTATTAGTTTTCTTTTATAGCCTTTTTTCCTTTATTTCCACCTGGTGATTTGGTCAGTAACACATTTTCTGTCTTCAGGTGACTCCACTCAATGGAAGAGCAACTGAACCACCCATGGACAAGCAGAATTGTCATCATGTGAAGACAGCAGTGTTAGATGCACAATCAAATTTAGATGAACTTGACTAACACATTGATGCCAAGTTACAGCTACAATTTTTAAACAGTTACAGAAAGAGTTTTTTTTCTTTTCCTTTGGAATGAAAGTCTTATACACATGAATAAAGGCTAAATGTTGCTGCAACTCTGTCAGTTTTAAATGGTTTGTCTCCATTCTCTAACTGACACCTTTGCTGGACAGCTTGGGCTGCTAAGAGAGTTGACAAATAACAGGTGAAAAATAAAAAAAAGAGTTAATTAAAGACCATGGGTGCACAAAATCACGTATATATATTTGACTTTGCAGTTTCGGGTAGATAATCCACCCCACCATTCACAGCCTCAGATATCAATCACTGGGTCCTGGCCGGTGATTCCCCACTGGCACCCGGCGATCTCTGAGGATTTTCTTTTTTTTAGCACTGATCTCTGTATTGGTGTCACTGGGGATGTCAGTGACACCAAGTCAGTTCCCCCCAGTGCCAGAAAGCCACTGAAAGTTGCTGATAGGCGTTATTACTAGTAAGAAAAAAAAAATTCCAGTATATATACTACCATTTATAAACACTATAACTTTCACGTAAACCAATTAATTTACACGTATTTGGATTTTTTTTTTTAGCAAACACATGTAGTGGAATACATTTTGGCCTAAATTTATGATGAAATTAGATTTTTTTAATTTTTTTACTGGACATGTTTAATAGCAAAAAGTAAAAAATATTGTTTTTTTTTAAATTGTCAGTTCTTTTGTTTATATTGCAAAAAATAAAAAAACGTACAGGCGATCAAATACCACCAAAAGAAAGGTCTATTTGTTGGGAAAAAAGGACTTACATTTAATTTGGGTGCACCATTGCATGATCGCGCAATTGTCAGTTAAGGTAAGGCAGCGCTGTATCATAACAAATGGCCTGGCCAGGAAGGGGGTTAAAACCTCTGGAGGGCAAGTGGTTAAAATGAAAACAAATGCAGCTACCACATTTAAGAATTTGCAAGCTGCAATACATTACTTTTTTTTTTGGTGGTCCAATGTTTTATGTGTGTAACAATTTACCCTTTTAGAAGACCTTTGATCTTGACCGACCTTTATACAGAGTTTCAGGTAACGTCATCACACTTACTTTCAAGAGATCCAAGCAGATCTTTCAAAGTGAAAAATCAAGTCATTGCTGACTGTGAAAAGAGGCAAGGCACCAGAATATCTTTATGTACATGTAGCTAGAATATGGGATGGAGAAACACTAAAAAAAGGCAAAAGACAACATTCTGATATATCTATAAACGCAGCGCTCCTAAAAAATCAATATATACTCATAATCTGTGATAAACACATAACATAATCAAACCATATTTTTACACATAAATCCACTTATAGTGATATATAGAAAAAAATAAAAAATATATATATAATTCAAACTTTGTGATTATTATTTATCTCAAATAATTGTATATACAGTATATTTCAAACTTTGTGATTTTAATTTAAGAAAAAATATATTTATAGTCCCATCCATCAATAAAGTGATTCAGAAAATTTGTTTGTGACGTGATGATTTTAAATCATGCAATAGTGACTTTCCGTGATCCTCCAACCAATAAGATTATGCGCTCACCTCCTTCTATGCCTAAAAAAATAGGCTATACACGCTTGTGGTTCACATAACCTGGAACCTGCTGGGATAACTGCAACATGCCATGGATATATAAGCTTTTCCTGTGGATAGCACGATTAGCCCTTTGTTGGCTGGATATCCCTGCAGGGATTAATCCCTGCTTGATTTGCCAGGAATCACCTGCTTATCTCTCCTGTTTGTCTCCACCTTATTCGTTCCTGTACATAGTACACCGCCATACACTTCCAGCGATCTGACCGACTCAGCCGTCACGGAGGATCACGGAAAGTCACTATTGCATGATTTAAAATCATCACGTTACAAACAAATTTTCTGAATCACTTTATTGATGGATGGGACTATAAATATATTTTTCTTAAATTAAAATCACAAAGTTTTGGGGGGCGCATGCGCGGCCGGCTACGAAATGGATGCGCTGTAGTGTGAGCTCCGTCCATCCGCCAGCATCGTAGCGGCACACACCAGCCCTGGAGGGGGAAATTACCTCAGCTGCCTTCCTGAAGCGTGCCCGCACCTCACGAGTCATGCCCCGCAGGAGGAAAACCCCGGGGCAGCCGGGGAAACTCACCCAATTCTTCCCGGCTGTCATGCCGGGAATCCAAGATGGCACCCGTAATTCTCACAAGCAGGGGGATGGAAGCGGCCACGAGGAGGACTACAGGGCCCAGCAAGCGGATCCGAGGCTGCAACACCAGCTATACCCAGGGGACCCTGGTGAGTTGTCACCCCCAATGTCCCCCACGACTAGCAGCCCTGCCAAATCTCGGCCACGACTTGACCAGGACCCTGACCCCTCATACCAGGCCTCAAACCTCCCTCCTCAGTCACCTCAAATAAGCCTGCCTCACATAGACGCATTTCCAGCAGCGGACCAACCACTAACAGAAATATGTATGAAAAATATGCTAGCGTCACTACGTCAAACACTGCACAATGACATCTCTGCATCATTAAATCAAATTACTAACGTAATACAACGACAAGAACACAGAATGCGCCATATTGAATCTAGCATGGGTGACATAATCACGGCTCATAATGATATGATTGACGCGCATGCAGACCACTCATCTGATATAGAACAAATCAACCTCAAGTTAGCCGACTTAGAAGATGGATCACGCTGTAACAATATCAAATTCAGAGGGATCTCTGAATCAATCACCAATGATTCACTACTACTTTACCTACAGCAATTCATTAAAATCCTCATTCCGTCACTCTCTGATGTAGAACTGGCGATTGATCGAGCTCACCGGTTACCTAAACCCTCATTCTTGGCGGCATCTATTCCAAGAGATGTACTAGCCCGCATACATTTCTACCACGTCAAAGAGAAAATTATGACGACGGCCAGAAACCCTCCACCATTACCGCCATCCCACACAAACCTCAGATTATATGCAGACCTGTCCAAAGCCACACTTCTTAACAGGAAAAAAATGGTCTCTATTACTAAAGCTTTGAGAAACCATGGTATAGCATACCAATGGGGCTTCCCCACAAAATTAACGGTACGACAACAAGGCAGGATCTATACTATCAAATCCCTAGAAGCAGGCTTAGATCTACTCAAAGTCTGGAATATCCTACCCGCAGACCCACAAGAAAATGCACCTGGCTCTATCCAAAATATGGAGGCATCATAACGGGCACCATGGCAATTTCTATCCTCAAGCGCTTCTGCATCTCCCTCCAGAGGCCACCTTTCGATATATCAATATCTGGCGATCGGCCTAGACCCGACGAAGATTACTACACCAGTTTACAGTTGGCATGACCCTTCAGGAGGTCAAAGCCTGTTCATACCCCCATCTTTGTAGTAGCAATGCATGCTACTCGGTTTACTTGCGTTTTACGCAAGTGGTTTTTTATCGTTCTTTACTTCCTTATCCTTCTCCCTTTAAGACACAACCAGCTACGCATCTATGCCACAAGTTCCACAACCTTCAAATTTACAAGGAAAATACATTCCGCCTCTCCAATCGAGCCTATTTTATACCATAGCTACACTATTACTTTCCTCCTCAGCAAGACAACTACTGAGTCAATAATCTCTCAAACAACAACCCAACTAAACAGATACCTAGCAAATAGATTTATTAATGATTAACATTACATCTCTCAACGTCTGAGGCCTAAACTCTCCTTTCAAGAGATCAATGCTCTCCAGAGAAGCCCGAAAATCCCAAGCTGACATTCTTTTCATACAAGAGTCACATTTTGCTACTGAGAAGACCCCTAAGCTATATCTCCACCGTTTCTCTCAATTGTTCATGGCTACCAACATCAAAAAGAAAAATGGAGTTATCACTGCCATTAATGACTCTCTCTCATTTCGCACTATTTCCAGCATAGCCGACCCACAAGGACGCTACCATGTCTTGATTTGCCAAATAAATGACATAACCCACACCCTGGTGAACATATATGGTCCAAATAGTAAACAGATGCAATTCTACCGCAAACTCTACAAAGTCATCTCGCAGTATAAACAAGGCAGACTCATCATAGGCGGTGATTTTAATGTTCTGGGTAACCCACTTATGGACTCATCTTCCAACAAAAAACCTGCCACACTTAACTTTAACCAGTTCCTACATGACCATGACTTGTACGACATCTGGAGATGTCAACACGGAACCGAGAAGGATTATACCTACTACTCACCCCCACACCTATCATACTCAAGAATTGATATGTTCGTTACCGACAAATGGACATTACAACAAGTGACATCCTCCACTATTGGAACTATAACATGGTTGGACCACGCTCCAATCAACATATCTTTAGACGACAATCGACGCACAACGATCCCGCCTATTTGGAGACTTGATTCTTCAATCCTGAAATCTCCAGAAAATCAGAAACATATACTTGAAGCCCATAATCTCTTCTTTGAAACTAATGCTACCCCTGATATCTCTATTACCACACTTTGGCTAACATACAAAGCTTACATGAGAGGTATCCTCATACAACTAAACTCTTGTATCAAAAGACAACGGTCCCAACAAATTGACCGACTATTGACTTCCATCCACATAAATGAAGAAATTAACAAAAAGAACCCACATTCTTCCATATCCGCAGCCCTAAACACAGACAGAAATAAATTGCGCACCATTTTACTACACACGTATGACACTAATCTCCAAAAAACGAAAACCAAATTTTACTCGCTTAGTAACAAACCAAACTCCCTCCTCATTAAAATCATCAAACAAAGACGACTCAAATCTAAAATATTCACGATTCATCATCCTGCCACACACTCTCCAGTGACAAACCCATTAGATATAGCCAACGCTTTTGCATCTTACTATCAGAACCTATACAATATAAAAGACGATCCGAACACTGTCCAACCAACAATTCCCTCTATTGAAAAATTTCTACAGACCACGAATCTCCCCCAGCTCACCTTACCACAACTTGAATCTATCTTTGTGCCAATTTCACCCACAGAGATTGGAAAAACCATAAACTCCCTACCTCTAAACAAATCGCCAGGGAATGATGGATTCACTAACGAATTTTACAAAACATTTGCATCTAACCTTTCATCACATCTATCCGACCTATATAACCACGTTGCCTCTAATGGAAAATTCCCCTCTGACATGCTACAATCATTAATTACCACTATTCCAAAACCGGGCAAAGACCCCCAATTAGTCCAGAATTACAGACCGATCTCATTACTCAATACGGACATAAAAATATATGCCAAAATAATTGCCTTGCGTCTACTCCCATATCTACCCACACTAATTCACCCAGACCAAGTGGGATTTATACCTGGTAGACAGGCCCCTGATGCTACTAGACGAATTATATCCCTAATACACCAACTAGAATCTGATAACCAACCTTCACTTTTTCTATCACTCGATGCGGAAAAGGCATTTGATTGAATTCACTGGCAATTCATGATACTTACACTCCGGAAATATGGAATAACAGACTGGATGCTATCGGCGATCCTATCCCTTTACTCTAACCCTACTGCTAGAGTACTGACCAATGGCACACTT
The DNA here is from genome assembly GCF_062004578.1 of Staurois parvus. Lineage (NCBI taxonomy): Eukaryota > Metazoa > Chordata > Amphibia > Anura > Ranidae > Staurois > Staurois parvus. The sequence goes on along the minus strand of NW_028318492.1, from coordinate 8,315,543 downwards.
TTACAGCCCTTCTGCATATCAAACGGAACCAGACAAGGTTGCCCACTTTCCCCTATTATTTTTGCCTTACTCATTGAACCACTAGCATCCAACCTTAGAGACGACCCAAATTTTACAGGAATTAAATTTCTTAAAAATGAACACAAAATTAGTCTATTTGCAGACGATATTATTCTAATGATCACAAACCCCTATAAATCGCTCCAATCGATACGCACGCATATCCACAACTACGCAGCAGTCTCATACTACAAATTGAATGAATCTAAATCAACTATGCTAAACCTCTATACGCCCATAGCAACCCAGAACTTAATCTCTAAACACTTCCCCTTTACTTGGGAAAAACATAGCATCCCCTACCTGGGAATTAAAATTACAGCCAAAACTAACCAACTTTACATTTCTAACTTCAAACCATTACTTGACACAATCCCCCAGGACCTTAAGAGCTTACGCACTACTACTCTGTCGATACTAGGCAGAGTAGCAACCATAAAAATGTGCATACTACCTAAAATACTCTATATATTTCGTACACTCCCTATACCAGTTCCTTATTCTTTCTTCCCTAAACTTCAGAAAATACTGAACAAATTTCTTTGGAATGCAAAAAGACCCAGGTACAATACAAATCTCCTAATACGTCTGCCCTCCAGAGGTGGAGCTGGTCTACCTCATTTAAAATCATATTACCAAGCCGCCTTACTGGACCAACTCTTCTTCTGGTGGCACCCTACTATTGAAAAAACCTGGACTACCATGGAAACCTCCTTGCACCTACCTCACTCACTACCAGATATACTATTCATACCTCGAACATTTCAGTCCCACTCTTTGCATAATCACCCCTGCATACAAGCCTCTTTGATGGCCTGGCATGACTTCCTAGCTTGTAATCTAGCACATAAAGACAACATACGTATTCTGTCCCCACTTTCATCCCTGCACCTCATCTCTCCTCACTTAAATCTGACATCATGGAATGCTCTGGGCATACATTACAACCAAGATCTGTATACTATACATAAACTAAACTAATTTCATACAACACAAGAGAAATTTCACCTTCCGGACAAAGAACTATTCACTTATTTGCGTATAACACACGCCCTTTACAAAACAAATCCACCATTCGAAATAGAAATTCCTGCAACTGCACATCAATTCTTTCATAGGACAAATCATCCTAAGAAAGGAATCTCAACCTTCTACACACTTATAACTGGAACGCTATTCACCACATATACCTCATTCTTAAGTAATTGGGAAAAAAACTTTATCCAACCAATAGCCCAGCATACCTGGGAAAAAACATTCACAATTACTTTTAAAGCTTCAAAGTGTAGTTCCCATTGGGAAACGTACCTTAAAATTCTACACCAATGGTATCTAACCCCCACTAAACTATCCATATATTACCCTCAGCGCTCCCAGACCTGCTGGAGACACTGCGGAGAAATTGGCTCACTCCTTCATTTACTATGGACATGTAAGTCTCTCAAATCCTACTGGAACAAAGTTTTCCAAATAATTTCCTCAATTACAAGAATTCCAGTTTCCCCAAATCCAGCCTTAGCCCTCCTCCACATCGGAATAGATAGATTCCCCATAAACTCATGCACCATCATCATACATATTCTAGCAGCTGCAAAGACCAACATTACTAAATTATGGCGATCCCCTACCATTCCACTCCTGTCCCGCCTCATGGGTGATCTCAACTTTCAATGTGAGATGGAAAGAAGAACAGCCCTTCAAAATTCCTCATATCAGAAATTTGCAATACAATGGTCTCGATGGTTGAAAAATCCTAATTGCTCAATAAACTGAATACTACCCTATAATGCTATAAGGTACTTATCTATGCTACAAGTGTGTCTTCCCTCCCTCTTCCTCCCCCCCACCTCGTAGCCCTCCCCCATTTACAACTTATTGGTTTTTAAAAGGTTCACAGAATACCGAGCATACTTCTCATGTAAGCATAATTAAGACTTACGGTTTCTCCAGCCAGATGGTGGGGAACCTCCACTCTTATCTGTTTCCTGTATTACTGCTCTCTCTAATGTGCACCATTCAAAGCTGTTGTTTGTATATTCCCTTGTTATGTTATAATTTTTCAATAAAAATAATTTAAACTAAAATCACAAAGTTTGAAATATACTGTATATACAATTATTTGAGATAAATAATAATCACAAAGTTTGAATTATATATATATTTTTTTATTTTTTTCTATATATCACTATAAGTGGATTTATGTGTAAAAATATGGTTTGATTATGTTATGTGTTTATCACAGATTATGAGTATATATTGATTTTTTAGGAGCGCTGCGTTTATAGATATATCACTAAGTTGCACAATCTGAGTTTTGTGTTAAAAGCTGGCGATCCACAAAAGCACTTTGAGTATTCAGTTTGGCTCGCAAGTTTTACACATATATTTTTTATTGAAAGACAACATTCTATCGTGAAGACTGAAGTTTAAAATAGGCTAATGCTAGGTACACATGGGAGTTGTTTTTTTTTTTTTTTTGTGGCTGAAAGAAAAAAAAAAACAGAGGTCACTGTACTAACCATGTGGTGTTTGTGTGGCAATCTCCTCCACTGAGCTATTGTGTTTTGACAGGGGGACACACCTCCCCCCCCACCACCACCATCAAGAAAACACGGATCAGTTCATTGATTGCCAGTGCTGATTGGCTGCTGGTCAGGTGGTTTTCCAGCATGTCCCTTTGAAATAAGCCAGTCCTGGAACAAGCTTCTGTCAGACAGGCAGCTATACACACTGTCTGAATGTCAGCCAGTTCCTTCTGACTCAGACAATATTGGGATAATGTGTACCTAGTTTACTCAAGATCACAGTGATTTTGGGGGGAAGATAATTTGATTTTGGTAATCTGCATGTCTTTTATCAAGGCTAAGGATAATAATAAAAAACAATTAGAGCCACAAGAACATATGATAAAAAAAACTGCTCAATCAATGGAACAAGCAAAAAATATACAGATTATAGAATATATATTATTATGGAAAATGTATATTAGATATTTAATAGAATAGGTAATTAGATGAACAATCGGACGGGTAAGAACTGTATCTTGCAGTTTACCGAACAGGTGCAAGGTTAGAAGCAATAATGCAAAAACAGGCTTAGGATGGCAAAAAGTATGAATACAGTGCAAAATAATAGAAAACTGATTATGAAATCCACACAAATATAAACTCCCAAAGCAAATGTTCCTTTGGCTCAGATAGGGTAAGATATGGGTGCATAGCAGAGTCTCTATAAGTCTCTAGCTGAGAATCTCTACTTAGTAAAAAAATTCAGAACACAAACAGCAATCCTTATAAACAATTACCCTCTCAGTGAACTCCAGGGATTTTTGGTAATATAGGGGAACAACTGGAAAAATCCAAGGCCCAGGGATAAAGTGCTCTGGTAGCAATCAGGGAGGATTGCCCCCCACAGTAGCTGGGTCTTCCAGAGAAGCCTGTATGCTACATTGGACAGTAAAGAACTGCTCATTCAGCTGCAGACCACTTGCCCAGTTACCTATGTTTCATCAGTCATGGCCTCTCTGAACTGCGGAGCAACCCAGGAACTTGTAAGAAAATTAGTTAAAATGGTTTGTGCCTGAGCAAGGCGAGTGAATGGGAACTCTGTTACAGCTATACTAATATATTTTTTACTTAAAGTTGAACTAAATTCATTGACTGTTTCTGAAAAATAAGCTCAAGTTAAAAATGTTCAATAAATGCTATTATATTCTGACTTAAACCTACCATTGATTTCTGTAGTATTTTCACTTACTTTCTTTTTTGCTAGCACATCAATGTATTGTTTAACTTTCAAATATGTTATTTAACTTTAAACTTTATATCCAACTTTTGTAACTGAAGGAGTGAGCCCTTTGCATGAATAATTTCTATTAAGATGTTTCTCTCTTTACTTGATACCCTGAGGAAGTCACATGATCGTGATGCAACGCGTCAGTAAGCCAGTTCTGGTGACGCACTTCTGGTTGGACGCCATTTTGGACATGTTCTGAAGACCCATGCAGTACACCCATACTAAGTGGTGGCAATGCTGTTTTAGCCAGTTTTCTATGTGAGTGGGCAATTTTACTTTTATAATCTGAAGTTTAATAAACATATTACGATATGGAGGATTTTTTTTTGCTTATGTTTCTGACGATATGGATCTGATGGGACTGTGACCTGAGAGTATTATGGGGAAGGATCTTATGCAACATCTCTGCCTGGACAAGGCCTGTTTCTCTGGGATCGTGGTGAGATTTATAAGGTGAGCTGGCCCTTGTGGTCTCCGCTTGGAGGTGAGGGGGCATTTCTGCCATTTAGTATTCCTGTCACCTGTTTTGAAGATCATCTTAACACGAGCACCAGTGTGTTGGCTTGCATTTATTAGCCTGTGTTTTTTTGGACATTTTTACTGATTACATGCACCCGTGTGGTGGCATTTAGAGTTTTTGGATATTCATTTCTTTGATTTTATGCATGTGTATGTATTTATTTGTATTGGAATTTTGAGTTATTCACCACTGGCACTGGTCACATTGTGTCGTGTTTTCATCCCCTAAGGGGTCACGCAATATTGATCATTAGTCCCCTATGTGGATAGGGGAAGGTTGTTGTTTATTGTGTATTTTTCCATGAGGAAAAAGGGTTCACACTTTTTTATTGCTACAGGCTTCACCTGTTCACTTTATTCAGCACTTTATTAGATCCAATTGGATCATTACACTGAGTGTTCTTTTGTACTGTCATGTGTTACACATTTATTTATTTGTTTATATGCTTGTATTTATATGTTACCATTTTTTGTGGTTTTTACCTATTATTTGTAGCACTTCACCATTCGTTCTAATATTCTCTCTTTACCATCTCAGCATGTTGGGAAGTTTGGAAAAAGTGACATGGAACTTACAGAACGTGGAAGCTAGAACTGATGAGATGGTTTGGGGTTTCATATAACCGTTAAGATGGTCAGTGATTTTTAAATTAATGCTAATGATTTATAAGTGGCAATAGCAGTAATTTTTCAAGTAGTTACTTAATATAAGCAAGGAGAAGGAATCACATTAACATATGTTCATATATAGCTTGTTATACCAGTCAAAGACAAAATGTGTACAACCAACTAGAGTCTTCAGTAATTTAGTATTTCTATGCCAAGAATATCTCTTACATATTAGCATACATCATACTGACATATACCATGCAGATTATTGCTACATACTATTACCATTGATCACATACATACCAATGATCACATACATTTTTGTTACACAGAGTAAAGATTGTAGAATAAATCAAAGTAACTGTCTGTTCTCAGGATATGTCCTTTAGCGATGTCATGACACCTCACCTACTAGTAATCCGACTGTACTATATAATATGTTGCTAAATACCAAAGGGTGCCATGCAGGCATACTGATCTGTTATCGTAGTGAGGATTGTCTTTATAAAATAGACTTACAATTGTATGCTTTTACTCTTCTATTAATGCTGCTTTTACAGTTGATTGTGCTGAAATGATATGCCATTAATTTTAACAGCTTGTCTGTTGACACTTTTTCAGTTGTGGCTTTGACCTACATCATGTTTTCATACCAGTACATTACTGATAAAACAGCAATGTTGGCTAATATGACATACATCTTCGTTTGGTGGAACATGTTAAACATGGTAGATGCAGTTGCAGGTAATCAACAAATTCCTATACTGATCTGCACGCTAAAAACTGGCAACCTATTAAAGGTAACGTATTACATTCTGAATGTGTTTGCTTACCCACTAAAAACAAGCATAGCAATATTTGCTGTGCTTATCTGCCATTCATTTTATGTCAGAATTTAGAACACTAGTTTATCAGTTTCTATAAATCAGACAGCTTCCCACTGGCAGTAATTATCTCAGAAATAAAGTTACAGAAAATGATTATTTCATTTGTAATTGTCCTAACAGGATTCATTGCAACATTTTCATAGATGCGATGTTAACAAGCTGCGTGATTTGTCACCTCATTTGCATTCATTGCATTGTTGGAAATTATCAGCAAGCTTATATCAAAATTATTGAAGACCCCACTTATGTAAATAATGTAACATGCTTTTTCATTCACTTATTACGTAAAAAAGTGTTCTAAAGCAACAATGTACCAAAAGTACCAAACATTTTTAAAGTAAATTACTAAACAAGTATATCATTACTTCCTTCTAAAATGACGTGGACTCTGAAACTGATTATTTTGTATTAGTGGTAATAATAATAGTATCAGTGGTAACAGTGCTCTAATTTTTGGGGATTGGAAACCCTTTAACAAAACACCTTGACCATTTTGTAATGCGCTGCACAAACTGTTAGCGCTATATAAATCCTGTATAATAATAATAATAATGCTAATAAAGTAAATCTGTCATGAGAAAAAAAGAGACTGCCATTGCTGAAATCATTTTAAAAATACTAATTGACTGGTCATTATGATAACTACTAGTTTTATTTTTTGTAAGGAGGTGTTAAAAAGTCTTTAGGAGACTTGGCCCTACTTTCTTACCAAAGTAGGACAACAGAGGTTCAGTTTTGATTGATGGTAGTTTTACCACAATTGAGAAAAAGGTTTTCATTTTCTGAGGCATCATTCTGGTTATTCTGTAGAAACAGTGGAAGAAGCAAGCACACCTCAGGTAGGAAAAGAAATCACACAAGAGGCCTGAAGGAGACTAAGGAGGTACTGAAATGGACTTTGGCAAATAGATTGAAGTGAGTGGCTATGTCCATAATGTGCTACCAGTTGAAGTTTGCCTTCTCTCTCTCTAGTATATGTACAGTGTATGTATATATATATATATATATATATATATATATATATATAGAGAGAGAGAGAGAGAGAGAGAGAGAGAGAGAGAGAGGGGGGGGAGAGGTGGAGAGAGAGAGTAATGAAGAGATTGAAGGGAGACATTTTTTTCTCTACAGAGCAAAAGCAAAAATGTTGTAGACTTTATGTGACTCATATTACTGCTGTACAATGCCTGATAACTGCTACCTGTGTGCACGAATAACAGGCCAGGAAATATAACAGTTGGTAAGCTATTAGAAAAGATATTGGTAAAGATTAGTTGTATAGAAATATATCGATTCCCATCCTCCCAAGAGCTGTTCTTGACATCTCAGGAACAGAAAAACTGTAATTCTATTTACAATTGAGGGACACATGGTATCTTTAATCATGTAGCTCCTATGCTATTTAATATTTTTTTCAGGAACAACAGTTTCACTTAAAAGAACATTTTTTAGAACATTTTTATTAGCATTTATCTCTGAGATTTATTGGGAACTTTGAACAGACTTAGAAATGTTATTATATCTTTGTAGAGATGTATCAGAATCATAATGTTCAGTTTGCCATTTCAGTTCATGTATAGGTTTACAAAATGAAGGACATAATTCTCACAGAATGAAAATTATTTGAGAACATTGAAAGAATTGTAGGATACAGATTATTTTTCCTGGTTCTGTTGTGGTAGTGACATCACCCTGTAAATCTCAAAAAAAATTGTTCGAAATGACCATATGAGGAAAAGCTCCAAAGTGAACTCATACCATGGATACAATATGTACCTTTCATTCTCCTAGACTTCATTTTGAAAATCCTCGAGAGAAAAAAAAATTAAAAAATGAAGTCTGAGTATCCAGTCTCCTTCATCATCAGTTTTTTTTCTGAGGGTCCTTTCATCTTGTTTCATGGATGCTGTTCTAACCAAGTATAGTTTCTACATTTCCTTAGGTCAATTGGAGAGGAGAGGGGACCAAAACAACTTAAAATTTTAAATGATTACTTTTAGGCATGCTCCATAGAATAGAACGAGTACCCTATATTTTATTCAAATGCAGTTATCTGGCATCTTTGTGTTCCTGCAATATTAACTACTTATCAGCAAGTTTGAATGAATGAATATAAAAAATGAAAGTACTAAATGTATTAATGGGCCTTTTATCAACTGTGAATTAGAAATAGCATTTGAAAAAGTATCTATGTACCTTGTTATAGATACACAGATCAAAGCAGATTTGCAGACATAGATAAAAAAGATAAAATTAATAGCTCATTTAAAAACATTATTAAAACTACAAAACATGTTTTTTTGCAATAATTAGCTTCAATATATTACTTATTTCTGCCACTAGATTTCTTCAGTGTGATGCCTAGAATCAGTCCACCTATTCCTTTGAACCATGGTTGTCCTGGACCTACCACAGCTTGAACAGTGAAAACAGCATAGTGATGTGTCATACTGCTTTCTCTTCTATTAATGTCAACATATAAACTGATTGCCCCTTGTGTTGCCCCAGCACACAAGCCCTTCCATACAGGAACTGCAAGACTTTGATAGTAGATGAAATGAACATATGTACACTGCTTGTATTTGAAAAACATTTGAATGATGTATTTATAATTACAAAGTTGCAATAAGCTGTTTTTATATCTGCCTAGAAGTCAGCTTTAAGTCATATGTTAAGCCAAATCATCCTGAAAATTCAAGTGTCAATACATTTTGTCCAAACTCCCAGGACACAGGGATGGCAAGATCTACTTCACAGGAACCTTGCTCCACCCACCATCCAATTTGCAGTATGTATGAGGAGTACTGGAAAAGCCAATCTGGCTAAGAAAAGGTGCTGTGTGATCCTCATACTGAAGGATAATTATGCCACTGCTGTAATGAATCTTTCTAAAGGATACAGCTGCCTTCACAGGGCTCTTTAAAAGGTTCATAAACTTTGGGAAAGCCAAAGCACATTGTTCTGCAAAGAGAAACAACGTGGCTGAAACGTGGCAAGAACTACTATTTTGGTAGGATCTGGACATACAGTATATATATATATATATATATATATATATATATATATATATATAGAGAGAGAGAGAGAGAGAGAGAGAGAGAGAGAGGGAGAGAGATTTCTTTTGTAGATAAGTAGTTTACAATGCTGCAATACTCACATTCATCAGCTATCCCTCATAATAATTCTGTTCCACTGCTAGATTTGTGGGTTAAATGAAAGCCACCATCATTCAAACCACTATCTTTAAGCCCATTCTATGGTGAACCCACCCTTAGTCTGTGACTAAACAGTGAAGGAGAAGCAGCACAGTGATGTACTCATTTCATCACTCCATTTTCTCCGTATATCAGCATGCTCCTTGTCAGCATATGAACAGACTGGCTCCTTGTACTGTGTCTTCCTTTCCCAACCTAAGCTTTGCTGTACAGGGACTGCACAGGGCTGATACATGTGAACTCCTGATGCTGCTTGCATTTAGACAGAAATTTAATTATGAATATATTAAATAGAGATCTGCATTAATCTGTCAGTTTTATATCTACCTCATCTTTAATACATACAGTATATACTGTATGCTCTTAATTGTATTGGGCCAGATAGCTTTCGCTGTAATTTTTCACTCAGAGAAATAATAAGTGAAAAAAAAAAACTCTTGAAAACTTCAGTGTTTTTCTTACCAATATAAAAAACTACTTGGTTAGAATAATTATTACAGTATATTATAGGGTACGTGATACATTGACAATCTTATGATTGCAGCTGAGCAACTATTTCTCTGGACTCTAAGTCCCAATTCTACAAGTCAGATTCAATGGTTTTTTTTATGACACTTGCAATCAATCCTAACAGAGTAGAGGCAATTGTAGGCTACCCAGTGATGTGAAAAAAAAAATGCAGTCTTATAATACTAAACCAAATACTACTTTCATGGGCAAGCCTTATTACTGTTTTACACACAGAAAACACAACAGAAATGCAATCTTAATATTACATGCCAGGCAGCGTCAACACATATATTGTATACTGTAATTTCTTCCAGATTCTAAAAATTTACCAAAGGGCTACAGGGCAATACTATTTTTTGATAAAGAAAAATTTAACCAATTGTCTGTAGAGACCTATTTTGCAGTACATGGAATCAGCAAGCTGAAATGAGTATCAACAGGTGGTGTGAAAAACAGTAAGGCCAACAGTAAATGTGTGGAACTCTCAGTGAAAATGAAGAAGGCTGCAGACATTGGCCATCATAAAAAGAGGGTGCCCCGGGAGATACAATTATTTCTCTTTCTTGAATCACAGGTATGGGTCTCAGTGCCCACTGACAGATTGAATATACAATTCATCATATGAAAGCGGAGTCCTTTAGATCTCTCAGCTTATCTGGATTCATCTGCTCTATTCCACAGCTAACAGATCTATGATCTCAGTCACTGTTCTGGCCACTATCTTTTCCACCGCTTTTGTGAAGACCAGTGTCTTCTCTATTTCACCATTTGGAGGCTACTGATGAGGTTGTTTCTGTGCATTACACTGAAGTTATATTATTTCAGCACCTTCCTCCATTCTTAGTATATTACAGATACCAGGAGCAGGCAGAGATATATAGGGAATACATTTGCTAGGAGAAATGGAAATATGTATGGCTACTATTCATTATTTCAAGTTTAGTTCAGCTGTATACTACTCAGTAAAGAGCTGTAATTGCCCATGTAGCCCTAGCCTTATTACACAGATGCAGCACATCTTTAGCTCTAAAACAGCCCAAAGGTTAGTGTTTTTTTTTCATTCAGCCAATAGGTTGAATTAAAAACGTGACTCATTTCCGCCATCCACACACTTGATGTTGATTAGGGAATCTTCCACACCAAAATATTGTATTCTGACTGCAGGGGCACTTCCCACCTTCAGAATACATGATCAATGCTGCCAGATATTGTCATGGCAGTGCCTGAACGGGGAAGGTCCAATAGGGTAGTTGTATGGAAATCAAGCTACCAATCAAATACACTCATTGGCCATCAGAATACACTCATCAGCATCACCAGCTGTAGCTGGCGGTACTGATCACGAGAAAATGATCCAACAGGCTGGTTGTACAGAATTCAACTGAGAGATCAAGATCTGTACAACCAGCCTGCCCATACATTTATCAAAATTTGTCCCTGCTGGACCAGCCCAATTTCGATCTACATGTGGCCGACTTAAGTTAAGTAATAGTTTAAGCGTGCATTAAAATGAAAATATCTACCCAAAGATCGAATCAGCAACACCATCTAGAACACTGGAATAGCTCTGGATTTATGATAATTTCATAAATACTGTACTTAATTTAATCATTATATAAAACTGTAGCAAGCAATAGTAAACAATCAGAAACATAAATAAACTTCATAACACGACACAATACATGTAACAAATTGGAGTTGATTTACTAAAGGCAAATAGAATGTGTACTTTGCAAGTGCACTTGCATTCATTTCCACCAGAGCTTAGTGAATGAGGTGAAGCTTCACTTTCTAAAAGACAACCTATCAAGTGCAAGGTAAAAAAAACTTTTTGTGTAAACCAACCCCATTGTAAACAGTAGATGTCTGGCATGTATGTGCTCATAAAGCCTAAACTATACAGGTAACTTTCACTTCATGCTATTGGGTTCATCCACTGCATGTTGGTAGTTACCACATTTGCAGAATATTGATTTCAATGTGCTGAAAATTAGTTAATAGTCCTTAATTCCCTTCCTGTTTTAGGCCACATCTCATTATGTGTAACATAAGATGAAGCCAAGATCAGGATTGAAGACCTAGAAACTACACCTTTAAAAACAACCAAAAAGCCATAATTCTGTCCTAATAGGGTCTTTTTAAGCCACTCAGAGACTTTAGAACAAAATTGCCCATGTAGTTTAAATAAAAAAACATCTCTGCATAAAGTGAAGAATTTAATGAAAATTTCATAAAATTAAAAAAGGTGCTGTGAAAAAAGGACTAACAGATAATACATCTTTATTACTTTAGGCACACAAAATAGATGATGTTCAACACATTCTACTAATACAATTTTGTAAATATAACGATCAAATTGTTTTTTTTTTGTTTTGTTTTTTTTTTATCTACAACATATACAGCATCTTTTTTTTTTTACTTGGCAAAAGACAAAATTGTGATTTAAGTAACTTTGATGAAAATGTGATATTTCTAAGATTCCTACTGCATGCCTGTACAGCAAGCAGAAAAATATAAGAGCATTAAAATATGTATTTGATAAAGCTAATGGTGAACAGGTTCTTTTGGACTCACTGTTCCAGCAACCCAGTGAATTTATTATCCAGTCTTATTAGTCCAATTCTTTATCCAACTTGCACCCTTCCATGACAGTAAATGAGCCAGTATGCAAACACTATTTATATTGATGAAGCCACATTTTTTTTATTTCAATAAATATGTTTTATATATTATTTAAGGTAAAATAAAGATCCTGCTGCAAGCTATGTAAGGGAAAATATTAAATTAACTTGGCTAAGGGAATAATAATCTAATAATATAAACTAAGCTGAAACAAACATCCAGCTTCTTTGAAAAAGCCTCATTCAGTGGAAATCTGGATCCTGAAATGACATTCCACTCGCAAAAAATTGGCAATCTTTTTAAAGTGTAACTTTGTTTGGCTCCCTATTGTCAGGTTTTTTATTGTTTTCTGAGGCCACGTGGGAGAGCGGGAATAGGGAGCAAGGGACAATCTTCTACAGGGACAGAAAGAGCAAAAAAAAGGTGACATTGTGTTCCAGCTTTGTTCTGCTATAGAGTGTTTTCCGTTTTCTGTACTGCTGTCTGGCTATTTTTGCTTCAAGAGTGTGAAAGTCTGTTTGCCTACTGTCCTAGGATGTGTTTTGCCCTAACCCTCTCTCCCTAAATGTTGTTGTGAGCAGAATGCTTTGCTTCCTCTTCTGATGACAAGTGGTCACTGGTTAGACAAATGTTAAGCACTATGGGATGAAAAAAAAGAAAAGATGTGAAATGATCATAACTTACTTGCTTTGCTTGTCCATACTTGCCAACCTGAGACTTTCCCATCGGGAATTTAGGAGATTCATCTGTTCCTGGATTTCATTCTCTTCATCATCAGAAAGTTTACGAACAGCTAACAGTTGACTTCCAGCTTGCAGAACTTCTCCAACATTTCCCTGGTGAGATGTTAATTCCATCATAAAGCCCTAGAAATAAAGAAAAATTTTATTGCAGGAGTGGAGAATAGTTAAATTTTATAACAGTATAATTATATGCAGAGATATAAAGCTGATTTTCAACCTAATGTAGGTGGTAAAATTGCCAGGACTAAACACAAGACAATGGTGAATCTGTTCTGCATTTCTATTTGTTTTTTCTGCATAAAATCCCTTTTTGTGACATTATTTCCAGAAAAAAACATTAGTGATTTCTTTCTACAAAATATGTTTGGGAGTTTTTTTGTTGTGTAGAATCATGTCACCATTACCATGCAAACATGCACACAAGAAAACTGAATGAATCTTCCATTTGCTTTCATAACAATATATATTATATGTGTGGCGGTATACAATTTTCTGTATACAGTAATAAAACATTTCTCAGATTGTTACTTTTTTCTCCAGCATTGATGGTAGTATACCTTTCAGACTGGATAACACATAGTTTTTTAACAGAGATTTAGGTGTACCTCTGAGTGCTTTATCGGTAAGATTATTAGAGCATGTCACTGAAATTAAGCTATGGGTTTTATACCACAATTCTGAGTTTGAGAATAGTAAATTAAATTATAATGTGATATATACAGTATGATAGACCAGCACTAAAGTAGATCATCAGTTTTCAAAATCCCTGTGTGATCCAAAACGATTTAGTTTTTTTTTCAAAATGGCATGGTTTGGCTATCCAGTAAAATGTTGTACAATATATTAACTTTTCCTAAGTGGCAGTACTATCCCAGTCAAGTATATTAAGAATCTGCTGAAAGGCATAACATGTACTCATACTGCCACAATGACCTGATAGTAAAGCAGATGCAGTATTGGTTGTGATAACTGCTATACCTGTGGGGGTCAAGTCTCTAGGCATTAGTTCCTGTTTGTTGAGATAAACATAAAAGTGCTTATGTTGGAAATAATGAAGCCAAGTACCTGGGCAACCAGACTCCAGTGGGGCAAGTTCATTCAATGGTAGAAGTCCCTCAGCATTAACATGTGTGCAAGTTTTATGGGAGACCTGCAAGCTGTGTGAGTGTGCAGGGCAAAGATCTAATCATAGTGCAGGGTTCTCATTTGAAGACAGCTGTGTGCTCCTGTTAGGAAACATAGGTGCACAACTTGAGTGACATCACTCCATGCTGGCTGAGAGATTCCATGTCCATTGGACTGAGAGGGTTGAGATGGCTAAGAAAGTCCAGGAGACTGGAAAAGCTGGGACAACTAGGTACGTTCAGGGACTAAGGAAATCTGGAGGTCTCAAAAGAGTGAGAGAGCCCCGGGTGTCAGAAAAAAAAACATATCCGGAAGCCAGGGAGTAGGTCTGTGTAGCAGGTCACTGCAACTACAAGACTGAGAGAGTTGGGAGAGCTAAGAGAGCAAAGGGAGCTGAGTGAGATGGTTTAAGGGACTAGCATGTACCCCAGAATAAGGCCTAAGCAGCAGAGCTGCTGAAGACAGAGCCAGATGGCTCAGCATTTTCAATTCCTTGTTTTGCTTATGAAGATCCCCTGCATGGGCAACTGTTCTGTTTTGAATTTTTCTTTTTAGATTTTTTTAACTGACCTTAAAAACACAGTTTAGTCTAGGGTGAACTCAATAAAATTGCTTCTACCACTAATCTCAATTTCCCAATTCCCTGACTACATGCACTAAATTGGTGGCAGACTGCATGTGTTTTTTCACAAGGCAAATTTCCTAACTGGTACTGGCTGCAATTGATTTTTTACAGCCTTCCCCTCTGCTCATGCACTATAAAGATAGCAGGCTGCTTTTTTTTCTGGCTACAATTTTTTTGTAAGACCTTTTTTTTCTAAATGTTAACAGTAGTAGAATATGTCTACAGAATGTGCCTATGCTCAGAAATGTACGGTTTCCTTTGAGAGGCCCTGTGACAGGGTAATTTACAGTTAGGAGATTTTGAAAACTGTGGGCAGAGCACTGTAATTCCACCACAAAAAGTAACCCCAGACATTGTCTTAATGTTGATGAGGACAAGTGCCTTGGTCTGCGGGTAGGGGTGTTATTGAAGTCAGGAAGTCCACCTTAACAATAAGAGGGCCCCTCAGATACAGCTCCTCTATGTGAGTACATAGTACCCCTATTCATTCATTTAAAAAAATTTAAACATTAAAATATTGATATTACACTTCTTGACAACGTTTTATCCCCTTTTTTGCCAGACCCTGTGTCCCACTTTTAAGTTGATAGACCATTTCTGCAATTTATTGCACATTTTTTCATTTTTCACTTACAGTTTTCAGAATGTTTAAAGTACCGAAACCCTCTCCAAATCATACATTTTCTGAAATTATTGAATAAAAATGATGGTGTTACTGATTGTGTATGTTCTGTGAATAGTGTGCAAGTGTTTATCAAAACAATATTTTCTTGTTCAATACATTTTTATTAGCATTTACATGATAGCAAAAATGAAGTACACAATGAAATACAATGCAAACAAAGCTAGATTGCAGAAATACAAAAATGAGGGGCTGAGACACCCCATTTCAGGCACCAATTGTAGTCGGTAACATCAGATCAGCCAAGGCTACTAGAGCTGGTAAGACCAATTGTAACAGAGGTTCAGTGAGCAGATATAGGTTCCTTAAAGGACAAGTCATAAAAAAAAACAGAGCCCTATGAATATACCAAGGTTCTACTCTTCTGCAATATTTACAGATTAGAGGTGAACACCTGTATGATTGCCTTCCAGCATCATAGCATGAAGGCCAAAAATGAAAGGGCCCTCTTTTTCCAATTTTAGCATAAGTTGGCAACGTTCTCTTGTTCTACAAGATGCTATTTGAATCAGATGGCCTTGGATAAAGGGTGGGAGCCGAGTCCACTGAAGTAGTATTAAGAGTAAAAAATTCCTTGGCATTGTCTTGGATCTGAACTAGAATCTCCAAGGACAATAGTAGCAAATCATTCGGTAGCCAAAAGGAGCAAGAAGGTTTCAGGACTAGAGAAGAGCACATAATATGGACTAGATCATGATCAGTCCAAGGGATGGATAGAATGTTGACATGCATCACGTTAGGCAAGAAGGATTGTGGTACAAAAATGTGATCAATTCTGGTATGTGTGTTATGCGGGTATGAATAGAATGTTAAGTCTCTGGAGAGGGGATGTGTCATCAGGCATAATCTAAGGAGTATTGGGTAAGTAGCATTTTGAAATGGTGGGCATCAGGTTCTTGTGGTTATGTGAAAGAAGGGTCCACAGGGGAACTGTCCACTTTTGGGTTGAGAAGAAGATTAGAGTCACCACAAAGAAAGACTGTGCCTCTACTAAGGTGCTCTAATAGAGTTAGCAAATGGAAAAAAAAAAAAAATCGAGATTGGGAGCTAGTTGGAGCACTCCTCTCTATTGTATTGGCACCATGGACTGGAAGACTTGAGGGTAAAGGCCACTAAAGTATGAGACAGGTGAAGCTGTGGAGATATGGGTTTCCTGAAAGCTCGCTACATCCACTTTACGGGAGTGCAAAAAAATTAACAAACCTTGACCCATTTTTGTGGAGAATTGAGGGCCTACTCATTCACCAAAAAAAAGTATCAAAAATAAACCAAAAAATTTTTTTGACAAGTCCTTTATTAAAAAAAAAAAAAAAGAAATCCCTGAAGAAAATCCAGAGTCAATCATGATGAACGCCCAGCAGACCCCCCCCCCCAAAAAAAAAATCTCCACAACAGACACTAGCTACCACTGTCTGACAGCTCCACTTTGTAGCTGCTGCTAAATAAAAACAACCCCCTTGTGACATAGCTCTTTTTTCCAGGTCAGTGGCATTCATTGATTGATGCTAGATTTACTTTGGGGGATATTGTTTTTTTTTTAAGGTTTCATCAAAAACTGGCTCATGTCTTTATTTACACTACTCTTTTTTGTAAATGAGTAGGGCTACTGTGTGCCCCATACTCATTCACATAGTGGGGGCCAAGATCTGGTGGCCCCCTTGTTAAATGGAAGCTGTTAAATACCGATACTCCCCCCCCCCCCCCACACACAGACTCCCACAACCACTGCTCAGGGTTGTGGAGAGGAGACCCTTGTCCCCATTAACATGGGATATGGTGCTTTGGGGGGGGAGTTCCTCTGCCCCAAAGCACCCCCCCAATGTTGAAGGCATGTGGTCTGATATGATTAAGGAGAGGGGCTGCTCGCTTGTCTCTCCCCTTTCCTGGTCTACCAGGCTACATGCTTGGATATTTTATTATTTTTGCTGTGAGGTTCCCCTTAAAATCTGTACCAGACCAGAGGGGCCTGGTAAGGATTGGGATGACCCCCATGCAGTTTTTTTAATATTTCAATGTATTATTTGTTTACATTCAGCTGTCAGTTGGGAATCCCACTTATAACTGATAAGTCATTGTTTGTTAAGGATACAGGAGGCCACCCATTTCTTAACAACTCGCTATACACTGTTAAACTCTGAGAAAACACTGCCACAAAAAAATGCTGGCAAAAAACACTAATATTGAGCATTTTGTATTTGGTGTTATTTTTTTCAGTTCCTAGTATGCATGGAACCTAAATCCCTACTAAATCTAAAAGATAAAACTGTATTGAGGTAAAAAATAACAAATATTTGTAACTTTTTTTACTATGCCTCTTTGTGAAAAGATGAACATTGAAGGTTCAAAACCCTGTAAATAAACAGCTTATGCTGAAAATCTAGACTTTGGCTTCACAGCTACGCACTATGGTAACTTCCAATCCACAGTGCTGTGTATGCACTGCATTTGTGCGTATTGCAAAGAAATGAAGCAGGCATACACTTTTTTACAATGAAATGAAATGCATTGTGAATGTTAAATGTAATTGTAAAAAAGTTGTTTCAAAAAGCACTCCAATACCTTGTAACAGTGCACTGCAGTATATGTGCACAATGCACATTATGCACACCTTAATGTGAGCCTGTAGGTTAGAATGGGCCCTTAGTGTGTTGGTGCAACGCAGTGCATGAAATATATGTAACCTGCATTACCACAATGTGTGACGAGCAAATCTGTAGGTTGTGTGTGTGTATGTGTGAGTGGGTGAGGACTGTACAGCACCAAGAAGCATCATACTTCTGTGCCCAGGAGTCACAGGTGTTTGAGTTGTACAGATTGCTGCTCACAGCTATACACAATGACAGGCTGAAAGATGCTGTGGCTGTATGGATGTAACTACACATCTGAGCAGTTACGTAAATATTTACAGAGACGGATGAGTGGCCCTGCACAAAGACATGCATCCATGACCTCCAATCAGTCTATGTATGTAGCCACTTATATGTGCTATGTCAACCTGTCATTGATTTGCACAGACTGGTGCCCATGGCTTTACACACACTCCAGAAATATGCTTCCTCTTGATGCTTAATAGCCCTTTGTGACCATGTGAATGAGGCCTTAGTTATGCTTTATTCCATAAAAGCTTTATTGTTTTAACCAAAGGATACAGTGCAAAAGGTTAAACAAAATATGACATATTGAACATTGTCAGTATAAAACAATGTATCCACCGAGTTTATATTGAATGTATAAGCTATCGAGGTTCAGTACAGGTGATGTATGTGTGGAAAAGGTTTGTCTCAATGGTAAATGGCAAGGGCCAAACAGAATGACTGTTATAGAGAGTCTACATTGTACTAAAAACAGGGCAAAAGAGGTATTGGGTTGCTAACTCCAAGGGTTGTGCAGATTCACCTACATGTCTTTACAGTATGTCAGATAGCAAATTTGGTGACAAATAGGGGCAAATGTCAATACAACTGACAGGAAGCTAAAGTGTCCCTGGGATGGTGAAGGGAGAGAAGACAAAAATAGAACAGAAAAAAAGAACAAACAAGTAAAAAAAGGGAAATGAAGAAAAAGAAAGGAAAAAAAGGGTGAAGAGGGTAGAAAGAAGACATGCGGTTGAAAGGTGTGGGGGGAATTTGAAAGGGTTGAGTGAAAGGGAACAGAAGGAGGTGATGGGAGCTTAAGTGTAGGACAGCTGATACCAAGGGTGCATAGTACCCTTTGTGTCTTGCCTGTGTAGCAAAATTTGAGGTACCACAAATAAAATTGACAAGTTACTGTATCTTAGTTCAATATTCTAAGGATAACTGCAGATTTTTACTCTATATGCAATTTTCAATCCCATTTTCAAAGTGCAGTTGAGATGTGATGGTCATATGTAGAAGTATGAAAATGCACCCAGCCTTTGTAGTTATATCTTTAAAGAGTTTGATATGTGATATGTGTATCAACTCTTCCATCTCAACAGTAGCAATTCCATCTCACAATTGGTAATTTTTTCTCTCTTGGAAGGGATGTGTTGTGATTTCCAGTGTGCTTGTGCGCAAAATCTAACCATGTTTATCATATATGCATTGCTAAAGGCTTATGATAGAGCCTATTGGAGACTGCTGTGTGGTGGAGGAGATAAGAGGTGGACATTGCCTTGACCATGTCATGAAATGTTCTCCAGAAACATTTGATCTCTGGACAGGATCATCATAAATGGATTAGAGACCCCTCCTCCTTTTCACAATGCTCACTTTGACAAGGAGATTATGTGGAGTAATGTTGAGTTCCTGTACCACCTTGAGTGAATGTTATAACTGTTATATACCCTCTGATTGATAATGGTCTAATCATCTTCAGAAAGCTCTGCCCACATTCTGTTCCCAGGCCCTACACACCTGCCTGAAATTAGCTGGTTGGTCATTGAAATTGAAATTTGTATATGGAAAATATGGAATGATTCTGTGGCTACTTCAAAGAGCAAAGAGATTTGAAAGGCGTAGGATGGCATGCAAAGAATGTAATTGGAGTAAGCGGATTGGGTGGAGTTGAGATTTGGGAGGTTTTACAACAGGACTTGAAACTTTGGAGCCTGGAGCCTATAGCTGGATTGTCCATTAAGGTTAGAGGGATAACGCGGGGCAGCAGCCAAATGGTGTCAGGCAAGGGTAGAGCAAAAAATAATCTTTCCAAGTTCACCCAGTTTTTGAGCTTGGTATAGAGCTTCCAGTCCACCACTCTGGAAAGCTGCATGTCCAGAAGTACTTTTTGAAGATCCGGAAGGCCAATACCTCCATGTGTTTTGGGGAACACTAATTGAACCCAGCTAGTCCTGGGAGGATTACCTCACCAAACGAATTTGGTGCACTTCTTCTTATATGTAACAAAGAAAGTTGGAGGTATACAATATGTATGGAAATCATTTGTAGTGTCTAGAGGAACAGTGGAAGTATCAAAATATTCAGGATGGCTGTACGGCCAAGCCAACATAAATGGGGTTTGCTCCTTAGCATGAGATCTTGTCTGTAGTTCTTGGATACAATTTTTGGAGACAGTTTGGAGATATCTGATGGGAGCTGGATGCCCAAATTGGTAATGGCATCCATATTCCATAGGAACAGGAAATGGTCACGATGGTAATGGGCTTCCTCTGGAGCCAGTGAGATGTTCAGGGTGTGGGGTTTTGAATAATTGATTTTTAGATTAGTAATCTGTTTGAAGTATTCCAGGTCCTGTATAAGGCTTGGTAATGTGGCAGGTTCCGTCAGGAGGAGGACATCATCGGTGAATGCCTTTTATATTTGACTCCACCCATAGGCAACATAGAAAGGGTTCCAGGTCAACACGTAAATAATGCAGGGCAGAGAATATCCCTGTCTTATCTTATTTCTGATGTGGAAGGCACGAGACAGATGGCCATTTACTTTAACTCTCGTCTCTGGGTTGGTAAAAAGTTCCATAAAGAAATTTCACATTTTGTATTTAAGCCCTAAGTCTTGTAGCACTGCAAACATATAGTCCCAAATCACCCAATCGAATGCCTTTTTGGCATTGATGGATAGAATTAAGCCTTTGTGATGGTAAGATCAGCCAGTGATGTAGATTGATTGCTTTAATTGTGTTGCTAAAGCCTACCTGGTCCACTGAAATCCAGGACTGTAGGAATGGTGTGAGGCAGTTGGCCAGAATTTTTTCAAATTTATTCACATTAACATTTAGAAGCAAGATGGGCCAATAGTTGGATACCAGGGCTGGGTCTTTCCCTTCCTTAGCAATAATAGCAATGAATGCCCCCAAAACGTATTCAAAGGATGGTCTCAATTTGGCAAAGGAGTTAAATTCCCTGAGAAAATCAAGAGGTCAAAAAGGACTTTTGATACTGGACCGCAAGTCCGTCTGATCCAGGACTGTTTCCTAGTTTCATCTGTTTTAGGGCTGTAAGGAATTCTGCTGAATAGAGCGGTGCTTTCAGGGTTCTGGCCTATTATGGAGAAAGCAAAGGAGGACTATACTGCTCAAGGAAGTCCCTGATATGATTTATCTTATGTGAGTTGGTGGGCTTGAATTCTGCCTTAATTCTATTTTAGTTTTAATTGTTTTTTAAATGTATTTAGATTTTTTTTACAGTACTGTGGGAGGGGGATTTTGGTAAATATCAGGGGTCTAAACACAGGGTCAAGGGGGCTGTTTAAGTTAGAAGAGCATGATCATGGAAGCAAATCTTGTCTTATAAGGGAAAAGGCAGCTGTCACAAGGGTTACTGATCTGGACAGCTGGAAGTGGTTCTGTTCACAGTTTTCATTGCTGTGGCAGTGAAAAAGTTAATAAAAATAAGAAACCCCACAAAATGTCCCACAGTGTACATCCATCATCAATCATGTTGTGCAGCAGTGTAGATTCATGACTTCATGACGAATGCTGCCTGCCAACCCTTTCCTCACTATATGGTAGTTTAAAAGAAAAGGATTGCATTGGTACATGCCTCCCATGCAAATTGCCAGCTTCCATGCTTTTTTCTACAATCATTGCCTATTAGCCTTAAACATTGACTATTTTACCTGAGAAAGAGAGGCAATATGCTTAGACAACCTAATATACTTCTATTGTGCTTAAGGAAATGCTCAGATCTTGGGGATGGTAGGTGCTCTCTTCATTTGTTTTTGTCACATTAGGTAGGTGGGACCTTACTTAGTGGTGCTGTTCTCCTAATGGAGAGTTTATTTATCTAAAATTCAATGTCTCAATTCTAAAAATGTAAGAGTAGAGAAAAATTAAGCAGGAATAATATTCTATTAATTTGCAATAAAATCTCCGTTCAGGTAGATATAAGCTTACAGTATATGTAGCTGAGCTAACTACTCAATATCAATTCTCAATGTATGGAGTGTAAAAAAAAAAATAAGCATACAGAAATTTCTGGCAGATCTTTGACTTACCTCATGAGTATGGAACTGTTCTTTGACATCTTCAACATTGTCAGAAATTGCTCCTTGACTTTGTAAAGCATCCTCAGCAGAAAGAAGCCAAGAAAGCACTCCTTCCAATGATGACTGGTAACTTTCTAGATCCACCTCTGGTTCCATCATTAACCTGCCAAATGGCCGGTCATCCACACCTTGTACTTGCTGTGGAGAGAAAATAGCACCATGTTAGCTGCAGTTTATACTAAAATCATTACAAATTATTTTGTTCAACTAGAAATTGTTGGCTGTAACTCTACACAAAATGGAGATATTGTAATAATGAGAGAGTTTGCTGGACATTTTACACTATTCTGTACACAAAATGAAGGATTGGTTAATAAAAAAAAGTTTTTTTCCTTGTTTTCTATGCTGTGCTACATTATCTGATATTGCCTTTTCCTCAATGGATTTATGTGTATATGATGGCTGTAAAGGATTTGAATTGAGAAACTGGGAGACGGCAAAGTAAGTTCTAGAGCTTGATAAACATGGATATGCTTAAATCCATCTTTTATTTGATGTTGCTTCTGAAGCCGTAATAAACGATAAATGCAGGATTTCTCACTAGGGTTTGCAAGGGAATAGATTTTTTAGTGTGAAGATACACATTTGAGCATTCACCATTTTATCACAGAAGAAAGAAGTGCAAGTACATATTTTTCCGTAGGGCAGGTAAATCTGTTTTATGGCCTATATCTATGCCTGCTGTACTTTCCCGGGGGAGTATGTGAACTTTGATCAAAGATAACTGATATAAGAATACGTGCAAATAAATAGTTAATGTTCAGAAAACTTCCACATACTGTAACTAATATCTGATAGAATAACATTCTAAATCTTCTTAACTTTTTTTTTTGCGTACAGAAAGAATTAGGACACCTCATTGATCAACTGATAATTACATACAGAACTCTGATAAGAATTGATACCATGAAGAAGTTTCTGTGTTGTTCTACACCCTCCTCTTGTATCTGTTGTTATATCTGCCAATTTAAGTAACCCCCAATAAAGTCAGGATAGGCTAAAAAACAGTTTATGTGCTGTTGTGTTGCTGAATGTGTTCTGATTTTATTCTCACCTAACTTATATGAATTATGGTAGCAAATACACTATACTGCCAAAAGTATTGGGACACCCCTCCAAATCACTGGGTTCAGGTGCTCCAATCACGTCCATCACCACAGGTATATAAAATCAAGCACTAGGCATCTAGACTGTTTCTACAAATGTTTGAAAAAGAATGATTCGCTCTCAAGAGCTCAATGAATTCAGCATGTTACCATGATAGGTTGCCACCTGTGCAATAAGTCCATCTGTGAAATTTCCTTGCTACTAAACTATTCCACTGTCAACTGATAGTGGTATTATAACAAAGTGGAAGCAGCTGGGTACAACAGCAACTCATCCACGAAGTGGTAGGCCACGTAAAATAACAGAGCGGGGTCAGAGAATGCTGAAGCGCACAGTGTAAAGGAGTCGCCAACTGTCTGCAGAGTCTATAGCTAAAGACCTCCAAGCTTTATGTAGCTTTCAGATTAGCACAACAATGTGTAGAGAGCTTAATGGAAAGGGTTTCCATGGTTGAGCAGCTGCATCCAAGCCTTACATCACCAAGTGCAATGCAAAGTGTTGGATGCAGTAGTGTAAAGCATGCCACCACTGGACTCTAGATCAGGGATGACATGTTCTCTGGAGTGACGAATCATGCCTCTCTGTCTGGCAATCTGATTGATGTGTCTGGGTTTGGCAGTTGCCAGGAGAACAGTACTTGCCTGACTGCATTGTGCCAAGTGTAAAGTTTGGTGGAGGGGGGATTACAGTGTGGGGTTGTTTTTCAGGGGCTGGGCTTGGCCCCTTAGTTCCAGTGAAGGGAACTCTTAAGGAGTCAGCATAGCAATACATTTTGGAAAAATTCATGCTCCCAACTTTGTGGGAACAGCTTGGGGATGGTCTCTTCCTGTTCCAATATGACTGCATGCCAGTGCACAAAGCAAGGTCCATAAAGACATGGATGAGCAAGTTTGGGGTGGAGGAACTTGACTGGCCTGCACAGAGACCTGACCTCAACCCTATAGAACACCTTTGGGATGAATTAGAGTGGAGGTCGGGCACTGATGTCTCATCTGACATCAGTGCCCTGTCCTCACAGATGTGCTTCTGAAAGAATGGTCAAACATTCCCGTAGGCATACTTCTAAACCTTGTGGACAGCCTTCCCAGAAGAGTTGAAGCTGTTATAGCTGCAAAGGGTGGGCCAGCTCAATATTGGATTCTACGGACTAAGACTGGGATGCCATTAAAGTTCATGTGCATGTAAAGGCAGGCATCCCAATACATTTGGCAATATAGTGTATTTTTGAATGGACAAATCTACCCTATTCCATCAAGGTAAACTCAGTGTTGTAATAAGAGGGGAGTTTACTTTGTAAATTACATCCTTCAATCTACATGTTTGTAGAATCCTCCAATCAAAATTCTGGTCAAAGCAAATTCAGGAAAAAAAGATTCCATTCCCTTTCCACTGATATTAAGCTTCAAAGCAAAATTCAAACACCAGCAAGAACAGGCCATTGACGTTGGTTGTCATTCTAGCAATATGAAACTCTTCTGGGCTGAGGCCTACAAGCAGCCCTGTCATACAAGAAAATGTGTGTTCATAAAACCAATTTTTTTAAAGATGTAATATTAGAACATTGTCATGACTGTTTATTTTATGTTGGGGAGTTATTTTGCTGCATTATTTAATTAACAGCATCATCAGAGACAACACTTTTTTGGAACATGTCAGAATGGCTGTGTTTCTAAACTGAGCTTGTAGAAAAGCACTGGATAGGTGGAAGTGATTGTATCTCTATTCCCCTCTTAAAATGGTTGCAAACATGATGTTTCCTGAAGCAACATAACATATTCTTTTTCTAACCTACACAGTTAACTGATTGATTGGTTTTCACTACTTACCTACACACTAGCTATATTATTAGAAACATACTTATTAAACTATCTAACTATGTTGCTATGTTTTGGCAATTAAAAACTTAAAGATTTGTAGAAATAAAATATATTTTAGTATGGCATGATTGTTTAAGTAAAAGTAAGGCACATTCTAATTATGAACCTTAGGTCGCCTTCCAAAGAGAAGACCTCGGTTATGCTTTGCTTGACTTTTAATTAAGCCACATATCAGCTATCAAAGCCTAATTCCCATTACAGAAGTTACGCTTCTCAGGGCAGAGCTAAGAGTTTATAAAAGAAATCAGATACACTTCATGGAGCATTTATAATTGTTGTGGTAGGAGGTAGGGACATGCTGCATTCTGCTATGTTTCACACCATATCTGCAGTCCTTTTAACAACATGATCAGGCCCATATAATGCCAGTTTTCTTGTGTAAATATGACAATGGAAGGGTTACTAGGAAACAAATCAAATTACATAGTCTAATAACATAGCTAGTTATATTTCTTGCATTGCAAAAGGGTAAATACTGCATAATCTCCAGGATTCAAGATATTCAGGAGTAAAGAATATAGGACAATGTATTAAAACAGAGAAAATTACGACCGTGATTTCATTACCAACTTGGCACTGCATACATTTAGATTGGGGTGAGGTATTCCTATGTAGTACAAAGTTTTTATTTTTCATTAAGCAATATTTCTACACCCTACTCACTACAGCAGTGCAAAGTGTAATGATGCTATCCAAAGTACAACGTCTAGCAACCAGCTTCCATTTGGTTTTCTGACATCAGATTAATGAAGCATGAACTAAAATGGTTTGTGTTTATAAAATATGTAATGCTAAATGCAAATAAATCAACCCTATCCAGTGCATCAAATCATGTACTACATATCCAGTCACCTGCTCTATATCACCAAATGCAATAATACATTACAAAGAGTACCACATAAAATGAATTAACAAACTGTGTATCAAATTAATATAAAAATCAGAACAATAATAAATCACCAAATGTGAACACAGGAAATCAAAAACTTGAAGGCTATACATTGCAAACAAATTACAGTGTCCATAAATTGCATCTGCCACTACAAGCGGGCAAGCAGAGGGGGCCATGGTTGGGGTCCACACCTTTAAGAATTAGGGCACATGGTATAGTAGGCAACCATACTGTAATCATTCACAAAGTCCTTCCATATGCAGATTAGTGCAGTGTAATCAACAGCTGCAAATGCACGCTCTTCTTTCTCGTCAACATCCAATCCAGTAGACCCACAAATTGGAATTTAAGAGTCAGATTAATTATTTGAGCCTACCATTAGTGACTTTCTGCAGGAGGATGGACAGGAAAAAAAATTTATCTACGTCCCCTCTTCTCCTTATCCTATTACTATCCTCTGTTCCCAAATCTCATTTCGTTACCCCTCTGCTCCACCCCAAAACTTGTACATCTCCCCCTCATTGCTATCATCTCCCTACTACTGCTCTCACCACCTCCCCAAAATGCCTCTTCCACTCCTCCTTCTCATTTTCCTCTCCTCCGTTCCCAAAATCCATTCACTATATCCCTCTGCTGCTCCCAAACATTTGTATATTGTGTCCTCACTGCTTCCTTCACCCCTCTATGGCACCCACCACCTCCTCCTATTACTCCACTCTCCCACTGACCCGAACACCTCCACTAGTAGTTTCTCATGCTCCTGCACATCCCGCTCCCATGCCACCTTTCTCACCCTTCTCCTCCTCCTAACCGCGGGGGACATCTCCCTGAATCCTGGCCCTCCACCACCTCCCTCACAACACCCTCCTGCCTCCACGTCCTGCCGCAAGCCCCGTAACTTAGTATCTGTCCCCCTGCTCCCTAAAATCTCCCCCCCCGTTTTCATGTGCACTCCTGAACGCCCGATCGGTGTGCAACAAGCTTACCGCCATCCACGACCTCTTTGTTTCCCGCTCCCTCAACCTCCTAGCAATCACGGAAACCTGGATCAAGGCCACTGACTCTACCTCCCCTGCTGCATTCTCCTACTGAGGTCTCCCCTGGACCCACTCACCCAGGCCTAACGGTCGTAAAGGTGGTGGGGTTGGTCTGCTCCTGTCACCGCAGAGCAGCTTCCGAGTCCTCCCAAACCCCCCTCCCTATCCTTCTCCTCCTTCGAGGCCCACTGCGTCCGACTATTCTCCCCAACCCCCCTGAAGATTGCTGTGATATACCGGCCTCCTGGATCCATATCCCGCTTCCTGGATGACTTCTCCTCCTGGCTACCCTTCTTCCTCTCCTCTGAGCTACCCACCATCATCCTTGGGGATTTCAACATCCCTGTCAACCTCGACAACCCGGACACATCCCATCTCCTCCACTTAACCTCCTCCTTTGCACTTGTACAGTGCATACATTCCACCACCCACTCCGATGATAAAATCCTTGATCTCGTCTTCTCCAACCGCTGTGCTCCCCACAACCTCACTAACACCCCCTTCCCTCTCTCTGACCACAATCTGATTACCTTCTCTATCTCCTCGTCCTCCAAATGTCACACTACTACCAGCCGTAACCTCCGCAACCTTAATCCTGCCCCCCTCCACTCTGCAGCTGATCAAATCCATGACAGCATCCTCCCCCCTGTCCTGCCCCGACTTGGCTATGACTGCCTACAACAACGCGCTGTCACCAGCCCTTGACTCACTAGCGCCTTTAGCCACACGCAACATCAGACCCCGACCGCTCCAGCCCTGGCAGACTGATCACACCAAAACACTTTCAAACGATGCAGTCGTGCCCTGGAGCGACTATGGCGCAAAACCAAATCCCAACAAGCCTTCACCCACTACAAATCTGCCTTCCACACCTACACCTCCTCCCTCCACGCAGCCAAACAAGCCTACTTCCTGACCCTCATCAAGGCCCTCTCCTCCAATCCTCGCCGACTCTTCTCCACCTTCAACTCTCTACTCTCGCCACCCCCACCTCCACCCAGCACCTCACTCACTGCCCTTGAGATTACAATCACTTCAAAAACAAGATTGACACAATTCGCAAGGACATCGCCGCAACTCACACGCCCTCTCAACCTGTCCCCTCTCACACAGCTACCCTCCCTCTCCCTCGACATAACCCGCAGGGAGTTCGTCGCTGCTCAAACTCCCTCCAACCCCGTTCCCCCTCACTCAGCTACCCCTTCATCACCCCTCTCCCACGGCCCCACCACTGCTCTGACCCCCACTTCCACCCCACCCTACATTCCTCATACTGAAGCCCCCTCAACACTCCGCACCTTTGACCTTACTATCATCGAAGAAGTCTCCAAGATCCTCTCTGATGCCCGCCTCACCACCTGCCCCCTCGACCCTATCCCCTCACAACTCCTACGACCTCCATCCCCCTCCATCCTAGGCTCCCTCACCCACATCTTCAATCTCTCCTCTCCTCCGGCACTTTCCCCTCCCCTCTGAAACATGCACACATCACCCCCATACTTAAAAAGCCCTCCCTGGACCCCAATGACCCAAACAACCTCAGACCCATCTCACTGCTCCCATTTACATCTAAACTCCTCGAGTGCCTAGTCTACACCCACCTAAGCTCTCACCTCAACGACAACAACCTCCTCGATCCCCTACAATCCGGCTTCCGTCCCCTACACTCCACCGAAACTGCCTTACTCAAACTCTCCAACAACCTGCTAACCGCCAAAGCTAATGGCCACTATTCAGTGCTCCTACTCCTTGACCTCTCTGCGGCCTTCGACACAGTCGACCACCCCCTCCTCAAAAAAAAACTATACTCCCTCGGCCTCAGAGATTCTGCTCTCTCCTGGCTCTCATGCTACCTGTCACAACGCTCTTTCAGCGTTACCTATAATGCTACCACCTCCCCCTCACTCCCCCTCTCTGTTGGGGTCCCTCAAGGCTCTGTCCTCGGGCCCCTTCTCTACTCCATCTACACCTCCTCCGTTGGCCAACTAATACACTCTCACGGCTTAAACTACCACCTCTATGCCGACGACACACAAATCTATCTCTCAACCCCCCACCTCACCCCCTCGGTCTCCGCCCGAATCACACCTACTGAGCGACATATACTGGATGTCGCTCCACTTCCTTAAACTGAACCTCTCCAAAACGGAGTTTCTTGTCTTCCCCCCAGCCCGGACACCACCCCCCATTGACTTCTCCATCACATCCAACAACGCCACCATCAAACCCGCCCCGCAGGCCAGAGTACTTGGTGTCATTCTGGACTCCAACCTATCCTTCCAGCCCCAAGTCCAATCTTTAACAAACTCGTACAGACTCCACCTCCGCAACATTGCCAAAATATGCATGTTCCTAACCCCAGAAACCACTAAACAGCTCATCCACTCCCTCATCATATCACGACTCGACTACTGCAACTCCCTCCTCACTGGCCTGCCTCGCCGCTGGCTATCCCCGCTTCAGTTGATCCTGAATACGGATGCCAGACTCATTCACCTTTCCAACTGCTCCATTTCCGCCACCCCCCTCTGCCAATCCCTCCACTGGCTTCCGATTACGCAACGGATCAAAATCCTAACACTGACTTACAAAGCTGTCCACCATACTGCCCCAAACTTCATCACTGACCTAATATCCAAGTACCGCCCAGCACGCACACTCCACTCCTCACACGGCCTCCTTCTCTCTAGTTCCCTGGTCTCCTCCTCCCATGCCCGCCTCCAGGACTTCTCCAGGGTGTCACCCATCCTATGGAACTCCCTACCCCAACCCATCAGATTATCACCCACTCTCCTCTCCTTTAGACGCACCCTGAAAACCCATCTCTTCAGGGAAGCCTACCCCACCCCCTGCTAACTTGCCGACCTCCTCCACTCTTCCTATCACTCCATTCCCCACAGCTATCTCCTCCTGTACCACCATCCCCTCCCTCCTAGATTGTAAGCTCGAAAGAGCAGGGCCCTTGATCCCCTCATGTTTTGCATTGTATTGGTATTGTTCTGTCACATGTTCTGTCCCCCTTTGTAATGTAATGAGCGAACCATTGGCGCTTTATAAATACTGTATAATAATAATAATAGGCAACCATACTTTAATCATTCACAAAGTCCTTCCATATGCAGATTAGTGCAGTGTAATCAACAGCTGCAAATGCACTCTCTTCTTTCTTGTCAACATCCAATCCAGTAGACCCACAAATTGGAATTTAAGAGTCAGATTAATTATTTGAGCCTACCATTAGAGACTTTCTGCAGGAGGATGGACAGGAAAAAAATGTATTAGATTGTAAAAAAAGAGAGCATGCACACTGGAGAGTGTAAAATCTGGAACAGCTGTGCATGATAGCCAATCAGCTTCTAATTTCAGCTTGTTCAATTAAGCTTTGACAAAAAAAGAAAAAACTCAAAGCTGATTTATATGCAGAGCTGACCAAGATTTTGCACTCTCCAGTTTTAGCAAAGTAACCCAATAGTATACAGGGAGGAAACAAAAGGCCATTTATGTTCTTGCAACTGCAGCTTATGGACAAGGAGGCTTCCTGCAATGACGTTGGACATCATGGCTGGTGTCTCATTGCCAGTTTGACAAAATTGCCACCAAGTACTAAGTCATGTTTTGTGAAGGGGATCAAATGCTTATTTCCCTCATGAACATGCAAATCAGTGCATAATGTGTTAGACATGCATTTCTTTTGAATTTTGTGTTGCTATTCTGTCTCTCAGTGTTACAATACACCTACCATTCAATTTTTAGACTGATCATTTCTTTGTGAGTGGGCAAACATTCAAAATCAGCAGGGGATCAAATACTTATTTCCTTCACTGTAGAGGAGAGGAGGGCGATAAGGAGAGAGAAGGGGTAAAAGGGGGGAACCCTTCTTTGAAAGGGGGTGGGGTGAAGCAGTTAGGAAAGATGTGAGGGAAACTGTAATGAAAGGGTTTACATCCCTAAAATCTAAGAAAGAGAATCTTATTTTTTTCATGCTATTATTACTTAATTTTCACATGATGATCTTTCCAGTAAGACTCTTCATGTGCTAAGTTGACAACCTTAATTCACTGTACTGATAGGACTGAGTTTGAACTACAGAACACCCCCCTCTCCTATTCTCCATAAAATAGGCGGTGGGGATCTGTACATTGTAGTCCACAGAGAAAATTGTGAATAATGAGAACTAGAAAGTTACCAGATCAACATATTTTTTTAATCTAGCTGATATAACAAAAATGTTTCAATGTTATAATTACAGACCAAAAAAGAACAAATAAGAGTTCATTGTTAAAGTGATTCTAAAGGTTGAAATTTAAAAAAATAACAAACATGTTATACTTACCTGCTCTGTGCAATGGTTTTGCACAGAGCAGCCCTGATCCTCCCAATGGGGGCACTCAAGCAGGCTCACTCCTGAGCCACGTTCCTGTGAATGTACATTGTTCATTCACACACAGAGCATGGTTCGGCCTCACCCCCTGCTCTCTTCTGATTGGCTCACTGGCCGTGTGTCTCAGAATAGATCTATTTTTGAATCCACTTACTGTTGATTAATTCCAGTCTATACTACCTCTTTTGGAAGTCTATTCCAAGCATGGACAACTCTTTGGGTAAAATAATACTTTCTAAAATTAGTTTTGTACTTTCCTCCTGTGGTTTGAGGTCATGTTCCTGCGTTGTTAAATAATGGTGGTGAAGCGCTAATATATAAATCTATTGAGATATATATATATATATATATATATATACACATATATATATATATACACACACACACACACACACACACACACACAAAGTGCTGGATACGTGATATTTCAAGTGATAAGTGCAAAAACACGGTCCCAACACAAGGACCTACTGTATATAAAGTGTAAAAAGCACACATGTGCAAAAAATGTCCATGTAGAAGTACTAAATATATGTGCTTCAGTTGTCACTCCACAAAATTATTTCTGTGCTTGTGCAACACACAGGTGGATCGATATCCATAAATGGCCAGATTGCCCTCACACCTCCTTACCACGACCCCTCAGGGCCACAACGCTTTGTACAGCAACACACTCCACACCATGCAACTGTACATGAACCCGGCTCCAATGGCTCCTCAGTTGTAATTCTCCCTTCTAATGGCAGTCACGGCAGCATAAATTCTTAGGTATACACCATTTATACCCAGGCCATATAGGAGTAAACAAAAGAGACTTCCATAGTGCAACTCTTATTTATTTCTTATGCGTTCTTCAGCTTAACCTCAAAATGAAAATGCTGCCCTCCTGAACCTTATTCACATCCTTAATATATCTATCCATTCTTTTCTCAAGACTGTACATATTACGTTCCTGAAGTTTCCTCTGATGTGTTTTATCCTTCAGATCTTTCACCATGTTTGCCACTTGTCTCTCGTATCACTATCTTTTTTGTTACAAACAGAAAATTGTAGATTTCAGATAATTTTCTGTCCTGGTGACTGTAGTTTTTGACACAATATTTTTTCTTTAGATATACATGAACCTTTTTTCTGATTTATAATAAATAAGAGGTTGTTTGGATTATAAAGGTGTCTTTTTATAAAATATTCTGTAGGAATACACTGAACCAATTAAAGCAGTATAACTTATGAAAAGGAGACTTACATGGAAGACTGCATGAACTAATGTTCACACAAACTTAAAATGGACCTTACAGCTACAATGCAATGTCTGAAGTGGGCCACCTCTCCTGCTTTTTAGAAAAGCAGTATACAATTATATATATATATATATATATATATTTTTTTTTTTTATATATACATATTACTCACCTTTTCCCCATCTTCTGAATGGTGGGCTCAGGTAAGGGTGGCATTACCATTCTTCTGGCAAGATTGTGGGAATGTAGAACACTCCAAATTTAGCTGGGAAGAAATTCCCATTGGAGTGTTCATCATTCCCTGAGTATGACTTCACCCACTGCATCACTGTAGCCAGAGAAGAGGTGCATTCACTCACCGGCCACTTTATTAGGTACACCTTGCTAATGCTAAGAAAATATCCCCTACACCAGGGGTGGGCAACTGTGGCCCTCCAGCTGTTGTAGAACTACAAGTCCCATGAGGCATTGCAAAACTGACAGTTACAAGCATGACTCCCAAAGGCAGAGACATGATGGGACTTGTCGTTTACCAACAGCTGGAGGGCCACAGTTGCCCACCCCTGTCCTACACATTTCACCACCACTGCCAGCCTGAACCATTGATACAAGGCAGGATAGATCCATGCGTTTAATGTGGTCTGCTCATTCTCCTCTGACATCAACAAGGCATTTTTGTCCACACAACTGCCACTCACTGGATATTTTCTCTTTTTTGACCATTCTTTGTAAACTCTAGAGATGGTTGTGTGCGAAAATATCAGCAGATCAGCAGTTTTTTAAACACTCAGACCAGCCGTCTGGCACCAACAACCATGCCACATTCAAAGTCACTGAAATCCCCTTTCTTCCCCATTCTGATGCTCACTTTTAACTTCAGCAAGTCATCTTCCCCATGTCTGCATGCCTAAATGCATTGAATTGTTGTCATGTGATTGGTGATTAGCAATTTGGTTACCAAGCAATTGAGCAGGTGTATTTAACCACTTCCTATCCGGCCTATGTACATAAAAGGCTGGAAGGGAGCAGTGCAGGGGCGGGTTGCTGTTCATAAACGGCATTTGCATTTACAGCCTGTGCGCACTTCCTGGGAGCGTGCGGCATTGTGATCCGGTGCTCGCTGTGCCCTCCGGACACAGGGGAACACAGATCGCTGTACGGGACCTCTGTGTGATGTCCCGATCATGTGATCACTGTTTGGCCAATCATTGCTTACTATTTGTGAAATATGTGAATGATCACAGAGGTCACATGGTACAAGCCTATTCACAACAGCCTTGTACCACGTGACAAGCTGTGACCCATCACAGCTCTCACAGTATTTCTCAATGGCTGCAAGAATGCAGTCAGAGAGAAGGAGAAATGATTGATTTTACAGCCTTTATGGGTGTAAAAGCAATCAGAGTACAAAAAAAAAAATCTTTATCACCACCCACAAATAGTACAGTGTCATTATGCAAAAAGTCACCTCATCGGACATAGGCTCATTCACATGGTCTGATCATGCTCCCATAATCATTACCATTGGCAACTCGAATAAAGCATACATCTCATGTCCCTGGAGACTTGACTCTTCTGTACTGGAAGACCCCACTAATTGGAAAACTATTATGGATGCTCACTCTCTCTTCTTCGACACAAAGGACACACCTGACATTTCTGTCACTACTCTATGGGCTACGTACAAAGCTTTTATGAGGGGGATCCTTATGAAGATAAACTCTCAAATTGTTACTCAGAGAAGGTGCCAGGTTGAAGAGGCTCTAAGATCTATTAAAAGGGCAGAGGAACCACAAAAACATGACCCTAATGCTGTGAACTCGGCTTCCTTATTAGCACTTAGGAATGAACTTCGCTCCTTACTAATATTTAAATATGACCTTAACTTGCAGAAAATGAAAGCAAAGAATTATTCTCTAGGAAATAAAGTCGGTTCTCTACTAGCTAGATCGGTTAAACAACAACACCTCAAATCCAAAATAAATTCAGTCCGGCACACCCTCTCGAATTCTCCGGTAACCAATCCTCTAGACATAGCTAATGCTTTTGCTGAGTTTTACCAATCACTTATAACTTTAAAGATGATAAGGATACGACTCAACCGTCCTTCGCCTTCATACACCTTTTTTTTAAACTCAGTCTCACTCCCTGCTCTCTCCCCATTCCAACTCCAAGAAATCTCTGAACCGTTCTCCCCCAAAGAAATTGAATCAGAGATTAAAACTCTCCCACTTCACAAGTCCCCTGGAGGAGATGGTTATACCAATGAATACTATAAGTGTTTTCCTAACATCCTCTCTCCGCACCTAACAAACCTCCTTAATCATACCGCACTCTCTGGCTCTCTACCCAAAGAAATGTTATAATCTATCATCACTATGATTCCTAAACTGGGCAAAGATTCCGAATTAGTACAAAACTACAGACCCATATCACTCAAACACAGATATGAAATTATTTGCAAAATTAATTTCCCGCAGATTGCTCTCCTATCTTCCAACCCTGATCCATCCAGATCAAGTGGGATTCATACCAGGGTGACAAGCCCCAGATGCCACTAGACGATTAATCTCTCTAATCTATAGCCTAGAAACTAAAAAAAATGCATTCTCTCATTAGACGCTGAGAAGGTGTTTGATCGTATTTACTGGGGATTTATGTAAGCCGTTTTATAAAAATATGGTATTACAGGTTGGTTACAAAATGCTATCATATCTTTGTATTCTTCTCCTCCTGCCAGAGTCCTTAATGATGGCGTACTCTCTCAGCCATTTAACATCACCAATGGCACAAGGCAAGCTTGCCCTCTGTCCCCTACGGGGTTTGTGCTACTTATTGAACCTCTTGTGATCAGGTTAAGGGAGTCCTCATTTACACGCATCTCATATCAAGGGTCGATGATATCATCTTAATGGTCACCAAGTCTTTACCTCTAATCCGTTCAATACTAAGCCAATATGCAGAAGATTCCTATTACAAATTAAATGAAAAAAAAATCTCTTATACTAAATTTACACACTCAACAGTACCTCATTAAAAAATGTCTCTTTACCTGGACCAAACAATCCATTCCCTATTTAGGAATTAATCTAACACCTTCTACCTCTCAAATTTGTGACACCAATTATAAACCACTTCTTCAATCCATACCGAAAGAGCTCCAGCCACTTCACACATATGGCCTTTCTAAATTAGGACGTATTGCAGCTCCAAAATGAATTTTCTACCCAAATTATTATACATCTTTTGGACCTTTCCAATATTAGTACCAACATTTTTTTTAGAATCCTCAGAGACAAATTTCTCAATTCCTCTGGGAATCTAAACATCCTAGATGTGTCACAGATTTACGAATCCAACCACCCCATAAGAGTGGAGCAGGTCTTCCTCATATTTATTCATACTACTTGGCTACACTTCTTAACCAAATTTATTTTTGGTGGCACCCGACTAAAGAAAAAATGTGGTCCCTTATAGAATGATCACTATTCTGCCCCCTTTATCCGCAGAACCTTCTTATCCTACGCTCTGTAGACCATACGCATCTCTCTCTTAATCATCCATGCATCAAATCTTCATTAGCAGCTTGGTCCATACTTCTCTCCTATAATTTCATGGAAGCTACTTCAATACCTGTCCCCATCAACTCTTTACACTCATGTATGCCATATCTCAACCTTCACGTATGGGAAAAATGTGATATCAAATTAGTCCTAGACCTCTTTTCGCAAACAACATAGCATCCTTTCAAGTTCTCCAAAACAATTTTTTGTTACCTGCATCAGAATACTTTAACTATCTGAGGATTGTCCACTGCATCCACTCTAAAAATATCCCTTCTACCTCTACGGTTCTGACCCCAGTGCTCCAATACTTTCACAAGGACAAATACCCAGGAAAGGGGATCTCCCTGCCGATCCTTTTCAGATCAAATTTGGAGTAAAACCTTCAGTCTTACACACAAATCTTCCCAATGTGCTACACATTGGGAATCTTATCTAAAAATCCTCCATCAATGGTATTTAACTCCCGTCCGACTCTCAAAAATGTATCCTACCCATTCCCCACAGTGCTGGCATAATTGTGGAGAAATAGGCTCCCTGCTACACTTATTATGGTCATACAAATTTCTGAAATCATTTTGGAACAGTATTTTGAATCTAATATCTGAAGTAATAGGATCCACAGTGATCCCTGACCCTTCCCTAGCATTATTCCACATTGGCCTAGCGTACCTTCTAAATCCCTTTGTATTGTTATCCACATACTATTTGCTGCAAAAAATAACATCACCAGACTATGGAAATCGCTTACGTCTCCCATGAAAACAATGGTGATTACTGATATAAATTATCAATGTGTCATGGAAAGGAGATTTACCATTGCTAACTTATACCCAAAATTTGCTCGCTCCTGGTATCAATGGTCACTCAACCCCAATTGTAAAATTAAAATCTGATGACCCACCCCCGTTGGAGTATTACACATTATCTTAACTGGTATGTTGTTTTCTAGCCTTCAGGCAGTTGTTCCTATATCTGATATATTTTACCCCTTCCCCCTCCTATTACCGCTTTCTTCACTATATTTCCTATGATTCTTAGTTGTCCCAGAACAGAGAGAAATTGGTTCCACCACTGTACGACTTTCACTATAAATATATATACTATATTGATGTTATCGGTTGCAACTGTCAATCACTATTTTAATTGCTGTACAACAAGGAACCAGTACTGTCTCTTGGTTCACTTATATGTTAATGTATTTTCTAAAAAACTTCAATAAAAAAATATTAGAATATAAAAAAAAAATTAAACATGTTTTGAACAGATTTACAAAGTTAAAATTCCAGACTATTGATTCCAGTCTTATATAAATAGACCCAAATGAATAAATATTTTAATAAAGCCCATACCATACTACTCCTACTTTAACACCATCCAATAAGTCTACAATAAGTTTGCCATTGGTCAGTATGAGAGACTTTATATGTAATATCAAACTTATTATTGATGACATGTGATTTTTGTTTTGTAAGGTGAAATAGATTTTAGCAAAAGCAACTGAAACATCACACAGGGAAAATGTATTTTAAACACTTCTACTCATGGAAGAAAAATAAGCAACAAAAACTATTGAAATTGCTTTGCTTGTTTCCTGATAGTTTGAAACATTTTCTAGCTTTTTGTTGATACATTATATGGTAAATCAGGTGCAGTGTGATTTATCCTAACTTACCAGACTATTGCAATACAGCTCAGTGGTACATATTTTAGACACAAAGAATCAGTAAAGTATATTGCTTTCTCTACTATAAAAAGTTCAGTTTATACTTTCTTTTAAGGATTAGATCCTTTGTCAGATGTTATTGCTATTGAGAATGAAAAGGTCGGAAGGGTTTACTCTTGCAGTATGGAATATATGAACTGGAGTTTGGTGGTTATAGGTTAGGATGTGCTAATGCAGCCCAGGAGGTGTTATACACAAAATCTAAGAGGATTAGAAAAGAAGGAGCTCCAAATCAAGAGCTGCAAGACCTTATTTTTTATTTCATTTTGGCATATATAAAAAAAATAAATCCATTGTATTCTGTGGGTTCTAAGGGACACCCTTCAGTACTGTTCAATATACTAAAGAAAAATGGACTGATGTTATGGTGATCTTGAAAGGATTAAGAGGTTCATAAACAGGGTGTGAAAAATCAGGCTGCAAAGGTTGATGAAAGTATACGGACTTGACATGACCAGGGTGTCTAGCTGCTACCTAAGAACCCCTTGATACTCTGTTAGTGACAGTAGAGCACAAGCAGAGTTTTCCCACTGCTGTCACTGATGATGCAAGCATTCTCCCACACACAGTGCATACTATCTGGAAGAGAAAGCCTCTCACAGTCCCAGAAGTGGGCAAGATTGACGAAAATGACAGCCCTTTACTGACAAAAGGCATACTCAAGTTCTATAGCAAGAGCATCATCAGTAAGTGCTAATTTGAAAAAGTTATTTATGTGAGCTGCCTGAAAATGTTTAATTGATGATAGTGTATACTATGCTTAAGAATTCTCCCCACAATTATTTATGTGATACAGTATTATCATATAAACCTGGATTAGGACTCCACTTCAAGATATTAATATATATTAAAATATCTAATACTGGCAAAACCACTCTTGTAATATAAAAGCGTATACCTTTTATTGAAAATGACTGTCAAGTGTCAAAGCTGACATGTGTGTCTAGAGGAGGATGAATTTATATACCGTCAAACATCACCAAGATTGAACAAGTATATTTTTACTTTTTTGGATGCGGTTGTTTCATTGCCCCTTACGTGTATTGTCTGTATTTTGGGCTTCTGTTTGCTACGGAGCAGTTGGATGTATTTAATGGACGTGTATTTAATGGACGTGGCTTCTGCATACAACCCAAGTTTTCTTATAAATGTGGCTTTTACTTGAACACTCTTTGAAAGTGTGATGGAGGTTTGAATGAAACTTCCATTTGGGGAACGGAATCTCTACAAATCATACTTTAGAAAAAGATCCAAGATCAATCTTGGTGATGTTTGGTGGTGTTTTATTTCATTTTTGCATATTTTTGTAGTTTGGACCAAACAGTTTAGATTGCTGTTTTTTGTTTTCAATAAAAGGTTTATTTTTTTATTGCATGAGTAGTTCTGCTGGACTATCTGGTTTTGGATATTTGAATAT
Source organism: Staurois parvus (assembly GCF_062004578.1). NCBI lineage: Eukaryota > Metazoa > Chordata > Amphibia > Anura > Ranidae > Staurois > Staurois parvus. Next base: position 8,275,948 of record NW_028318492.1, on the reverse strand, counting down.
ATGTGATCATCTTGGAGTGGAGTCCTAAACCAGATTTTTATGATAATATTATGTGTTATAGAATGCTGGTGACTCCTCCAAGTATATACAAGATGTACAACTTTAGAGGTTAGAATTTTCTGGATATTTCTGTGAATATATTATTTATTTATGTGAGATGCCTCAAAAATGTTAATGGCAATGTCTCTTTAAGAGTTCTCCGGTCACAACAGTTATATAAACACATAGCAGTAATATAGCTATTAGAACAGCTAAACCATACTCTGGAGGAATATAGATGACTAAAAGGACTAAAAATCTATTGTGTTTTGTATAATACCCTAATGATAAATTTACTGCTTTACTGCACATTATGTAATTAAAAATAGGAAGGAAATCCCATCTGAAATTCAAAATTATTCATTTTAGTCTCATATTAAGGTAATGTAGGCTGTAATATTCTGAACTTTCTATTTCTGCTTTTTTTGTAGCAGATTTTTATTGTCAGTACAGTTTTCATTATAACAGTGATGGCTTAGATATCTCCAATCAAACATCCTAACCAAACAAAAATATACTGGAGAAGATAGTTACAGATTTTATCTATCATATGTTATTTTTATGAGAAAATGGATTACTTGAGATAGCCCTGGAGGGTTTTCAAATAGTGCGTGTGTAGATGGAATGATTAGACTACTAGAGGAAAAATTGTTATGTGTTTATATCCTTGGCCATCCTGAAAATATAGCTAGCTACTGTGATGAGAGACCACATGAGAAATTACAGACAATTAAATATTAATGTATTCCAAATGATCAGTTTTGTGATAGTGTGACATTGAAGGAAGGGGTGTATAGAGATCCATAAAGAGATATTCAATCACTGCTAAACACACTCTCATATTATTGCAGGTAATTAAAAGTCTTAAATTTCTGTCTAGCACAAAATGATTGCAAATTGCTGAATATATCTTGTTCTCTCCTCCTTTGAGCCAAAATAAAATGAATCTATTTGGAAGGAAATAGCGAGATTCAAGCGTATAAGATTATCTACATATGTTTACATTTTCAATAAGATGGATTCTATGTTAGTCAGTATTGGGTGCTTTAAATACTGCAGAGACATTTCATTATGTAGGAATTTACTGTGAATAGAAAATGTGTTTTGCCTATCTATAGAAAATTCAACAATCCTTGCTGCATTGGCAGTGGAGGTCAGCATGACCCAAGTGGGGTTAATAAGTAATAAAAGTGTGGTATATCTAGTAAATGTCTCATTCCTAAAAATGTATGAAATATATCTGCTTAATGTGTCTGGAGCCCATACATTTAGGATTCATTGTGTTGTGCTAAATTAATCCGCAAACATACATCACTCTCTTTGCAAGCTCTCATCTATATCTTCCTATAGAGATCTACCAGTATATAGCCCCCTTACATAGAACCATGCTTAGGATGTACATGAATAAAACTTAAATTAAATAATGAATGGGCATGATAGAACATATATTTACACAATAGCTATACCAGAAAGTTTTAGTTCACTATATAACCTTTTAAAAATAATTTTCAACCATTGATCATATTAGGTGGCAAGATCTGTAGGTATATAACACTGACTCTAGATTCAACACTTACTATTTAACCCAACTCAAATAGTCATTTCAGCCCAATATGCATGATTAGTCTCTGTCATGGTTGTGTCCATGGTGACCACATGAATGGTGTATTCCCAGAATGGTGTCTTTTATGTGGGTCATCCTCTTTAAAATGGCATGTCCACACTATCGGTGACAATATAATCATCCTATTGCTAGACATGCTGTTCTTTGTTCCAAAAATAATTGTCTTTTCCAGTGAATTATATTTTCCCATACACTATAAATAAAGACAGCTTCAGTTCAGTCATCTGGAATTCAAGTACAGAATTAGGCTCAATTTGTTGAAACGTGCATTTGTTTCTTTTTTTTTTGCTGTCAACAATATTCCTAAAATTATTTGCCAATGCCATTGTTTAAAGTCATCAATCATTTTCTTATCTTGTTTCTTCATTGTCAGAACTTGACAAAAAATACCAAAGTCTGGACAGTTCTGGTATTTGCTCTTATAGCTACATCAGTACTATAATACATTTGAAGATCATTTCTAGGTCTTTGCTCTTTCAAGTGGTAGTGTTCATACAGTAGTTCTTGCCTGCTGGATCATTTGTTGTTTATAATTGATCTAAGGTGGCAGAAAATGTATGCTGTTACTGTCTTCACCAGTAACTCTAAAGGTACAAATAGAAACAAAAGCGTGAAGGACTTAACGGTTCCTTTTATACCCTCAGGATAAAAAAACAACTTTGACATGCTATATGTATAAAAATATACATATTTATTACACATAATAAAATGGAACATACACACCATCCCATAAAATCAGGTAAGAGAATGAGCCCTTCAGTACAGTGAATCCCATATCACACTTTCCCTAGGGTAACAATACCAGACCATGACCTAAAGGTCACCAGCATGACAAGCATAAATTAGGGATGGTGATATGATGGCAATTCCCAACATGTTTCACCGAGTTGGCTTCTTCAGGGGTTCAAAGGAAGGAAGTACAATACTGACGGTTGCTCAGAGTAAAAGACTCGACCCCAAGAGGGAGAGGCGGGTACAATGGGACAGGATATTGCCGGGACTCACCAGGACAGGGAACACACAGGGCACGCACACAACACTGCCCGAGGAAATGGAGATTCCTATTTCATAGCTATCATCCTCCAAGTCATAGAGACAATTGGTCCACAAAGAATTGTCAAAATATATAACTTGATGGATGTCAGATAGATGTTCCAAAACATTGGTCCACCCTTTATGGAGAAACAAGAAGCCAGGTTCAAGTAGGTAATATGGCTCTCTGTCTTTTCCTACAAACTCTCTCCCAAGGATCAGCTGACCCCGGAACTCCATGCTTTACTTATTCCTGATCCTTACAGTCTGCATTACTTAATGACCCCTACATTCTTTGCATTATGCATGTCTGACCCCTGCATTCTCTGCATTGTCCTTTACTCTGTGCGGAACTGTAAGAACCTCCAAATTATCCATTTCACCACACCCACCATTTGATGTAGCATGCTTTTCCCTTGCAGGAAGGGGGGAGTTAGGGGTCACGGTTGAGTTCTTGCACCTTTTATGTGAGAAAAAAAGCCCTGGTTTCCTTGATGCTATAGCTGAAGTCCCATGTTTTCACTCTGTTCTTTCCCTTTCTCTATGAGGCTTGAGGTCTTCTACATCTCCAGCTATGAGTGCTGTGTCATCATCAGTATATGGAAGATCGTTGATGTTTTCTAAACAAATTTTGAAAGTTCTATTATCCTTCTCCAACCCTTCCTCTGTCATTATTTGTTCAGCATATTGGTTAAATAAGTTTGGCGAGAATATGCAGCCTTGTCTAACTTATTTGCTGATCTGGATTTAGTGTGTGTCCAGTTTCTGTCATAATTGTGGCTTCTTGAGAAGCTCAGAGGTTCTTCATAAGAACATAAACAACCCAATATTTACTAGTTATTTTATGGATGGTAAATATTTCCTTAGTATTGAAATCTAAATTTTAAACACATATAGCATTGGATATATGCATTTAAATGTGGAATTCCGTGATGTGATTAGTCTGAAGATGAAACATATTTTCCATGTACTTACTGTGTTGTACAACCAATTTTAAAATATTAATTCAACTTTGAGATCCTGATGATATATGCATACGACAACTGAAATGCTTCCATATTTGAATAACTTTTTTTTAAATACTTCTTTACCTATGATAAGCTAACACAATTTTTCTCAACATTTTTTTAGTCAAGTCACCCTTTACAATTATGCACCCCATTCTAAAATGTAAAAAACTATTCTAATCATTTTATTCAAAGCAGCAACATCCACACACATAGGACACCCAAAATTAGAGGTGATGTATTCTTCCAAAGCAAATCCTCTTTTGCACACTGGTACTGACTAGTATTCCAGTGTTTCTCTTCTCCCTCAGTTTTTCAGCATAACTGAGCTAATGTGACCCCAGCACTGATGGAGAGGGGCAGGGAAACAGGGATGCTGTGCAGACAACCGACATCCTCCTTATCAGCAGATGATGTCTTTGGATTTCAAGACACTGGCAGCTCGTAATGGTGCACAATGAAAACTCGTGGCTTTGTGTAAATAAAAGGCAGGCTTGTTCCACCTGCTGGCTTGTATACAAGCTTGGGGAAATTTTTTGTCATTTTTCCAAGGCACCCCTGAAGAAATTCCAAGGTACCCCAGGGTGCCTGGGCACCCTGGTTGAAAAAGGCTCAGCTAAAAAGTAGTAACAATACAAATGATAACATAATCAGCATCAGCAATATTTAGGAGTGGACCTTGTTTAAACTTTCTCCCTTTTCTAAGTGGTTCTAAAGGCTGGAGTTTTTTCATGTAATGCATTTTCTGCATTAAGGTAAAAAATCTTCTGAGTGTAGCTGCCCCCAACCCCCCCTTATACTTGTGGTCATTTTCTGTGTGTTGCTACTGTCCTGGTGCTCTGGGTCCTCCAAAAATGTGATAGGTAGTTAGGAAATTTGATGTGCAATGTATGCTGCAGAAAGTCTGAAGGTGCTCCTTGCATTTAGGGCCTCTCTGTGTGGCAAGCTGAGAAAAAGTCTCACACATGTGGTATTCCCATACTCAGGAGGAATAGCAGAATGCATTTTGTGGTGTAATTCTAAGTATGGCTATGCTGTGTGTTAGAAATATCTTACTAATTGGACTTTGTGTAAAAACAAATGTAATTTTATTCCCTTGACCTTTCCAAAAACTTGTGGCAAAAAAAAATAAAGTTTCAAAAAACTCATTATGCCTCTTAGAAAATAACCTGGGGTGTTTCTGTTTAATTTTGGATAATTATATGGGTGTTTCCACTGTCCTGGTCCTTCAGAAATGTAATAGGTAGTCAGGAAATTAGATGCAAAATGTATGTATAATTTATACTCTTTAAAAGAGCAAAGATGCTCCTTGGATTTTGGGCTCTTTATGCATCTAGGCTGTGAAAAAGTATCACACATGTGGTATCCCCATACTCGGGAAGCATAGATGAATGTATTTTGTGGTGTAATTAGTAGCATGCCTACACTGTGTGTGAGACATAACTTGAATGACAACTTTGTGGAAAAAAACATTATATTTAATCTCTTCATTTTACAAACAATTGTGAGAAAAAAATACAACTTCAAAAAACTTACCATGCCTTTTACTAAACATGTTGGACTGTATATTTTCCAAAAAGGGGTCATTTGGGGAATTTTTGTTTTTAACTGCTATTTTAGGGCCTCAAAGAAATTATTCAAATATTTTAAATATATACAGTATATTTTCAAATATATATATCATACTTTGTAGAATCTATATTTTTCACACAGACTAAATAATATACACAGAAATGTAGCAGAATACATCCTTGCCTAAATTTATGAAGAAAAAGTATTTATTTGCAAAATTTTATAACATAAAATGTGGTAGTATTGATTAAATACCATGAGTAATTGTCATTCAAAGTGTGACAGCACTGAAAGCTGAAAATTGCCCTGGACAGGAAGAGGGTGAAATTGCCTGGTATTGAGGTGCTTAAAAATATTACATCAAAGCAATTTTAAAAGAAATATAAACATTTTACCTGGATATAAAAGATTTGGGGGCCATAAAACTGGCCAGAAATATATGTTTTAGAACTGTTTCATTGTAAATAATTATATAATATTTATACTACTCACACTACACAGCAGATAGTGATCTCTTTCTTTTTCTGTATCTTGTTCTTATTTATTAGTACATTAAATTAGCTGTTAGTTTTATCACCAGTATAATGTAATAATGAAAATTGGAAGCTAAGAATAATATAACATAAATACTTCTCTAGTCAAACTGTTAATTTACAGTTAACTGCTAAAAGTTTCTTGTAGGACTGATACACATTCCAATTATTACATCTACTTACATTTTAACACGTTATCACCTTGGTGTAATAATTATTTTGTCATTATAGTAATATGGTCCCTAAAAATATTGTTTGCTTAATTTTAACCATTTTTGTTTTCATTTTGTTTTAGAAGCCATCATATTCTATAAACATTCATTTAACAAAATAAAACTCAAGAAATTGTGACACATTGTTTTACAGAAATCATAATGTGACTGTCAGCCTGGCTTTACAAAAGTATGTGTAAGTATAGCTTTATTTATTTACAGTGTTAACCTCTTTCTCAAAAATATGAGAAAAACTATGGTGATTGTCCAATTTACAATGAGGTTTAATAATAATCAGGTCAGTATTCAATGTTTTTTATTTGAATTTAAAAAATGAAATTTTGCAAGCAGTGTATAACTGATTAATTGCATTTTTTTGGATGCTGAATCTGAATGTTCCCATGCCCATGGCTTGCTAAGGGGGCACCCAGAGAAAGAAGAGGACAGCACCAGTGGGGGAACTCCAGAAGAGGAGGTAAGGGGCAGGTAAGTATACAATCTTTTTATTTTAGCAAACACCTTTAATATAACTTTAGTTTACTAATTTTTTGCACTATTCATTGGTTTACATTCAAGAGCAGCACTCAATATGATTTATTTTCACTCAAAACAAAAGTCTTTGTTTAGGTAGATTTTTTAGACAATTAATTTTTGTGCATCAGTTATAGGCTATATTTGAGTGCTGGATGTAGCAGAGACAATATAGCTAAATTCTATATCTAAGTACATATAGTACATTGAAAAAATACAACTAACACTATCAACTTTATATAAATTGCCAGACAGTGTCAAAACAAGTCACATAGCATTTTTTTTTTTCGATACCACACTGTATTGTATGCAAATGTCAGCTAAATGTCAACCCAGATGCAACAAAACACCTCAAAACCATAAACTTACATTCCAGAGATAAGGCAGTTGTTAAGGCAAACTAAAAGAAATAAAATGCTATGTTCCAGAGACAACCACCAAATATATGGCACAATGACTGAAAAAAATGTAAGCAGTTTTATCTGAACCCAGGACAGCAATGTAGGAGGGAGAGATTAGTCTTTTTTCAGGAAATAACAAATTAGAATATGATAGTTCAAAGACAGCAACCATAAATATTGTATAGACTCACTGAACATTATGCAAGAATTTGTAAAGAGATGAAGCATTTTAAATTGTGAGAAAAAAGTCAGTTTATTAAGTCACAAGCAGAAATATTTCCTGGTTAGGCTGCACACCATGTAAGTGTTTTTACCAATGGGATTCAGAGAGACTAAGCAGCTTTTATCAGGAAATACAAGTTAAAGGGTGTTTTTCTCAGTGCTGCGAGCAAGAAAAACTCAAATGAATTGCTGAAAAAAGTATGAACTCCTTTTTTTGTAAAGATGCAATGTCAGAATTACATTTTATCTGGAATAAACAAATGGCAGTGTCTTTTTTTTCTGACACTGAAGACAGAAAAATTTGCTGCCAAATTTTTCAAGCCATTTTGATAGTCTGCTTTTTCAGAGAGAGCAACTTCATGCATAAAATATTATTCTTGTCTATTTTAGAAGACTGAAGACTAAACAATTGCTCTGATTTCTGGCACAGTTTTTAACCCTTTATTTACTGTAGATTGAAATTTTTGAGGGCACAAGAAAGCAGATTGAATCTGTAATTAACCACTTTCCCTCCAGAGTATTTACCCCCCTTCCTGACCAGGCCATTTTTTGCAATAACGGCACTGTGTTACTTTAACTGAAAATTGCACAGTCATGCAATGCTGCACCCAAATGAAATGCACGTCCTCTTTTCCCCATGAATTGAAAAAAGACCGCCAATTTTGAGAAATAACAATATCTTTTACTTTTTGCTATTAAACATATCCAGTAAAAAAAATGTAAAAACCTGATTTTGTCATAAATTTAGGCCAAAATGTATTCTTCTACATGTATTTGCTAAAAAAAATCCCAATACATGTGAATATATTGGTTTACGTGAAAGTTATAGCATTTACAAATGTCGGTATATATACTGGAATTTTTTTTTTACCAGTAATAGCGGCGATCAGCGACTAATAGCAGGACTTTGGGACTGTGGCAGGCATTCTGACACTGGGGGGAACTGACTTGGTGTTGCTGACATCCCCAGTGACACCAATACAGTGATCAGTGCTAATAAAAAGCACTGACACTGTACTAATGGCACTGGACATGAAGGGGGTTAACATATGGAATGATCAAAGGGTTAACTGTGTGCTGTTTCACTAAGGGGGCTGTGCGTGTGCTTCACTGTAAGCACACTGCTTTGTATGGCTCTGCTATGCAAAGCAGTGTGCAGGAGCTTACAGGGGAGAGATCTGCATTGTTTACATACAGGTCTCCCCCCCTTCGTAGATAATTGATGATCCCCGGGTGTCGGCAAGTAATCACTGGTCAGGACAGGTGATTAACAGCTGAGGCCACTAATGGCGGCACGGGTAGGGTGCGTGTGGCCCCTACCTGGAACTGCAGAATCACGTATATATACATGATTTTGCACACCCATGCCACCCTGTAGCAGTATTTCTACTAAAGGGGGGGGGGGACTGGTAAAAACAATTAGTGTTTTTCTTCAAAACTGAAGGACTAAAGTCCAGAACACAAAATCACAGGGGACAGGATAGAGGCCACTGGAAACACTGAAGTAAGGCAAACTCACTGGAAGACACTGGGAGACACTGTAAACATTCACTAGCAACAAGGGAGGTCTGACTACAGGAACACTAGGAATTCCAGGGTCACAAGGAATCACTCAAACCGTAGAACACTAGGAGTCTAGAGGTCACTAGAAATCTTCTTAGTAAGCCAGGGACACAAGGAAGCACTGGGGGTCACTAGAATCTTCTTTACTAGGAAACATGGTGAACAGTAGGAATTTTCTTAGTAATACAAAGTCACTGGAAGACCTGGTGCTAGGAACACTAGCAGCTGTTTCTCAAACCAGAGAAAATGAGCCCAGATTAAATGGAAGATGCAAGATGGCCTGGCTGGGCTGGGCATGTAGCTAATTGAATCAACAGACTTGAGCATATGTCTTATGGGATATAGGGTACTGGGAAAAACAGGCAGGTTAAATGGAACCACATGTACCACCTTGCCTGTTGTCTTAGGGAATTCCAGAAACAGATCTCTAATAGTAGCCTAACTCAAACGTTCATGCAAAAGATATAATGGATCCTGTCCAGAAATATCCTACTTTTTACAACTGAGAAACAGCTGTGGACTTTGGTGGGCGGAGCCTGAACATGGCGGCAGGGGAGAGCTCAATGTAGGAGCTCGTGGACGGAGCTCCGTTGTCTGACCTCCCCAGGCCTCCAAGCTTATCCCCTGGGGCATGTTAGAGCCCTGCGGCGGGGGACTTACCCGGTCTGAAGGCTCCTGGCGGAGGAGAGACAGATGCGGGTGAGGGAGGAGAGAGGAGCGGCTGGTGACTGGGGAAGAGAGAGTCCCTGGACGCTGGGAGACGAGAGGGGCCGGCGCGATCACGTGACCGGCCGCAAGGCACCTCTGGGAGATCAGGAAGCCGGCCGGCCGGCGTTTTGCGGGGAGAGAGCAGCGCCGACCTGTTTGCCGGGGGCCGACACACTCTCCCCCTATCCCCCTAGTAACCCAGGAGCCTAAAAGAATGTGGAAGGAGAACCATTGAGACCTGGACAAGGAGTCTGAAGAGACCCTGGGGAGTTCCCCCCCATGAACAGACCCTCAGAGGAATCGACCGAAAAGGCACTCACTGGAAGAAGACATAGGAGGAGGGTGAGTGACAGATGTGAATTGCATTTGAAGATTTATTAGGCTGACATCCAAGAAATAGAGTGTATATGAAAGGGGGGACCCCTAGAGACTGTATAAAAGGTGGAAGAGGCTCGCAGAGAGAAGAGGAGAGGCTCGGGGGGAAGGAGGGGGAGAGGGGTGAAGGAAGAGGAGGAAGAGAAGAGAAGGAGAAAAACCAGCAGGGGGACAGGGCAGAGACTTGAAAGTTTAAAGAAATAATATCCCGCCCTACCCACAAATTTATAATGGACTATAAGAAGGATAAGCGCCACAGAGAAAGATGAAAAACAAGAATGTAAAAGGAAGTGGGCTTAAAGGGTCCCAGACTGGCACAATTAAAAAATATACATCCCAAGGAAACGTAACCCCAGAAAGACCTCAGAGCAGACCTGAAAAAGGAGAAGCAGACCTTAGTATGGAAAGAAGCCCTAGAGTATCAATAGGCCCTGATACTAGTAACCAGCAAATATCAGGCAATACAGAGGCGGAAAAAGACCTACAAATACCTAATAAAAAGGAAATGGCAGAAATGTTTAAAGAACTGGAGAAAACAATAAAACAAGAAATGGTAAACATTCGCAGTGATCTGGGACACCTCTTGGAGAGAGTTGAGGAAACGGAGGAGAAAGTTAAAGGTCAGACCCAGGCTATCTCTGAACTTGAAAAAGAACTAACTAATATAGGGAAAATCCAAGAAAAACTGTTATATAAGGCTGAGATACAAGAAAATAAAGACAGGAAAAGAAACATCTTGATACGTGGGGTCTCAGAAAACTTAAAGGGAGAAAGTCTGCAAGAGGTGGTTTGTAGAATATTTAACATTATAACAGACAGCTCTGAAATGGAAAGGTCTAAAATAGAAGGAACCTTTAGAAAAGGAAAAATCCTGAGAAACCTGGGGAAAGAAAGGCCGAGAGATATAATTGTTAAATTCTATGAACTTCGGGACAAAGAAAAAATCTGGAAGAAGACTAAGGGAAAATCAGTAATTAAGTATGAAGGAGGAGACATACAGATATATGCGGATCTGGCTCCAGAGACTTTGTGGAGAAGGAGAACTTTGAGACCCCTACTGGAAAGGTTGAAAGAACAAAATGTGCAATATAGATGGGGGACTCCCGAATGTTTAATAGGATGGAAAAATGGGACTACAGCATACCTTAGGTTTCCAGAAGATATGAAAAATTTTTGTGATAGTTTAAAAATTCAAAGAACGGAAATCCCTGGCTGGGAAGAAGAACAATGAGAAAGTAGAGCGAAGAGAAAAGAGAACTGGCAATGTGTGGGGGGGAGAGGTGGAGGGGGGGAGAGGGATGGGGAAAGAGAGAGGTTTTTTTTTTTTTTTTTTTTTTTTTTTTTTCTTCTCCTCCTCTCACCTTCTACCCCCACTCTATTGCCTTAGTTATGGATTTTCTCTTTTTTTTTTTTTTTTTTTTTTTTTTCTTCTCTTTTCTGCCGGTGATAAATCCAGGGAGGCTTGGGAGGTTATGGGGAGGTTAGACAAGGGGAAAGTCATCCATGGACGGAGTCTTAGCCCAAGGACCAAATCAAAGGTGGATTTTTAATCCATAAATGATTAGTAGGCAAATGTTAGGCCTAAAAAGAGGGGGGAGGGGAGGGGGGAGGGGAGGGGGGAGGGAGGGGGTTGGAGGGTTGGAAGGGTGGGAAATGGGAGAGGGAGGTTGTTCTTTCTGCAAAATAAAAGATGATATAAAAGCAAGTGAGAAGGGAGAAGGAGAGAGAAATAAAAAATATAGATGGAGGAGAAAAGAGGAAATTTAAGGAAGATGGAAGAGATTCAGTTTATAACATATAACATAAATGGGTTGAACTGTCCCGGGAAAAGATATAGATTATTTAAAGAATTACACCATAGAGATGCCTCAGTGATATTTTTACAGGAGACACATCTTGAGATAAGTTCAAATGTTAGGCTGAGGTCTAAAAATCACCCAACATGGTATTATGCAGATTCCCCGGTTAAAAGAGCAAAAGGGGTAGCAATAGGCCTGGCAAAGAACGTTAGGTTCGAGTTGGAAGACAGAAAAACAGACCCAGATGGGAGATTTTTGTTCTTAAGGGGCAAGTTACAGGAGATCGAGTGTACACTGGCTAACATTTACTGTCCTAATAAAAAACCGGAGGAGTATCTGAAAAAGGTGTTGAGGAAGTTGATGGACTTTAAAAAAGGACGTTTGATCCTGGCAGGGGACTTTAATTTTTGTATGGACCCACAAAGGGACGCCACCTCCCATATAAAGACAGAAGGAAGTAAGGCCCTGAAATTATTGAAAAAAGAACTACACATAAGTCAATTGGTAGATGCCTGGAGAATTACACACATGCAAGATAGAGATTATACTTTTTTCTCAAATATGCATAAGAGATATTCAAGATTAGATTATATATTAATAGAACATCAATTAATTGACCACCTGACCCAGGTAGACATAGAGACAATATCTTTGTCAGACCACGCTCCAGTTACTATGAAAATGGAATGGGGGAGAAGGAAAAGCGGAGGGCTGGGATGGAAATTGAATGAGACACTTTTAGTGGAAAGGGAAATAGCTCAGAAAATAGGGGAGGAGATTGAACGCTTTTTTAAGGAGAATCAGACAGGGGAGGTGTCAACAGCCACAGTGTGGGAGGCACATAAAGCTTATATAAGAGGAATATTAATGGCGATTGGGGCAAGAAAGAAAAAAGAAAGAAGGGAGAAAATGAATGAGCTCTTAGAAGAAATAGGTAAATTAGAACAAATACATAAGAATAGAATAACAAAAGAAATAGAGCTGAAGTTAAAAAAACAGAAGGAAGAACTGAAAGAAATGATAGAAGAGGAGAGGAGAAAAGTATATAATAGAGTTTTAAGTGAGAGATATAGATGGGGAGAAAGACCTGGAAAGTATCTGATGAGAGCCTTGAGGAAAAAGAAAAATAGAAATTATATAGAAAAAATAAAAGATGCTAAAGGAAACATGAAACACTCAAATAAAGATATCACCAAAGCCTTCATAGAATATTACAGGAAACTGTACAATATAAGCCCCTTGGAAGGTTCAGAAACTATAGACAGTGAGAAAAATCAGAAAAGAAAGAAATATCTGGAAATGGCTAGGTTATTAAAATTAAATGAGGACCAACTAAACTCCCTAGATGCAGATATCTCACAGGAAGAAATAAAACTAGCATTAAAGGGGACAGTGTCGGGGAAAAGCCCAGGTCCAGATGGTTATACAGTGAGATACTATAAAAAATTTTGTGAAATCTTAGTACCAAAACTCAAAAACTACATGAATGCACTAGGTGGAGAGATGGAAGTAAGAAGAGAATCATTACAAGCCCAACTCGTGCTCATTCAGAAAGAGGGAAAAGATCCCTCTCAGTGTTCTAGCTATAGACCTATTTCACTATTGAACACAGATACTAAGCTATACGCAAAAGTCCTAGCAAACAGATTGAAAGAGCTAATGCCTGGATGGATACATGAGGATCAGGTGGGTTTTGTTCCAGGGAGGGAAGGAAAAGATAATGGAGTACGATCATTGATGCTAATCCAAAAGAGTAAAAAGGGAAAAGAACCGGTGGTACTACTGTCTATAGATGCTGAAAAAGCGTTTGATAGGGTAAACTGGAGATTCATGATGGATACTCTGGAAGCTTTGGGAATCGGGCCTAGGATGAGAGAGTGGATAGGAAAGCTGTACAGATACCCCTCGGTGGTCATTGGGGTAAATGGGGAGAGGTCAGAACCCATTGAGATGTCAAACGGAACAAGACAGGGATGCCCATTGTCCCCATTGCTGTATGTTATATCTCTAGAACCTCTATTGTCAACAATAAGATTGAATAGAGACGTAAAGGGAATCCTGATAGGAGATACGGAACATAAAGTTGCTGCCTTCGCAGACGACTTGTTGTTCTATGTAGGAAACCCCAGGATAACACTTCCAAACTTAATGAAGTCACTAAAGGAGTACGGAGAACTATCAAATTTAAAGATAAATCCAACAAAAACGGAGATTCTAAATATAAACATCTTAAAAAACGAAAAAGAAAAGATACAAAAAGAATTTCCCTTTAAATGGAAAGACAGAGATATAAAATATCTAGGAGTAAAACTCACAGCCTCACATAAACATCTATATAAACTAAACTATATTACACTGATTAATGAGATTAGAGATGAATTAAAAAGATTGGAGGGAGGAACCCTGACATGGATGGGTCGTATTAATCTGGTAAAAATGGTAATAGTACCAAAAATCATATATAGATATCAAATGATCCCAATTAAACTCCCAGAGATTTTCTTTAAAATAATTAAGAAATTGATAACAAGATACATATGGAGGAATAAAAAACCAAGACTGTCATACGAACTGCTAAGTAGGAGGAAAGAAAGAGGGGGTTTAGGGCTCCCAGACTTTAAAAGATATTACAAAGCGGTAATACTGGCAAGAACCATAGATTGGATATTTAATAATAAAAAAAGCTGGGTGAGAATAGAGAATGAACTCAGTGGAATAGACTTGGGAAGAATGATATGGGTGCCAACACAGTATAGGGGTTTAAATGACAATGTAAATACATACACTTTGAATGTTTTAAAGATTTGGGATAACTTACACAGAAGTATGAAATGGACTTTTAATTCTACACTGATTCCACTAAAAAATACAGAGTTTTTCCCCCCAGGTAGAGAAGAAATAGGAGGGAAGTGGTTTAAAAAAGATAAGGTGCAATTAGGAGATATCTTGGTGGGAGACGAAATAGGAGCATTTGGCGAATTGAAAAAAAAAGAGGGAGAGATTTTCACTAAATTAGACGAATGGCGGTATTTCCAATTGAGGTGTTTTGTCGGAAGTTTGCCAAGACCTTTAAGGACAAGAGACAATTGGAACTTGTTCGAAAAGACATTGGGAACACAAGGTGATGGGAAACACGGGATTGCTAGAGTTTATAAAATACTCACTGAACTAGACACAAACACGAAACCAACATACCTAACAAAATGGGAAATGGATATGGGAGTTGTGATAGATGAGGAAAAGCAGAGGAGAATGTATAGATTAACTCACGAAAATGTCTCTATGAGAGAAGTAGAGATGAACTATAAGTGTTTGACAAGATGGCACATTTCACCAATAGTAGAAAATAAGATGTGTGGAGAGAGTACACCGTTGTGTTGGAGGGGATGCGGAGAAATAGGCACAATATATCATATTTGGTGGGGATGCCCAAAAATCCAGATATTCTGGAAAACAATAATCCACTTAATAAGAAAATTGACAGGAATAGATATAAATCTAGATCCAGAAGTATGTATCTTGCACATCACGGATATAACGGTAAATAAATATAAAAAATCAGGGATATGGTACTATATAAACGCTGCAAAAGCCCTGATACCCAAGTTCTGGAGGCAAATAGAGGCACCAAAGGAAGAGGACTGGATTGAAAGAGTCGAGCAGATTAAAAAGATGGAAAGGTTGTGCCATACCCAAGAAGATAAGATGGAGGTTTATTATGGGAAATGGGAGAACTGGGAAAAAGCTAGATTATATATGAGATGTAGGAAAGAATAAAGATAACAGAAAAATTTCCACTTGCTGATACAAGAAGACGCAGAGAAAAGATAGAATAGGCAGAGGGGATACGGGGTGGGGGGTGGAGAAGGGGGGGAAAGGTTGCATAGAGTATATAAAGTAGAAATGTTGGTTAATATAATATTATAGAATATATTTTTATATATATATATTTATATTGTGATGATGAAATGTAATTAAAATGGAAAATTAATAAATATTTAAATTAAAAAAAAAAGAGAAACAGCTGTGGAAGAAATAAGTGTACCAGATTAAAATTTCCATTGCAATAGACTATAGCAATGGGAGTAGTCTGAATTGGTAATGGTGGCAAGGCTACGGGAAGGGGGGGGGGGCAAAAGATGTTAATGTTAGGCCAGCAATGGTAAAAATGGTGTTAATTGTGGCAGGGTGTGCTCATGGGGGCAACAGATGAGCAATGGCAATGGTGGCAGGTGGTGTTGCTTATTGCAGGCCTGCAATGGTAAAATGGGATACTTTCGGTTATACGCTATTTTAGGGCCAGACACCAACACACATTTGTCTTGTGGCATCTGCAACAGGCACTTGATAATTGTCACTGATCCAGGACTGGCTCATTTTCATGAAGGTCAGCTGGTCAACTTCTCTGGAGACAGACAGATTCATTTTTTTTTATACCAAACCCCCCACAGCTAAAATGTTTGTTCAGAAGGCATGCTGGCTGCAGGGCAGCCCAGTGGCTAGATTCTATCTATCTATATTCTATCAAGCATGCACTAATGAAAAAACACCAAAGTAAGAAGGATAAATTGAATAAATCAGTGTGACACTTTTTAACACACTCAAGACAAAAAGCCAAAAGAATATATATCACGCAATCATGTGCATTTAACATATTTACAAAAAGTATAGTCCACAACAAGTGCTATATTTCAAGCAGACTGTGCAAATCCAGTGTTCCAAATGGTATTCTCTTCTGTGCTTATAACTCAATCTGTTCTATCACTCTACCCAAAACTGAAAAATCACTGCTGTGCACCACCGAGATAAATCTTCGCTCTCCACAAATGCCAGTTGTGCTCTTACTTTGCTTTTTGGGACCTAATGCTTTGTAGTTCCAAATATCACTTTTTCCCACCAGGGGTTAATTGTCACGCTCTTTCCAGGTAAAGATAATCTATCCTGGCCTGGCCAAGGTAGAGTTCAACTCAGAAGGCATACCACATATGAGAGGATTTGCATGCAGCTAAAGATCATACTGAGCCAAACACTAGCTGGGTATGACCACTTGAAATGTCTACAAATTTTTCTGGCCTGCTCATAAGATCCTGTAAGCCAAGGTATCTAACCAGAAAGCACCGGTGATGCAGTTTGAAGATATGTCAGGCAAGTCACTCTATCCATGGAGCTCTGCCATCTGAAGGAATAATGGGGCTGCTCACACCAATCGTTTGTGAGCTTCTCCTGGGGAACATCCTGCTGTACTGATGTTGTGCCTCTCCCTCACTACATCTGGCACCCAGATATATTTGGAGACCTCTTCATCAACCCCCCCACACACACACAAACACACACCCTCATCACTGGAGCTAACTTGACATTAACGTGTTACTAAACCCACAACAGTAAAATCAGTCTGTATATGCAGTAAAGCATGCTTGTTATACTCATTGTAGAATCTAAGGGGTTAATCCTCTGCATTGTGTAAAAATACTGTTTGATCCTGACTTCTCTGATCCTCCCCTTCTGCCAGTATCCCCTTCTTATCTCCTGATAGGGCACACTCTGCACATGCTCAGTTTGGTGTGTATTGCTAGAGAGGTTTTTTTTCTAGGGAAAGTGCATGTGATCAGCATAGGGCCAATCAGCACTGTCCAGACAGAGGTCAGGGGTTCGGCATCCTCCTAGAGCAGAAATAAAACTCCTCCTACAAGCTCTAACCAGTGCACTGCTGAACACTGATAGAAGTCACAAAACTGCTCTAACTGCTGTTGAGAAAAGGTATTTAGCAGTTTATATTTACTAAAATAATTGCATTTGCTGTGTGTACTGTGGTAGACCAGATAGAGTGAATGCAGAGTCCTGGGTTTAGTAGAACTTTAAGCTGCAGCTTCTGGAACTTTGGTGCCAACTGATTTTCCCTGCTTTACCTCCCACATGCTCCCTAGCCCTACAAACTGCAAGTCACTGCGAAGAATAAATGGGAATATATAGCAGTAATGAATACAACATTGTATACATTTTATTGCTCTGTGTTAGTACAATGCACTGTAAACCTCTCATCCTGCAATACTGTCAACTGTACCTCTCTATAACTAAACTCCAACACACTGACAAAGGGCTGGTGGGAAACTGTGGCTGGAGTTTGTCCCAAACCATCCTTTACCTGGCCAAGTTTTGAACCTGTCTGATAGTGTCTTTGGCCAAATATGTTTTTTAGGGGGGTGATTTTCCCCAGCGGGAACTAAAAGAACCAAAACTAAGAGAAAATGTATTTTGATGTGGGTGTCCTATTTATACCTCATTAATACTGGTAGCCAAGAAGTTGTAAGTGACTACTTTGAGATTTACCCTCATATGCTGCCACTGTGCTTAGCCTGTGCTGTGTATAAAAGAAGAGGTGTTTTTCCTCTGTGGTCAGCCAGAACTTGTAAGCCTGGTGTAAGCAGGTGGTTCAATGCACAGGAAAGTAGCCTGTGCTTCTTACTCCCCCATGTCATGGATGTGGATCCTTCTTGTTCTTTGGCCTCATAGCAGCTCTTTGGGATGTAATGGCTGTAGTTACATCTTTGACCTGTATTTCTTTTCTATGCCCTTCCCTACTCCCTAGACAAATGTATAATGACAAATGTTCACAGTCACATGTCAAAAAGGGATCAAGCATTTTATTATCTGGGGCTTATAGAGCATTAACATTTTATTTATATTTTCATGAGAATTGTATGCCATATGTGTGGTATTATGAAAATGTATAACACTTATGCTGATCAATTATGATCATTTTTATTCATATTATATATCATTTTATATATATCATTTTATATATAAAATAATTGTATATATTATTTTTATATGAATAAGTAAAGTTTTCCTTGTGAATACATAATGAGGCTGATTTAAGGAAAATGATGCACATACACCAAAATATTGATTGTGTACATGCAAGCAAGTCCTATCCAAATGTTATTTACTATGCATTCTTGTCAATGATTGATTGTGATTGTGGGGTTTGGTATGCAGTGTATTTTCTGTATCCAAATGACAGTTACAGTAAGCAGTGGTGGGTCCTAGAACAGAAATATTATAGGAGCAGTTCCAACCTTTATCATTAAAAATTTAGATATTCTCAAGTGGGTATTGTACTGTAAATGCGGGTATGTTTTTTTAGGCCCCTTGCTTTGCTTGGTGCATGTGAATTGAATTCTTTAGTGAGTCATTCATATTACTTTTTATGTTTTAAGATTACACTTTGACACACACATACCTTAGTTTACATTATTGGAACAGAAGGTACAGGAACAAAGCAGCATTATGTGGATGTTGAAGGCTCATGTAAAATTCAGATCACACCATATCAGGGGTGGACTGACAACTCATGGGGCCCCCAGGCAATAGGGGATCATGGAGCCCCTGTGTCCTTGCCCACACTCAAAACACACCCAAAAAAGCCAATAAAAGGCACCAGGGGCATTTCATGGGGCCCCCTACTGACCCCGGGCCCTCAGGCAGTGCTCGAGTGCTCGAATGATCAGTCCGCCCCTGCACCATATATATTGTCACTAAACCCTCCAGGTAGAAAACAAAGTTTTAGTTCAGCATGATATACAAAGCAACACCTATGGATTTTATTCACAAAATGATTTTTACTTTTTTTAGCATTATGATTCCAATCTTACTGTGCTATCCACAGAAGCACTTTACCATAACTTTTTGTAAAATTGAGGTATGAGCAGCACATGTATCGTATGGTCATATGCATTGCTCTCCTCATACTAAACTTTAAAAAATCCTTGTGCTTTTATTCATTTTGCAATTAGCCTTCATTTTCATTTAAAAATGTCCTGGTCCTGATACAAAAATAATATATATAATGTAAAAGTATTGTCCATGATACTTTATTTACACTAACATTTACATTTTCAGGGCAAGCTTTTCGGGTGCTCCATTTTTATCAGCCCAAGCAGTGCTGTTTGATTGATTGTCAGTTTAAATAAGAAAGCATCACATACCTTTGTTTTAGTTGTAAGTGTATTATAATTATTATTATTATACAGGATTTATATAGCGCCAACTGTTTGCTCAGTGTTTTACACTATAAAGGGACACAATACAACAATGATACAGTTCAATACAAGAGGGTTAGGAGGGCCCTGCTTCTTGGAGCTTACAATCTAAGAGGGAGGGGCTGGTGGTACAAAGGTAATAACTGTGGGGGATGAACTGATAGGAAAAAAAGAAAATTTGGTTATTAACTGAAGGCTTCCCTTAAGAGGTTTCAGAGATCGCCTAAAAGTGGGAAGAGTAGGTGATAGTCGGATAGATTGGGGTAGAGAATTCCAGAGGATGGGGGAGGCATTGGAGAAGTCCTGGAGATGAGCATGGGAGGAGGAGACAAGTGAGCTAGAGAGCAGGAGGTCTTGGGAGGAGCGGAGAAGATTGCTTGGGTGATATTTGGAGGCAAGATTGATGATGTAATTTGGGGCAGAGTTATAAATGGCTTTATATGTTATTGTTAATGTTTTGAATTGTATTCCTTGGGCAATGGGAAGCCAGTGGAGGGACTGGCAGAGAGGGATGGCAGATATGGAACAGTTGATAAGGTAGATGAGTATTCATGATAAACTGAAGAGGGGATAGCCTGCGATTAGGTAGGCCAAGGAGGAGGGAGTTACAATAGTCAAGGCGAGAGAAAACAAGGGAGTATATATGTTGCTTAGTGGTTTCAGAGGTTAAAAACGAGCATATCTTGGAGATGTTGAGGAGGTGAAGTCTACAAGATTTGGACAGTAATTGGATTGGGGCTAAAAGGACAGATGGGAGTCTAGGATTTCACCTAGTACCCTGGCATGAGGGGAGGGACTGATGGTTTTAATATTGGTCTTGATGGAGAAGTCAGGGGAGGGGGTACAGGCTGGAGGGAATAATATGAGCTCCTTTTTAGAAAGATTTAGTTTGAGGAAGTGGAGTGACATCCATGCTGATATGTCACTTAATAGGTTAGTAATGCAAGAGGAGACTGAAAGGGTGAGGTGAGGAGTAGAAAGACAGATTTGTGTGTCATCAGCATAGAGATGTTACTTAAAGCCATGGGAGTTTATCAACTGAGGAGGTGTAGATGGAGAAGAGAAGGGGTACAAGGACAGAACCTTGTGGAACCCCTACAGAAAGAGGAAGTGGAGAGGAGACAGAGTTATAGGTAAAGCTGAAGGAGCGCTGCGATAGGTAGGAGGAGAACCAGAAGAGAGCAGAGTCTTGGCGGCCAAGGAAGTGGAGTTTTTTTGAGGAGGAGGGGATGGTCAACAGTATCAAAAGCTTCATAGAGGTCAAGTAGTAAGAGTATGGAGTAGTGGCCATTGGTTTTAGTAGCTAGTCAGTCATTAGTGAGGTTTAGTAGGGCAGTTTCAGTGGAGTGTAGTGAGCAAAAGCCAGACTGTAAAGGGCCAAGAAGGTTGTTGTCAGTGAGGTAGGAGCTCAGGCGATTGTTGACTAAGCGTTCTAAGAATATAGAGGTAAATGGGAGCAGGGAGATAGTTCTTAAGTTGTTCAGGTTGGTGGGGTCCAGTGATGGCTTTTTAAGTATGGGAGTGATCTGTGCATGCTTTAGAGGGGAGGGGAAGGTGCCAGTAGAGAGGGAGAGATTAAAGATGTGAGTGAGGGAGCAAAGGATAGAAGAAGAGGGTGACCCTAGTAGTTGTGAGGGGATGGGATCCAGGGGGCAGGTGGTGAGATAGGCTTTTGAGAAACCTTCAGTGACCTCAGTAGTAGCAAGTTCAAAAGAGGAAAGTGTTGAGGTAGGTTTAGTATAAGGTATTCTAAGTGGGATAGATTTCTGTGTAGTGGCGATGTCCCTACAAATTGCATCAATCTTGTTTTTGATTGGCAACCTTGTAGGCAGTGAGTGAGTTACTGGGTGGAGGTGGAGAAAGTAGAGAGTTAAAAGTAGAAAAGAGACTATGAGGACTGGATGATAAGGTATTAATAAGAGTGACAAAGTAGGCTTGTCTGGCAGCATGGAGGGAGGAATTGTATTTTAAGAAAGCAGATTTATATAGGGTGACTGCTTGCTGGGATTTTGTTTTATGCCACAATTGCTCCAGTGCATGACTATGTCTCTTCAGATTTTTGGTGTCATCGGTCTGCCATGGTTGTAATGGTCTGTTGTAGACAGCAGTGGCCAGGTCAGGGCAGGACAGGGGAGAGATTCTGGCATAGAGGCGTCAGTTGCAGAGTGGAAAAGAGAAGGGTTAAAGTTGTAAAGGTTTCTGCGGGTAATTGTTTGCTGCTTGGAGGGATAGGTGTTTGAAGCTAAGTACACTGTGAAGGCGATGACATTGTGATCAGAGAGAGGAAAAGGGGTGTGGGAGGTTGTAGGGATTGTAAAGATGGGAGAAAACAAGATTTAATGTATTCCCATCAAAGTGACTGGAGGACTGTGTCCATTGTGTTAAGTGTATTAATATGGCTACAGCCTGGTCCTGTTGTCACTCAGTCAGCCTGTGGAAAGGGTAGCACTCAAGATTTTTTTCTGGTGCTAACATGTCAGCATACATGTAGTAGTATGCTGCAATGGATTCGTGCCAAGAAAGGAAACTTAAGTATTTGATACAATTTTCCATCTTCCTGGTGCACACATCAGACCTTGCTATCCAAAGGTATTTATTAGACCACTTATGACTGTAAGGACTAAAGAAAATTATACAGTATTTTAGTTTTCAAATTTTATTTAGTGACACTAAACATTAGTGTGCAATCTGCCTGTGCGATTGTTACGGCCTTCATCTGTTTACCTATGTGGGCACACTGTGCAAGAGTACCATAGCAATTCATCTCTGGTATTGTTCTTTTGCTTTAGTCAGCTCCTTACTTTTTGTATGCTTATTCATATCCACACAATGCAAAGCATAATGTTTAGTTTGATAAACCAAAGTAATAAAACATAATTATTTATTTCATTTCCTGATATTAGTAAAATTAAATCATATTGGTTAAAACTGTGAATATCATCATTGAGCTATTTAGCTTTGTTTTCATACTCACGTTAAAGTAGGTTCAGATATATGAGTTTTTTTATTTAATTGCTGACAATAGCATCAAACACAGGAAAGCAAATGATTGTTCCTGTAATGCAAGGTATTGTGAAGCATTTAAATGATCAAAGTACAATCCTTGCAGATAAAAAGTGAATTGCTTCATAAGAAGCAACATAATTAAAATGAACATGTACAATATAGAAACTAAGAGATATGCACATTTGAAAGGGTTGTGGGCAATTAAATATTCATATGTGGAGTCAAGCATGTCAAAAAGATTATTAAAAAAGGGTTCATATTAAACCTCTTAAATATCTCTGTGTTTTACAAAAGGGCAGTAAAAATTCAGAATAAAATCTAAAATATTTTAATAATAAACAATAATAGGTATACTTTTAAAAAAAGACTGTTTAAAATCAAACTGCTACTTTTTGTAGCAGTGGTTGTCAAATTGCTATATTTAGAGGGCCCCAAAATGGCTTCAACTACACCAAAAAGGCAACACATTTTTTTGGTTAGCTGACCATGATTCTACATTTGAAATATAAAAACAAACAAAATAATACATAGATTTGCATTTACTGGTAATACACATGATATGCATACTAATAATAATACTTCCACAAACAAAAGATTGTCTATATTAAATGCTTAATGAAAATTTCCGTTTGGGTATTTACAATCTTTATACTTATTGTGCTTACTATGCCACCACTTTGTTCCTGCTTGACTCAACTAACTGAAAACGTTTTCTAGTCTGCTTCTGAAATGACTGCAGGAGTGCAGAGAAGGAAAGGGGAAAGCAAAGCACTTATGACACAATGCTTTTTCAATGCTCGCAATACTAAAGACCGATCTGGACTGACTGGATC
Organism: Staurois parvus; assembly: GCF_062004578.1. Lineage (NCBI taxonomy): Eukaryota > Metazoa > Chordata > Amphibia > Anura > Ranidae > Staurois > Staurois parvus. Next base: position 8,252,449 of record NW_028318492.1, on the reverse strand, counting down.
AGTTGCTGGTCGTGGGTGGGTGGTTGTATAGGCAAGGTAGGGTTCTTTCTGCAAGTTGTGCCCAGTATTAGATAATGGCTATGAAACTTCTTTTGGTTTGGGCTGTTGCCTTTTTGGTACAGCCTTATGTTCGTTTCCATGTGTAGACTTAGAAAAGTAAGAAGGACGGAATGCCTGGTTTTCAAAAGAATGTGAATAGAAGATAGGTTCAAGATGTTTATTGAAAGTAATGACAAGTATATTGATTCAATGCGTTTTGGGTTTTTACATATCAGCGGTGCCACTCTAAGTGTAGATGGTTAAAAAGGCACACATGTTTAATAGTTAAAATGCAGTCACAAGAATAAAGAGATTAAAAGCATGTTGTGGTAGCAGAAGGTTCCAGTGTACTGGTGCTTCTGGTTGGTACCTGTCACTCCAGTGGTTTCCAGGGCTCGGGGGGTAGCAGAGAGGTGAAGGGAGGCTCACACAGATCATGTCAGAGCACTAGCCAGATTTCCAAAATTGGTCATTTTGGAAATCCATATTGTGATGTGACATGATCTGTGTGAGCCTCCCTGCACCTCTCTGCTACTCCCCCACTGCCCCGAGCCCTGGAAACCACCAGAATGATGGGTACCAACCAGAAGCACCGCATAGGACCACCAGTACACCGGACCCTTCTGTTACCATGACATGCTTTTAATCTCCTTACTCTTGTGAGCGCATTTTAACATGGTCAAGATCTAAAATTAGAGTGGCGCCACTGTCTCTCTTCTCTATTTTGTGCACAGGAGTACCTACAAGCTCTTACAGCTGGCTGTCTCCTCCCACATATCCTCCGTTTAAGATTCACCTGAATTATATTCACTACATGGACATTTTAGCTATATATCATACTGCGGTCCATCCCCCATCCCATAATGGGTTATTGTTCTAAGCCTTCCCCAATTTCCACCATACAATTTTCATTTTTTTAACCTATCTTCTAGTTTGCATTCATTTGGACACTGGCATTCCTTCCTTCCTACTTTTCCAAGTCTGTTAACAAAGAGAAGAGAGAATCAGCACTCAACCACTTGACCTCAGAATTTTAATTTTGCAACAAATTTCCTGTACACAATATGCACAAATATGCAGAATAAAGCATAACACACTGGCAGACCCCTTTTCTCAAGGTGACAGACAGCAGTGAAATACATCACATACATATTTACACTTTCTAATAGGGAATGGCAGCTTTAGCATCCCAGGTTCCCATGATGACCCAGATCAGATTTGTACAAGGGACCAGGTCAGGTGACTTTGTGGTGCTTAGTAATGACTTGGAATGCAAGATATTGATTGCGTTAGGTTTCTGCAGTGCACATCATCTGCATAGTATTAGCATACAGGACCTGGATACAGTGGTATTTTGTCAAGGTCCTACCTTTTCCCTGAGGTTTTGTTACTCCATGTGCTGGCGTCCATCTTGGATTCTGCTGTGCATGGTGGGAATCCTTTTATGCCTTCAGGTCTCTGAGGTCCATCCCCCAGAGGGGTGTGGCTGATGACATATAAGCCTGTGGCCCGCACATGCTCTTTGCACTTGTGTCTTGGTCTTCCTACAGCTCTGTGTATATGCTCGTGACTCTTCTGGTATTCTGACTCGGCTTGTGATTAAGACCATTCTCTATGTTTTCCTTCGATCTGACCTTCCGTTGCTGAACCCGGCCCGTGATTCTCGGTCTACTGTTCTGTGCCGTTTTGTCCCGTTGTTGTCGACCCAGCTTGCCTGACTACGCTATTGTCATTCTCACCAGCTACACGCCATTGGCGGCGGCCATTACCGCAGCCGGGGTGTCTCGGGGGCCGCGACCTGGTACCTGGCTGCGTCAAGTCCATCCCCACCATCAGGGGCCCTGGTGAAGGGCAGCCTGGGACTTAGACTCCACGCCCTGAGGGACTTCTGTCTGTTGGTGGTGGTCGTCGTCAGCCAGTGCGTTACCCTGCCACTAGGCCTACCTGTCCGTTCCACAGCCCTGCCCTGACAGATTTGCGGAGTGGATCACACGACTGGTTGGTGCTTATTGCTGACTAGGACCTGGATGCAAGACCTGGATACAGTGGTATACCTTCATTCACTGACTGGGTCACATGACAGGGTGATGCTTAGTGATGACCTCTAGTATTTGAAGTGCATGGCAATTTCTAGTCCTGGTTTCCTGAGCGCATGCTGTTCATACAGTGCCACATTTAATGGCATACAGTACACAGGGCTCTGCTGTAATGATACAGTATGTTATTCATGTTAGGTTTTATTTGACTGCACTAAGGTTTTTCACAGTCTGACTAGTCATGTTTTGAGGCATGTGACTCAAGAGGTTCTGTCTGAAGAGGTGAGGTGAACTCTTTCCTTATAAAAAAAGTGAATATATGTATTTGATTTATTCCACTCCTTCGTGTCTGTCCCCTTGAGAAAGGGGTCCACATTGGCCCAGAAACATTGGTGTGTTGTGGTTTACACTGCATATGTGTACATTGCTCTTGCAAAATGACCTCGTTAAAATCCCAAGGTAGATTGGCTGAGTGCTGTCTGTGTCTTCTACTTTAGGAATAAAAACACCCTAGGAAAAAAAGTCTATACATACACTTTAATTATAGAAATGACATGAAATCTGATGAGTAGCCAACTATCTACAAAATATTAGCATCCATAGTGTAAATTAAATTTACATACATGCATTTATATAATAACTTTGTTTATTATTTAATATATGTTGCTACATTATGCATAAATAGCTCCCACCCCCCAGCAACTTTGCAAATAGTGTGGACAGTATTTGATGATGCTGAACAAGAACAATGATATCCATGCCAATCATCACCCGGCAGCATACACTGAATTACACCATACTAAACAAATCGATTTCAATGATTGGATAACATGTTAGAGTTATTTTATGGCAGATGCCCTTGCAAAAGTCAAGCAATTCATGTGCCCACTACAGTTAGCCAATTATGATAATCAAAGAGAATGTTTGGCACTTTGGTAGTGTAACAAAAGTTGCTCTCACTCCTTATTGCTGCTTATTATGTTGTGTAAGATACAGAGTCAATGAGGAGGCGATAATGATATTCCCCTCTGTAATGACTTTGGAAAATGTGTGGGACTGCGAATTTGGATAAGGTGATATTAGCACAAAACACTGTTGAGATATTTATGAAGCAGTTCAGAGATACAACCCACAGGGTACTTGTTTGCGGTAGTTCCATTTGAACAAATACCAGCTTTGTGTGGAGTTACACTTGCAATTAACCATTATACATAACTATTATGGAGACCGCGGGGCATACTGGGAAAAAGAATATTATAGGAACAATGACAAACACAATGTTATGAAACAGTTTTATGCTGCAAGGACAGTGATAGGGTAGCTTTCTGATTTTAGAAATACAGCCCCATTTTATTGTTAAATACATTTTCAATTTTAAGAATTCTGAAATTTGAATTATAGAAAGTTTAACTGACCTATGAATCAAGACATGAGAGTAAAAGAAAAAAAAAAAGACTTGTATAATTTGATTAGCGCTCTATCTACTTTTCATTTATCAATATCTTTTCATGGATGTGTATATCTGTTGTATAATGGAAAAAATGTAAACATGTCCTTAATATAAAAATGTATAGAAAGTAAAGCTAGCATGACCTATGACACACTATCAAGTTGTATTTATTTATTTTTTTATTTGCCAAAATCAAATAACAAAGATGCTTTATATTTGTTTTTAAGGGTTATGTTATACTACTTTTGCATTTAGTTGGTTGTAGAATCTTTGTGATTGATTTGAATCTTCAGTACTGGGATTTAGAAAGTGTAGTTGGGAGTTATAAAACTAGATTTAGGAGTAGATATTCATTTTAAGGATTAACACTGCTTCAGTAATTAACAGAAACAAGTAATGTATGGCACAGTACAAGCCTAAGGCATAAGTACTGCCAGGAGCGTGCGAGGGCTTCAGTTTGCCATTGATCTGGATGATGAGCCTGGTGCAATCTGCAAGCAGTAAGACACAGAGAGAAAATTCCTCTATTTTTAAGACCATAAAAAAGCCATCTACTGAAATCATACTTACCTTGATGAGTGATTTTCAGTTAGAACCCCACTAATTATGTTTTTGTTTTCTAAGCTGGCAGCCTTCTAGGCTAGTCATTTCTATTTTTCAATAAGGACTCAGCTATTTTTTATTTTAAACTTTGCTCGAGTAACTTATCAGTATAATGTTACAGTGCAACTCTGGGTAAACAGTTCAGTGCACATTCAAAGCAATTATAAAGGTTCAGATTTTTTTAAAAATAACAAACAAGTCATACTTACCTGCTCTGCTGAATGGTTTTGCACAGAGCAGCTCCGATCCTCCTCTTCTCAGGTCTCCCTCCGTTTCTCCAGGCCCCTCCCCCTGCTGAGTGCTTCCAGAGAAAGCTGCTTGTGCGTACTCGCTCCCAAGCCTCCTATGTGTGTATATGAGACACACAGAGCATGACTCAGCCCCCCCCCCCATGGCTCTCACTGCTGTGTCTCAGCCAATGAAAAGAAAGACCTGAGAGAGCTTCTGCTCTCCTGCACATTGATGGATCAGGTTTGGACTCAGGTGAGTATAACGGGGGGGGGGGGGGGGCGGCTGAGGGGGCAGCTTTATACTGAAGGTTTTTACCTTCATGCATAGAATGTATAAAGATAAAAAAAACCTTCAGCCTTTAGAACCAAATAAAGTTGTCTACAGTAATTTTACCTGCCAAGGGATTTATTATTCTGCTAAGCAATTCTTTGTGTTTAATTCTACAGCACATCACTGTCATTCTTGCACCGGAAAAATTAACTGTTTTTAACATCTAAGCAACACGCCTACTTCTTGAACCCTTAACACATCAAGCCCTCTAAGCTTCAAGTCCTCCAAAGCTATAGTTTATGATTTTTTTCTGCATACCTTCTTTAGAAGGTGATGCCTCCTTCATGAGGCAGGTCTATAATGCCTTGCACTCACAGTATGTCCTTAGAGTCACCGCTTGAAAGACTCTAGGCATCATTCAATCCAGAAGACTGAAGAATTCTAATGATAGAAAGGAATTACTGCAGGTGACAGAATCAAAGCTTATGAGACCTGATATGGAAACCTGAACCTAGCATATAATCCCATTAAAGTGTATGGGAAACAAATCTTTGCTATATTTTTTTTTTTTTTGGGGGGGGGGATTGAGTAACAAGGATTACTATGTTACCTTTACTTATTCCCTTCAGGTGGGGCAGATATCTGGGGGCCCCCTTATTCCACGTCACAAACTCCTACATCTCTTTTGGGGGAGAATGTGGAGATGAGGCCCTTGTCACCTCAACATGGGGACAAGATGCCTTGGAGTTGGAGGCTTTGTTGCCATTCTATTTATCTCCATATTAAGGGGGACAAAGGCTGAATCCATACAACCTGTCCCCCAAAATGGATGCATGGGCATGAGGAGGGGACTTATCAGAATCTAAAATCCCTTTAGAATAAGAGGGCCCCCAGGTATCTGATGTTCCACCCCCCCCCCCCTCCCCAGGGGAGTGACTATGGGGCACATAGTAGCTCTTATTATTGATTTCTATCAAAAAATGTACCACCTTTACGTTAAAGTAAAAGAAGATAATGTCTTGTAATGAAATTCAGTACTCATCAGGTTGTCCATCTATTTAAATCCTCATTAATCATGATGACCCTCTGCCTGCCTATGTTGACTTGCTGCATTGCTGCAATGATAACCTGCTACTGACAGAGTTTATCTATTGCAATACTGCCCCCAATTTATTATTATTATACAGGATTTATATAGCGCCAATAGTTTGCTCGGCGCTTTACAGTATAAAGGGAGACAATACAGCAACAATACAGTTTAATACAAGATGGATAGGAGGGCCCTGCTCCTTGGAGCTTACAATCTAGGAGGGAGGGGCTAGTGGTACAAAAGGTAGTAACTGTGGGGGATGGATTGGTAGGAGGAGTAGAAGATTCAATTATTAGCTGAGAGCAGGATAAGCTTTCCTGAAGAGATAGGTTTTCAGAGATCGCCTAAAAGTGAGCAGAGTAGGTGATAGTCTGATAGATTGGGGTAGAGCGTTCCAGAGGATGGGGGATGCTCTGGAAAAGTCCTGGAGACGAGCATGGGAGGGAGAAGACAAGGGAGCTAGAAAGCAGGAGGTCGTGCGAGGAGTGGAGAGTAAGGTTTGGGTGATATTTGGAGACAAGATTGGTAATGTAATTTGGGACAGAGTTATAAATGGCTTTATATGTTATTGTTAATGTTTTGAATTTTATCCGTTGGGCAATGGGAAGCCAGTGGAGGGATTTGCAGAAAGGGGTGGCAGATACAGAACGGTTAGTAAGGTGGATGAGTCTTTCAGCAGCATTCATGATAGACTGAAGCGGGGATAGCCTGCGATAGGTAGGCCAATGAGGAGGGAGTTACAATTGTCAAGGCGAGAGATAACCAGGGAGTGAATAAGTTGCTTAGCAGTTTCAGAGGTTAAGAATGGGCGTATCTTGGAGATGTTGCAGAGGTGAAGTCTACAAGATTTGGAGAGCGATCGGATTTGGGGCTGAAAGGACAGATGGGAGTCTAGGATTACACCTAGCACCCTGGCATGAGGGGAGGAACTTATGGTTGTGTTATTGATTTTGATGGTGAAGTCGGGAGGGGGCATGGGCTGGAGGGAATACTAGGAACTCATTTTTTTAAAGATTGAGTTTGAGGAAGTGGAGTGACATCCTCACCTCACCCCTTCAGTCTCCTCTTGCATTACTAACCTACTAAGTGACATATCGGCATGGATTTCACTCCACTTCCTCAAACTCAATCTTTCCAAAACTGAGCTCTTAGTATTCCCCCCAGCCCGTGCCCCCTCCCTTGACTTCTCCATCAAGATCAATAACGCAATCATCAGTCCCTCCCCTCATGCCAGGGTACTAGGTGTAATCCTAGACTCCCATCTGTCCTTTCAGTCCCAAATCCATTCACTGTCCAAATCTTGTAGACTTCACCTCCGTAACATCTCCAACATATACGCCCATTCCTAACCTCGGAAACCACTAAGCAACTTATTCACTCCCTTGCTATATCTTGCATTGACTATTGTAACTCCCTCCGCATTGGCCTACCTATCACAGGCTATCCCCTCTTCAGTCTATCATGAATTCTGCTGCCAAACTCATCCACTTTACTAACCGTTCTGTATCTGCCACCCCTCTCTGCCAATCCCTCCACTGGCTTCCCAACGGATAAAATTCAAAACATTAATAATAACGTATAGAGCCTACTCTGCTCACTTTTAGGCAATCTCTGAAAACCTATCTATTCAGGGAACCCTATCCTGCCCTCAGCTAATAATGGAATCGTCTACACTTCCAACCAGTCCATCCCCCATAGTTACTACCTTTTGTACCACTAGCCCCTCCCTCCTAGATTGTAAGCGCCAAGGAGCAGGGCTCTCCTATCCCTCTTGTATTGAACTGTATTGTTGCTGTATTGTCTCCCGTTATATTGTAAAGTGCTGAGCAAACTGTTGGCGCTATATAAATCCTGTATAATAATAATAATAATAATCGATGCCGATATGTCGCTCAGTAGGTTAGTAATGCGAGTGGGGACTGAAGGGGTGAGGTGAGGAATAGAAAGATAGATTTGTGTGTCATCAATTGTGTTGTCAATTTACAGATCCTCAGCAGGCTGCCCTATGTAATCAAAAGTTCCTGATTGATGTCATTGACCAAATATGGGTATAAGGGTTATGGTTATTTTCCAGTTATATATCTCATTTTTATTATATGAATGTGTTTCTTGAACCCTGATTGAAATAGATTGTAAGCAAGGAAGCGTGAGAAGGAGATATCACTTTATATAAAAGACACTGCTTAGCATGCACAAGACTATAAGCTGAGTGTTTTGTATTAAAACTGTTTTACTTTGCAATGCATTAGTGGAAGCATATAAGTGCTCTTTTTTTTTTTTTTAAATGAACATGCAGATTAGTTCACAATAAAGTACAACAAATAACACAACATGCAAAGCATGTTAAAACTGTTTCTATAAGAAAACATTTTAACAGACCTGTGGAGGGAACTGCCTCCCATTTTGGTCAGGGTACATGACATAAGCAGCTTGCGTGTAGGCATAGCTTTTGAAGCGAGGTTTAGGAGGAGGTGAAGGGGTGTGCACACGTCCCTGTGCTACATTGACAGTGATCTAAGAAGAAGAGAGGACAAAAGTCACATACAGTTTGTTAATTTTTTTTTTTTTAGTCTGAAGTCATCTGACATAATTCTACTTTAAAGATCAACATTATCTATTTAAAAAAAAGTATAGTTTTGCTTTGTTACTTATGGCCCTAAAGGTATTTCCCACTTGAGTGTAAAAAAGAAACCCTAGAAAAAGAAGTCCAATAGGTTGTTTCACCCCCATTGGAGAACATGCAGCAATGCCAAAATAAATAAATAAAAATCAGTATCCCTCTCTATAGAATTGTTAGATGTCCCTAGAATTGTTAGTTCCAACAGACACAGCCAATATGGCTACTGTAAGCCCTCCCTTTTATATAAAAGGGGCTGGGTTTTCCATTGCTTCAAATTATGGGCTCCTGTGACTCAACTTATCAGGGGAAAATGATATTCACAGCATCATAGGTTGTTCTTTAATTCTGGTGGTGAACCTGTGAACTTTTCTGCCTAGCATTCAGGATCTATAAGCTTGGCAAATCCCAGGGATTTACCCTGAACCCACGGTGGCAGCAAACCCAAGTTGCTGCCTACAGTTTATTCCATACATTAATTCAGGCAAGAGGGTAGATGCGTCTAGCAATACTTAACATGGGAGGAAAAATTGGGATTGGTAAAGGTTTTCAAACCTGTCCAATCATTAGTCCAGCCCAGGAACAGTTAACATCTGTTGGATCCATAGACATGGAATCTTGACCTTATTCAGTTGTAAAGGACAATTTTTCAGGTCAGGCCTATGCAATGGCGTAGAATAGATAGGGGTCATGGAGATATACTATATTACTGTATCATAAGCATGCATCTAAAAGTATCATCATTATGTTACCTATAATTACTTATTTTTTTTAAATCTATAGTGCATTTAATGGGTCTAAAAAGAATAAGATTCCCTTTCCATAGTTAGTAGGGATAGTGGACTGATTTGTGGAGATCTCACTGAAAGAGGAAACAAGGTGTATATTTGTAAAGTATCAATACTATTTTTGGCATGTGAAGCAAATACACATTGACATAAGCAAAAAAGAGTGCATTTTTCATTACTTGGCCATAGTAATGACTCACAGAAGGTGGTCAGACTTCCATTTAGGCTTCAAGGAAAAGTTGCTCCTATAGCTCCCTCGATAGTCTGTAGAATGTTTACGAGGGTAATGTTAAAGTTTGTCAGACATGTTATAGTCTGATACAATCTCACATATATTTTCCAACATCTATGTAGCTACTTGATTGTATATAAACCTGTTTAGGATTATTTTATTAAGTTAGTAAAATTAAAAGGACATTTCACAGAGGTTGTGATATGTTTGGTCTGCCTAGTGGTATTGCAAGGCAATACAACACAGAAAACGTTTACTTACTGGTTCGTGTTTCACTGAGCATTCATCAATTACAGAGCATAATTTGCACAGTGGACAATTTGTAACAATCAGAGATAAACAGATTTGTAAATTTCAGTTATATATAGCAATGTGTGCCAAGTTTATTGGTATCAGAATTACTGATCTCAAAAACATTTGATGTTTAGAGATGCTCATTGTTAATCAGCCGTTGGTAAATATGTGACTCACATATAATTAGCTATACCAAAAATAAGCTTATAATTAGCATAAATCAAATTACATGCTTTCTTACATGAAAAATATTATTATAGATTTCCTCCCACATGTGTCCACCCTTGGCTATTTTATTTGTGTTTCCTGCAGTGATGAGACATATTGTAAAAAATCCAAACTTGCCTAGATGAGTCATGTGTGGAAATACACAAAACCCAGAAGGAGTAAGGGAAATTGAAAGGAACACCATTTTTACAGCTCCTGGATGAAAAGTTAATTCATGGGAGACTAAAGAGGGCTATATGGAAAAATAAAATATAACATTGCTACAAAATTCCTTCAAAAGAGTAAATTTTTCTGACACTGAAGCAGGATCTCTAGTATCATAGGCCCATGGGGGTTTACACTTGGATGGCCACACTGCTGAAAACCACCTTTGTTAACCTTTAGTCCATAAAAACAGCACAAAATCACAGCAAGAGGGCTGGAAACCAGCTAATGTTTTAATGCTTACCAGTGCTTACTCAAAGCTTGCCTGTATGTCTGCACACAACACATTTATGTAATGGGAAAACACTCACACCCATGTGTATATATGTGTGGAAAATGAGTATTAAAAAGAATGAACAATTTTTATGCTCATGTTTTCCAAACACTGTGAATGTATTCAATTTTCTGATTATGAGTTAGGCCCACAGAAATTAATTTTGCACCCACTTCTATTTGCTTTCAACATTGGTCAGCATTGGTGAATTTTAAAGGATAGGTTCACCTTTCCTTACACTTTACACCCATATTCAGGATGTAACATGTTACTGTTGCAGCAGCCCCCTACCCACTTGATCCCCTGCTGTGACAACAGGCCAGGGATCTTTTCCTTGCACCCACTGTAACAATTTAAAAAAAGCACAGTCGTACAGATCTCCGTGCACCTGGCCATGTCACTCATTCAGAGTTCTATGAACAGGAGAATTACAACTACTGTCAGCCATTGTGGCTGATGGCTTGTAGTTCTTAAAGAACTACCAGAGTGCTGATGCTTTCTGTCGTTCAGTAAAAGTCCTCCCGTACAAGGTACTGGCAGACAGCTACACTGACATTCTGCAGAAGTCTGAGATTGCACCCGCGATCAGCAGATCATGAATGCAATGCTCTGAAGGCTCCAAATAAAAAAAATTATAAATGCACATTTTTTTACCTCCAAAAATATGGACATTTATTATTATTATTTTTTTACAAAGGTGAACTTATCCTTTAACAATTTTTCAAGTTAACTCCAAGGAAATACTATAAGAGGATAAAGTGGATTGGTTTAATACCTCATTAGTGGACACTGCTCACTATTCTGAATGTTTGAGTGGACAGTTAACCCTTAATGGATAATAGTTTAGATTTTCAAGATACATGTTTTATTATATAATCTGAGTACTTTGAACTATGGTACTTTTCAGGTGTTGAGTACCATAGTTCAACACCGATGAATGACATGTGCATAACACAGGAGAGAAAATGGATTTATTTCTGAAGTATGTTGAAAGAGATTTGATATTTCTAGTAGATGTTTTAGAGCAAACAGCCATAACATTTGACAGAATATTAGTAGACAGAATAGAGAAATTTTGACTACATTGAAAAGAAAACTCCACCATAACAAAAAACAAAATGTGAATAAGGGAGGGGTCGTGGAAGCTATAGGGAAGCCCTCAGACAGCTATCTGATATATATAGATACTTACTGTAAGTTAAGGGGTGACCCCAGTGTGAGTTTTTAGCATGAGTTAGTGGTTATCATTAGTGAGGCAATGGCTGTGGGTGTCCTTGATCAGAAACCTGCCCAGAGATTCCAGAATTTCCAGTGAACCCAGTGAAAACAAAAGCTTTGCAGGAGGGATTCCCTCATCAACACTGATTGTGTTGATGCCGGAATTGAGCATTTTGCATCATCTATAACCTGCCTTAGTGGATATTCTTCTGCAGCCTCTATTTGAAAGGTTACTCACTTACCTTGGGGCAGCAAACATATTATCCAGAGACTGGATAGAGAAGAATGGAACATTCTCACTTGTGATGTAACAGCACTTTACTCTTGCATACATCATAATCTGGGGCTGCTGGCCATAAACTACCATCTCAGTTGTTATACTGAGTACTTTATAGATCTTAAACATTTCAAATTAAAAACAGTTACATTTCTATTAACATAACTATTTTTTGTTAAATTACTACCTCCAGATGTGTGGTGCTTGTATGGACTTGAAATTTGAACCACATATACCAACCTATAAATGGATTGGTGGGAGAAGAATTTTTGGAGATACTGATCTCGTTAGGGACCAAATAAAATGCTCTTCTCTGCACACAGATTATTTGATTTTTATTGTACACCAAGATTTATCTGTTATTGATTTGTGAAATTTTTAAATAACAACACCTACAGTCTTAGATTTTCTTTTGAAGAAAAACAGTTCATTCATTTTACGTAAAGTAGAAGGGTGCACAGTAAACAAAAAAGTCTAAGTACAGACCTTTCATAAATGTACCTTGAGCAACCTATACACAGTAAAGCACACAGTAAAGCACACACAGACAAAATAGTAAAAAAAAAAAAAAAGCACACTAACTCTTTGATTGCCCCAGATGTTAACCCCTTCCTGCCCAGTGTCATTAGTACAGTGTCAGTGCTTTTTATTGGCACTGATCACTGTATTAGTGTCACTGGGGATGTCAGTGGCAGGTAATCAGTTCCCTCCCAGTGTCAGAATGACTGCCGCAGTCCCGCTACAAGTTGCTGATCACCGCCATTACTAGTATATTAAAAGAAAAAAAACAGTATATATACCGCCACTAATAGACGCTATAACTTTCACGTAAACCAATTACACGTATTGAGATTTTTTTTTAGCAGACATGTAGCAGAATACATTTTGGCCTAAATTTATGATAAAATTAGAGGTTTTAATTTTTTTTACTGGATATACTTTATAGCAAAAAGTCAAAAATATTGTTTGTTTTTTTTTCAAAATTGTGGGTCTTATTTTGTTTATAGCGCAAAAAATAAAAAATGCAGAGGCATTCAAATACCACCAAAAGAAAGCTCTATTTGAGAGACCAGAAGGACATAAATTTAATTTGGGTGCAGCATTGCATGAACGTGTAATTATAAGTTAAATAATGCAGCGCCATAATGCAAAAAATGTCCTGGTCAGGAAGGGGGGTTAATGCTCTGAAGGGCATGTGGTTAAACTTTCTTTAGCAGTTCCCAAGACCCCTAATATAGATTAACTGGGACTTGCCCAACAGGGTGTGAAGCAAAGTCTCCTTTTCAGTGCAGGATCCATTCTCCAAACATTACTCTGATTTCTGGAAAAACACATCATAGCCCTTTAAAGGAACCCACAGAGCTGATTGGTAACCACTTAGATACTGCAGATTATGAGAACCAATTATGGTAATTATTGTTGCTGTTTGTGTTTAGGTGAAAGTGAAATTCCTCTACAAGCCAAGGAGTTTTCTATTCACAAAATTCTGTGAGTGAATGACGTGGCCTGGCAGGTGGAGTCCTGCATGGCCGCTTTTGTTTTTAAATAGTGACAGCTGGCAGTGGTAGAAGATCCCCCGATAGCTGTCACTAGATGCAGTGGAGCAGGGAGACACTGCAAGAGTGGGAGCATGTTACTTTTCCACCCTAAAAACAGGTGTAGAATGTAACCTTTTCCAAAAGGTGAACTTATCCTTTAAAAAGAATTACCTATACCTAGACTTAGAATTACCTGGAGCTTACACTTGTATTTTACAATTCAATGTTTTTAAAAAATAGGGTGCCCTCTGGTACTATCTAGCCTTCAGATCCAGAGGGTTGAAGCTCTAATTTTGGTTACCATGATAGATGTCTATTGTGAGGTCCAATTCTGCTTATAGTTTGTTATTTTTCTTACAACTACTAACAAAACAGCCCTTTTCCGACTGACAATGTTGAAATTATTTTTTTGGGTGGAGATTAATGCATGTATAATACCACTTGCTAAGCTGACACCAGTTGAGGCTCATACTACAAGAGAAAAGTCATTTAGTCTGATTTACATTTCTTGTTTCAGGTTCAGCTGCAGACATGGTGTCAATGTTAGGAGTCCCATAAATGACACTTGGTGATTCTGTAACAGCATGTGCAACATTAGGAGACCCCAGAAAGCTGTAAATTGAATAGTTTGTGCTCTTGTCATTTGAAGCCACATAAAATGGACCCTCGCCACTGCTGTACACAATTCATCCCTTTTTTTGTAAAAACATGCTCCTCAAGCATTTGTTTGGGGTTCCAATGTCATTTTGTTACATTTGGCTGTAGAAGTTGCTCTCCATATGCCTGAACAAACCACCAGAATTGTTCACTATTGCCTTTATTGGGGGTTCAGATGTATTGCCTTTCAAATTCTAAGCATGAGGCATATTCAAAAAACACTAAAGGTCATCATAGGGAAGGTTGTAGACAGCAAGAAGCTTTCTCATCATAAAACAAACAAAAGATTTCCCAGCAACACTTACCAGCCAGCTTGCAAAATTGGATGCAGGGACTCACTGGATGCCTTTGCTGTCATTTTGGTATAGCTGGGTGTCACGTGCTTCCCTGTATCTTTAAGTAGGGATGGGCTCCTCCAGCCACACCTGCCCTTAACCTATCCATTGATACATGTGCTTCCACTATGGAGGCTTTGGAAATTTTAGTTAGGTCCACAGTATATAGATGACCCTTGACGTGGGACTGTGGCTTAGGCATGTATTTGCAAATGTGTGCAAACAAAACCCTCTGTTTTTAACGCATACTGTTAGACAGGGCCAAATTGGTTGTTTCACAAGCTGGCTGGTAAGTGTTGCTGGGAAATCTTTTGTTTGTTTTGTGATGTGCATTACTCTTCCATGTGTACCTTGCGGTTGCTGGATACAATAAGATACACAAAAAGGTTTAAGGCACTGTTCACACTAGTGCGGGCACGACAGTGCATTCATTTGAATATGTTGCTGTGCCCACATTTCACGCAAGGAAAAGGTGCATGCACTTTTTCCAAAACACATCTGCAGAAAACCACATGTTCTTTTTGACCATGCAGTTTCCATGCAGTTCCCATACCCGCGATCGAGCTGCTGGATGGGATGTGTGGGGGTGCCATTCATTCTGAATGGAAACTCTGTGTGTCTCACAAGAGAAATGTGTTGTGGATGGAGGAACAGGTGTGATACCTGCACTCACAACCAGCCCGCAGGCTACGTGTAGTGTGAAACAACTGATAATACAGAAGGTTGTTGAGAGTGAGGGGAGTGTGGGTGTGTGCTGCACCTGATTGAAATCTGGAAATCTGTTGAAAAGCTCCATAAGCTAATAAAGGATTATCTTGTTTCAAGAAGCCTGTGTCTTGTGTAACAAATATATATATATATATATATATATATATATATATATACTGTGTTTATGTATACTGACTGTATATATGTATGTGTGTGTCTATACAGTATGTGTGTGTGTGTATATATATATATATATATGACATAAATTGTAAGCTGGAGGAGCTGTAGTGAGTATACTGCTCTCTGGGGTGAGCAACCTTTGTTTCACAGATACCAGTCCTGTAGTGCTATGGCATGGTGAATTTATTTGTCCTATTTGCAGGTGTTGTAAAGTTCCTCTTAGGAAAAACAGATGTTACCTCAACAAAGCAAAACCTAGCCTTGTTTTGGCTCTTACTACATATCAGCTCTCCTAATAGGCTACCCAATCCTAATGCTTATCAGCCTTCATATACACAGTTTTGCATTTTTTTAAAAAAAACCTTTAGCCCCAGATATGATCTGTCTGCTCCCCAGACTTGCAGAGCACTAACTGTATGTCCCAGGTGAGCCTATTATTCCCAAACAGGAGAGGTGCAAAACTTGGAGGGGAAAGAAGATCAGGGGTCTTAAAAGATATAAAAATAAAGTAACCTGAGAGCAGCTTTAAATCCCAAACAGGACTTTTCCAGGAATCTTTTGAGACAGTCTGATTTTCTCTCTCTCTCTCTCTCTTGCACTCTCTCTCTTTCTCTCTCTACACAAACACACAGAGGAGTAACAAGAATATTCAGGGCCCCGGTGCAAGAAACAATAAAATCCCCCCTGACCCCCAGTCAAGGCCCTTCCCACTGTTCCTGGGGCCCTTTACTCCCATTGTGGGGCACTTTATTAAGGCCTCCTTCCTGCCATCTTGTAGTTCCCCCACAGTGAAAGAACGGCATGTCCTGGCCACAACTGCAACCTTTGTACGCCCGGTAGATCCCACCGATGTAAGTAGTTTTTTTCTTTTTGTTATTTTATTTTTTGCTGCAATTTTTTTTTTTACAATTTTATTTTTTATTATTTTTACATTTTTTTTAGGACCTCTGATGTTTCAACTTTGGGACAGAAAAAGGAGATTGGGGACATAATCCTCCATCTCCCTTTCTGCAGCCTCAGCAGCACAGAATGAATGAACAGAAATAGCTCTGTACAGAGCTTCCTGTTCATTCATATAATGAAGAATAGTAAACACAGTTTACCCTGCCTCAGCTATGAATGAAAAAAAACCATCACTAACTCTATTCATTAACACAAAGAAGGGGCTGGTAAGTGACACATTTACTGGCAACTTTCCCACTCTCCATCCTGACAGTATTCCCCACAGCAGCTGGAAAAACCCAGCAGCAGGACAGGGATAGGGAGTGGCATGTAGAGAAACCTCTGCATGTAGAAACCTCCATTTCCCTCCTGCAGCTGCTGAATCTCTGCAAGAGGGTGAGGAGGAGAAGCAGGCATTCAGCGGCTGCATGGAGGTAATGGATTCCTCTACATGGTGCTGCCCCCCCCACCCTTCCTATGCCAGTGTACAGAGGGCTTCACTGGCCCCCTGCAGCAGGGGCTCGGTCTCAACCATAACCCCTGTGGCCCCTGTATGTATGCCCCTATATTTTTATTATGAAGCTGGCAGCCTGTGCACTCAGCAGGACTCACAACTGGGGGCATTTTTCAATGTAGTCTAATACATATCAGCGTTTCAGAGGGGCACAGCCTGCCTTTCTGAAGACAATTACAATAGTGACTGACATACTGGTATGAATTCCCAGAGCCCCTTTTACCACCACCCCCAGTAGTTACTTCACCAAAAATAAGCGCATGAAAAAATAATAAAAAACATATAAATGATTGCAAATCAAATACTATGGAAATAAAAAGTGGCAAAAGGAGGGAAAAGCAAAAAATTAACATGTTGTTTCTTAAAGAATGCAAAGCAGGGCAAATGGTGCAGGTGGAAATTAACTAGTAATGCACAAGTAGCAGGGGCGGACTGACAACTCATGGGGCCCCCGGGCAATAGGGGATCATGGGGCCCCTGTGTCCTTGCCCAAACTCAAAAAAGCCTATGAAAAAGGTACCAAGGGCATCTCAAGGGGCCCCCTACTGACCCCAGGCCCTCGGGCAGTGCCCAAGTTTCCAAATAGTCAGCCCGCCCCTGACAAGTAGGCAAATCTGTGAAAGAAGGTCATAAGGTCCCAAAATGTGTACAATATAAACAATAGGACCTGAAGTGAGAGCTACAGGACAGAAACCCCTAATGTCAAAAAGAAGGAAGTGCACCATGCAAGAAGAAATGCAATCAACCAATTATAATGGACAAAAGGAACATACAACAGCACAATCAAATGTAAACCAATGAATAGATATGAAAGGTAGAACCGGGACAACCAGAAGGAAGGGAGATGAATAAAAGAGGGGAAGAAGAGGACCTATTGGATTGGAATCTGGAAAATTTGGAGGCCAAGTCAACACCTTGAACTCTTTGTGTTCTTCAAACCATTTTTTAATTCACCAGACTAGGCTGCCTTCTTCCATTGCTCCCTGATCCAGTTCTGATACTCATGTGCCCAGGCAGGTAGGTGCTTTTGTTCTGCAGACACAGGTCAGCATGGGCACCCTGTCTGGTCTGCGACTACACAGCCCCATATGCAACAAACTGCGATTCACTGTTTGTTCTTACACCTTTCTATTGGAACCAACTTAACTTTTTCAGTATTTTAAACCATAGTGGCTCTTCCATTGGATCGGACTACAAGGGCCACTTTGCTCCCTGTGTGCATCAGTGAGCCTTGGCTGCCCATGACCCTGTTGCAGGTTGAAAGGTTTTCCTTCCCTAGACCACTTTTGGTAGGTCCTGACCAATGCAGACTGGGAACATCTCACAAGAGCCGCAGTTGCTTTGACCCAGTCATCTAGGTATTATACATTTGGCCCTTGTTAGAGTTACTCAAATCCTTATGCTTGCCAATTTTTGCCTGATTTCAACACATCAACTTCAGGAACAATATGTTCACTTGCTGCCTAATATATCCCACTCACTTTCAAAAGCCATTGTTACGAGATACTCAATGTTATTCCCTTTACCTCTCAGTGAACATAATGTTATGGCTGATCGGTGTATACAAGAGAAAAGCATACCAAGGGCAAGCATGAGAGATGAAAAATGATGGCATAATTCAGTAAACACAATAATAAACAATCCACAAAATTAATAAACAAAGGGGTCAGGATAAGTGGGACAGTAGGGGGAACTCCCAGTCAATTCCACATCCCATCCCACTTTAGGACATGGAGTCACATAATAGCATACAGTTAATGAAGTATATAAGCATGAGTAGAGTGTCCATAAAAGTCTGTTCCCATGACACAAGGGAAACCAAGAATTAAATCATGTCCACAATTGGTGAAAGTCACAGAATACAATAAACGCCCTGCTGTTCATTCATGTCCCTTGGTGCTAGAGTGTTAAGATTAAAGATCCACCAACATTCCCTTTGTAATAAAGTCTTATGCTGGTCACCTCCTCTTGGAACCAGAACTTGATTAATGATCGTGCATTTTAAATAGATATGAGATATTTGTGTTCAAGAAAATGTGAGTACAGCAGCTGGTTGCTGTCTCCTGAAGCATGTCTAATGGCTGAATTGTGGTTCAAAAATCATTCCTTAAATGTAGCAATGGTCTTTCCCTTGTAGTTGAGACTGCAGGGGAAAATAAGTATACAGACAACAAAATTGGAGATGCAGATGACTCTGAGTTTATTAGAGAGATGTTTCCTGCTTTGTGGGTGCATGCATTAGGAACCTACCATCATATGCCTACAGGTGGCAAAATCAGGCCAATTATGGCATCCAAGTCCGCTAGTGGTAAGCCAGGTCAACTGAGAGCAGGGAGGAGAGAAGTTAGTCATCATTAACATATTATTAGGAAAAAGCCCCTTTATGCTCATGGTGGGCAGGGGAGAGTTGGCTGTTATAAGGCCCTGGTCACTGGCAATCAAGGGCCAGCTTGACTTGATAATATGTTTGGCCATCCAGCTTTCCGGTTGAGAAACAGATGGGAAAAGGGTCTGTTCAGGAGAGCCACCCCCTTGATTGAGATTAGGGGTCCTCCGGAGAGGTTATCTCATTGTTTTTGTTGGAGAAGTAAATTCAGGGTTTATCAATGCTACATGAAGAAATTAGCAATTTTATTGAATTGTGTCTCAGCAACTGAAGCAGGTGAATTTCCTCTTAATACAATGAGCATTTGGGCATAGGGGATACCCTAGATCAATGTCGGGGGGTGAGCAGTTTCTTCATTTAGAAGGGTGTTTCTTTCAGCGGGCATATGGAATAGTCTGGTACCAAGCCTCACTTGTTTCCCAGCACCCACCTTAAAGATATTAAGGTCCAAGAAATTTATGTCCATATCAGACATAGTCAGCATTGGTCTGCTGGGGCAATCCAACTTGTTAAGCTCCTCAACTCTCAACAAAAGGTCATCTGTACTTCTAGACCAGGTAAGAATCAAGTCATCTATATGACATCAGTAGAAGGCAACATGGGTAAGGAAATTGATTTTTAATAATTTTCTATGTAGATGTTGGTGAAGGATGCTACATTAGAACACATAGCTGTTCCAGAAACATGCAGGTAAAAGTTGTTTTTCAAATTTGAAGTAATTTAAAGTGAGGATACCAAAAAAAAAGATATCAGAGGGTATCCATGCTCTAGAGATAAGAGTATCTTATTGATGGCCTGTAGCTCCTGTATATGGGGGATGACAGTGTATAAACTGCTTAAATAATATAGCAAAATATTATCAGATGAAATGGGCCCCAATGTGCTTAAGAGGTCGATGACCATGCCACGAAGGAGGAAGGCATCTGTGTGCCAAATGGCTGAAAAAAACCCACAAGCCATTGGTTGTAGAATGGAACCCCTAACAGAGATAATGGGGAGTCCTGAAGGGTGTAACAGATTCCTGCGTATCTTGGATAGTGAATTAATTATAGTATAGTGGGGATGGATAGTAGTGAGGATTCAATGCTCATTGCTAAGGATCCAAGACTGTAATAGCCTTCCTTCAAAAGGTTGTCCACCTTGCTTTGTACTGCAATTTGGGGTCACCAGCCAACAGGGTGTATATGGTTTTATTCTGTAACTCTGGCAGGAGTTCACTTCGAAAGTTAAAGATGGTAAGAATCCCAATTGTGCCTACTTTGTCAGCTGGACAAGTGACATAGTGAAGTCAGATGATAAAGTCTTAATGGCATTCCTCTCTATTCTGTTGAGGCTGGCCCTAAGACTTCGAAGTCCTCAATTGTGTTTGGAACCTGAAAAGGAGTAGCGGGCATAGAAGAGGATTTCCCCTAAAGACCCCTCAAAAAGCAAGCTTTTTTTCAAATTTAATAGGTCAACTTGAAAAGCAAAGGTATGAAACATGTTGGGCTGTACATGGGACAAACCACTGATAAATAGGCTGATTTCAGTTGATGTCAAGGTTTGTTGGCTTAAATTAGTGATTGCACTGCAATCTATGTCTTTGGGTGACCTGTTCCTGTTTGCCTGGTGGCCTCTCCTTGTTCTATTATTCCTCGATCTGAAGACCCAGGCCTAGGGATGCTGTTTGAGACTTTGTGACATAAGGGCCTAAAAAAGACTAAAATGCACACTGCACAGTAGAGGTTGCTGTTGTTGATTTAAAGTCCAAAGAGGAATTTCTTGAACTGGCATTGACTGTGGTTATATTCAGACAGTTATCTTTGCTTTTTTGCGCCGCTGAAGCTAACATTAAGAATCAGGAGTTAAAACACACATGCGCCTATAGGCATGGTTGTTGTTGTAATCATCATTCATTTTATCAAGTTTTTCCTCCTTTAATGAATAATAATTAGTTGCAACTTGGTCATGTTGTCCTCACATTTACAGATCCAATTTGAGTTTGAGGCAGTTCTTAATATCAGGGAACATACAGTACAAGCTCCACCTTGGCAAAGTCGGTGCAGATATAGAGAAGCTGTTTACCAAGAACAACAATAGTAAGTAGCATAAGATCAAAGTTCACTTGCTCAATACAGTAAACCTATTTTGAACATAATTCAGTAGCAGTCCTGCCAATTCTTAATTTATTCTTAATCTGAAAGCCTCTAGATGTCTCTGTTGAAAGTACTTAGGTGCTGGCCATGTAGCAGGAAGTCCACTATCCATTTCTTAAGACATATACATATACAGTATATACTGTAGGAATCTTCAGGTTTATGGGTGTGAGCTACAATCACTTGGTTAGGAGCAAACAAGTTGCTAGAGGAATCAACCTCAGAAAAAGAAAGCTCCTTAGAGGTATCCATTATGACAGCAAAATATGATTTTTCATCTGCCATATCCAGCTCAGGTGCTGCAGATGGGGAAAGTCAGAGGGTATCTTGTACAAACTGTCCACTGAGGGAACAGTACATAAACAGGGTGTGCAGAAAGCTAGAATGTATATCACGTTTTTTGTGATCTTATAAATGTTTTTGTGATGACTAAGCTTTCACATCACTGGTTTGATGTGTAGTTCATGCATAGGTGGGAGATTAGTTAATACAAAGTGCTGCACTACTTATATGCTATTTTTTTTATTCAGGGGATACCACCAGTCCTCCTGTATGGGGCCCAGGCCAGCAGGGGGGGACTCAGGCAGTTTAGTGAATTGGATATGGCAGGAAGGGGAATTGGCATGGTGGGAAGAAATTACTGGAACCGATCCCCTGTATGGCTATCTCTGCTGCAGCTGAAATCTGTCTTCTTCTCCTCTCCCCCCTTCCCTCCGGCTTTCAGCTGCTGTAGAGAGAACCATACAGGAGATCAGTTCCAATAATTGCCCCCCTCCCCAATGCAATGATCACCCTCACCATGCACCATACGTTTCCCCCTGCTGCCCAGGCACCCATGTGTGCCCCCACCCCCACAGTGCTGCCGGCTTCTCTCCTCTCCTTCCCACTAGCAGCTGCAAGCACGCAATAGGGTCCTTCAGGATGGAGAGAGGCAGAAGGGTCCAGTAAATATGGCAAATTAGCCAACACCATCCATTCCCGAATGAACACAATGAGTGTTTGGTACTGATCACTCTTATTATTCATAACTGAATAATCGTAAACTGCGTTTATTTGTTTTTTTTGGCGGGGAGGGGGCTGTCAGATTGGCTGTATATGACCCTGTGGTTTCCAACAACAGCCCTGTGTTTATTGGTCTGTGTTTACATTTTAGTACTGGCAGCTGTGCTGTTCATTTCGGTGATACGGCTAGTACATAAGAATCTTGGTTAGAGAAAGATTTTTTTAAGATACTGTATGTAGCATACATACAGTATATGTGTACTTTTACTTAACTGTGTAATAGAATAGAGTTAGATAAATGTAATGTCATGTATTAATGAGATTACATAAACTAAAAAAAAGAGAATAGACAATGCTCAGTTTCAGGGCTGTCATCCTGATTCTGCTTTCACCTAGTGGGTAACTGACCAGAACTGCACAGAGTAAAGGATTTCAGACCATTCAGATATCAATACTTCCATGGCAGCTTTTTTATTGGCCTGAAATATTTAAAAGAGAAGTATGGGATTTGAAAAATAAAACAACCATATTTACTGTATCTAGAAGGCTGCAGCACCAATCCCTGCTGCAGCTGCCCCCAGCCACCTCTAAGACGGAGAACTGAGCGATCAAATACCACTGATCGTTCAGCTCTCACTCTTAATGGTGGTGGGGGACAGCTGCAGGAATTGGTGATGTGGCCATCTAGACAAGTATGATTGTTTATTTTTTCTAATCCCATACTTCTCTTTTAAATGTCCCAGGCCAAATATTCAGCCAGCAGAGAGCCAGTGACTGCCAATCACCGTCTCTCTGTTCTGTCCCTCCAGTGCTCACTGCAGTGCTGGACTGTGCAGGGGGGCAAGAGTGGCTGGCTCAGACTCTTGGAAGCTCTCTGAGAGGCTGAGCCATCTGCTGGTCCAGGCTTCTGGGCAGATCCTGGCCATATGGCTGGGATCTTTTTAGAGCCTGGAACGGGTCTGTGATGTAAACGGGTCACAGGAGTGCAGAACTAACTTCACTCCTGTGATCCATAGAAGTATAGTCAGAAAATCTTTGGCTATACTTCTCCTTTAAATTTTCATGCTGTGACAAGAGTCTGTTTCATATAGTTAGGGACAAAGTCAAAATTACACTTCACTGACTGTAAATATGTGGACCTTTGATATGAAGGTTATATTTTTATCAGGCATGGATCCAATTCATGAGAGCAAATAGAAAAAATAATTCATTTTAATAACAATAGTTATTAAAATAATCTTTCTAACTAAAATGATCACAGAGGAAGCATTACACTGTATAAAATAAGACATTTATCAATCTAAATATTAATGTATAAATGTTACTTGCTACTGACTTTTGAAATAGCAAAAGTTTTTAGAAACTTTTGCAAACAGGAACCACGCAGTCATAATGGATCCAGTATGGCATAAAATATACTCTGAGGACTAAAGGAACAGGAAAAGGGACAGGAAAAAGGATGCAACAACCTTGGTTTTAAAATGAACAAAAGAAAATAATGACATACACTATATTGCCAAAAGTATTGGGACACCCCACCAAATCATTAGATTCAGGTGTTCCAATCACCTCCATGGCCACAGGTGAAAAAATCAAGCACCTAGGCATGCAGACTGCTTCTACAAACATTTGTGAAAGAATGGATTGCTCTCAAGAGCTCAATGAATTCAAGCGTGGTACTGTGATAGGTTGTCACCTGTTCAATAAGTCCATCTGTGAAATTTCCTTGCTACTAAATATTCCACTGTCAACTGTTAGTGGTATTATAACAAAGTGGAAGCAACTGGGAACAACAGAAACTCAGCCATGAAGTGGTAGGCCACATAAAATGACAGAGTGGGGTCAGCATATGCTGAAGCACACAGTGCGCAGAAGTCGCCAACTGTCTGTAGAGGCAATAGCTAAAGACCTCCAAACTTCAGGTGGCCTTCAGATTAGCAAAACAACAGTGCATAGAGAGCTTCATGGAATGGATTTCCATGGCTGAGCAGCTTCATCCCAGCCTTACATCACCAAGTGCAATGCAAATCGTCAGATGCAGTGGTGTAAAGCACTCCACCACTGGACTCTAGAGCAGTGGACACATGTTCTCTGGAGCGGTGAATCAAGCTTCTCTGTCTGGCAATCCGATAGATGTGTCTGGGTTTGGCGATTGCCAGGAGAGAGGTACTTGCCTGACTGCATTGTGATAAGTGTAAAGTTTGGTGGAGGGGGGATTATGGTGTGGGGTTGTTTTGCAGGGGTTGGGCTTGGCTCCTTAACAGGCCCGGACTGGAACAAAAAAATAGGCCCGGGCATTTTAGACTGAGCAGCCAATTTTTCCAGGAACTGGGGGGGGAAGAGGATTGGGGGTGGGCATACTTTGAGGGGTCTGTTGGTGATGGTATTCTCAATAGGTCCTCCACACTGTATTGTAAAGGGCACTGTGATATAAAGGGGACTGCACTGCAAAGGGGCACTGTAATGATTGATAGGATAATACTGAAGTGCACTGTTATACAAATTGGGACTTACCAGTACTGGAAAGCAGCTGCATAGGGTGGAGAGAAGGGTGCATAGTAATGGGTGCAGCATTATACATGTGGATGATTGGTGATCCATCGCATAAACAGAGTGGATCAGTATGGGGTTGTAAAAGGGTAAATCGTTGGGGTGCAGTGTTATATAATGTGGAGCAGTATGGAGTATGGGAAGGTTTAATAGGCAGGGGTGCAGTGGTATACAGACTAGATCAGTATGTAGTGGAGGCAGGATGAATACTTAATTAATATATGGAATGCAGCAGTAAGGAGTGGGGACAGGGTGAATAGTCAGAGGTGCAGGGCTCTATAGAGTGGGCCTGGAGGAATAGTGAGTGGTGCAGTGCTATACAGTCAAGAGTGCATAGTTTTATAGGACAGGTCAGGGTGAAGAGCGAAGGGTGGGGTCAGGGTGAACAGTGAGGGGTGCAATGTTCTATGGGGTGGGGGTAGGGATTATAGTGAGGGGTGCAGGGTTCTGTAGGGTAGAGCAGTATTGGGTGAGGGGTGCAGGGTAGATGGGAGGTGTAGGAACAGAAGAGTACTCCCACACAGGGTCAGGAGAGGAGCAGAGGGCAGTGTCAGAGGGAACCCTGGACAGCCTGGAATGGTTGGAAGGACCCTGGATCAGAACCCTCTGTACTGATCAGAACGGGGAGCTGGGCAGGGAGGGGGAAGCTGGTACTCACAATTTGGGGAGCAGAGGAGCCTGGTCTTTTCCTATGGGACATCCACTTCACTGAGGGGGCTGAGCCAGCACGGAGAGGCAGGGACCCAGAGACCCGAGGGAGCGACTCAGTGACACAGGAACAACTGGAGCCCCAACCCCATTCACTTCTGATCTGCTGCTCTATGTCAGTCACACAGAGAACAGAGCAGAGCGCCAAACACCAGGATCTGCCATATACCACACTGATCAGAAGCCGGTACCACTATCCTTATCCCACACCTCCATCCACTGAACTGTCGCACTCCATCCAGCAGACAACTGATCACCCTCTACTATCCTGAGTATAAAGACATCCCTGCCTATCAGCAGGGCAGGGGGCGGGAGGAGCTGCTGTTCTGGTTCATATTAACAAGTGGGTGATTACTCAATTGTTGATATGAAAAGACTCCAGCTCACAGACACAGGCATGGCCACATAGAGGGAGGTAAGCAGCAAACCATGGTTGCCACTTACCTCCTGCTGTGCGGCTCGGACATGCAGCCCGTTTGCCCCAGCCCACCGGGCAAAAGCCTGGATTGACCCATGGCCAGTCCGAGCCTGCCCCTTAGTTCCAGTGAAGGGAACTCTTAAAGTGTCAGCATACCAAGACATTTTGGACAATTTTATGCTCCCAACTTTGTAGGTGGCCCCTTCCTGTTCCAACATAACTGTGCACCGGTGCACAAAGCAAGGTCCATAAAGACATGGATGAGCAAGTGTGGGGGTGGAGGAACTTCACTGACCTCACTCCGACAGAAAACCTTTGGGATGAATTAGAGCAGAGACTGTGAGTCAGACCTTCTCGTCCGACATCAGTGCCTGACCTCACAAATGGGCTTCTGGAAGAATTGTCAAACATTCCCATAGACACACTCATAAAGCTTGTGGACAGACTTCCCAGAACAATTGAAGCTGCTATGGGATTCCAGTAAAGTTCATGTGCGTGTAAAGGCAGGCGTCCCAACACTTTTGGCAATATAGTGTATATGAAACAGTCTGTCACTAGCATTGCCACAGCAGATTGTGGGGTTCTGCCCTCCACCCCACACACACACACACATATTATCTGTTAATCCTGCCTGTATATCCAATATTTTTTCACTTCCTGTAACAGGTCAGTCAGGTCAGAAAAAAAATTGAAGTTATGGAATTTGGGAAGTAGAAAAATAACTGTTTTAATGGCAGGATCATCAGATAATAAAACTCTTTGACAGTGGGTGCTATCGTTCAAGTACATCATATATGTAATTTTCTTTTTGCTCATAGTTACACTTTAAGTTAACAATGCTATACACAAAATAGACATGATAGATAAACATCCATGAAGCAATGATTTATATTCTTTTCTTATTCTCTTTAGATTAAAACCTGTTCACCTGTGTACTTTGTTAAACAATCTACTCCCAAATATAACCTTTAAATCAAATTTCCTTTAACTGCACTATGGAAAAAAATGAGCCAAAAAGGTTTAGGGCTGGTTCACACCATAGAAATGCAATCTGGATGTGTTCCAGATGCCCTTCTGTATGCACGGTTTTGACACATTCTAGTGCATTTTTAAATAGTTTTTTATGCGTTCCAATTCATTTTTTATCCTCTCTTTTTCTTCAACATAAATAAAGACATATGCATTCCAGTGCATTTTTGGTGCATTTAAGTGTGTCCCAGGGCATTTTTGACACAATTTACTGTGTTCCAGTACAGTTCAGTACAGAAAAAATGCTGCATATTCTACTTTTTTTTTTGGAATTGGAACACATTGGAACTGGCTGCAGTGGTGTGAACTATGCCATTGGAAACCATGTAACCTACTATCAATGTGTTTTTGATGCAGACAAAAATGCACTAGACTGCATGTGGTGTGAACTGGCCTTAAAAAAGTTAATCAACAGCCAAATGTTCAGTTGTTAAAGTAAAGAGGACATGTGCACATTAAAATGTTACCAGGTACAGTTGTATTGGATCTGTAGTTATAAAATGAAGACTAATGTAAACTAAACTTTAAAAAAAGGCTTTGACGGAAAATAGAGCCATACAAACTATATTTGATTTAATTCTCTTGTGTTTCCTGATTCTTAAATAGCATTGGTGATGATACTTTAATAGCTTTAAACAAAATAACCATACTTGCTGAGAGAAATGCCGCTGGTCATAATGTCGAATATGTTCTTCTGGAGTAACTATTTGGCGAGGTAAGGTGTCCAATTCCCGAAGAGATTCAATGGAGACTTTTTGAGGCAGGACTTGGAAGAGTGATGTAACATACATTAAAATGGACTTCTTGTCAGGATGATCTGTTGCAATATCTGGAAATGAGAAAAAAAAAACGTAGGTGTATATCATTCACTGTAAATTATGCACATTAAATGTACCTAAAATCAGCTTCCAACCATGCAGGCAGACTAATGAGCAGAAGCTCGGCCTTTCCAGCACCCTCCCGGGACTAATTAGAGCTCTATAATCATCTGTAAACTTTTCTGTAGATGTAGCATACCAATGAGTAAAATCTCAGTGTAAAAATGGTAATGATTTCTCATTTAAGCACATTTCAAATCATCATATACTTTATTGTACAATGGATAGACATAATTCAAGATTTATTGGACTACAGTTTTCACAGAGAACAAAACTATGCATTATCTTTTATGTGGTATTGAGCTCAACTCAATATGCCTATTACAAAGATATCCATACATTTCTAAACACCTTTTAGAAATAAAACACTAAGCAGGCATACATTGTTGCTTTGCTTTCCTATGTATCTTAACAATTATCAAGTTAGTCCAGTTGATGATGCATGCTTGTATCTGACCTCTGCTGGTTTCTATATATATAAGTATACTAAAGGGCATATTTATAAAGCAGTGGCTGAGGTTTATATCAAACATTAAGGGCTGTTTCACACCAGATGCAGTCCAGTGCATTTTTAATCTGCATCAAAAATGCCTGCACAGTGTTTTCTGTGTATTCCAATGGCCCTATTTCACACCATCACAGTTAATTTCAGTGCAGTCAAAAAATGAAGATCCTGCTGATTTTTTTTTAATATATGGAATGCATCTGTTAATCTCCATTGCATTGGAGAGGGGGATTCGTTTACAGGCATAGGATAATATTTTTTTACTGTCAGTTCCTTTCACAGGAAGTTACAAGGACACTACATTTCTGGTAAAATCTACAAGCATTTTTTGTACTTGCTGAAAATATTTTTAGCCTGTAAAAAGAAAACAAATGCATTCACCACATCTAAAGCCTTGTAATCTGCAATAAATTATATTTTTGGATTTAGATATTAGGGGCTTTGAAAAGAGGCAGACAATATTTAAATTAGGGTACCTATCTATATGTTATCGCCTTTAACATTACTCAACCAAGCTTTTTTCTTTTTTAAATGTTTGCATGTTATGTGTTTTATAATTTGGATATTGAATAAAATGATTTGTACAATTGTGTAAATATCTGGCAGTTGATATACAAATTTTTCTTAAAAAAAAAACACTTTTGGGGTTTTACTAGAGTAAAATATTACTCTAGTGGAGTTTGAGTCAAAACCAGGATTTTATGTTTAGAAATCTCACAATACTCTAATTGCACAACAATGCAAATCATCCAGATGTAAATACTTCATGGATAGGGTTGAGGTCATGCCCAAATAAATCTCTACATGTTTTTTTCCAATCCTTGGACTTCTTCAGAATACAAAGGAACCATGCTCTGATCCCGTGTTTAGGCTAAATGCATTGATAATGTTTAATCATTGTATGCATGTTAAAGAAGAAGAATAAACGGATAGCTTAGTTTTTAAGGAACAAACAACTTGCACGGGATACAAAATAGTTACATGACACTTTCTATGAATGGACTGGATGCTAATAGGTAACTACAACTAATAATATTGAATGGAATTGTATTCCAATATGATCATTTACAAATATTTCCCAATGGGGAAATTTACTCCTGGATGGTCTGACTTTTTATGCAATTAGAATATAATTGGATTTCTAATGTGAATATAAGGGGGAAAATCCAACCAAGGTTACATTATTGGACAATGTTGTATGGTTTTTAATGGGTGGGATAAGTGTGCATATAGTATTAGTAGTGTTCATATCTTGATGCATATACAGAAATGTTCTGCAGTGGTCTACTGTTATTATCTGTTTCTACTTTCAAAAGCGTCTATAAGATTAGAAATCTTAGCTCAGAATAGACAAATAAAAACATATATAGCATGAAAATGGGATTGTTGTACACATTTTGTATAATTACAATACAAATACTGATCTATTAATTATTTAAATTTAAGCATATACTGTATAGACCCTTCTTCACATTAGTAGTTATAGTAAAAGCTCCTTATTGCTAAACATTGTTTGAGGATACACAAATTTACTTAGTATCTGTCCATGCATTGCATAATGAGAAGCATTTTCAGAAGACAGATACCAGTACCACTATTCCTCCTCTAAATCCAAGTAGAAGGAACAAGCTGAAGTATATCATTAGGGGCTGATGTCAGAACCTAAGTAAAAGCTAGCAAACCCTGCTGACAGAAAATGTCACGGTGTTTTGTATAATATCACTCCCAAATGCTGAGCCTTCATTTTAAAAGTACTGATTACTGATAGGTTCTTAAAACATTTACATTTGCATGTCTATCATTAAAATACTTTTACAAAAACCAACATAAATTAGATTTAGAAGCCATTTAGCATGCTGTAACACCCGTTTTTTCTTTTAACAGCCATTATTCAGAAACACAAAACGTATAGACATTAACATAAAGTAAGATAATAAAGTATATTCTGTATTGCAAAAGCAAAGATGATATATGTAATGCATTAATCCCTGGCATTCCAATTTTTTTCTACTATTCTAATTTAAGATAGTAAATAGTATCCATTTAGTTGCTATCTGTTACACATTTTCCCATCTTCCTTATGTAATAATACAGAACAAATCATTTGAACCATGTGCAGCAAACAGAGAAAAAGTTATAGGAATTCCTAAAACACACTTTAAATCCTTTTCTGACAATTGATGGATACCTGGGGGAATTTGTTATTTCTCTCCAGTGTGGATGACAAAAGTAGAATAAAAAGCAGCACTGGCACTTCAAGATACTTTTTAAAAGGGCTGGAACAATTCAGAATGATGCAGCATCATATCCTATATGTGTTCGAACAAGCTAGGTGGAAATAAATGCTTTTAGAATTTAAGTTTTCTTACTATTTTTTACTTCCAGTTTTCAAAAAAACAAAAGATATTCTTCAATTTTCCTGCCTGAGAATGTATTATATAGCCTTCAAGCAGAAACTAAGTTTACTCCCACCAAGACTTGTTTAAGTGTTTTGGTATATATTTTGTTTATTTATGTTCAGGACTAACCAATAAAAAAAACTAAAAATATTTATGTACAATAAAAAATATGAATAACTATGCATACATTTCATAGCTACCATTTGCAGCCACCAGGTGGTGTTTTCAAGGCTGTTCCCACCATTTGATTTTTTAATTTGACCCTCTAGCATTTAGGTCTATTCACACATCAGAATGAGTGTAAGGAAAGGCACACTGTCACCTAGCTTAGTCATGTGGACTTTTCAATTACAAAGAGCTGGCTATGGCACTCTGATGCTCATAAAACCCTAAATATGATTGTACAGTCAGGTCCATAAATATTGGGGCATCGACACAATTCTAACATTTTTGGCTCTATACACCACCACAATGGATTTGAAATGAAACAAACAAGATGTGCTTTAACTGCAGTCTGTCAGCTTTAATTTGAGGGTATTTACATCCAAATCAGGTGAACGGTGTAGGAATTACAACAGTTTGCATATGTGCCTCCCACTTGTTAAGGGACCAAAAGTAATGGGACAGAATAATAATCATAAATCAAACTTGCAAATCCTTTGCAGTCAATTACGGCCTGAAGTCTGGAAAGCATAGACATCACCAGACTCTGGGTTTCATCCCTGGTGATGCTCTGCCAGGCCTCTACTGCAACTGTCTTCAGTTCCTGCTTGTTCTTGGGGCATTTTCCCTTCAGTTTTGTCTTCAGCAAGTGAAATGCATGCTCAATCGGATTCAGGTCAGGTGATTGACTTGGCCGTTGTATAACATTCCACTTCTTTCCCTTAAACTCTTTGGTTGCTTTTGCAGTATGCTTTGGGTCATTGTCCATCTGCACTGTGAATCGGTGTCCAATGAGTTCTGAAGCATTTGGCTGAATATGAGCAGATAATATTGCCCGAAACACTTCAGAGTTCATCCTGCTGCTTTTGTCAGCAGTTACATCATCAATAAATACAAGAGAACTAGTTCCATTGGCAGCCATACATGCCCATGCCATGACACTACCACCACCATGCTTCACTGATGAGGTGGTATGCTTAGGATCATGAGCAGTTCCTTTCCTTCTCCATACTCTTCTCTTCCCATCACTCTGGTACAAGTTGATCTTGGTCTCATCTGTCCACAGGATGTTGTTCCAGAACTGTGAAGGCTTTTTTAGATGTCGTTTGGCAAACTCTAATCTGGCCTTCCTGTTTTTGAGGCTCACCAATGGTTTACATCTTGTGGTGAACATTCTGTATTCACTCTGGTGAAGTCTTCTCTTGATTGTTGACTTTGACACACATACACCTACCTCCTGGAGAGTGTTCTTGATCTGGCCAACTGTTGTGAAGGGTGTTTTCTTCACCAGAGAAAGAATTCTTCGGTCATCCACCACAGTTGTTTTCCGTGGTCTTCCGGGTCTTTTGGTGTTGCTGAGCTCACCGGTGCATTCCTTCTTTTTAAGAATGTTCCAAACAGTTGTTTTGGCCACGCCTAATGTTTTTGCTATCTCTCTGATGGGTTTGTTTTGTTTTTTCAGCCTAATGATGGCTTGCTTCACTAATAGTGACAGCTCTTTGGATCTCATCTTGAGAGTTGACAGCAACAGATTCCAAATGCAAATAGCACACTTGAAATGAACTCTGGACCTTTTACCTGCTCATTGTAATTGGGATAATGAGGGAATAACACACAGCTGGCCATGGAACAGCTGAGAAGCCAATTGTCCCATTACATTTGGTCCCTTAACAAGTGGGAGGCACATATGCAAACTGTTGTAATTCCTACACCGTTCACCTGATTTGTATGTAAATACCCTCAAATTAAAGTTGACAGTCTTGCATTTCAAATCCATTGCGGTGGTGTATAGAGCCAAAAATTTTAAAATTGTGTCGATGTCCCAATATTTATGGACCTGACTGTAGCTTGTTGCATGGTAATAAAGGTGGAGTTAGCCTTTTAATTAGTAAAATTTGGACTTTTACAAGTAATGAAATATATTATATAAAATATCAGTTTATACGTGATAAACATTACAAAATATTAAAATAAACCTGACCATAAACCATTTAAATTTTCCTTTAAGAAACTGAACATTTTACATGTTGTAGAAAAATAAAACAATGTCCTTTTAAATGTATTGTCTATTGATAAAGCACCCTTGTCTGGCATGTGCTCACACTTGGTCTCTGTTAAGCTGAGTCGGTGGATTAATGGTGCTTATGCATGACCAATTAGAGACCTGCACTTCAAATAATTTCTTGCATGAGTTCTTCCTGATTTTCAAGGAAGGCAGATATCTGTTTCGATAGCTTGGACTAAAGGTGACCATACAATGGCTTTACGGTGTGGATAGACAAATCTGTAGTGCAACTTTAGTATTCTGACAGCCAGTGCCTGCGGCTGTCAGAAGCCTTAATAGTGGCTGCATCTGATTGGATGCAGCTGCTATTCCAAAGACAGTTTTCCATCTAGTCCCTTCAATTTTTCAAAGGATGACAGCTAGGAGGGTGCCAAAAGGGCTGCCCACAAAGGGAACTGTATCCAGTTCACCAGGAACCAGATGTAATTTGCTCAGTGTATGGCCAGATTAAAGCTGTGGCTGAAAATTGGATAATAAAAAAATTACTGTCTAGAATGCAATCACAGTAGAAATGAATGGCCAGTAGGTACACTTTTGATTTGAACCTCTTCTTTTTTTATTATTTTTTCTCATTGTTTATAAATTAGCAGAGCATGTCTTTGTAATGGACCCAGGTTGACATTGGAGAGCATCCTGAAAACATTACAATGAGGCAGGCTTTGGGCAGAGAATGTGGATTAGCTATAACAGGACCTGTAACATTGGCTCAGGAGTAGTTACCCTCTCTGAGCTGCATGTAGTTATACCCTAGGTACATTTATGATTAGTAAAAAGAAAGGAAGATGGATCAATTGTTTTATATAGTATCAGCTACAAACTGTATTTAAATTTACCTTGCTGAAAAGCTTACATTGATTTTAATACTGTTCTGTAGTTTGTTTTGTATGCATACTCTGTACACTACCATAACAACAAATACTTTGTTAGGCTTATTGGTAGTGCGAACATTTTTATTGCTACTTCATTAGATTGACTAATGTACTTTCAGTTTAATTGAATGCTTACAGCATTTCTTTTTTCTGTCACTTTCTGTTTTGGAAAGTGACTATACTATACAAATTAGATTTAATTATAATATAAACTTAAAAGCGCAAAAATTTAAGCACTTACCATAGTTCACCTGGAATAGGCTGAGCACAGGGATCTCTCCTGCTTTGCTGCTGCTCAAAATTATGCCCTTATCAACATCATCATCAATGTTTAGCATCATTGAATGATGAGCTATATTAGCATTTAATTGTCTTTTAACCACTTCAAGTCCGGACACTTTTACCCCCTTTCTGTCCAGGCCAATTTTCAGCTTTCAGTGCTATCACACTTTGAATGACAATTGCGCGGTCATGCAACACTGTACCCATATGAATTTTTTAGCATTTTTTGAGACAGATAAAACTTTATTTTGGTGGTATTTATTTACCACTGGGATTTTTATTTTTTTGCTATATAAATGAAAAAGTCCAAACATGTTTTAAAAAAGTGTTTTTCTTATAAAAATGTGCAAATAAATAATCTTTCTTCATAAATATTGGCCACAATTTATTCAGTTATATTTTTAGTAAAAAAAAAAATAACCCAAATAAGTTTATAACCAAAAATTAGAATTGTTCTAAATTGTTTTACATTTTTATTTTATTTTTTTTATATTATTATTATTTTTTTTTTTTTTACATACTGTCACCCTAGAAGTACAGTGTCACCTTAGTGACACTGTACTACTTGTGGGGGGTGATGAAGATTTTTTTTTTGTACGCTGATTGCTTTTACACCCATAAAGGCTGTAAAAGCAATCATTTATCCTTCTCTCTGGTTGCATTCTTGCAGCCATTGAGAAATACTGTGTGAGCTGTGATTGGTCACAGCTTGTCACATGATACAAGGCTGTTGTGAATAGCCTTGTACCATGTGATCTCTGTGATCATTCACAGATTTCACACGTAGTAAGCAATGATGTCAGAAGTGACATCTTGCTTACCACTCTTCATGTGATCACTGATTGACCAATCAGTGATCACATGATTGGGACCTCACACAGAGATCCCGTACAACGATCGGTGTTCCACTGTGGATTGCGGTGCTGCATGCTCCCAGGGAGTGCGCACAAGCATGGAGTGGGGAGGCCATTTATAAACTGCCACCCGCCCCTGCACTGCTCCCGTCCGGCCGTTTATATACATGGGCCGGAAGGGAAGTGATTAAGCAGACCTACACCAGCGACCTACACCAGCTTTATCTTTCAATCATTTTTAGACTCAAATGATATAGCACTTGAATTAAAGTGTTCATCCAGACATTACCTTTATATATTGCAGAGATTACTTCTGTCTCATTGTAGAGCTGCCATGGATCTCTCTGGAACTATGGACTTTTAATAAAATACTACACCCCCACAGCACATTCACATTCATATTTATGTTGTACCTTAGCTGTATCCCTATCTGCACCATTCTTGATAATTCTGTGTCTTATACTCTACCGACCCTGTGGGGTTTATTTACTAAAGCTGGAGAGTGCAAAATCAGGTGAACTTCTGCATAGAATCCAATCAGCTTACAAGTTTTATTGCCAAAGCTTAACTGAACAAGCTGAGGTTAGAAGCTGATTGGCTACCATGCACAACTGCAACAGATTCTGAGTGAAAAAGTTTTAGTAAATCCCCCCCTCTGTTTTCAGAAAGTATATAACTGTGAGTTTTAGGTATTTTTTTTAATAACATAGGTGAAAAATTAAAAGCAAAGCTTGGGCTGCAAAGTGTTAATAAATTGTGTGAAGATATATGTCAATTATCCAATAATGTGAAAAGCAAATCCCTGTTTACTTTTTTTATTTGCATGTTTAGAAAAATTAATTAAATCTTCACACAATTTATTGTGTGAAGGATCTCAAACCCTTTAGTAAGCCATCCTCAGTGAGTAGGCAGACTATTAGTGATTAAGCCAGCAACATCGCTTTGGTGGGAAAGAGATCAATGTATGCGTGTGGAGAGGGACAGAGAGGGGTGGGGGATAGGTGAAGTTCTGTAATCCAGCGGGGAAGGTTGACAATGGTGGTTGGTATTTCAGTGCAGAAGAGACAAGTAACTCTATTTGAAAGCAATACACACTGGTAAACTATATTGTTATGAATAACAGCTTGATTTTAGGAATATCTAAATCAAAAAACAAAAATATAATATATTGCAGCTCACCAGCGGTGCATTAGTGTTCAATGTTGGGCTATGAACATTTTCACTGAGCACCTAAATATCTGTGTGATCTTGTCTGAAATACAGTGCCCGTGTAATCCTTGCAATGTAATGGGGATGAAGAGAGGAAGACATTATTGAAGTCTAACTTGGGTGATAGCCATAGCTCCCTCCACAGATACAGTGGAAGTGTCAGTGTAGCCACCCTGGGGTAGGAAGTGTGTTATTTGCAGGATTACCAGATGAAAATAAAGTGAAAAAAAGAGAAAAAAGAAAAGAAATTAGGCCACCACATCTAAAGACTGGTAAGCTGTAATTGATTGTTTTTGGTTTAGGTATGCTTTAAGCTCTGGATTACTTAAAATGTGTAGGAGCTACATTTTCTGCCGAAGCATAAAACATTAATTGTATTACTCATCTCATGTATTTTGAAGTACTGAGTGTTGTTTATTTATTCATTCACATGGAAGACTGACTGGCTATTAGCTTAAAATTTCACACATGACCAAAAAACATCAGTTCCACAATTTGTGTTTCATACATCACTGACTTTTCATGAGGTATTATGTTCTTCGCTACCTTTATTAGTTAAACAGTACATTCTTTGTCTACATATATGCATCATTACCATCTGTTTTACTTTTTGTTTGTTTGAGGACTGCCTTTGCACTCTCATGTGTTATTTAGTGGTTTATATTAAAAGCACAAGCAAGTCATTTGTGCCCCTGACTGTCCTTATAACTAATATTGTATTCTTGCAAAAATTCTTGAAAAGTAGCCTGAAATAATGGGGCTGATTTATTACAGTGAATATGTTTGTGTCCAAATTTCACAAATGTGCAAAATTCTACCTCCCAACATTTATCAAACTGCATGGGGCTGGTGCTTATTTAAGACCTCCAAGAGCTGACACACTCCATTTAAGTACCAGAAGTGAATCTCCATATAAATGCAAAGGTGGTGTTACTCAGCCATCCTTGCACATTCATTGCTGCCACCTATTGGCTTAATGGTGGTGCATGTTGTCATAGCAAAGTAGAAAGCAGAAAGTATTGAAAACGTATATAAGGACCACTTCTAACTTTTACAGAAGGAGCTATATAGCAAAAGACACACAGACACTTAACAAAAGTCTTTTAATTGAAAGAAAGTCACTAAACAAATAAAACAAAAAAGGGGTTCCACACTGTAAATCACGTAAGTCATAAGGTTTCACTGCCTGATAATACAGTCATGGCCGAAATTGTTGGCACCCTTGATATTTCTCCAGGAAATCATGTATTTCTCACGAAACGTATTGCATTAACACATGTTTTGCTATACACATGTTTATTCCCTTTGTGTGTATTGGGACAAAACAAAAAAAGGGAGGAAAGAAAGCAAATTCGACATAATGTCACACAAACCTCCAAAAATGGGCTGGACAAAAGTATTGGCACCCTTTCACAACTGCGGATAAATAAGAATGTTACAAGCATGTGATGCTCCTGTAAACTCACCTGGGGCAAGTAACAGGTGTGGGCAATATAGAAATCACACCTGAAAGCAGATAAAAAGGAGAGACGTTCACTTAACCTTTGCATTGTGTGTCTGTCTGTGCCACACTAAGCATGGACAACAGAAAGAGGAGACGAGAACTGTCTGAGGACCTGAGAACCAAAATTGTGGCAAAATATCAACAATCTCAAGGTTACAAGTCCATCTCCAGAGAACTAGATTTGCCTTTGTCCACAGTGCGCAACATTATCAAGAAGTTTGCAACCCATGGCACTGTAGCTAATCTCCCTGGTCGTGGACGGATGAGGAAAATTGATGAAAGATTGCAACGCAGAATAGTCCGGATGGTGGATAAGCAGCCCCAAACATGTTCCAAAGACATTCAAGCTGTCCTGCAGGCTCAGGGAGCATCAGTGTCAGCGCGAACTATCCGTCGACATTTAAATGAAATGAAACGCTATGGCAGGAGACCCAGGAGGACCCCACTGCTGACACAGAGACATAAAAAAGCAAGACTACAGTTTGCCAAAATGTACTTGAGTAAGCCAAAAGCCTTCTGGGAAAACGTCTTGTGGACAGATGAGACCAAGATAGAGCTTTTCGGTAAAGCACATCATTCTACTGTTTACCGAAAACGGAATGAGGCCTACAAAGAACAAAACACAGTACCTACGGTAAAATATGGTGGAGGTTCAATGATGTTTTGGGGTTGTTTTGCTGCCTCTGGCACTGGGTGCCTTGACTGTGTGCAAGGCATCATGAAATCTGAGGATTACCAAAGGATTTTGGGTCGCACTGTAGGGCCCAGTGTCAGAAAGCTGGGTTTGCGTCCAAGATCCTGGGTCTTCCAGCAGGACAATGACCCCAAACATACGTCAAAAAGCACTCAGAAATGGATGGCAAAGAAGCGCTGGAGAGTTCTGAAGTGGCCAGCAATGAGCCCAGATCTAAATCCCATTGAACACCTGTGGAGAGATCTTAAAATTGCTGTTGGGAAAAGGTGTCCTTCCAATAAGAGAGACCTGGAGCTGTTTGCAAAGGAAGAGTGGTCCAAAATTCCGGGTGAGAGGTGTCAGAAGCTTATTGATGGTTATAGGAAGCGACTGATTTCAGTTATGTTTTCCAAAGGGTGTGCAACCAAATATTAAGTTAAGGGTGCCAATACTTTTCTCCAGCCCATTTTTGGGGTTTTGTGTGACATTATGTCATATTTGCTTTTCTGCCTCTGTTTTATATTTGTTCCAATACATACAAAGGGAATAAACATGTGTATAGCAAAACATGTGTTAATGCAATACCTTTTTTGTGTGAAATACTTGATTTTCAGGAAAAATATCAAGGGTGCCAACAATTTCGGCCATGACTGTATGTGCTGTGCCTGACAAATTCCCACTGATATATGAGGCATTTCTGACAGTACATTAATTCAAGCAACGCATGTGGCACCCTGAATAATGTGATATCTTTAATGGTACATGATCTGTTCCACCTCTGTTTGTTTCTGTATAGCAGGGGTCTGCAAACTTTCTAGACAAAGGGCCAGTTTACTGTCCTTCAGACTTTAGGAGAGCCGGACTGCGACTTGGAGACTAAAAAAGGTCCCGATGTCAGTGGAGCAAAAACAATGCCCTATCTTTGGTGTCAGTGGAAGGAATTGTGTCACATTGTTGGTATCAGTGAGATAAATTGTGCCCCATCGTTGGTGTCATTGGGAGGATTTGTGCCCTATTATTGGTGTCAGTGGGGGGAATTATGCCCCATTGTTGGTATCAGTGGATGAAATAGTGCCCCAAGAACCAGATAAAAGCAAGCAAAGGGTCACACTTGGCCCTCGGGCAGCAATTCGGAGACTACTGCTGTATAGGATAACTGGAACACAGATGAGCCAGTTAAAATTGTTAACTAGTTAATTGGTTCAAAGAAAATTATAGGGGAGAGTAAAAAAAAAGACACACCAAAAAAGGCACATTATAAGCATCTTTTAACCCTGCAAATGCAAATGATCCAGGGTTGTATGGTAGGATATTTACTAAACATCTATAACATACTAGCAATACATTTACAAGACCACAGGCGGATCTGCACACATTAGAGATATTGCAGTACTGCCAGTACGTTTTTACATACTTGGTGTAAGCGTACTACATTCATAGTGAATCAGTCTGAATGAGACTAATTTTTGCACATGTTCAAGTGAAAAGCCGATAGGGGTTAATCTGCTAAAGGCATGTAGGATATTCACTGGGCATAGGAGTTTTCTCTTCATTTATAGAATATAGTGAAACATTCAGTCTGCTGGATTACCCTTCAAATGCAAGGAAAAGAAAAAACAAATCTGTCTTTTTCCTTGCTAATAATTGATTGATGGAAGCCATCAGAGCTTCACCTCATTCACAACGTTAAGGGAAATTCCTGTGCGAAGTGAAATTTCCCTTGCAAAGTAAGCCACCTATTTGCCTTTAGTAAATCAACCACACTGTCTCATCCATAAGCTCTTTGAGAAGCCTGTTATCTCTGGCTCCATGGCATTTTATAAAACCCAAAGTAACAGTGGTTGTAATTTTTCTTGGATAGCATTAGTGTTCCATTGCATGACTTTGCTATCTGGAGTTCTTTTTTTAACTGAACAAGAAAAAAAATACACAAATGATCTTCTCTGCATTTAATTAAGTCTTTGTTTAAATGCTGTAATTGAGTAACCAACTCGCTCTGATTAAATCAGTCAAATTTCAGTGAGGATGATGACTTTAAAATAATTAAAAATACTGTTTGCTGGCAACATATAAGTGCTGCTTAAGGGAAGAAAAAATGATATTATATTTACTGACTAAAATGATCACATATCCAACAGCTGTAATTCTAGCTCCAGCGTGCCAGACACTGGTTATCAGAAGAGGCTGGTTCAATTAAGCATTGTGAAATGACTCTTGGTAACGATCACAAAATGGACATGCTGAGGACAAATAAGCAGCTGGTGTATTATATTATCAGAGCCGCTTGATGTGACTTAGGAAAGTGTCTATGATCCATGCACTGTAGCTTATTAGAAAAAGAGTACACATATTCGAAATGTAGCTGTTGTGATCAAGAGAAACTCTCAAAAACTATAATCAGATTTGTGAAAGTGATGTACAAAAGTAACAAAATGATAATACATGCCATTATTTTTTAGGTCAGCCTTTAAATAACAACACCACAATGTGACAAGCAAGCTTTTGTAAGGTACAGGTAGTAGCCTAAGAAGAACAGGTACTAAAGTAGTTTCACAACAGCATGACTACAAGCACAGACTAAAATGCCTAGCCAGTGGTCAGGAAAAGCGTGATTAAAAAGGAGTGTCAGAGACTTTGATAGGCTTTTAGCGAGAGAGATCAGTTGTCCAGAGTAAGTGCAGCAAAGCATTTGAAATACAAAAATTCACGCAGCTTGAATTCTCCTTTTTTATTTGACATATATCATCCATCATTTTAACCATATGTGGACTTTACACATACTGTACACGTGTGAACTCTACAATTATATATCTCAGCGTAAACATCTAATATGTGAGTGCTTTATTTATAATCTATTGTGAGAAACACTGTGGGACTTACTATAAAAGTTCAACATTTCTAGCAATATAGATTCTACAGGAGGAAAAGAAAGAATTATCTTTGAAAATAAACAGAATATTAAACTGGGACAAAAGTTATACTGTCTTTAGGTCTGCTATTTCTTCTTGCTGCTGTCACTCGGCATGCTTTTGTTTGGTTATTGCCTTGTTATCTTTTCTGCCTGACCAATAACCTGTACAACAAAGTGGACATTTGGAGATAAAGTCAGTTTTTGATCATACTGTAGGTCTCCTTTAAAGCGATTTTGTAAACTATGGACTTGAAGACCAGGCCTTTTTCTGACACTTTTTGTTAAAGTAAAAATCAATATTTTTTGCAAGAAAATTACTTAGAACCCCCAAATATTATATATTTGTTAGAAGAGGCTCTAGAGAATGAAATGGTGGGTTTTGCACATTTTTATGTCACACAGTGCGCAGTGGTTTTTCAAACACATATTGTTGGAAACAATACACTTTAATGAATTTTAGTGCACACAAAAACAATATAATACCCAATTTTTAGTAACTATATAAAATACACCGACTAAATAGATACCTAACATATCAAGCTTTAAAATTGCACACGCTCGTTGAATGGCAACAAATTATGTCGCCATAGATGATACTTTAAAAGCCTTTACAGGTTACCAGTTTAGAGTTACAGAGGAGGTCTGTACTAGAATTATTGCTCTTATACTGACGTTTGTGGCAATACCTTACATGTGTGGTGCGATCACTGTTTATAGACGCATGCAGGACCAACATGTGCTTTTGTACGCGAGTGCGGGACAGGGGTGATTTACATTTTTTATTATTATTTATTTAATTTTTTTTCTATTTTTAAACTGTTTCTGTCAGGGAAGAACTCGGATAAGGCTTGGCAAATATGCCAATTCCTAGTATGACGGCGCTAATTTGTGCAAAAATGTGCGCATGCACATAGGTGCAGCATGCAGTGACACATCTGCATCCACAATGGTGCATATGCGATGGCTGGTGGTGCCCAGTGGCCTTTATAAGGAATGTAGTTATTCTCGTGAATTGCTGGAATATTGTCAGTCTTTGTATTCCCGTGCTTGCTACTCTGCTTTATTACCCATTACCGACCTGGCTTGCACCTGACCTGTTCCTGCTTCTCTCCTGGCTCTGAACCCAGCTTGCTAC
The DNA here is from genome assembly GCF_062004578.1 of Staurois parvus. Taxonomy (NCBI): domain Eukaryota; kingdom Metazoa; phylum Chordata; class Amphibia; order Anura; family Ranidae; genus Staurois; species Staurois parvus. Next base: position 8,210,050 of record NW_028318492.1, on the reverse strand, counting down.
ACGGATCTGCTCCTGCATTTGTTCCTGATTGATATGCAGTGTTTGACCCTGGTTTGTTCCTGACCACAATCCTGCTTGTTTCTGACAACCTGTAGACCCCCTGGCTCTGGCTCCTTTTTTTTTAATATATATGTTTATTGAAGTTTTAAGTATACAGAACATAGCAAAATGAAAATGAAGGTAAAGTAAAATAATCTTTTAGTATAACAATCCATAAGAATGAAAGTACACTTTACATTTCTATATGCCAAAGTTGAAGCATTCATGGCTTCTTCTATTAAATACGTAAATAATGCTGTAATAGTTAGCTGTCTCACATGCAACAGGAGAATATAACCAACCTAAGGCCTATGGCCTTAATGACTCTTAGTGAGCTAGTTATATATCCAGGACATACAGAACTAATTCACTGCTCAAAAAATGTTACACTTTTTAATCAGAGTATAGCATCAAGTCAATTAATCTCCTGGGATGTTGATCTGGTCAATTAAGTAGCAGAGAGGGTTGTTAATTAGTTTCAGCTGCTTTGATGTTAATGAAATTAACAACAGGTGCACTAGATGGCCAACAATATGACAAACCCTAAAACAAGAATTGTTTTACAGGTGGAGGCCATTGACATTTTTTTCCCTATTCATATTTTCTGAATGTTTTGCATTCGGCTAGGGTCAGTGTCACTACGGGTATGAGGCAATACCTGGACCGTACAGAAGTTGAAGAATCAGTCCAACTCCTCCAGGATGGCACATCAATATGTGCCATTGCCAGAAGATTTGCTGTGTCTCCCAGCACAGTCTCAAGAGCATAAAGGAGATTCCAGGAGACATACAGTTACTCTAGAAGAGCTAGACAGAGCTGTAGAAGGTCCTTAATCCATCAGCAGGACCAGTATCTGCTCCTTTGTGCAGGGAGGAACAGGATGAGCCCTACAAAATGACCTCCAGTAGGCCACTGGTGTGAATGTCTCTGACCAAAAAATCAGAAATAGACTTCATGAGGGTGACATTTGCCATTGAACATTAGAATTGGCAGGTCCGCCACTGGCACCCTGTAATTTTCACATATAAGATTAGGAGGGTCACCCTGAGCACATGTGACAGACGTGAAAGGGTCTGGAGAAGCCGTGGAGAACGTTATGCTGCCTGTAACATCATTTAACATGACCGTTTTGGTGGTGAGTCAATGATGGTCTGGGGAGGCATATCCATGGAGGGGCGCACAGACCTCTACAGGCTAGACAATGGCACCCTGACTGCCATGAGGTATTGGGATGAAATCCTTGGATCCATTATCAGATCCTTCTCTGGTGCAGTGCGTCCGGGGTTCCTCCTGGTGCACGACAATGCCCGGCCTCATGTGGTGATAGTATGCAGGCAGTTCCTGGAGGATGAAGGAATTGATACAGCTGAATTCCCCCCATGCTTGCCTGACCTAAATATAATAAAACTCCTCTGGGATATCATGTTTCGGTCCATCCAACGCCACCAGAATGTCCAGGAGCTCAGTGATGCCCTGGTCCAGATCTGGGAGGAAATACACCAGGACACCATCCGTTGTCTCATTAGGAGAATGTCCCGATGTTGTCAGGCATGCATAAAAGCACACGGGGGCCATACAAACCACTTTGTGTTTGTTGCAATGAAATTTCAGCAAAATGGTCTAGCCTGCTGCATCATTTTTTCACTTTGATTTTTGGGGTGTCTTTGAATTCAGTCCTCTGTAGGTTGATAATTTTCATTTCCATCAAATGATGGTACATCCTTACGTTCCTAACACAGTACCCAGTCCATATCAGTATAGATATCCAACCTGATATTTTCCCCCTATGTGTTTCAATGTGTCCCTCTAATTTTGTGAGCAGTGTATAAGAAAGCATTTTCCAATTATGAAACTTATTCATGATTCTATATATCTTGACAAAATGTGAGCAGAATAAGCTGGGATATTAGGGGGTGTTTTGCCCCCAGTAAAACACAGGTCAAAGAGATAGGGAGAGATTATATAATGCAAGTATATGAACAGAAAGCTGTAAATCAAAAAGCTGACATTTTTAGTTTGCCCAGGGAGCTGGACAGAGAGGCCTTGAGCAAAAGATGTCATTACTGACAGTATTTCCAATGAGCAGAAGGTACATTCAATATAGGTGCACTGTTTCATAAAGAACATTTTGGTGTGAGCATAATTCTGAGTTTCTGAGTCCAATTTCTCTTTATAGAGAAGAATTGTAAGATTTTTTTTGACAATTGAGATGGTAGGGTGGGTAGAAGTATTCCATGTTCTTAGGATACTTTTCATAGCTGCCAGGAGACAAAGATGGATCCATTGTGGAATATAGATGTTGGGTTCACCAGAGCTTGTCTGCCTGGATGCATTGTAACTGAGCAGCAGTAAATGAGGTGTTTTTGGAATACGTATTATAGTGATATCATGAACAAAATTGATTATGTGGTCCCAAAAAGTGGAGATTGGAGAACAATCAGAATCAGTGGGACAGTAAGGGGTTGTGATACCCAAATTGTGGGCAGGATGTTGAGTGAGAGGTTGAGTTCGGAGGGAGAAATGGAATAAATGCTCTATGGATTTATTTATTAGACGATTGATCAAAGAGGAGCAAAATCATTTTGAAGAGTCTCTGCAGCAGGAGGAAATGTAGGAGATCACCTGATGATAGTAAATCAGGTGTGTCTCAGGAAGGTGGAATTTGTTTGATAGTTCCGTGAAGGGTTTCAGTTTCATAGTGGATCTGGCTTCTGACTTTGCTTCCTGCTCTGCCCTGTTGTCAAGATCCAACAGTCTTTCAGAGAATCATCTGTCATGTCTACTTCTTTGCCCTCTGTGTCTTCTCATCTGGAACAACCAGGCGACCTCATCACTAGCAACCCATGCCTCTTTGGGCACAGCACCCTCTGTCACCACCTTCAGGGTGCTTTGCACTGAGCCATAACGAGAGCCCTCTTATCACCTCAGCCTCCAGGTCAGGTACATGACAGTTTCCTTCAGTTTTTTTTAATCACTTTTATTGCTGTCACAAGGAATGTATACATCCCTTGTGACAGCAATAGGCAGTAACAGGTACACTGTATGGAGAGCTCTGAGGTCTATTAGACCACAGATGTCTCCTCTGCCCTTACAAGCATCTGATCACACCAAGACTGCTTTACCAATTTTTATAAATAGTGCTATTTACATATTCTTCTCTTCTATCTTCTTGCTTCTGGTTTCCTATACCATACAGCTCATCGAGGACCTTCTAGTCCTCAACGATTTCCATGATAAGCCATCATAATCACCAGATTCCATTCTGGGCTCTCCCAGAAGGGACATGGCAAGTAGTAGGAGGGGTGCAACCCCTCCCACCACCTGTAAAACCCATGCAGTGGCTGATCAGCTGCTAGGATGGCTGCTAGAATGGCTTTTACATAAAAGCCAGCCGCAGGCCAAAAAAAAAAAATATGCCAGGATAGGAATCATCACTGTATAACCACTTAATGTATGTGATTTGACATCAAGTAGATGAAAGGAGAAATATGAATGATCCAGAAAAAAGTGATAATTTAATTGACATATCTTTTGTAAAGCAAATGTAAGACACACTGTTACACAAGGTAGCAGTTCAGATTGGTTCAGAAGATATGGTTTTACTTGATGTTGATGCTGTCTATACAGTAGATCCAACTTGTTAAAGCTCAGATAGAAAAAACCCAAATGAAAATCTATAGCAGACCTGTGCTTTGCTCATGCAGGGCATTCAGAACATACGTTTGCTCTTCTGCTGGATTAAACCAAGGAACAAGCAAAGGAAACCTGTGTAAGCTGCCATTTGCACAGGTGTAAGTTTTCACAGGACTGAGGACTCTCCCATCACTCCAGAGCTTTGGGCCAAAAACTAAGCCGTTCTGTCTAATGAATGGAAGGGGAAATAGTCACATTCTTCTCTATTCTTAGAATTGGTAATATTTTTTGCTTCCAGAGGCTGGCTGCCGCAGGAATGCAAAGAAAAGGTAAACATATTCTACTGGGATTTCTAGATGGAATTGACGCTAATTTTGAATAATCATGTAACTTTTTATATTAAGATCATATTTTTAAAGATATTTCTCAGTTTTTATAAATGGTCCCAGATGGATTCAATTCTCAGGGAGATAAAAAGCCCACCTTCTACTTGTAGTACACTGCTTCTACAGAACTTACAGATGTGTTATTTTTCAAGAGGAAAAGCTATTGCCATGAATTCTATAGTGCTAACATAGAATATGTTGGAAATTAGTAATAGATCAAGATACGTTCAAGTAAGTTGCATGTGTTTTTTAGAACTTCGACAACAAAACAACTTTTTATTTTCATTTTTTAAATTATTTTTATCCATGAGTTTAAGTTTTAAAGGAAATCCTTCTAAAGCAAAAACTTGTAAAAACATAACTAGCTTGCTTGAGGCAAGGGCATTTCAGTCGACAGAACTGAGTGACAGATGCAACATTTTAATGCTTGCTTTAACCACTAAACTGCATACAAGAGACACTTCATCATATGTTCTGCACTTCTAACAAGAATAGGGAGCTATAAAATATGCAAACAGTTCTCTCCAATTAAAGAAATTGCTTATCTTAGTAAAATGCTCTAGAGGACATCAAGCTCAAAACTATTTTTTTTTCTTGGGAATAAAGCAAAATTGTGTTCAATATTTGTTTTTGTTTTTATGCCTTTTTTGTTTTAAATGCAAAAAGAAACTGTGCCTTTTTGTAAACAACATTTTTTAATTATTCAATTCCAATTTAGAGCTACTTAAGATGGCTTCATTCAATTTCAAATTAATTGTTTAGAGGCATCAGCTAGCTAATAATAGTCATACTTTAGGTAATCAAGGGTATTATTAAACAGCTGTGTTGGCACCTCTGGGCAAACCAATCAGACAGATGAGCTTTATCAAGTTTTAGGCTATAATCTTTTACTCACTATGTCACCATAAATTAAAACATTGTGATTCAATAGATTAGGGGAAAATGTTTTTTTTTTTAAACTATGTAAAAGAAGTTTCGTCTTCACAAAGCTGGTATGTCAACAAAACACTGAGAATGTGATTTTGCTAGTTTGTAATTAAGGGAATTTTGGAACCCTCACACATCCTCATGACCAAGGCTTTTTATATGTCCTCTTTTGTGTAGTACTTTTATTAATAATAAGAAATAAGCTTCAGGAAAGGGTTGAACATTAATTTGTGACAAGTTGTTATAATAAATGTAAGAAAAGAGGTCATCGCTCGGAGAGAGCAGGCAGCTTGCAAATACAGGTCAATGTAACTGGATAATTAATGCAGCATCGCAAACTAAATACAATTAAACAACAATCCAATAAAATATATAATCCATGAGTGTTGTCCTGTGTCAATATATATTGTGCATAGTCAATCAATCAATAAACATGTTCCAAACTGAATAATAAATGAATAAGATTCCATCAAGTCATTAAATGATGTGCAAATTATATAAATATCTGAAAAGTGTATAAATACATGTGTCCAAAGAGTTCTGGCTTCCACCAATTCATTCATATTTTCGCCTGTGAAATAATATACATCAGATTGTGGATATCACCAACAACAATCCCCTCTGGGTGATCAATGAACATTGCAATGATTTTAACAAAATTTGTTGCAGATTTCTAACTGTTTCTGCTTTGAAGGAGCAGCTCTTTGTTAAATTGGCTTTGTGAATCTGAATGAGTGACTAATTCATTACAAGCAGTTGATGCTGATGAGAAAAGCTGTAGTGTCTGCACCTCTTTAGAAATGATCAACCGTTAGGGAGTATCTCACAAAAAGGACATTTGTGTTACAGAGGATGCCTAAAACCTGACTTGTAACTTAGTGCAGAGTTTTTCACATGAACAGGAAATTACATTTCTAAGGTTGTTGTGTACACCAACCATAAACATGATGCCTCAAGGTTGCTACATAGCATTGAATTTACCAAAAATTACAGCAACTGCAAATTAACCTCTTTGCGAGGCTTCGTGTGGCCTCCTGGAGTCTGGGCCTTGACACCGAGTGGCCACACATTTGTGTGCAATTAAGAATAACATATGTGCTGAGAGCGCACGCTCTGCGCGCTCCCAGCACACATGTCCAGTACTAACGGAAAGGTCCCGATCTCCTTTTTCGACTGGCACCTTTCCTGATGGCGAATCACGGCAGCCACATGACCTTAAAACCCTGTCCCGGCTTCTGAAACCCTTAAAGGACAGGGAGGCGCTGGAGCCAAGGGATTAAAAAGGAAAGATTATTTTTAAAAATATTACTGCTTTTTTTAGAATATGCAAATACTTTACTATATGTGATCTGGGCACAGGTTAATAAAGTGTTGTTATCGAACATCATACAGCAGGGGTGACTTTACCTGGCTGGTGATCCAGTCATAAATTAAAACCTAATGCTGTATTGAATTTTTAAAATATTTATATATCAATAGGTTTAATTTATTTCATCTTCAAATCCATTGGATCATTTAATTTATTATTATTTTTGGTATTGCATATTTCTTGGTGGTGGCTGCAGGTTTTTATTCATTACAACTACATTTGGCAGCCACTTAACCACTTGCCCTCCAGAGGATTTACCTCCTTCCTGATCAGGCAATTTTATGTGTTATGGCGCTGTGTTACTTTTACTGACAATTGGGCAGTATTGCAATGCTGTACCCAAATTAAATCTAAGTCCTTTTTTTCCCACAAATAGAGCTTTCTTTCCATGGTATTTGATCGCGTATGTGTTTTTATTTTTTTGCGCTATAAAAAAAGATCGGCAATTTTGAGAAAAAAACTTTATTTTTGACTTTTTGCAAATAAACATATCCAATAAAAATATAAAAAAAAATACAATGTCATCATAAATTTAGGGCAAAATGTATTCTTCTACATGTCTTTGCTAAAACAAATCCCACTACGTGTCAATTAATTGGTTTACGTGAAAGTTATAGTGTTTACAAATGGCGGTATATATACTGGAATTTTTTTTTTTACTAGTAATAGTGGTGATCAGTGACTTATAGCAGGACTAAGGGACTGTGTTGGGCATTCTGACACTGGAGGGATCTGACTTGGTGTCACCAACATCCCCAGTGAAACCTATTAAGTGATCAGTGCTAATAAAAGCACTGACACTGTACTAATAACACTGCGCAGGAATGGGTTAACATCTGGGGCGATTGAAGGGTTAATTGTGTGCTGTGTGTACTTTACTATTGGGTTGTGTCTGTGCTTTCCACTGTAAGCACACTGCTTTGTATGGCTCTGTTATGCAGAGCTATACAAAGCAGTGTGCTGGAACTGACAGGAGAGAGAACTGTATCGTTTACATACAGTTCTCTCCTGTCGGTATTGCTTGTAATCACCAGCCATGAATGCAAAATCACACATATATATATGTGTGTGATTGTGTGCACCCCTGCCACCTTGTAGCAGTATTTCTGCTATAGGGTGGCGGTAAAGTGGTTAAAAAATGGAAGTAAAGGGGAAGCCTGTCTTAAGGACCCCCACACTCATGGGCTTGTGACAGCTGTGTGTGGACAGTTTCAAGGCCCCCCCTTCTTTCTCATCAGGTGCCTGGGTGGTCAAAGGTTGGGTTGCACCTGATTCAGCTGTGGGAAATCTGCCTAGCAACATTCCCTGTCAGCTGACACAGGTGTGATCTGCCCGGAGACAGGATAGGTCAGCTGACCCTGGGGAACATTCTAGAAGGTCACATGACCTGTAGCCCAGGGTCAGTTGACCTTTGGAACATTCTGGGAAGGACTTAACCCCTATAAAAAGGAACTCTGTGAGAGCCTCTGAGCCAGTCCCTAGTCCCTAGACCCCTGTCTGACAGCTCCCCTCCCCCCTCCCTTGTCGCGGCCAGATTAATATGTGGTTTTGGTCACCTTTCTACTAAGGGGAACAGTTTATTTCAATTTCTTTGGATATATTTTCAACCTGAGTCAAGGTGGCTGGGTTGTTCTCAATGGTTGATGGTATTTAAAGTAACTTTAACCACCTCCCGCCCACCATATAGTAATATGACGGACGCAAGGTGGTTCTCTCGTTCTGGGAGGACGTCATATGACGTCCTCCCATTCTCACTGCGCATGCGCAGCTTAGGGAGTGTGCAGTGTGGCGATCGGCGGTGCGCTGTGTCCCTCGGACACAGCGGATCACCGATCACGGAAAGAGCCAAAGATGTCGGCTCGGTCATGTGATCAGCTGTGTCCAATCACAGCTGATCACATGTAAACAGGGAAATGCCGGTTATTGGCAATTCTCTCCTCTCGAGCTGTCACGCTGAGTCGGTAATCGGCTTTCCGCTGAGGGGACATGTACACTGATCATCAGGGCACTGCTGATCAGTGTGCCCTGATGATCAGTGTAGCCCCAGCAGTGCCACCTGTCAGTGTCCATCGGTGCCTTATGTCACTGGTCATCAGTGCCTCGTGCCAGTGCCCATCAGTGCCACATCAGTGCCACATATCAGTGCCTACCAGTGCACATCAATGCCACATATCAGTGCCCATCTGAACTGACTTTCAGTGTCACCTATCAATGCCAGTCAGTGCTACCTATCAATGCCAATCAATGCCGCCTATCAGTGCTGCCAATCAGTGCTGCCTATCAGTGCACGTCAGTGCTGCCTATCAGTGCGCGTCAGTGCTGCCTATCAGTGCACATCAGTGCTGCCTATCAGTGCCAGTCAGTGCCGCCTAACAGTGCCAGTCAGTGTCGCTTATCAGTGCTGCCTATCAGTGCCATATATGAGTACTGCCTTTCAGTGCCTATCAGTGATGCCTGCCAATGCCCATCCATGCCACCTACCAGTGCCTCCTCATCAGTGCCCATCAGTGCCACCTATCAGTGTCCATCAGTGCAGCCTATCAGTGCCCATTAGTGCAGCCTCATTAGCGCACATCAGTGAAGGAGAAAAATCACTTATTTACAAAATTTTATAACAAAAACTAAGAAAAAACATTTTTGTTTCAAAATTTTCAGTGGTTTGTTTAAGAAAAAATAAAAAACCCTGAGGTGATTAAATACCACCAAAATAAAGCTCCATCTGTCACAAAAAAATGATAAAAATGTCATATGGGTACAGTGTTGTTTGGCCGCGCAATTGTCATTCAAATTGCGACAGCGCTGAGAGCTGGAAATTGGCCTGGGCAGGAAGGCGGTATAAGTGCCCTGTAGGCTAGTGGTTAAATGATTATTGATAACATGATGTAAGTTATTTACATATTTCATAGCAGTAATAAAGAGGCCGTGGCCAGTATACCTCCAGTGCTGTTGTTGCGGTGATTCATTTCTGAACATGCTGACTACAATCACATAAGCCACCTCTTGTTCTGTGATTGTGGCTCACAACGCATCTTTGCTTACTAGTGAATGAACTACCTATAGATGTTCTCCAAATTGTTAGTTAAGCACTTTATGCAGGTAAATGTAATGTTGCCTGTTTTTCAATATGCCTTAAAGAACGATATTAGCAAAAGTAAGACTGCAACATTAGAGAACAAGAGAGGATATTACCATCTCTACTAGAGCATGTAACTAGCTAGTTGGTTACCCTGGTAACCAAATCAATGTTATATGAAAGCTTCAGTCGATGACAGTCCTACTGAGCAATTTTATAGGTGCTATACCAAAAGCTATCATAAAGCATAATGGTTCTTTATGTGTCAACTATGAAAACGTTTCTCTCTTGTTCCATGGGAGTCTGACTTGGATAAGTAAACAAAAGCTTCTTCTGAAATCTGAATTGATATTATTCAGATTCTGAACCACAGCTTTGTTTTTCTGTCCTTGCTGAAACCAAGCACTATGCCTTTCAGTTTTTCTTCTCCATGAATTGCCTTCTTAAACTGGCCATAAATGGTTTGAATCCTGGCCAGTTCAACATCCAGGATTAGAGCCGTCTATGGGCAGGCTGATTATACCCAAGTTAATTGTTGTACAACTTGGGTGAAACCAACATGTTGGATTTTTCATGTGGTAATTGCTAGTGACTATTATAGCTGCTAGCAGTAGTCGCATGTTCTCCAAGTGGGGACAGCTCCCCCGTGCCCCCTACCGGGAAAACACAATAGCTCCATAGGAGGGATTCCCCCCACCAACACAGTCCGTGTTAATTGCAGGACAGAAAATTGCACCATGTATGGCCTACTTTAGTTTACAGTGTAAATGTTATACTTCTGGTACTCTTTATATACAGTATACCTGTCACATATAAAAAGACAAGGATCATTTTATCCAAAATAACACACCAAGCTCTGTGACTCTGTCTCATAGAAATATATAACATGAATAAGTGATAATTCTTAAGTGCAGTACAGCAACCAATCAAAATCTGTGTTGCACTAATTTGACTTACAGTTAATTCTAATTGGCTGTCATTGATTACCACACCAAAGAATAAGTGCTCCTTATCAATAAGGCTTTTTTTAAGCAGACAACATGCTGGCAGTTTAAATTGTAAGGCTCAGTTCACACTAGCTTTGTCAGCAGGCGTCACACAGGCGTTTGGGAAGCATTTTTAACGCTTCTCAAACACCTATGAAAATTCTGCACATGGCAGGACACAGAGCTGTTCACAATGAAGCGTTAGCGTTACCTTGCGTTGCATCACAGCAAAACTGACTCCTCTTATCCAGTCAGGAGGAGTTGAAGCCTCCCATTCAAGTCTATGGTGCCACTCCTCAAATGCCTGGCAGGCGTTTGTGACATGGTTGTAAGGCGGTTGCGGAGCGTTAATAACATTTAACTTCATTATAGGCATTTGTGATGTGGTTTTAATGCTTGGAAAAAGGGCTATCAACTGCCTCAAAACCGTGCATAGGGCATTTGGGGAGCATTTGAGGAGCATTAAAAATGCTTCCCAAATGCCTGTTAAATGCTATAGGGGCGTTTGGCAAGAGTTAGAAATAAAGTCAAGTGTGAACAAGCCCTTACAAATGCAAATTGTATCTGGTAGATATACAGTTTAAAACTTTCTGTCTTGCCTACATAGATACAAATAACTATTCTGAGTAAATGTTTCTTTAAAAAAAAGGATCTTGGAAAAAATAATACAAATGTGTCAACATTTAAACTAATTTGCCAAGAAGATTCACACATTCCTTGGTGGTATATAAAAAGTATACATAAACTAGACCTTCAGAGTTGACCTTAATTTAGTCAATTCGTATATAAACATTTAAAAACATTAAAAATGTGAATATTATTTGCACACACTTTTGACACAAAGTCTTTTGCATTGCCAATATCTTTAAAATAAAATATACATTCAAGTGGCTAAGACTATAAATCGCTGCAGTTAGTATTTATAGTTCACACTGAACAGGACAACCTGTTATCTTCAACAGCATATGTGGAAAGTGTTGAAAACTGCAGCATTAGGGCTTTAGTGTTCGTTATTAACATGATTTTTAGCAGTAACTCAACTCAGTTCTTTAATGGCATACAGCTAAGAACAAAATGTCCAGTACATTATTTTCTTTATTATATCTGAAATGTTTACCATTAAAGAGTAAAGGAAATAAGTTTTGGCCCAAACAGAAGGAACAACAAAGCAAAATGTTAGTTTTTTTGTTCCAATGCAGTTATCTTTAGCATGAGGTTTTCAGAGTTGAAAACAGGTATACATTACAGTGTTTTCCAAATCCCCATGACTCATTCCTCAGCTTTTTAACCACTTCAAGTCCAGACACTTTTACCCCCTTCCTGTCCAGGCCAATTTTCAGCTTTCAGTGCTATCACACTTGCGCGGTCATGCAACACTGTACCCATATGAATTTTTTAGCATTGTTTTGAGACAAATAAAGCTTTATTTTGTTGGTGTTTTTTCACCACTGGGATTTTTATTTGTTTTGCTGTATAAATGAAAAAGTCCAAAAAATGTTGATAAAAAGTGTTTTTCTTATAAAATTTTGCAAATAAATTATATTTCATCATAAATCTTGGCCAAAATTTATTCAGTTATCTTTTCAGTAAAAAAAAATAACCCAAATTAGTTTATAACCAAAAATTTTAATTTTTTAAAAATTTGTTTACATTTTTATTTTATTTATTATTATTTATGTTTTTTTTTTTTTTAACATACTGTCACCCTAGCAGTATAGTGTCACCATGGTGACACTGTACTACTTGTGGGGGGTGATAAAGATTTTTTTTTTTACAATGATTGCTTTTACACCCATAAAGGCTGTAAAAGCAATCATTCCTCTTTCTCTCTGGCTGCATTGTTGCAGCCATTGAGAAATACTGTGTGAGCTGTGATTGGTCACAGCTTGTCACATGGTACAAGGCTGTTGTGCATAGCCTTGTACCATGTGACCTCTGTGATCATTCACAGATTTCACACATAGTAAACAATGATGTCAGCAAGTGACATCTTGCTTACTACTCTGCATGTGATCACTGATTGGCCAATCAGTGATCACATGATTGGGACCTCGCACAGAGGTCCCGTACGACGATCGGTGTTACACTGTGTCCGGAGGACACAGTGGGCACCGGATTGTGATGCTGCGCACTCCCAGGGAGCGCGCACAGTCCAAAATGTCGGGTGCCGTTTATGAACGGCAACCCGACCCTGGACTGCAACCGTCCGGCCGTTTTATAAACAGCGGCCGGACAGCAAGTGGTTAATATGACCTGCATACCCAAGAATAATCTTTACCTGAACCCAGACACCTAAAATGTATGAAAACTCAATCACCTGAATAAGCTTTAATATGTTGTTGCAACTCTTAAAGTAATTTTTAATATTTTAAATCCTTAAATACAATAAAACCAGGTGATTCTGTTATGTAGGTCCTTGTTTGGGCACTTACTGTTAGAGAGTGACAATGTTCTGCCCTTGTCTCCCAGTTGCGCTCCTGCATTATTCCATTGACTTTTGATGGAAACTACATACTGTATGGACATTTCAACACACATTACACTGACATGATCAACTTGTTTACCATCAGAAAACCCAACCCAAGAAATGACATGCAGTCATTGCTGGAGTGCATATAAATAGAAAATGGCTGCAAAGAGGCTGTAAGGTATCAGCAGCTCTGAGATGCAACAAAGGAAGGAAAAGGTGAAAAACAAGCATTTTTTTCTATTAATAGCAATTGGTTATGGTATACAGTGCTTGAGCAAACTAAAAGTCATTAAGTTTGGATCTACTCTAACCTAACTTTTAATAAGAATTCTTATCCTCAACCCTAACACTTACTCTGAACACTCAATGTAATTCTTAAAATTAACCCTGAACACTATACCTGACTTCAGAACTTAAACCTTACCAGAGGCATGAAAAAAAACATATTTCTTTATCAAATAAAGAGGCTAGGTGGAGGAATCACTGTGCCAAGACATTGTATTTTGACATTGGCACCTCTGTCCATAGCTGATTGGCTGCAACAGATGACCATGTAAAATGTTCCAACATGTCCCTTTGACAGAAGTTGATCAACGATTGATTAAAGGGATGGGCACACACTGGATTTCAATTGGTGTATGGTCAGCTTAACCACTTATCCTTGAGAGGATTTACCCCCCTTCCTAACCAGGCCATTTTTTGCGATATGATGCATTACTTTAACTGACAATTGCGTGGTCATGCAATGCTGTACATAAATAAAATGTATGTCATTATTTTCCCACAAATAGAGATTTCTTTCTGTGGTATTTGATTACCTCTGTGTTTTTTTGTGCTATAAACAAAAAAAGGCCGACAATTTTGAAATAAAAAAAAAACAATTTTTGACTTTGACTTTGCTATAAAACACATCCAATAAAAAATTTAAAAAATTACATTTCTTCATAGATTTAGGCCAAAATGTATTCTGCTACATGTCTTTGCTAACCCCCCCCAATAATTGTATATTCATTTGTTTACGTAAAAGTTATAGTGTCTACAAATGGCGGTATATATACTGCAATTTATATTATTCTTTTTTACTAGTAATGGCAGCAATCAGCGACTTATAGCATGACTCCGGTAGGCATTCTGACACTGGGTGGGAACTGACTAACTGCCACTGACATCCCCAGTGACACTAATACAGTGATCAGTGCTAATAAAAAGCACAGGCACTGTACTAATGACACTAGGCAGGAAGGGATTAACATCTGGGGCAATCAAAGGGTTAACTGTGTGCTGTGTGTGTTTTACATTGTGTGCTGTTTTACTATGGAGGCATGCTGCTTTGTATTTCTCTGCTGTGCAAAGAGATACAAAGCAGCATGTCCATGTTGACAGGAGAGATACTTGTGTTGTTTACACACAGGTCTCTCCCCTGACAACTTTGCCGATGATCGGTGAGTGCCGATCATGAATCACCAGCTGGGACCCAGTGACTGACATCCCCAGCTGCCAATAGCAGCGCGGGTAGGGTGGAGCATGCATGCCCCCTACCACCCAGGAATGCAGATAAAGTACATATATATGTGATTTTGCACAGCTGTGCCACCCTGTAGCAGTAATTCTGCTATAGGGCGAATGGCAAGTGGTTAATACTTACTCTAACCCTGAAAGTGAACCTTAACATTAACCCTAAAATGAATGTATTTCTTTATAGTAACCCTAATTTGATAATTTTTTTACTCTAACTAATCTACAGTCCTGGCCAAAGGTTTTGACAATGACACAAATATTAACTTTCACAAAGCCTGCTGCTTTAGTGTTTTTAGATCTTTTTTGTCAGATGTTACTATGGTATATTGAAGTATAATTACAAGAACCTCTGCAATTCACCCTGGCATTCTATACATCAACTTCTGGGCCACATCCTGACTGATGGGAGCCCATTCTTGCATAATCAGTGCTTGGAGTTTGCCAAAATTTGTGTTTTTGTTTATGTTCACCCGCTTCTTGAGGATTGACCACAAGTTCTCAGTGGGATTAAGGTCTGGGGAGTTTCCTGGCCATGGACCCAAAAATGTTGATGTTTTGTTCCCCAAGCCACTTAGTTATCACTTTTGCCTTATGGTGAGGTGCTCCATCATGCTGGAAAAGGCATTGTTCATCACCAAGCTGTTCTTGGATGGTTGGGAGATGTTGCTCTCGGAGGTTGTTTTTGTACCATTCTTTATTCATGGCTGTGTTCTTAGGCAAAATTGTGAATGAGCCCACTCCCTTGGCTGAGATGCAGCCCCACATATGAATGGTTTCAGAATGCTTTACTGTTGACATGACACAGGACTGATGCTGATGGTAGCGTTCACCTTTTTTTCTCCAGACAAGGGTTTCTTCGGATGCCCAGAAAAGAGATTCATCAGAGAAAATGACTTTACCCCAGTCCTCAGCAGTCCAATCCCTGTACCTTTTAAAGAATATCAGTCAGTCCTTGATGTTTCTCCTGGAGAGAAGTGGCTTCTTTGCTGCCCTTCTTGACATCAGGCCATCTTACAAAAGTCTTCGCCTCACTGTGTATGCAGATGCACTCACACCTGCCTACTGCCATTCCTGCACTGCAAGTACTGCACTAGTGGTGCCCCAATCCCAAGGAAGAATCAACTTTAGGAGTCAGTCCTGGCACTTGCTGGTATTTCTTGGGTGGCCTGAAGCCTTCTTCACAACAAGTGACCCTCTCTCTTTGAAGTTCTTGATTATCCGATAAATGGTTGATTTAGATGCAATTCTGGTTGCAGCAATACATTACATCTAATACAGCAATACAGTTACAGCTAAACTGTCTACCTCTGAAAAGTGATGTGTGCTTGATCGCTTTTCAGACACTTTTGACAGGTGGTGAATTGCGCAAAATTGAGATGTAATTGCTACATTTCCCTATTAGCTTGTATAGGTCGTATTCAACAGTGCTGCTACCTGCCAAATGCGACAGGAATAATAGCTCTTATGGCCACAACATTGACTGCCTTTGCAGCATATGGGGGGCTCAAAGCACCTTTTTAATGCCCCAACTGCAAATCTAAATGAGCCCTAAGCCCTGGAAGCACCTCCAATGCAAGTGTAAAGGACATTTGTTAATTCTCTATGAAACTGTATTTTAGTTTGCATGCTTTGCCTATGTTTTGCACACTACACTAATAATGTTTTCATTACATGTTTGCATTCTTTCAACTCCTTATTAGAAATTAGCATGCCTATGTAACACCCCTTGTTACCATAAGTACAATTGTAATATTAATGTGATACTTATGTAATCATGTGTATAAAAAAAACTTAAAATGCGCCAAATAAACAGAACAGTTATTTCCAAAGATACCGAGTGTATCTTTTTGTATCTGTTCCCTACTGCCAGGGGTGGACTGACCATTCGGGCAGTCGGGCACTGCCTGAGGGCCCAGGGTAACTAGAGGGCCCCATGAGAGGCTCAGTCTGTCCTCTGGATATGCCGCTGCTGAAAGGAGGGAAAAAAGGAAGTGTTGCAACGGGGCAGCGCCGTGGCAGGCACTTCGGACACCTTTCCTTGGAGTTTTCTCAGAGGGTCGGGTCCCACATCCCTGCCACAGGATGGGCGGCCAGAGAAGAGAGCGGAGTCATCATTGTGCTGACCTGCCCTGTATCCTTCAGCAGGTCAGTGTGTAATCCCCCGACACCCTGTGACACTGACAGCACTTTTTTTTTTTTAATTTTCAGTTGTTTTTTGGTTAGTTTAGCAAAAAATAAAAACTCAGAGGTGATCAAATACCACCAAAAAAAGCTCTATCTGTCTCAAAAAAATGATAAAAATTTCATACGGGGACAGTGTTGCATGACCATGCAATTGTCATTCAAAGTGTGACAGCGCTGAAAGCTGAAAATTGGCCTGGGCAGGAAGGGGGTATAAGTGTCCGGTAGGCAAGGGGTTAATAGTAGTCTCCTATTCTATATTCCCTATATAAAACAGTGATATCTGTACACCCAGTGTACAGATATCAGTGTTATATATAAGGAATAGCACTCAGTGTACAGATATCAGTGATATATACAGTGGCTTGAAAAAGTCTTCCTCACGACTGAAATGTCCCCCATGTTGTCATGTTACAATGTATTCCCCCCTGAAATGTCCCCCATATTGTCATGTTACAATGTATTCCCCCCTGAAATGTCCCCCATGTTGTCATGTTACAATGTATTCCCCCCTGAAATGTCCCCCATGTTGTCATGTTACAATGTATTCCCCCCTGAAATGCCCCCCATGTTGTCATGTTACAATGTATTCCCCCCCCTGAAGTGTCCCCCATGTTGTCATGTTACAATGTATTCCCCCCCTAAAGTGTCCCCCATGTTGTCATGTTACAATGTATTCCCCCACTGAAATGTCCCCCATGTTGTCATGTTACAATGTATTCCCCCCTGAAATGTCCCCCATGTTGTCATGTTACAATGTATTCCCCCCTGAAATGTCCCCCATGTTGTCATGTTACAATGTATTGCCCCCCTGAAATGTCCCCCATGTTGTCATGTTACAATGTATCCCCCCCCTCAAATGTCCCCCATGTTGTCATGTTACAATGTATTTATTGGGATTGGTTGTGATAGACCGTCACAAAGTGGCACATAATTGTGAAGTTGAAGAAAAATGAGAAATGGTTCCAACATTTGTGACCAATAAATCTGTGAAAAGTGTGGCGGCATTTGTATTCGGCCCCCTGGAGTCAGTATTTTGTAGGACCCCTTTTGGCTGCAATTCCATCTGCAAGTATTTTTGGGATGTCTCTCCCAGCTTTGCACATGTAGAGAGGGACATTTCTGCCCATTCTTCTTTGCAGAATCACTCAAGCTTTGTTATTGGATGGAGAGCGTCTGTGAACAGCAATTTTCAGGTCTGGCCACAGATTCTTCATTGGATTTTGGTCTGGACTGTGACTGGGCGATTCTAACACATGGATATGCTTTGTTTAGAAAGTTTGGAGACCCCAAATTTAGATCAAAGGGCCAGTTTAATGTCAGGGTGTTTGCCTAGGGCAGCACTTTTTAGGGGGGGTGGCACGGTGCCGCCGCCCCCCCTTCCAATGGAAGGGACACTTAGTACAGGGGCGGGCAGAGGGCTGCTGTGTCTTACCTGGCTCCATGTTCCAGTCGCACGATGATCCAATCCAGGAGGCGCTGCTGGAGGAGGGGTAGAGAGGTCTGCAGGTCCGGTGTCTTCATTTCCCTGGACACGATGTGTGGGCGGGATGACATGCCGGCCCTGTCATCTGGCCACACCCTTGGGATTACTGGACAGCCTATGGCAGCTTGTACCTCCCTCTGAAAACTCAGCCTCCTCACCGGTGATTAGGAGGGATTGAGAGGGAAGGAGCCTAGGCTGGAGCAGGGGTCAGCAAGGTAAGTGTCATTGCTGTCAGTGGGAGGAATAGTGCCCCTCATTGGTGTCACTGATACCAATGATGGGGCACGATTCCTCCCACTGACACCAATGATGGGGCACTATTTCCCCCCCCCCACTGACATCAACGATGGGGCACTATTCCTACCCCCACTGACACCAATGATGGGGCACTATTCCTCCCCCCACTGACACCAACGATGGGGCACTATTCCTCCCTCCACTGACACCAACGATGGGGCACTATTCTTCCCCCTTCTGACACCAACAATGGGGCACTAATCCTCCCCCCCACTGACACCAACAATGGGGCATTAATCCTCCCCCCAGTGACACCAACAATGGGGCACTAATCCTCCCCCCACTGACACCAATGATGGGGCACTATTCCTCCCCCCTCTGACACCAATGATGGGGCACTATTCCTCCCACTGATACCAATGACGGGGAACTATTCCCCCCACTGATAGCAATGATGGGACACTATTCCTCCCACTGACACTAATGATGGGGAACTATTCCTCCCACTGACACTAATGATGGGGCACGATTCCTCCCCCTGACACCAATGATGGGGCACTATTCCTCCCACTGACACTAATGATGGGAAAGTATGCCTCCCACTGACACCAATGATGGGGCACTATTTCTCCCACTGACACCAATGATGGGGCACTATTCCTCCCACTGACACCAAAGATGGGGCACTATTCCTCCCACTGACACCAACGATGGGACACTATTCCTCTCACTGATACCAATGATGGGGCACTATTCCTCCCATCGACATTAATGATGGGGCACTATTCCTCACACACTGACACTAATGATGGGGCACCATCATTGGTGTCAGTAGGAGGAATAGTGTCCCATCATTAGTGTCAGTGGGAGGAATATTGCCCAATCATTGGTGTCAGTGGGAGGAATAGCGCCCCGTCATTGGTGTCAGTGTGAAGAATAGTGCCCCATCATTGGTGTCAGTGGGAGAAATAGTGTCCCATCATTGGTGTCAGTGGGAGGAATAGAGCCCCATCATTGGTGTCAGTGGGAGGAATAGAGCCCCATCATTGGTGTCAGTGGGAGGAATAGTGTCCCATCATTGGTGTCAGTGGGAGGAATAGTGCCCCGTCTTTGGTGTCAGTGGGAGGAATAGCGCCCCATCGTTGTCAGTGGGCGGAGCTCTAATAGAAAGAGTTTGAGCCTAAAGATGAAGGGGTGGAGTTTGTAGATTAAAGGGTGGGTCAAATTTAGATGCGGGGGGGGTGCCCGATTTTAGTCTTGCCTAGAGCAGCACAAAACCAAAATACACCACTGCTCACTGAAGGTATTACAGTAATGTGAAACCCCACAAATATCACAATTCATTTAAGTACTCTTAGAATCCAAGTTATTTCTATTATCTAAGTAGATCTGTATTAGTTCAACAGAGGTGAAGGTTTATTTTCTTAATTAATCTAGGCAAATGTAAATTATTGTATAGAGTCAGTATGGTATTTAAATCATACTTCAGTATACAGTGGTAGAAGGATACAATTGTAAACAAACATTTGGGGGTGATCTTAAATTGTTATGTGGTGTAATATTTTGCTTAATCTCAAGTAGTTTTCTGAGTTGTTATGGCTTAATAACAGGTAATAACTACTTGAGGAACAAAAAATAATTGATCAAGACAGATTCCATTTTTTAAGTGTTGTTTGCTACACAAGGTATTTGGAAAAGCAGTTGGTTAATGTTTTAGCAAGTGTTTAATTTTAGAGCTGAGCTATTATTTTATTCCTTTAACTGCCTTGTGCCCGCCATGTAAGGAAATGATGGGAGGGCGGTGGTTCTCTCATCCTGGGAGGACGTCATATGACATTCTCCCACTCTAGCTGTGCAGCGGGAACACAGTAGATCACCGATCACAGTAAAGAGCCAATAATGTAGGGTCTATCATGTGATCAGCTATGTCCAATCAAAGCTAATCACATGTAAATACGAAATGCCAGTTATCGGCAGTCCTCTCCTCATGCTGAGAGCGCGAGAAGAGAGTAGAGCCGGTAATCGTCATTCCTCAGAGGGTACATGTACATTGATCATCAGGGCACTGATCATCAGTGCCCTGAGGATCAGTGTAGCCCCATCAGTGCCAGCTGTCAGTCACCATATTTGCCACCTGTCAGTGCTCATTAATGTCACATACTAGTGCTCATCAGTGCACATCAATGCCACATATCAGTGCACATCAATGCCACATATCAGTGCCCATCAGCTCTGCCTTTCAGTGCCAACTATCAATGCCAGTCAGTGCTGCCTATCAGTGCCAGTCAGTTCCGCCTATCAGTGCTGCTTTTCAGTGCCACCTAACAGTTTCAATCAGTGCCACCTATCAGTGCCAGTCAGTGCCGCCTATCAGTGCCACCTATCAGTGTCATATATGAGTGCTGGCTTTCAGTTCCCATCAGTGATGCATGTCAATGTCCACCAATAATACCTATCAATGACCATCAGTGCCTCCTCATCAGTGCCTTATCAGTGCCCATCACTGCACCCTCATTAGTGTGCATCAGTGAAGGAGAAAAATTACTTATTTACAAAATTTTATAACAGAAACTAAGAAAAATTTTTTCAAAATTTTCAGTCTTTTTTAGTTTGTTTAGAAAAAAATTAAAAACCCAGTTGTGATTAAATACCACCAAAAGAAAGCTCTGTATCAAAAAATTATAAACATTTTGTTTGGGTACACTGTTGCATGACTGCGCTACTGTCGTTCAAAGTGTGACAGCGCAGAAAGCTGAAAAGGGGCTAAAAGTGCTCAGTGGGCAAGTGCTTAAATACAGCAATGCTATTTATTTTATTATTCAAACTGGAAAAAACAAAACAAAATTGCAACAAAACAATCAAAACACTTTCACCCAATTGAGTGCTGGGAGATGCTGTCAAAGAAATAGAACAATTTACTGCCAGTCAGATGATCTTTGACATAATAACAGTGGGTATTTCATTCATTTTTTTTTCATTTTTTTATTTCCAGAACAAAAAACTACAGTTTTCTACAAGCTATGGTACATATATATGAAAATTGATTAGTCCTGATGTACTAACAGTCTCAGCTCATTTCCCAAGGTCCTAAAATGCCAGGACAGTACAAATATGCCCAAAATGAACCCTTTTTGTAACATGTAACATGTCGAGAAAGGTGAACTTATCCTTTAACTGGCATGTTTGACATAACATTACAAAAGCAGCTTTAATACTCTATGGTCTAATTACATTTTACTAATAGAAGACTATTTCACCTGGTTGGCCTGTGATGCATTTTAAATCCTTAACCCCTTTAAAATGAATATTGTAATGCTAATTTAGTGTTTCTTCTGCGTGTTAAACTTCATCCAATTTTCAGCACTACTGCAAATCTATTCAGTGGCTGGCACATACAGCTATGGGGTCAGACTGACACCATTCACTGTTTATCTGGCCATAAAGATTCATTGCAAATGATTCAGTGAGTGGCAGTCATTTATAGCCAACTGTGTCAGATGCAATAACTTATCACCAATTATTCTAGATGGTTTAGTTCTATAATAGGGTATAACAGGATATAAAAGAATACTCAATATGAGATTACTCTTGCTATACTAATTATTATCTACATGTTGGAGAAACTGAATTATATTCTAGTTGTAATGATGATGACTATCTTGTTTACAGTATCCCTATATACAGTATATTCATATATTGCTTGACAGATTACTTCAGCAGTCATACATTTTGAAAGAGGCACCAGAATTTTATAGATAATGAATGTATATGTTTTTGGTCATACGTATTATCAGCATAAGCAAAAATATGAATATTATGAATATTCACTATCACTGACTAAAACTGTTTTTGCATAATCTAAGCTATCCTTGCTGTTCAGTGAGATCTGTTGCTAAGAAATCTACAACGATTGAGAAATCAGCTTTAACAACTGAGAAATAAAATTTTAGGTTTAAAATAGCAGAAACTCTGTGAGCATGACATCTTTGCTATGATGATAAGATTTAGTCCTGGTCTAAAGCTGGCATTGTCTTACATATCAAGAGATGAGAGCTTATTCTTTTCTTTTTGTTTAACTTTCTAGCTTATTGAAACACTAGCCATATTGTTTGTGTTGTTTAACCATTTGCTCTCCTGAGGATTTACCCTCCTTCCTAACCAGTTTTGCGCTATGGCACTGCGTTACTTTAACAATTGCGCGGTCATGTAACTCTGCACCCAAATGAAATTTACGTCTCTTTTTTCCCACAAATAGAGCTTTCTCTTGGTGGTATTTGATTGCCTGCATGTTTTTTATTTTTTGTACTATACAAAAAAAGGACCGACAATTTTGATATAAAAAAAACAATATTTTTGACTCTTTGCTATTAAACATGTGCAATAAAAAAAAAAAAAAAATTACATTTCGTCATAAATTTAGGCCAAAATGTATTCTGCTACATGTCTTTGCTAAAAAAAAATCCCAATACATGTAAATTAATTTGTTTATGTGAAAGTTATAGCATTTACAAATGGCGGTATATATACTGGGATTTATTTATTTTTTTACTAGTAATGGCGGCGATCAGCGACTTATAGCGGGATTGTGGGACTGCAGCGGGCATTCTGGCAATGGTGGGAACTGACGTGGTGTCACTGACATCCCCAGTGACACCAATACAGTGATCAATGCTAATATAAAGCACTGACACTATACTAATGGCACTGGGAAGGAAGGGGTTAACATGGGGGCAATCAAAGAATTAACTGTGTGATGTTTTACTGTAAGCTATGTGTGTGTTTTCAACTGTAAGCACACTGCTTTGGATGGCTCTGCTATACAAAGCCACGCAAAGCAGTGTGCAGGAACCGACAGGGGAGAGAACTGTATTGTTTACATAGAGTTCTCTCCCCACATTGGTAATGCCCGGAGATCACCAGGTGCCAGCGAGTAATCACCGCCTGGGACCCGGTGACTGACAGCCGAGGCCGCAGGCTCCCTACCCGAAAATGCGAATTCCCGTATATATACCTGATTTTGCGCACCCGTGCCACTCTGTAGAAGTATATCTGCTATAAGGCAGCAGGAAAGCAGTTATTACAGATCAACTAATTAAAAACATGTATATATCAGAGATGGCTTGTCTTTCATTACAGTCTTTGATGTCCACAAGGTACCTTTTCTATTATTTTACATCAATTTAGAGCCTGAAAAATGAAACTGCATATACACATTGTAAATATTTGGAAACAGTGTTAGTGATCAATTTTTAAAGCTTTGATTACAAGATGTAACAGCTTATTATTCCTATTTTAACAGAAAACTAAACTGTAAAAAAAAAAAAAAATCACCAGAATGTTTATATTGTATGTTTAGAGATAGTATTACAATAAGATGGTCATAGTTCAGCAGCATCTATGCTCTGGGCTCTCCCCAACTAGGACACTTAAACAGACCCTGTTGCTAGAACATTTATTTTAGCAACACTCTTCCCACAATATTGTATGTGCATTTCACATACGTATGCGTGTTATTAACCTGTAAAAGCCTCCATTATATAGATATCTAGAAGGCCTGAGACTGCAGCTGGGTACCACATCTTGAATGCGATGTCAACATCTCCAGCAGACTCTCTGATATAACTTTTCTTCTTCCCTGGCAGCTATATAAAAAGTTATGTATGGAAGAGGAGGAGCTGGAACTGTACCTCTCTGGGTAGAAAATAAAAGGAGATGTGGTAAAAGGAGGGGGCTGGGGTTTGTTATAAAGCAACAGGATTCTACCAACCCTGTTGCTAGATCATTCATTTTAGCAACACTCTTCACATGATATTGTATGTGCATTCCACGTATGTATGCGTGTTATTAACCTGTAAAATCCTCCCTTGTGTAGATATCTTGAAGGTCTGAGACTGCAGCTGGGTACCACATTTTGGATGTGATGTCAACAGCTCCAACAGACTCTCTGATATAACTTTTCTTCTTCCCTAGCAGCTACATAAAAAGTTATGTATGGAAGAGAAGGAGCTGGAACTGTTCCTCTCTGAGCAGAAAATAAAATGAGATGTGGTAAGGGGAGGGGGGCTGGGGTTTGCTATAAAATGGACTCCTCCTGTTATCCAATTCCTTAGCACACTGCAAGTGAATAGAAATTGTTCATCTGGAACAATTGCAAGTAAGAACATTGCAAGAAAGCATTTAAAATAATTGTGTTTTTTTTCTGTGATTTTACCTGCAAAGTTGGTGACAGGGTCTTTAAAAATATACTCTGTCATTTATAGAAAAGGGTAGAAAATATAAAGTGTATGTACCCATAGGCTAATTCCAACATTACCCAGAAAGGTCAGCGTTTTGCCTGTTAAAACAGCCCAGTATAAACTCAAATAAGAAAAATGTAATGGTTGCAGCTAGGTGCCTACATACCTGCAGCAGTTTGCTTTTTCTTGCTCCCATTGGTTTCTGTAACCTAGTTTGAAAGCCTTATCTACTCTTACTATTAAATTAAGGTTAATATGCTGTTACGGGCTAGATATGTGTTCTTTGTTGCTGTTGTGTCTGTCTTTCATTTTATAAGTGCTCTGCTCACTTGCTCTTTGTACTTATCGTGGGAGCTACTGGATCATCTTGATGTTTATCTGAATTCCTAGTCCATTTTCCTACAGAGAACTGAAAATTGTTGCAAAAGACGGTTCAATGGAAAGGGAGGAAGAGAGTAAAAACAATGCTAAATAGAGCATATAGTGTGCACAAGGAGTTAAACGTCATGTTCATTCTCAAACTCTTTTCTGCAGCACCTCAGAAAAGAGTGAAGAAATCTATGTGAAAAAACAAGCGTACGCCGGCAAGTGCCAGATTGAGGGTAGTATTAAAAGACTTTAACAGATGAAGAGGCAAATGGCAACTCACATAAGATGATTAACACAGCTCCTGTCATCAATGACACTAGTTTCAGTGGCTCCACTCACTGTTGGTTTGAATCAGTCCACGCCAGGATACCAAAGCACTGACACTGGCTAGGTGTTAGGGATATAATGAGCTAATGCCTGTGCACTAGGAAGAAGAAACCTCTGGGGGAAACAGCGCCAATCCATAAATGATGTCATATGCACAAGGACAAGGAATTCTGGCTATGATTTTTGAAGCTGCCTTGCTCTCTTCTAAAGCTATCTTGTGGGGAAGCCATGCCCCCTTGTGCTTATGACATCATTTTGGTTGACACTATTCCACAGAGGTCTCTGATGCCTAGTACACAGGCTCTTCCTGGTTACATCACTAATACCCGGCCAGTGGTGGTACTTTGGCTTCCTAGCCTAGGACTGATGCAAGCTCACAGTGATCAGAGCTGCTGTAACTAGGAACGTTGATGACAGGTGCCATTTTCACTATTTTATGTGAGTTGCCATTTTTCTATTTATCCATTAAATTATTTCAATACTACAATTAGTCTGCCCCCTCTGGTGTCCCCTAGTCCATTTGCCTGTGGTTTGTGTGATACCTGATTTGATATGGTCTTCTGATCCTGTTTTTAGAGTGTCCTATTTGTTAGCCTCCTGATCCTTCCTACTCTTTGTTTTGTCTTTATCCTACCAGCTATTGCTACCAAGAAATACATTTTATTCATTTTGCGCTACATACTCTTGGTAGATTATTTCAGTAATATCATGTGAAAATTATTCTCATTTTGAAAATTGCTAGATCATAATGCCTAAATCAGCTTCATTGAAAATGTCACTTTCCCACATTTCACATAATGCTAGTTTTAAGGAATCATTTGACATACTACGAGTCTCCATACTGAGAAATTTTATTAACATTCTGATGTTTAGGTAAGAGGTGTCAAACATAATACATTTTCATTACATGGGTATCATTCATTATATATCCTTCATTTATACTGTAATATGAAGAAGAATGAGAGAAACTTTGGGGAATATGATAATTCTGCCTTGAGGTCAGTATATGGATTTGGAGACAGGATGATATGTGTATGTTTACCTTTTACGTCTTTTACGTCTCTGTTTTGTTATCTTATATGAATGTCAGTAAGAAAGAATGGTTAAAGCTGGATATGTCTTTCAGAAAACTGTACTTATGAAGGTCTACTTCTGTGTCCTTAGCTGTTTGGCAAGGGAAAATCTAATGGATTTGGTTAATTATAATTCTATATATACTTAAATGTTTATAAATCACAAACAATTATTGAAAACGTTGAACAAAGAAGGATTACCTGAGCACTTTGGCTACCTGAAGAGACAGCACAGCTGGCCCTGCCAGACTGCAACTTCAGACTTGGCCATATAAAAATAAATACATCATTTAATTCTCTGTGTAAATTTTATATTGAGTTAATGGTCTCTGTAAACAACAGACTTGCTGGAGCAAAGAGGAAACGTGTGACAGGAAGCCTGGAACTTCACATGATGTCTGGATTAAAAAATACATGATATTTATATGAAATGTTTTGTATTTAATCCTGACCATAAATGTGGAAGACATATATGTACCAAACTACTATACATTCTTACTAAGAAGAATTTATTGAGAAGATCATTATTCCCCTAAATTGACCTTCAGAGTTATTTAAAGGAAAACTGAAGCCCCTTTTTTAATCCAGCAGAGAGAAAACCAGAGCTCATTGAAAACTCTAGGTCCTGCTGTTATGCACGCACAATCTTGGAACCTTGCACTTTCTGAGTGTTTGCATTAAAAAGATTAGCTTAGTACTGCTTTAACAATGAGTTCCTGTGTAGAAAAGTGTGGCTTGAAGTCCTTGGGAATATGTTTTTTCCTCATTTATTATAATAATGTGGAAAAATAGGGAGATATTAAACCCCAATATCTGCACTAATGTGTACATAAAAATGTGTGTGTGTGTGTATATGTGTATATATATATATATATATATATATATATATATATATATATATTGATATGGGGGATATTTAGCTCAATAGTGGATGCAATTTTTATACAGTAACTCCATGTCACATTTTAGTTAAGGGCCTGATAGCCCACTTGTATTAGAAGGTAGAAAACAAAGACAAAAGTCCAACCAGGATTCCAACACAGGGATTTCAACTTCATTCAGCAAACAAATGAAAAATACCAAGCCACCTGGCTCTCCGTGTAGCAGTACCTTTGCTTGTTTTGATCTTCCAGACCACTTGCTATTCAGGCATTCTCTCTTTCTGACATAGGAGACAGAACCTTGCTGTTCAGTCCCCCAAGGATTGCTGACAGGGATTTTCCCAGCATCTCCAGCTGGCACCCACCAGAGACTTTTGGATTCTCTCCAGCCCCCCTGGACTCACTGGCCTTCACAGCTTTCTCCGTCCCCAACTCTTAGAGCTGGTCAGACTTTCAAAGTCCTTGGGCCCAGAATCCTCCTCACACGGGTTGTAGTCTCCAACAAGAAACTCACAGCTGTCCTGACAAGGTTCTGTCTTTAAGCAACTCCAACTCCCACCACCTACTGCTCTCACAAAGAAACACAAGGGGGTGCCAGCCTTAGTGCGGTATGCTAAAAGTATTTATTAATAAAATAGCCAAATAGCTACTCACTAGAAGGTACACAGATAAGGCGTTAAAGCATGTCCTCTATAGGGTAAGTGTTGTGGCTGGAGGTTTCCAATGGTGTCCGGGTCCCAGGAGTGGAGTATGTGTCAGCAGTTGGTGGTGGACGCTGTGACAGGCGCCATAACCAGTGTGAAACGCAAGGAAGTCTGGAATCAAGGAACGACCAATAGAGATGCAAGGAAAAGTCAGGTGGTAGGTCAGGTGACACGTTTCAAAGCTTCCGCACCAAGCAAGATCCAAACTCTCAATAAAAACACCATTTCTAGACAGCTCACTGTAATTCTTTTAATAGATATGTTCTGATGCAACAAACCCTTATGTCTAACATGCGCACATGTTCCTCATGGTAAAAAACACTTCAATCCCAATGGGAGGATTTTTTCCATCAATTCCTTTTTTAACTGTTCCTCAACTTATGCGATATACTGTCTCTCCTGTCTTTGTGGGTTGCTATACGGCGGACGAATCATTAGAAAACTTAGAAAAAGGTTCGGAGAGCACTGAAGCTTTGTACAAGATGGTAACCCGAAACATAGTGTTCCATATCATGTCTCTGAGTACCACCAAAAATCTCGTAATGGTCTCCAGGTATGGATAATCGATTCCATACCTGATAAACACTCCACAGCTGAACGTTTCCAATTACTACATAGGCAGGAAACCTACTGGATTTATACTCTGGACACATTAGCCCCTAAAGGGTTAAATGAAGAAACTGAGGTCCATACTATTCTATAATCTGATCTTTTGACTTTTATGTTTTTTATTTATTTACATTTTGACTGCACTATTCTATTCCCTTTCCTATTAACAATCAGTACTGCTAATCGCTTTTATCAGAACATTTTAATCTTATTAGAACATTTTAATCTTTTTTCATTAATATTCATACATTTTACATTAACCTGCATTATCCACTCTGTATGATGGGTATTTCCTCACTGTATTCTTAGAAATCTGTATTAATTTTTATTTTCATTTTTGTCATTGGTAACCAGATCCTCCAATTATCATAATTTGCTAATGAAATACATTTTTGGATAATATTAATTGGTTGTTTCCCTTTTTATAATTCTTTTATTGATGCACACCGATATAACACCGGTCTGTTATTATGTTTTATGTTTTTTATTATTTATATATTACTCTCCACATGCTGTATTCTCATGTGCAATATATTTATGAATCGCCATGCCTGTCACTATCATTTAAATGGTATCCTTTGCATGTTGGATCTCCTATCATTGTTCTTCCGTCATATATGTCTGTCACCTTCGATTTGCTGCTTGCAATTGGCGGATCCACACTTGTCCCACCCACTCTATTCCTTTAATAAGACTGACTGCTCAACCGTTCCAATCAGGTCTGAAGAAAAAGCGGAAGGTTTGAAACACTTCAGCTGACCTACCACCTGACTTCTCCTCACATCTCTATTGGCCGCACCTTGGTTCCAGACTTCCTTGCGTCCCATGCTGGTTACGGCGCCTGTCACGGCGCCTGTCACGGCGTCCACCACCAACTGCTGACACATACTCCACTCCTGGGACCCAAACACTATTGGAAACCTCCAGCCACAGCACTTACCCTATAGAGGACATGCGTAACGCCTTATCTGTGTACCTTCTAGTGAGTAGCTATTTGGCTAATTAATTAATAAATACTTTTAGCATACTGCACTTAGGCTGACGCCCCCTTGTGTACCTTTATATTTCTACAGAGTCTGCTTCACTCTATGGGGAGCTGCCACCTTTAGTGTTCATCTTATGGACTTTATGGACTTGACTATTCAATACTGATTGATGTTCTGTTATAACTTTACTTATTGTCATACCACTGAGCAATTGTCTCCTCTCAGTGCCAAAACTTTTTTTCTATACTGCTCTTACACCTGCAAAAGCAGTTTTCTCCACTCCAAGTCTATGCTCTGTAGCATTGCAGTAAGCAGACATGCAAACACTGTGTCTTTTACCTCGCACTTTCAGCTGACACTTTATTACAATCCGGGGAGTACAATGTTTATATCCCCGGGAATGCAGTTTATGCACATCTTATTATTGTTTTATGGTTTATTTATTTTCACAGTTTATAATGTTTCTGTTTACATTGATATGAATGCATTCTTGGAGGGAACATGACTTCATGGGGTGGGGACAGGCTCATTTTACTTCAATCTGATTGGTGGATGGTTTTCTTAAATAGTTCTCCAGTTTCTGTCACAATTTGTCACATGTCTGATGAAGGGGTCCTGCGAGACTTCGAAATGTTGCCTTGTTGTAACTATGTGATCGTTCATTAAAACTTTTGGACCCATATTGGTGATCCTCGGTGTGCTAGTAACATTCACCCATTTTATCTCGCACTGTCACTATATATATATATATACACATCAATGTAAAAAACCTTTATGATGTTGTAAATATAAATGCTGCAACTCTAGTAGTAAGACTCCTCTAATGTGATCATAACGGATAACTGTCCCATATGTATGTCTTCACCAGTCCAAACCACTTGCTATAGATTTCAGCAGCTAAGTGAGACTCCTGTGAATGTCAGATCAAACACCGCCATCACATTTAAATCAAAGGTTTACCAGAGTCATGGACTCCAAAGCATAAAGGTCTGTAAATGCATGAGTATTGTGCAATCCCCATACAGAATTTGCAAACCGATCACAGCCACAACTTCCACTTTCAGTACCACATCAAACCACCAATGTCCGCAAAGCAAATAATACTTCAATAGTGCAGACAATGCAAAGGTGTTTTATTAATAGCACATTCAATTTCAGATTAAGCAACCACCTGCATAACCCATGGCGTGCGTGATGGTCTCAGCCTCTGGAATCTCTACTTTACACATCTCTTCACAATAAGTCATACTCAGGGGCTATGGACACAGCATTACTCCATATAACTGTCAATGGGCACACAGCCATATTGAAATAACAGGAAGTGCCAAAATTGCCTTATATAAGTACATCAAGTATATACTGCTAGATGCCAACTACTGGTCATAAAATATGTTGCATTTACATAATCATGTATGTGCCACAAGTTATGCAGGCAATGAACTCTACAAATTATAAACAAAATATCATTAAAACAATTAATTATAAAAAAAAACATACCCTATATTATGTACAATTAAACTTCAAAAATTACATAATACAAATCACTGCCTAATGACCATTAGCATCTTGCTGTGCAAAATGCTATCATTATAGGATATTAAATATCACATGGCCAATAGTAATCCATAAAAAGTGCAGTTACTTCCTTTTCCAAAACAATACAAACAAAAAAAATTAAAAACAATGAAAAAACAATAGAGTTTGTATTTACTTCTAATCGTTTTTTGTTTTAAAGAAGTACTGATTCTTTGGTAGAAGAAGTCCAATCTTATTAATAATGATTATGATGACCATTATTAAAATCACTGAATTCAGACAGATACAATATCTGGCTTAAAAATAGTAAACAGTTTATTTTCAGTTCACACATCCCACTGTTCCTATGAGAAATTCTGTGTTTGTTAAATGATTTATGATGCTGCTAAAACTCAAATCAATCAGATGTGGTAACCAAGGCATTGTTTATTTATGTTAAACATGCAACCGATCTGTTGTATGTTGAAATATTCAATAATCTACTAGCATCCAAATACTATAGTTCATTATTACAGTTTCATTTTTCAAACAGCAGTCAGTTATAATTGTGTTGCACAAAAACCAGAACATGATTATTTTTAAAACTGGGATGATTCTAAATTATTTCTGAAATTACTCTGATGTATTGTGTGGTTGCAAGAGCTTACAATTCATCTTTCATTTTCTTTTAAACAAAATAGCAAGGGTGTCCACTTGTTGAATAAGCTGAAGATGTAATGATTTGTCACTGCAGTAGTAGAAAGTACAGAAGTGTGCATTGGTACAGCAGTGGTGATTGCAGAGACAGGTGTTGGTACAGTGGTGAGAGAAGTGGGGGAATATGGGAGAGGTGATAAGAGCAGGGGAGAGGAGGAGGGTCAGGTCCAGTGGTGAGAGTGGTAAGAGGGTTGATTTGTGATGTGGTATGGGAGAAGGAACATGGGGGTCAGCTGTGAGGGTGAAAGCATGGGACTTAGAATGATAGTGCAGTGGTGGGGAGGTATCAGGCATGGAGGTGAGAAAGGAGGTGCAGGCATAGTGGTGATGGACAGGTTCAAGGGTGGTGAAGGAGGTGGTACCTCCATGAGGAGCTGTCAGTTGTAACTCTAGATGCAGTCTTCCTGGCCAGCAGCAGACGTCAGACAGGAAAGCAGGCTGCTGTTGTGAGCTGCCAGGCCAGAGATTACAGTATAAGATGCAACAGAAGCCAAGGGGTCAGAGGGGTTTGAATTGATGGGGCCAGAGATAGTAGGCCATTTGCCATTGCAACACAGATTCAACTACTGCAGAGACCATGCTGAATGTACTTCCTGCTGTGCATGACTATTGTGGATGGTGCTGGTCCACATTTAAATGTCAGTGCTACATAGCATGCATAGTAACCACAGAATATTATTACCTTACTGTTGCCACTGATCATGCGCTAGGTATTGGCATCATATTGAATTGTCTCATATATTCCACCCTACCACCAAACTAGACCTGGCATTTATTGACAGCTCTGTTGATCTACTCCAGCCTGCAGTGATCATTTCAGCTATTGGCAATCAGCTCCCAGTCTCCCATCATATTTTTTGTGGCTCATTTCACATGATCTACTGAAGAGAGTCCCAAGTAAGGTTTTAGTGATGAGAGATTTCATGTGACAGAAGTTTATTGCTGGTATTTGTTAGGATTGCTGGAGGTTAGAGGAGATTGGCAGTATCGTCACTAAGGCTAGGTCTGGGTCCTGCTTACTATACATTCACAGTAGCACCCCATAGAATTCTATGGTGTAAGTACATAGATTAGTCTATAGCAGCAATGGGCAAACTACGGCCCGCGGGCCGTATACGGCCCGGCGGACCTTTTAATCCGGCCCGCGGAGCGTGATACATTGGCTGTCAGGATGTGTGTAGGCGGGGCAGCGTGACGAACGTGAGGGGAGCTAGGCTCCTCTCACAGTCCTCCCTGAAGACCGGAACGGCGCCGGATACATTGGCTCTCAGGATGTGTGTAGGCGGGGCAGCGTGACGAACGTGAGGGGAGCTAGGCTCCTCTCACAGTCCGCCCTGAAGACCCGAACGGCGCGGGAACACGGCGAGAGGAACGCGCGGAGCAAAGGTAAGTGAATTGACACAGGGGGGACTTGGCTTACTACTTGGGGGGGAATAGTACTATGAGGGATGAAATAATATGGGGAATGAATTACTATAGGGGGGATGAATTACTATAGGGGGGATGAATTACTATGGGGAATGAATTACTATAGGGGGGATGAATTACTATAGGGGGGATGAATTACTATATGGGGGATGAATTATTATGGGGGATGAATTACTATATAGGGGATGAATTACTATGGGGGATGAATTACTATGGGGGATGAATTACTATATGGGGGATTAATTACTATGCTTACTATGGGGGAATATTACTATACTTACTATGGATGACACATACACATCATTCATCTACTCTTGGTCCGGCCCCCGGGTCCAATATATGAACCCATTGCGGCCCTCAAGTCAAAAAGTTTGCCCACCCCTGGTCTATAGAATGGTAATGCACAAATACAGACTCAATGAGTAGAAGACATGCTAGTTTCAATTACTATTTCAGATAGCCACTTATTGAAACCACACAACCTCTGGCACGTAAATTCATCCATTATAAAAATCCCCAACAATTACTTGATGCTTGAAAAACATCTTGAGGAGTTCTTCTATATAAATTAATGTCAATGGCTTGAATCATCTGGCCAAACAAAAAAGACTACCCCGATCCTATACCCCTTTCTACAAATGAAGATGTCTATGACGTTTGGAGGTGACAATATGCAGGTGAAAGAGATTACACCTTTTTTTCAGCTAAACACCAATCTTATTCGAGAATTGACCTTATATTGGTAGATAAATGGCTACTATAAAATGTTACCACATCAACCATAGACAACATAACATGGTCAGACCACACGCTGGTTTCAATTACTATTTCAGATAACAACTTATTGAAACCACACAACCTCTGGCACGTAAATTTGTCCATTATACAAATCCCCAACAATTACTTAATGCTTGAAAAGCATTTTGAAGAGTTCTTCCATATAAATTTGCAATCTGTATCAAACTCTGGCACCCTTTTGTGCTCTCACAAAGCATATATACCTGGTATAATTTTTTCAAATGTGCGTAAAGCTAACAAGCAAAGAAATAAACAGCTTAATGACTTACTACAGGATATTCACAAACTAGAAAAGCAAAATAAAGCTCAAATCGATCAAACCACCTCAAATACACTATCCAGACTAAGTAATGAATTACACTCCTTACTAATGTACCAATTTGATAGAAGTATGCAAAGATTTAAACTCAACTACTACTCTAATGGAAACAAAGCAGAGAAATACCTAGCAAATAAAATGAAATCCCTGCATACTAGAACTAAAATATTATATCTTATCAACCCAAATGATAAAACTAAAATCAGTAATCTTCAAGAAATAGCGAATTAATATGCTAGTTACTACGATTTGCTTTATAACCTAAATCAAGACAAATCCACTCTCCAACCTGCTATGGAAAACATACAAGCATTTTTATCACAAATTTGCTTACCCACTCTTTTGAAATCACAACTAAGTATCTTAAACTCCCCTATCACAATAAATGAAATAAACAGAACAATAGAAAAACTACCCAATGGCAAAAGTTTGGTACCAGATGGATTTTCCAGAGAATACTATAAAATTTTGAAAAATACCCTCATCTAACCCAACTATACACTGATGTGTTTTCTTTTGCCTCATTACCTTCAGAAATGCTACAAGTATTAATTGTAACAATCCCCAAATCAGGTAAAGATCCAGACAACCCACACGATTTCAGGCCTATTTCTTTATTAAAAACTGATATTAAGATCTACGCTTAAATTATAGCATGCAGACTGGCCAATATTCTCCCAGATTTTATCAAGCCTGATCAGTTAGGCTTTACTAAAGGTAGACAAACATCTGACACAACCTGGAGACTAATCAACATAATTCATTATGCAGACTCACATAAAATTCCCTACTTGCTCTGGACACCTAAAATACTTTTGATACACTAGACATACATGTCCCAAGTACTGCATACATTTGGATTTTCAGGAACAATTATTAATGCTAATTCAGCACTCAAATCTTTCCGCCCAAGTCTATGTACAGTCAGGTCCATAAATATTGGGACATCGACACAATTCTAACATTTTTGGCTCTATACACCACCACAAGGGATTTGAAATTAAACGAACAAGATGTGCTTTAACTGCAGACTGTCAGCTTTAATTTGAGGGTATTTATTATTATTATTATTATTATTACTACGAGTTTATATAGCGCCAAAGGGTTTGCTCAGCGCTGTACAATAGGGGGGACAATACATGGCACAGTACAACAACAACAAACAACGTACGAGGGGTAAGAGGGCCCTACTCTTACGAGCTTACAATCTAGGAAAAAATCTTTACATCCAAATCAGGTGAACGGTGTAGGAATTACAACA
This sequence comes from Staurois parvus, assembly GCF_062004578.1. NCBI lineage: Eukaryota > Metazoa > Chordata > Amphibia > Anura > Ranidae > Staurois > Staurois parvus. Next base: position 8,174,522 of record NW_028318492.1, on the reverse strand, counting down.
GTTTGCATATGTGCCTCCCACTTATTAAGGAACCAAAAGTAATGGGACAGAATAATAATCATAAATCAAACTTTCACTTTTTAATACTTGGTTGCAAATCCTTTGCAGTCAATTACAGCCTGAAGCCTGGAACGCATAGTAATCACCAGACGCTGGGTTTCATCCCTGGTGATGCTCTGCCAGGCCTCTACTGCAACTGTCTTCAGTTCCTGCTTGTTCTTGGGGCATTTTCCCTTCAGTTTTGTCTTCAGCAAGTGAAATGCATGCTCAATCGGATTCAGGTCAGGTGATTGACTTGACCATTGCATAACATTCCACTTTTTTCCCTTAAAAAACTCTTTGGTTGCTTTTGCAGTCTGCTTTGGGTCATTGTCCATCTGCACTGTGAAGCGGCGTCCAATGAGTTGTGAAGCATTTGGCTGAATATGAGCAGATAATATTGCCTGAAACACTTCAGAATTCACCCTGCTGCTTTTGTCAGCAGTCACATCATCAATAAATACAAGAGAACCAGTTCCACTGGCAGCCATACATGCCCACGCCATGACACTACCACCACCATGCTTCACTGATGAGGTGGTATGCTTAGGATCATGAGCAGTTCCTTTCCTTCTCCATACTCTCTCTTCCCATCACTCTGGTACAAGTTGATCTTGGTCTCCTCTGTCCATAGGATGTTGTTCCAGAACTTTGAAGGCTTTTTTAGATGTTGTTTGGCAAACTCTAATCTGGCCTTCCTGTTTTTGAGGCTCACCAATGGTTTCCATCTTGTGGTGAACCCTCTGTATTCACTCTGGTGAAGTCTTCTCTTGATTGTTGACTTTGACACACATACACCTACCTCCTGGAGAGTGTTCTTGATCTGGCCAACTGTTGTGAAGGGTGTTTTCTTCACCAGGGAAAGAATTCTTCGGCCATCCACCACAGTTGTTTTCCGTGGTCTTCCGGGTCGTTTGGTGTTGTTGAGCCAACCAGTGCGTTCCTTCTTTTTAAGAATGTTCCAAACAGTTGTTTTGGCCACACCTAATGTTTTTGCTATCTCTCTAATGGGTTTGTTTTGTTTTTTCAGCCTAACGATGGCTTGCTTCACTGATAGTGACAGCTCTTTGGATCTCATCTTGAGAGTTGACAGCAATAGATTCCAAATGCAAATAGCACACTTGAAATTAACTCTGGACCCTTTATCTGCTCATTGTAGTTGGGATAATGAGGAAATAACACACACCTGGCCATGGAACAGCTGAGAAGCCAATTGTCCCATTACATTTGGTCCCTTAACAAGTGGGAGGCACATATGCAAACTGTTGTAATTCCTACACCGTTCACCTGATTTGAATGTAAATACCCTCAAATTAAAGCTGACAGTCTTCAGTTAAAGCACATCTTGTTCATTTCATTTCAAATCCATTGTGGTGGTGTATAGAGCCAAAAATGTTAGAATTGTGTCGATGTCCCAATATTTATGGACCTGACTGTATCTAACATGCTATCCAAACCATTCTTAAATACGAATGGTACTAGGCAAGGATGCCCATTGTTTCCACTAACTTTTAACCTATCAATTGAACCTCTTGCTGAAACTATAAGAAACAATCCAGATATACATGGCTTCTATATAAAACCACCACAAAATAATGCTCATATTATAAAATAAATACATCCAAATCTAATATCCTAAATCTAGGTGTAGATCACATTCTAAAAATGCACTTCCAAAACAAATTTCCCTACATTTGGGAAAATGAAGCCATTCCTTATCTTGGAATATTGTTGACAAACAAAACCTCTGACCTAGGAACTCTCAATTATTCTAAAATCATTCCAAAAATTCAAACCCACCTTAATCAAATGGCTAAACATGGTCATGGTCTGGCAGACTGGCCGCATTTAAAATGTTCCTATTGCCACAGATTTTATATCTATTTAGATAAATTCCAATCCCAATTAAATCTTCATATCTAACAAAACTACAATCTATGCTTAAAAAATACGTCTGGGGAAATATGAGACCTAGATGCTCACATAATATATTAATCAAATACAAAAAAGGAGGAATGGGATTTGTTGACATTAGGGACTATCACAAAGCATCATTATTAGACCAACTTAAACATTGGTTTAAAGTGGAAGATGATACAAAATGGGGTGACATTGAAAAAACTCTAGCCTCTACTACAGATTTAAGCGCCATACTACTAGTGAGCTCGTGGCAAAGGATTCCCACTAGTAAAACAACACCAACTATATGAGCCTCAATTGAAGTCTGGAAATCCTTAAGCTCCATGCCTATATATCCTCTCCGAATAAGTCCTCTTCCTATACCTATAACAGCCTTAGAAGTCATAAAACCTAGCATAGATATCTCGAATTAGAAACATAATGGCATATGCACAATACAAGATATTTGTGTTAAAAATGATATTAAAAATTTTGAAATCCTTATGAAAGAATTTACCTTCTCCCTTATGAAAAATCAACCTATACACGCATCAGTCGTTGCCTATCAAAACATCCAGTGAAAAGAATATATATACCCAAAGTATCTTTGCAGTTCTATAGCTCTGCTACTTCTAAATCAGGTGGTATAACCATATTTTATAACCTTCTACAATATAAATCAGAATTTATTAAGACTACTCCCTTATTCCAGTGGGAAAAAGACTTCGAGACTGACGGGAGGCAATAGGCATAGAGATTAGTTATTTCTTTGTCTCATTTAGCTGTGTGTGCAGTTTTAAGCTTGAGACATAGAACTCTGTGTACAAAAGGATTTTGTAAGCAACTGTTGGAGAATAAATATTTAATATGGTTTGAATAATTACAAGACTTACAGCCCCTATCTTGATAAAGGCCTATTTTCACTAAGTGCCTATATTCTTGAAAATAACTTTTTTTGTTTAGATTGAATGCTTCTTTAAAAAGTTAGAAGTTGCTATCTGATGATATAGTGGGTGATTGGTCTGTAAAATGTAATAAAACAACACTTGAATATTTTAGCATGTCTCCTAGCAAATGATGTGCATTGCCTGGCATAAGTCAATGACTGGTCAGAGATATTTCAATTTCTAGTATTACTGAACCTAAATATCAAACAATATACACATCAAGGTAATCACAATTGTATATGGCACTCTTTAGAGATCAATAAGCACTTCTAGAGGGTAAATATGAAAGAGGCACTTTAAGAAAGTTTTATGTAAACCTCATTATTTTTAAATCTGAGATAGCTTAATTTGTTGAAATCTGATGAATGCAAAACTTTGCATTGTTCCTCTTGTTTCTGATCATGCTCATTGTAATGGAATCAAACAATGATTTCTGCTTAGTCACAAATGCCAACAGTAAAAAGTAAATTAAGACATTCTTTGATCATGGCATGCAGACATTAAATCAGATTAACAAGTGTGTTGACAGTGAATGTGTCTAACATTAATTGGTTGCTATTTATCTTTCTTTTACAGACTTGAAGCTCATTTATCTGTTCTGCAAGCCTGTAAATTGTAGACAGCCACAAAATTTCTCATTTAAGTCCTTTAAAAGCAGAATATTTTCTTGTTTACAATTTGCATGCAATATTCTAAAATGAAGTTTAAATACATAGACAGACTGGTATTAACTTGTTTATATATTTAAGTTAAATAGTTTTAATTCTGCATACTCTAATAAAGGGAACACTGTCACATTGATGTTAAATTCTAGATTTGTAAAAAAAAAAACAATCCTCTTCAAGCCATTCTATTTACATTAATTTCTCTACACTTTCACCCTATGAATATTGTGCTGTACATTCTGTATTCCACACTTCCCCACTTCATACTCCATATTTCCATATGCAGTGCTGTACTTTTTTGCTTTACACCCCTGTACTGTATGCTGCACTGTACATTTACTGTTGTATACCTCCCCAATGTATACTTTGTGCTGTACGTTTTCTATACAAACTCTATATTCTTTCCTCATTTTCTCTATGCTACATCATACCACTGTATTTACTAATTTATACAATATATAACATATACTGCCTCTTTCTAATTTCTCCCTGCCAAATTGCCAGACATTGGATTGTATCCCCTTTGCCATATCTCAAACATCTATATTCTACTGTTTTATATAACATATAAGACTTTTATGGTACCATTTCATATCAATAGAGATATCAATAAATTCTTAAAAACTTGTACCATTTATTGAATAACATACAGTAAATATAAAACACTTTTACGCCATTCTTTAAAAACAGAAAAGCCTATGCAACTTAAAACACATTCCTAAATAAATTAATTCCACCAAAGAGCCCAGAAAACAATTGTAATAATTTGAATATATTGTGATATTTATATAGCAAAACTTGATCTTTGCTGCAGTCTCCTATGCCTACTTTGCTGTTTACTTCAGGGCCACCATTCCAAATTACACATTCAAGGAACAGGGTTACAATTGCATGGGTACATCATGAGGCCAACAATTTTCCTGAAACTGAATGCTGATCTATTATCATTCCACCAATTCTTGGCTGTAATAAGAAACACTACAGCTTTGTTGGCATTTCTCCAGATGTACAAGAGCCTGTGCTTAGCTGCAAGCTTCTTGCACTCTGTTGCCTTAGAGATACAGGCCCACAGTCATAGTATCCCAACAGGTACCATATGGGAATCACACACACAAAAAGGAAAAGAAAAATTAAAATTAACTCAACACATACTGAATCTATTTTGAAAACACAATCTTGGAATTATGAAAAGCACCAATTGTCTCATTCACCAGTCTTAAGATAGCTGCTAAAAATCAGCTACCATACGTTGAAGCATTTGCTGGACAATTTCTAGTTTTGACATCCACAAAGTGCATATTTACTAAGTCATTACTATACCAAATGCTACCTGTTAATATGGGTGAGTATTGACAAATGTGTCAGCCAGTGAATGTATTATAAATATGCCCCTTAGGCTGCAGAAACAAAGTAAAATCTTTGTTTACATCACAATTTAAAACCTTATGTAACCACATATCCAGAATAAATTTCATCCTGCCATTGGAAAAGAACATTTATTTACAAAATGTATTCAAGATGAAACAGTATTATGGCATGATAGGATAAACACATTGTTCAGTAAGTGGTTCCCTAATGTAATCATAAAACACTGTGACTACTTGTTTGAAGTTTTATGTTTAACAAAAATGGCTCAGATGCAACACTACTAGTATTAACAATGTTGCGAAACTGCTGATTCAATCTATGTGCTTTATATTACGAGGTGACATTTAGAGCAATAAGCTGAAAAATCAAATATAAACACTCTCTCTATCAAATAAATGTACAGTTTTAAAAAGCTCTGGCATTTGTTCTGACTTTCAGTAGGCAAAAAACAGAAAAATGTACAAAGAACTTTAATTTGATTCTTCATATTGCTACTACCATTAATTTCAATGCCCTATAAATGTGAACAATGCATGTGAATAGCACATATAAAAATATTAGTAAGTATTTTAAAAATTTGCTCCCTAAATCGGTCTTTTATATAAATTCTGGACAGTAACATATTCCCACTATACCAGTCAGTATACCATTTTTGACTGGTATAATTAGGATGTGGTACTAAAATATTACCTTTTTGGTAGTGATCTGACACCCGGATACACTCCATTCTTCCCTTCTTTTGCTCTAATATTTCCACTATAGTCAATAAGTTAAGTAAGAAGTTTCAAATGCTTTCAGGTATGTGGAATATATTCATTTCGCCCAAGTCCTATAATCTCTTCAAGTCTGGACACTTTTGTGATGATTGTGCGCAATAGAGGCATGGACGCTGTACATGACAAGCCATCTTGTTAGGTCACGGCCATGTTGTCTCTCCTGTCCTCCCTCCTCCCTTTTGAATGGAATGTGAGTCTGTAAGTGAACAGAGGTCAAAAGTGCCTCTTATCTAAAACACAGCTAGATAAACTCTAGGGCTGTAAACCACTAATTAATCCAGTTCCAGGGGGTCTGCTTGAAAACCACTTTCCTCTAACCGATCGTAAAACAATAACTCAGTCAGTCATGACCTGTTAGGCCATTAGAGCTAGAGTGTGCCATAAAACATGCATTCTACATTTTGCATACAAATTCATAAACTTCAGCAGGAACTAGGCACCTTAATATGAAGTACATATTCGGATAGGTCATTTTAATATGAGTCACATGACACCTTACATCCCTATTTTAGCACAAGAAAATGAAGCAGTCTCTTTTATCCGGAGTGGCAAGATATGCTAAGCTTGGCATCTGTGCATTTGGAATATAATTCTAAATATTAATCTGCCAGTTGCTAGAATGCTACCTGTACCTATTGAAGGTTATTGACCTTAGTATGAAATTGTAAGGGATTTGGTCATATCCTTGGTTACAGCCTAACACCCATCCCCAAACTGGATGATTGGCCATTTGTTCTCAGGAGACACCCCTTTGAGATGATAGAAAAAGACTGACAGCCTGGAGAAAAATGAGCTCTGCTTTAAAAAAAAACAGGAAACATCTCAGAGACTTGAGAGCAAAGGCAACCTTTTGTTCGGACACTTGGACTCTGCTCAAACCAAGGATCTATCACAAAAATCCACCAACACTGTAAAGAAAACAATGTACTGTAATGGTTACCTCTGTAGGAGTGGTTAGTGAATATAGCATGATGTGGCATCACCTACAGTAGTCCTTGTTCCCAAAAGTCAAGCAGGCCTAACCTACTGGTACATGGCTTCCCCTATAGCACAATGCTATGTTCACTGGCAAGAAAGTGCAAGAGGCTGAACCAGGGGTGTATCTGCCACGAGGCAAACAAGGCGTTTTCCTTGGGCAGCAGTTTCCAGGGGGGCGGTGGGGCCCCCCAGGCAGAAGAAACACTATGCCAGCAGCAGGAGTGCCATGGGTGGAGGAACAGCCAAGGCAAGCCAACACACAAGAAGGGTCACCCGAGTCAAGGGACTGGCTGCCGAGGAGGGCGGAGTGGTGGTCAGATCCCGGTGTGCGCTGGGAGCTTGTGAGGGACAGGGCCCACTGTCAGTGTGCGCTGGGATGTGCAGGATGGCCAGGAGGTGCAGGTGGAGGAGGAAGAAGAAGAGGACAAGGTCAGGTTGGAGGAGCCCTTCAGCTCTTTTGCAGCTGCCGCCATAGATCCAGGGGGGGATGGACACAGGTTGCCCTTCTGGAGTGATCCTGACACCATCTGAAGGAGCTGCTGCTGGACAGGCAAGAGCTTGGAGGACTGGTGCTTCCCCACTCCTGTCCCAACACACTGCCCCCTACCTGTCACACTTCCCTCCCCCCATCCCATTGCCCCCATCCTTCATTCTGCTCCCACCTGTCACCCTACCCCACACATGTTACACTTCCCCCCTCCTATCCTGCTGTCCCCCACATGTCCCACTACCCCATATCTGTCCCACCAACCCTCACCTGTCCTGCTGTCCCCTCCTCTCCCATATACCCCCATCATGCTGCCCTCCACCTGTCCCCCTGCCTCCCCACCCATCATGCTGCCCCCCCATGCTGCTCTCCATCACGCTGCCACCCATCATGCTGCCCTCCCCTTGTCATGCTGCCTCCCTCTTGTCTTGCTACCCCCCCACCTGTTCCGATGGCCTACTCTTGGCCCGATGCCCCCATCATGCTGCTGCCTCCTGTCCCGCTGACCCACTCCTGTCCTGCATCCCCCATCACACTGCCCCCTCCTGTCCTGCAGCCCCCCATCATGCTGCCCCCTTCCTGTCCCATGCCCCCCCCCATGTCATACTGCCCTCCATCATGTTCTTGTCCTGAAGAGGTGGATCTGAAACAGGAAGGGGTAGGACAAATTTAGATGGGGGATGCCCGATTTTAGTCTTGCCTAGGGCAGCACAAAACCAAAATACACCACTGGACTCAACAAAGAGTAAACAAAAGACTAGCTGTGGTTTCAATACTGCAAATGTCCATGGAGGATGGGTGGTACTGGTGTCTCACAGGTCCAGGCAGAAACATCAGACTTAGAATCTCAGTCAGGTAAGACTGAACAGAGGGCCTCTGTCCAGTGGCCTAATTTTACAAAGTGTGTAATTTTCAGGATGATTTCAGCGAGGGAACAGAGAATTTTCACTAAAGTATAGAATTTGTATAAATATTTTATAGCATGTGCTAGACATAATGAAGCAATAGAGTGGCATAAGATGAACAGGATGTGAGAAGAAAGCCTGCAGTTCATCTTTTTATGAACCCCATATTTAGTGTGAGACCAAGAAACACTTTACATTCTTGAGCTGTGGGGGTGGGGGGAGGGACTCAGATGTTTGGTGATATACTGCTGAGCATAAAGATTGCATTGGCCAACGATTGTTTAAAAAAACAGCTTCTGTGAAAGATAAATTTAAAAAACTAATTGGCATAGAATTTTGGGCTTCTGCCTGAATGCCTAGCTGTGCTGTAAATGGGGGAATTATAGATTCTGATGAATTTGAAGGTAGCCAAACAGAATATACAATTACCTCTAGGACACTAGTATGTGCTCTAATCCTTGGTGGCTGATGTGACACCCCACTGCATGTACTTGACATTTCATCCAGGTTTACTGAACTACTAGTGCTTGTCACTTCACAGGAATGTATTGCACTGCTGGTGGTTACCTGCTTCTCAGAATGCCTTCATTTTCCTTTGGTTCATATTCAGAATCTGAGTCTGACAGTGAGAGTTCCTAACTACTCTCATCTGTTATGCTTAGAATCTGGAATACCTCCTTGCTTGTGTACATTGTTTTGGACATGGTATTCAGGTTATGGTGAAACTGTACTGTTTACACTGGTGTGGTGATACTCTTTAGCCGTACACACCACACTGAGCACGTGCAGAGTGCCCCCAAGGCTGTGTTCTATCAGGAGATGAAATGGGGAACATGAAAGAAGGGGAGGATCAGAGAAGACAGTATCAAACACAATGCAGAGTATTAACCCCTTTAGTTCCACAGTGAGTTTAACAAGCATTCTTTACTACATATACAAACTGATTTTACTGTTATGGGTATAGTAACACTTTAAGTTTTTCCTACCTGACATCTATTTATTAAGCCCTTCTATGTTATTTTTGCTATATGATTTTTATAGTTGTAAGCATTTTTCACAATGAAAATAATTTATCCCAAATTATTTTAAAGTAGAAATTATATTACAGTTACTGTAAAAGGGGTTTAGATTTCTGTGATAATAACATGAACTTGACAAATTGTTAAATTCTGAATGCTTTTACACATTGTATTTTCAGAACCAAATCTACAAAAAGGAATATGATTTTGCAAATCATCTGCTTATGTAATACTTCATGTTGACAACAGGTGATAGAATCTTCTTCCAACATGCTGCTGGAATGCTGAAAATAATGCATTATTATATCTAAAAGACTGTCATTTCTCATAACAAAGAGATGTTTTATAATGCAGGGTGGTAGGATTAAAGGCAGGTTTCTGCTGAGATTATGCTAAAATCTGAGCTGTTTTTACATATGTTCTATGTGAGCAGAAACAAATAATTTACATTCACAAACACATACTTAGCTTTGGTTTAAAGAGAAACTATAATGTTTCTATTATATTTTATGTAATACATTAATGTGTATATTTAAGTTTATACGTTTGTTAACTGATGTCCTAATTTTTCATTGTTTGCATTAAACTAATAAATATTTAATACCATATGCTTTCATGACACATGCCACAAGCATAGTTTTTTGTTGAAATATGTCAGCACTGCCTCTGCAGTTGACAACTGCTTCTGCAGACTGAAAATCCAGATGAAAAATATACAAATCCAGGTTCAGCTTATTCCCAGGGACCAGTTGCTGGCGGATAAGCCAAAATGGGTCACAGATAAAAGACATCAGTGGGGGTTTATTTCTAATTACCACATACAATATAAGGCAGTTGAGGATATTTTTCAGAAACACTGGCATGTTTTGAAGCTTGATAAGATATTAGGGAGTGTTATCCCGGAGAAACCAGTGTTTATTTATAGGAAGGCGCCCACTATTGGTGATAGAATAACATTTTGGATCCACCAAGGGTTTTGAATATGTTTAGTAATAAAAAAGGCTTTTATTCATGTAGGAGGTGCACTGCATGTAATGTGGTTAAACATAAATTTAGGGGATTGGTCAGATTCACCTCTAATTCTAATCAAAGGGAATTTGATATTTCCTCCTTTCTTACTTGCAACTCTACCCATGTAGTATATGGTTTAGAATGTTCTTGTGGCCATATTTACATTGGAAGGACTAAGCGACAGCTTAAGGTTAGGGTACTTGAACATATAAGGAATATCAGTAAGGGGTATAAGTACCATAGTGTATCTTTACACTTTAAGAGATACCATAATTGTGATCCAACTAATATCAAATTCTGGGCCATTGAATCCGTTCCTAAAGCGTGGAGGGGTTCTAATAGAGTTAGGGAACTGTCAAAATGTGAAATGAAATGGATTTATTTGACTGAGGCTTTATCTCCTGGGGGTCTAAATGTCGAACTGGACTTAAATTGTTTTATAAGTGATTTATGATTAATTTGGTCATGTTATATGATTTATTATATAAGTTGTATGTTCTGTTTTTTTATTGATTTATATTTATATTATTTTAATCTTTATTGCAATATTATTTATGTAATTTTGGAATGTATTTATATAATAATTTTTTCATTATTTAGTTTAATTTTGAATATATTTTTTAATTATGTTTATATTGGTGCTATAATTAATTTTGAACACAAGATGGTGCTATTGTGATCAGGTGATCCAGAGTTCATTTAGATTGAATTCTACCTAGTGATAATGATGCACCCTCAGGTGTTTTTTGAGATTGGGCCAATTAGGAGACATTTGGGTCTATATAAGTGCTCTTTATGGAGAGCTCACCATTCCCTTGGAAGAAGTCATTGGACGAAACGCGTCAGTGTGTGGCCTTCCTGTGACGTCACTACTCATGCTGATGCACGTGTCCGGATCACGTGATCGTGCTATTACCATCTTGAATGCGGGCTGGCTGGTGAGACACAGGATGTAGAGACTGGAGCTCTGATATAACAAAACGCCTTGTTTTTATTTGTTCATTGTGAGTGTGATTTTAAGGGGGGTTTGTTTGGCAATAAATGTGTTGGATGATACTGCACTATGGCGAGTATTTTCTTTTCCCACATGTGCTAATCTGGATATGAGAGGATCTTCTCTGGAGTTTGTTTGGTGATATGCTGGATACATAGTAGTATGCTGAGTAATTACCAACACATTAGGATCGTCCTTTGAAGTCTGTTTGGTGAATGCTGGATATATACTAACATGCTGGTTAATTACTAGCACATGGTGAGTGTGCATTTTGATGGGGTGTTTTTGAGCACTGAATACCACATTGCTTATGAAGGAGGATCTCATTACTTCATTTACGGAGGATCATGTTTATATGGACTTTTCTGAATGGACTATATTGAGATTCCCTATTTATTGATTTTTTGTTTGCACTATTAATATGAACTTATTTGGTGGTGGTTATATTTAGTTGTGTGATTTGGTTTGCGCTATTATTTGTGATTTGTATATTTTTCACATTTTTATTATTATTTTGAGTTTTTTAATAATAGCAGCATCCAGTAAGTGTATTTCCTCTCTTTATTACATTGGCGCAATGATGTTGGTATAATAGAAGTGTTGTATTTATTGGAACATTTCTTTGGTAACTAACTTTTTAGTGATTGAAAATCCAGATGGGCTCATCTCTTCTAGCAGTAAAGGTAGGTGGGTTCTCCAGGCTGTTCACAACATAACAGTAAAATAGCCTGAACAAAACCTGCAGGAGTAGCCACCAAGCAGAATTGTTTATACTATTTTCTGAAATCTACCAGTGCATTTTAGTAGCATCCCTGACGGTATTCCTGAGTGTAGCCCGGGGTAAAGTTTCAGTACCAAAAGCGGTAACCCCGAGCCACACTCGGGCTTACCATGCGGCGCTGCTCCGGCATCTGTTCTTCACTTATCTTTTCCTGCGCTCCCACGATGTCCCTCCTGCGGTGTCCCCAGCAATGCAATCCAGCGGATGCCGGCATCTGTCATCTGGGTTCCGTCCCCTGCAAGCGTCGGGACGTACGGGGGACGGAACGACGGGAAATTTGAAAATGCCAAAAAGTGACATTCACTCAATACACTAAAATCACATAGTAAAACATTACTGTATCAAACCATTTCACATACATTTTGTCCCTAGTGCTTTGTCCTGTGCCCTGCCTGCATTTGTACCGTTCTTTCTGCCTGGAAACTGAGAAACGTCCATGGCGTCCAAAAAGTGTCCCTTTAGGTCAAAAGCGGTTTTAGACCAGCTAGAGAACAGCGATAGTAAATTAGAACTACTTGCAGAATTAAGTGATGATTTGTGGGGAAATTCCTCATCAGACACTGAAAACAATTTTGCGACTTTGCTCAGTGATGTGCGAACTTGGCGCTATATTTCAAATTTCAGTGTTTTTGGTTTGATTATATTATTGAATTAAATTTATTATTATTATATTATTATTTTTTATGATTATTTATTAAATTATAATTTATGATTTCGTGTTTCACATTTTATCATACCCGGGATGTTTACTAGACTCTTGCTCGGACAGATTTCAGTGAGTTATTCCTAAAAATTACAGGCCTACAATAAAAAAAATACATATTTCCATGCAAAAAAATGTACCGCTTTGAGCACAGAAATATGGACATAATCAGACCGCTAGGGAGGTTAAGGTATTGATGATGTCTATAAGAGAAGGTAGATAAAGTGTGAAACTGAATTGGATGCATTGCCATGGGCTATTAATCAAAAATATACTGGATCTGAGGGGGCACTAGTTTCTGGGTTCCCCATCAGACTCCACCCACTTATTGACATGTCGTTTCCCAAATATGGGCATTGCTATATTTGGGCAATGACATCACCTGTATCAAAGTTTACAGTTAGCCTGGTCGACAGCTAAATGGGGCTGGGAATACAGCTCTGTGTGGGAAGCTGTCACATTCATGACAGCTTTCCTGCACAGTCATGGACCACTCTGAGTATCAACATACCTCAATATGCTAGCTCTGAGATTGTCTTCACTCTCCTATTAAGAATCAGTGGCAATTCTTTAGGAATGTATTGCTGCCATTTTTACAGGTCCCTAAAGTGGTGGTAGTAAGAACTGACTGAATTTGCTGCATGTGCAGGTAATGTTACCGACATTGGCACACAGGTTTTCCTGAATTAGCTACAGGTAGTTCTTAAAGAAATGAACAGAAATCTGTCATTAGGGCTATTTTGAATTCCTCTGTGAGTGGCTAAGTATTCTCATGATAGCTATCTACAGAAAATTCAGCATTGCCAAACAAGTAAAAGGAAAACATTGATTGACTCTTATGTTGCAGACTCTGCAACACTTGGTTTTATTGGATTGCATATGGAACCACTGATGACTACAAATCCCAAATGCTACTGGAAAACCTGGCTGCCACCCCCCACCTCCTCCCGTCAACCACCACTCACCAACCCCTGGTCCACTGAGAAAAACATTCAATACACCTATATTCACCTATGATTTTAATCATTTATATTAAGCTAGGGTCTACCTACCTTAACAGACCAGACCTGTACCCTTGTTTTGTTTCCAAAGGGCATTATGTCAATTTCCCCTCTCCCTATTATCACCCTAATGTCCAGTAAAATCTGTTTTCAGAACTGTGATCCTCAATTTGCATTGTAATGTTTTTCATCATTATATAACAAAGTTATTTAAAAAATCTTATGTTGCATCAGACACAGCTGGAAATGTTAAATGTTCTAGACTCTTTGAATGGAAAGCTCCACAAGAGATTGAAGATCGGAGGCAAGCAAAGGCAGCAAGACAGGAAAATGTTATTAATATTCTTTTACAGACTGCTTTTTTATTATTTTATCTATTTAACTGGTTGTAGTTGTAAATATAATCTGGCTGTAAGAATAGGGTCTAACCAATTTCCAGAATATGTAATTGAAAGGCATCCCCATAACATGATGTCATATCACCACCATGTTAAGGTGGTTCTAAAAGCAGAAGGTCTTTAATCGTAATGCATTCAATGCAAGATAAAAACCCTACTGTGTGCAGCTCACCCCCCTTTATGCTTGCCTGAGCACAATGTAGATACAACGATGTTTATGAGAGTCTTGGCTCTGCTGGGTCTCTCTCTCCTCATTGACTCACAAAGCAGAAGGAGCCACTGGCTCCTGCATTTATCAATCACAGCCAGTGAGCCAATGAGGAGAGAGTGGAGGCGGGGCTGATTCATGCTCTGTGTGTGAATGGACAATGTCCATTCACAGGAGCGTGGCTTGGGAGCAAGCCTGCTTGAGTTCCCCCATATAAAGAGGCTTGCTACTGAGGACACCCAACAGAGGGGAGGAGCCAGGACCGCCTGCGGGGGTCCCAAAAAAAGACGATCAGGGTTTCTCTGTGCAAAACCACAAAAAAATTAAAGGAACACTTTGAAAACACACCAGATCTCAATTCGGAAACAAATCATGCATCAAATATATAAAATTATTATTTTTTTTTATTATTACAACTAGAGATGAGCGAATCGAACATGGCGAAGTGGAATTCGTTTCGAAGATCAGGAAAAATTCGATTCGCGCCGAATCCGAAATTTAGCAAACTTCGGATGCACGAATCGAATTTTCCCAAAAATGGCGGCGACATGTGTGGCGACGGAGCGGGGATCTCTGGGAAAACGCGCAGACAAGGCGCGCTGACCCATAATGCATTCATTCATGACGTGATCGCATTAGCCAATCAGCAGCCAGCCAGCCAGCACTGTGTAATGGTGGAGCTATAAATTGCGGCCATCTTACAATTCTCCATTAGCCTCCGGTCATTCAAGAGAGACAGACCTGTCTGTATTAGGGACAGAGTTAGGGCCAGAGAGACTTTAGGGCCACAGAATAGTTACTTAGGGACACAGAATCGTTACTTAGGGACACAGAATCGTTACTCAGGGACACAGAATTGTTACTCAGGGACACAGAATTGTTACTCAGGGACACAGAATCGTTACTCAGGGACAGACACAGAATTGTTACTCAGGGACACAGAATTGTTACTGAGGGACACAGAATCGTTACTCAGGGACACAGAATTGTTACTCAGGGACACAGAATTGTTACTCAGGGACACAGAATTGTTACTCAGGGACAGACACAGAATTGTTACTGAGGGACACAGAATTGTTACTGAGGGACACAGAATCGTTACTGAGGGACACAGAATCGTTACTCAGGGACACAGAATCGTTACTCAGGGACACAGAATTGTTACTCAGGGACACAGAATTGTTACTGAGGGACACCGAATTGTTACTGAGGGACACAGAATCGTTACTCAGGGACACAGAATCGTTACTCAGGGACACAGAATGTTACTCAGGGACACAGAATCGTTACTCAGGGACACAGAATTGTTACTTAGGGACACAGAATTGTTACTCAGGGACACAGAATTGTTACTGAGGGACACAGAATCGTTACTGAGGGACACAGAATTGTTACTCAGGGACACAGAATTGTTACTCAGGGACAGACACAGAATTGTTACTCAGGGACACAGAATTGTTACTCAGGTACACAGAATTGTTACTCAGGGACACAGATTCGTTACTCAGGGACAGACACAGAATTGTTACTCAGGGACACAGAATTGTTACTGAGGGACACAGAATCGTTACTCAGGGACACAGAATTGTTACTCAGGGACACAGAATCGTTACTCAGGGACACAGAATTGTTACTCAGGGACACAGAATTGTTACTCAGGGACAGACACAGAATTGTTACTCAGGGACACAGAATTGTTACTCAGGGACACAGAATTGTTACTGAGGGACACAGAATCGTTACTCAGGGACACAGAATTGTTACTCAGGGACACAGAATTGTTACTCAGGGACACAGAATCGTTACTCAGGGACACAGAATTGTTACTCAGGGACACAGAATTGTTACTCAGGGACAGACACAGAATTGTTACTCAGGGACACAGAATTGTTACTGAGGGACACAGAATCGTTACTCAGGGACACAGAATCGTTACTCAGGGACAGACACAGAATTGTTACTAAGGGACACAGAATTGTTACTCAGGGACACAGAATCGTTACTGAGGGACACAGAATCGTTACTGAGGGACACAGAATTGTTACTCAGGGACACAGAATTGTTACTCAGGGACACAGAATTGTTACTCAGGGACAGACACAGAATTGTTACTCAGGGACACAGAATTGTTACTCAGGGACACAGAATTCTTACTCAGGGACACAGAATTGTTACTGAGGGACACAGAATTGTTACTGAGGGACACAGAATCGTTACTCAGGGACACAGAATCGTTACTCAGGGACACAGAATTGTTACTCAGGGACACAGAATTGTTACTCAGGGACACAGAATCGTTACTGAGGGACACAGAATCGTTACTGAGGGACACAGAATCGTTATTCAAGGACACAGAATAGTTACTCAGGGACACAGAATCGTTACTCAGGGACACAGAATTGTTACTCAGGGACAAAGAATTGTTACTCAGGGACACAGAATCATTACTGAGGGACACAGAATCGTTACTGAGGGACACAGAATTGTTACTCAGGGACACAGAATTGTTACTCAGGGACACAGAATCGTTACTGAGGGACACAGAATCGTTACTCAGGGACACAGAATTGTTACTGAGGGACACAGAATTGTTACTGAGGGACACAGAATTGTTACTCAGGGACACAGAATCGTTACTGAGGGACACAGAATCGTTACTCAGGGACACAGAATTGTTACTGAGGGACACAGAATTGTTACTGAGGGACACAGAATTGTTACTCAGGGACACAGAATCGTTACTCAGGGACACAGAATTGTTACTCAGGGACACAGAATCGTTACTCAGGGACACAGAATCGTTGAATTAAAGAGTATGTCAGACAACACGCAGAGGAGTGGCAGAGGAGGCAATGTTTCAGGAGCGAGCAGACGTGGCAGCAGAGGAAGGGGTCGAGGCAGCACTAGTCGTAGCCAGAGGCCAGTGCTCCCGGTGTCATCCAGCGGTCGTGTCTCCACCGACAACCCTGCCGTCATCGATTGGTTGGCTCGATCGTCTTCCTCTTCCCAGGTCACCTCTGACACCTACAGCCAACGGTCGGTGGGTACGTCAGACACAACCGTTAGTTGGCATGGCCCGGGAGCAAGCCCACTGAAATCACGTGTCCTCTACCTGCCCCTGTCCTTTGGTGTTCCCTCACCAAGCGAAGTATCGCATGCTGTGGGCTCAGCCCCACTGTACAGTGAGGAATAGCTAACAGAGGGCGGTCAGGAACGGGGGGAGACATCCGCCTCTTCAGCAGCCAGGCGAAGAATTTCTGGCGAGGAGAGTGGCTCGGTAGCCGGTCTAGAGACAGGTCTGTCTCCTGACCCACACGCAGCCGAGGGGGCTAGTAGTGAGGCGGAGACCCTAATTGATGATGATGAGGCTGATCGCACTTGGCAGCCTCGTCGTCATCTGCCAGGCCCGTAATCTGCCATGGGCCCCCGTACCGACTCCTCATGCTGCTGCCAGGCCCGTAATCTGTCATGGGCCCCTGTACCGCCTCCTCATGCTGCTGCCAGGTCCAGAGTGTGTCATGGGTCCCTGTACGGCCTCCCATTGCTGCTGTCTCCATCGCCACACTCTGCCATGTGCCACTTTCAGGTCTCCTCACACTGCTGGTGGGTTCCATTTTTTCATAGGGTGCTGTATGGCCTCCCATTGCTGCTGCCTCCACCGCCACACTGTGGCTCCACACTCTGGTTTTGGCCCCGTGACTGCCCAAATGAGTGAAGTGTGCGGTGATTCTAAGATCGACGGCACTCATCTGCATGTCATACTGACTGACAGTATTATTTCTCTTCCCCAGCAGACTCCAAGGGCATTTAAATTAAAGGTACAGTGTTCTGCACTAATATAAAGGCTCTCTGAAGCCTAGAAACACCCTTTTTATAAGTTAAATTCGCAGCGAATATATTCGACTCGAATCGAATTTATTCCGCGAATTCGCCGAATCAGCCGAATCGAATTTTTGAATAATTCGCTCATCTCTAATTACAACCTTTAAAATTACTTTAACTGTTGGAATGGTGTTTTCAGAATGATAAGCATGTGGAAAATCTTACTTTGCTGGTTACATTTCTACCTTTATATTTCATATCTCAGGTTTGTAACCATGCTACAAATCTACAAAATGGTTTACTTCCTTTTTGCAGAAAGTAACATATGTACAGTAAAGTGTTAGCTAGGGTAAAAGCTGCTAAACAATTTCTGATTAAATGTCAAGAAATATAAAGCATAGTACAGCCTGACCGTTGCATGGTGGAACATTAACAAATAAAGTAGAATAAAAACTTTTTTTTCATTTTTGAATTGAACAAGGAAGGATTATATCCCCAGTCAGGTTTTTTGCTGTCTGTGTTCCATTTGAGAGATTTCCCTTTAGTTCTTGTCCCATAGTCAAAACAGGAAGTGAGAGGAAGTCCCACCAAAGTGTGGGAATCCCTGGTTCTCACCAGGGTCATTAGACCTAGTGTCCCAATTGGAAGATTTCCCCCTGTTACTGATCTGCAACAATCTAAAAATTGTGATTTTTGTTTTCTAATTTCACTTTTATTGATAATGGTAAACAGGCAAATAGAGAGAGTGAATCTCTCTAAAAGGGACACAAATAAAAATAAGACCGGTGTTTCAACCCCTTTCCACTATATCAAAAACTTTTTTAAAAAGTTTGCCTTTAATTATACTTTAAATTGAACCAGTTAAAAAAATATGGATCTTTTATTGCTCATTCTTTTTAGCTAGGTTTTCAAGAATTAAGTAAGACTTTCCTTACAATTCTCATTGTTAAACATATAAAATAGTGAATTTTCTGAAAATAAGTAAGTAAGCTTATGAAAATAAAATACTTGTGGAACTACTTTATTATTAAATACATCAAGTATGGCCGTGTGTGGCTTATTTGTTTCAAAGGAATAGAGATGTAGAGACTTGTATTATTTAGTTACAACTTGCATGCTGGTTCTCTCTCTCTCTCTCTCTCTCTCTCTCTCTCTCTCTCTCTCTCTCTCTCTCTCTCTCTCTCTCTCCTATTTGCAACTTTGATATGGCTTCAACTCTGATGAATATAAAGGTACTGAAATATCCAGTGTTTTCACAATCTGTGGTTATCAACCTTATTATTTATATGGTATATGCACAGTGTAATATTGCAATAAAGCCATTATTAATTATGGGTAAATATCTTTAAAAAAATTGTTGAAATTCCAGAAATTAATGGTATCTTTTCATATCTAATGTCACTGGTCCCATTGCTCTCTAGCTTCCTTTACAATGAGGTTGGTTTACTAAAACTGGAGAGTGCAAAAGCTGGTGCAGCTGTGCATGGTAGTCAATCAGCTTCTAACTTGAGCTTGGTCAATTAAGCTTTGAAAAAAAAATGGAAGCTGATTGGTTTCTATGCAGAGCTGCACCAGATTTTGTACTCTCCAGTTTTAGTAAACCAACCTCTCTGCTCCTCATTCCTTAAATGTTTCTTCTTTTCCTCTCACAAGCTTCTCTTTAAATTCACGTCTTGTTTACTCTCTCCTACTTCATTCTTTTCTCTTTTCCCTTTATCACTTTTGCTGTCACATTTTACCTTGTCATCCATTGCTCATTGAGTGTACCATAACTATAAGACAAACCAGTTGGATAATTGTTGTTAATGCCAGTCAGAAAAAAAAATAAAGAGATAACAGGAATAAAATAATTTCATTAACATTTTTAATGTTTAGCCCTCTGACAAGATATCATTAAAGTAAAAGCCTTACACAAGTAAATGCTTGCATATTGAAATTTACCACTGAAATGCTCAGAACATAAGTGATTCCCCTACCTAGGTTGGTATCATATGGGAGCCGTACATTTTAAGCTACTGCTTAAAATCTGAGGTAGTTGTTGTTTTAATTCTACACTAAAATAGCATTGTAATTTCGGTAAAATACCTAGATCCTTCTTAAGTTCTTAATGTTTTAATTTCTTCTCTTCCTGTTTAAGTTATGATGCTCGTAAGTAGTGCATTCAACACTATGCACGACTTGGCTCCATAAAAGTACCTCTAATTAATAAAATACAAAATGACTATACTATTCATGTTAATGTATTGGCCAAGGAGATATATGACAGCCAAGTCCTCTTCAAAGAAGTATAATTCTTTTGGTGGCACTGTAGTACAAATGTGAAAATGAACACTGGCAGTTCTTAGCCTGTGACAAATTACCGAGACTAATAGTTGTCACTAGACTGGTTATTGATTATGCCATAAAACAGAATAAAACAAGAGAGGTGAAGAACACTCCAGTAAGCAAAGATGTAAAAATGACACCTGGGCCTAGAGTTCACTAAACAATAACTCAAACATATGCAAATTTTCATTTGTCAAAGACACATAAAAATTGGATGGAAGCTATTTACTGCCAAACATCACATACTCCAAGTCTTAGAAAAATACAGTTGATTATAGGTTCATTATTAACACAGGCTCAAAAATCAAAGTTTTATGACAATAGTTTGTGATCTATGGCACATAAAAATCTGTTTGGCTTTTGGAGTCAATTAGAATATATGCATAATATTTTATTCTGCACACAATAACAGTAAGACAGCATAGATGCCTGGAAGAACTTATGATTATTTATACATGAAAAATGTATATTTTTACCAATTATTGTTAAATGTTAGTCTAACAGTAATGATAATGAAAATACTGAGTTTTTACAAAACATAATTATGGTATTGTGAATTATGAGCACATTGGGTTTGATTTACAAAAATTAGAAGTTGTGCTCACGGCAATGTGATTGATTAATTTACAAAGTGAATGTTAATAATTGAGGCAAACCTGTGTTAACTTTGAATGAAAAAATTATTTTTGCTAGCACATGACTGAGCTCGTAAGCTACTGAAAATACAGGTTTAACTTATTTACTGTCAGGGCCTGGACTTGAACCTGGGACTTCTACTGTGTCAGGCAGCAACTCTTCTCAGTGATCTACCTGGGATGCTGGACAACACTCTGCCTGATCTATTGGATAATCCTGCCTTGTACCTTGTTTTCTCTTGAACCTTGAACTCCTTGCTCCTCCCATGAACTTCATATAAACGCCATGTCCATGCACTTCCTCCTTGCCAGATTATTTTGCCTTCCAGCCAATATCCCGCTCATCCTTACTGCTGCCGTTTATATTGTTTGTGACCAACTTTTGGCTTGTGACTGACTCCGCTTTTGTCTTATCCCTAAACTGTTTGATGTGCTCTTGGTTTCCAGCTTGCCCTTTCCCTGGTGGGGGGATCCTGAGACTGCGACCTGGTATTCACACACAGCCAAATCCATCTCCACCATTAGGAGCTCTGGTGAAGACCGGTGGATACTTAGATCCCGCACCTCAGGTGAGCCTGCATCATTCCCAGGGTGACCCGCTGGTGTACCAATCCTGCTGGTTTATGGTAAGCCTTACAACTGCTGTAGCAATTGGTCTCTGAACCTGACCACACACCGTGACAGAATAATCTGGCCCAAACATGGAGGCCGCTATAGCAAATGCCATGGCTCCTGTCAGGCAGCAAATTTCAGAGCTGCAAGAGTTTGGTGTTACCTACCAAAATAAATTTTCTGAACTGCAAAGTGTAGTAGAGGGGCAACAGGAAGAGATCCATGCTCTGCAGAGACGATTGCTGGACTTAAGTTCACGCGATGTTGCTAATACATGCATGCCTCTGCCACTCAAGTTCAATGGAGACTGCCTCCACTACAGGGGTTTCCTTAACCAATGCCGCATTTATTTCCAGATGCAACCTGCTGCATTTAATTCTGAGAAACAGAAGGTATTATTTGTTATAAACCTCCTGACTGAGGAAGCCCTAGCTTGGGCCTCTCCTTATATAGAGCAAGACAACGCAATGTTAAACAGCTTTGAGACTTTTGTGACTGCAATGAATCAGGTCTTTGATCCCAACCGCTGCGCTACCGCTGAAGCAAAGCTGCATAGTTTGTGGCAGGGTAGACGCCCTGTTGCAGAGTATACAACTGAATTTCGACAATGGATCTCAGATACCACCTGGAACCCAGCAGCACAAAAGAGTCAGTTCCGGCAAGGGCTCTCTGAACAGGTGAAGGATGAGCTCGCCAGATCTTGAGGAGTTCATCCAATTATGCATTCGGATTGACGAGAGACTTACAGAAAGGAGAAAGGAGAGATTAGGAATGGTTGGAAGTAATGGTGGCATGCGCTTCTCTGCTAATCAGTTCAGTCAGAAGGATCTAAACATTTCTTCAGATTCTAACACACCTGAACCTATGCAAGTAGATGCTATTAAAAGATCCATTTCTACTCAAGAGAAAGAGAGAAAACGTTTGGAGAACCTATGTTTATATTGTGTTGACTCTGGGCATTACGCAGTTAATTGTCCCAATAAAGTCAAAAGAACAATTACTGTGACTGATGTTATCCTGCCTGAACGCATAAATTCAATTACTCAGTCTATCTCGCCATTGGTCCATGAAGAAAATAAAGTTGGTCCTAAACAGTCTAATTTTGTTGTCCCTATCAAACTTCTCATTGAGGGCTATGAAATTCCTTGTTCTGCTATGCTGGATTCTGGGGCTGGGGGAAACTTTATGGACATAGAGTTTGCCCACAATAATAATATTCTCAGAAGAAACAAATCCGCCCCTATTGATATGGAAACGGTTGATGGTTCAACTTTATCATCAGGACCAGTTACTCATGAAACCATTCCTCTAGTACTCCAATTTCAGGCTGACCATTTTGAGACCATCAGCTTTCAGCTGATTACATCACCTAAATTTCCTGTCATCCTGGGCATCCCTTGGTTTTCTACCCATAATCCCTCCATCAACTGGGGAGCACGGACTATAAATTTTACATCCCCCCATTGCAAGGAACACTGTAGGAAACCATGTGGTACAAGTTCTCTACCAATCAGAGAATCACAGGCTGATATGGTAACTACACAGTCATATGACAACCTGTCTCCACAATACCATAAGTTTCGAGACATCTGTGATAAAAAGAATGCGGATCAATTACCTCCTCATTGTCCATACGATTGTCCCATTGAACTGCTTCCAGAAGCAGAAATACCATTCAGCCGCATTTTCAATTTATCAGAACCAGAATTAAAGGTGCTAAGGGAGTGGCTTGATGAGAATTTGGAGAAGGGCTTTATCAGACCCTCAACATCTCCTGCAGGGGCAGCCCTGTTCTTTGTTGAGAAAAAGGACTCCACTTTGCGTCCATGCATTGATTTTAGGGGCTTGAATAAAATCACTGTTAAAAACCGTTACCCACTCCCTTTAATCGCAGAAATGTTGGAAAGACTCTGCTCTGCCAAAGTCTTCTCAAAACTTGACTTACGGGGGGCATATAACCTGGTATGCATGGGTCAAGGAGACGAATGGAAAACTGCCTTTAGAACCAGATATGGACACTTCGAGTCCCTAGTTATGCCTTTTGGCCTATGTAATGCTCCCGCGACTTTTCAGCACTTCATCAATGATGTTTTTCGAGATCTGTTGGACCAGTTTGTTATTGCTTATCTGGATGATATTCTCATCTTTTCAGACAACTTGGAGGAGCATCGCAAGCATGTCTGCACTGTATTCAAAAGGTTAAGGATGAACCGACTTTATATCAAACTGGAGAAGTGTGAGTTTGAACAAACCCAGATCCAGTTCTTGGGATATATCGTTTCTTCAGGAGTGAGCATGGATCCCAAAAAGATCAAGGCAGTGGTGGATTGGACTGCCCCTGGAAACGTTAAGGAAATACAACGATTTATTGGATTTGCCAACTTTTATAGGAAATTCATAAGAAACTTCTCTAAAGTAATAGCACCAATTACACAGCTGACAAAGAAAGGAGTGCGCTTTGCATGGTCAACTGGGGCGCAAACTGCTTTTAGTAAGCTAAACACTCTTTTCACTTCTGCACCAATATTGGTACATCCAGTTCCTGAGCTACCTTTTATTGTGGAAGTGGATGCCTCAGACTCTGCTATCATTTCTCAGCTACGAGGAGAAAAAATGCAGCTTCATCCCTGTGCATATTTTTCTCATTTGATGTCATCAGCTGAAAAGAATTATGACACTGGGAATAAGGAGTTGCTGGCAATTAAGGAAGCTTTTTCTGAATGGAGACATCTGTTGGAAGGGGCTAAGCATCCTGTGACTGTCTTCACTGATCATAAAAATCTAGAATTCATCCGTTCTGCCAAGAGATCGTCTTCTAGACAAGCACATTGGTCACTTTTCTTTTTCCAGGTTCAATTTTATTATCTCATATCGACCTGGGTCAAGAAACGGTAAGGCTGATTCCTTATCACGGATGTTGTCTGGGCCTCTCCAGGAGAACAACTCTGAATGCACAATCCTGCCTCAAAAGAACTTTCTAGGGGCCACAAGTCCTAAGGCATTCTTGAATCTTCTTAAAGAGGGGTATGAGAATGACCCACTTCTCAATCATCCACCTAAAGACATTAACCTGACTTATAAGAATGGCTTTTGGATTCAAGGACATCATCTTTATGTACCTCAATCTGTTCGCGTGGAAGCTCTCAAGTTGGTTTATGATTCCAAACTTGCTGGGCATTTTGGAGTTTCTAAGACTGAAGAACTGTTATCACGTTCCTTTTGGTGGCCGGGGTACAAAAAAGATGTCAAACGCTATGTGGCCTCATGCTTGACCTGTGCACGCAATAAAATTCCCTGAGCCTCTCCTTTGGGGTTGCTTCAGCCACTCCCTGTTCCATCAAGACCATGGGGGTCTATTTCTATGGATTTTCTGGTGAATTTACCTCCCTCAAAAGGAATGACCACCATTTTGGTAGTTGTTGACCGTCTCACAAAAATGGCCCATTTTGTTCCAGTTAAGGGGGTGCCCACTGCTGAACTGATGGTTCGAGAAGTCTTTAAACTGCATGGAATCCCTGATGATGTGGTGTCTGACAGAGATGTGCAGTTTACTTCAAAATTCTGGAAAAGCTTTTGCTCAGCCTTAGGTGTTACAATCAATCTGTCCTCTGCTTTTCATCCCCAGTCTAATGGTCAGACTGAGAGAACTAATCAAACAATGGAACAGTATCTTCAATGCTTTGTCACTTATCTTCAGGATGACTGGGTGGACTGCCTTCCCACTGCAGAGTTTGCATACAACAATTTTGAGCATAGTTCCACTTCTCAAAGTCCCTTTTACTCAAACATCGGTTATCATCCAGTTTTTATTCCTGATCTCCCTATCACAACTCCAATTCCTGCTGTTACCAACAGACTAACTACATTGCAGGAGATTCAGGAGAAATTGATTGAGACTTTGAGGGAAGCTCAGGAATATTACAAAAATGCTGCTGACAGACACCGGAGAGCACTTCCTACGTTTCAAGTGGGTGACAAAGTTTGGTTATCAACAAAGAATTTGAAGCTGCATGTGCCATCTGCTAAGTTGGGTCAAAAGTTTGTGGGTCCTTTTCAGATTTCTGCCCAAATCAACCCAGTCACTTTCCGCTTAAAGCTTCCAGACAGTATGAGGATTCAGCCTGTTTTTCACAGATCACTACTCAAACCATTTCAGGAAAATCCTTTCCCTGGAAGAATTTGTCCACCTCCTCCACCTGTTGAGGTACAGGGTGAAGAAGAATTTGTGGTGGAGAAAATTCTTGATTCCAGGATCTTTAGGAATAAATTACAATATCTGGTTCAATGGGAAGGTTATGGGCCAGAAGAAAATTCTTGGGAGCCTGAGGAGAATGTTCACGCCTCTAGATTAACCTCCCTAGCGGTCTGATTATTTCAGATTTTTGGTGCTGAAAGCGGTACCATTATTTTGCATGGAAATATGTAGTTTGTTTTATTGTAGGCTGTAATATTTAGGAATAACTCACTGAAATCTGTCCGAACAAGAGTCTATTAAACATCCCGGGTATGATAAAATTTGAAACACAAAATCATAAATTATAATATAATAAATAATCATAAAAAATAATAATATAATAATACATTTAATTCAATAATATAATCAAACCAAAAACACTGAAATTTGAAATAGAGCGCCAAGTTCGCATATCACTGAGCAAAGTTGCAAAATTGTTTTCTGATGACGAATTTCTCCACGAATCATTATCACTCAATTCTGCAAGTGGTTCTGATTTACTCTCGCTGTTCTCTAGCTGATCTAAACCCGCTTTTGACCTAAAGGGATGCTTTTTGGACGCCATGGACTTTTCTAAGTTTCCAGGCAGAAAGAACAATCAAAATGTAGACAGGGGACAGGACAAAGCACTAGGGACAAAATGTATGTGAAATGGTTTGAAACAGCAATGTTTTACTATGTAAAATTTGTTTTGAAAATTTTTTTTTTTTAATTTTCAAATTTCCCGCCGGCGGCGGCGGCAGTACCCGTACGACCCGATGTCAAGGGGACCGGAACACAGAAGCCAGATGCCGGCATCAGCCGGAGGAGATGGCCAGGGACACTGCAGGGGACACATCGCGGGAGCGAAGGACAAGGTAAGCTCTGCAGGGACTCCCTATGCAGCGCCGCATGGTAAGCCTGAGTGTAGCTCGGGGTTACTGCTTTTGGTACAGAAAATTTACCCCGAGCTACACTCGGGAATACCGCCAGGGAGGTTAACAAGAGAATTCCACCAGAGGTTTTCTCACAAACCTGGCCCTAAGACGTCCAGAGGACGTCCTGGGAGGAGGGAAGTACTGTCAGAGCCTGGACTTGAATCTGGGACTTTTACTGTGTCAGGCAGTAACTCTTCTCACTGAGCTACCTGGGATGCTGGACAACACTCTGCCTGATCTATTGGATAATCCTGCCTTGTTCCTTGTTTTCTCTTGAACCTTGAACTCTTTGCTCCTCCCATGAACTTCCTATAAAAGCCATGTTTATGCACTTCCTCCTTGCCAGATTATTGTGCCTTCCAGCCAATATCCCGCTCATCCTTACTGCTGCCGTCTATATCGTTTGTGACCAACTTTTGGCTTGTGACTGACTCCGCTTTGGTCTTATCCCTAAACTGTTTGATCTGCTCTTGGTTTCCAGCTTGCCCTTTCCCTGGCGGGGGGATCCTGAGACTGCGACCTGGTATTCACACAAAGCCAACTCCATCTCCACCATTAGGAGCTCTGGTGAAGACCGGTGGATACTTAGACCCCGCACCTCAGGTGAGCCTGCGTCATTCCCAGGGTGACCCGCTGGTGTACCAATCCTGCGAGTTTCTGGTAAGCCTTACAACTGCTGTAGCAATTGGTCTCTAAACCTGACCACACACCGTGACATTTACTATCAATCACTGTGTAAAGTAAACATACAGTACATGTGGAAGGTGAACAGGCACTGGTCTTTTAGTAAATCAACCCTACTGATTTGCATGAGAATATACTGTATACAGTGTATATATACAATATATACTGCTCAAAAAAAAAAAGTATCACTTTTTAATCAGAGTATAGCATCAAGTTAATTAAACTCCTGGGATATTGATCTGGTCAGTTAAGTAGCAAAGGGGGTTGTTAATCAGTTTCAACTGCTTTGGTGTAAATGAAATTAACAACAGGTGCGCTAGATGGGTAACAATGAGATGACCCCCAAAACCGGAATGGTTTTACAGGTGGTGGCCACTGACATTGTTTTCCCTATTCATCTTTTCTAATTGTTTTTCACTAGTTTTGCATCTGGCTAGGGTCGTTGTCACTACTGGTAGCATGAGGCAATACCTGGACCCTACAGAGGTGGAACAGGCAGTCAAACTCCTCCAGGATGGCACATCAATACATGACATTGCCAGAAGGTTTGTTGTGCCTCCCAGCACAGTCTCAAGAGCATGAAGGAGTTTCCAGAAGACAGGCAGTTACTCTAGGAGAGCTGGACAGAAAGGAAAAAGGTCCTTAACCCATCAGCAGGACCGGTATCTGCTCCTTTGTGCAAGGAGGAACAGAGTAAGCATTGCCAGAGCCCTACAAAATGATGTCCAGCAGGCCACTGGTGTGAATGTCTCTGACCAAAGAATCAGAAACAGACTTCATGAGTGTAGCCTGAGGGCCTGACATCCTCTAGTGGGACCTGTGCTCACTGCCCGGCACCATTGAGCTTGATTTGCATTTGCAATTGAAAGCCAGAATTGGAAGGTCCGCCACTGATGCCCTGTGGTTTTCACAGATGAGAGCAGGTTCACCCTGAGCACATGTGACAGACGTAAAAGGATCTGGAGAAGCTGTGGAGAACTTTTTGATGGGAGGAAAGGAATGCAAAGGTAAGAGGCACTCTACTGATGGCTTATCTTTAGGAAAACAATAGTGATAATACAAGATGTTAAAACCTGTCTGACTGATATTTCATCTAGATACTAATCAGCCAAGAGATGTTTGACCTGACAAAAACATGGTTATACTAGACACTCAAGTTCATGGCCAACTTTGGTAAAGTTACTTATAGTCCTTATCATGAGAAATTGCATTACTTAATCTGGCCTTAATCCTTGTATCTCTTTGGAAGGAGTTTATTCTTCTGGGAGTAAATATTTTTTAACTCCAATTTCAACTAGATTAGGTGGCAATATCATGATTATAGGACCAGGCAGATGAACACTGTCAGAGGAAAACATTTATCAGACAGGTCAGGATACTTGTTCCAGTAACTATTGTTCAACTTCATGATAAACAGCACTGGCAGTGTCGGTATGCATCTCCCCTGATAACTCTCATCACTCCTACCCTATTTGTTGACATGAATGTGAACCTATGGCCAAGGCAAACTCTAAAGTTCATGTAAATGCTGTCTAATTCTGATACCTGATTGTAGTCAGATCATGTATGAACATTTGAATGCACACACAGATCTAGGGACTGCTTAAGTAATTGAAGACAAAAAATCTTTTTCATTAATTATTCAATATTGTCCACTTTGGGCTGACTGTTATGCAGTTTCCAGTGTAGGTCAATTTTGTCTGAGAGCAGCATGCTGCAGACAACCATGTGAGGATAATTTAGTACAGATATTATATTGTAAACACAGTTCAGTGACTGCTTGAAAGATTTAAGTCTTTACAGCAGGAAAATCCACAACATACAGGCAATTAAAATTTTGAGATTACCTATTACCTAAATAAGTAAATTATTTTATAAAAGCACTTGTAATGTAGCATGCAACTTAGGCTCCATTCACACTGGGCTTAAAAAATTGCCTGTTCTCTTGACAGAAAAAACACTGATATATAGTACACAGTTTAGGTGAGTTTAGGAGAGTTTAATGGATTTTTTTTTCTATCAGAAATCTGTAATAAAAAATGCAAACTAGAAGGGTTTTTTTTCCTGCCTCTAAACATTGAGCTTAAATTATGCCTCTAATTGTCCTAATGTGTATGTACACATAGGATAACACTGAGCTGCTTCTACAGGAAAAACACAAAACCTGTAGAAACAGTGATTCTTAAGCCAGTGTGCATGGAGCCTTAGATGGTATGGTGGTATCTTTGTATACTTTTCTGCAAAGTAGTGTTTATAAGTTAATAACAATTATATCGGCACAACTATATAGCACATTGTAACATAGTAAATAGTGGAATTATACTGAGTCTATATAAATTAACATTGTGTAGCTGGTAAAAGATTACTGTCACATGTGAACCACTAACTGAGAAATTGCAGCCAGGCAATCAATTTGCATAGTAATTATAGTTACAACAATTTACATGTCTTTCCCACTGTCTGTCATCATTAGTAAAAGTTATAATTTATCTATACTTAAATAGTGGGAGTGATGCAACAGACAGTAAGATATACTGTATATATCTAGTAAAAGAAAATATAATGGCTACATTAATAATGGCTACATTATTCTTGTTTACATTTTGACAGCGATTAGTGTCAAATGTATTGCTTGTTTCCATATATTTGCTAAGTCAAATTCAGAGCAAAAGAAGTTTTTCCTCCATATTGTACACCAAAATAAATGTTTTTTTTAAATAAAGCTATTTCAGGGTAAAAGCAACACATACATAGAACCATTTATAATAGACAAACTAGTAACTAAATATAATAACCACCTAGTGGATTTCTGTGTATGTTTATCATTTCCAACACTAATGCCAGCCATAGATAGTTCAAATTATTCGAACCATGTATGGGCAGGCTGATCATACCCAAGTTGATTTATCCATCTATTTGGGTACAACCAGCCTGTCTGATATTACATGTAGTTATTGTTAGCGGCTATTATAGTCACTAGCAGTAATCACCGGCTTAAGTCTTTTGTCTGAAAGCTTGTTCTGATTGTACATTCCTGTATTCTGGATCTAAGTAAAAAATATGTCATAGTCAAGACTCTAGGTACCAGTAAAAGTGATGGTTGATTACTCTCAGCAGATGATGATGATGATGATGATGATGATGATGATGATGATCATTTGACATGATGACGTTGTTGCAAATGTCATTCTAGTATAATACAGTTTCATGCTAGATGTACAGACTTAATTAACGTTAAATATTCAGTATAGTATTCAATAATAATAACAACAATAATAATTTTCTATCAGTAATGGTATGTTTTAACTTACTTCTGCTACCACTACTTCTACTACTGCTAATACTTCTACTACTACTACTACTACTACTACTACTATTATTATTATTATTATTATTATTAAAGGTTTAGGTTTGTTGATACCATGCGTGTAAAGCAAGTTTAAGTTTTATGGTCCTGGCAAAATTTATGTGCAGATTTTCCCAGGAGGATTTTTTTAAACCCATAATACAAAGCATGGCATTTGAACTATGGCCAGCAGGCTTAGAAAGGTCAATTAGCGGATTTTGTATAAACCAGTTAGCTTACTATAAAAGAAGGGGAGCAGCTATAGGTCAGTGCATTGGAAGCAGCTTTGGGGAAAGAAAAGGAAAACCTGACAAACTGCATAAGAAGATATTAGTGTCAGTTAGGAAGCTGTACTTTAATTCTGAATTCTAGCTCATTGAGCAATCAACCCCTTTGGGGTGCTCAAAGTGCAGCATTAATTTACTACTTATCAACTCTTCTTGGAGCTGTCCTGTTTACAGCACACCACTGCTACATTTGAGGTGAAAAAAAAAATAAGTACAAGGATGGTAAACCACCATATATTATGTCACTCACATCTCCCTTGTGCCCATAGTAAATTAAAAAGTAATTTGTGTAGTAAAACACCTGTCTGTACTCTTTGTCTCTAGCATATTTCAACCAATTCTTTCTCATTAAAAATGTCCTACTGCTGAGCAGTTTTACACAGCTATATCAT
The DNA here is from genome assembly GCF_062004578.1 of Staurois parvus. Taxonomy (NCBI): domain Eukaryota; kingdom Metazoa; phylum Chordata; class Amphibia; order Anura; family Ranidae; genus Staurois; species Staurois parvus. The sequence continues at coordinate 8,143,089 of NW_028318492.1, read as the reverse complement.
CTGCATTTTCTTAACATGTAATATGAGAGTGTAATAGAAAGCTAGCCATTGGCAGGGCAGTTTTTCCATCAGGGTAAACAGGAACAGCCACACAGAACTACTAGCTAATTTCTATCTTCCAGTCAATGTGAGCTATTACTGCTTGATGAAAATGCTGCAAAAGTACCTTTTTTTTTTTCAAACTGAAATGAGACAGATCGGTATGTTGCTGCAGTTCTATGTTATTGTTATTATTATTATTATTATAATACAGGATTTATAAAGGACCAACAGTTTGCATAGAGCTTTACAAACTAAAGGGAGACACACAGTACAGTTACAATAAAATTCAACACAAGAGGATTAGGAGAGTCAAGCTATGTGAAAGAAAACTAACTGTGACTATTGCTAACTATGTAGGACATATGAATTGTTATAGAAAAAATGCAATAAAATATTCAAATATGTGCTGTTCATGTTTACTGTTGTGGAGACTGTCAATAAAAATCATACCATAACACCATGCACAGTTTTAAGTAATTCCACATAACTAATGTTTACTACCACTACGAATACAACTTCCACTCTCACTGGTATGACTACTGCTAGTAATAGTACTAATACTACTATGAATAATAAATGCTTTTAACAGCAAAAATGTTTTTGTAAACACAATGTCAGTTTTTTTTTTATAATAAAAGTTTGCTTCAATCACATATTCAAATACTATAGGAGTCAAATGAATTATGGTATTATTTGTAATGTTAAATATACTGTAAATAGCAATGTAACTATATTTTCAATTCTGAACAAGGGAAAAAAAATACATTTAAGAAATAGGCATATACTAGAAAAAAAACCTTGCAAGTTTCTTAGCATTTTACTAAATAGTATAAATCAAGCTACATTATTTGAGACATTAGCTGTATTTTGCTGAGTGCCTCTGTGCCCATAAACAAGGGTTGTAGTAGGAATGGAAGCTGTGCGTTCTATGTCTATGACCTAAAGCCTTTTGGATGGTGGACAGGGCTTGATTTTAACTTCTGAGTAGTAAGAATGGTGAACTGTGCAGCAGACAACATGGTAAAATATCTACATGAATCCAAAGCTAAATCACAGGAAATTACTATAAGGGGACAGATTTGATTCAAGCAAATCTGTATCCTGAGACTCATACTCACAGACAAATGTCCTGCAAGCAAACTACCCACAGAGCAGTGAAGAAAATGACTGTGTTACTGATTACCAAAACAAGTGTAAAAATACACTTGTGACTTGTTCTTGCCTTATCAGGTTCAAGACTAATGTGGACCAGTGATATTGTTCAAATATCTAGCCAATTACCTTGGTAAAAGTAAATTACTAAGTTCCAGAGGATAATATGTCCTGAAATAGTAAGAAAAAATGTCTGTCTATTATTATATTACCAATAGAAAGTTTCCTCTCCAAAATGAATGTGCTCTTTTAAAATGAACCTATATGTTGCAAACAGTTAGGAAAACTATCATTTAAAAACACATTAGCTCTAATGTATCCTCAGATACAAACTACTTTACATACATTGCCTTTTACCCTTGCCTTTTTCAAAAGACCTGTATTCACAGATGCAGACCTATTGTTAACACTGCTTTGTTTACATTTAACTGGTCTACAATGTACAATCTAGAAAAAAGCATACCTACCAGAACAGGTAACAAGAAAAAAATATTAAAACATATTTAAATCCCCGAACAAAAAAAAATATATATCAGAGCCTAGCAGTCCATAAATGTTCTGGCTGCATTAGTTTCCTTATTTAAGGTTCTATTTCCTTGTTTATGCCTATTAATACTGTGAATAACATACTTCCTGTCCTTGGGTGGCTATGCTCACTCACTTCACTGTATCTATGGAGGGAGCCATGCTTGTCACTCCAACACAGAACTACAAACATATTTTCCACTCTTCATCACTGTTTCATAAAGGGTGGGAGAATTAGAGATTACAGAAGATAGCTTGGAAGGAAGATAACATTGTGTGATATACAGGGGCGGACTGACCATTTGGAAACACGGGCACTGCCCGAGGGCTCGGGGTCAGTAGGGGCCCCATAAGATGCCCCTGGTACCTTTTTCATAGGCTTTTTTGAGTTTGGGCAAGAACACAGGGGCCCCATGATCCCCTATAGCCCGGGGGCCCTATGAGTTGTCAGTCCGCCCCTGGTGATATATCAATTTAATTAACAGGATGTTACAAGGACACTGGCAGAATCGCCATGTATTTTCTGTACTTTTTTGGACTTTTATGCAGCCACCATATTTAAGGACTAGTAATCTATATTATATTTCAGCTTTTATTTGTGGACCTATATATACTCTATGGATTCCCTTAGAATAGCAGTCTGCTTTCTACAAGTGATTGTAAAAACACAGAATAAGGAAATGGACAGGGTTAGGCTAAATAATATACAGGGGTCTGACTTTTTCTAGCAGATGTTTCTCCAGTGATTACAGCAGTGCAGTGGAATATAGAAATAATTTTATATGGCTTATAGCAAAGAAAGCATTGAGGTCGATTTACTAAGGGAGTGAAGGATGTTCACTTAGCAAAGTGAATTTTCACTTAAATCAGCGAAACTCTGATTACTTAAATCATCCAATCTTGTACAATGAAAGTCATTTTTGTATTCCCCTGCACATGTTTGGGTATAACATAGCCTCACTTCAGTTGCTACATTAAGGGGAAGTTTCATTTTCAATACAAGCATACTCTATTGTTTTGTGGTTTAACCCCATCATACTAAACAGCGTTGTGTATTTGATCAGTGTAAACTCCAGGCAGTGTGAACATAAACAAAGCAATATGCCCGTTATGTATTTTTATTTCTCTGTGCTAAGTAAGATGGCATAAGTATAAGGTTTTATCTGCAACGTTGCCAAATGTCTTTGGATACATATAAAGAGTGAACATGTTTCAAAGGTGCAGTTATCCTTTGAAAAAAACAGCATTATCATATTGTAGGCTACAACAGATACCTGCACATACTGTCAGGTCATATAAGTGCAGTTACACCATATCCTTTCAACTTCTGTGGGGTAAATGTTGTAATTAAATATCATTCTCCCCCCCCTCTAAATGGGAGTGCTGATTCATTTTAAACATGTTATCATAAAGAAGGTACTTAAAGTCTAAATATAAAAATTGTGTTCCAGGTACACCCTTAAATAAAGTGTAAAGTGCTTTAGAATTTTCTAAAATGCACCTAAAAGCCTAAAAATAAAAAAGGTGTACCTTTTTTTTTTTTAAATTCTTAAAGCTCAATTTTTTAACAGTCCCCCAGCAGGTGTCTTAAATAAAACCATATCTGGGTGCAAGAGCTGTCCTCTGTAGCAATTTCTTTCTGCTGCTATGGGGGAAATTTTCTAAATCTGATCCACTCAGAATATGGTGCACCTGTGCATGGTAGTCAATCAACTTCTAACCTCAGCTTGTTCAATTAAGCTTTGGCAATAAAACCTGCAAGCTGATTTTTTTTCTATGCAGAAGTGCACCTGATTTTGCACTCTCCAGCCTTAGAAAATAAACTCCTATATGTCTTCAGACTCCAGGATTGAATAACACCAAATCTCATTCAATCCATAGACTGAGGATATTTTGTGAGTGCAGGGAGTCATGGACCTGCCCTTTGAGGAGGCGTCACTGCTGTGTAATAGAATTACATAAAATCATGCAGAAACCATCACATTAGCCCTACACCCTGTATCTTTGAGGACTACATTTCTCTGGAAAATCTCTGATAATGAAGAAGACCCTGGATGCACATTTAGTGCACATCTAGACAAGTCTGAAAACATCAGGGAAAAGCAAAAAAATACTGTGACGGGAGGGGACTCTATGGTAACTGGGGATACAATTTCTAGAAAATTACAAGCATAACATGGAAGAATGTGAATGGGCAGCAAAATGGAGAACATGTTGTAATCTAATGAAACATAAACCTTTACCCCTGGTCATTATAGCAAATATGTGTGTAAAAAAATATATTTAGCTCTATTACAGTTTATTGTAGGGTACTTTTTATTTTAGGTATTGCCTAGTTGCCTTCTCATTGCAGCACACTTGAGTTATAAATCTTAAAGATGTACATCCTGTCTTCCCTACAGGATACATCAGCCATGTTATTAAAACTGTGTTTTAAACACAGCACTTAATTGTGCCCATAGTGGCACATAGTCATGCTTGTGGACCTTTCTAACAATGTTTGCACACTCAGTAAATGTTAGTACTGGAACTCTACTGATCTCTCAGTGGCAGGGCAGTAGAAATAGACTTCTAGGATTAACACAACATTGAACAGAAAATGCCCCCGCACATTACAGTATATACAAATGCAAATCAGCTATGGTATATGCTTATGCTGTGTTAAATACTGCAATAATCATTTTTTGCACTTTTTTTTTTTTTAATTTTATTTTTTGAAGCATAGTGTGTATTGCAGATCTAATAACGCATCATGACAAATATCATGTTTGGAGACTGAACAGAGCTTAAAGCTGATTTCCCACATTACTCTCACTTTAAATAGTTTTTTTGGGCCAGGTTGGCCCGAATTAACTATTTCCTACACTAACAGATGCCCCCTCTGGGCGTGCTGTATAAACTGTATGCAGCCACAGTTACGTACAGTATACAGCACCATGCTCTGGCTGTGGGACACAAACATTCCAAAGTTGAGTTGGAGAGGTGGGTGGATGAAAAAACAATCTCCACCTCAACCAGTCAGAGGAAGATTTGTATTCAATCAGAGAATCATTTGTCCAAACGAACTAGTTACAATGAAGATCAGCTTTAATGCCGTAAAAGATAGAGATGATTGTTCAAAACAAAAGCTCCAAAACAGCTTCATTTGGTTAGAATTCTATAGAAGATCTACCATAGTGCTCCATTATATTTTCAATCAAAAGCCATCACCAAAACTACAGGCTTTGCTAAAGATATTTTAAATATGTACAGGTTGTGAAATCAACAAAAGGTCTTTTGGGGTCTAGGCATTAGAAAATACTTATAAGAGGGTATTCTCTTGAAAAAAAAAAAACAATAAGGCAATACAAGAAAATTTATAGGTTCCTAGTATTATAGGTCACCATTATCATTAGAACCTACAGTAGGTACACCTTCCATGAATTTGGGACTCATGAGAAGTTATTGCAGTCCTAATATCATTAGTTATACTGTAACTTTGAAATGGAATTTTTTGAGGTTCCAGAAAAATGGTAATTTCTTAGTGCCAAAAATGTTTTAGCGATACTTAGTTGACCTGTTTAAAAAAAAAGGTAAGTGCATCTTCTTTGAAATATCAGGCTTCTTAATACAATGAATGATCATGGACACTGAAACTAAATCACTTCATGCCAGTTCATAAGCTATCTCTACTTGTATTTCAGAGGAAGTGCATCTAATTAAGAAATCTGATATTTAAAGCCATTCAATCTTACCAAGAAAGAAAATCACCATCACATTATAGGTATAAGCCCTACTAAAAAATCATCCTACTTATTTTTCCATTACAGTATTACCAGCAGCACACCACCAAAGCCTTTGGAGCAGTTTGTTGTGATCTAGGAATTGATTTTTGTCTTATTTAATAATTTTATCAGAATTTATTGCATATTAACTGAAAACTTTGAAATTATTCCTATCTGGTTGAGTTAATTAAAGTGTTTGAAGTAGGAATGGCAGTAGTGAATATATTCTTCCAACAGTATCAAGTTATACATTCTGTGCTAATATATGGAGCTATGTTTAAAGATTTACATCAGTCAAAATGGTAAATGATCCCTTAAAATATGTACAATACATACAGCAACTTGTTTTTTATTCAGATATTGCTGCACTGCAGCTGGCCACTCCTGCTGATGAAAACTGTGCTGTTGCTGTTAATCTACTGAAATTTTAGACTGTGTGGACTGAAAATTCCAGATTTCCATCAATAAACGTGATGTTCCAATTACTGCGTTGTTCTCTAGTAAAATTCCTATTTACACATCCATAATAGAAAAAAAAAAATTCTAAAAGACTATGTGAATAGTGGGACATCAGGCCACTAAGCACTATAAACAAAAGTTTGATTACAAAAACTGCTACTACTTTCAAGAGTTGTGAGAGTGGTAGAAATAGTATACTTTGATATGAAGGGGAACTGATAAAAAGCAAGCTCAAAAGCAAGTTTAAAAGCAAATTTAAAAGTAGCATTAATTTAATAACACAGATGTTTTTTTCTTGACCTGAGTGAGTTGCGAACATAATGTAATATATTTTACTTTTTAGTAAATCATTTGTTAGATTACAAATGTAAAATAAAATAAAATTCTAAAGAAATTACAAAGCAAATTAATAAAGATACCTATTTCCAAAAGCTTATATGTACAGCTATGTGTTTTACTAGCTAACAGTGATACAATGTAACAGTGAATGAGAAAGAAAACTAAAGTTCTGGTCTAGAGGTCTGCCAATGAAAATTACACAGAAGCGAACCAGTAGTCTGAAAATATCAAATGCTAGTTGTCTCCAGTGAAAAGGTGGCTGGAAGGTTGATGATTCCAGTTCATTCAGTGCTCACTCCCAAAAGTTAAATCAGTAAAATGCATTAAATAAAAGTCACATTCCCTAATCACTCCTGGAATGATACCCAGTCTTGGAATAAACTGACATTCATGGCAAGGAAAGTGCTGTCGCCCATAACAAAACATTTTCACATAACTGATCTGACTAAAGTAAGATTAAATTGATTGACTGCTTTGGGTTGTTACACTTTGCATTGTCTTATTAAATAATATACGTTGTCAAGATTCAATCCCAACTATGTAGCTGTTCTAAGAGGCAGCTTGTGTTTTCTAAAATGCTCAACAGCTCCTATTCTGAATGCTTCTATATTGATTTCTTGGCAGAGAAGTACAAAACTCAGACATAATTTGCCCTTGTGCTTGCACTCTAGACATGGTGTAAGTCCCATGTATGTACTGCTTACCTATGTACTATACACTCTTATCTTTCTGACCAAGGCAATATTTAGACATCTAACAGCCCTTGGTTAAAAAAAGGTGGTGTCCTTTTATATACTATATGATTAGCAAGAACTAGAATGCACTGTTGGATGTTTGATTCTTATGCAAACTATTTAACCCTAGAGACATTAGAACACGAAAAGGAAAGATTTATATGTTCCGAACTATAAAAAGCCTTCTGGCACTGTTAAACACTCTCTGTAACGCTTAACCACTAGTTACGAATGTTCAGTGGTAGACATAGAAGGGAAACAAATTAAGAAGTAGTTATCATCATTTGGAAATCTCTATTCTTTGTGTTGCCCCGAGAACCCTGCTGCCCTAAGCTTTAGCCCAATAGTGTCATTATGGTAAATAAAGCCATGTTCTTATCTACTCCTTTTATGGATATCTGAAATTATAAATTGATTCCCCACCAAATAACCCCATCTCTCCCTTTAACAAAACTCAAACTACAACAGCAGACCTAAGACAGGCAGAATGATTTTTTAGTCAAACTGTAAACTACAGTACATACATAAGTGTCTGCAGCAGAGATGAATAGACTACTGCCAATATACTTGTTAAATTGCTGAGCAGATAGACAAACAGCCTATGCATTCCTAATGGTGATTTCTGTGCATTCTCGTTAGTTCACAGACATCTGACTTCATGAAAGTCCAAAACATGAATGACCACAGGTAAGCTGTAGTAGTATGAACAGGGGCAGGTCTGAATTGGAGATGATGTTACATTGAGACAAATTTTAAAAAGGTTTGGGGGTCACATGAGGAATTATGTTTAATGATCAGTTAATCTTTAACTATGAGTTATGTGTATATTAGATTATTAGTTGCCTAGTTCCTTCATCTTACTATTTGAATCCAAAGCAGATCATGGCACTGTTGTTTTTTGATAAAATTATACAGATCACAATGGTCATCTGGGTACTTGTGACTGGATTTGACTTTATAGGAAAAGGAACCAACAGAGCTTGCCAAAGAACTATACAGATGGTAAAACAACTATTTGCAAAAAGTATTACATGATCAAGCATTGGCCAGTCAGAAACATTATGATCCTATTCTGTACTCTTCACGCTGCACAGTAAGTTGGTCTCTATTGTGACCAAAAGCTAGTACGTCTCACTACTTCTTTACTAGCTTTTAAATTATGACTGGCCCACTAGTTAAAAATAAATCACCGATGGTTAATTGAAGCATAGTGCTATTGAAACTACTCAAGTCTTCACAGCTCCCAGCAAAGTACAGTATATACGACTTCTGTTGTCATTTGTGCTTTCTAATAAAAGATACAGCAAGTACAACTCTATTGGCTGCAGCACAGTTAATGCTAGGGCCAGCCATAAAAGATCCAGCTGTGTTTCATTAAACCATCTAGTCCACATGCTCAAAGGATAAGTATCAACCCATATGTTCATAATGAAATAATCACATCAAACCTAGGACTGCAGAGACTGGAATTAAATGATGCAGATATTATTACCCGTGCCATAAACTAAATGGTCACAGAGTACAAAATCACTCTAAGCAAATGGATACATTCTAAAACATACAGATAGGGACACGTGAGTTGCTATCATAATCTTAAATGTTTCTGGATAACATACACATTGTCAAACTTTATGTAATAAAACATTACAAATACATATTGCATAAATTGATCACTGCAACAAATTGATTAACAATCCCAACATGAATAAAAAAAAATTTAAGAACTGTTAATTGATATTCGAGATCTCTAGTCTGGTTTTGAATGTAACAAAGTGGCCCAGGGATCATAAGCATATGTGGTCAATGATGTAAATTGCAACTGAATTGCAATGAGTGAGGGACACTGTGGCATCACTCATCATGGTTGACAATGGATCTACATGAGTGAGTGATGTGATTAATGTTAGATTTACATTTTGTATGAAATACTTTTTCTTCAGTTTCTGTGTTTATTTACTTTGTCACTTTTTTTGTGAATGAGTAACAAGGGGTACTATATACCCCTTACTCATTCATGTTAAAGATGCTGGATATCTGGGGGTCCCTTATCCTAAATAAGGCTTCTGGATTCTGCTATGTGCCCCTGCAGGCCCACTACATCTGCTGCCCAGGGATGTGGGGATGAGGCTCTTGTCCTTATCAACATGCAGACTGTCTGGTCAGTTATAGAAAGGGAAACAATAATGCATCTTCTCCACTGTACCATATCAGGACACATGTTCTCAAGATTTGGAGGGCCCCTTTCGCAAGACATCCTGTTTTTATGTTGATGGGACTGAGTGTTGGATGTGAGCTCTATTAGGGGGACTTAGAATGTGGACATCCACCTCAGAATAAGAGGGTTTCCAGATATCTGCCCCAACTCCCATGTGAATCAGAATGGGGCAAGTAGTACCTCTTGCTACTCATTCACAAAAAAATGACAGTCATAATAGAAAAAGTATTTTGTGAAAAAATATAAAAAACGTGTCCCATGATGTAAATGCAAGGTCAGTCATGTTGTCAAGTGGTGTATATCATTTGTCAACCACAATGAATGGCAACTGTTGACCTACTGACACAAACACAATGACCCGAAATGGCGATGCTCTCCCTTTGGACTTTAACCACAATTAGTTAATTGTCAGCTAAAAGTCAACAAACCTATTGGGGATACTGGCTGACATCATTGACCAAATAAGGTTCTTACTATATTTGGTCAATAGCATTACCTTTGATTCCTGATGACCTCTTTCAAATTTAAAACAAGATGGCAAGTGGGCAGCCTAAGGCAGTTATTTACTGGGAGTAGAAATACCACCACCAAATGAATGACTTCTAGCTGCAGCAGCCTGAGGTTCTGGCAGGTAAACTGTCCAAATGTGGATAATTAGTTCACCTATTCAAAAAACTGTAAACAGCTTAGATCCAGGTCAAATTCATGGTCAACCCAAATCCAAATTGAATGCCTAATTATTACAACAGATTCACACTGTGCTACTTATACTTTTATTATATTTTAAGAAGATGACATAGGTGCATGAACACACTTTCTAAAAAGTTGTACATGTTTTGTTACAAACAACAATACACATTTACAATCCTGAATATTTCTGCATGTTTTGCTTATACAGCATATACTATATATATATATATATATATACAAATATATATTCTATCTCTGTTGTAAGGTGGGACAGCCTCAACTGGTATTAGCTGCAGTAAACCATGCATGAGAGCATTTCTGCACTTTTATTCAGCAAGGCAGTGAACAAATATAGCATTAATGCAGAAGGAAATTTTACAGCAAGTCCATAGTATAAAACAAAAGAAAACACCTGCTTGTCCCAACCCTAAAGGGTGTACTTAGTGAGTTTTAAAAAAAAAAAAACAGGCAGCTCTGGTACCTTTTTAGCATTCTATTAGCAGTCATCCTTTCCACAGGCATTCACAGCAACAGGCTTTCACAACACAAAGTCAAAAAGGGCAAGCTCTGACCTTCAGTCAACTAAGATAAAAAAGGCCTGTGGTCAGCTGAGACTAATTAGTGCAACCGATCCCATCCGCAGATCCATGCTGCTGTCAGATTCTCATGAACTGTTGTCCTAATTTCAAATCAGCCCGCCTTGTCCGGTAATTTCCCTATAAAGCACCAGAGCCCCTGACAGACAATCAGGTCTGAAGAAGAAGCTACTGCTTCGAAACGCATCACCTGATATTTTCCTGCTCTGCCATTGGTCGCCCGCCGAGTCCCTGTCTTCCTTGCGGTCCACGCTGGTTTCGGCACCATTTTCAAACTCACTGCACTGCTGACAGCTGATGGCTCCATCCCCGTTCATCCTGAAGGACTAGGACCCACACCACTGGTGGACTTATGGCTTACCAAAGGATTACCTTACCATGCTTCCTTACTCATCATGTTTGTGAGTAGTTTTAATACCCTATGTAATTAATAAAATAATAACCCTATACACTCAGATCGGTGCCCCCTTCTGTCCGTTTTTATCTCCAGCAGAGTACTGCTTCACTCTATAGGGAGTTTCCTTCACCTGCCATACACCATTTAGGATCCCTGGATTGTGGACTTTTATGTCTTATCTGTCATTTTTTATTGTATCATCTTTTTATTGTATCATCTTTGATTTGTACTATTAATCTATACATATTCTGTTTACTTATATCCCCCATCCCTCCCTCCTTTATTTTATACTGACCATCCACTCTATTTTATTATTTTATGCTGAATCCCCTTCCAGCATCGATTTGTTCTTTTTTTTCCTCCTAATTAGTTCAACCTGGCTATCATTCATGCACCTTGGACCGGAGGCTTATACCCACCTAAAGCTCTACAAAGCAGCTGGGCTCCAAAACTCAGACCAGCACTTTTTAAGATGTGAGAAAAAAACAAACCCTGGAGATCCTCACTTGTCAAAACAATGTATTTGTTTTGTGATACTTTAGAGATTAACTTGTAACATTTTTCAGCTCCTGACCCTCTCCCTCCAGTCCTCCCATGACAGCAGATGGGGGATTGTCTCCCTGTATCGACTGTAACAATTTAAAAACAGCACAGCCATGCAGGGCTCCCCCCACACAGCCAAGTCATTCAATCACAGAGGTCTGTGACTGAATGAACTACAACTACATTCATCCTACTTGGCTGACAGCTTGCAGTTCTCAATTAATTGCAAGGGCACTGGTGAGTGCTCTTATAGTTCATTGGTTCTTCTTGCAATTCAGTAACTGCCTGTCCATACTAGGTACATGCTGGCAGTGTACTAAGAGTCTGCAGGAGCCCGATGTTGCACCTGTAGTCTATTGATTGTGGGTGTTATGCTTTACAGGCTATAGTATATATAAAAAAAAATAATAATAATAAATGCACATTTTTTTGACCTGCAAAAAGATGTGCATTTAATATTTTTTTTTTATAAAAGGTGAACTTATCCTTTAAACAGAGTTGTCTGTGCCTTTTGACACCTCCCAGGAAACCAGACTACGCAGTAGAAGTTACTGATCTTCTATGCTGTGACATCATTGCTGATTCAGGTGGGAGAAAAACACCACAAAAAAATTACACAAGTGTATTGTAGAAAGGGTCTTTCCTTATTTGAGCACAGTCATACACATTATAAGAACCAAGCACAATTTTTTTTTTAATTAAAAAATGTATTTCAGCTGCATTTCTTACTGGATTGTCTCCAGTCCTACTTCTGTCTCCAAGTCCTAAGTGTCAAAAAGGATCTGAGCTGCTTATGCAAGCACCCTAAACAAGGTCTATAACTTATTATAACAACAACCAGTGAACAAGCACCTATCTATTGCAGTTGTATTTCACAAAAATGTAACACTGAGTGAAAAATGGCTAAATAATTTATCTATCACAGTACTAAACTCAAAGCATTGTATGAATTTTATTACGATAGAAAGACTGGATTTTGATTGCTACTGAGATGGTATGCGCCCAATTGTTCTCTGCTTATATAAGTTGTAGTTGTAAGTATTTTATGAACACAAGTGAGTCCCAGTGAATATGTGGGCCTGTCTTATGGATATGCAGGCCCGATGTATGCTTGGTTCACTTGCCTTTTCAATCTCAGTATGTAAGTGTCACTACTGGTTTATGTATTACATTAGGGCAGTGTTTCTCAACTCCAGTCCTCATGGACCCCCAACAGGTCATGTTTTCAGGATTTCCCTCAGATGAAACAGCTGTGGTAATTACTAAGGCAGTGAAACTGATCAAATCACCTGTGCAAAATAATGGAAATCCTGAAAACATGACCTGTTGGGGGTCCATGAGGACTGGAGTTGAGAAACACTGCATTAGGATAATATGAAGGTAGGTGAGGAACTTCATACTGCAAAGCAAATTTATAATAAAGTGTTTCACTATCTTGAAATGTTGAGGGTGATGACAAATGATGAAATGGTGGTAAGGGTGGAGGAACCACATCATGAAAATAACAGAAAAATATGGAACAAAGGGTTTTATGTTACTTTTTGTAAATGAAAACAATTAGAGGAGGAAAAAGATGGTGGTGGTGGTGTGTGTGTGGAGTGGGGGGGATAGCAGATTCCTCCTTTAATCTTTAAGCAATTTATCCTTAAAGTGCTAAGAGTTGCTGCATATGTGGCTAATTGTGCCTAAAACATTGCATACAGAGAAAGCTTTTGTTGTTCTAAAAAGCAGATGAGTGATAGTTAAAACACCACATACATAAAAAGCTTGTGTTGCTGTTACAAGAGCAAAACATTTGTAGGATAGAAAGCATTCAAAAGAAAAAGGCAGACTTGGGTGATAGTCAAAGTTTCTTGTTGTCTGATAAGGTAGTTCACCTACCTTAGTCTATTCCTGTATAACTGTATTTAACAAAGATCAGTTCTTTAAGGTTTCATTAGAAGTAAAGTAAAAATAAACGTACTTTTGTCATCTTCCTGACTAATGCAGAAAAGCTGAAGAAAGCCTGAGGCATTTTTTTTCAAGACTTCTACTTCTAATTACACTGGGGTTCGAATTTGTTTTGCACAGAGTACAAACTGCGGCTGTGAGCTGATCCGAATGTGCCCAGATTTGAATTCAGAGCTGATTTACAGCTAATTAAGTAAATATTTCATGTGCATCAGGTGGCTTGTCCAATGTGAATCTGCACTGCAGCATGCAAAATAAAATCACATTTTGTGATGTACAGTATGTCCCTATGGCAATCAGCTATCACCAAAAGCTTACAGCCAGTATCAAATCAAACATACACATAAATATGTTTTAACTACATTTCTGAATTCACCATAGGACAAATAACAGTTAGGGCTACTTCCAGGTAATGTTGTATAGAATATCAATGCAAATAACCATATCTAAAGGATTTTCAGGTAACTATTTACACAACAGGCCTGCAAGTGAATTCTCAACTCACTGAGGTATCAATTTATTATTCTGCAATCCCAGCTACCTCACACCATGGCTGTACACTATGTAAAAAGCTTTAAGGGGAAAGTATGTTTATTAACACTGTCACTTCTCTTCTCTGAGAAGGAGAGGGGAAGAGAAGGGAAGAAAACAGCTGCAATGTGAGGATAAAGGAGCGTGGTGCCAGTGATCTTGCATGATAATGCAAGATGTCAAAGATCACAGACTTAGAGATTGGGATTGTTGAGGGGGAGTGTATACTGTATACAGTATATATATATATATATATATATATATACTGTATACACCCACCCTCAACAATCCACTATATATATATATATATATATATATATATATATATATAGCATATATTTACATTTACAGCAACTGAGTGTAAGAAGGTGCATAGAGCAAAGGAAACAATTAATAATAATTTAATATTTTTTTTTCTTCTTTAGCCTTTTGTAATGACTCAGGTGGCTGCTTCTCACTCAGTGTCATCTCTTCTCCTCCTAGGTAAATTGAATACTGCAGATAAGATGCAGTAGGCACAATTACAACTTGTATCCCTGTATTAAGCATACAACTAATGGTTTAAAGTGTATTTCCACTTTTCAGCCAAATTGATAACACCTACTTTATATTTGTTATATGTTCTCATTCACGTAGTATAACTTGGAGAATTACAGTTTACCTTTTTTCATAAACCCAAATAGAAAGGTCAAGACACAGACACTTGAAGTAACCACTTCTCCTGAGCCAAAGTGGTTTGTAAACCAACATATAATACCAATAGAATATATCAAATATTCTTTTTATTAAACTTCAACAGAAAATTACAAAAACTGCAAAAATTGCAAACCCTTCATCATCCTCACAATAAAAGACAAGATTGTCTCAATCACACCTATCACTGGGTATTTACTATGCAATCCACTGCTGGAACATCCAGCTTGAAAGAACTATACATATATTGATGGTGATAATGAGGTTACCCATGTTTAAGTACATCCTAGTTACTCCCTCTTCATAAAAAAAAAAAAACTGAACATGTTACTGTCTCATGGCGTTACACCACAAATTATGTAATTGGGCTGCTGAAATTTATATTATTATTATGATTCTTATTATTATATTGTGGATGGTATGGTAAGAAACACACAGTATAACAGAAACTCATGAAAATTAAACATTCTCTAAGAGAAAAATGCACTTGTTAAATTTTGTTACGTGTTATGGCAGTCTGATCATGTGAATGGGCTTTCTAAGGTACCAAAGTGCACAAGCGCAATGGGGTTGATTTACTAAAGGCTCAAAGATTGTTCACTTTGCAATAAAAAAATTTCCCTCAGCTTCATAAATAATTTGAAGCTCTGCTGACTTCCATCATCTATCCAATAATATGCAGGCAAAATACTTTTTTGCTTTTTTCCTGGTATGTGATTGGGTATTCTTTGCAGAGGATTTTTACCACATTCATTAAGCTAATTGAAAATTTCCTTTCAAAGTGTAAATTTCCTTTAAATCCAATGCATGTGCTGGGTTGCCATTCAAATTGTAACGTATTGTGGGGCATTGTGTTAATACACTTGTTACCACAGCAGAACAGTGAGAAAATAGCTTTAATCATACAATATGCTGGATGATAATTTCTAACAATGCATGGTAGTGTTGATTTAGGTTACCAAAAACAATGAGAAGATTAGGGTTAAACTTTCCATTCCTTTTAACCACTTGCCATACAGAGGATTCACCCCCCTTCCTGACTAGGCCATTTTTTGCGATATGGCACTGCATTACTTTAACTGACAATTGCACAGTCATGCAATGCTGCACCCAAATGAAATTTATGTCCTTTTTCCCACAAATAGATCTTTTTTCCTGTGGTATTTGATCGCCTCTGCATTTTTTATATTTTGCGCTATAAAAAAAAAAAGACTGCCAATTTTGAGAAAAAAAACTATATTTTTGACATTTTGCTATTAAACATGTACAGTAAAAAAATGTAAAAAAATCAAATTTTGTCATAAATTTAGGCCAACATGCATTCTGCTACATGTCTTTGCTAAAAAATAAATCCCAATACATGTAAATTAATTGGTTTCAATGAAAGTTATAGCATCTACAAATGGTGGTATAGATACTGGGATTTATTTATTTATTTATTGATACTAGTAGTGAGACTGCGTGACTGCGATGGGCATTCTGACACGGGGGGGGGGGGGGGAATGACTAACTGTCACTGACATCCCCAGTGACACCAATACAGTGATCAGTGCTAATAAAAAGCACTGACACTGTACTAATGACACTGGACAGGAAGGAGTTAACATCTGGGGTGATCAAATGATTAACTGTGTGCTGTTTTACTGTGTGCTGTGTGTGTGCTTTACACTGTAAGCACACTGCTTTGTATGGCTCTGCTATGCAGGAGATGACAGGGGAGAGCTCTGTATTGTTTGCATGCAGGTCTCTCCCCTGTTGGTAATACACGGCGATTACCAGGTTCTGGTGGGGAATCCCCGGCTGGGACCTAGTGATCAACAGATGAGGCCGACAATGGCGGCGTGGGTAGGGCCTACCTGGAAATGCAAAATCACTTATATATACGCAATTTTGCTCACCCCTGCCACCCTGTAGCAGTACTTCTACTATTGGGTGGCGGGAAAGCGTTTAAAGACAATTTGATTATATAATCTATAAGAATGCAACAAATTTCTCCAAACAGCAATTTCCTAGAATGTTATAATGTGCTAATACTGTTAATTTCTGGCCTTACAATCCAAGCTTTATAGTTTGTAAATATCTTGGTTGGCCCCTTGTACTGTAGGTCAAGGGCAACTTTTATTTAGTATCATAGCACTGGGGAACATGGTTAAGTTAACCTGTTACTTTGTTTAGCATTGGTAAAGCACAGGTTCACTTTGAACCTACTATAAAAAAAAGAGAAATGGCTATATTGAAGGACCTTTCCCCTTTAAGATATGCTATAACTCTCTAAACATCGGTATTACTTTTTTATTCTGTTTCTAATGATGTAACACTACATAAACAGGCTCCTGTTGAGGTTAATCAATTATTATTATTTCTCTCTACAGTCAAATAGTTTTTTGATAATCATTTGTTTGTTCACATGGCATTTTGACAAGGGAATATAACACATGGTCAAGCAAAGGTTGAAAAACATTGATTTAAAACAAGTTAAAGTACAGTTTATGTCAATACTTTGACAAATGAATCAAAGTTTGTGGTATTTTCCTACATTTTCACCAACAGCTTGTATAAATAGGATGTAAAGAAATGAGCAGTAACAGTATCATTCAGCAGTAAAGTTGTTAAACAGAAATAATTAAGGTTGTATTTGTTAACATTTTATCAACTAATGAGAGTTTCTTCATGACTGTTGTGGAATTATTTACACAAATAATAAGATATAGGGGTCAAATTAGTAAAGGCATATTGACTACTCACTTTTCCCCAGATCTAAGTGAATAAAGTGAAGCTCTGCTGACTCCCATTCTTCCATTATGTGCAAGCAAAAATGCTGCTTCTTTTCTAGCATGTGATTTGGTATTCTTTGTAATGTGAAATTTCACAACATTTATTAAGTTCTGAGGAAAACTGAAGAGCTTATTTCCTTTTAGTATATCAACCCCATACTGTTGAGTCTGTCAAAGCCTTATGGAAAAAGAACATAAATACACCATATATACTGTTAGGTATATTTCATTCAAAATTGAAAATAGAATCTTGAGATAAACAAAAGTACTAAATATTTTTAGTAGCTTGGTTTATCATGTACTGCACCAGCATTTTGATGATCTTGCAACAAACCCACCTATGATATTAGAACATTAACAGATAAGATAGCCCATCCTAACGTGGTTTCACCACATATTTTAAAAGAAACCATGATCAGAGCAAGGTAATATTTAAAAAAGCTACTGTTCTATCACTTAAAAATAGAAGTTTGGTTGCAGAGATTTTTCTAACATGTTAACAATTACCTGCAAGCAAAAACAAGCACTAAAATGGATTGCTCAATAGTGTATGCATGGGTGAAATTATTTGTAAAACATGGGTCATAGGTATGTTTAAAGGTGTATTAATAGCAAAAAAATGTAACATCCCTTGATGATGTTTTTCACCTTGTGATACTACCAGCAATATACTTCCTAACCTTGGGTGCCACCATAGTAACTCTCACTTGGGCCTTGTACACATAGTTGTAAAGAACAGATGTTTCATTGGCACTACTGAAGTTCTCCTAATGCTTTTTAAAACCAGTGTCTAAATTTTACATTATAATTTTACTGTATACAGTATACTTTAAAAAAAATTGCATCACAATT
Source organism: Staurois parvus (assembly GCF_062004578.1). Lineage (NCBI taxonomy): Eukaryota > Metazoa > Chordata > Amphibia > Anura > Ranidae > Staurois > Staurois parvus. The sequence continues at coordinate 8,124,833 of NW_028318492.1, read as the reverse complement.
GTAATGCTTCATTTTACATTACATTTTGATTTAGAACTGGTAAGCAACATTTGGCCTACCAAATGCCTCAGTTAATCTTGATGGAAGTGCCCCGTGAACATGCCCCAATCATTTATGATGCATTTTTGATGCATTTGCAGACTCTGGAGGAATAAAGTATTCCAGGAATCACTGGTAAATTATATAGATAAAGTATATATAATATATAGAGACGTTGCAGCAGCCATTACTGTTTACTCCAGTCACTGGAGGAACCAAGTATTCCAAGAAGTTACTGGGAAATTATAGAGATAATGTTAGAAGAGTTACAGCAGCCATTTCCTGTTTTCATGGTTGCTGCACACCATGGCTGCAATAAATGTGGCTGCACTTATTCATGCAGTGAAGATGCACCTTGAGCTTTATAATCCCTTTATCTCCAGCTGCAGTGCCATATACAAAAAAACAAGAGCCTTGGGAGGAAGTTTTCAGGTGTATATTTTCCAGAGAGTGGGCCTTTTTTCCAAGAAGACTCTTAAACAAAGTGAAATAATATGACTATTGAATATTTCTTTGTACATTCTTACTAGAAAATTGCCTATTTTTTTTTTTTTTAAATCTACTTACCCAAAATTAAGTTAACTGTTCTTGAGTGAGCGTTGCCTAACGATTTGCTTCAATATATACAGATACTGTATATTTATATTTCATTATTCAAGGAAATGTACATTTAAAAAATGTAATAACTATAAGTAAAGTATATAAACTATGTTACCTTAATAGCTATATACATTTATAAATATATGGTTAAAGCTACACAATTAAAAACCATATAACTAAATATAAGGATACAGACATAATGGACATGTTGAAATGTTTAATCCTTTGTGTACTATCCTTTTATTAGGTGTTTTATAAATAAAAATAATTTTACTTGTGTTCAGTAAAAAAAATAAAAACCAAATGGAAGTCCCTATGAGATCAATAGAAAATAGATCTAAATGCGATTGCTAAACAGCTGAATGGATCTGAGCATGTGAGAATACATATCTACATTTAGGAGTTGCAGTTTTAGAAGACTGTCATGAAAAAGAAGACCATGAGGGCTTTTCCATTTCATTTTAGCATCTGTTTTATTACTATCTGTTGCTGTTGGGGAGCTTTTGAAAAAGGATTTTGGTAAATCCCTCCAATTAAGTGGAAGAATTTATGTGGAGAAGGAAGATGCAAAGACTATAGTGTTTGGTCAGTCATCAATGTTGCAGCCAGCCTCAAGCACTGATGAGCAATTCAGCAATACATGACAAAAAGGGCCAAGAAACATCCATTTTCAAAATGCAAGAAGCTGTAAGGAAAAAGGTACACAGCAAGCATCAACAGAAGTAATGACCCTATCCGGGGAGACAAGAGAAACTCTATAGGTTTGATTTACTAAAGGCAAAAAGACTGCACTTTGCAAGTGCAGTTTATCCCATTTTTCCCCAGAACTTAGTTAATGTTTTGAAGCATCACTTACCTAAAAATACCTAATCAGGTGCAAGGAAAAAAACTGCATTTTTGCCTAAACATGATTGGATGGTGGAAATCACCAGAGCTTTACCACATTCACTAAGTTCTGAGGAAAATAAGTACAACTACACTTGCAAAGTGCACAGTCTCTTAGTCTTAAGCAAATCAACACCATGAGTCTCCTTACAGAAAAAATAAACAAGAAAGTGTGAGAATATCACTGTTTTTCTTTGCTTACTGGAGTATGGCATGCAACTTTATAAGAGAAACTCAAAAAAGACAGTTGGGTCTATAAGCACCAAAATACAGAAAAAATAGTAAAAAGCTCAATAAGAATGATCAAAAATCACAGAACACTAGCCACACCTCAAATCAGGTCACATCCTGTACATCCTACATCCTTTTTTTTAAACAACAAAGGAGGTGTTTGGAAAGTTTCAGGTAACATCTTTTGACATCACTAAAAGGGGTCTTATTGGCATTGACTCCTGGTTCACACTAGTGCAGGCAGTGTGGCCCATGTTTTCAGGGGCATGACAGACAATTGATTTGAATGGGCTGCTGTGCCCACATTTCACGCAAGGAAAAGGTGCGTGCACCTTTTCCAAAATGCATCTGCAGGTCAAAATGACCATGCAGTTTTCGTGCAGTTCTCCCACCTGGAAACGAGCTGCAAATGCGCTGCGGGATAGGAGATGCGATGGGGTGCCATGCAGAATGAACCCACCCATGTGCATCTCACAAGAGAAACGTGAAGCGGCTGAGGTTTGAGTTATGAGTGTGAACCTAGCCTTAAGAAGCATTAAACATTTATTTTCCTCTCAACATGTGTGTGAATCAGACCTTAAGCTGCTGTAACTATGGAGAAGCAACACTGACACTCTAGATTGCATTCTTGGGATATCAGTGCAGCACGGGCACTGTGTAGCTGGCTCAAAACATAAATTAGCAGCTTACTGCATTATGTCGGGATCAGCAGGTATTTTTTGCATTCATTGAAAAGATTTACCAAAATATTTTCAATGCAGTATTTCACAGAGCAAAAGGAGAAAATAAGCAACGTTAATTGTCAGAGTCTGCATGCACTCTCTTGTGGAAATCGAGTAAGTCACCTCAACTTTATAAACTCAAACATCTGCTTTGCCCATTTTCTAAAACAAACTATATAGAATCAAGAGTTTTCAAGTCAAAGAAAAAAATGATCGGACACTGTGATCTTAGGAATAAGAATTAAAAGTAATAAAAAAGTAATAAGGAATATTGCATTTTACATTCTCTCTCAAGTATGCTAGAGTACAGGTGCCACCTTTTTATGCTACAATAATAAAAGGATTTAAATTCTATATATAAGTATTAAACTGGGATTTAGAAGCTTGTCATATTCAACCCAGTTTCAGTAACAGTATTTGAAAGACATATGTTGTACAGTTGTTAAAGATTAAATGAATTGAATGACATGGAGGTCAATCATCTCAATAATTCTGCTAAAAAATGATGGAAAGGGAAGACATTACAAAGTAGAAAAAAGTTTCTATTTTTCTACTTCTGAAATCTGCACTATATTTTAAATGTGTTACATAAGCTGTAAAGTGCAAAAGCTATCTCATGTGTAGACCAAGAAGGAAATCCTTCCTAATACACCTCACCATTGAGTGAAATCACTATAATGATGTAAAAAGGATAATTTAGCAGACTGGAGTTCCCTTTAAGGTCAGTTATGGATTTAAAGATGAGTATAGATCTAGATTTAAAGTCGTGGGATCATACTAAAAAGCTAGCAGAAAGAACACCAATCCAGCTAGGAGAGCTATAGCTTTTGTACTGAATTAGGTATTAAGTCAGATAATGAAGACAATTCTTTTTTTCAGAGAAACAAAGACTTAGCAGCATAGGCAACTGAACAACAGAGGTTTCCAGGTTATAAGATGCACATTATCCTATGATTAATATTTGATTAAATCAAGTTAAAAGTTTTCTATTGAGAACCCTAGGGAACATTTAAAGATACATTTATTAAAGCATCACAATAGGGGTTCAGAATATTTTCTTTTAATTCAGTTTATTCACAGTTTCTTGCAGGATCTAAAATATATATAATAATTTCCATGTATAATGATTTCAATCTATCTAAGATAATGTGGAAAACTTTTGCTCTAAGGAGCACTCAAACAGGAGAAAAGAGAAAGACAAAAGAGAAACAAACACATTTTTAAATAGTGACTCCCAGGTCTATAGAATCCCACATGCCATCTGGGAAAATTTTAACATTTTTCCCATACATGTAAATGTACCTTTTTCTGCTGTAGAGCACCATATATTATATATTTTCTGAAATAAAAGACCCTGGAGAACAAAATGGTGTTTATTGCAATTTTTATGTCGCATAATACACAATATTTGCGCAACCATTTATCAAACACTAATTGTCAGGAAAGAATACACTTAAATAAATTTTAGTGCACACAAACATAATATAATACCAGATATTTTGGTATAATATAAAAGATGATGTTGCACCAAGTAAAAAGATGCCAAACATATCTAGATTACAAATTGCGCACATCTGTGAAATAGCAGCACACTACAGTACCCAGCTACTCACAGTCGAAGCTATAAAAGCCTTCACATGTTATCGGTTTAGAGTTAAACATGAGCTATGGCACTAGAATTAATGCTCATTCTGACATTCATGGCGATACCTCACATGTATGGTGCAGTCATCCTTTGTATATGTGTGCAGGAGCATTTGCGTTTGTGCATGAGTACAGGGGGACAGGGTGCTTTCATTTTTTTTTTTTTGTAATTGTATTTTTATTGAAAATTTCCAGAGGTGCAAAGAAATTACAAAGTAAAAGTCATAAAACAGTGGTTACTGCTTCCAGTAGATCATGTATAGATGGTAACAACAATGACTGCAGTAAACATGAAGCATGAATATAAGGGGGTAACAATAGCGTGATGTGATTTCTTAAGTAGGCTTAATAAAGGCTGGAAAAAACAGATGGTCAAACACAGTATCAAGGGAATACAACATGAGTATCATAAGTAAGGGGGAGAAGGTAATCAAGATATATTTTAAGGGTCAAAATAGAATGCTAGCAGATGATCAGATATTACTCGTTCAGGACAAAACTCAGAGCAATCCCAAGTTTCCCAAACTTTTGTAAAACTTGCTACCGAATCTTCCACTACAGCTGTAAGGTGTTCCATCCTGCGGATTTCAGCTATGGTGGATAAAAGTTGGGATTTTGCAAGGGGGGTTTTAGATAACCAACAGGAAAGAATAACTCTTTTGGCTGCTAATAAAATAAAAGCCATCAGCCTCTTTTCATGTTTAGAGATGCCTGGATACAGCAGACCAAGTAAAAAATATATGGGGTCTAAAGGTAATTGTATGTCCAGAAGATTTTGCAAAAGTGTCTGAACAAAAGTCCAAAAAGGTTGAATGATGGGGCACTCCCAAAAAACATGATAGTGAGTCCCCACAGCTTTGCAGGATCTCCAACAATATTGGGAGGTTTATGGGTTATGAGTATGTAAAACATCTGGAGTTTTGTACCAAAATAGTAAGATCTTATAGGTTGTCTCTCTCTGTGCCACACACCTCAACACCTTATCAGAATGTTCCCAGATCTTTGTTCATAGTTGGAATGGAATAGGCCTGGTTGGTCCATTTTTACATATAAAGGTAACTAGTCTCAGTCAGTGTGACAGATTCATGAATAATTTTATAGATGGATGAAATTTAATGTGGTTCATGTGGGCCTTGAGCACATAAAAATGTAAAACGAGTAGGTTTGTCAAGGGTTAAGGAGGGAGCCCTTGAAAGGAAGAAGTGTTTAATTTGAAGATATGGGAAAAAAAGGTTTTGGGATATCTGGATGAAAAAGTATATTTAAAAGGGGAGGGCAAGGAGAAGAGAGAGAGAACAGCTCACAGCATCTTTTCCATATAGAGAGGATAAATAGCATAGGAGTAAGGAATACACCTCGCAATTGGGAGATTGATTTGTTAAGAGGAAATCATACCATGGAGCATGGATGCACTGGGCTCATAATTCCCATCTCAATTTCTGACCATTTTTTAGGAGCATAATGGGAGGACCAAGAAATACCAGCTCGCAAATAAGATGCATAGTAGTATTTAAGTATATCTGGTACTCACAGGCCTCCTCTAGATTGTAGTGTCAGTATAACTGATTTGGCAATATGATGAGGGGAGTTATATGAAATTGAGGAAGGAGCATTGTAAAAGCTTAAATTGTGCCATAGGGATGGGCACTGGTAGTGTTTCAAATAAATACAAAAATTTTGGGAGTATAGACAATTTAAGAACATTATTTCTGCTCAGATGCAAAAGGGAATATGTCATCCATTGTTTTAGGAGCTGATTAATTTCTAAAAATAATGGTAAGAAATTAGCCTGATAAAATGTGGGGTCAAATAGACGCCTAAATATTTGAGGGTGTGAGTGCATCATCTGTAAGAATAGTGTTGTTGAAGTCTGGCTAGAGGAAGGGCTTCAGTTTTTGTAGTGTTTATCTTAAAACCTGATAAGGAACCAAAGGACGCTAAACAATGAAGTGAGATGTGAGGTTTGGTCAAGATTAAGAGAATGTCATCAGCAAATAGGGACAACTTATATTCCCGCCATCTCAGAGATACCCCTTTAATGTCAGATTGTGAACAAATGGCCACTGCAAGGGGTTCCAGACATAAGATAAAGATTAGAGGTGATAATGGGCAGCTTTCTGTGGTGCCATTACTCAAGGAGAAGGACTGCGACCAAAAAAAAGCCATTTGTACCTGAGAAGTAGGATGAGAGTGTATAGCTTGTAGTGCCTGGAAAAAGGGCTAGAGAAACCAAAATAAGAAAGTGTGGAAAACATGAAGGGCCAGCTAAGTCGGTCAAAAACCTTTTGCGCATCTATGCTAAAGACCAAAACCGAACATTGGGTCTTATATAAAAGATCTATAAGATCTATAGCTCATCTGGTGTTGTTTCCAGCATGTCTGGTGGGGACAAAACCTACCTGGTCTTTATGTATCAGAGAATCTGAGTAAATCTGTTTGCTAAGATCTTGGTGAACATTTTATAATCAGAGCTGAGTAAGGCAATGAGTCAAGAGTTATCAGGAATGGATGGATTTTTTCCCAGTTTTGGTATAACTGAAATAAATGTGTGGAGAAATTGGGTGTGGGGGACAGTGCCTGTCATCAAAGAGGTGAAGAGGTCTAGTAGATGTGGGGACAACATTGGAAGAAAGGACTTATAATAAGAGTATGGCAGCCCATTGGGTCCAGGGGATTTATGGGACGGTAGGTGTTTAACAACATTTGCTAATTCTTCAGCAGTTATGACTACTTTCAGTTTAGAGAAATTAGCTGCTGAGAGTTTAGGTAAGTGAATTGAAGCAAAAAATGCATCAAATTTCTCCAGGGTGAAATGGAAGTGAGGATCAGAGTTCACACAGTTATAACTTGTCATAGAAATCGACAAAAACCCTAGACTTGGAATGAGGACAATAGGTTAGGGTGCCATCTGCTTGAAGCAAGTTATCTGAAAAGTAATAGAAGGGGGGAGGTTTAAGTTTATTGACTAACATTCTAAAGCAGAGGTTTGCCAATCTTGTTCATGTCTAAGTATCTTATGCGGTTGCATAAGGAAACAGTGCGCAAATGGTCCAACAAGGCGGCCAAAATCTCCGCTATACATAGTTGAGAAAGAAGAGAGGAGCTTAGGAGTTGAGTCTCCTTCTTCAGCTGGGACCCAGTTGAAATACATAGGCCTCTAAAAAAAGCTTTATGAGCTTCCAAAAGGGTGGAAGTCTCAGGCACCATTCCTGTAATAAGTTGAAAAAAGTCTTGGTTTGCAAGCTGGGTTATTGTGGTTGGATTACGTAAAAAAGATTTGTTTAAACGCCAATGACATAACTTAGTGACAGAAGAAGTTAAGGTTAAATTCAAAAGTATAGAAGAGTGATATGACCAGGTAATGGGGTTGATTTCAGAGGCAACCACATATATTAACAGAGGGACAGTCACAAAAAAGTAGTCTAGCCTAGAATAAAGTTTATATGGAGGTGAATAAAATGTGTATTGTTTACTCATAGGAAATTTCACCCTCCATGTGTCCAAGAGATTGTGAGCTCTAATTTGTTTGTGAAAGGAGGTAGACAATTTATGCACTCTTGCTGAGGGTGTATACTGGTTCAGTGTTCCCCTGTCTTTCAATGGAGAAGATTTGATTCTCAGTGGACAGTATAACCAAAATTGCCACTCCGGCTTTCTCAAAAGGATCTGGGGCAATGTAGGAGGTTGGGAAATATTTAGAGGCAAATTTGAACATGCTGCTGGCATGGAAAAGTATTTCCTGGACCATGATCACATCAGCAGCTGAGGATTTGAACTCTTTCAAGGCTAGCCAATGTTTTTGAATAGAGTTAATATCATTTACATTATATGAGAGTACACATAATGCAATAGTACAGCATGAAAATTATAAGGTAACCAACTAAAAAAAATAGAGGTAAGGGATACCCATGGTGTGGAGGATAGGAGGGGGGTGGTGAACATGAAAATATGCAAGTAAGAGTGCATGTCATTAAGTAATGCATAGCTTAACAATGTGGCCGGGTCAAAAAAGGACCTGAAAAAAACTGATATACAAAAACAAAGTACCTGAGAAGCCGCAGCAACCCTGAAAGTCTAGGCCTAAGACTGTGTAGGGGGGCATGGAGGGCTCTGACATCAGGCATGGAGGGTTCCCGTCTCCTTCCGGGTGATAAAGTCAAAGCAACTGATGTAGAAACTTTGAGGGAAAAAAAACAAAATGAAACAAACTAACTAATGTAAGTTATTCATCATCCCATGGATTGGAAATAGTTCCTACGTTTGGAAAACAGCCGCATACAAAGGTATGCCAGGAAGATCAGAGAAAGATGAATGGTACAACAGGATTCATCTGAAGCCAACAGGGAGGTTGTTTAGCAAAGGATTCCTGTTGTGGAGTGGAGAAAGCCTTCTGATTCTTTTGTTTAGCGATGGTACAGATCTTTCCTGGGGTGATAACTGCATGTGGTGTGGCTGGAGGTGGAAGTAGATTCTCTATGGGAAGTAGTGGTAAACCCAGGTTCTGCAGAAAGGCTTCACTTTCCTGAAGATCTTACAATGGAATATTGCACTCCATCTTTGGAGGTAGATAGGTGGAAAGGAAACCCCCATCGGTAGATTATTCGGTGGTTTTGCAGATGGGTAGTGACCTGTGGGAGGTGGTAATGTTTAGCCAAAGTGATAGGTAACAGGTGAAAATCTGAATCTTGCCACCTCTATAATCAAAGCAAGCCTTGTTGAATGTGGCAATGGTAAGAGCCTCCCTGCTTTCGTAATAATGGAATGAGACTATAATGCCTCTGGGATTGGCTCCTGCTGTTGGTTTGGGGGCCAGAAACCTATGAACCCTGTCCATTCACAAATCAATATCAGGAATATTGAGGGGCTAGAGTACTAAAAAGGCCCAAAAGGTAAGAATATTGTGGGCACATACAGTCACTGGAATTAGATAGATCAGCAGATTTTCGGGCCTTTCTTGATTCTCCAGATCCTCCTGTTGCATTTGGTGTTTGTAAACTGTGTGCTTAAGTGCAGCATTATCTTCTTCTAGCACATTTAAATATTGCACCAGTTCATCAAATTTTGTTTCCAGGTTATAGGTGCATTCACCTAGATGAGCGATTTCCCCTCAACATTCCTGAACAATATTGCCCATCTCGTTTGTGATGTTATAGGTTAAATTGTTCAGTAGGGCTTGCAGCTTAATTTCCAGGACTTCCACAGTAACTTCTGAAGTGGGCTTGATTGGTGGCAGTGAAGAGGCTGTTGCGTGTAACCCTCCATTGGCCGTGAGTGGGTCTGTGGGCTCCAACTGCTCATTCTGCATACTCGAGGCTGGAAATGCAGGCCTAAACAAGAACCTGTCTAGTGTCAACGAAGGTCATAGCTCAGTGGGGCTGGGAGGGGTATTTCTGGTACCCGATTTTCCCCTTGCGATGCCTGAGGGTGTCCGTAGGTAGGGTAACCAACTCCTGTGTCTGTATCTGGTGTGTAAATGGAGAGGGAGTCCCTGAAAGCAGACCGGGACCAGAGCAGAGGTATCACAGGTCCACCATCTTCAATGGCCGTGCATGCGCGCCCTAAATTGTTTTTGTCACTTTTTACATTTTCTTTTTCGATTTTTAATTTTTTTAATTCAACTTTATTGCTATTACAAGGGATCAACAACATCCCTTGTGATAGCTTGGGCAGTGGCAGGTCCTCTTTATGAAGAGATCTGGGAGTTATTAAACCCCAATACCTCTTCTGCTCTCCAAGGCAGCTGATCAAATAGAAATCTGAGGAGATTTCCCTCACTGTGAAAGGAAAAACCTGTTGGTATGGATCTTAACCATTCCTTACTCTTGCTAAAGTTAATAAAACATTTTGGGCCTTACATGTTCTATATTAGTTTGTTTTTTTATTTAGTTTTTTTAATAGGGAGAGGGAATATGCTGAGTATACCATCACATTGTTAAGGATACTATTGTTTTTCTTTCTTTTCTTTTTTTTTTATTTGTTTTGTTTTTGTTTTTTTGGGGGGGAGGTGATGAACACTTGAGTGCCAAATAAAAAAACAAAATGTGCCTATGTTGAAGATTTAGCACATACTGTATGTTAACCAGAGATCTTCACCTGGTTTGACATCCCATACGGGCAAGCAGATATAATGACAGATCTGCAGGAGACCTGCATAGCAGCAGCGATCTGCTGATTGCTGGTGCAATGATTTACAGGCTCCTGAAGAAAAAATAATAAATGCACATTTTTTTACCCAGCAAAATAATTAGTATTTATTATTTTTGTGCAAAAGGTGGACTTATTCTTTATATTCAGAGGATTTCAGTCTCCATGTAGTGGCATTTTACAAATTTACTTAGTGAATGCATATTTAGTAAAGAAGTGGATTTACTAAGCAGCACTATTTTACAGTTGCTGTTTTCCTGGCACACTGGTTAGTGGATCTTGCTAGAAGAAGTTAGCATGCAGAAAGAATCCCAATGTGCACATGCGGGATGACAAAAGACAGTGACAGTTGCACATATCAATTAGTAACTACCTGAAGAAACAGCACATAAGCAGGGCAATTCACAGAACTGAACAAAACAAAGATTTCCTAGTAGTCATTTGAAATAGCCAGTACAGGGATGCTAACTATTACAATTGCACAGGTATACTGTATGTTGCATGCATTTGTAAATACATTACTTTAAAAATGTAAATGAACACTTTTTAATCAGAGTATAGCATCAAGTCAAGTACACTCCTAGGATATTGATCTGGTTAGTTAGTAGCAGAGGGGGTTGTTAATCTGTTTCAGCTGCTTTGGTGTTATTGAAATTAACAACAGGTGCACTAGATGGGCAACAATGAGATGACCCCCAAAACAGGAACGATTTTACAGGTAGAGGCCAATGACATTTTTTTCCCTACTCATCTTTTCTGACTGTTTTTCACTAGTTTTGCATCTGGCTAGGGTCAGTGTCACTACTGGTAGCATTAGAATATAGGTAGTTACTCAAGGAGAGTTTGACAGGGCCATAGAAGGTTCTTAACCCATCAACAGGACCAGTATTTGCTCCTTTGTTCAAGGAGGAACAGAATGAGCACTGCCAGAGCCCTACAAAATGACCTCCAGCAGGCCACTGGTGTGAATGTCTCTGACCAAACAATCAGAAACAGACTTCATGAGGGTGGCCTGAGGACCAGACATCCTCTAGTAGGCCCTGTGCTCACTGCCTGGCACCATAGAACTCGATTGGCATTTGCCATTGAATACCAGAGTTGGCAGTGCTGCCACTGATGCCCTGTGGTTTTTACAGATGAGAGCAGGTTAACCCTGAGCACATGAGACAGACGTGAAAGGGTCTAGAGAAGTCGTGGAGAATGTTATGTTGCCTTAACATCATTCAGCATGAGCATTTTGGTGATAGGTCAGTGATGGTCTGGGGAGGCATATACATTGAGGGACGCACAGACCTCTACAGGCTAGACAATGGTACCCTGAGTGCCATTAGGTATCGGGATGAAATCCTTGGACCCATCGTCAGACCCTACCCTGGTGCAGTAGGTCCTGGGTTCCTCCTGGTGTACAACAATGCCCGGCCTCATGTGGCAAGAGTATGCAGGCAGTTCCTTAAGGATGAAGGAATTGATATCACTGAATGGCCCCCATGCTCGCCTGACCTAAATCCAATAGAACACCTCTGGGATATCATGTTTTGGTCCATCCAACACCGCCAGGTTGCACATCAGACTTTCTAGGACCTCAGTGATACCCAGGGGCAGACTGACAAGTCATGGGGCCCCCCGGGCAATAGGGGATCATGGGGCCCCTGTGTCCTTGCCCAAACTAAAAAAAGCCTATGAAAAAGGTACCAGGCGCATCTCATGGGGCCCCCTACTGACCCCGAGCCCTCGGGCAATGCCCGAGTTTCCAAATGGTCAGTCCGCCCCTGGAGATGCCCTGGTCCAGATCTTAGAGGAAATACCCTAGGACACACTCTGTCGTTTCATTAGGAGCATGCCCTGGCATTGTCAGGCATGAATACAAGCACGTGGGGGCCATACAAACTACTGAGCACCATTTTGAGTTGCTGCAATGAAATTTCAGCAAAATGGACTAGCCTGCTGCATAATTTTTTCACTTTGATTTTCAGGGTGTCTTTGAATTCAGTCCTCTGTAGGTTGATAATACATTACCCAGTCAATATCAGTATAGATATCTAGCATGATATTTTTCCCCATTGAGATCCTATGTGTTTTCAAAGTGTTTAAAAGGTTTTACATGTCAAGTTTTATTTGGCAATAGGGAGAAACAAAAACTGATAGCAACTGTTGTAGGCTGTATTGCAAAGGGAATTTTCACTTTGCAAGGGAATTTGTCCAACCTACTAGTAATAAGATTAAATAGAATATGTCAACTCCTAGCTCCAACCTCCAATACAAGCAGCACAGGAAATCACCATGTACTTTTGACATTATATCAATGGTAATGAGAAAAATTATGGAAAGGAGACAGGTCATTGTACCTGTGGTTGAAAACAGACATGAATATTGCAGCTTATTAGGGACTTGTCTAGATTCAACAGTTTACTGCTTGGGAAAGGTAAATGTTCATACTCAGATGCTATTTTTTTTTTTAATCTCCACTGTGACAATGGAAACCAAATAACAGTATTCACCATGTTGTTAAAAAGCTCATATGTTAAGACTCAGAAATGAATCAAATAAAATCAGCTGTTCTGAGGGTACACATGTACAATTTGGAGGAATACAGCTGTACTTCTGGGATTGATTGATTGATTGATTGATTGATTGATTTTTCTTTTATGTTTGTGGAACATAACATGTTAAATTGAATTTTCCCAAACCTTTATCATCTGCAAAAATCATGTATTTACTATAATTAGCTTAAATTCTTAGTCCAAACAGGGGCCACAAAAATGGAGTATTTTGACATCTTGAGCAGTTTAATGGCTGATTGCACAAAGTAGAAAAATTTGTCAAATATAAACTGAAGTGACTGTAGAATTACTTCAACTACCCTTATTTACATACAATTATCCACTAGTGATTTTTTTCCTAAACCTGTTTAATGTGTAAAATTTATATATTTACTATAGCTTAAATTATTAGTACAAAGGAGATCACAAAAACAGCAGTTTGAAATATTGATCAGTTTGTTGTCTGATTGTAAAAAGGAGAAAAACGAGTAAAATACAAACTGAAGTGACTGAAGAATTACTTCATCTCCACTGATTTACATATGATGATTCACTGGCGAATTTTTCATCCTTTGAAGTGGTTGTAAACTCTTCTCTAGCCTGCCTGTTATAATGAATGGGCTGTGTTGAGTGTTTGCATATTTGGTATGAAGTGACAAAGACAAAGGACTGAAGTCTCCTTCTCTTTTATCACTCTTAGAATAGTAAATTTTCATGAGATCAACAAATTATGATGCACTAAAATGCAATCTAGATAAGATATTGTCATCTTCATTTCCTTGAAACAAAAATTCCATGCAGATAAGAGAACAGATTTATTATCAGTAATGCTGTGACTTCAAGCATTAAAATTATACATGCACTAATATAAAATGGTAGTTCTCCTGGTTCAGCATAAATAATAAAAGACATAAGTGTGCTGCATTATTAAGTAGGAATCCCTGTAAGTTGAATCTGAAGCACGTTGTTTGAAGAGTAAATGACTAAAGTATGTATCAGTTGCTATTAAAAAAACACATTATACAAGCTACTGCACATTAAATATTTCAGGGAAGACTGGGTGGGCATTTCTAAGGAAAACACTAGAATTTTCCTACAAAGCAGATACTGCTAATTGTTGGAGTTTGTTATAGGCCACCCAGTGTTAATGAGGAGGTGGAGACTCAGGTCCTTGCACAGATCAAAAGGGCTGTAAGGGCTGGGACAGTGATAATAATGGGGGATTTTAACTACCCGGAAATTGACTGGAGTAATGGCAGTGCAGGAACAGTTAAAGGGCAAAACTTTATAAACCTAGTACAGGACAATTTTATGGTACATTTCATAGAGGCCCCAAGTAGGAATCATAGATAGTCCCATTTATTAAAGGGAATGATACCAAGGTTTTAATACATTGTACATGGTATATTATTATCACCAAAGCATAGCAAATTGCATCTGTATACTTTTAAAAAAGGATCACAAGTGGGTCCATAAATATTATACAGTTAACAGTTTTTGCTTTTGTAAAAAAGGTAAGACATTCAGTTTTTACATTCTACTTTACCAGTAGACCTAGTAAAATAAATTGCTTATTTAAATGTTATATATGATTTTTTTTCAAGTTCAATAAATCACGTTTGCTATGAAGTATTGTAACTTACTTACATGTTTTGTTAATAATGTTCTTATCCTTGAAAAAGAAAAAGCTTTTGTTATGGATATAACTTAAAGCAGAACTACAGTTGTGACCAAAATTATTCAACCCCCAATGCTGTAAAGGGGTTTAGGGACTATAGTGTACATTTGGAATTGTATTCAGAATCAAATCCTACAAGGACGTTGTAACTACCCAAATGCAACTAAAATGACATCAATTGTTTATGTAATACAGTAGTAAATGGTTCTTATGTGGTTTCTTCATTGCCACAATTATTCAACCCCTTAAAGACTACCACTCTGAAGAACAGAGGTTCATACAGGTGCTTTCCATCAGGTATTGAAAACACCTGTGGATGTCACCGAGCAGCAATCAAGCATAATAAGCACCAATTAGGCAGCTTTAAAATGACTGTGATACTCAGCTCCTTCTAGACATTTACTGGTGTGGTTACAAACATGGTGAAGGCAAGAGAATGGTCCAGGAAGACAAGAGAAGAGGTGATTTCTCTTCACAGGAAGGGCAATGGCTATAAGAAGATTGCAAAGATGTTAAACATACCAAGAGACACCTTAGGAAGCATCATTCGCAAATTCAAGGCAAAGGGCACTGTTGAAACGCTACCTGGTCGTGGCAGAAAGAAGATGCTGACTTCGACTGCTGTGCGCTACCTGAAGCGTAGAGTGGAGAGAAGTCCCCGTGTGACTGCTGAGGAACTGAGAAAAGATTTGTCAGATGTGGGTACAGAAGTTTCAGCCCAGACAATAAGACGCACACTGCGTAATGAAGGCCTCCGTGCCAGAACTCCCAGGCGTACCCCCTTGCTGTCTCCAAAGAATAAGAAGAGTCGACTGCAGTATGCCAAAAGCCATGTGGACAAACCACAAAAGTTGTGGGATAGTGTTCTGTGGACTGATGAAACAAAATTAGAACTGTTTGGGCCCATGGATCAACGCTATGTTTGGAGGAGGAAGAACAAGGCCTATGATGAAAAGAACACCTTGCCTACTGTGAAGCATGGTGGAGGGTCAATCATGCTTTGGGGCTGTTTTGCTTCTGCAGGTACAGGGAAGCTTCAGCGTGTGCAAGGTACCATGAATTCTCTTCAGTACCAGGAGATATTGGATGGAAACGTGATGCAGTCCGTCACACACCTGAGGCTTGGGAGACGTTGGACCTTTCAACAGGACAATGATCCCAAGCATACCTCCAAGTCCACTAGAGCATGGTTGCAGAGGAAAGGCTGGAACATTTTGGAGTGGCCATCGCAGTCACCAGACTTAAATCCGATTGAGAACCTCTGGTGGGACTTAAAGAAAGCAGTTGCAGTGCGCAAGCCTAAGAATGTGACTGAACTGGAGGCCTTTGCCCATGAAGAATGGGCGAAGATACCCGTAGATCGCTGCAAGACACTTGTGTCAAGCTATGCTTCACGTTTAAAAGCTGTTATAACTGTAAAAGGATGCTGTACTAAGTACTAAGATTGAATGTCACTTGGGGGTTGAATAAAACTGATAATGCTGTGAGCACAGAAAAGACATTTGTGGTTATTTCATTATAACTGTTATGTTATATTTGTCTGACCTACAAGTGCCTCTTTAATGTAAATGTAAGCAAGATGACTGAATGATCAAAAGCAATGTCAAACTGGCCAAAACACTCAATTTCAGTGGGGGTTGAATAATTTTGGTCACAACTGTATACTTACCTGTTCTCCAGTGCTGTGATCCCCTGGAGCTCCCTGCTGGCAGTTGACATCTTCAACCCAGAGGCTTCTGAGTATCGATCCCTGACCATTTTAGTTGGCTGGCTCAAGATGACATCACTCGTTCTCATTGCCGAAACTTTCCACTGAGCTGCATGTTTGCAGCACAGTGTACAGTGTGGACAGGTAGATACAGGAACTTTAATGCAGAAGAGACTTGATATGCCTCTTCTGCATTGAAATCCTGCCTGTTCATATTTTAAAGTTCCACTTTAGGCCTTTCCCATGGTATCCGGCAGCAATGCCGATATTGTAGATTTTGCTGTTTTTTATTCAGTGGTCGCTTGCCAGCATTTTACCCAACTTCTCTCTTGTCTTGACACAGGCACAAAACCAGTGCTGGCAGAATATGAAACACAAAAGAGAGCTAACACAAACAAATGCCAAATAAAACAAATGCCAAATAACCTGCCAAATAACCTAACAGTATGTTTTCTGTGGGAGAAAGTCCATACAAACAGGTGTAAACATACAAATACTGCACAGATAACACCCCAAGTGTTACCTGGAATCACAAACCCTGGGCTGCATGTGAATAAGGTCTATCACAAATGTGACCATGCTTTTTTTTATAAAATTCAAACAAAAAGCTTTTTTCGGTGCTCAATGCTCTCTAACAGGAGATACCAGTTAGCCCCAACTCTACACCTCTCTGATTTATAAAGGGAATAACCATTTTCTATAGTATACTTTCAAGCCAGCAGTAAGAAATGTGATGTACCTAAAGAAATATCTTCTGTTATTCACCTGCAAACTATAATGGGCCTAGCAGCATGATGTCCCAGAGTGCTGTACATATTTCAGAGCTTCCAGTGATTCAGGAACCACAGTAAAGATGTTAAAATGTTCTTAGTGATAACTTCTCTTTTTCCTCAGTTAAAGTAAACTTAATCATTAACATATCCTATAAGCTTTAACATGTTAAAACAGACATTCCCTGCCAGTTTGCCAATTTCCTCATTTTATTTTTCACATCCTCCTTTAATTACATATAACTTGTTTAAGTAATATCTTTTTACATATTCCCTACCTTCACATACTGATGTCCCCTGTATATGAGAATACATTGCTGGTACTACCTATAGACCTGGAATATGAATGTCATATATCCCAAACGTCTACAAAAAACTCTGAGAGCACTGGGTACACATGCATGGCAGTGGGGGTGCTTGCATACTCACTGCTCTAGCTGGGGAATTGTATTGCTTACACTTTGACATAGCATTGGCAACCTTTAATTAATACGATTTCACAGGTAGAGCACTGAATACAAAGGCACTGCCAATCCATTGCACACATACTACCTAAGGATTCATATTATTTACACAATGTTGATACCATAACAACATGGCAAACATTATGATATGGCCACCCTAAAATGATCAAGGAATAAGAAAGTTTAAAAGTATCCATGGAAGTGATAGCCTGCATTTAACAATAACTTTTTACTATAGAAATTTACAAAATGTTAATGCTGCCTTTTCTCAATATTAATATTTTGGTGAAGTTCCTCGTTCATGTTAAATTACTAAAATGTGATGGTGACTTCCCTATTTCTTAATTGTGCTAATAAATTGTCACCTTGTCACAAAGACTTTCAATAGGGACTACAAGTGTTTTGACATACATTAGGCAGGGTCCACTGTAGTCAACATTAAACAAAACCTTCCAAATTACTTCTTTTTGGAAAGTTGACACCCCAAGGTTATCTGATTTTTTGCATAATTTTTTTTTAGAAATGAAGGAACATGCTGGTATTAAAGCTCTACAACATGGAACTTGGTAATGGTAAACTAAATACATAAAAGGACATACACAGAGGGATTGGGAGGGGAAGGGGCTAATGTGGAGAATGCATCCAGTGGATGGATGGAGAGAAAGGGTTATTAAACAGATATGCATAATAATTGAAGTGAAGGGTTAATATAGAGGTCAGGTCAGAGACAGAATGGAGCTGACATACTGTATAACGTAGAGGGTCATATAACTGGAGAGAGGTGGATGACACTATTTCTGGTACTGGATTACAGTGGTACTAATTTACACTGGGTACTGAGTGTGATCAGGAAGCTGTGTGATGCTGTGAGTGGTCACAGCAATCATGAGGTACAGAGAAAATTTAATTAGCTCTTTCCCTTCTGTTTGTGAACTTCAATATTCATTGGACAGTGTGCCTACAGTACAATGCTTATGCATGTTCAAGGAGAAGAGCAAGAGCACTTTAGAAAAATGACATCGACAAGCCCTCTGGATTGTGCTATCCATCTGATCATGTATAATGGAAAATGGTAAATAGGTAAAGTACCGTATTTTCCGGCGTATAAGACAACTGGGCGTATAAGACGACCCCCTACGTTTCCTGTTTAAAATGTGGTGTTTGGGCTATACTCGCCGTATAAGACTACCCCCCTTCCAGTGCACACCAGTGGGAAGAATCGTGCCCCATCATTGGTGTCAGTGGGAGGAATAGTGCCCCATCATTGGTATTAGTGGGAGGAATAGTGCCCCATCATTGGTATCAGTGGGAGGAATAGTGCCCCATCATTGGTGTCAGTGGGAGGAATAGTGCCCCATCATTGGTATCAGTGGGAGGAATAGTGCCCCATCATTGGTATCAGTGGCAGGAATAGTGCCCCATCATTAGTATCAGTGGCAGGAATAGTGCCCCATCATTGGTGTCAGTGGGAGGAATAGCACCCCATCATTAGTATCAGTGGCAGGAATAGTGCCCCATCATTGGTGTCAGTGGAAGGAATAGTGTCCCATCATTGGTATCAGTGGGAGGAATAGTGCCCCATCATTGGTATCAGTGGGAGGAATAGTGTCCCATCATTGGTGTCAGTGGGGGGGGGAATAGTGCCCCATCGTTGGTGTCAGTGGGGGGGGGAATAATATCCCATCATTGGTGTCAGTGGGGGGTGGAATAGTGCCCCATCGTTGGTGTCAGTGGGGGGGGGAGGAATAGTGCCCAATCGTTGGTGTCAGTGGGGGAGGAATAGTGCCCCATCGTTGGTGTCAGTGGGGGGGAGGAAAAGTGCCCCATCGTTGGTGTCAGTGGGAGGAATAATGCCCCATCATTGGTATCAGTGACACCAACGATGGGGCACTATTCCTCCCACTGACACTTGCTGACCCCTGTTCCAGTACGGTGCTGCTGCAGCCAGCATATGTGGTTGCAGCAGCACCTAAGCACGGCACACTTACCTGCATCTCCACTTGATTTTCGCGGGGCCGCTCAGCTCCGCCTCCTCGCCGGTGATTGGCCGCCTGTGTGCCTTTCCTGAGCTACAGTTCTGGCGGCCAATCACCGGTGAGGAGGCGGAGCCGAGCAGCCGTGCGAACATCCAGTGGACGAACCGAAGGAAGGAGCAGCCGCGCTTCCTGGACCGGATCGTCGTGGGACCGGAGCCAGGTAAGAGACAGCAGCCCTGCCCACCCCTGTACTTAGTGTCCCTTCTGTTGGAAGGGGGGGGGGCGGCAGCGTCACCGCGCCGCCCCCCTAAAAAGTGTCAGCATGCCGTTACTGGTGTATAAGACGACCCCCGACTTTTGAGAAGATTTTCAAGGGGTAAAAAGTCGTCTTATACGCCGGAAAATACGGTAATATGGCCTAGACGTGTGCGATTCGGTTCTTTGAGATTTGTTTTTTTGAATGAAAATTTATTTTTTGGAGATTCAGATGTATGCAAATTTCTGAATGGACATAACAATGAATCTGAAGGAATCTGAAAAAAGGTATAAATACATTTTTGTAATAACTCAGATTCATTTGAATCATTCAGATCATTGAGAAGAAAGAGCTGGTTGTTAAGGAGCGGGTGGCCACCGCATCTTTAATGACCATGACTCATCTGCTTTCAGTGGCATTCCCCACTGTCAGCAGAATGTAAACAAAACAAGTACAGGTTAAAAAAAAAATTAAAAAACAGTGTGGGGAGTCCCCTTCAATCCATACCAGGCCCTTCAGGGAGAACCCCATGCTAAAATTAACAAAAAAGAGTGTGGGGTCTACCCAAAATCCATACCAGATCCTTATCCAAGCATGCAGCCCAGCAGGCCAGGAAAGGAGGGAACATAGACATGGGGGCAGGGTCACCTGGTGACATCACCAGGTGACCCCAGCCCCATGTTTTCCTCTTATTCAGCAAATGATATGTCCTGTGGACAGACACTCGCCCATTGACTGGTATACATGGGAGCGAGGTCACCCGGTGTCGTCACTGGGTGACCCTGCTCCATTTTTACCTGTCATTCAGTGTCTGTTCCTAGATACGACACATCGTGTTCAGCAGGCGACGTTTTTTTTTTGTGTGGGTCAGCGTTGATCATTATTGACATTGAATCTACTTTGGGGGACACTTATTTATTTATTGATAAAAAACTTGTCAAAAACTGTTTGTTTTTTTTTGTTTTTTGGTTTTTTTACTTTTGACACTTTTTTGGTGAATGAGTAGTGTGACGAGCGCGGCGTCAGCCCCCCAGCCCTTCTCACCAACTTGTGACCGAAGGACTAGCCAATCTAAAATCGCGCTGTCACGGGAGTAACAATGCCACGCTCAGCTGCAACCTGCACAGATTTTCCAGCTCACTGGACCACAATTTATGTGCTGCAGCCTGAGAGCGATTGTTACTGGGTCAGGTTAATTAAGCAATTAACCTTTCACACTGCCACCACCGCCTTTTTGTACAGAGAAGGAGGAAACTCGCCAATCTTAGCAGTAACACTATGATGTTTGAATAAGTGTCTGTATATACATTGTCACTGCAGGCAAATGTATGCAGAAGTTTAAAACACACAGTAGCGCTCTTCAGAGACAGGGATTCTTAGTGTGCAATAAAGAGCTTTAGAAACAGTTCAACACTTTTCAGAAAATAGGATTTATTACTAAAAAGGTCAAAATGGTGCAATAAAAATATTTACAGAAAAAGATGTAGCCTATATATATATATATATATATATACATATATATATATATATATATATATATATATATAAATACAGAGGGGAATAACACAGCAGAGAGATAAAGAAAGAAGTTTAAGAAGGTAGAATACTTGCAGAAGTCCTGGTTTAAGCAGTGTTCAAGTGTTCTGAACAAAAGTGTACCTTTTCTCCCAAAGTTCTTTCTAGATATTAAAGGGGGGATCTCTTCATCTTCCTTCCCCAGGCATAACAGCCTTTTTCTAGGAGCCCAGCAGGGTGTCTCCTTAAAGCAGAGAACCAATCACCTCATTTGGGGACGGGTGTTTAGGCGGGGAACTCAGGCTATGACCAAATCCCTCCCAGTTTATATCATGGTCAATAACCTTCCATAGGTACATGTAGCATCCTATCCACTGGTAGGATAATACGCAGAATGATATTCTGAACGTCCAGATATCAGATATGACATATCTGCTTGGGACTGTTAAGGAGATAACGCTTTCTGCTCTCGGGTAGACGTAATCTAAGAGTGTAAGGTATCAGGTGACTCGCAGTAAACTGACCAATCTGAATATATGTTTTGTGTTATTGCATGTATTTCCTACGAGAAGTTATGAAGGTATATGAAAAAGTGGTTTCCCAAATGAGATATATGTGTAATGCCCGGTGTACAGGAGACAGGACCTGTGATAGCTGAAGAGCTGGAGCAACACCTATGAGCGGTTGTGACATCGGAGGAGAGCTTTCCCGTTTGCCTACTGGTCTGGATGAATACTGTCCCTGTTCATGTGATGCCATCCTATCTAAAGAGTTACTGAATTGGAGGGTCCCGAGGTGATCTACACTATGCTTTGTGGCCCTGTGGGGTCATAGAGTGGAGGTGAGAGGCCATTGCAGCAAGACTGCCTGGGATCACGTTTGGAGTGTGCTGTGATTCACCTGCACTTCTTTAGATATATGAACTATGGACACTTTATCTTGCATTAAACCACTGTCATTTGTCTATTAAGGGCTATTGTTCCTTTCGTATCCCCCTGTGGATTCGGGTCATCTATATATATTTATATACTTTGATGTTGTATTCTGTTTAGGTATAGAATTTTTTAGCGCTGCATCATTTTATATTCAATAGATATATGTTTTACTGCTATGCCGGAATGCTTTCAAGTCCAGTGACTGACGGGTTTATAGCTTTACGATCAGCTCCGAGCAAGAGTCTGTCAGACACTATGGCACAAGCTAATTAAGGTTTACAACCATGAAGGGTATCCAGCTGTGCCCAATGCACTCCTGAACTCAGCCACACCAGACCACCTGCCATTCTACAGAAAGGGAGGGGGGCTGATTTGGAGTAAGAATGACACAAGATGGAGGAACTTTAGCAAAATGGATGTTCGTGTCCATATTTGTACGTACAGTTGCTACAAGTAGAGGTACCCTTTACCCCATACTCATTCACAAGGGGGGCCAGGATCTAGGAGCCCCCTCATTAAAGGGGCTTCCAGATTCTGATAAGTCCCCTGCCCACAGACCCCCACAACCACCACCCAAGGTTTTGGGGAAAGAATACCTTGTCCCCATCAACATGGGGACAGGGTGTTTTGGGGGGCGCCCCTCTCCACCAAAGCACCCCCCATGTTGAAGGCATTTGGCCTGGTATGGTTCAGTAGGGGTCCGCACTCTTGTCCCCCCTTACCGGGGAATCCCACTGACAGCAGATGAGTCATGGTTGTTAAGGATGTGGCAGCCACCTGCTCCTTAACAACCAGCACTATTCCAAATGAAACAAATGTGAAGGATACAAAATAAATTCCAAAAAAGCATAGGTCCATTAACGAAAAATTTCTAGCTTGCACATTATTAATATGGTTAAAGTTCATATGACACATTGCATTATCAAACTAAATATCCTTCAGTTAGGGTCTACATCTACTTTAAATTTGACAGATATTTGGTAAGTGCTCACACATGCATGAAATCTGCAAATTCCAAAATATAGTATTAAGGAGGTAAGTTAGCCAGATGATCGGGGTATGTATATCACCATTGGATATACACAGATTGCACTGCATAAGGCAATGCAAATAATTATTAGTAAGTTTTGCTTATGGTCACATTCTACAGGAAAATAAAAGCACAAAACCAACAGTTTATATACAAAACTATGACAGATCCACCATCATTCTAGCAACATGACTATTACTCCAATTAAATAAATGGTGAGCGGTTTGTTCATCTACTGACTTGTTAAAGAACCTTTGTAATTTAAAATTAATAAAAGTACCTTTGTTCTTTAGGCACTTTTTTACAAGAAAATGTACACACATTTGTTCAAAAAGAGTTCACTTGTTGACCACTTGAATGACTACAAATTGTTTTCAAATTACATGTGTAAGAGAAAAAAAGTGCATTAATTAGAAGTACAGCTCCTGAAAGCATGAATGTGATTTAACACTAACAAGAGAAAATGATGAATCCCCCTCGTATGTCCCACAAGGCTTTATGCTGCAATCATTTTGCATACAAAGTACATCAAGCATAATGCATTTTTTCCACTGGGAAAATTTATAAGTGTTAATGAAAGTTAAAAGCACAAGTTTGTTTACTCACCATCAGGATCAAGGAGATTTGCGATTCCCAAGTGTTGCTGGGCAGTGTTAAATGCATGATCCAACCGCTGAACAGCAGATTGTTGGCTGAGAACACTGTTCCACTCAAACAGGTCTGGTCTGCAAAACATGAAAAAAACTTGATGAAGCTTTAAAGAGTTTTATAAAACAAAATTACCATGCAAATGAAGTATGGCATAGTTATTATAAATTATATAAAGCAAATGATTGTATTAGTATGGACAAACTGTCCCTCTCAATTCATTGTCTGCAGATGTTGGTTGTTTACCTAGTATAACTAATACACCTAATATAACTATTATCATGCTCTATTTTTGAAAATTCAATTACTGTATGCATCTAACAGTATGGTCACTTGTGTACTGTGAGTCTCAGGCCAAATAGACACATCACAACTGTGCTACATATGCAGTAATTTACTGTATTTATTTAAATATTTTTCAGATTAATGGGAATTAAAGTGAAATGAAGCCACAGTGTTTAAGCATTCCAAGCATGCATAATTCAGTCACTAACAAATGATCCATTCTAGGGATGAAACATCAACTGATTGAGTATTTGAAATCAACACGAGCCAATGCAGAAATTACTCCTTTAGTAAACTATATCCCTAGATGTTAATTACATCATTCATCAGTTTCAATGCAATAAAAAGGGCAAAGTCAATAAAACAACCCCCCACAGAAGGAATATTTATTCTTTCACAACACCTGAGACTATAATGACTCACAAGTTAAATAAATAGAAAAAACACAAAAGAAGAGAAAGGCAGGTGTAAATGCAGTCAAAATAATACTATCTCAAATATGCACCTGCACATTTTTTGTTCTGTGCTTATTTTATTTATGTTGAGGGGGTGGCTTTGTATTGTACACAAGTAACATTACTTATATGTTATCAGTTATTATATGTAAAAAGATAGCCAATATGAAGAATGAATCAGTGAGCAATTAAAGCCTGCCAAAGATGGATTGAAATGTGTCCAGTTTAACAGGAAACGGCTGAATTTCAATCCACCTAGGGGCAGGCTGGTTGTATTGAAGTTGACCTATCAATTAACTTCAATGCAAACAGTCTGTTGTTGTTTTTTTTTTTTTCATTTGCTGAGTTATAGCTGCTAGCAGTGATCATTGCATTCTGATGGCAGGGTAATTTCCCGCTTTCAGAATACAATGGTTACTTGGGGGGATTCCCCCATCAACACTGAAGGCATTGATGAAAGAATCAAGCTATTTTCTTTACTTTGACCCATGGTTGAAAGAAAGAAAATTGGTTAATGTATGGCCTGCTTAAAAGTTTATCCAGTAGACATGGCAGCAGTTCTAGAATCAGAACACTTGTTCAGATCATGGTAATCTGAGTACTCTATAAAGGGCTCCAACAAAATTTCAGAGGACACTTCAGAGGATCACTAGAACTATAGTTCTTAAATCCTGTGCTATTTTTTGTCTGACTGCTTCTTGTATCACCACTCATATTCAAACTACAAAAAAGGTTAGATATGATTGGTGCAGTGAAAAACTTCTCACTCAGACTTTACTTTTCATCAAACACAAGTAAAAATGGGCCATGTGATATGATTTTTCAATGGGTCTCTGAAATCTCTGGATCTGGTTTTGGCAGCACTGCACAAGAGGGGAACATCCTATAGAAATAGGGGGAAGACCCCAAAGATTAAATTCCAAGTACATACAGTCCAATAAGAGCACCAAACACATGTCCACAGTTTTTTAAAATATTGTTGGTTCATAGCAGAAAAAAATCCAACAAATGTCAGGGACCAAACATACTTCTCCTTCATTAAGGCTTAAGCCACTGTTAATTACTGTAGTATTAGTTACGTATTTACTGTACTTATTAACACTGTATTAACCCGCTCCTCTGAAACTGTTTATAGCAGAATATCACAGACCAGGTCTATTTTGTATCTACATAGCCTATTCAATATTTCTAAGTGTTGATGAAGGGGGGGGGGGGTCGGGTGTCTGTTTGCCCCTAAAAATGCATTGGATATTTTTTTTAAGAACCAATTGTTCATTAAAAACTTTGGACTCTTGGATGTTTTCAGTTTATTTTTAGTATACAATCATGTGCAGATGCTTTTAACATGATTGGATAGTTGAAGTGAATATTCATTTAGTTTTAATTGAAGATACTCAAATTCTTAAACAAATAGCAGGGCAGCTGTCATTTAGTGAGTGACCATCACCAACCATGGCATTGATAAACTAAAAGTAAATAGACTGTGAATTTTGTAAGTGCAGTTGCACCCTGTAAGGGCATTTTCTCTGAGCTTAGTAAATGAGGTGATGCTTCACATTGCAAAATATATCCAATCACATGCAAGGAAAATTAAGAAAACAGCATTTTTGACTGCACATGATTAGATGATGGATGTTTGCAGAACTTCCCCTTATGGTCTACACTCTGGAGCAAATGTCCTTGCTGAAGGTCATCTGTTTTTCCTTTTGGTGGTGTGGGGAGTCTTCATCATGATTTTTTTTAAATGAAGGACTTGTCAAAAGTTGTGTGTATATTTTTATCTGATTTTTACTTTTTTCGTGAATAAGTAGGAGTACTATGTACCCCTTACCCATTTACATGGGGCGATATTTGGATGTCCCATTTTTGTTAAAAGGAGCTTCCAGATTTTGATAAGCCCTCCACCCTCAGACCCCCACAACCACCGAGCCAAGGTTGTGAGGAAGAAGTTCTTGTCCTCATTAAGCTGGGAACAATGTGCGTTGCCAAGGGGTACCCCCATATTGAGGGCATTTTGCCTGGTAGGGTTCAGGAGGGGGAGGTAAATGCTTCTATCCCCCCTTTCCTGGACAGACAGGCTTCATGCTTGAATTACAGTTGCAAGAAAAAGTATGTGAACCCCTTAGGATTATGTGGAGTTTTGCATGAATTGGGCATAAAATGTGCTCTGAACGTCATCTAAGTCACAACAATAGAAGAACACAGTCTGCTGAACATAATACTATACAAACATTAGATGTTGCCATGGTTTAATTGCACATAACATGTAAACATTCACACTGCAGGGAGGAAAAAGTATGTGAAGCCCTAGCTTAATGACTTCTCCCAGAGCTAATTGGAGCCAGGAGTGAGCCAACCTTGACTCTAATCAGTGTGATGATATTGGATGTGTTGCTGACAGCTGTCCTGCCCTTAAAAAACACACACCTGTTTTGGGTTTACTGGTTTCAAGAAGCACTGTCTGATGTGAACCATGCCTCGCAGAAAAAAGCTCTCAGAAGACCTACGATCAAGAATTGTTGACTTGCATGAAGCTGGAAAGGGTTACAAAAGTATCTCCAAAAGCCTTGATGTTCATGTGTCCACGGTAAGACAGACTGTCTACAAATGGAGAAAGTTTAGCACTGTTGCTACTCTCCCTAGGCGTGGTTGTCCTATAAAAATGACTGCAAGAGCACAGCACAGAATGCTGCATGAGGTAAAGAAGAATCCCAGAGTGTCAGCTAAAGACCTACAGAAATCTCTAGCACATGCTAACATTTTTGTTGACACATCTACAATAAGGAAAACATTAAACAAGAATGGAGTACATGGGAGGACACCACGGAGGAAGCCAATGCTGTCCAAAAAGAATATTGCAGCACGTTTGAAGTTTGCAAAAGAGCACCTGGATGTTCCACAGCACTACTGGCAAAATATACTGTGGACAGATGAAACCAAGATTGAGTTGTTTGGGAAGAACACACAACACTATGTGTGGAGAAAAAAAGGCACAGCACACCAACATCAAAACCTCATCCCCACTGTAAAACATGGCGGAGGGAGCATCATGGTTTGGGGCTGCTTTGCTGCCTCAGGGCCTGGATGAATTGTTGTCATTGATATGAAAATGAATTCCACAGTTTATCAAGACATTTTTCAGGAAAACGTAAGAAAATCTGTCCGCCAACTGAAGCTCCGCAGAGGATGGGTGATGCAACAGGACAATGACCCAAAGCATACAAGTAATTCAACAAAACAATGGCTGCAACATCACAGAATACACCTTCTGGAGTGGCCCAGTCAGAGTCCTGACCTCAACCCGATTGAAATGCTGTGGCATAACCTTAAGAGAGCGATTCACACCAGACATCCCAAGAATATTGCTACACTGAAACAGTCTTGTGAAGAGGAGTGGTCCAAAATTACTCCAGATCGTTCTGCAGGTCTGATCTGCAACTACAGGAAACGTTTGGTTGAGGTTATTGCTGCCAAAGGAGGGTCAACCAGTTATTAAGTCCAAAGGTTCACATACTTTTTCCTCCCTGCACTGTGAATGTTTACATGTTATGTGCAATTAAACCATGGCAACATCTAATGTTTGTGTAATATTATGTTCAGCAGACTGTATTCTTCTATTGTTGTGACTTAGATGACATTCAGAGCACATTTTATGCCCAATTCATGCAAAACTCCACGTAATCCCAAGGGGTTCACATACTTTTTCTTGCAACTGTAAGTGCCTGGTGTGAATACCCCACACTTCTTTTTTGTTTTTTTGTAGGGTTCTCCCTTATTGGGGGGAAATTACAAATTGTATTTCACCCCCAAAATTCATACCAGATCCTAAGGGCTGAGTATGGATTGGGGGGAGGGGGCACTCCATTTTTTGGCTTTCCTGCTATTCCTGCTTTCCTGCCGAATCTATTTTTCCCATCAGATAGACTTACAGTGAGGAGGACTGAAGAAACACAACATCAAGCAACACTGTTAAGCTGTAAAAAAGGTCAAAGCAAATACATCTGCCCCATGTACATGTGCATTTAAAACACATATACCATTCCATACTTTGAAAACATTGACACACATTTTTATAATTATTTTCTTTATGCAATGTTCTCTCTCTTCTATCAATGCACAGCATAAAGAGATTAGAATTCTTCTTTAAAGTGATTGCAAGCCCTCACCTTGTAAAACAACTCATTCATTTAAAAAAATAAATGAAAGACAAAGCATTTGTGTATAGATATAAAAAAACATTTATTTTTATAAATGATTAAATGTCATCTGTTCTCAGCTGCATAAGAGCTGGGGGAGGGGGGGGGGGTAGCAGTACACTGATTTTCCCAGTGAAAGACTGTGCAGAGGAAGGGGTGTCAGGACAAGTCTGGACACTGGAGGGTGGCACATGTCAGGGATATGAAGTATTGGATTTACATATTTTTTAACTATATGCATCCATATAGAAAAAATGTAGTAAACATAACCCAGTTCATTATCTTGTTTTAAGGCGGAACTTTTGGTATATACTGCATTTAATACAATCATTTATTTATCAAAATGCTATTGCAGATTGTAAAAGCGAGAAATGTCAGCCAATCAGTGCACAGTTCTTTCAGTCTATCACAGGGAAGGTGTTTGAAGAGTGCAGAGATATGTTAATTAATGTTCTGCAGTTCTACCACCTAAAATAGCTATTGTAATTAAAGGAAGCCGGTCCCTGCACTTCCATCCCTACTTAACCTAGAATTTTCCTATTGACCATTGAGATTGCTCATCACAGTAACACGCAACAAGAACATATTAAAGGGAAGAACCAGAGACAATGCACAATGTATTTTTCATCTTTAATAGAGAGCCCTTGGAACTGACACTACTGGGGTGCATATGAAGACGTCTGAATAAATGTACAGGGACTACTAGGTGTCTGCATTTTATTGATATAGCTATTTACACATTTTTAATTTTTATCAAATTCCTGCAGTATTACTCCAAACAGTATTCATTTGCCACGTGAATGCAAACTGTAGCTCATCCTGCACATCATTTAGAGACTGATAATGAAAACATTTGCTTACCCTGTCAGAAATCTTTCTATTATTATTATTATACAGTATTTATATAGCGCCAAAAGGTTTGCTAAGCGCTGTACAGTAGCAAGGGGGACAGAACATGAGACAAGACAGTAACAATACAATATACGAGGGGTTCGAGGGCCCTGCTCTTTTGAGCTTACAATCTAGGAGGGAGGGGAAAGTGGTACAGGAGGAAATGGCTGTGGGGGATGGAGTGGTGGGAGGAGTGGAGGAGGTTAGTTGTTAGGTGAGGTCAGGTGTTAGATGAGGTTGGGGTAGGCTTCCCTGAAGAGGAGGGTTTTCAGGGTGCGCCTGAAGGTGAGGAGGGTAGGTGACAGTCTGATGGATTGGGGTAGGGAGTTCCAGAAGATGGGGGAAGTCCTACAGAAGCCCTGCAATCGGGCGTGGGAGGAGGAGACCACGGAGCTAGAGAGTAGGAGGTCCTGTGAGGAGCGGAGGGCACGGGTAGGGTAGTATTTGGGTATCAGGTCGGTTATGTAGTTTGGGGCGGCGTTGTGAATGGCTTTGTAGGTGAGAGTAAGCAGTTTGAATTTGATGCGTTGGGCAACCGGGAGCCAGTGAAGGGATTGGCAGAGGGGGGAGGCGGATGTGGAGCGGTTGGTGAGATGGATGAATCTAGCCCAGGGGTGGGCAAACTTTTTGACTTGAGGGCCGCAATGGGTTCATATATTGGACCCGGGGGCCGGACCAAGAGTAGATGAATGATGTGTATGTGTCATCCATAGTAAGTATAGTAATATTCCCCCATAGTAAGCATAGTAATTAATCCCCCATATAGTAATTCATCCCCCATAGTAATTCATCCCCCATATAGTAATTCATCCCCCCATAGTAATTCACCCCCCATAGTAATTCACCCCCCATAGTAATTAATCCCCCATAGTAATTAATCCCCCATATAGTAATTCATCCCCCATAGTAATTCATCCCCCATATAGTAATTCATCCCCCATAGTAATTCATCCCTCATATAGTAATTCATCCCCCATATAGTAATTTATCCCCCATATAGTAATTAATCCCCCATATAGTAATTCATCCCCCATATAGTAATTCATCCCCCATAGTAATTCATCCCCCATATAGTAATTCATCCCCATAGTAATTCATCCCCATAGTAATTCATCCCCCATATAGTAATTCATCCCCCATATAGTAATTCATCCCCCATAGTAATTCATCCCCCATATAGTAATTCATCCCCCATATACTAATTCATCCCCATAGTAATTCATCCCCCATAGTAATTCATCCCCCATAGTAATTCATCCCCCATATAGTAATTCATCCCCATAGTAATTCATCCCCCATAGTAATTCATCCCCCATATAGTAATTCATCCCCCATAGTAATTCATCCCCCATATAGTAATTCATCCCCCACAGTAATTCATCCCCCATAGTAATTCATCCCCCATATAGTAATTCATCCCCATAGTAATTCATCCCCCATAGTAATTCATCCCCCATATAGTAATTCATCCCCCATAGTAATTCATCCCCCATATAGTAATTCATCCCCCACAGTAATTCATCCCCCATAGTAATTCACCCCCCATATAGTAATTCATCCCCCCTATAGTAATTCATCCCCCATATAGTAATTCATCCCCCCTATAGTAATTCATTCCCCATATTAATTCATCCCCCATATTAAGTCCCCAAGTCCCCCCTGTGTCAATTCACTTACCTTTGCTCCGCGCGTACCTCTCGCCGTTCCGGTGTAGCATGAAAATCTGTCTCCTATGAGGATCTGTCCCCCTCGACGTATCTGCGCATGTGCCAGTTTCAGGCATTAGCAGCCGATCGGCGATCTCCGGCACATGCGCAGATACGTCGAGGGGGACAGATCCTCATAGGAGACAGATTTTCATGCTACACCGGTCTTCAGGGTGGACTGTGAGAGCAGCCTAGCTCCGCGGGCCGGATTAAAAGGTCCTCCGGGCCGTATACGGCCCGCGGGCCGTAGTTTGCCCATTGCTGATCTAGCCGCTGAGTTCAGGATCGACTGGAGTGGGGATAGCGTTCGTTTGGGTAGGCCATTGAGAAGGGAATTGCAATAATCCAGGCGTGAGATGATGAGGGAGTGTACGAGTTGTTTGGTGGTGTCTGGGGTGAGGAATGTGCGTATCTTGGAGATGTTGCGGAGGTGGAGCCTGCAAGATCTAGATAGCAGTTGGATGTGGGGTAGGAAGAAGAGGTGGAAGTCCAGGGTGACACCCAGGAATTTGGCTTGTGGGGTGGGAGAGATGGTGGCGTTGTTAGTAGTAGATTAAAGAAGAAATATTAAGATGAAGAGAGGGGGACTTGTTCTGTAGTTCTGAATTAACACTCTTCCTTTTCTAGGGTGACAATACTGGTCATACATTGATATAGTACATTGAAATATTACAATATATATTACAATCTGTTGCTATGTTTGGATATACTTTATTGTTTTGAAACCCTGTCCTTAACATGAGACTTAGAGTTTGTGTTCAAATACAGTATGCTGCTTCTGAATAATACTAAGCAATTCGGAAGTGAATATACTGTATATAACGTATGGCATGTCTGTCACTGCATTAGATCAAGACAAGTGTGGTAAAAAGTTTGTGGTAAAATTTTGTGTCAAAATAGTCTGGGAAACAGGACATGCCATATTTAAAGAGATTTAACTAACAATTTTAATAAGTATTGCTTGGCCTTGTGGTATACCTTTGTTCCTAAAATGGCTCCTAATGTAACTTAATTGTCATGCTGGTGTAGCTGTGATGATGGTCGTTTGTAAGCAATGTTTGTTCTTTATTTTAAGAGAAAGAAGAAGCAATTACTTTTCTTGAAATAACCTCTGTAAGAAATCTTTAGCAATTCTTTGGAAAACATAAGTGACAAGAAGGGTCTTAACTACATTAAAAAATCAATTAAGAGCCGTGATAAAAAAATATGGGATTATCTCTGGGGAGAAAACTGAGATTTGTTGTGTGCTTTAAATCATGCAAGTCCCTTATTTGTTACAGCTGTAAGTACTGAACATATGATCCTATCTACAACATAGTTTAGATGAATTCCAACTGCACTTGATTATGCTTATCTTGTCTGACTGGCGTGAGACTGGAAAGATAACCATATTTTGATGCAGGTGTTTAAATGAATTAAAAACTTAAATGTTATTAAAACCCATATTTCACATCTGTTTCATCATTGTACTCTAACATGGTAATAATAGATTGAACTGAAGACATGTGCTAATTCTAGAATGCTTTGTTGTTTTCTAGCAACAGCCTTCTCATGACAATTCGCTTTCACAGCCTACAGGTTTTATGCATTTCAAACCAATTTATTTTTCACATTTTCACTTTAGTTTTGCACACTTGTTTTATTACTGCCTTACTAAGGCTATAAGAGAAAATTAGCATGGGCTAAGTGGGACTTAAATGAGAAATGCTGGGGGGCACATGAGTGACCGGGGATCAGGAAGGTCTCATTCTTCTGAAGCTCCATCCATCCCTGGCCTTAGCGACTCACCTGCGGCACGTCCACAGCGTCCACGGCATCTGGACATCCCTGGGTGAGTCTTAGTGATTCCGCACCCAGCTCAGCAAATAAGGGACAAATAACGTGGAAGATCGGGCGCTGGAAGCCCCCTTCCCCGCCGCCACATGACCCACGGCCCTCCCCGCTGCAGCGATTCCTCGCTAGGCCGCAATCCCCGGCCTCAAGTACAGCCGCCGGCCCGAGGACGAGCTCCGGACCCCCAGTGGTGGTAAGAGGTACGACAGCTTCATCTGCAATTGAGCAGCCAGCATCCCCGACCTCTCTACATCCCCAGATGGAGTTCCTGAGTAGGGGGGTTCCAGAACACCCTTCTTTAAGTCATCATCCCTCTGCTCCTGCCACTCCGTATGTGTCATCTTCTCTCATGGTATCTGCTTTGGATGAAAAACTACAAGTATTTCTACGCAACATTACTGCCTCTATATCCGCTGAAGTGGGCAAACTGGCTCTGGATCTTAGAGGGGAAATAGCTCAGATCAGTGAAGGTGCGGATCAATTGGAGAACAAATTTGATGAATTGGTGCAATACGTTCATGTCTTAAAAGAAGATAACGCATATCTGAAACATACCATGTCCAAAATCCAGCTCCAACAAGAAGCTTTAGAAAACAGAGAAGGCCGGCAGAATATCCGTATTCGCGGTTAGTCTGAATCTATTACCGATTCTCAACTTCACTGACATCTTTTGTCTTTCTTCACTGCAACTGCCCCCATGGTCCCAGAAGCAGATTGGCGCCTGGACAGGGCCCACCGATCACAAGGCCCTAGACCAGCTGATGGCCCCAGACCGTGTGACGTCATCGTCCGCTTTCATTTTCTTGAAAGCAAAGAAGCCTTGTGGTTCTCAGTACGCAACAAGCCCTACTTGGAATTTAAAGGGGACAGGCTCCAGCTCTTTTGTGATCTCTCTCTGATTACCCTGGCCAAACGGCAGGCACTGAAACCAATTACCACACATCTTCAACATCACCATGTCACCTATTGCTGAGGTTTTCCCTTCAAGCTGGTCGTCCCCAAAGATAATTCCCAAGTTATCCTACGTGATCTTTTAGAGGCGGACCCCTTTCTGAAGCAATTGGGACTACCTCCTTTATCTGAAGACACCTCCCCATTACAGCCTACCCCATCTCGCCCTTCCGTTACCCCCAACAAGATTTGGACACCAGTTCGGGGGGGACTGGAAGTGTCTTTCACATACTCCACAACGTCCTCGTCCTCCTCGTTCCAGCGATGAGCCTACCTGATGTTTTTCTATGGTGTTCTCCTGTGGATACTTTGGATCATCCTTTCCCCTCTCCCCCCCTCCTTCCTCTCCTCCCCCCCTTCTTCTCCTCCTCCCCCTTTCTCTCCTCCTCCCTCCCTTCCTCTCCTCCTCCCCCTTCCCCCCTTTTTTTTTGTTTGCTGGCTTAGCCCTTGCTGGGTGCTTTCATTTATCTTTTTTTTTTTTCTTGCCGGGTTTGGCGACTGTTATGTTTCGGTTGTTGTGTTGCCCCCGATCCCATCCAGCCAATGGCCTGGACTTGGGTATAGATGTTTTTCCTTAGCGTATATCCCTACGGATATCTGTTTTTTACTGTACTGTTTCTGGTTTGCATCTTATGTGATCTATTAATGTTACTTTTTTTCAGTTTTGTTCCATCGATGGTGTTCCATTTACCTTTTCTGCTGGTACACATGCTACAGTATATCCATTGTCATTTTGTGATGACCTTACAACTTCTGTCATATAATGTTAAAGGCCTTAACGCCATTCAGAAATGGTGGATGGCTTTGAAGGAATTCCGATCCTCAGGAGCAGACATTATTTTTGTTCAGGAGACCCATTTTAAATCAACTGGCTCCTTTTGTTTTGCGTCAAGGTTTTTTTCCCAATCCTTCTAGGCTTTTGATCCATCTGGGAAGGCTGGAGTGGCAATTCTGATTCGGACACATTGCTCCCTTCGGGTCGTTTCCTCCAAGGTCGATCATCACAGTATCATTATTCTAGATTGCATGCTTGGTGACACCCCCCTTATTTTCTTGAATCTATATGCCCCGAACTCAGGTCAGTTACAGTTTCTTACACAAACACTCGCCAAATTAGGTTCCTTCTCTACTCCACACATGATTATAGGGGGTGACTTTAATTTAATCCTCTCACCACACAAAGACAGGAAGGTTCTCTTCGAGTCCACCCCTTCGAAGCGGCAATGCTCCTCTGCGAAATCCTTTCGCAAATTGATCAGGGAACATCGTCTCTTTGAGGCCTGGCAGATTCGGAACCCTCTCCACAAACAATTCGCCTTCTACTCCACCCCTCATTGTAGTTATTCCCGCCTAGATCATTTTTTTTATCTCAGCTCGTCTGCTCCTTCTTCTGGTTTCCTCTGACATCAACCCTATCACATGGTCTGACCATGCCTCTTTGACCTATTATTCCCTAATGTTATGCCAAAGGCAGGCCATTGGCGCCTCAATGAGATCTTTTTAACCACGGAGCATCTTCGTGCTGAGCTCTCACAGGAACTTGACATGTATTTCCACCACAATGTAGGCTCTGTACCATCTACCTCGACTGTATGGGAAGCCCACAAGGCGGTATGTCGAGGTCTTTGTATCTCCATGGGTTCTCGCTTGAAGAAATCCTCAGAGAGTACCAGGATTACCCTAGTCCGCCAGTTAACTCTAGCTGAACGTAGACTTCTCGCAAAGCCGTCTATTTCTGGGCTGCATAAAGTGACCTCTCTTTGTGACGAAATCAAGGCTCTTGATGCCAGTAAGTTCACAAAATCTCTTCTCTGGGTCAAACAGAAAATCTACAAATTCTCTAACAAACCTCACCATATGCTGGTCCATAGCCTCAAAGCACAATCTCCCTCTACAATGCCAGACCATCTTATCCAGCCGAATGGGGACCCTACTTATGACCCCCATGTGATGGTCTCCCTTTTTGGCTCATATTATGAGTCCCTTTACAACTGTTTGACCCCAGATCACCATCCTCCCCTCACAGAGACTTCTTTTAATAGGTTTTTTAACCCTCTACTATTACCGAAGCTATCGCCTTCTGACATCTCGACTCTTAACGCTGACATTTCCTCTGAAGAACTGTTTGATACAGTCAAACATCTCCCCTCACGCAAAACCCTGGGACCAGATGGACTGCCCTACTCTTATTATAAAACCTTTATTGGTATCTTGGCTCCCCATCTTCTCTCTCATTATCAAGATTTTTTCAAGGGTATTACTCCCCAGGCTGACTTCTCCCATGCATATATTTCTGTAATTCCCAAACCTGACAAGGATCATTCTATATTAGATAACTACCATCCTAGTGCTCTACTAAACTCCGACTACAAGATCTTTACTAAGATCCTAGCCAATCGGCTGTCCAGGCTCATCTCCAAGCTCATACACAGAGACCAAGTAGGCTTTGTTCCTGCCGGACATGCAAGGATAATACCAGGAGATCCATTGATCTGGTTGACCTGGTCAACCTGTCTTCTGCCACCACCATTTTATTGAGCTTAGATGCCCAAAAAACTTTTGACCGTCTCAGCCGGCCTTATATGTTTATGGTCTTGGAGAAGTTTGGCTTCCGTGGCCCATTCGTGGCAGCTTTGAAAGCTCTCTACTCTTATCCTTCCTCACAGGTCAGACTGGCCTCTTTTCTCCCACCCCCTTTCCAGATGTCGAATTGCACGCGACAGGGATGCCCACTCTCCCTTCTATTGTTTATCCTCTGCTTGGAACCGTTGGGTATTGCAATCCAGTCTCACCCTGATATACAAGGAATATTATCTCATGGCCGTGAGTACAAATTATCCCTATTTGCGGATGATATCCTCCTTACACTCTCGAATCCCCAAATCTCGCTTCCAATATTGCATAAAATTTTGCGCCAGTTCGAGACCCTCTCGTGTTACAAGGTTAAAACCTCCAAAACTGAAGCACTCCCTCTTCACATCCCACCAGCTGTCCTCTCGTCCCTCCAAGAATCCTTCCTTTATCGATGGTGCACTCATTCTCTAAAATATTTGGGTACTAGCCTCACTTCCTCCTACAGTTCTATATATGACGCCAATCCCCCCCCCCCCCCACTATTTATAGCCATCTCTCCCTCCTTGAAACGCATCAACGTCATAAAAATTACTATACTGCCCCAACTCTTATTTATTTGCAACTCTCCCTCTTCCTGTTCCTATGTCCAAACTACATTCCCTCCAGAAATCTCTTCTACATTTCATTTGGCATAATAAGCGACATAGAATCGCACGTAGTGTACTACTTTCTCTGCATTCTAGGGGCACCGGATATCATGACCTATTACTATGCTACTCACCTCCGCTTCCTCACATAGTGGTCCACCTATTACTCTCTCAACCTGTGGACTGAGATCGAGTCCTTACAATTGACTCCGACTCATCCTTGTTCTCTCCTCTGGTCGTCCTCGACAGTGGACCTTGCCTCTATCTGTCGTGTCTTCCTTGGCCTCATGCAATTCTCTATGAGTATCTGGCATAAATGTAAGACTAGGTTTGCACTGACCTCTGATTGCTCCCCACTGACTAATATCCTCTTTAACCCCAACCCAGATAGTCTGGCCATGCCCCGGGTGCTCCCATGGATGACAGCCAATCTCTTCCAACTGCCATTTAGTACATCCTATGACTCAGAAGCTGCAACCATTCTCATACCTCCAGAAGATCTACCTTCCCAACATTTATATATCTAAATCCAGATACGCCATATTTTTCTACTATGTCCTTCCTCTCTAATGTCACTCATCATTATATGCCCAAGTGGTCCAGTTTTTACAATGTGACATTGATCTGACACAGTGGAAGAACATTTGGGAAAACACATCTAAGTCTTCTGTCTGTGTGGTTTATAGGGAAAATACAAAATTATGATGCTGTGGTACAAAACGCCCGATGTAATTCATGCCTTTAACTTGAATGCTTCTTCCGCCTACTAGCGTTGCGGAAAGACTTTGGCTCCCTCTTCCACATTTTTTGGACCTTTGGATCCATTGTTCCTTTTTGGAAAGAGGTTTTGTCCTTTTTACAATTGCTATTTTATACTTCTCTCCCCTTTGAACCCCTATACTTTCTATTGTGCCTGCCATTCCCAAGTCTTCCCAAATTGGCCAGGAAACTCACTACACATATTTTTACTGTGGCTAGAAGAAGCATTCGTATGTGTTGGCTATCCTCTATACCTCATTCGATGCCTATTCTGTTTAAAATTATTGCTGATGTGAGACAGATGGAATACTTGACTGCTATACATGCCTGTTCGATTGCTGTGTTCGAGGCAGTGATGCATGTTCAATTGCTGTGTTCGAGGCAGTGTGGCACCTATGGGATAATTTCGCCTCTTCCCACCTTTCTCCAAATGTACAGTTCTAATGGCCTCCCCACTGTTGTTATGTGACATTATTATGTTTGTAACCATGCAGATTTCACCACTCAAATTTGCGTATCCAGGGTATCCCGGAGTCAATCTTAGACCTTTAAGCTACTATGTTAGCTCTGTATCAGGAATTACTACCGGCTATACCTGCTGAGCATTTGGAAATGGACAGGGTTCATCGTGCTCTAACCCCTCAAGTCAGAAGGCCAGGGACATCATAGCAAAGTTCCATTACCATCGTACTAAAGAACAACTCCTAGTGGCGGCCAGAGGTAAAGAAACTTTATGCTTCCAGGGCCAGAAGTATCACATTTTTATGGACTTGTCTCCCCTTACCATCTCTAGGAGGTGAGCTATGAAGCCGCAGCTCCAGTTCTCCAGCAATGCCACAATCCCTATCAATGGGGCTTCCCTTCTTCGATCCGCTTTGCTTATCAAGGTGCCAAACATGTTTGTCGCTCTTCAGAGGAATTGCAGATCATTCTATAGGACTTGAAGCTCGCGGAGAGGCCTCGCAACTTGGATGGTGTACACGGGCGTTCGGCCTCTAACTCTCCATGCAAATCAAATTCAGCTTCTGTCGGAAGAAACCACCAAAATGCCTACAAGCGTGGCCGCTTTTTTTCACTGGCCTCTGTGGTGGATGAGTCGATGGACTGATGATGATCCCTATTCGCTCGTGGACTCCTTGCTCTCCCACTTCCCTCCCTGACAGGGTGCTGATTCCACTGACTGCTGACTTTTACTCTCCTCGTTGGTTTGAGTTCTGCACAAGTATACTTTTTGCTCCTTCAGACATCATCTCAGCTTTTCCTCTACACTACTTAAAAAGGTCCATGGTTGATAAGTATCACTGACAGCAAATGCTTATTGATCTACCCATTGTGTTTCGTCTACCCCCATCCCCACCCTCCTCCGTTTCCCCTTACCTCATTCCCTGTTCCCCCCATGGGCCTCTCAGAGATACTTAGAGCTTACCGCCCGGTTGTGAGGACTTACAGTATACCATAGACTTCCTCTATTGTCTGGTCTCACAGCTTTTCCTTCCCAAGCCATTTTGCTTAGAGATATGTTAGGCTTCTAGTGCTCTGTGTCTTTAGAGCCTACCAAATTTCTATGTGACACATGCTACAATATGTTATATTGCTATAGCTGGGTTTTCTCTTTACTTCTGCCTGGCCTACATCCTCAGCTATATTTCGCTGATGTTGTTGGCTGGCTCTGCAGTCTCCAGTGGTTGCCAGGGTCTGCTGTTTTTGTACCTTTGACTTGTTCCCCCTTGCTGTTAGGGCGACCCCCCCCATATGGGAGCAATGGGGTGCAACACTTATATTGGGTTCAGTAATGTTGTGATATTTAGTATTGTTATTTTGGATGTTGATTCCTCCAGGATTGTCCCTTGTGCTCCCACGTTGATACCCTCAGGTGTCCACATTATTTTGGTGCGCATCCAACAGTATCACTTGAGCCTTTGGAGGTTGGCTGGTTCTTCCTTAAATAGGCCCACACCTCAGGTTATAACGTTTTTATGTATGTTACATATAGAATGCTACTGTTGTTTTTTTTGTTTCTCCTTCTCTGCCTTTTTCTTGCTTTTCTTGCTTAATCTATCCTCCCTGAGGGTGGCCACCCCACCCATGGCAACTTCGCCTCTTCGTCTGTATGCAATAATCATTTTTCCCTTATGGCCCCCTTGAACATTCTATCCCTGAATGTTCAGGGACTCAATATCCCCCAAAAACGCTCCAAGGCTTTTTGTTCCCTCGCAGCCAAAAAAGCCCAAATCATTTGTCTTCGGGAAACTCATTTCTCAAGGCAAGCTACTCCTAAGTTTTTTCATGCTAGATATCCCCAAGTGTTCACTGCATCTGCTATAACTAAACAATGTGGTGTTTTGATAGCGTTTCATCGCTCAGCACCCTTTACTCTCTCAGCCGAGGTTAGGAACCCGGAAGGCCATTATCTAATTCTCACAGGCCAACTCATGGATACGGATGTCACCATTGTGTCATACTATGCCCCCCAACAGGCGCCCTACATCCTTTCTCTCTCACCTATTCGAGGTGGTAGCCTCCCATAAGCTGGGTACGGTCATAATTTGGGGTGATTCTAATCAGGTCTTCATGCTCTTTTTGGAGAAAATCTCCTCCATCTCCGCTCACTAGCCATGCTAAGCCTTCGTTTAATCATCTACTTACCAAACATAAATTAGTTGACTCCTGGCGTGAACTAAATCCCACTAAAAAACATAACACTTGCTATTCGCACCCGCATAAATCTTTCTCGTGCATTGGCCACATCTTCTTGAGCATTGGCATGGCTCCTGAACTTTTATCGTCTATTATCCCATTTACCTGGTTGGATCATAGTGCAGTGTTGATCACTGTTACTTCCCCTATTCCAATGGCTCAAGACACCTTCTGGTGCCTCAATGAATCTTTGCTTAAAAACCTGTCCTATCGGGCAGACGTTGAGATAGCTCTTAAGGACTACTTATTGAATAATTCCACACCTGATATATCCCCTCTTACTTTATGGGAAGCGAATAAGCTGGTGATTTGTGGAGCTATTATTCATCAAATGGCGCATCTTAAAAAAGATCGCAAATCTCTACTTCAAAGACTGGAATGTGATTTTAACTCCTGCTACACAACCTTCCAAGCCGGCCCATCTAATAAAACCTGACTGGACAAGGCCTGATTAGAACTTGTCCTATTTTTAACTGACTCAGCAGATACATTCGTGAGCCTCTCCCAACATAAACTTTATCTCCAAGCTAACAAGCCAGACTCTCTGCTTGCACTCACTCTCAGATCACTGAATACGCCTTCTAAGCCCATTAGACTTAAGGTGGCACAAGAAGTCTATACCAGCAACCCAGGCAAGATTTTGCGTAAATTTCAATCTCACCTAGCTTCCCTGTACTCACCTGATGCATTGAACGTTTCGAGGTTGGAGGCCTTTTTTTATTAAAGTTCCGGAGCCAATCGCTCCAAGTTGGATTCTCTTATTACTGAAGTGGCGTTGGCCATAAAAGGTTTGAAAGTAAATAAACATTACCCCCGCCCTGTACTATACGTCGTTTTCTGAGATCTTGACTCCTCTTTTCACTACCACTTTTAACACGCTACTTGATGGACGTTCTTTCTGTTTGGAATCCTTATTAGTTGTTTTCTGTGTGCTCCCTAAACCACACTCTGATGATTGTATTTGGTCTAACTATCACCCTATCTCACTCCTGAATCTTGACATTAAGCTTTTACTAAAATACTGGCGACTAGACTAAATACTATGATTGGGAAGCTTATTCATCGTGATCAGGTGGGGTTCATACCTGTGCGGCAGGCCAGAGACAATATCCTTAGGGCTGTGTTGATTGCACATGAGGCCAGAACATGATGTATCCCCTCTTGCTTCCTATCACTTGATATTAAAAAGGCTTTTGATACCGTGTCGTGGTCCTATCTACAATATACCTTACAAAAATGGGGTTTTGGTCCCCACTTTCTTTGCTGGATTTTGGCCTTATACGACTCTCTGAGACCGTATGTCAAGTATGCTGGATATAAATCGGACCCTCTTTGCATCGGCAAAGGTACACGTCAAGGTTGTCCCTTATCTCCTCTATTATTCACTCTTCTTATCGAACCTTTAGCCCAGAACATCCGTTCAGATTCCAAAATTAGAGGAATCGAACTTGGAGGAGATCATCATAAATTGTGTCTTTTCGCAGATGACATTCTGCTGTTCTCATCCACTCAGCAAATTTCGGCACCGAAATTACTAGCCACACTCTTTCAATTTGCTTCTCTTTCGGGTCTCTCTGTAAACGCTCTGAAATCAACCGCCCTTAATATATGGCTTTCGGAGGAAGAGCTACTGCTCACCCAAGTGACTTTACCCTTTTCTTGGGTAAATGTTCTTCTTTATTTGGGTATCAAGTTAACAGCTTTTCATTCTGACCTTTTAGCTGCTAATTATCCCCCAATGCTCGCATCTGTATCTTCTTTAATGACTCGCTGGTCCTCACTTCCAATTTCTTGTATAGGTAGGATTAACGTTCTTAAGATGGTTATCTAACCCAAATTACTTTATCTCTTTTGAGTCTTGCCGATTTCTGTCCCAGCCTACTTCCTTCGTATTTTGTAGAGGAGAGCTTTGTCTTATGTTTGGGGCATGAAAAAACCACGGATGCCTAGCTCCACATTGTTTCTCGCCAAACCCTGTGGCGGGCTGGGTTTACCTCACTTCTCCTCCTACTACTATGCAGGGCAATTAGCTCAATTGCCTGTGTTTCACGCTGTTGGTGAAACCCCTTTATGGGTTTCCATAGAGTCAGTTGATTGTGACCCCCTGACGATAACTAACCTGTTATTGCTTCGTCCTGCAGATTGAACCTCTCTTCACAACCCCATCACTAAACATTCTCTGTCTACCTGGGATAGATTCAAGGCTACATATGGATTACAATCCACTCACAAACCATTGATCTCCTTTTTCAAAAACCCTGCCTTTCTTCTGGCTTGGGAAAGTCCTACCTTGTTTCATGTTTGGAATGCCAAGGGCCTTATACGCCTATATAAACTAGTCAATGCGTCCTCTTTTCTGTCCTTCCCCACTCTCTGTGACTCATTTGGCTTTCCGCGTTCTGAGATTTTTCACTACCTACAGATAAAACACTTTTTACTCCTCTTACACCACAGCTCACGGAGGGTTGACTCACCTTTCCCAATTTGAACAGACATGCCGAAAAGAACCATACGCCAGAGGCCTTGTTTCCTCCCTTTATAAACAGAATGTTTTTAAACCTAATTGTGACACACCATCTTATGTTGCGAAATGGGAGAGGGATTTGGGCCGCCTGTTGGACCCAGGT
Source organism: Staurois parvus (assembly GCF_062004578.1). Lineage (NCBI taxonomy): Eukaryota > Metazoa > Chordata > Amphibia > Anura > Ranidae > Staurois > Staurois parvus. Next base: position 8,081,427 of record NW_028318492.1, on the reverse strand, counting down.
GACTGGAGGGAGAACTGGCAGGTCATCAAATCCTCCTCTTCCAATGTAGTGGCGTTGGAAGCTAATTTAAGGTTCTGACCAGGTGGTTTCTTGTACCCAGTAGAATTGCTAAATTTGCTCCGAACAGTTCGGCACCCTGTTTTCATGGCTGTCCTCATTTGGGCACATTTTGGCACATTTGGTGGGAATGTCCAGTGGCTGGTTCGTTTTGGGCAGAGATTTTTACACTCTCCTCTATCCTGTTTGAGACGAACCTCACACTTGACCCAGCCACTGCCCTCCTTAATTACAAACCTGCTGCTTTGATTTGAAGAAAATTTAAACTTCTTCTTCAGCTTTTGACAGCCAATAAAAAGACTAAAGCTCGGGCATAGAGGTCCCCCTTTTTAACCTTGGCTGAGACTAAACAGAATGTATTGGGCCATTGTGCATGCCAAATTGGAAGCACTCAAAAAAGATCTGTTTGAAAAGTTTAAATTGACCTGGAAGCCTTGGATTACACACTGCCTCCCCCCTGACTTTGATGAGCTGGTACTTTTGCCATGGCAAATTATTGTTTTCTTTCTGCTTACACTATGTCGAACCACCCTTAGGGACTTTTCTCGCTCTTCCCTGATATTTGGGATTCTGTAGGTCTGTGTTTTTTATTTTTATATCCTCCTGCTACAGCTGAGCCTGTGACTAAATAGTTGACTCAGCTGGACCTTCTTCTTTTATATTTCTTATCTCACTACAGCCTCTTTTTTGTTTGTTTTCTTGGACTGTGTTTTGTTGATGTTGCTAATGCCCCGTACACACGATGAGAATATCGGACAAACGATCAGCCGTTTTTTTTGGCTGCTAGTCTCACATCGAAAGTGAAGAGGTTACTAAAGATACGAAAATTTTCCTGTGAAAGAAAAGAATTTTGAAAGTGATGTCATGTATTGCGTTGTATTTGTATTGTATTTTCAGACGACTACTGTACTGATTAAACAAAGATCGTACGATCTGGTATCGTACGAGAAACATTTTTGCGCTTGTCCCTTCGGATATTGTCGTACAAATTGTCGTGATCGGCTCTCAAAAGCTGTGTACTAACGATCCGATTATCGGACGATCGTTCCTTGTACGAAAATTTTTGTACAATTTTCTTATAGTGTGTATGAGGCATTATTAGGCTATGGAGGCCTACTGTACATTACAGCTGTCTGTTTTCAGTCTGTTTCTTCTAGACCTCTAGCATCTACGGGATAGCACCATGTTCTTCCTAGGTTACAATTTCTTATGTCCAATATGTTTGTCTTGTAATGCTTATCTGTTTCTCTTTCCCAAGACTCTGGATATTGGGTTTATGTTATTATTTGTTTGGCCTGTATCCTGTTTTATACCCAGCCTCTTGATGGCCTGCTTATCTGTGTGTTTGTCGGCCCGCCTCCCTTTTTCTTTTCTTTATCCTATGTTGAAATAAAAATCTTTGACAAGGAGAAATGCTATGGTCATCAATGACAATCAAAGTCACAATCAAAATATAAAATTAAATATAAAGCAGAATAGAAAGAACCCAGCGGCATCAATTAATGAAATTGCTGGTATAGGAATTCAATGCTGCGTGATATATTATGTAGATTTCACATTACAATATATGCATAAAATAACAGAGCTCACAATGAATTATTTTCCATTGGTTTTCACACTGGGGCAGTGGCCACTTTTTGTACTTTTGAATTGTTGGTTGAGGGGGCACATTGGACACCTTAGCTGCCATTGTGCTACATGCTGGGTGTCCATTGCGCACCTGTACCTTTAAGGAGGGGTGGGCTCCCTCAGGTCCATCTGTCCTTGGTCTATCCATTAAATACATGTGCCTGTACTATGGGGGGTCCTAAAATTGGAGAGTTAGGAACTACAGAATACTGGGGTGCCCTGAACAGGCTCTGTAGCTTACACATGTATTTGCAAATGTGTGCCAACTAAACCCCTGTTTTTAACGCATACTGTTAGACAGGTTAATTCGATTTGTTTGCAAGCTGGCTGGCAAGTTAGAGCTGGAAATTTTTATTTTTTGTTGTTTGACAGCCAATCAGTGTCCCTGATTGTTGTCATATCCATGTCAGCAACACCAGACCAGTATACACCCACAACAGTGTTCCTGTTGACAGTCACACCAGTGCAGGTGTCAACACAGCCACTAAAGCCATCAATACCATTTTGATTGCTAGTAATGCCAGTTTCAGCAGAGCCAGTTAAGCCAGAAATAGTGATCATTATCACATCAGTTCAGTATTACCAGGATCAGTTTCCTGAACACCAACCACTGTCAAACAAGTCCAAAAAAATATTTACAAGCGAGGAGACCTTTCAGATTCCAAGCATGACAGATGAGAGTAGTGGGGAAGAGCTCCCACTCTCAGATTCAGATTCAGAAATTAAACCTGTGGAGAACAGAGCATCTATAATGGTCTCTGATTCAGGGGATGGAAGGGCCCCTACAAAAAGAGTCAGGTGTGTTAAACATTCTACAAAACTGCAAAATGCATTTTGGGTTATAATTGTAAGTATGCTTATGTTGCATGTAAGATTTAATTTGTTAAATTGACAACTTTGTGGGAAAAAAATATTTACTTTAATCATATTTCCAAGAACAATGACAAATTAAAAAAAAACTCACTATGCCTCTTAATAAATACCTCTGACTGTCTACCCATGAAGTTCCCTGTGCTGAACTTCCAAGAAAATGGCTCCTAATGTACCATAGATGTCAGGTTAAAAGTGACACTGTCAATGAAAAAAATATCTCACTAGACACACAAGAGAAATTGCTTAAAATTGGTTGCCATGGCTAGCCTACTCCTACCCTAAGCCTGGAGCCTTGCATATACTGTATAGCTACAGGTAAGAGGTTAGTTAACCCCTGCGGATAGAACATTGTTCCTTATCCCTACCCTTGTTCCCGTACTGCTCCTTTTCCTATTCCTTTTAATTTGCAATGTTTCTTCTTGCTTTTTCTTTCTCCCTGCATCTGTTTTCATTTATTTGCTCCTTTCCTTGTTCTTCCTGCACTTTCTTTTGGCTACACAGATATAGTACTTTGAAATTTGAAACTATGTCCCTCTACAGTTCACTATATATTCATAGACACACACAAATATTTTGCTGTGGACAAGTTTATGCTAAAGCTGCCACAGCCAGCAAGGTACTAGATTCTTTGATCGGTGTAATGGTATTATATGGTATATTGTCAAGGTCAGCTTGCTATTTGTGCCTTATAATAGTTGTGGACCTTGAATTGAAATTGCACTGCTGGATTAAGTGTATGTGTATGTACTTATCTGCATAACTTTCTACGTATTGGTTAAAACTTCAAAAAAAAAACAAAAAAACAAACAAAAAAAAAAAATTACCTGTATTTGAATAAATATGTGTTCATGACACAATACACAAAATAGTAAAAGTAGTTGTGTTTTTGTAAAATGACCAGATACCTCTACACTCCAAAAAAGCATACTGTTGCCCTTTTGGTTGGCTAAAGAAAGACAATGTACACTAACAGCAAAACCTTATCCCAATGATAAAGCATAGTGAAGCAGGCATGATAATGTTGGGCTGCTTTGTACTTCTAGGGAGATCACCTTTCCAAATAAGCCTGGATAAAAGTGGATTGTTGACCCTGTAACTTGTTTGCTATCTTTTACCACCAGTGAATGATCATTGACTCTTAAGAAGATTGTCTGGCACTCTTTCTGTTGTTTTCATTTGTATTCCTCGATAACATAGCACTCTACTACTAACTAAAGATTACTTCTGATCCCCACTTTTCTCACCAAACTGCAATGATGATCCAGTGTAGTGCCATACCCCCTCAGATTGATAACTCCTGGATGTATACCTTATGGAAACTGGCACCACGTAGGGGGGGCCTACCTTTCAAAGGCTGCTCCTTTGACTGGTGGGGATTGAAAAACTAAAACGATCCTTGAACCTCCCTATTCAAGTGTGTGTGTGTGTGTGTGTGTGTGTGGGGGGGATATCTAAACAGCCTACAAATGATAAAGTATTATAGCAAAAGATTTGTGAAGGGTATCTGTTTTTGTTCAAAAATGTACACACATGTTTTTCCTTCTACTTTTGCTAACATTCAACAAACAGACAGACCTTGCAAACATAGAGATTTTTTTTTCTTTCTGATTGTAAATGAAGGTCCTACAGAGCTGAGACCCACTGCACATATCACATTTTTTAATAAGTAAACTAATATAGTTTGTTCCTTACATGTGCTGCACAGATTAAAGGCCACCTTCTAACTTTTTCTTCCTTTGGGTAAAACCCATCTGTGCCTATTTCTAAATCAGACCTTGATTACAACTCTGTAACAAATACTCTGATTAGGCTGGAGTAAAACAACATTTTCAGAGTGCTGCTAATTATGCTACATATTTTGTTAAATCAATTTTCTAATTAAAAAATATATAAAATTAAGTACCACCTCATTGAACATTATAAATAGAAAATTGATGACCCATGTCTGCAGTGTATGCTTTGTAGATAAAACTTAACCATTAGTAATCAAATGGCAAATTAATTGTATTGTGCTTTCACCCTTTTGTTTGCCTTTTGTCTGGCTACTTTTCCTGTACAGGACTCACCTAATCAATGCACTTGTTAATTAACATAATTTTTTGACTCAGACGTTGCTCATTGAAGAGTGCTTCAAATAATGAGGGTAAGAACTTTAGATTACAAAAAAAGAGGGAGAGAACATACTTTTATGGATTTAATCATCCACAGTTTGTGGAGAATGCTTTTGTATATTATCTTCAGTTAATCTTGAGTCTGTATTTATTCAAAGTTTTTTATACTTACTGAGCAGTTGCACCTTAGCAATACATTTGAAGGAGCCTGCCATGTTACAATTTCATTATACTGTTTACTAGAATTTAATCTACAAAGGTTATACATTTTCACTTACATTTTTAAGGAAATCAGTTTTTACAAGTAAAGGTCTTCACTTCTAACAACTGCTATCATTCCAACCTAGCAAGTTTTGCTGCCACGAGAATGTAAAACTGAGTGTAGCGTAGACAAGCATCCTAAACATATTTAGTTGTACATGGTGAGGTTGATTTACTAAAAGAGAAGATTCACTTCAATTAGCAAAGCACGTTTAGGTATTTAAACTGAACACAGCTAAAACGATGCTCAGCTTCATTAGTGAACTAACCACCCAGTGTAAATGTATACATGCATCATATATATATATATATATACACACAAATATCTTCTGTAATGGACATCAAACTGGAGTCAAAAGTTTATTTTTCATAAATGATTGTTTAAAAAAACAATAACAAATATTAAGAAAAATTGGCCCTAACCCATTACATGTTTCCTTTAATTACTTTCAAAGTTTGCAATTCAAGGGAATTTAAATAAATTGGTTAGAGAAACTGAGTGTGCACTCTCTGGCTGAAGAAAATATAGGATGCCCTTTACAGTTGCCCCATATTTCAATATAAATACAAAAAAGTGAAAATGGTGCAAAGAGTGCAGATTAATTAGCAATAGGCTTAATTTGCTAACCTAAATTCTCATTGCTAAAAAAAATATTGTTCTGACAAATAATGAACTTTACTGGTTAAAAATAAATTTAGCTGACGTGAGCTGTTGGGGGGAGATTTACTACAAATGGAGAATGTGGTGCAGCTGTGCTTGATAGCCAGTCAACTTCTAACTTTAACTTGTTTAATTAAGCTTTCACAGAAAAAACCTGAAGCTGATTGTTTTCTATGTACTCTCTAGTTTTAGTAAATACCCGCCATAATTTCTACAATGGCAGCAAGCAGCTAGGCAGGCATGAGCTAAGATAAGAACCTTGTTGCATACTGACATCTGCAGAGGTCCAGCATTAACAAAATAAGCCAAAGCTCAAAAGATGGTTTACAGTTAGTAAATATTATCAACTACATATGCATTATACCTCCCTAGAGAATTCAGTTTAAATATTTCAATAGTATAATTCATTTCCAATTATGTATACAAATTGTGGTATGATGACACAAAAAAAACAATTGTAGTGAAGCCTTTACTGAATGAAATTCCTTTGAGGCGACAGCCATTGCAATTTTACTTTTATTCATTATATAATTGGTCTTTATTAAACTCATCTAAATATGTGCAGCACAAAGCCTATGCACTTGAATACAGCAACCAATTAAATAAAAGCCTTCAACAGTCTAGTATGTCTAGCATACTTGGGATGTTTTAAATTCAGTTACAGATTTGGCTTCCTTTACCATGTCAAATAACTTGTCATATTCAAAAATAAACAGGCATAATGGAATTCATGTTCACACGAAAAAAAAAAATCTAATTTTAATGTTATGTCATTGTGTACACGCTTTGTTTCTGATTAATATACACACATTAAAATGAACTTAGTTGGATGGCGCATGCGCGGCCGGCATCCAAAATGGCCGCTCGGTAACTCAGCTCTACTTTCTCACCGCCTTAGCAGCAAAATTTACTGTGATAACCGGGACTCCACAATAATTCTCTAAGGGGTATAACCCCCCAGCAACCTCTGGTGCCATGCCTAAAAGGAGGAAGTCCCCCGGTCAGCCTCAGCAGCTCACAGACTTCTATCTGGCCCTGGACACACGGAGCCAAGATGGCGCCGGTACCTCACAGCTAGGATGCTCCATCCCTGCTGCAGCCACTGACAGCTATACTCTAGATCCCAGGGTCCTGGTTTGCTTTACAATGGTGACCCTGGTGAGTCTTCTCCTCCTCTTTCCCCCACATCTCGGAGCCCTGCCATGTCCAGACCCAGAATAGAGGAGCCCCTACTTTCAGATCCACACTTCTCACCTACTGCTCCCACTCCTGTAATGCAATTACAATCTGCCATTGAGAATTTTCCTGCTTCTGACCAACCTATTTCCGAATTGGCAATGAAAAATATGTTGCTCTCCTTAAGGCAAACCCTTCACAGCAATATTTCAAATGTGATTGCCCCTCTCTCAAATGCCTTAACTGATCACTCCAAGCCTATATATCATATTGAGAATAAAATGGCCACAATATTCCCAGCTCATAACTGAGTAGTAGACGCCCATACAGATCAAGTATCCGAAAAATAAAATAGCACACCTGGAAGACCACTCCAGCAGAAACAACATAAAAGTATGCGGAATTCCGGAATCGGTCACCAATGACGCCCTTCTACCATACATACAACAATTGATGACACATCTCATTTCAACAATCAATGCAACTGAGGCCGCCATAGATAGGGTGCATAGAATTCCAAAACCCTCATTTCTACCAGCATCCATCCCAAGAGATGTTCTAATTAGAGTACACTTCTACCACATCAAAGATAAATTAATGACAGCGGCCAGAAACAGCATTGCCCCACTCACACGCAGGCATTAGATTGTATGCGGACCTCTCAAAATAAACTCTCCAAAACAGGAAACAATTGATCTCCATTGCTAAAGCCTTAATAAACCACAATATAAGCTACCAATGGGGCTTCCCCACCAAACTTCTCCTTAAACACCAGGGCAAATGCATTACCATCAAGAACCTAGATGAAGGCATAGATCTCCTCAAAGAATGGAATATAATTCCAGAATATGAGCGCAGGAACAACCCTAACAAGCCACACCAAATGGAGGGTGACTGGAGCTGATCAATACCTTCAAGCAAGTCGGAGTCCCAACTAAACCACTACAATTTGCTGCTATAGAGCCTAGGCCTATCTGTAATCCTAGCTCTGTTTCTTTCGTCATTGCACAATGACAACTATGTGTTGTCGAACCCTTCTACACGCCCCACTATGACAGTAGTCTTCGAGACTACCCATGTGTCTTGCATTGTTAGCAAAATTTTTTTTATATACAAGTTTTCCCATTCTTCCTCTTCGTTACTACTAGTCATCAATACTCCACCAACTCTCTACATATCCTTGGCAAAAGTCCTCACATAACCAAGATATAAGTGCCAAACTTTCTCACATAAAGCTTCAACATCAACGTACAGAATTACCACTAACTCTCCATAGAAAGGAACTGTCCACCTTCAATGCTCTTCCAAACAGCTCGTGTTCACTACTAAAATAAATAGTACCTCAAAATCACCCAACCAGCACCCTGCCGCAAAATTATTAAAATAACATCACTAAATGTTAGAGGACTTAACTCTCCTTTCAAGAGATCCTTCTTAAATAAGGAAATAATTGACCTCCACACTGACATTATCTTTGTTCAAGAGACTCACTTTGCTCTCTCTAAAACACTGTCCTTTCACCTCAAGAATTTCTCAACACGATATCTGGCATCCCATCACAAAAATATGAAGCCATGACTGCAATCAAAGACTCCCTTCCCTTCCAACTCTGATCGGAATATGCTGATCCGTCCGGACGCTTCCACATATTGGTAGCTCTGATTGATAATAATCCATTCACCCTGGTAAATGTTTATGGCCCAAATTCAGACCAACAACGATTCTACAAACAACTCATTACTAAAATATCTTATGAAGCATATGAATATCTTATGAAGCATAATGAAGCAAGGACAACTACTAATCGGAGGAGACTTCAACATTGTAAACAATATACATATGGACACCTCATCTGACAAACGACCCTCAAAACTCAGCGTTGAACAATTTCTTCACAACAATGACCTATATGATATCTGGAGATATCAACACGGCTATAAAAGGGACTACTCATACTTCTCTCCTTCCCAATTATCGCACTCTAGAATAGATTTCTTCCTCACAGACAAATGGACATTACAACGTATTATCTCTTCCTTCATAGGCTCTATAACCTGGTCAGATCACGCACCAATCAGCATTGCACTGATCACATCTAGTAGACTGAATATCCCTAAACCGTGGATATTAAATTCTATGTTACTGACAGATGCTGTTCACAGGAAAACAAATGTAGATGCTCACAATCTTTTCTTTCAAACTAACAACACACCTGACATATCAATCAATACCCTTTGGTCTACCTATAAAGCATTTATGCGAGGGATTCTTATTAAAATCTCTTCCTAAGTGTCATCCTGTAGAAGACTTCAGATAGATGAGGTCTTATCCTCTATAAAATCCAGGGAAGAAATAAACAAAAACAAACCATCCCAACAGAACTCCTCAGCCCACTTAAAAGAAAGGGAATAACTCAGATCCCTCCTGCTATCCCAATATGACCTAAACTTAAAAAAAGTCAAAGCCAAATACTACTTTTTACACAACAAAGCAAGATCCCTCTTTGCTAGGACAGTTAAACGCTAACATCTCAAATCAAAAATCCAGATAATTCGACACCCATGATCCAACGAGCCTCTATCGAATCTCTCTGATATAGCAAATGCATTCGCAGACTTTTACAAAACTCTCTATAATTTCAGAGAGGACTCAACCCTCCTCCACCAAAATAAATTACTTCTTACAATCAATCAAACTTTCTGCAGATCCGTTACAAAACATCTTAGAACCCTTCAACCTTAGGGAATTTGAATTAGTCATTCGATCCTTACCACTCCACAAAATTCCAGGTTGTGATGGATATTCCAACGAATATTACAAACAATTTGCCACTATCCTTTCTCCACAGCTTACAAATCTCTTCCATACAAATGCCTCCACAGGCTTTATACCTAAAGATATATTACAATCCACCATGATAACTATACCTAAAACAGGAAAAGATCCCCAAAAGGTACAAAAGTATAGATCTATATATCTCATCAACATCAAACTATTTGCTAAACTAATTGCCTGTACACTACTTCCCCTTCTTCCCTCCTTGATACTTCCAGACCAAGTGGGCTTCATACCAGGCCAACAGGCCCCAGACGCCACTAGGGGCCTAATTTCACTAATACATGACCTACAAGAACACTGTACACCTTCTCTGCTCTTTTCATTAGATGCAGAGAAAGCATTTGACCAGATACACTGGGGTTTTATGCAACCAGTTCTACAAAAATGTGGAATCATAGGATAGTTACAAACAGCAATACTGTCCCTATACTCTTCTCCATCAGCCAGAGTCTTAACAGACGGAATACTTTTAAACCCATTCATTATCTCCAACAGAACAAGACAAGGCTGTCCATTATCCCCAATAATCTTTGCACTACTAATTGAGCCACTGGCAGCAAAAAGTAGACAAGACCCTCAGATTACAGGCATAAAATCTCAAGATGTTGAACATAAAATAAGTCTATTTGCTGACGACATTATCTTAATGATAACCAACCCAGCCAGAACCCTATACAGAATAAGAGAGCCTCTAAGTGCTTACACTGCAATCTCATACTAAAAACTTAATAAACACAAATCCTTAATATTAAACTTACACACACCTAAACAAAACCAATCACTCCTCACAAACAATTTCCTTACATCTTGGCTGAACACTCGCTCCCCTATTTGGGCTCCCCTATAACAGCTTCTACATCCCAACTTTACAATTACAATCATAAGCTGTTCCTCCAGGACCTCCCCAAAGAGATTTCTACACTACACACCTTTGGGCTATACAAATTAGGATGCATAACCACCCCTAAAAATGTTTATATTGCCTAAAATATTGTATATTTTTAAGACCCTTCCCATACCCGTACCCATGAACTTTTTTCATGCTGCACAGAGACAATTTTCACAATTCCTATGGGTGCTCAAACGCCCCAGATGCTGCAATAATCTCTTAATCCACCCTTATAGTAGAGGAGGAACACGTTTCCCCCACCTCCACACATATTACCTAGCCTTGCTACTCGACCATCTTCACTACTGGTGGCACCTGTCAGAGGAAAAAATCTGGTCCTCTATGGAAGCCCATGTCTTCTACCCCAACTCAGCACAGACCTACCTTCTGCTCTATTCCATTGACTGCAAGCCCCCTCCAATCGACCATCCCTGCATAAAAGCATCACTAGACCCCAGGAATCTCTTTGATTTCTGACCTATTTATAAATCATAAAATAGCCATGTTCCACAAACTCCAACTCAAATATTCCATCCCGTCAAACAAAAATTTCAACTATTTTGAATAAATCACTGCCTAAAAACCAATGAGATTCCCCACACTACAGAAATACCAGCCTTAGCTTTCCAATTCCTGAATAAACCCAAATACCCAGGCAAAGGAATCTCAACGTTCTACTCACTTTTACTAGACTCAAACTTTTCTTTAAAAACAACCTCTCTGACAAACTGGGAGACATTACTTTCCCGAAATTTCTCCGACCAGATATGGCATAAAACCTTTGCCATCACCTACAAAGCCTCCCATTGTGCTACACACTGGGAATCTTACCTTAAACTGCTACACCAATGGTACCTAACTCCATTGCGCCTATCTAAAATATACCCAGCACATTCTCCACACTGCTGGAGACAATGTGGTGGAGGTGGGCTCCCTATTTCACATCATCTGGTTCTGCAAATCTATAAGATCTTTCTGGAACAGCATTTTTACAGTACAACCCACTCCTGAACTAGCTCTACTCCATATCGGTATAGACAAATTCTCCCCTGACCTATGAAACATTATTATACACCCCCTATGCAGTTAAAAACAATATCGCGACCCTATGGAAATCCACAGCTTCCCCCTCCATAAATAAAGTGATAACTAACCTGAACGTCCAGTGTGATATGGAAAGGAGATTCTCCTTATCCCATCTCTCCTACCCTAAATTCCACAGATCTTGGCTATCATGGTCATTTCATTCTAAATGTACAGTGCAAGTTTGATAGCATCCCCCCTTTGGAGTATAATAATTTCCGAATTACATACTACAGTTGCAAGAAAAAGTATGTGAACCCCTTGGGATTACGTGGAGTTTTGCATGAATTGGGCATAAAATGTGCTCTGAACGTCATCTAAGTCACAACAATAGAAGAACACAGTCTGCTGAACATAATACTACACAAACATTAGATGTTGCCATGGTTTAATTGCACATAACATGTAAACATTCACAGTGCAGGGAGGAAAAAGTATGTGAACCTTTGGATTTAATAACTGGTTGACCCTCCTTTGGCAGCAATAACCTCAACTAAACGTTTCCTGTAGTTGCAGATCAGACCTGCACAACGATCTGGAGTCATTTTAGACCACTTCTCTTCACAAAACTGTTTCAGTATAGCAATATTCTTGGGATGTCTGGTGTGAATCGCTCTCTTAAGGTCATCCACAGCATTTTAATCAGGTTGAGGTCAGGACTCTGACTGGGCCACTCCAGAAGGTGTATTCTGTGCTGTTGCAGCCATTGTTTTGTTGAATTACTTGTATGCTTTGGGTCATTGTCCTGTTGCATCACCCATCCTCTGCGGAGCTTCAGTTGGCGGACAGATGGTCATATGTTTTCCTGCAAAATGTCTTGATAAACTCTGGAATTCATTTTCCCATCAATGACAACAATCTGTCCAGGCCCTGAGGCAGCAAAGCAGCCCCAAACCATGATGCTCCCTCCGCCATGTTTCACAGTGGGGATGAGGTTTTGATGTTGGTGTGCTGTGCCTTTTTTTCTCCACACATAGTGTTGTGTGTTCTTCCCAAACAACTCAATCTTGGTGTCATCTGTCCACAGTATATTTTGCCAGTAGTGCTGTGGAACATCCAGGTGCTCTTTTGCAAACTTCAAACGTGCTGCAATATTCTTTTTGGACAGCAATGGCTTCCTCCGTGGTGTCCTCCCATGTACTCCATTCTTGTTTAATGTTTTCCTTATTGTAGATGTGTCAACAAAAATGTTAGCATGTGCCAGAGATTTCTGCAGGTCTTTAGCTGACACTCTGGGATTCTTCTTTACCTCATGCAGCATTCTGCGCTGTGCTCTTGCAGTCATTTTTACAGGACGACCAAAACCTGTGGGGGAAAGTAGCAACAGTGCTAAACTTTCTCCATTTGTAGACAGTCTGTCTTACCGTGGACACATGAACATCAAGGCTTTTGGAGATACTTTTGTAACCCTTTCCAGCTTCATGCAAGACAACAATTCTTGATCGTAGGTCTTCTGAGAGCTCTTTTCAGCGAGGCATGGTTCACATCAGACAGTGCTTCTTGAAACCAGTAAAACCAAAACAAGTGTGTGTTTTTTAAGGGCAAGACAGCTGTCAGCAACACATCCAATATCATCACACTGATTGGAGTCAAGGTTGGCTCACTCCTGGCTCCAATTAGCTCTGGGAGAAGTCATTAAGCTAGGGCCTCACATACTTTTTCCTCCCTGCACTGTGAATGTTTATATGTTATGTGCAATTAAACCATGGCAACATCTAATGTTTGTGTAGTATTATGTTCAGCAGACTGTGTTCTTCTATTGTTGTGACTTAGATGACATTCAGAGCACATTGTATGCCCAATTCATGCAAAACTCCACGTAATCCCAAGGGGTTCACATACTTTTTCTTGCAACTGTATCTGCTTCCTGGTATATGACTGGTATTGTTGATTTCTGTTAGTACCACAGTTACCCGTTCCTATTACCCTTCCCCATCCTTTCTGCCTTACCTATTACCCCCTATCCCTCCCCAAGGTTCCCTGTGTACTAGTTCATATAAGTTCATTATCTGATCCTAGCGCTTCTTATGTACTAATCTTACAACAATGTACTTCTACCAGACTTAGCCTCAAAATTATACAAATGTACATCTGTGAACCTACTGTTTACCCTGTTCTCTTCTATCATGTTATCTGAAAAAATTTCAATAAAAACAAGTTGAATATAAAATAAACATAGTGACACACATTCTGTGGTAGTGTGAAGGTTGGGTGATAAAGTAAGTATGTGACCATTATATACAACCCAAGGTTAATGTATTTTGTATCTACAATATGTGCTTCTAATCTAGGGAAAAGCATCGTCATAAAATGTTAAACATCTTCTGCATGCAGAGGGAGATAAGAGAATTTATAGTTCCAGCCTAATACCTATATGTTTCGAAACAGGAACTTAAAGATACACAAACATTTAAGACAACTAATAAACCCCTTGTTTTATTTAAGAAGTTTTAAATGAAAAATGCATAATTAAAAACACTGACTTTAATACGTTATGACTTTATGTTGATGTTTAGATCCGTAATATATATGCATCTTCTATGTTTGCACTATGTATAATACTAGAATACTTTTATATTTAATGCTTTTAGTGACTACATATATATATATATATATATATATATATATATATATATATTACACAATGTGTATGTCACATGGATAATGTAATCTTTTCACACTGTAATATGGAATTACATTCAAGAAATTCTTAATAGAAAAAGTATGGGTATTACCTCCTGCACACTAGGGTCCCATCGCACTGTGCGTTTGCATGCATTTTTACGCATCTCTCTTGGTACATTGACAAATGTTTAATTCAATGTGCTCATTCATTATTTAATGGGGAAATAAATGGGTGTTGACAGTAAAAAAAAGGAACACTCATGTGTATATCACCTAATGGCTCAATCCCCTGCTACCAGGTACAGCTACCCCAGTGGAGTACCTCTAGCTCAGTGAACACTCATCAAATGTATAAAGGGCCACATACTGTTCATGTCAACCAGAGAACACAAGTCCAAAAATCTGCTTTAACTCAATCTCCTCCCATAAGCCACATCTCTTTGATTCATTTCACCCTGATAGGGCTGAATAGTAGAGGTGGTAACATCCACCTTTTATATGCCTCATAAGCCATGAATGGAATGAGATGCACTTTTTAGACAAAAGCACACTGAGCAGTAGAGTGTGCTCTTCTCCAGAAACCCAGCTGCATCTCATTCCATTCATGGCGTATGATGCATACAAGACCATAGTTGTAGCCACCCCCACCTCTAAAATTAAGCCCTGTCATGGTGAAATATGTCAGAGGAGAGTGGCTTGTGGGAGTACCTGCGTTACCTGTTTAACATGAGCAATGTGCAGCCCTCCTTTCTACATTTGTAGGTATCTGAGAAGTCGGTGCATTCGGTTTTGGCTCTATATATGGTTTTGGGTGCCATTTAAAATAAATGCCAAAGCCTAACAACACGATTGTCAACATTAAAGTCTAATTTAACTTTTATTTTAAGCTTCAGCTGTATACATTACAGGTGAGTAAAACAAATGGTGTGCAAAGTTTTTTTAGGTTTCTTTTTCAGAAAACTCTCAGAGCCTTAGTAGAAAAGTCTGCCAGAATGCTTCATAGAAGGACCATTGCAGTTTGTGTAAGCAGTGGTCTCTCTGTATATTATTATATTATACCAATACCCTTCATTCGCTGACCCCCACAACCACTGTGCAAGAGTTGTAGGAAAGAAGCCCTTGTCCTCATCAACATGGGCTGCCAGGCTGCATGCTCAAAATAATGCATATTTCTTTTGCGAGGAGTCCAGTTTAAAATACATACCAGGCCCAAAAGATCTGTTATGGATTTTCTGGAGGACTTCACATTTGTTTGTGTGTGTGAGGTACCCCCTTAAAATCCATAGCTGAGTTTGGTATTTGGTATGTATTTGGAAGGGCTGAATGCATTTTTGTTTATTCTTGCTGTAGGATATGCTATAGCAAAGATGACGTTTACAAAGAAAAAAAACTGTCTAAATTGCAAGAAAATGATAGACAACCCCCCAAAGATCCTCCCAAAATACATAGAACACTGAGAGGTCTGTGTGCTGGTGTTTTTAACTACTTGCCGCCCGGCCTATGGTCAAATGACGGCTGGGCAAACATCTTGTCCCTCCAGGAGCGTGTCATATGATGTCCTTCCCGGATAATGCTTTGTACGTGCCCGCAGGGCCGAACTGTGGCGAGATCTGTCACCGGCCATGTACCTCGGACACAGCCGATGACAGATCTGTGTATCAGCCCCATTGCCAGTACCATGTAACCTGCTGTGACCAATCACATGACAGTTGTATACAATGGATGGCTTCATGCCATCCATTGTATACAATTGTTTCTAGCTGTGCATGGTCACAGTGATCACATGCACAGGCTGAGCCAATTACAGCCCATCTGTCTCATGTGATTAGCCGTGGCCAATCACAGCTAATCACAACAAAAAAACCTGAATGAAATTATTTCATTCAGTTAAATGCTTGCTTATAGCAAATAAATTCTTTTTTTTTTACATTGTGTAAAAAAACAAAATATTGATCACTTCCCCAAAGTAGTACAATGTTACATTGATAACATTATACTACTTTGGTCATAGTATAATATGAAAAAAAATCTTAAAAAAAGAGAAAAACATTTAATAAAAAATAATAATGAATTTAAAAAAAAATAAAAAATTTCGTACTGTCACCAGTCAATGTCTCTGATCACCGCCACACCAGTTATATGCTGATGCTGTCATGCACTGATGACAGTATGTAAAAAAAAAAATGTGAAAATAATTTTTTTTAATTTCTACATTTTCCGAAAAATTATGACAAAAAAATTATAACTTCAAAAAACTCGCCATGCCTCTTATGAAATACGTCCAACTGTCAACTTTGCAAAAAGGGGTCAATTGGGGGGTATCTGTACTGTTCTGACATTTTTGGGCCTCAAGAAATTAGATTGGCCGTCAGTACTTCAGGACTGATAAGTTTTCAGATATATGCCATAGTTTGTGAACTCTATAACTCTCCTACAGACTAAATAATAAATACTGATTTGGGTTCTTTTTACCAAATTAATGTAGCAGAATACATCTTGGCTTAAATTTATGAAGAACAATTATTTATTTGCAAACTTTCATAACAGAAACAAAGAAATGTGTTTTTTTTTCCAAAATTTTCGGTCTTTTTTTGTTAATTTAGCAAACAATAAAAACCCCAGTTGTGATTAAATACCACCAAAAGAAAGCTCTAGTTGTGTGAAGAAAATGATAAAATTTTAGTTTGGGTACAGTGTTGCATGACCGCACAATTGTCATTCAAAATGTGAGAGCGCTGAAACCTGAAAATCGACCTGGGCAGGAAGGGGGTAAAAGTGGCCGGTATTGAAGTGGTTAAAACACTGCTGTCAAAGTAATTTATGGCAGTTTTAAAAATGTTTTCTTTGTAAATATCAGTGCTGCTTTAGCATTTTCTGTACATCATACGTAAAGATGCACCCCTTAATAGCCAGGGTTAGGGCACTCCCTCTCCCCCTTCCCCAGATATATTACATAAAGGAATTTAAGCATTTAAGGGCTTTATGCATGTATCCCAGGGCAGTACCCATCACTTTTGCTATTTTCTGACACCCCTTTGCCTATTAGCCCAGCAAATGGGCTTTTTTAATTTGGCAGATTCAGCTCTTGTGGATTTTAACAGCGTACAGGTTTGGCAATCAAACTTCTTTGAAGTTTGTAGATACCCTGCGGAACCAAACTTAGGGCAATCTGGCTCATCAATAAACCTGAGCAGTCTGCAGTAGGAGTGCTGATATTGTAAAGGGGCAGTAATAGTGATGATCTTTAGCAGTTTCATGAACCCTGTTCTAGTCTATCGTTGGCTGTCTTCTATAGTGTTGGGTTTCCACTATACCTGTAGCATTAATTACAAAATATTGTGCAGAGCTTAACATATTACCTTACTCAATATTTAAAAGTGAAAACAATCTAGTGCCTTGTTTTATGACTAAAACAGATATATTAGCAATATTTCATAATGTGCAATGAAATCAATCACAAGGTCCTAAGCTTTGCTAATCCTTATGTAATGCTAAATCTATACACATTGCTTCAATCTATATCAATAATAACCAAACAACAATGCATGAATAAAATATCAACTTTTTATATTGTGCCCAAAAGCAGTCTTATCAATAAGTGACTGTTTTCATGACAACAAGGTGCTTTGAGCATTCCTACAACTGACTGTTGCTTTCTGTCTCAGTGGGAACATTTTGGACTCTCAACTTTGTTCACCATTACACACAAGAAAGTATTATCCTTGGATATCTGATTTATTAGAATCTGTATTCCCACTCTTCTACGTTGTTGTGTATGTGCCCACAAATGTTTCTTGGTAGTTTTATTTTTTATTCTGTACCCAAAATGCCTTTATGCTGTTGTAATTTGTACTTTGTAAAATTCAATAAATATATTGATCAAGAAAAACACAGTGCTTCTCTTTTCCGTTTCACCAGAGCTATAGGCCCCTTTAAGATAAAGAAGAGCTCCACTCTAAAGGGGAAGTTCCGCTTTAAGGACTGCTCCCCCACTCCCCATTAAGGATTGACACCTTTGGGGGGCGAGGGGGGGGCAGGTACCCAAATTTGACAGGTACCCGCTCCCACTTCCAGTCCGATCACCTAGGTGACCGGAAGTGGAAGGTTTCCTCCCTGTAGTCTTCTGGGACACGTGACAGGCCCCAGAAGACTACAGGACCATTCATGAGGCGCAGCGCTACTCGCACATGCACAGTGGGTACCCGGCTGTGAAGCCACAAGCTATCACAGCCGGGTGCCTACACTGAAGATGCCGGCCTCCTGGAATACAGGACGGCCAGTGAAACGGGCTGCAGGAGACACTCCGCGGGACCAAGGGACAGGTAAGTGGCTGTTTTTTAAAAGTCAGCAGCTACAGTTTTTGTAGGTGCTGACTTTTATTTTTTGACAGGGTGAGTGGAACTCTGCTTTAATATGAAAGTTTACATTCACTTTTAGCAACACATGTTTCATCCGCTGGATCTCCTCTTCAGTAATGGCGGTCAGCTCCAAACTGGTATATACATAATGGTTGTTGTACAGTCGTTGGGAGTGTGTATTTACATAAGCGCAGGTGGTCTGGTCATTATACACCTGTAGCATATCTGCAATTTCTGACCTTTTCCTCCTGTAAGTTTACAGTCTCTGACATTTGTTTCTAACATTACATACTGTTCACTAAATATTTTGTGTGGTTCTTTGGTGACATCAGGGACTGCAACTGAATCCTCCTGTACCATGTAAATTGTCAACTCACTATCTATAGCCTCTTTTTACAAGATTTTTCATGCTTTTAAATATCTATTATTGTAGAATTACCAGCATAAAATGTGGGCTTTTAAAAAATCATTCCTAAAGCAATAATGCTGTTAGTACTGAAATGTGTTATTTGTACAATATTTATAAAAAAGACAATACATTGTGTGAACAATTTTCATGTTTTGCAGTCAGCTATCATTGTAAAACAACAAGTAGCAGATGCCCACTAGGCCAGTTTGTGCAAAGGTCAGTATTTGGCTATATCAATATTCAGAGTATGACTTTTTCAATATGTCCTTTTTTCTTGACTCATACTTTTTTTATTATAGCAATGTTTATCATACATTTTTAAATAACAAATAAAAGAATGAGAGGAGGAGACAGACCGTGTAATTGCTGTATGAATAATTGTTGGCAATAAATGTTCTGAATTTGTGTTTACCTTTAGTATAATTGAAATTGGAGAAAAGTCTATAATGGCTAAAATAATAAAAGTAACAGAATGATGTATCCCTGTAATAAAATGTTCAACATGATATAAACACTTCTCTATGATATATTAAAGGAGAAGTGTAGCCAAAGCTATTTTGGCTATACTTCTCTTGGGGATCACAGTAGTGCAGTTAGTTTTGTATTCCTGTGACCACTTTCAGCCAACAGCCTGCTAAAGCCACAGCCTCCTCCTCCACAGGCTAGTGCTCCAGTAAGTGCTGGAGGGGCAGAGCAGAGAGCCAGTGACTGACAGTCACCACTTTCTGCTCAGAGTGGAGTGGTGTTTGATTGCACAGTTCTCAGTCTTAGGCTACTTTCACACTGATCAGCCACAAAAACACAGCAAAAATGCATAGGTGGTTTTACCTTGCTTGCGCAGTGCTTTCTGAGCGTTTTTAAAGGACATGTGACTTAAAAACTGCACCAAAAATGCTTTTCAGAGGTGTTTTGAGGTGCTTTTCAGGTGTTTTTCAGGCGCTTTTCAGGCATTTTTCAGGCATTTTCCATTGATTTCAATGGAAAGAGGCGTTTTTGGGGCGTTTTTTTTTAACTCCCCAAACATGCCCCAAAGATGCTGCAAGCAGGAGTTTTTACACCGCACCACAAGTGCAACACCTCAGTGTGAAAACATACATAGACATACGTTCACATACACAGGGAAGCAGTTTTCTTGAGCTTTTCAGGCACTTTTTTATACGCAAAAAAACTTGAAAAACTCCTCAGTGTGAAAGCAGCCTTAGAGCCAGCTGTGGACAGATGCAGCATTGGGTTGATGCTGCATTCACCTAGGTGAATATAAATGTTTATTTTTTTTAACCCATATTTCTCTTTTAAATTAATTGATGCATGCTCTGTCATAAAATATTACTAGGAATACATTTTCACTTCATATTCATTACTATTCACATACTCAAAAAGCCCTTGCTGGAGATCACTAGTCTGACCAATTTAAGACCCCTCTCTTTGCTCCTGCTTACCTCCAAACTTCCAGAAAGACTAATCTACCACCTCACTGCTAATGACCTTCTCAGCTCCTTATAGTCAGCTTTTCACCCCAAACACTCCACAGAAAATGCCCTACTAAACCGCATTGTTGCTCAGACTTCCACCCCACCTTGCCTCCCTCCCATGATAACCCTCTCAACACTCCCCTCCTCTGACCTCGCAACTGCTCAGACCCCCACCCCACCTAACATCCTGCACACTAAAACCCCCCCAACACTCCACTCCTTTGACCTTGCTACCACTGAAGAGGTCACTAAGGTCTTCTCCGAAGCCCACCTCACCACCTGCCCCATTGACTCTGTCCCCACACAACTCCTACGGTCACCCTCCTCCTCCATCCTACGCTCCCTCACTCACATCTTCAATCTCTCCCTCTCTACTGGTACATTCCCCTCCCCCCTAAAGCATGCGCACATCACTCCCATACTCAAAAAGCCCTCCCTGGACCCCATCGACCTGAACAACATTAGACCCATCTCCCTGCTGTCATTTACATCCAAACTCCTCGAGCGCTTAGTCTATAATCACCTAAGCTCCCACCTCAACAAAATCAACCTCCTTGATCCCCTACAGTCTGGCTTCCGTCCCCTACACTCCACCGAAACCGCCCTACTCAAACTCACCAACTACCTGCTAACCGCCAAAGCTAATGGCCAATACTCAGTGCTCCTACTCCTTGACCTCTCCGCAGCCTTCGACACAGTCGACCACCCACTCCTCCTTAAAAAACTATACTCCCTTGGCCTCAGAGACTCCGCTCTCTCCTGGCTCTCCTCCTATCTATCCCAGCGCTCCTTCAGTGTTACCTATAATGCTGCCACCTCCCCCTCTCTCCCCCTCTCTGTTGGGGTCCCCCAAGGCTCTGTCCTTGGGCCCCTTCTCTTCTCCATCTACACCTCCTCCCTTGGCCAACTGATACACTCCCATGGCTTCAACTACCACCTCTACGCCGACGACACGCAAATATAGATCTCTACCCCTCGCCTCACCCCTTCCGTCCGAATCACCCGCCTGCTGAACGACATATCAGATTGAATGTCACTCCACTTCCTCAAACTAAACCTTTCCAAAACCAAGCTCCTAGTTTTCCCCCCAGCCCGTGCCCCCCCCAACCTCTCTATCACGACCAATAACTCCATCATCAGTCCCACCCCGCAAGCCAAAGTTCTAGGTGTCACTCTAGAGTCCAATCTGTCCTTCCAGCCCCATGTCCAATCGCTGGCAAATTCATGCAGGCTCCACCTCCGCAACATCTCCAAAATACGTTCGTTCCTAACCCCAGACACTACTAAACAACTCATTCACTCCCTTTTTTATCTCACGACTCGACTACTGCAACTCCTTCCTCACCGGCTTACCTCATCACAGACTATCCCCGCTTCAGTCTATCCTGAACTCTGCGGCCAGACTTATCCACCTTACAAACCGCTCCATATCCGCCACACCCCTCTGCCAATCCTTTCACTGGCTTCCGATTGCCCAACTCATAAAATTCAAACTTCTAACATTGACGTACAAAGCTATTCATAACACTGCCCCAAACTACATCCCCGATCTGATATCCAAATACCACCCAACACGTACTCTTCGCTCCTCACAAGACCTCCTACTCTCTAGCTCCCTGGTCTCCTCCTCCCATGCCCGACTCCAGGACTTCTCCAGGTCTTCCCCCATCCTCTGGAACTCACTACCCCAATCCATCAGACTGTCACCTACCCTTCTCACCTTTAGGCGCACCCTGAAAACCCACCTCCTTAGGGAAGCCTACCCCGCCCTCACCTAACAGCCGATCTCCTCCACTCCTCCTACCACTCCATCCCCCACAGCCATTTCCTCCTGTACCACTATCCCCTCCCTCCTAGATTGTAAGCTCTAAGAAGCAGGGCCCTCGAACCCCTCGTGTATTGTATTGTTACTGTATTGTCTCATGTACTGTCTCCCACTATAATGTACAGCGCTGAGCAAACTTTTTGGCACTATATAAATACTGTATAATAATAATAACTGATAAAATTAACACCTTCCTGTTCAGCCTACAGCAGATTGGTGGCCAGATGGGCCACTCCTTCTTCTGAGTGGACATCATATGATGTCCTGTCAGAAGTGGCACAATCTGTCACTGGCTGTGTCCAAGGGACACAACCAATGACAGATCACTACACCCACCCACTGCCAGTGTCATGTGACAATTGTATATAATTGTATGTAATGCTTCCTTTCATGCCATCCATTGTATACAATCGTGTTGTTAGCTGTGATTGGACACAGCATTCACATGGTACAGACAGGGCCAATCACAGCCCATCTGTATCATCTAATGGGCCAATCACAGCTTACTAATATCAATGAAATACATTGGTATTAGCAACCACATTGTGTAAGAAAAAAAATAAATCCTGATCACTTGCCCAGAGTAGTATAATGTTACCAAGGTAACATTGCATTGCTCTGGTCACAATGTGTTAAAAAAAAAGTAAAAAAAGAAAACAGTAATAAAAAAGAAACAAAGAAAAGATACTATTGACAAAAAATAAATTAAATTGGTATTATTAAATATTTTTTTTTACATACTGTCACCAGTCAGTGTCCCTGATCACCGCCACAGCAGTTATATAACGCTGTACTGGACTGGAGACAATTTGTAAAAAAAAAAATAATAATAATTTTTTTTTTAATTTCTTCATTTTCCAAAAAATTACAACTTCAGAAAACTTGCCATGCCTCTTACTAAATACATTGGACTATTTTCCAAAAATTGATCATTTGGGGGTATATGTACTATCCTGGCTTTTTTGTGCCTCAAGAAATGAGATTGGCCATCTGTACAGCAGTATTGATTGATTGTCAGGTGTATATATACCATAGTTTGTGGACTCTATTGCTTTCCTACAGACTAGACACTAATATAATATGCACTAATTTAATATACACTAATTTGTGGCATTTTTTTTACAATGCAGTCTATTGATAGTATCAATACATTAGATAAATCCAATAATTTGGGGTATTTTCACAAAAGAAATATAGCAGAATACATTTTTAGCTAAATTTATGAAACAAGGTTATTTATTTGCAAAATTTTATAACAAAAACGAAGAAAACACATTTTTTTTTTAAAGTTCATTTCATTTTTTTGTGTATTTAGCAAGCAAATAAAAGCACTCAATGGTGATTAAATACCACCCAAAGAAATCTCTATTTGCGTGAAAATAATTTTAACATTTTTTATGGGCACAGAGTTGCATGACCACGTAATTGTCATTCAAAGTGCGACAACACTGAAAGCTGAAAATTGGCCTGGGCAGGAAGGGAGTAAAAGTGTCCGGTATTGAAGTGGTTAATGCCCACCATTCCGTACTCATACTCTTAGATCTTTCTGCTGCCTTTGATACAGTTGAAAACCAGCTCTTCCTCAAAAAACTCCATACCCTTGGCCTCCAAGACTCTGCTCCTTATTGGATCTCCTACCTATCCTAGCTCACCTTCAGTGTCACCCACAATCCATCCTCTCCTCTCTTCTTCCTGTTTTCATGGGCATCTCCCGAGACTCTGTCCTACAATCCCTTGTGTTCTCTATCTACACCTCCTTTCTGGGTCAGTTGATAACCTTGCATGGCTTATAATACCATCTCTGACAAGATCCAAATATAACTTTTTACTTCTCAGCTCACCCCTTCTGTATCCTCATGCATCACCAAATTGCTAATTGACATATCAGTATGGATGGTATGCCACTATCTTACACTGACCTGTCCTTCCAGCCCCACATCCAATCACCATCAAAATCTTGCAGACTTCATCTCTATCAGATTTCCAAAATACATCCCCTTCTACCCAATGAAACCACCAAACTACTCATTCACTCTCTGTTATCTGTTTCCTAAACTATTGCAACTCCATTCTCATTGGCCTACTCTACACTTCTCCAGTTATATTGTAATGGTACTGTTTCCCTTTATTCTGCAAAGTGCTGCACAAACTAGTGGCACTATATTAAAAAAACAAAAAAACAAGTTATCTCAACTTGAGATTAGAGTCATCAGTACTTGTTCAGAGGAATGACGGCAAATTCAAAATAGTGAATTATAAATCTATTTTGTATAGTAAATACAATGCAGCAGGTGATGAACTTGTTACATTAAGCATGCTCTCTGACATGCACATTGATCAATAAAGATAATATTGATACAAGGTTGAATGGAACATTGGTAAAAGCCTACATTTTTCACCCTTACCTGTGACTGTGGATAAGTGCATTGAAAGCCAACCCATCAGACCAACTGCTGGTGAAATTGATAACGTTGACCTGTGGGTAATTGCGAGTTGATTGGCGCACCCAGCTAAGTAAGATCTTTTCACTGTTCGTCTGCTGCAAGTTAGCCATAATGTCTTTCATTACATCCTTCACCTGAACAAGGAATACAATCATCAGTGTTTAAAACTGTACATCAAGATAAATATTTAATCAACAGGCATAGCTTGTAAATAATCAGCCACTCATGGACTAAATTATTTCGGTGTCACCAAGATTATCATGATATTAGGTGAAGTAGAACAGAATAAAAAGATTTCACAGCTGTTAAAAAGGAATGTTCAGGAGATATATTATGCCATTGTCTGTGGATGGAGAATTTACTCATAATGCATTGTGTGCCCTATTGCTGATCTATGAAAAGTGAGAGTTAAGAGATAAGATAAGAAAGCATGTGTTATTCTTCAGACAAAGCTATCTTAACATGCACAGGTATAAGAACTGTTGTCTGGAAATTAAAGCTGGATGCAGAAATAAGATAGCAGTTTGACACTCAGGAGCAGTCTGAAAAAAAACAAGTTTTTCTTCAAACATTTTTTAAACTAGCAAAAGTGTGCCCATTTATTGAACAGAATAAATATAAGTGTGTGTCAGTTCAGGGACAGAGAATGAGAACGTGCATTCTGATGCTGTGGTGAAAATTGGGGATCATGTGTGCTGAATATAAGGTAAGGGTCACAACCATTACAGTAGTGCAATGGCAGCAAGTGGCTGGTGGGTATCACTGCTGTGATTGTGGGCAACATCATGTATGTCAGTCCAATGGTCTGAAGTAGGACTGTTTATGTTGATGTAGTAGACCAGTTGAAAATGTATTTTAAATGGGCTCCACTGTTGGGTCACTTTATCTGCTCCTAAAAATGACTCTGTCATGTGACAGTCATGAAATGTGCCATTGCTGTACTTATGAAAATGCTAATTATTTGGCTGCAATGCTGAAGCTTTGGCTTTCATAGTCACTGTCCTGAAGTCATTACCAAATGAGCAATTCTAGCATGCTTCTTTGTGATTCAAGAGTGTCTAAACCCAAGAACAAAAAGTTAATATATTGCAACTTACCAGTCATTAGATGTGATGGGTGAACATTTTACAGTACCAGAGTCCTCCTTTTTAGAGAACATCCATATAAACCCCTGCTTCAACTGTGCAATAACTAACATGAAGAGAGGGAAATAGGGCTCATGTACACTGCACCTGCTAAACTCACATTTAGGAGCTGTTCAGCTTTTGTTTCAGCAGCCCCTGAACTCACCCTAATGTTTTCCTATGTGTCCATGTACACATCCTCGTTTACAGTCGTTTACAGGCAGTTGAGTTTACTGTCATTTTTCTGAACGCAACAAATGTGCGTTCAGACGTCGATTTTATCAGCATTTCAAATGCAAAACGCTTGTAAACGCGGCAAACCGCATTTATAAGCGTTTGCATTTGAAATTTTTTTTAACTCTTCCAGTTCCCAATGCTGTCCAGAGCCTTTTTTCATCATGAAAAATGCATGCAAAGAGTTTTCAAGGTACTCAAAACACTTATTAGGATGTTCCTACCAAGCTTGTCACACATTGCAATGACCAATTCACAACTCAGACCTCTCCCACCCTTGGAAACAATAAGATATGTTAGTGACCATTCACACCTCAAATTCCTCATGAAGATCCCCTGCCAGGTGACCTTAATGACTCACTCCACCAGACACCTTTCCCACCCTTGGAAACAAAAGAAATGGTAATGAGCAAATCACACCTAATTATCTCAGCACATACTGCTGTCTCTGCTTCTACTGTGTGTATTTCTCAGAAACAGTCTGAAATAGTTAATCATTTACCACTTTTCAGTGCATTCTGGGCATTTGAGAGGTTCTCCTGAGCTTATCTTTAAAAAATGCTTCTAAACGCAAACACGCATAAATGCGCATAAACACGTTATGCAAATGCGGATAAACAGACTTTTTTAACCTACGTTTTCCAGCAGTCAGTATCCATCATTCAGAAACGTCCCGTGTACATGGGGCCTAAAGGAGAAACCAACCTACTAATAGAGGTAAATTCATCCCCCATATAGCACAACAAAGGTGGTGCTGCTAATCCTATATAAAGTGAAGACAAACTATATATCACTAATCAACAAAAAAAAAATTAAATGAAAACAAATGAAGAAGGATGTGTCCACAGATCTGTGGTCATAAATAAAATATCAATTTATACAATTCAAGCAAACACACCCAACTAAAAAATGGTGAACACACAAAGGAAAAAGGTGCTGCACTACCCTTGTAAGAATGGTGAGCAAATATAAGACATAGGAGAAAATACACAAGTGAATATTGAAAACATATGGAAGTGAGAACGCAACAGCAAACACGTGATCATAAAAAAATATGACCATCCAGTGACACATAAAACAAGAAAACCCCAAATGTGATGGGTAGTTGCGTGAGTGTATCAGAAAAAATAAATATATCAAATATAACATATAAATATAAAATATAAATATGTGTGAAAATGACATGAACAAACGCATGAACAAACGTGACTGACAGTGCAAAAAGAAAAATTAACTAACAAAGTGGTGTAAAGTCCAAAATAACTGTGCAAAACCCAATGAAATAACTCAGTGTAAAACTTGATAGGTGACAGGTACGGTAATCAGCCTAATACATGTATCCACCGTCGGCTAAAATGCCTGCTCACCTCCATGCTGTGACCCCTAGGGGCCAACACACATCAGAAAGGCGCTCAGCAAAAAGGTCTAGATCCCATTTGGGCTTTAGGCAGTAATCCAGAACAATGGTGGTATCCCACTCCTAGCAATGGTGGACTGGATAGCCTCTCAAGCGATCCCTCTCCCCCTCCCAGTATCATCCCCCATATAGGGATTTTGGGTTCAAACATTAATTAACAGCTAGAAATGAGCAAACACTTAAAAATCTACTCATCTCATTTGCAAACAAGGACAGGCCTACTTTTCTCTAAAAAAAATGACCTTTTGATTCCAAAGCAAGGACTAAGGTTTATAGCACAATCGTACATCTGCTTACACAGTAATTTAGAACACTTAAATTAAATGGCATCTCTGTGTAATTCCATTCTAATGACTAGAATAACTTTCATAACTTATGTTGTACTAGCTTCTTCTGGAATATGGTATATAATTATAAAGTCAGGCACATATAGTACAAAAAGATTTACAATCTGATCTTATATCATATTTACTTTTGTCAGACCATTTTATAGTCAAAAGATTATATCATCAACTCAGCAAGTCTAGAAAACAACCCCAAAATTCCCATATTTGTACTACTTAAACTGGTATTAAACCTAAAAGCAAGAATGTGTTAAAATGCAGCTTACCAACTCCTAAATGTGGTGAATGCATTAATTTCTCTTTTTAGGCATTTTTTCCATTTTTTACCTGGCAGTAATCTGTTATTTTTTAACTTCCTTTAGCAGAGCAAGCTATCTAGCAAAAGGGGCAGTTAGGAGGTTGAGACGAGCCATTTAACATTGACAGGGGTGCTTACAATGGTCAGCATTTATTCATTTGTGTAAAACTTTTATCCCAAAAGAAAAGAAAAACTGTTTTTGTAATTGCTTAACTTCTTGGCACCGACTGTACGGAAATATGCTGCCTCTCAGCGGCTGGGCTTTGACACCGAGAGGCCGCATATTTGCGTACCCAATGTAAAGCCCCACGTTCTCCCTGCACATTTCCAATCACGGCGGTAACCCTAAACCCCACCCTGCCTCCCAGTGTCACAAACCCCTTAAAGGGCTGGGAGGCACCGGCGCCATGGGGCTAAAAATGCTACCTGGAGTTTGACTTTAATTTGTTAGTCAAGTCCGTCTAAATATGCTAGTGCACCTAACAATACAGACATACTAAGGCAGGGAGTGTTTTACTAGCCAGATAACCAAGTGAAAACAAAAGAAAATAAGCATAACAAAGAATAAAAGAAGATTAATGCAGCCACCACATTTAAAGATTGGTAACTGTAAAATATAATTTTTTTATTTTTAAGTTTAACCACTTTAAGATCAGGCCTTTTCTGACACTTGTTTACATGTAAAAATCAGCTTTTTTGGCAGAATATTTCTTAGAACTCACAAACACAAATAAGAATAAGAATAAAAAAGGTGAGTTTTTCAAATTTGTATGTCAAGAGGGACTTGCACAACTGTTTGTGAACTAATTTTTTTGTGAAAAAAAATACATTTTAATGAATTTTAATGTACACAAAAACTATTTAATATCCATATTTTGGTAAAAAATAAAATATGGTGTTATGCAGATTAACCACTTTCCCACTGCCCTACAGCAGAAATACTGCTACAGGGCAGCAGGGGTGTGCAAAAGAAATATATATATATATATATATATATATATATATATATATATATATATATATATACGTGATTTTGCATTTCCAGGTAGGGGCTGTGCGAGCCATTGGTGGCCTTGGCTGTTACAAAGCAGTGTGCTTACAGTGTAAAGCGCACACACAGCACACAGTGAAACAGCACACACAGTTAACCCTTTGATTGCCGCAGATGTTAACTCCTTCCTGCCCAGTGTCATTAGTACAGTGTCAGTGCGTTTTATTAGCACTGATCACTGTATTGGTGTCACTGGGGATGTCAGTGACAGTTAATCAGATACCCCCCAGTGTCAGAATGCCTACCGCAGTCCCGCTATAAGTCGCTGATCGCCGCCATTACTAGTATATTAAAAAAAAAAATCCAGTATATACTATATCATTTGTAAATGCTATAACTTTCACATAAACCAATTAATTTACATGTATTGGGATTTTATGAGCATTACATACATTTTGGCCTAAATCTATGATGAAATTTGATGTTTTAAATTTTTATACTGGACATGTTTAATAGCAAAAAGTCAAAAATATTGATCAAATACCACCAAAAGAAAGCTCTATTTGTGGGGAAAAAAAGGACATAAATTTCATTTGGATGCAGCGCTGCATGACTGCACAATTGTTAATTAAATTAATGCAGTGCTGTAATACAAAACATGGCCTGGTCAGTAAGAGGGGTAAATCTTTAGGAGGGCAAGTGGTTAAAAGTGTGCATGCTTGTGGAATGGTACCAAACTACAGTATTTAAAAAACTCCATCGGCAACAGTTTAAAAGTCTTTACAGGTTACCAGTTTAGTACACAGGAGGTCTTGTGCTAGAATTATTGCTTTCAGTCTGACATTCTCCGCAATATCTCACATGTGTCGTACATGTATGTTAATATCACTTTAACTTGCTCTTAGCCTTGAGCTGTTAATTGCATGAATTTAGCACTAAGATCTATGGGAAAACAATGTACAGTAGATTTCATGTCACTGAACCAATACCATCCAGGTTGGAACTTTTTATCCAATGGCCTATTGTTTCCTAAAGATATTTTGACTGAAAATTTACGTAGTTCAAATATAGTCAAATATAGTTTTTAATTACTATATCTAAAAAAAACTGCAATATACTGTATTTAAAATCACTTCTTGCTTGTCTCAAATTTCCCTTGGCGCTCCTTTTCTCATTAACATGTACTGTTTACAATGACTACAGAAAGAAGCATTCAGTGATTATATCAGACATGACATATACAAAAATACATCCACATGTTTTGTCTCTGGAATTTAGAAATTTAAATTTGTGGGTTTTATTTGAGTAGAAAATGAAAGTAAACCTGATTTAAAAGCACCATACTTTGATTTAAAAGTTGAAGTGTTATCTTTAGAATTTTTCTAATATAGGTACATTTTGTTTTGTAGGTTTGCCGATGAAAGGCATTCCGGTGCTACACTGGAATAAATTAGGAAGAAGGAAAAGCTTTCACTGGTTCATGAATTGTCAGATAAAATAGAAGCAGGGTTTGACATATCCTAGTGTTGGATCTGGTGTCTGTTCATGTCATAACTGTACGTTAAGTGTTTTCTTAGTTTTGTATACTTAATTTAGGATGGCACTTGACCAAAACGTTTTTGGGGTTTTACCCTATGCTGTAAATGCATAGATAAGTTTTGTATGTGCTCCACTTTGCTTTTTTTTTTTTCATTCAGAGCGGTTAAGTGGTTAGCACTTCTAGCTAGCAGTACTAGGGTCATTGTTTCAAATCTCAACCATGGCATTACCTGCCTGGAGTTTTCATGTTCCCCCTGTGCCTGCGTGGCTTTCCTCCAACACTTCAAAGATATGCTGGTAGGTTCATTGGCTCCTGTCTGAATTGGCCTTAGTATGTGAAGGAATGAATGTAAGTTAGGGACCTTAGATTGTACGTTCATTGAGGGTTAGGGACTGATGTGAGTGTACAATATATATGTAAAGAGCTGTGTAAATTGACAATGTTATATAAGTAACTGTAATAAATAAAATACATTCTTTTGAATAAATGTATACATATTTTGTGTGATTCTCCACAGATCAGACAGGAAACACTCAGGAGAATCAAACATTTATTAATCAGTAGTTTT
Organism: Staurois parvus; assembly: GCF_062004578.1. Lineage (NCBI taxonomy): Eukaryota > Metazoa > Chordata > Amphibia > Anura > Ranidae > Staurois > Staurois parvus. The sequence goes on along the minus strand of NW_028318492.1, from coordinate 8,050,200 downwards.
CTCAATCAACCTCTACAAACAATCTGTAAATGTAGAAAACATTACTTACTCCATGTCTTATAATAACATTACTTACTTATTGTCTTATAATAAACACTGTACAGGTTAAAAGCTCACCTGCCAATGGAGAATAATGCTCCAGATCAAACCAAGGATCAGCTTATGATTTCCATCCACTATGTCTGCGCTTCCAATGTTCACCAAATCAACCTATTATTACAGAAATAATATATGCATGAGAAACAGATGTGCATTTTTATTCACAATAAAGCAACAATCTTATGTTGAAGTGACAGACAGCTATTCCCGTGATGACAGATTTTGGGTAAATATTTAAAGGATTGGTTACAAAGTCTGACCGGGGTGCTTCTGTTTCCCTCCCAAAATGAGTAGTATTGGCAGCATCTGCCTGTGCTCTTCACCCTTATATGCACATTTTTACAAACAAGAAGGGCAACGCATTTTGAAGAACAGTTGCTGCTTTGAAGGCAGTCAGACCCTGCTAGGTTCGTTTTGGCCATGCCTTCCTATTCTACATTAGCAGTTTTTGAGGTAACAAAAGAAATTAGATGAATGCAACTGTTCATCTAACAGTTACACCCCCCCCCCTCCAGAAAGCCATTATGTTTTTCTTTGCAAAGTTAATGCTAGCAAATTACATCCTTTCTAGCATTTTAATTATGAACAAAACTGACTGCCATCAATGCAAATCAAAATTCGATTTTTGCTGACAAATTACCAAGATTTCAAGTTGATAAATGTACTTCATTTTTGTTCTTTGCATTTGTGTTTTTTTTCTTTTAGCTGACTACTGTCACTTTATTTTTTTTTTCATTGCATTTATTTTTTCTGTTTTTCAATGTGTTTCATTTTTCTTTTTAAAAGTAAAATATTGAGGTGAATTAAAGGGCCATATTTAACAGAAGGATAGGTCACTGATAGGTAAACGCAGCGACTGTAACCTTCAGGAGCTGTCTAAAACCCAATACTGCTTAAAAAAACATTAAATTCACCTTAACTTTGCATTCTGCACTGACTCCAATTTATTCCATAGAAATTATGAAATTTCATTGAAGTATTCCAATTTTGGGAAGATGAACCCTCTCAATTTAGCTCATCCCTACCAACACTAGTGCACAAATTAACCACTTGGTTACTGGGCACTTTTACCCTTCCTGCCCAGGTTAATTTTCAATTTTCAACGCTATTGCACTATGAATGACAATTGCGAAGTCATGCTATACTATGGCCAAACTAAATTGTTATCATTTTTTTGAGATAGAGAGAGATTTATTTTGGTGGTATTTAATCACCATTTGGGTTTTATTTTTTGCTAAACAAATGAAAACACTTTTGAAAAAAATATAGTTTTTCTTAGTTTCTGTAATAAAGTTTCGCAAATAAGTGATTTTTCTCCTTCATTGATGTGTGTTGATGAGGCTGCATTAATGGGCACTGATAGGTTGCACTGATAGGCATCAATGATGGGCATTGATAGGCGGCACTGATGGGCACTGATAGGATGTACTGATGAGCATTGATAGGCAGCACTGATGGGCACTGATGGGCACTGATAGCAAGCACTGATGGGCACTATTAGTCGCACTGATGGGTACTGATGGGGCTACACTGATGATCAGGGCACTGATGATAAGTTCCCTGATCATCAGTGTTGATGTCCTCTCTGGAAAGTATGTCCGGACAGGATTACAGATAACCGGAATTTCTTATTTACAATGTAAGCAGCTGTGATTGGATGCAGCTGATCACATGGCAAAAGATGGCTCTGATAGGCCCTTTACCTGAACACGTGACCAGCTATGTCCAAAGTACACAGTGATCACAGATCGTGCACAGTGCATGCCGCAGGGGGCGCGCAGGGGGGAGGGTTCTGGGAGGATGTCCATGGACTCCCTGCCAGAACTAACCGACTGCACTATAGCTGTCTTTTGGCTATAGCGCGGTCAAGAACTGGTTAATGAATGTAACCTATCTGTAAAAATGTATAATATGTATACTAGATCAGCCACGCTTCTCACTACATATAAAAAAATTCTGCTTAAAAGTTTTTTTTTATAAAATTATAATATTTATAGCTTTACTAGATTGCTGCTTAATATTATTTAACAAGGACTGTTCTTCACTACTTTGGATTGAGTAAAGAAGGGTTAAAACCCCTCTCAGATTTTTTTTTTCACTATCTGTGTCCCATTGCAGTGATTTCCCTTCACTTCCTGTCCCATAGCCAAACAGTGAGTAAGGGAATTCCTTGGGGACCTCCAGGTTACCAGAACTAGTGTCCCAATTGGAAGATTACCCCTCTATTACTTTTCTGGGGACAACCCATAATTTGAGATTTTCTTTTACTTTCACTTGGCAAACAGGAGGAATAGAGCGGGGGGATCTTCTTAATAGGGGCACAGACAATAATAAATCCTGACAAGTGTTCTAATCTCTCTCCACTCTATCCAAAACTAAAAAAAGTTTTACCTTTAGTTATACATTAAGGCTACGTTTATCTCAGCAGTCGAACAGAAACACTAATATTATAGGTTTAATTAACAAAGGCATAGCATTAATTGTATTATTTGCACTTTACGATCGAAAACTGATTTTCAAGTCATTAAAGACATTTACTGCATTATTAAAAGGCGTATTGTTTCCTAAAATGATTGTGAGTTTCAATGAGGTGTCTATTGAGAAGAGAAGATAGGAAATGTTTGAAATGGTGAACTTAATAAAACAACACCATGTGAGAAAATATGAATCATTAGAAAATAAGTGTTTCAACAGTACCTTTTAAGAGGAAAAATAGAGAGAAATGTATCATGATAGAAAATAATGAATGAGGTTAAAATAAATCTTTTCCCTGTTATACAAATGGCCACTAGATGGAAGATTTTCAAACTTGTATATGAAATACTATAAACAGCATAAAGAACAGCAAGCAAATAAAATGTGAAATGACAAAAACATTTATTCAGTCAAGTGTTAAAATAGAACTACAGGTTTTTTTTGTTTGTTTTAAGTTATTTGCCTAAGGCTTTTAAAAGTAAAAATGCAGCTCTCACTGCAATGCTTATCTTGCTTTCAGAGTTGTCCCCATGCATACTCATCACCAGGGAACACACCCAAACAGGGACTCTAAAACACTACAAGCAAAACAAACCTCATCCTTTTTTAATTAAGAAAATCTGAAAAACAAAAGTAAGCACCCCCCAAAAAAAGAGTAAAAAAGGGGAACAGCAGCAATACAGCAACAGATGTTATTGCTGGCACATGCTGAGTGTTATGAAAGTACAGTGAATGCAGGTAGGCATACGCTTCACTTACCCTTTCCACGCAAACTGCAATTTATTCCAGAGTATCATTGGAAATATATAGCACTATAAATAGTGATATGTACAGCACTGTATAGATATAGTATCACACTACATTAGCAAATATTTTTCCCTGAAATATTACGAGCTGTCCCCCACACTAAACTCTCACGCAATGAGAGCGACAGGAGCCTTTTATAGTATATAGGAAATATATTAATACAAAAAGACAGGATTTTGACAGGATTTTGCCACTGCTAGTTTCTAAGCAATGGCATAAAAATGTAAAAAGTAAATGCATTATGTTTCTCAGAAAGTCTAGTTCTAAAAAAAACCCTTCCTTCTTAATCCCCAAATGTATAAATATACCATGTTTGATCTGTGCGTGTTTAATCTATCATAGGGCCTGTGTACACAGGCTTTTATTCATGTCAGAAATGCTTCTTTCCCATTCAAATCAATATGAATGTCAAAGCAGCTTGATTCAACTTATATGGAGGTCAAATACATCTTTGAAGGAACTCGAAAGCATTATTAGTGCATGGAAATTGTTTTTAGATATTAATGAATAGTCTAAGAGATTCACAAAATATTATTTCAATTAAACTAAAAACATGTTGCTGTATTTGGTACTGGCTACATTTATTATACAAATGATATGTAGTAAAAACACATTATTTTAATAAAAATATATGAACAAGAGCAATCACAATCACTATTGTATGCTAGTATTTTAAGTATTGCAAACTGAACCTAACAAATCATATACTGATATTCAATGCACACGGTGCAATCCTAGATTTAAATCTTTTTAGAAAAAAAGTGAATACTCTCTACACCCCCCCTATCCCTGATCATAACCATATTTATAGTACCTCCATGAGTGATAAGCTGTTCCCAGGCAGCCAGTGTAGTGGCCTGTGGAATTGAAATTCCTGCTCTTTTTCACCTTCTTTCTGTAGGGCTTCTGGAACAGATCAAAGTAATTCTGAGTAGTCAAAGTGATCACATGCTGGTACTGACCAATCAGAATCATTCTGATCTGTCCCAAAAGTCAAACAAAAAGAGAATGAAGAAGAACAGGGATTTCGAATCCCTGGAACACTACACTGGCTGCATGGGCACTGAAAGCTCAGTACCCATATTATCCATAGAGGTAAGTACCACGGGAACTGAGGGGATTGAAAAGGTGGAAGGTGTTAACTCACTTTTTTATTTTTCTAAAAAGGTGAACTAACCCCAGTTACATGCTAAGGAAAGAAATGCACATGCAGCAGACAAAGCAGAAGGTAAAAAAAACTTGTACTCCATGATATTAGATAAAAAAGACAACTTATATATAGACAATAATCACTGAACTTCTTTTTTAAAATTCATTATGTGCTGTATTATTTTATGGCTACATCAGGCATATGTGCACATGTACACTGTGATACCCCGGCAATGCATGCCCAGGCTTTTTTTACATTTAGCATTCTTTTACCTTTGTCATTAATATCTCCCATTCACACATCATGAGGTTTTGTTCCTTCATGAGATGCAAGCATAAAATCCATAACAGTGGTTAGATAGACCCAATTATGAAATCACAATATTAATTTAGGCATGTCCCCACTAAGCTGGTAGGGATGAGCCAAACCTCCCTGGGTTCAGTTTGAGGAGAGTTTGACACTTCAAAGACATTTGGATGTTGAACCCGAACCCCTTTGAAATCAATGGGTACTTGCAAATCAAAAATGCCCATTTTCTGTGTTAACAGGCAAGGGGTCATAACAAAAATTGCATGTGAGGGGTAGTGAGAACTGCTTTGGGAAACATGTACAAATGCAAAAAAAACAAACATTTTGATCACCGCTATAACTAGTATAAAAAAATATATATATACCATAGTTTGTACATGCTATACCTTTGACACAAAGCAATCAATATACACTTATTGAGATTTTTTTCAATAGCAACATACATGTTGGCCTAAATGTATGAAGAAATTAGATTTTTAAATTTTTTTAATTGGATATGTTTTATAGCAAACAGTAAAAATATTGTTTTTTTTAAATTTTTGGTCTATTTTAATTTATATAATAATGAATAAAAAACCAAGTGGTGATCAAATACCACTAAAAGTAATCTCGATTTTTGTGAAAAAAATTATTTAAATTTAATTTGGGTAAATCGTTGCATGACCACAAAATTAAAAATTGTGCAGTGCTAAATAGTAAAAAAACGGCCTGTTCATGAAAGGGTAAAACCTTCCAGAGCTCAAGTGGTAATAGGGGTACTTATACAAAAGAAAACTAACAAAAAACAGAAGACCCTGGGAGCCTGGTATGGATTTAAATGAGGATTCCATGCAAAAAAAATTGCATGAAGTTCCCCTAAAAATCCATATCAGACCCTTAATCAGCACATGCAGTCTGCCTGGCTAGAAAATAAGGGAAAAGGAGCATGAGTCTTAAACCATTATAGGTCACATGCCTTCAACGTGGGGGTACTTTGCCAGGTGGGCCTTTCTGACAAAGCGACTTTAAATGTTGATATGGGCAAGGGCTTCTTCCTAGAACCCTGCCTGGGTGAGTGGTTTATTGGAATCTGAAAGCCTCCTTTAACAATAAGGGGCCCTCCAGATACTGCCACCCGTTCCTGTGTGAATGAGTATGGGTTACATGGTACCCCTACTAATTCACAAAAAAAAGATGTAGCCTAGAAATAAAAACACCCAATCGTTTGTCCTAGTAATAAAACAGAAATCCCCCAAAAATTCCCTTATTATAAATCCATTATCAATTACGATGTCCACCAGCCACCAACGCACCACACAAAAAAACAGTGCCCTGGTTCACACAAGCAATCCCCATGTTACTCTTAGCCAAATGACAGCTCCTCAAGCTGTCATCAGCTATATAAGTAAAGGGGCAGGGATAGTGGCACCATCATTGACCAAATATGGCCATGGCCATATTTGATCAATGTCCTTGTTCAAATTTGGCCAGTTACCATATTTGGGCAGTGGCTTTGGCATCAGCAGTTCCTAGGGACACAGTGGGTGCAATAACCCACTGCTTCCTTAGCAGCAATTGACAGCAAGAATCTGTCATATAAACAAGCGGTAGAAATACTGCTTTGATTTCTGTTGTTTGGTTTCTGCCAACTATGGGGCAAAATGGGTAAAAGTTTAGATTTTCATCCAATTGCCAGAAGATCAAAGATAGGTCTGAACCTAGGCTAGGACCTAACATTTGGCTTATCTCTATAAGCTAGTATATGTTTGGATGCTAGGGTGTACATTCCATGGCAAACAACACTTATTAGTAAATTTACTGTACGCACACTGTAGTCTGTGCATGTGAATGTGAGCATGTAGCATATTTGTGGGCATAGAATGTGGTTGTCAGCAGAGGCGGACTGACCATTCGAGCACTCGGGCACTGCCCGAGGGCTCGGGATCAGTAGGGGGCCCCATGAAATTCCCCTGGTACCTTTTTTATAGGCTTTTTTGGTGTGCTTTGAGTGTGGGCAAGGACACAGGGCCCCATGATCCCTTATTGTCCGGGGGCCCCATGAGTTATCAGTCCGCCCCTGGTTGTCAGTTGTTTTATTATAGATCAAAGGTCCTGAGTTAATGTATAGGTCACTAACATCAAACAATATTATACTATAAACTTCCTATAGTAATCATAGGTAATTAAAGCAATAAATGGCAAGGGTTATTATGATCACTAAAATTCACTTTTGTCCCTTTTTTCTATGCCATCTAACGTTAGAAATAACAAAAAATCACTAATCCCTTAAAACCCTAAAGTGCATTTAATAATATATTTGGATTAGTAATTGAAATATGTGACAAATAAGTTTTAAAACATAAAATGTTTTTCCACATTAATAAATTTAACCTCTGAACAGTTTCAGATTTACATTCTAAAGTACCCAGCAGAGAAGGTAAAGTTGTTATGATGCATGCTGTTTAAGCAAGAGTCACTTGTAACCCTGAATGAGTGCAGCATGCACTACAGTTGTATAGGAATTACATTTTAATAAGCCTGTTTATTTTGCATTAGTATTTATATTATGATGGTGACAATAATAGTAGACCTTTCAAAAAAGGAACTATTTTAGAGTTGAGCAAAACCCAGAAGCCTAAAGTTACTAATCCGCTATCATTTGTGTTTTAAATTAAGTAACCTGAAATCTCATTGGTCACTATGGCTTACCAAACCTCATCAGTAGGTTTCACAATGCAATAGTAAATAAACTTGTATCTTATTTGTATCCTTATGAATTTCCATTTCCTTGCTTGAATAAATGTGAAATTAAAGAATGGACAAATTTTCAGCTCCAGCTTCTAAAATGGGGTGAATTAATAAAGGGAGGCTTGGGAGTGAACACGCAGGTGGATTCTCTTAGGAAATGTTTTCCTATGGGGTACCATCAAGAAAAGGAGGAGCCAGGAGCACCAGTGGGGGATCCAAGAAGAGGATGTTCAGGGCCACTCTGTGCAATTCCATTGCACAGAGCAGGTAAGTATAAACCTGGTTGTTTTATATATATATATATATATATATATATATATATATATATATATATATATAATGCTTGTGTTTACAATCACTTTAGAATTTGTATTCAAGTATTTTAGTGTGCCCCACACTGTGGGTGTCTCTCTGTCATTTAAAATCTGAGTTCACCACATTTAGTTGGCATTTGTCCATCCATAAACATCCTTCTTTGCTTGTAAGAATGTCTGTTAAGTTACCTACTAACAATAAATTATGCTGAGACATTGTCAGACAATGCTGGTTAGTTCTTTAGAAAAGGAAGAGGAAAACTGATTTAGACACCACCAGGGGTGGACTGACCATTCGAGCACTCGGACACTGCCCGATGGCCCGGGGTCAGTAGGGGGCCCCATGAAATGCCCCTGGTACCTTTTATAGGCTTTTTTTGAGTGTGGGCAAGGACACAGGGGCCCATGATCCCCTATTGCCTGGGGGCCCCATGAGTTATCAGTCCGCCCCTGGACACCACAATCCTTATTTTATCTCAGGAAATACATTGAATATTAGCTTGGATAGTCCTACTCAATCAGTTGTTCTATTGTGAAGATGAAGCTTAGGCATGTTTAGTAAAGTCAAAATGTGCTGATAGACAAACAGTTAATTCCCAATCTAACCAGCTGAACTTGAAGTAAGTCTTAATACCTGGTATATAGTGGAATTGTTCAACCAAGCGGGCTGAACAGAAAAAAACTGAGACCTTGCTGTACTAACCCAAGCGATGTTGTTGTGGCGATCTCCCCCGCTCTGCACTTGTGCTCTGTCAGGGGGACTTTCCCCACTACAAGAACACACTGATCAGTGATTGCAGAGATTGACTGCCAGCACTGATTGTGTACTGGTTGGATGCTGGTTTTCCAGCATGCTGGTTCGACAGAATCCAGTCGTGAGACTGGCTTCTGTAGAACAGACAGCTGTACACAAGGGCCAGTTTTCAGCCTCTGTGTACAAGGATTACATCTCAAGGCAGCTTTAGTTTTAATGCATTAGCAGGAGTAATGTATCCCCTTCACTTCACATCCTGTTAAGGTTATTAATATACTAAGAGGGTCTGAGACATAATTGTTTACATTTGCCCTGTGGTCTTGTAAATCTTACATAAGTGTACATGTATACCAAGTCAAAAACTTTTTCAATTCCAAATAGAACCCCTGTCTCGTTTTTCTTACTATCTAGTACTGTATAAGAAAGCTTTTCACTTACTGGCTGCCCCAATGTCAACATTCCAACCAGACAGGAAATTTTTCCTGAGGGAAAATATGCAACAGGGATACAGACAGAAATATATCTGAGAGTGGTTTAGGGGTCACTGCCAACAAGCATCTGTTCTCTTTAACACTTGTCATTGCACTCTGAACAATCTCAGAAGCATTCTTTGACACAAAGCCCTTCAGCACAGCCCCTTAGTTTTTCCGGACTCATTTGGAACTTTTTGTTTTCTTTCACTATCTTGTATTAGGAGATTTCTGCTCGCCTTCTGTCTGATAAAACCATTTTCAGTAGGATACAAAGTGGGGGCATGCCTCCCTCATGCAGCCCTGGAGTCAGAATCTAACAGGGTATCTAACCTTTGGCAAAGGGATTAACCATCCTGACAAATATATTTCTCCCTCTTTTTGACTAATAAGAAAAAACATTCAGGTTTATATACACCTTAAGGGATGATTCACACCATATGCTTTCCAGTGCATTTTTAAAATGCATCCAGAATGCTTATACAGTATGTGCCCTGTATTCCAATGGCCCTAGTTGACACCAGTGCAGTTGGTTCCAGTACTTTAAAAAAAAGTACACCCTACTGCATTATTTTTCTGGAATACATCAAAAAATGTATAAACGCATATAAATACATGTAAACACACTGAAATGCACATAAGAAACCATTGTACTAAGCTTCTGCAGTGCAACACATAGAAAATTTTACAAAAAAGTGTATAAATGCACCTGCAAAAAAGTACCTGGAACTCTGAAATTGTGGCATGGACCTGCCTTAAGGCATATTTAGTGTATCGTTACAATCTATACCATATACCAGGGTACATTTTCTATTTTGGTCTATTTTTGTGATAATAATAGTGATCTTATTAAACACCTAGAAAATGTGATGTGCAGATGGAACCAAGCTGTCAACGTGTCCATTGCTATAATGTAACAAACTATGTATCAACTTGAAATACAGCCAGTTTAAGACTTTCTGCATAAGGGGTTTGTATATTTTATAAAATATCTTTGTTGGCCTTCACCGGTAGCCAGAAAACATTTTTTTTGCAAAATGTAACTTCCTGACATAATAATCTAGGTCACTTTAGCAATTCATAAATTTACAAAGATTTATGAGTATATTTCAGGCAACGCAAGCTCCAAATATGTCCTTTACAGACTGATAAATCAATATACAGTATAGTAGAGACGCATCTTAAGCAGTGTCCTAGTAAAGTTATCAAGTATTACAATACGTCAAGCAGCTGAACATTTATCTTTCTTGATTTTGGCTACTTTCAAACAAGATACTTTCAGAAATAATGTTATTCATTTGAATTTATCCTTGAGGTTAAAGGAAAACTAGGAAAACATATTTTTAAAGGTTATTTCAGAAGGGTACAGTACAGCTAGTATGATGACTTATGTACACCACTGTATATTAGGGCTAAAATGGTAAGTAAATGCAGTGCCTACTTAAAGGAGAAGTATAGCCAAAGCTCATTTGGGTATACTTCTACTTGGGATCAAAGGATTGCTGTTCATTCTGCACTCCTGTGACCCATTTTCAGCAGACAGCAGGCTAAAGCCAGCTGTCAGCTGATGTCACAGAGTCAGTACAGGCTCCACCCAGAAGCCTGAACTGGAACCTGGCTCATCCAGCCATCGAGAGCCTGAGCCAGCCCCTCCCAACCCCTCCACAGCCCAGCTCTCCAGTAAGCACTGCAGGGGCAGAGTAGAGAGCTGGTGACAGACAGTGAAGAAATGAGTGATCAGCGGTCTTTGATTGCTCAGTTCTCAGTCTTAGAGCCAGTAAGGGACAGATGCACATTGGATCAATGCTGCATCCACCTAGGTGAGTATAATTCTTTTTTTAGTTAACCCATACTTCTGTTTTAAATATATCCCACAGTCATTTAAAACCACCTTCTAATGCAGTAAAGAACATCTTTCATATTAAACAAACACATGAAAATGTTTTTATCATATTTATCTTCATCTAGTGGCAAAAATTACACTTTTATATAAATTTTATGTCGTTTCAGCAATTAAAGTGGTAGTAAACCGAATTTAAAAAAAAATTGCTGACATAATGGACAGGTTTGACAGAAGAGACCCTGTCTGACTCTGTCATTAAAGCTCCCTTCTGCCTGACAGCCATCATGTGCAACACTGAGGTGACGGCCCCCGATCTGTGCTGCGGCAATGTGACTCCTGTGTGCATGCATCACGGCCTGGCCATACAAGAGGCCAAAAGCACGGAACCTGGAAGGAAAACCAGGTGAAGATGAAAGCATTGGGGCCCCACAGAATTGATTACATTGCAGCACTGGAAGGATTCTTTGGCAGATAAGTTTGCCATAATGTACTAATATGCCCTTCATACTAGCACAATATGGCATAACCTCCAAAAAAGTTATAGTGGACTTAACTACCGCTTTAATGGATTTAAGACAGGAAGAAGCAAGGTAAACAAATGTGTCTTTACTTTTTTTTCCTTTTATTATAATTTTTAGAACTGCATAAAATGGATATTAATGAGTATCACAAGGATAAAAGAACACTATCTGAGATTGATTTGCAAGGTTAATGAAATTGACACTTTGTGGGAACAGAGGGGTCATCTTAGAAACAGAATGAGGATGTCTTCTTGGACCATTGCCCTTCAAAATATAGGAAACCTTTCAAAAGAGAAGCATGTGAACTTCCATTGCCAAATTATTTCTGAAAAGTCTAGCTGCTTGCCTCTCATGCCAATAACTGAGTCACTTAACTAGAACGTATAATAAATAAATCGGTGCTATCCAAAAAATAATATTGTGAGATGCCCTCAACGTTGAAATATCTTTTCTCCCCCGAAAGTCAAAGTCATAAAATCCAGTAGTTCAGCATCTCTTTAGAAACACAATGTTTTCTTTATAAAATGATCTTTCAAATTAACAGGAATCCTCCTTCTTTAAAAGGAAAAAAAATATTTGAACTCCTTTTCTGTGAAATTCCCTAAAAAAAAACAAAAAAAACAAAATCGCAAATAGTGCATTATCAGAAAAAGCATTTTCCTTTTAAAGAAGGAGGATTCCTGTTAATTTGGAAGATCATTTTATAAAGAAAACATTTTTGTGGGGTTTCACGTGTTTCTATAGAGATGCTGAACTACTGGACTTTATGACTTACTTAGAACAGACACACAGCAGGTTAAGTCAAAGTGCTCATCGGACTTTGACTAGGTCAGTTACTGAGAAAGCATCAAAGTACAGATGATGAGTCATGATGGCAGCCAAACAACTAGTATTTTCAGTGGAAAGGTATTACAAGTAGCAGAAGGGGGACAGAATCAGGAGTCTAGTCTTCTAGCCAATTACAAGTCTGCAGAATTTAGTTTCCTGTTCTGTAATGATTTTTGCTATCAATATGCAAGGAAAGAGAAAGGAGCTGCTATCAGACAGTAGGTTTCCACCCTGATAATTTACTCTTGTGGACAGTAAAATGAAAGAAATAAAGGTGCCAAATAAGAAATATAAGAAACTGGACATTAATATTCAATGTACTTACATTATTTTTTTGCAAGATCTGAAGTGCTTTGTTGACATTGTTTAAAGCATGAACCCTGGTGGAGCCTTTTTCCTTTACCTAAAAAACAAAAAAAACAGGAGTTAGATTTCATATAGGGATGATATTGGAACAACAGTGTTCTTGTATCAGTTTGATATTATGACTGTTACTATTGAACAATACTCCATTTTACTCTATATTGACCATTGGCCTTTGCAAGTGACTTCCAGTGTTCCCACCTATTCCAGTACATATTACAAATAGTTTTTATTACATGCAAAGCTTAACCACTTGCCAACCACCCTATAGCAGAAATATTGCTACAGGGTGGCAGCGGTGTGCAAAATCACGTATATATATATATGTGATTTTTGCATTTCTGGGTAGGGGCGTGCATGAGCCTCGCACATGACCTACCCACACTACCATTTGCGGCCACGGCTGTCCTGGCTGGTAATTACCCACTGGCGCCCGGTGATTACTGAGCATCTCCGATGGGGAGGAAGACTGTTTTGTTTACAGTTTTCCTCCCTGTCAGCTCGGGCACACTGCTCAGGATGGCTATGCACAGCACAGCCATCCCGATCACTGTGCTTACAGTGAAGCACACACCACCTGCCCCCTAGTAAGACACTCCCTACATATAATTAACCCTTTGATCACCTCTCATGTTAACCCCTTCCTGCCCAGTGTCAGTGCTTCTTTTTAGCACTGATCACTGTATTGGTGTCACTGGGGATGTCAGTGACACCAAGTTAGTTCCCCTACAGTATCAGAATGTCCTGCTAAAAATCGCTGATCGCTGTTATTACTAGTAGTAAAAAAAATCCCTGTATCTGTACCGCCATTTGTAAACTCTATATCTTTCACGTAAACCAATTAATTTACACGTATTGGGAATTTTTTTTAGTAAAGACATGGAGCAGAATACATTTTGGCCTAAATTTATGATGAAATTTGATTTTTTCATTTTTTTTTACTGGACTTGTTTAGTAGCAAAAAGTCCAAAATATTGTTTTTTTTTCTATGGTGCAAAAAATAAAAAACACACAGGTGATCAAATACCACCAAAAGAAATCTCAATTTCTGGGGAAAAAAAGGACATAAATTTCATTCGGGTGCAGCATTGCATGACCGCACAATTGTCAGTTATAGTAACGCAGTGCGTAAAGCAATAAATGGCCTGGTCAGGAAGGGGGCTAAATCCTCTGTATTGCAAGTAGTTCAAGGACCTGCATCACAAAACATATAGGAGTTTTACAAAAGGAAAATAGACTGCACACTTTGCAATGAGCTGAACTCATTCTCACCCAAAGCTTGATGAATGTGGATTTACATCATCCAATCATGTGCAAGCAACAAATTATGTTTTTTTTTCTATTTTCCTTGCACCTGATTGAGTATTTTTGCAAAATGCCGCTTCACCACATTCACTAAGTTTTGGGAAAAATGAGTGTAATTGCACTTTCAAAGTGCACAGTCTTTTATGCCTTTAGTAAATCAACCCCATTGCTTTCTAATGTATGCATATCTTTATTAAATACAATGACAGTATTCAGTATATGGATTTATTTTTTTATTTCACTTGCCATATATATTGACCTAGCGACAATTTTAATTAAAATGTACTAGCACTAATCCATTAATCCTTAAAGTAACACCAAAGGCTCAATTTTTTTTAATAACGAACATATATATACCCACTCTGTGCAATGGTTGTGCACAGAGCAGCTTCGATCCTCCTTTTCTTGGATCCCCTGCCGACACTCCTGGCCCCTCTCCCCTGCCAAATGCCCTCAGAGCCCCACTCTGTGTCTATAACAGGGCTTGAAATTCCTGCTCGCCCGCTCACCAAATGCAAGGGGAAATCCTTTTGTGGCGAGCACAGATTGAGCGGGTGGCTTGCAATGGAGCAAGTGGCTTCCAATGTGATCCCAAGGCCCCGGGAATTGATTTGCGGTCCACTTGTGCTCCGACTTCCCGTTTCCGACTTCTGGTTTCTTCTTTGCTGCCGCGGGGAACACGAGGGGAGGCCCGCTCTCCACCACCTTGGGGGACACGAGGCCCGCTCTCCACCGCCTTGGGGGACAAGAGGCCCGCTCTCCACTGCCTTGGGGGACATGAGGCCTGATCTACACCACCTTAGGGACACAAGGCCCGCTCTACACCGCCTTGGGGGACATGAGGCCTGCTCTCCACTGCCTTGGGGGACACAAGGCCTGCTCTCCACTACCTTGGGGGACACGAGGCCCGCTCTCCACCACCTTGGGGGACATGAGGCCCGCTCTCCACTGCCTTGGGGGACACAAGGAGAGGCCCACTCTACACCACCCTGGGGGACACGAGGAGAGGCCCGCTCTACACCTCCTTGGGGGACACGAGGAGAGGCCTGCTCTACACCACTTTGGGGGACATGAGGAGAGGCCCGCTCTACACCGACGTGAAGGATACGTGAAGGAGAGACCTGCCAACGGTGCATATCCCTACACCCGCCAGCTTGAGGTAAATCACATTTTTTGTGCTGCGCTCAAAATAAGCATTTTTTCTTATGCTATACTTCTGTAAACTAAACTTACATCTTTTAAAATAGACTTTAGTTACTAAAGTCTCTTTTTAAAGATGCAGGAGATAAACAAAAAAAATACAAAATGTTTACGACAGGTTTATAGCTGTAAAACTTAATATTTTGATTGCACCCTCTTGCTATTAAGCTATTGCTGTTATGTTTAAATTGACATAATAAAGCTATGTTATAATTGCAGTTTTTTATATTTTGGACTCTTTATTCTAAAGAAAAATGTAATTTCATAAGCTTTAAGAGGGCGTGGTTGGGGGTGAGTTTGGGGGACAGGCCGGGGGTGGGGTTGGACCTGGGCAAGGTTGGGTGGGGCAACTGGTAGAGAGTAAGATTTGTGCCTGGCTAGTAGGTCTAGACTTGAAATTTAAAGTCCTGGTCTATAAGACCTTCTCCTGCTCCCTCCTCTCTTATTATGATTGGCAGCAGTGGGAGTCAATGGCTCCCACTGCTATGCCTCAGCCAATGAGGGGAGTGAGACCGAGGAGAGCCGCTGCTCCTGTTCAGAGTGCTGGATTGAGATGGAGCCAGGGGGGACTGACAACTCATGGGGCCCCCCGGGCAATAGAGGATCATGGGGCCCCTGTGTCCTTGCCCAAATTCAAAAAGCCTATAAAAAAGGTACCAGGGGCATCTCATGGGGCCCCCTACTGACCCCGGGCCCTCAGGCAGTGCCCGAGTTTCCAAATGGTCAGCCCGCCCCTGGATGGAGCTCAGATAAGTATTAGGAGTGGCTGTGGGGGAAGTAGCACACAGAAGGTTTTTTACTTTCATGCATAGAATACATAAAGGTAAAAAACCCTTCAGCCTTCAATAGGACTGATTTAGGGTTTAACCACTTCCCGACCAGCCGTTATATATAAACGGCCGGACGGTGGCACTGCAGGGTCGGGTGGCTGTTTATAAACGGCCTCCCCGCACCCTGCTTGTGCATGCTCCCCGGGAGCGTGCAGCACCGCGATCTGGTGCCCGCTGTTTCCTCCGGACACAGTGAAACACCGATCGTTGGACGGGACCTCTGTACGAGGTCCCTTTCATGTGATCACTGATTGGCCAATCAGTGATCACATGCAAAGTAGTAAGCAAGATGTCACTTCTGACATCATTGCTTACTATGTGTGAAATCTGTGAATGATCACAGAGGTCACATGGTACAAGGCTATTCACAACAGCCTTGTACCATGTGACAAGCTGTGACCAATCACAGCTCACTCGGTTATTAAAATAAATAATAATATTAAAAAAATGTAAAAAAAAAGTTTAAAATTATAAATTTTTGGTTATAAACTAATTTGGCTTATTTTTTTTTTTTCTAAAAAGATAACGGAATAAATTTTGGCCAAGATTTATGATGAAATATTATTTATTTGCAAAATTTTATAAGAAAAACACTTTTTTTCAAAAGTCTTGGACATTTTCATTTACATAGCAAAAAAAAATAAAAATCCCAGCGGTGAATAAATACCACCAAAATAAAGTTTTATCTGTCTCAAAAAAATGGTAAAAAATTCATGTGGGTACAGTGTTGCATGACCGCTCAATTGTCATTCAGGAAGGGGGTAAAAGTGTCTGGACTGGAAGTGGTTAAGATGCAAGATTTTGATTGTTGCTGATCAAGCTGGAGTCCAGTGACCTAGGGAGCAGCATTTAATTTCAACACATTTTTGAAATTCTAATGTTCAAGTGGTATAAACCCCAAATACAAAAATATATTGGAGCAGTATTACAAACAGTATTATATTGTAGGTCACACGTTATTAGGTGTAGTGGCTGCATTAATTAATTTTTTTTTTCACTTAAGTTTTATTAAGAATTTTCAAGTTTACATGACATTGCAAGAAAAAAAAAACAATGGTGAGGAACATTCCTCTACAAACTAGTTGCATATGAGTTACCAATACTGAAGATATCTAAGCATATCATATGAAAGGGAGAAGAGAGGGCCAGGGAAATCCCTAACCCCCTATACCTCCAGGGTAGAAAATACATTCAGGGAGGCACTTAGGTGACATAGAGACAGTGGGTACAATGTCCCCCACTGTAGGGCAGGACATCGACTGAGGATAATGACTTGAGAAGTAGTTGTGGACTGTGATCATATCTGAGGGGTTTAAGAAAGGATTTGAATTCTGGGGTTGAGAGACCACCTTGCCCATTTTTGTGGAACTTTGGGGTCAGCAGGTGAACTTTGGCAAACATGAATTCCATTAAATACTGCTCATTCAGGAGAGAGGTCACCAATAATTTATTTTTTAAGTTTTTTTTTCTATATTTTCTTCTGGTGACCCTGCCAGTAAAATCTGTTAGATTTCAACTTTCTTTAACAGGTCAGGGTGTCTAGCAAAAGCAGCAATGAAATCTTTGAAACAAAACATTTAACACTGACAGGGGTGCTAACAATGGTCAGCTTTCCTTGATTTATGCAAAGCCCATGCAGAACAACTGATCTCCTGTGTTTAAAGTGCGTCAGACTGTCTGCTCAGCATGGGAATAAGTGGAGATCACTGAAGTAGCAGTAATTACTTTAGTGATGTCCAGCTTACAAAGGGATTGTGGATGATGTAGGAGCCCAAGACTGACAATGCTGCTTAGTAAACTACGTTCACCAAGCTCTAGGGAAATGTCCCTTGCAAATTGTAACTTCCCTTGCTAAGTGAAAAGCCTGTTTGCCTTTAGTAAATCAACCTCTATGTCAGTAAGACACCTGCTGTTCTTAATCACAGTGTCCCCAGTGTCTAGACTGAAAGACATGGAGTTGTGTGCCGTCTGCATAGCAGCTAAGACCATGTTGTTGGATGATATTTGCCAGTGGAATCGTGTTTATGGTGAATAAAATTGATGGCAGAAAGGAGCCCTGTGGTACCCCATAATATAGTGGAAGGATTTGAACCAGCTAAGTATTGTACCCCCTAAACCACAGAGCAGCTTTAAGCGATCCAGTAAGATGTTTTGGAACACTGTATCACAGTGGCATCACTATTGGGGTGCAGGGAGTCCAAACCGCACCTGGGTGATACTCGCCACAGGGGTGACAACAGGGTGGCACAATTGCCCTTGGCGCTGTGCCATCCTGTGGAGAGAGGGTACTGGGAGCTTGTCAGAGCCTAAATGACAGGAGTAACACTGCTGCTGTCACCCCTGTCAGTCAGCTAGAGAATCGCATAGCAGTGACCGGAACAGCTGCTGTAAAAGCATATTCTGATCTATCCTCCTTCCAGCAGCCGTCTGATGTGGGCAGAAGAGATTGGGCAGGGCGATACCAAAAATACCTCATTCCTGGAGAAGGGAGAAAGAAGATGTGAAAGTGTCCGGGATCCACTAGTGGAGGTAGGAAGGACACACTAGTGGTGAGCAGGTGGGAGTGGGCGGGACACATTGTTGGAGGTCTTTGAGACCCAGTGGTGAAGGTGTGTGGGACCTACTGGTCCACATCACCTGTGATCTCACTGATGCCATTGGGGAGGTTCAAGTTTTAACAAGTGGAGCTGCTCCACTTCTAGGAGGACAGAGGGAACTGAGGGCTCTCTCAACAGATGGGGACACACATGGCACAGGCAGCACTAATTCAGTAAGAAATGTGCTTGAGATTATTTTCCTTTTAGTGCTCTTCCAGACCTGCTGTACTGCTTAGTCTCTCTGAAAAGGGATTCTTGGTGGATCAGTTTTCACAGGGTGGTATAGCAGTGGCTGAGAGATGTTCAGGAAGTGGTACTGCTGCCTCCTGAAGACCTGTTATTTTCTTTTTAATGTTTTTTTATTTAATTAATTGCCAAATGGCAATATTAAATCTCGGTGCATGTCTCTTCTGCAATCAAAGCCTGCCTTCTCACTCTTTCTTATAGTAGAACTTCAGTTTAGTATCCCAACAAAGTAATGCACACTGGGAACATCCAGAAAACAACTGAAAAAAGCAATACTTTTTATTATATCCAATAAAGTGCAGCACCCCATTAAAATCCCCCCATATAAGAAACAGCGACATTTCAAGACTAGAGTACAAAAGTACTCCAAGTCTGAGAAAGAAATATTTGTTGAAAACCAGTGCAATTTGGCCCATTCATACTATTGCCATTATATGCAGTGTTATATGGGAAAAAGAAACATTTTTTTTTGGGGGGTGACATCATGTTTTACTGTGACAGATGACACCAACCCTAGTGATACCACTGCTGTATCAAATGCAGCATAAAGATCAAGAAGGATACAGATGGAGCATTCTCCCTTGTCTCTAGCCAATGAAAGGTTATTTTATAGGCAGACTAGTGCTGTTTGTGTTCTGTATTTTTATTTTTTTTTATGAAATCAGATTTAAATTTGTCAGAGATTTTGTTACTTGATAATGCCTTTCAATCACTGTAGCTAGCAAAGATGTCTAGGTACAAGGAAGGTTTTTTAGCAATGGCCTGATATTGGTTTTCCTGAGTTAGTGTGGGAAGAGCCCTGTATCAAGAGAGCACATTCCAATTTTTTTGACTGCTAGACTAATAATGGATAATACGTGCTAATGGTGGGACTTTTGGTCCTTGGTCAAAGTCATGTATAGTTAAGTAGACTTTGACAATTAGCACAGTTTCTTTAACGCCAAAAGTTGTCCAAAGGCTTGCTGATGTGGAGTCTGTATTGCTTTAGATTTAATTTCATCTCTGATTGAGGGGGCTTGTTTGCAAAATAATGAACAAGACAAGCTCCTCTCATTTTTCCTGCCAGAAGTTCAGATTCAGTTTTAAACAAACTGGGATACACACTTTTTACATAGTGCAGAAGAGCTAAACAGTTCTGTCCTTGCTGTTGCAATTTTGTGCTATAGGTAGTCATTTCCTTTTACTCTGCAGCCATCATACTTTTCTTTAAAAATGCCATGCAATATGGCAGCCTGAATGCATTCTGCACATTGTTGATGTATAGCACACCTCAGAATCTGCCATTTCCTTAATGAGTTTTTCAGAAGTCTAAACAAGTATACATATCAAATGTTTGACATCTTCTGCAATAGAAATTTTACTTTTGGGGAGATATTCCCTAAGAGTTAACTACTTCTAATGAGATGCAGACTCTCATCAGAACATGAAGAGAACCAGCTGAATATAACAAACCAGACCTTCTTATTCAGACTCCATATCCAAAGAATATAGTGGAACAAACATATTTTTTGTTCGTGGCAGAAAACAGTAGGACTCTGCAACAACCTTTGTTAATATCCTTGCAATGTACATTGATCACTTAAAGGAACAGTTTTTTTATCAACAAAGGGAAATAACTCTTTAAAAGAGGCTTTTCCATCACTTGGTTGTTTCTAGATGAGTGACATTGTACAGCTCATGTCTCCAGATAGTTGCACAACTAAATAATTAAATTAGTGGGCGTGCCAAAAGCACAGACCAAGGTGGCCGCTTAGAGCGAGAGCTCCAGCCACTCGAGAAGACCAGCGCCAACATAAGCCTGGATCCTGATGCCCCTGCTATGGGGAAATCCTCCCACAGCAGGACCCGAGGATGCAGCTGAGCAAGCAGATCCCAGAGCTCTTCCGCACACAACAGATCAATATGGTGGCTTCCATCCCTCCTACCCTTTCACATAAGGCGCACAAAGAGCCAGTCTCCCCACCTAGACCAGCATCACAGTGCCCACTTATCCTTAGTGACCTGCATAATATTGCTGCTGACATTAAGGAAACTCTTTCAGCTGCTATCACAGATCTGCGCCACGATATAAAGTACAAGAGGTGGAAATGATCTCTAGTCACCAGCAAACTCACATACAAAGGCACCCAGAAGACCTAGACAACTAAGGATGCAGACATAATTTCTTGCTACGTGGTCTCCCGGAATATATTGAGGAAGATCAGCTCCGAATCGCCACTACTCATATTTTCAGTCGGCTCCTTGACAGAACCCCTGACACCACAATAGATATGGAGCGCATCCACCATGCTTTAAGACTCAAATGCAGAGATGTTGACCTACCACGAGATGTGATTTGCTACTTAAATAGCTTTCGTTTGAAAGAAGAAATCTTGCGAAAGGCGCACAATAGAATACAGATTACACTTGAAGATGCTGAAGTTAAGATATATCAAGATCTGTCCAACATAATCCTGCAACCCTGGAGGGAACTCCGCCCCCCTACTGGAAATTTTAAGAACACATGGCATACACTACAGATGGAAGTTTCCATTCCGCCTTTTGGCAACTGCTCTCTGCCGAACCGAGCTGCTTCGTGTTCTGGAGGATCATCTGCATTTCTGTGATACTCTGGACATTCCTTTACCCCACCTCTGCTCAACAACCACCTCCTCACGATGATAGGATTGACTCATCATCTCCAGATGACATTAGGGGGAAACCTACTAAGAGTCCTTCCAAATCTCCAGCTCACGGTAGACCACGACAGGAGACCTGAAGCTCCGTAACAAGCTGCATTTCAAGATTCGGCTACGTTTTATGGATAACTTTCTCACGACTTGTCCTCATTGCTCTTAGTTTTTTCTGCTTTCTCCTCTCTCGAGCTACCCCTTATACCTACGAACCTGCCTCATCTCATCCTCACCTCCTCTTCTTCCATGCTTGGCCTGTTTCCAATCCCGAATAACCCTTTTGCCATACAATGGCTGGACGTTATCCAGATTTTGAATACGTCTGTTAACACTGTTTACGTTATGTAGTGCCTCGCTTATATTTCCTAATGTCATTATTGATTACTTAAGATCGTAACTTACCTAACATTTTAGCAGGTATTTCACTGTATTATGGTCTGTTAGCTTTGTTACTATACCTATTTGGTCTATATAAATAATGCTTATATGCTATGACTTGAATGCGTTTATCTGCAATGATCTCCCTATCATGCTAATTCCTAACATCCTCCACTCCCCTTAGTCACTTCAAACACACTTATGGTATCAAATCTAGTCGGGATCCCCTTTACAACATATAATACCCTCTCAGTGGCTTACAGTTTTCACATCTGCACGAATTTTCTAACTTCTTCTATTAGAGACCCATCACATGTGACACCCTCACTTACAGCGGTGCTCTCTAGCATAAGCTCTCTGATCCCAAACTCCCTCCGATGACTCTATCCGGAAACTTCCATTCCTAACTCTGGCAGGTTAGCAGGTACTTCCCTGCCTTCTCGCTCTTGCCCCCCCCCCCCTTTTTTTCCCTCTCCTTTTCTCCTTCTCTCCTCCATTACCCATGGAAATAACTCCCTGCTGGCTATTAGTGCATTAAATTGCCCACTGATCTAACCCTCCTATCCACCATACTCATGGTTCCGCTGAAACAAAAAGATCTCTCTCCTGCATTTAAACTTCTCTCTCTAAATGTAAGAGGCATCAACATCACAGAAAAAAAGATCACAGCTCTTCTTCTTAATAAAGAAGCTAAAAGCAGATGTAATCTTTCTCCAGGAAACACACTTCCGTACTAATAATATACCAAAGATGACAAACCCATACTACACTACCATACATCATGCTACCAATACACAATCCAAAACCAAAGGTGTGTCCATACTCATCTTGAAACATGTTCCCATTCACATTACAGACTCCATGGTGGATAAAGATGGCAGATACTTATTTTTGAAGGACACACTCTTCAATAGACCTATTATGTTGGCAAACATCTACTACCCAAATACAAAACAAGTTGCCTTCTTTCAATCACTATTGAATCAATTGATTCCCTTCCAGAACGGCATCCTCATTCTTGGAGGCAATTTTAGTATCCCACTCCATCCCTTGCTTGACACATCTACTGGCACTTCCACTCTGCCCTATAAGGCTCTTTGGTGTATCAAGCTTCAATTCTGAAATCTCCTAGTACATGACACCTGGTGCACCCTCCACCCTAATGTAAAGGACTTTACCTATTTCCCACCCCCATACAACTGACACTCTGTGCTGGATTATCTCTTCATATCGCAACCAGATCTTTCTTTACTCACGAAAGCTACCATTGAACCAATGGTAATTTCTGACCACAATCTGATTACCATTATGCTCACTTTCCCAATGAACAAACCTTGCCCTACCTCTTGGCGCTTCAATACATCATTACTCACAGACAAGATACACACTTCTCATATATTTTCGTGTCTCAGCTCATACGTCCTAGAAAATTTGGGAGTGTTCTCCTATCACTGTTTTGGAGGCACATAAATGCGTGGTCAGGGGGGAACTCATTGCCTTCATGGCCCACAGATGCAGGGATAGACAGACACGCCTTGACACTCTTCTGAAACAGGTTCAGGAACATAAAATAGTGTACAAACAGTCACAAGCTCAAAGGACTCTCCACCGCCTACATGAAGCCCGAGCAAACTTACTCGAGGAACTCAACCAAATCACTAAATGCAAGTATATCCTTACTAAGAAATTATTCTATGAACAGGGCAACAAACATGGTAAGTTCCTGACGAGAGCATTGCAGGCCCAACATGCAGCCACCACGATACATACTATCAAGACTCCTGATGGCCGCTCTCTAGTCACTACTGATGATATCACTCAACAATTTGTCCAATACTACACAGATCTATACAACCTACATAAGAACACCCCTAATTTCACTGACCCCTCCCATAGACAACAAAGATTTTCTAATCCAGTATAGCCCAAAACCGATATCCATCAGCGACGCTAAAACATTAACCAATCCAATAACTAAGGAGGAACTTAATTCAGCCGTAAAGCACATGAAACCAGGGAAAAGCCCAGGCACGGATGACTTATCCGCAATATATTATATGACTTTTGCTGAAATACTCTCAGACCCTTTTCTTTTGTGATTTAATAACTCACATGGCTCTCATCCACAAAGCCTACAAAATTCATTAGAAGCTCATATCTCAGTAATCCCTAAAGAGGGCAAAGATCCCACTCTAGTCCCTAATTACAGACCTATCTCTCCCCTAAACGTAGATCTCAAGCTTTATGCCAAAATATTGGCAAATCGCTTGCTTACGTTCCTGCCATCTCTTATATCCACACACCAAGTTGGCTTCATACCTGGGACGGAGGCCAGGGATAATACTTTGAAAGCCCTAAACGTACATCATTGGCTAACCTCCTCCAGTCAACAAGGCTTTTTTTCTGTCCCTTGATGCAGAGAAGGCATTCAAAAGAGTGGCTTGGGATTACATGCAAGCAACTTTGAAAGCAATCGTCATAAGCGACACCATGCTACATTATATCCTAGTTCTATATCCCAAGCCAACAGCACAGGTTCGAATTAATGGCCACTTGTCGGATGTCTTCTGCATATCGAACCGCACCAGACAAGGATGCCCTCTATCTCCCCTTCTGTTTGTTCTTACCCTGGAACCTTTTTTGCGATGACTAAGATCCAATGTCAACATAACGGGCATCCAAGTTGAAGGACACACACACAAGATTGCAGCATTCACGAATGACGTCTTTTTATTTTTAACTGAACCCGAGCTCACAATTCCTTACTTATTGTAAGACTTTGCTCATTACAACACCATTTCCAACTTGCAAATTAATTATTCTAAATTGTATGCCCTCGATATATATCTTTACCCCAAACAGCAGTAGACACATGTAATTTACACTATCCATTTTCTTGGCAAGCCCTAGAATAAGCTATGACCTCATCACTCTACCTAAACTCTACATGGCATCAGAATCCTTGATATTTACAAATATTACCTAGTGTGCCATTTGACACGCGTACTATATTGGAATCTAAATGAGAAAACAAAGGCCTGGGTCAAACTGGGGCTCATATACCCCTACACATAGCCTCATGGCTACTCCGACCTCATTCCCTTCGAGAATTTAAACAACACCCTTTTGTTGGCCCATCCGTACATTGCTTTTACACGGCCTGCACAACCTTTGCTTTCTCCTCGCCCCTTGGACGTCTTACCCCACTTCAACACAACCCTAATTTTTCCCCAGGCCTAACCCTCAACTAGATGACCATATAAATGCATAGCTGCGGAACATTTTTTCCACAAAGGCATCCTGTTGACTTATGAATGGCTGAAGCTTAAAATGCTCAATCCACCATTTACTTTTTTGAACGTATGTCCAATTGCGGCACTACTTTCATTAGCCAAATACCCCCAGTGATTGTTCCAGACATCACACACCATTCAAAGCCATCTGTTCCAGATCTACACCACAATGACACATGATCTCTACGATCTATTCCCTACTTCACCCTAAAACTACACCAAAAACCAGTAAACCATGTCAACAATGGGAACGGAGACTGTCCCGATCTTTCTGAGGATGACTGGTAACATGTTCTGTTCCATCTACACAAAGGATCTATAAATGTGAATACACATGAAATGGGATACAAATTATTTTTTGCCTGGTACAAAGCCCCTGAACTCCTTCACAAAATCTCCCACTCTCATTCCCCCCTCTGTTGGAGATGCGGTTCCGCACCAGGTTCTCCGTTACATAATGGGTGAGCATGCCCCAAATTACAACCATTTTGGAAAAAGGTACACGATCTTGCTGCCAAAATTACTACATACACCCTGAACTATACACCTGCACAATACCTCCTACATCATTCATCTCTTCCTCGCTCTGTCTACTATAGATCTCTAGCTATGCACTTCGTAAATGCAGTGAGATGCTGCATCCCACTAAAAGGGAATTCTAAACGCTCCCCAACCATTGTGGAATGGTTCGAACGTATCCGACATACTGCTGAAATGGAGGAGCTTATCAACATAGCGCATGACACACCAACTAGATTTACCCACATGTAGACTTGCTGGTTACATTATTTTTGGACCATTCTACACATACCTAGGAGGACCAGTGAATAAGAACTCAATGTTCTGTACATCCTTCCTCCACAGGAGATGGCGGATATGCCCCCTTACCCTACTTACATCCATCTTCCCATTCTCACTCTCACTCCCTCATACCCCCCTATTGGGTAAAAACATAGAATTAAGCCTTTGCTGTATACTAAGAAAGTTGGCTCATGTTCCTACCTTAATTGTCCCCTTCAATAGGGAGCCTACACCATTGTTGTAGTCCTATGTTCTTTCTTTTTAAATGGCCTCCTCTGATTGCATGCATAGAGCGTAATAAGACAACCTCTGATTGAATGCTCAAGTGACAATTTGTATTATGTTACTTCTCTCTTCCTTCCACTGTTACTCTAGGAAAGCACGTTGCCTCCCTCTTTACTGCCTTCGAATGTTCGTTATATTATACCTCTGTACATGTCTGAACCATTGTACATTTAAACAAATAAAATCTTTAAAATACAAATATTTAAATTAGCGAGTTGGCCCAATTGAGAGGGTCACAGACTCAATGCAAGAGCACACAGAAAACAATTATTTTCAATGTATCCTGTCCAAATTATTTATGTGCGGTTGTGTACTCTGCCTAAAAAGGCATAATGTCGGCCTTTTTTATGCAGCACAACTCACTGTACTATATGTCATTGAACAGCAGCATGTCACAACATGTTGTGTTGCACAGAGCTGAATAAAATGGTATTTGAAATGAAATTTTATTTTGTGACATTTCAATGAAGTTAAAAAAACGAAAAGTAAATTGTGTGATACAAGGTAAAAATGACATGTACATGAAACTGCCCATCACAATGCACACTGGAATGCATGCATTATATAGAGCATAATACATGCAGGCTGGTGTGAAGAAGCCCTTAAAAACTAAGTTCATGGTTTTCTCAATTCCAGCTTCCCTATGTACCAATATACCAATAATGTACCTCTGTTGCAGAAAAGAGAAAGATTGTTCTATAATCTAGAGCTAGTGTTACCTCAACCTCTGCTTTCTTCTATAGAAAATGCATCATCAACTTTCTGGTATACTTTCCATAGGCTGTGAAAACTATTAGTAGTTTGAGGATATACATTAGCAGCTGACCTCATTAACTACTTGTTGACCACACTATAGCCAAATGATGGCTGCAGCCCAGTCGTCCAGTTCTGGGAGGGCATCATATGACGTCCTCCCTAAACCGTGCCCCTCCAGACATCCGCTGCAAAGCGCACCCAGAGCTCTCTGTAATCACTGTGTCATTCGTACACAGCTGATCACATGTCACAGTAAGGGGACAATCACAGTGGCCCTTTACCACATAATCAGCTGTGTCCAATCACAGCTGATCATGATGTAAACACACTTGCCGGTTATCAACAGTACTTTACACGCTGTGACTGCGTGAGGAAAGTACTGCTGATAACCAGCAAGTTGGAAAGGAGACATCTACACTGATAATGGGGACACTGGTTATTAGTACAGCCCCAACAGTGCCCATCAGTGTTGATTATCAATGACAATCAGTGTCCATCAGTGGTGCCAGTCAGTGCCCATCAGTGCTGCTAATCTGTGCCCATCAGTGCACTTCAGTGCTGGCTATCAGTGCCCATCAGTGCTGGCTATCAGTGCCCATCATTGCTGCCTATCAGTGCCCCATCAGTGCCTCCTAATGCTAATTTGCGTACCTGTCTTTGAGCTGGGAGTGGCGTGCTCAAAACACAGAAACCAGGGTCTTACTGAAAGTCTTGTTCTAACGATCGCAACCTTGAACTCCCAATTATGGGTCACCTGATCACTGCGATAGTCTCTGATTGGCTATCACAATGATCAATCGCTGTGAAGCTTGCCCCTGTGTTTTCGCTCTCTGAATGGAGGATAGAGATACATTGTATCTCTATGTCCTTCCAGAGTGAAATAAAAAGCAGGTGTGTGTAAAAAATAAATAAATAAAAACAATTAAAAAAAAATAAAAAATAAAAAAAATACCGAGATCAAGGTTTGATCTAGGTCAGTGCCAGGGTTAGTGTTTAGGTCAAGGTCAGAGTCAAAGGTCAAGGCTGGGGTCCATTGTCAGATTCAGTATTTTGTTTTTGGTCAGAATTTTCTTTTAGATTCTTAAATTAGTATTAGTGTTAGTTAGTGGCAGGATAATCAAAAAGAAAAATGTGCATTATAGTTTATGGGTTGTACTACGGGTACAAACAACAATTAACATACACATGTGGTATCCCTGCGATTGTCAGGAGCAGGAGAAATTATTTTAGGTTTCTCTTTGGTGGTAGGTTATGGTAGTAGCAAGAAATATACAACTGGATTAAAAAAAAAGATTTTTTTTTTACTATTTGGGGCCAGTTTTTCTTTGATAAATTATTTTAAAAAATCAGGAGATATCCATTACCATTTACCTCCAAATGAAAGCCCAATTTGTCCTGAAAAAAAACAAGGTATAATTCACCTGAATGCACAAAGTAGTTGTGATGATATGTACGGTTTAGTTAAGAAGTTAACGTTGCAAAATTGTGCTTAGGCATTAGAATTTGTCTTACCCGTAGGCACAAAGGGGTTAACTATTAACAGCACCCCAAATGCGTAAGCAAACAAATGCGGCAAAACATGTTGTAAAAATGAATAGATTGCCCTATGCGTGTTGTGAGAAAAATGAATAAACAAATCTCCCACTGCATGCACTCCCACTAAGCTATGGGAATGGGGCCTGAAAGTGAAATTGGTATGTTTACATAAAAACAATGACAGCTATGTGTCTCAATCCATTCCCTCCCATGTACTTGTATAAAGCTTCCCATACACTATGCAATCTGATTGTAAACTCTCTGTACAATTTCCTTTAGATTTAGCAGGAGGCCCCACCTGAACAATCTATTCAATTTGTATCCAATAAGGCAGGCCCTTGCACTACATAGCTAATGGTAAATCTAAAGGAGATTGTACAATCACATTTTTATAGTGTATGGTCAACTTAAAGGAAGAAGTAGGAAAGTGCACTCTAAGACGAGTCCTTCATATTAATCTAACCATGTTCCTGTGCATAAGTAACATGATAAATATAGCTATGATTATTGTCTTATTCCTCAGTCAGTAGCTACAGAGAGTGGTTGTGATGGCATAGGTACTTGAATTTGATTTTCATTTTTTATGTGATGCTATGTGATTTTATATGATGGAAATTAGAATGTAAGCTCTTTTTGAAGTGGAGTGGAAACACAAGCTCTTTAGAGTTCCATTCCTCTGTGTTCTATGATATGGCAGGGTCTGTGGGTGGGGGGCTTTTCATAATCTGGTAACCCCCTTTAACAAGGGAAAACCCAGATCCCACGCCCCCCAACGCGAATGAGTATGGGGTACATAGTATGTACCCCATACTCATTCACCAAAAAACTCCTTTATTCAAAAACCCCCCAAAATATAAATGCCCTTCAAAGTAGATCCAACGTCAGTCACGGTGAATGCCACCCACCAAACACAATGTGTTCTGTCTAGGGACTCATGCTGAATAACAGGTAAACATGGGGGTGGGGGTCACCTATGATTCGGTGAGGTTCTCTCCATGGGATGTTCATCATGATTCACATTGGATCTACTTTGGGGGACAATTATTTTTTTGAATAAAGGACTTTTCAAAAACTGTCTCTGTGTTTTTTTTTACTTTTACAATTTTTTTGGTGAATGAGTAGGGGTACTATGTACCATATATTCATCACATGGGGGGATCTGAGGGCCCCCTTGTTAAAGAGGGCTTCCAGATTCTGATAGGCCCCTGCCCACAGACCCCCACAACCACCGTCCAGGGATGAGGGGAAAAGACCCCTGTTCCCCCTTTCCTGGCCTGCCAGGGTGCATGCTTGGACAAGGGGCTGGTATGAATTTGTGTGGGTTACCCTCAAAACCCATACCAGACCAAAAGGGCCAGTTATGAATTGGGGAAACACCCATGCTGGTTTTTTTTCTTAAATGTTTTTTTAACAAGAACTTCTAGTGTTTACATTCTGCTGTCAGTGGAGAATCCCCCTGACAGCAGATGAGTCATGGCTGTCCAAGACGCCCACTTCAATGAATTTGGTTCTGTCGGAAATTATACCAAGTGAATTAGAAAACTTTTCAAAACCACTCAGTATAACAAATATGTGAAATGAAACTTGAATAAAATTAAACAAATCCCAAAAATGAACCTGATCGACACAATCAAAATGAATCAACATAACAAATGAATATGAAACTAAACAAAATTTTCCAGCGTGCACATGTCTATCAGCCATGTACCTTAAATAACTAATAACTGTCCCCGACGGTATTCACCTACTAAGGTTATTAACTTGTGTAATTAGAACAGGGTGCTGTCACAAATTTACACACCTCCTGTCATGTTCTTGGACAACTAACATCTGCTTTGATACATGACACCAAGCCAATAAGGTCAGGGTGATTTATTATCAATGCTGACTCTCCTTTAAACTGAAGAAGACATTTGGATGAGTGAGGAAATGCCTTTCACATTACAGAATAAGTCCAGCCAAATGTGGCCAACAACTGCTTCTTCTGGTTTTCTTTATTTTTTTAAATTTGTGTTTAAGAAAATTAGGCATCCAACAATAAGATCCTCTAGCATCAAAATTAGTGGTTTAGCCTTTTATCAGCATATTTTTTAATTTGACAGAATTATTTGGCAATTTTTAAATCAATAAAAGACATTAAGAAATAAGAGAAAACATCTTTACAATATATATATATATTGTAAAGATATATATATATATATATATATATACTGTATATATTTGTCCACATGTTACATACTGCTCAGATGATACATACAGTGAATACCATCTGATTAATAAACAGCAGTTCCATGTGACAGGATTAGAAAACCCTTTCTTGAATAGCATACTTCTTTCTTGCAACTACATGCAATAAAATTCATTTTCATTGAGCCAGCATTCTGTAAGAAGCTGATATACGTCAGTCAGTTCAGTACTTTTATCTATTGTTCATTCCACAAATGTGGTTTGGTTTCCATGACAGCTTATCAGACAAACAATGGCATATGCCGTTATTCACTTGCATATTTTTCATTGCTAACATTTTTGGCAACAGCAATTTTCCATATGCCAGAAAAGTTCAGGGACATTTTTAATTCCATAAAGATATAAATGTATGCAACGCATGCCATGAATGTATAGGCACTTTCCATTCCTAACATTTTCTAACTTCCATGAGTCTTGCTGGACAGAAAATCAACAGTTCTCTTGCTTTTGAATGACATAATTTTTCCATAACCCTGAAAGATTATTTAGACCAGTAAACACTGTAAAAAGGTTCTTGTATCATCTAAAAATCAAAACATTATATGTTAAAACCTTAAAATGAAAAATGGGCAATTTTTGTATACTTCTAGTTAATCATAGACTCAGTCCTCAACTCCACAACTCCTCAACTCTACAAATTTTCACTTTGTATCTAGGCATTTAAAGCAGCTTAGTAATTAACATCAATTCAAATTACCTAATTAAGTATTAAATACTGTATGTAAGCATTCCAGGTGCATACTTCTCTGCCATTCTGGTGTTCAACTTTAAAAAAGAGAATGATGGTGGTGGTATTGCAAATTGTTCCAAAGGAGCTCTGAAAGTGGCAATCCAATATAAAGACATAGGGGCTTAGTGATTAGCACTTCTATCTTACAGCACTATAGTTCTTGGTTCAAATCCCAACAAGGACACTGTTTGTATGTTCAACATGTGTATGTTTGCAAGTGAGATTGTGAGTTCCTTGAGGGCAGGGGCTGATGTGAATGTACAATATGTAAATCATTGAGTAGTACCTATACTAAGTAATACGAATTCACTGAGAATGGTGAAAGCTGGAAATAGCAGCCATGTGTCATGGTTTTTATGCACTTTAAATGAGATCTTTTTTCAAACTGAAATGCAAAAATGTGAAAGCAACTCTAATATTGTCTAAATATAAAATGCTCTGGATTTTTTTAATATTGATGAACATACAGTAATATATACACTTTTAGCATTAAAATTGTAAGAGCACATTAAATACACTTACATTTATTGGGCTCTGATGTCTATCTTCAAAAGCCTTTGAAAGCCATATGCTTTCTTGTTCCTGCTTTGTGGAGATATTTGCAGTACAGCCTTACACTTACACTTTAATTCCATAGCCTACTATTTAGTATACTAATAACTGAAATTCATAATCTTTTTATATGCTTAGCAGATGTTAACCAACTTTATTAGCACATACTGAGGACTAGCACTATGCTTACTTATTAAATCCTATTCTAAACATTTCTGTGTGGTCTGCATTTTGTGTAGCTAACTCCAATAAAGAACAGCAAATTTGACTATTTCTTTATTTCAGCTCCTTTGATCACCAATACGGTTGGATCTGAAATAAACCCAATTACATGATCTAACCATGCCTCAATTATCATAGATATGGTGATCTCCAGTTCTCACACTAAAACATGTCACTTGGTGCTTAAAGAAGCATCTTCTACAAATGAACAATTCCTGGAGAGCAACTTTGTCAATGTATTGCAGAGCTTTTACTCTTTTCCCTTATTACATTTTAAATTATCCTCTGTTTTATTGCATACTTTTCAGATGAGTAAGGGCACTGGAAATGGGTGTTCTTTGTCACCCCTACTATTTAGAGCCCTTTGCTGAGGCCATATGATCTAACACAGATGTTCATGGAGTACACATTTGGCACAAGGAAAGTAAACTATCCTTTTTGAGGATGACATTTTACTGACTTTAACAAACCCCCATATCTCTTTGCCAATACTCCATAAAATATTGGCCATCTTCAGCTCCTTGTCAGGTTTTAAAATAAACACTATCAAAACAGAAGCCTTGCCAATTTATATCGCCTCTGCATCACTTGCCTCGCTACAAGTAAACTAACCCCACCGTTGGTGTTCCCATTCTCTTAAATATTTAAGTATTTTAATCACACATATCTATTTGACCCTATACAATGCTAATTTTCTTCATTTACCCAACTCACTGAAACAATATGACTCTTATGCTATCTCTCTCTTAGGCAGAATAAATGTGCTTAAAGCCTTACTAAACCCACAACAATAAAATCAGTCTGTATATGCAGTAATGCATGCTTGTTATACTGACTTTGGAACCTTAATCCTCTGTATTGTATAAAAATGCTGTTTGATCCTGACCTATCTGATCATCCCCTTCTTCCAGGGTCCCCCTCTTATCTCCTGAAAAGACATATTGTGTGGAGACACACTGCACATGCTCAGTTTGGTGTGTATTGTTGGAGATAATTTTTTTCTTGGGAGAGTGCATGTGATCAGCACAGGGCCGATCAGCACTTTCTAGACAGAGGTCAGGGGCTCTGCATCCTCCTAGAGCAGAAAGAAAACTCCTCCTACAAGCTTTATCCAGTGCTCTACTGAACACTGATGAAAGTCACAAAACTG
Source organism: Staurois parvus (assembly GCF_062004578.1). Taxonomy (NCBI): domain Eukaryota; kingdom Metazoa; phylum Chordata; class Amphibia; order Anura; family Ranidae; genus Staurois; species Staurois parvus. Next base: position 8,016,740 of record NW_028318492.1, on the reverse strand, counting down.
TTCTAACTGCTAAGGTATTTAGCATTTTATTTACTAAAATAATTGCATTCCCATGTAGTGTGTACTTTGGGGAACCAGATAGAATGAATGCAGGGTCATAGGTTTAGTAACACTTTAAGATGTCTGTACTGCTGAAATTACTTTACCTTTATGAAACACTTTCATGCCTGATTCCTATGACAAAGCTGCATGCCATGCAGAGATTGTTTATTAACTTTATTTGGCATAGTAAACTCACCATATAGCACATACTGAAATCCCAGGGTGGATTGGGCGCCCCAGAACTGATTAAATATTATTGCGTTACAAATTTACGACCTATCATTTCAAGATCTCCATAATACCCACCTAATTGCTGGACAGAAATAGAAATACAGCACCTTTATCCCATACAACCTTGAACGCTGATTTTGTCTTATGTACCTAGTATTTATGGATTGTGTAAATAACTCTGTCTAGTTCCTATGCTTTTTACATTGTCAGTCTGGAAAAAAGCACTCTGAGGTATTCTCTCACTTCACCTTGATCTTGACTAATGCTCCCTGATAGTCTTTCTTGTGGGCATATGATGCAGTGAGCTAGAGCTGCAATCTTTCAGTTACTCTATCTTATTAATCCAGTTTCCTGCAAACTCTTTACTATTCATACCTACAAATCAAACCTTACCTCACAACTAGGCTGTCCTCCATAACTCTTGAGAGGCCTACCAAATTTGAAAATATACACTACAAGACCTGCACCAATTGCATTTAGTCACTTCAAATAATCAAATTCTCCATGAAGAACCTCTCTTAACGGATTACTTTTTGTTTATATTTTATATACTGTATGTGTAAGTGAGCACAAATCCTTCAATAATTGATTCCCCTTATATGCTGGGGAAAATCTGGGAATCTGCTTCCAAATCATCTTGCATAGGGAGAGTACCTATAAAGTTTTTATGTTTCATAAAACTTTTGAGATGTTGCATGCTTGATACCCAGCATATCAGAATCCTTTTGGAGATATGGTCATGCAAATGGTTCACTTTATCATGTATTCTGGCAAAGTCCTTGTATCCAATTTTTTTGGACACAAGTGATGTTAATCTTACAGCAGCTTTTTAACATGTCTTTTCCTTTAGGTCCTATTTGTTTTCTTTTGGGTTTACCCTCTATGGCATCTCCAAATACTTAAAAAAAATTTTGCAGGTGGTATAGCTGCCCATTCGTCTTGGCAAAATGTCTCCAGGTCCTGCAAAGTCTTTGGTCTTCTTGCATGAATCACATGTTTGAGATCTCCCCAGAGCGGTACGATGGTATTAAGGTCAGGAGATTGTGATGGTCACTTCAGGACCTTTACTTTTTTTTGCTGTAACCACTGGATGGTCAGTTTGGCCTTGTGCTTAGGGTCATTGTCATGCTGATAAGTCCAAGAGCTTCCCATCCACAACTTTCACGCAGAAGAATACAAATTGCCAGTATTTTATGATAACATTTAGTATTCATTTTGCCAATAATGTTCACAAGATTCCCCATACCTTTAGAGCTCACACACCCCCAAAATATCAATAAGCCATCACCATGCTTCACAGTGTGGATGGTATTCTTGTCGCTATAGACCTTGTTGACCCTTCTCCAAACATAGTGCTTATGATTGTGACCATAAAGCTCTGTTTTGGTCTTGTCACTCCTGATTACAGTGTGTCAGAAGCTGTGCAGTCAAGGTGTTGTCGGGTATGTTGTAACTAGGTTTTATTTGTGGCATTGGATATTTTCTCTTTTTTGGACCATTCTCTGTAACCCTAGAGATGGTTGTGATTGAAAATCCTACTAGATCAGCCGTTTTTGAAATACTCAGACCAACCCATCTGGCATTAACAACTATGCCATGTTCAAAGTCACTTAAATCCCCTTTCTTCTCCATCCTGATGGTCAGTTTGAACTTCAGCAGTCGCCTTCACCAAGTCTACATGGCTGAATACATTGAGTTTCTGCCTTGTGACTGGCTGATTAGCAATTTGTGTTACCAAGCACCTGAACAGGTGTCCCTAAGAAAGTGGCGAGTGTATATATATATATATATATATATATATATATATATATATATATATATAAAGAAGAGGAATTGGATTGCTGCACATACAAATATTTAATGTACAAAATCATTATGAAAAATTAACAAAGCCATATACAGCAGTGTTCAACAAAATATATTGTGTGTGCGTTTGTGTCTGTGTGTGTGTTTTGGGATTTTCTCAGGCTCATATAAGTATGTTCAGCAGACACTTCTCAAACAAATGCTGCTGGAAATGTTTGCACAAGCTGTCCTGTAATACAATGGGGACATGGATACTATTGTTGTATGTTGGGCAAATGTCAGTTGACAGTTAATCTCTGCCACTGTTACAGGAATTCTGCAAGGAAGGTCAACAATAGCTTGACCTTTTAACATATTAGACCTTTGACATATTTGACCTGTGACATGTATGATACAACAGTGCCATCTAGAGTTGGAGTTAGAAAATGTTCACCCATACTAGAAAAAAATACGCCCATATGGTATTGTCTACCTACACTTTCCAAATAAAAGGCCCACAGCATAAGCTGACAGTAGGGCTCTATAATGACATAACAACAAGGAAGATCTATGCCAGAGGAAATGTCACAAGATCAAAGAGGAAACTTCAGCAAAGGATGATGCTAGCACCTGATTGCAATCACTTGTGTAGAAAGCCTGGATCCTTGGTTGCCTATGGAGATTGTGAGGTCGCCATAATCTGAGCTGAGTAACTTTTAGCATATTCATATTGTATAAATAGGTAGTGTTTGTGCATGCTTGTTGTATGTATATCTGCAAGTCTTGTATTGAATGCCCATAATTGTAATAATTTGTATGTACATCATTTTCTTTAGTAAATGCACATTAATACACTACAGCAAAACATGTGTATGTGACTCCTTTCTTTGTGTGTTGAGGCTGGACCCACCCCAACCCCAATGTATTCACTGTTCATATGATGCTGGTGTACCTTTATGTTAAGAATTGTATTAAACTTAAATAGCTGCCTGAAGTCTAGGTTCTTAATTTAAGTTGTCTTATTCTCTCTCTCTCTCTATCTATATATATGTATATATATATATATATATATATATATATTTATTGAATTTAAATAATTAACCCTGCTTTTGTGTGTTCATAGTGTCCCATAATCATCATGTATGTATAAACACATAAAAACACCAGTATTAAGCATGCAACTAATAATATTTAAACACACTGAAATCAAGAGAATGCAATTGTCTATCCTGGCAGAAGTTCTCACAACTTTCAGGACAACAGATACTCCCAGTCAATTCTAGAGTGGAAATAGAAATGAAATGGGTTTAAAAACTTTGGTTGTGCAGAACGAAGGGATAGAAATATATACAGTTAAGTGGCCAGATCAGGGTTATTTGGCTACAGTATAGCCATACTTCTGCTTTCCAGCTGATCTCTTTCTCAGCTGATTCACTTTGGCCTGAAGCAGAACTTTCAGAGATATCTAAATACACCATTTAATTATGCATTAACCTATATTAACTATATTTAAATGTCAACTAATGGATATCCTATAGAATCATATAGAGAATGTATTCTAAAGAGGAGGTCTAGAAAATGCAGTCCTAAGACTAGAGACATGGTCAGAAAACAGCCCCACAGAATATTAATCCTTCTTTTGCCAAACCCAACAATTGGGTAGTGTTACATTTTAACATCCTTTAGAAAAACATAGTGCATATTTTTTTCCCTTTGTACCCTGTGTATCTGTTTTACCCGAGCTCAGAATCTGCTTGTGACTGGAATTTCAATTTAGAGCTGTACTATTATTCAGGGACACCTTGCCCTTAGACCAAGGCCAGCACTGTGCTTCAGAGAAAGCATTCTTCAACGATATGACTGATGAAAGTGGGGACAAAGGCAGTTTGATTGCATAATGCTTAAGGCATTCACTCGGCAAATTTGTTCTCAAAATAGCAAGCATTAAAAATGAGTCAACAATATGCACAGTGAATAGAATTTTAATTCACATGGCCCTCTTACGGTCAAAAGAACCACAAGCATCATTACAGCATACAGATTTCTTCAATTTAAACATGAATTTGATGTCTGGAATTCCTGTTCAGTTTGAAGAAGAGATGCATTGCAACAGCTTAAAAAGAAACTTGATATGTGTCAGTGTTGTCTCCAGTCTCAATGTTATATATTTGTAGTACAGCAGCTGTACTATGATAGTACTTCACAATGTGTGTGTCAAAGCTGAATGTGTAATTAGCACTGGTGGTTTATTATGTAATATGTGCTAGTGGCTGAAAATGGGTTACAGAATAAGTGTTTATGTTCAGTAATAGTTAATCTACTAATAGTAACTCCCTTTATATTGCTTTATGCATTTTCATAAATTAATAAAAGCCTCATTATTAGAGCAGACAGGTCAGGAAAACTGGCAGCGGTTACATTAGTTATTACTATTATTATATTATTACATTATTATACAGTATTTATATAGCACCAAAGGGTATGCTTAGCACTGTACAGTAGCAAGGGGGACAGAATATGAGACAAGACAGTAACAATACAATACACGAGGGGTTTGAAGGCCCTGCTCTTTCGAGCTTACAATCTAGGAGACAATTTCACTTTTCCAGTATGGAGAGTTATGGACTTGACATGCTTTATATATTGTAAAACACTATTGAAACATTAGAGACAATTAATGCTTGATTACAGGTAGATTGACTGTAAGGCCTCATTCACGAAAAAAAGGTACATAACGTGACATAAATCTAGTGCAGGGGTAGGTGAGCTGTTGATTGCGATCAACCAGTCGACCGCTGGGAGGTGATTTTGACCTTGGCTTTGCCTCCCCCCAGCCTCGGCCACTCTCATGTTACTTGCAGCAGAGGCAGCATAGTGCTGGATGTAGGGTGGGGCAGGAGCTGCTCAGTGATTGGTTGCTAGGTGGTCCTAGCAACCAATCACCAGCCTGGTATTATGAATTCTGGCAGCTTCAGTTCCCACCTTCCAACTAGCACCAACCAATCACCAGCCTGGTATTATGAATTCCGGCAGCTTCAGTTCCCACCTTCTAATTAGCACTGTGCTGTCTGTGTGTGTGTGTGATGTGAAGGGGATAGAGAAGAAACTGTAGGGGGGCAAAGGAGACACTGTGGGAGGGGGGACACAGGAGACACTGTGGGGGGGTTGAAGAGACACTGTGGGGGGGGTAGAGGAGACATGGTGGGAGGGGAGACACAGGAGGGGGAGCACTGTGCACTGGGGAAGGACACTGTGGGGGGATGCAGAAGAGACATCATGGGAGGGGTGCAGAAGAGACACTGTGGGGGGCAGAGGACACACTGTTAGACAGGGGAGAGTAAACTACAGTGGGGGGGGGGATCTGATGAGAAAAAGACAGAGGACACTGTTTTGGGGATGGGGATGCAGAGGACACTGCTATCTGGCAGGGTAGAGGACAGTACACACTGGGGGGGGATTGATTTGAAGGGGGGCAGAGGGCACTGGTTTGGGGGTACAGACAACTACTGTGGGGGAAGGGGGCAGAGGATATGCAACACAAAAAACTATGAATAAAGAATTCATAAAGGACAATGTGATACTCAAATAATAATAAAAATATGCTTTTATTAGCAAAATTGCACATGGAAGACAATTGGGTAAAGACTGCAAAAAAATCACCTCAATTTAAGACAATATACAGAGCAACCTTAAAACAAAAAATACAAAACAGAGACATCATGGCTAGGCCATAAGTAATGCTATGCTGCAGGGACAATGGCTCACAGGTCTTTTGCACAGACAGCAAAAGCACATCAGGGTGCACCACCATGGTGGGGATAGACATATCATGGAGAAAATACAATATGGCTATACACCAGTCATCAGAAATACACGTGTAACTTCAATTGGCATGGAAGTAGAAGCCCAACTAGAAAATGCAATGAGAACTTAAATAATGTGACCATGTATCTGGATACATTCCACACATACATGCTTACGTCAGTGAGTGACAGTTAAAGGCACTGGTGTAATCCTGGTAATAGTAAACCGCAGATCAATAGCTGTGGCTGGAAGACACAGTCCTCAAGTATAAATGCCTTATAGACTAATAAGCCTTCACAAGGCAATAGATATAGAATAAAGATCCTTGAAGATGTATAATCCAGCAGCAATATGTAGACAAATGGCAGTTGGCAGATAGCTGAATATATGGAAAATTCACCATCCTGAGATAAAAGAAGTCCATGAGGAAGCCGCCGTATAGGACTTGTTCACATGCAGGCAATGCTCTGCCATCCAAGTCCTATACGGTGGCTGCCTCATGGACTTCCTTTATCTCAGGATAGTGAATTTTCCATATATTCAGCTGTCTGCCAACTTCCATTTGTCTACATATTGCTGCTGGAGTATACATCTTCAAGGATCTTTATTCTATATCTATTGCCTTGTGAAGGCTTATTAGTCTAAACTGCTGGGCAGCCCCCATCAGTGCTGCCCAGCAGTGCCACCCATCAGTGCTGCCCATCAGTGCCGCCTGACAGTGCCCATTAGTGCCCCCTATCAGAGCAGCATCATCAGTGCCAGCTCATCAGTGCCTCCTATCAGTGTCCATCAGTGCTGCCTATCCGAGCCAACTCATCAGTGCCCATCAGTGCTGCCTATCAGTACCCATCAGTGCTGCCTATCAGTGCAGCCTTATCAATGCACATCAGTGAAGGAAAAAAATTACCTGTTTGAAAAATTTTTAAAAGAAAAACTTTTTTTTCAAATTTTTTGCTCTTTTCTTTGTTTATAGTGCAAAAAATAAAACATCTAGTGGCAATTGAATATCACCAAAGGAAAGCTTTGTGTGAAAAGAAGTATAAACATTTCATATGGGTACAGTGTTGTATGACCGCGCAATTGTCATTCAAAGTGCAACAGCGCTTATAAGTGCCCAGTAGGCAAGTGATGTCCAGGTAGATTTCAACCTCTGAAAGGTTGCCTGCCTGTGATCTGGTGGATTTCTTTAGTTGAACATACAGGTGGATGCAGACAGATGTGGCAATGACATGCTGATATCAATGCCTGATAGATAACTATTTTATCAGGCTATGCAAGCAATATGATGCAGTCTGCATGTGGTTACTGACAGGCAGTGACATTTTACAAGTAGCAGTCAATTTCTCTGTCTGTCTCAGAAATATAGGGAAGCATGGCTGTTTATGCAATCTCTGCTAGGCTAATTGTTATAGGTTTTATATACTATCTTTAATTGACTCTATCATGAAAAAAATTAATACCTTATAGCATCATCAGCTTCCTTTCATGTTGTTAGAAAAATGTATTTCCTGTATTAGATCAGGAAATCTCCTTACCAAAAAAAATGTCAAAACAGGACCTCCACTGAATAACAAGTGTGAAGAGGAAAACAAAATCCATTATCGTTGTCTGTACATTTTTTTGAGATGCCAAAGTCTTGCTTGTGTTTATCATTTGTGGTGTGATGAGCATTCAGCACTGCTGTATCTAACCCCCCCAACAAAAATCTAATTTATTGCAGCTCACCAGCCCTTAGATGCAGTGGTTGCTATTTTTTGGGCTTTTGTCCTTTAATTTTCACCCAGTTATCCTTCAAATAACACACTCTAGGTTCTTTTGTGTCTATACTTATTTTTCTACTGTAGAATGGGCCATGGTTGTCACACAGGCTGGACTTCAAATATGTTCATCTGTTCAACTCTACTCCATGGTTGATTGATGGGGCTAGTAATTTATACAAGAAAGATAAGAAGGTTTGACGTTTATTTTCGGCTGGAACTAGTGGAACTCAGTTCCGCCACCTCAAGCTCAGACCCTCTGCTGCCTGATCACTTGTAAACACAGAAGTACAGTTTCTGTGTTTTCAAGTGACAGCTTGTCTCCCAGTGGTTCCCACAGATCTGATCTCCTGAGTGGCTCCCAGTTCAGGATGGGGACAAGTGAGATGCAGGTGCCAGAGTGCAATGATGTCATAGGTGGGAGGAGAGCATCACGTAGTAGGATGCACCCTCTGTGATCTCCATATATTCCCTGGTGCCCGGATCCCAATGCCCCCACTGGATGAATCTCACTGCAAGTGAGAGAGACAGAGCTGCCCACAGTGTTTGGGGAGGTATTAGAGTTGGTTGGGTGCTTCAGCTTATAACAGCAACAAACGTAAGACATATGGAAGATGATGGAGCTTTTAAGGAAGGAGAGAAGAGTGGAGGGTTTTTTTTTTTGCAGAGATCAGAGCTGAGGAGGCATGAAAGTGAGATATAGAAGGGAGATACTGACGTTGGAAGCTGTGGAAGAGGGCTAAAATCTGCACTCACACCCTGAACTCTGCACTCTGTATGTAGTGCACCCATGGAATTTGCACTCTGTGTTTAGCACACCCCTGAACTCTGCACTTTGTGTGTAGTGAACCCCATAAGTCTGTTCTCTGTATGTAGCACACCCATGGACTATTAGTGAAATTTGGCAACACCCACCTAGTCCATGTTGTGTGGCAGTTGTGTGTGTATATGTGTGTGTGTGTGTGGGGGGGGGGGGTGTTTGTGGGACATGGTTGAGTTCCTGCACCTATTCTCTGAGAAAAAAACTATTTCTCTCTCTCTCTCAGTATATATATATATATATATATATATTATTCACAGATACGCTTTATGCTTTAATCTTATCCTGTCTTACTTACTGGGGATGGTATTTAAAATATGACTTTTTACTCAAAAGTCCACTCCAAACTGGTTTGCCTATAACTTCCATATATTTAGGATGTGGTACCCTGAGTACTTAGAACACAATCGCTCAAAATAAGTTCTACACAATCGCTATTAATCATCTACCATTCCCTCCTGGTCCTTCTAAAACACTAATTTCTATTTGCCTGTCCTCAGGTTAGGAACCATGAAGGATTTACCCAATGGTGTGCTTAAACCGATGTCATCAGAGCACTGGTAATGTCTTGGTATTCGGAAGTTGTTTTGTAATGAGACCAGGAGGCCTACCTTGCACTGTACTTAGTCTATCGTTTGCCATATATATGAGTTCCTCTGTTTTATCGACTATATACAACCACATGAACCTTTCTTTCAGTGTAGATTCCTGGGTATTTTTGTCAATGGACCTGAATGCACATCTGTGTCACATTAACCATGTTCATAGCTAAGGATTTCAAGTAACGGTTTACCAATACAGATGTGTGATGTAGCAGAAATTGGGCAGGCAAAAATCTCCCTAATGGGGAAATAGCAATAAAAGCCTGACAGGGGATGTAATCCATCTCCACCCTATCCAAAACTAAAAAAAGTGTTGCCTGTAGTCATACTTCAAGTAAATCAGCCCCAATGATTCTTTCCTTTTCTTTATTTAGGTTTCTATACATTACTGTTGAGAAACTGATCCAAAAAGATAGCGACTACTCCAAAATGGCTATTACATTTTTACATTCCTTAAATACCCTATGCCTGGACTAACACTTATTTAACACATGAATTTATTTATTTATTTATTTATTTCCTTTAGTGAACTAACTTTAATCCTGTTTTATGAGTTGTTTAGCTCATGTTTTTGGTTTGTGAGGTAAATAGCTCATACAGTGATAATGAATTGACAATTTCAGTATCTCATGAGATAATTGGAAAAAATGTGTCACGTGATTCAATTATCGCATAAGATATTCTTTACTGAATTGAGCCCAGAATCACTTTAACAACTCTGCATATTAAACAATGATTTAAAAACTACAATGTAGATACATTGATTAGTGCAAAAACTGGACAGACAACACTAAATAAAATAATTATTTAAAAACAATACAATGCGTTTTAGCCTGTAGCAGTTGAGACTTTGTACACATGGCTTTAAATCCATTAGTTTTGGATCTACAGTTGTTTAAGGGGCATAAAATAATTACGTATTTCTGTGACCATTATCCAAACAAGAAGACTAAACCTAATAGTTTTTGTATTAGTGGTACCTTCTGATCTAAGAAGACTCTGATATGCTTTATATGGAAGTCTCCCAAAAAATGTTTGCTTTACACATTTTTCCAATTAAATGTTAAATACTGTATAGTATGTGTGAATCTTTGGTGAAAACATTGATAAATTGACCCCATGGACAATAAGTGTAATGGATCCAAGCACAAACTGCTTTATGAAGTTCGGCACTGTTGTTTCAACTTGTAATTGTGTGGTCATGCAACACTCTACCTAAACTAAATTTATGTCCTTTTTTCACACAAATAGAGCTTTCTTTTGGTGCTATTTGATCACCACTGGTTTTATTTTTACATTTTGTGATATAAACATAAAAAGACCAAAAAATTAGTAAAAAACAATATTTTCTACTTTCTGTTAGAAAAAATATCCAATAAACTCTAATTTAGTCATACATTTAGGCCAAAATGTTTTCTGCTAGATATCTTTAGTAAAATTCCAATACGTGTATATTAATTATAAATTGCATGGTCATGCACCGCTGTACCCAAATGAAATGTATATAATTTTTTTCACACAAAAAGAGCTTTCTTTTGGTGGTATTTGGCCGGCACTTTTTGCTGGATGATAGCTAAAAAGAGTGGGAAATTTGAGTGGAGAGTGAAAAACAGTTTTACTTTTGACTACTGGTGATTGCTGATGCTTGTAGTTGTTTTATTATATTCTTTGGGTCTTGCTAAAAACTTTAACTTTTCTAAATCACTTTTTCTGTCACTTTTTATTTAGCATTTTTTTTCTTCCTTTCCTTGCCTTCCTTCAGTCTGCTAATTAAGGGGAGGGGTTAATTGGTCACAGGTGCTCCAGGTACTAAATAACTTGCTGTAAAGCTCACTCTGAGCTTGCTCATCCTTTAGCTTGCCTGTATTTTGCTTGCAGGACTTTTGACCAAGTGGACATTTGATAAGTGGAGTTAAAAAAGCGGAATGGAAAACATGAGATTAAAACAGGAGTTTACTAACTTGTAAGTGACAACTGATATTTCCTATTAGTAATATTATGTTGTAACTGGGATATGCGTGCTAGCAGGGTTGAAGGTTTTGTGCAGTGCACAGTGTGCCACATGTATGCAAAAATGGAGCAACAGCTCCAGGATGGATACCACTGCGACAGATGTGAGCGGGTAGCCCTTCTGGAAGCTCTTGTTAGAGATCTGGAGGAGCAAATTGCAACACTGAGCAGAACCGACAACCTTGAATTGCATCTTCTGCACCTTGAGCAGGTAGATAATGATATTGATGTGCTGGGTGGAGAGGCTAATCAGGATTATCAGGTAGGAAGATGGGTTTCTGTAATGAGAGGGAGTGGTAGGGTGTCACTGAAAAGGAAGGCCAGCCCTGGGTTTGTGCACCCAAATAGATTTGCCAAGTTGGGTGAAAATGTGGGGGTGGCAAGCTCAGGGGTGACAACCCTGGATGTCACTGCTATCCCTAACAGCTGGTAGGGCAGACCATCTGGGAGAGGTGGTGAGGGTAGTGCAGGAAGGCCTAGACAGTTGGTGCTAGTAGGGGATTCTATAATCAGAAGTACTGATAATAATTTGACCAGGGTTCGGCATGTGGTGGACCGGGTTGATAAACTACTGGGAGGGGCTGGGCATGACCCAGCTGTCTTGGTCCATGTTCCATTGGTTCCATGTCTTGGTCTTGGTCCATGTTGGAACCAATGACAGAATACATGGTGGAGGCTCCTTAAGAATCAATTTAAAGAACTAGGCTGAAAGTTGAAGGGAAGGACCTCCAGGAAAGACAAGGGGAGATTAGAGAACTCAATGCATAGCTAAAGACTTGGTGTAACAGGGAAGAATTTGGGTTTCTAGAGCACTGGGCTGACTTTAAATTGGGGTGCAACCTATATGTTAGAGGTGGTTTGCACCTAAAAGGAAGGTGCTGGGGGAGAGGTTTATGGGATGCTAGAGGAGTATTTAAACTAGGAAAGAGGGGGGAGGGAGAATTAGATTTTTTGGGGGGCAGACAGATCAGATAGGGGTCAGTTCCTATTGGTGGGTGGAATAGTGAAAAGATGGGGGGAGGGCTATGGCAGATGATAAGAAGGTTCCAATGTTACAAACAGACATTGGAATTGGTACTATTTGTATGAAAATAAAAAATATGCAAAATACGTGTGCACAAATTACCAATGTGATAAAGTGTTTGTTCACCAATGCCAAAAGTCTGCCATGCAAAATAGGTGAGTTGGAAGCTTTGGTGCATGAAGAGAACTATGATTTAATTTAGTAATTCTGAATCTAGGCTTCATTCTTCACATGACTTGGCCATTAATATTGCTGGCTATGTTCTCTGTCAGAGAGACAGAGTAAAAAGGAAAGGTGGTGGTGTCTGTCTCTATGTGAGAAGTGATCTCAGAGCGAGTGTGAAAGAGGACCTAGTTGATGGAGAGTGTGCTGAGGCTGAAGCATTATGGTTGGAACTGCACATGGGGGTGCAACTACAAAGGTAATCATTGGAGTATGTTAGAGGTGTTTATATTTTTTTTTATTTTTTGCACTATAAAAAAAAAAAAGACTGACAATTTTGAAAAAAAAAATATTTTTGACTTTTGCTATTAAACATGTCCAGTAAAAAATTTGAAAAATCTAATTTCATCATAAATTTAGGCCAAAATGTATTCTGCTACATGTCTTTGCTGAAAAAAATCCCACTACATGTAAATTAATTGGTGTACATGAAAGCTATAGCATTTACACATGGCGGTATATATACTGGAATTTATTTTACTAGTAATGGCAGCGATCAGCCACTTATAGTGGGACTGCGGCAGGCATTCTGACACTGGGGGAACTGACTTGGTGTCACTAACATCCCCAGTGATACCAATACAGTGATCAGTGCTAATAAGAAAGCACTGACACTGTACTATTGGCACTGGGCAGGAAGGGGTTAGCATGTGGGGTGATCAAAGGGTTAACTGTGTGCTGTATTATTATGGGGGCTGTGTGTGTGTTTTTCACTGTAAGCACACTGCTTTATATGGCTCTACTATGCAAAGCTATACAAAGCAGTGTGCAGGAGCTGACAGGAGAGATCTGTATTGTTTACATACAGGTCTCTCCCCCGTCGGAAATCCTCAGAGACTGCCATGTACAGGCTGGGAATCACCGGCCAGGAGGCCGCAAATACCTGATTGTGTGCACCCATGCCACCCTGTAGCAGTATTTCTGCTATAGGGTGGCACGGAAGCGTTTAAAACCTTAATATGAATTCTTTTTTTTTTTTTTTGCTGGGGGGGGGGAATCATGTAGTTCTCAGTAAGTACAGAGAGTTGGAAATTACATCTGCAATTTCATATGTTATTTAATGACACATATCTAATAAAGTTAAAAAAATTTAAAAAAGTACACTGACTCACAGCAACCAGTAAGAACTTGACTTACTTAACTGCTCTAAAATGTGAGGTATCTTTTATTCATTTTATTAACTGTAATTTTCACATTTAAACTTCTATTTGTGGTGTTTTAATAAATAAGAATGATCTTTTATCTTTCCATTTAGACCACTGCACAGGGCAAATAATATTATGAAGAAATAAAATCACACTTACTTTTGAAGCGTTGAATTGCTCAACTCAAGTGAAGATAGCATTTCGTACTGTCTGAAGTAAATAATTACAGAGACGCCATCAGTCTGCCTATTCAGGATGAATGGGCAGAGTGAAACTTCCCCTAACACACTGATACCTTTTCACTGTTCCACCCAACATTCATTTTCTGTACATTATCCACCACAAAAAACTGGGTACAGGGGAGCATGTGACCTCCTTCTTCTAATACAACTGTTCTCTAGGCTCTTAATCAATTGCTAGGCTCAAGCACATATAGAGTTGGTGATATCCCTATGGTAGGGAAGCTGGAAAAGTGAGCATCAGGACCATTTTTTCCGCAGAGACTCAAATTTCTATACAATGGTTAATGAAGATGCTTTGGAGTTTAAGTGATACCCTTTATTGGGTAACATAAGTCAATAAAGCTGCAAGCTTTCAAGATGCCGTAGATCCCTTCTTCAGGCATAAAATAATTGAAAATTGTACTATGACTGAGGATGGGACTTGAGGCATCCGTAAGCATATTTAATACTTTAAATTAGGCACATCAGTCAGTAACACTTAAGCTCCAAACTTTCTGCATCAATGGCTAACATATAATACTTTTTTATACAATACTTTTTGCAATAAGCGGGGTGTTAGAAAACCACTAACAAAACCAATAAGTGGAAATCTGGAACTTGGGAGGAAGACCCATAAAAAGTTTTCCAGTATGTGGAAATTGTATAGGAGGCAAGAAGTGGGTGACTAAAGGGTGGAGAAAGAATCTGAAAAATGCTCCAAGAAACATACAATACTTTACTATTACCCACTGAATCATTTCTTTTTGATCCCTTCACTTTCCTGAATTAATCTCAAAAGAATGTTTTTCTGTTTGTTTTTGAAAGCTAATTTTGATTTGCCAATATAATAAAGTAAAATTTGCTCAGTTGATTTACCATAAAAGCAGAATTATGACTGCATGATTAGAATGATAACTGAACAAGCTTTAGTAAAAGATGGCAACCTACCAGCTTTTGACCAGTAAGGCCTTCAAGAAGATCCAGAAGTCTTCGTCCATCTTGAAGGTCATTGAACAGATCCTCAATTGGAGGTTTCCCAAACTGAAACAAAAAAAACGCTACTGTTAAAGTGTATCTGATCAAAAAAATTGCAATTTTTCTTTGTTATGTATGTTCAAATCCAAAATGATTTTTAAAGTTGTTAGGTCCTTTTCTTTTGTATATAATTAATTATAAACAATTCTGCCAAAATATGAAATTACTACAGCCTTACAAAAGAGTGTCTTTGTGAGTATTTTTTACTGTAATGCAAAATTAGATATGTTAGTTATATTAAAAAAAAAATACCTTTGCTACATACAATATATTAACCTGTTTTTTTTTTCTAAATGACATATTTTCTGTATACAGTAGCAGATAGATTAACACATTCTGAATTTTATTTTATACCATGGTTTTTCAGCACACAATGTTTAGTGTTAGCGTTTTAAAGGATAACATATTCATAGGAAAATACACACCTAATGCCAAATACACAGTCATATGCAGCAGAAAGCTAAACATATTATGTTATTAGACTACTATAGGAATACCTAAAAAAAAGTTTTACATTTTACAACAGGGCAAATGGCCTCCTCCTGCTTTTTAATAGGTTCTGTTTATCAGAAACTGATGTGGAACCATACTGCTCTCTGCAGAACTTTTGCAAGCAAAATACAATTGCAAATGCCGTATGAATTATGAATGGAACAATACAGTATGTACATGTCTAAATCATTCTGTTACAGAACTATGCACCCTTGAGTCATATTAAACTTAACTTAATGTTAATGTTGTTTAAAGATCATCAAAAAATGGGCTCTAACATTTTCTTATTTTTAGTTTTCTGCTAATGTAACCATAATGGATAAATTAAGACAGAACACTACAATAGCACATGTTATTTGGTAGACTTAACAAGACGTGTGACTTTCTAGGATTCTGTATTGTAGGAATTTTCTATGAAAAAGTTAGTAGTATTTAAACTTTTGTGCCTTCAAAAATAAAACATATTTGACCTAAAAGCTACTCAGACAATTCTCCAATGTAAACATTCAAAAAGTTAAGTATGTATTTACATTTGACCTGCAGATCATGGTTTCTTTAGTAGCAAACAAAAAAAAAAAAAAAGATTGAGGGGTTGAGAAAGCAAACTCATTATCAAAATTTGCACATTTTTTGGAAAATCCACCAGTGTAAAAAAAAAAAGTTAAATAACTGTAAATTAAAGTGGTTCTATGCATGAAGGTAAAAAAACCTTCTGTGTGCAGCAGCGCCCCCAGACCCCCTAAAACGTACCTGTTCCCCATCTTGATCCAGGGATGTGCACAAGAGCCTTGACTCTCCCAGGTCTCTCCTTCCTCATTGGCTGAGGCAGCAGTGGCAGCCATTGGTTCCCACTACTGTCAAACACAGCCAGTGTGCCAATGAGAAGAGAGTATGGATGCTGAATCCAAACACCCTTGAAATCAATGGGAGCCAAATCTTAGAAATTAGCCATTGTTTAGGCTAATTAGCAAAATAAATCACCAAAGAAAGACAAGTGCCCTAAGAAACATGAACCAAAGCAAAAAAAACCCAACAAAATAAAACAAAAAAAATTCTGTTTGGTGGGGCAGTGATTTTAGTAATGCTCAAATGTATACTTTAAAAATGAAAAATTCTTTTAAATAACATGTTTAAGGGATGCCCTGAACCTACATTTGCAAAATATACAACCTACCACAGCAAAAGTGACATTTAAGGAAAAAACGTCATTTCTATCTCTGGTAAATACAAATTCTTGGCCACTCCATTCTGTTTGTAAACATACAGTACAATAGAAAATCTTCACCTCCAACTGGATTCTCAATCTTTTCTACCACTTGTATTTTGTAATATCTCACATACTTATGCACATCTAATCATTTAGCGAAATCAGTTTTTTTGTTACTACGTATATCATTAAGATGATCGCCTGACCTACATACTGTATATAACAGATATTGCATGTGATGACATACAACACAAAGATGGTATTATCATTTTGTTTGGAAAAATCTTCCAGGAAAGGTGGATATTATTTCACAACAAATGCCAACACTTTTTTTAGCGTAAACACCAAGGACCCCCCTTCCATACATCCCTTTTCTGGATAACCAATTACCTTTAGCATGACACTTCAAATTAAACACACTAGGTGATAGACCATTACCCAAAGTAAGAGCTTTATGAGTTACAAACTTAAAGTGTTATTAAACCAACAACAGTAAAATCAGTCTGTATATACAGTAAAGCATCCTTGTTATACTCACTGTAGAACCTAAAGAGTTAATCTTCTGCATTGTGTAAAAAGGCTGTTTGATCCTGTCTTCTCTGATCCTCCCTTTTTTTTACTGTCCCAAATCCATCTGCCATAGTACAGAACAGCAATGGCAAGTCTGCACATGTTCTGCTTGGTGTGTATTGTTAAAGAGCTTTTTATTTGTTACTTTTTGGGGGGATGGGGCATGTGATCAGCACAGGGCCAATCAGCACTGTTTGGACAGAAGGCCAGGGGTCATGCACAGGGGCGGACTGACAACTCATGTGGCCCCCTGGGCAATAGGGGATCATGGGGCCCCTGTGTCCTTGCTCAAACTCAAAGTACACCCAAAAAAGCCTATAAAAGGTACCAGGGGAATTTCATGGGGCCCCCTACTGAACTCGGGCCCACGGGCAGTGCCAGAGTGCTCAAATGGTCAGTCCGCCCCTGGTCATGCAGCCTCATAGAACAGTCAGAAGTGAATAAAAGCTACTCCTACAAGATTAACCAGTGCTCGCTGGACACTGATAGAAGTCACAAGACTGGTATATACAGCAGATGAGAAAAGGTATTTTGCAGTTTATATTTACTAAAATAATAGCATTTCCATGTTCTGTGTACTGTTGAAGACTGGATGTAGTGAATTCAGGGTCATAGTTTAGTTTTAGTTTTGGTTTAGTAATACTTTAACTCCCTTTTTAAAAAAAAGTTAATGGTAAATAGGACCACCATAAAGTGTTGGTACGTTTTCATTATTGATCCTCTCTAAGTAATAAAATGCATATCGACAGTGTATCTAGTAGAAAAGATTAAACAACATGTTTTCCTTCTGTTTTTTATTGTTAGAATTATTTTTTCTTCCTCCCCTGACATTTTATTAGTCCTTCTCTCTCTCTTCCTTGTGCATACCTAGAGTATATGCTTCTACTATTCCATCTTGTATTTTCAAATCCTTATTGATGGTAAAAATCAGAGCGTCTATGTACTTATAGTGCATATACTCAGATGATTCAACATGATTTTCACCTGCAGAGGTGTGGCGCTCCTCCCACCGAACCGAACCATAAGTATTTGAACAATAAAAATTGCCTATTTAAACAGTTATAATTTTAAATTTACATGTGAAGATAATATTTTTCATCAATTATCAAGACTTGATTATACAGGTAGATTCTACAGGATGTATCCCTACTAGCACATGCAGGAAGCTAGTTTCCAAAAATTATAATTTGCAGGCTAAAAGTTGTCACCCACAACATATAGTCAAAGCCAAACCTAGAGGGCAATATAGTAGGTTAAGATGTATCTGTTCAGATATAACCACTTTTGACAATGTAGCTGTAGAGGTGAGTGTTACATTTAAAGAAGAGTTTAACAACAAAATAATAGAGGAAGTATATATGAGTATGCAAGAGGGAAAACTAATGAAAGATGATGTCCAAAAAAAGAGTGAAAAATATATCAACATAAAAATAAAGGGAGAAATATGTCTTATAATAGTTTTTAACTAGATACTGTATAGCTTTGAATTTTAAACACATTAAGAGAATCATTGACTGATATACAGTACACCAAAACTTTTTGGTGATTATATTTATCATGAAATTTTGAAAAAAGGAGTGAAGTTTGACATTTTGGGCTCCTACTCTTGCTTGCTTTTAAGTATCAAGCTAAAGTTAATAGTTATCCACAAAAGGGATGTTCAGTGTGAGGGTCCTAAATATTTGTGCTACAAATATGTTAGGGATCGTTGAGAAAAAACATCCTCCCTACTGAAAAGATATACCCAAGCCAACAACTGGTAAATTTTAATGCTGAATGAAACGTGTTTGAGATTAAGTGCATCAATTTAAAAATAAACTTGCAATAGATACCATGTTGCCTTTAAGCCCGGGTTCACACTGGATCCGACTGTGGAATTTCAAAGTCACATGTCAATGAGACTTCAGGTGTGACTTGGAAGACATCTGTGCTACTCATGCACAGATGTCTATGCAAGTTGTACCTGAAATCACAAAAAGTAGTGCAGGAACTACTTTCAAAATCGGTGCGACCCAAACAATGTACTGCTGGCTTAAGTAAGATTTTTATAGGAATGTTAAGCAAATAAAAGGAAAGCAGCATTTTTAAATTGTCAATATATTTATTAATATTTTGAAAAACATTAGAAACAGATGCTAGTTTCAATCTTACAGTCTTGAAATGTGTAATAGTAGTAGTACTTGAGATAATAAAACGTTTTCCCATACCATGGTGTATCCTGTATACCATATGTGTGGAACACCATCTAGGCAGAAAAAGCTTCAGGTTGGCAGAGAAAAAAGAAAAGAGCAAATAAGAGAGAGCTATAACTTGCTAGGTGTCAGGCTCAAGCCATATCCAGAAATTGCTTAGTACTCTTGGTAGTGTTCCAAATATTTAGACTGTGAAGTATCAAGGAAATTTAAAGCCTGCAATGTAAGATAATAAAGTAAAGAAAGAAAGACTAAGAAAAAAGGGGGTAAGGAAAGGTATGGTGAAGTATTTGTTAGGGTCTCTTAGTGTTTCTGTTCCTAAAATATACACCTATAAAGATGTTATGCTTCTAGCCAGGAGTGTGGAGTGAGAAAACTGAATTCAGGGGCTCCATACTTTAAGTACCGGTATGTACTTTGTTACTGAGAGATTCAATAAATCTTACCATAAGGAGTATCTTGAAGAAATTACTGCCTGCGCTAAGGCTATATGAAAAAGAGCCAAATCATATTTGGAAACCACACCAACCATGGAAAGGGCACTGAGGATCAACCTGGTGTTCCAGACCAGGGCAGGTAATCAGCACTAAGGGGTAACTTCTACCCAAAAGAATAACAAACCTCAACTGAAAATATGGAGGTCAACCAATCATGAAAGAAACTTAGATTAACAGCTAAGGTGGTCAAAAAGGATATTTATTTGAGTAAAGGATGAAACCCAGGATACCTAGTCCTTGCCTTTACAGAGAGTAAGGTTAGACAAGCAAGGTATGTCCAAACTAAAAGATCAATAGCAACCTACATCTTAAGAGAAACTCTTAACCCTTGACTTCAAGGAGAGGGAGATCCTTAAAATATAGGATATTCCTGATAGGTAATGTCTCAAGAGGTCTGCATAGATGTGACAGCCTTCACAGCAGCAAATCAAAATAGAGAAACAGAATGAACATTAATCTAGTAAAGGAAGAGTAGTAACCCAAAATTCCTTAAAAAGAAAGGATTGGGTGATCTTTAGCATTTTTATAAAAGGGCCAGCAGAGGTGAGGATATATTGCAACAAAAAATAGGTGTAGAAGAAAGGGGTCACATGTGCAGGATCCTACTTTTTAAAGTGGGGACAATCAGATGCTGGGATGTGGAAGTGGTACATGAGTCTAGTATTAAAACAATGTGGAAACACAAAATGCACTCTACGAACACTGTCGAGGGAGGAGAATTAGTCCATTTTCCCCCCAGTAAAAATCTTTCATCCTCCAGATGAAGTTTAGCAGAGATCAAATTAGAGACTGACCAACAGAGATATACCCTGAAATTGAATAACTATCTGTAGACCTAGTTTCAAGAAGAAGGTAACTGAATACATCCATAGCAAGAATGCTCCCAATATGAGAGAAGGGAAATATATAGGCTGAATGAATGAAAAAACTGAACCGATTCCCCCATCCACACATTTGAGGTGGATTCTGGAATCATCCCCACTGTGTTATTGTATTCTGACATTGAAGGAGTACACAGAACATGGAAATGTAATTATTTTAGTAAATATAAACTGATAAATATCTTTTCTCATCAGCAGTTAGAGCAGTCTTCTGACTTCTATCAGTGTCCAGCAGAGCACTGGTTAAAGCTTGTAGAAGGAGTTTTCATTCTCCTCTCAGCTATGAGACTGCAGCACCGCAGACCTTCTGTCTGGACAGTGCTGATTGGCCCTGTGCTGATCACATGCACTCTCCAAAGAAAAAAAAACTCTGTAGCAATACACACCAAATTGAGCATGGGCATCTTTCCCCCAAAGCTCTGTTCTATCAGCAGATGAGTCGCGAACATTGGAAGAAGGGGAGGATCAGAGAATACAGAATTAAAACCGTTTACACAATGCAGAGGATTAACCACTTAAGTGCCACAGTGAGTTTAACAAGCACCCATTACTGCATATACAGATTGATTTTACTGTTGTGGGTTTAGTAACACTTTAATGCCATGGGTAGGGTGCAAAAACTGGAGTACACTGAAGAGTTAGGCAAGAAAGTAGTAGGAACGGATCCCTGTTCACTAAATCCCACAAAAGAGGGATAGGGCTTAAAGTAAGTCAAGCATCACAAATCAAATTGATGTAAAAAGACCATGCTGTAGAGAGAAGAATGGATTTGAATGGAACACCATTCTCCAGGAAAGATTTCTAACAGGATAGAAACCAGAGATTCCAGAGTGCAGGTAACGTAAACAATCCACTCCAAAAAATGTTCTATGGGGTAGAGTAATGCCAGAAGGGGTATCTAAATATGCAGGTTTAGAGTAGACCTACAAGGAGAAGTTTGAGCATCCAAACTACTAGGAGATAAACCAGTGAGTGACCTAGGAGGGTGAACAAACAACTTCTCACTTGCAAAAGTTCAAGGGTAACAGAAATGCAAAGAGCTTGAGATCAAGAGACCTGCTGTTTGAATTGGAAGTAGACTATCATTGTCTACCAGTTACTACTGTTGTAGTAGATGATGAACCACCTACATAGTTTTCCTGCATTAAGACAAACACATCAAAGAGATGTCTACCTTTAAAGAGTAAGTAAACCAAATGTTCCTTTAGCATATCCTTGGCATGGTAGGCATGAAACCAAAGTGTGCTACACATCTGAACAGACATCACACCCATTGATATACAAGCTTAGATGCTCACAACCAGTAATGAGCTCCTGGTTTATCAAAACATTGGGAATTCATTCAAATACCGGACTTTTAACTAATTTTTACCACTACTAGATATTACAGCTCTTTTCTTTCATTGTCAAGGGTTGTTAATGAAGCAGCTGGCAGCTGGGTTAGAGGCTAACATCGTTGCCCAAATATAGCTACATGGCCATATTTGGGAAATGACATCACCAGGTACATGCCGCCTCTTTGTTTACATCCCAGATAAAAGCTTTGGGAGCTATCATTTGCTGCAAGTCAGTGATGCAATCAGATGCAGTGCCCTGTCAGTGGGTTTTTGTTCTTAGCATGTCAGACATCGTACATTGTGATTTGACAAGGATTGGCATCACTGGATGACATGATTGATGGTGGATTTACAGCATGGAACTTTTTTGGTGGTTTTTATTTTTTAATACAGGACTTGTCAAAAAGTTTGGTAACTATATTTACTATTTACAGTACATTTTTTTGTGAATCAGTAGGGTACTATATACCTTTTATCCTTTTTTCATATTTGAGTATCTAGAAGCTCCCTTGTTTTCCATATTCTGATAAGCCCCTAGCTACAGACCCCCACAACCATAGACCAAGGTTGTGGAGAAAGAGGCCCTTGTCCTCATTAACATGTAAGAGGCAATGGGCCTGATATTGTTCAGAGTGTTGGTCGCATGCCTTTATCTGTTTTCCTGGCCTGCTAGCCTGTATGCCCAGATAAGGGTTTGGTATGGATTTTAAGGGAGCATGCTGTTTTTTATTGTTTTTTTTTTTGGGTGGGGTCCTCCTTGACATCTATACCAGACCAGATCATCAAGGATCAGGGCCTGATATGTATATTTACGGGGAACTCCACTCTGTTTAGTTTTGCCTGGGGATCCCCATTAAAGGATAAGTTCACCTCTCATAAGATGTTACATGTCACATCTATATTCAGGGTGTAACATGTTACAAAAGGACCACCCACCACTCTGACCAAAAAATGTGCATTTATTATTTTGTGTTAAAAGGTGAACTTATCCTTTAACAGCTATACCAGATCCAGGGTCTGGTAAGGGAGTCTCTAGTCGCTTTGTTTACACATAGAAGTAAGCAGCCAGAAGCTATCAATTGATAACAATTTAAAGAGCATTTTTTTTTATAAATGTCAGTTTTGCTATAGTAAGTTGTATACATTATGCACATGTGCCAATTCACAGACAGGCGTAGGGCATCCCCCTATGCATGTTTTTAACACACATTTAACATTGCCCTTTAAGCATTATTAATAGCATTGCTTCCCACCAGAGAGAAATAAAAAAAAAAAAGTTTTGCTTTGGTACATGGTTCCCTGGGCAATGCTCCATGCCATTTATTTGACGATCCCTAGTCTGCTAGCCTAAAAAATGGGCATTAATGTTTTTTTTAACATTCAATGCATTTACTTCATCCCTAGTGACCATAAAGGATGGATCACGGAGCTCCAGACAATTGTTCCAAAAGCTCTAGGACACAAGGGTTTTAACTTGAGATGGTGTAGTCTTGTTTAAGAGAGTTGATCCACACTGACATGGATGCACGAGTCATTGCCAAAAAGGGATGGACAGTTATCACCATCTAACTAAAGCTAAGACTTAAGTTAAAAATCTACCTGCTAGTGGAATCTTTAACATGGTTGGTATATTTGTTGAGGTGGATGATTGGAGTGCCTACAGTGGGCAGAGATCACTTATAAATACATTCTATTTATTAGAGAAAATGCTCCTACACCAAGGCAGGAGAAAGCCATGATTCCACTGCTTGTCTTAAGTTCACATAGAGGACTTTACACATCAAACGCTTTGGGAAGGTCTTTATCTGTATCTGTAACAACTGTAAAAGTCCCAATATCTGGAACAGCAGGGTGATCTTCCAAGTCCCATATGGGACTTGCTGAAATACAGACTTTTCAAAAGAAGGCTGTGAGAATCTGAATCAGAGATAGAAATAGGGGTGTCAAGAGAGCACAGTGTTGCACTGCACTGTGCGAAGCCTCACATGAAGGGCATTCAAAACAAATAACCATTTAAACAAAAAAAATAACTTTTCATGTTTTTCATAGCTGGGAGGGAAAGCTAGAAATCCTGTGTTCTCATTGCTTAATCTACCTTACGCCTGTGCTGATGCTACATTTCTTAGATAGCTATATTACTATTCTATTTCAATTTATGCTTAAACCTATGTTCCAAAAGGCTATTAAAAAAGTTTGGATCAGTCCAATGCTGTGCTTTTATGTGTTTTTGTGTTTCTTTGATTTGCCTTCGAATTTTTGTGAGCTATTACTTCTGAGTTGTTTCAAGCTGAATCAAGTCACTTTGGGTGCTTTTTGCATTCTGCATGACTTATATAGGAACCATTTCTGTATTTGCATGAAAGTGAAAGAGTCCTTAGACATGAAGTGCTAGTTCACTATCACAGAAAGGAAAATCCCTAATTATTCATTCTGTAATGTACAGCGCTGAGCAAACTATTGGCGCTTTATAAATACTGTATAATAATAATAATTCATGAAAAGTGTTTTTGTTCCTTTTTGGATGAATTCAGGCTTGCCCATGCTGGCGTGTTGAGGCGGATTGGCTGCAAACAGATCCTTTTTTTCTATATGTTTTTGGCTTTTTTTTCTAAAAATCTCAACTTTTTTCTGAAATTACATTAGGTCTATTGCACATGACCTGTTCAGGTGTAAGTAAAGTGTAATGCACTTTCTTTTAACTAGTGCATTATCAAAGCTTGGCTTATCAAACCTCTAACAAATAATTTATTTATTATAAATCTTGCACCGAGGGTGTCCCATGAAATACTAAGTAGAGATAAAGAGAAGGGTGGTCTGGGAGTTCCGGATATAAAGAGATATTATAAAGCAGCATTATTAGGGAGAATTTTTGATTGGACGTTTAATTTAGAGGGGAAAAGTTGGGTAAAAATAGAGAATACACTTAGTGGAACCAATTTGAATAGAATAATATGGCTACCGACACAATATAGAGGATTGAAGGAGGATGTAAGTTTGTACACTGTAAATGTATTAAGGGAATGGGATAAAATACAAGATATATGAAATGGGATTTCAATTCTATACTTATGCCACTAAGAAACACAGGATTTTTTCCACCAGGTAGAGAAGAGATAACAGGTAGATGGTTTATAAAGGAGGATGTCCAACTCAGAGATATAATGGGGGATGGGAAACTGAAGACCTTTAAAGAGTTGGAAAAGGAAAAGGGAAATATATTCACTAGGCTAGATGAGTGGCGTTATTATCAATTAAAATGTTTTTGGGGAAACCTCCCAAAACCCCTGAGAACGAAAAAGGATTGGAATTTGTTTGAAAGGTTGTTGGACTCACGGGATGATGGGAAACATGGAATAGCTAAAGTATATAGAATTCTCACAGATTTAGACACAAACACTAAACCATTGCACATTGTGAATTGGGAAAGAGATATGGGGGTGGTATTAGATGAAGGAAAACAGAAGAAAATAAATAGATTAGTTCACGGAAATGTAAGTTTGAGGGACGTAGAATTAAATTACAAATGTCTAACAAGATGGCACATTGTTCCGAGTGTGGAGGGTAAGATAAGTGCGGAGAAATCACAGTGGTGTTGGCTAGAGTGTGGGGAAGTGGGGACAGTTTTTCATATTTGGTGGGAATGTCCAAAGATTCAAATATTCTGGAAAAAAATAATATATTTAATAGAGAACATCACTGAATTGAACATCGGGTTAGATCCTGGGTTGTGCCTGCTACACAGTTCAGAGATATCAGTTAGTAAGTAGAAGAAATTAGGTTTAGGGTACTATCTGAACGCAGCAAAAAGCCTGATCCCCAAATATTGGAAGAAAAAAGAAATACCGAAAGAGGAGGAGTGGATAGAGAGAGTAAACTGGACTAGGGAG
The DNA here is from genome assembly GCF_062004578.1 of Staurois parvus. Taxonomy (NCBI): domain Eukaryota; kingdom Metazoa; phylum Chordata; class Amphibia; order Anura; family Ranidae; genus Staurois; species Staurois parvus. Next base: position 7,990,979 of record NW_028318492.1, on the reverse strand, counting down.
ATGGAGAAGACATATTATTTACAGGAAGATAAGCTGGAGATATATCTCGCGAAATGGGAAAAATGGGAAAATTTCATAATAAGTAGGAGAAAGTGAAGAGTAGAACGTTATAGAGAAAAATTGGGTAGGTTATGCTTGCTTTGGATACAAGTCAAGGAATTGCAGAGTGGGGTGGGGGGGTGGGGTTAAGGTTTTAAGAGGGGGGTAATTGAAATAATAAGAAAAAATCGTATATTTATGATGATTGAGATGAAATTGTTTATTGTTATTCCTGTGAAAATTATTAATAAATATTTAAATAAAAAAAAAAAAATCTTGCACCTTGAACAAGAGAGTATTGCTAAAACCTATAAAATTCATTTAGCAGAATACATAACTTGATTAGCATTTTATTCATGCAATGTCACCTCTTGATATCCTTTTGACAGTCCAGTCAGACACCAATTACTGTACAACATCAAAGACATTTTTTCCTTTAAACTTCATTTTCTGCTTTGCAACTTCAAGAACAATCATTACAATTCATTAAGAAGCAGGAATGAAACTATTAAATTTGATATTTATTCAAAAATGATTTAACTTTACTCCCTTAAAACTACCAGTAGGAAGAGGAAAAGCCATCATTCTTTGGTTCTTCAGAAGTAATTTGTTTGAAAGAATCATTTGTGTTGCTAACAATGTAGCTTTCAAAACTGTAGAACAAAATTATTTCCAAATGAGTCATTTCAAAAATTAAATATCAAAGAATATATAAATATTCAGTGGAGTAGGGAAATCCATACCTATTATTCCTGACAATATTTTTATCATGTGGTCCATGATCATAGCATTTACTGCTTTACAATGCTGCAGTGTATTTCAGTCACTGGAAAATATGAGACAGTTTTATTCTGTCTGAAAAAAATCAGTTCTTCAACAGTCAGTACTACCGAGCACAAATTTTGCTGTCAATCAACATGATTATAATTACTATAATGAATGCCTTATAGATGGCTTCTAAAAATACATTACCATCTGAAGAGCTCAAAGCAAAACTGAGTAAGCAATATAAAAATACTACAGATTTCAATTGCTAGGAAGCCTGTACTGATGGCAATGAAAGCTTAACATGTCAACTACTTTTCCACTACAGCAGGTTTTGCTTAATTAGGTTTATCTAGAAGTACACCTATTATTCCATTTCAAAGGCCTGGTAACAGTGTACAGCTGGGTACACACTGTCCAAAAATCCTTCAGTTCAGCAGGAAGCGGCCAACGTACGGTCATGTGTACGACTATCTGTCTGACAGAAACTGGTCTGATGACTGGCTTTTGTTGAAGGGATATGTTGGAAAACCAGCATCCAATTAGCACTTGCAGTCAATGGCTGCAAGCGCTGATCAGTGTATTCTAGTGGGGGGAAGTCTCCCTGTCAGAATACAAAGACAAAGTGGGGATCACTGCACTAGCCTTGCTTGTACTTTTACAATGGTCTGTCAGTTTTTTTTCATTCAGCCCACTGGGTTGAATGAAAAGAAACTTGCAGTGTGTATCAGGCTTTATAATGAGTGAAGTATGCCACCGTACAGTTGTCAGGCACTGCTGATTTTCCATCTGGTGGGAACAGATATATCAAATACTAATATGTAGCATTGATATTCAACATACTAGTATATTCTCCTATAACTCATAACTAGGGATGAGCAAAACTGAGAGTATACAGATCTTTATGCTTCCAGCATGCTTATCCCACATTACCCTTCTATGTCACATCTTGATTAAACACTTAACTTAGCCTTGCTAAATGCATCACAGTAAATTGATAAAGCACGCTATAAATGAATCTTAATGTTTTTTAAATCACATTTTATTTAAAGATTTTTTTTCAAATTTCAAAGTGCAGTTGCACTAATGTTCCCCAGAGCATAGTGAATGTGGAGAAACTTCACTTTGTAAATAATAGCTAATCAGGTGCAAGGAAAATAAAAAAAAAAACAGCATTTTTGCATGCCCACGATTGGATGATGGAAATCAGCAGAGCTTCACCACATACACTAATCACTGGGCAAAATACATGCAGCTTCACTTGCAAAGTGCACAGTGGCTGCAGAAGCTCTGCAAACTGTCTGAATTGTAGTGTTCTCCAATGTCATGAGCTTCAACAACTACTGTTTAACAACCGTTTTAAAGGTATAATCAGTCTCACCTAGGCTGAAGAGCCTGAGAGTATTTCTTTATTCTTCATCCTAAATAGCTCAAGCATTTAATGTGTATCTCCAGACAGAACTTTTATTATTTTTTGGAGGAATGATTGAGTGTCATTTTTTTTCTTTCTAGTTACTTAGACAGTTGTTACCAGGGCAAGTGTCTCATTTGGAAGATTTCCCATTCTTTCCTATGCAGGTGACAGCTGGGAAATTTTTTATTTCAAACTGCTTTTTTTTTTTCTATGACAGGCATCAAACATTTGCCAGAATAACCCAGAATCCATGACTTTGACTTCATTTCAAATAGTGTAGATGCCCACATACGTTCTTCATAAACAGTCCTAATAGTTTAATATTGCTTTTATTGCCCTAGCATGATAACCAGGACTCTTTGAGGGGAGTGTCCTCTATGTAGTAACTCAAGTGGAATGTATGCATAATGGACTTCAGGAAGAACCTGTATGTTTATTTTATTGTGCCTGGGCTGACACAGTAGGCCCATGGGTGGAAGGAGATCAATCTTCCAGAGTAAAAGGCATCAGCAAAGACAGCAGTAAAGACAAAGCAAGTGATTAACTGTGCCTCACCACATCACCAATTAAATATAAGTATATTAACTTTGCAACAATTATTATGTTATAGCCTTTAGAAAAATGAGTCCTGACAGTAGCCTTGCATCTTTAATTCTAAGTTATTCAAGCATTTAATGGGTGCCCATAGCCAAATCTTTTACTACTGTTAGATATGGAATCATTAAAAGTTGTTTCTGTTCTAGAAATTCAACAAATGAGAGGAAATCTTTTCAAAGCTAGGACAATATTTCTATCTTAAGTCAGCCGAAATTTGATCCATCTATGAGCAGGCTGGTTTACCCAAGTTGATCCATTGATTGACTTGGGTACAATCAGCCTGTTGGATTTTTTTTTACCTGCAGTTATTGCAGGTGGCTATAGTTACTACCAATAGTCTTTGTGTTCTGCCATCTGCAAATGCCCCAAGCTGGCAGAGCACAATAGCGCTGCAGGAGGGATTCCCCCCATCAACACTAAATGTATTGATGGGGGAATAGATGTGGGGAATCGACCAATTTTTTTTTCCACCTTATGAAAATCCAATAATCTATGGCTTGCCCTAGACAGTTGTCACTGGAACAAGTGTCCCCTTTGGAATAATTTTCCTTCTTTCCTAAGCAGGGGACAGCTCTCAAATTTTAGATTTGGAATTTCCCACTATATTCTATGGTCAGCTGGTCCCTGGAAAAATGAAAGCCATTCACAGAATTCCTAAATTAGCACAACATTTACAACACTGTAACCAACTCTGATGGAATCTAAAGCAGTTTATAGACCTCAGTGGCCACAACACCATGCTCCTCTCCCACTGCCCTATCATATCATGTTTAAAACCATGATTGTCACAATTTTGCAGATAGTTTATATATGAAATGAAGAGAAAATCAGATTAAAAAAATGTAGCCCATCTCTGGTTTGCACAGCAGAAGCCTGCATGTTAAAGCAGTTGTTAACACATCGTAACTGAAGCAATTGCCACACAATCAGGTGTGTATTGTGAAGTAACATCTTTTTAAGCATTGTTACCTTTCGATATCAGTGCTTGCCATATATTAGAATATACTTTACACATATTTGAATATTTCTATAGCATGTATACTACTACTACTTAGATATTATTTAATTTTTTTGTACGTTTTGTAATGTTTGTATCTTAAAGAACTCATAAAAAAGGTTTGCTTCAGAGTTCTATTAAATATAAGAAGCCCTTTTCATACTTTTTTTTTTTTAAACAAATTTTCACACTTCAGTGATCCTGAATGCTATTATAGTCTCTTCTCTCAATTTCTTTATAGTTGAATGACTGGATGCTTATTCTGCCCTCTAGCTAACACCTCTGAGTTTAAGACTGGAGATTTAAAACACTGCCACTTTTTCATAGGTATCCCTATAAAAGCACTTGTAGAGTCATTTTAGAAAACGAAAAATACCAGGATCAATCAGCAACATGAAAAACTATACCAAGCAGCAATTAGTAAATTCAGTCAGCCTATCTGAATTATTTTACACTTGGAAACAATAGGCTGAAGCTGATGACCTTGATCTTTTCCAGCTATTCTTTTGCATGTATTAAAATAATGATATTTAATAACCTTAAGGTTGCCAGAACTGGATAATAAAATATTCTTTTCCACAGATAAAAAGAAATGTATCATGTACTTAACAATTTTAACTTATGAGTCTGATGTACAAACCACAAATGTTTAAAGATAAGATTAGTGTTGTTTTGTCTCTGGATTGAAGTTTTTACCCTGATTAGATGCAGATTGAAAACTAAAGCTGACCAATAGATGATGCGATTTTCTTTTCTGGAACCAAGACTTGCTGGAAAGAAAATTGCTTGACTCTCCCATCAACACCGACTGTCCCACAGAGCTATTGTGTTATCCTGGTGTGTGTGTGTGGGGGGGGGAGGCGCAGGGGGGGAAGCTTCTCTGCCAGGAAAACATAGTGATTATTGCTAGTGAAAAATGTAACGGGCTGGTTTAACCCACGTTGGACAACAATCAAATTGGGTACAGTCAGCCTGCCCATAGAAGATGGTTAAAATCTCGGCTGATACCTGCTGAACCGGCCAAGATTTGAACTATGTATGGCTGGCTTTACTTTACTGGGGACAATCTATAAAGATCAGAGGCATTATTGTTTTCTGTTCTGACACTCTAGTCTCTATTTTACACCATGTCTCTCTAGTTTATACAATAATTAAACTAGAAGGTTTGTGTTGTCAAATTTAGGTAATAGAAAGGTGAAACACACAATGATTGACACAAAAAGGTAAACAAAACAATTAAATCAAAAGTAAACAGTAATGCTTTAGAGTCTATTTTATTTTAATGCAATTTCTATAATTTAAAATATATTCAGCAAGAAGAAATGACTACAGTGAATCTTTGGTAAATGTCACAGTCACTGTGTTCTAAATATATCCCTTAGAATACAAGTTTGACTTGCAAATAAATAAACAACAATAATTTAACCGCTTGACGACTACCCTATAGCAGCTTTACTGCTACAGAGTGGTCGCTGTGTGTGGAATAACGTATAAATGTGTTATTCTGTACTTCCTGGTAGGGATGATCAGTAATAGCAGAAGCTGATTAGTGGGTACCAGCCAATGGATGACTGCCGGCACCAACTGATCGAGAGACATATGTAAACAAAGCAGAGCTCTGTCCTGTCAGCGGCGATGTGCTGGATTTTGTTTCCCTGCAAAGCAGGGAATAAAATCCAATACATCTCTTAGTAAAAACATCATATAGTACACATATAAACACTGGTTAGGCACACAGTTAACCCTTTGATCGCCCTAGCTTTTTAACCCCTTCCCAGCCAGTGTCATTAGTACAGTGAGTATATTTTTAGTACTGATCACTATATTAGTGTAACTGGTTCCTACCAAAGTGTTAGTGTCAGATTGTCTGCCACAATATCGCAGTCCTGATATAAGTTGCTGATTGTCCCAATTACAATTATAAAAAAATAAAAATTCCAGTGTATATACCATAGTTTACTGATGCTACAACTTTTTTGCAAATTGGGATTTCGTTACCAAAAATATATAGCAGAATACATATTTACCTAAACTTATGAAAGAAATATGATTTTTTGAAAATTTTTATTGGATACATTTAACAACAGAAAGTATTTTTTTCAAAATTTGTGGTCTTTTTTGTTTATAGTGCAAAAAAATAAAAAACCAAGCGGTGATCAAATACCACCAAAAGAAATTTCTATTTGTGGGGAAAAAATTACATAAATTTCATTTATGTACAGTGTAGCATGATCACACAATTGTCAGTTAAATTAACACAGTGCCGTATAGCAAAAAATGGTGTGGTAAGGAAGGGGGGTAAATCTTCCAGAGGTCAAGTGGTAATTATATGTCAAAGAATTATCAGAGTGCTATTGAATATCTAAGGTGATAGTCCAAAAGCAGCAGTGTGTCTCCAGCAAAGCATAGTTATCTATTATTTATCTATCTATTATCACATGAGTGTAGAATACAGTATAAATTAGCTTTATTTATCATAGGTCACTCAAGGGCCACTGCATAGGGCAACAGGGTTAGAAGGGGCATAACAAACCTTCAAAATGTACACATCTGGATATTTTTTCTGATATTTTGTTTCCATTTACTATTTACCTAGTCCTTGTCCCTAGCGTACTGTGAACTTTTTTAGTTAAAGTGCAACTAAAGTTATTCTTTTTTCATTTTGGATAGAGTAAGGGAGGGTTTTAAACACTATCATTTTTTTTTTCATCTGTGTCCCATTGGGGAGATTTCCCCTCACTTCCATTCCCATAGCCAAACAGAAAGTGAAAGGTAAAGTGAGGGATTCCCGATGTGTTACCAGGGTCACAAGAACTAATGTTCTCATTGGAAAATGTCTCCTCTCTTAGTACTCTGAAGCCCACCCAAAATTTGGGATTTTCTTTTACTTTCACTTTCAATGATAATGGTAAATAGGACAACTAGAGAGGGTGAATCTCCCTAATGGGGACACAAACAATAAAAACTGATGGTGTGGGAGGGGGTCAAATCCCCCTCCACTCTATCCAAAACTGAAAAAAAAAGTTTTGCCTTTAGTGACACTTTAATCCCTTGACGTCGACGTAACACAAATATGCGGCCTCACAGAACTGGGCATTTTTCCGTGGAGCCACATATTTGCGCCGTGTCACTGAGAACACCGGGTCCAGTTCTAACAATCGGGACCCAGGACTCATGATTCCGGGTCACATGAACGCTGTGATAGCCTCTGTTTGGCTATCACAGTGATCAGTCACTGTACAGCTCAGCCCCTTGTTTTGTTTTCTCTCTATTAATGGAAAAGAGAGGACACATTGTATCTCTCTAACCCTTGGCATAGAGGGGAAAAAAAGATAAATAAATAAATACATATTAAAAAATAAAATAAAAAACAAAGAAAAAATACCTAGATCAAGGTTTGATCTAGTTCAGTGTCAGGGTAAGTGTTTGGGTCAAGGTCAAAGGTCAGGATTTAAAAAAATATTTGGTATCAGTGTCAGTTAGTGTCAGTGTGTTTTAGGTAAAAAAAGACAAAAACAAAATGTGCACTATTGTTTCTGGGTTGTACTACGGGTACAAACATTAAATAACATACACATATATGGCATTGCTGCGATTGTCAAGAGCTGGAGAATTTATTTTGGGTTGTTCTTTGGTGGTAGGTTATGGTAGTAACAAGAAACATGCAGCTAAATAAAAAAAAAATCAGGAGATATCCATTACCATTTACCACCAAATGAAAGCCCAATTTGTCCTGAAAAAAAAAAGGTATAATTCACCTGGATGTACAAAGTAGTTGTGGTGATATGTACGGTTTTACTAACAAATTTCAACTTGCAAAATTGTGCTTAGGCATTTAGATTTGTTTTACCCTTAGGCGTGATGGGGTTAATTAAGTAAGAGAAATTTAGGATGAAAGGCTGCAGGGCATATTAATTAATCTGGAATTCACTATTGAAACAATTTTAAATCATACTACCTTTTTCTTTTTTGGTGATCTTTTCAACTGAAAAGCAGTTTTGCTTTTAAATCAGACAGTCTCCAATAGCTCATTCTAGCATTTTATGCAATCTGTCAGTAATGTCTAGTGAAGTATGATGTTAAATCTAACCCTGGATAAAATATACAGTACACATATACATTTAGAATGAAATGTAGACAATCCCAAAAAACAATGTTAACATAAGTAGCGAAAATACAAAGATTCAGTCATAAAGTCCTTGTCCCTAGTGTAATGTGGAGCTGTGCAAGCTAAAGGGAAATGACAAAGGCAATGTAGCAATATAGTTTAAACCCCATTTACTGTGGAATTATGCCATTACTTTTTACAGAAAGAAGAAAACGCAAAAGGCTATTTCAGTAATGTTTACCTATGCACTGCAGATCCATGCAATAGTTCTTATTTAGTACAGTTCAATAAAATATATATTTTTACCTACACATTTTGAGAGGTTCTTCCCAGCATTATTTAGCTAATAAAAAAAATCTTTGTTCCAAAGCTTAGTTCCACTTTTCCCATTCTAGATCGTTCTTGTATCAGTAGACACTTACCACAAAAACAATCACAATCCTGTTCTTTCGTATTCAATAATTCTCTCAGCTACTTAAACTCCTACTTGCATGTCTTGTGTAGAAAAACACCTCCACAAATTGTTCTCAGATAAAATAAACTAACATGCAGGCTCACTCCACTCTGTCCTTTGGGCTTGTCCTTGCAGACAGTGCTAAGCTAAATAATGGTCACAACAGCTGAGCATCTACAGTGGAATAAATAGAAAAGTTTTTGATGACATGCTGACACAAAGGCTCAGTTCAAATAATTGAATGAATCTACACAGAGATGGACAATCACATTTCCTAGCAGCACTAGGGTACTTGTAATACATTTCTGAAAACTAGCAAGGTATTATCAAACATTCAGCAATGTTGTAAAGCCTAAATAGCAAAATAATAATATCCTAAAACAACTTTAAGGCTCCATGCACACTGGGTGTTTTGATAATGCTGGTATTATTAGCTGTGTAAAATCAAATTAAAAGCGGGAGTTTTTCAGCTTTTTTAGCGTTTTTGCATTAGCGCTTTGCCGCGTTTTGCCGCATTTTCTGCGTCTGCATTTTTTAGCATTTAATTTACCAGAAAAAAGTTTTTTTGGTCAAAAAAAGTCCAAAAATGACGGTTTGTGGTGCTTTACTGCGTTTTTCTATGTTTTTCTGCCTTTCTCAGCGCTAGAGCATTTTTACAGCTAAAAAAACTCCTCTAGAAGCCCATTAGTCCTGTTTTTTTCCAGCCAAAAAATGTCCCTGCCAAAAAACATTGATTACAGGCTATGTGTGCATGGACACATAGGATAACATGCTGGGGGGTTTAATGGCTGCAGAAAAAAATGTCAAAAGCCAAAAAAAAAAGCTGTAAACACATCCAGTGTACATGCGGACTAAAGGATAAGTTCACCTTTTGTAACATGTTACATGTTACACCCATATTCAGGTAACATGTTACGTTCAAACCGAAGCCCACTCCCCCCCCCCCCGATCCCTACTTTGACAGCTGGCGGGGATCATCTACCCTCTCGGTAACTGTCAAAATTTGTAAAAAAAAACGTTTCTGCACGGGGCTCCGCCCACACAGCTGCATCACTAATTCACAGTCATCTGTGAATAACAGACTACAAATCCCAACAGCCTTAGAGGCTGTCGGCTTGTAATTCTCAATGAACTACCATAGCGCTGTGAAGTGCCATGGTAGTTCATCATTCTCCCTGTCAGAATATCTGCTTGACCATACAACCCGTACGGTAAGCAGATATTCTGACAGATCTGCAGGAGACCTGCATGGCATCAGCAATCTACTGATCACTGGTGCAATGCTTTCCAGGCTCCTGCAGACAAAAATAATAAATGCACATTTTTTTACCTGCAAAAAAAATGTACATTTATTATTTTTTTCTAAAAGGTGAACTTATCCTTTAAAGGAATAGTATAGCCAAAGCTAATATGGCTATACTATTCCTATGGATCACAGGAGTGCAGTTCGTTCCACACTCCTGTGACCTGGTAAACTTAAAAACTATCCCTTGCAGTGGGACTGCGTCCACACTGCAAGTTTTAACTGTTTGTTTAGTCTTGGGGAGAGTTTTTGCACTTTAAAATGAAACTTTAGTCAGAAAGTTAAAGTATCGTAAAGCAACCCATACAGTTTAAAATAGAAATGAAAGGTAAAACATTTGTACATAGATATAAAAGAAATTATAAATACATTTGTTTCCCCTTTTGTATAAGTGATTACATACCTTCTGTTCTTTGCTGCATAGAGAGGTGGGGAAAGTGAAACAGCAGCACAATGGTCTTCCCAGTGAATGATTGTGCAGGGGGGGGCATGTCAGCACAAGTTTGATTATTTCAGAAGAGCAGGCTGAGTTCCCAGCACAGCTAGAACTGACCATGCTGTGCTAACATGCCTAGTGTTGTCAGTTTTTAATAGAAAAGCAGAGGACTGGCAGGAACACCAGGGATTTCATACAAAGAAATCAATACAAAGAGAACAGTATATTTTCTCACACAAGTACATGGTACAGAATCCACATATCAGGAATTGGAAATTTGTGGTTTACATATTCTTTAACCTCCCTAGTGGTCTGATTATGTCCATATTTCTGTGCTCAAAGCGGTACATTTTTTTGCATGGAAATATATAGTTTTTTTATTGTTGGCCTGTAATTTTTAGGAATAACTCACTGAAATCTGTCCGAACAAGAGTCTAGTAAACATCCCCGGTATGATAACATTTGAAACACGAAATCATAAACTATAATTTAATAAATAATCATAAAAAATAATAATATAATAATAATAAATTTAATTCAATAATATAATCAAACCAAAAACACTGAAATTTGAAATATAGCGCCAAGTTTGCACATCACTGAGCAAAGTCGCAAAATCGTTTTCAGTGTCTGATGACGAATTTCTCCACAAATCATTATCACTCAATTCTGCAAGTGGTTCTGATTTACTATCGCTGTTCTCTAGCTGGTCTAAAACCGATTTTGACCTAAAGGGATGCGTTTTGGATGCCATAGACGTTTCTCAGTTTCCAGGCAGAAAGAACGGTACAAATGCAGGCAGGGCACAAGACAAAGCACTAGGGACAAAATGTATGTGAAATGGTTTGATACAGTAATGTTTTACTATGTGATTTTAGTGTATTTAGTGAATGTCACTTTTGGTCATTTTCAAATTTCCCGCCGTTCCGTCCCCCGTACGTCCCGGCGCTTGCAGGGGACGGAACCTAGATGACAGATGACGGCATCCAACGGATTACATTGCCATGGACACCGCAGAAGGGACATCGCGGGAGTGCAGGACAAGGTAAGTGAAGAACAGATGCCAGCGCAGCGCTGCATGGTAAGCCCGAGTGTAGATCGGGGTTACCGCTTTTGGTGCTGAAACTTTACCCCGAGCTACACTCGGGAACACCTCCAGGGAGGTTAAGTCCTTCTAGATCACTTCAGGCTGGCCCCTTTTACAGATATAGATACTGTTTAATATCCAATAATACACTTTCTTATTCTGCTCTACACATGCTCAGTTGCTCTATCTTTTTTGGCACTGTGCCAAGATTTACTGCTGCTCAGGGACTCTGGTCTTAAGCAAAATGGCAGCCTCCAGCAAAAAGAAACAAGAGCAATGCTGGAGGCAATTTACAGCACACTCTAATTTTGATAGCATAACTATTAATGTGGAATGTATGTTTCTTGCTAAAGAACATTATTTTTTTTATCAAGTTGTTATGAGTAAAATTGAGCTTTAACCACTTGCACTCCTGAGGATCAATGACCAGGCCTTTTTTTGCTGTTTGGCACTGCAGTAATTCAACTGATAATTGCGCGGTCATGCAATGCTGTACCCAAATGAAATTTACGTCCTTTTTTTCACACAAATAGAGCTTTCTTTTGGTGATATTTTATCACCTGTGCGCTTTTTATTTTTTACGCTATAAACAAAAAAAAACACAAAAATTGAAAAAAAAAACAATATTTTTTACTTTCAGCTATAAAAAATATATAGTAAACTCAAAGTTAGTCATAAATTTGAACCAAAATGTATTCTGCTACATGTTTTTGGTAAAAAAAATCCCAATAAGTGTATATTGATTGCTTTGTGTGAAAGTTATAGTGTCTACAAACAATGGTATAGATACTGTAATTTATGCCATTTTTTGCTATACAACGCTGCACTAGTTTAACTGACAATTCTGCGGTCATGCAATGCTGTACATAAATGAAATGTACGTCCTTTTTTCACACAAATAGAGCTTTCTTTTGGTGGTATTTGATCACCTGTGCACTTTTTATTATTTGCGCTATAAAAAAAAAAAACACGAAAATTTTGAAAAAAACTGTATATTTTACTTTTGGCTATAAAAAAAATATAGTAAACTCAAAGTTAGTCATAAATTTAGGCCAAAATGTATTCTGCTACGTCTTCGGTAAAAAAAATCCCAATAAGTGTATATTGATTGCTTTGTGTGAAAGTTATAGCGTCTACAAACTATGGTATAGATACTGCAATTTATGCCATTTTTTGCTATACAGCTCTGCATTAGTTTAACTGACAATTGTGCGGTCATGCAATGCTGTACATAAATTAAATTTATGTCCTTTTTTTCCAACAAATAGAGCTTTCTTTTGGTGGTATTTGATCACCTGTGCGCTTTTTATTTTTTGCGCTATAAACAAAAAAAACACCAAACTACGGTATAGATACTGTAATTTATGCCATTTTTTGCTATACAGCCATTTTGGCCACTAAATTCATAGGTACCTAGTGCGACTCATGGGAAAAAGAGTGCCTGGCTGTCAGGGACTGCTTGAACCGCTACAAAAAATTTACCGACAAGTGCTAACAGAGATCAGGCCTGATTCTGTGAACACTGCGGTTTTTTGTGTAATGTATCAAGTGACAGTTATCTACTGGCACTGCACTTGCTGGGGGAGAAGGGGGGGGCGTAGGGGCTAAATGCAGGTGCTGGCAGGTGTCGGGGCTGATCCTGCTAACGCTGCGTTTTTGGGGATACTATAGTAATGTGAACGCTGGTATAGCGCTGATCTGATCAAATATATTGATCCAATCAGACACTATACTAGCAATGGAGGTTTAGCGTGCAAGTGAGCGTGTTCCTGGCAATCAAGGGGTCAAATGTGATTACTTGTGTACTAGCGGCAATCTGGCGCTATCTGGGAGGGGCGCTAACTGATGCTAACACTATCAGAAGTCGCCAGCGACACTAATACAGTGATCAGTAAAAATCTGTTCACTGTAATCAATTACACTGGTGACAGGGCAGTGAAGGGGTTAACTGGGGGGGGGCGATCAAGGAGTTAAATGGGATTACTGGTGTACTAGCGGGCAAACTGGCGCTATCTGGGAGGGGCGCTAACACTTTTGGAAGTCGCCAGCGACACTGATACAGTGATCAGTAAAAATCTGTTCACTGTGATCAATGACACTGGTGACAAGGCAGTGAAGGGGTTAACTGGGGGGGGTGATCAGGGGGTTAAATGGGACCTAGGTGTGTTCTAACTGTAAATGTGTAGTGTTTCACTCACTTTTACTGTGTCTTCTTCTCTCTCTGGAACGGAATGTGCCCGGCAGAGAAGAATGACATCATATCCTGTCCTGTGTAACTGTCAACACAGGACAGGATAGGACAGGGACCGATCATCTGATTTCAGCCGGATATCCGTGGCTGAAACCGAATGATTGATCCCTTGGGGATCAAATGGTGACAGTCGCGGGTCGGCAGGGAGCGCGTGCCCCCACTGCCCGCGAAAACCGTTTAAAAACATGCTTTTGCGCAGCCATCCCACCCTGCCACCGTTTTAATGCAGTGGTTGAGCAGCAAGAGGTTAACTTACTTGATCCTGCCCTCCCCCACACTCCTGCTGTGGACTTTGCACTGCTGTTGATGATAATAGGATCTTAGACCACTGGAAAGAAAATTTATTACAGGTACTGATATAACGCCATCAATTTACTCAACGCTTTATATATTTATTACACATTCACATCAGTCCCTGCCCTGTAGGAGCATGAAGTCTAAGGTCCCTGACTCACATTCATACATATACTAGGGCTAGTTTAGACAGGGGCCAATTAAACTACCAGCATGTCTTTGGAGTGTGGGATTAAACTGGAGTACCTGGAGGAAACCCATGCAGGCACAGGGAGAACATGCAAACTCCAGGCAGGTGGTGCCATGGTTGGGATTCAAACTGACGACACTAGTTCTGCCAGGTGGAAGTGCTAACCACTTAGCCACTAGGATTAGATGCTAAAGGGACCACTCTAGCAGCCTGGAGAAGTGGAGGGATCAGGGAAGTAGCTTTTATTTTCTATGTCCCCTAGACCTAAGTACACAATTATCCCTTGCAATGTGGGCATAGCCCCACTGCAAGGATAATTTTTACATTTTCCAAAATCAGGCTTTAAAAACTAACTGGGTGACATTTAGTTTGAAAAAACTCTAGGGTTAATTTATTAAAACTGGAGAGTGCAGTTATGTATGGTAGCCAATCAGCTTCTAACTGCAGCTTATTCAATTAAGCGTTGAAAAAAAAATGACAGCTGATTGGTTTCTTCGCTCCAGATTTCGCACTCCTCGGTTTTCATAAATGAAACCCTCTGTATCATAGACAATTAAATTTTTTTTTTGTTTTCACCTTTTGTTCATCTGCTAATTGCCTCCAATATTCTTCAACCACTTCTTGCTATGTGCACAGTATCTGTTGCATGCAACTGCCCTCCATTACAGTTCATCTTTGCATGAAATGCCAGCACTAGAACCTTCAAGGCACAATCAAAATTATTTTTTTTATTAAATCTTTGTATTTAAAAAGTTTAAAAAATACAGTACTTCTGAAATCACAAGAATCTGGTCAGACAGTTACTACCATATCAATTGACTGACCTTACACTCTGCACTGTCAGAAGTTTAGAAACAGTGTGTGAGACGCACAAACTGTCAGAGTTAAGGTGACTTCTAAGAGACTGACATAAGCTCAAGTGTAAAACTTGAAAAAGAAAGTAGAACTAAAAAACGGAAAAATGTACATCTTCATAAAAACACATTAGAAATATACAAATTGAATATTCACTTTTAGTTTAAAAATCAACCCAATCATAACTGGTTTGTTTTAAAAATAACTTTTACAAAAAGTAAATAGGCAATTCATGAATGCTTTACAGTTATAAACCACATTTAAGACAAATGTAAGAGATACTGTATGCAGGTATCCACTAGGGATGACAGATCAGTGGGATATCCCTAAAGGAATCAGGACAAAGTATGATTAAATAAAGTGTATTAATAAATAGCACCCTTCCAACACCAACAAACCATAAACAAGGTAAAAGTGAGAAATAACCGTGGCAGTGCAACAAACTTAAAACTACCTAACTAACAAAGTATAAATGGAAAAAAACAGAGGAAGCTCACTTAAACAGGGCAGGATCAAAACTGGGACTGGGAACAAGGGGAGCAGAGCAGGATGCAGGGTACTGGATACAGGATACTGGAGTACTGGATTCACATCACATGCCCCACAGGCAGAGCACTGAGGCACAGATATCGATTAAGGGAGGGATTATATACCTTTCCAGCAGCCAGCAACAGGTGGAGCCTAATTACTAGGATGAGCTGGCTGCTGGGAGACGCCCACTGGTGGCCACCAGAACTGCAGCCTTCAGTTTCGGGAACAACAGTGCCACCACCAGGTGATCCAAGTCCTGACTCGAACCCTGACTATAATATATAACTCCTTCATACTCCAACTACCTATAAATGCATTTTCCCTTGTAAATTGATATACATACAACATATGAGCTGCTCCCCTGGTTTACTGCAGGAGCATGGAGGAATCAGAGATAATAGGGTTATACTGCTGCCTAAAAGTAGATGTGGATACTGGCAAACAAAAAAAAAGTGTCCAGCTTGGCATAACTTTTCCTGATTCCACTGTGTCTCAGTTTTGCAACAAAGCAGTACAGAGAAGAACCACAAACATACAGAGGTTTATGCAACTATTCAGATCACTATATCCTCAGGAATAGCTTTGAAAACCATACCCAGACCAGATGATTGCAGGGCTGGGCACTCAATTCTACATTGTGGTACAACCTCGGATGTAACCTTGTCTTCAAAGAATCAATTTGTGAGTTTCTAAGCCAATCACTAGCAGCTATTTTAAAATATGCTAATGACAGCCAAGCAAGAGAAACAGTTTGCATTAAAAAGAAATGGCCACTCTGAAGGAATTGGTTCCAGGGCAGAAAAACATAGCACATGAACCAAAGAAATTTTTCCTCCACTTCACATAAAACTCAGACTGATGAAAAATTTCATGAAAGCCTTGAACAAGGAATGTGAAAGCTTTCATTATTTGAGAAAAATGTATCCAAAAATAACTTACGACAAGATTAAAGAGGTCATTTTTGTTGGTCCACAGATCATATAGATCAAATACATCAACAAGTTGTTCAAAGATCTGTTAGTGGCATCAGAGAAAATCACCTGAAAAGCATTCAAGGATGTCATTCAGAATTTCCCAACCACTGAGCAGCACACTACATTCAGCTAGTTGACTTCTTAAAGCAAACAGCACCATGTAATGCAACAAATTTTCTGCATTCATACTTGGACTTCTCCAAAAATCTAGGTGCAGTCAATGATGAATTTGGTGAAGGTTTCAACAGGACATTGCCACAATGAAATAAAGTATCAGGACAACTGGAATCTATCAATACTTGCTGACTATAGTTGAACACTGCAGTGGGATGCACCAGACACAAATTAAAATCACCTTAAAAAAGTTTAGATCCAATGAACCCATGCAGCATGTCAGAAACATTATGCAATTTATTACATTATGGTCATTAAACGTTAATCTCATATTTCTCAGTATCCCAACATGATACAGTCATTCTAAAATGATAATTGTGTTCAATTTGAAGGGGTCTATCATAATCAGCAAACAAATCAGTAGGCAAATTTTCAGTTGTCCACTGTTATAAGAACATTTTGTTGCCATTATTTATATTTTTCCATTGTTTTTTCATGGGAAGCAGCCTAGCAAATTGTCCCAAGCTCAAATATCTACATTCCATGCAGTCTTCCTTATCTATGTCTGCTATAGCCCATCCTCAATTTTTACCCTGGAAGATTTCATCACAGTTATACAGAAATTCATGTGCAAAATTGCAATTTTGATTTTAACTCTGACTGAAAAGGTAATAATACCTTCCCCAAAATCATTATATACTTAAAAATAATATTTTTTTTCTGACAATCTCTGCATTGCAGCCTGACATGGCTGCGACATTGTCCTGAGCATAACCTCACAGTTAGCAGGCAGACTTTTTCAACCAGCATCACTTGGATCTAGGGGAATGGGCCCCACACCTGTGTTCCAAAACCTGTGTCAAAGGTAAGGATTTCCAGATGTGGACCACCTTGCTTCAAAATTCCACAGCTGGACAGATTTGTCTCCAGGTAGAAATCCTCTGATGGAAGCAGTGGATGCTTTTGTGGCTCCTTGGCATTAGTGCAACCTATTCTATGCATTTCCTCCCCTGAAATTGCTTCCTCGTCTCATCTGCTCCACAAGATCAAGATGGAGGGCATTTTGTTTATTCCCATAGATGTAAATTGACCAAGGGCAATGTGTTACTCTGACCTGCTCAAAATTCTGGCAGACACTATATGGCCTCTTCCAAATTATCTTAATAAAGCCCAGACCCTGAGCAACAGGATAGAAAGTGAGCAAGTCAACTTCCTGCAAGGTTTACCATTGCACATATGCATTCACCTTTCACTCCATGGTATTTGAATTTGTTTTTCACCTCTTCAAAAACATCCTTTTAAACCTATTAAGGATATTCCCCCTTTCACTATTACTTACAAGGTTACCTCCTTATCACCATCACCTCTAGGGGACATGTGTCTAAACTGGTGACTTTGTTCTTTAAGGAAGGTAGGTGGCTGTAAAAAAAGCTTTTCTAAGTCCAAAGATTATTTATATTACTTAAAATTCAACTATTTATTTATGTGTTGTTTTATTATTATTACTGCATATAGATTATTTATATTACTTAAAATTCAACTATTTATTTATGTGTTGTTTTATTATTATTACTGCATATAGATTATTTATATTACTTAAAATTCAACTATTTATTTATGTGTTGTTTTAATATTATTACTGCATATAACAATCACAAAAGCATTTGTTTATTCATCATTTAAAGTATGAATGAAGGCAAATTTTACATTTTAGTTTTGGATAAAGTGGAGGGGTATTAGAACACCTGTCAGTTTTTATTGCTTTAGTGCCCCTCTTAGGACACAGACAGAAAAAAGAATTCCAGAAAAGCCCCAATGGTGGGTTGTTACAATCAGGAATAGAGGGAAAATCTACCAATGGGAAAAGGAGTTCTAGTGACCCTGGTGACAACCAGGGATTCCCTTACTTTGGAGGGAAAAAGTAAAACCTAACAGGGATTATAACCCTCCATTACACTATCCATAATGAAAAAAAGAGTTCTACTTTAAACCTAAATGATCTTGTGATCCTTTCACACATCACCCACCACTAAAACATCTTTGCTCCCTTTATTCTGATTCTTTCAAGATGATTTGCCATCACAATCTACCATAATTCACCCATGAGTCAGCTGTAAAACATTTAATGTTCTTCTAGTAGTAAGTATTGAAATTCCAAGGCACTTTCTGACTGCAATGAGATACCCCCACCCCTTGCACATGTTTGCGCAGTATTACTAATATGCAATGTAAAATAGTCTTGTTGTCATAAATTAATGATGACATAATATTAGTACAATCACATTTTGCCCAAAATAATATTCCATACACCCAAACATTTTCCCATTTAGTGGATACACATTATGGGTTCATTTCATTTCTTTGTTTTGTTTTTAACCTGTTCCCACCCAGCCAATAGCAAAATTACTTCCAAGCTTGCCTCTCATCTACCTGGGTTGAAGTCATATGACGTCCTTCCAAATCACGCCATGGGGCCGCACTGTGGTGAGATCTGTGTACCTAAGAAACAGCCAATAACAGATCTGTGTATCAGCCCACTGTCAGTACTATGTGACTGCTGTGACCAATCACAGCAGGTCACATGACAATTGTAAACAATGGATGACTTCCTTTAATGCCATCCATTGTATACAATTGTGTCACTTATTGTGATTGGTCACAGTGATCACATCACAATCACAGCCCATCTGTGTCATGTGATTAGCTGTGGCCAGTCACATGTAATTACAATGAAATAACGTGAATTAATCGATTTAATTCAGTTAAATGCTTGCTTATAGCAAAGAAATTCTTTGCTTTAAGCAATCATGATGTGTAAAAAAAAAATGGCCATCAGGTTTGATCGATTTTAAGATATACAATAGTTTGCGGACTCTATAACTTTCCTAAAGACTAAATAATAAATAATAAATACTAATTTGGGTTATTTTCACCAAAGAAATGTATCAGAATACATCTTGGTCTAAATTTATGAAGAACACTTATTTATTTGCAAAATTTTATAACAGAAATAAAGAAAAAATGATACAAAAAAATATAAAACTCAGCGGTGATTAAATGCCACCAAAAGAAAGCTCTAGTTGTGTGAACAAAATTATAACAATTTAGTTTGGGTATAGCGTTGCATGACCGCACAATTGTCATTCAAATTGCAAGATCGCTGAAAGCTGAAAATTGGCCTGGGCAAGAAGGGGGTAAAAGTGCCTGGTATTGAATTGGTTATCCCTCAGGCATGTTATTTAAAGGAACTGCCCCTTAAGCATTATTAAAATGCTGCTCTCTGTCAAATTCAAATCTGTCAAATTTTTTATTTACTTTTTTTCTGTACATGTCCCCAGGCAGTGCCCAGCCCCCCCCCCCCCCATACCATTTTTTTTTACAACTCCTTACTTATTAGCAAGTGGCCATTACTGATTTCTAAGAATGATCTCCTATGACTTTAATTGGGTTTGGATTCGGCTCCTGAACATCAGCACAGTTTGGCGAACCAGCCTCGAACCAAACCCTGCTCATCCATACTAACCACATTGGGTAACACAAATCAGTAATCTTAGGTTGTGGGTAAAAATGTTCAGTGGTGTGTGTGAATCAAATGCATTTCAAATGAAACAGTGAATCTCATCTCCCTGATCCATCACAAACTGTGAACTTATTCACTCTTTAATGGTCATAGTCTTACCATACCAATTTGAAAATATATAACATTAAATGTACAGGATCAAATTTCTATCATTAGAGCCTATACACAGCTTTTGGCATGTAAAGTAACACCACTATGCTGGAATCATGTCCTTGTTTTTCCTGTTCCAAAATGTGCCAAATTTTTTATTGCATTGTAATATATTCTAATGTGCAAATAAACTTTTATGATATGGCTATTCATGCTGTATCCAAACATTATACAGGGAATAGCTGCTTCCATCGATGTTACAGATAGAAACATGCTAATGGTAAATCTGACCCTGAAAATTGACTTTTTTTATCAGCTCTGCCTGAGATTCCAAGCATGCGATGTGATGCAATAAAACTTGAGGCCTGGTTAATGTTTTGGCGCTGTGCCCTCTTCATGGGTATGTTGCACACATCTTATATCCTTACTGAAGTACTGACCCACAATTAACATAACCTAATGACAAGTGAGCAAACCTTATCAAATCTACTTCTGCTCCACTTTGCACTTGCAACATTTATGCATACATATGCATAAGTGCCCCAAAAGTACATTTACTCCACAGCTATCACTGCTAACATTAATCAGACTTCTTTTTGAAGTACTTCATAGAATGGAAGAAATAATATAACGTAAGCCTAAAATGTGGTTGAAAAGTTTACCTAGGTATTTGGTAAATCAAAAGTTGACATGTTCAATAAATCATTTGGATAAAATCCATTTAGCACTATTTGCCATCTTAATACTCTGAATAAGATGATGATAGCACTGGACAGAGCTTACAGTAATTCTGGCTCTTGCAGTTCTGGCAACCTATAATAGTAAGACTGTCCTACTAGCTCTAGCAGTTATGGCTTAACGATAGACTAAATATATATCCTGAATACATCATCTCCCTTATTTATCTGCTTCTGTGCGACATATCGTTACAGGATTATGTTGGTTATTGGTCAGAATTATTATTTTGACTCAAGATATTACTGTTTTCCCAACAGTACATAATTATCACATCATAAAAAGTTGCATAACGAGGTGCTAATTAAGAGCTAGCAGTGAAGCTTGAATTATGAAAACTGTGCAAGTCTACATCCTCATTTACACAAATAGAGTGGATATGTTATGCTGAACACACATGTCATTTGGAATACACAAAGTGCTTACTGATTGATTTTGACAGAATCCATAAAAATGGTGGTGGAGTGCACATATATAATATAGGAGCAATATGCATATTATTAACACATTCTTTATCAATGTTATAATTTATTAAAAAAAGTAGTTTATTTTTCTAATTATGCCAAAAATGCTTTGCTTGCCTCAATAAATCCCCACATTTCCCACATTTGTTATGTGAGACAAAAAAAAGGATCATTTTGTAAATCTAATTTTTGTTCATAAATGTGTAACTTAATAAACTATCTTTTTTTCTGAGGCACTGATCAGCAGTATTGTGGATGGTGTCACCTAGGTTTTTCAACTACACATGGTAGGGGGTTTTGGAGTTTGTGTCTGATATGAAGAAAAAAAAACTTTTTTTGTCTTTTCAGATAATAAGTCATGTTCTGGGTCTTAGAGCCCAGAGGCTTTGAATAATGTTTAATGTAAAAATACTAAATTCCTTGATCTACATTTACTTTGTATCCAGACCTAATTATTAATTTCAGCAGTGCACAGGTCATTTTATATGTGAATTAACTGATGCTTAGGACTCTCACTGCTGTGAAAGCCTGACTCTGAGTAAAAAGGCTGACTGTTGACAGAACACAATGGGGATTATTCACACTACCCACATGCTAAATGTACTATTTTAGTATGGGGGAAGCTGTCAAGCAAGAGGATGGTGTGATGCATTCAATGCATTTCACGGTTTTTCTTTTCTTTTTTTAACTATATTTGAAGTGCACAAAGTGACACTTCATTTATGTCTGCACAGCAGCACAGTGCAGTGCAGTGGCATGTGTGGTTATTAAGTGAGCTGCTGTGCATGCCTGCACTTTTCCATTGTGCACCGCACTGCACATCACACAGGCAATGTGGTGTGAGCAAGGTACAATGAAAACAACTGCTGTGCTGGCTGGCATTTATCCAATAAGGTAAAAATGGCAGTCATCTCACATGATATGAATCAGTCATAAAAAGTACAAGACCCACCCGTTTACTTTGCAGAACCCAATAGTCAAGAACTGGCATGAATTTAGTTAGTGGCTTGGATGTAGGGTTGCCACCTCATCTTAAAACCAAACACATGTTAATTATACAGGTCCTGAGGCTAATTTAATGCACATAATTGAGTTTAATTACCACCTTAATCAGCCATAAAACCTGTGTAATTAATATGTGTTTGGTTTTAAAGGGATGAGGTGGCAACCCTACCTGAACGAGCAGATGTTTTGCTTGTTTCAAGCTATGGACTTGACTGCATTGGACTGCTTTGAGACTAGGTTTGTTTCCTCCTTGCTGAATAAAAATGCAAGACAAAACTGCTTAGACTGTTCCTGTTTTTCCTTGCATTGTGCATGGCTAACCACAGCCTGTTCCCTTTGAGATATATATATATATATACACACTAAATTGCCAAAAGTATTGGGACACCTCTCCAAATCTTTGGATTCAGGTGTTCCAATAATCCCCTCCATGGTCACAGGTGTATAAAATCAAGAACATAGGCATACAGACTGCTTCTACAAAATTTTTTTGAAAGAATGGGTTGCTCTCAGGAGCTCAGTAATTCAAGCATGGTACTGTGATAGGTTATCACCTGTGCAATAAGTTTATCCATGAAATTTCTTTGCTACTAAATATTCCATGATCAACTGTTAGTGGTAATATAACAAAGTGGAAGCAAATGGGAACAATAGCAATTCAGCCACCAAGTTGTAGGCCAGGTAAAATGACAGAGCAGGGTCAGTGCATGCTGAACTATACAGTGCGCAGAAGTCGCCAACTGTCTTCAGAGTCAATAGCTAAAGACCATCAAACTACATGTGGCCTTCAGATTACTACAACAGTGAGTAGAGAGCTTCATGGAATGGATTTCCATGGCTGAGCAGCTGCATCCAAGCCTTACATCACCAAGTGCAATGCAAAGCGTTGGATGCAGTGGTGTAAAGCATACCACCACTATACTCTAGAGCAATGGAGACATGTTCTCTGGAGTGATGAATAGTGCTTCTGTGTCTGGCAATCTGATGGATTTGTCTGGGTTTGGCAGTTGCCAGGAGAACAGTACTTGCCTGACTGCATTGTGATAAATGCAAAGTTTGGTGGAGGGGGGATTATGGCGTGGGGTTGTTTGTCAGGGGTTGGGCTTGGCCCCTTACTACCAGTGAAGGGAACTCTTAAGATGTCAGCATATGAAGACATTTTGCACAATTTCATGCTCCCAACTTTGAGGGAACAGTTTGCGGATGACCCCTTCCTTTTACAACATGACTGCACACCAGTGTACAAAGCAAGGTCCATAAAGACATGTATGATTTCGGGTGGAGGAAATCGATTGGCCTGCACAGAGTCCTGACCTCAACCCAACAGAACATCTTTGGGATAAACTAGTGTGGAGACTGCGAGCCAGGCCTTCTTCTCCAACAGCAGTGCCTGACCTCACAAATGCTCTTCTGGAAGAATGGTCACACTTTCCCATAGACACACTCCTGAACCCTGTGGGCAGCCTTCCCAGAAGAGATGAAGCTGTTATAGCTGCAAAGGGTGGGCCATCTCAATATTGAACCCTACGGACTAAGACTGGGATGACATTAAAGTTCATGTGCGTGTAAAGACAGGAGTCCCAATAATTTTGGCAATACAGTGTATATATATACACACACACAATATATGGAACTGTTAGGGGAAAATGTTTTATATAAAAAAAAAGTGTAAAAATGACAAGGCAATGCTCTAATCATTGTTCAAGGTCCCTGGATGTACGGCTGTTTCCTTTTCTATTGGTTGGGCTAAACAAAGACTATAGGGACATTTATTCTAAAATCACTTATACCAGTAACAATGGAAGAGGATGGTGTAGAGGTTATAATATTTTTGTTGCATGACATAGCAACTAAAGAAAACATTTCCATTCTAAAAATAGCGTACACTTCCCACAGCTGTTGTACAAATCAGGTCTACTCCTATAATACAGTAACCAAATTCATTTCAAGCTCCTTCTGCCATATGTAGTTTTCATACAACAATTTGTTTTGTGAAAAAAAGCTAAACAGTACAGCAGTATTAGCAGCACCTGTTTCTGTGACTCTAGGAGCAGTGAGAAAACAAGGGCTTTGAGTGAAGAGCAGTTCTGTCTGAGGGAAGCAGCTGAACTGAATCATAGCATGTTACCAAGTATTTCCTAAAGGCAGCATTACTGAAGCATGCTTTTAAGCATGTGTTCTCGCATTCTGATGAGTAATTTGCCACTGACTAGAGTAGGTTTCCCTCTTCAGCAAAAGGTTTGAAACCAGATTATTAAGAAATGACAGCAGAACCCAAAGCTAATGAGCTTCCCTGAAGTATTAATAATTAATAGTCAGCATAAATAACACTGTAAAATCTGCACTACAGTTAAGCAACAGAGCCACTAGTCAATGATATATAGCTGATTTTTTTCAGGTTCCTTGGGGGGAAAGGTAAATCCTTACAAGATCGATATATAGACATTTCAAGCTAAATGAGTGAATCTGAACACTTTAAGTGCCTATATGACATGTTATAGCTGATTTTCATAAACAAGCTGGTAAGAAGATAGGTAGCCCTAAGTAATATTATGAGAGCAGAGCTGATAGCATAAGGCAGTAGACACAGAAAGGAATTTACTGAAACTGCTACACACAGAATCTGGTGCAGCTGTGTATAATAACCAGTCAGCTTCCAGGTTTTATTGTCAAAACTTATTTGAAAAAGCTGAAGTTTGAAGTTGATTTGTTATTGTGCAAAGATGCACCAGATCCTGTGTGCTCCAGTTTTAGTAACCCCCCACACTGTATCCTTGCCTGTGAGTTTTAGCCTACTTAAAGTATTAGGACTGTGTGTGTAAATGATTATGTTAAGTTCCTGAATAAATAAAGGGCTGTTTGGTCTTATCCGTTGTGTATTTTGTGCCAAATATGAACTTTTCCTTTTACAAATTAGAAAGCAATTTCAAGTTGCAATCAACAAGTTCGGGAACTCAGACTTATAAAGATGGTAAATATACCTGCAAATGACAGGGTATGGTCTTTCAATGCACACCTCTTTTCAGGTAATACAGTGCATTAGCAAATAGGCATGCACTCCTATTCTCTCTTCCTATTTTTCAGTAGTTCAAACAGATTTGCAACTGTTTAAAGTAATGTGTGTGCTAAACAACATATTGGTTATATATTGACAGTTGACCTAAAGCGGTTCCCCATATAGCTTACTTACTGTCTGTCAAAAAATGACTAGACATTGTCCAACACCCAAGCTGTCATGGATTCTGCACACTGCAATGATGATGACCAACAGTCCTGAAACAACGGTATGCAGTTTTTGTTGTAAATCAGTGTTTCTGGATGTAATATTGGCCAAAGGACACAAAACATTAGGCCTCATGGATCTGCTCACTAAACTGAGAAATTAAACCCCTTTATTTTGTGTAATGGAAGTAAGACAGGCAGATTCTGTAAATCATAAAATGGCTTTACGGTGCTTTGCACTGGTTTAGTGGAATGCTTTTTGATTCCACTCAGTCAATATTTCAGTCACCATACCCATATACTTATTTTCTATATATAAAGCCATAGATACTACGCAGATGATGGCCAACAAGGCTAAAATAGTTTCATACAATTAGAATATTGAATCTGTGCAGTAAATTAATTGTTTTTGATTAAATGTTAGCTCGGGGGAAAATGGAAATGATTCAAGCAAATGTCCCTGCCCACTATCCTAAAATGTGAAATAAACAACCTCATTTTGGATTTGTGTTGTTAGTAATACAAATATATTTACTAAACTGCAGTTAAACTATTTAATATATACTGTATGTAGCATAATGCAATATGCATGCAGTTCTACCCATCATTATCCCATAATAGCTTTAAAAAAAGATTATGTACACCATGCTTGAGGTAATGGACTATTCAAATATACATGTCAACTTGCTAGACACCACAGTATATATCAGAGATGATAAGTTGCACACTCCAATATACAGGAAACCCACTGACAGATGCAACTATCTCAGTGGTTCTAGATTACACCCGCAGGACACCAAACAGGCCATCATACAAAGCCAGGCAAACCGATACCACCAAATATGCTTAAGCTCAAAAGAAAGAAGGTCAGCAGACTAGCAGACTCCTTCCAAAAGAAAGGGTACAAGGACAAAACCATCAATACAAGCATGAACAAGGCCCTGAAAACCTGCAAATCTCCTACAATATAGAGGGAAAAAACAATAACTGTGTACCTCTATGTAACCACATACAACGCAGCACTAGAAGGGATAAGAAAGATGATGATTGATTTACAAACCATCATAACAGAGGATAAAAGTCTGAAAGGAATATTTCAACAACCCCAATACTGGCTTTCAGACAACCACAAAACCTCAGACTAATCAGCAGGAAACTCAATTCTGATTATGAAGTCATGAAGTCACAAATAAAGGAACCACATATTGCAGCAAACAACACTACAAACTGTGCAACCCAATCAATCTATCAAAGAGTGTCGCACACACTCACACAAATGGGACCTTTAATATCACTGGATCATACAACTGCACCTCCAGTAATGCTGTACACCTCATCCAATGCGAACAGTGTAGCAAATTATCTTACGCTGGCAAAACAGGACAGAAGTTGCAAACGAGACACCATCAAAGATCATAAGGAGATGATTTTTGTACACCTGTGGGACATCATTTCTCACAACCAAACCACACTATTGAACTTTGAACCTACTCAGGAAAGGAAAACTTTTGAACTAAGAATGATAATTATATCCCACAAAAGATAACTGACCAAATGTAGACCTGAGTTTTCCTTTACAACCCCCTCTGTGACTGTTACTCCCCTCCAGTCTTTAGTTCTCTCTCTCTGTCTTATCTCACTATCATTTTATTAACTATAGCTGTGTACATTTTTGTGTTGTTTTTTGTCTCTCAGAAAATGCCATAAGCCAGCCATAGGTGATGCAATTTTCTTTCCTGCAAGCAGAGGATGCAGGAAAGAAATTCTCTTGATTCCCCCACTGTGTTGATGGGGCATCCCTCCCATGGAGCTATTCTGTTCTCCCAGTGAGGTGCCACAGAGGGTGGGGGTGGCATGGAGGGAGCCATCCCAGCTAGGAAAACACAGTGATTATTGCTAGTGGCTATAGCCGCTGGCAATAATCGCATGAAATATGAGACATGCTGGTTGTACCCAAATCAACAATCAATTTGGGTACAGTCAGCCTGCCCATAGATGGTTTGCGATTTTGATTGGAGATTTTTGTCAGAAAAAAACGCTGAACTCACCTAAACTGTGTACAAAAACACACTACATAAGGGAACTGTTTTTTTTTAAGCCCAGTGTGCATGGAGCCTTAAACATTTTAGATTGTTTTGCAAATATTCCTGATACGTTAAACACACTAGCAATAAAAATGCAAAAGAACAATTAAGAAGTGGTCATGGGTAGGTTTTATATTGTTTTGATGCTCTTGTTAAGCAGTAGAAAGAGGAAAATATTAATCATGCTATGAATTTATAGTAAACAATTTGTCTTATAATCCATTTACTCCTGTCAAAGTTACACAATTAGTCAGGTTGAAAGAAGGCATACATCCATCAAGTTCAACCAATAAATACATTGAGAACTTCTATATGCAGAACACTTTACCCTCTGAAGATCCAAAGGAAGGCATGATCCAATTTTCTCCAACAGGTTTAAAAAAATCAGGCAATTAGATATTCTCTGGATCATCAATCCCTGGTGATATAATTCATTAAATGCAAAAGCCAGTTATTTTCTAAATGCATGCAGATTTTTCAAACATTCAACTGATCTGGATAGAATTAATTTGTGAGGGAGTCTATTCAACATTTTCACATTTATAACTGTGAAGCCTTTCTGTATGCCGAGTGTAAACCGTTTTTTCTCCTGATGCAAACAGTTCCCCCTTGTCCTGTTCTAATGTATGGACCATTTATATACAGAATTTACGCATTGTGATCATATTCCCCCTCAAATGCCACTTCTTAAAAGAGAGTAAATTCAGTTTAGCTAAACATAGATAAGGTCATCCATGCCTCTTCTTAGTTTAGTTGCCCTTCCTTGCACTCTCTCCAGTTCCCTAAAATTCTTTTTGTGAACTGGCACCCAAAACTGAACTGCATATTCCATATGAGGTGTTAACTGCTGTCCAAAACTGAAACATCATATTCCAGATGATGTCTTGCTAATTTTTTGTACAGGAGCAAATTTATGGGGTTAATTTACTAAAGGCAAATATACTGTGCACTGCAAGTGCAGTTGCTCTAGAGTGTAGTAAATGAGGTAAAGCTTCATTTTGCAAAGAATATATTTATATACTTATTTATAGACCAAATGGCCAAAATGCCAGGCCTTCTGAAAACTCTTAAAAGAAACATTTCAAGGCAAATGTATTAGAATTTTCATTGTTAACATAATTGTACAAGTTCCAGAGGGCAAGTCTATTACATGTATCATATGTAAACAGGGACAGGTCACACACAAAATAAAGTTTGCAAAATATTAAGACATGTTGAAACACCTATAAAGTTTATGGAAAAAAAAAGCTTAAAAAGACTATTGGTTTTTTTTAAAGAAACCTCACATCTATAAAGTAGACTTTTAGGGCTCATTCACATCAGCCCTGTCGGGCTGTGTTGCCTAGCAAAGTCCACTGCATGGACAAGGGAATCTGCCTTATATCCTATTCTTTGGACATAATGGTCTTGATTTAATCCACATGTCATAAAGGCAATGGTCTGCCTTCTACTCTAATTCACTCTAAAATTTTCACTCAACAGCATAAAATTACAGTTTTAAGAAAATGCGACGTATATTTCAAAACAACAGTAGTTTAACACTACTCACATAGTGAAGCCACTATTTCTACTGTAAGAAAATATTCAAGTAATTGTCTTCTGGAGCGAGACATAAATCTTTTAAGTGATCCTAGCTTGATGTATCAGAAAAACTGCAGGTTATTTTGTGAAATGAGATATTAAACTGCCTAATACAAAGCAAGCTCCAAGAGAAATCATTTTTCCTTCAGCAAAAAAAAAAAATCAGTTTCATGGAATACAGCTTACTTTTAAACAGAGTTTTAGATTGCAAACCAACATTGTTTTGTTAAAAAAAAGGATTTGTGTTTGAACTACACTGAACTCCTACGCAGCATACACCAACAGAGTAGACAGAGAAGACTACTGATAAGTTCTAGTAACCCCAAGCAAAATTAAAATGTAAACAAACTATTTCACTACAGAATTTGAAAAAAAGCTACTCTAAAATCATTGTTTGCTAATATTATCCATTTCCTTATCACACTTCTCTGACATGCTCCCACCACCTTGCTCTACATATCATAAAACTCTCTAATAATTTACTAACTGCTAAAACAAATGTCCACAATTCCACACTCTTGCTACTAGACCTTCCTGTGGTCCTTAATACTGTTGACAATCTGCTCTTCCTCAATAAACTCCACTCCCTTGACCTCCAATATTCTGCTCTTTCCTCATTCTCCTCCTACCTATCACAGCACTCCTTCATTGTTACCTACAACTCATTCTCCTCCTCTCCACTTTCTCTTTCAGTGGGAGTCCCCCAGGGCTCTGTTCTTGGACCCCTTCTCTTTCTACACCTCCTTCCTTGGTCACATAACAATAACCTCCCATGGCTTCCAATACCATCTCTATGTTGATAACAACAGTAAATATCCTCTTGCGCTTATTGCGAAAGTCACAAACATATACTAAAGCTGCTGCCACTTGACTTAAACCAATAAGTAATATTGCAAAATAACTTTGAATAGTGCAGCGCTATAAACAAAATCTATCTAATAAGTAAAAATAAGTGTTAAATATTGCTTGCCATGCAAACACAATGGTGCTCAGTGAAAAATTATTGCAAACAAATACATCTCATTCAACAAATATATAAGTGAAACATAACCTTATTATGGTGACAAAATACAAATAGTAGTGAAGTGGTTCTTTAAGGAAAAAAAACATCCAGTGCTATATATCAATCTCTAAAAACACACTGTATGTGACCAAACAGCAAACAAATCAAATTCTGTGTTATTTGTAAACATAAAGTCCATGCAAGTGAGACCGTGCTGATGTGATCTTCACTCCAGTGAAAATTAAACAGAAATCCTCAAATGGCAGCAATGCCTGCTCACCTCCACACATTGACCCGCGCAGGGCCACAGGGCTATAATTAATAGTAACAGATCCTCTCCACTTCACTCCTCATCACAGGGACTTTGGAATAGGGTAAAGACCTCTGCCCAGCGCACCTTATTCACTCCACCTCCACTCAAGATTGCATATATAGGGACTAAAGCAAGAAACCTTCCATAGCGCAGTATCTTTTTATTTAAATTGCAGATAAAAGTAGGTAAAGCACTCACATGTATCCCCAGTAACAAAAACGCCTGTCACCACATCCTATGGGTGTACTGCATGGTATACTGGGTGTAGAAAGATGACCGCTACCGGACGTGCGTCACCTTGTACCGGAAATGGCGTACCGAAGCATTGCGTCACGTGACTCGTGACTTCATCAGGGTTGAAGTCACGAGTCACGTGATACACCCAGTAGACCCCCAACTTGTTCAGAATTACAGACCAATCTCCCTACTTAATACAGATATAAAACTTTACGCCAAATTAATAGCCCAAAGATACCCTACCTACCCACACTAATCCACCCAGACCAAGTAGGATTCGTCCCTGGTCGCCAAGCGCCTGATGCAACGAGGAGACTCATCTCTCTCCTACATACATTAGAAACCACTAAACGACCCTCTCTACTTTTATCCCTTGATGCTGAAAAAGCGTTTGACCGAATCCACTGGCTCTTTATGAAACTCACGCTTCAAAAATTTGGAATCACAGACTGGATGCTATCAGCAATCCTTGCCCTTTATTCCACCCCTTCGGCGAGAGTACTAACCAATGGAACACTATCACAGATTTTTCGCATCTCCAATGGTACCAGACAAGGTTGCCCCTTATCCCCCATAATCTTCACCCTACTTATTGAACCATTAGCCTCGAAACTCAGAGATGACCCAACATTCACAGGAATCTCCCATTTCAAAAAAGAACACAAAATCAGCCTATTTGCAGATGACATAATACTAATGATTACCAATCCACACAAATCTCTCCAAACGATCCAAACGCATCTTCAAAAATACTCAGAAGTGTCATATTACAAACTCAATGCACCTAAATCCTCAATCTTGAATCTTAATATACCTGCTAAATCCCAGAAAATACTCCTCAAAAACTTTCCCTTCTCTTGGGAACACCACAGCATCCCGTATCTGGGAATTAAACTCACCACTTCGACAGACCAACTTTATACCTCAAACCATAAACGACTACTTGAATCCATCCCTCAAGAAATTAAAAACCTACGCACGTCTACATTATCGAAATTAGGAAGAGTAGCTGCTCTAAAAATGTGCATACTGCCCAAAATCCTTTACATTTTTTGCACACTTCCTATACCTGTCCCCAATGCTTTCTTCTCCAAACTACAAGCTATACTTGCCAAATTCCTCTGGAACTCAAAGAAACCCAGGTGTACGACAAACCTCCTTATACGCCCAACCTCTAGAGGAGGGGCGGGTCTGCCACACTTAAAATCATACTATAATGCAGTACTCATAGACCAGCTCTATTTTTGATGGCATCCAACTACTGAAAAAACATGGTCCACTATAGAAACACTCCCCTATCTTCTGACTCCATTACGTGACATTTTGTTCTTGCCACAACCTTCTCAACCCAAAAATTTACCCACACACCCTTGTATCCGGGCTTCCCTACAAGCCTGATACGACCTCTTATTAACTAACTCACCAGATTCTAAAACAATACCTACTCCAATCACCGTGCTACACTTTATCACCCCCTCTTTGAACCTCTCACAATGGGAAAATCAAAAGATACTCTGTATACGAGATCTTTATACAACCCACAAAATAGACGCCTTCCCGACCATCCAAGAGAAGTTTCACCTCCCTAAAAGTGAAATCTTCACATACCTGAGGATAATTCACTCTCTACAGGAGACAAATATTCCGCCTCATTTGAAAGTTCCTAATACCACATACCTCTTTTTCAATAAACCACAATACCCTAAGAAAGGGATTTTGACCTTTTACATGCTTATATCCGGGGCTCTGTTTACCCTACAATCCACCTCTATATCTAACTGGGAGAAAACTCTTTCGCAAACAATTCAATCCCACATATGGGAAAACACCTTCAACATCACATACTGAGCATCTAGATGTAGCTCCCACTGGGAATCATACCTGAAAATCCTACACCAATGGTATTTTACACCTATAAAACTCTCTATATATTACCCATACCACTCACCCGCTTGTCGGAGACAGAGAAATAGGATCAACCCTACATATACTCTGGACCTGCAAATCCCTAAGATCGTACTGGAATAGCATTTTCCGCTTGATCTTGTCAGTTGAAGGAGCCCAAGTGGCTCCAAATCCTGCCCTCGCACTCCTCCATGTAGGAATCAACAAATTTAGTACTAAATCCCGAACCATCATTATCCACATATTAGCAGCTGCTAAACTTAACATCACTAAACTATGGAAATCTTCCACAACTCCTTCCCTCTCTGCCCTTATAGCGGACCTGAACTTCCAATGCGAAATGGAAAGAACATCGACCCTCAATAACTCCTCCTATCATAAATTTAATACCCAATGGTCTTGATGCTTACAAAACCCCAACTGTTTTATACGTTGATAAAATATACATAAATATATAATCCTCCGACCCCCTTGTCCTAGACTGGTGTCCCCCCCCCCCATCACTCCCTCCCTTGTCCTGTTCCACTTTTTATAACACTCACACCAGTTTGGTTCACACTAAACAAACAGCACCTTTTAAGAAACTTGATTTTGCCCATACATCCCCAGCCAATTGGTGGGGAATCCTTTTATCCCCTTCACTGGATGTTTATATGTACCCAACTGTGAACCGCATTGATTGATGATTGATTTATGATATATATTGTATTCTACTTAAACTTTTCAATAAAAATCATTTGAAATTTATTGCATAGTCAACTCTGATGCAAACACTGAAAACTGAGCATAAAATGTTTCAGGGTTTCTAAAAATACAGCAACATTTCCAAAAAAGTCACTTTGAATTATTTCTGCTTGGTTGTTCGCAGACACTGTTTTAGAAATGGCTCACAGGGTGTGATAGAGATGTCTGCAAGTTTAAAAAAGAGATGCAGATCAAGAATGTTTTGGTATGCAGTGACAGATAATCTGTAAAAAGATTTTTTTCCATACTTTAGTGTATTTACTTGCTATGGTAATACGTTTGTGTGGCCACGCCACAGGATTGACCTATCTGCTACCAAGCCATGGTATAGCAAACTACAAGAGCCCTGATTCACGGTTTATATATGACATATAGTATAGTTCACAAAACAAACGGCAATATTCTTCCAAAATATCTTGTGTTTAAAGCTGAATCCTGTAAAAGTAATCTGTACATAAACAATGTAGACACAATGCAGACAGTTTCACAGAAATATCACAAGATAGGACATAGGGGAGCAAGAAAGACAGCTATTAAGAGTGAGCTGCTGGGTGGGAGACTTTTGATCCAAATTCCATGTTTGTTCACTGCTCCATAGAGATAAATGAATGCTACACCACAGTAACTCTTGGGGGCAACAATAATCTGTTATTCAGTAAATTGTAGACATGCAGACTAGTTTTGGTTGAAAATGAATCATAATATTGCTCTCTTTGCCATATATAGTGGCTTTAGGATATCTGAAGACCAGGATTTATGAATGACTATTCAAGGCATTAATGAATACCAAGACCTCTTAGAGAACATGTCACTCACAAGATGGCAAAAGAAGAGAGCTCAAACCATGCTTGGTAGTAGAACATGTAATAGTAATTGTTTTTAAATCATAGCATGACTTAATAAACATAGCTGACACAAGTTATAGGAAAATATTGAGTTCTTAATGGCACCCACAAAGTGTATTGGGCAGTATTTGATGTTTTTAAAACAAAATAATGTGGAACTGGTTGCTATGTGATTATGTGATGCAAGCAGCAATTTGGGAAATGGGATTCACACTTGCATTTGACAAGAGAAAAGCATGCCCTCCATCAGGGGTAATGGCATGCCTGCATTTTGCTGGCGCATGACTTTTGGCAAAAACATAAAAAGGCAAACACATAAAAAGGATCAAAGGTCTACTTTAAATGTCCTGTAGAAAATAAAACTGCTGCAGTTGATCAAGGTCAAACAGCTGTAATGCTAAATGTTAAGCCCATCTGTCAGCTTCTATAGTCATAATACAAGCACTAATATTGCCCCTTGTGGAAATTTGACTCTGACAACTGTTTTTTTTATTAAAAAATAGTTTTTCAGAAACTCGTGTCATGCTGCTGGATCAGCAGGTGTACATAGTAACAAAAGTGAATTCAATATGATTGCATTTAATTAGATTAAAATATATACAGACATAGGTGCAAATAAGAAGTCTTAATTTTTCAAAGATAATATTGTTTTCCTGTTTGTACAAATTTTATGTGCCTATTTGATGTAAACAGTCTTATTGATTTCAATATACTCAAAGAAAACAGCAAATGAAACAGGCCATCACACATTACAGCCACCATAAAATCACTGCAATGAAATTATAACATCAAGACATTAGAAAAAATGGTTTGAAACTGGCAGCAGTTACCATGCATTTACATTGATTCTAAGGATACCGTGTGGCTTTTTTAACATGGCGTGGAGGAAGAATATCATTTTTAGTGCTTTAACCGCTTGCCCTTTTACTGCTACAGGACAACAGACTACCTGCACAAAATCACGTACATTTTTATATGTGATCCGTTCTCCTGTGGCATTCATGGGCAGGGGGCATGTGCCCCCCACCAGCCCAGCGGTTCTGTGATTCGGTACAGCACCAATCACTCACCAGATTCAGGCAAATGATGTTTGCCTGGATCTGCTGATTGGCTGTACTGAATACGAGCTCAGCAAGTGCCTGTGTTTATATTACACAGGCACAGGAAATGATGCAATCTTCTGGAGCACATTCCATTCCAGAGAAAGTGGAAAACAGATCCAAGCAGCACACATTTGCAGTGAAAGCACTGCTAGGTCACATTTAACCCCTTGATTGCCCCCAGTTAACCTTTCACTGCCCTGTCACCAGTGTCATTATTACAGTGTACAGATTATTTTACTGATCACTGTATTAGTGGCACGGGTGACTTCAGATAGTGTTACCGTTAGTTAGGTTCCCATAAGCGCAGTACAAGCTGGTGCGTTGGCTAGCACAAGTAGTGTCCTGCAGCCACTAAGATTTTGAACTCCGGCCCATACAGCCCATAGTTTTCTTCCAGATGTGCTGACAAATACTGATTGGCAGCCCACAAATTTTGTAGCACTCGTACTTCTCCCATTCACTTCCCAACCCAAAATTCAGGTGGAAACAGCAAAATGAACTATTCCCTTTGGAGCTGTTTTTATAGCAAAATCTGTATGGATTGTGGATCAAAACAATTTATATGCACAAAATTGTATCGCTGCCAACCCAAATTCAAACCTTGTCAGACTATTTGCATGGAAACCTATTACGGTTTCCAAATTTAAAGTTTTTTTGGACCTAACCCTCAAAATCACTAAAAAGAATGAGTTGCAGTTGTATTGGTCCATAAACCCAATTCATCATATGCACATGTTCTCTGCCAACATGGTCAGGCAAAGATATGAGAATATAATGTGATTTATGCATTTCAATGACAATACACTCTATAGTCCTCGGGGTGATCCTGAATATGATAGGCTGAACAAAATTTGGTCCCTCATAAATGATCTTAACCATAAATTTGTAGATGTGTATACTCTGCAGCAAAACATCTGTGTTGATTAGTCATTAATTTTTCTGGCTGCCTTGCATTCAAACAATTTCTCCCCAGCAAGCTTGCCAGATATGGGGCCAAAATGTATTAAACCTGTGAGAGGGCAACAGGCTATACATGTAATTTTCAGATTTATGAGGGAAAAGATAGTCATGTGAAGCCCCCCGGTTGCCCAGACTACATGGGGAGCAGTGGCAAGATAGTTTGGGACTTGGTGTCAGCCTTTTTTCCATATGGGGTACCACTTATACATGGACAACTTTTATACAAGCGTGCCACTATTTAAACATTTGTACAATCTTGGAATTGGCGCATGTGGTACTGTGGGACCTAATCAATGGAGCTTCCCCCAACAGCTTGTAAATACCTGTCTTAGAAAGGGGAGAAAGCCTGTTGAAAAATTATGAGTTGCTTGCAGTGAAGTTGAAGGACAAACGGAATGTTTTCATCCTGTCTTCCATTTATGCAGACACGACCATCCAAATTGCCACAGCAGCTGGTGTTGTTGAGAAGCCCCTTTATGTCCATGACTATAACCTTAACATGGGAGGGGTGGAATTCCAGGAAGAGATCACCATGGCCCTTTTGCATTCAGAAAGTGCTATGGCCCAAACCCCCAACCCAGATGCAGTGAGCAGGCTGCCTGAGAGGCATTTTCCTGATGCCATTTCTGGTACCCCAACTCAAAAATCACCCCAAAAAAGATGTTGTGTCTGCCTCAAGGACTGCTTCTGTTGCTGCCACACACTAACGGAGTATTAGTATAGGGTACATCATGGCACAGTCTAGGGCAGATATGTACAGAGGCTCTCAAAAAATGTTAGGTAGTCAGGAATCGCATTTTGAGAAACCCAAACATCTGGATTTTAGTTTTTAAAAAAAACTTGATAAGTAAAATTTAAAAATAAAGAAAAAAGTAAAAAAAACATTAAAAAGTAAAAAAAATATAAACAATAAAAAAACAAAAATAGTTCTATTAGTTTTGTTGATAGTTTTGTGATAGTTTTATTGAGTTACTGTTTTATTGTTAACTTTTGTTTTTTTTTTTTTGCAGGAATGCCATTCAGCTGCAGCACTGATCTGTTTATTCTGAAAGCGACAGGGTGTGCTCTCAGAGTATATGTCAATGTGTGTAGCACTGCTAGATGAGATTATTTCATTTGCAGTTAAGAAAGAATTTATATTCCCAAGCATGGGGGCCTGGGGTGGCAAGTGGGTGTATCACTCCTATGCTTCTGCATATAGTTTTTTTCATATTTTTGGCACATATTTCAATAAAAAAGTTATTTTGTGAGTTACTGTTTTATTGCTACTGTTTTATTGTTAACCGTTGTTTTCTTTGCAAGCACGCCATTCAGCTGCAGCACCAATCTGTTTATTCTGACAGCAACAGGGCATGCTCTCAGAATATACGTCAGTGTGTGCAGCACTGCTGGATGACATTTTTCATCTGCAGTTAAAAAAAGAACATATATGCCCAAGCATGGGGGCCTGGGGTGGCCAGTGGGTGGATTGCTTCTATGCTTCGGCATATATTTAAAAAAAAAATTTTGGCAGAGATTTCTTCATCCATCAATTGATGTAAATAGAGGAATCTGTTAGGTTCTTTTTTTTTCAGCCAT
Source organism: Staurois parvus (assembly GCF_062004578.1). Classification (NCBI taxonomy): domain Eukaryota; kingdom Metazoa; phylum Chordata; class Amphibia; order Anura; family Ranidae; genus Staurois; species Staurois parvus. Next base: position 7,953,121 of record NW_028318492.1, on the reverse strand, counting down.
GAGCTGAACAAAGAAAAAACATTTCATGTATGTCCAACATTAGAAGTTGGTGGATGCAGGGAGGTATATTCTAAGGATGGGAATACCACACTCTTTTTCTAGCAGAGATTTCTTCTCTTTTTTTCATTCAGCCCACAGGCTGCTTAAAAAAAGGAACATAACACATAAGTGCAATAAGGACCTCCGGCGTACTGGTACATCACTGGACTTTGAGTGGTGCAGCTGCAGGCATCATCCTGGTATAATTTTTTTCAGCCGGCGATTGGCTTTCATGTAAAGCAATAATAGTGGCTAATTAGCCAGAGCATTTCTTTTACAAACTTCCTTGCATGGCTTTCTTGGGCAGTCCCGTGCCATCGGGCAACCTGAGAATGCAGCCAACATTTTAGCCAGCTGACCATAGAGCTGATTGGAGAATGGAATTATGCCAATCATCTCTATAGTCTAAGAAACCAGAAGCTACAAGCATTTCATCACTTCAGTTTCACCAGATATAAACAGCTCCATTTTTAAATTGGGAAAGCATCTCATCACACCAATCTTGTGAGATCAGATGAATTAAGGGCAGAGGAGATATCTAGAGTCTACTAGATCCCAGATTTCTCAGAAAAGAATACCTGTTACTGCTTATTGCTATAAAAGGGGATATTTACAATAAAAGTGATTAGAAAAATGAGTGTAAAAATAAAAAAAATATAAAAATACATTTTTTAAAAAAGCACACCATCCCCATGCCCATGCAAGTAACAGTGTATGCAATCATCGGCCCCATGTCAGTATGCAAACATCAGTTGAACCATGTATTTGAAGTATCGCTGCAAATGTCACATTGAGGGCAGTAATTCTAGCACTAGACCTCCTGTGTAAATCTAAAGTGGTAACCTGTAAAGGCTTTTAAAGTGTCGCCTATAGATATTAAAAATCAAAATGTATGTAATTTGTCGCCATTGCATGGGGTGTGCACAGTTTTGAAGCATGTCATATTTGGTATCTATTATGCATAACATCATCTTTTACATTTTTCTAAACAATTGGCCAATATATTGTGATTTTGTACATTAAAATTCAATTAAGTGTATTTTTTTTTAATTTGTGTTTGAAAAATCGCTGCGTTAGTACTGTGTGACATAAAAAATTGCAACACCCACCAGTTTATTCTCTAGGGCATCTGCTTTAAAAATGTATAATGATTTGGGGTTCAAAGTAATTTTCTAGCAAAAAAATACAGATTTTTTTCCGGTAAACAAAAAGTGTCAGAAAAGGCTTGGTCTTCAAGTGGTTAGAAGAGTGAGTGATGTGTGGCATAAGCTTCTAATGCTGGGCATAAAATGCCCTCTGCCCCCCAAATGACCCCTTTTTGGAAAGTAGACACCCCAAACTATTTGCTGAGAGGCAATACTCCCCAAAATACATTCTGCTACTTCTCCCGAGTATAGGAATACCACATGTGAGAGACTTTTTGGCAGTCTAGGACCCCAAAATCCAATAAGCACCTTTTTAAAGGGCTTTATTTCCTCATTACCCTTCCTGACTACCTATCACAGTTTTGAAGGCCCTGCAATGACAGAATAGTACAACCCCCCCCCAAATGACCCATTTTTGTAAAGTAGATACACCAAATAATTTGATAAGAGGCATGGTGAGTATTTTTAAGATCTTGTTTGTTGCCACAAGTTTTTGGAAAATGGAGAAAGAAAACAAAAATATATATTTTACTTTTTTTCTTTCACAAAACCTTGTGAGAAAAAAATTAGATCTGCAAAATGAGTTCATGTTGTCTATATGGAGGAGGTGTAGTGTTATTTGCCCTAGGCTCCAAGTGTTCCCCCTTGACCAATGTAATTTTTAATCCAAACCTCCCAGATAGTCTGGCTTGTGTGTGTCCTTGGGCTGAGGCTAACCTATTCCTATTCCATTTGGTCAATCCAACGACTCACAAGATTAAATATTTCCCTGACATTCAAAAAGCAGCTTGTATGCCACCCCACTGGTATATTGTTTATCTACAGATACGTCATTTTTTCTCCTCCAAAGCCTCTTCTCTGACTCTTGAGAAACCTACCCCTTTTGAGTGTATCTGCATCCAAGGCCCATACCAACGGGGCATAATATCTGCTTTGTATAAACTGCTTTTAGATGCCTGTCCCCCTTCTATTGATACTCACCTTTACACCCTGTTCCAAATTATTATGCAAATGATATTTTTCTCATTTACCTAAATAATTGATGTAAATAACAGTCGGCATAATTCTCATGTTATCAACTATTAAGAGTACAATTTACATTTTATTGAACAAACCTCCTAATGATAACAGGATTTTTGTTAAACATAAAAAACTTACACTGCACTGTTCTAAATTATTACGCACAGTAAGTTTCAAAACACTTTATAGGTTGTAAAGAACTGAAAATTGTCATTTGTTGTGTTTGCAGCATATTTACTGAAATCAAAAGCTATTTCAATCAAACTTTTAACAACATTTTAACTTTTTAAATTTTAACAGGTCACGTTACATTGTAACATAGGATCCCTTATTTGATAGCAGCTTCACAAGTCTTGCATCCATTGAACTTGTGAGTTTTTGGACAGTTTCTGCTTGAATTTGTTTGCAAGATGTCAGAATAGCTTCCCAGAGCTGCTGTTTGGATGTAAACTGCCTCCCACCCTCATAGATTTTTTGCTTGAGGATGCTCCAAATTTTCTCAATAGGATTGAGGTCAGGGGAGGATGTAGGCCACACCATGACTTTCTCTCCTTTTATCCCCATAGCAGCCATTGATGCAGAGGTATTCTTTGCAGCATGAGATGGTGCATTGTAATGCATGAAGATAATTTTATTACGGAAAGCATAGTTCTTCCTTCTGTACCAAGGAAGAAAGTGGTCAGTCATAAACTCCACATACTTTGCAGAGGTCATCTTTACACCTTTGGGGACCCTAAAGGGGCTGACCAGCTCTGTTCCCATGATTCCAGCCCAAAACATGACTCCACCACCGCCTTGCTGATGTCGCAGCCTTGTTGGAACAGGGTGGCCGTCCACCAACCATCCATTACTCCATCCATCTGGACCATCCAGGGTTGCACGGCACTCATCAGTGAACAGGACTGTTTGAAAATTAGTCTTCATGTATTTTTCTGCCCAATGCAGCCATTTCTGCCTGTGAGCATTGGTTAGTGGTGGCCGAATAGAAGGTTTATGCACAGTTGCAAGACTCTGGAGGACTCTACACCTTGAAGTCCGTGGGACTCCAGAGGCACCAGCAGCTTCAAATATCTGTTTGCTGCTATGTAATGGTATTTTAGCAGCTGCTCTCCTGATCCGATGCATGGATCTGGCAGAAATGGCCTGGACAGAAAGGGGGGTAAATCTTTTGAAGGGAAAGCTGTTAAACTACTAAAAGGTGAAATATGATTGGTTTCTGTGGGTTACTGTGCTTTAAAAAAATTACAGTTTTGTATTTGTTATTCACATCTATATTTGTCAGCTTTTTAAAATTTAAGACTTTACACCACTATATGTGAACAATGATTATAAAATGTCAAACTTTGTTGTTAAACAGCTTAGATGTTTATATCACTCTATGGCTTATTCCTGAAAAATAAGTATAGCAAAAGTGAAGGCATTGCTTTTAGCAAAACACTAGTTTTTTGTGTCCCATACTCTGGAACTCCTTACCTCCTATCAAACTATTTCCTACTCTAACAACCTTTAGGCGATCCCTGAAAACCTCTATCAGAAAAAACTATCCTGCCTCCACCTAACAAATAATTTAGTTTCCCTATCGGCTCATCCGCCACAGTAGTTATTTCTGTATAACTTGACCCTCTCTCTTAGATTGTAAGCTCTGATGAGCAGCACCCTTTGATTCCTTTTGCATTAAATTGTATTGAAACTGTCTGCCCTCACTTTGTGCTGCTCAAACTGTTGGTGCTATATACACTCACTGGCCACTTTATTAGGTACACCTTGCTAGTACTGGGTTGAACCCCCTTTACCTTCAGTACTTAATTCTTCATGGCATAGATTCAACAAGGTTTTGGAAACATTCCTCAGAGATTTTTATACATATTGACATGATAGCATCACACAGTTGCTGTAGCTTTGTAAGTTGCACATCTATGATGTGAATCTCCCATTCCACCACATCCCAAAGGTGCTCTATTAGATTGAGATCTGGTGACTGTGGAGGCCATTGGAGTACAGTGAACTCATTGTCATGTTCAAGAAACCAGTTTGAGATGATTTGAGCTTTGTGACATTGTGCATTATCCTGCTGAAAGTAGCCATCAGAAGATGGGTATACTGTAATCATACAGGGATGGACATGGTCAGCAACAATACTCAGGTAGGCCATGGCATTTAAACAATGCTCAATTGGTACTAAGGTGCCCAAAGTGTTACAAGAAAATATCCCACACAACATTACATCATCACCACCAGCCTGAACCATTGATACAAGGCAGGATGGATCCATGCTTTCATGTTGTTTATGCCAAATTCTGACCCCACCATCTGAATGTTGCAACTGAAATCGAGACTCATCAGACCAGGAAAAGTTTTTGCAATCTTCTATTTTCCAATCTTGGTCAGCCTGTGCAAATTGTAGCCTCCATTTCCTGTTCGCTGACAGGGGTGGCACCCGATGTGGTCTTCTGCTGATGTAGCCCATCTGCTTTAAGGTTCAACATGCTGAGCATTCAGAGATGGTATTCTGCATACCTTGGTTGTAATGATTGGTTATTTGAGTTACTATTGCCTTTCTATCATCTCAAACCAGTCTGCCTATTCTTCTCTGACCTCTAACATCAAAGGGGCATTTTCATCCACACAACTGCTGCTCACTGAATATTTTCTCTTTTTTGGTCCATTTTCTGTAAACCCTAGAGATGGTTGTGCATGAAAATCCCAGTAGATCAGCAGTTTTTTTAAATATTCAGACTAACCTGCCTGGCACTAACAACCATGTCACATTCAAAGTCACTTAAATCCCCTTCCTTCCCCATTCTAATGCTTGGTTTGAACTTCAGCAAGTCATCTTCATCGTGTCTAAATGCCTAAATGCATTGAGTTACTGCCATGTGATTGGCTGATTAGCAATTTGTGTTACCAAGCAATTGACCATGTGTACTTAATAAAGTGGTGAGTGTAAATCCTGAATAATAATGATAATAATAGTAATAATAAAAAGGTCTTTACCCTGTAAGAATACATGATGGTGTGCCTTGACATGGCGCCTTGTTCCCATGTTGAGGCAACTAGAGATTTCATTCTCTTGGGGGCCAGATATGGGTTGTCTGTAGGGAGCCTACTAGAATCTTTAAGCCCCATTTATCATAAGTGGTCTCTGATTTTTTCCCCCCCAGAGCAATAAGTATGCAATACACAAGTATGCCTTCTTACTCATTTATCCCAAAATGTAAAAATACCATAACAAAGTCCCTTATTTAAAAAAATGTAAACAAGGTCCCTCAATGTAAGTCCAATTTCAATCACGTCTTCAAGTGATGTAGATCCTTGTCAAACATCATGACTTGCCACCAAGGCAACCCACTGTCTGACAATGTTGCCCCTCCACGTCAACGACGCACTGCATGATGATACTTCCTCTCCACTACTCAGGTTGCAAATGACAGATTCCTGCCTGTTGGTGCTTTTAAACATGACTGTATTTTGGTCAATGATGTTGTTTGTGTTCCTTGCTGGTTTGTTTACAGACAGAAGCTGGGTGTTCAGAGCAAGTGAACTGGTCCATTTTTCCGAACCATAAGCAGGCTGTGTTCAAAGCTCATCCCTAAATATTACTAAGGTAAAAATACATAGTTAATCAAATACATTTTGACCATGAGATTTGAATGTTGAAATATACTATATAAGGGCAGAAGAGACCTGTTAACTTAAGTGTTTGAAATGTAATAATAAAAAAATACATTACTCTTCACAGATATCACACTGAGACTGCTGAGATACAGTACTGTATTAATGTCAACAGGCACATTTCAAACTTGTATTGTGCGCTGTACGTGTGTCTCAATACCAGTTTTACTGGGCCAGTAATACATGTAGTATTTTCATCACTGGGCATTAATACCATTTTTTTACATTTGAAACTTAAGTTTGCAATTCATTCAAGGCTTTACCATGTAGATATGCTACATTCATCACACACATGTTATATTAGCTTGCTGTGTTTTGAAGTTAAATCACAAAGATAATTGCACAGTTGTGTTTTCTCAAAATACTGGCCGCTTCAAGCTGGTATTAACTGTACGTTTCAGTGAGGATATGCCTACTGAGGACAACAGTAAATTGAATTATTTAATATGGAGATAACAAAGATTAATGAGAAAAAATACAAATGAATGATAAATAAAGGCATTAAATAGTTAAATGTTCTTTTCTTTGCAAAAAGAAAACACCTATCTTTGCATATTTATGTTTGTAAATTGAACATGTAGACAGGAAATGGACAACAAATGAAATTAACATTATAAAAATGAAACCTTAGGGCTTGTTTACACTTGCAGTAGCCCTTGCCATCCCTCTGAAAAGCAATCCATGGTAGATAATTTTTCAAGGGCATTTGACAGGCAACTGTGAGGCAATATGTCACTTTCTGTATTAATCCTGTAAGCTTGCACCACCACACAATTGCAGGGCTATAGTGGAGCGGCCATCCTATAATGTGACATGGTGTATGATGTTTGTCTTTGCTTGAAAGCAAAGCATTACTGCCTTGGCATGTGTACTACCCCCTCCAAACTCTGTGTTGGGTTAAGGAAGGCAGTCGGGAGGAGATAAAATTGCCATTCAACCACCTATTTTTATCACCCCTCATCACAAGTGTAAGCTAGGCCTTACAAACAGTAATTCTGGTCGACAAAAATATAGACGAAAAAGACTTGAAAACCAATGCTGCCAGAGAAGTGTTATTTTATATGCCAGAGAAATATTAAGTCGAAAAACTTGCACTGAGGTGTCCGTTTATGAACCAGCGGTAAATGCTGCTCAGTTCTCCGGTATTCTCGGAGAACACAGTTCTCCTGTGAATGCCTTTTATGAAGCAGTTCTCTGAACGAAGGGAGAGCGGTCTACAAACGCTGGAGAACGGTCTACAAACGCTGATTTTACTATAATCTCGTGAGATTACAGTAAAAGATCAGTTTACTAAGCAGAGGTAAATTATCGCTGGGCTGGAGAATCTGGAGGGAGAACACAGATCTCCAGTGAAGGGCTGAACATGATCTCCGCTGATCTCCTGAGTGTCACAAACTGTGAATTACCAGAGAATAGCTGCGATCCTCTGAATCGAAGCTATTCTCTGTGTCATAAACGGACACCTGAATCTGTTAATTCCCTCTAACTTGAAGTTTTCTCTCTACTGTGGCTTTTAGGAATTGACAGACGCCCAAAGAAACTGAAGAATTGTAGTATGTAGTCATAAACCAATAAATAAGTTTTAGTTTTTACTTGTAGATAATGTGACACAAAGATTCATTTGGGATTTACCCAAATTGCCATTTTGTTCCTGAGTCAACACTTGTTAAGTTAACAGATAATCAAAAGAATAGGCAACATCAAAGAACTTCTGTAACTTCTTATTTTTAAAGGATCTTAATTACTTGTGTTCCCATTTCCATTTTAACTGCCCATCAGTTTACTGACTTTTACCCTCCACTTACTGTTACGTGAATTATAAAATCAGGTGACATTACAACTGGAATGAAATGTTTATAAACTGATGTTAAAAAAAGGTTATTCGCCTTGTAATTGAAACGTGTTATAATATCTTTTAAAAGTATTCTTGGGCCATGTGAGTCACTGGGGTTGATTTTCTAAAGACAAATATACTTTGTACTGCAAGTGCAGTTGCTCCAGATCTTAGTAAATGAGGGGAAGCTCTGCTGATTTTTATCATCCAATCATGTGCAAGCAAAAGAAGCTGTTTTTTTTTTTTTTTTCCTTGCATGTGATTGGGTATTATTTGCAAAGTGAAGCTTTACCTCATTTACTAAACTCTGGAGCAACTGCACTTACAGTGCACTTGCAGTGCACAGTTTATTTGCCTTTAATAAATCAACCCCCACTGAGCTTAAAGTGGTTTTAAAGTCAGAAAGTTTTTTACCTTAATGCTTTACCTGCATTAAGGTAAAAAAATATTCAACAAATTGTTCACAAATCCCCTCTCTCTAAATACTTACCTGAGTCCTGTATAAATCCAACACTGTGCCCAACTGCAGCAGCACTGGATCTCTCTCTCCCCTCTCACAGGCCCAGAGACAATCACAGTGATCACATGTCCAGTAGTAAAGATGACTGACGGTGATGCAGCCATTCAGAACTACTGTGAGCTCTGTAAAAATGTGATTCTTATGAGCTACTATGGTGTATTATGTGCATAAAGAATATATAAAATTACAAATTATATACCTCTTATACCTCATAGCAAGTATGAGGAGTGTGGCAAACATAAAAGATGATTCTATATTATTGCAATACAAGGCAATTTCATTAATTGTATCATGTGAGTGCATTATTTAAGCTTAATAAATACTTTTTAAAGAAGGCACTATATTTAAATTCTTTAATTACATGACATTCATACACATGATGAGACAAATAAAAAAGGAGTGAAGAGACCCCCTAGAGGAGAGTGGGATAAGTTCATTCATCCATCCAACTCCAGGAAAACAGGTCTCTGGGAAACAGCAAGACCCCCTTCTGGATAAAGGGAAATACTCCATCTATCCATCCATCCATCTGGGACAGGGATATGTACATACACTCGTCTTTAAGTCCATTTAAAGGAACACAGGCTGTTTTTGACCTCACTTAACGGTTTGGTCATATGAATCAGGTGAGCACACACTGGTGAAGGAGCACATGAGAAGTTTTTTGTGTGTACTTTTTTATATAATTTTCACTAGTGGAAGATATCACAAATAGTCACGGATTGTTTTTTGGAATGCATTTGTAGCAGAATTGCATACTAAAAGTGTGGACTTATATACGTTAATTAAAAATAATTTAAAATTAATTTATAATTAATTTGTTATATATTGTATATGTATACACTTTTTCTTGAGTTTTTTCACAATTTTTATTTAGTGGAGCGTGGCACATTTATTTGTTTTTTGATTACTGAGAGCTCTGTGATTGGTCACAGTGATCACAAAGTATAGGGCCAAGCACTGCCTTCCTGTAGCCAATCACAGCTGAGCACAGTGTTCTCAATGGTGTTTACACCTGTCTACATCCAATCTGCTAAAAACAAAGTAATGGGAATCCTTTCCCTATTCCTTTGTTTTTAGTGGATTGGACTGGGCGGATCAAATTGGATGGCAGTCGGGTGTAAATGAACAAGCAGTCCATTTACATCCGACCGCCCATAGAGGAGAACAGGCTGTCTTACACACAGACCTGGATAAACCAACTCACAGTGCTGCCCTATACACTTATACATATCCACATAGTGTCCAATATAAATGCAAACACCTATCAACTTACATTTCAAATAATTATGCAATCAATATTGGCATTGTGCAATCTTCTTACAAGACAATAAAGTGTCAAAATTACTGTGCAGTAGTCCCCTCCTTTGTTCCCCCACTCAGCAACAGCTGTGGACTCTTTTGTGTAGAGCATCTAATGTGTATTACAGATTCCTTAAGATCACTGGGACTTGTGTTCCCATTGGTCAATCTCTCCTTTACTGCATCTCCTATGAATGTACGGCTGATGTCCTTTCACATAGAAAAAAGGAATGACAGGAAGACCCACATAGCGAAATACCGTTTATTATAAACACAGTTTAAAATGCATTGCATTTTGCATAGATAAATTGTTAAATTTTATGAAAAAACGCCGGACCTGGACGTCGAGCACTGGCGTGTGTTCCACCGGCTAGATGTGACATCACATCCTGTTCTTGATCACCGCTACACCAGTGCAATGTTACCTCTGCTTGCCAGCTGTTATGACCATGGCCTGTTTAATGACTACATTTCTGCCTTTTGCCTGGACTGATCTGTTGCCTGTTTGCTGACCATGTCTCTGCCTGTGACCTGAACTGACCCATTTGCATGACTATGTTCCTGTTAGACACCAGTCCCAGCCATCCCAGTAGAGTGAAAAGGTCTCACACGTGTGGTATTGCCATACTCAGAAGGAGTAGTAGAAGGTGTAATTTTAAGTATACCCATGCTGTGTATACTTGGCTGACTGCCACCGGAATTTGAGTACTGACCCATTCATCCATCCTTAAGTGGGATTTCTCCCTAAAGCACTGTCAGACCTTCTATTTAGAGGTCTTGGCTGCTGGTAAGAGGCAAGATTACTACTACTGTTTGATGCACAGATAGAGCATGATTATTCTTCACAACATCTGGCTTGTTTTTTATAGTTTTCATTTAACGTTTATGAACTTTCTTATTTTTTAATATGTAGTAAAAAATTACTATGGCTTTCAAAAAATGCCTTGGAGTGTTTGCTTTCCAAAATGGGGCATTTTTCAGTGTTCCCACTGTCCTGGTGCTCCAAGGCCTCCAAAAAATGTGATAGGAAGTCAGGAAATTAGATGCATAATTTATGGTCCTTGAAGCCCAAATGTGCTCCTTGGATTTTGGACCCCTCTTTGCATCTAGTCTGTAAAAAAGGCTCACACATGTGGTATCCTCATACTCCGGAGACATAGCAGAATGTGGTTTGGGGTGTAATTATAAGTATGCCTATGCTGTGTGTGAGAAATAACTTAAAATGACACATTTTTTTAATCTCTTAATTTTTCAAAAAATTGTGACAAAACAATTACAACTTCAAAAAACTTGCCATGTCTCTTAGTAAATACCTTGGACTGTCTACTTTCCAAAAAGGGCTCATTTGGGGTTGCTTTGTACTGTCCTGCATTTTAGGGTCTCATGAAATGAGATAAGCAGACAGTACATCAGGACTGATCAATTTTCAAGTATACTGTATATACCACAGTTTGTAGACCCTATAACTTTCACACATACTATAATTTTTACTTTGATATTGGCTATTTTTATCAAAGAAATGTAGCAGAATACATTTTAGCTAAAATGTAAGAAGAAATATTTTTTATTTGCACAATATTGTAACAGAAACTGAGAAAAAAGTGTTTTCTTTTTCAAAATTTTCAGTATTTAACACAAACAAGAACCCAGTGGTGAATAAATACCACCAAAAGAAAGCTCTGTTTGTCTAAAGAATGATACAAATATTATTTTGGGTACAGTTTTGCTTCACTGAGTAATTGTCATGTAAAACATGACAGCACTGAAAGCTGGGCAGAAAGGGAGTGAAAGTGTCCAGTATTGAGGTAGTTAAGCTATATGTGTAGGTGCATATTATATGCTAGGATTTTTTTTACTGCATCTTTACAATAGATATAGCTGGAATCAAATATATTAGAATTCCAGTTTAGTATCTGAATAAAAAACATAGCAAATGTACAACATAATTGAACAAATATAAGCTGTTTTATTTATCCTTCTACCTCAACCCTTCCCCCATTTTTGTACATTATCAAGTTGCTATAAACATCAAAAACTGCTGTATCAATAAATTCAGATCACTTTCCACTTTTCAATCTGCAGAGAGACCATAAAACATGAGGAGGTAGCAGAAAAAACAGAATTGTTATGTGGTGTTTAGATAATACTACTTCGGCTACAGCAAACACTGTTTGTTGCTAAAACCTTATTTATTTTTTGGACAACTACTTTACAGTTTTAGTAAATGAGCTCCAAAGTGACTAATTCACAGTCTAATAAGGAACTGTGTACATTACACTGCTCTGGTTTATAACAGTTCAAGAATATAGCTGAGCATACTTGCCTCATTATAGTGGAAAATTAAGTTAGACAAGTGAGTTAAAGTGGATCCCATTATCACTTGATTTCATTAGAGACAAAACCAGACCATATAATGAAAAGTGATTCGTATCTGTTTTTGTTTTCTTTTTTTTCCTTTTTTAACTTATACTCTTTGAAAAGGCAGACCTTTTTCTTTTCTTTTAATTATCATATCTTCATAGAGTGAATCATTTAACAAGCACAATATGGCTATTAAAAGTCTATAAAGAGGGCCGGCTTAATAAAATCTATGGCACATGCAAGCATAGCAAATTATAATTAGTATTCTCGGTAAAAATAATAATATATTTCAGCTTAAGAGACTTACATTATATGTGGTAGCTGCATTTGTTTTTGTTTTTCAAGCTTTTTATTTAATATTTACCTAGTTTTCATGGCAATAACATATTAGTGCCCCCATATCAAGCTGCTTGCTATGAGGGCACTTATGCTGACTTTATTGTGAGCCGAACCGTGTGCTTCTATTAAAACACAGTGCGGCTTGGCCCTACCCCTGTTCCCTTCCTCACTGAATCCAGAGAGGAGGCAAAGAGAGAGCATTGCTGGATCGAGATTAGTTTCAGGGAAGAATTTGGGGAAGGGGGGGGAATCTGCATGTAAATGCAGAAAATACATTAAGGTAAAAAAGACCTTTAATCTTTACAACCACTTTAAGGGTGTATATACACTTTAAAAAAAAAAATCAAAATACACCTGTTGAATACATTATATAGTATAGTAAACATCCCCTATACTGATACATTTATGCATTTTAAGCCAATAATTCTTAACACATTCTTTTCCAACCATGATCTATGACATCTTTGAATTTGTTTTCATGTTAATGCCACCAGCATACAGTATACAAATGGTTAAAGTATGTATACTAGCTCACTGAAAAGAAGTATTCACTGTATAGTCAATTTATATTCACTGTATATAGAATGCTGCAGTTGGCATGAGTGAGCTAACAGCTTTTGAATTGCCTGCTATTGGATGAGTAAATTAATTATGAGTTTGAAGTCCAAAGTCTGACCAATATATGATGATTAGATATTTATTTCAATCTACAATAACTGTATGGTTGTTTGCAATATAATTTTATTGTTAACTTTCATATCATCAGAATATGTATATACACATTGCTCAAAATTAAAGAAACACTTTGAAAACACATCAGATCTCAGTGTGGAAAAATATCATACAGGACATCTATACTGATATGGACTGGGTAATGTGTTATGAAAGTTAAAATGATCCAACTACAGAGGACTGAATTCAATTTGTATAGATTGGAGTAGAGAGTTCCAGAGGATGGGGAGGCTCTGAAGGAGTCCTGGAGACGTGCATGGGAGGACGAAACAAGGAAGCAAGAGAGCAGGAGGTCGTACGATGAGCAGAGAGGACTGTATGGGTGATATTTGGAGACAAGATTGGTGATGTAATTTGGGGCGGAGTTATAAATGGCTTTATATGTTATTGTTAATGTTTTGAATTTTATTTGTTGGGAAATGGGAAGCCAGTGGAGAGGGATGGCAGATATGGAATGGTTAGTAAGGTGGATGAGTCTGGAAGCAGCATTCATGATAGACTGAAGAGGGAATAGCCCATGATTAGGTAGGCCAATGAGGAGGGAGTTACAATTATCAAGGCGAGAGATAACAAGGGAGTGAATAAGTTGCTTAGTGGTTTCAGAGGTTAAGAATGCGTGTATCTTGGAGATGTTGCGGAGGTGAAGTCTACAAGATTTGGACAGTGATTGGATTTGAGGCTGAAAGGACAGACGGGAGTCCAGGATTACACCTAGTACCCTGGCATGAGGGGAAGGACTGATGGTTGTATTATTGATCTTGATGGAGAAGTTAAGGGATGGGGCATGGGCTGGAGAGAATAGTATGAGCTCTGGTATGAGTTTTGGAAAGATTTAGTTTGAGGAAGTGGAGTGACATCCATGCTGATATGTCACTTAATTGGTTAGTAATGCAAGAGGAGACTGAAGGGGCAGGGTGTGGAGTAGAAAGATAGATTTGCGTCTCAGCAGCATAGAGATGGTACTTAAAGCCATGGGATTTTATCAAGTGACCAAGGGAGGAGGTGTAGATGGAGAAGAGAAGGTTTCCAAGGACAGAACCTTGAGGGAACCTCGGTAACAATAGAAGGAGAGCTGTGATAGGTAGGAGGAGAACCAGCAGAGAGCAGAGTCTCGGAGGCCAAGATAGTGGAGTTTTTTGAGGAGGAGGGGATGGTCAACAGTATCAAAAGCCACAGAGAGGTCAAGCAGTAAGAGTATGTAGTAGTGGCCATTAGTTTTAGCTGTTAGTAGATCATTAGTGAGTTTTAGTAGGGCAGTTTCAGTGGAGTGGAGTGAGCAAAAGCCAGACTGTAAAGGGTCAAGAAGATTGTTATCAGTGAGACAGGAGCTCAAATGATTATAGACTAAGCGTTCTAAGAGTTTAGAGGTAAACGGGAGATGGGTCTTAAGTTGTTCAGGTTGGTGGGGTCCAGCGAGGGCTTTTTAAGTATGGGAGTGATCTGTGCATGCTTTAGAGGAGTAGGGAAGGCACCATTAGAGAGGGAGAGATTGAGGATGTGAGTGAGGGAGCATAGGACAGAATAAGATGGTGACTGTAGTAGCTGAGAGGGGACAGGATCCAGGGGGCAGGTGGCTTCTGAGAAAACTTTAGCGTCCTCTTCAGTAGTAGCAAGGTCAAAAGAGGAAAGTGTTGAGGGAGGTTTAGTACAAGGTATGTTAAGTGAGATAGATGTCTAGCGGAGATGCCCCTACAAATTGCATCAATCTTGTTTTTCAAATGATTTGCAATCTCGTAATCAGTGAGTGAGTTACTGGGTGGAGGTGGAGAAAGTAGAGAGTTAAAAGTAGAGAAGAGACAATGAGGACTGGATGAATGGTATTAATAAGAGTGACAAAGTAGGCTTGTTTGGCAGCATTGAGGGAGAAATTGTATGTTAAGAAAGAAGATTTATATAGGGTGAATGTTTGCTGAGATTTGGTTTTATGCCACAATTCCTCCAGTGCAAGACTATGTCCCTTAAGATTTCTGGTGTCGTCAGTCTGCCACAGTTGTAATGGTTGGGCCTGATACTTTGTGTAGTTCTACAGCCCTGTCCAGCTCTCCTAGAGTAACTGTCTGTCTCCTGGAATCTCCTCCATGCTCTTGAGAATGTGCTGGGAGACACAGCAAACCTTCTGGAAATGGCATGTATTGATGTACATCCTGGAGGACTTGGACTGCCTGTGCAACCTCAGTAGGGTCCAGTAATCGCCTCATGCTACCAGTAGTGACACTGACCCTAGCCAAATGCAAAACTGGTGAAAAACAGTCAGAAAAGAGGAGTAGGGAAAAAAATGTTAGAGGCTTCCACCTGTAAAACCATTCCTGTTTTGGGGGTAATCTCATTCTTGCCCATCTAGTGCACCTGTTGTTAATTTCAATAACACCAAAGCAGCTGAAAGTGATTAACCACTTGCCCTCCAGAGGTTTTACTCCCCTTCCTGACCAGTCTATTTTTTGCGTTACGTCGCTGCGTGACTTTAGTTGACAATTGTGTGGTCATGAAACACTGCATCCAAATGACATTTATGTCCTTTTTTTCTAACAAAGGGAGCTTTCTTTCAGTGGTATTTGATCACCTGTGTGTTTTTTATTTTTTGCGCTATGAACAAAAAAAGACAATTTTGAGAAAAAAACAATATTTTTGACTCTTTGCTATTAAACATGTCCAGTAAGAAAAAAAATGTCATCATAAATTTAGGCCAAAATGTATTCTTCTACATGTCTAAACAAAAATCCCAATACATGTAAATTAATTGGTTTACGTGAAAGTTATAGTGTCTACAAATGGCGGTATATATATTGTATTTTTTTTTTAAATACTAAATGGCAGCGATCAGCAACTTATAGCAGGACTGCGGCGGGCATTCTAACGCTGGGGGTAACTGACTAACTTACTGACATCCCCACTGACACTAATACAGTGCTCAGTGCTAATAAAAAGCACTGACATTGTACTAATGGCACTGGGCAGGAAGGGGTTAAAAAAATCCTGATTAAAAAGTGTTCCTTTAATATTTTTGAGCAGTCTATATACAGTATATCTTTATATATTTGCATATATATAACTAAATACTAGCACAAATGTCCGATCTTCTGTCAAAGCATCTGCTTTTATTTTGCAAAATAGAAAATTAAGATCAGATTGGCAAGGGGTAAATACTCCCTGCATTCTTCATGTATTAACCAGTCAAAGCTCAAATTAATATGTAAAATCAAGTACTGACATATTCTTAACAAGTAGTAAATGAGCTTTAAAAAAAATACTCACTGACTTATGTACAGTAGTTGCTGCACTCAATGTGCATCAGTTGGGGGGCAGCACAGTGGCTAAATGGTTAGCACGTCCGCCTGGCAGTACTAGGGTTGTTGGTTCGAATCCCAGCCATGGCACCACCTGCCTGGAGTTTGTATGTTCTCCCTGTGCCTGCATGGGTTTTCTCCGGTTTCCTCCCACACTCCAAAGACATGTTGGTAGGTTAATTGGCTCCTGTATAAATTGTCCCTAGTATGTATGAATGTGAGTTAGGGACCTTAGATTGTACGCCCCTTGAGGGTTAGGGACTGATGTGAATGTACAATATATATATGTGTAAAGCGCTGCATAAATTGACAGCGCTATATAAGTACCTATAATAATAATAATAATAATAATAATAAATCAGTTCATCATCAGATTCACAACACAATTACTAAAGTTGTCCAAACATCCTTTTGGCAGCCTAGCCCATCTTGCACCCCTTCCTAGATCTCAAGTCCTGTGTTTACATTACAGTATACAAGGCTAGAAGACTACTTAGTCACTGATCAGGGGCAGTACTTGTTCTAAACTGTGAGGATGAATTGCTCCACAGTGCCTGTAGCTACAGAGGTTTTTTTAAATTCCATTTACAGCTTGGTATAAAATATAAATATGTATTTAAGACAGTGTATTACTTATGTTTTTTGAAGTTAATAATCAAATAAACACTTAGAAGAGAACTAAGGGAATATTAGGCTGCATGCAAAACTACTAGTATTGTTGTGGAGTTTTGAAAGGATGTGGTTATTTTATAAACAGAAAAAATATTCTTGCATAGGGAACAGCCTGAATACTCTCTATTAGACAATACAGTTTTAATTAATTGGACCTAAACTGATTTCAAAGTAAACACAATGACAGAGGTCATACATATGCATATTATGAATTGGTTAATTAGTAGCAAGCTAATATTAAAATTCTAATTGCACAGCGCGTGGCTGATTTAATAATGATACAGAGTTATATTGCATATTGATAGAACAAATGATTCTGTAAATTGCTTTTTTAAAAATTAGAATTAAAATGCAGATAGATATTGGATTTTCATTTTCTGTTAGAAGATTATTTTTCAGCATAGGCTTTGTTAGTGAGATATTGAGAAATACAAGCCAATATGTCTGTCTTATTTGTTCATTATTAGAATATAAAAAAGAGATTGAAAAATAAACTATTATTAAATTATTGTAATCCAATATTTACAACTACTATATTTAAATCTGAACTCCAGACTAACTACTAAACTCAAATATAAAACATATGTACAGTAACTGCTTTACCTGCCAAAGGATTTATACATCTGCCCAAGCAGTCATGAGATTTTCACTCTTCTATCAGACAATGCGGACAATGTATTGTATCTCCCCCAACTTGTGATAAAGGAGGCTGTCACACACTTGAGGAAGCAGCTGAATAATAAGCTCTTCTCATTGTCTTGCTGCCCTCTCAACCCATCAGAATGCTTCTTACTAGCACGTAAGCACTGAACAACAACTGATTGGCTCTTTTAACTGGTTTACCCTCCCCCAGGCTGCTGCTGTGCAGTGGACTAAATAAAAAGCAAGGTTAGCAGTCATGGTGGAAAATATTTACAAGGTTTTGTCCAAAGCAAGCAGTTACTATGTTTATGGTGAAATAGATTTTGTTTTATTTTTTTTAAAGAGTTAAACTAAACACAGAGATAAAAATAATCTTGCTATCTAACTATATTATTTTTCTGATCACTTTGAGATGAGTAATGTGTAATTTATATGTTTTTGCTCAATGTATAATCTTGTTTTTAACTTTCCATGGTAAACATAAAATGAAATGCATTTAGCTAAAAATAGTCAAATTAAAGGAGAAAACAGCAACATCACAGGTCATCTCATTAAAATACAACACTGCAACTAGATTGAACAGAAAAGTCTGTATAGAAATGTGTCTAATACACTGGGTAGACTGAATGTAAATATATAACATAAAATTTTTGTAAATTTT
Source organism: Staurois parvus (assembly GCF_062004578.1). NCBI lineage: Eukaryota > Metazoa > Chordata > Amphibia > Anura > Ranidae > Staurois > Staurois parvus. The sequence continues at coordinate 7,934,898 of NW_028318492.1, read as the reverse complement.
GTAAAAACCATCAAACTTGAGAAGTAGCATTCATTTGTGAATACAGTGACATGCTTTGTCTCTTCAGCATTACATTTACCTACCTGCCTCTTCACCCATGTGCAACTCCATGTACAAATTCTGCAATGAAAGCAGCCAGCTATCAAGACCAAGAAGCCGGCCACCTGAAGATGTCAGCAGCCAGCAGGGAGCTCTGGGACACTGCATCGCTGGAGCCAAGGTGAGTATAGTTCCTCTTTAATAAATGTAGAGGATTTTTTTTCATCTATCCTTGGGAAATATATTTTACCTTCTTTGTTGGGGCGTTTCATCTTCCCCCTTTAATTGGAGGCTGAACAAGATTTTGGCTTTATGTTTAATTAACAGGGCAATTATATTGTCCTATAAAAAGCATGCAGTCCTGATAATATTTCAATAAATGAAAGATTTCAGTGTATTGATGTAATTTTTTATCACATATAATTTATTGATGTTGTGTGATATGAATTGTGATAGATATGCTTATTTATTTCTTTTGCTTAACAAAATGTTTTGGGCGTGTGCTATTGTCCAGGAGGGATAATACTAGCATACATTATAATCCATTAGATATTTTGTATTTTGAATAGTACCTGAATATGAATAGCATATACAGTATGTGGTTACTTGGAATGTACAAGGGATGGGGATGTCACTAAGTATAATTCAATGTTTTGGTTTTTAAAACACTACTAACCTGCTAGAATTTATTAGAAAGAGACATACAGTATAAAATGCCAGATACAGTGAAGTATCCCCAATGGTTTAATTACACTCACTGAACTCCATCGAAATGTTGACAATAAAATGTTGCTGCTTGCTCTACTCCAAGAACCTTGAGTGCCTCTATACCTTTTTTGGATTTATATGGATCTCTCTTTGTGGGTGAGAATCCAGGCACATACCCCTTAAAAAAGAGCACATAAGTTACCCTTGGGTCTTCATTCTCTCATAAAATAGATATAGTCTACTGCTTTTATAGTAATTTATATGCCTCTCAAAGAACATATTCAGATGAATTAAATAATAATTTGGAACAGATAACACTACCAGTTTTGGAATCAGGGATATATATTGCTTAAACTTTGCTTTTACTTTAAGAGTTGTAAAGCATTAGAGATGCATCTTAATAATAAGGTTCCTCGGGAGAGTGGTCTGCCAGCAGAGGTATATAAAACGATTATTTTGCCATCTTTATTAAATATCAATGGATACTTTTAGCTCATTATACTACCAGTCTCTATACTTGAGGAAACGCTGGTGACAATATTAAAACCAGATAGGGACACCTGATACAGATTTGTACTGATATTATCCTTAGTTACAGTAGATGTTAAATTAATGGCTAAACTACTAGCAGCTCATCTGGTTGCAGTAAAACAGAATATTATAAATCTCAAACAAGCAGGATTTATGCCTTTTAAATGTAAAACTTTTAATATTCAGCACTATTCAACAATATCTTAAATGTACAAATATCACTGGATGATACAGGAGCTAGAGTGATATTATCTCTAGATGTAAATAAAAACTTTGATAGTATACAACAGTCTTTTTTGTGGGCAGAATAGGAGAATGCGAATTGCAACATCAAATGTATAAAAATGTTATTAATATTTTATATCAGGGTCATTGTATATAAATCAAAATATTATTCAAATCAAAATATTATTATTATACAGTATGTATATAGCGCCAACGGTTTGCTCAGCGCTGTACATTATAATGGGAGACAGTACACTAGACAGTACAGTAACAATACAATACAATACACGAGGGGTTCGAGGGCCCTGCTCCTTAGAGCTTACAATCTAGGAGGGAGGAGAGAGTGGTACAGGAGGAAATAGCTGTGGGGGATGGAGTGGTGGGAAGAGCGGAGGAGATCAGCAGTTAGGTGAGGGCGGGGTAGGCTTCTCTGAAAAGATGGGTTTTCAGGGTGCGCCTAAAGGTGAGGAGGGAAGGCGACAGTCTGATGGATTGGGGTAGTGAGTTCTAGAGGATGGGAGAAGCCCTGGAGAAGTCCTGGAGACTGGCATGGGAGGAGGAGACCTGGGAACTGGAGAGTAGGCGGTCTTGTGAGGAGCGGAGAGTGTTTTGGGTGGTAGATGGATAACAGGTTGGTGATTTGGGGCAGTGTTATGAACAGCTTTGTACGTCAATGTTAATTTTGAGCATTGGGCAATCGGAAGCCAGTGGAGGGATTGGGAGAGGGGGGTTGGCGGATACGGAGCGGTTGGTAAGGTGGATGAGTCTGGCCACAGAATTCAGGATAGACTGAAGCGGGGATAGCCTTTGTTGGGGTAGGCCGGCGAGGAGGGAGTTACAGTTGTCAAGTCGGGAGATGATAAGAGAGTGAATGAGTTGTTTTGTAGTTTCAGGAGTTAAGAACGTGCGTATTTTGGAGATGTTGCGATGAATTTGTCAGCGATTGGATCTGGGGCTGGAAAGACAGATTGGAGTCTAGAATGACACCTAGTACTCTGGCTTGCGGGGTGGGGCTGATGGTGGCGTTGTTGGTCATGATGGAGCGGTCGGGGGGGGCGTGGGCAAAACTAGGAGCTCGGTTTTGGCAAGGTTTAATTTGAGGAAGTGGAGTGACATCCAGTCTCATATGTTGTTCAGAAGGCTAGTGATTCGGGCGGAGACTGAAGGAGTAAGGCGAGGGGTAGAGAGATAAATTTGAGTGTCATCAGCATAGAGATGGTAGTTGAAGCCGTGGGAGTGTTGACCAAAGGAGGAAGTGTAGATGGAGAAGAGAAGGGGCCCGAGGACAGAACCTTGGGGGACCCCAACAGAGAGGGGGAGTGAGGGGGAGGCAGCAGCGTTATAGGTAACACTGAAGGAGCGTTGAGATAGATAGGAAGAGAGCCAAGAGAGAGCGGAGTCTCTGAGGCCAAAAGAGTACAGTTTTTTGAGGAGGAGGGGGTGGTCGACCGTGTCGAAAGCCGTGGAGAGGTCGAGGAGTAGTAGCCCTGAGTAGTGGCCGTTGGCTATGGCGGTTAACAGGTCGTTGGTGAGTTTGAGTAGGGTGTTTTCGGTGGAGTGTAGGGGACGGAAGCCAGATTATAGGGGATCAAGGAGGTTGTTGTCGGTGAGGTGGGAGCTTAGGCGATTATAGGCTAAGCACTCAAGGAGTTTGGATGAGAATGGCAGCAGGGAGATGGGTCTAAGGTTGTTTAGGTCGGTGGGATTCAGGGAGGGTTTTTTAAGTATGGGAGTGATGTGCTCATGCTTCAGGGGGGAGGGGAATGTGCCAGTAGAGAGGGAGAGATTAACCATTTGATGTCCGGCCAATAGCCGTATGGCGCCCGGAAAAATGCACTAGCTTTCCGGGAGGCCGCCATATGGCATACTCCCGCACATGCGCAGTTCGCGTGCTTGCAGAGCCGTGCAGCAGCGCGTTCTGTCACCGGCCGAGTACCTCGGACACGGCCGATGACAGATCTGAGTATCGGCCTCGTTGCCGGTACCATGTGGCCTGCTGTGACCAATCATTCATGCCATCCATTATATACTAGTGTCTAGCTGTGAATGGTCACAGCTAATCACATGCACATGTCATGTGATTAGCTTTGGCCAAATCACAGCTAAGCACGAAAAAAAAAACCCCCTGAATGAATCGATGTCATTCAGGTAAATGCTTGCTTATAGCAAAGTAATTCTTTGATATAAGCAAATTGTGTAAAAAAATAAATAAATACGGATCACTTACCCAAAGTAGTACAATGTTACTATGGTAACATTGTACTACTTTGGACATAGTGAAATATGAAAACAAATCTTTAAAAAAATTAAAAAAAAGTTAATAAAAAATTTAAAATAATAAAAAAAAAAAAATTAAATAAAAATATATAAAAAATATATATTTTTTTTTCATACTGTCACCAGTCAGTGTCCCTGATCACCGCCATGCCAGTTATATGATGATGCTGTACTGCACTGGTGACAGTATGTAAAAAAAAATAGTGAAAATAATTTTTTTTTATTTTTTCATTTTCCGAAAAATTATGACAAAAAATACAACTTCAAAAAACTCGCCATGCCTCTTATGAAGTACGTCGGACTGTCTACTCTGCAAAAAGGGGTCATTTGGGGGATATCTGTACTATTCTGACATTCTTGGACCTCAAGAAATTAGATTGGCTGTCAGTACTTCAGGATTGATCAATATTCAGATATATACCATAGTTTGTGAACTCTATAACTTTCCTACAAACTAAAAAATACATCCTAATTTGGGTTATTTTCACCAAAGACATGTAGCAGAATACATCTTGGCCTAAATATATCAAGAACAATTATTTATTTGCAAACTTTTATAACAGACACAAAAAAAACGTGTTTTTTTTTCAAAATTTCCGGTCTTTTTTTGTTAATTTAGCAAAAAATAAAAACCCCGGCGGTGATTAAATACCACCAAAAGAAAGCTCTAGTTGTGTGAAGAAAACGATAAAATTTAGTTTGGGTACAATGTTGTATGACCGTGCAATTGTCATTCAAAGTGTGAGAGCGCTGAAACCTGAAAAATGGCCTGGACAGGAAGGGGGTAAAATGCCCGGTATTGAATTGGTTAAAGATGTGAGTGAGGGAGAGTAGGATGGAGGAGGAGGGAGATCGTAGGAGTTGTGTGGGGACAGGGTCAAGGGGGCAGGTGGTAAGGCGAGCTTCAGAGAAGATCTTAGTGACCTCTTCAGTGGTAGCAGGGTCGAAGGAGTGGAGTGTTGAGGGGGTTTTAGTGTGCGGAATGTGGGGTGGGGTGGAGGTCGGGACAGTGGCGAGGTCGAAGGAGAGGAGTGTTGTGGGGATTTTCGTGTGAGGGATGCTAGGTGGGGCAGAAGTCTGAGCAGTGGTGATGTCCCTGCGAATTGCATCAATCTTGCTTGGAAGTGGTTAGCAATCTCATGGGTGGTGAATGAGGTACTGGGTGGAGGTGGGGGCAGAGAGAGCAGAGAGTTGAAGGTGGAGAAGAGCTGGCGAGGGCTGGAGGAGAGGGTATTGATGAGGGTTACAAAGTAGGCTTGCTTGGTAGCGTGGCGGGAGGAAGTGTAGGTGAGGAAGGCGGATTTGTATCAGGCGAACGTTTGTTGGGATCTGGTTTTGCGCCATAGTCACCCTAGCGTGCGATTGCATCGCTTGAGGTTTTTGGTATGGTCATTCTGCCAGGGTTGAAGCAGTCGGGGTCTAATGTTTCGTGTGGTTAGGGGTTCTAAGGAGTCAAGAGCGGCTGACAGCGAGTTTTTATAGACAGTAGTGGCCAGGTCAGGGCAGGAAAGGGTAAGGATACTGTCGTAAAGTTGGTCGGCTGCAGAGTGGAAGGGGGCAGAGTTCAGGTTGCGGCGGTTTGGGCTAGTGAAGGTTTGACGTTTGGAGGAGTAGGTGTAAGAGGACAAGGAGATGGAGAAGGTGATGAGGTTGTGGTCAGAGAGGGGTGCAGAGATGAGAGAAAACAAGGTCCAGGGTGTTCCCGTCGGAGTGGGTGGAGGACTGTATGCACTGTGCAAGTGCAAAAGAAGAGGTTAGGTGGAGGAGTTGGGATGTGGCCGGGTTATTGATGTTGGTAGGGATGTTGAAGTCTCCAAGGATGATGGTGGGCAGCTTGGAGGAGAGAAAGAAGGGTAACCAGGCGGATAATTATAATTACAATTATAATAATTGTTTGTCCCCTCAATTTAAATTTTATAGTGGCACTTTCCAAAAGTGCACTTTATCTCCATTGTTATTTGCAGTAGTTATTCAACCATTGGCAGTAATGTTCAGTGTTCAGACTTTTTTCTGGACAGTAATATCTTTAAAGGATAAGTTCACCTTTCATAACATGCTACACCCATATTCAGGGTGTAACATGTAACATGTTATGAGTATGAGGTGAACGCCCCCCCATGCCCTGTTTTGACAGCTAGTGGGGGATCATCTGCCCACGTTAGCTGTCAAAATAAAATAAAATCAGCCTCTGCATGGCAGTGCCACTGCCATGCACAGGCTGTTCAAGACAGTTCAAGAAACTACAAGTCCCGACAGCCTTAGTGGCTGTCGGTTTGTAGTTCTCAATAAACTATCATGGCACTGTGAACACTGTGGTAGTTCATTGATTCATTCTACAAAGTATGAACAAGCAGTTACACTGACAGGTCTGCAGGAGACCTGCATGGCATCAGCGATCTGCTAATTGCTGGTGCAATGCTTTATAGGCTCCTACAACAAAAAATAATAAATGCACATTTTTTTTACCTGCAAAAAATGTGCATTTATTATTTTTTGTTGAAAGTTAAACTTATCCTTTAATGGAGATAGCATAGAGGTAAGCAAGGAGCTACAGTATACTGTATGTGTATGATGTCCTTCTGTTATTAGGTGAACCAAGCTGCTCTTTAGAAAATTAATCAAATACATCAATCTGCACAGCCACAGTTAAATAAACACAAAAACCCCAAACAAACACACACACAAAAAAATTTGGCATAAGGCCAATCCTCCTTTTCCCAGCTCTGCCACATTATTACGATTATTACCTCTTTTAAAAACTCAGTTGTGATAATCTCTATCAGTCCTAAAATGTACATTCCATTAAATGCATTCCCATTTATTGTCAAATTTCAGGTACAATGTAGCTCATGGTGTAAACATCCTTGTTTATAGCTGGTACATTCAACCTTAAAAAGATTATTTAAGTGACTCATTCATTATATGTACTTTCTAATTCCTCCATGTGGATTGCAAAGGTTATTTTTAGAATAATTAATAGTATTTTTAGTGGCCTTGGAGAAAAAAAACAGATTACCTACAGAAATCTACAGTATCCAACTATTACCCCAGTCCATGAATATATTATAAAGCCACACCCTCAGTATTATCTGGTGAGTGCATGTATGGGTGAGACATTATATAAAGGGATTTTCTATTTTTATTTTTTTATTTTATGCTCCTATTTTTTAATTGCTGAGTAAAATTTGGTCAATAAATTACTAGGATGAGAAGGGATTTACATTTTGTACAACTCTTTGGGGAAACCATATGCATTATTTAGCCACACTCTCTTTGTCAGCGAAGGAATGCATATAAGGGAGAGGCAGATCTATTAGATAAGACACTTTTTCATTCCCAGGGTGGTGCTCCTATTTTTCAATAGCTGAATAAAGTGAGTAAACTAGTAAAAAAACTACCAGGGATAAACTAGTAGTAAACTTATTTACACATATACTTATATACACATTTACTTATTTTACACATATTTCAGGTAATTATATGTATAAGAAAGTGGTTGCAGGGGTTTGCTCTTTAGAAACAAAGGGGTATTTTACAGTTTAGGAAATTGTATAGTAATGATTCCCTAAAATCATTTAAACATCTAAGGTCTGTGCTCCTAAACAAATATTTCATCAGTATTTACAATTGCACCATTCAATAGGCTTCCAGGAGCAGATAACATCTATGATTTACTGTATTATGAGATTCCAGAAATAGAGAACGTGGTGTTGTCTTTTTGTAAAAAGGGGGTTATCTCCTCTCTATACAAGATATTAACTTATGAATATTTGAACAAAATATCTCCTGAATGTAGAGAGCAATGGTCAAGAGATCAAGCTACAGTTAAATAGGATGAATGCTTAGAGATAAAAAGGGTGATTCCCACTGTTTATATATCATTTTCTCAGTAAGGGAATTTTAAATATTCATAGAATATACAAATCTACCCATTCACAACTCCTAATTGTACTAACTGTGGAGGGGCTCTGGCACATATTTTTTTCATCTTATTTAGAGATGTCCGAAGTTGGTAAGATATTGGAAAGAGGTTGTACAATGTATTAACATTATTTTTAAAACACATGTTAAGTGTAATCAATTTACATGCATGTTGTGGCAATTAGTGGTTCCAAAAGATAACATTAATCTGACATTAGGGTTTAGTAAAACATTGTTTCTAGCTAGAAAATGTATTACAAAAAAGTGGGTTTTGCCACATTCACTGACACTGAGAAAAGGAATTTTGACACTCAGTCTGAATGTGAAACATTTGTAATTTACTGTATTATAAGATTTCAGAAATAGAGGATATGGCATTTAAAGAGAGCTTCAAACTAATTTCAAAGGCTTGGGTGGAATGACTTCAGGCACCTAGTTTGGTACTGATTTGGTGAGAATATAGAAGATGTTACAAGCTCAGGAAAGTTGCAATATTATTTTGTATGGAATTTTTCCCAACTTCTTTTTTCAATCAAAGTAATGGTAAAGAATAAAATGTTTTCAATATGTAATGCTCAGATTAATTATATTGTTTTATATATTTGGATGTGTTGTTTTTTTGTATGGTACATGTGTATGTCATAAAAAAAAAGCAATATTTAAAACATAGTAAGGGCACATGCGTGCCGCGGAAGATGGCAGCCGCTTGATCCGGCTGCTCTGCACACTGGCCGATATTAGCTGATATCAGCAGCCGGGGGGGAGGACCCAGCCACTCGAGACTGACTCCCTCCAGCCCACAGCACCACTGGCATTACCCCCATGGTGAATGGGAAACATAAATTGGCTCCTGTGCACCTCCAGGAGACCCAAGTTCCGGACCAGGCAAAATCCAATATGGCCACCGTGACCCTGCTGCCAGCTCCTGACACAGAGCAGACTGCATCTCTGGACTTCTCATCTCCCAGTCAGAGTGAGCAAGATCTTCCTCTCTCCCCATGCGAGGATGAATTCCTGGGCAGAGGCTCTCCACAATCCACCAGCTCTTCATTAGACAGAGCCATGGGAAAGATTATTGCAAGCCAAAGCAACAATATTGCCAGCCCTGAGCTACAGGCCCTCTCCTCTCAACTTTCTCATCAGCTCCAACCTTAATATTCGGGCGACCCTATCATACTAGTGAGGTTATCGGCGCAATTGACCTCCCTATACCATGTTCCATGATGCTCTGGAATTTATTATTATTATGATTTTATTTTTCCCTGCTTGCATGTTCCCTCTTCCCTTCATACATCTCTGCAACAATTGTCATTTTTCTTAGTGTCTTTATTTTTCATCTCCACCCACGCGGCATTTTCTTTTTCTTGGGACTAGCTGCTGAATTACCTCCTGGATACTGCCAGCTGGGTAAGTCAGCTTCTGTTTGACCTTTCTCATGGCCTCCAATAACACACCCAAACTCATTATGGTCCTTTCTCATAATACTCAGGGTCTGAACTCACCAGCGAAATGTATAAAAGTTTTCCATTATTACCATTCAGCAGGAGCGGATGTAGTTCTCTTACAGGAGACTCACTTCCATAATACATTCCAACCCCCCTTTTTACATGGTCATTATCCCCAATTTTTATGGCTAACGCACTGGATAAGACACGGGGTGTCGCAGTATGTATATCTATACGGCTTTCCTTTTCACCTCTTAACATTGTTCTGGACCCTAACAGTAGGTCCCTGCTTGTGTCAGGTGAGATAGAGGGGGAACAGGTGACTTTCCTCACTTACTATGCACCCAACACTGACCAGATAGCTTTTTTCCAGTCCCTTCTCCAGACACTTTCTCCACGTTTTCTCCACATTTTTTGGGGACTGTGGTCTTGGGGGGTGATTTGAATGTGGCTCTGGATTCGGTTTTGGACAAGATGAGAGCCCCAGGTTCCCTCCTTCTATGACCATCCAAAATGGGTACGAAGTTTGGGAAGTTACTAAATCAATTAGACCTAGTTGATGTTTGGCAGGAATTTCATACTTCCAGCCATGACTTTACATATTATTCACTTAACCTATTCTAGGATAGACCACATCTTTACTCCCTCTTCAAATGTGCCCTTGTTTACCTCTTGTAAAATTCTAGAGGTTGCATGGTCTGATCATTCGCCTGTTATAGCCACCCTCACTTCCATTCACAAAGTTGCCTCAATTTATTCTTGGTGCCTTAACAAATCGCTGCTCTAACTAATTGGGCAGTCCATAAATCCCATAAATCCTTTGTATGGGGTGTCCTTATTCAGCTAGCTTCCAGGTATAAAAAAAATCGGATGCCCTAATATGCCAAAAAGAGTCTGAACTTTCTGTCCTCCTAAACATCGGAATAAAATAGAAGCCACGCGTCTCGAATTAAACATCTGTCTTACTACCAAAATGGAGAAACCTTAGGTGGTCTCAGGCTAAATTTTATCAGCTCACACACATTAATGTTTAATACTCGTGTTTTATGTAACTTTTTGAGGGGATTATGTGTGTTTTGTTTGATCAGCTCTGCTGAAGAAGGGATCAACCTTCGAAGCGTGTTAGCTTTTATCTCCCCTTTGGATGGAATTTGCATGTGACCTGTAACCCTGTGTGGACTATGGTTATTTTATGCCTGTTTTATCACTACTCTTGTGAGTATATTTCTTTAATAAAATTACTCATTGTTTACTGAGGTAATGCGCAAGGTTGGTGCGCTCTTTCTTTTATCCCCTTCTAAATTTTATCACCACTTCGATCACCCAGGGAAAAACCGTTGGCGCAGAAACTGACTCCTAGACCGCAATTGACATCAATTCCTAAACTTAATTCTCCCCAACAGGGTGAATCGATGGACATGGATTCCAACAGAGATTTTCTTTGTCTCATTCCCAAACTTAAAAAAGATCATTGTAATTTATCTAATTATAGGACAATCTCTTTGATAAACACAGACTTAAAACTTTTGGCAAAAATTTACGCTACCAGACTGAATGGTTTTATCGCTAACTATATCCATAAGGATCAGGTCGAGTTTATACCTGATAGACAAGCTTCAGATCAAATACGGAGAGCCATTGATCTTATTTCTATCCTGCAGTCTTCCTGGGATCGAGGTAGCTTAGATATTAGATATCCGGAAAGCTTTTGATATAATTTTTTGGGAGTACTTATTTTGAATTCTCTCGCCATTGTGCTTCGGGCCCAGATTCATGACTTTCCTCCATACACTATATAGTAATCGTACAGCGCAAATACGGCTGTGGTGGTACCTCTCTGATCCTATTTCAGTTTCATCTGGCACCCATCAAGGCTGCCCTCTTCTGCCCATATTATTTGTTATCACTATCAAAACTTTGACTGTGGCCATTAGGACTCACCCCGACATCCTGGGTATAGACAATGGGCATAAACAACACAAATGCGCTCTTTTCACCGATGATATACTCCTCTTTGTTACGTCATCACATACTTCTCTCTCATCCCTCATTGATCTTCTGGCTCGATTTCAAAGCGTCTCTGGTCTGGCCATGAACTGGAAGAAATCTGAGGCCCTCAACATCAACTTACGAGGGAATACTGTACAGAGCCTAAAGAACCACTTTACCTTTGCATGGCAGACAAACTCTTTGCTATACTTGGAAATTAAGCTTACCTCTTCTATAGCGACACTTTATAAGGCAAATTATCCACATCTTTTGGCACATTTGTTGAGGACCGTTGAACAGTGGTCATCTTTCGCATCTCTGTCTTGGATGCGTAGGATTGCAGCAGTTAAGATGGTAGTGCTACCTAAACTACTTTACTTTTTTTGCACCTTGCCCAAAGTTGTTCCAGCCGCTGACCTCCATAGATTCCAAAACAAATTGATACACTTTATTTGTGGAGCTAGTAACCACAGACTACAACGTTGAACATTATATACTTTATGAGATTGTGGTGGGTTGGGGGTACCAGATCTCAGAAAATATTATTGGGTGGCTCAAGATAACTCATTTGTCACAAATGTTCGCCATTTTTTATCGCTCAGAATGGATAGCGCTGGAGGAGCAGGTTTGTGCATCTCTCCTCCTATCGACCTTTTAATGTGGATCTCCCCTAAGCAAAGGAGGGCTATTCTTTGCCCCATGCTATCCCACTCCTTGCACCTCTGGGATTCTGCCCGCAAACAGGTGATTCTCCACTCACCCCACTCCCCTGTAGCACCTATATTTGGAAACCCAGAGTTTCCCCCTGGTCTGCGCCCACAGGAATTCCACTGGTGGATAAATAAAGGCTTGTATTGGGTGGTACACTTCTTGGGTCATAGGGGGATATATCCCGCTACTCATTTCTTACAACAGCTTGAGATGCCTGCAACTGAACTATATCATAAGCAGCAAATCCTACATTTCATTCACTCCTTACAAAGGAATACTATTGACATCACCACATGAACAGCTTTTGAAAGCACATGTTTAGGAGGAAGGTTTCAGAAGGGGGGCATCTCAAGTCTGTATAAATTGTTTGTTTCCAATTCGGGTAGATTACCGTATATGCTTGCCTGGGAGAGGGATGTGGGTGAAGAGATAGGAGAGGAGGATTGGAGGATTGGAGGGAATGGTCCCTTAGAATACACAAGGGCATTATGAATATCTCCCTTGTACAGGCAGGCTATAAGGTCCTCTCTTGCTGGTATTTAGTCAGAAATGTACCCTGGCTCACCCTCCCTTTGTTTCTGAGGATTTTGGCAAATGGAAACGAAGTTCCATGTATGTTGGACATGCCCTAAGGTTAGAAGGTACTGGATATAAGTTCACTCCCTGGTTTTCATGGTGATTATGATTAATGTCATCAAGAATCCTAGAACTGCGCTGCTTAATGAGCCCATTGTTGGATCTTCCAGATCAGCTCAGAACCCTAATTTATTTTGTGTTCCTCGCAGCCAAAATTACGATCACTAATTCCTGGAAGAACTCGGTATTGGACCTAGCGTTAATTAAATGAAAACTTTCCTGGATCATGATCAATGAGAAAATGGTCAGTATCCTGCAAAATACCTCTGCCAAGTTTGAGCGAGTCTAGAACCCGTGGATTAGCTACCTGCAAGCTACGTCCTAAAATTGCTCTCTTTTCTTTGTGCTGGCTCAGTGAAGCTTGTCGCGTGGGTGGATTCTATTCAATTTCTCTCTTTATTCTTTTTTACTTTTCTCTTCCTCCATTTTTCTTCCTTCTCTTGCCTGATTAACCCTCTGATGGCTTGATGCCTTACTGTAATTTAAAGATACATTGTATCGTATTTTGTTTTCTTTTGTACCTGATATATGGGATTATAGACCTTGGGCTTTGGTACATTAGGATTGCTTCCACAGATCCAGCTTTTCTATCCCTATGTGCCTGCCGTTGACCAATCCTGGTGCCTCCTGCTCTGAGGTGGATTAATCTGGACTTGGTTTACTCTCTGTCTATGTTGTTGATGTATATGATCTATTGGCATTTTTGTGCCTCGACTGCGTTTTGAGTTTATAGTGTATGGCATTTGGGGGGCCTATAGTGCCACTGTTGTCTACATGTTTATATGTTCATCTTCAATAACAATAAAATTATTGAAACTGAAAATATAGTGAAAAAAACTTTATTTGGGTAGGAAACAAGTTGAAGAGAAACCCACCTAGCTTCTGCCCCATTGGGTATCACCTTTGTTATGCATAAGTAGGCACCATCTTTACAAGAAAGTATTCTGCTTTCTCTATTACATTTTATATCCTATAAAGTGGTGTAACAAAGGCCTTGTTTTGGAGTACAAACATTGTCAGTGCTGAATAGGAACTTGTAGGGGACCCTTTGGACTGTTTTGCCAGTTTACTTAGGTAACTAGTATACACATGGCTGGTGTGAATGAACTTACAGTACATGTGGGGTTCTGACTGGCATGAACCAGTTTACTCTGTCTTGAACTGGACAAAAACTGTATAGCTTATAAGATTGCAATAAAGTGAGTTCCTAATTCTACTACCAAATACTGTAATAGAAACAAAGCTTTCTAATAGATTTCCCTTCTTTCAAGCCTAATCAAAGTCAGCAGCCTTCTGCTCTGACTACACAGCACAAGTCAGAAATCTCAGTAAAAAAGGAAAATTTTTATTCACATATCTGGAAGCCCTTGCCCATGACAGTTTATTGTGACAGGCGTGACAGACTTACTGGTGTGCACCTAAAATGCTGCCTTTCCTACCAAATGATTGCACTTGTAAAAGGAATCTGTACTAGTTAGAAATAAAAGATGATTTGACAGAGTACGAACAAAAAAAGTCTTAAAGCGGTTCTAAAGATAAATTTGTTTATTCTAATGCACTCCCTGCGTTAAGGTAAAAAACATTTTGCCATTTGTTGTGCTCCCCACTCCCCCCCCCCCCCCACAAACACTTACCAGATCTCCATATCATTCCAGTGTTGTGCCTGGCTGCAGTTCTTCTCCCATCTTTCTCTTTTCATAGAAGCATTGGGCAGCAGCGGGAGCCATTGGCTTCTGCTGCTGTCAGTCAAATCCCGTGTGCAGAGAGTGGGAGGTAGGACAGAGCCACACTGCGTCCATCTATAAACACACAGCCCCACTTGGGAGTAAGCCCACATTTCTGTCCTCATACCACGTGGCTTTCTATGGGGACAGACAAACAAGATGAGGAGCCAAAATAGCAGCAGGGGACCCCAATAGAGCAGGTTCAGGGCTGCTCTGTGTAATACCATTGCAGAGAGCTGGTAAGTATAACATATTTGTTACTTTTATAAAAAAAGCTTTTAGTAATGCTTTAAGTGAATCACTATGTTAGGGTAAGTGTCCAATTTTTGCTGAAAGCATTATCGCCTATATAAAATAAAATACAGTTTTGCTGTACAAATACATGTATTTCCATATAAACTCAAACTAGGAAATACTAATACTGACAATTTTTGTGGTTAATTTTTGTCGCATCTCATTTTTTGCAAGAATCTATATGTAAAGCTGCTCTGAGGATTGTGTGTCTATCTCACATACATTTAAAATAAATTTCAGGCTCAAAAGCTTTTATTCAAATACTGTATATTCCTCAATAGCCGCAAACAGTATAATTTCACTTTGTGTGCACCAAATGCCTTTGCAAATTCAATTATTAATATGTAACAGAATATCATCACTGTGCTGTACATAGCATATGCAAAGAGAAGAACAGTGTAGGTGTAGGTGTAACAGTGAACAGTGTAAGAGAAGAATCCAGTAGGCCCACCGACTACAGGCTGCCAATAGAAAACAAGAAGAGGGGGTGGATACAAGTCCAGTCATCCAGAAAAAAGAGAAAGCAGCTCATTCTGGTCATTGCAGAAAGACCATACTTACACACCAGAATCCTGCACAGATCTGGACAATGTACACCAATATTCAGATAAGAATATACATGGTTTTTGTATTTAGACAATATTTGCTTATCCTAGAGGTCAGCTTTAATTGTAGCAGTCTCCTAGAGTCACCTAAAATGTTAGTCGACCGAAAAGTAAGTTTTAGTTATAGGTAAAGTCTGGTGGTCTTAGCTATTCCCTGCCATCTTCTACATCTTTTTTTACTACAGCAGCAAGATCTCTCTGCCATACCTGTTGACTCCCTTTGTCCTGCAGGGGTTATTTGTGTGTTTCAGCACCTTTAGTCACATTATCCATAATAAAAAAGCAACTATTCAACAGTGATTAGTAGGAACCAGTCATAATATCCACATAGCAGGCTAAAGATGTGGGAACTCATGGAGGGTAGAAATCCCACCAAAAGAATTCTTGAGAGATATACAATACTTCCAGCAAGTGCCAACAAATGAAATACTTATTTTTTGAGGACTGCTAATTAGAAATAACTTTAGAATGTTTTACTAAAACAGATTGGTGCAGCTTCAAGCCCCGTGTATCCGGATCCATAAATATTTAGACAGAATAAAGGTGAATAAAGCACCTGGAACAGATGGAATACACTCACAGATCCTTAAAAAATTGAGCTCTGTCATGTCAAAGCCATTGTTTCTAATTTTTACGGACTCTTTAATGATTGGCATAGTACCACTGGACTGGCATAAGGCCAATTTGCCTATATTTAAAAAGGGGGTCAAAATCTTTACCAAATAATTATAGACCTGTTAGTTTACCTTGTATAGTTGGGAAGATACTGCAGAATTTAATAAAAAACCACACAGATGAGTTCATGCTGGAAAAAAATATTTTAAGCAACAGACAACATGGATTCATGAAAGACAGAAGTTGTCAAACAAATCTGATTTATTTTTATGAGGAGGTAAGGAAACCTTGGAGAGAGGGGTGGTGGTGGACGTGGTATACTTGGATTTTGCAAAAGCATTTCACACAGTTCCCCACACACGAATAATGTGTAAGGTAAAGTCTACAGGCTTGGAAAAAATCTGTATGTAAAAGAACAGAAAACTGGCTAAAAGATCGTATTCAGAGAGTAATGGTTAATGATTCATACTCTGAATGGTATAGGGTTGTTAGTGGTGTACCCCAAGGTTCAGTGTTGGGACCCTTACTTTTTAATATAGTTATAAATGATATAAGGTCTGCAATTAAAAATACCATTTCAGTCGTTGCAGATGACACCAAGCTGTGCAGTGGAATAATATCCTTACAGGATGTCTCCAACTTACAACCGACCTCAATGCACTGTTTAATTGGGCAAGTATGTGGCAACTGAGGTTCAATGTAGATAAATGTAAGGTTATGCACTTGGGGGCTAAGAATATGCATGCATCATACATACTAGGGGGGGTACAACTGGGGGAATCGGTGGTGGCGAAGGATCTGGGAGTTCTGATAGATCATAAGGATAATAATGGCATGCAATGCCAAGCTGCAGTTTCTAAAGTGAGCAAAATCCTCTCTTGTATTAAAAGAGGTATAGACTCCAGAGAGAGAGATATCATATTACCCCTGTACAAATCATTAGTAAGACCTCATCTGGAATATGCAGTTCAATTTTGGGCACCAATTCACAAAAAGAACATTAGGGAACTGGAGAAAGTACAGAGAAGGGCAACCAAACTGACAGGAGGCATGAAGGAGCTCAGCTATGAGGAAAGATTAGAGGAACTGAATTTATTCTCTCTTGAGAAGAGATTAAGGGAAGATATGATCAACATGTATAAATACATCAGTGGTTCATATAGTGAACTCAGTGTAGAGTTATTCACCTTGAAGTTTGTCACAGAGGACAAGGGCCACTCTTTACTTCTGGATGAAAGGAAATTTAATCTCCACATACGGAAAGATTTCTTCACAGTAAGAGCTGTGAAAATGTAGAACAGACTCCCTAAAGGGTTGGTTCTGGACAGCTCAATGGATTGTTTTAAAAAAGGCCTGGATTCATTCTTGGATACACAGAATATAACTGGTTACTAACATTTATAGGTAAAATTGATCCAGGGAATGTCTGATTGCCTCTTGGGGGATCAGGAAGGAATTTTTTCCCCTGCAGGAGCAAATTGGACCATGCTTTGCTGTTTATTTTACCTTCCTTTGAATCAACTGTTGGTGTAGGGTTACAACTTTTTTTTTTATGGTTGAACTGGGTGGACTTTTGTCTTTTTCAGCCAGACTAACTATGTAACTATCCTTGGTTTGCACTCTGTATTCAGGTACTGGCAGAGACAGAGTGCATCGTTCTCCAATATACAACAGTGCATACAAATACCAAAGCACACTTTATTCAACTCTGGTGTGAATTGAATAATAGCTCCACTCATTGGCCATGCCACTCTGACATGATTCACCCACATTGGGCCTAATCGTAGAGCACTATGGCTTAAGAGTAACTCCACTTTCGTTGAAAAAAAAATTCCCCTATGGGTGATCTATGTACAGGTAAATTGCAATGATTTGAACAAACTTTGTTGTAGATTTCTACCTTTTGTTATTCTGAAGAAATAGCAGTTTGTTTGTCTGTGTTCATGTACTGAGTGAATCTGTATGGGAGCGACTTCATAATTATCAACCAGCTGCTGCACTTGCAGGGCTCTAATAAGGAAATTAGCAAGGTCTGCATCCCTTTAGACTTGAATTCCGGTTGGCAATATATCACCAAAAATTACATTTTTATTGCAGGGGATGCCAAAAAACTGACTTGTATCTTAGTGCAGACTTCTGGGAAAATCAGGAAGCAAATCACACAAGAAAGAAATTACATTTCTGGGGGCGTTCTGTACACCATCTGTGTATAGAATGCCTCTATGTAGTCATACTGCATTTTACAGAAAATTACAGCACTACAGATTGAAAAGGAAAAGTAATTTTAAAAAGCATTCAAATACAATATGACTTTAGTCACAATTGTATATGCTATATTATGCTTTTTTATTTCCATTTTTTCCCGCAAAAGTGGAGTTTCCCTTTAAACTGACGTTTGCCTTTCTTTCACTTCATACTGGAGTTGAATTCAGTGTGCAGCAGTACTTTTATGTATATTTTAGTTTGTTTTATTTTATAAAACCATGTACACACTATTTTACTTTTGTTCAAATAATTAAAATAAAAATGACAAAATCTACTGCACATAAATGAAAATGTGCTTGCTTGAATAGGGTACATATGCAAACTACAACTGTCTTGTTATAAACATCTATAGCTTGTTTTCAATTCAAATCATAAAGAGATTTCAGGTGCATGAATATCAACAGTTAGAAATGCTGCAGCTCACATTTATTTGACTTTTAAAAATCCTAAAAGAGATAATTTTCCAGCATTATAAGTGACATTTTCAAAATATTTGACCAGATAACTAGAAGCAGCATGCATTTTAGCAGTCTGCAGGATGTACTGAAGAAAATCAATACATAATTTTTTCTAGGTTGCTTACATGAACACTATAGTCATCATGGTCTAACTTTGATTGCTTGTATTACTACAGAAATCCATCAAGACCCAGCAATGTCAGCAACTTTCAGAAGAAATAATTTAGAAAATACAAAATCATACTATGTTTGAAATACAAGCTAAGCAGAAGGACTAAAAAAAGCAATCAGGAATAAATAAAAATTTCAACTAATTAAACGAGTACTGTGTATACATGCTAACAGTGCATTTCAAAGTTTTAAAATGAAAATTACAGCATATAAAAGTCTAATAGCAGTGCTTAATAGAAAATGAAGTAAAATATATAAAAAAAAATAATAATAAAACACACCAACAAAGAGTGACAATGCATATATCAAAGCATATTGATATTATTATTATTACATGGAAGCTTTTAAAAAAATTTTTTTTTTACCAAAAAAAACGTTTATTGAGGAAGTGCATAATGATACAAAAGAAATGCAAATGATGCTCATATACAACATTTGGCAATGCATACCGAGAAAAAGTAGGAACATTCTTGCAAAGAACCACATATGGAACATGATTGTGCCAATCCACGACGGGGTAAGTCTGTAATACTCAGGCAATATAGTAGTGTGAATGGGAATGCTATCGCATCTGACCTCCTTAGTGTGTAATTCTCATTGCAGCACTGCAAAAGGAGGGAGGGTAGATGCAGCACCACTGTTGAGGACGAGGCTAGTGTCTTACAAGAATGAGGGTGCCTGTAAGCGAGCTTCGATTGTCGTGAGGGTCGCTGATGTAAGTAGGAAAAGTATGACAATGGCATGCCTAATGTTCTCTAGAGAGGAACCCAGTGGTTGACTGGGTGTGTAACAGGAATGAAAGACGAAAGAAAAGGAGAAAAAGAAAAGAGAGAGAAAAAAAGAAAAGGAAAGAAAAAAAAGAAAAGAAAAGAAAAAGGGGTGGGGGGAGAACGAACGGGGTTTGTATTGTCGTCAATACCAAGGGTCTTCTATGGGTGGATTTATGCATTGGTCTATCAACCTGAGCAGGTAGGTGGGGATAGAGCCCTGAAGGGGAGAAAGTTGCCTACCGAATGATCTAGAGTGTGGAGTAGCACTCAACGCAGGTTAATATTCAGTCAGGTGTGTTGGTCCATAAGGGACCGGTATGTAGGGGTAGTTTTAAAATGAGTCCAGCAGGCCCAGATATGGGAGAATTTAGTGGGGGAATCGAGTGCAGTCGCAATCAGTTCTTCCATTTCCGCAATTTTACCCACATGGGTCAGCCAATCGCGTATGGATGGAGGGCGGGTGGAGTCCCAAAGAGTGGGAAGACAGAGTCTGGCTGCGTTGACCATATGCATGGCTAAAGATTTGAAGTATTGTCACCTGGATAGAGAGGAATGATGGAGAAGAAACTGTGCTGGAGATAAAGCTAGGGGCAAGGTGGTCACAGACACTACAAGCCTGTGGACCTCCTGCCAGAATGGTTGAATACACGGACAGGACCACCAAATGTGGAGAAAGGACCCATCTGAAGTTCCACATCTCCAACAGCTCTTGGGGAAGGAAGGGTTGAAACGAGAGATTCTCGACAGGGTTCGGTACCATCTCAAAGCCAGTTTATAGCCGTTTTCCTGACTCGAGACATTGAGGGAGCATTTATGGGTATGCATGAATATTATGTCCCATTCAGAATCTGCCAGACTGTCTCTGTTCCATGCACGGCAGGAGGGTAAAGAATTATAATCCCTACTCTCAACGAGGAGGGGGTAAATCTCCAAGATCAAATGTTTGCGCGGTTCAGCTTTAGAGCATAGCGATTCAAAAGGAGTGAGGGGACGAGTCCAATTATGAAACGGTTTGTGTGAGAGCAGGAAGTGTCTTATCTGCAGATAAGCCCAAAAAGGAAAATCTCGGATATCTAGGCTCTCAAGCAGTTCGCGGAACGATTTTACTTTGCCGTCGCGGATAAAGTGTTTAACTAAAATATGGTCATGTGGCCAATGCTCAGATAGGAATGACTTGTGCATGCCTGGGGGGAAGTCAGGACTGAGACGAATGGAGGTTAAGGAGTTCGGTGACTCAGAGATGGATGTCGATTTACAGGTCAGGTGGAGAATATTTAAGCTGGGTCCCACTAAAAGGGTGGGTGAGGAGCTCTTGAGGCGTATGCTTCGGCAGGAACCATGGAATCGATGTTGGGTGAGGGTGAGAAGGCATTTTCTAGGCGGACCCAATCTTTAGAAGTAGAATGAACATGCCAGTCCACTATGCGAGTAAGGTGGCATGCCCAGTAGTACCAGTGAAGGTCAGGGAGCCCAATTCAACCTCCAAGTTTAGGAAGAGTCAGTTGAGAAAAAGCAATATGTGGACGCTTATGGTTCCATAGGAATTGTGAGCAGAGTTTTTTGCAAGATGTAAAAAAAGCAACAGGTATGTGGATTGGCAGCATTTGAAAAAGATAGAGGAGGTGGGGGAGTATATTCATTTTGATTATCGCTGCCCTTCCAAACCAAGAGAAGCAAGGACGATGCCATTTATGGAGGTCCTCTTGGAGAGAACGGAGGGCGTGAAGGAAATTTTTTGCATAGAGGTCATCGAGGTTGAGGGTAAGCTGCACACCAAGATAGGAAAGGGAATCCTTTTCCCAACGAAACGGGAAATGAGATTCACAGAAAGAAACTGATTCTGGGGGCAGGGAGATGTTAAGGGCGAAGGATTTGGAGAAGTTGATTTTAAAGTTTGACAAGAATCGAAAGAGGGCAAAATCTTTTAACAGATTAGGCAAAGTGGTGTGAGGATCAGCAAGGAAGAGGAGGATGTCGTCTGCGTAAGCAGCGAACTTGTATTCCTTGTCCGATACCCTGACCCCTTTGATGTCGGAGTTTGAGTGAATTTTGCGTAGTAGGGGCTCAAGGGATAGGACAAACAAGAGTGGGGAGAGGGGACAACCCTGACGTGTTTCGTTTCTTAAGTGAAAAGAGTTTGACAAATGTCCATTGACCCGGACTCGAGTGGTGGGGCCCGTGTACAGAGTCATAATGAAGTTGAGCATCTTCTCACCCAAACCCAGTGCCATCAGAGACGCTTGCAGATAGTCCCAAGCAATTCTTCCCAAAGGCCTTCTTTGCATCCAGGGAAAGGAAAAGAGCGGAAGTGTTAGATTTACACAGCCAATGGTGGAGGTTAAGGGCCTTAATGTTGTTGTCCCTTGCTTCCCTACCCGATATGAATCCAACTTGATCTAAAAAGGGAAGCAGGGGGGGGAGTCGATTAGCCAGGATCTTCGTGAATAACTTAATGTCCAGGTTCAGCAGGGAGATGGGTCTGTAGTTGGAAACCTGTGTGTTATCTTTATCACCCTTGGGGATAACTATTATGTGGGCTTCTAAAAGTCGATGTTGAGGTAGGGGGGATTTGGAGAAGGTATTAAATGCCAAAAGAAAGGGGTTACCTAGGATATCCAAAAAGGATTTATAATAAGCTGCTGAGAAGCCGTCAGGACCCTGACTCTTACCAGGCTTTGTCTGCTTCAAAGCACACTGCAGCTCATTCAGGGTCAGGTCCGTTTCCAGAGAGTTGGCCAGGTCTTCCGAGACAGCCGTCAGGCTGTGGAGCTGGAGAAATTCAGAAATCAAAGAAGCCCTGGATTTGTCAGTGTGCGGAGGTGGGCGTTGAGAAGGGAGGTTGTATAAGGATTTATAGTAATATCAGGATTAGATGTGGCCATGGTGCCATCAGGACCTCTAATTTTATGTACTGTCATACTAGATTGTTTCTCGCAGAGAGCTCTGGCAAGGAACTTTCCGCTCTTGTTAGCAAATTCATAGTATAGCTTTTGAGAGAGAATGTACCGTTTCTTAACCACCTTCCCCATTTCTGCAAGAAGATGTGAGCATGTACTCGTAAGTTCGGTTAGGGTCGACACAGCCAGAGACCGCTTATGTGCTTTCTCTAATGAATGGATCTTATCCGTGAGGCGTCTCAAACGCTCTTGTCTATCTCTTTTACGCTTCGATGCAGCTGCTATGAGGACGCCCCGGACGACACACTTATGAGCCTCCCACTGCGTGAGTGGGGAGGTATCCGGGGAGCAATTTAAGGAAAAGTATTCAACCAGATTGGTGCGGATCTCTTGTTCGATTGCAGAGTCTGCAAGAAGGGAGGTGTCTAGGCGCCAATATTTTGAGCGTGTGTAGTTATCTGGGAACCGTAAAGTCATGGTAATGGGATGGTGATCGTAAAGAACCATCGGTTCTATAGAAGCGGCATAGAGGAGCGGGAGATCTGATTGCGACAGAAAAAGATAGTCTATCCTGGAGTATTTATTATGTGGTGTGGAATAAAATGTGTAATCTTTCACCGTGGGGTAGAGAGTTCTCCAGGAATCGTGCAATTGTAAGAGTTGGAGTTTCCGGAGGAGGAGTCTAGCAGAGGACTTAGTGAGACATTCAGATCGCCCCCTAAGATCAGAACACCTGAATGGAAAGCAGCTAGGGTGGTAGTTATTGAGCGTGTGAAAGAGACCTGTTTGGTATTAGGGGCGTACACATTAGCAAATGTGACGGGTCTATTGGCGAATGAGCCCTTTATGAATAAGTACCTGCCTTCAGGATCAGCAAGGGAGTCGGACATAGTGAAAGGAAGATGTCTAGGGAGTAAAATAGCTACCCCCTTCGACTTGGCCAGAGGGTTAGTGGCATGGGGGACTATGGGAAAGTGGAAATTAAAAAGCTTGGGAATGGAGTCCTGATGAAAGTGCGTCTCTTGAAGGAAAACTACATCTGCCTTTTGTTTATGCAGATAGGAGAGCAACATGGAGTGCTTTTTGGGTGTGTTCAGACCCTTGGTATTGAGTGAGAGGATTTTCAGGGACCTTGATCTCGAGACTGAGGTGTGGGACGGCATGTTTACCAATCAGTATTGCCGGATTATGAAGACGCAATGCCCTGGGGGTGGAGGGAGAGGAAAGAGAGAAAAAAAAAAGGGGGGGAGAAAAAAAAAAGGCCTGAGAAGCGAAGATAGTAAGAGTAAACGGTTAGAGGAATAGACCTGCTATTCTACGTGAGAGAAGAAGAGAGAAACCAGAAAGGGAAAAGACAGAAAGAGAAAAGAAGAGGGGAGGAACACATAGAAGAGAAGGAGACGAACAGTATGAGGCAAGGAAAGAGAAAAGGGAGAGTCGGGATAGTGATGTTAGCCGTAAGAATGTTCAGTAGGAGCTCGCAGAGCCTACTGTGTTGGGAATGAGGTAGATGACGAAACGAGAATAGAACCACCGCCGGCCGGAAAGCACCTTAAGGTGAGTAAAAAATTATAGAAGAGTAGGGTTTGAAGAGGAAGAAGTCGACAGAGACCCATATTGCAGAATAAACTTGGGGTACGATATGTAGAATAGGGCCCCAGCCTTCACTGTAGAGTAGCAGGGCATAAAATAAAAAAATATGTGTGGAACACAACTGCATGGGTAGGGGCGGGGGTACAGTATGAGTGGATTAAAGCCAGTCTGAGGCTACCTTAATCACAGATGTGCCTAGAGTATCAGGGTGTAGAGGCCACAAATACTTATGAGCCATCAGGTCATTTTGAGACATTGGCAGGCAATTAAGGGGGAAAAGGCAATATGCGGAATCGTGGGAGGCCTTGACGAGTATTACAAACATCCCCTAACAAGAAACATAGTATCAACAGGACAACATATGCAATACCAGTTAAAGCAATGCAGAAACAGAAAAAACAACGTTGAGTCCCAAACATCGTGCGATAACCTCTGGGTTTCCCCAGGATCAGCGACAATCAGTATGTCTCATAGAGTAGAAAGACTAAGTGTCATATATCAAGGCAAGGATAAACCGTCTACGGCCCCTATGGCGACAACAGGGACCAGCATCGCCTCTCATGCACCAGGGAGACCGGGTCGATCACAGGGGTATGGGGAGAGTAAGTCCCGTGGAAGCATCGACAGTGTGAGCATCCCCTGGATCATCCTCTCATCCGGGTCAAGAGGCGGGGACAGGCCAGTAAACGGAGGCACGTCCGGATAGGACAGCTTAGTAGGAGGCGGGGAGAGGTGATGTTCGCCCGCCAAGCCAAAAGAAGAGATGACATCTGTGGCATCCCCCTATAAGTCCCAGCTACCTCCCTGCACCCAACCTTCCCTCCCCCCCAGGCCTCCAGCACTCCCCCAAATGTATCGTATACTGTACTAAGTCCGTTGGGATCTCCTTCAAGGACACCGTCTAAGCAGAGCGTGTCGGGACGGGCAACAGAGAAGCAGAGATCGTCTGGACACTTCCGCGGAGTAACGGATCTTCTTCCAATGTAGTGGGATGAGGCTCTGGGGGTACAAAGAGGACAAGGACAATGGAAGACAGACGACCAAGAGGCCCACATTTGATTGGAGTGCGTGGGGGTCCAGCTCGTAGGGCAAGTCATCGAGGGGTCTGTTTTGGGGAACCGGGACGCTGAGTGTCGACAGAGGTGAGAGAGCTGAAGATTAGGTCATCTGTCCGGGAGGAGGAGCCATTTGTATTATGCATAGAGCTCATCTGACCATGGCGTAGAGATGATTGATAGGGGGCCCATGGAAATCCACCAGTCGTCGATTGCGGAGCAGACCTCTGGAGCATTGACTCCCTTCTGTGTGTTCAAATAGTGAATTGAAAATAATGAAGGTCCACTGAGCAATGCGTGGGAGGGAGAGGAACCGCTGGGACTCTTGTGGCAAAATGGTAGTGAAACATGAGGATAACGGTAAAACTGCAGGCAACTGGTAAAGAGTGCACATGAGTTGCAGGAGTAGATGAGGATTAAGTAGGATTAGATCTCGTGCCATTACTTTCTGTGCGCAGGAGGGCTAGGGGTGGCCGTGGTACCCCCTGTGGGGCGTCTTGGAGGAGTCAAAGGGACTGTCTGACGCCTACGGTGGGAATGGCCTTGCCAATCCATTGCGTCTTCCGCAGATCCCGCGTCCAGGGCCGGCTGCAATCCCAAGAGTCCGTACCAATCTGGCAGGTCTATCGGTGGGATGTTCAAAGAGGAACAGAAAGACGGCAGATCTTCGGGGTTTTGCAAGTTAAAGGTGTGACCACCAGCCTGTACTGAAAGGCAAAAAAGGAAATCTCCACTTATAGGACAGATTTCGGGAGCAAAGCGTGTCTAGTAATGGACGCAAAGCTCGCCTTTGGCATAAGGTCATACTGGATAAGTCCTGGTACAGTTGTATTTCCGCCCCTTTGTAAGTTAGATGTCTTCTGTCCCTGGCACATCTGAGGATATCCTCCTTGAGCGGGAAGCTGACAATGCAGCATACAATATCTCTGGGTGGGTCCGCATCACCCCCCCTAGGCCGGATGGCCCTATGCACACGCTCGATGTCAATCGGAGTTGCTGGTGGGCGGCCTAAGTGGTTATTAAAGATAGTATTTACTGCCTTAGGAATGCCAGTGGTTTCCACGGATTCCGGTATGCCACTGATTCTGATATTGTGTCTATGACCACGGTTGTCTAAATCCTCAATATGCTTGTAAAAATCCCGGATAGTCGAGGTGTGGGACTCTGACTGTTGCTGTAAATATACTATGGCGGTCTTATTTTGTCTGGTGGCCGTCTCTACTTGATCCAATCTTGAACCCATAGCGCGAATATCCTCGCGCAGGTCGCTAAGGGCAGTGGTCAGTGTAGTGGTTAGTGTGGTCTTAATGTCAGCAGCCACAGCTTGTAAGTCCCTTAATGAGAGGGACTGTGTGGCAGATGAGATGTCATGTTGTGGCACTGTATCCTGGCCAGCGTGTGTCTCAGTGCAGTGAGAGCAGCCTGTGTCCTCAGCTGCAGAGGGAGGGGGAGAGGGGGGTGGAGAGAGAGAGGGCTGTGGCCCTGCTCTCTGCTGGTGGGAGCTAAACAGCTCCTTTATGTGCCTCCCAGTGGTGCTAGAGCCCCTTGGGGACTGGGATCGGGCGCCAGAGGGCATCCTGTCGGGTTTCCCCATATTGAGGGGGCACTGTCTCACCCAGCTCCTCTGTGCAGTGTGGTGGACCGGTCCGGCCGGCGGGAGCTCCGGATTCAAGTGGCCGTGCTCGGTGGCGGCTAGCCATGCCCCTGCTTTTCAAATTTTAGCTTTTCAAAATATAAACTGCTTGCTTTAGCCATAAGGTTACTCTTCAGCTGTTATTTACTGAGATATTATAAGACAAATTATTCAAACAATTTGTTTAAAATAAAGAATACCTGGATTAATAGCATTTCTGCTTACATAGCAAAAGAAAGAATTTATGGAGATTGTGATATAGCTAAATATAGTGTAGGGGAACATGTTTTTTTTATGGGAATGGACTACAGTATATATTGTATTACAGTCACATTATATCTCTTTTGCAGCCATTTAAAAAGTTAAGAAACACAGGGAAGAAATCCCAGAAATCTGTTCCCTTAGGGAGACACCATTGAGCCTGGAGGAGCTGCAATGTCTCATTAACAGAACATTAGCATGTTGAGCTTGCAATACTGATCTTTTGCAGCAAGCACACTGGCTCACCAGCAGTAAGATATGCAGGGCTTTGCCGCAAATATTCCTTTGGACTTCTAACATTCTCTTGAATTTGCCTAATTTGTGAGTGCATACATTTTATTAACTATTCGATCTTTTACACTTACTGTACTCTGCCAATGTGCTTTGGCTGTCTTTCCTTTGTTTTCAGTTTGACTGAATATCCCTTCTGTACAGCCTTAAGAAGCAAGGCATAGTAGCTTCACACCACACTCAGAGATTTTTTTTTCTTATAGCTTCAGTATACATTTTGGACAGCTCCTTATTTACCTTATTTACCTTAAGGATGTGCTTTAGTTGTAAGCATTGCATTTGCTTGGTAGTTGAGTATGAATATTATTTTTGATTGTTGTCTGTTCATTTTTATATGTAGACTCATCTAAAGGTGAGTAAATAAAAGGATTCTGTACAAGACTTTTAATAATTGATTGTTTTGAAACCCCTAGGTACTTTTGGAAGATGTTTTATTCTTTTGAACTAATCACGTGAGCAGTGTGTGTTTGCCATGACTGCAAAAAAGAATACAAATATTTATGGGTGTTAGAAAGTTACAACTAGTTTCTCATATAAGGTTGCAGTTATGATTGGGCAGCATACAAATGCCCCCTCTAGCTATATGATATATAGACATATGGACTGCCTGTGTATTCATCTTGACAATATTTTGTTTTTGAAGGGGGGGAGAAAGTTTCAGGGAACAGGATACAGCAAAGGAGGAACGCTTAACATTAAATTTAACAACCCGCCCGCTGCTTCAGATTCATCACTCCAATGCTTGGGATGTTACAACGCCAAGTGGCCACTTCAGCTCCTCTCTCCCTCTGCTATATATGTGTGCAGGTGAATGATATACAAAACCCAGGAAAATCAGAATGGCTTTCTGTATAAAAAGAGTAAAAGACTAAACAGTGTCATACTTTCTTTGGAGTCCCTTCCTGAATGTTTATTCAAACAGTGATATCACTACACATATTAGTGAATCCATGACATGGTTGTTGGCTTTCATAATAGTTCTGCTATTTTTTTTTGTGTGTGATAAAGCATAAAAAGGATACTTCAGCTGTGTACATATTAGGAAAGATTACCAGTTTAAGCTTCTTCTAGATGTGGATTTCTTCCCACCTTCAGCACCCTGCATACCAGAGAGCCAACAAGCCAAACTCTGATCTCAATATATTTTAGACAACAATTAATGCCATAAATGCAATGATTGGCATTTAATTTGATTTCATGATGTATCAAATTACAAAACTTAAGATAACACTCATAACAACAACGGAATATAATAAATACAGTTTTCATATCCTTGGAACACAAACCTAAAAATATTAAAATAGGATAATCTAGTGCACTGCAGTGCTCTTATACATACAATTATTTGTACAGATACAATGTTGGGCTATTCACTTTATTAATGAGTCAGTTACCTACAGAGAGTAAAATTAGGTTAAAACAGCTTTGATTTAAAACATGTACGTTTTGGCAAAAATAATGAACACATTCGCAAGAAATACAGTTTGTGCAACATTAATGCCACAAACCCCTTAAGAAACAAGTATATGTATTTAAGTTATATCATTCTGACATCTTGACCCCTTGAGCATTCTCTGCCCTTTACAAAAGAAGTAACGTTTTGCACATTAAAATTTATTGCTTCCATAATCTCATGTCTAGAGCTTGAACAGTAACCTTGCAGACAGATATAGGCTCTAGAGGACATTTGGTTTAACCCTACTAGTACTTTTTTGAACAGATAAAGTGTTTTCAACAACATATCATGTTCAATTGCATTTTGTATGTTTTAATAAAAATAAACCTCACTAGTCATTAGTTGAAAATACGTTAACAAAGCATGGTAACATGTTTAACCACTAGCCTACCAGGGCAAAGTTTTAATTTTTCACATACATGTAAACTCTGTCAGTGGCCTCCACCTGTAAAACCATTTCTGTTTTGGGGGTCATCTCATTGTTGCCCATCTAGTGCACCTGTTGTTAATTTCATTAGCACCAAAGCAGCTGAAACTGATTAACAACTCCCTCTGCTACTTAATTGACAAGATCAATATCCCTGGAGTTTAATTGACTTGATGCTATACTGTGATTAAAAAAATGTCCTTTAATTTTTTTGAGCAGTGTATATATATATATATATACAGTGGGGAGCGAAAGTTTGGGCACCCCAGCTAAAAATTTGTATTAATGTGTATAAAGGAGCCAAGGAAAGATGGAAAAATCTCCAAAAGGCATCAAATTACAGATTAGACATTCTTATAATATGTCAACAAAAGTTAGATTTTATTTCCATCATTTACACTTTCAAAATAACAGAAAACAAAAAAATGGCATCTGCAAAAGTTTGGGCACCCTGCAGAGTTAATATCTTGTACTGCCCCCTTTGGCAAGTATCACAGCTTGTAAACGCTTTTTGTAGCCAGCCAAGAGTCTTTCAATTCTTGTTTGAGGTATCTTTGCCCATTCTTCCTTACAAAAGTCTTCCAGTTCTTTGAGATTTCTGGGCTGTCTGTCACGCACTGCTCTTTTAAGGTCTATCCATAGATTTTCAATTATGTTGAGGTCAGGAGATTGTGAAGGCCATGGCAAAACCTTCAGTTTACGCCTCTTGATGTAATCCCCCGTGGATTTTGAGGTGTTTTTAGGATCATTATCCATTTGTAGAAGCCATCCACTCTTTAACTTCAGCTTTTTCACAGATGGCATCAAGTTACCATCCAAAATTTGCTGAAATTTCATTGAATCCATTTTTCCTTCTACTCGTGAGATGTTCCCTGTGCCACTGGCTGCAACACAACCCCAAAGCATGATTGATCCAACCCCATGCTTAACAGTTGGACATAGGTTCTTTTCATTAAATTCTGTGCCCCTTCTTCTCCAAACGTACCTTTGCTCATTCCGGCCAAAAAGTTCAATTTTAACCTCATCGGTCCACAGAACTTGTTTCCAAAATGCATCAGGCTTGTCTATATGTTCATTTGCAAAGTTCAAACGATGATTTTTGTGGTGAGGACGTAGAAGAGGTTTTCTTCTGATGACTCTTCCATGAAGACCATGTTTGTACAAGTATCTCTTTATAGTGGAATAGTGTACCACAACTCCAGTGTCTGCCAGATCTTTCTGGAGGGATCGTGCAGTCAAACGTGGGTTTTGAATTGTTTTTCTCACAATCCTGCGAGCTGTTCTGTCTGATATTTTTCTTGGTCTTCCAGATCTTGCTTTAACTTCCACTGTTCCTGATGACTGCCATTTCTTAATTACATTTCGAACAGAGGATATTGACATCTGAAAACGCTTTGCTATCTTCTTATAGCCTTCTCCAGCTTTGTGAGAGTCAACTATTTTCAGTTTCAGTTTTCTAGACAACTGCTTAGAAGAACCCATGGTGCTGATTGTTGGGGCAAGGTCAGATGAGTCTGGGCATTTAAAACCTTTGAGATTGACATCACCTGGTCTTCGCAGACGATGATTGAGAACAATCCATGACACTGGCAGGTCTCAGCTTGGCAAAGGGAGCAGTGCATGCTATAAATTCTGCAGGGTGCCCAAACTTTTGCAGACGACATTTTTTAGTTTTCTGTTATTTTGAAAGTGTAAATGATGGAAATAAAATCTAACTTTTGTTGACATATTATAAGAATGTTTAATCTGTAATTTGATGCCTTTTGGAGATTTTTCCATCTTTCCTTGGCTTCTTTATACACATTAATACAAATTTTTAGCTGGGGTGCCCAAACTTTCGATCCCCACTGTATATATATATATATATATATATATATATGCTGGGCAGCGAATGGTTAAAGAAAAAGAATATTGTACATTGTTTGGGAAAGTAAGTTTACTTCTGACTCATCGTGAGCACACGGCACCCAATAAATAATTTTGGCCTTCAGCACAATAAATAATTGATCATATCATCAGTCATAAACCTACACAACTATCAATGAATGCTAAAACTACATGGAGTCTAATAAAAATATTTGTAATTTTATTTTTGAATTGTATTTATTGTGGGTATTAATCTCTCTTAATGTATCACCTGGCTACAATTACTTCTAATAATATTATCTATATTTTTCTCAATTTTAGATGGCTTAATGATACATTTTTCATGGAGCAGTATAAATCTGTTGAACGTTGTGCTATATTAACCATTTGCAGACCACCCCATAGCAGATACTGTATACTGCTACAGGGCGGCCGTGCTGTGCATAAGCACATATGTAAACGTGATTCTGCACTTTCTGGTCACTAGTGCACAGTCGCGGTCACAGCATAAACTGATCAGTGGGTGCTGGCCAACAGATAAGAGTCGGCACCTGCCGACCATCTAGAAGACTGGCAGAACACAGCTCTGGCTATGTAAACAAGGCAGAGCTGTGTTCTGTCAGCAGCAATGTGCTGGATTCTCTTTCCCTGCAGAGCAGGGAATAGAATACAACACAATACCTAGTGAAAACAGCACACACAGTAAATATTACACATAGCTAGGAACACAGTTAATCTCTTGGTCACCCTAGATGTTTAACCCCTTCCCAGACAGTGTAATTAGTACAGTGTCAGTGCATATTTTTGGCATTGATCACTGTATTAGTGTCTCTGGTTCCCACAAAGTGCCAGTTAGTGTCAGTTAGTATCTGATTATCCATCGCA
Organism: Staurois parvus; assembly: GCF_062004578.1. NCBI lineage: Eukaryota > Metazoa > Chordata > Amphibia > Anura > Ranidae > Staurois > Staurois parvus. Next base: position 7,903,150 of record NW_028318492.1, on the reverse strand, counting down.
ATATCACAATCCTGCTATAAGTCACTGATCACCATCATTACTAGTATAAAAAAAAAGTATTCCAGTATATTTACCGCCATTTATAGATGCTATAACTTTTGAGCAAACCAATCAATATACGGTTATTGGTATTTTTTTTAACAAAAATATGTAGCATAATACATATTGCGCTAAATTTATGAAGCAATTTGATTTTTTTAATTTTTTTTATTGGATATGTTTTATAGTAGAAAGTAAAAAAGAGGGTTTTTTTCCCCAAATTTTCAGTCTTTTTTTGTTTATAACGCAAAAAAAAACCCCAGGAGTGATCAAATACCACCAAAATAAAGCTGTATTTGTGCAAAAAAAAAAATTACATAACTTTCATTTGCACTGCATGACCGCCAAATTGTTAGTTAAAATAACGCAGTGCCGTATCACAAAAAATGGCCTTGTCGGGAAGGGGGGCAATTCTTCTGAAGGTCAAGTGGTTAACAGTCTTTCTAAAATAGATGAATAAAGAGCATTTAAGGCCTGACCACTAGTTCTGAAAGAAAAAGCTACAAGTTCTGATCCCCAAAGTCTAAGAGTTCAGACAAAGAGCTCTCACTGAAAAGGTAAAGTAGGATTTCCTATCAACATGAGGAAAGGCTGTATTTCTTATATTACTTTTTTTTCATCAACCAAGCAAGACTGTTAAAGCATATCCAACCCAACGAAAATGTCTTGTACATTCATCCTATCAGTTCTTTTTTTCACCTGATACTTCTACAAATAAACCAAAAACAAAAATAGTGTAGAACAATTCAAAGTGTACTAATATATTTCATAGTACATAAAATATCAACTACTGTAAGAAAAATGTCTCAATACAACTTGAAGTCCATTATCTAGATGTGTCTTCCAACACCAGTATGAAATTTGTGATCATTGCCAAATCTTCAATAAATGAATAGTCCCACAGTGACACCAGTGCACTCCATCACGTGATATTACAATCTGCTCAACTCTGCTTTTAACCTCTTACTACTAGCCCTGCAGGAGAGTGAAAGAGTTCTATTTGACTTAATTTATGGTAAGAAGTCCAAAGTGGAGGTGAGCAGATTGTAATATCACGTAGTGGAGTGCACTGGTGTCACTGTGGGACTATTAATTTATAGTTGATTTGGAAATGATCCCAATGGTGTTGGAAGACACATCTGGACAGTGGAATTTAAGTTGTATTGGGCCACTTTTTCGTACAATATTTGATGTATATATATAAATATACATATATATATATTGTAACAGGGTTAGCTCGGCAGCGGGTGTGTGTGACCCCCTGGATGGGTGCACAACACAAAAAAAAATAGGCACAGCACAACAATAGTGGAGGTGAAAACAAACAGGTGCAATTTATTTACAATATTTACAGAAAAAATGATAAACAAAAAGAAACATCAAAATAAATCCTGGCCAACTTGGCTACTTACTGCAACAACAGCTTCTCCCTAGCTACCCACTAGGTACAGCCTGCTGCTATACCTAGTTGCTAGTACTTGGAGGCTAGCCACACAGGCTTTGGTCTCTCTGCACACAGGTAACAGGTCAGCTCCCCAGACAGTTCAGGCACAGATCTGGTTCCAGGGTGGAGCAACTCCCTAAGCACTCTGGGAGGTTTTATAGAGGTGTTTAATGAGCCCACTACCTTCAGCTGGGCTCATTACCTCAGTGCTGAAGGACTCAGCACTTCCCTCTAGTGGTACAAATCCCCATAAAGCCTGAACCTTGGACAAATATATCGTCCATCCAGGACGCAACCAGGTGATTTCACCTGCCTACTGTCACATACCCCCCCCTCTTGTTTCAACCTTGGGGTTGTAACACCAGTAGCCAGGCAGGCATGTACCCGGGATAAAGCATCCACATTTCCCATCTGAACACCAGGGCGATGCTTCACCGTGAAGGTAAATTCCTGTAGGGCCAGAAACCACCTATTTACCCTTCTATTGGTCTCCTTATTTTGAGCCATCCATTTCAAGGGAGCGTGATCTGTGATCAGGTCAAAATGTCTGCCCAGCAGATAGTACCGAAGGGAATCTAGGGCCCACTTCACCGCTAAACACTCCTTCTCAATCGTGGCGTAATTTTCCTCGTGAGACTTTAGCTTTCGGCTGAGATAGATTACTGGGTGCTCCTCCCCCTGCCAAACCTGGGACAGCACTGCTCCTAAGCCAACATTGGATGCATCCGTCTGGACCACAAAGTCTTTTGAGAAGTCTGGGGAGTATAGGACTGGCTGGCTACATAAGGCCCTTTTTAAAGACTGGAAGGCTGCTTCAGCATCAGGGGACCACTTAACCATGACAGGCTCCTTCCCTTTTGTCAGGTTGGTTAGGGGTACTGCCATAGAAGCAAAATGGGGAATGAATCGCCGATAGTAGCCAGCAATTCCTAGAAAAGCCCGTACCTGCTTTTTGTTATTTGGGCGTGGCCAATTCTGTATTGCTTCCACTTTGTTTATCTGAGGTTTTATTACCCCTCTCCCAATAGTGTACCCCAGGTACCTGGCCTCCTCCTGTCCAATCGTACACTTCTTTGGGTTGGCCGTAAACCCAGCTTTCCGTATTGAGTCTAGCACAGCCTGAACTTTTGGCAAATGTGAGGCCCAGTCTGCGCTATGGATAATCACATCGTCCAAGTACGCTGCAGCATACTTCTGATGGGGACGAAGAATCTGATCCATTTTTCGCTGAAAGGTGGCCGGTGCATTCTGTAACCCGAACGGCATTCTTTTATACTGGAATGACCCTTCTGGGGTTACAAATGCAGTCTTCTCCTTTGCCGACTTAGCTAGGGGAATTTGCCAATAACCTTTTGTCAAGTCTAGCGTTGTCATGTACCGGGCTGCTCCCAGTCGGTCGATTAGTTCATCTATCCTTGGCATGGGGTAGGTGTCAAATTTTGTAACTTTATTCAACTGTCGAAAGTCGTTACAAAATCGCCAGCTCCCATCTGGTTTGGGCACCAACACTATGGGGCTGGACCAGTCACTTTGGGACTCCTCTATCACCCCCAAATCTAGCATTCTCTGTACTTCCCCACGTATTGCCTCCCGTCGAGCCTCTGGGATTCTATAGGGTTTCAGTTTTACTCTTTCACCCGGTGGGGTGATAATGTCATGCTCCACCCCCGAGGTTTGTCCCGGCAGCTCAGAAAAAACATCTGTGTTGCGGAGCACAAACTCTTTAGCCTCCTGTTTTTGAACTGCAGACAGCGTGACTGCTATTCCAACCTCCGGAACCAAGCAGTTAGATGGCGCTGGTGACAAACCCTCAGCAACTAGGGATTCCCTGTCCCTCCAGGCCTTTAGCAGATTAATGTGGTAGATCTGCTCCGGTTTCCGCCTTCCTGGTTGTCTGACCCTGTAATTCACTTCACTCACTTTCTCAATCACCTCGTAGGGGCCATGCCATTTGGCCAGGAATTTGCTTTCAACCGTAGGGATTAGCACTAGCACTCTATCTCCTTCAGCAAATGACCTGGTCCGGGCCCCCCGATTGTACACCCTCTGCTGCGCTAACTGTGCTTGGGACAAATGTTCCTTTACGATAGGCATGACCTGGGCAATTCTATCTTGCATTTGGGCGACGTGCTCAATCACACTCCGGTGGGGAGAACTCTCACTTTCCCAAGTTTCCTTGGCGATATCTAACAGCCCCCTTGGGTGTCTCCCATAGAGCAACTCAAATGGTGAAAACCCTGTGGAGGACTGGGGTACCTCCCGGATGGCAAACATCAAATAGGGTACTAAATAATCCCAACCCTTTCCATCCTTATCTACCACCTTCCTTAGCATTTGTTTCAGGGTTTTGTTGAACCTTTCCACCAACCCGTCAGTTTGGGGATGATACACAGAGGTGCGCAACTGTTTGACCTTGAACAGTTTGCACAGCTCTTTCATCACCCGGGACATAAAGGGGGTTCCCTGATCCGTCAGCAGTTCCTTTGAAATACCCACTCGGCTGAAAACGAGGAATAGCTCCTTAGCTATTGTCTTGGCAGAGGTATTTCGGAGTGGAATTGCTTCTGGATAGCGGGTGGCATAGTCGAGTATGACCAACAGGTACTGATGCCCCCTAGCGGATTTCACCAGCGGACCTACCAAATCCATGGCAATCCTTTCAAAGGGGACCTCAATGATGGGAAGAGGTACCAGTGGACTACGGAAATGGGGCATAGGGGCCGACTTCTGACACACAGGGCAAGAGGAACAGTAATTTTCCACCTCCTTAATGACCCCAGGCCAATAGAACCGCTGCAGTACTCTTTCCCGTGTTTTCTCCGCCCCCAAATGACCCCCAAGGATGTGTCCATGGGCCAACTCCAACACCAACTTCCTGTAAGGTCTGGGCACCACCAGTTGCTCAATGGTTTCTTCTGCCCCTTGAGCAACTCGATAGAGTAGGTCCCTTTCCACAAGGAAGTATGGATAAGCAGCAGTTTTCTCAGGACTCACTAGTTGACCATCTACTTTTACTACATTTTCCCGGGCTTTTATCAGTGTGGGGTCTTTCAGCTGTTCGGTTGCAAAATTTTCCCTATGCACCTCTAAGTCCGAGAACTCCACAACCGGCAGATTTTCATCTGAGGAGGCGGGCTCCTCCTCAGTTCCTTGGGTCTCCCCAGCTAGTACCGACAAGGGGAACTTGGGAGAGACCTCACCACACTCAGACGCTTTCTGGGATTCACCTTCCTGGTCTGCAGGGGAGACAGTGGGGGGGTCAGAACAATCCCAGAGTTCCCAGAATTTTGGAAAATCCCTCCCCACAATGGCATCATGTGGTAAATGAGGTACCAATCCTACCTGATGAGACAGGTTACCTTTGGGGGTCTCAAAAAACACAGTAGCCACGGGATACTCCCTAGTGTCCCCATGCACACAAATCACCGCCACCTTTTTATGCCCAGAGACCTTTGTAGCGACCATCTCCTCTCTTATCAAGGTTACCAGGCTACCTGAATCCAGCAACCCCACAATATTATTTCCATTAACAGTCATTTTGCACAAATGTTTCTCAGTGCCCGGGCTGGCCGTGCATACCACTGTCGCAAACAGCGACTGACGTCTATTGCTCAGAAAGTCACACTGCATAGGCTCATCCACCACTGGGCAATTAGCTGCAATGTGTCCCTCTTGCCGGCAGTGGTAACAGACAATTTTTTTCACCGCTTCTTGCAGCCTTGGCCTTCCTGGCCGCTCTTGCCAGACATTGGGTAATACTCCCACCCTCTCACTCTCTCCACCCTCACCCCTTGTAGTCATCTTACCCGCCGCTGGGGATGGTCTGGTCTTAGGGTGGAAAGTCCGTGAGTCTCTGGAAGAGGAGGTCAGGTTCTCAGTAGCCAAGTATCTCTCCACTAGATCCACCAGCTTGTCTGCAGTGTCTGGGTCTCCATGGCTGACCCACTTTTGAATAGTAGTAGGCAGAGACCTTAGGAACCGATCCATGACGACACGTTCCACAATTTTTGGGGCGGTCAAAGTCTCTGGCTGCAGCCACTTCCTGCTCAGGTGAATGAGATCATACATCTGTGACCTGGGAGGTTTCCCAAGCCAAAAAGTCCAATTATGTATCCGCTGAGCACGGACAGCGAGGGTAACACCCAACCGGGCCAAAATTTCCACTTTTAGCACATCATAGTTTTTGGCTTGGTCCGGCTCTAGGTCATAGTAAGCTTTTTGCGACTCTCCAGTTAATAATGGGGCCATCAATCCAGCCCACTGTTCTTTAGGCCACTTTTCCCTTTCAGCAGTCCTTTCAAAGGTGGTTAGAAACACCTCCGGATCATCCTCTCCCGTCATTCTTGGCAATAAACGGCCCACAGAAAATGATGGTGTTTTACCAGAATCAGCCTCAGTCTGCTGCCTCTGCTGGAGCTGCTTCAAAACAGCCTCCATTTGTTGCTGGTGTTTCTGGTCCTGTTGCACCAGCAATTCCCTATGGCGGACCTCTGCTTGTTCCAAGGCCCTCTGCTGGGCTGCAATGCTCTGCTGGAAACTTGCATTTGCCTGTTGTTGATTGGCATTTGCCAGAGCCAACTGTCTGATTATCTCCTCCATGCTGGCCTTTAGTTACCACAACTGCCCGCCGTCCTCCACCATATGTAACAGGGTTAGCTCGGCAGCGGGTGTGTGTGACCCCCTGGATGGGTGCACAACACAAAAAAAAATAGGCACAGCACAACAATAGTGGAGGTGAAAACAAACAGGTGCAATTTATTTACAATATTTACAGAAAAAATGATAAACAAAAAGAAACATCAAAATAAATCCTGGCCAACTTGGCTACTTACTGCAACAACAGCTTCTCCCTAGCTACCCACTAGGTACAGCCTGCTGCTATACCTAGTTGCTAGTACTTGGAGGCTAGCCACACAGGCTTTGGTCTCTCTGCACACAGGTAACAGGTCAGCTCCCCAGACAGTTCAGGCACAGATCTGGTTCCAGGGTGGAGCAACTCCCTAAGCACTCTGGGAGGTTTTATAGAGGTGTTTAATGAGCCCACTACCTTCAGCTGGGCTCATTACCTCAGTGCTGAAGGACTCAGCACTTCCCTCTAGTGGTACAAATCCCCATAAAGCCTGAACCTTGGACAAATATATCGTCCATCCAGGACGCAACCAGGTGATTTCACCTGCCTACTGTCACAATATATATATATATATACATATATATATATATACAATATGAGTACAATTTAAGTTGTACTCATCTATGTTTGTTTTCAATTTATATTTAGCTGTAAACTTGATTAGTTATAGAGTGTTGTTATCATTTACATAAGGACTGCGTAGATAGGGTGGCTATGCCCATTGTCTCTGTATATGAATTGGTAGCTGTCATCCATACTGGGCTTCAGACATGTCTTCTCTTCATCTCCATTACATATGGGTGGAAGAATTAGTATTTTACAAAGGAAATTTACCATTATGTTTTCAGTACAGTAACAGGAAGTGTCAAGGTCCTTCACCAGGTATTTTCTCTTACCTCCTGAAAATGTTTTTTGCCTAAAAGTAGGACTGGTAGTATCCAATATGTTATATTTTTATTCTTGGTATAGATATTCTTTAACATCACTTCATGTTAACATTTCACCACAGGTGCACTTTAAGACAAAAGTCAATTTCGGGCAATGATAATAGCTGATCTACCCTTAAAAAATGAATCACAAAGAAGTAGATATAATGTGTTGTCACATGCTGCTTCCTGTTACTTTTCAATTCTGCTGCAACCAGAATCACAACAATCCACTCGTGGAGGCTAGCATCTGTCCTGCATTAAGGTAGTGTAGATCAGTCTGCTATGCAGCTGATCTTCACATGAAATCTTGCTCAGCTTACCAATTTCAGTTGTAGAACAAATTCTAGAAGCTTTACCTTAGAGGTGCCCTCTTTCTATTTCACAGTTATCCAAGCAAGAATTACATCTATCATATAACAAAAATAATTAGGAAGAACCTGTGTGGGCTAGAGGAAAAAATGACTTCATTGCATTTCTTTGATTTCCTCAAAGGACTGAGCAGCAGGAAGGGATGATCCATTGGGAGAAATTTAGCAAAACACCATCTGCACCTATGAATTTCCACCATGTACTCATAAAAACAGAACAGCAGCCTATCCATCATGTTGTAGGTGAATTTCATACTTGCTAAGCATATCGTTGATAAAAAATTATTGCAGATCCCATAAGTGCACCATCTGCATTCAGCAATGATGTAAATAATAGTAATATTACAGGAAACAATGAAACTGGTGAATAAGCATGTATCACTAAAGTCTTTTAGGACACTTTTGTGAAATGTTCCATCATAGACCAGTGTTTGTATGCCAAGTAGACCAATTGATAAAGAATTGAGGACAACAATTAAAGATTCAGGCCTTTAATTATTTCAACACTGGTATTTTTTTTTTTTTTTAAGAAAAAAACTATCTTGATAGCCTACCTGATTTTGTTAAAAGAGAAACAATCATGTGACATTGATATCTAACAGTTGGACTATTACATTATGCTTTCTGTAGATGGTTGTTGTGTACAGCAGGCACACCTTTCAACAAAACCATATATTTTACCATGTTTCTTGCACTATATAACCTCATACAGAGAAAGACACACAGATAAATATATACAGGTAGGCGTTACAAGCTTTTACAAAAATGAAAGAACTGGCAATGATTGTAATTTCTTTCACATAGGCGAACATTTCCATACCTCCATAAAAAGAAGATATTTGACATAATTTTAAGTTAAAGTGGAGCTTCACGTTCCATGATATTACCCATTTAAGACTTAACAGAAATGTAGCACAAAGGGGTGCAGTGATATCAATGACATGAAATTTGCTGTGTCCAGGAAGATATCCCAATCACGTTTATTGATAATTTGATAATTTAGTTTTCTCATCCACTTGAAGTTTAAAGTTGATGTACTCCTGAAATGAATGCCATTTAATTTGCTAAAATGCTGTGCATCATAAATACTTGATATATATATATATATATATATATATATATACAGTTGTGTCCAAAATTATTCAACCCCCACTGAAATTGAGTGTTTTGGCCAGTTTGACATTGCTTTTGATCATTCAGTCATCTTGCTTACATTTACATTAAAGAGGCACTTGTAGGTCAGACAAATATAACATAACAGTTATAATGAAATAACCACAAATGTCTTTTCTGTGCTCACAGCATTATCAGTTTTATTCAACCCCCAAGTGACATTCAATCTTAGTACTTAGTACAGCATCCTTTTACAGTTATAACAGCTTTTAAACGTGAAGCATAGCTTGACACAAGTGTCTTGCAGCGATCTACGGGTATCTTCGCCCATTCTTCATGGGCAAAGGCCTCCAGTTCAGTCACATTCTTAGGCTTGCGCACTGCAACTGCTTTCTTTAAGTCCCACCAGAGGTTCTCAATCGGATTTAAGTCTGGTGACTGCGATGGCCACTCCAAAATGTTCCAGCCTTTCCTCTGCAACCATGCTCTAGTGGACTTGGAGGTATGCTTGGGATCATTGTCCTGTTGAAAGGTCCAACGTCTCCCAAGCCTCAGGTGTGTGACGGACTGCATCACGTTTCCATCCAATATCTCCTGGTACTGAAGAGAATTCATGGTACCTTGCACACGCTGAAGCTTCCCTGTACCTGCAGAAGCAAAACAGCCCCAAAGCATGATTGACCCTCCACCATGCTTCACAGTAGGCAAGGTGTTCTTTTCATCATAGGCCTTGTTCTTCCTCCTCCAAACATAGCGTTGATCCATGGGCCCAAACAGTTCTAATTTTGTTTCATCAGTCCACAGAACACTATCCCACAACTTTTGTGGTTTGTCCACATGGCTTTTGGCATACTGCAGTCGACTCTTCTTATTCTTTGGAGACAGCAAGGGGGTACGCCTGGGAGTTCTGGCACGGAGGCCTTCATTACGCAGTGTGCGTCTTATTGTCTGGGCTGAAACTTCTGTACCCACATCTGACAAATCTTTTCTCAGTTCCTCAGCAGTCACACGGGGACTTCTCTCCACTCTACGCTTCAGGTAGCGCACAGCAGTCGAAGTCAGCATCTTCTTTCTGCCACGACCAGGTAGCGTTTCAACAGTGCCCTTTGCCTTGAATTTGCGAATGATGCTTCCTAAGGTGTCTCTTGGTATGTTTAACATCTTTGCAATCTTCTTATAGCCATTGCCCTTCCTGTGAAGAGAAATCACCTCTTCTCTTGTCTTCCTGGACCATTCTCTTGCCTTCACCATGTTTGTAACCACACCAGTAAATGTCTAGAAGGAGCTGAGTATCACAGTCATTTTAAAGCTGCCTAATTGGTGCTTATTATGCTTGATTGCTGCTCGGTGACATCCACAGGTGTTTTCAATACCTGATGGAAAGCACCTGTATGAACCTCTGTTCTTCAGAGTGGTAGTCTTTAAGGGGTTGAATAATTGTGGCAATGAAGAAACCACATAAGAACCATTTACTACTGTATTACATAAACAATTGATGTCATTTTAGTTGCATTTGGGTAGTTACAACGTCCTTGTAGGATTTGATTCTGAATACAATTCCAAATGTACACTATAGTCCCTAAACCCCTTTACAGCATTGGGGGTTGAATAATTTTGGACACAACTGTATATATATTTTTTTTTTTTAAATAAAGTAAAATGAAATATGTGTTTTCATACTTTGCTGCATCTCAGTGTTGCTGATTTACTTTAGCCACTTTGCAACCATTCCCATTCTATATTCATATACTCCAGTGATGGCTACATGGAAATCCTCATGGTTAGGATTGCTGATGGCGATAACAGTGGACAACATCTGCATAATGTGTCCTTAGATTGCCATTTGTGCTCTACATCTGAAGCCTGTATAACAGGGTGACAAAGCAGGAGTGCAATTCAAAGATAGGGACAGAGCATTTTTACTCTGTAACAAGAAATATCTGAAGGAGGACTTCCATGACAAGAGTAGCTAGTATTATTAATTTTCAATATTTATAAAACTGCAGATTTAAAAATATTGAAAAAGGTAATAATTGCTACTTTTATTGCCATAATTGCTACAAGCACACTTTTTCATTTATTGGGATTTTAAATTACCTTTCTTTTTTGAATCTGAAGCCCTATGATATTCCAAAACACACCAGAAAATAAATGTTGCCACCTTGCAAAGATGTTATCTTGATGGTGTTCTGGGCATTGTGCATTAAATGCCTCTGGAACTAATTACCAAGGGGATGATGGTGATGTTTTAGGCAAGGTTCACACCTATGCAATTTGTGTTTGATTCGTTTTCCAAGTGCTTTTTGCATTTTTTCACATGCTTTTTTAAAGTGTTTTTGATGGTTTTGCATTTTTTCTAACCTGTTGCTGGGCAGATTTAAATGCAAAATGCATCAAAAACACATAACAACGCACTACATGCTTTTCTGCAGTGTCTCCTTTGAAGTCTATTGAACCAAAAATGCAATGTTTTTGTTTAAAAAAGTCCCTGACCCTTTCCAAAAATGTGAACCTGTCCCATAGGAAAACATGTTAAGTGGGCTGCTCTGCGTTTCTGCAAAACACAACAAAAAAAGCATAGATGTGAACCTAGACGTATTTCTTATTACAACAATGAGACTTTTCAGGTGGTTGTAACAAAGGCATACCCTCCCACTTAACAGTCATTTTGAAAAGGGGCATGGCAATCACTACCTACAATGTAAGAACAGGTATGCATATGCAATAAATGTTGCAGCAATGTATTCAATTTACCTGGACATTTTTTTTAACAAACTGGAGTTTCAATTGATAACTTACAGTATCTCCCAGAAGTGAGTACACCCTCACATTTTTGTAAATATTTTAATATATCTTTTCATGTGACAACACTGAAGAAATGACACTTTGCTACAATGTAAAGTAGTGAGTGTACAGCTTGTATAACAGTGTAAATTTGTTGTGCCTTCAGTATCTCCTAGAAGTGAGTACACCCTTCAGACATTAATGACTGTGTGTTGAGTTATTTTGAGGGGACAGCAAATTTACATGTTATACAAGCTGTACACTCACTACTTTACATTGTAGCATTGTGTCATTTCTTCAGTATTGTCACATGAAAAGATAGAATAAATATTTACAAAAATGTGAGGGGTGTACTCACTTCTGTGAGACACTGTATATCATTCTGTAGGGTAGACATACTGGCTCTTTAAACAATCTGTCTTTTCAAAAAATTTCAACTGTATGAACAATTTTTTAACAGGATGTTTAATCAGCTAGAGCTTATTAATGTGTTTTGAAGGGCTGAATCAGTTGTATATTATTAATATGATGACTTCCTATCTTTCAGCGCAATCAGTTGCAATTCATTCCAAAACATTAGGCCTTTATTTAAGTTCTATTTTCACAGATCTCTGTGTTATCCAATTGTAGTTGGTGATATTTGTTCCTGCTCTGCAAATGACCAAGGGTCTTTGTACACAAGGCATAGACAGCAAAATAATTAACAGATGTTTCCCGAGACTTGGAGAAATAAGAACACATTGTGCAGGGTGGTAACATTTAGCCAGAAGAATCTTTTTGCCTGCATTTTCTCTTTCTTTGTATTTTGATGTTATTCAGTTACAAAACCATTTACTTTCATGTAAAATAACCTTGCATAGATATTGCATTCAAATAATATTTTATTGTAAATGAAACAGAGCATATTTATTTATTTTTATGTAAATATTTGTTGTGGCTAAGGTTATATTTTCAGTAAAAATGTGGGAAAGAATGTACCGTATTTTTCGCTCCATAAGACGCACCTGACCATAAGACGCACCTAGGTTTTAGAGGCAGAAAACAGGAAAAAAAAATTCTGAACTAATGGACTGCAGACATAGTACAGGAGATGACCAGAGACTGCGGACACAGTACAGGAGATGACCAGAGACTGCGGACACAGTTCAGGGGATGACCAGAGACTGCGGACACAGTTCAGGGGATGAGCAGAGACTGCGGACATAGTACAGGGGATGACCAGAGACTGCGGACACAGTACAGGAGATGACCAGAGACTGCGGACACAGTGCAGGGGATGACCAGAGACTGCGGACACAGTTCAGGGGATGAGCAGAGACTGCGGACACAGTACAGGGATGACCAGAGACTGCGGACACAGCACAGGGATGACCAGAGACTGCGGACAGCACAGGGATGACCAGAGACTGTGGACAGCACAGGGATGACCAGAGACTGCGGACAGCACAGGGATGACCAGAGACTGTGGATAGTACAGGGGATGACTGCTGACCTTTGGGGAGGGGGGGAGCGGGTACCTGAATTTGACAGGTACCCGCTCCCACTTCCGCGGAGTTGTTCTTTCATCTTACCTGTTCCTCTATCCAGCCGCGCGCTGTCTTCCCGGCTTCTGTAATGGCGCTCGGCATGACAGTCGGGTGCCCAGTGCGCATGAGCGAGAAGCACTTGCGCTTTGTGATTGGTCCGGCGGCTTCTGGGATCTGTCATGTGTCCCAGGTGCCGCCTTACCATTCACAAAAAGCACCGCTTCCTGCGCATGCGCACTTGGCACCCGGCTGTCATGCCCACTACAGAAGCCGGGAAGACCGCGCCGCTGGATAGAGGAACGGGTAAGATGAAAGAACAACTCCACGGAAGTGGGAGCGGGTATCTGTCAAATTCAGGTACCCGCTCCCCCCCCCTCCCCAAAGGTCAGCAGTCATCTCTATAAGGTCCCGCTGTAGAGCTGAGCGGCCGGCCCGGTATTCTGACACGGCAGCAGTGGAAATACCGGACCGGCCGCTCCATATTCGCTCCATAAGACGCACTGACATTTTCCCCCCTTTTTTGGGGGGAAAAAAGTGCGTCTTATGGTGCGAAAAATACGGTACATTTCCCTTCAAAACTGTGGGCATATTCCCCTGTTCAAAACTGTGTGTACATTATATGAATTAAAGTTTTTAATGCTGAATTTTAACCACTCGTCCTCCAGAGGATTGACTCCCCCTCCTGACCAGGCCATTTTTTACGATACGCCACTGCTTTACTTTAACTGACTGTATTTAATTTTTTTCCCCAATAGAGCATTCTTTTGGCGGTATTAGATCACCTCTGAGGTTTTTATTTTGTGCTCTATACACAAAAAAATACCGACCATTTTGAAAAAAAAACCCACAATATTTTTTACTTTTTTGCTATAAAACATATCCAATAGAAAAAACTTAAAAAATTTAATTTCTTCATAAATGTAGGCCAAAATGTATTTTGCTACATGCCTGTGCCTAAAAAAAATCCCAATACGTGTAAATTAATTGGTTTACATGAAAGTTATAGCATCTCTAAATGGTGGCATATATACTGGAAGTTTTATTTAAATTTTTTTATAATAGTAATCAACGACTGCAGGACTGAGGCAGGCATTCTGACATTGGGTCGGAACTGACTAACTGCCACGGACATCGCCAGTGACACTAATACAGTGATCAGTGCTAATAAAAGCACTGACACTGTACTATGACACTGGGCAGGAAGGGGTTAACATCTGGGACAATCAAAGGGTTAACTGTGCGCTGTGTATGTGTCAGGGACCATCGCGACGCATGGGTCTACACATGCGTAGGCGTCTGTCAAGACGTGCAGGTAGCAGGGCACTAGGACCCAGGCGCACCCATCGTCTTGACAGTACTAGGCAGGCACTGGGACCTAGGCGGCATCTGTCATCTGCAGGGCGGGCTACTTAAGCCAGCCCTGCACAGATGCTTGTTGCCGAATGGTCTTTTGTATCCCGTTGCCTGTGTAGTGAGTACTCTGATCTGGATTGTCTGATCTTGTTGCCTTCTCCTGTCCTGACCCCTTGGCTTGCCTGACTCTGCTCCTGGATGTTCTCTTATAGATCTGATCTTTTGGTATTGACCCTGCGTGTGACCCGACTATTCTTTGCCTATCGTCTTGTACCTCACCGACCCGCTAGTTACCGACCCAGCTTGTTTGACTCTGACTTTGCTCATCCGTCCATCCATCCCTCAGGGATCCCTGGGCTCCCTCACATCAGACTCTTAACCCGCTGGAGCCCTTGGCAGACTCCTCTACCTCTGGGAGAGATACCTAGCAGCTGCGACCTGGTCCCGGAGCGCTCCAAGTCCATCCCCACCATCAGGGGCCCTGGTGAACAAGTGCTCCGGTACTTAGACTCCGAACTCTGGGGAGGCTCTATCAGGGGACGGATAGAGGTACTGTCAGGCGGTCCGTTACAGTATGTTTTACTGTGTGCACTGTGTTGTGTTTTACTAGAGAGACATGCTGTTTTGTATCTCTCTGCTGGGCAAAGAGATACAAAACAGCATTTCCACACTGACAGGATACAGTCCTGTGCTGTTTGCACACAGGTCTTTCCCCTGTCAGCTTTCCTCAACGATCCCGAGTGCCAGCCGGGACCCAGCGATTGACATCTATAACAGCGTGGGTAGGGTAGTACGCTTACCCCTACCCAGAAATGCAAATCACGTTTGTATATATATATATATATATATATATATGTATGTATGATTTTGCACAGCATTGCCGCTGTGTAGCAGTACTTCTGCTATAGAGCGGAGGGCAAGTTGTTTTTAAATAACTACACAGATGACATACAGTATATATATGGGAGTTGTTTTATCTGTCATGATCCTCTTCCCTATCTTCCTATCTTCAACATGTGAAGACAGTGAAAGAAAAAACAGCACATTGATGAGCTCATTTCTGTGTTACGATGCTTTTTTTTCTATCAACATTCTCATTGCTGTGCAGTGCAGCTGACTGTTTCTGTGGCTGCTTCTCCCTCCTCCAGTCAGAACTCTTCCTGGACTGTTCAGGTGCTCACTGCAAAAAAATACATTTAAAGTCCAGCTACAGGCAAAAAATAACCCCTCCCATTCCTCCCTCACATTACCCTATAGCTGATCACTGTAATAAAAAAACAAAATAACCTTTTTTACTTGATTAGAGTTGAGGTCAAATGACTTTCAAGCCCCAGTCCCTTTCTTCCCTTCTGTTTTTTTTTTTTTGCTGATGGGGTCCTTCTTCAGATGACTGCACCACTGCCTACACGATGTGGCAACTTTTTATTGGCTGTCCAGTAGCAGATCCTCTCAGGATCTCAGACTCTTTGTGAGGTGAAGGTAGGAAACCATGACAATGAGGGATAACCTTCACAACTGGATTGGTGGTCCATGAGCGAAGAATCAGTGTTGGTATGGGTCCCAAATGGTGGACCTAGGCTATTTTTTCTGTCATACATGGATAAGTATTATATATTCACCTAACATGATAGGTTAGGGGGTGGTACATTAGAGATTATGAGCAAGAAAAGATCTATTTCTTTTTCTTTTAATTTTCCTTGCAAGTAATTGACAATTCTTTGTAAAGTGAGTTTTCACCTAGTTCACTTAGCTAAGTGGAAATTCCATTTCAAAGTGACAATTTGCTTTGCAAAGTGAATATGCTCTACTTCTTTAGTAAATTATTACCAAAACCATATTTTTTGGTTTAGTGAAGGAAGTGAGATATGCAAATATGTTGTTTTCTGTATATTTTTACAAGCTGTAAAATTATCTTCATTAGAGTAAATACATGAACATTTTGAAACAAATACAATAAAGGTTCAGTCCAACCAGATATATATATATATATATAATTTAATCCATTCGATGGCATGGTTGTAAGTATTATGTCAGCTGTAGCAGGGGTATTTACATACACACATCTGAGACTGTGTTTACATTTCTTGAGCCAACTGTCTGGTGAGAGTGGCTCGGGAAGCTGTAAAGCAACCTGATCACTTCCAGAACCAGCAGAACATTCTACCCTCCTGGCCAATGGGCATGATAGGTGTCTCTTTGCTGATCCTCCCCTCAGTGAATGAACCTGAAAATAACATGTATTATGTCACTTCCTGGTTCAAAGCTGTCATTCTCCAGATACTGTGGCCATTGATAAAGCAGATTAAGTACAAATTGCCTCATTAAAGTTGTCCCATCACTAGCCATTGGCTCCCTATTTGATAGAAATGATTTTAAAGTGGTTAAAAACCTCAGACATAAAATATGAACAAAGCACACTCTATAGTGTGTACTTATCCCAATTAAAAGCTCTTAGTGTCATTTCTGTCTGGTGCCTTGTTCTAAGTTATGTGCTATCAGCATGAGTGACTTTTTCTGACACCCGGAGAAAAAAGATGATGGGGAGGGATCTCCAGCACATAACTTGTGATTGATAGCCTCAGTTTTGTTCCTGTGTGCTGTGTGGAGGGGAGGAGGTGTTTTCCAACCAGCTCTCAAAGCTCTCCTCACTGAGCTCTGCAGTGTGTATTTTCTGCTTTCTGCCCCCGTTTTCTGAAAGCTCAAACAAACGTTATAAAATGTAAAATTTGAATGGCTGTAGACAAGAGAAGACTGCAGATAAACAGGTACAGACGCACACAATTGTATGGATTGATATGTTGGGTATTTATATACTTGACACAACCTCATCTCTAAAATTTTCGAAAAACATTGGTAATAAATTGTGTTTTTGTGCTCTAATTTTTTTACTGTATTTGAAAATAGAGTTTGAGTTAATATTGGTTGTCGTAAAAATATTGAAACATTCTTTTCTCCAGGGTCTCTGATTTCAGAAAATATGTAAGATTTGATTTATTAAAATTGTGAAGTGAAAAATCTGGTGCAGCTGTGCAATCAGCTTCTAACTTCAGCTTGATCAGTTAACCTCTGACGAGAAACGTGGAAGCTGATTGGTTACCATGCACAGCTGCACTAGATTTTGCACTCTCTAGTTTTATCAAATCAGCATCACAATATTTGGGGGCTAAGTAACATTCAGGCCCACAAAATGCACATTGACATGTGTGCGGAATATGCAAAAATAGCTCTGGCAGCAAAATGGTTAAAGTAGCAAATGCGGTGCCAGTCATATAAATCATAGTTCAATTAAAGCAGTATTTTATAATGAACAGCCACAACCTGACGCTTTACCTTCTGCCTGTAAAGCAACTGGGGTATACTGGCATATAACTAACAAGAATTAACTAAGACAGGATAGAAAAATTATTTTTTAAATTTTTTTTACTAGGATCTTAGAAAGCATTTCACCCGTGATCAGCAGATCGCAGGTGCACAAGCAGCAGGGATGAGCACAGCCTGGAGAGGATTGTCAGGAAAAGGCCATTCAAAAGTGTTGGGGACTTTCACAAGGAGTGGACTGTGGCTGGAGTCAGTGCATCAAGAGCCACCACACAGAGACGGATCCTGGACATGGGCTTCAAATGTCGTATTGCTCTTGTCAAGCCGCTCCTGAACAACAAACAACGTCAGAAGCGTCTTACTTGGGCTAAAGAAAAACAGACCTGGTCTGTTGCTCAGTGGTCCAAAGTCCTCTTTTCTGATGAGAGCAACTTTTGCATCTCATTTGGAAACCAAGGACCCAGAGTATGGAGGAAGAATGGAGAGGCACACACTGCAAGATGTTTGAAGTCCAGAAGCAAATACCACCAAAAGAAATCTCTATTTGTGTGAAAAAAAGGACATACATTTTGTTTGGGTGCAGCATTGCATGACCGCGCAATTGCCAGTTGAAATAACACAGTGCCGAACAGCAAAAAATGGCCTGGTCATGAAGAGAGGTAAATCTTTTGGAGGGCAAGTGGTTAAACTGCATGCTTCATTTATTTTCAAAGGTCCTCTTAAAGAAACCCTGTAATTTAAGCCACAAAAGAAACATACAGCACATTTTAAAAGATGCAAAAAAATAAAAAAAGCTCTCCAAGTTCTAATACTTTCAATACTTCTGGATGTGGTAGATAATGTGTTTTAGCTGTGCACTGTGGCTTCTTCAAGCAACCCCTAAAACACAGGGTCAGTGAAGGAAACCACAGTGCATAGCAGATGACACATTACCCCATACACTGTTATACTGAATTAATAGGGCTTAGTAACATACCTCAGGCTCTATGCCATGGCCTGAATTTTGTGAATAAAATGTAGGCCACATTGCAGAGTAATACTTTAGAGTCAAAAGGCAAGCAGAGCACAATAAAAATAATAATAATTTCCCTCTGCTGTGTTGAGTCTACAGAGCTCTACAATGTACTGTGGGCTCTATTTGATAAATAGAATGCAGGCTACATTGTGAATATTATGCCACTTCTTTCACAAGGTGCTGCATGTTTATTTTTTACAACACACAGCTTACAGGCTTCAAAAAATGTAGCTTATACATGACATACTGGCCATAGTAGGTTCAGCTATATGCCAAAGTATTACTGCATAACCACCTGC
Source organism: Staurois parvus (assembly GCF_062004578.1). NCBI lineage: Eukaryota > Metazoa > Chordata > Amphibia > Anura > Ranidae > Staurois > Staurois parvus. The sequence goes on along the minus strand of NW_028318492.1, from coordinate 7,884,332 downwards.
CCTCCAGAAGATTTACCCCCCTTCATGACCAGGCCATTTTTTGCTATACGGCGCTGTGCTACTGACTATTGCGTGGTCTTGCGACACTGTACACAAATTAAATGTATATAATTCTTTGTATATAATTCTTTTCATACAAATAGAGCTCTCTTTTGGTGGTATTTTATCATTACTGGGCTTTTTATTTTTTGTGCTATAAAGGAAAAAACAGAAAATTGAATAAAAACTTTTTGCTATAAATCATGTCCATTAAAAAATAAAAAAAATATATACTGTATTTTTTCATAAATTTAGGCCAAAATGTATTCTGCTAATAAAAAGCACTGCCACTGTAATAATGGCACTGGGCAGGAAGGGGGTAACATATGGGGAGAACAAAGGGTTAACTATGTGTTATGGAATGTTATTGATGTGCACTGTGTACTGTTTTTCTAGGGGATGTGCTATTTTTCATCTCCCTGCTTTGCAGGGAGATTAAAAAGAGGCATGTCCCTGCTGACAGGAGAGAGATCTGTGTTGTTTACATTCAAAGATCTCTCTCCTGTCAGTTGCTCTGTCAATTGCTGGGCCCTGCCATGAATCGCTGGCCGGGAGCCAGTGACTGACCTGTAAGGGAGCCAATGACAGTGTAGGCAGGCGGACACGCACATGCGTGTGACCCCTACCCAGGAAAACAAAATCACATATATATATATACGTGATTCTGCACAGTGCGGGCACCCTGTAGCAGTGAAATCTGGATAATGTTGCCTGAATTCTATTCATAAAATGCAGGCATGGTATAGAGCTGCAGTATGTCACAGAGTACTGTTAGTTTAATGCAGCAGCTGGAAATCTGTGACTGGGGCTTTGGAGTTGGAACACAATGCATATTTGTAAAGCTCACCACTATGCTTTATAACTTGGCAGTGCTCTCTTTTTGGCCATATTTCTTCTTTTTTTTCTGTAAATTGAACCCAAGTGGTCTCTACCTAGAGTGTAGCAAAAGTAGGCCTTAGAGTAAGGATTTGGGTATTATTATTATATTATTATTGTACAGTATTTATATAGCGCCAACAGTTCGCTCAGCACTGTACATTACAATGGGAGACAATACATGAGATAGTACAATAACAATACAAAGCGATACAAGAGGGGTTCGAGGGCCCTGCTCCTTGGAGCTTACAATCTAGGAGGGAGGGGATAGTGGTACGGGAGGAAAAGCTGTGGGGGATGGAGTGGTAGGAAGAGTGGAGGAGATCGGCAATTAGCAGAGGGCGGGGTAGGCTTCCCTGAAGAGGTGGGTTTTCAGGGTGTGCCTAAAGGAGAGGAGAGTAGGTGATAGTCGGTTGGATTGGGGTAAGGAGTTCCAGAGGATGGGTGTTGTTCTGGAGAAGTCCTGGAGGCCGGCATGGGATGAGGAGACAAGGGAACTAGAGAGAAGGAGGTCTTGTGAGGAGCGGAGAGTGCATTTTGGGTGGTATTTGGATATTAGGTCGGTGATGTAGTTTGGGGCAGAGTTATGGACAGCTTTGTACGTCAGTGTTAGCATTTTGAATTTGATCCGTTGTACAATCGGAAGCCAGTAGAGGGATTGGCAGAGGAGCGGTTGGTGAGGTGGATGAGTCTGGCCGCATTATTCAGGATCGGCTGAGGCGTGGATAGCCTGTGGTGAGGCAGGCTAGTGAGGAGGGAGTTGCAGTAATTGAGTCGTGATATGATGAGGGAGTGGATGAGTTGCATAGTAGTTTCTGGGGTTAGGAATGGGGGTATTTTGGAGATGTTGTGGAGGTGGAGTCTGCATGAGTTTGTTAGCGATTGGACTTGGGGCTGGAAGGATAGATTGGACTCTAGAGTGACACCAAGTACGGTGGCACAATACGTGATGGAGAAGTCAGTGGGGGGGGGGGGGGGGCTGGAGGGAAAACTAGGAGCTCAGTTTTGGGGAGGTTCAGTTTAAGGAAGTGGAGCGACATCCAATCTGATATGTCGTTCAGTAGGCTAGTGATTCGAGCGGAGACTGAAGGGGTGAGGCAAAGGGTCGAGAGATAGATCTCCATATATCTTTAAACTGCAGTTCATTCATGAGAGTTTTCAGTTGAGATGATCCCTGGCATGCGGTGGAAGCATGGGTGGATTTTCAATGTGAGGAACATTAGCATACTGTACTGTATATCATACACTCACATATAACAGGAACGCTTAAGGGCATTGGGAGTAAAATGTAACTGCTGCCTATATTATTAATAGCAAACCAGGAGGAACTAAGTTTACTTTTGTGTAAAAAAAAAAAATTGTGTTTATATACACACACTGTGTACATCCCATCAGGATCAATTTTCACTTGAATTTGTTCCCGTTGGGTTTGTCTATAAACCTTGATAGGAACTCCCTGGGAGTAAGATGTATGACTTCAATTGCAAAACCATTGTATCCAGGGCCTACTCAGGCAATTAACATTGGAGTCTGTCAAGTGTATCTCTTGAAGGCATATTAAATGCTTGTTATACTGTTCTAGGAAGGAAAAAACTGACAGTCTTTACTGTGTGTTGAATCCTCTCAAGTTTCACAAAATTATTTTTAAGCTTGTACATTGCATGTCAGATAGTAAAAGTTATCAGCAAATTGTGAGCACCTACATAAACAAAATACTTTGAAATATTAAAAATACACAATTCCTTTAAAAAAAACACATGCTTAGGGATACGCAAACCTTCCTGTAAAATGACAATGTATATTATGCCTGTACAATGTATGCAATGTACTACAGAAAGAGTGACGTTTACAAAGAAAAAAAATACCCTTTAAATGGCAAATACATGGCATTTCAATGTCAACGTATTTTTCTTTGTAAAAAATGGCACCCGTAAATACATACCAGACCTATGGGGGGTCCTAATACCAATGAAACCAAAGAAAATAAATTGGCATGAAAATGTAAATTACCAACAATGTTTTTTTTTTCTAAAATGCCATTTTTACTGTAATACAAGGGCCTCAACCCTGATCTGGGGGTTGTGGGGTGGGGGTGTGGATGAGGGTTATAAGTACCTGTGGGCCTCCTTTAAAAATAAGGGGGTTCCTAGATACCAATCCCAAGTGAATAAGCAAGGGGGGTATAGTACCCCTATTCATTCACAAAAGAAATGTAAACAGTAAATAAACACACCACACAAATGCTTAGAAATGTATAAGAGTTAGAACCCTGTATCCCAAGTTTTAAATTATTTCCTTCTGTTTCAGACTGAAATTGTTATTAGTAAGTGTCTCAACTGCAAAACAAATATATTCTATCCATTTGATTAGCGTAGACAATATAAATTATTTTTCTGTGTACCAGATTTTATATGCCAGTCTCTGACTTAATTTTTACAATGTACAGTATGTAACTACCTTTGTTTATGTTTATCTTCATATAATATTGCAAGTTACTGGATAGCTATCAGGACAAATGTTCAACTTTTCTAAATAAGTGACAGTTTTGATGGGAAAATGTAAACATAAGCATATAGTGATTCATTTATAGGAATGCAGCAGGATGCATTTTTATCTGCTGGCATATTTTGTTTTACTTATCACTATAAGCTGCAGGGTAGATGCAGGAAAACATAAAGATATCTTTCTGAAGTGCTGCCAGTATTGCAAAATCGCCTGAAAACAGTATGTGTGAGCATATTGTTAAAGTATTTGTTTTTATCAAACAGTTCTGAAACTGATACAATTTGTAAATGATTTCCTTTGTAGTGCATCTATCTATTAAAAAACTACGCATGTTAAAAGTATTTAGTCTTGTTGTACATTATAGTAAGCATTAAAAATGACAGAAGTTTAACGGTCAAAGGACTATTGTAGAAGCTGTGGAACCAGACTTTAATGTAGCTTGGCTTAAGGAAGTGCTTAGTCCATGTAAACATGATTGCTAAACTCTCATGTAAGCTCCAACATTAGCTTTCATTAAAATGAAAAAATAACTAGTGATCCTGCCATGAAAAGGCTTTGTTCAGGTACTTCCTGTGACAGCTTGGAAATTCTCTGTCCCCATCTCCCAACTGTGCTCCAGCATTATTAGTCTATTACACAGACTTTACATCAGAGAATACAAGGGGCTAATTCAATACACATTACACAAGCTTGCTTCATTGGAAGTGGCTAAAAAGTGACATTGAGATGCAACAAAGAGTGAAAAAAGGTTAACACAAATATTTTATCAAACAACAAAAAGGAAAACTATAAGGTTAGTACACTTGCCAGAAGATATCATGCACGTTACTGGTGCACACCATGAATGACATAATAAAAAGTTTTTCTTTGTTTCTATTATAAACTTTTGCAAACAGGTAATTTCTCTCCTTCACTGATGTGCGTTGATGAGGCTGAACTAATACGCAGCACTATTGGGCATTGATAGGCGGCACTGATGGGCACTGATAGGAGGCATTGCTGGGCACCAGCGGGTGACACTGCTGGGCACAGGTGGTTAACACTACTAGGCACTGTTGGGCAATGGTGGGTGGCACTGCTGAGCACAGGTGGGTGACACTGCTGGGCACTTGGGGGCAGCAATGCTGGGCACAGGTGGGTGGCACTGCTAGGCACTGATCATAAGAGCCCTGATGATCAGTGCTGGACTGTCCTCTGACAATTACTGGTTATCGGCATTACTTTTCTCATGCTGTGACGGCAACTGCATTTACCGGTGATCTGCTGTGTCATTGGACACAGCTGATCGTATAGTAAAAGGCCACAGTGATTGGCCTTTTACCACATCACATGATCAGCTGTGTCCATAGGACACAGCGATCATGGAGATCGCCGGGTGCACGCCCCCAGAGGCGCACTTGAGGGCGCATTCTGGGAGGACATCATATGATGCCCTCCCAGGACTGGACAACTGTGCTGTAGCCGTCATTCAGCTATACCACGGTTGGCAAGTGGGTAAGTGTATTTCCTCATAAATAACAAATAAACAATATAATGAGAGGAATTGACAAAAAGAGTAAAGCAAGATTACTTTGCAAAGTAAATTTTTGCTTATCGTAGTCAATAAGGTGAAATGAAAATCCATTTTACAAAGAATACCTACTCAATTGTAATTCAGGGTACACACAAGAAGTTTTTTTCATTCAACCGGGGCGGCTGAATGGAAAAAAACTGAGAGATTTCCATACTAACAAAACAGATGTTAGTGTGGCAGTCTCCCCTGCTGTGCTATTGTGTTCTGACAGGGGGACTGTCCCCTGCCAGAATACACTGATCAGTGCTCACATCTTTTGGCTGCCAGCGTTGATCAGATGCCAGTTCAATGTTGGTTTTCCAACATGCCCATTCAACAGAAGCCATGATACAGACTTCTGTCAGACAGAGAGCTATACACACGGGTCGAAAGTTGAGCAGTTCCTGCTGAACTAATAGTTTTCTACCAACTTTCAGCCCTTGAAAATCTATAGTAAATTCACTTTGCAAAGTGAACATAATTTACTTCAGTAAATGAAGTCCAGTGAACACTCAAACTTGCTATGTTTGGTAAGACTTTGGGATTCAGTAATGATTCCCTGTTGTCATAAAATACAGTATTTTTTATTAAATATGTCTGGTTACTTTAGACAGATGATACAGTAAATAGACAGACAGACAGACAGACAGACAGACAGACAGACAGACAGACAGACAGACAGACAGACAGACAGATAGATAGATAGAGTCTTCTTTATATGTATTACAATTTTGTAATAGGATTGACTTCCTACATACATACTATATAATATTGTTTTGGTTCATGCATCAACAACCTTTGCACATGCAAATTATCATGCAAAATATATGACATACTCCTTTTCCTTTTTTAATTATCAGTTTTTTTTCATGGGTAGAGACTACGGATTCACTTCACAGATAATTTCTCCCTTGGGCTTGTAGAATATGAAATTTTACAGCCATGGTTGTAACTTAATAGTTTTTGCCTTTGATTCAATGATCCAAACTATATCTAAAGCCAAAATCCATTAACAAAAAGCACAGCAATGTTCCTAAATTTGCAGAAGAAGCATTGTTAAAAGTCACAGTAAAAAGTCTGGACACACTCATAAAGCTGGAACATAGTGTACACAACACTATGGTAGCAAGAAGAGTTTGAGCAAAAAAAAACCTGATACCATATATACAATTTAATACTACACTTTTACATTTTCCCACAAATGTATTTCCCAAAAATGTTTAAAGTAGAACTGAACAGAAAAAGTAATGTGCTATGTTATATAGAACATTTAGAAAAGTTAGTTGTGCCTAAGCAGTACTCTAAAAAATTTACCTTTTGTCTGAAAAATTAAAAAAAAAAGTTGAGCACTTCTTGGGTGCATTGTTGTAGGGTGCCTAGGTACTCCTTTGTATCCTACATATCTGCAGTGTTAGATTAAGGTGCTACGGCTTCTGACTGCTAGTCTCAGGAGATTTGACTCCGACAGATCATCCCCCACAGCTATCACCTCCCCCTTCCTTTAGATTGTAAGCTCCACGAGCAGGGCCCTCCTATTCCTTCTGTACTGAAATATATTGTAATTGTACTGTCTCCCTTATATTGTAAAGTGCTGCGCAAACTGTTGGCGCTATATAAATCCTGTATAATAAGAATTATAATAATAATATTAATAATTTAGAGTAAGAGTCAGTGATGTCATTACTATGCTGCTCACTGTTGTTCTTGCTGGAGGTTGTTATGATAAAGCCCTGTTTCTCCCCAGATGATTGCCTCCATACAGGGACAGTGCAGAAAATGGCATTGTAAGTTAATAATGAAGGAGATCAGCTTCAAGGAGACAACAGACAATGCTGGTGATTAAAATGGGAATATAAAAGTTGAAATTGATTCCAGTAACAATTTTTATTATTTGTATTGTTCCAACTTCACCTGCCAGAATATGAGGATTTTTGATGGATCTCTGGAAACCTCTGGAATTGAAAAGCAGAAAACTAAAAGAACAGAACAGAAGTGCATGAAAACTTTTGTTTTGGCCCCTACTTGGAAGATTCACATTTTCCGTTTGTCTTGCTGGTAACTGTTACTGTTACAGTGTCAGAATGAGATGGGAAATTCACAATTTTGTGTTGTCACCAAAACATGGAAAAAGTAAATGAATCTTCTAGCTGGGGCACTTATGTCACTGAAAACTGTCTAAGAGGCAATTTCTCCTCACTTTCAATAAATTGTTCCCGGATTCCTGTTGTGTCAACCAGACAGGAATTGAAGGAAAATATCCACAAGGGGACACAGATAAGAAGAAAACTTGGCAGGGGCTTTAACCATTATCTACTCTATTTAAATTTAAAAAAAAAGGCTAGGTTCACACTCAGCAGCTGCATTGCTTGTGCATAGCAGCCAATTCATTTGAATGGGCTGGTGCATCCACTGAAAACACAGGGAAAAGGTCCCTGCACCTTTTCAGAAACAGCAGCCACAGGGAAACTGCACAGTGCAGTGCAGTTTCCAGTGCGGGAAAACTGTGCTGCGGTTTCCAGTGCATGAGGGTGCCATTAGGATTGAAAGTATCCCTTGAATCTCCTGAGCAGCAGCACATTTTCCTGTATGGGTGGTTGCAGCTGCAGGAACAAGCACGGTCCCGAATCAGCAACCACAAGTGTGAACATAGCCTTAATATATCACAAAATTCAGGTTCACAGTGATGATTCTATAAAGCACTTCAGAAAACATTACATAAAATATAAGTTCTACAAGAAGATATGTACAGTATACTACTCAAGGTGAGTGGCTCATCACAGGCTAAGCTGAAAAATCCCAGGGTGCTGGTCCAGCTCATTGCACTGTCTTTACGTGCTATTTGAAAAGCATATTTCAGCATGAAACATCAGAAGTGACCCCTTTTTAAACAAGAAAAGGAGTGCAGTGATTCATTTTCTTTTCTGACTACAAGAACTTAGGTGATGCAAATTAATCTGTGCATTACAAGTAATATTCAATGTGACTAAAGGTTTAGAAAATAGCGCTCGGGTGCAAAAGGAGCCTGTTGTATTTAACCTAGAAGTCTTTTAATCACACTTTGAAGCATCTGTGACTTTCATTTTCCTTGTAGCGAAAAAAAAAAAAAAAACCTTCAACAAATGGCTTTGGTATTGCACATACCAAATAAAATCACAGTGAAAGTCATAATAGCAATAACATTATTTTTATCTTTAACCGCTTGCCTGCCGGGCACTTTCACCCCCTTCCTGCCCAGGCCAATGTTCAACTTTCAGCGCTGTTGCACTATGAATGACAATTGCACAGTCATGCAAACTGTACCCATATGAAATTTTTGTAATTGTTTTGAGACAGATAGAGCTTTCTTTGGGTGGTATTTAATCACCACTGGGTTTTTTATTTTTTGATAAACAAACCAAAAAACAACTGAAATTTAAAAAAAAAAATTTTTTTTCTTTGTTTCTGTTTTAAAATTTTAAAATTTTGTAAATAAGTAATTTTTCTCCATCACTGATGTGCGCTAATGAGGCTGCACTGATGGGAACTGATAGGCGGCACTGATGGGCACTGATGAGGTGGCACTGGTAGGTGGCACTGATGGGCATTGGCAGGCATCACTGGTGGGCATTCACAGACATCACTGATGGGCACTGAAAGGCAGTACTCATATATGGCACTGATAGGTGACACTGATAGGCAGCACTGACTGGCTCTGATAGGTGGTACTGACTGGCACTGATAGGCGGCACTGACTGGCATTGTTAGGTGGCACTGACTGGAACTGTTAGATGACACTGATGGGCACTGATAGGTGGCACTGATGGGCGGCACTAACTGGCACTAACAGGTGGCACTGATTGGCAGCACTGACTGGCAATGATAGGTGGCACTGACTAAAAATATAAAGTGCAGCGCTAAAATTGTGACATAAAATTAAAAAGGGGGGAAAAAACAAAGTAAATCAAAATAAGTCCCAATGTAAAAAAAGTCCCACTGATAAGTGGCACTGACTGGCACTGATAGTTGGCACTGAAAGGCAGCACGGATGGGCACTGATATATGGCATTTATGTGCACTGGTAGGCACTGATATGTGGCATTGATGTGCACTGATGGGCACTGGTATATGGCATTGATGGGCAATGACAGGTGGCATTGATGGACAGTGACAGGTGGCACTGATGGGGCTACACTGATCATCAGGGCACTGATCATCAGAGTGACAGCTCGTGAGGAGAGAAATGCCAATAGCGGGCATTTACTTATTTACGTGATTGGACACATCTGATCACATGACAGAGCTGAAGTCATAGGCTCTTTCCGCTGATTGGTTATCCGTTGTGTTCTAGGGACACAGCGCACCACCAATCGGAGCGCTGCATGCCCCCGGGGGCACGCACGTGCGGTTAGAATTGGAGGACGTCATATGACATCCTCCCAGAATGAGAGAACCACCTTGTGCCCGTCATTTCCTTATATAGCAAGCAGTAGGTAGTTAAAAACAAAAAATCAAGCTTGCAAAAAACTCCAGGTAACATTTTAGCTTCATCATAGCATAGATCAATCACTTATCTTTCAGAAAATCATGACATCGCATCATGATTCTGTCTAGATATTTAAAATCCTAGTTGAGATGCATGTTTTGCAAGACATTAAATAATGATTTATTCAGTTCAGAGAAGTTTCTTGCATACTGTATATAAAGTGAGATTTTTAACTAAGCCTCCAGTCAGAGAAAAGAACATGTCTTAGCCTACTTGTAGAAACATGCCGGAGAGTGATTTGAAGGATCAATATATTACTTTATAAGAGAGACAATAAAAATGTGTATCACTTTTAACTTCCTGGAAAAGTATTTATTGCCTTTCTCCTAGCCTAATATAAAAGATTATATTTCTTAAATTTCAGCCAATGTGATGTTGATCCTTTATGGCTTTTAAGTGCATGATGAACTGGTTTGAGACTCGTAACTTGAAATGTCTTACGTACATATCCCAGTCTCCATATAAATGTAATTTACAATACTTTGCCATTAAAGGTCTGCTCATTAGTCATATGGCCTTGCCTGAAATCACTCATAAGTGCTTTTGACATTTTGTATGGTGAAGAATGGTCTAGCTTGTTTAGCACTGTGATATGTAGGCTTCGTGACCCCATTGAGAAATGGCATTGTTACTAATAGCTTGAATTAAAACATAGACTGTCAAAATGAATTTAACTACATGATAAAATGGAACAGAATTTCTTGAACATGAGTAGAATGTCTGAAGGGAGTACTGATGTAAATGTAATAAAACGGTGGAGAAGCCCAAAATATAACCAAAGAAAATGATTGCAATAAATGAAACAACAACAGGTGCTATCCAATCAGGGCGGTATTTAAACCGCAAACAAAAGACACATTTCTCAAGAGCAAGCTAGAGCAAGGACACAAGAGTGAAAGACAGCTTGGTAAACAGATCTTGCAGTTTCCATGATAACAAGCTTCCACTTTAGGCTACATATTGTACAATAAGTCATTGCACTATGACTTATCAAGATTAGGTTTCGTCAAATCGTTTGCTATGTTTGTTAAACATATTTTAAAGTTTTCAAACATTTATAAAGAAAAACAAAAAACACAAAAAAAAAGAGTTAAAAGAATCTGATAGGAAGTGCAGAGAAATAAAAAGTTAAATAACAATAATTGCTATAAAGCATAACTGAACATTATTTATTGCCATACAATAAAATGTTTGTACTAACCTTTACAGAACATTTAAAGGGTCACTAATAGATGCTCTAAAATGTTTACAACTGTGGTAAGATTCAAATTAAGGGGGGATACAGTATGTGCAATAAAAAAAAAGTTTGTTCTGCAATGAGATATGCTGGTTTAACTGACCCCAGCTAAAAATAAGGTCAGATAAGCTCTTTTACCAGAAAATGGAGACATCTCATTATGTAAGAGGTTTCCCTAACTACTTGAGTACCACCCTATAATATCCTTTTATTATCAGGAGAATTTCAGTTTCCAGTGCTGTAATTGTTTACCGGACAATAACTCTGCTGCAACACTGTAATCACATGAAGTTTATATAATTTATTTCGCATTTCATAGAGATGTATTTTGGTATTTAAAAAACACTTTTACTATATATAAAAAAAAGGCCAAAAATTAAAAAAATATTGCTTATTTTCTGTTCAAATGAAAATGCCAGAACAATATAAACCCCCAAATTACCCATTTTTTAAAGTAGACACTCAGAGGTGACAAGAAATAACTATTTTATTGAGGGTGTTAAAACATAAAGCATGGCAATAGTGCACTAGATACAGCGCATACATGCCATACACATAGGGAAGAAGGGACAAAACTGTTCAGGTACAGGTCACAGACAGCGAGAGGATGGAAATGAAGGGCATGTTGTGCAAATGTTCAGGATAAGGGATGTGAAGGGTTCATGTGCATTTTTCATAGAGGGACACTATTGAGATCAGATGTGTAGGAGAGAAGGGGAATTAAAGAGTTAAAGAGTACGCGCAGCTGCTGCTGATTGTACTATGTTTAGGAACTAATGAATAAGTATTTCAGTCACTAGTTCTGTTTCCTCCCCTTCCTTCAAGGGACAGGGGTGGGCTCACAGTAAACACACAGTAAAGAATAACTAAGCTTCCTGAGCCATTATAATGGTGCAGGAAACTTGTAGGGAATGATGTGTGCCACATTAATTATGCATATAGACCTATTGAGGTCTGTCTGCACCACCCGTGCCAATTTATATTTCAGAGTAAAATAGAAACTAGACGGAATGAGGCAGTTTTCCATGCTGGCATACAGGATGTGAGCTATCAGCAGACAGCTCACATTGCTCTTTCTGCACATGCAGTGATCACACTACACGAGCAGAGCCTGACGGGCCCTTTCCTCCCACTCTGAGACGAGCGGGAGTTTGAAGCATTCAGATCCAGTTCTCCTGTTTTGTTTTGGCTTTGGCTGTCACAGACACAGCAGAACAGAGAACTGATCACTCCCAATTAACAAAGGGGATTGCACCCTTTTTGTTTAGGAGAGTGATGCAAGCATTGTGTTTGAACGACTCTTTGTTTATTATTAGAGATGAGCGAATTATTCAAAAATTCGATTCGACTGATTTGGCGAATTCGTGAAAAAATTTCGATTCGAGTCGAATATATTCGCTGCAAATTTAACTTATAAAAGGGTGTTTCTAGGCTTCAGAGAGCCTTTATATTAGTGCAGAACACTGTACCTTTAATTTAAATGCCCTTGGAGTCTGCTGGGGAAGAGAAATAATACTGACAGTCAGTATGACATGCAGATGAGTGCCGTCGATCTTAGAATCACAGCACACTTCACTCATTTGGGCAGTCACGGGGCCAAGACCAGAGTGTGGAGCCACAGTGTGGCGGTGGAGGCAGCAGCAATGGGAGGCCATACAGCACCCTATGACAAAAATGGAAACCACCAGCAGTGTGAGGAGACCTGAAAGTGGCACATGGCAGAGTGTGGCGATGGAGACAGCAGCAATGGGAGGCCGTACAGGGACCCATGACACACTCTGGACCTGGCAGCAGCATGAGGAGGCGGTACAGGGGCCCATGACAGATTACGGGCCTGGCAGCAGCATGAGGAGTTGGTATGGGGGCCCATGGCAGATTACGGGCCTGGCAGCAGCAATAGGAGGCCGTACAGGGACCCATGACACACTCTGGACCTGGCAGCAGCATGAGGAGGCGGTACAGGGGCCCATGACAGATTACGGGCCTGGCAGCAGCATGGGGAGTCGGTACGGGGGCCCATGACACACTCTGGACCTGGCAGCAGCATGAGGAGGCGGTACAGGGGCGCATGACAGATTACGAGCCTGGCAGCAGCAACTTGGACAGGAGGACGTTCAGCTTCTGCACCATCGGGTGCGTGCTCGCAAACTGTTGTCTCTTGGAAACGGATTCCAAGAAAGACTGCTGACGGAATCCGTGAAGAGGAGTAGCAGGAGAAGGAGCATCTGAACGAGCGGAATATGCCAACAAGCGACAACAGGGGCCCATGACAGATTACGGGCCTGGCAGCAGCATGAGGAGTCGGTACGGGGGCCCATGGCAGATTACGGGCCTGGAAGCAGCAATGGGAGGCCCGTAATCTGCCAGCACCCTATGACAAAAAATGGAACACACCAGCAGTGTGTGAGGAGACCTGAAAGTGGCACATGGCAGAGTGTGGCGATGGAGACAGCAGCAATGGGAGGCCGTACAGGGACCCATGAGAGACTCTGGACCTGGCAGCAGCATGAGGAGGCGGTACAGGGGCCCATGGCAGATTAGGGGCCTGGCAGCAGCTATGGGAGGCCCGTAATCTGCCAGCACCCTATGACAAAAAATGGAACACACCAGCAGTGTGAGGAGACCTGAAAGTGGCACATGGCAGAGTGTGGCGATGGAGACAGCAGCAATGGGAGGCCGTACAGGGACCCATGAGAGACTGTGGACCTGGCAGCAGCATGAGGAGGCGGTACTGGGGCCCATGGCAGATTACGGGCCTGGCAGCAGCAATGGGAGGCCCGTAATCTGCCAGCACCCTATGACAAAAAATGTAACACACCAGCAGTGTGAGGAGACCTGAAAGTGGCACATGGCAGAGTGTGGCGATGGAGACAGCAGCAATGGGAGGCGGTTCAGGGACCCATGAGACACTGTGGACCTGGCAGCAGCATGAGGAGGCGGTACAGGGGCCCATGGCAGATTAAGGCCTGGCAGCAGCAATGGGAGGCCCGTAATCTGCCAGCACCCTATGACAAAATGGAACCCTGGGCTGGGGCAGACAGAACCGCCGTATCTTTATCACGGTTTTCCCAAGCCACCGAATGGCGACGCTGCATATGCTGACGCAACGCTGTAGTCCCAACATGGGCCCCCTGGCCACGCTTGACTTTCTGGCCACATAGTCGACATACGGCTACGTTTACTTCGATTAGGGGCCTGGTAGCAGCTATGGGAGGCCCGTAATCTGCCAGCACCCTATGACAAAAAATGGAACACACCAGCAGTGTGAGGAGACCTGAAAGTGGCACATGTTTGGGGCATGATTCATGGCGGATTTAGTCAGTTGTGTCAGGAACTGGTGGTTTGAAATCCAGACTAATCCACGCCTGATTCATTTTCACAAACGTGAGTCTCTCCACACTTTGGGTGGACAGTCGTGTCCTCCGCGGAGTTACAATACCTCCTGCCGCACTAAACACGCGCTCCGATGCCACGCTACTGGCCGGGCATGACAGCCTTTCAAGGGCAAATTCAGCTAGTTGGGGCCAAAGGTCAAGTTTCGTTGCCCAGTAGTCAAGGGGATTGTCTACCTCGGTTGGCAGGGTGCTGTCCAAGTAGGCCCAAGCCTGTTGTTTGAGGTCCTGCTCCAGGTCCACCTGATGCTGCTGCTGCTGCGGCTGGTTAGTAGTTTCCTCACTGCGCTGGTGAAGAAAGCTACTCATCATCGACTGCAGACTGAGGCAGCCGCTGCTGGTGGAGCTGCCACTGCTCCTACCACCCCACCCCTCCCCTGCTGCCATGGCAGCGGAACGCGAGCGCACAGGGCCCACAGTGTCTGAGGATGGACGTTGGCGCAGAAAGGCAGAGACCAACTGACTACATAGGTTTTTATAGTACGTTATTTTGGCCTCCCTCTCAGCAGGTGTGAAAAAGGCCACCATTTTTGAACGGTAGCGAGGGTCCAACAAGGTGGACAGCCAAAAGTCATCCCTCTGTCTGATGGTTATTATTCGGCTGTCGCTACGCAAGCAACCGAGCATGCTATGGGCCATTTGTGCCAAGGAATGCGAGGGACTCCCTGCCTCCATCTCCACAGCATACTGCCACGGTGCATCTGGGTCCTCTGTCTCCTCCTCCTCCTCCTCTACCAGATGCTCCTGCTCCTCCACTCCTGTCCGCTGAGTGGAAAAACCACCCCTTTCACTCAATAATTCCTGAGCACAAATGTCCTCCTCTACCTCCTCCTCTTCTTCCTGTCCTGCCCCCACAGGGGTCATGTGGCGTTGAGATCTGTGCGCCACGTCTACCGCACCCTGACCAGCCATTGTTAACAGCATTTGTTCCAGGACGTGCAACAGAGGAATGACGTCATTCATCCCATAGTCCTGCCGACTCACGAATAGCGTGGCCTCCTCAAAGGGCCTGAGCAAGCGGCAGGTGTCACGCATGAGCTGCCAATGGCTGACATCGAAGTTACACAGGGGAGTACCTTTATCCGCTTGTAACATCAGGAAATCGGTGATGGCCTTTCGCTGTTCGTAAAGGCGGTCTAACATGTGTAGGGTTGAATTCCACCTTGTTGCAACGTCGCAGATCAGGCGATGCTGTGGAATTCCGTTCTGCCGCTGCAGCTCAAGGAGGGTGTGTTTTGCGGTGTAGGAATGGCTGAAATGCATGCAAAGTTTACGTGACATTTTAAGGATGTCTTGCAGTGGGATGGTGGATTTTAGGAACCGCTTGACAACCAGATTGAACACGTGAGCCATGCATGGTGCATGGCACAACCTTCCTTGACGCAGAGCAGACACCATGTTCTTTCCGTTGTTGGTCAACATGGTTCCGATTTTGAGTTTGCGCGGAGACAGCCATCTGTCGATTTCTCTGTTCATTACACTGAGAAGTTCCTCCCCTGTGTGACTACGTTCGCCAAGGCATACCAGGTGCAGCACAGCATGACACCGTTGCGCCCTGCACATGTGATATGCCGGTCGGGTAATGGGACTTGGCACGGGGGTGGCAGCTGAGGACACGGCGGAAGAAGAGGTGGTAGAGGCGGACATCTTTGCCGGACCAAGGACGTGCAAACGTGGAGGCAAAAGCGGCGTGACCTGTCCAAGTTGCTGGTGCGGCTGTGACAGCACCACGTTCACCCAGTGGGCCGTAAATGACATGTACTGTCCCTGACCGTAGTTACAGCTCCATACGTCGGCGCTGCCGTGCACTTTGGCAGAGACCGACATGCTCAAAGACTGGCCCACCATCTCTTCTACATGTGAATGCAGGGCTGGCACTGCCTTTTTGGCGAAGAAATGATGGCTTGGCACTCTCCACTGCGGCGCGGCACAAGCCATCATTTCTCGGAAAGGTGCTGAGTCCACCACTTGGAAAGGGAGGGACTGCAGCACCAGCAACTTGGACAGGAGGACGTTCAGCTTTTGCACCGTCGGGTGCGTGCTCGCAAACTGTTGTCTCTTGGAAACGGATTCCAAGAAAGACTGCTGACGGAATCCGTGAAGAGGAGTAGCAGGAGAAGGAGCATCAGAACGAGCGGAAGATGCCAACGAGCGACAGCTCCCCTCAGCAGAGGTGTTGGAGCCTTGACTGGCTGATAGAGGGCAATTGACGTCGGGTGATGGACCAAGTAACGGAGCGGGTGATGGAGCGGGGGCTGGGGTGGGCAGAACCGAAGTATCTTTATCACGGTTTTCCCAGGCCACCAAATGGCGACGCTGCATATGCTGCCGCAACGCTGTAGTCCCAACATGGGCCCCCTGGCCACGCTTGACTTTCTGGCCACATAGTCGACATACGGCTACGTTTACTTCCTCGGGCGGCTTGACAAAAAATTGCCACACCGCCGAGTAGGAAACTTTGCCCCCGATACTCCTCACTGGCTGACTGCTGCTTCCTCCGTGCACACCGGCACCACTACTGGCCGTGGTGGTAGGCTGCAGTGGAGCTGGTGCTCTACTCCGTGGCCGTTTGCCTCCACTGACACTGCTGCGACCCTGCTGCCTCCTGGGCAACCCACCGACTGTTTTGCTCGCTGCCAAGCTGCCACCCTCTTCTCCTGATGATGCGGAAGCAATAGCCTGATGACAACGAGGCTGCCAAGTGCGATCAGCCTCATCATCATCAATTAGGGTCTCCGCCTCACTACTAGCCCCCTCGGCTGCGTGTGGGTCAGGAGACAGACCTGTCTCTAGACCGGCTACCGAGCCACTCTCCTCGCCACTACTTCTTCGCCTGGCTGCTGAAGAGGCGGATGTCTCCCCCCGTTCCTGACCGCCCTCTGTTAGCTCTTTCTCACTGTACAGTGGGGCTGAGCCCACAGCATGCGATACTTCGCTTGGTGAGGGAACACCAAAGGACAGGGGCAGGTCGAGGACACGTGATTTCAGTGAGCTTGCTCCCGGGCCATGCCAACTAACGGTTGTGTCTGACGTACCCACCGACCGTTGGCTGAAGGTGTCAGAGGTGACCTGGGAAGAGGAAGACGACCGAGCCAACCAATCGATGACGGCAGGGTTGTCGGTGGAGACACGACCGCTGGATGACACCGGGAGCAATGGCCTCTGGCTGCGACTAGTGCTGCCTCGACCCCTTCCTCTGCTGCCACGTCTGCTCGCTCCTAAAACATTGCCTCCTCTGCCACTCCTATGCATGTTGTCTGACATACTCTTTAATTAACCGATTCTGTGTCCCTGAGTAACAATTCTGTGTCTGTCCCTGAGTAACAATTCTGTGTCCCTGAGTAACAATTCTGTGTCCCTCAGTAACAATTCTGTGTCCCTCAGTAACAATTCTGTGTCCCTCAGTAACAATTCTGTGTCTGTCCCTGAGTAACAATTCTGTGTCTGTCCCTGAGTAACAATTCTGTGTCCCTCAGTAACAATTCTGTGTCCCTCAGTAAAAATTCTGTGTCCCTCAGTAACAATTCTGTGTCCCTCAGTAACAATTCTGTGTCCCTCAGTAACAATTCTGTGTCCCTGAGTAACAATTCTGTGTCCCTGAGTAACAATTCTGTGTCCCTCAGTAACAATTCTGTGTCTGTCCCTGAGTAACAATTCTGTGTCTGTCGCTGAGTAACAATTCTGTGTCCCTCAGTAACAATTCTGTGTCCCTCAGTAACAATTCTGTGTCTGTCCCTGAGTAACAATTCTGTGTCTGTCCCTGAGTAACAATTCTGTGTCCCTCAGTAACAATTCTGTGTCCCTCAGTAACAATTCTGTGTCCCTGAGTAACAATTCTGTGTCCCTCAGTAACAATTCTGTGTCCCTCAGTAACAATTCTGTGTCTGTCCCTGAGTAACAATTCTGTGTCTGTCGCTGAGTAACAATTCTGTGTCCCTCAGTAACAATTCTGTGTCCCTCAGTAACAATTCTGTGTCTGTCCCTGAGTAACAATTCTGTGTCTGTCCCTGAGTAACAATTCTGTGTCCCTCAGTAACAATTCTGTGTCCCTCAGTAACAATTCTGTGTCCCTGAGTAACAATTCTGTGTCCCTCAGTAACAATTCTGTGTCCCTCAGTAACAATTCTGTCTCTGTCCCTGAGTAACAATTCTGTGTCTGTCGCTGAGTAACAATTCTGTGTCCCTAAGTAACGTTTCTGTGGCCCTAAGTAACGGTTCTGTGGCCCTCAGTAACAAATCTGTGTCCCTCAGTAACAATTCTGTGTCTGTCCCTAAGTAACAATTCTGTGGCCCTAAGTAACGTTTCTGTGGCCCTAAGTAACGTTTCTGTGGCCCTAAGTAACGATTCTGTGTCCCTCAGTAACAATTCTGTGTCTGTCCCTAAGTAACAATTCTGTGTCTGTCCCTGAGTAACAATTTTGTGTCCCTCAGTAACAATTCTGTGTCTGTCCCTAAGTAACAATTCTGTGGCCCTAAGTAACGTTTCTGTGGCCCTAAGTAACAGTTCTGTGGCCCTCAGTAACAATTCTGTGTCCCTCAGTAACAATTCTGTGTCTGTCCCTAAGTAACAATTCTGTGGCCCTAAGTAACGTTTCTGTGGCCCTAAGTAACGTTTCTGTGTCTGTCCCTAAGTAACAATTCTGTGTCTGTCCCTGAGTAACAATTCTGTGTCCCTAAGTAACGTTTCTGTGGCCCTAAGTAACAGTTCTGTGGCCCTCAGTAACAATTCTGTGTCCCTCAGTAACAATTCTGTGTCTGTCCCTAAGTAATAATTCTGTGGCCCTAAGTAACAGTTCTGTGGCCCTCAGTAACAATTCTGTGTGTGTCCCTAAGTAACAATTCTGTGGCCCTAAGTAACGTTTCTGTGGCCCTAAGTAACAGTTCTGTGGCCCTCAGTAACAATTCTGTGTCCCTCAGTAACAATTCTGTGTCTGTCCCTAAGTAACAATTCTGTGGCCCTAAGTAACGTTTCTGTGGCCCTAAGTAACGTTTCTGTGGCCCTAAGTAACGATTCTGTGGCCCTAAGTAACGTTTCTGTGGCCCTAAGTAACGTTTCTGTGGCCCTAAGTAACGATTCTGTGGCCCTAAGTAACGTTTCTGTTCCCCTAAGTAACGTTTCTGTGGCCCTAAGTAACGATTCTGTGGCCCTAAGTAACATTTCTGTGGCCCTAAGTAACGTTTCTGTGTCCCTAACTCTCTCCCTGAATACAGCCAGGTCTGCCTCTGTTGAATGACTGGAGGCAAATGGAGAATTCTAAAATGCCCGCCATTTATAGCTCGACCATTACACAGTGCTGGCTGGCTGCTGATTGGCTAATGCAATCACATGTCATGAATGAATGCATTATGGGTCAGCGCGCCTTGTCTGCGCGCCTTCCCAGACATCCCCGCTCCGTCGCCGCACATGTCGCCGCCATTTTAGGAAAAATTTCGATTCAAATTTTTCTGATATTCGAAGCGAATTCCACTTCGCCTACTTCGATTCGCTCATCTCTATTTATTATCCCCTACACCAAATCATAGATTTAACTTCTTCACGCCGGCGCCTCCCGGTCCTTTAGGGGTTTCAGACATCGGGAGGTGGGGTATTAGGGTCATGTGACCACCGTGATTCGCTGTCCCGTGGTCACATGATCAGAAAATGTCCCGATCGGGACCTTTCCGTGAGACACCGACATATGTGCTGGGAGCGTGCAGGGAGCATGCTCTCAGCACGTGTTTTCAAATAGTACGCAAATATGCGTCCACTCGGTGTCAAGGCCCAGCTGCCGAGAGGCTGCATATTAGCGTATGGTTGGCATCAAGGGGTTAAACACACATCATGTAATCACTGTGATTGTACCCTCTATGACCCTCACATTGGTTCCTTACACATTGTTTGTGAAAAGAACTTTCTAAAGCTCCTGATCACCATTGCATAGCGGAAAGGTGTTTTGTAGTTCACAGAAGATAACTGGGAAAGCTGATAACATTTTTGAGATATCAGTGCACTGCACAGAAAGTTACAAAGATGCTATCAAAAGGATTTTGTACTTGCAGATAGGGTACTTAACCTGAAAAAAAGTTAATGGAATCAACCACCATGTCTAAGGATTGGTAATCTACAATATATAACATTTTTGCTCTTGGGTTTAGATTTCCATAATTTATTTATTTTTTAATTTAAGATCCAGCAGAGCTTAACTACTCCCCTGCTGATAATACCATATTACACAGATTGCAAATTATTTTGAGGATAGTATGGCTTGTGACAGCTACTTTTTAGGAAGATGATGTGTAAATAAAAATTTGAGTTGTTGTCTATGTTAAACAATCACTTTAATTCTTCCATTATCAATAATGTATTCATAGACTTTTGTCTGCATTCCATGTGCTACCTTCTGCTGACAGGATATAAACATCCTTTTATTTAGTGTTTTTATAATATCAAAAGTGTTTCTGAGCTCACCTAATCTTTCACTGAACATGAACATGTTACTTTTGTTCACACCATTTTCAATGATTACAAATCGCAGATCAAGTCAATTTTAAAAATGAATCTATGCTACCATATGATAAGACATCACATACTACTATCTGATCAAATCTAAATCATATGCCCATTATCATAGCGCTTTAAAATATGCTTTTAAAAAGTAGTAGTTGGACAAAAACATTTTTACTTTGAACTTCGTGAGATATTTTGTACTTCAGTGAATGGAGCCCTTAAAAGCTTTTCAAAGTATGCACAGTTATAAAAGCTAATTGAGAAGCTGTAAGATTAATCTTACTGAAATAAGTATATGCAACATAATAAAATTCAGAACAAATGAACCTGAGATCAACTGCCTGATTTATTCAAGTTTATGTCTGGGTATTGTGTATCCATCTGGCAGGGGCACTATATTGTCAAAGGCAAGGACTGATTTGAACAGTTCAATACAGACAGATTGTGTTGGTGTTACATAACTAAATTAACAAATAAATGTCAATTTTATTATGCAACTTACTGGCTTGACTTGTGTACTAGTAGTTTTATAAATGTCTATATGAGGCCAGGAACACACATAGAGAAAAAATCTGATCATCTAATAAGAATAACTTCACTGAATGTACAACATATTTCACAGGTAGGCTTGATGATACTGTTCATATTGTATTGGGTATTCATATAAGGTGCTCTAAATATTATTTTATAGATATGTATTAAAAACTATGAACAAACCATGTTGTTTATGTAGAATTACAGTAGTATGTCATTCTTTATGTACAGACTGCATTATTCTCATTTTTTGGAGTGATAACAGTTCAGCATAATCCTGTGTATTATAAAAATCAGGAGAAAACTTTGTTTTCTGTCAGCAGTCCTGAAGGGTTAATGTACCTATTTAGTTTTACACTCTTCCTCCCCCTATTCTCCTTGACAAAGTTATATTCTTTGTAAACTAGAGATCGATAATGTAACACTAAGGCTGCTGCTCTCATGCAGTCATGTTTGACAACCTATGTGCTAAAATGGCCATAAATTATTTGTTGACTATTGGCAAGCATCCTCTGTGTTTGTGAATTTCATTTGGAAACATAGCATGTGATTTTGCATCTCTGATGCAGCCATAATATCATACTCTCTTTGAAATGAGAGAAAACACTACCTAAACTATAAAACTAATATTTTTTTTTCACTTAAATAAAACACACCATTCCAAATTGTCTAGTTTTGGAGTGGTCACTTTTTGCATGTCAGTATAAATTCTGACCAGTTAAACTCTCACTGGTAAAATCTACTTATTGTTATAATTTACTGCGTTGAAAAACATATGGCATGTCTTCTGGTGAAAAATGATTTGTTGTTATATTTTGTAACTCTAGACTAGGCTTTTTATTTTCTGACTGTAAATTAATTTCATGAATTGCCATGCAATGGCTTACGTTGGCTGGAAAAATTCCAAATAAATGATTTTTAGAGTTGTCCTAAACTTGTGTAGACTCTATAGTCACAAGAAAGTCCAAATGACTGTCTCTAGTTTAGTAAATACACATATTCAGACTGTGACAGCTAAAAATAAAATAGTTAATTTCATGACAGAATTTTATAACTGCCCCCTGGCAATTGCATTCATCAAACGGAAAGTATATTTTTTTTTACCACATGATTTTCTTTCCAGGGGTATCCAGGTCAACTTCTACATAAAAATGATATAAAGTTTTGCAAACCTATTAGTGTTTGTAACAGGGGCGGACTGACCATTTGGAAACTTGGGCACTGCCCGAGGGCCCGGGATCAGTAGGGGGCCCCATGAGATGCCCCTGGTACCTTTTTCATATGCTTTTTTGAGTTTGGGCAAGGACACAGGGGCCCCATGATCCCCTATTGCCCGGGGGACCCATGAGTTGTCAGTCCGCCCCTGGTTTGTAATAATAATAATCTATGTGTTGAGTATTGCTGCAAATGGAGACAAATAAAGATGACAGCTTCAATAGTCTCAACTAGGCTAAGGTTTTTCATGATTAGATGAGGATTTTAGATATAGCTATGGGATACCTTATTGGCTGTAAGGAAAACTGCATTGGCAGGAGCAGTGCATAAAAGAGCATCAGGTCGTGAAATATGACACGAAGACTTGTACAGTGACCAGTATTATCTTGGCTGGGCAGTGACTAGGACAATACACCACATATATTTCAAAGGCTGAATGGAAAGGAAAGGAGAGGTGGGCTGACATAGGGAGGAGGAATACCATTATTCAAAAGTATGCTGTGGCTAAAACACTGTGACAAGAGACATTTTTAGTTGGGGGTTGATTCTATATAGGGTGGGTTTTAGAACTTACGTTTAGTTGAGGATTTTATGCCGACTACCATTCTGTACTCTGTACTCCTCTTACTTGTAGAGAAGTAGTAAGATAATTTTGACTTAACCATGGTAATATATTTGCAAAAAAGTCATTTTTTTTTTCAAACAAGCAGGTATAACTTATGTTTTCATACATTATGAAAATTATTTTGGTGCATTAAAGCCTGCTTATTTAACTGGAAGTCTTTGCTTAACCCCTCCAGTAGTGTTCCACCACAGATGGTTTGAATGTTTCACAAAGTAACAACCTACACTTTTATTGTCAGCTTACTATGCTGATGGGCATGAATGATGAAGAGACAACCAGCAACCTACTACTTTTTAATCCAATTCAGCAAATAGTATTTTAGCTACAACTGGATATTACAGTGTTGATAGCAATGTCATTTTGGAGAAATCCACAAAATACCACTAACATCAAAGTATATTGCATCCTTTTAAAGACATGTTTACTGTGATTATATTTGTTCACTGATATTTGTAAAATGGTTCACCACCTATGCTTTCTGCCTTTTAAAGATTGTAAACCAGTGCCTACATTCTTTGTAAAGAAAATGTTACAAAAACAGATCTCCCATGCCTCATTGGCTTATTGTAATTCAAGGATGCTGACAGCCACATTTGGAACTGTCATTTAATTTTCAGCCATCCAGCAATTAATTGAACTATGTCCAGTATAATTAAAGAATTTATCTCAAGGGCTCATTCCAAAATCTGGTTGTGAATTTTGTGCCAAGTTTATTTGACCCCCATGTGCACTACCTCTGTATATTGATTTTAATTTATTAGTTATTTCTAAAGATGTAATTTTGATGGTGAAATAGCCTACATTTTCTAAACAAGACTGATCATGAAAAACGGCATTTGGCTTCACAGCTTAGGAGTCAGGAAGGTGCACATCTGGTATGAAACAAAAAACATGGCACAAAACTTAGTTTACCTCCAAAACCTTTAATTTCATTAGGCCAATTATTCCTTCTTGTCAGTGGGTCCCCTATAAATAAATTCCTTCTTCCATCTAATTATTTTGCAAGAGAATGGAAACAATTTCTCATATCAGTCAGGCTACTGTACTTATCCTAATATAAAATAATAAAAAGAGTTACCTTGCCCTCCCCTCCATCCAGTTCTATGAGGCCCAGAAGATATATCTGAATGTATACAGCACAGTTTTAAGCCTTTTTTTTGTAACAAAGCCATTATCAGTTAATATGCATGAATATGTTATCAAATTCACTGGAAATTGCATTTCCTCTCAGGCAGTTTCAAATCTAGAGTGTACAATGCTCTTTATGATTACCACAATTACCAGGAGAGAGCACATGGCACAATATATGTATACTGTATATAAATCGTATTAGGTAGATAAAACTAATGGATTTAATCAAGAACCCTCATTCAAACCAATAGGAGAAAAATAGGAAAATAACTATCTCTTAGCTTTTAAAATTAATTATTTCAACACAGATAAAATATGCTACACCTAAGATGACTATCACCTTGTAAAATATAATTGTAATATTTCTACAAAGCAATCAGATAATATAAAGGTCAAAGTATGCAGTATTTTATATCAGATAATTTTTTGCCATTTTAAGTGATCTTTACATCTCTTTAGTAAATAACTGGTGCACAGGAAGAGGGGAGCAAGCAGAATGCTTAAATCTGGATTGAATAATTTCACGGCTTTGCTTATCAACTTTGAGAATGAGTTGCTCCACAGAGCCTGCAGCTACAGTGGCCAGGGATGTTTTAAAATTAATATACAGATTGTTCAGATACGGTAATATTTTTATATCCATTGTCTAGGTACAGTCCTACTGTAAGCCACATCCTCAGCTATACATACCCTGCATAATTACAAAATACAGAACCAAATAAATATAAACACAATCATACATTCAGTACACAAAATTATTAGATAGGAGGTGCTTGCTTAACATAATAGTGTAAACAAAGTATCAGAAAACAGTCCAATAAGGTGCATTTCTCCACACCATAGGAGCAAATGAAAGTCTTATAAGAGGATGCTGGATAATGCCAATTTTTCAAACAAATCTTCTTCACCACTAGTGTTATGTAGTTAAATTCCACACGCACCAAAAAGTTTTGACCCCCTGTTAGGATGGTCAAACAGTGCTAAGTTCTCCAAGTCTGTCCTCTCATGTGGTAGATCTCCACACTTCCCTTCAATCAACAATATCTAGCAATTGGGCTCCATAAAAAACATTTAAGTGTAGTTTTTATTAACCATTTAACGCCCGGCCAATAGCCGTTTGGCGTCCTGAAAAATGTACTAGCTTTCACATGCACATGTCATGTGATTAGCTGTGGCCAAATCATAGCTAAGCACGAAAAAAAAACCCTGAATGAATCGATGTCATTCAGGTAAATGCTTGCTTATAGCAAAGTAATTCTTTGCTATAAGCAAATTGTAGAAAAAAAAAAATAAATACTGATCACTTCCCCAAAGTAGTACATTGTTACTATGGTAACATTGTACTACTTTGGACATAGAAAAATATGAAAAAAAAATTCTTAAAAAAAGAAAAAAAAGGTAATAAAAAATTTCAAATAATAAAAAAATTAAAAAAAATAAAAAAATATTTTTTTTTTTGTCACACTGTCACCAGTCAGTGTCCCTGATCACCGCCATGTCAGTTATATGATGACGCTGTACTGCACTGGTGACAGTATGTACAAAAAAAATAGTGAAAATAATTATGTTTTTTATTTTTTAATTTTCCGAAAAATTATGACAAAAAATACAACTTCAAAAAACTCGCCATGCCTCTTATGAAGTACGTCGGACTGTCTACTTTGCAAAAAGGGGTCATTTGGGGGATATCTGTACTGTTCTGACATTCTTGGACCTCAAGTAATTAGATTGGCTGTCAGCACTTCAGGATTGATCAATTTTCAGATCTATACCATAGTTTGTGAATTCTATAACCTTCCTACAAACTAAAAAATACATCCTAATTTGGGTTATTTTCACCAAAGACATGTAGCAGAATACGACTCGGCCAAAATTTATGAAGAACAATTATTTATTTGCAAACTTTTATAACAGAAACAAAGAAAAACGTGTTTTTTTTTCAAAATTTTCGGGCTTTTTTTGTTAATTTAGCAAAAAATAAAAACCTTAGCAATGATTAAATACCACCAAAAGAAAGCTCTAGTTGTGTGAAGAAAATGATAAAATTTTAGTTTGGGTACAATGTTGTATGACCGCAATTGTCATTCAAGGTGTGAGAGCGCTGAAACCTGAAAAATGGCCTGGGCAGGAAGGTGTAAAATTGCCCGGTATTGAATTGGTTAAGATCCTTGGTACCAAACAAAATGTATTAAAAATTTAAATAAAATGTACTTTTTTTGTATATATTCAATTTTATATAGTTCACCTTTGGGAACATGTTACATGTTCCACCTGTTTGCAGGGTGGAACATGTAACATGTTCCCAGTTCTACAGTCACTGCCTGCCTCCCCCCTCCTTCATGACAAAAGTATGGAGAAAAGTTCCCCATACAAACTGTCACCTTTCAAAAACACCATGCCCTGCCCCGCTCTACCCACACAGCTCTGTGAGTGAATGAACTACAAGCCCTAACAGCCTTAGCGGCTGTCAGCTTGTAGTTCTCAATGAACTGCCACGGCGCTATGGGGCAAAAAGCCAAAGAAAGTAAAACTGATGCAGCCACCACATCTAATGATTGGTAAGCTGCGATATAATTTATTTCTAGTTTTGGGTTTCTTACCGCTTTAACAGCACTATGTTAGTTAAAAGGAACATATATTTTTCCAAAGATTTAGCTTGCCCTGCGTCAGACATATTTTCTTAAGTGAAAGAAGTGCCGCTTGGTTACCCCTGGAGAAATCTTTCTTCTTGCTAATTGGTATGTTTTCCCTATTACAATCCCAGTTTGCAGTTCAAGAAATCCTAATAACTGTAATATTGATGCACTACATAGCCTTTAATTTGTGAATTGTGGCAGTCTATATGTGTGTGTGCTTTTTGTGACTAGAATAGACAACATGGGGTTTATTTACTAAAGCCAGAGAGTGCAAAATCAGGCTCACTTCTGCATAGAAACCAATCAACTTCAACATGTTATTGCCAAAGCTTAATTGAACAAGCCGAGGTTAGAAGCTGATTGGTTTCTATGCAGAAGAGAGCCTGATTTTGCACGCTTCAGCTTTAGTAAATAACCCCCCTTGTGCCTGGATTACATGTTCTTGTATAGTGGTGTAGTGGCTAGCACATCTGCCTTGCAGCACTGGGGTATTCAACTTGAATCTCAACCAGGACACTGTTTGGATGGAGTTTGCCTGTTCTAACTGTGCTTGTGTGGGTTTCTTCTGGGTACTCCGGTTCACTCCTATGCTTCAAAGATATGTTGGTAAGTTAATTGACTGTTGGTCTAAATTGGCTCTAGCATGTGTGTGCACATGTGTAGGCATGTGTGATAGGGAACCTTGAGTGCAGGGACTGAAAGGAATGTACAGTATACTGTATATAATGATAAAACTATATAAATACCTTAATTATATATAAATGATTTCCCAGCATGTTTGTAAATTTTCAAGAAGTTTTTTTTTTTACTTACTTCTCCCCTTTTATCTGTGACAGTTCTGAAGTCAATTTATTTTCGTCAGTGATTAGCTTAAATATTTGTGTGCTCTTTTGTTTTATTTATACAAAGATAATAAATAAAAAGCTCCATTGACCATGTGTAGGATATACTTTATGTGACTCTTGCCTGTGTTAGTTAGGATCAGCTTATAAGATAAGTTCACCTTTGGAACCATGTTCTGTTTTTAGGGTGGAACATGTAACATGTTCCCATTGCTGCAGCCGCTGCCCATTGCCCCCCCCCCCGTGACAGAAGTATGGGGAGAAGTTCCCCGTACTAGCTGTCACTTCCTTAAAACAGCAAGGCCATGCGGGGCTCTGTTCTGTGAATGAATGGACTACAAAACCCGACAGCCTTAGCGGCTGTTGGCTTGTAGTCCTCAGTGAACTGTGGAGCTGTGGAGCACCGTGGTAGTTCATTGAATCTTCCTGTCAGTATATTGACAAGTCCTGTAGGAGACCTGCATGGCTCCAGCAATCTGCTGATCTCTAGTGCAATGCTTTACAGGATCCTGCAACCAAAAATAATACATTTTTACCTGCAAAAAATGTGCATTTATTATTTTTGGTCAAAAGGTGAATTTATCCTGTAACAACATTACAAGAGTGGACACTATTCAGATAACTCAACACACTCTCCACTACTGATGGACATGGATTACATATGTCAATCCCCACTCCAATTCTTTGTCTTCTTTAATCTAGGAAATGATTAAACATTTTTCAGTCCATAGGCCTACACAAAGTGTTAATTGCCTTGTGGCTGCTGCTCCATTTATCACTCTCTAAAACAGAACAATGATCCACCTGTGCTATCCCAGCCTCTAAAGTTTTGTTGCTGCTGTACGTTTGAGACAGCTGTCAGCACAGTAATAACTACTTTACTAAGGCACTTGGGCTGTGGAGTGTTCAAGCATTTCTTGCACGAAAAGAGAGAAAAAGAACAGAAGCTGCACTGTTCTGACACTTTCACATACAGATGTAGATATTTTGTGTTTAATCCAATGCACACTCTGTTATCATATAATACAAATATGTAGCTCAAATAGGCTGTCTGCTATTGTACTTTTATTTAGATCAAGAGTGATCCCCTATTTCTACAACTCAAAAATACAGATTTTTATTAAGCGTATATATTATGTAATAAACCAGGTTTTTGCTGAAAAACACTAAAGGAATCAAAAACTTTCACCCGCAGTAATGAGGGTCACCTTGTATATTTGCTTTACTCGTTAGTCATCTGCAAAAGCAATCGCATACAGCACTATTAAATACCATCTGGAATTTCATGACAGTAAAGCCTATTCTCTAGGGGTAACGAGATGTCTTAAGACATGTTGATAATGTAAGTTTTATGTATACAGCTTGCTTTTTTATCTCTTGATTAATCAAATAAATTCAAAAACTTGAAACAGTTCACTCTGTCAGTTTAATTGCATTACAAAGTTACCCTCACCTCCCATCAATATTCTTCTGCCAGTCTGAACTATGGCAGTCTCTTAACTTTGCATCTCAAAGGGATTTTGAGATGAAAAGATAGAATCTAAAGTACTGAACTCCTGGGTGCCAGGGCTTATCCATAAGTAAACGCAAGATTTTAATTTTTAACCATCTTAGTACTCAAAAATGAAACAATGATTAGGACATTTTGGTTGTAAACCGTTTTCTTCAACCCAACTGCATTGGGAAACCAGTAGTTTAAGTCTAAGCAATTATTATTACATAGAATGTTTGTTAAATTGAAATCTGTTATTTGTAGCTTCTGTTATGATCACTTTTTCATGAGAATGTATTCCTGTTTGCAGCATACCAAGCACTGTGTTGGATAAGTGCCATTTTTTGCAATAGATTTGGCTAGGAATACATGGATGATAACACATTTACAATTTTATTCTGGCTTTTGCTAATGAGATGTCTCATGGGTGACTGTATAGTCTGTGTGTGTTTTACTGAAAAGAATAAATTAAAATAACTCTCAACATCTTTATGTTTTGGAGTTATGGATATGTGAATAGATTTAAAGGAAACCTTTCAAGAGAAAATCATTTTGCTTGTCATCAGGACCAGAGAGATGTATAGTCAACACAGACTACAGCCTAGGGCAGTAAAGCTGCCATGTACAGGACACAGCCACCCACACAGTGTCTTGCTTTCTAGCAATGAAAACCTAGAACTACCCTACTAGAAAAACAGGGTGAAAGTTTACCCAATTTATTTAGTCTTCTATACTAGGTATACCAATCGGATGAACTGTTTCTTCCAACCCTTGCCTATCGTTTGCTTGGCTATGATGTTTAGCCAATCAGCTAGGTAGGGGGAATTGCACATGGCAGTTGCCTTAAGGTGGAAGGAACCACTCAGGCACTGCTGTCATTGCTGATCTCCTTCCTAAAATGTTAGCTGCCTGGCTAACTTTACTTTAAACAACATGCTTGGTAGATCCTCTTAGCCTGCCTGTAAAGTTTCATATACAACCTACTATAGCAATACTGACATTTACAAAGAAAACAAATAAAGTTTAAATTGCCAGTAAATTACAACTCCTGGCTTCTTTAATTCTGTTTGTATTCTCTTCATCTATATCAGATCCTTATCCAAGCTGAGGGCCTGATATAAATGTTAACGGGGACCCCAGACAAAAATATGGCATGGGGTTACAACTAAAAATACATACCAGAGTCTCATCCTTGATGAGGATCTGGTATGGGGGAGGAGGTAGATGCAAAAAAGAAAGAAAAGGCATTGGGGTCACACCAAAAATCCATACCAGACCCTTGTCTCTAGGCTAGCTGGCCAGAAAAGGGGAGAAGAATTATATGCGCCCTGCACCCCCCCCCCCCCTTCTTCCCCAGAAACATACTGGGCAGAATACCCTCATAATGACACCATACTTTTTTACTTTAATGAAAAATAAAAAAACAAAACATTCACACGAAGCTCATCCATCATCAATTGCATTGTTCAGGGGTGCAGATCAATTGTGTCAATCACGATGTACGATGCCCGCCAACAGGACATAAGAAATAAACCCTGTAAACTGCCATCACAAGTTTTATGCAGTTGATTTACTAACAGCAAAGAGGCTGATCACTTTTCATGGGAATTGTTACATTGCAAGATTTTCCCTTAGCTTAGTCAATGAGGGGAAGCTCTGCTGATTTCCAACCAAGTGCAAGCAAAAATAATGTTTTTTGTTTATTTTCCTTGAACATAATTGGGTATTTTTAAAAGAGAATTGTCACCACATTCACAATGCTAAGGGAACGTTCTCTTGAAAAGTGAATGGTCTATTTGCCCTTGGTAAATCAACCTGCATGTCTGGAAGATTGTAAGCTATGTTCTTCCTTCTCACATATAGAATAGCTTTTCATCAGTTTGTGCAATAGTAACCTGGAAATTAGCTCTTTATGTAAAAAAATATGCCATTACATATAAAGAAATTCGTAAATTTATGCATTAAAATTTTTAGTGTATTTTGCAACCACTATCTTAAATTGATGTTTATCGATTTTATTCTTTTCTTCTATTATTTCAGCTAAGAAACAATTGGAAAGAACATAACTATTGCATTGTGTTACAGAGTATGGTTTGTCCTGTAAAATCATTAAAAGGATCCATAAAATCACTAGCAAGATGCTTCACTGCATTCCAAACCAGGTGATGAATCATACTGAACAGGCTAATGAATGGCTGCTCTGGCTTATTTTTCCTAATCAAAAGCTAGTTTTCATAGCAAAGTATTATGACATCTGCCCAGTTTTAATTTATGAGGGTAATGCTTTTTAAAATGGGGCAAACAAAGCAAAAGGCATTCAGGTGCATCAACTCCACAAGTACATTGATAGGGTGTTAAAACGTATTATGCAACAGTTTCAGAGCTTTATAATGGAGATTATTTAAAACATTGGCAAAATCGTTTTTTTTTTGTGCTTAATAGTACATTCATGCACTATCATCTGCCTGAATTAATTTGAAGTATGAATGAATGTAATGTAACCCTGTCGTTTCCTGAATAAAATAATCGTATTTGTTTTTCAAGTAAGGAAGAGAAAGGTAAGAGAAATGTTGATGCCTACAAGAAGGTATTTCAAGGGACGCAACTTAACAATACAAATGATAGAGCACAAAAATCCACTTTCTGATTGCAGAAAGCCACGTTACCACTACTGCTGTTTTTGTTCCTAAGAAAAATCTGCATATTCTGCTATTTCCTTGGAAGTTTGATTCCTGAATGAAGGTTTCTGTGTTCAGTCTAACAATGTGATGCACTGGTAGTGTTCCAATGAGGAACATTGCAGTGTCTGCATCCCTTAAAAGTAATTATCCCTTAGGGAGTATCGAACCTAAAATATAATTGCTATTATAGAGGATATCTGAAACTTGAACTGTACCTTTGTGCAGACTTCTGACAAAGTCAGTGAGCCAATCAAACAAGCAGGAAATGTCATCTCTGGGGAAGTTCTGTATACCATACATGTTTTGTACACCAATGCCTCCAGGATGCCATATTGCATTGCATGTTACAGAAAATTACAGCACGGCAGATTACAAAGAAAATGTAATTTTTATTAACATTCATTTTCAATATGGCTTGTGCAGCAATTGTATATGCTATATTTTTTTTAATTTAGTATTTTTTCACAAAATGGAGTTACCCTTTAATGCTTGAAGTAATAGATAATTATCTTTTTGAAATATTTGTGAGCCTGTGCTGTGCAAACCATGTATTTACATATTCAGATCAAGCAGTGCAAACACTCTAAAACAAGCTCTTGCTCAAATGAATCTCCAAAGTTCATGGCAGAGGCAATTAAATCTCTATTCCTCTCCGCTTTTTTTCTATGACATCAGAAAGTTGTTAATAAAGAACTGTAATGTGAGTTCCAAGTCACTGTTGGGATGTTAAAGGTTAATTACTTCACAATAACTGCAGCTCCAGAGGTCATTGATGGCTTGAATTAAAGTGATTGTAAACTTATTTTTTTAATAACAAACATGTCAGACTTACCTGCTCTGTGCTATGGTTGTTCGCAGAGCAGCCCCAATCCTCCTCTTCTTATGTTCCCCCTAGCACTCTTTTCTCCTCCCCCCTGCCAAGTGACCATCATGCTTGCTTTATGGGCTCACTCTAGAAATGAACTCTGTGTATTCATCATAGAACATGGCTCGGACCCGCCCACCAATTTCCTCCTTACTGGCTGTGATTGACAACAGTAGAAGCCAATGGGTCCTGATGTAGTGTCTGAGCCAATGAGGAGGGAGAGAGTAGAGAGAGCCTCACAGCACTGGATCGAGATCGGGCTCAGGTACATATAAGGGGGGGGGGCTGAACAGGGAATGCATTAAGGTACAAAAAAATCTCTTCAGCCTTTGGAACTACTTTAAAGCAATTACCAAATTATTAAGAATGTGTCTGTATTCTGGGCACATGTGCACCTAAAGCTTTTGGAAATTAAGTTAAATTCTAAATTCTAAGTGTTACAGAATGCCAGAAAAATAAAATGTTGTTGAACATTATATGCACATAAACCAGTTATATCCCAATGTCTTGTTTTTTTATTTATTTACTTTTTACAGTTCACAAGAAATTATTTTCAAAAATCAGGTCTGTGGTAGAATTTCCCTAAAAGTCCTGCTTCTCTGAGTTCTGCACAGGATACAAACCTGTTCATTACATACAATAAATACTAGAACAATGAACCTCCTTAACCATCGTAGTTTCATTTGAAACCTATTCACAGCTGCTAGGATTAACATCTTGCCGCCCAGCCACTGTAGATATACGGCGGCAGGGCGGCACTCGCAGGCAAAAACCACGTTTTAAAACGTGTGTTTTGTAAACAAATAGGGAGCGCACGTGAGGCGCGCCGCCCTATCTGTCCCGCCGATCATTGCCGTAGATGTGAGTCGCCGGGTCACAGCCGGTCCTTAGCGGCTGTTTCCCGGCGATCGGCGGCAAACAGTGACAGACAGCACAGCTGCAGTAGCTGTGCTGTCTGTCACTTCCCTGTCAGCTCGAGAATGAGCTGATCGAGAAGGAACAGTTTCTCTTTCTCGATCAGCCTTGGCCTGCCCAGTACACACCCCCGCCCCCTATTAAAACACTCCCCTCACTCCTATAACCCTTCCCTACAAAATAAAGTTAACCCCTTCCTCCCTATTGCCATTAGTACA
The DNA here is from genome assembly GCF_062004578.1 of Staurois parvus. Taxonomy (NCBI): domain Eukaryota; kingdom Metazoa; phylum Chordata; class Amphibia; order Anura; family Ranidae; genus Staurois; species Staurois parvus. The sequence goes on along the minus strand of NW_028318492.1, from coordinate 7,850,568 downwards.
GTGTCAGTGGGGTTTTTTTTGCACTGATCACTGTATTAGTGTTTTTGGGGATGTCAGTGACCCCAAGTCAGTACCCCCCAATGTCAGAATGTCCGCCGCAGTCCCGCAGTCCCGCCATAAGTCGCTGGTCGCTGCCATAAGTCCCTGATCGCCGCCATAATTCGCTGATCGCCGCCATTTTTAGTATAAAAAAACCCCTAAAAACCCCAGTATCTTTCCCGCCATTTGTAAACGCTATAACTTTCACGTAAACCAATTAATTTACACGTATTGGGTTTTTTTTTTAGCAAAGACATGTCGCAGAATGCATTTTGGCAGAAATTTATGACTAAATTAGATTTTTGCATTTTTTTTTACTGGACATGTTTTATAGCAAAAAGTGCAAAATATTGTTTTTTTTTCCTCAAAATTGTCAGCCTTTTTTTTTATAGCGCAAAAAATAAAAACCGCACAGGCGATCAAATACCACCGACAGAAAGCTCAATTTGTGGGGAAAAAAGTGATGTAAATTTGATTTATGTACCATATTGCATGACCGCGCAATTGTCCGCAAACATGTAGCAGAATACATTTTGGCCTAAATGTATAACCAACTTTGAGTTTACTATATATTTTTTATAGCTGAAAGTAAAAAATATTGTTTTTCTTCAAAATTTTTGGCCTTTTTTTGTTTATAGCGTGAAAAATAAAAAGCGCACAGGTGATCAAATTACACCAAAAGAAAGCTCTATTTGTGTGAAAAAAAGGACGTAAATTTCGTTTGGGTGCAGCATTGCATGACCGCGCAATTATCAGTTGAATTAGTAGCAAAAAGAGGCCTGGTCATTAAGGGGTGTAAATCCTCTGGAGCTCAAGTGGTTAAATTTACAAATTTCAGTTACAATTTCGATAAAAAAAAAAAAAACACTGCACATATCTAGCAGTGATTTTTAGCCAGACTCTAGTATGCTCTTTAATGAGGGAAAAGGAGTTAATCAGCTGGCAGGTTTTTAATTTCAGCTTGAATTCACTTGTGAGGAATAGGTCAGCTTGACTAAAAATTCAGAACAGTTCATAATATCGATTTAAGCCACACACAGAGGCTTTAGCATACAATTCTAAATATCTAAGCTCATTTATAAGTGAAAGTTAAAAGAGAGCGACGTGCCATTTACATGATGCTGCACAGGCATAAAACTTTCCAGCATGAATTTCAGGTTCTCTCTGGTAATGAATCCCATTCCCCTGATACATCATATGATGGCATTGCTAGATGTTGCTGTTTAATCTGAGTAATTGCTTGAATAGTTAAGTAACTAATTATACGACAGCAAAATCCAGCTAATTCATCTGCACAGAATGTCTAATCATATACTTAGTTTGTTATGACCTTTCAGTCTAGATTTTCTCTTGACGCAGATGCACTGTGTATATGCTTAATATCTGGAGTAAGTGCTCATATCAGATTTATTTCAGACTGGCATGGTGGCTTTACTGACTTTGGAAGAGTCTTCCATGGCCTTAAAACATAACGAGCATTACATTGTCAAACCTAATATTATGAACCAGTGCAGTTAAGGCATTAATATTTAATCAGCTACCGCAAATCATTAAGTATTTATATGCTAACTGTAATTCCTAACAGTTTTTGTTGCAATCTTTATTTTGCCAGTTAGCTTGGAAAGCAGCAAAATAATTATTTGAGGGAAGCACTAATTACGTTAGGCAGTATAAATGATACTGGGAAAATTAGAAGTTGCTCATCAGAAATGTGGGAAACATCCAAATGCCATGATGGCTAATACCATGGACATTTTATACCCCAAAAATTTGGTTCCGTAGTGAAAAAGGTTGTAAATTCTTAATTTACAAAATACAGGTGTTCAGACAAGGGATATGACTCTGGCACAAGCATCGTCTGTAACAACATTCAGGAGTATCAACAGTCATATCAGTACAAGCGCTCTCTAGCTTTCTGACAAAAAAAGAGGCATGTTTAGCTAAAGGAGTACCAGGGATGCTTAATATCACAGTTCATAGACTCAGCACAGCCCCAGTCCCTTTCTCTACCTGAACAGCTAAAGGGATGCCATGAATTTTTATTATTATAGACTGTTGTCTATTCCAAATAGGCCAGAAGAGCATGTAAAGTTACTAAACCCTGGCAAGGTTACCTGCATTCTTTGTGCTTTGCATGTGTACATATGCTATTGCATTTTGGGCAGCTGTTGGCTGTGTCTGGAGAAGTAAATAAGTACTGTCATGTACAATAAATATGTGTTCCATGAACTAATTAAACTATTTAATGAACTAAAATAGTGTTTCTTGGCATTGCAGCATGTAAACAGCACAACGTACAGGACTTATGATAGCTATCCTGTGTTATGTATTGTTAATAAATCTGTTTCATTTCTACATTCCTCATTCTACATTCTACATTTCTAATTGAAATAGTATTTCAAGGAATGTGATAGCTGAGCCAGCTAGAAAATCTTGGTATTAAAGACAATATTGATATCAGATACTGTATCCTATAGCAGTCAGATCAACTTTAAAATTAGTCACTGGAGACTGGGCACAATTCCTCAGATCAGTCAGAATGTATTATTATGAGTCTTTTACAGAATAACTACCGTATGTTTTACCTTCTAGGGCAAATATGCTCATTTGTGTAATTCTCCCCCTGCCCCTCAGGTAACACCACTAAACACCTATGCTTGGGTCTAACTTTACTTCTATTAACATTAGTGTTGGGGTTTTATTTTATGCCCACTGGCACCAAAAATGGGGTTTATTTTTGTCCCAACGACACCAACAGTGTTTATTTTTATAACCACTGCTATGGACAGTGGGATTTGTTTTTGTTCTGATTGATGCCAGCGTTAGGACTAATTGTACCCATTGTAGTGTTAGGTGTACTGTTACCTACTCCAAATCACTGTACCATTTATGCTACTTGCATTTTCCAAAGTCCTCACCCAACTGTTGTCATAAGAGTTGTTGATTGCATGTAATGGACCTTTTTAAAGTGGAACTTTAGTCAGAAAATGATGTTCTGCTAGATCACTTCATGCTTGCCCCTTTTGCAGGTATATCTATGTAAAACATTAAACATAAGTGCTTATACTGTGTAAAATCTAGTAATACACTGTCTCACCCTGCTCTGAATGTTCAATTGCTCGATTGTTTGGCACTGCTGAAAATCTAGAGGCTGATCTGCTGACAGCCTAAAGATTTACTGCTGCTCAGGGCTTCAGCAAAATGGAAGCACTCATTAAGAACAAAAACAGTGCCCATCAGTGTATCTGGTGCCCATCATTGTTCATCTACAGTGTACCTGTCACCCATCACTGCCCATCAGCAGTGCACCTGTCACACATCACCCATCAGTACCACCATCAGCAGTGTACCCATCACACAGCCACCATCAGCAGTGTACCCATCACACAGCCACTATCAGCAGTGTATCCGTCCTACAGCCACCATCAGCAGTCTACCTGTCCCAGTGCCAATAGAGCCAGTCATGTAAAAAAAAATGAGGAAGCGTTTCAAATCCTCTGTATGTCAGATGAGAGCAGCAGGGAGCTCTCACTCTCCAATTCGGTGTATGAACCCATCAAAAGTAGTGAATCAGTGACCTAATCAGAGGAGGAAAGGGTTCCTCCTAAAAGGATACAGCACTCTGAAAACCAGGCAGCCACCAGCAGCGCCATACACCCCAATGGTCAATCTGCAAATGCCAAAGGTGCTAGATCCCTGGGTGAAAAGCCCAGTACCAGTTTTGGAATATTGCATCAGAACCAAAGAATCAGGGCCCATACCTCCCGGATGCTTTTTCCAACCCAATATGGCTGCCTTCCAACTCATGATAAGCAAGCATTCCCCCTTTCACCACACAGCCAGGTGTGCAGGCCAACACTGAACGTTTTTCAGAAATTGATTTTTTTAATTTTATTTTTGCCCGACAGTTTACTTCAGTTTATTGTAAACCAGACTAACCATTTTACCCAACAATATATTGCTAACAAACCCAGTTCATCCTATGCCCATCAGTTTGAATGGAGGCATCTTACAATGGAGGAGTTCGAGTTATTTTTGGGCCTCATCCTTACAAAAAAAACAAAGGACATGCATATTGGTTCACCCACCCCATACCTATTTATTCTGCTGTAATGCTCAGGTCACACTATGAGATGATCACGCTCTTCCATCATTTCAGTGACAATACCCAATGCCCTCCCCAAGATCATCCCAACTATGACAAATTATATAAAATTCACCCACTTCTTAAATTTTTTTCTCAAAGATTTGCTGAACCTTATGTCCCTGACCAAGACATATGTGTGGATGAATTCCTTGTCCACTTCACTGGCCAAATAGGAATGAAACAATACATTCCAAGCAAAAGGGTCAAATATGGAGTAAAGCGCTACAAGATTTGTAAAAGAGCCAATGGATATTTGTATGTGTTCTGCATGTATGAAGGCAAAGATTCCCAGCTCCCTGAGTACCCAACCTACATCTGCACAAGTAGAAAAATTGTCTGGGGCCTGGCTTTTCCACTTTTCCAAAAAGGTTATCACATCTACCTGGACAATTTCTATACCAGTCTGCCCCTTTTACACCACCTGTACTAAGAGAAAACATTGGCCTGCAGTACCTCCTGAAAAAACAGGAAGGACTTCCCACAAAGTTTAGTGAACACCAGGCTACAAAGGGGGAACCAGCAAGTCTAAGAAAAGACAAAGTGCTGGCTGTGAAGTGGAAGGATAAGAGAGATGTTTACTTCCTGTCCAATATCCATAATGACACCTTAATGACAATTCCTGAAACATACAGTCCCATTCAAAAGCCTGCATGCATCCAGGATTATAATCTCTACATGGGGCGGGGAGTGGATTTCAATGAGCATATGCTTATCATTAGACCATTTATAATGTGTATGTCACCTACACTAAATCCACAGAAATACCCACCGCCTTCCTCAAATTTATAGAACAAATTGTCACATCCCTTTTCTACCAGCAAGGATCCCTCCACAGAAGACTTTCTCTCCAATTCTGTGAGCAGAATTTATGAACGCCATTTCACTGAGAGCATTCCACCAACAGATGGGGTGTTAGAAAGGACACCAGTTGTCATTGTCCCTGATGTCCCTCCTAACACGGCCTGTGCATTGGATACTGCTTTCACATGGCACTAAAATATTAGCCAATATTTCTAACAGCCTGCCGTTTCCCGTTTTCAATATCTGTGCTGATCATTTGCCTGCTGCCTCAATCTACCATGCCACTGCCTTCCACCTTAACTGACCCTGGCCTGTTCATCGGCTATGCCTCTGCTTGCTTTCTACATTGTTTATCCAGCACGTTTCTGCCTTCCACCTGAGCTGACCCTGGTCTGTTTATTGACTATGCTTTTGCCTGCTGTATGGATTGTTTCTGCCTTCTTCCTGCAATGACCTCGGCCTGGTAATCAACCATGTTTTTTGCCTTACATGAAAAGGCTCACAATTTTTGTACCACCTCCCGATCACTTGTAGAAAAATATCCCCAGAAAAGAAAAGAATTTTGGACCTTACCGGTACCAAGAAGGACTTATAACATTTTAAAATCAATTATTGTCTATTTTTATGAATATAAAAATATACATATTAAAAGAAAACCCTCCTTGAAGGAATGTGCCTCCCCTCAAAATATAAACTGCTATAGTGCAGGTATCTTATACAATTGTATAAACATATAAATCACTCCTCAATGCGAGATTGTGTGAGGTCGGTGCGTTTCTCAATGATTGCTTCCTTAGGTCCTCCTTTATTGGAAGAGAGAGTGAATGATTTATCTAAGGAGATATAACAGATTTTAATATATATGCGTACATAATATATCATAAATATGCAGCTTATTTCCATCATAGAACATCCTGGCTACTAACATATTGCTTCTAACAGCCCGGCACATGCCATGCATTGCATTGCATGCAATGAATTCTACTCAGATTTGAGTTCCGAGTATAGAAAAATAGTTTTTTTTTTTTTTTTTTTGGAAAAATAGTTTCTCTGGGTTTTGTATTTCTCAAAACAGGGTCTATTAGTCCAGAAGCCTCAGAGAGATTGGGTTGGGATGAAGCCTCTACCCCTGTGCCTAGGTCCTATGTGACTGAGGCTCTAAGACTGATGTTCCTGCCTGCTGCCTGGACTAATACTTTGGCTGACCATATCCCAGCCTACTGCCTGAACTGACCCAGGACCTTTTATGGGCCATATTCCTGCCTGCTGCCTGGACAAATATTTTGGCTGTGCTGACTATATCTCTGTCCTGCCTGCTGCTTGTAATGACCCAGGACTTTTTATTGACCATGTTCCTGCCTGCTGACTGGGCTAATACTTTGACTGTGCTGACCATATCTCTGCCTGCTGCCTGTACTGACCCAGGACTTTTTATGGACTATGTTCCTACCTGGATGTCAGCCTGTTGCCTGTTCTGACGCTAGCATGTTTATGGATCATATTCCTGCCTGCTGCCTGGCCTATTTATTGGCTGTTGCTGACCACATATCTGCCTGTTTCCTGGACCAATGCTCTCCTCAAACCACAGGTAATCATTTGTTTGCATTGTTTTCTACAATGTTTGTTGTAGAATACAGTGTTTGTTGATGTTTGTGTTACACAGGTTGCAATGTTGGGCACATAATCTGTTCAGATGTTGAAAAGGTCTTACACATATGATATCCTCATAACCGGGAGGATGTATTTTGGGGTGTAATTCTTAGTATGTCCATGGTGTTTGTTAGAAATATCTTATAGATTGACAACTTTGTGTTAAGAAAATACATTTTCATTTTCTTTCCACATTTCCCAAAAACTTGTGGCAAAAAACTTAAATGTTCAAAAGACTTATTATGCCTTTTAGAAAATATGTTGTGGTATTTGCTTTCCAAAATGTGGTATCGCCTTACTCAGGAGGAGTAGCAGAATATATTTTGGGGTGTAATTTTTGGCATGTACATGCTATGTATTTGAAATATTTTATAAATGGACACCTTTGTGTAAAAAATAAATATGTTTTAATTTTCTTTCCACATTTTTTTTTTAAACTTTTGGAAAAAAATGACGTGTTCAAAAGACTCATTATGCCACATAGAATATATTTTGGGCGTTTTCTTCTCAAAATGGGGTCATTTTGTGGGTGATTCCATTGTCCTGGTGATCAAGGGCTTTAAAAAATGTGATAGGTTGTCAGATAATTAGATGTGTAATTTTTGCCCCTAGAATGCCTAAAAGTGCTACTTGGATGTTGGGCCTCTCTATGTGGTCACACATGTGGTATTACTGTACTCAGGAGGAGTAGCAGAATGTATTTTGGGGTGTATTTTTTGTTATGTACATGCTATGTGTTATACAAATCTTATAAATGGACAACTTTGTGTAAAAAAAAAGTTTTCATTTTCTTTCCACATTTGGAAAACATTTGGGCAAAAGATTACATGTTCAAAAGACTCATTATGCCTCATAGAATATACATTGGGGTGTTTCTCAAATAATTGAGTAGGTAATTCCATTGTCCTGGTGCTCTAGGGCATTCAAAAGTGTAATAGGTAGTCAGGAAATTAAATGTGTAATTTATGCCCCTAGACCACCTGACAGTGGTCCTTGCATGTTGGGCCTCTCTATGTGGCTAGGCTGTGAAAGTCTCACACATGTGGTATTGCCATGTTTAGGAGGAGTAGCAGAATGTGTTTTGGGGTGTAACTGCAAGAATGCATATGCCACGTAAGTGAAATAACCTGTTAATATAACATTATTGTGAAAAAAAATCTTTATTTTTCAAAGAATTGTGGTAAAAAAGTACAACTTCAAAAAACTTACCATGCCTCATACTAAATACCTTACAATGTCTATTTTCCAAAAAAAGGGTCATTTCGGAAATATTTTTACTATCCTGGCTCAAGAAATGTGATAGGCCTTCAGTATATCAGGTGTGATCAATTAAAAAAAAGGTGACTTATTTGCAAAAAGTTTTAACAGAAAACTTTTTGTTTTTTTTTCAAAATGTTCGGTCTATTTTCATTTATAATGCAAAAAATAAAAAAAAACAGTGCTGATTAAATACCACCAAAAGAAAGCTCTATTTGTGTGAAAAAAGGACAAACATTTCATAATGGTACAGTGTTGCATGAATGAGTAATTGTCATTCAAAGTGTTAGAGAACTGAACGCTGAAAATTGGTCTGGGTAGGAAGGCGGTATAAGTGCAAAAATATAGCACATTTTTTTTATTTAGACATAAACTTTAAAATAATTTTTGTGGCACAAAAAATAAAGAGTATTTGTGGAGACAGGGCCTATGTGCAATGTACACTAGAACACTATATAACAAACAGGATCACCTTTGAGTGTTTTTATATATACATATATATATATATATATATATATATATACACATATATATATATACTATATTGCCAAAAGTATTAGGAGGTCTGCATTTACACACACATGAACTTTAACGCCATCCCAGTCTTAGTTTGCAGGGTTCAATATTGAGTTGGCCCACCCTTTGCAGCTATAGCAGCTTCAGATATTCTGGGAAAGCTGTCCACAAGGTTTAGGAATGTTTGACCATTCTTCCAGAAGTGCATTTGTGAGGTCAGGTATTGATGTCAGACAAGAAGGCCTGGATCGCAGTCTCTGCTAATTCATCCCAAAGGTATTCTGTCGAGTTGAGGTCAGGACTGTGTGCAGGCCAGTCAAGTTCCTCCACCTCAAACTCACTCATCCATGTCTTTATGGACCTTGCATTGTGCACTGGTTCGCAGTCATGTTGGAACAGGAAGGGGTCATCCCCAAACTGTTCCCACAAAGCATGAAATTGTCCAAAATGTCTTGGTATGCTGACACCTTAAGAGTTCCCTTCACTGGAATTAAAGGGCCAAGCCCAACAACTGAAAAACAACCCCACACCATAATCCCCCGCCACCGAACTTTACACTTGGCACAATGCAGCCAGGTAAGTACCGCTCTCCGTGCAATTGCAAAACTAAGACACGTCCATTGGATTGCCAGACAAAGGAGCTTGGTGAATGGTCACTCCAGAGAACACGTCTCCACTGCTCTAGAGTCCAGTGACGGCATGCTTTACACCACTGCATCTGACGCTTTGCATTACACTTCATGATGTAAGGCTTGGATGCAACTGCTCAACCATGGAAACCCATTCCATGAAGCTCTCTATGCACTGTTGTTGTGCTAATCTGAAGGTCACATGAAGTTTGGAGGTCTTTAGCTACTGACTCTGCAGACAGTTGGCGACTTCTGGTCACTGCGTGTTTCAGCATACGCTGACCCCGCAATGTCATTTTACATGGCCTTCCACTTTTTGGCTGAGTTGCTGTTGTTTCCAGTTGCTTCCACTTTGTTATAATACCACTAACAGTTGGAATATTTAGTAGCAAGGAAATTTCATAGATGGACTTATAGCACAGATGGCAACCTATCACAGTATCACACTTGAATTCACTGAGCTCCTGAGAGCGACCCATTCTTTTACAAATGTATGTAGAAGCAGTCTGCATGCCTAGGTGTTTGATTTTATACACCTGTGGCCATGGAGGTGATTGGAACACCTGAATCCAATGATTTGTCCCAATACTTTTAGCAATATAGTGTATATATATACAGTATATATGTATACGTATATACCAGTTTACTTGGTGATTTTTTTTTTTTTACTTTGACCTACTCTTTGTGATGTTTCAGTATTTATTATTTTAGTATGAAATGAAAATTCTGAGTTATTTGAGGTTCTCAGTAAAAATGTGCTATGTCGGCAAATTTATGTTTTATCAGAAAAAGATATTGAGGGAAGGGGATGTGGGGGATTTGCAACCATAGTGGTGAGTCCCCTCTGTCTCTATGACTACCATATGACAGGAGCAGTGACATCAGTGACATCAGCATCACCACTCCTGTCAGCTAGGTACTAGGCATGACAAGCCAACTCTGGAAAAGATGGAAAAGTTGTGCTCTTTCTCCTCCTCCAACTCTTTCTTTTAGGCCAATTCACCTATGTCAGTGCTTTTCCCCCATTAAAAAGGTGAGTGCTGCAGAAGGGGTACATTATTATTATTATTATACAGGATTTATATAGCGCCAACAGTTTGCTCAGCGCTTTACAATATAACGGGAGACAATACAGCAACAATACAGTTCAATAGAAGAGGGTTAGGAGGGCCTGATCCTTGGAGCTTACAATCTAAGAGAGGTAATAGGCATGTTCATTACCTCCAATGCTGCTGTTCTGTTACTGAACTGAGCTAGCTGGGACTTTGTGCTCCCACAGCTGGCCAAGGTAAATTTGGTTCAGCTGTGGTCTGTGCTGAATTTTCCAGGGTGTTATTGGTAGACTTGTGTACCTTACCTACTGTCACCCTCACTAGATTCTTCCCCAGTCAGCTCACCATCTGCACACCTCCTCACACACACATTTCTATATTCCTTTATAATTTCATCTCTTGAAGGCCACTATTAAACCACAGCACTGTTAGTCTTATATTTGACAACAGCTCACTATGTATGTTGCTGTGAAAGCATTGCTTTCATTTCAGATATAGACCTATATCTTATTTTCTTGTTAAGAGTGTCATTGAGATAATCCTTTATTTCTCAAGCATCTTCAAAGCCCACTTTTCCCCATTAAAACAGGAAAATAAAGTCTTACACAGCAACAAGCATGTTGCACAGCTAAGGGCTTCTAAGACAATCTATATAGTTTTGTGCTCTTTCACATCCATTTCAGGCTATCATTGAGTACAGCAAGTAGTGAAAGCACTGGAAAACAGCAAGCTACAGTAAAGATAAAGGAAAGTACCATACTTTGCAGACCCCTGAGCTCAGAAAATAGTATATTACATATTAGGGGCATATTTTCACAGAAATCTGTGGGTCAGTTGGTTGAAATTAATGATACAACTAAGGGCCACTTGATGCCAGAGGCAAAGGAAATGTAGTGAACTGAATGGCTTATCGCACACAAGCACTCAGAAGCTGTTTCTTGCACTGCTTGCTATGTTGTAATAACAGTAGATAGTGTGCTCATACATCTGTACATCTATCCTGAATGGGTTCCTTTACTGTGGCGATTATCAGGGCAGTGTAGCACTAAACAATAAACATCTGTATATTCCTCTGGAAATCCCTACCCCAAGCTGTCCAACTATCTCCTAGTCTGTCTACTTTTATACGACCCCTGAATACACTTCTTTTTAGAGAGGCCTATCCTGCCCCCACCCAACAATCATTATTTTATGTTCTCCATCAGCTCATCCTCCACAGTTATCACCTTTTGTATCTCTTGTCCCTCCCTCTTAGATTGTAAACTCTAATAAGCAGGGCCCACTATATTAAATTCTATTGTAATTGTATTGTCTGCCCTTATGTTATAAAGCGCTGTATGAACTGTTGGAGCTATATAAATCCTGCGTAGTAATAATAATATTAATAATGTACAGTATATCATTTACATTTTAACCACTTGCCCTCCAGAGGATTTACCCCCCTTCCTGACCAGGCCATTTTTTGCGTTACAACTCTGCATTAATTTAGCTGACAATTGCACGATCATGCAATGCTGCAACCAAATGAAAAGTACGCCCTTTTTTTTCCATAAATAGCTTTCTTTTGGTAGTATTTGATCGCCTGTGCGGTTTTTATTTTTTTGCGCTATAAACAAAAAAAACACCGTCAATTTTGAGAAATAAAACAATATTTTTGACTTTTTGTTATTAAACATGTCCAGTAAAAAAAAATTTAAAAGATCAAATTTCGACATGAATTTAGGCAAAAATGTATTCTGCTACATGTCTTTGCTAAAAAAAAATCCCAATACGTGTAAATTAATTGGGTTACGTGAAATTTATAGCATTTACAAATGGTGGTATACATACTGGAATTTTTTTTTAACTAATATCGGCGGAAATCAGTGACTTAAAGTGGGACTGGGCATTCTGACACTGGGGGGAACTGACTTGGTGTTACTAGCATCCCCAGTGACACCAATACAGTGATCAGTGCTAATAAAAAGCACTTACACTGTACTAATGGCACTGGGCAGGAAGGGGTTAACATATGGGGTGATCAAAGGGTTAAATGTGTGCTGTATGCTGTTTTACTGTGTGCTGTGTGTGTGTGCTTTCCACTGAAAGAACACTGCTTTGTATGGCTCTGATATGCAGAGCTATACAAAGCAGTTTGCAGGAGCTGACAAGGGAGAGATCTGTGTTGTTTATACACAGGTCTCTACCCCGTCGGAGATATTCGGCGATCATCAGGTTCCGGCAAGAAATCACCGGCTGGGACCCAGTGATTGACAGCTGAGGCCGCAAATGGCGGCACGGGTAGGGCACATGCGCAGTGCTGCGTGCCCTCTACCTAGAACTGCAAAATCACGTATATATACGTGATTTTGCACACCAGAGATGCCCTGTAGCAGTATTTCTGCTATATGGTGGTGCAGAAGCGGTTAAAATAAAATGCTGGATATACAGTATTTTTTCTGCTCTCTGATGCTGCTTCTCGCAGCCTGCAAGCCACAGTTGGGCTTTAAGCTAACAAGTCACAATTTACTTGTGTTAAGTGCTAACTTTTAATTTCATTTGAAATCATTATACCAAGGAAACGCTCAGTAGTATTAGTAATATACATGCCTTGGATAGTACTATTATCTTTAAAATAGAAGTTAAAAAGTGAAGGTCACTATATTGATTTTGATTTAAAGTGTAGCTATAAGCAAAAGCTTTTTTTTTTTTCACCCTCTGTATTTGTCCTGCTTACTTTTATCAATGAAAGAGAAAGTAAAAGAAAATGCCAAATTTTAATTGATACAAGAACAGTAATAGAGGGGAGATCTTCCAATGGGGACACTAGTTCTGGAAACCCTGGTGACACGCTGGTATTTCCACACTTTGAGGAATTTCCTCTCACTTCCTGTTCTGGCTATGAGACAGGAAGTGAAAGTAAATCTCCTCTGTGGGACACAGTTGGCCAAAAAAAAGGGGTTATACCCTTCCTTTTAGTTATACTTTAGGGCCCTATTATTATTATTATTATTATTATTACAGGCACTTATATAGTGCAGACAATTTACACAGCACTTTACATATATATTGTGCATTAACATCAGTTCCTGCCCTCATGGAGCTTACAAACCAAGGTCCCTAACTCACATTCATACATGCACATACTAAGGCCAATTTAGACAGAAGCCAATTAACTTACCAGCATATCTTTGGAGTGTGGAAGGAAACTGGAATAACCAGAGGAAAAAAGTAAATTGTAGAAACCCACTAAACAAGTCGGGATAACATATTTACTGATTCTCTGACTCACCAATATAAAGGTGTGGGTGCCAACCTTATAATCTAAACCAAAAAAGAACATGTCAGACGTAAGATACAGCCTGCCAAAGCAGGTAATTAATCACCCAAGCAGAGTATTTTAAGTGAATTTTTATTGATAATTGAAGATAAAAACGATGTCTTCCAATCAAGAACCATCCTACGTTTACACTCAATAAAACACAATTAAAACAAAACAATCCAGATTGTAGCGCCCCTAATGGTTGGTTTGTGTAAATTTAGAGGCACCTTTGGGTCCCTAGTGCTATAGATATAAAAAGGAAGCTAATAACTAGCAAATAAATTAATTATACCTCAACTGAAGGCATCTACAATGAATAACCGTGTACACATATAAAAATAATAGTAATAATAGTATGTGTATTGGTGTCTTGAAAAGCAAGCTAAATCATTCAGGAAGTCAAGCAGAGTGAAAGTCCATGAAGCATAGGTAGGTCCTTGCATAAAGCGATAGACAATCAAAAGCATATGCTGAAATCTCAAGCTCATACCAATCAAAGGCATATATGTATATAGGAGTCCATAGATGTAACAGCAATGAGGCAAAGTTATGTGGATTGAAATGGATCCTTATTCAATATTCAACAATTAATGCCTTGTGTATAATTCAGGCTAAATTTAGTACAGGTTGATCCATCCAAATAAGCCCATGCAGAGCATAAATGACAGGAAGCAAATGTAAATGGAAGGTAGGAAGGCCATTGCAGCAGCAAGAGAGAAGTTGGAGTAGCAGATTGTGGATAAATAGCGCATATTAGTCATGCGTGTACCGTGTCACACATTTACTGCCACCATTGAAAGTCATTTCCAAGAGTTTTTGTCTCTCTGATGCTCTTCCACTATCCTTTTATGGCTTTACATCGATACTTTCAATGTTAAGCCATAAAGTCGGCATAATAACAGGCTAAGAATTGTTGCATTCCCAAAGCATTTGTGTTAGAGGTGGCCGGGAATAATGGTATAGGGCTAGCGTGACTCAAAAGTCCTCATTGACCAGGTCTGGGGATACCGCTGGGTTCTTGTTCTGGGCGTGATGATGTCATAACGTTTACGCATTTCATCCACAATCATCGTGGACTTCTTCAGATACCCAGAGGAAACCCACACAGGCACAGGTAGAGCATGCAAGCTCCAGGCCCCATAAAATATAGTTGTATGTAGCAAACCATTTTTTAGCATCATTTGTATTTAGGAGATCACAATAATTACATCATGTTCTATACAGTTCATACATCTATGCCAAATTTCTTTGACAAATTAGTTTTCCTTTAGAGTGTACCCATTTTCATTTGTGGGATTTTCTTTTAAAACAGAAGTTGGGATGCTAAGATCACTGTAATGATTTTCCTATGGGACCCCAAAATATCATACTTTTTAGAGTGTGTGAAAGGCTGTTTTTTTACAGTGAAGCAACATATCACTCATGGTTTATTAGCATTTCTCAAAGGTGGATACAGGATAAAGCATAGGTCAGATTGTATTTGCATTGAATCAGATAACAGTCACCTAATTGTATTAACTGTAGGTAATAGCGGTAATGATCAAAATGTAAATTCTGTGAATTTAATTATCAGTTTAAAAATCTGCACACTGGGAATGTTATGTGGCATGCTGTTCTCCAAGCTGTGCAAATGAAAAGCTTCAGCATCCATCTTTGTGTGGCTGAATGTATGACTGACCTACATTTCATTTTGCTTATTAAACAGAATGGATTCTGACTCTGCTGGAAACTTCTATGCTATTACATTGTTCTTTGTTATCCTCATTATCAAAAGTTAGTTCTTCCATCAAGTAAAGCAAAAGAGGCCAAAATTAAAGACAAAACAAGTAACAAATGTGTGTCTGATTATAAAAGCACAAATCTGGTATGTATGAAAAGTTTTAAAGTCAAAAGATTATAAAGCTAAAGTCTCCACCTAAATACCATGACATTAAAGATTAATATAATTAACAAGTATTTATTTATTTCAGGTACTTATATAGCGTCGTCAATTTACGCAGCGCTTTACATATATATATTGTACATTCACATTAGTCCCTAACCCTCAAGGGGCGTACAATCTAAGGTCCCTAACTCACATTCATACATACACATACTATGGACAATTTAGACAGGAGCCAATTCTCCTACCAGCATGTCTTTGGAGTGCGGGAGGAAACCGAAGTAAACCCACGCAGGCACAGGGAGAACATACAAACTCCAGGCAGGTGGTGCCGTGGTTGGGATTTGAACCAACGACCCTAGTACTGCCAGGCGGAAGTGCTAACCATTTAGCCACTGTGCTGCCCACATAATATAACATTAGACATAACATTTCTGCTGTTTCAGTGGTGAATCCCACATAGCTAAATTTTGGCTTGAAATAGCAGGTCTAACTAATTCATAAATACTGCAGATGAAAAGAGTGCAGCTGTATTAGGGCCCACAATGGAAAAAAAGAGCTTGGGCTTCTGCCTTTGCACCTATGACATGGAATCAGAGGCCTCTGTGTTATTTCTGTGCTGGTGGAATATGTTTTCCAACCCACATACTATAGGAAAACATTACAGAATCCACCGTATGATATCATCATACTTCATTCCAATGAAATCACCTGACCACAAGGCCACTGGGCTTCAGGTATAATCCTGGGTGTACTACAGGATTTCCCTCATCTTTTCATCCTGTCACATGCATTAATGTAAGTTTTTATATTTAGAAAATAGTGGAACAACTGCAACCATGTGTTTTTGTACCTGGATATCAGCATTTATTAAACATACATATATTTTTGAATGTCTTCCCTTTTCATGTTGTAAAAGACTGTCATGATTCAACAAATTCTCTGACATTCTGCTGTACAATTTGCTTATGCAATATGGAATAAATCTATTCAGTCTCTGATGCAGCAAAACAGCCCCACACTGTATTCACTGTGCTATACTACTAAGAGCCCTTTTGGAACCCTCACATGTTTTTTTTTTACATCAGAATAATTAATGCACATTTTATTATATGCAAGAGATGCTTGCAGTTCCTTGGCTATCACTCTAAACCAGGGGTCTCCAAACTTTCTAAAGAAAGGGCCAATTTACTGTCCATCAGACTTTGGGGGGGGGGGCACAATGTGGACAGTGGGAGTAGAAAATGGAAAAAAGGAATTTTGCAGGTATATTCAGCTTATCTTTATTTGGCATGCCCCTGTACTATCTTTGTAGGAGGGCCACTTCTAGTGTAGTAATGGTGCTAAATTACTTCACTGTGTAATTTATTTGCCTGACAGTGGAGAAATGCAAATCTTAACAAATGTTTGGTAACATTTCCTGTTCTGGGTTCATCGGAAATCTCATTGCATAGAGAAAAGTTTTATTTTGAAGAGTAGGTATAAAGAAGTACTATTTTATGTGGGATAGGGCAGGTCAATCCCACACCTGCATTTATTAGAAGAACTGACTAAGGCTGGCCATAGACGGTTCGAATTTTGGTTGTTTCAGCAGGAATCGACTGAGATTCAAACCATGAATGGGCACGCTGAATATACCAAGTTGATCAATCGATCAACTTGGGTACAACCAGTCTGCTGGGTTTTACTTGCGGTTTTTGCTAGCAGCTGCTATAGCCACTAGTGATATTCACTGTCTTCTCCCGGTGGGGGTGAGCGGGAAAGTCATCCCTGCTGGGAGAAGACAATTGCTCAGCAGGAGTGATTCCCCTGTCAGCACTGTCTGTGTTGATGGGGGAATCGTGCAAATTTCTTTCCTGCAACCACAGGATGCATGCATGTGGATGTACGGCGTGCCCCTAAACCAGAGAAGGCACAAAGACTTACATGTACGTGATTGTGCCTGCACATTTTGCCCATCCACAGTAAAATTACTGTGGGCAGTCGGCAAGTGGTTATATTAGGATACAAATAACAAAAAAAAGTCTTTTTACAACTGTTGGTATCCACTTTACTGGCCTACATTAAGAATTCAGGCCATTTGTTGGATACTTTTAGGAAATATACATGTGGGGATAACTATTTTTGGGTATCACTGATTGGACCACTATATATGCTTCTGTACCCAATCAGATGTTGCAGTATTACTTTTGCTTCCAAAGTCATCCAACCAGTTTTTGGCAGACAATTAGCTTTATGTTAAATCACAGCTATTTATTTTTTCAGAACCAATCTTACTTTCTTATTTTTGGCACAGCGAGGGCATTAGTTTTCCCACAGTCAATGTGACACTGGAAGGATCAATTTATTTGGGCCATGAACTGTTTGCCAAGCATATGATCTTCTATGGGGGATACATTTATTATGTAATTATCCTCTAGCAGGCTAATGACAGTTCTATAAAGGAACGTGTTAACTATTGTAACAACAACGATTTTGTAAGTTCACCACGGTAATCGATAGAGAGAGGATGTATGTAACTATTCCATGATGAAAAGGGTGTCATCAGTTCCAGGACACACTTTAAGCACACAGTGGGCAAATCAATACTCCACCAAGCTAGCTGACATCATCATCTCTGGAAGTGGAATATCACTACATAGTGATATCTTGAAAAGAAAGTTCCTAGAGAAATGCCACGACTTGATATTAATCAAGCATAGGAAATATCTACATTTATAAATCACTATATCAAATGAAACAACTCAAGCAATATGGGGAGAATCAGAAGAAGAAAAAATGTTTGAGGCATTTTGCTAAACAACCTCAAGTCACAGCAGTAGCTCTCAGATAACCCTGAGTGGTTTTTATAGGGAAAAATATAAAAAGCATCTTATGGCACCTAGCAAATTGAGTAGCAAGAATCTGCCCCCTAATACAACATTCCTTTAGTCCTGTATATAACAATATACCAATGTTGCTAATGCAGGTGCTTGGCCTGTAGTCATATTATACCTGTTCTACCTCGTTTGTCAGAACTTTAAACTCACCCCTAACCTTTAACCCCCTTACCTTTATAATTAGTATTTATCCCTTTGCCTTTAGAATTTAACACCCAGACTGTAAACCTTCACCTTGTACAGCAACCCATTCAGTTTAAAATATAAATGAAAGGCAAAACATTTGTGTATAGATATAAAAACAATTAGAAATACCTTTTTTTATAAGTGATAACGTTCCCTCTGTTTTCAGATGTTCAATTCATATGACCTATTATTAAGCTTCAGCATTAAAAAAACCTCATGTTCTTCACGTTTACCTCATCCTATAGCAGGAGTAGTACACAAGAAAGGCGACCAAAAGGTCAAAGGATTCCCAGGGTACATTTTAGGCAGAAGATATGAAACATGAAATATATTATAAAACAAGTAATCAATCTTTATTATTAATTCCCAAAAAAACGGCCAAATGGCCAATGGGACAAAGGTAAAATACAATATGATACACCAATTAATTAAGCCAGCATATACCCAAGTGTATTTAGAAATACAACCATATAGATACATGTCTTCCCATATAGCAGGAGTAGCTGCATCGAATTCCAAAACCTAAAGTGAAACTTTACTCTCTCAATCAACTTTGACTATTTTTAATTCTAATGCTGCTAACATTAGTAAATAGAAAAGAATATCATATTTTCTTATTTTAAACTTTTTTTAAACTAGGCAAATGATGTCATACATCCCAGGATCCTTTAGGAGGGGAGGGTTCTCAGCTCAGTCAATGCCTGAGCTAAGGGCAGGGGGGTTCCAGGAAGTAAATGTTACATGAATCGTCTGTTCTTACTGAAGATGGCCACTGCCAGAAAACTGATTCTGAGCAAGCGTGGAGACATGGATGGCTGGGTGAGTTTGTTTCGAATAATAACAATGAAATAAATTGCATTTTTGGTTTGCGGTGCTCAGATGCATTGCAGTTCCACTTTAAACTGATTGTTCCGTGCTGAAAGATATGTATCAGTACTGCATTGTCACTGTGAAGTAATGAAGCAGATGAGGAGCTAGGTGAAGAATTTGAACACTAAAGTCACTCAGCAGGCAGTCTCAGTCCCTGTGTCAGTTTAAATATAAATTGGTCATGTTTGACTGGGATGTTCCTTTAAATCCATATTTCCACAGCTCATGGAGATGTGACCTACGTGATCAGAAAAGTGAATGGGAATGTACTACAGAGTTTGATTCTCTGCTCTATCTGTTAGCTGAAAGACTGACTGCTGTATCTGAAATGGAGCTCTTTTAAGACTAGTAATAATCTCTTCAGCTAAAAGTGCAAGCACAGCTTCAAATGTTCTCTTTCTTTTTCTTTTCCACAGCTTTGTGAATCCCAGTTAAAAGGAGTACAGAATTTTTCATGTTGTAAAGGCCTTACACAATGACATTTCCTTTCCCTCTGTTATATAAAATAATGCATGGAAGGATTATATGGCTAGCATTGGGCTGCATTTCATGTTGCAAAGGTACACACAGACACACATACAGACACTCAGATATATATATATGTAGTATATTTGCTATCTACAATATCTGAACCAAATTGTCAGGTGCAGGGGTAGACTGACAACTCATGGGGCCCCAGGGCAATAGGGGATCATGGGGCCCCTGTGCCCTTGCCCAAACTCAAAAATGCCTATTAAAAAGGTACCAGGGGCACCTCATGGTGCCCCCTACTGACTCCGGGCCCTCGGGCAGTGCCCAAGTTTCCAAATGGTCAGTCCGCCCCTGGTCAGGTGTCACTTATAATTAATTTTCTTGGACACCAGGGATTAACACTGTAAACCTCTCGGAATACCACTTTCATACAATACAGTATAAGCTTTGCTAATAAACACATACAGTATTTATAGCACAATGTAATAAACAGGGAGAAACTGACAGTTGTATCAGTATTCCTGGTAAGTTGTGAAAGGGGGAGACATAAGGGGTAGACTCATTTGTGATATGTTCAAACAAAAAAAACTAATATGGTTGCAATAATTTGAAAAGAATTAGGATGGACACTTTGAAGGGAACGAGAAGAAACTAGACCCACACTCAGCTTGGGTAGCTAGTGGGTGTGGCCAAAAAACAGGCGCTATCAATATTGTGGGTGTCAATTTATGGTGCATGGCTTGTAGCTAAGCAACTTTCAGTCTTTGGTTTGCTATATTTTAGACAAAATAGGGCCTGGGATGCACTGAAGAGAAAATGGGAGTAATATAAGCTCTATCACTTGTGCCAGTGGCAGGTATAGTAACCCCATCCCATTGGTGTCAGTGGGAGCAACAATAAAACCCTGTACTGGTAGTCAGGGGCAGGAATATTAAATCCTTCCTTTTATTTGTGGTCAGTGGCAATGCTATTAACCCACCTTTTATTTGTGGTCAGTGGCAACAATAATTAACCCCACCCTTTCATTGGTGATCAGTGGCATTAAAAATCAAACCCCATTTCCATGGTGTTCAGTTGTAGAGATACGCAACCCTACCACAACCCCCTTTGATTGATACTCAGTGGAAATAATATTTAACCCCCTTTTCGTTAGTGGTCAACGCAGTGGCAGTGATAATTAACCCACCTCCCTTTTATTAGTGATCAATGACAGTGGTTTTCCTTATCTGATCACACACTCTTACATCCTCAGCATGTTGGGCTTGGACTACACAAACTATCAGCTAGGAGAAGGACAGAAAGACAGAGTGTGCTGGATGGTGCAGATAAAAACACATTTTAATAAATAAAAATGTTAAAATTGCACTTACAATAAAGTGGCTTGATCAGGGATATAGTGATGAGAAAACTGGTTAAGGTTTATGGTTTACTTTAAAAAAAGTAGTTTTTGCAAACCTCAAACATAGTGCCAAACCCAATTACCATCTGGGGGATCAGAATCTTGTTATTTTTCTAACCTTTCTAAAAATGAGCATTTGCAAGATTTTTGTTAAAACAGGGTAGGGGAAGATGGGCGTTGCAATGAGGAACAAATGCAAATAACATTTTTAAAAAACAATTTAGCAGGGGCAGGGTCTTTTAACCACTTGCCCTCATAATGATTTACCCCCCTTCCTGACCAGGCCATTTTTTGCTTTACGGCGTTGCATTACTTTAACTGATAATTGCATGGTCATGCAATGCTACACCCAAATGAAATGTATGTCCTTTTTTTCTTTCGGTGGTATTTTATAGTCTGTGCGGTTTTATTTTTTGCGCTATAAAAAAAAAGACCAACAATTGTGAGAAAAATACAATATTTTTGACTTTTTGCTATTAAACATGTTCAGTAAAAGAATAAAAAAATCAAATTTCATCATAAATTTAGGCCAAAATGTATTCTGCTACATGTCTTTGCTAAAAAAAAAATCCCAATGCTTGCAAATTAATTGGTTTATGTGAAAGTTATAGCATTTACAAATGGCAGTATATATACTGGAATTTTTTTTTTAATTAGTAATGGCAGCGATCAGCGACTTATAGCGGGACTGCGAGACTTTGGGACTGCGGCGGGCATTCTGACACTGGGGTGAACTGACTTGGTGTTACTGACATCCCCAGTGACACCAATACAGTGATCGGTGCTGAAAAAAAAGCACTGACACTGTACTAATGGCACTGGGCAGGAAGGAGTTAACATGAGGGGCGATCAGTGGGTTAACTGTATGCTGGGAGTATTTTCTTGGGGGGTGGTGTGTTGGTGCTTCACTGTAAGCACACTGCTCTGGATGGCTGTGCTGTGCCGACAGAGAGGAGGACTGTTAGTAAACAAAGCAGCTCTCCTCCCCGTTGAAGATCTTTGGTAATCTCTGGGTGCTGGCTGGGAATCACTGGCAGGGACCCGGTGATTGACAGCCATGGCCACAAATGG
Organism: Staurois parvus; assembly: GCF_062004578.1. Lineage (NCBI taxonomy): Eukaryota > Metazoa > Chordata > Amphibia > Anura > Ranidae > Staurois > Staurois parvus. Next base: position 7,828,418 of record NW_028318492.1, on the reverse strand, counting down.
TGGCACAGGTAGGGAGCGTGCGCGGCTCGCATGCCTCCTAACTGGAAACAAAAAATCACATATATATACGTGATTCTGTGCACCCCTGCCACCCTGTAGCAGTATATCTGCTATAGGATGGTCGGGATGTGGTTAAATGCAGCTTAAAGGACAACATTAAACAATTTGTTTAAATAACATGCTTGGGGAATACCTTAAAGCTGCCTGTAAGGTTGAGATGTACTGCTTGTACAGGGCAGTGGGTATGTGGGTATGTGTCATGGGCAGCAGGTATATTTCCACATTATTTCAGTTGTGTTCCCTTTTAAATGCAATTTTCAGTTTTCCATGCACAGTGAGGGGTTCTGGGTTAGTCGGCTTAGAGAGGAGAAAACTATCACTCTCAGGTTGGTAAGTATTCACTTGGGACGCATAATTCAGAGATTCAGAGAGACTTCGGGGGGAGGGTGGTGGGGTAGAACCTCCAAACCTTAATTACAGGGACTTTGGCCCTTACGGGGTTAAGTCACCTCAAGGTAATCTTAAAAATCATCAAGAAGGAATCAGCAGAGATGCTGGAATGGTTCACAGCTGTGAGATTGTGTGGACTACATAGAGACTAAGACCCCAGTTTGCTGAGCTTTTGCTGCTTGTCTTGCACCCCAAAACATACAGGAACCCTAAACCCCTTTTCATTGCACTTCGTGATGTAAGGCTTGGATGCAGCTTCTTGACCATGCAAACCCATTCCATGATGCTCTCTATGCACTGTTATTGTGCTAATCTAAAGGCCACATGAAGTTTGGAGATCTGTAGCTATTGACTTTTGGTGACTTTTGCCACTGTGCGCTTCAGCATGCACTGACCCCGATCTGTCATTTTACATGGCCCACCACTTTGTGGCTGAGTTGCTGTTGTTCCCAGTTGTTTCCACTTTGGTATAATACCACTAGCAGTTGACCGTGGAATATTTAGTAGCAAGGAAATTTCACAGATGGACCTATTGCACAGGTGGCTCCCTATCACGGTACTATTATTGAATTCACTGAGTTTCTGAGAGCGACCCATTCTTTTACAAATATTTGTAGAAGCAGTCTGCATGCCCAGGTGCTTGATTTTATACACCTGTGGCCATGGAGGCGATTGTAACACCTGAATCCAATGATTTGGAGGGGTGTCCCAACACTTTTGGAAATATAGTGTATATGTGTGTGTGTGTGTGTGTGTGTGTGTGTGTGTGTTATAGTTCTTCAAAATAATAGCTGGATATCATTGTTGATTGCTTGAGTGTATCAAACACCTGCTATAGCACCTATTAGCTTCATGCACATCCTTCATTCTAAAAGAACATTGAGATACATAAAGTGAGAAGGGATGGACTAGTGCCTGACATTCTCTGCAGAGATTTGAATTATTGATGTCTTTCAAGGCTTGCAGGGACTATAGAAGCTATTTCTAAACACTGGCTCTACAAATCTTTTGTTAGGTTAATTAGTGTGTGATAATTGCATTTAAGAGATGTCACACAAATTAACTCCACCCCGTTGTTTATTTTGTTAGGTCTAGTGTGTGGTGTCAATAAATGAAAACAGACATGGATTATAAGTATAAAACCTGTATACCTGTTGGGCTAGCCAAGATTATACTATATGCGGATTTTAGTGCATTTAAGTTTCCTGCAGACAACCATACTCTTCCCAGGCCTGTGTTTGGCATCCAAATGAACAGAAACTGGCATTTTTTTCAGGTGCTGACATTACAGTAACCATTCAGAGATCATCTAATGCTGAAATAATGCCTATGCATTTACACAAGCATTGCTTTTGTTTGAATGCCCTTAGGCTTATATTTTAAAACAATCTCAATTTAAAGGAGACCATTACTAATTGTACAGTATATGGAGGATGCCATTGTTGATCTCTTCTTTTGAAAACATAGTTGCATACAATATGCAGGTGGGAGTTTTGACTTCACATTTTTCTAATCTGCTTGCTTGTTCTGATTCAAAAAGTACTGAAGCCAGAGACAGCTAGGAATCTAGTGTTATCAGAAGTCCACTAGACACAGACTAAAGTTGCCACTAGTTGATAAGTATAGAAAGTAAGCATGAAGAAAACACATGTATGACTTAATAACCCCCTCTCCTTTACAAATATGAACATAGGTCCCAAGCCAGAATTTAATCTCCCTTTTATCTAAGAATTTGCATACCAAAACATTTTACATGTATTTTTGCCAAGATGGGTTATTTAATTTTATCAGTCACTTAAGTCTATCAGAGAGGTGACTTAGAAACAACTAAATATATAAGTATCTAAAAAAGTGAAAAAAGGTATAAATATGCTCCTAGAAATAAAAATCCAGTTTCTATTACCTTATAAAAGTTCAAATCACATGATTGCCCCTGCTTTAAACTTGTCGTGCCAGGTTTAGTCAGCTGTGTACCTAACACTCTGTTAAATTTTCCTTAAGAGCATGAATTATACATATTCCATCACACTTCACATCTAATGTGTGACATGCAAGAAAAGAAGACTTGGACCAATTTGTGCGAGTGCGGTATGTAACATGTAAAGAAACCCTCACATGGGAATTATGTGGGAAATAAATTACATTGTGACACTTGGAATTACCTAGAAAGTGTCACTGAGAACTGAGACAATAACTGTCATATCAGGAAAACAAAAACTGAAATGAAGAGATGGCTGAATGTTCATTTCAGATATGTTGGATTGGTTATATATATATATAAAAAAAAAAAAGAAAATGGAAAAATATGTACTCAATTTTCAAGTGTATGTCACTTGTCAGAATAAGTTTGAACATGCAGACAATAAGAATTCAATTGGATAATTTCAGCCCTGTCAAAATCAAGTGGCATAATATTGTGTTTCATTTAGTCATAGTTTATAAGGGAAATCTACCAAAATTTGAATATTCACTATTAATGTAATTTCATTAACATTATTTCATTGATTTTACAGAAACGGGATATTACTACTGATAATACAGTAATAACTACAACTACATTATTTTGCTGAATATGGTTTTGTCTACAATCATATCACTTGCTTGAGTGCAGCTTTAAAATATTAAAAAAGGACAAATATCTCTCTTCAAATTACATAAAAATAAACATGGCCATAGTTATCACACATTGATGAGGATAGTACGGTTTTTTTTTACTTTTGTTATAGCTGTGCTGATAACTCTCAGCACCAGGCTTTTGGCACTAAAGAAAATATAGTGTCCAACAATGTCCTTGATTTTTAATCTATTTTAATCTTAACTGAATCTTAATGCTTGACTATAAAATTCAACCGATTTTAGCACTTAATGCTTAAACTAAATAACTAGAGGCAAAACTTGATAAAACCACTTCTATATTTTATTACCATCTTTGTTCCTGTTAGGGAGAATTGTCCAGATCACCAGTGTAATATCCAACAAAGTTGTGAGGCTTTCTAAGAGGGGATTTCCCTTAGATTGTAAAGATATAATTTTACTTGCTGATGAATCTATAGGACAGGAAGTGAAGGAAAAGGTTCCTAATAACACATAGCTTGAAAAAAGAAAACAAATGACAGTGGGTTTAACCCTCCCCTACTCTATCCAAAGTATAAACCAAACGTTTTGGCTTTAACTACACTTTAAACCTATCTTTAGCCCTTAAAGTGTTTCTAAAGGCAGAAGGTATTTTATCCTATTGCATTCTATGCATTATGGTAAAAAAAACTTCACCCTAGATTACCCTTATACTTACATGAGCCAGATGCCAATTCAGCTCTGTGCATAAAAGCAGCATCACTGCTTTCTCTCTCTCTCTCTCTCTCTCTCTCTCTCTCTCTCTCTCTCTCTCTCTCTCTCTCTATCTCTCCTCACTGGCTCAGAAGCAGCACCAGGAGCCATTGGCTCCTGCTGCTGTCAATCACACTTGTTGAGGAGGGAAAGTGGGTGAGACTGAGCTGCACTGTGTGCATATCAATGGGGCCAGGAGTGCTGGTGGGAAACTGAAAAAGACTAGGATAGGGGTTGCTTTATGCAAAATCATTTCACAGAGCAGACACATATACCATGTTTTTTGTTATTAATAAAAAACCTTTTACAATCACTTTAAACCAACAACTTAATTTTTCCCTTAACGCTTAAAAGTAAATTCCAAGTTTGCTGTCATTTCAAATATTTTTTTGTGTCAGCCTGGAACAAACAAATGATTTGCAGTCCAGGATGGACTGGCTGCTGCTTAGGCTGTAATTTTACTGTGGTAGCTTGTGCTATATACAGTAGGCGGTTCTGTGCTCTGGAAACATTATGAAATACAACGCTTTCACTTTGCTGCCAGATGTAGGAAAACTCAGTTGTATCACATCTCCACTATTTAAAGGCACACATTAAATTTTTGTTGTTGTTTAACTAGGTATTATTGTAGTTATATTCCCTGTTTTGTTTGTTTGCTTTACCTTCTAATGATGGGCTCACATGTTGTGGTTGCAGTCTGTAATGTCATGGCTGATCGATACCCTATGTCTATGTATTGCTGCAGCTAGCCTGTCCCAAGGGAAGGGCAGCTTCTTTTTTAGGGTAACACAGCATCCAGCGCTTGTCTTGCCATTTCCTCTGTGTTTCTTCACAAATGTGGGAGTGCTAATGTTATGAAACACATCTTTTCCAGCTACATGGTGAGCTCTTTGTGGCTTGGTCAGATCTAATTACTGTTTAGCCCTCACCTACAGAGCACTAGACTGAGAGACCCATAGATTGTGGTATATGTAGTTTCTTCACAGGAAATGTTAGTTCGCACACTACAAACAGTTGTCATGCTATAGCATGTGCAGTGCAATGCTAAATGCCTCATGCTTGAACACAAACAGAAACTTCAGACACAGGATTGTGAAAATGTGCTCTACTATAAGCTGTGTGTACAAGGCAACAAATGACATCATAAAATGACATGCTCTTGGCACATCTTATGCAGGTGAAAACACAAGGTGCAGGTAGGAATATGTATAATGCCTTTCAGAGAAGTCTTATATATTTTCAATCAATGCAAGGCTTCATTTGATTTTGCCAAGGTGTAGATTGTGGTGTTTTCTGCCTGCCTCTCCACTACAGCCAATCAGAGGAAGCCTTGAATTAATTGATAAAAATACAAGGTTTCTTGTAAATGTAGTAGATGTGATACAACTGTCTCTCTCTAAATCCAAATGCCAGAACACCACACAGTTGTTGCACAAGCTACTTCAGTATATTACAGCCTAGGCAGCTTTCAGTTCATTCTGGCATGCAAATAATTTGTTCTGTCCAAGCTTGAATTTATTTTTAACCTAAACTCTATAATTAAGGCCTTAATCCTCGAATCTGGGCTTTAGAATAGGAAAATACTTTTTCCTCTCAATGCTAGCTACACACAAGCTTGCTTTCAAGCAATGCCAATCATTTCACAGTATTGATATAAACTGTTGATAAAAGGTTACATTAATCTGTTTGATCATGACTGTGTGTAGCCACAATTGCCCTAAATGTATGTACTATTAATTTACTAATCTTTGCCATAAGGCATATCCATGTAACCTTCAATTAGGTCCCTAACACTAAATCACTCCCTAAAATGTACACTTACCTTGTCAAGTGTTAGAATTATTGGGGCTAATATCCAACTGAAGCACTGTATCTGCTACTAGTGCTTCAGCGATTCAAGATTAGAAAAACCACTAGAATGTATTTCATTTTCTATAACAAAATATCCTTAATGAAACTCATTGTAACTAATTAGAACTCTGTTTATTTTAGTAGCAATTTACTGCAACTAGATGAATGAAAGATGATTTGAGGTTGGTCAATTGCTATCAGTAGCTGCTATTTGCAATTTTTTTTTTGTTTAATTTGTGTAGTGTATTTACATTATGTTTTTTTTTTCAACCTTGCTTTTGTAACAGACAAAGGAAGACTGATTTGTAGTAAACCTTCATCACAGTTAGTGCTGTAGTTTCTAAATCAGCATGCTGCAATTGTAAATTGATATTTCTAAAAGAAACCCAACATTTAATGATTAAATTAGTTGTTTATCTTTTTTCTGATTTATTTTCATTGAGATGCTTCTAATGGAACATTTTCTGTTTCTTAATGCCAATTTTTTGGTTTCTTTTTTTTGTAATCCTGGTGTACTTGCCAACTCCATAATTTATTTTGCGCTATTAAGTTAGAATTAACCTTTCAACCACACATTTTATAAGCCACATAGAAGAAAAAAAAATTATGCTTTCATGCAGTGAACATAAAGGTTTTACACTTTCCAATAACTTGAAATATGAATTCTGGCTTGTGCAATATGGTTTCAAATAGTACAAACCTTCTTAGGTATTGTAATGTGTTTGTTGCATAATAAATTAACCTAAAATAAGATATATGACTAATTATACACTGTAGGTATTATAATTAGTAGTTCTGGAACTAAACATGCATAAAGCTACTTGATTTTGCCCCATATGACCATCTCTTGGAATGTTCTAAAGCTGAAATTACTAAAATTACTGACTGTACAGGATGCCAGGGTTGGGTCCAAGAAGGCAGGTATATATCACAGCTGTTTGGGCTGTGGTCTCTTTAAGGGGAATGACAAAGTATAGTTGGAGTATTCAGGGATTCTCAACCATGGAGTGTGAGGGGTTCTGGTGTGATCCGTTGCATAGAGGGAAAACTGACTTGAAGCTTTTCCAGGATTGCTAAGTCCTGATATGGAAACTGGAATTCAAAGGCTTGGAGGGATCAAACAATATGGTAGTGTGACAAGGGCACTCCTACCTGAAAAAAGAAGAAGAATGATCCACGCGGAGTAATATGGATTCAAAAAATCCAGGCAATACTTTATTTGATCACATAGATCATAAGGAGGTTAAACATGAGCACGGTGAACATGTCAAACAAAATAAAATCATGTTAAAAAGCACTTGGCGTCTTCATTATAGGGTCATCTTAGCAAGTAGAGCACCATATAAGGCAATATAGAGTAATGGTGAGGTAGTTTCGCCTAGATTTCCATGGATTTCCAGCTTATATTGGAGTAAGCCATGTATTCAGCAGATATGTTCCCAATATATGTCAGGAGCCTCCTGGTATATGGAAGCTGGAATATAAATAATATATAAACTTGTATAAGTGAGTCGGAGATATGACAATGACACCAGCTATTTGTGTCATTTTATGTGGCTTGTTTGTGTTCTATTTTTGGAGGGATCAACCCTGACTATGGGTACTTTGGACCTAATGGGGTTAACCAACATCCAAGACAGGGTTCAAAAGAACGAGAAACAGTCAGCAGGTGTCCGGGAGGTGTTGTGTGGAGCAGGACATACTCGGGAGAGAAGGGTGTGTGTGTGGCTTGATTACTGTGACATTACATTGGAATACTTGAAACCCTATTAAAAGACATGTGTATGCTAGCAATGAGCTGAAAAGTTTATTTTCCCACAGATTGATGGATTGTTTTGTATATTTTTCATGCCAAAGATAAACTGTTTTTCATTTATTGTTTAAATTGTGACCAGAGAGACCTGAAAACAGGTAGGTATACTGTATAGAACTTTCTACCTTTTTAAGTTTTTTTTACTTAAGTTTTACTTGCTTAAAAATCCTTACATGCTCTCCCTGCTTTGTAGTGTTTAGGAAGAAGCTATAGAGTATTGTTTAACATAATTAGTTTGCATGTTCTCCCTGTGCCTGTGTGAGTTTCCTCTGGGTACTCCGGTTTCCTCTCACACTCCAAAGACATGCTGGTAGATAAATTGGCCCTAGTATGTGTATGTATGAATGTGATTTAGGGTCCTTAGATTGAACGCTCCTTGAAGGTTAGGGACTGATGTGAATGTACATATATACTGTATGTAAAGCTCTGCATACATTGATTGCCCATACGGGATGTACGGGTAAGCAGATAAACTGACAGAAAGAATCAGTGAACTACAACGGTGCTCCACAGCGTCGTGGTAGTTAATTGAGAACTACAAAGCCACAACCACTAAGGATGTCAGGACTTGTAATACATTAATTCACGGAACTCTCTGAATGAATGGGACAGCCGTGTGGGTGGAGCACCGCATGGCAGTGCTGATTTAAAAAAATTACAGCTAGTATGGGGAACTTCTCCCTGTACTGCTGTCACAGGGAGGGGAAGGGGATCGGGTAATGGTTGCAGCATTGGGAACATGTTATATATTCCACTCTAACAACGGGTTAAACATGTTCCGAAAGGTGAACTTATCCTTTAAGTTTTAAGCTTGTAAAAACTCTCTGTATTCTCTCCTACTGCTGGCAACTTTGACCTTCTAACGAGGAAACTTGACCACACACAGCTCCTTTTTTAATGATTCCACATATGCACCATTGTTAGCGGTATAAGGGCCCTATGAACATTTTTATTATAATTATACTGGGTTTATGCTATGTGATTGACTTACATGTAAATAATGCATACTACAAGGATGGTCATCACTCCCTCATCTCTGTGAAAATAACACAAATTCAGATGAAAGGCAAAAGCTCAACACTGAATGTTCTGTAAAGATATGTGGCAAAGCACAAGAGCTGTCAGCCAATGCTTTTATCTAGTACATGTAGAAAGGAGCTCTTGTGAATCTGAAATGGTTACAGGCAATTTGGAATTCAATCTCTGCATATTTATCTGCTGTGTAGGAGTCTTCTAAGATTACACATAGCAATTTATATAGGTCTATAATTTAAATGTAAGGCAATTATCTTAATGACCTAATAAGCAGATGCAGTATCATGGGCATGTGAACACTTTCTGTCTGTAAAAATAAAAGAAAAAAATGTATGAACATATTTCGTCTAACTGAAGTTTTTATTTACTTACTATAATGTATGTATATTATTACACTTCATTATTGAAATAAAAGAGTACTAGCTTAGATTATATTATATTCATATTGAATTGATGCACATATACTGTATATACTGTATCCAATTACTCACAACATTTAAGTTTTCCAGACTTAATAGATATCCAGATTCCTGTCATTATGCCCAGTAAGGCATCCCTCTGTAGGGCAGGATTTAGTGATAGTTCTAAGTAACAGAGCTGAGGGAACTTTTGGATTGTACCATATAAACAAAACTTAGTGATGAGGTTAATTTCCAGGTAAGCTTGTTCTCAAGGTAGTCTTTACTATGTACTGTGCTGAAGTGTATATTTTGATTACGTTTGGAATAATTGTGAATAAGGGATCAGGAGGGGGTTCAAAGGATGTAGGTGCTGTGGTTTTAAAGTTTTTTGTGCACTCCATTTTGCCTTTTTGAGACTTTATTAAGGTGAAAAAGTATAAATAAATCCCTGTGCTGCTTGTACAATCATAATACACCTATAATCAAAGCCACCCCTGTTTCATCACCAACTCAAAAGCTAATAAATTTAAAATGAAGTGTAGCCCTTTTTATATATCCACAATTCCCTCAAAATAGTAATACCGTACATTTAAATATCAACATAAATAAACATTCCAAATAACAAAAAAAAATTAGATATCACTACCCCCTCCCTGAAGTCTAACCAGAAGCGCGCGCTCTCTCTCTCTCTCTCTCTCTCTCTCTCTCTCTCTCTCTCTATATATATATATATATATATATATAAAATAAATAACCATCAAGTGTTATTTCAATATGAAATGAAGCTACTATAATATTATTTGATGCTGATGATTTTGCTGCAAAGTTCAGGTTTATTGAATTTTGAACCAGATTGATCAAGCCCTCCATTAACTGTACCTGGGCAGATTCACTCATAACTAATTACAAGCTAGACTATTTGTTCAATCTAACTTAAGCTGAACTTCTAGTTAACATAAATGTGGAAATTATTTTCATGTCCAGTCTCTCGCTGTCATTTTCATAAGTATAATGTCAAGAAAGGGTTAAATGTGGATGAACAAAGGACATAACGTGTCATGGAAAATGTTTTAGTGCTTAAACAGTATATGAAAACTGTTGTTTCTGCTTATGCTAATGTAGTACATACCAGCCACCATAATCAGCTCTCTAAAATGGTGACATCTAACATTAGTCTATAATGTACTCTGGAATAAACCTTTGAGTCAGCAAATAAGTGAATACATTACCTTGAAAATCCTTACTTTGGTTAAAAGTACTTTTTATCCCTTGAGATATTGAAGTAGTTAATCAAGTACCAATGTCTAACTGGCCTAATACTATCATTTCAAAACAATTATAAAAAGAATTCAAGCAAAACAAGATACTTCCTATCTACCATTGATTTTAAATGCCAATTTTATTCATTTATTCTCAGTATGCACTGTTATTATATTTAAGCTTCATTTGGACAACTAAAGCTGAATATGTATGTTGTATTTTATTCATCAATCTATATATTGTGACAACATTGAACAGCCCTCTTTTCTTTAGAAATGCAATACACCATTCTTAACAGGATAGTGGAAGGTGTGGAGTAGAAAACTACAAAATTGCAAACTAAAGTGTACAGACAGAAGATGTATTTTTTACCTTACGGCATTCTATGCATGAGGGTAAAAAAAACCTTCTGCATGCAGCTTACCCTGCAGCCCCCCCTAAATACTAACCTGAGCCTGATCTCAATCCAGGGATGTGCATGAGAGCCGCGAGATGTAGATGATGTTTTTCCATTTAAAGCATAATTTCACTTCAAGAATGAATCAGTAACACCATGACTGTTGAGATCTACCACTGCCTCATTAAAAAAGAAAAAAAAGACAGACACACACCTGCAGAAACTGAAACCTACAGTACCTTTAGGTTACTTTCACATGGCTCTGTTGCAAAAACTTGGTAAAAATGCATATGCATTTTTGCCACGTTTTTACTGCATTTCTTTCTATATTTTTGGTGCATTGTGCACCTGTGAAAAAAAGGACACTGACTCAAAAAATGCACCAACAACAAAATCACAGGTGTGTTTTTGAGTCCATTGGAGGTGAGAAAGTGCTGAGTGCAGTTGTAGGTAAATGCAAATTTTTTTTAGGGTCTAAACAGTATTGCTTACACGGCTGTTGAAAAGAGTTCAACTGGGTTTTGGAGCATAAGTCTCCATAAGTAATAATACCTGCTATAGTCCAGGATGTGAAAGAGATATATGAAATTGAAAGCTCTAGGGATGAAAGAGGCATGTGCAAGAGCATTCCTAACAAGATTCCTTTGGTCTTTTGAAGGCAGACTTTCCAAGTTTTTAAGGTGGCATTGACAGTGTCCAGGTAAGAATCAGAGAGTTGTAACTGGAGAAGTAAGGCATTTAAGAGTTTACTGGGATTCTTTGCAAAAACAGTTTGCTCTATTTGGAGCCACACAAGTTGTTGTATAGAGTTCCACCAGGGTTTAATTTGGTCAAGGATTGTCACTTTATAGTTATCTGTGATGTCCGGTGATTCCAATCCTGCAGCTTTGGTCAGTGTGCACATAATAGGACATTTGATTCTACAGTGTTTCCCATTCCATATAAAAGATGTTCAGGTAGCTTGAGGATTAGTAAGATGTGCTGGTAAAATTGCAACTAGAATGTTTCAAAAGTTATATAAAATGTGAGGCAGTAGATGCATTTTTGTTTAGGCTATTCGCCCTGCCCAAGAAGCATAAGGGATTTATAGTCCCTGGGAAATGCTTTGACAGTTCAAGATCAGGGTGTTTAAATTGACATGGAGAAGCTGATATAAGAGTGAGACTAGTTGGGTGGCCTAAATACTGTAGAGAAGAGATAGGAGCCCACTAGAAAGGAATGGTAGAGGTAAAGATATGTTTAACAGAGGGGTTTAGGCAACTATCCAGCATGCAGGATTTGCTATAATAATTTTATAAAATGAGATAAATAGTACACGTTGGAGCTCAGGGATGGAGTTCACTCTCTCAATCAACATCGACTATTTTTAATCCTTATGCTGCTGCCATTAGTAAATAGATAGGAAGATATATCAATTGTACTTGTTTTAAACCTTTTTTTTTTAATTTCTTCAGTTACTTTCTGGATCCCAGTCATAGGCAAATGATGTCATATATCCCAGGAGTCTTCAAGAGGAGAGGAGGGGCTTTACCAGCTAAGCACACTCTCCTGCCTGCATGCCTGAGCTAAGGGCAGGCAAACTTCAGGAAGTAAATGCTATATGAATTATCTGTCCTTACTCAAGATGGCAAGAGCCAGAAATGCTAGGGGGGGGGGGGGGCTGTTTTTCAAAGTGCTTTCCCAGCAAGCATGAAGATATGGATGGATGGGGGAGATTGCTTTGATTATTAAGAATGAATTAAATAGCATTTTTGATTTGTGCTGCTCAAATACAGTGTAGTTCCGCTTTAGGGAGGCAATGTTGTCATCAGCATAAAGGTCAATTTTTTTGATTGTGTTTTCTACTTTTATGCCAGCAATTAGGGGGTTAGTATGAATAGCTTCCATTGCTAGCGGTTCCATTACCAATGTGAAGTTTAATGGGGATAAGGGATAGCCTTGATGGGTCAAGAAAGATTCATTTATTTTCTAACTACAATCATGGAGTGGACTTTTTTGGTTTTTTGGTTTGGACATTACTTTGAATTTCTGAACACTAAATATTTATTATATATTATATATATATTTTCATACAACTTTATAAAATGTTTTTTTAAACAACTTTATAAAATATTTTTTCACAAATATATATATTTTTTATAATGATATTATTATTAGAGCACCTATTGCACTTTAAATATACAAAGGTTTATTATTTTTCACGTGTATATGAATATATATTTTTCACAAAAAATATTATTAATATATATTTTAAGTGAAGCGCGACACTAACTCAATATAATCAACTAGCTAATATCACACATTTATATGGGTATTTGTAAAACTGCCAGCGAACCACAGCATCATTAAACACATTAAGTACAGCTTCCAAATATTACCAGTGAACCTGATCACATGCCTTCTATGCATCCAAGGAGAGGAGCAGAGAAGGTGTTTGGTGATCTTCAGTCCATTGTAGTAGGTCTATGAATCCCCTGGTATCATCCTAAGCCTGCCTACCACATTTCATTCATTTTTACTAACCACCATCACCCCTGAAAATTATAGGGGTGGGGGAGTAACAATGGAGAAAAATATAAAGGAAGCCAAGAGTCAGTAGCACAAGGCACATAGCACTATCATAGTAAGTTGTGATCCTTGTGCTGACTTTTGTGTTTTTTATTTTAACTACATTAAGGCTTTAAAGAGCATAAAAATAAATGGTACTGAAAAATGTGTTACAGTTATAAGAATATAAAGCTCCTGTTTATTAAGTAGGCAAGGCAAGGGGTGATAGACATAGTGAAAATGAAGGAGTTTCTACAATGTGACACTGTGAAGAGGTTATCAAACTTTGCCTCCTAGGTATAAATAAGGAAGACATTGCTGAAACCAGCCACCAGTTTCCAGCTCTGAGAAAAGATGCTACTTGTTAGGATCACATTAAACAAGACAATTCCTTAGGGGACATAAAAAAGTGAGACATAAAAACATAAAAATATATGTTTAGTCTCAGCCATAGTATAAAATTACTGATTGTTGATTGATACTCTATAGATGTGGATTTATTCACCTCTACTTGCGGTGTTGTTTTTTCCAGAAACATAACGCTCTGCAGTAATTGTTTTCTGCGAATCAAACTGTCAGCCTATTTCAGTGATAAGTGTTTTCTGTAAAATAGTTGAAACTGCATTAACTGATCCTAGCTATATATTTCCTTGAACACAGATTGTCTACAGCAGGTAATTTGTGACCAAATTGTAACAGCTGTTTCATTTTGTTCTTTGTGGAAATTGCTGCCAATAAAGTTTTACTACTTCTGAAATGGTGACGTTTGATCAGGTGCAAAAATTGTTTCTAGCGATGTAGCTTGTTTTATTTTATAATTAAGATTAATTCTCTAAATAATGCAGAATAAGCTCAGACAAACTGTATGCAAGGAGTTCTTTATTTTTACAGCTCTGTAAAATATTTATGCATCATCAGAAACCCTAATCCATAAAACCCAGAAGAAAAAAACAAAATATTAAAGTTTGATTTGCCATATGGTCAGTTGATGGCCAATTTGGATGAATACCTGGATGAACATTCTTAATGCTGCTAAGTGTACCTATGGCCAACACAGTTTTTATTTTTTTTTATAGAGATTGAATAATGGTTAAGAGCTATGTCAGTTTTGCTGTATGTGCCCTTTTGAAAGATGATATAAAGGGCATACCCTCTCATTGACTCTCAGTACATTTCAGCCTCCCCCTCTATTTCTTTGGGCCTGGGTTTAAAACAAGATATCCAGATGTTCTCTGTGGACCCATCAGTCTCTTAGTGTGAATAGAGGGCCCCCGCCTGCATATGGGTGTCCCTTTACATAGAGCAGCTCCTCCTCAACTCCTCCTAAAACAGATGGTCCCTGCTTCATCAAAGGAGCCCACTGTTGGCCAACCCCTTGACCTGGATGCTGTTGGATATCAATTCAGTGTTGTAAGATCTTTACCTCCAGAAAGGTTTAGGAATTCTCCTTTTGATAGAATGAGTCGCCTGGTGCCTATGCAGGATCATGTCTAGAGTGCTACTCTCAACCACACTTTCTTCCCGAGAGACAATGCATTGCCATCTGGTTCTTATCAACCCATAGTCTTCACATGGGAGGGAGAGGTTTGCACACTTGGATGATCCTTATTTCCTGCATGGCAGGAAAAAAGTAATAGCTGGAGGGCCTTATGTTCCCTCTTAATTGTCAGCAGACAGAGCATTCTAGTATCCTTCTGCAGGTACCACCTGTTGTGGATGGAACACATGGGACCTGAATATACTGTAGGTCTTCCTTTTGTGGCCAGTCCACAGCCTCTTGAGGAAGTCCCTCCAGGAACTTTCTGTTTCTGTAAGGTTTCTGCACTGCAAATGGAGCAAATGATACAATACGATACTTTTATTGACAGTAAAATTGCCTTGTCAATATAGAGAAAAATAAAACCCAAAAACAAATGTTCTCATCTTTTATGTATTATTGTCTATAAATTTTCCATAAAATACAATATTTTTTGAAAGACAATATTGCCATGAGAAGCCTTAGTTTGTCCCCAAAAAAAGCAAGGTATGCACTGTATTATTTTGTTATCCTAAGTAATAAATAACAGACCCATAGTAAAAATTGCTCTGGTCCATGAAAGGTATACAGGTATGAGAGCTGAAGTGGTGAAGATCCAAACCAGACCACCTTAACCTCCCTGGCGGTATTCCTGAGTGCAGCTTGGGGTTAACTAACTAAGCTACACTTACCCTGCAGCGTTGCTCAGGGATCCCTCCAGCACTTCCTTGTCCTGCGCTCCCACGATGTTCCCCCTGCAGCGTCCCCGGCCATCTCCTCCGGCCGAGGTTTCCGGTCCCTGCGAGTGTTGGGACGTACGGGATGTACGGGGCATGGAACCGGCAGGAAATTTAAAAATTTTAAGAGTGACATTCACTCAATACACTAAAATCACATAGTAAAACATTACTGTATCAAAGCATTTCACGTACATTTTGTCCCGAGTGCTTTGTCCTGTGCCCTGCCTGCATTTTTACTGTTCTTTCTGCCTGGATACTGAGAAATGTCTATGGCGTCCAAAAAGCATCCCTTTAGGTCAAAAGCGGTTTTAGACCAGCTAGAGAACAGCGATAGTAAATTAGAACCACTTGCAGAATTGAGTGATAATCATTCGTGGGGAAATTTGTCATCAGACATTGAAAACTATTTTTCGACTGAGCTCAGTGATGTGCGAACTTGGCGCTATATTTCAAATTTCAGTGTTTTTGGTTTGATTATATTATTGAATTAAATGTATTATTATTATAGTATTATTTTTCATGATTATTTATTATATTATAATTTATGATTCTGTGTTTCAAATTTTATAATACCCGGGATCTTTACTAGACTCTTGTTCGGACAGATTTCAGTGAGTTATTCCAAAAAATTACAGGCCTACAATAAAAAAAGACATATTTCCATGCAAAAAAATGTACCGCTTTGAGAACAGACATAATTGACATAATCATACCGCTAGGGAGGTTAAAGGCTAGGTTCGCTTTTTCAGGCAGAATTTCACTTTTCATAATAAACAGATTTTTACAATGGTCTTTCTGCCCCAGCCGTCCCAACATGCTTATCTCTCATTAACTTTTAGATTCCATGTTTCTATTTAAAAAAAAATAGTTTCTACTGGCATTACTTCTTGTAGGTCATGTCTCATCATGCTGGCTTGATGCTTCACAGAAAAGGGTGTGATAGGGCGTGCATTATCAGGCCTGGACCACACCTCCCTCATTACTACATTTTTTTTTAACCTTTTTTCAGTCAAGGCACCTTTTAGAATTGCGCACAATCCTGGGGCTCACCAGTCTGAGGGTTCATTCACACAAGGAGGTGAATCCGCGTGCTAGTAAGCTTAATAAGCTGCTTTATTCTTGTGAAACATGTAAAAAAGGTGCTGGCATGATTTTTAAATTGAGCCACATCAAAATGCAATGTACTGTGGTACCATGCATTTTAATGGATGCAGACATACATGCAATTAGGAATTAATGGCACCCGCACGCAACTGCAAAAGGCAACACATTTTTGTATGGTGCGGGAAAATGCATAATTTCACACGCTGCACCTGGTGTGCAAAAGCCCTAAAATATAGTTTGCAAGGCAGATTTAAGTGGTCAGTAGGTTGTAAATCTCTCCAACCCCCCCTGCAAGCACAAATCTCCGTAACAAATTTCCCTGCTAGTATAAATCCCCCCTCCAAAATCCACCTCCAAGTACAAATCCCCCCTCCAAAATCCCCCCTAGTACAAATCCTGCCTCCTAGTACAAACCCCTCCTCCCACCTCCTAGCACAAATGTCCCCCCAATCCTAAAGCCCCCCCCAGCACAAATCTCCCCTCCTAGCACAACCCCCCCTCCAAAATTCCCCCACCTAGCACAAATTCCCCTCTCCTAAAGCCCCCTCTTTGCATTTGCCACAGCTAAATGACATACATCCCAGTACTGTCCGATCATTAAGGATTTCCACTGTTAATGTCTGTGTACAGAGGAGCAGGATATATCACATCTGGCATCCTCAAGGCTCTATCTTCCTCTGTGTTGTTCTCTGTACTTTTAAGGGGAAAATTGAAACCTGTGCAAGCCCCCTGGCCTGACCTTAGCAACTGATGATGTCATCGGTTGGTAGGACGCAGGCGGGAGGCTTACACAACTTTCAGTTTTGCCTGCGAAAGCACAGAGATCAACATAGAGGAGGAGAGAGCCAGGTGGATGCCAGATGTGATATATCCTGCTCCTCTGTACACAGACATTAACAGTGGAAATCCTTAATGATCGGACAGTACCGGGCACCCTGATGTAAAACCCTGTATTATTAAACCACTTGTTTTATTTCCACCCACTTTCTGTACAATTTGATTGTACAATCTCCTTTAGATCTACCATCAGCTACAGTATGTAGTGCAAGGGTCTGTCTGATTTAATACAAATTGAATAGATTGTTCGGGTGAGTTTAAAGGTGGCAATACACTATGCAATCTCTGTACAATCTCCTTTAGATTTACCAAAACTATATAATAGGAGGACACATCATCTATCCAATTACTCTCTATCCACTCAGACAGGCCCTTGCACTGCATAGTTAAGGGTAGATCTAAAAAAAGATTATACAATCAGATTGTATAGTATATGGTAAGCTTTACAGACTTCCAGGGACACACTTCTCACGCTATTTTCAATACTACAACTCTGCTCCACATAGGCTGTTATCTAATTGCTCAGCTCCTGTACACTCTGCCAAATGAACAATCTATATAAGATGAAGGTATAGTACAAACAACTGATCACGGGCTATGTAATGTATGCTCTTAGATTGTAAGCTCTAATGAGCAGGGGCCTCCGATTCCTACTGTATTAAATTATATTGTAATTGTACTGTATGTCCTTATGTTTTAAAGCGCCGAGTAAACTGTTGACACTATACAAATGCTGTATTATTATTATTATTATTATTATACAGGATTTATATAGCACCAACAGTTTGCACAGCGCTTTCCAATATAAGGGAGACAGTACAATTACAATACATTTAAGTACAGAAGGAATAGGAGGGCCCTGCTCGTGGAGCTTACAATCTAAAGGAAGGGGGAGGTGATACAAAAGGTGATAGCTACAGGGCATGATCTGATGGAGGTAGCTCAAGTACAGTTCTTAGGTGGACGTGGGGTAGGCTTCCCTGAAGAAGTGAGTTTTCAAAGATTGCCTAAAGGCAGACAGAGTGGGGGCTGACTGGACATACTGGGTTAGGGAGTTCCAGAGGATGTGAGATGCTCTGGAGAAGTCCTGGAGGTGAACATGGGAGGAGGTGACGAGGGAGCCAGACAGCAAGATGTCTTGGAAGGAGTGGAGCAGGCAATTTGGATGATATCTGCGGATAAGGTTGATGATGTAGCTAGGGGCAGTGTTGTGGATGGCCTTGTATATTGTGGTTAGTGTATTATAGTGTATTCTAGTATATAATGTATAATAATAATAATAATAATGTATTCCGTGAGAATGGCATTCATTGACATTGTACAGAAGTGGGAGGGAGCAATCTCCTAGGCCTAGAGGGAGAGGTCAGCAGGTGAACTTCCTGCGACATAACATTTTTCCCAACCTAAGGGCTGTCCAGGAAGTAATGGAGAAGTTTTCCATACAACACATTGGAGGCGGAGGTAAGGACTGGTCTACGACATATTGAAAGCGGTTGCTTTTTTGCCAAAGGAGGTACATTAATCATATATCAGTACACAGGTATGATGGACTTTAGATTAAAAAAAATAAAACATTTAAATTAGCCTTTAAAATGTACACGGGCACTTCTGAACGATGGAAACTGACTGCTGGAAAACATAGGTTAAAAATGTCTATTTAGCCGCGTTTGCATATCACATTTATGCGTGTTTATGAGCGTTTGCGTTTAGAAGCGTTTTTTAAAGATAACCTCAGGAGACCTTTCAGAATGCCCAGAATGCACTGAAAAAAAGTAAAAAATTAACTATTTCAGACATTTTGAGAGAAATAGAGCAGAAGCAGAGAGAACAGTATTTGTTGAGATTAGCTGTCTTTTTTTTTTGTGGTGTTTGGATGTGTTCCAGCTCATGTCTGTGCAGAAATTATTGCAGCAGTGTCTAACATATTTTCTTTCATGCGAAATCTCAACGTATGGTGTGCCAGGTCCATTTGAGTACTGGGAAAAAGCTTTGTATGCATTTTTCATGATGAAAAAAGGCTCTGGACAGCATCTGGAAATGGAAGAGTTAAAAAAAATTTGCAAACGCTTACAAACACGGTTAGCTGCATTTAGCCACGTTTACACAAGTTTACAAGCATTTGAATCGCTGATAAAATCTACTCCTGAATGCAAGTTTTCTGCGTTCAAAAAAACAACTGTAAACTGAACTGCCTGTAAATGACTGTAAATGACTATGTGTACATGGACACATAGGAACACATTAGGGAGAGTTCAGGGGCTGCTGAAAAAAAAAATGAAGAAAAGCTCCTAAATGTGAGTTTATCAGCTGCAGTGTACATGAAACCTAAGATGAGCACTTTCAAAACAGGCTCACACTTGCATATGTGTATGCAAACTCCGTCATCAGAGAATTTCATAAATGACTAAATCTGAAAATAGTGTCAAATTGCACTTGACATTAACCAGCACACTGCAGACTGAAGTATATAACTCTTCCCCTATTTTGTTTCTAGCACAGCACAATCCAAAAATGCCATTCTTTATACCAGTACTGATTTCCTGACAGAAAAGAAAGTAGTTGACAGTAAATTCAATCAACTATTTTTATAAACTACACAGTGCCCCAGAGTCCCAAAGAAGGTTGAGGTTTCTGATGGCAATGTGAAGAGCTTTCTCGGGGCTGCCAGACACGCACTTTAGAAAATATTTACACAGATAAAATTATTCTACTGGGAGGAGTGTGGCAGCCTTCCGAAAATTAACTTTTTTTTCTGTCTGTTATGTACTTATTAGGATGCAAACCATGCTTTCCAGATAAGACAGGATGACTCTGATTGCATATACACATAGCCCTGCATACATTTACTGAGAATAGTTAACTGACAACACAGTGATAGAACAATAGCTGAACTGCTGATGCAGCTAATGGATGAGAAAACAGAACATTAAATATTTCATAGATTTCAATTATGTGCAAGATTACAAAATTGGACCTATGCAGTAATCATTCTGACTCTCCACTTCACTTTAATTTATAAACACCACAACAAGTGCCAGTAGATTTACCTTTTCTTCACAATTTGGTGTTCTGTCTGGGCTTTCTCTGAAACCTTTCATGTAAGCAAATGTCAGAGCATTGGTCACTTGACTTTTACTGAAGGAGCTTATGGGGCTGACCCTTGGGCAGGAGTCCCATAGTACACAACATGTATTGAATATACATTTTGTTTGAATTTTTTTATGCTAGGAAATTTATTAATATTTTTTTTTGTCCAAAAAAGTGCTGACACACCTTACAATGACTTTGTGTTTTTGCCCACTAGACTAAAAGCTGACTCTTATTTAAACATCTAAACCAGTGGTCTCCAAACTGTGGCCCGTGGGTTGAATGTGGCCCTTTACTTTTTCTGACCCTTGGGGCACTATTCCTCCCACTGACACCAAATATGGGGCATGATTCTTCCCTCTGATACCAACAATGAGACATTATTTCTCTTAATGACACCAGCAATGGGCTTATTCCTTCCACTGACATTAGTAAAAAGGCACCGTTCCTTCCATTGATACCAGTGATGGGGCACTATTCCCCCCACTGACACCAATGATGGGGCACTATTCCTCTCACTGATACCAATGATGGTAAGCCATTACTTTCACTAACACCTATGATAGGGTATTATCCCTCCCACTGACAACAATGATCAGGTACTATGCCCCCTCCCCCATTGACACCAATGATGGAGCACTATTTCTCACACTGACACCAACGATAGGGCACTATTACTTACACTGACAACAATGATGGGGTATTATTCTTCACACTGACACCAATGATGAGGTACTATTCCTCACACTTACACCAATGAAGGGGGTACTAATTCTCCTATTGACACCAATAATGGGGCACTATTCCTCCCACTGATAGCAATGATGGGGCACTATTCCAACCACTGACACCAATGATGGGGCAATATTCCTCCCACTGATAACAATAATGGGAAACCATTCCTCCGCCTCTTGACTGCAAACACTGCATACTTTTCTTACTCCCACTGACAACCAAACCTGAGGTATTGTTTACTCCCCCTGATGCTGGGGATTTTTTTACTGCCACTGTCCACAGTCTAGCCCCCTAAAGTCTGCAGGACAATAATCTGGTTTTTTGTTTAAAAATGTGTAGACTCCTGATCTAAACCAATAAATATAATTAATAACCACTACACTATTGGCAAAGCAATGGTGGCCTTTTTCATATCTCTATAAACATTCCCCCTCCCCACACCTATCATTACATATATGATTGTCTTCTAAATGGAGAAGAGAAATCCCATACAGCTTATAGTGAATTCATGAATTACCTGAAGAAGCTGTTATTGTAAAACATGTAAGGAAAAGTGTTTTGGTTTAGTATATATATATATATATATATATATATATATATATATATATATATACAGTATATAGTGACAGAAAAATCTCCCTAGCTATTTTTTCTGTTAAAGGTAACCTTAGTACGCATATATAAAGTCTTTATATAACAAATTATATCCCATGCCTCTATATGTAAAAACTATGTGGATATATCAAATTATACTGTGCTTATAAATCAAATATATATATATATATATATATATATATGTAAGATGACTGCGGACAATAATTTGTGTTCCCACAATAAGCAATGATCATATAAATATACAAGTGATTGTTGTGCCTTACCAAATAAATCAATACCTTATATCATAAATACACTAAAAAGTCCACTGATGTAAACATAAATATATGTGCATTAGTCCATGTAATCAGCGACATAAACTTCTTAAGATGTGATTGTGCAGTCCTTATTCAGCAACTATAGTGATGATCAAAACACATACGCTGTGCTGCCCATCACCTATTCACCACAGCGCTCACCTCCAAATTAGACCTGTAGCTTTGAGGTCTAAGTGCGCCTTTTGCCATTGCTGTTAACACCTCCTGAAAATATTCAGTGGCTATCATGCTTTCCAAAGGCCTCAATATTTACTAAGTCACTAACTCAGAACCAGTATGCTAAATAGGAGTCCTGGCTTTTCTGATCTTCATGATTGCTTCAGATCAACATCTTAAGTATTGATCTTTAACCACTTCCCCCGTGTAGACATCATTTAACGTCCTGAGGTGTAAGTGGTTGTTTCAGGATGATGCCTGCAGCTGAATCAACAGTCATTTTTCTATATACAGTATAGGTAGTAAACACCTTTGCTCTGTGTCTAAAACTATTTTTTAGCAGGAGACTGCAGCACCCAAATATTCAAATACAGATTATATCAAATTGAATACAAGAAATAAGTTCGCTGTCCCTTTAAGAACTTGAAAGTGCTCACTATGTATAACAAATTCATAAAGATTAAATATTGATTAATAAATTAAACCTCATGAATTCAGTCAATCAATAAAAATCAATTAAAAAACAGTGCTAAAAAATTATTATGCATAAAGTGCTTGTGCTTTAAATAAATAAATAAAATTAAACTTTGATTAATTTTTCTATACTTGTGGAAGATGTATTTAGACTTAAAAAAGAAAACAAATGCAACCACCATATCTAAAGACTGATAAGCTGCAATATATTACAATTTTGTTCTTGAGTTTAGAAATATTTGTTGCTGAGATGATTGTACAATAGCAGAGAAGAAGTATGGATTGCTGAAACTATTGATCAATGAAGTATGAACATGACCAGGTTATCATTTAAATAAAGCAGCACTGGTAAATATTTGATCCTAGCCATAAAGTACTGACTTTAAATCCCAACTCTGGGCTCAATGCCCACTCTCCTATTGCCCTGGAGGGCCTTTAGCATCTATGTTTTATTCAGTTTTATAAAATGTATGTTTACCGTTTTGAGATATGGCTATTTCTTCTTCGTCTTCCCCTCTTCTCCAGCCCTAGAAAGTCCCTTGAGCATTTCACCAAATCAGTGCTATTTTCTGGATCATTACATTGTGGATGAAAAGCACAGTGGTTACAACCCCTCAGCCTTGCACTCACAGTTATATCCTTATAATTCCAGGTTGAATAACAGCAGAGGGTCTATTCACAAAAAATTGTTGTACAAACATCTCAAGCATTCTCACAGTGGTCATGAATAATCCCTGTAATTTGTTTAATATGTTAATTTCCTATGCTCATCAGCTCCATATAATGACCATGATGCAGTATTTTGCTGATTGAGATGTTTCAGGAAAAAATGCATGGCCACTAGATGGAGCCAACAATCATAGGAAATAAAGTAAATTACAGGGATTATTCATAATGGCCATGCAAATACCCCTAGGTGTCACTCAGAAGACAAAGGAACATCTCCAGACTGAAAGTGAGATGTTTTCATAATTTTGTTGCCTGGCCAAGGGCCTACTTCTTTTTTCTTATTATCTGGAGTAAGGATTTAACTTACTTGACTTGACCACCACCTTGTATGCTGTAAGTAGAAATACAGACTGACTGAAAATCAAAACCTAAGTGCATTACAAAATCAGCACAAGGGACATAACTAACAGTCAGGAAGATGTCTACCTTGTGCTGCCCTTTCAAATGGGGTGACATTTTCCTACATCTATGCCCCTCCCCCCAATCCTGTCACCACATTTTTCCAGTGCAGTAGGAGTTAATAGAACTAAGGGGCTGTCACAGAATCTCATCATGAGTGCCCAACTATGCCCACCCTTTCCACCAAGCTCTGCCATTCATAAAAGCCATACTACAGCTTCTATGAATGGAAAGCGATCAATTTATAGATTGTATTCCATTCTAGAAGCTGTAGCATGGCACCTATGAATGGCGCAGCATGGTGGAAAGGGTGGGCATAGTCAGGCACACTTGATGATTAGTTTTATTAATCCCTGCTGCAACAGAGGATTATGGTGGCAGGGGGGCATGGATGGAGTGAGATTTCACTTAATAGGAAAAGCATTAGTACAAGGGACACATCCTGATGATTGTACGTTATGTCTCTTGTACTGATTTTTGTGTTTTTAATTTTGGTTGTGCATAGACTTTAAACCATTAAAGTAGTCAAAAAAATTATATCTTTGCTTTAATAATATAAATCAAAGAAACCAAGCAGAAAAAAAACGTTTTTTTAAAACCATGGCATATCCAATTAATAGAAGTGGTTTTGAGAACACACATAGCCGATAGCAGGTGTCACTAAGGATACAGACAGGCTGGATGCAGAATCAAATCTAATGCATGTGACGCTGACCTGCATCTGGCTTGGCTGTCAAATACCATCCCAGCTGGGAATGGCACTGGGGGGAGCAAGATAAATTAGTCCTGCAGTGTCACTGCTATCGGCAAATTCCTTGTTATGCCCTTACTTGTGTTCTACCATATTCTGCAATGACATTTGGCTCATTGCACACTTTCAGTTCCAGTGTCTGAGATTTTAAAGATTAAAGTGAACCTAGCATCACATATACATATCACTATTTTTTATGTTAAGTAATAAATACAAGTAATATCTACAATAAGTGTAAATATTACATCATATTTTACCACTCACATCAGTAATTCCCCTGGAAATGCTTTAATTTGCTGTAATCCCCAGATGGATGCAGCCATCGTTGTTCAGGCATCATTCAGGGTAAGCAATCTACTTCCTAAGCTGAGATGCTGGCTAAGGGATGACATACTCAGCTCAAGGACTGTATTTATTGATAAAATGTAGAGCTTTGTTCTGTCGTATTTTGTCAGGGAAGTTTAGAAACAGACTTGTAAAGTTGCTGAAAGATAAAGACTTTTTGGCCCCCCTCTTAATATTTTGTGTATCATGCCTAATAGTAAAAATGAAGCAAAGTTATACTGTAATTGATAAATAGTATAGTTTGAATGTGGACTAAACACAGCAAAATATTGAATTGTCATTTATAGATGTTGGCTTCCTGTAAAAAGCTTGGTACTGTAATACACTGATCAACATGGCCATGCAAAACAAAGTTTATACAATAAATCATTGATGTCAAATACATATTCTGTAAGGACACTAAACAATAAAGATAAGCTTTTGCTGGCAGGCCACCTGCTTACAAATTACAACCTGTAATCTGTCTAAACGAAAGAGTAAGAATTTTCTAAGCACACACAGCTACAATGTCAGATGCCTTTGTTACTTTCTGTAACAGAAGACACACATTTACACTAGGGAATCCATTTAAAAAGTAAAGGTAGATGCTTGATTTCTGTCCTTATATGAATAGACAGACGTTTATTAGTCTATTGTAAGCAGGACTGTTCAAGAATATGGCAAAAGAGCTAGTTCAAATAAAACAATAGATTTACTAGGTACCCACAACCATGCATCACCAAATTAGGGTTGAATATCTAAATAAAATGTATTAATTAGATTTTATGTCTTAAAGTGGATCTAAACTTCACTGCTGCTGCATAATGTTTTAGTTGTAATGTTTAAGTATGCAGGATATGCGCACATTATAGCAGACTTACCTGCAAAAGCTCCCCACTCCAGTTGTGCACCATTAATCACTTTGACATTGTTACCTGCTCACTTTCTGGATTTGCCAACTACAACCATCTTTATAGGCCAGGCAGGAATGATGAGACTCCTGCACATGAGCATGGGAAATAAGAGGACCTCCCCTATAAACTGCCAATAAAATGTGCAAAACTAAACAAGTAAACTTACCAATGTGACATTTTCTTCACTTCCACCAGCTTTCATACTGCCCCTGTGTTCCCCACTTTTAAAATATTTTGTTACATATGCGCTCTTAGCATTATCATACTGAATATGGATGAGATAGAACTCATTAGTTGATTTACTAAACCTGTGGAATGCTTAATATGGTGCAGCTCTGCATAGAAACCAATTGGCTTCCAGTTTTTTTTTTGTCAAAGCTTAATTGTACAAGCTGTGGTTAGAAGCTGATTGGTTACCATGCACAGCTGCACCAGATTTTGCACTCTGCAGTTTTAGTAAATCAGCCATATGACCTCATTCTCTTCATCTTGTGAATGTGCAATTTGACATTACTGTATATCCATCAGTTGGAAACAAGAAAGCCTTTGATCAAGATTTTGGGAGGAAAGGTATTTTACCAGCAAACAAGTTTACTTTTGTATGATGCATTTCATCTTGCGCATGCCCAGTGTTACAATACTTTGGGATCTCGCAAGATATCACAGTTTAGGGAGATATCTCCCTTAAAGAAATGATGACATTGCCTTCAAGGGGGCATCTCTGCTGCTGGGGCTACCTCACTACTGCCTTCAGGCAAATCAGGAAATGGAAACCCAAAAGATAAGTAAAAGCAAAAAACTTCCATGCTGGTAAGAGTTTAAGAGAAATAGGGGAAACGTCTGCTTGGAATCATCCTGGCATCAAAGACATGCTGAAAATGTACTGTGAGTTGTATAGAATCACGGCTGGCAGACAGGAGAGTGGCTTTTATTCCAAAAGAGACATGCATATTCTCTTCTGCAATCAATTCATATCTGCCAGCAATGTATTTGTAAGAATTAGATCCACCTTAATATTAGATTTTATTAAAAAATATTGTAGTTATTTGAGGGGCATACCAGAACAATTATAGGATCTGGTAACTCTGCCTGTGTTTGGGTAGCCATACATAGGTTTCCTAAACTCCCACACACACCAATCAGGGCAAAAAAACAAACATTTTCTACTGGTCAGCATAATGAATTGGTTTACAATGTTGTTAGCATGTTTTTTTGTCAGCATTTGGACAGTTGATTGGCTCCTAGTGCTGCCTTTCCCTCTCTCAACCTGATGCATAGGCACTGGCAAGATCTGAACACTGCACCTTCTGGTAAACCAATCCTGACCCACTCACTCTGAATTACAAACATTATTTTTATAACTCAGGAATGTTCTCAAATCTTTACCTTCACCAAAATAATTTGCTAGGCCTCTCACCCACTTCAAGTCTCTATGTGACGACCATATTCCACATTTATTAAAAAATTGGAGGCTAAACTATGAATTTCCTTCTCCAGACCTCAGATACACAGGGTCATTCCATTGTCACATCTAATAGATTTCAAGAGCAAGACTTCTTACATAGTGGTACTGTACACAGATTGCTCAGATTCCTAGCACTTACTGGCAATGCCAAACTGTATACATTATCTCATATTTTCTGGGAATGTCCCATCTTACGTCCTTTCTAGTCTGAAGTGAGTAAACTAACCTATCAACTTACCTCGGTGGACTTAACCTCCCTGGCGGTATTCCCAAGTGTAGCTCGGGGTAAAGTTTCAGTACCACCAGCGATAACCCCGAGCTACACTTGGGAATATCTTGCAGCGTTGCTCCGGGATATGTACTTCACTTACCTTGTCCTGCGCTCCCACGATGTCCCTCCTGCAGTGTCCCCGGCAATGTCCTGCGGCGGATGCCGGCATCTGTCATCTGGGTTCCGTCCCCTGCGAGCATCAGCACATATGGGGATGGAACGGCGGGAAATTTGAAAATGACAAAAAGTGACATTCACTAAATTCACTAAAATAACATAGTAAAACATTACTGTATCAAACCATTTCACATACAGTTTGTCCCTAGTGCTTTGTCCTGTGCCCTGCCTGCATTTTTACTGTTCTTTCTGCCTGAAAACTGAGAAATGTCCATGGCATCCAAAAAGCGTCACTTTAGGTCAAAAGTGGTTTTAGACCAGCTAGAGAACAGCGATAGTAAATTAGAACTACTTGCAGAATTGAGTGATAATGATTCGTGGGGAAATTCATCATCAGACACTGAAAACGATTTTTCGACTCAGTGATGTGTGAACTTGGCGCTATATTTCAAATTTCA
This sequence comes from Staurois parvus, assembly GCF_062004578.1. Classification (NCBI taxonomy): domain Eukaryota; kingdom Metazoa; phylum Chordata; class Amphibia; order Anura; family Ranidae; genus Staurois; species Staurois parvus. Next base: position 7,800,328 of record NW_028318492.1, on the reverse strand, counting down.
GTGTTTTTGGTTTGATTATATTATTGAATTAAATGTATTATTATTATATTATTATTTTTTATGATTATTTTTATGATTATTTATTAAATTATAATTTATGATTTCGTGTTTCAAATTGTAACATACCCAGGATGTTTACTAGACTCTTGTTCGGACAGATGTTCCTAAAAATTACAGGCCTACAATAAAAAAAATACATATTTCCATGCAAAAAATGGTACCGCTTTCAGCACAGAAATATGGACATAATCATACCACTAGGGAGGTTAAAGTGATACAAAAGGCATTTTTTTAAAATAACAAAAATGTTAAACTTATCAAAACCATTGAGCAGCCCTGATCTCTCTCTTCTCGGGCCCCCTGATGGCACGCCTGGCCCCTCCCCTTTGCTGAGTGCCTCCTGAAGCAGGCAGCTTGCTATTGGGGCATCCAAACAGGGTGAGCCACTGCTCTGCGTGTCCATTCACACACAGAGCCACCTTTCAGTGCCAATCCTGCAGAAATCAATGCTGTCCCCCACAATCCACATGCGGTTTTCCAGAATTTCTGAAGATGAAGGAGCTTATAGCCAGGAGGAGGAGGAGAGTAGTACCATTTTTATTATGTTACAGAAAAGTACAGTTGGTTTTAAACTGGGTCCCTTATCTTATGTTTGGTGACTTAATTGGAACTGATCTTTGTTGTTCTACATATTCGTTTATAAAATGTCTATTAAACAACAGTTTTACCTAACGCAATTTTCAATCAACATTTGAAAGCTATATTTCAATGTTTTAGGACTTTTAATAAGGAATTTAAGAAACTAAATTTCATAGGATATGTTTGGCAAATCCACCAGTTTATATTGTAATTCACATGAAAAATAAGGTTATTAGGAACATTCAAAGATGCGTTTTCTGTGGTTTTTATGTGGCAAATTGAAATGAGTCTTGCGTTTGGCCAAATGAAAATGATTTTTTCTCCACTAATGAATTTTAATTACTCCTTGCTACTGTTCAGTATGAGCACATTGGTTCTGTTCCAGCTAACTCTTTACTTTCAACTTACTTGACATAATGAAACAGCAATAAAATATCAGTTGGACATTTTTCATACTCAGTTATAAACTTAAAATGTAGTGGTGATCAAATTATTATATTCTTAAAATTATAGATTGAGTAAATACAAATTCTAGAAAAGTACCACAATTACACCATGTTATTATTTTTTTATTACAATACTTGTAAATTATATCAAATTATAGTATTGCTAGTAAAGAACTCATTCTCCACATTAAATATACATTATACAATTATTATTATGAATGACACAGACCTGGAAGTACCTATAATTAACTAACAAAATGTCATGATTTTTAACTATACTAGTAAATCTATGGTTGAAGATCAGTTATTTCATACTCAGCATGGAAGAAATAATAGGCACTCTCTTCCCCCACTTTTTCCACCAATTTAAACAGATCATATTTCCTCTGGGATAACACTTGCCCAAGTATTTAAAGTGGTTCTAAAGGATTTTTTAAAATAAAAAACATGTCATACTTACCTTCTCTGTGCAATGGTTTTGCATAGAAGAGCCCCAATCTTCCTCTTTTAGCATCCTCTACCAGTGGTCCTGGCTCCTCTTCCCTTCTGAGTGCTCCCATAGCAAGCTGCTTGCTGTAAGGGCACTCGTGTTGTTACAATCTTGACTTCACTTATTTAGGGCAAATTGATAGGATTTAATTAAAGTTAACCCCTACACATAATTATACTCACAGTTACAATCATTCCCTGTTGTTCCTTCTTCTGTTGCAGCTGACAAAAATACCCAGACCCTTTGGGTTTGGGGAGTATGTCAACCCATCCTATGGCACAGTGCTCAGTCCTAGTATGTATTGACTCCCTCCTGTCATATATTAAAGGATAGGTCCAGCTTTTATAACATGTTACATGTTGCACCTGTATCCAGGTTACTAAATGTTACCTATTACTAAATCAGAAGCCCCCGCACCCCTCTAGTCCTCGTTGTGATAGTGGGCCAGGGATCTTCAACAGCACCTGCTGTCACAATTTTAAAACATTCTGCGAATGGGAGAATTAAAACTATTGCCAAATATTGTAGCTGATGTCTTGTAGTTCTTAATGAACTTCCAGAGCACTGATGAGCACTCTATGTAGTTGATTGATTCTTCCTATCATTCAGTAACTGCCTGATCGTATGAGGTACTGACAGACAGATACACTGACAGTCTGCAAGAGCCTGAGTTTGCACCCGCAATCTGCTGATCGTGGGTATAATGTTTTACAGGCTCATAATAAAAAAAATAATAACTTCACATTGTTTTTTACCTTCAAAAAGATGTGCATTTATTTTTTTTTTTAAGGTGAACTTATCCTTTAAAGCCAGTTACATCATTGCTCCATGGAACAACTAAGACATATTAATTTGCTTATTTGTATTTTAAAGCCACCCTTTCACTGAATAAGCATGACGGCTAAGTTCTCTTTAAGTTTCTGGTTTTATGCTACTCATATTCTCTGCAATCATTCAAGCTTCAGTAATGATTTACATCATTGTTACTAAATCACTGGATTTACAAAGCAAAGTTATCCAACCTTTGTTTGCAGGTTTTCATTTGACAAAACCTACTTATTACATGTAAGTTAATTCACAAAAGGCAGCTAGGCTGTTCACTCTCCATGGGATTTTAAACTTTGCAAGGGAATTTCCCTAAGCTTAGTGAATGTGGTTAAAGTTCCCTTTGTGAAAAATACCAAACCATGTGCAAGCAAAATGAAAAAGAAAAAAAAACAGTATTTTACTTGCACATTAATGGATGATGGAAGTGAACAGAATAATACCTCATTCACTAGGCTAAATGAAAATTAGTCTAAGGGAGAATTCCCTTGCCTTGTTGCCTTTAGTAAATCAACCTCATTGCATTGATATAGGTACTTAACACCCCATAAAGTTCACCTAGTGCATCCCTTTTAAGATGTTTGGATTGCTATGGCTGATATTTCACACTCTTCAATGAAAAACACATGTCCCAAATAAATCAATATTTCAGTAAAAAAAAGTGTAACTGTGTCAATACATTTCCTCGGTTATCACATATTCACACTGTGATCTTTACAAATTGAGAAGCCTCTGCAATATCATCTTTAAATCCACAGCCCTCATCAAAATCAATTTGTTAAGATACATTGGTGAGAGAGAATTACATATTTGTTCAGCTATGAAAACCCATTCAAAGTTTTGCCTAAATGCCTGTTTTTATTCACAGGCAAACACAACAAGTTAACAAAACAACCAGTATAATGATATTTGCTACAATTCAGAAAAAAAAATGTTTAAAATTCAAGATACTTTGCATCTATTTCAAAATGTCCACTGATATATAAAAAGAAAAAAAAATTATTTATAGCAACTTTGTATAATTTTGCTATAGGTCCACTTTATGCAAATTAAACTGTAAGGCTTTAAATATGTCCAGTGCTGATCCCTGACATTCTAAACTTTTAAACGTCATGTTACAAATGGAGCAGCAGCTATGATATATTGTTTGTACATTTACTAACCTTTAGGAGGACTTAAGACAATACTAATTACTTGTGTTTTGTCTTTTGTTAACAGTGTGAACAATACTGTAAGGTTTTCATTGCTGACTTTGTCTCTGTTGGTGAGTATTTGATTGTGGTCACCAAGACAGGAAAAAGGAAAAATCCTTGCAGCACAGACACAGAAAGCAATAAAGCCCTTTTCATAAAGGAGGGGAAGAGTTGGGAGTGCTACCAGGTTTTATTGTTGTCTGCATTCTCATTGGGAAGATTTTTCCTTCTTCCTATCTCAGAGAATAGGCAGTTAGGTTAAATTTACACAAACAGCATTGAAAACTAGATGGTGGTTCTAACCGTTTCCCACTCTATCCAAAAGAGCAATTAGTCCTTAAAGGAGTGTTTCTAAATGTTGGTTATGTGAACGGTATATGATTTACGCAGTACCAGAAATACAGCTGTAGCAATTATCAGAGAAAAATCCACACAATGTATTTTTACAAACACATGTTTGAAAAGGTGAAGAAATCCTGCACTAATAGTCCTTTCAGAATAAGATTGACAAGCTTTGTTCTAAATTACACTTATTCTGGCAACTCATGTTACAATTTTATTGTACAATATCTTTCAGATTTTCCAACAACTATGTAGTGGAGTATTTACTTGACTGAAGATGATTGAATGGTTGTTTATGTAGGTCCTCACACTACAAAATTGGTAAATCTAAAGGATATTGTACAATAACATTGTAACCTATGTGTTTAAGCTTTAACGTAACCCACATAATACTGTTGAATAGCTATCAAATTAAAAATAATTTTCATAATTAATGTAATTACATAATTAAATTTCCCTTTTAAACTACAAGATAAACTGATTATTAATATAGGCTTTCACTTTATTGATATAAGAAAACTATTAACTTTTACAAAATTTGAATTCAGGGTGAAAATATCAAAGTACTGCTTACCTTTGCAAACTGAGCATTTACCCATTTCGTGAATGTTTTCCTTTGAACATCTTCTCTTTCATCTGCAAATATAAAAATAAAGTTAGACCAAAGTAAAAAGCAAAAACATGAGTTGGTCCTGCGTGAACAAAAAGCACTTTTGAAATTCAAAGATTCAAAGATTTCTTCTGTAGCTTTCATTTTTTTAACAATAATTGCAACAGCAGAGTGGAGCTCTTTCATTGAAGGCAATGGATAAAACAGGCAACACACAATCACTGCAAAACAAACAAATACATTTGTTTTTTTAAAGTATCCTTGTCACATGTAGAAATAATTTCAACTAAGCCAAAATCTGTAAAGAAGAGATAGAATACTTACCTCTCCTGCTGCCTGTGCTGCTAAATGTTACTCTGACTGCTCCTATCTCTGATCTTATATCACTGCTTTTTCATGCAATATACCAGAAATGCAATAAGACTTTAGTGAAACAAATTTCCCTCTTAGGCAGCTCTCTCCATTGGAGACTTCTGCTTCATACAGTATTTTGCTCTGGAGACAGCTCTAACATTTTTTTCTGAACCTCTCCAATGAAGACATAGACAGCAACAAAAACCCAGTAGAAGTTCTAACCCTTACACACTCTATCCAACCATTCTACACTCTTTCCAAAAATTAAACAGAAAGGTTTTGTCTAGAGATACACTTTAATGGGGTTGATTTACTAAATGGATAGAGACTGTTTACTTTGAAGAGCGAATGGTTTCTTAGAGTAGCAAATATAGTAAATATGTATTTACCATGAATATCCAATCATGTGCAAATAAAAATAAACACAGAATCTTGTTGAGTGAAATGAATACAGCTGAACTTTATTCACTAAGCTACATTCACTAAGCTAAGTAAATATTTACTTGTTAAGGGAACATTCATTTTTTGATTAGTAAACAGTCTCTTATTTATTAGTAAAATAGGCCATAAGGGTCATTAGAGCAGTGACTCATCCTCATCCAAAGTTGGTGGTTTCTATTAGACTGCAAAACAATTTGTTCTGCTGGGCTATCACTTTAGATAACCCATGGTGCTCTCTGAACCCTTTGCAATGTATGAAATGTTAATTTGTATCCTATTAAGATATTGACAAAATTAAATTGTAGTTTCTCTTTTACCTCTTGATGCTGGACGCATGCACATATGTGACCACTCAACGGGTGAGCTTTAACTACTTACTCGGCTAAAAGCTCACTTCCTGCATGCTCTGCAATGTAGCCAGTGGGGATCGGTAAGCTCCCAATGCATACTTGCGATCATGTAACCTCTGTGACAGCCAATCACAGCAGTCACATGACCCAAAAGCGTGCCTCGTGGCTTTAAGAACCCATAAATGGCAGGTAGGCAATTGGCGCGAAAGGGTTAAGGTGCAAGTGCTTTTATAGACAAAGATTTTCAGTTTTTGCAATTTTTCCTTTGAAATGAATAAATTAATATGTTATTAAATGAACTGACAGACCTCAGATGCAGACAGATGCAGTTTTTAATTGCTGAAGCCTTCCCAGCTCCAGATAGCGTTTACTAGAAGAAAACACAAATGGGCGTACTCTCCTCATGCATTACAGTGATACAAAAGGATATATTAAAAATGACAAAAATACACTCACAAACCGAGGGTCATGTAAACAGACAAGGAATCAAATGTGACAGTCCCATAAAATAGTCCTACGACAAGGTATTCTAACACATTTCAGGAGTAGTACTCCCTTCCAAAGAACTTCCTTTTTTATCTCGGTAATGCTTGAGAAGAGTGTGCCCTTTTGTGATGGCTGCACCTCAGCGAGTGACAGAAACCGTGTTCCTGTAATGCATGAAGACCTGAGTGCTGGTTTCGCTTTTTCTTGATGCCAGATAGTGTTTAGATGTTGTGACACTGTGTATAGTCATGTCCATACATCCCATCCATGCACTTGTCTTGGCCTGACCATAGCATACAAAGGCCATTTAAGCTATGAACTTTGAACAGGAAGACAATTAGTTTCTAAGGCTGTCCCTTTCATATGCATGTGGAGTACAGAGTACAGGCTGCTGAAGAATAGAACACTAAAACATCTAATCGATGCTAAATATACCTGAGTCTTATGTCTCTTAGTGCATTTTAAAACTTGAGGGGGTGGTATGAGCTGTTTTATATAGAAACATATTTATAAAAGGCATTTTGGTCCATATTTATTATTTTTTGCAAAAAATAAAACACCCAGGGGCATTTAAATAAAACCAAAAGAAAGCTGTATTTGTGTTAAAAAAATGATAAACGTTTCATATGGGTACATGACTGCAATTTTCATTCAAAGTGCGAAAACGCTGAAAGCTGAAAATTGGCCTGGGCACAAAGGGGATAAAAGTGCCCGGTAGGCAAGTCGTTAAAGCATTACATTCAACATCAATAATTCTAATTCCTCTTCTGGTGTTCAGTTTCTACGTTGGGCTAGTCAATATTATGTAGTTGCTGAGAGGTGTGTGTATACACATATATATATATATATATATATATATATATATATATATATACATACACACACAGTTGTGCTGAAAGGTTTGCATACCCTGGCAGAAATTGTGAAATTATGGCACTGATATTGAAAATATGTCCAATCATGCCAAAAAAACTGTCTTCTATTTAGGGCTAGTGATCATATTAAGCCATTTATTAATTTATTATCACATGGTTTTTTGGCTCCTTTTTAAATCATAATATAACAGAAATCACCCAAATGTCCCTGATCAAAAGTTTACATACCCTGGAATGTTTGATCTTCCTACAGACACACAAGATGACACACACAGGTTGAAATGGTGATTAAAGGTTAATTTCCCTCATCTGTGGCTTCTTTCTGGCATCTCAACCATGCAGCTAATTTTTGTTCAACTATTGTCATATTGTGCTCCTTGAAACAACCGCATCATCTTTTTCCATACCATTTGTCCTAAGGTTATCTGTGGGTTTTTCTTTGTATCCCAAACAATTCTTCTGGCAGTTGTGCAATCTTTCTTAGTCTACCTGACCTTGGCTCGGCATCAAGAGATCCCTGAACTTTCCACTTCTTAATAATTGATTGAACAGTACTGATTGGTGTATTTAAGGCTTTGGATATCTTTTTATATCCTTTTCCATCTTTACAAAGATGGAACCTTGTCATGCATGTCTTTTAACAGCTCTTTTCTGCTCCCCATGGCTCAGTATATAGCCTGCTCAGTGCACCCACATGAGACCTGACAAACTCATTGAGACTATTTATACAATACTAATTGCTATTTAAAAAGCCACAGATGTAGGAAATTAACATTTTAACCTGTGTGTGTCACCTTGTGTGTCTGTACCAAGGCCAAACATTGCAGGGTATGCAAAATTTTGATCAAGGCCATTCAGGCGATTTTTGTTATCATTATGATTTAAAAAGAAGCCAAATAACTATGTGATAATAAATGGCTTCATATGATCACTATCCTTACAGTACATAAAATACCTTTTTTGGCATGATTAGTCATATTTTCAGTATAAATGCCAAGATTTCTGCCAGGGTGTGCAAACTTTTGCGCACAACTGTATATATATATATTATTATTATTATTATTATACAGTATTTATAAAGCGCCAATAGTTCGCTCAGCGCTGTACATTACAAAGGGGGACAGAACATGTGACACAACAATAACAAGACAATGCAAAACACGAGGGGATTGAGGGCCCTGCTCTTTCGAGCTTACAATCTAGGAGATTATATATATATATATTATATCTTCTGAATGGCCCTGAACTTAATCACATGTTTCCCGGTTCTACACACTGTCATTTTATTTCTCTCACAAGGGGGGGTTGCACACCATAGAATCCTGTAGCAAAAAGTTGACGTCTCACCTAGAAGGTTCACTGAGTGTGCGCTCTGATTTTAGTGATAGCACTATTCACAGCTTGAGTTTACATGGTGTTTAGACTTGAACTTTAGATATGTCAGTGAGTCAGTTAGGAATGTGGTATCAGCCATCAGGCTAAGACACGCATGGAACACTGATTGCACATTATCCCACACTTATTAACACGTGAGCATGTGCATGTTCACTGCTGACAAGCGGTCTATTTATACCTGAACTCTGCACTAGTTCTTTGTATAGTCTTTGCCTTGTCCACATGATCCAGTCTAGATGCACATCCATGACCCTGTTACTGACTTGGTTTTCTCTCTGACCTTGCTTTCGGATTACCCTTGCCTGCTCAATGTTTACTGTCTGCCTCAGCTAACGACCCCGGGATGGACTATTGACCCTCTTCTTCCCAGTGACTCTGTACCTCACTGCCCAATTGTTGTCAAACTCTGCCTGTTCCTGACTCTGATTCTGCATACATCCTGGTGTCCCCCATTAACTGAACTTGGTGTAACCATAGTGCATAACCTGCAGTACCTGTGCTTGTCAGATACCAGTGCTCCCAAGTTCCTGCTCACCGTGACTACACCCCTGCAGTTCTTGTCTTACTATCCAGGGCTGCTTGGACAGGAACTGTGCAAGAGGCCACTCCTCATCTCAAGCTCTGCTTATAGGTACAAGACTGTCTCCTTGACATCTACCAATACTTGCAAAGCAATACCAATTCATGTGCTTAATGTCCATACTGGTCAGGTAATCCTTAATTACATCAACATATATTTGCCCTGTCACATTTATGCCATCTCAAAAAGTGTAACACAGATGTTATTTTTCACTGTCATTCCACGATCTTCATTATTTCTATAAATAGTCTAATTTGAGAGAACACTATTAAGCTTGATGTATGTTTATCTAACGCTATTTACAACTTTGATGACACAAATTGAAATGAGTTCCTATAATTTGCATCCTTTAATAGCTTTGAATGTTTGGATGATTGTTCATCATTCAAATGAATATTAAATATGCCACTGCATAAAATGCAAAATTCACAAAGACTGCAAGAGCTTGAAAGCAATATATATGCTAGTCTAATAAAAAAAAAGGTTTAAGATCCTTGTATGAATGATAATGCAGCATAGTCATCTGTATTATAATTTTTCAGCTACACTGAAAGATAATCATTGGAAAGTCTATGTGTAGTTTGTGAATATAAATTCTTCCCTTGTTGTTTTACTTCAGATTTAAAATGGCATATGACATAGTAACCCCATTGTGATCTGCAATTTTGCTGAATGCAGTAGTAATATTTATTTACAGAAATCTTTGATACAAAAACACAGTGGCACAATAGTACCTAAATATTCTAAAACATGAATTCTAAAACAGGAATAAGCTCTAGATTAATTGTAAGTAATATTATAAAAGTTCACACTGGATTTTCTATTTTTAAAATACACCATTTTTTTAAATGACATTCTAAAAACACTATATTTTAACTGACACTGCAAAGAAATTTAAATCAACATTGTTTGGTATTTTCATTTTGGAGACTAAATCTGATAATTTCAGGAAACTAAGGGTTTTCAGTAATATGCTTTGTAAGTACAATTGCCTATTTTTTTATCGTTGTACTATTGAGAACATCCCCACAAGTTGCATCTTAGTGTGGTACAGCAGCTGCACTGCTTCAGACCGCAAAACCCTTCAGAGGGTGGTAAAAACTGCCCAACAAATTATTGGTGTTCAGCTTTCCACCTTGGAGGACATTTACAAAAAACGCTGTGTACAAAGGGCGAGGGGCATCATTAATGATGCCTCTCACCCTAACCATGGACTGTTCATACTCCTTCCATTGGGCAAACGGTACAGGTGTCTCAGAGCCCATACGAATAGACTGAAAAATAGTTTTTTTCCTCCGGCTGTTAAAGCATTGAACAGCTAATTATTAGACAATATTGCATTACTGTATATTTTATTCAACGTTGCATTACTGAATATTTCATCCATTAATGCACTACTCATTGCACTGATTATGGTATTACTGTATAATCCATACCTCGATTTTTGGTATATTGTTATTTATTGTAAATGGGCCATTTATGCACTTCTGGCTGGATGCTAACTGCATTGTATTGGTTCTGTACATGTACTTTGCACAATAAAGTTGAATCTAATCTAATCTAATCTAATCTAATCATCAGTATTGCCATATAATTGCCTTATCTCCCCATCACTAACCTACTTACTCTGGATGCTTATTTATTAACATATTTGTCATCACTTCCTTTAAAGCTAAGCTCACACTTGCGGTTGGGGGTGCTAAGAGTATGTGGTTGAGTGCGCTTTTATGACCACTCCAATTGCTCCTCCTAAGCTGCAAAGGCAGCTGTAAGACAAGAAAACTTTTCTAACTTTTCTGTGCTGTCACGTTTAGCTGGCAGTACCTCTTGATGAGCCCAACTCATTGAAGTGAATGGGGTTGCACTGAAACTGCTTCATGCAATGTTCATGGTTGTAGTACAATACTGCAGGCTTTGAGGGCTTAAAACATGCAGTGAGGAGGTGACATAATGCCACCTCACTGCCTGTCAAGCACCCTCTGATCCACCATGGATCGCTCTTCATAGAGTAAAGCTAGTGTAAATGAGCCTTGACATTACTAGCAACACTGACATTTTATCTGTGTCAGATCCCTCTATAGAGGGGGCAACATGTCCATTTATTAAATACTAGAATACAAATTTTTATCCAATATATGCATTGTTTTAGCCTTAAAGCGTAACTAAAAGCAAAACTTTTTTTAACATTTTTGATGGAGTGGAGAGGGTTAAGAACACATGTCCGGTTTTTGCATCATCCCGTGCCCCTCTCAGAGAGATTCACACCCTCTTTTTGTCCTGTTTATCACAGCCATTGAGAATAAAAGTGAAGGAAAATCTCAAATTCTGGGATGTCACCAGAGCAGGAATAGAAGGGTAATCTGGGGGCACTAGTCCTAGTGGCCCTGGTAACAAGCAGGGATTCTCCCACTTTGGGGGGTTTTCCTCTCATTTCCTCTTTTGACTATTAGACAGAAAGTGAAAGGAAATCTATCCAATGGGACACAGGTAGCAAAAAAGAATGACATTAGGTATAACATCCCTTCCCTTACACTATAGAAAATTAAACAAAGTTTTGCATTTAGTTCTACTTTAAAGTGAATTTTTATTGGGCTTTAGTCATTCATAAATAAAAGTTATATGTAAAGACAGACAATGCAATATGCCTGGTATCTTCTTTCTTATCAAAATAATATATTTTTCTGTGCCCCTCTCAGGTTTATTCTCATATTGTTATTGGGACAATCATTGCCTAGAGCCATGGCTAAAATCTGTCAACTGCCACTCAGTTTGTCCACTCAAACCATCCTAGGGTCAATTGTGGCACTCTCGTTGGCTAATACAATGGCAGTTAGTGGAGCGTAGCTACACAAGAAGCAAGGGAATGTGTCCTATTAAAAATGTAACCTTAGTTTCTAAAGCTTAAATGCCTGCAAATATTCAAACTTGTTGATGTTCTAGACATCGAGGATAATATTTTCTCTGTGCCTAGCATGCTCACAGTCAGTAGATGCCATGCTGAGTCATGAATAGTCTTCACTTCCCAGAAAGAGAATTGTTTTTATAAAATTGCATTCACATTATATTATTTTACCATTTTCGATGGCCTGGTTGATTTCTTCTAATGTTGAATATTACAGTTCAGTCACATGTTTTACAAACTACATTTCCATAAAGCCTCTGTAGAAACATGAATTCCTTTTTTCTTAATTAAGCATTAATGGAATTGAAATATTAAACTAATTCAGGTAGGACATTTGATTTAACAGTAAGGATTGGAGCCCCTGGATTCTATTTATATTCCTTCTCTAGCCTTATTTGAAAGACCCATAAGCCTCTTTGCAAATGGTATATTTAGATTATTTATTTCTTCAGGTTTATTATTAACATATGTGCAACTAGAAAGGGTTGTGATGGCCTCTAAAAAGCAAAACTGGAACATGTGACCATAAAATCCCCTTTTAACCTAATGTTCTGCTTTAAACTAGCAGTCATTTCTATGGGGTGGATGTAAAAAATGAGGTTCCACCTAAAGAAGACATTTGATGTTGTGGAGCAGTGTTTTGAAACTATTACAATATTATGAAAAAGAAAAGATAGGTTTAACTGGAGCATATTTGGTTTAGCAGCATGAAACATCACCACTATTATGAAATGTATCCAGCATGTGTCAAAAAGGATAACTCAGTTATGACAGCTCTTGGTTGTCATGGTACAGCAATGCCAGAACACTGACATCACATACATTCATATTGTACATATCAGTATGTTGAAAGGGGCCCTTTATGGTAAAACATCACGCTCTGTGACATAGGGGTTTATTTACTAAAACTAGAGAGCGCAACATTTGGTGCAGCTCTGCATAGAAACCAATCAGCTTCCAAGTATTATTGTCAAAGCTTAACTGAAGAAACTGACTTTTAGAAGCTGATTGGCTACCATGCACAGCTGCACCAGATTCTGAGTGGTCCAGTTTTAGTGAATCTCCATAGTGTTTTCACATTTGTCCAAATTTTACTGAGTGTAACAATACCTGTATGCAATTAAAAGCTGTACTTGAATTTTATCTCTAGGCAAAACCTTTTGTGTCTGTGTGGAGTGGGGAAAGGTTAGACTCTATGTCAAGTTTGTATTGCTATCTGTTTTGGGAAGATTCACCCCTTGATGCATAATTGTGACCAATGTCACTGAGAAAGAAATTGAGAAGAAATTTCAGTTTTTAAAACAAGAGGTGCAGGGATATTTTCCAATGGGCATGCCTGTACTGGTAACAACTGTATAAGTGGAGCATTTCCCTCAATTTTGGAGATTTCCTTTAACTTTACTTTTAGAACAGGAAGAAAAGGGACACAGACAGTGAAAAATAGCCTGAATGGGTTTTAACCCTTCTTTACTCTCTTCAAAACTATAAAAAATGTTTTGGCTAAATATACTTTTATATACTGTAAATATACTGTAAATATACTTTTTGAACAAACATAAAATATGAATATGCTTTTAATTACATTTGTCACGGTATGATGGGGTATAACAATAGCTGTACGCCATTGATGCTCTTTCAGGGTAGCAGTGCTTGGCATTGACCCCAGTCATATAAACTTAAAGGGAAAGTGTGCTTTCTAATACATTCTCCCTCTTATGATGAAGTGTAATGATAGCTGCAGGCAATTAATAATACTAAATAATACAACATGACTCATTCAAATTCTGAATACAAATAAACTCAATAATCCTTCAAATAAATTAGAAGGATGGATGGAAGTCCATCTGTGATCTGACAGGATGATATATGAGCTCCACACTGATAGAAATGGAGAACCTGGTGTACCTGATCCAGGGGCTGGTTTCGAAATCTCTAAATGGTAATTTCATAGGTCAGTATGTGTAATGCTAAAAGTATTGAGGGAGAAAGAAGATGAGGGGGTTGAAATGATAAATGCACTGAAAGTGTACTTTCCTTAAAATATCCATATTTTTATATACCTTTTGGGTGCATGACTTTTCAATTTATTATATGACAGCTAGAGGCCAAGGAAGCCAGGAAAACCTTCTTCTGGAAATCATTTCCCAGTTGTATAGATCATTATGAGGTCTAATGCTTTTGACAAAAAAAGTGGAAAGCTCATGCAAATACACCCATACTGCTTACTGTGGTGAGAGACCTTAAAAAACAATTTGTTTTAGTGGACCTCCAAAGTTTTCATGTATTGTACTGGAAAAAAATAAGCTTGAGCCAATCAGAAAAATTAAAATAAAGATGGTAAACAGATGGGAAGTATTGTCATTGACAAGGCATATATTTCTGAAAATTGTTATTAAGAGAGAATGTTGCTTGTTTGTTTAGCCACATTTAACAATGTTTGGCATGTATAGTGGGCCCTTGAAAGGTTCATTCATGCACTATTGCAGGGCTCAAAATGTCAAGTCTTGAGCTACTAGCCAGGCCTTAAGAGTTATTAGCCACCAGTGGCCCCACCCAACCCCTTCCCTGCCCCACCTCTAATTCTGCCCCTAAACATGCCCTCATAAATTATCTCATGAAATTACACTGTTAAGTGTTTTATGCAAAATAAAGGTACAAAAATAAATATTAACAACTTTAACAATATTGACATAAAGCAATGTAAACATAAAATAAGTGCTTTAAATCAATAGGGAAACAAAATGACACACAGTGCGGTGGTCAGCAGTGTGATGCATATTGCAAGGAGAGAGGTACGGACTGTAGGAAGGGAGGGAGGAAGGGAGAAAGGGAGGGAGGGAGGGAGGAAGGAAGGAAGGAAGGAAGGAAGGAAGGAAGGAAGGAAGGAAGGGGAGTGAAGGGAAGAAGGAAGGAAGGATGAACAGAAGGAAGGGAAGAAAGAGAGGGGATAGAAGAATGGAGGGAGAATGGAAGGAGGGAAGGAAGGAAGGAAGGTCGGTCAGACTTATGCGGCTCTGTCATAACAGGACTTCCGGCTACTCTGTATAATATATCCCACCCACACATCTTCCTCTTTGAAGCTGCATGGACTGGAGTGCGGGCTGGAACAGGGGAAGGCAGGGCAGTGTGGAGGATAGGGAGAGGGATGGGCACTGAGGAGTACAAAGGGGGAACATGGAAATAAACAGGATCGGGGATGATCGGTACAGCAGTGGGGGCAGTTTCAAGCAGTGATCTACCTGTATGACATTGAACAAAGCATCTGGGAGCCACTTCTCCTCCTCTCCCTCCACTTCTCCTCTTTCAGCTGCTTCATTGAAAGTCATACAGGGAGATCGCTGCTTCTAACTGCCCCCACTGCTGCCCCTTCCACACACTCCAAGTTCTGACGCTGCTCGCCACCATGTAATTGCCACTCATCCAATGCAAGTGGGCGAGTGGAAGTTTTGAGGGCTTGACTATTGCACGGTAAGACAAATGTTATTTAATATGAAAAACAGAGAATATGTAGATGCTTTTTATTTGAACACAAGAAAAAGTGTAAATGCAGATGTTTTGTCCTTTGAAAATAGTTTACCCATGGTTCAATATAAACTTTTAAAAGATGCCTCTGATTTTCTATTTTAGCCAGAACAGCATCTTCTTTGTTTCTCTAACTTATTTTCACTTGGTGATAGCATCTGACTTTGGTGAGTGCCTGTCTAGGTGAGTGCTTCCTAATTTGTCACTGAAGTCTGGATGCAATAACAAACCGAGGATAAATAAAGTATTTATACTGTGTATGTATATATATATATTCAGCTCATGGGGAGTTTGTCAAACCCATCATTAAGTCTGAAAACTGTGAACTTAAATCTAAACCCTATTGAAGTATATGGGGGAGATTTTTAACATAATTTCTGGCCATTGTCAAGGCTAATAGGCATTAGGATTTGTTAAGCAAAGGGGAAACTTGACACTGTCATTGGGAACAGGCCCAAAGCTAAATAAATAAATACATACATAAACAAACAAAATACATAGAAATAAAAATATTGTACAGCTGGGTGAGGTTCCTCCTTTTAATGCACCATCCTTTCAAATACATTGTACATGTTTGGGAGATACCTAAAGCTCTATGGGGTCATAGTACAGTTGTCGTGGACAGCATCAATGACACTATATTCTACCATTACACTTTTTTCATGTGAAATTTGTTACCTTTAGAATATTGCTTGGCCTAAATACAGCAGTAGCACCCCAATCTATATAACAGTATAACCATGTAGAGGATTTACAGCTCTTCAAAGCCTGCATCTGGAATTACTAAGGACAACATTACTGCAAGTTCTATGATTCTGGTAGTCTTGAACAGGGTAAGTTTACACACAATATTCCAATCATGGCATATAACACTCTTCTAATTTCATACTCCTTCTCATTTTTTCATTTTCTTTAAAGTTATTTTCTTCCACACTGTTATCAGTTTACAAAATACAAATACACTTGAGAAGCTAACTACACCCCACTGAAATTGTTGACTTTTTCAGCATATTTGAACAAACAAAAATCAGTTCCTTATTCAAAGGGTGCCTACAGATAAAGGAGATGCCTGAACATGTGACATAAAATTTACATGGTGTATTGATTATCATAATCAACATTTACAAAAATGTAGATTTGTTGTGTGAAAAAAAGAAAGTACTCTACATTTACCACTACTTCAAATATATTACATTATATTCAGATCTTCCAGATTAGGTGACAATTTGTGAAGAGCATAACTGGTTTCAGGTGCCAAACTCAAACCCCATTTAAATCAATGGGAACCGAATCTGTGAAATTAAAATGCTATTTCTAGAGCTCACGAGCAACATGGGATAGTGAGCTCTGTCCTGGGGAACATGTACCAGAGCAAAAAAAAAAAAAATCCATTCAGCCAGGAGCAATGCTTTTTTTTTAATGCTTAAGGGTTAGTTCACCTTTACTAAAAAACTGCCAATGCAGATAATGGACATCCACAGACTAAAAATAAATTGTGCAGTGCTGACTAAAGTTGAATAATGCACTTGCTATAGATGTAGGCCATTTAGGTACCTTCTGATGCCTGACTAGATTACTCCCAGGACATTGCTAGGATGTTGCTAAGTGAGGCCTAGTCATTACTGCTCACTTCCTCCATCACAGGAGTGAACTCAGACTCTGAGCTCAGAAGTACTGAAAGAAGGAGCATATGAGGGGTTTGAATCAGAGAAAAAGCTCACTTCTGTGATGGTGGAGATGAGCAATAATGTCCCAGCAACATCCTGGGACTTTTTTAGTCAGGCTTGGGGGGGGGGGGGTAGTATGTAAATAGCCTACACCTATTTCCAGGGCATGATTCAACTTTAGAGTTTCACAATTTGTTTTTAATCACAAACACCCCTTACCTGCATAGACAGTTTTTTCTTTGTAAAGGTGAACCCTTTAAAGTGAAACATTAAAAATGTCCAATTCATTTAAATAACATCCATGAGGGTATCTTAATCCTGCTTGTGAAGGTGTTCACCTCTGTGATGTACAGAAAGTGCTGTAGCAGCTGCAAAGGAAAACAGTTTAAAAGTTGCTGGCAAACTCTTGACAGCTCCTTTGTTTAAAAAAGCACACAACCCCCCCTAAGGTTCACCTATGTAATTTGGGGGGCATGCTTTTGTTTTTAAGAAGCTGACAATAAATGTAATTTGCCGCAATTTAAACTATTCCTTTTTTTTTCTTTTAAATGTCATTTTTTTTCTATAGCACATCCTACAGCAAAAAAGGAAAGAAATAGCCCTATTGAGACCTATTGGATTTTTAAGGGGGTGCCTAACACAAAAAAAACCAATAAAAATGTATGAGGTCCCCAGAAAATCTATACCAGACGCTTTGGGTTTAATGCAGATTTCAAAGGGGGTTTAATGCAAATAAAAGCTAGAAAGGTGTGCGGTCACCCAAATATTCATGCCAGACCCTTAGGCTCCATGAGCAGGGCCCTCCTATTCCTTCTGTACTGAAATGTATTGTTATTGTACTGTCTCCCATTATATTGTAAAGCGCAAACTGTTGGAGCTATATAAATCCTGAATAATAATAATAATATTATGAGCATGAAGCCTGGCTAGCCAGGAAAAGGGGGCAAGAGTGCACCCCACCCCTCCTGAACCATACCAGGCCACATGCCCTCAACATGGGGGTGTGACTTGCCAGGGTGGCCTCTTTTCCACAACTCTGGCCCAGTGGTTGTGGGGGTTTGAGAGCAGAGGCTTATCAGAATCTGGAGCTCCCCTTTAACAATAAAGGGGCACCCATATGCTACCCCCATATAACTGAGTATTGGGCACATAGTACCCCTACTCATTCACAATGTCACTGGTTGTTAAGGACTCAGCAGTGCCTGCACTCGGCAGTGTCCCCAACAACCATTGACAGCGTGAAGCTCTCGTGTATAATAGCGGTAGTATGATCTTTATTATACATGATATTCTGCTTCCTCCAAATGGGTAAATGTTTGGGCATTCGGCTGAATGTCCACACAGTTAAAGTTTGGTCCAAACCTATGTTCAGACCAAACCCTGGGCTCTTTCCTACTAACAATATTTAGGATTACCCTAGGGAGTGTACAGATGGAACTTGTCTTATTTAAATCACTGAAAACTACTGTCTGGTTTTCTCTTTTTGCTAGTAATGTGTGTGGAGTGATCATCAGAGTTCTTTGACACAGGATTAACATGCATGTTTTGCACAGACTGTAGACAGCATTTCAGAAGAACTGCATACCAATTTTGAAGTAATATGGTGGAAATAGAATGGCTTGGAGTTCCTCTACTGTTTCAGGGCCTGGGGAGCTTGCCTTCAGCAACTCAACTAATAATTTAACATCTTATAAAAGTGTGCTTTATGAAAATGTGAGGACATCTGTCCAAAGTTTGAAATTGAGCCAGAAATGTATTTTTCAACATAATAATGACCTGAAGCACACTAGCAAATCCATCAAAGAAAGGCCCAGAAAGATAAAATGGGAGGTTATAGACTGGTCTCGTTGAAGTCCCAAACTGGGTCCTATTGAAATTTTGTGGAATTGAAACAGGAATTTTATGCAGGGAAACCAGCAAACATTTTGCAGCTAGAGAAAGTATGTATGGAGGAGCAGTCAAAAATTTAACCAAATTAATGTCAGAGCCTGGTGCACAATTATGCTAAAGGGAACAATGCCATCTTCTGAAGCAAAGACTGGACTTGCCTCAGAAGCTGCCTATAGATAAAAGTGACATATATATTTTTTTTAGATATGTCACTTTTATCTGTAGGCACAGGTTGAATGAATATCTAATGCATGCCTGTTCAAGTATATGGAAAAAGGCAACAATTTCTATGGGGTGTGCTTACCTTTTCAGGTGTCTGTATTACAACTCAAAAGCATCAAGTTAATATGATGTAGGGTGAATGATTGCATTAAAAAAGCGCTAATAAAAGAATCATGCTTTTCATCTGTTATTTTGTACAGTTATCTATATTTTATTAGAACATCAGAAAGACTAAAATACATGCTGTTCAGAGGCAGTTATAGTGCACGCATATGCAACGCCAACTTCAAAGAGGGTTGATTGATTGATACATTTTGGCAGTTGTCATTTCAAAATATTATGTAGATATGAGCTTAGACCTAGATTTATCAAAGTGAATTATGACCTATATGCAGCTGGAATATAAAACTTAGAGAAGAATAAATAAACTTTAGATAAGGGAGGCATTTGCTAAGGCATATACTGTATTGATTAAATGATGTACCTAGCACTGCAGGTTGCACTCATCAGTTCTAAGCAAGACACAAAGTTAACTATATATTAATAAATCTGATCTTAATCTTGCCCAAACTTGGGAGCATGCATCCAAATAAACAGTGGCTCATGGTATATTCATTATACCTTTGTAAAACATTTCAGATAATTCAGAATGTTTCAGAAATTTAACATAACAATAACAGTGGCTTAGTGGCATGGGTTCGATTCCCGACCATGGCGCCTCCTGTATGGAGTTTGCATGTTCTCCCTGTGCTTGCGTGGGTTTCCTCAGGGTGCCCCGGATTCCTCCCACACTCCAAAGACATGCTGGTAGGTTAATTGGATCCTGTATAAATTGGCCCTAATATGTGTATGTACGAATGTGAGTTAGGGACCTTAGATTGTGCACCCCGTGAGGGTTAGGGACTGACGTGAATGTTCAATATATATAAGTGTAAAGCGCTGCGTAAATTGACAGCCCTATATAAGTACCTGAAATGAATAAATTCCTTCAAGAGAGAAACCCTTTAGCAGCTAGCTATGAAGTACACATGTGCTAACATACTTTACACTTTAGTATACTGTTATTCATCATCAGGCAGCATGACCTTTACTTAAAGTGTTAGTTCAATTTTACAGTTAATCTATAAGGTGACCTAACATTGGAACCCCCCCCTTACCCCCCCCCCCTCCCCTGTACTAAAGTCCTGCAATCCTTCACTGTCAGACAACAGCATGCCCTTTCTCCAGTTCAGGGATTTGAAAAGAGAAGTGCTACTGAATTGGTCCCTTGGATTCCACTAACTGTTGTAGGACAGCCTGGAGTGTGTTTCCTCTCAAGGGCCTAACACTGACAGCTTGGAACATTGTCCCCTGATAACATTTCTTGAAGTCTTCCTTGACTTAATTAGGTGTGACATGCTCCTTTATTTTAACCTGGGAAAACTTTAGTGTAGTTATGACAGATTTTATGGGCTAAATTTTAAGTGTAATTGCCAACTCTAACTGCAAAGGACATAAACTTACATCAACACCTCCACCTGCAGAATCATTAACTGATCTGCCTGCAGCTTTAGTGGCCTCAGAGCCTTCAATTGTGGATTCATTTTGACAGCCCTGCACTATTTTATATATGGGTTATTGGATGTTTCATGTCTTATTTTCAGTATGAGTCTCCTATCAGTGAGCATCCAGAAAAATATTTTCTTGAAATGTTGGACTGCAGAACTGGTATGTAAAAAGCACTGAATGGCCTTTCAAAGGTGAACATCTCTTTGGAACTGTCTTGAACACACTCATTAATGTGATACTGTACAGAGAAGTGTTAAATGCCATAATTCATTCACATAAATCAGATATACAGTTTATGATGCCACTGTGATTTTTTTAAATCCTCTACATCCCTATTAATACAGTACTGTTGTGTGGTCACATGATTTTTGCCTGTTCTTTGACATCTGCAGGGGGAGATCCTTGGGAGGGGCTTACTTCAGTTAGAATCTGCCTGAACAGCACTGATTGGTGCTGTACCAGTCACATGACTAAAAAGAGAATTCAGAAGAGCAATCAAATTAAATTGCAAATATGAAAAAAATATAAAAAACTGTTTTATAGCTCCATATAAATCTTTTTTGAACTTCAAATGTGTTTTTTTTTAAATTTTCCGAAATCATGAATAGATAGGCACATACTGAATACAACATATGTCAAATAATAACAATGTGCTCTCCCAACACCAGCTCTTTGGCATAAGTGCACAAGATTTTGAGTGAACCAGCTTTACTATCTGGAGCATTATCCATCTTATGGACACTTGGAGATATATCTTGGGAAGAGCCTAGAATTGGGTATCCATTAATTATTTGTTTGCCCAAGGTCATGTGACCATCCACCTGGGGGTCTATAACCTCTGTTCCTTGGAGAGCCAATTACAAAAAATTTAAATCAGGAGGTCTATCCCATGAGAGCCTTCAGTTGGGAATCCACATAATACTTGGCCGTAGAGCGTTATTTGACCACCTTAACATGGGTCAATAATTTCCCACGAGTGATGAATTCATCTGTTGCACACATGTGGTGGAAAAGGATTTTTTTTTTAACTCCAGGACATCCTCATATGGGACTGTTATTCACTCTCCAAATTTACATTTCTTTTGGACTTTAAGTTATCCTGTACCAATTCATCACCCATATGGTGTTGGGAGAACACTTTGTTATTATTTGACATATGTTGTATTGAGTAAGCGCCTATCTATTCACAATTTGGTACATTAAGTGTTTATTCACTATTTAGGGCAGCTGCTATCAGTGCCTGTAAAAGGCAGGTATCACTAATACTTGAGTAATCTATGATTAACACATATACCTGATTTTGTAGGCGCCATGATATTGCTTTGTACACTTATTTTTTTTCTTGTCAAATCTGTTTATTAAGTTTTAACAAAATAGTAGGTAACAGTCATGAACCATCAGTTACAAAGGTACAGGGTGAGTAAAAACTCATCAATTGATACAACTGGTGAACAATGTGATTTTGGGCTCTACATTGGCAAAATGCTTGATAATCAGTAAGCAATTGCATTCAAGAGCCTGTATAGAGAATGACTGGAAACCATTATATGTGGGTATGACAGTTTCCAGTAACATTAGAAATAGAGAAGAGCGAAGTATTCAAAAATTTGATTCGACTGATTCGGCGAATTCGTGGAAAAATTTCGATTCGAGTCGAATATATTCGCTGTGAATTTAACTTAAAAAAGGGTGTTTCTAGGCTTCAGAGAGACTTAATATTAGTGCTGAACACTGTACCTTTAATTTAAATGCCCTTGGAGTCTGCTGGGGAAGAGAAATAATACTGTCAGGCAGTATGACATGCAGATGAGTGCCGTCGATCTTAGAATCACCGCACACTTCACTCATTTGGGCAGTCACGGGGCCAAAACCAGAGTGTGGAGCCACAGTGTGGCGGTGGAGGCAGCAGCAATGGGAGGCCATACAGCACCCTATGACAAAAATGGAAACCACCAGCAGTGTGAGGAGACCTGAAAGTGGCACATGGCAGAGTGTGGCGATAGAGACAGCAGCAATGGGAGGCCGTACAGGGACCCATGACACACTCTGGACCTGGCAGCAGCATGAGGAGGCGGTACAGGGGCCCATGGCAGATTACGGGCCTGGCAGCAGCATGAGGAGTCGGTACGGGGGCCCATGGCAGATTACGGGCCTGGCAGCAGCAATGGGAGGCCGTACAGGGACCCATGACACACTCTGGACCTGGCAGCAGCATGGGGAGGCGGTACAGGGGCCCATGACAGATTACGGGCCTGGCAGCAGCATGAGGAGTCGGTACGGGGGCCCATGACACACTCTGGACCTGGCAGCAGCATGAGGAGGCGGTACAAGGGCGCATGACAGATTACGAGCCTGGCAGCAGCAACTTGGACAGGAGGACGTTCAGCTTCTGCACCGTCTGGTGCGTGCTCGCAAACTGTTGTCTCTTGGAAACGGATTCCAAGAAAGACTGCTGACGGAATCCGTGAAGAGGAGTAGCAGGAGAAGGAGCATCTGAACGAGCGGAATATGCCAACAAGCGACAACAGGGGCCCATGACAGATTACGGGCCTGGCAGCAGCATGAGGAGTCGGTACGGGGGCCCATGGCAGATTAGGGGCCTGGCAGCAGCTATGGGAGGCCCGTAATCTGCCAGCACCCTATGACAAAAAATGGAACCCACCAGCAGTGTGAGGAGACCTGAAAGTGGCACATGGCAGAGTGTGGCGATGGAGACAGCAGCAATGGGAGGCCGTACAGGGACCCATGAGAGACTCTGGACCTGGCAGCAGCATGAGGAGGCGGTATAGGGGCCCATGGCAGATTAGGGGCCTGGCAGCAGCAATGGGAGGCCCATAATCTGCCAGCACCCTATGACAAAAAATGGAATACACCAGCAGTGTGAGGAGACCTGAAAGTGGCACATGGCAGAGTGTGGCGATGGAGACAGCAGCAATGGGAGGCCGTACAGGGACCCATGAGAGACTCTGGACTTGGCAGCAGCATGAGGAGGCGGTATAGGGGCCCATGGCAGATTAGGGGCCTGGCAGCAGCTATGGGAGGCCCATAATCTGCCAGCACCCTATGACAAAAAATGTAACACACCAGCAGTGTGAGGAGACCTGAAAGTGGCACATGTTTGGGGCATGATTCATGGCGGATTTAGTCAGTTGTGTCAGGAACTGGTGGTTTGAAATCCAGACTAATCCACGCCTGATTCATTTTCACAAACGTCAGTCTCTCCACACTTTGGGTGGACAGTCGTGTCCTCCGCGGAGTTACAATACCTCCTGCCGCACTAAACACGCGCTCCGATGCCACGCTACTGGCCGGGCATGACAGCCTTTCAAGGGCAAATTCAGCTAGTTGGGGCCAAAGGTCAAGTTTCATTGCCCAGTAGTCAAGGGGATTGTCTACCTCGGTTGGCAGGGTGCTGTCCAAGTAGGCCTAAGCCTGTTGTTTGAGGTCCTGCTCCAGGTCCACCTGATGCTGCTGCTGCTGCTGCTGCTGCTGCGGCTGGTTAGTAGTTTCCTCACTGCGCTGGTGAAGAAAGCTACTCATCATCGACTGCAGACTGAGGCAGCCGCTGCTGGTGGAGCTGCCACTGCTCCTACCACCCCACCCCTCCCCTGCTGCCATGGCAGCGGAACGCGAGCGCACAGGGCCCACAGTGTCTGAGGATGGACGTTGGCGCACAAAGGCAGAGACCAACTGACTACATAGGTGGTTTTTATAGTACGTTATTTTGGCCTCCCTCTCAGCAGGTGTGAAAAAGGCCACCATTTTTGAACGGTAGCGAGGGTCCAACAAGGTGGACAGCCAAAAGTCATCCCTCTGTCTGATGGTTATTATTCGGCTGTCGCTACGCAAGCAACTGAGCATGCTATGGGCCATTTGTGCCAAGGAATGCGAGGGACTCCCTGCCTCCATCTCCACAGCATACTGCCACGGTGCGTCTGGGTCCTCTGTCTCCTCCTCCTCCTCCTCTACCAGATGCTCCTGCTCCTCCACTCCTGTCCGCTGAGTGGAAAAACCACCCATTTCACTCAATAATTCCTGAGCACAAATGTCCTCCTCTACCTCCTCCTCTTCTTCCTGTCCTGCCCCCACAGGGGTCATGTGGCGTTGAGATCTGTGCGCCACGTCTACCGCACCCTGACCAGCCATTGTTAACAGCATTTGTTCCAGGACGTGCAACAGAGGAATGACGTCGTTCATCCCATAGTCCTGCCGACTCACGAATAGCGTGGCCTCCTCAAAGGGCCTGAGCAAGCGCAGGTGTCACGCATGAGCTGCCAATGGCTGACATCTAAGTTACACAGGGAGTACCTTTATCCGCTTTTAACATCAGGAAATCTGTGATGGCCTTTCGCTGTTCGTAAAGGCGGTCTAACATATGTAGGGTTGAATTCCACCTTGTTGCAACGTCACAGCATGAGGAGTCGGTACGGGGGCCCATGGCAGATTACGTGCCTAGCAGCAGCAATGGGAGGCCCGTAATCTGCCAGCACCCTATGTCAAAAAATTCAACACACCAGCAGTGTGAGGAGACCTGAAAGTGGCACATGGCAGAGTGTGGCTATGGAGACAGCAGCAATGGGAGGCCGTACAGGGACCCATGACACACTCTGGACTTGGCAGCAGCATGAGGAGGCGGTATAGGGGCCCATGGCAGATTAGGGGCCTGGCAGCAGCTATGGGAGGCCCGTAATCTGCCAGCACCCTATGTCAAAAAATTCAACACACCAGCAGTGTGAGGAGACCTGAAAGTGGCACATGGCATGAGACACTGTGGACCTGGCAGCAGCATGAGGAGGCGGTATAGGGGCCCATGGCAGATTAGGGGCCTGGCAGCAGCTATGGGAGGCCCGTAATCTGCCAGCACCCTATGTCAAAAAATTGAACACACCAGCAGTGTGAGGAGACCTGAAAGTGGCACATGGCAGAGTGTGGTGATGGAGACAGCAGCAATGGGAGGCCGTACAGGGACCCATGAGAGACTCTGGACCTGGCAGCAGCATGAGGAGGCAGTATATAGGGGCCCATGGCAGATTAGGGGCCTGGCAGCAGCTATAGGAGGCCCGTAATCTGCCAGCACCCTATGTCAAAAAATTCTACACACCAGCAGTGTGAGGAGACCTGAAAGTGGCACATGGCAGAGTGTGGCGATGGAGACAGCAGCAATGGGAGGCCGTACAGGGACCCATGAGAGACTCTGGACTTGGCAGCAGCATGAGGAGGCGGTATATAGGGGCCCATGGCAGATTAGGGGCCTGGCAGCAGCTATGGGAGGCCCGTAATCTGCCAGCACCTTATGTCAAAAAATTCTACACACCAGCAGTGTGTGAGGAGACCTGAAAGTGGCACATGGCAGAGTGTGGCGATGGAGACAGCAGCAATGGGAGGCCGTAGAGGGACCCATGAGAGACTGTGGACCTGGCAGCAGCATGAGGAGGCGGTATATAGGGGCCTATGGCAGATTAGGGGCCTGGCAGCAGCTATAGGAGGCCCGTAATCTGCCAGCACCCTATGTCAAAAAATTCAACACACCAGCAGTGTGAGGAGACCTGAAAGTGGCACATGGCATGAGACACTGTGGACCTGGCAGCAGCATGAGGAGGCGGTATATAGGGGCCCATGGCAGATTAGGGGCCTGGCAGCAGCTATGGGAGGCCCGTAATCTGCCAGCACCCTATGTCAAAAAATTGAACACACCAGCAGTGTGAGGAGACCTGAAAGTGGCACATGGCAGAGTGTGGCGATGGAGACAGCAGCAATGGGAGGCCGTACAGGGACCCATGAGAGACTCTGGACCTGGCAGCAGCATGAGGAGGCGGTATATAGGGGCCCATGGCAGATTAGGGGCCTGGCAGCAGCTATAGGAGGCCCGTAATCTGCCAGCACCCTATGTCAAAAAATTCTACACACCAGCAGTGTGAGGAGACCTGAAAGTGGCACATGGCAGAGTGTGGCGATGGAGACAGCAGCAATGGGAGGCCGTACAGGGACCCATGAGAGACTCTGGACTTGGCAGCAGCATGAGGAGGCGGTATATAGAGGCCCATGGCAGATTAGGGGCCTGGCAGTAGCTATAGGAGGCCCGTAATCTGCCAGCACCCTATGTCAAAAAATTCTACACACCAGCAGTGTGAGGAGACCTGAAAGTGGAACATGGCAGAGTGTGGCAATGGAGACAGCAGCAATGGGAGGCCGTACAGGGACCCATGAGAGACTCTGGACTTGGCAGCAGCATGAGGAGGCGGTATATAGGGGCCCATGGCAGATTAGGGGCCTGGCAGCAGCTATGGGAGGCCCGTAATCTGCCAGCACCCTATGTCAAAAAATTCTACACACCAGCAGTGTGTGAGGAGACCTGAAAGTGGCACATGGCAGAGTGTGGCGATGGAGACAGCAGCAATGGGAGGCCGTACAGGGACCCATGACAGACTCTGGACCTGGCAGCAGCATGAGGAGGCGGTATATAGGGGCCCATGGCAGATTAGGGGCCTGGCAGCAGCTATGGGAGGCCCGTAATCTGCCAGCACCCTATGTCAAAAAATTCTACACACCAGCAGTGTGTGAGGAGACCTGAAAGTGGCACATGGCAGAGTGTGGCGATGGAGACAGCAGCAATGGGAGGCCGTACAGGGACCCATGAGAGACTCTGGACTTGGCAGCAGCATGAGGAGGCGGTATAGGGGCCCATGGCAGATTAGGGGCCTGGCAGCAGCAATGGGAGGCCCGTAATCTGCCAGCACCCTATGTCAAAAAATTCTACACACCAGCAGTGTGTGAGGAGACCTGAAAGTGGCACATGGCAGAGTGTGACGATGGAGACAGCAGCAATGGGAGGCCGTACAGGGACCCATGACAGACTCTGGACCTGGCAGCAGCATGAGGAGGCGGTATATAGGGGCCTATGGCAGATTAGGGGCCTGGCAGCAGCTATAGGAGGCCCATAATCTGCCAGCACCCTATGTCAAAAAATTCAACACACCAGCAGTGTGAGGAGACCTGAAAGTGGCACATGGCATGAGACACTGTGGACCTGGCAGCAGCATGAGGAGGCGGTATATAGGGGCCCATGGCAGATTAGGGGCCTGGCAGCAGCTATGGGAGGCCCGTAATCTGCCAGCACCCTATGTCAAAAAATTCAACACACCAGCAGTGTGTGAGGAGACCTGAAAGTGGCACATGGCAGAGTGTGGGGATGGAGACAGCAGCAATGGGAGGCCGTACAGGGACCCATGAGAGACTCTGGACCTGGCAGCAGCATGAGGAGGCGGTATATAGGGGCCTATGGCAGATTAGGGGCCTGGCAGCAGCTATAGGAGGCCCGTAATCTGCCAGCACCCTATGTCAAAAAATTCTACACACCAGCAGTGTGAGGAGACCTGAAAGTGGCACATGGCATGAGACACTGTGGACCTGGCAGCAGCATGAGGAGGCGGTATATAGGGGCCCATGGCAGATTAGGGGCCTGGCAGCAGCTATGGGAGGCCCGTAATCTGCCAGCACCCTATGTCAAAAAATTCTACACACCAGCAGTGTGTGAGGAGACCTGAAAGTGGCACATGGCAGAGTGTGGCGATGGAGACAGCAGCAATGGGAGGCCGTACAGGGACCCATGAGAGACTCTGGACTTGGCAGCAGCATGAGGAGGCGGTATAGGGGCCCATGGCAGATTAGGGGCCTGGCAGCAGCAATGGGAGGCCCGTAATCTGCCAGCACCCTATGTCAAAAAATTCTACACACCAGCAGTGTGTGAGGAGACCTGAAAGTGGCACATGGCAGAGTGTGGCGATGGAGACAGCAGCAATGGGAGGCCGTACAGGGACCCATGACAGACTCTGGACCTGGCAGCAGCATGAGGAGGCGGTATATAGGGGCCTATGGCAGATTAGGGGCCTGGCAGCAGCTATAGGAGGCCCATAATCTGCCAGCACCCTATGTCAAAAAATTCTACACACCAGCAGTGTGAGGAGACCTGAAAGTGGCACATGGCATGAGACACTGTGGACCTGGCAGCAGCATGAGGAGGCGGTATATAGGGGCCCATGGCAGATTAGGGGCCTGGCAGCAGCTATGGGAGGCCCGTAATCTGCCAGCACCCTATGTCAAAAAATTCAACACACCAGCAGTGTGTGAGGAGACCTGAAAGTGGCACATGGCAGAGTGTGGCGATGGAGACAGCAGCAATGGGAGGCCGTACAGGGACCCATGAGAGACTCTGGACTTGGCAGCAGCATGAGGAGGCGGTATAGGGGCCCATGGCAGATTAGGGGCCTGGCAGCAGCAATGGGAGGCCCGTAATCTGCCAGCACCCTATGTCAAAAAATTCTACACACCAGCAGTGTGTGAGGAGACCTGAAAGTGGCACATGTTTGAGGCATGATTCATGGCGGATTTAGTCAGTTGTGTCAGGAACTGGTGGTTTGAAATCCAGACTAATCCACGCCTGATTCATTTTCACAAACGTGAGTCTCTCCACACTTTGGGTGGACAGTCGTGTCCTCCGCGGAGTTACAATACCTCCTGCCGCACTAAACACGCGCTCCGATGCCACGCTACTGGCCGGGCATGACAGCCTTTCAAGGGCAAATTCAGCTAGTTGGGGCCAAAGGTCAAGTTTCGTTGACCAGTAGTCAAGGGGATTGTCTACCTCGGTTGGCAGGGTGCTGTCCAAGTAGGCCCAAGCCTGTTGTTTGAGGTCCTGCTCCAGGTCCACCTGATGCTGCTGCTGCTGCTGCTGCGGCTGGTTAGTAGTTTCCTCACTGCGCTGGTGAAGAAAGCTACTCATCATCGACTGCAGACTGAGGCAGCCGCTGCTGGTGGAGCTGCCACTGCTCCTACCACCCCACCCCTCCCCTGCTGCCATGGCAGCGGAACGCGAGCGCACAGGGCCCACAGTGTCTGAGGATGGACGTTGGCGCACAAAGGCAGAGACCAACTGACTACATAGGTGGTTTTTATAGTACGTTATTTTGGCCTCCCTCTCAGCAGGTGTGAAAAAGGCCACCATTTTTGAACGGTAGCGAGGGTCCAACAAGGTGGACAGCCAAAAGTCATCCCTCTGTCTGATGGTTATTATTCGGCTGTCGCTACGCAAGCAACCGAGCATGCTATGGGCCATTTGTGCCAAGGAATGCGAGGGACTCCCTGCCTCCATCTCCACAGCATACTGCCACGGTGCGTCTGGGTCCTCTGTCTCCTCCTCCTCCTCCTCTACCAGATGCTCCTGCTCCTCCACTCCTGTCCGCTGAGTGGAAAAACCACCCATTTCACTCAATAATTCCTGAGCACAAATGTCCTCCTCTACCTCCTCCTCTTCTTCCTGTCCTGCCCCCACAGGGGTCATGTGGCGTTGAGATCTGTGCGCCACGTCTACCGCACCCTGACCAGCCATTGTTAACAGCATTTGTTCCAGGACGTGCAACAGAGGAATGACGTCGTTCATCCCATAGTCCTGCCGACTCACGAATAGCGTGGCCTCCTCAAAGGGCCTGAGCAAGCGCAGGTGTCACGCATGAGCTGCCAATGGCTGACATCGAAGTTACACAGGGGAGTACCTTTATCCGCTTGTAACATCAGGAAATCTGTGATGGCCTTTCGCTGCTCGTAAAGGCGGTCTAACATGTGTAGGGTTGAATTCCACCTTGTTGCAACGTTGCAGATCAGGCGATGATGTGGAATTCCGTTCTGCCGCTGCAGCTCAAGGAGGGTGTGCTTTGCGGTGTAGGAATGGCTGAAATGCATGCAAAGTTTACGTGACATTTTAAGGATGTCTTGCAGTGGGATGGTGGATTTTAGGAACCGCTTGACAACCAGATTGAACACGTGAGCCATGCATGGCGCATGGCACAACCTTCCTTGACGCAGAGCAGACACCATGTTCTTTCCGTTGTCGGTCAACATGGTTCCGATTTTCAGTTTGCGCGGAGACAGCCATCTGTCGATTTCTCTGTTCATTACACTCAGAAGTTCCTCCCCTGTGTGACTACGTTCGCCAAGGCATACCAGGTGCAGAACAGCGTGACACCGTTGCGCCCTGCACATGTGATATGCCGGTCGGGTAATGGGACTTGGCACGGGGGTGGCGGCTGAGGACACGGCGGAAGAAGAGTTGGTAGAGGCGGACATCTTTGCCGGACCAAGGACGTGCAAACGTGGAGGCAAAAGCGGCGTGACCTGTCCAAGTTGCTGGTGCGGCTGTGACGGCACCACGTTCACCCAGTGGGCCGTAAATGACATGTACTGTCCCTGACCGTAGTTACAGCTCCACACGTCGGCGCTGCCGTGCACTTTGGCAGAGACCGACATGCTCAAAGACTGGCCCACCATGTCTTCTACATGTGAATGCAGGGCTGGCACTGCCTTTTTGGCGAAGAAATGACGGCTTGGCACTCTCCACCGCGGCGCGGCACAAGCCATCATTTCTCTGAAAGGTGCTGAGTCCACCACTTGGAAAGGGAGGGACTGCAGCACCAGCAACTTGGACAGGAGGACGTTCAGCTTTTGCACCGTCGGGTGCGTGCTCGCAAACTGTTGTCTCTTGGAAACGGATTCCAAGAAAGACTGCTGACGGAATCCGTGAAGAGGAGTAGCAGGAGAAGGAGCATCTGAACGAGCGGAAGATGCCAACGAGCGACAACTCCCCTCAGCAGAGGTGTTGGAGCCTTGACTGGCTGATGGAGGGCGATTGACGTCGGGTGACGGAGCAAGTAACGGAGCGGGTGATGGAGCAGGGGCTGGGGCGGGCAGAACCGCCGTATCTTTATCACGGTTTTCCCAGGCCACCAAATGGCGACGCTGCATATGCTTCCGCAACGCTGTAGTCCCAACATGGGCCCCCTGGCCACGCTTGACTTTCTGGCCACATAGTCGACATACGGCTACGTTTACTTCCTCGGGCGGCTTGACGAAAAATTGCCACACCGCCGAGTAGGAAACTTTGCCCCCGATACTCCTCACTGGCTGACTGCTGCTTCCTCCGTGCACACCGGCACCACTACTGGCCGTGGTGGTAGGCTGCAGTGGAGCTGGTGCTCTACTCCGTGGCCGTTTGGCTCCACTGACACTGCTTCCACTGACACTGCTGCGACCCTGCTGCTGTCTCCTGGGCAACCCACCGACTGTTTCGCTCACTGCCAAGCTGCCACCCTCTTCTCCTGATGATGCGGAAGAAATTGCCTGATGACGACGAGGCTGCCAAGTGCGATCAACCTCCTCATCATCAAGTAGGGTCTCCGCCTCACTACTAGCCCCCTCGGCTGCGTCTGGGTCAGGAGACAGACCTGTCTCTAGACCGGCTACCGGGCCACTCTCCTCGCCACTACTTCTTCGCCTGGCTGCTGAAAAGGCGGATGTCTCCCCCCGTTCCTGACCGCCCTCTGTTAGCTCTTCCTCACTGTACAGTGGGGCTGAGCCCACAGCATGCGATACTTCGCTTGGTGAGGGAACACCAAAGGACAGGGGCAGGTAGAGGACACGTGATTTCAGTGGGCTTGGTCCCGGGCCATGCCAACTAACGGTTGTGTCTGACGTACCCACCGACCGTTGGCTGTAGGTGTCAGAGGTGACCTGGGAAGAGGAAGACGACCGAGCCAACCAATCGATGACGGCAGGGTTGTCGGTGGAGACACGACCGCTGGATGACACCGGGAGCACTGGCCTCTGGCTGCGAATAGTGCTGCCTCGACCCCTTCCTCTGCTCGCTCCTAAAACATTGCCTCCTCTGCCACACCTCTGCATGTTGTCTGACATACTCTTTAATTAAACGATTCTGTGTCCCTGAGTAACAATTCTGTGTCCCTGAGTAACAATTCTGTGTCTGTGCGAGTAACAATTCTGTGGCCCTAAGTAACAGTTCTGTGGCCCTCAGTAACAATTCTGTGTCCCTGATTAACGTTTCTGTGGCCCCAAGTAACAGTTATGTGGCCCTCAGTAACAATTCTGTGTCTGTGCGAGTAACAATTCTGTGTCTGTGCGAGTAACAATTCTGTGGCCCTAAGTAACGGTTCTGTGGCCCTCAGTAACAGTTCTGTGTCCCTGTGTAACAATTCTGTGTCTGTGCGAGTAACAATTCTGTGGCCCTAAGTAACAGTTCTGTGGCCCTCAGTAACAATTCTGTGTCCCTGATTAACGTTTCTGTGGCCCCAAGTAACAGTTCTGTGGCCCTCAGTAACAATTCTGTGTCTGTGCGAGTAACAATTCTGTGTCTGTGCGAGTAACAATTCTGTGGCCCTAAGTAACAGTTCTGTGGCCCTCAGTAACAATTCTGTGTCTGTGCGAGTAAGAATTCTGTGTCTGTGTGAGTAACAATTCTGTGGCCCTAAGTAACAGTTCTGTGGCCCTCAGTAACAGTTCTGTGTCCCTGAGTAACAATTCTGTGTCTGTGCGAGTAACAATTCTGTGTCTGTGCGAGTAACAATTCTGTGGCCCTAAGTAACGGTTCTGTGGCCCTCAGTAACAGTTCTGTGTCCCTGTGTAACAGTTCTGTGTCTGTGCGAGTAACAATTCTGTGGCCCTAAGTAACAATTCTGTGGCCCTCAGTAACAATTCTGTGTCCCTGATTAACGTTTCTGTGGCCCCAAGTAACAGTTCTGTGGCCCTCAGTAACAATTCTGTGTCTGTGCGAGTAACAATTCTGTGTCTGTGCGAGTAACAATTCTGTGGCCCTAAGTAACAGTTCTGTGGCCCTCAGTAACAATTCTGTGTCCCTGATTAACGTTTCTGTGGCCCCAAGTAACAGTTCTGTGGCCCTCAGTAACAATTCTGTGTCTGTGCGAGTAACAATTCTGTGTCTGTGCGAGTAACAATTCTGTGGCCCTAAGTAACAGTTCTGTGGCCCTCAGTAACAGTTCTGTGTCCCTGAGTAACAATTCTGTGTCTGTGCGAGTAAGAATTCTGTGTCTGTGTGAGTAACAATTCTGTGGCCCTAAGTAACAGTTCTGTGGCCCTCAGTAACAGTTCTGTGTCCCTGAGT
This sequence comes from Staurois parvus, assembly GCF_062004578.1. Lineage (NCBI taxonomy): Eukaryota > Metazoa > Chordata > Amphibia > Anura > Ranidae > Staurois > Staurois parvus. The sequence goes on along the minus strand of NW_028318492.1, from coordinate 7,766,587 downwards.
AACAATTCTGTGTCTGTGCGAGTAACAATTCTGTGTCTGTGCGAGTAACAATTCTGTGTCTGTGCGAGTAACAATTCTGTGGCCCTAAGTAACGGTTCTGTGGCCCTCAGTAACAGTTCTGTGTCCCTGTGTAACAATTCTGTGTCTGTGCGAGTAACAATTCTGTGGCCCTAAGTAACAGTTCTGTGGCCCTCAGTAACAATTCTGTGTCCCTGATTAACGTTTCTGTGGCCCCAAGTAACAGTTCTGTGGCCCTCAGTAACAATTCTGTGTCTGTGCGAGTAACAATTCTGTGTCTGTGCGAGTAACAATTCTGTGGCCCTAAGTAACAGTTCTGTGGCCCTCAGTAACAATTCTGTGTCCCTGATTAACGTTTCTGTGGCCCCAAGTAACAGTTCTGTGGCCCTCAGTAACAATTCTGTGTCTGTGCGAGTAACAATTCTGTGTCTGTGCGAGTAACAATTCTGTGGCCCTAAGTAACAGTTCTGTGGCCCTCAGTAACAGTTCTGTGTCCCTGAGTAACAATTCTGTGTCTGTGCGAGTAAGAATTCTGTGTCTGTGCGAGTAACAATTCTGTGGCCCTAAGTAACAGTTCTGTGGCCCTCAGTAACAGTTCTGTGTCCCTGAGTAACAATTCTGTGTCTGTGCATGTAACAATTCTGTGTCTGTGCGAGTAACAATTCTGTGTCTGTGCGAGTAACAATTCTGTGGCCCTAAGTAACGGTTCTGTGGCCCTCAGTAACAGTTCTGTGTCCCTGTGTAACAATTCTGTGTCTGTGCGAGTAACAATTCTGTGGCCCTAAGTAACAGTTCTGTGGCCCTCAGTAACAATTCTGTGTCCCTGATTAACGTTTCTGTGGCCCCAAGTAACAGTTCTGTGGCCCTCAGTAACAATTCTGTGTCTGTGCGAGTAACAATTCTGTGTCTGTGCGAGTAACAATTCTGTGTCTGTGCGAGTAACAATTCTGTGGCCCTAAGTAACGGTTCTGTGGCCCTCAGTAACAGTTCTGTGTCCCTGTGTAACAATTCTGTGTCTGTGCGAGTAACAATTCTGTTGCCCTAAGTAACAGTTCTGTGGCCCTCAGTAACAATTCTGTGTCTGTGCGAGTAACAATTCTGTGGCCCTAAGTAACAGTTCTGTGGCCCTCAGTAACAATTCTGTGTCTGTCCCTGAGTAACAATTCTGTGGCCCTAACTAAAGTTTCTGTGGCCCTAAGTAACAATTCTCTGGCACTCAGTAACAATTCTGTCTGTCCCTGAGTAACAATTCTGTGGCCCTAATAACGTTTCTGTGGCCCTAAGTAACAATTATCTGGCACTCAGTAACAATTCTGTCTGTCCCTGAGTAACAATTCTGTGGCCCTAATAACGTTTCTGTGGCCCTAAGTAACAATTCTCTGGCACTCAGTAACAATTCTGTCTGTCCCTGAGTAACAATTCTGTGGCCCTAATAACGTTTCTGTGGCCCTAAGTAACAATTCTCTGGCACTCAGTAACAATTCTGTCTGTCCCTGAGTATGAATTCTGTGGCCCTAACTAGCGTTTCTTTGTCCCTAAGTAACGATTCTGTGGCCCTAATTAACAATTCTGTGTCCCTGAGTAATAGTTCTCTGTCCCTAAGTATCGTTTCTCTGTCCCCAAGTATCGTTTCTGTGGCCCTAACTCTGTCCCTGTCCCTAATACAGAGCAGTCTGCCTCTGTTCAATGACTGCAGGCAAATGAAGAATTCCAAAATGGCCGCTATTTATAGCTCGACCATTACACAGTGCTAGCTGGCTGGCTGCTGATTGGCTGATGCGATCACATGTCGTTGAGGAATGCATTATGGGTCAGCGCGCCTTGTCTGCGCGCCTTCCCAGACATCCCCGCTCCGTCGCCGCACATGTCAGCCGCCATTTTCGGAAAAATTTCGATTCGCGCGTCCGAATTAGGCTATTTTTCGGATTCGGCGAAATATCGAAATTTTTCCGATATTCGACTCGAATTCCACTTCGGCTACTTCGATTCGCTCATCTCTAATTAGAAATAGTGGGCCCAACAAAAAAATATTAGATATTATGTATATGTAAGTCAAATAATGGTGGCAGCGTCTATGGTTCTGAGAAAAAGAAAAGGGGAAGGAGAAAGAGGAGGAGGGGGTAATGAGATGTTCGTGGCAATAGATTTGTGGTGGTTGATAGATATGCCCGAGAGATGGGTGAACCGGTCTAGAATTGTCAGGAGGTTAGGTGCTGAAATATGGGGTATGGACATAAAACTTTTAATTTTGTCCGCGAAGAGGCATAGTTTATGGTGATAGCCACCTAGTTCTATTCCCTTGATATTAGGATCTGAGTGGATCAATTGAGCTAAAGGCTCAATGAAGAGTGCAAATAATAATGGAGAAAGTGGGCAGCCTTGATGGGTTCCCCTATCTATAATAAACAGGTCAGACTTATATCCAGCATATTTAACATATGCCCTAGGTTTGTCATATAGGGAAGAGACCCAATGCATGAAATGAGGTTCAATGTTGGAGGGTATAGTGGAGGTAAGACCATGAACATGTGTCGAAGGCTTTACTAATATCAAGGGATAAGAAACAAGCTGGGATTCGCCTAGATTTGGCAGCATGAACAAGTAAAGAAGTCCTACGAACATTGTTGCTAGCCTGATGGATGGGAATTAATCCTACCTGATCTCTCTTGATAAGCTCCCCAATGATTTTATTTAAACGGTTTGCTAAAACTTTGGCTAGTAGTTTTATGTCTAGGTTAAGGAGTGATATTGGGTGATAATTTGTCCATGATGTAGTATCAGATTTATTATCAGATCAGTTTCCAGTCGAAAGGAGTGTCCCTTTAGCATAGCTTTAAATACCTTAGTCAAAAGAGGAGTTAAGATATTAGAGAATTTTTTATAGTAGAAAACTGAAAACCCATCTGGGACCAGTAGTTCATGAAGTTTCAGTGCTTTAATGGCCATTTGTATTTCTAGTTTTGTGATGTGGTTTTCCAGCCTATCACAAAGGGCTTGCATGAGGGTTGGGAGGGTGATGCGAGAGAAAAAAGGGCATCTGTTGTTTTACGATCTAGTGTATGGTCGGATGAGTATAGCTTAGTAAGGTTTGAGTGAAAGTTTGCAGAATGTACACTGGATTGCTAGTGTAAGCCTCTCAGGGCAATTTTAAATGTACAGATGTGGTAGGTTTATTTATCGAATGTAGGATTCATGCCAGTAACGTATCAGGTTTATTGGCTTTAAGGTACATGTTTTGCGATTTGCGTAAGAGTTTTTGTCTGCCGAATCGGTGAGAAATAAATCAAATTCCAGGTGAGCTTTTCCAATTTGAGTTTAGTGGTGGATGAAGGAGTGGATTGAAATGCAGTGTAGTATGTATTAAAATCCATTTCTAATTTATGGTGGAGAAGTTTACGCTCTTGTTTAAAGAATGCTGCCTGCCTTATGAGTGCTCTTCAAAGCACTGGTTTATGAGCTTTTCAAAGAGTTAGTGAGGAGATATCTACGGTATCATTATTAGTGAGATAGTCTTTAAGAGCAAGCTCTATACCTAGGCAATGTGAAGGGTGAGTTACGATGGTGTCATTGATACACCAGGAGAAATCTTGAGTTCTGGGAATGGGAGAAGTGACAGTAGTACAGACTGTGCTGTGGTCTTTCTAAGTAAATGGGATAACATGGGACATAAGTTGATCCGGGGTCAGGAAAATGTGGTCAATCCTAGAAAACATCTTGTGTGGGTGGAAATAGTTAGTATAGCTTCTGCTTGTAGGATTGAGTTTGTGCCAGGAGTTGGTGAAACAATAGTTTAGTAGGGCTAGAAGAGGGAGAGGGCGGGGATTTATCTAAAAAAGAGAGGAGGGTTAGGTTTCAGTCTCCACAAATTTTGACTGTTCCCAATTAATCGACCACCTGAAGTATATGTTAAAGAAATGGTATACAGCGTTTATTGGGAGAGTAGTATGACACAACTGTTATGGCAGAGTCAGAAAGGTAACCTGTCAGTATGAAGTAGCGACATTTGGGATCTGTAATCTCAGCTGAGAGTACAAATGGATTTGAGTAGTGAAAGGCTATAAGAACGCTCTGTTGTTTAGTAGTTGCTGAAGTCATAAAGACTTGGGGATACACAGAGTTAATGAATTTAGGAGTGGCTTGAGTAGTAAAGTGCGTATCTTGTAAACAGAGTATATGGGCTTTCGCTGCTGCAAAAGAACGGAAGGCCTTGGCACATTTTTGTGTTATGTTAAGACCTTGGACATTCAGGGTAAGAATATTCAAGTGGGCCATGGTTGCATTGATAGAGACAATGATAAAACAGATGCAAATCCCAACAGTAGAGCCACAATGATCCCATGGAAAGGAATAAAGGAAGGAAGGAACTAGAAAAGAGCCAAAAAGAGTAGAATTCTAGAGATGTAGGTATGTTCAGTTAGCGGCAAAACTACATAATATGTTAAAAGAATGAGTAGGGATACTGGTAGAGTGTCTAGCGGTCTGTCAGAGGCATGGATACTACCATCAAATTCCCACATGGACATAATAGGGATCTGAAGGTAGTTAGTGGAAGGCGCAAGTGTCTGGGACAGCAAAACAGTAATTATATATTGTATATTACAGAATTCAATAACAACTCCCTTACATTAAACCAGTTAAAATTATCATAATCAAAATAAACAGAAGGGTACAGCAGAAGTAATAGAAAGCGCTAGTATGAGTAGAAAAAGATAGCCCTGATAAGCAGTACATGAAAAATATCATGAAGGTCAAATGAGGCCATATACCGTACCGTCCACAAATAGAGACAGTTTTGTGTCAGTAAAGTTTTACATGGGGAGGGTAGGGGGAACACATTATGGGGAACCAGGGGCCATAAAGATAATAAATGAAGGATTTTTAGGCAAATAGGAAATGGCCTACTAGTGGTAGCAGAAATAACTGGGGTTACAAAGAAAAAAAAGGAGAAAAAAAATAAAATTTTAACAACTATTGAATCGTTCATCATTTGGAGGTATAAATAATATCAATTGATGTGAAGAAGGCGATCAGTCCATGGAGTCTTCTAGAACAGGAGCAGGAGCCATGAAGTGTCCCCCCTTGTATTTGTTATGGTGGCTCCCATCTCCTCCCGGGGTCACTGGCTGGTTTTTGGGGGTACCAGGAGGCTGATCTTGGGCAGGTATATTCTTGACTGTTAGGGCAATCAATCAACTGCAGGTTTTGTAGTGTGTCTTGGATTTCCACTTCTGACCAGCAGATGAATTAGGTGCCTTGGTAGGAGAAGAAAACAGAAAATGGGAAACCCCATTGATAAAAAACTTGGTTGTGATGAAGAACCTGGAAAAGGGGCTTTCGGGTACGGCGTTTAGTAATTGTAATAAGGAAAGATCAATTGGTATGTGTGCCCCTGGAAGGATAATGAATTTTTACCTCTGGCCACGGCCAATAGCTGTTCTTTATTGCAATAATATTGAAATTTAGCAATGATATTGTGTGGTGGGCCATCTGTTTTGTGGGGAGTTAGGGCTCTATGGACCCTATCAATTTCAAGTCTCTCAAATAGTAAAGTAGATTGTAGTTCTTGGAACAGGGCTAGCATGGTAGCTTGAAGATCAATCACTGATTCAGGAATTCCCCATATATGTAGGTTGGAATGCCGTGCCCTATTTTCAAAATCTTCCAGCCAGGACTGCAAAATTAAATTTTCCTCTTTTAGATTTTCAAAATCTGCTGTGTAGGTTTGTGTATGATTTTCAAGTTCATCTACTCTCACTTCTAGGTCAGCGGAACATTGGCCTAGTTCTCTTAACCATCTGAGTGAGACTGTTATGTGGTCTGAGGTTTGTTTAAGGGCTTTTTGAAACATCTTCTCAAATTGTTTGAGCAGAGTAGGGTGTACCGTTTCAGTATGTATTGAGGGCTGAGCAGCCGTTGTGTCAGAGTCAGACTCACCCATGCTGTGCAGTGATGTCTGTGAGAACTGCAAGGGTTTTGGCAATTACAAGGAGCCAGAAAGAGGAAAGGATGTCAGCACCATCTTGGCTGGGACTCGTGTCAGTGCTTCCTTTATGTTTTTTGTCTTAATCTTCGACCTTAGGCCTCCGTGGACCATTGCTGGTAAGAGCGGGTGATTACCTGGTACTGAGCTGGGTGGTGGCTGCTAATTAGCAGTGTAGGCTCAGAGTCTCTCTGGGAGTGGAGCTCTAAGCTGGCATGTCTGCACAGTTAGCCTTCATGCATGCACCCCAAATGTGTATTTTATGTGCATTATTGTGGTGTAGGAGTCAAAGATGATTGATACTAGCTTTGATTTAGTTCAGATGGCATCTGAATCCAAGGCTCTTTTTTTACTTCACAGGTATTAGCAATTACATTTGATACATTTAATACAAAAGCTGAGTTTTCTTTCAGTTTCTTAGTGGATGTAATCAATTAGCATACTATTGGAAGGGAGGGGGGGGCTATTTACCACAGTTTACAGTGTATTCCCATATATGTGACTGTGCAATCATGTGGGCTGCACAGATAAGAAAAAGGAGGAAATAAACAGTTTAGAAGGGAATTGAAATATGAGCATGCTCAGTAGAGGACACCAGCTGTCTACACAATCTCAGCCTGCAGTGGGTACACAGAGTGGATGGGAGGGAAACTGAAGGCAGGATCAACCAAGTATATTTCTTTTTACACAGAACAAATGCTTTAGTGGCTTTGTGAGCATGCACACTCTGTTATATAGCATGTAATGAGAGTTTTTCATACTCTGGATTTAATGAAACCTTAAAGACATTACAGGGTGTAAGAGTACCCATCTATCCAATGAAAGAAGCCTAGACCTCAAGCTGAGAAGAATCACCCCTTCTCGGAGTAAAGGATTCCTTTTGTTTTTTCCAAGCTTTAAGCTTCTAAGGCCAAACTTAAGTTAGTAATCCAATCCCACCACAAACCCTGGTCCCCTATGTTCCCCAAACCTGCAAATAAGCTCTCTTTACCATGAAGGGGCACCCCTATTTCACAAAGTAGGGGATGTTTGTAAACGTTTGCAGACATCTGGACAGACGGCATCTCAGGTGCCTGGGTTTGGGAAGTGGTATCAACAGACTACAAACTAGAGCTTTGCTTCCAACCCCATTCTCACTGCATGTCTTCCAACTTTCTGTTATCACCCCTCAGATTATGACCTCAGCCCACTATGTAGTCCTTGCAGGTCTTCTAATATAAGGGGTTATCACCTCAGTTTCTGTATCAAAAATGTTTCAAGGATCTTATTCCAACCTTTTTATAGTTCCAAAACCAAAAGGGGCATGTGCCCCATCTTGAATCTCAAGGCTCTGAATGTCTTTAAAAGTTTTGCATAGATCCCAGTGGAATTTAGTGGATTTACACCCTGAAATGTTGTTTTTCCACTTCCACCCCTGCTGTTGGGGTTTACGTGCTACTCTGTTTTCATACTTTTGGTGCTACAATTCATTGCTTTATAAATGTTGATATGTATGGGTTTGTTTTTTCCCACTCTGTCCTATGTTTTGCTTATTGGCACCAACTACTATTAGATTTATATTGTATAGTTTACTGGCCACTGTGGAAGTATACTTTATACATACTGTATAAAGAATGTTTTCACTTTTATGAGAATTTCAATACAAATTACTTATGTTAAACTGAAGTTTTTGGAGTGCTGACTTACAGTAAATGTGTATTGCTATATCTGCTTGCCTGATAGTTGGTTGGATCCTGAATCTTCTGTTAATTTGGTTAGATCCAAGTCATCACTTGGAATATGTGAGTCTGATTATGTACAAAGTTCAAGTCTGAGTTTTTTCTTCCACAAGAAATCTAAAAACACTCCACTCACGGATTTGAACTCTTCAGTGTAAGAGTTGACTGACTCTTCACTTTTGCATAAGAGTGATGGAGTAATGGTAATCTCTTTGGAGGTAGTCTGGTTTGCCAAGTTTCACTGCAGACCCCTACATCTCAATATCCTGTTATCATTGGACAAATTGATTCAGTGACTGGACAAACTGATTTAACTGACACCACACCAAAGACCACCTTTTATCTGCCATGGTGAAATCCAGACAGGAAAAACTTCCTTTAATTCTTTTTGAAAGATCATCACAATGCGACATGCTGACATAGGCTGAAAAGCTTGAGAGATGTCCCAGACTCCTTGTTGGTGCATAGCACTTGGATGCTGGAGGAGACCAAACTCTCACTCAACAGCAGGAGCTTTGGGCAATTTAACTGTCTCTACAATGCTGGACATCTCGATCATTTTAAAATTAGTATACAGTCAGAAAATGCCACAGTATTGGTGTACATAAATAATCAGGGAAGAACCAAAAGTCTTGACACAGCAAAACAGTATGGATTGCCCACTGTTCACATCTCAGATGTAGATAATTGGCAGACAGACTATCTCAGCAGACAACTTTTGAGGCAATCCCTAGTGTGCTTATAATTGTTAGTATTTTGTTTTCTGCATTGCACACCCCAGGCTGATATTGGATTCCCCAAATGTCTCTGAATTCTATGTCCCTCAATGACTGAGAAAACAAATATATTGTGCTCACCATAAAATATTTTTTTAGAGTACATTGAGATGCACAAGTACATTGAGACCCCTTGTAATTTGAGTCCTGCTTTTGGCACTGCTTTGTCACAAAACTGAAGCATACAGGGAGGGGTTACATCAAGCTGCTCATTGTTTTCAGAATCCTGTGTCCCTCACCAAGAAAAGCATTCTACAGTGAATGTAACATCCTAATTTTCCTTTTTTCCTATCAGTGTGTGTGCGTGCATGTGTGTGTGTGTGTGTGTGTGTGTGTGTGTGTGTGTGTGTGTGTGTATATATATATATATATATATATATATATACCAGGGGCAGACTGACCATTCGAGCACTCGGGCACTGCCCGAGGGCCCGGGGTCAGTAGGGGGCCCCATGAAATGCCCCTGGTACCTTTTTTATATGCTTTTTTGAGTGTGGGCAAGGACACAGGGGCCCTGTGATCCCTTATTGCCCGGGGGCCCCATGAGTTGTCAGTCCGCCCCTGATATATACACTCCCCATAGCTCTAGGTCCACTCTCAACATTTTACAGGTGCAGAGAATGAAACAAAAAGATGCATGCAAAGAAATTACATTATCAGTGACCCTCTGACTAGCAGAATGAAGCAACGGGGAGCTCACACCTTTCAGCACTAAAGGAGAAAAAATGTAAAGAAAAGTCTGCCACAATGTTCAAGTATGCTGTGTATATTTGCACATTACAGCAAGAGCTACTGAGGTTCAAGCAAACTTTAGTTCCACTTATGAAGGGATGTTAAGTCCATCCTGTTCTATGTAAATATTACAGGCTTAAAAGAAAGAGCAAAAAAAAAAAACTGTTGGAGAGAATAAATATTCCATTTAATGCCCTGTAACCAGTATGACACTACCTTTCTCTGAAGTTGGCTGCGTTTGTAGAACATGTGACAGCAGACTTCACTGATCACTGAACTTTTCCTACTAACATTTCCACCTCTGTCCAGGGCTGCTATTATAACTCAGCGAGTATATTTAATCATATAATGGTGCACAGCCAAGGAATATTCCTATATTCCTCCTTTTTATGCTGGTTACCATAGAGTATAGCATATATATCTGGTTTTATGTATGCATTACATAGCTCTGTGTGCTGCTTACACATAAAGGCTATTATGTTTTCTGCCATCAAGATCAATTTAATATTCTGGGGAAAAAAATACAATAATTAATATTAATATTAACTCTTAAAGTCCTCATCTATTGGAACTATAGGCAATCCTCTTCTGTGTAGCCCTTACAGTGCATCGGGTCCCAGAGTAAACAGTTAACCAATCTCCATCATAGTATTGTGAGACTTGTCAATACTAGGCAGCTTCAAAGCAGCAGCTGAGTCTCAGGATGAGAGGTGACCCTTTCTTTGACCTATGTTTTATTCTGAGCATACTGTTTATGTTTGACCTTTTCAAAACCCATGCACCAACTTACAATTAGATAAAATATATACAGAAAATACTTACAAATATGAATTTCAAAACTGATCACAAAAACAAAGTATCCAACATTTGAGCAGTTTTACCAGAAAATAGAAAACAGAAAGTACAGAAGGTCAAGGATGGGTTTTCAATATTTTATTGTATTAGCCAATTATATGGATGCAGAAACATAATTCTTTGTGTAGTAGTGGCAAGTGTTGCCTATGAAAAATACATTACTTGTTCACGTTTCCTTTTTCTACAAATTTATAATGGGAGAGAAAAATAAAAAAAATATCATAAGGATCCTACAAGGTTATAAATGATTTTTTTAGATAGTTTTCTTTTCTATTGTCATTTATATATTGTGTTTATAGTATTAGCTACAGTATGTGCAACTTTTATGACTGCACAGTGAGATATCCTGGAAGGGTGCACTCACAGCTGTAGCTTTTGACCTCTTTTAACTATTTATTGCATTTCAGCTGAGACATTTGCTAACCTACCCTATTCTCATCCTTTTTGTATGTTTGTAAAAGCTGTGTCACTGCACAGAACTCCTGCCCTTGCACTCAGAAGCTATTTGCTTGCAGTACACATTGAGCTTGATTTACTATGAAGTGAACTGAAATGAGGCAAAGTAAGGTAAAGTGAAAAAGACCTGGGCCTGATTTTCTAGAGAGTAAAGCGAAGTGAAGTAAATCTGCATTCACTTTAACTACTTGCCTACTGGGCACTTATACCCCCTTCCTGCCCAGGCAATTTTCAGCTTTTAGCGCTGTCACACTTTAAATGACAATTGCAAAGTCATGCAACATTGTACTCATATGACATTTTTATAATTACAAACTATAACATATAAACTGGAATTTTTTTAATAGTCAGATTGTGATAGTGCAGCGGGCAATGACACTGATTGGGAACAAACTAACTGCCACTGACATCTCCAGTGACACTAATACCATGATCAATGCTAATAATGTACACTGACACTGTAATAATGACACTTACTGGGAAGGGCAATCAAAGGGTAACTGTTTGCCTAGCAGTGCTTGGTGCATTCACTGTGTGCTGTTTTTACTAAGGGATGTGCCATTTTTTATTCCCTGATTGGCTTTTCTTTATTGCATGGAAACAAAAACTGACTCATCCCAGCTGACAGAACAGAGCTCTGTGTTGTTTACATTCCCAGAGCTCTGTCCTCTCATTCTCTTTGCAGATCATCGGGTGCCGGCTGTCAATCAATAACCAGGACCCACTAATTGGCTTGTGATGTAACTAATGACAGCACAGCCAGGGCAACCGGGGCAGCAGGTGCATGCACCACCTACCCAGGAGAGCTGGATTATGTGATAGATACATGATCCAGAGCAGGAGAGATGCTCTGCTACCATACTCCTACATGAGGTAGTTGGTAAGCAGTTAAAACAGGCCCATTATGTTTAAAACATAATGTTTTGATTTGCAGACATGAAGAACGTTTGGCAGGGGATACTGCTGGTGTACTGACCTTTGTCAAAACACAGGAGATGAAGAAAGTATGAGAACAGATGAGAAGGCACCTCTAATGCTTGTACCTCAACTTTTCTCTACTGGACCATAATGCAAATCTCACAACATGGATTCATGCTTGTAACATATCTAAAAGTTTAAAAATCTTGCATGAACTAGGGTAAAATTCATACACAAAGTTCTCTTTCTTGATGTCATTGACCAATATTTTCACAGGACACCACATAACCTAGAGCCATGTCTTCAAATTAGAATAAAAAAAAAGCATACTGGTGTGGTGTTATTATAATTACCTACTTTACTGATGCATTGCCAAATGCAAGTAATGTACAAAGAATGCATTAAAATGGAAATACTAATTTATGAAGTCATGAATGTCTTATATGTACACAGCTTCAGGTTCTCATTTTCCATCTGCTGCTGCTGATATGTACAAAACAGCAGTTAGCCCCAAAAATATATACTTTACAGTGGGATCCCCTGGAGCCTGCTAATTGGGTCTCTTCACTTACACATCTATCCTGAATACTGTTTTAAGTAAGAGATGTGCATTGGTTGGCTCATCGGGAGACCCAGCTCCAAGAGAAAGCTAAGTATGTGCATGGACTAGATGCTGTTTTTGCAAAGAAAAAAAGCATAGCGTACCCGTGGATCTAAAATCATAGCACTTGAAGTGGGATAAAAGTGGCTTTTTAAGGTACTGTATATCATCATATGATCACATACATTCTATTGCAGATTGTAGAATTAGAACCAGTGTCAACTTTCAGCGGACAGGTAATATGCTTTGTAACAGGCTCCCTTTTTAAAATGAGTTAAAATGGAAACAGGTCAACTGATGTGCGGTTTTCAGTACCCTAATCATTCTAGCTGATTTACTAAAGAATTATTTTTGCAGCCAGCACTTTAGGAGCTGCTGTGAACTAATTGACCAGGGCTGTACAGGGAGTGCACAAGTGTGGGGCCTCTGTCGCCTGCATCTCTATGCTAGCTAAGCCATTTGCCTTTGTTATAGGGTAATTTACCTATGTGGGACTAATAGCTGATGTAGAAAGACCTGCAGGGAAAGTTAATCATGCCTTTCAAAGTGAGAGGAAGAGCAGAGGATGGCCCCATTCACGTAAGTGGGGTAATTTTTGGTGCATTAAGGTACACGTTTTAATGTGTATTATGCCACATATTCAATTGGGCTACCAATTCACCGCAATGTACCAGAAAATATACCTACACTATTTTTCTCAATGCAGCACACCACATTGCATGGTTGTGCCTTACAATGCATTGTAGTGTGCTACCAAAATGAATGGCTCTGCAACACATTAACGAGTGTATAATGAATTACCATGCAATACAATAATCACTTCTAGCATGCCACAATGTTAAAACACACTTCTGTACACCACCATGCATGATGTGGTGCCCTGAAAAAAATGTTAATGTGTTGAGATGCATTACAACCCAATAACTTTGAATTTGCTGCCAGACACAATGCAATGTATCCCAATGCACAAAATATGTTGCTATTAAACACTCCTCTGGATGTGTCATGGCTACACTTTAAGTTCTTCTTTAATTTTCAGATTGACCACCACTGCTTTAGAGTGACCTACCTGGCTGTTCAGTATGACAAAAGGGTGTGAATCACAACAGTGGATGAAAAGAACTACAGACCTTTTGGCAGGTAAAGCAGTGAATACATATTCATTTGTATAATTCTAATTCTATTACATTGTTCACACAAAAGCTTATATATTGTTCAGCAGTTTACTGCTTGGAAGTTGATTTTTGTTATTACTGGTATGGGCAATTTCTTTTTTTTTTTAAAGTATTACAGTGAACTTCAAAGTACCCCTAACAATTAAAATGATCCTTTGGGATACCATGGAAAGATGTAATCATTTCTACTCACATTCCAAGCATCAGCTGCTATTATTGTAAAATAATGTCTTATTGACATATGGTTATTATCATAAGGATAATGTGCTTCAATTGATCCAGCTCTATCAAAGAAAAATATTTGAATAGAATGATACTATTTTAATATCTGTCATTTCTGTCCAGTATTACATAAAATCATGCCAAGTGTGACACTTCCAGTAACAATATATTTTATTTGCTGGAAAATAATTCATCAGCTAGTGTTTCACACTATACAAACACACAGATACACGTATTGAACATGTAACAATATATTCATCTTAAAGCATTATTCTTTCTAGTACAGGAAATTAAAGGGTTGCAAAGGGTGAAATCATGCCCACCCTTGTGTTTATTGGGGCCATCAGGCAACATAGCCACTGACAATATACTTGCAATGTGCCTGTAGGATGAGACTGCTGAACAGATTCACCATGAAGCGCTGCCACACTGCAGCTCAACCATCGATCTTCATCATTCTGTGTGCATGCTGTCCATGGTGCTGCTTTTAACGTGTCAGATCCATTAACTTAAGTGAGAAAGCCTCTGACAGACAAACAGCACAGAAAAGAAAAAAAGGCTGACAGTGGGCCTCCAGCCCTGAAGGGTCTTCACAGTAGGGCTGTAGAGGAACTTGTAATTGGGTAATAACAGTGTTATTGCCCTTTACCTAAAACTACAATAAGTTATGTCCAGAGGTTCAGATTTTATTCTATAGATAAATGCATTTAATATTTTGGCTGCTGATGTTATATACAAATATTTTAAAAGGCAAAAGGATTGCTGATTTATCTCCCTTGTCTCAGCACTTGGCACTGGATTTAGCTGCAATATTTTGTCTTGAAGATTACGCTACACATTTCTAGCAAGTGGCAGGACAGCTAAATCATTATTGCTGAGCAGTCAGGGAAAAATGAAGCCTATCCATCAATACAGAATAACCTATGAAATATTAAGATCTCAGAGGGGCTGTATTCAGGAAAAGGCTTTGCACATGCTTCAGAAATCGTTTCAGCCATATTTACTATGCTTAGACTGCTTGTGTGCACACATATTATTCCAATTAAGATCATTGAAGAAAAACTCCAGCTTCATTAAAAATTGATATGACATACTGTATATAATTGCTGTGCATTTCATTTTCTAATTTAAAGAGAAACAGTCAGTGTTTTATTCATTTTAAGTGCTCTAAATATTTGTGCAAAATTTGATATAGGTCCTGTGCACAGTCACCTTTACTACCAAACCACTGGCCATGAACCACTTGCTATCAGTACACAAATTGTTTTTGCTCTAACGTTTTCAAAACAGTTAAAGTGCATTTGTCCCATTAACAAAAAAAAAAAGCTGTTGAGAGACGATACATGTACCTACGGTAGCTTTTTAATCTCTCCCTGTGCTTGAATGTTGCACCATTCTTATAGAGCAAAGTTTTGGTCCTTTCTGAGTTTCAAATAATGCCCCACCCACCTCTCACATATTTGTTTTCTATCACAATGATAGACCAGTATTAATGTATGGCGGTGAACCTTGTCAACCTCTATATCACCAGGACACAGTAGCCACATGGAGCTTGAAGGGAAGAACTACTGAATGCTGTTGAGACCACAAGGGATTATCAGTCCCAAAAAAGTTGGTTTCCAAGCAGACTTCAGGTGATGATTCCTCAGTAATGGAGTTTTGTGGTATAGTCGCAGGAAAGGTAAGTATACTTTCTGTATTTAAAAAAGAGTATCTCTTTAATTGCTGGTGGACTCTTCTGGACCATAAAATCTGGGCATACATGGAAGTGTCTACCATTCCCATAAGGGATATGAAATATCTCCATATTACTACAAGGTTAGGAGCTCCGTATCCTTCCACTAAGATCCAAACAATACTCATGATCTTTAAAGTATGGTCAGATTTCAACCCTCCCTCTTTACATATTACAGCCACACAAAAGGTTTTAGTCCCTATCTCAGTTCTATATCACTTTATCCCCCACATTAATCTTGTTATGAAAATCCAAAGGTATCAAATATCTTGTGGATATACGCAGCAATGGCTCCCTTCAAACATTCTATTATATCAGTGCTCATTATTCCCTACCCCCCTCTTTCTTTACCTACCTACAGATCCAGACTTTTCTTCATGCTCATCCGAAATCCCTACACCTAGCATTACCCATTCCACTTAGTAGATTCCAAGACCCCTCCTACCCTATTAAAGGCATCTCAATGTTTTACAAGTGGTACAACTAAACCAATTGCTTTTCCAAAACTACCACTATCTCAAAATGGGAGCACAACTTAGGCACCAATTTCCCCGAGACAATCTGGCAAAAAGCCTTTACCTTTACGTACTCCTCCTCCCATTGTGCAACCCACTGGGAATTATACCAAAAATCATTTCACCAATCGTATATTACACCATATCAACTCTCCAAATTTTACTCTAACCAAAATGGTTAGTGCTGGAGGAACTGTGGAGAAATTGGCTCTCCATATCATATCCTGTGGCAATGTAAATCTTTAAGGTCCCTCTGGAATCACATTTTTCAAATAGTGTTTCAAATTACAGGGACTTCAATAGAACCCAATCCTGCTTTAGCTCTTTTACACCTGGGCATCCATGAATTCCCTCCCAACACTAGGCTGATTTTCATACACTTATTCTTGGCAGCAAAAATTACAATCACTAGATCGTGGAACTCAAACCAAACCCCTTCTGTTTTAGACTGCATATCCATACTCAACCACCAATGTGAAATGGAGAAATTGTTATCTATTACCAAACTTACTGTTTCAAAGTTCTACAATTTATGGTCTTTATGGTTAACTGACCCAAGATGTACTGTAGAATCTCATTGACATACGTTACCTGTCTGTTGTATTTCGTATCTAAACTAAGACGATTCTCTCACGGAAATATAATTGCTGCATATCATTCCATGGGCTTTATATCCTTACCCATCCCCCTTCTTTTCTATTCCCCATCCCTCGCCCACATACCCTCCTTCCTCTCCCTCTGCCCATCCCTCTCCCCATTTTCCCCTCCTAACCTTGCAGAATGTCTAATCCTGCTTACACACCTATAGGCTTTTGGTTTTGTTGTGTTTGAATAAAAAAAAAGTATCTCTTTTGTTGTTTTAAATTTCTCACAGGGTTGCTTTACTTTGAAATGCTTCTTGTTGGTTTAGAGTGCTAGGTTAAAAGATGTCAGGTGTAATATATGGGTGAGATTTCAGGTTTAGATTAGTATAGGTTTGTTTTTGGTGTTGGGTTGCATTTCTAGCTGGAAGAGAGGGGAAATAAGTGTTAGGCTAATGTTAAAGCTCAATAATGCATATGGAAACCCCTTTGACTCCTTCTACACAGAATTTAGGGCAGTTTTCTGCCCTAAACATTTCTCAGAGGATCCCGGGGTACCATACTGCTTGGACTGACCATCTGTTTAGTGTAGGCAGAATTTCCAAATCAAAATCTACAGAGCAGTTAAGGATTCAAAACACAGCATTTCTATTTGTTAGTCTGTGCATATGGTAGTTCTGAAAATAATTTATTTTTCTCAACAAAGTCAGGTCCCATCCCTTCCTTCACACCTAATGCTTGTCATACTGAACATTAATAATGGTGAAATTAATATTATTTTGTGTATATTTTGCCAGTACCTTAGCAATGTACCATTCTTTACTAAGCACAATAAATAGATGCATTTTATATTGTAAGTGAAAATGTTTGTTTCTGACCTTGTGAAATTTACTGTTGCTGTAACCTGATGCTTAGGCAATGTAGTTGCTGAGTTTTGAAACCATTTGATTTGGTATGTTGAGTGCCAGTCAACAAGAAGCTATGAAATGTACTCTAGGTCATTGCGAAATTGGCCCAGGAATTCTGTATTTAGAGTTTGGCATTAGCTACCAGAAGAACAATAATTACAAATGTATTGTTAAAATAATTGAATAGTCAAGGCTTAATTAAATGTGCATGGTTACTTGATTTAAAAAAAAATGGGGAACTGTATGTTTATGTACCAAAATAATTGACATCATGTTGGAAGTTGTTCAAGTCAACTAAAAGGACAAAATGTTACAATTATTTTTTATTTACTTTCTAAAAAAGTTTTACTTAAAGCATTTTTAACTGCTTCCCGGCTGACAGTAACACAAACAGCTATTGCTTACAATTATTTGAAGTTTACACAGAAGATACTTCATTAACTCAAGCAGCCAAGCAATATCATAATCCTGTTTATATGAGGTTATACATAATGCACATGGTATAATGCTACAATCACACTCAGGAAAGGCTAGGATAAATCTGATCCAGTAACCAGATTTGCTTGATCCTCTCAAACAGTGCTGTAATAAGGGCTCAGAATTTTCACAGTCATGATATGGACTATGAGAATAGATAAATACAGAAACCACACAAAATATGAAGATACACACCTGTAAGATGTTTGTATTAGTATTATGTAAAAAATGTATATTCAGCTAAATTTTTTTGTTCATGCAAAGTCCCTCACTTGTCCCCTGTCCCCCCACTAAAGTAATCAGCCTCTCTTGGCAGTATGCTATTCTATATTTTTTGTTTAATACTTATCTTTTATAGATGCTTTCAGACAACTTACATGACATGCTGGGTTCTCTTTCTCTTCACCTCCAAAAGAGGTAGGCCCATTATGTAATGCAATATCAGGAACTCCTGAGTTTTTCAGGTTGAAATGTGATTATTCTTGGGGACAGCTCCAGGTTGAATAAGAGTAGTGCAGCCTGAGCTGTCTTCTTATTTACAAAAAACTTTGGAGGGGCTATTTTATTTAAATAAATTAAGAAAGAATTCTCCCACTAAAAGATTTTCTTGCACAAATGTAAATGCTTGCAACATAAAAAAAACATATGTTTATTGTATGTGACATGGATATTCTTTCAATACTGCCCTTATATTTCCACTAAGAAGGGGACCAAAAAAACCCCCATACATTTCTAGCTAAAAATCTCAAAGGATCAGTTTCTAAAAGTATCAAATATTTTTTTAATTTAGGGGTTACAGAACAAAACAGGACCCCCTCTTCCAAAGAATTAAAAGTTATATGGTCATGGTTACTTTTTTGCTCTCCAGGCCCAAGTGTGGAGCATTTCCTGCACTGCAAACAGTTCTGTAACAGTTGCAAAAGAATGCACATAGTTGTAGTGTGAAAGCATTATTTCAAAATATACTTTTTCAGAACTGAAGAACAATTGTGTTGTTATAATATTTAAGAGGCATCTAATTTTTATTGAAATACACATTGAAAACCATTTACTGAAACAATATAATTGAAGAAAAATCTTGATTTTCTGTAGTTTCTTTAAAAAAAAGTATTTCGGCACATTTGGCTTGTCAATATAAACTGCAGAAATATGTTGTCTTTTGTATGCAGACAATGTTCAAACACTGGTGACATTTAAAAAAGGATTTTGCATCAATTATATGGATAGATGTGTCGGGGAATACTGTGGTTTAATGATGAGATTTATAATCCTGGCTGTTTTAGTGTGTGTTGGAAGTTTCAGTAATTGGAAGATCAGTTATTGTTCCTATTTGTCTGACTTATTCAGTAAGAAAATAATTTTGTTTTTACTGTAATAGTAAAAACTTCCAATTAACAAACTAAAAAGAATGTTGAATCACATGGATGAACCCTGACAAAATTATGGAGCCAATTTATTTATTAAATCAGAAATGTCTGCAAAAACAAGGGAAAAAATATTGATGTCCCCACAGACATGTGATTTCCATCCTATAATTGCTATTGCAACATATTATGCAGTTTTCATTTTAGCAATAAGATCTCAGTACTGTGAAGTCTTGGTACAGGAGCTTTGCCCTTTGAAGATCAGGTGGTAAGGTAAGTACAGCTCTTTAGAGGTTAAATAAAATTAGGTATTACATTAAGAATTAGGTTATAGTTAGAGTTACTGTATTAGCAGTATTTTTTTTTTCATGTTAAATAGGGTAATCGTTAGGGTTCAGATAAAGGAGTAATTCTCAGGGATAAGTTCAGCATTACAGTTAAGGTTTAGGTGTTAAGGTCACATTAAAGCCCAGTCTGGCAAATTTCTTATACATTCATTTGTGTTAGCATTGGATAGATGGGGATAGATGGGGTCTTATGGGACACAAACAGCAACAACATTTTGACAGTGATTCTTAAGCTTTTTCAATTCATGATACTAATACTTCTTTCTAAATCTGTGTCCTAATTAGAGGGGGTTGTCCTAAATTCCTGTTTGAGTTAAAAAGCTTTGTTTTAAAGTTCAGGTTACTATTAATTGTTAGGATTCAGATTGCTGTGGTTGTAAAACTCTTAAATGAAATTTGAAAAATATAGTGTGTACTTGTCTCAATACAGAACACTAAGTTTCATTATTGTCTGCTGCCTTGTTCTTCTGCTATTTGCATGAGTCATGTCTGACAAGTTGTCATGTAAAAAAAGTGACAGGGGAGGGAGCTCCAGCACACTGCCTGTGATTGACAGCCTCAGCTCCTGTTCCTGTGTGCCAAGTGAGGGGAGGGTAAACCTCCCCTCCAATCAGCTCTCAGTTCTTCTCACTGAGCTCAGCAGAGTATGTAACTTCAGCCTCCCCACCCCTCCCCGCTTTCTGAAAAGTCAGACAAGCTGTATTAATTCCTCTCTTTGAACAGCTGTAACTGTGTAACAGTGTGGTAAAGTCTACATGCTTGGAAAAATCAGTTTGTAAATGGATATAACACTGGCTAAAGGATTGTATTCAGAGAGTGTGGTTAATGATTTATACTCTGGCTGGTCTAGGGATCTTAGGTTTTCAGTGGTGTACCCCAAGGTTCAGTGTTGGGACCCTTACTTTTTAATATATTTATAAACAATAGAGGGTCTGTGATTAAAGGTACCATTTCAGTCTTTGCAGATGACACTAAGATATGCAGTGGAATAACATTCTTAAACAATGTCTCCCACTTACACGCCGACCTCAATGCACTGTTTAATTGGGCAACTATGGAAAATGAGGTTTAATGTTCATAAATATAAAGTTATGCCCTTGGGGACAAAGAATATGTATGCATCATACATACTAGGGGGAGTACAACTGGGGGAATCAATGGTGGAGAAGGATCTGGGTATTCTGGTATATCATAAGCTTAATAATGGCATGCAATGTCAAGCTGCGGTTTCAAAAGTGAGCAAAATCCTCTCTTGTATTATAAGAGGTATAGACTCCAGAAAGAGAGATATCATTTTTCCCCTGAACAAATCATTAGTAAGACCTCATCTGGAATATGCAGATCAATTTTGGGCACCAATTCACAAAAATGATATCGAGGAACTGGAGAAAGTTCATAGAAGGGCAGCCAAACTGATAAGAGGATGGAGCAGCTCAGCTATGAGGAAAGATTAAAAGAACTGAATTTATTCTATCTTGAGAAGAGGAGATTAAGGGGGGATATGATCACCATTTATATATACATCAGTGGTTCATATAGTGAACTCGGTGTAGAGCTATTCACTTTAAGGTGATCACAGAGGACAAGGGTGCACTCTTTATGTCTGGAGGAAAAGAGATTTAAACTCCAATTACAGAAAAGTTTTTTCATAGTACGAGCTGTGAAATTGTGGAATAGGCTCCATAGAGAGCTGGTTGTGGCCAGCTCAGCAGATTGCTCTAAAAAGGCATAGGTTCTTTCCTAAATGCACATAACATAACTGGATATGAATATTTACAGGTAAAGTTGATCCAGGGAATATCTGATTGCCTCTTGAAGTATCAGGAAGGAATTTTTTCCTCTGCTGGAGCAAATTGGAATATGCTTTGCTGGGGGTGTTTTTGCTTTCCTCTGGATCAACTGTGGGTATAGGATTGTGTATATATGATTGTATACTTTTTTTTAAATATTATTTTCCTTTTTATTGGTTGAACTAGATGGACTTTTTTCAACCAGACTAGTTAACTATGTAGAGAAGAAAAGAGAAGAGAAGACTGAAGATAAACAGGTACAACCTATGTAGGAGGATTTATTTAATCTCTGTGTATCACCTGAGGCTAGTCACTTCAATGGGTACATGTAAGTATTTGCAATCATGTGTTAAAGTACACCTATGACCTGATTACACACATTAACCCCACCCTGCCCACCATCTGTATATAAATGTTCCCAACTAACGTTTTTCCCCTTTCAGAGACACCAACACTTAACGCAGCTTTTAGACCCAGAAGTCACTCAAAGCTTAAGTTCTCACTGACAACTGGAAACCAATCAACATACTTTCTGATCATCTGAACAAAATGCCAGCTATGACATATTGATCATGTACAAGCTGGAGGCTTCAGTGAAAAAAATGAAAGCCTTCAGATTACAGATAAACATTGCCACTTTCAAACTGCAATGCTTATATGGAGTGCTATATGTTTAATGCTGTAATTATCAGATTGCAGTATTGCAAACAAAATGAAAAAAAATATATACAATTTAAAATGGTTAAAATATTTACATACCGCAGACAAGCTCACCTCCAGGCAGATATAACAGACACAAATGAATGCAGCTCTATATTCATTAATACATCATTAAATGTATTTTTAATCCAAGCAGTGTAAGTACCAGAATTTGATCTTTTAATAGCTCTTTTATATATATATATATATATATATATATATATATATATATATATAATAGATCTTTTAATTGCTCTTGTACAACAGAACTCATACTGGGATAGATAAAATAAACACAATGATCTGCTCTGGTATGCTACAGTGCTTATGTGCTAACTAGGAGCATGTAGATAGGTTGAAAAATAAATCAGAGCTCATCAGCCGACAGCTTCTCCTTTTACTGTCCAGTCACAGGCTAGGGGAGGGAAAAACCAGTAAAAGCTAAACATTACCTTATTTGTATTTAATCAGAGTAGTTAGCTGCTTACCTGAAGATCTGCATTAAAACACACCCCAATTCATCTCTTTACTATAAGTATTGTGGAGTTAATTAATGTAAAAAGTTCAGAGCATTGATATGCCAACTCCTCCCTCCTCATTTTCTATAGCAGCAGAAAATTGGCAGGCTGACAGCCTTCTAGACAAACAACAATGTTGTAAGCTGTTAGAAACTGGCTGAACTTCAAAATTTCTGCTGCAATACTTGAGAATAACTTACTTCACAGTAAGGCTACTTATTGCTTGTTAAGAATATGTAAAATACTAATGTTCATAGACTGGCACAATTGCACTTTAACCACTTGCCTAGAGGGCACTTATACCCCCTTCCTGCCCAGGCCAATTTTCAGCTTTCAGTGCTGTCGCACTTTGAATGACAATTGTGCAGTCATGCAACACTGTACCCATATTAAATTTGTATTATTTTTTTCACACAAATAGAGATTTCTTTTGGTGGTATTTAATCGCTGCTGGGTGTTTTATTTTTTGTGCTATAAACAAAAAAAGAGCAAAACATTTGAAAAAAAAAAGTTTTTCTTTCTCTAAAAGTTTGCAAACAGGTAATGTTTCTCCTTCACTGATGTGTGTTGATGAGGCTGCATTGATAGGCAGCACTGATGGGCATTGATGAGATGGGACGGATAGGCAGCACTAATGGGCACTGATAGGTGGCACTGATAGGTGGCACAAATGAGCTGGCACTGATGATGCTGCATTGATAAGCGGCACTGATGGGTGGCACTGCTGGGCAGTACTGATGGGTGGCACTGCTGGGCACAGGTGGGTGGCACTGATGGGCACAGGTGGGTGTCACTGCTAGGCACAGGTGGGTGGCACTGCTGGGTGGCACTATAGGGCACACGTGAGTGGCACTGGTGGGCACAGGTGGGTGGCACTGATGGCCACATGTGGGTGGCACTGCAGGGCACAGGTGGGTGGCACTGATGGACACAGCTGGGCGGCACTGATGGGCACAAGTGGGTGGCACTGCTGGGCACAGGTGGGTGCACAGGTGGACAGCACTGCTGGGCACTGATCATCTGGGCACTGATCCATCCTCTGACAATTGCCGGTTATCAGCTGTACTTTCCTCATGGTGTGACAGTGTGAGGAAAGTGCAGCCAATAACCAGCAACTGCATTCACCAGTGATCTGCTGTGTCATTGGACACAGCTGATCATGTGGTAAAAGGTTGCTGTGATTGGACATTTACCATTTCCCGTGATCAGCTGTGTCCGTAGGACACATCAATCACTGGCGGCACTGGGTGCGCGCCGCTGGGTGCGAGCAGGGGGCATGTTCTGGAATGACGTCCATGGACGTCTTCCCAGAACCAGACAGCCTTGCTTTAGACGCCCTTTGGCTATAACGCGGTATGGAGCTAGTTAAGCATTCATTTTAAAGTGTATCTACATCAAATATTAAAATAATACATTTTACCAGTCCTCAGATATGGTGGCTACACTTGTTTCCTTAGAGACATAGGGGGTCAAATGCACTTAACAACAAACTCTAAATGAGCCCAGGAGGTTCTTAATCTCTTAGAGCTGGCCATGCGCATACATGCATATATGTGGCCTTGTTAAAATAACTTACCGTGCTGAGAGTGCTCTTTCTGCAATCTCCCGCATGATAGCCAGAGGGGACTGGTAAGCTCCAGATATATACTTGTAATCGGGAACTTTCTGACCATGTGACTGCTGTGACAGCCAATCACATGAAACCAAATTGCCCTTCTCCACCTCCCCACATTTAGAACTCTTAAAGGGCTGCGAGGCGGTCGGTGCCAAGGGGTTAAACTGATCTCAACTGTAGGACTATTTTGGAACAGACAAATCATGCTTGTTTTTGAAGATAAAAACCATAGGTTCAGGTCAAGGTAACATAGCATCAGGAATCACTATCTCAACAGTTATGAGGGCCTGGTAATTTTGTAATGAATCAAAGTAGGGTTGGCCATTTCCATATACACCAGAAGAAAGATGAATACCTATAAATTTGACTTTTTCAGCACACATGAACGAACTCTGTAACTTTTCTTTACTTTACTTTCTCAAACAACATTGACTATTTGTAATCCTTATCCTGCTAGCATTAGTAAATAGATAGGAAAGTATATCAAATTTACTTGTTTTATAGTTTTTTTGTTTAATTTCTTCAGTCACTTCCTGGTTTCTATGCATAGGCAAATGATGGCATACATCCCAGCAGTCTGCAGGGCAGGAGGAGGGGTTTTCTCAGCTAAGCACACCCTCCTGCATGCATGCCTGAGCTAAGGGCAAAAGAATTTCAGGAAGCATCTGCCCTTACTCAAGATGGCCATGGCCAGAATTGCTAGGAGGGTGTTTTTTCAAAGCAATTTCCCAGCAGAATAATGCATGGGGACATGCATAAATGGGTAAGTTTGCTTTGAATTTTAGAAAAGAATTAAATAGCGTTTTTGGTTTGTGGTGCTCAGATGCAGTGTAGTTCCGCTTTAAATTTATTCAGTACCGATTTATCCAAGTCTCATCTGGCCAGAGTTCTATATTGCACTTGGATTACAAATACAAGTACAAAATCCTATAGCAAACATATTCTCTTAAAAACCGCTGATGCATATGTACTCTACTGTATATGTAGAAGTTATAACTTGCAAATCATTCAGATATAATACGTGCATTTTCAATGAAAGAAAAATCATATAACTCTAATAATGCAAGCTCAAATAGTGCTTGAGAATTACAATGTGTACATCATTTTTAAAATCCACGCGCTCCCCCAATTGTTTGCAAACATGAAAACAAATATATTTATGGCCATTTAAATACCCCTCTTTAATAAAGCTGATAAGAATGTAGAAAGTTACAGTAGTTTATGTTAATAGTAATAATGTCTGATGTCACCTCTGCTGTTAACTTTGATCTTGTGGACATGCTCTGTGACATGTGGGTCTGCTCATTTGTTTCCTATCAGCATAATGAATGCGGTTTACATTGCTAAAGATATAACAGAAACAGATCTGCTTCTTATGTATATCTTTTAAACATAAGTCACATACCTTGACCATATAAGACCTAAATTTATTTATATGACTTTGTCACATCCCATGACATATAAACATCATTAGCTATAATGCTCAATGGATTCATAAATCAATGTTGCATTTATACTGTTTTTAACCACTTGCCTACCAGGCACTTATACCCCCTTCCTTACCAGGCCAATTTTCAGCTTTCAGCGCTGCCGCACTTTGATTGACAATTGCGCCGTCATGCAACATTGTACCCATATGAAATTTTGATCATTTTTTTCTCACAAATAGAGCTTTCTTTTGGTGGTATTTAATCGCCACTGGGCGCTTTACTTTTTGCGCTATAAATTAAAAAAAGTGCAAACAATTTGAAAAAAAAAAAAAAGTTTATTTGTTTCTTTTATAAAATTTTTTAAACAGGTATTTTTTCTTCTTCACTGATTTGCGTTGATGAGGCGGCACTGATGGGCACTGATAGGCGGCACTGATGGGCACTGATAGGCAGCACTAAAGGGCACTGATAGGCAGTACTAATGAGGTGGCACGGATAGGCGGCACTGATAGACAGCACTAATTAGGGGTCACGGATAGGCGGCACTGATATGCAGCACTGATAGGCGGCACTGATAGGTGACACTGATTATGGGTACTGATAGACGGCACTGACTGGCATCACTTCTGGGCACTGACTGGCGGCACTGACTGGCACAACCCCTGGGCACTGACTGGTGGCACTGACTGGCAGCACTGCTGGGCTGCACTGGTGGGCGGCACTGGTGGGCACCACTGGTGGGTGGGCACAGGTAGGTGGCACTGGTGGGCACAGGTGGGTGGCACTGGTGGGCACAGGTGGGCGGGCACAGGTGGGTGGCACTGCTGGCACATGTAGGTGGCACTTCTGGGCACAGGTAGGTGGCACTGCAGAGTGGCACAGGTGGGGGCACTGCTGGGCACAGGTGGGGGCACTTCTGGGCACAGGTGGGGGCACTGCTGGGCATGGGTGGGCGGGGCTAGTGGGCGCACTGCTGGGAGGAACTTGCGGGGGTCACTGCTGGGCACCGATCATCAGGGCACTGATCATCAGTGCCCTGATGATCGGTGCCGATCCCCGCTCTGACAACTGCCGGTTCTCGGCAGTACTTTCCTCACGATCTGACAGCGTGAGGAAAGTGCAGCCGAGAACCGGCACTTGCATTTTCCTGTGATCAGCGTGTCACTGGACACCGCTGATCACGTGGTAAAAGGCCGGTGGGATCGGCCTTTCACCATTTCTCGTGATCAGCTGTGTCCGCAGGAGAGCGCGTTCTGGGAGGACGTCATATGACGTCCACCCAGAACTAGCCGGCCGCGGTGCAGCCGTCATTCGGCTATGCGCGGTCGGCAAGTGGTTAAATGAAGCTTAGGTTACTCTAACATACAGTACACTTACATTATAAAACCTAAACAAATGCAATAAATAGCATCAAATTAAGTATCTGAATTTCTCATGTTATAAAAATAATACTGAAACAGTATTATTGTTGCTGCCATCTTGATGGTAGGAACCTATTAAAGTATTAACATGCAATTATTTTCCTATGTGACATTATATTAGATGAATATTAAGATTTCACTTAAATACAAATTAATCAAGCATGAGATATTTTGAATGTATACAACATTTTCTTTAATCTATGATTAAGTACATGAGATGTTTGTTGAAAAATACGTGGATCCTTAACATAGCTAACTTCTAAAAAGGGAAAATTGGTTTTGTTGATAGATTGCCATGTTAACCCTTTAACACCTTTGCATCAAAAGGATCATTAATCCCAAATTGTAGGCTTTTTTTCCCTCAAAATAGAAGACTCTATAATCCACAAAATACATAATCAAAAACATCACAAAGCTGGGAGCCTCTTGCACTGTAAATGATTTATACTGAATACAGGCTAAATGTCACTTCAATACTGGTAATTTCACTCAACTTCATCCTCACAGTGCACATACACATTCTGCTATGTCATTTTGCTTTCAGCTCCATTCAGTGTGGGGTCATGAAAGGTGATTTGATGCCACTGGTAGGATTCATTAAACTCTATCAGAAGTGCAACTGGAGTTCAAAAAACCCTACCAGCAGCATTTGTTAAGCTCCATTCACCAGCTGAAAGAAAAGTGTCATGAATGAATACCTCTGGAATACAAAGGAAGGAACTGACTAAACTTTCTTGAAGATTATATATATATATATATATATATATATATATATATATATATATATATATGCAAAGGTGCAGTAGAGGTGTTGACATATTGTAGTAACGCAATTGATAAACGCACAAAACAAGGATTGTCATTTACTTTTTAGACAGGTTAACATTTTTAACATGTATTCCAAAACTGTTTACAGGCACTCCTGGATCTTGCAGAGGAGACCTCCTCTACAAGACCTGTGAGTGCCTCTAAACCGGTTTCGAATTTATATGGGATTTTGTTGTGAGCACCTGAGCAATTACTTCAAACACAGAGTGCCGTGACTACCCTCCCGAATGTCTATATATTTAATAATATAACTTATACCATATTGGTGGTACAGTGTATGTGTTTAAGTAGTCAAAGCACATGTGGTCTGGGATCCATGTAACAGCAAGCATCTCAGCATCACTTTAGTTAATGGTAGTGAACCAGCAGGAAATATATGAGGAGACCAAAAGGTGGCCAGTGGGAAGTAATAAGTTAGTCCGTTTACTATGGCACCACAGGCATGCTTAAAGTAAAGTGCATCAGAGCAAGAGGGTGATTGGTCATTAATGAAATTCAGATGCTTCATTAAGGTCAAGGGTAAACCATTAACACCTCTGAAAATGTAGTGGGCCACTAGAGTTTCAAAATATACTTTGTCTGCATCCAGTGGAAATTTAAAGTTGCTGTATATATGAGAGGCAGATACAGCTTAGCTGTATTGTAATTGATGAGAAAAGTCTTCTATTTACCTTATTACATGCATATTAAATAAAGTAATGCAAAATACAGTAACAATGTACTGCATGTAATTGCAGTAACCCATGGCAATTAACCATAAATGTAGACAGATCAGTAAAAAGGCACTAGTGTTCATCACTGCCTTTCAAATAGTCTTACTGAATAATATTATGGTACCCAGAAGCTGAGCAGCTGCTGAAATTCAAGCATTACTTTGTATGTTTACACACCAGCAGAGAAAGTGCTGCATAAGGGGAAATGTGCAATTTTAAAATATTTTCATGAATTGCTCCATCACACACACACAGACATTAATTCATGTATCATAAATAATGTTATTATACAGAGGTTTACTGCAGCTTAGACATTAGAGCTCTTCATCCTTTCTGGTAATGACTAATTAGGAGACCTTCCATGGGAATTAATTACTATTAAAGCTACATTTTCAGCTAATTATACTTTCTCGAAAGTAGTGCAGTGTTTGTAAGTTACTATTTTAATATGAACTCCTGTTTCTGCAAAGCAGTAGACTTTCATCCACATTCTTTTCATAAGTATAGCATGGACTACATTTAGGAAAATGAAGCTTTGCATCAAATTGATCTATAATTTATTTAAAGTTTTAGTAACCTTTAAAGTCATGCCATATTTATAAGCAAGTCAACAAGGAACTCAAGAAAAACATTTATGGTATATTTACTATGCCTTTCTTAAAAGGATTTGAAAAAATGACATTTAACATATGGGGCAACACTGTGGCTTAGAAGTTAGAACTTCAGCCTTGGAGCATTAGGGTCATCAGTTCAAATCACAACCATGATACTACCTGCATGGGGTTTGTAGATTGGGACCTTAGACTGTAAACTTCTTGAATACAGTGACTGACTTGAATGTACAATATATATGGATACCCCGAGGAAGTCACGAGTATTCAGTGACGTAATGCGTAGGTACGCAAGTACGCAGTTTCCGGTGCACGGTGACGCACTTCCGGCGTGCGACGCCATCTTGGTATACCCAGGAAGTCCCACACACATGCAGTATACCCACACATTGGTGAGGAGGGAGAACTGCGATACATGTGAGTGATATTCTTTCTCTTGCAATAAAAGGAGTCTTGTTTACACTAATACTACACTTAGAGGGTCTCTTTTTTCTTGGCTCACTGGGCTGGTGAGCTATTGTCCCTCAGAGGCATCAGGTTTGACCAGGGGCAACAGGAGCCCCATAAGGAGATCCACTGGAGGAAGAAGGTTGCTGGTCCATATGATTTAAGGATCCGGGGTGATCCTGCAAGCATGTTGGCCCCTAGGGGTCACAGGGAGGAGGTGAGGAGGCAATTCAGCCGCAAATAGAAGACGTGTGTTGTCACAATCACAGAATTGTTGAACACCATTGCACATTGCATGATTTTATCCATCACTTATATACTATTTTTGGACATTTTTTATCATTTGAGTATAATTTTTGAAGTGTGGACACTGTATTGCACTTTAGCACTTTTTTGTTTAGCCCTTGTTTGAATTTGAGGGGTTGTTGATATACTATTTAAATGTATTTTATTAAGTGTGTGTACACGGTTTTTTAAATGAGAGGCACTGTTATGGATATTGTATTTATTTGGTGTGTGTGCACGTATTTAAGCGAGGGGCACAGATATTGTTTTTCATTTGGGTTTGAAACTATACATGTTTAGCACTATTGTAGTGATGAGTTACACTATATTAATTTTTATTTTATTGTCTATTTTGTATTTATTATTTATTATGAGCGCTACACTATTTATACTAATGAGTAACACTGTTTGGGTATCAGTTTTTTGAGTGTTGGCAGCTTTAGGTTAGGCACACTTCCTTTATAGCTCAGGAGGACTTTGATCCTTTGTACAATATATATGCATTACTACTTTGGAAAGAGTAGGAAATGGTTTAGACCCCTGTTGTTTTTTTTCCATCTGCGTCCTATTAAAGAGATTTCCCTTCACTTCCTGTCCTAAAGACACAATAGAAAGTGAGAAGAAAATCTTCAATTGTCACTGTAAGATAGGTGACAGTTCCAGTTCAATAGGATGATTGTATGTTAATGCAGCTTTCCAGCACCTGGAAGAGCCTTGACAGAGTCCCAGGGATAATACTTTTTTGTAGAATGAAGGGAAGAGAGTGTATACTGTATCAGTCCAAATGTAATTTTTGCCACAATACAAGTTTCCATAAATTACTAATTGCCAGTGCATTCGGAAGGTTATACAACAATACCTCTCCATAAAGACTTTCATTTGGATGAAGCATTGCTAGCCTGGAATTTTGATGCAGGGTTACAGCTGTGTCAGTCTACTTCTGATATTTTAAAATACTTTGAACAGCTTTATTTTCTTGCTGTGTTAAAACATAGTTAAAGGTTTGTTGTGGTCCATTTCTTGCATCTGTTTGATAACAGATTGAATAAAGAATATCCTAATTACAATTGTTTACATATAAATGATCAATGAATCATGTACTAAATAATATAAACACTTTAATTTTGATGGAATGTAACAATCGGAAAATTGATATGGAAGGAACAGCCTTATTTTTTAACATAGAGGTTGTATTCCTTAATGCTGAGTCTTCATGTTGACAGGAAGACTTTTTTTAACCAATGAACACTTTCTCTGTTCTATCTGGCAGCAAAAAATAGACTTTTTTTTTTCCAAATGCCAATAAATTTCTTTGCAGCTGGCACACATGGTAATGGCAAGCTGCATTGCAATAGAATTACTAATTATGTCTTGCTCACATTACCCAAGAGAACATCTCAAAATAATTATTTTAAGCCAGAAGATCCATGATCGCCAACAGCTAATTTTTAGCTAAGGGGGGAACCATAAAGCCATTGCCACCAATCATCTAGAAATGAGATTTCAATTTCTAAAAAAAATAGATCATTACTTAAGTGTATCTAATTGGAAGATGAAAAATAAAATAAAACATTAAGTTAGTAAAGTATGCTTCTACATTCTTTACACTAAGTTCACATGAAACAGCTTGCCATTGGCAGAAAGACTGGCAGATATATGTTACATAAATTGCATTTAAATTTCAGGAAATCTCAAAATCATGTTTCTCAGTCTTCTTTCATTTTGCTCAGTTAGTGTATTCGTTATTTCTATGAATCATCTGTTTATCTTACACAAACTACACACTTTTTCGGGTCATTACAGATTTACAGTATATCTCAGCAGCAAAGACAGGGGAAAAATATAGTTCACTTGCAAACTTACCGTATGTCTATGCTGACTTTCTTGAAACAACTTATATTACTCATTAAACAAAAATGAATGCCAGTATTAACATGGTTGTTTAACTTCTTGCCGACCAGCCACTGTAGAAATACGGTGGCAGGTTGGCACGGCTGGGCAAAACCACGTTTTAAAACATGCGTTTGCAAAACAGGTAGGGGGCACGCGCGAGGCTCGTGCCCGCCCTACCCGTCCCGCTGATCGCGACCGCAGGTGTCAGTCGCCGGGTCACAGCTGGTCATTACCAGCCGTGTCCCGGCGATTAGCGGCAATCACTGACAGAGAGGACGGCTGCAGTCTTTACACTGCAGCAGTGCTTTCTGTCAGTCCCCTGTCAGCTCCTGACGTGCTGATCTGGAGAGAAGAGTTTAGCTCTCCGGATCAGCGGTGTTCCCATGCAGTACACCCCCCCGCCCCCAAGTAAAGCACTCCCCTCACACAGTTAACTCTTTCAGTAAATAAAAAAGTTAACCCCTTCCTCCCCAGTGTTATTAGTACAGTGTCAGTGTTTTTTTTTTTGCACTGATCACTGTATTGGTGTCACTGGGGATGTCAGTGACCCCAAGTCAGTTTCCCCCAGTGTCAGAATGTCCACCGCAGTCCCGCAGTCCTGCCATAAGTCGCTGATCGCCGCCATTATTAGTATAATAAAAAATCCCAGTATCTTTCCCGCCATTTGTAAATACTATAACTTTCACGTAAACCAATTAATTTACACGTATTGGGTTTTTTTTTTTAGCAAAGATGTCGCAGAATACATATTGGCAGAAATTTATGACTAAATTTGATTTTTACATTTTTTTTTACTGGACATGTTTTATCGCAAAATGTCCAAAATATTGTTTTTTTTCCTCAAAATTGTCAGACTTTTTTTATAGCGCAAAAAATAAAAAACGCACAGGTGATCAAATACCACCAAAAGAAAGCTCAATTTGTGGGAAAAAAAGGATGTAAATTTGATTTATGTGCCGTATTGCATGACCGCGCAATTGTCTATTAAACTAGCGCAGCACTGTATAGCAAAAAAATTGCGTAAATTGCAGTATCTATACCATAGTTTGTAGACACTATAACTTTAACACAAAGCAATCAATATACACTTATTGGGATTTTTTTTTACCAAAAACATGTAGCAGAATACATTTTGGCTTACATTTTTAACCAACTTTGAGTTTACTATATATTTTTTATAGCTGAAAGTAAAAAATATAATTTTTCTTCAAAATGTTTGGTCTTTTTTTGTTTATAGCGTGAAAAATAAAAAGTGCACAGGTGATCAAACACCACTGAAAGAAAGCTCTATTTGTGTGAAATAAAGGACGTAAATTTCATTTGGGTGCAGCATTGCATGACCGCACAATTATCAGTTGAATTAGTGCAGCGCCGAGTAGCAAAAAGAGGCCTTGTCATTAAGGGGGGTAAATCCTCAGGAGGGCAAGTGGTTAAATTGTCAAGCATTTGTTATCATATTTTCCTATGTCTAAAGGCAGAGGGGGTGTTATAGTCAAACATAGTAGACTGGATCAGCATGCAACAGACTTTATAAATGTTTTTGTAATCTATAAATTTCCCTTGGTGAAATTTTTTGTGTCTTTCTTGTTATTATATCCTAAGATGTTGACCTAACACCTATGATCAAAAGCTAGGTTTCTATTTCTCCCAAACAAACAGTCTGCATTATGCATGGCTCAAATAATGAAAGTGTTTTTTTTTTAGTTGAAAAAAATCAAAAGCAGCGAAACTTAATAAAATGACAGCAAATCACAAGTGAAAACAAACAACATCAAATACAGTATTTTACAAAATAAATCCAGTTTTACATATGTCTGTTTAACATGGAACAGGTCCCAATTATGAAATCAGAGCTTTTATTTTTAAAAAGTCATTGCTTTACTCAAGTAGCCCGAGCTTCAGTGTTACAGCTATAAAAAGTCACACAGTGAGGGAAAGGAAATGACCAGGAGACTGGAATGACTGTCCATACAGTAAAGCTGACCCAATATCTTAATTGGAAAGTTTCAAATAAGAGGTTTAAAAATCTGTTGTACCATGACTTGTAAGTGGTTGACTTGGTTTAATCAGGTTTGAATGTCAGTCCATCACAAACTGAATACTATTATCTTCCTTTTTGGTCAAAATATAACTGTGGTAGAAATTAACACATGGCCATAATATTGACAAATTAGACTCAATTCCTGGAATTCATAAAGAGTGTCTAAGACATTATTTAGAGATCCAATGCACCTCCACATGACAAATGTCGGTCTGGGCAACAGATTCATGTACTTGTTGTAGAATGAATCTGGGCATGCATGAGTGTGGAAGCACAGTGAGAGCACAATGTCCATGCAGGCACTCTGACCTCAGCACAGCAACACTCCTTCCCCGCACTGAAGTTGGCACACAGACTGGGGGGAGCGGAGCCTGATGCAGTCACTAGTTTCCCATCAGGTCCTCTCCAATTGCGATTGACAGCAGGCAGTGGGCAGATCTTTAGCCAATAGACAGCCTGCTATTGGATAAGTAATCCACTGACTGCCTGCTGTCAATTAAAATGTGAGAAAGGACCTTATAGGAACCTAGTGTTTCAGCTTTCCCATCAGACCCCATTCACTGCAGCATCAGTGGTTGCTAGGTTGTGATTCCAACAGCATCCTTAACAAGCAGTCACTGGAATGGAGTAGAAGCGGTGAATATGCAACCTTGCTACACTTTGGACAAGAACAGACACTCTGCCTGTCTCTGTACACCAATTAAGGGTAGGTCTTAACTACCTCCAGTTTTGCTTTACCTACAACCTGGAGGTAACTATTATTCAATGTTGTGCAGAACTACCTGAATATGCCGCACATGTTGATAAAGGTACTGAAATAGGTGGTAGAGATTTTTTTAATTTGGCACAGGCCATTTTAAAGGACACCATTATCAAAGCACAGTCCTTATTTCTTTATTGAATTTCTCCCAGCTACACAACACTTAGTATATAAGTTAAATTGTATCTAAACCCTAGAACAAAAATGAATATA
This sequence comes from Staurois parvus, assembly GCF_062004578.1. NCBI lineage: Eukaryota > Metazoa > Chordata > Amphibia > Anura > Ranidae > Staurois > Staurois parvus. The sequence continues at coordinate 7,731,945 of NW_028318492.1, read as the reverse complement.
TTGCAATTTACCATTCCTTAGAAGTGCTGCCTGCATGTGCTTTGGTTTTGTCAAGCTTTTATTGCTTTAGTTTCATCTAGTGATCCTGCCATTAATACGCTTCATGTCCTAGGGTGACAATACTCACTCATTGCACTGTATCTATGGAGAAGCAGTGTTGCCACCCTAGGACAGTACTACAGAACACTATCCCTATTGTCTATAACAAAAGTGAGAGGTGTTCTGTAGACCTGCAGAGGTAGCTGGGAACATTGCTAACAGAAGATGCAAAAGGCACAGGAACTTATCAGTTCACGAGATTTTTGACATAATCAGCAGGTATGCTTTTGCACTTACTGAACATATATAACAAAACACTTTCAAATGTAAATGTAACGGACCAAAGGGGAGCAAATAGGAGAAGTCACCTGTTAGGGTTTACACACACTTTAAGTCTCACAGTTTTCAAAATCCTTATCTAATTTTAGTTTGTTTTGTCCATTCAAATAAGCCTGGATCTGCATGAAACTTAAGTAAGCACTGCTGATATGGATGTCTTTTCAATCAAGCATTCTAGTGTATATGTTGATGTGACAAGTATGCTTATCTGAAAACTAGCAATTGATTTTCATAGAGCACTGTCATGTTTTTCTGCATTCCTTCTGGGTTTATTTCCATGACTTACATCCACAGCTGCTACTTTACAGGCTAAAGTGATAATGTCTCTAGAGTTGTGTTAGTAAATGAATAGATTATCATTTAATTATACCAAATATAATTAAATACAAATGTGTAAGAAAGTCTGTAATGCAAAGAAAGAACATTCATATAACCAACTATATTTTAGTTCATTGGAAAATAATTTTGACATAGTTCAGTAATAATGAATAAATCTGGAACATACAGTGACATTTTATTGTAGATTATTAGTATACCAATGTGGTTTTAGCTCTTAATTTGCATGTTTCCTTTACCAAAAGAGAGTTACGGTTTTTAAAGGTTAAAGTAGTAGTAAACTCTCATTTTTTATTTTTACCTACAGGTAAAAATTTAGGAGATATTCTAATGAGCAGCAGCCGGTGATATCACTGGCACATGTACTCTGTTGAAACCTTCAGAGCTGTGTGCCGTGGCTGAGACTCCCACACGCATGCTCAGGAGTGACATCATTGCGGCTTTGCCAATCCAGTGGCCACAGCCCACAAACCCGGAAGGAAGACTGGATGAAGGTAGAAGCCTCTGCAGTGGTGACAGCACATTATGTTCTTCATAATATACTAGTATGCACTATGACATCATGATGGTTAAACATGTTGGGCGAAGCTAACTATGTTGCTTCTGGTTTCTGGTTAATGTCAGTGGAACGCACTCAACATTCTAGTTCCTTGTAGATCTAAAGTGTAAATTTGTAAGCGCAATTCTTTGATTTTAACTTCTTTAATAAACAAATTTGCACTATGGAAGCTTCCCTCTTTCTGGCATATACACTTATGGTCCACATGAAGAAGGATATGAACATCTAGGATCGGGAAGGACACATCATCTTACCACCATTATCCACTACAGAGTCCCACTGAACAGAAGATTGGAGAGCAACTAGAGCGCATTTGACCTACTTGCAAAAGGGGTCAAACATTGTGGTGAGTGCAGTGGATAAGGGGGAGCATGTGTGGGAGTACTGATTCTTTCCATCAGACATTTTTCTACGTAAAGCACAATCAGGGGTGGACTGATCATTTGCAAACTCGGGCACTGCCTGAGGGCCCGGAGTCAGTAGGGGGCCCCATGAGATGCACACAAAAAAGGAGGGTTGTGAAAAGAGATTCACAGAAAAGCGGCTACATAATGAACAGAACGTGACACTAAGGGAATAATTTCCAAAAATTATGCTTTATTACACACAAATGAATATGACATATGGGCATTTGCCCTGGTTTACCATCACCTCAGTATGAGACAATACACACAGACCTAAAACCATTTAAAATGACACAAAAACCGGTCTAAATGTATGTGTAGCAGGGAAAATGGCTACATGAGTCTAGTGTCCCTGCAACACAAACACACAAACACACAGGTGAACACTTCCGGTGACTTCCGGTCATGCGCACTAGGTGGAACGCACGCTGACCCATAAGGAGGAAGCCATCTTCACAAGCCATGAGGCAAGCCTAAGCAGCACAAGCGCCGAGAAGGGGCTGGAACCCGCGGTATATCGGCGGATGTCAGCGGTGGTTCCTTGGCCGCCTTGGCCCTGTATGGCAGTACCTATGAAGGATTTCTCTTTCATTCCCGTTATCCATAGCACAGGTGGTGAGTGGATTGTTGCAGGACATTAGATATATGGTCCTCTGTGATCTATATGACCTATATATCTTCTATAGAGTGTGAGCTCTGTCAGTGACTTCCCACATATTGTTTGTTTCACTACAGGATGGGGACATCATGGTGCTTTGTATAGGAAACAAGATATACCATATATATTTCAACAGGCAGAAGAGTCTTTGGGATGTGTCTTGTTTTTTCCTACAAAAAGTGGTGTATAGTCCACATGTAGTGGTGAAGAAACCATTTCAAGCAGAGTGCTGCTGTGTGCATCTTTTCTTCCATCCTGGAAATAAATGGGGCATATTCCCATCCAAGAGCTCTAGGAAACAGCTATCTATATTACAGATGAATGGGCCCCAACCACTTGTGCCGGCACAGGAATGTATTGTACAATATATTTGACATTTATGTCTTCCTTCATACAGGCCTGAGGCCTGCTACTCTCCTTTTTGACGCATATTGTGCTTGCTCCATTGCATACATGTGAGATATATATATTTACAGCATAATTTTTTGGATTTCTTGATAGGGATTTGCCATTATGGTTACTGTTTAATCCCTTATATCCTCTATTATGGTATGCCCATGGCATAATTTTTGGATACACCTCCCTAGGGAAGTGTTCACCTGTGTGTTTGTGTTGCAGGGACACTAGACTCATGTAGCCATTTTCCCTGCTACACATACATTTAGACCGGTTTTTGTGTCATTTTAAATGGTTTTAGGTCTGTGTGTATTGTCTCATACTGAGGTGATGGTAAACCAGGGCAAATGCCCATATGTCATATTCATTTGTGTGTAATAAAGCATAATTTTTGGAAATTATTCCCTTAGTGTCACGTTCTGTTCATTATGTAGCCGCTTTTCTGTGAATCTCTTTTCACAACCCTCCTTTTTTGTATGCCTCTTTTGGCTACTGAATGGAGACCATACATTGGGTGACACGTTAATGTATTTAATAACCTCTTTAATAACTTTCTTAGTATATTGGCCCCATGAGATGCCCCTGGTACCTTTTTCATAGGCTTTTTTGAGTTTGGGCTAGGACACAGGGGCCCCATGATCCCCTATTGCCCAGGGGCCCCATGAGTTGTCAGTCTGCCCCTGAGCACAATACTACATTCTCACAAGATTGGATCTTGGAGGCAGCGCTATATCATTTATTTACTAGTATGCATTATGCAATTTGAAATTGCACCTGTATTTAAAGTTGAAGTTAGTTTGCCAAAATAATAACATAATTCATAAGAGAAATAACTCCAAAAATGAACTAAAAGCCATCACTAATAAAAAATAAATTATTCATGTTTTATAAGTTTGACTTTTAAAATCAGGTCACATGATCCTGATGAACTATTTCCCATTTCAAAGGTAAAGCTTAGATAAAGGAGATTGTTGCAGAACCTTGAAGCTGGTCTCCAACAGAAAAAAATAAATAGCCCAGAAATAGTAGAATAGCAAATGTTGTTTCAAACACTTGAAGTGATTGTAAAGCCTCACCTTTAAAACAGCCAATTCAGTTCAATACAAACATTCATGTATACATATAAAAAAAATATATAAATCCCATTTTTCCCCTTTTTATACGTGATCGCATACCCTCTGTTCTCAGCTACATAAGAGCTGGGAAGGAAAAACAGCAGTACATTGACCTTTCCTGTGTACAGGAGGGTGTGCCAGGACAAGTCTGATCATTAGAGGAGTGCACACTGGGGGAGATTTACTAAAACTAGTGTAGTTGTGTAGTTGTGCATGGTAGCCAATCAGTTTCTAACTTCAGCTTGATCAGGTAAGCTTTGACAATAAAACCTGAAAGCTGATTGGTTTCTATGTAGGGATGCACCACATTTTGCACCGTGCTGTTTTAGTAAATAACCCCCACTGAGTTACCAGCTAAAGAACTGACCATGGTGTGTTCTCCTGCTTAATGTGGTTAGTTTTTTTTTAGGAAAACAGAGAGACTGTCAGGAACACCAGAGATTTCACACAAAGGAAGCAGTACAAAGAGAACAGGATACTTTTTCAGACAAGTACATGGTACAGCAGGCACATATCAGGGATATGAAATGTTGGGTTTACATATTCTTTAACTTCACTCTGCAGTTATTTCCTGAAGAAATTTCTTTGCACCACAAGAGGTCCTCCTGGGTTAAATGACAGCCAAAGTAATTTAACCTACTTCCTTTTAATTTTTTGCATAGACTTCCACTTTAAATTTGTAAAATATGATGTAGTCACAGGATAGTGACCGTACTAATTCATGAATTATTACAGTTGATATGTATAAAATTCATTATTGATTTTTAAGCCCAATTTACAATTTATGATAAGAAAATCAGATGGTTAATATGATAATGTATTCCTCTAATCATGTATGCATTTATTTAGTTGATCTATACATTTATTTGTGAATGTTTGTTAATACCTAGAAGCATGGTAAGCTAGGGGTTAATCCTATCTAGTTTATGACCGCTTGTTTCTTTTTGTCCCCCCTCTCTCCCTGACCTTATGGGAAAGCATTGAGACTATATATTTCATATTTGATATTTGAATTCTTTGTGAGTTTGTAATCCTGTATGCTTATTTTGTCCATGGAAATAGATTACACTTCGAGACCATGGTCCTTGCTATTAGATGCTGCCGACTATACACAGTGCTTGTCAAACTCCCCAGCCAAACCAAGTCCATCTAAAGTTACCTTTAGAGGCAGGCTTGAGAAAGAAGGGTTGTCCTTCAATATGTGTTACTGCCCTTCTCTTTCCCCATCATGTAGAGGTTACCACAAGGTAGTAGGTAGTTCTAGAGATGCTCACTATTGTCACAATTTTGATAGCTATCAGAGTGGGTCCCGTAAAGCTGGCTAGGGGATCGTGAGCTGCCATTACCGCCATACAACTTTGCCATGCTTCCACTCTTGTCAGCTTTGCATTCCATGCTGATTGTCAAGATTTTAAGCTGTAAGTGTGCTTTGTTTTTTCTTAATAATGATTACTGTCATTTTAATGTGGATCCTGCATTCCTGTTTCTCTTGTCTTTGTACACTATCAAAAGGCACTTGGAAACTGGAGGAAACTCTGATAGGTGGAAGTTTAGAAGACTCAAAGCCACAACCAAATCAGAAGACAAGTTTCTGAGAATCAACAACCTGCGTGACAGGCAGCTCACAGGACAGCAGCTTCAAGTACAGCTTAACACTAATCGAATTAAGTAAGTCCCAGTTTGAACTTTGAAGAGAAGACTTCAAGCTGCAGGTTTGACAAGTGGCTGTAAAAAGCCACTGCTAAGATGGCAAAATAAGAAAAAGAGACTTGTCTGGGACTAGAATAAGGTCTTATGCATCAATGAATCAAAATTTGAGATCTTTAGTTCATCATGCAGGGTTTTACATGCCACTGAGTAGGTAAAAGGATGGGTTCTCGATGTGTGACAACTATCAAACATGGAGGAGGAAGTATGTTGGTCTGGGGATCTTTTGCTGGATCCAGATTTGGCATGAGTGGCACTCTGAACCAAAACTACTACCACAGCATTTTACAGCTCCATGCAATTTCCTGTGGAATACCTAGTTGGTTAGAGTTTCATCTTACAGGAAGATAATAACCCAAAACATATGTGCAGGCTGTGTCAGAACTGAATCATTTAAAATATCACCAGAACGTTAGCCCCTATATACCAATGGGTCATGTTAAGCTTGTACAATAATGAAAAACAGCAACTAGGCATCTCATTCCTCTCTCAGTGACTGAAAATTCCAAGAGTCTTTACTTCTCAATTACACTCAAAAGTACATAAAACAAATGAAAAAAAACCCCTCATAGTGTAGTTTTATCAAATAAACCAATAGAAACATTCTTGATTGTGCTTTCAAAAAGTGCAATCTCAGAATCACCATTGTGATGCTAAATCTTCCTATCCACCTTTATATGTGCACCTAATGCAATGGATTCTCACAGGATAAAACAAAATATGAACAGATACTGCATGCCCATGTAATCAGACACAACATATTTAACCAGATACAGCATGCCCATGTAATCTTCTCTTGGTCCCCAGATCCACATCCTTTAGGCCTCTCATGTACTTCATAAAGGAGACATCTTTTGTTTAAAACCACCGATTCCTTGATAAAAATATCTGATATGTAAAAGGGCAATTCCAATAGAAATTCTACCACATCAAAAATGGCGCCCCACAACTTCCTATTCTGATGTCACTTCCTTGGTGTACATTTAGATGAATAGACTTTTTCAAGAGATAGTTACTAGAGTGTGTCAGAACTACCTTAGAAGAAAATAAAAAGACGGTAGGCTTCAAATCATGGAATGGCCAGGGCAGTCTCCAGACTTAAACCCTATCAAGCTGGTTTGGGATGAACTGGACAGAAGGGTGAAAGCAAAGCAACCTAAAAATGCAACACATTTGTGAGAACTTCAGCAACAATGTTGGAAAGAACTTTCCAAACAATATTTCATTTCCATTGTAGAAAGATTGCTATGATTCTGTTTGGCTGCTATATCTACAAAAGGCGGCTACTTTGATGAGTCAAAAATGTACATTACATTTTGTTAAAGAAAAAAGAATTCATCATTTTTTTTATGTCCAATTGTTTATTTGTTCTATGCTTTATTTTCAGAGTACAGTGAGACATTAATCTTTGTAAATTTCAATAAAATCTGGAAAATGGGGCTATTCTAAAACTTTTGACCAGTTTGACTTATTTATCAACTTTAGATGGAATTCTCTTAGGTAAGCAATTATTATTATTCCTACCACCTCCTTACATGCATGTTGCATGATGAGGTGTCAGTCAGTGAGGTAACATTTGTTACCACCATGCAAACTGTATGAAATTTCTCACTATACACTATACAAAATTTTCTTTTCTCCAATCCTGCAATGGTTTTCCTGATATTAATTTGAAAACATGCTTTTCTACCCCAAAATGTAATGATGCCAGGCCTGTTCAAAATGATCAAATCATACTTTTGTACATATTTACAAATCAATTGTGTATTTTCTAAATATTTATTGAGGTGCTGCTTAACATGAGAAAGGTTTAAGAAACCTCGATCCACTATTACACCAGTGTAGAATGTATGAATATATACTGAGCCATCACAGTTATAATAACCTTCTAATCTGACCTCTTCTTATCGGAGTAACAACACATTGTACAATTTAGATGCTGCACCACTAATTGTACAGTTCAGACATTGCATCACTAATAGGCTTTCAAATAGCCAAAATCAGCTTGAACTCTAATTTCTACATGAGGAATCATAAATCTATTGTGTTTTTACATTGACAATAATATTGCCCTCTGGCATTGAGAATTATAATCATTCTGTTTTTTGAAGATGGCACAATGGGAGAGCTATAGCGATGTTACCTTTGTATGCATTATAGTTATTAGGAAGTTTAGTCCTTTTTATCACAGTGATTGCAAGCTCTCCCCTGGAGATGCAAACAAGCACATGTCTGTTGGGGGAAGAGTTCAGCAGCCTTTTAAGGAAGATTTTGTAGGTTTTAATAGCGTGAACTGGATATGATATTGGCAATAAACCTCTTTTGTCAAAATCTGCTCCCATGCAAGCAAGAGCACATTAGATGTTAAATGAAGTATACCAATTTTATTTTGTTATAATTTGCGTTACAAAGTAAAATACTCTGAATAATGCACTAATTCAGAGCAAGTCTATAAATCCTGCTGTTTGTTAGTATATCTGCAGCCTTATATTGTCCCTGCTGGCATTCTATCTAAAGTATATACTGTAGTTTGATGGAACAATATTAATTAGCCATATCTAGGGTCAAAATTTAAAATCCTATGTTAATTTCCATATTGTATTTCAGTTATTTCCAGTTTACTCTTATTAATCTAAACAATCTTAAAGTTTGTAAAAGTACTTAAAGTACAATTAAAGGCAAATTTTTTTTTTAGTTTTGGATAAAGTGGAGAAGGATTAGAACACCTGTCAGTATTTTTTTGCTGTTTGTCCTCATTATGAAAATTCACCTTATTTAAAAAAAAGTAATGAATTTTAGTGCACACAAAAACCCAATTCTTTGATAAAATAAAAAAAGAAGATGATGAGTAAATATAAACTAAACAAGTCATGCTTTAAAATTGCATATGTACGTAGATTGACGCTAAACTACGGTACCTAAAAATCTCCCTTTAACCAATGCTTTAAAAACTTTTACAGGTTAGCAGTTTAGCGTTAGACAGTAAGTCTGGTGTTTGAATTATTGCTCGCACTAAAAAGTTTACGGTGATACCTCAAATGTGTGGTGTTAATACTGCATGTACAACCTACATATGCCTTTGCCTTTGTGCATGAGCACAGGGGGATGGGGGAGCTTTATTTTGTAATTTATTTTTTAAATTATTTTTTCTTTTGTGTCACTTTTATTGCCATCACAAGGAATGTAAACATCTCTTGTGATAGCAATAAGCAGTGACAGGTACTCTTTACTAAGGTCTGGGGTCTATAAGACCCCAGGTCTCTTCTCTGCTCATGAAAGAATCTGATCACATCAAGATCAATGTGATCAGATACTTTCCCAAGCCAAAAATGGCTTTTTTTTTTTACATCCGGTGAATCCAGAAGTGACAAAATGCTCATCGCTTCCAATTTATAATACCATAGAGATGATCTGATATGTTCCAGTCCTCGTTCAGCTCTATGGTAAGCCAGTGATAATGCTGGCTTTAGTCATAGGCTCCCTGATCACACAGGAGAGCCTGGGAAGGCACCAGAAAGTAACGAGGGGGGGGGGGGCACCCCTCTCACCTCTTATAAAAGCAATCGAGCAACTAATTAGCTGCTAGGATTTATTTTATATTTCAGAGCATTGCTGGTAGCTACAGGCATCATCCTGGTATCTTCACTCAAAGTCCAGGATGTTGTATGGCATTCTATGGGCAGGAAGTGGTTGAGAACATTTAGCCCCTACTGAATCATTTCAATCCACTGGAAATGCTAGCTTGGAATAATCAATTGACCTATCATTAGTTATTATTAAACATCTTATATTGCTTTTTAAAATAAATAACATTGAGAAAAGCAATAATAATAGTCACAATCAGCTTGAAAACCATATAATTCAATCTGAAATGCAAACGCATTACTGACAAGAGCATATTTGAATGGTTTCTTTAGATCAAAACAGGACAAAGCTCTATTTATCTAAAATGTCAACTAAATTGTTCAGCTATTTGAAACATCCCAGCTATGTCACAAACAATATGGCTTTTTTACTAGTCATATTAATGCTTTTTTATAGTGCGCATGCTGAATGGGTTTTTGACTAACTAGCATTTTTAAAGCTATTTTTATATATAAGTGTGACATTACATGTTTAATCATATAGGGCTGGTTTATGTAAAGTGTGCTACCTCAAAAATGTCACAATACCCAATGCAACCAATCTGTTTATAACTGGCGGAATATTCCAACACTTTGTGTTTCCTTTATCGCTCCCCCCTGCTCTTTCCTTCATAGACAGTCTCTCTCTCAGGCTCGTGCCTCAGTCTGTCCTGACCTGCACAGTATGGTGCAAGCGTGCATCTCTCACTGCTCTCTTGCAATCACTGACCCTCTCATGAGAGTGGGTCCCTGTGCTATAATCCTGGCTCTACTAAAAGAACAGCATACACCTGGCTCATAAGTGTGCCTGTTTTCTCCAAAATCTGGCCTAAACTGCCTTATCACACAGTGGCACAGCTTTGCCCTGCCACAAAATGAAGCAAGGACTCTTACCTATTACTATAGGAAATGCAGAATTATCTTATTAACTTATTTTGCATAATACCCATAATTATTACATTTAATATGTTTCATTCAGTGAATGAACTATGTAAAGCATAAGATATAGCTACAATATTTCAGTTGGTAAGCGGCATCACACATCAAGATCACATTTAAAAACCCCTATAGTATAAATAACATCCTGTTTGAAGAAGAAAATGTCTGCATAAAAAACGTTACCTTTAGTTTCTAATGACAAGAACTGCTTCAAAAGCAAATATAAACCAATAGCATTTTATTATTTCTGAACAAAACTGAGGCTAATAGGCAAAGGGCCTAAAATCTTCAGCCAGATGTTACATTGACAGATATGTTGTATTTGTTTTAATTTTGTCATCTGGGTGTATTAAACATGCTGTATGTATTTTTCAAATTGATAATTGTTGTAATTTACAAAAAAAGTAAAAAAAAAATTATTGCATCGAAATAATTAAGAAGCAGAGTAGAACCCTCCTACTGCAAATCCAAATAATAAGCAATCCTTTTTGTTTCTGGGCCAACTGAACATCCAAAACCATTTAATTAGAGCACAGATATGATAGAGATATTTACTACAAATATGCATGGAGATCTTTCAGGCTTGTAGGTAGTGAAGTGCATGGATTATATGGAGTAGAGCTTGGGGAGCAGCAAAACAATGTAATCAGACAGGTTGTATTAAAGTTAACTTAAAGAAAACCTAAAGGCAAAACTTTTTTTTAGGTTTGGCCAGGATGGGGAGGGGTCAAAACTACTCTCAGGTTTTATCACTACCTATACATCCATTAAGAATATTCACTAATTGCCCTGATCACTATTGTCAATGGGATCAAAGTAAGGGAAACTCCAACATTTTGAATTGCCACCAGAAAAGGAACAGAAGAGAAATCTTTCAATGGGGACACTTGTTCCCACGACGGCTGCCTAAGAGGGGGTTACCCTCATATTGGAAATACATCTTATCACTTCCTATTGAGTCTAGAGGATAGGAAACAACGGGAATTGACCCCAGTAAGATACAGATGATAAAAAATGACAGTGGTTCTATCTTTCTTCTACTCTATGCAACATATAAAAAAGGTTAGGCATTGTATATATTTTAAAGCAAACAGAGAGTCTCCTGATTTGCGGAGGGATTTTTGCAACCCATTATCCTAAAATGAGCAAACTCCTCATTCTTGAAAAGGTGAATACAGTTCTTAAAGCACATGTTTTTTAATATAGTTTGTGACCCCACTGGAGAAGGGACAGTTCAGAAAGGAAGTGATGGGAAATCTCTCAAACTATAATAAAACACTTTTTCTCTAGTAAAATAAGCAATCATGTACAAGGGACATATAAAAGGTTTTTACATGTAACTTTATGATTGAAGTAAACACTGATGCACTTTGCTAAGTGTACATTGTCTACTGCTTTATTAAGCCAACTCATAGTGCAATGCATCACTATCCAACAATAAGGTATTCTTGAGCCTGTCATTTGCATCAAGTCTGGGTTCATAGGAACCTCTTCATGATAGTAAAATAATCCTCAACGTTCATCTCATTTTTATTTCAGACAGTAACACCAGATAAATACAGATGTTTTTTAAGCATTGCAGACCAATCACTTTCTTCCAATATATGTGGGCTAAATGTGAAAAAAGCAAACACCATTTAGACAGTGACCTACATTTATAACATAACTTAGATGTTCTGGAATAAAATATTTGTCTCAAGTAGCAATTACAATAGCAATATACAGTACTGTGTTGAAGATAACTATCTTAGCATTGCTTAGCATTTATTAAGTGGGCATTGGGATTTGTTGATGCTTGACCTCTACCGACTGAGGAATGTTAAATGTATTTCTCCAGCGTAACTTTGTTCTGGTTATAAAGCACACTTTGAAATTCATGCAAACTACACTGATTGATTCAATATCTTGATTTATATGTTATCAAAATTTTCATAAAACATTAGTACAATAACAGAAACACATGCTTACCTCCGGTTGATACTAATTCTGTATTCTCATTGATGCAAACTTGCCAATTTACACAAATGAACTCATAACAGACCTAACTGTACAGTCATTTGTCTTATACAGTAACTGTTGTCAAAGGCTTCTTTCACATAGAAGTATTCATATTTTTTGCATGGAATGCAGGTTCATGCTGGCAGAGCTAGCAAACACACCTACATAAACATATGCCTAAAGTAGTGGTGTTTAGACACATTTAGACGCATTTGGAATTTACGTGCATACCATTCTTTTAACTTTGTGTACTTTTGTATGTGTTTATATGCATACATGCATGAAATCAGCAGCTATGTATGACCCCGGATGCAGCTATGCCCTTCTTTTGTACAGCACTAAACACAGTCACATTTTCATTGTAGATGCACCTGTTCGTACAGCTCGGTATTTCTTATAGTGCTGCATTTAGGTGTATAAAAATCTATGCTATATGCATCCAAACGCAGTGTTTTTTACACCTGTATGAAGCAGAATATTAAATCAAGACAATGGTATTTATTAAACCCACTCCTTGATATATTTATCCATTAAAAAAAGTTTTCATTTTAAAGACTTGTGCAGCAGAATCACGTGATACATATTCATGTTTTCAACACACCAAACAAAAAACATAATAGATATGATGCAGGCTCCATTCATATTTGTGCGACTTAGACACATAAAGTCGCACGACAAGTTGCAGACCATTGTTTTCAATGCCACTATCTTTGCATCTTAAAGTTACAGCGACTTTGAAAGAGTTCCTGCATTACTTTGAATTTGAGATGACTTCATGCCAAAGAGTGTTAAGTCAGATCAAAATCACACACGTGTGAATGAAGCCTCATTTGACTTGAACAGCCACAGCCAATAACCTTAGGACATTGCTGTTCAAACATATACGCAAATTGCAGGACTTCCTATTTTGATTCATAAGAGTTTACAGCTGTACATTTAGAGTGCAGACAAACCTGCTAGCTTACGTTTTACACTATTTCCATAAAATGCATCTTTCAGAGGAAGGAATGCCACTACAATCAAATACCATGTAGAATTCTTTCAAAATGCACTGCAATAAAAAATAGCCATAGAGGTGTGAATGGGCCTTAAAAAACACAAAATGCTTAGATGGTTTTACTTGTCCATAGGGTTGTGAGCACAATTGTTTATAGTAAAAACAGTTTCTATACCCTCAGACAACGTCAGAAGTGATGAAATGCGTTAGTGCAGGACTGTATGTTGGCTGGAAGTGATGCCAGACGCCTTGCACATGTGGTGAGATGATCTGCTTTGCTGGTGTCAGGGATCTGGGTATGACCAGAAATGTGTGGGAACAGGCGTAGTCAGGGCTGGAGAGGTGGAATGGTCAGGCAGGCCATTTGGTACTGTTAAGCACCACCTCACGGCGTCTCTAGCAGCCCACAGCACAGGTTCCTCAGGGCGTGGGGTCTAAGTCCCAATCTGCTTATTCACCAGGGCCCCTGATGGTGGGGATGGACTTGAAGCAGACTGAGACCAGGTCGCAACCCCTGAGTACGTCCGGCAATAGTAGAGAGCATCATCAGAGGTGTGCGGGGAAAGGAGCCTGACGTGAAGAAGCTGCCAGACCTGGTAACAGGGACAGATCCGTGCGGGATGGATGGATCGTCTGGGTAGCGTAAGGTGTAGTCAGGCAGGCCAGGTCAGCAACGTGCGGGCAGCGAGGTACCGGAGGAGCAGGCAGAGAAAGGTCGGTCACAAGCCGGGTTCAGTAATTCATGGGCAGCACGGTATCAGGCAGAAGGATGGTCAGGCAAGCCAGGGGTTAAACAGGAGACGGTCAGCAGGGTCAGGACAATGCAGAGTCAGCAACAAATCAGATAGGCAGGAACACAGGATACCAGGTACAGGGGCTCATGGGAAACAAACACCAAGACACTGACTGCAGGCCTGGCCATTCCTTAAATACAAAAATAATATAAGTGGTGAAGCGCTCAACTTAAATAATCAAAAACTAGTGCAATATCCCCATATATAAATATCACATCCCTAGTGGTATAATGATACCCAAATGATAACTCTTAAGCTATGCAGATATACAAATAATAATAATATAAATAATAATGAATGAAAAACTAGTGCAATATCTTCATATATACATAATATATCCCTGGTGATATAGTGATAAACAACTAATATCTCTTAGACTGTGCAAAAGTGATACTAAAATACAATTAATAATACCAATTTACATGAAATATTAATTACAATAAATTAAATAGTGATGCCACACTGTGCAAAATTATAGAAAAGTGTTCAAATAATGTCACTCCATGCTACAATAGTGCTCTTCGTGAAAATCTTGACGTGACTCCCCTCAATAGCAGAAATGCCCCCTCACCTTCCACATTCGACCCTTGCGGGTCACAGAGCTTTTTATATATATATCTCTGCCAGATATGAATCTCCTCCACTGCCTCCACCGACCTTGATCCTCCTCCAGGCAGTAAGTAACACTCCAATAACTCCCCTCATACAACGAATTCAAGCATCAGGGCAGGCCAGAGAGCTTCCTTCGTGTCCCAGGAGAGCTTGCTTGCACCTAGTCTGCTGCAGTCAATTAAAGCTGCCTGGACAAAGAGCCTCAGCTGCGCTCAGCATTGAGATCTCAATGCTGAGCGCAGCTGAGGCTCTTTGTCCAGGCAGCTTTAATTGACTGCAGCAGACTAGGTGCAAGCAAGCTCTCCTGGGACACGAAGGAAGCTCTCTGGCCTGCCCTGATGCTTGAATTCGTTGTATGAGGGGAGTTATTGGAGTGTTACTTACTGCCTGGAGGAGGATCAAGGTCGGTGGAGGCAGTGGAGGAGATTCATATCTGGCAGAGATATATATATAAAAAGCTCTGTGACCCGCAAGGGTCGAATGTGGAAGGTGAGGGGGCATTTCTGCTATTGAGGGGAGTCACGTCAAGATTTTCACGAAGAGCACTATTGTAGCATGGAGTGACATTATTTGAACACTTTTCTATAATTTTGCACAGTGTGGCATCACTATTTAATTTATTGTAATTAATATTTCATGTAAATTGGTATTATTAATTGTATTTTAGTATCACTTTTGCACAGTCTAAGAGATATTAGTTGTTTATCACTATATCACCAGGGATATATTATGTATATATGAAGATATTGCACTAGTTTTTCATTCATTATTATTTATATTATTATTATTTGTATATCTGCATAGCTTAAGAGTTATCATTTGGGTATCATTATACCACTAGGGATGTGATATTTATATATGGGGATATTGCACTAGTTTTTGATTATTTAAGTTGAGCGCTTCACCACTTATATTATTTTTGTTTTACATATCTTGCGGTATAGAGAATTAGGTGATAGCAGCTAACTCACTAGGTTCTGTGGAGCGCAGGGGGATTTCTGTATATTTATTCCTTAAATACACCTCCTGCAATCAGCCTCAGGTGATGGCTTGATTGCAGGATTGAGCTTCTGGCTGCTGAGAGCACCTACTGGCCAGCCCTGGTACTGCAGCCCACAAGGCAGGTGAGTCCCACCACCATTGGCGAGTCCATTCCTGACAGCTGGCTACACTACTTCTAAGCTGATCTGATATCTTACACTTTAATGGTGTTTGATGGTGTTGTGAGTGTTTTTTGCTTTTTGATGGTGTTGTGAGTGTTTTTGATAGAGAGTTCTTAGAAGAGAGGAGCTGCAAGAAAGGAGATCTGTTTGCAAGTGCTTTTGCCAATCAGTAAAATGAGAGGCAATCAGTTCTGGTGAGTGTGGTGTCATATGGGAGTGGCTTATCACTTATAACAACATGGAAGAGGATCCAACAAGTGCAGGAGTAAGAATTATGGATCTGGACTGGTCAAGTCAAGATATCACTGACTGCTTTTGCATATGTTATATGAACTTCACTGTCATAGACACTTATTAATTTTTGTTTCCCAGCACTTTTTATTTGGTTGTGCTACCAGAGAATACACTTAGCAGTTATTTTCTCGATTTATTAATACGTTTCTATATCTTCCCATATACTGTATAGGGTAAGGCAATACACTCATGTGTGCACATCAGAGAATAAAGAGAATGGGGGAAATGAGGATTCTTAGAATATGGGAGCATTTATACAAAGTATGATAGCAAATAACATTTTGTTTAGTTCAGGTGGCACTTCAGATAAGCTCAACACTGTCTTTTTCCTGAAAGGTCTGAAGAAGGAGCCTACTGAGCATGCTCCAAAACGCGTTACCACCCCCTTCACCTCCTACATCTGACTCTGCTCACCAAGCCTCATTTTGATGCACAGGCACATCCTAGGCTTTACTTCCTGATCCTATAGACAGAGTTTGCTGCTGGACGGCTGGATGTCTCACCTGGATCTAATTACACCATACGATGAGTCTTTTTAACTATTTATCTTGTAAGTGCAATTTAACTATTGTTCACCAATACATTTTCAATACTGCACTTAGAGGTGCCTTCCTCTCTTTTTCTTGTTACTGCATTAGAGCCTTGCTTCCACTCTAAGAAGAGCTGCCTCAGTGTTACTGCTCCCATCCATCCCTGATATCCATCTGGCACCTTTATCTTACAGCTACAGAGGTTGGGCTCTAACAAGCGCGCCCTATATATAATATTCTTTTTCCTGAAAGTAGCTCTTGACTGCCATTCCCCTACTGTCAGGAAGGGTGTGTCACATTGCACATTCTCTGTACAATACATACAGGTCTCCAGCTCCACACTTTATGATATTTTGTTGCAAGCATTCTATTATTTGCAAGAGAAAGTTAGCCAAATTTCAGAAGTACAAAAACATAATCATCAATGCAATGTAAAAAAAAAGTCTGTTACTAGCAAAGTATTTCAAAGTAATGAAATATGTATATAGTAAAAGGTCTAAAAAATAATGACTCATGAAAGAAAGGAGTTTTAATATCAAAGAAGTAGTATTAATTGTGGTAAGAACAGTTAGGCTGTGGAAAGTCCTACCATATGCAGGAGTAAAAGCAAAATCAGCAATGAAGACTATGGAGGAGATTTACTAAAATTGCATGGCGCAAAATCTGGTGCAGATCTGCATAGAAACCATTCAGTTTCCAGGTTTTATTGTCATATCTTAATTAAACAAGCTGAAGTTAGAAGCTTATTGGCTACCATACAAAGCTGCAGCAGATTATGAGTGATCCAATTTTAGTAAATCTCCCCCTATGTGTCTCATTGATTTTTCATAAGGTTTCTCATCTGCTGTACAGACATATTAACAGGACCTAGGAATATCTATGACCTCTTTACTTGTTCTCTGCTGGCTTTGCAGCTCAGAAATTATAGGCTTTTTATACATTTTACTAAGCATGTCATTTTTATCCTAAATTTTCAAAAAGGGGAAGACCATCACAGTACAAAACACATGGCTGTTGCCAGTCCCAATACATTTATTAGATATAACTACATTTAGAAAACAAGTAACAACAACTGGCTGATAAAAGAGTAGAATGACTAGATTGGAGATAGAACTGACCCATAGCATGCCCTTTTCCAGGAAAATAATTACGTCAAGACATGTGCATTTTGATTCTTTTTTTGGATAAAAATTTCATTTGCAGAGATTTGGATGTATCTAAAACTCTGAATGGACACAGAAATGAACTGCAACGAATCTGAAAAAAGTTATAGCAAATGCATTTGTTTAATTTGTTTCATTCAGATGACATTACATGATGCAATAGTAGTCCGAGCCCATGGGGAAATTATACATTTTTTAAATTTGTTCAATAGTTCTGATTCAGATAAAGAATGGATCCGAATTCTGTTCCATTCATTAATTTGGATGCACATGACATCAGTCTATATTGTTCAATCAGCCTTGCCATTTCTCTTGGTGGGTTGGATTAAAATCCGAAAATATCTAATCTGTCCAATTCAATAATATATCAAATATAAAGCAATCGTCCGGAAAAAATGCTAAATTTTTCGAGTCTACCTGGACCAACAAATATATGAAATGAATGCCGAAGATAGGAAACAAATTAGGAAAATTAGTTGGTTTTACATAACGAATATGACAAAACACATTTCTTTAATAAATAAATGCATCCGGAATTAAACAAAAAGTTCTGGCGTGCACATGTCTAATTACTTCCTGTAGAGAATTTCTTTAGAGGGAATGATTACATCATTTCCCTCAGATGGTAGCACAGCCTTTATAAACTTTCACTAATGATGGGAAGACTTCATTGAACAGACTCAACTAAAGATGACATATGGATTATATGAAATGTGGACAAAGCAAAGGCTAACTTTGTGTGTGCATGCCTTATTTGTATCTTTTAATTTGAAAGTGTTTGCATGAACAAAAAATACTGTGGGTCAGATTCAAAGCAACTATATACATTTAAATGTATTATTTAAAATTGAAGCATTTTATTATGTTTTGAAGAAAAGTAATAATAGATAAAATGGCAAAAGTAATATATAATTGTACTCTGCACTTTGAAATCTGTAATGAAAAGCTATGGCACAACAACAGACAAGGACATGTTTATCGGGCTAATATTGGGATTTTTAATGCTCAACAGAAAGTTTCATTACAGTAAAAGAGTAAAACAGATTTTTTGATATGCTGAACAAAAGAAGACTTTCAGCTACAATCATCTATTGTAAAAAGAAAAATTATTTCAAGGATCAAGCCTTTCAGAGCCACTGCTAAGCGAAAATGGCAGCTATCAATTCATAGTTTCTTGCTAGACTTTGAAACATACTGTAATTTGCAAATCCAGACTTTAATGCAGGGATGTTGACTTCCCAGTACCCAGAAAGTATGATGATTTAAAGAAATTCTGGATTTAGATTTTTATAAAGAAAAATGATATTGTACAACAATAAATTAAAAGAGAACACAGGTCCTCTCTTCAAGTGACAGACAATGGAATGATAATATAAAGGAATTAGAACTGTACATATTATTAGTGACCTGGGGTAATCAGTCCTCCAAGTACACATGATTTTTATTTATAGTATTGTGAGAGATGATTTGATATTATTGTATATTATGACAGGCTTTTATTTACTCTAGCAGATCAGATATACAAATTTTTAAAATCTTTCTGTGCCTCATGTTATGTAATTAATGTTTATTTATGCTAACATGAATGTATGGTCTTTCAATTATTTTTGATATACAGTACTAAATCTGCTTCAGGTAGTTATTTTTATCAAAGAGTTTTAATGTTTCACAAATTATACATGTACATGAGGCATCCATAAATGTTTATTACATATGCAGGCCCTTTTTACAGCTTTTCAGTGCTACACGGCGTTTGCCCTTTACTGCTCCTTCTCATTTTACAAGTCTACGAGTCTTCCAACTTACTGAAAGCAATGCACTCCATGTAGTTAATTTAGAAAAGGCAAAAAAACTATTCGATTAGTAAGGGATTTTTTTATGCAAAGGATTTTTTCCATAGCTTAGTGAATATTCATTTTACAAGGAATTGTATTTTTGCTTGCACATAACTCAATTATGACAGCCAGCAGAGCTGACCAAAGCCAACAAGAAGTAATTAATTTTCACATATCCTCCACCATTCCCTGCTCTAAACATTAGTGTACTCAGACACCACTATAGAAATGGAACAACTTGTATATTGCCAGTTCAGAAAGACCAATCCACATTTACTGTATGTAACATTACAAATACTGCAAATTATGTGAAAATATGGAAAAAGGCTTCAAAGTAAGAAGACTCCATACTGTTTACATGTTATTGCCAACATGTTATGAGGTTACAGGGAATTGATTACACCACTACAATACTCTCCTGAAACATATAATGGCATAGAATATGTGTCAGGGATTGCTGCGGCGCCTCCCCCGGTGCACGTGCACTAGCGGCGGCTCACGCCGGGACACAAGCACCAGGTCCCGGCGGGCCGCAGCTGACAGGACGCCGCGCATGCGCAGTAGGAGCCGCGGGCGTGCCTCGGGCGGCCAATGACAGCCCGGGGGCGCGTCCTGGGCGGCCAATGACAGTGCAGGGCGCAATATTTAAAGATGCCCTGCACTGTCACAGATTGCCGCAAGGTCTATCTGTGATCCTGAGTTCCTGTACCTGTAATATTGACCCTGATTGCCCTGTCTACGCTGCCTTCTCCTGTGTTTGACCCGGATTGTCCTGACTACGCTGCCTTCTCCTGTGTTTGACCCAAATTGCCCTGACTACTCTGCCTTCTCCCCTCCTGACTCCCGGCTTGTTTGACCTATCTGCAGACTGACTTATCCTGCTGACCCTGCGTGTGACCTGACTACTCTCCGCCTGCCGATTCTGTACCTCGCTTACCCCACGGGACCACTGCTCGTGACCCATCCTGCTAGGTCCTGCCGGCCTCCTCACATCTGGCTCTCCCGGTACCTATACATCCCCAGAGGTTCCTTCTGCCACTGGTGGGCCTGCTCAGAGGTCGTGACCTGGTCCTGGTCTGTTACAAGTCCATCCCCACCATCAGGGGCCCTGGTGAAAGCACAGACCGGGACTTAGACTCCACGCTTTGGGTAGGTCTGTCCAGTGGGCAGCCGGAGGCACCACCTGGCGGATCATAACAATATGTATGATCTGATATCTGATAATTACCCGTTTCACATGGGACACATTGTATAAAGTGAAAAGATTCCACAATTTAAACTAGAAATATTTAAATCACTTGAAAAACTATTTCCTATGCCCTTTATTGACTATCAGTGCAAAACACAAAGAACTTAAAAGCTAAGTTCACTCTTGGAATATGTTACACCCATATTTGCTCCCTCGCTCCCTGATCCTCTAACTTGACAGGGGTTGGGGATTCCTCTGCCCTGCACCCACTGTCACATTTAAAATCAGGATGGCTGTGCAGGGCTCTAGCTTGTAGTTCTAAATGGACTATTAGAGCACTGATAAACTGAGCATACAGGCACAAAAGCAGGAAAATATGTCTACAGAAGCCTGACATTGCATCCACGATTCATTGATGCTTTGTAGGCTAATGGGGGGAAAAAAACACAAAAAATTACCTTTTTTCTGAAAAAAATATGTGCATTTATTATTTTATTCCCTAAAGGTGAACTATTCCTTTAAACAGTACAGTAATTGAATAGCTTTCAAGTAGACACCAAAACCAAATATATACTTAATACATCAAATTACTGAAGAGACTGCAGAAAAAACAAAGGCATTTTTCACTGGAGAAAGTGTAAAAAATGTAATTGTAAGACACAAGTACAACTAAATACCATTACTTGATTTTTAAAAATTGTGATTATTGCCTTCAGTCTTTAGTAAGTGCAATGATATTAAAATGTCATCCAAAAATAAAGTGGACCAAAACTTTACACATAGGCAGAAAGACCCAGCCACAGTGTTTCTTATAAGTAGGGAATTCTTACCCCACTCTTGTTACATTGGCTTTTTAAACAATATCTGATTCTGTTATCTGTAGGTCTCAGAAACAGTGGTGCTACATATGTTTACTATGTTCTTCTGAGTAAACACTTTGCTTCAATGGATTATAAATGTGTTTGCCCCTCCTTTACATTCAATTGGAATGGATGGAAAGCAGAAAAGATTTCATCTTAAACATAAATTGTATCAGTAAGTGACAAACAGAATAAAGTTTTGGGTATGCTTGCAGCTACTAAAAATTATAAAATGTCAGCTTGTGTTCTTGTGTATTTGCTTTAACTGTACCTAATTCAAGGTAATCCAAGACAAAAGGAATAAGTTAAATTAGGTCACCCAAATTGGCAGTGATACTTGACTATAAATTACTTTTATGTTTCACTTCAAGGCAACACAGCAGGTCTATGTATAATGAAAAGAAAAATAAACATAATGCAGTATTCTGCAACATAAAAGTGAAGTAAGGGATACCCATTAACTATTTAACCACTTGCCCTCAAGAGGATTTACCCCCCTTCCGGACCAGGCCATTTTTTGCAATCTGGCGCTACGTTAATTTAACTGACAATTGTGTGGTCATAATAATAAAAAATAGTGTAGCGCTTCTAAATAATATAAATTAAAAAAAAAACAATATAAACATACGATATCATGCAAAAACACTCAAAGTGCCTCAGTCACCTAAGTGACTAGTGAAGGTGATAACCATATCAGAATAATAAACATGTATAAATGTGACAATTAGATAATGTGTTGCGGTCACCTCAGTGGCCTAAAAGATGTGACATATCAAGACCCTTTATATAAAATGAGAACAGAAAATGTGATAGTGCCACTTCAAACTCATATATAAATATACTATATGCTCAAAAAGTCCATATAAAGATTGATGAGTGTTTCCATATAAACATGCAATGTGCTTAAGTGCTTGTAATTCGTGAGAGTGTCAGCACACTTCTTTCACTCTGGCTGCAGTGCCTCCTCAACTCCTTTCCGCGACCCTAAAGGGCCAAAAAACCTTTAGGATCACCCTGGATCCTTCTCAATACGGTTGATATCAATCCTCCTCAGTGTTTCTCCAACACCACCTCCTGGTTCCTCTGAATAGGTATTCTGCAGAATATGCTCTCACCACACAAGTGAGCAATAAAAAAGATCCTCCATAGTGTAGTATTTATAGGCAGAAAACTTCTTTATTTAAGAAAAAGTATATATCCACTTTCCTTGCAGACCCCTTCCTCTCCTCATGTGTGGGCGTACTGCATGCATGCGGGTCTTCCTGGGTGTGTCAAGATGGCGCCCAACACCGGAAGTGCGTCACCGCGTACCGGAAGCTGCATATCGGCTATGCAGAGCAATACAAAGCAACATGTTGGTGCTGACAGAGGAGATATCTGTGTTGTTTACACACACACCTCTCTCCTGTCACTGTTCCTCAGCAATCTCAGGGTACCAGCGGGGAATCTCCAGCCAAGACCCAGTGATCGACATCTGTAGCCGCCAATGGCGGCATGAGTAGGGTGGCGCGCCCACAGCCACTATCCGGAAATGCAAAAACATGTATACAGTATACACATGATTTTTGACAGCCCTGCCGCCCTGTGGATCTAGTTGTTTTCATTCCCTGCTTAGCAGAAAATGAAAAATCAACTAGATCACCTGACACTGAACACAGCTTTTTGCTATTTACACTGACAGAGCTGTGTTCTAGGAGTCTCAGAGGTGACCGCCAAGTGCCGGCATCCAATCACAAGCTGGCACTCAGTGATTGGCGTGTGCGGTGATGAATCACCGCACATCTGGGTGGGCAGGTGTGTGTGCGTGCCACCCACTCAGAAATGCAGAATCACGTATATATTCTGCGCAGAGTGGCTGCCCTGCAGCAGTATAGCTACACTGGGCTGGTCTTTAAGTGGTTAAGTAACTCAAATTATTTTCAGCTTTTTTTTAAGGTGTATCTACATACTAGGTTGCTGTACTACCATTCTCTTTGTGGTTTATTGCAATGATGATATTAGCACCTGGTTTCCATTATGAAAGTAATATGAGTATTTTTAGGGGGATCACATGCCCAGTCTATAGCCATGCACCCAGTGCTCATTTTCTGCCTTGACCACACTTAATCTTTTACAAAAAATCTGTTAGACCTAATTGTCAATGGAAAAGTGAGTTTAACCCAAAATGGATGTATTCATTTTATCCGGATACTAGTGATGTAAAATGTGGCAGCCAGACTCATTCACCTTTCCAACTGCTCCATCTCCACCACCCCCCTCTGCCAATCCCTCCACTGGCTTCCGATTGCGCAACAGATCAAATTCAAAATCCTAACACTGACGTACAAAGCCATCCACCACACTGCCCCGAACTACATCACTGACCTAATATCCAAGTACCACCCAACACGCACACTCCGCTCCTCACAAGACCTCCTTCTCTCTAGTTCCCTGGTCTCCTCCTCCCATGCCCGCCTCCAGGACTTCTCCAGGGTGTCACCCATCCTCTGGAACTCCCTGCCCCATCCCATCAGATTATCACCTACTCTCCTCTCCTTTAGGCGCACTCTGAAAACCCATCTCTTCAGGGAAGCCTACCCCACCCCCTGCTAACTTGCCGACCTCCTCCACTCTCACTACCACTCCATCCCCCACAGCTATTTCCTCCTGTGCCACCATCCCCTCCCTCCTAGATTGTAAGCTCGAAAGAGCAGGGCCCTCAATCCCCTCATGTTTTGCATTGTATTGTTATTGTTCTGTCACATGTTCTGTCCCCCTTTGTAATGTACAGCGCTGAGCGAACTATCGGCGCTTTATAAATACTGTATAATAATAATAATAATGTGGGCAAATCTGGAGACTCAAGTAACTAAGTAAATAAACTGTTCACTTTGCAAGGGAAGCTGCATTTTACAAAGCAATTTTACCCAGAGCTTAGTGAATGGGGTGAAGCTTTGTTGTCTTCCTTCATCCAATCATGTAGAAGCAAAAATGCATTTTTTTAAATTTTACTTGTACATGATTGGACATTTCTTGAAAACTACAATTTCTCCTTCACTAAGCACCAGGGCACTTTTCGTTTGCAGACTGCAACTTCACTTGCAAAGTTAACAGCCTGGTTGCCTTTAGCACATCAACCACTATGTTTCCCTATACCAGTTTTGTAGTTCATATCGATACTAGTTGCCAAGGGAACAGTTTCTCTGAGCTGAATTCTTCACTTATTACATTATTCTACATCATGAAGAATCTCTTGGATGAGCATGACACTACTAAACCGCTTTTAAATGACTTTGGAAGTTAGTTGAAACTGTTACTTTAAACTAGTTAGATAGATTAGGTGATTCACGAATAAAGATTTAAAAAAATAAACAATGCCCACAGGTGACTCAGCCTCTCAGAAATTGTTAAAACATGTTTTTTTGGTTGACGTTAATATAACAGTTTTTAGGAATTTGTTCTGAACCTTTGGAAAGGTTAGTTAACACAAAAAATTACATTAGCAAAATAGCTATGTACTAAATGAAGCATCACATGCTAATTTATTTACACAGGAAAAAGCCATCTTCAGTCTTCCCTTTCCGTATGGAAGAAGATATAACTACTTTAATTGTGTCTGGAATACTGCCAAATCTTTCAGCACATAATGATTTAATGACTCCTACCTGTCAGTGGAAACACATTAAATTGCATCTTCACAATTAGGAAATGCTTTAGTGATTAGGAATCATGCATATTTAAGTCTATGCAAAGCTGAATATTTGAACATTTCAAAGTAAATCTATACAGCCAAACTGGGAATACAACCTAAGCTGAGATTGAGTTCTAAATTTAGCAAAAAAACTCAATGCAAATTCAAATACTTCATCAAAAAGGATATGTTAAGTTTGCGTCAAGGTTTACTTCTACAATTCTGTTATAAAAATCTGAGCTGCTATTTGTAAATTATTTCATTACCATTAGAAAACACAAATAAAACTCTACTATTTTCTGGGGTTTTTTACTGAATAGATATTATCAAAGCAAGTTAGGATGAAAAGCATCCCATTTTAAATTTGAAAGCTGAAACTTCAATTGTCCTGACTACTGAAGGCTCCATTTTGTCCTTCTGTATAGGTCAACATTTGCATCTGCTGTGGGGATTGTTAATGTTTAAACAATTGTCACTTAGCATTTAACAATAGGAATGTAAGGATTTATTACAAGTGAAAACATACACAAAAATGTATCAAATGAAGACATATTTAAAATGGCCCTTGCAATTTCTTGTCTCCTGTTCTACTGTGGGCATCTTGAACTGAATGTGAGGCAAAACTGATTAAACAAGATTCTTTATCAGAAGGAGGGATGTACTCAAGGTTTAGTTCAAACACAGTCTAGGACCAGTGGCGGACTTACCATTTGAACACTCGGGCACTGCCCGAGGGCCCGGGGTCAGTAGGGGGCCCTATGAGATGCTCCTGGTACCTTTCATTGGCTTTTCATAGGCTTTTTTGGGTGTGGGCGAGGACACAGGGGCCCAATGATCCCCTATTGCCCAGAGGCCCCATGAGTTGTCAGTCCGCTGCTGTTTAGGACTTAACTTTAGATCTTCGGGCTTTCTTCCCAACACTGAACTTTCTCCTCATTCAATAGACACTGATCGTCATGTATAGTAGTGATATTTCCACTGCTACTATATCACAGCTTTCTGTCAATGGTTGTTAAGGAAGCATTGAATGTTGGAACCTGCTGTGTCCTTAGCAACCAGTCATATCATCTAGTCTCATTCATTTACTGCCCATGTAAACACAGGGGCAGATATAGCACTGACATCACTGACCAAATATGTCCCCATGGTCATGTCCATATCTGGTGAATGAAAGCCAGGAGACCCCCATTTATTTGTTTACATTTAGTGGATGGGACTGAGACAGGTCATTCGCAGAGAAGTGATTGGATGAGTTGGTCTGCATTTTTTGTCATTATTGGAGAGGATCTGCAAAGCTGGATGACATGACAAATGATGAATTTATATTATAGGATTTGTTTTGGAAACCTTACATTTTTATGGTGAAGACTGTTTAATATATTACTTTGTGGGTTTCATCATCCCTAACATATTTTAGAAAAACATTCATCCAAAATTGGGACTATATTAATGGCACACCCACAAATCAAAAATCATACATTATTATTAACATACATGTAAAAACAAATGTTTATTTTTCAAGTAAAAACACAGAGATGGGTTCAATGGTGATCACCCCTCAAATGCATTATGAGGAAACTGCAGCTAAATATATTATGGACACTAGATGGCATTATTCACTAGAATGGGGCCTGACTGATGTGTCCTTCAGAGACTATCCACTGAGAGAGTCTGCTTCCCTGTGTATTTGGGGGAGTTGCAGACATCCATGAAGTTGCCAATATCACACTGTGCTCCACTGTGGAGCACATCTAAGGCCAGCTGAGAGCTGTTTCCTCCTTCTTGGCCAAAAGTATTCCACTTGGGGGGGTGGGGGCATCTTAAAAGGAGGATCAGAGACACTCATTGGGGAAGCTTGCAATTAAAGCACCCCACTGTGTTAAAAAAAAGAATCAATATATATATCTTTTCTCAGGAGTCTTCAGTCTGAACCAGTGATATCACAGACCCTCTTCATTCTCTTCTTCCTCTAGTAGTGAGCCAATTATAAATGCAGTAATGTTGCTTTTTCATGCATTTAGAAAAAGATCCAGCTAAGTCAGTAGTTATGTTTGTGAATTATAAAAACAACATTCTGAATCAAGATTCATAGGTTGCTCATAGAAATTTAGAGTAAAGGTTACCAGAGGCTTGTAACATTTAAACTGTGTTTGCAAAGATAAGCTTGGGAGCAGGTATGGTAATTACATTGCTCACAGCAAGTTTATGAATATGAATCACCCATTTGTTCATTCAAAGTTTCTTGGCATGTTTCCAAATTATGATGATGAATATGACATTCAAATAAACATTAACAACAGGCATATCTGCAATACATGCTTGAACTTTCAGAAACAAAAAATACACTCTTATTTACCAATTAGTAAGTGCCAGATGTTTATGACTTGAAATAGAGCATTGCTCTGTTTTTAAGTAGGACTTAGGTGGGTGTTGCTATACTGCCTGTTTTATTAAACACTGTCTGTTCCTCCAAATGATCAATGATAATTAAATCTTCCGTTACAGTGACAAATGGCATCAGGTTTGTTAGATTTCTAAACAATAGCATAAAATCATCAACCTAGCACATCAAAATTTTACCTACCTATATAGCTTCATCTGTAGATCCTAACAGTTCCCTTCAAGTTTTAATTCACCTTTACAGAAAAAAATGTAAAGGTGGACTAATACTGTATATCCTCCCCACCACCCTGGTCCCCACTGTACTTACCTCCCTGGATGATGAACTATAAGTGCCCACATAGCTGGTCCATCTGTCTTGTTCAGTTACCAAGACAGAAAATTAGATGCAATCATCCTTACAGGGACACAGACTGCAATGAAAGCCTGACAGAGATTGTAATCCTTTCCTTTCGTAACTAAACTCATATGTTTGGCAGGCATTAGGTCTTTAAAGCTAGGTGCAGGAAAATGAATAGAAGTCTGCTAACATAAATCCAGTAAGCAATGTCACACTATTCTTAACTTATCGAAAATAGACTGCAGTGTTCCATGTCTATATGAAAAATAATGGTGCACTAAAGGGCCCTGCAGAACATATAAGTGTGAAAATATTACAGAAAAAGCTAATATAATGGCCAACATTTGCTATGCCACAGTTACTTTGACAGTCATTCTGGAAGGACACCCAGCCAACTGGATAAAAATAATTTGTAACATATAATTTTGACAAATAATTTTATTTTTTTTAAGTGTCATCTCAGGCTTACAATTCAAGCCCTTAAAGCAGGTACAGATATGAAAGATACAAATCGATATAGCTCTCTTTTCATAAATACATCTTTAAATATGCTTTTTAAATGTAAGCATTTTAAGTAATGAAATTTGACTTGGTATCAGCTTCTTTCAGTTCCTGCACAGTAGATTTCAGACTGGTGGATCATGAAGCAGTGCAAGGATCCAATGAGTTGTGATGCAGTGCAAGAAGCATGCTAATAGGAGAGAAGAGTGAACTCATCAGCCTCTTTCTTTTCCTTTCTAGCCAAAAGGATTTATGATAACCTAGTCTCACAGCTACAAGTTGAATGACACTGGGACAGGGACTGACCATTTGAGCACTTGGGCACTGCCTGAGGGCCCAGGATCAGTAGGGGGCCCCATGAAATGCCCCTGGTACCTTTTTATAGGCTTTTTTGGGTGTGCTTTGAGTGTGGGCAAGGACACAGTGGCCCCATGATCCCCTATTGCCCGGGGGCCCCATGAGTTGTTGGTCTGACCCTGCACTGGGGACAAATAGACTGTTCACTTTGCCAGGGAAGGTGAACTTTGCAATGAAAACTGATCAAAGTCTGCAGAGCTTAGTGTATGAGGTGATGCTCTGCTGAGTTTGACCATTTATTAATGTGCAAGCAAAAAAAACATTTCTTTTTATTTTCCTTGCATGTTATTGGGTATTTTTATTTTGCAAAATGAAATTGCACCTAATTTACTATATTCTGGGGCAAATTCCCTTGCAAACTGAAACTTATCTTGCTAAGTGAACAGTCTATTGTTGTTAGTAAATCAATACCTTGGGACTGGATTGGATGGAAAGAAATACAAATGCTTTGGCAGGTAATAAGCCAAATATACACTCACTTGTCACTTTATTAGGTACACCTTGCTAGTGGAAAATATCCCCCCACACCACTACACCACCACCACCAGCCTGAACCGTTGATACAAGGCAGGATGGATCCATGCTTTCATGTTGTTTATGCCAAATTATGACCCTACCATCTGAATATTGCAGCAATCATTCTGCCCATTCTCCTCTGACCTCTGACATCAACAAAGCATTTTCGACCACACAACTGACGCTCACTGGATATTTTCTCTTTTTCGGACCATTCTCTGTAAACCCTAGAGATGGTTGTGAGTGAAAATCCCAGTAGAACAGCAATTTTTGAAATACTCAGACTAGCCCGTCTGACACCAACAACCACGCCACGTTCAAAGTCACTTAAATCCCCTTTCTCCCCCATTCTGATGTTTGGTTTGAACTTCAGTAAGTTGTCTTCACCATGTCTACATGCCATTGAGTTGCTACCATGTGATTGGCTGATTAGCAATTTGTGTTACCAAGCAATTGAATAGGTTTTCTCTCTAAAGTGGTGAGTGAGTGTGTGTGTGTATATATATATATTATTTTTTTTTTTTCTTATTTTGCAGGATAGAGTGTGAGCATGACACTGGAATTAGAATGCCTTTACAAAACTTGCTGTGCTGGGAAACATTCTTCAGAGTTGCTCCCAGCTGCAGAGTGCTTTGAACTGCCAGTTGTCATGTGACAAAGCTGTGATAGAAAGACTTGCTGCGCTTCATTACTTTTGGGCCTTGTATTACTAGCAATAGATAACAGACACATGGGGTAAGTCTGCAAACTTCAAAAGTGTCTGATTACTTTCCAGAATCTTTTTTTACCTGAACTAAACTACTCAAAGCAAGAAACCCATAGTGGATAAAAAAAAGAAGAGCACTTGGGAAAAATTCTGATTATTTCATGCAAAAAGCTATGAGCAGCTCATATGTGATTTGCCATGCCAGAAAGCACACAAACAAAAATATCAGTTAAAGGGGGCTGCAGTTGCTGACCTCTCCTGAAAATACTAGTTGCCTGACTTTCATGCCCCCTCAATTCCTTTTATATTCTGAGTCACTGACCTGTAACAAATATGCAAAAAATTATTTCACTCTTTTTTTCCCTTTTCCTTTTTCCTGGACAATTGACACAGAGCACTGGAGTCAGTGTGCCAGGATAACAGTCATGCAAGTAGCATTTTCAGAAAGAGGTTAGCAATTTAATACACTTTACTACAGTAATGACTGATTTGTTTTAAAGCTCTACTTATACTATTAAAGAGAAAGATACAGCGTAGCTTTAATCCCCCATTCATCAGAGGCATTCATTTTCTTTGCTTCCCTGATTTACTGTTCATTACCAGAATTGATAGAATTAACCAGTACTTCTAGGTTTGCAAGAGAATGTGACTCACTCCATGTTACAGCACTGGGCCAATCAGTGCTATTAAAAGAGCAGTTTGTATCCCTGTGTATACTTTAATTCCTATACATAGGACTTTCCTTCATTTTCAAGGGCTTAAGAGCCTATGCCAACAAACTTTGGTTTGTCAGGTTTTGCATTCCCATTGAAGTCTATGAAAATGCAAAACTCACTTGAAGCAGGATGAATGCAGGTAAGAAGGAGGTTAAATGCAGGTCAAATGCACCTGTCAATAAATTCTGAACGATCTCGAAAGTGTTTTAAACTGGTGCCATTGACACAAGCCCAACGTACATCGACACAGGCTTTAAAGAAAGCAGTGAGAACGTGAGAATAATTATATCCTGTCAAAAGTATTGCCAACCTCCTGAAGCATTTTTTACTGACAAAACATTAAAAAAATGTACTGACAGGGCACAATTTTTACTGACAACCTGAAAAATTCCATTAAACACTAAGACAATCAATATTTAAACAGTATAAACACAATATGGAAACACTGACCATACCCATAACAAGTAATTTGACTGGTTTAAATTTACAAAAGTCAACACAGCATAACAAATTATCAGACCCTGATATTTACAGACAGTTGAAAAAAGAAACAGATTTTTACAAACTGTCTGTAAATTTACTGACAGTTGCAAACCTTCCTGCCAAGTAGGTCCAAACTAGTATAAGCTTGCTGCTTTGCCATGTGTAGGAAAAGCACAGGTTCACTTTAAAGTGGAATTGAACTCAAAAGGTGAAGATATAAAGAACAATTAGAAGTGTTACTTGTGGCTAAGCTGTCCAATAAAAAAATAATTCCCTTTGCCTGGAAATCATACTAAAAACATACAGTACCATCCCTCAACCACCTTCATTATGTCACTATATATATACTGTATATATATATAAAAAAAAAAAAAATATATATATATATATATAGTATTTTATGAATGACCATTTACTTTTTAATTTTACTCAAAAGCTCAAAGCCTAGACATAATTACAGTAATACTTACAAGATATACAGTAAGTAGTAAGTACAGTAAGATATTTCCTTAATAATTCACTGATTCTGTTGGCAGTTTATACTCTTGTACACTTTATACAAAACCTTATTTATAGTAGATTTACATTATTTTCTCATGTAACATTCATGGTTTCAAGTTCACCTTTTTCTATTCACTGAGTGACAATAAAACAGAGTCTGATTAAACTGATATATGTCTTTTTTGCTTATGTTGCTATATTACTTCAATTCCCATCCTTATCAAAGAGCCTATCAAGATACGACACAGTGACTTTAATGTGGGTTCTCCATAAAATCACAGGCAGTTTCAGAAAATCTCCTTCCTGGTGTATTTAATAGATCGTATGTATTTTGATGTCTTTGTTAAACTGAAACAAGATCTGTAAACTGTCGGATAGACAAGATGTTGAGTGGCTTTCTGATTGATTTGTTAATGATACCAGGATTTTCCATGTCACAAAATGTCGATAAAATGCCAAGAACAAGTGATTTAAGGGCAGGCCAGAAAACAAGTGAATAAATGGAATTTCATGTTTCATAGGTTAGAGACCGCAATTTTACTTTTCTTCTCTCCCTTTTACTTATACAATGTTTGTTTCTTCAATTTGTCATTTTAACAGGATAAAAAAAAAAATTACATTTTTTTTAGTTTAAAGCAAAACTCTAGTCGAAAATAACGAAGTGACAAGACAAATAGCCTGATATTTTAAAAACAGCTTTGCTGCAATCCAGATATTTCTCATGAAGCATGTTTTTCTACCACTAGATGTGTAAGAAAAGTCTGATGACAGTATCATTCAGCCCACTTCCTCTTAGCCCAGGTCATTCTGATTCTGCCCCAGCCTATTACTGGAGAGTTAAAGGAGAAGTGGCACAGTGATCAGCTCATCTCTCTGTTACTCTGCTTTTTCCTCCAATTAGCATGCCCTTGTCAGCCAAATGCTTAGCTACCTTTGTTGCTTCTTCCACCCACACTCCAGCCTTGCTTTACAGGAGGCTAAGTCAGTTTAATTCCCAGTATTTACACTCCTTATGTTAAAAAAAAAATAGGTTATTAATACTTACAGAGATAACTTGATTTATGTCTGTTATATCTGAGTTTTTATGCTGCAATGTGCAACAGGCCCAAAACTATATCTCTGATATGACAATTGACAGAAATAGAGCAGTCGATCAGTTTATTAATTTTAAATTACAAATAGTAACAACAATTTAAAAAGATGTACTATTGTTGGGTCAGTGAATTAATGCAATCTGTGGAATACATAAAAATAATGGATACTGTGACCAAAGTAATCTTTAGTTTAGCGATATACACAAAATAAATTAATATTAAGCTGATAAAAAGATCTATCCAATATAATTATGATGCCAGAATGTTCTTTTTTTCATGGTACACTGAACCATACATTTATGTTATAATTGAAATGTAGTATAGATAAGGCTTTTGATGTCCCAGAAGACTACATTTTATCACAATTCATATGTATTGGTTGAACTGGTTCACAAAGCAGTTTACAGTCTTCATTAGGTTGTTGGATTTTTTTTTCTTGTTACTCTTTTTACCTTTTCCACTATTCTATTCAGACTGGCAACATCACCCACTTTCCACAATGTCAATCTCCCTTAGCTACTAACAGCCTTACCCCATAGGGTCCAAGGGTACTAATAACATCAGTATTATGGTAGAGGTAACTGTGCATGTTCCTAAATGCCTATATTTCCTGGAGCGTAGGCTCTTAGTAGTAACTCCTTATACTTCTCTAGCCATTAAGTCAGGTTTTTCTCTTTTAAGAGAAAAATTGTGCTGCTGTGTTTGAAAGCCCTATAATAGACATGGCTTGCAAATTGCAAGCAATATCATAATTCTCAGAGAGCCAGCAGAATAGATCTACCACTAGAATAGTAGGTGACTTGTGTTTACATGTACAATGTTCCTATAAAATAAAGTTAGATCTGTGCAGCTTATTTACGGTGATGACAGAAAAAACATTTTTTATTTCCCCTGCATTTTAATGAAAATGGGTATATTTCAGTGAAATATCATTATTTGGGAAAAATGCATTGGAATTAACCCTGTAGGGGAATTTAAGTAGGTTTTGGTGTTTTTGAAGTGCACAATGAGCTATAAATTACAAACGCTTCTTAGCTTCTCAGGCCTCCATTAACCCATAAAAACAAGAAATAGAGGGTGCACCAAACTAAAGCATTACCTTTGTGATAGCTTTTTTTATGTTCAAAGAACAGATGTATACTCACAACAACATCAACAAAAGGCACAGCAAAGTCCACTATGTACTTGAAGTGGCCTGATCACCTAGACATGTCCCAAGGATGAGAAGACCTTCAAAAACACTGATGCGTTTCAAGGGGGTTCCCCTCTTGAACTTAAGAACACTTATTCTGAATATTACAAATCTGTGGCAAGTGGGCATTTAGAAGACTTTATAGTTTATAGTTGTTAGGAAAAGGTTTGTAGTAACAGAAATGGTTAGGAAGTGCTGTTTGGAACAGAGAAAATGGAATTAATTATCAGCCACGTTTCTTTTCCGACCCCAAGGATTGTGCCATTGTGTGCAGCAGACACTGTGGCCCTTGGGGAATTTACTGCTCAGAATGATAGGGAAATAGTAAAAAAGAATTACTGTATATCTCCACAAAGCAGGTAAATGTCCATGTAACATGGGCTGTCCCCATAAACAGTAATTATAAGCTGCACTTATATATGTATATATATATACTGTATATATATATATTATTATTATTGTTATACAGTATTTAGAAAGTGCCAATGGTTCGCTCAGCGCTGTACATTACAAAGAGGGACAGAACATGTGACAGAACAATACCAATACAATGCAAAACAAGAGGGGATCAAGGGTCCTGCTCTTTCGAGCTAACAATCTAGGAGGGAGGGGATAGTGGTACAGGAGGAGATAGCTGTGGGGGATGGAGTGGTAGGAAGAGTGGAGGAGGTCGACAGGTTAGCAGGGGGTGGGGTAGGCTTCCCTGATGAGATGGGTTTTCAGGGTGCACCTAAAGGAGAGGAGAGTAGGTGATAATCTGATGGGTTGGGGCAGGGAGTTCCAGAGGATGGGTGACACCCTGGAGAAGTCCTGGAGGCGGGCACGGGAGGAGGAGACCAGGGAACTAGAGAGAAGGAGGTCTTGTGAGGAGCGGAGTGTGCGTGCTGGGCGGTACTTGGATATTAGGTCAGTGATGTAGTACGGGGCAGTATGGTGGACAGCTTTGTACATCAGTGCTAAGATTTTGAATTTGATCCGTTGCGCAATCGGAAGCCAGTGGAGGGATTGGCAAAGGGGGGGTGGCGGAGATGGAGCGGTTGGAAAGGTGAATGAGTCTGGCA
Source organism: Staurois parvus (assembly GCF_062004578.1). Classification (NCBI taxonomy): domain Eukaryota; kingdom Metazoa; phylum Chordata; class Amphibia; order Anura; family Ranidae; genus Staurois; species Staurois parvus. The sequence goes on along the minus strand of NW_028318492.1, from coordinate 7,696,858 downwards.
GCCGTATTCAGGATCGACTGAAGCGGGGATAACCAGCGGTGAGGCAGGCCAGTGAGGAGGGAGTTGCAGTAGTCGAGTCGTGATGAGGGAGTGAGCTGCTTAGTGGTTTCTGGGGTTAGGAACGTGCGTATTTTGGCGATGTTGCGGAGGTGGAGTCTGCACGAGTTTGTTAAAGATTGGACTTGGGGCTGGAAGGATAGGTTGGAGTCCAGAATGACACCAAGTACTCTGGCCTGTGGGGCGGGTTTGATGGTGGCGTTGTTATATGTGATGGAGAAGTCAATGGGGGGTGGTGTCCGGGCTGGGGGGAAGACAAGAAACTCGGTTTTGGAGAGGTTCAGTTTAAGGAAGTGGAGCGACATCCAGTCTGATATGTCTCTCAGTAGGTGTGTGATTCGGGCGGAGACCGAGGGGGTGAGGTGGGTGGTTGAGAGATAGATTTGTGTGTCATTGGCATAGAGGTGGTAGTTGAAGCCGTGAGAGTGTATGAGTTGGCCAAGGGAGGAGGTGTAGATGGAGAAGCGAAGGGGCCCGAGGACAGAACCTTGAGGGACCCCAACAGAGAGGGGGAGTGAGGGGAAGGTGGTAGCATTATAGGTAACGCTGAAAGAGCATTGTGACAGGTAGGATGAGAGCCAGGAGAGAGCAGAATCTCTGAGGCCGAGGGAGTGTCGTTTTTTGAGGAGGAGGGGGTGGTTGACTGTGTCGAAGGCCACAGAGAGGTCAAGGAGTAGGAGCACTGAATAGTGGCCATTAGCTTTGGTGGTTAGTAGTCAAATTCAGAATATGGAGAAATCTCCCTTAAACTTGAAGAACGTGCATGGCCCCTATAAATACGTCCTGTTTTCCTTATAAAGTATTTCTGTGTTTCTAAAGATGTAATTTATTTATCTACTATGTTTAAAAAAAGGAAGACACATTTTCTGTAATAGCAAATAAACAGAAGCTTACAGGAAAAAATATCAGTCTGCAAGGTTAATTGCTTCAATTATTTGCAATCAGAAAACAAATCACTTAGATTAGGTAGTACAAAAGTAACCTTTATTTATTTGCATTAAAACTGCAGCTATTTTGAAAGTGCAAAATGAAGGTTTAACATATAAATAAACCTGCAGAAAATACACGTGAATACAGTAGATTGTTGGTTCATATAGTATATCATATTTGTTTTTTTCTGGGCGGGGGGGTGAACTTACTGGACATGTGTCTTTTTTTCAGACTAACCACATAATTGTATGCAACATTAATTTTGTACTTATAAAAAAAAAAAATATTGTGAAGCAAGAAGAACAAAATCTAGGGGTGTCTATAAACCAACACAAGAAGTCTATAATAAAAGTAATTTCAAATTTAATTTTGTCCATGGAAACATCAGCACTTTAGGCTTCTGGTTCTTTAGAGATAGAAGCAAAACTCTATATTGTGCAAACAATAACAAAAAAGAAACACAAGTGTCATCAAAGTCCATCTCAGGCCTGATGAAGGAGCATGCATGCTCCACAAATGTGTAGCCATGCCCAAGCCACATCATCAGTCCACTGCATCAAGCATATCCCTTGTGCTGTACCTGGAATGCTCCAGTTCCTTGTTCGGGACACTCCACAGAAATCCACAGTGCCCATTCCTTGCATCAGAGCTGGAGCATATGAAACAGACACCCAATACAGGAGGACAAATGAGCTTTACCACACAATTCTCTTTGAGTTGCTTGATTTTAGCTAAATAAATTTAGTTTGATTTTATCACTACACTTAGATGGCGTTTGCGTCTCTTTTTTGTTATTGTCTTCATATTATACTTAGTTGTATACCTCAAGGACAAGTTATTCCACATTGCAATCTTTAACAGTGCAAGTAAAATTATTTGCATCGATTAACAATATGCTGCTCTACAAAATTTTTCTTTCAACATTTAACAATATTTTCTGTCTGAAAGTGTATGAGTGCTCTTCTGATCCACTGGTCACATTTAGGAAATTTTTTTTTTTTATCGCTGTTTTATGTTGTGATCAATCAAAATAAAAAAAGAATAACAAAAAAAACTACTTATAAAGCAAGAATGTGTTTCCTATTTAATTAATGCAATTGTTTCTTCCAGACACTCAATCATAAGGACCACTGTAGCCATGTCCATTTGCCAAAGGAACCTCCTTTACTTTGCCGGACTTATCACTGTCACATATCATGCTTTGGATCAAGTCTTGTGTTTGCTCTCTAGTTGCCAACATAAGAGAATGCTGTAGCAAAGTTGAATGTGGGGAGCAAAAGTAACTTATAAAACACAAGATATTCCTTGTTTATAAAGAGGAGTAAAGCTATCCATAGATGATACAATTTTCTTTCTTGCAATCCGTTATTCCTCTATCAACATAGTCAGGGGTTGATTTACTAAACCTGGAGAGTGCAAAACCTGGTGGAGCTCTGCATAGAAACCTTCCAGGTTTTTTTTGCCAAAGCTTAACTGAACAAGCTGAAGTTAGAAGCTTATTGGCTACCATGCACAGCTACACCTGATTTTGCGCTCCCCAGTTTTAGTAAATCAACCTCTCAGTCTTGATGGGGGAATCCCTCCCAAGGAGCTATTTTGTTCTACCGGCAGGGAGGCAAGGGGGGATCCAGGGGGAGTCATCCCCACTGTGAGAATACAGTGATTATTGTTATTGCCTATAGTCTCAGGCAATAATCGATTGACAAATCCAACATGCTGGTGTTACCCAAGTTGTACAATGATCGATTTGGGTACAATCAGCCTACCCCTAGATAGTCTGAACCATCTATAGATAATACATAAGATAATAACTGGATTTTTAATTAACAGATATTTCTGTGCTCATGTTTGCAAGATAGAGACATTAGAATACTTGCTCCATTTAACAACTTCCATACAGAACACTTTTACCCCCTTCCTGCCCAGGCCAATTTTCAGGTTTCAGCGCTATCACAGTTTGAATGAAAATTGCGCGATCATGCAACACTGTACCCAAACTAACATTTTATCATTTTCTTCACACAACTAAAGCTATCTTTTGGTGGTATTTAATCACCACTGGGGTTTTTATTTTTTGCTAAATTAACAAAAAAAGACTGAAAATAAAAAAAAACACCTTTTTCTTTGTTTCTGTTATAAAAGTTTGCAAATAAATAATTGTTCTTCATAAATTTAGGCCAAGATGTATTCTGCTACATGTCTTTGGTGAAAATAACCAAAATTAGTATTTAGTTTGTAGGAAAGTTATAGAGTTCACAAACTATGGGACTATGGGATATATCTGAAAATTGATCAGTCCTGAAGTACTGACAGCCAATCTAATTTCTTGATGTCCAAGAATGTCAGAACAGTACAGATATCCGCCAAATGACCACTTTTTGCAAAGTAGACAGTCCGACATATTTCATAAACAGGCATGGCGAGTTTTTTGAAGTTGTAATTTTTTTTTCATAATTTTTTTTTGTGATTAGCTGTGATTTGGCCATGGCTAATCACAAGACACAGCTGGGCTGTGGTTGGCCCAGCTTGTGCATGTGATCGCTGTGACCATTCACAGCTAGACACACTTGTATACAATGGATGGCATGAAAGGAAACCATCTATTGTATACAACTGTCATGTGACCTGCTGTGATTGGTCACAGCAGGTCACATGGTGCTGGCAACGGGGCCGGTACACAGATCTGTCATTGGCCATGTCTGAGCTACACAGCTGGTGACAGATCGCGCCGCAGCTCGGCCCTGCAGGCATGCGCATTGCGCGCTCCAAAAAGGGCGCCATATGGCGTCCACCCAGAGGGACTAGCTAATCTGCATGAGTGGTCAACCATTACATTTGTCTTTCAGGACCAATTGCTTTGTCCACTTACTGACTGTTGTTTTTACTGAGCAACATAATAATAAGTAATTGCTTTGCCAACAGTTTATAAAGTAAAAAATCACAAACTAACATCCATAAAAGAAGCATTGTCAATCGAAGAACAAGGCCAACAATTGTCAGTAAAGATGGAGCTAAACCACACATAATATTGATTTCCATTTTCTTTGCAACTAAAATTTGGATTTTACATTTTCTGTTGTTCTATAACTATTTATGAACACTTTCAAAAATATTCTTGGAGAATACAATTTTAAATAACCTTGAAGTGCAATTTCTACGAAATTTTGAGTACACATTAGCTGTTTTACAGTTATTACTCTTTCAGGTTTGACTATTAACGATCGAGTACATTTTCAGTAATGCACATACTTAAAAGATGATGATGTAGATGATGAAAAAATTGCACAGATCTTAACACCAGCTTTAGATTCCTTTGATAGAAATAGGCACTCTCACACTCGAATACTAGTTCTAAGGCAGTGAAGCTGAGATCATTTAAAATCACTATAAATGTCATTGCTGCCAACTGTTATACAGCCTATTAGGTGTTGAATTGCTGCCTCAATGTTAGATGGGCATTTAGTTAGATAACAGATCACTTTTAAGGCAAAATTTTGGTTGTAATAAAAATAAATCTCATAAATCAAAGGCCAAAGTTAAATTTTCAGTGTCCTGAGATTAATAGCTTTTCTTTTTTTGCTGGAGTCCTATTTAATTAAAATGATAGTCTTCTTTGTATCACTCATTTACTATTCATAATAGATTTTGTGCACAGATATTTCTGATCAGATAGGCAACACATTTATTGGACCACAGCAATGTATAGTGATGTAACACATAATAACCACTCAGAGTTCCGCTCACACTGAGATCAGATTGTCAAAAAAAATTTCTAATTGTTTGCTATGGATTACTGTATTTTAGACTAATGTTTTGATTAAAGTGGTAATAAACCCAGAAGCAAACATGTATTTTATTGCAGTTTACCAATCTGTGGATGTGATGGCTGTATTAGTTTTCTTTTTAAGGATGTCTTTTTTTCATTTTCAGCTGGTGATCCAGCCAGTGAGTCTGTCATTTATCTAAAAAAAAGCTGTCCTACAGATGTGACAGTTACAGGGTTGAGACAAACCATGCATCACTAGCTGGGGTTACAATGTTCAGCTTTTATTTATTTATGTAAAACCTTTATCACAAAGGAAAAAAACATTTTGCTGTAACCATTTATAAGGTATTAGCTGACGTTTGGCTTCAATTTGTTATTCTATTTAATTCTGCTAGTACATTTAACACTCCCATTCCCACAGACTGGCAATGCTACAGTCTGCTGTGCCCCCTGTGCTCATTCATCCAGAGTGGAGGTGCTCTAACACATATGTGTTACTGGCCAGATCATCAGGTGAAAACAGACAAAAAAAACCCTTCAAAAATGAAAACAATTATGAAACCACCACATCACAGCTTCAAGTTTCCACCTATTACATGTCCATTAAACAAAAATGATTTTTTTTTTTTAGGATGTAAAAGATGCTTGATTCTTACAACGTTTTATAAAAATCAGAACACTCTCTCAGTTATGATATCCTATTCAGATATTTTACCACTGGACCCGGAAAATGTATTTCTAGTAATAGCTATACACACATCCAGAGATGTATAATGGTTATCCCACCAGTTAAAAAATTTTTTTACTTAAACTGTTTTTTTTTTTCCTTCTCTTAACATATCTTACTACATGTGTTTTTTTCTACTTACCACATAGGCCTCCAGACATTTCACATTCAATGGTGTATCTCTCCTATGATAGGAAACTTTGTTTGTTGCTTTCCTTCTGGCACACCTCTCTATTTAACACGTTCCATAGGGAATGAGAGCAACGGGAGATGCAGACAAAGGAAAGCACAGGTAATTCAAAGGCGGTATCCTTTGGCTACCCAAACAAAAAAGAAACACTGTAAATCCACTTAGATATCCACTCATATTTTAATATCAGCCGGGCTGCCCAAAGCAACATGCGGCTTTCTCTTCTCACACGACAAAAGCACCCCTCCTCTCCCAGGAATAGTTTGTTCTTTTCAGCTGTAGCCTGTCTGATTATGTGTTCCTCTAATTGGTAATCCTCCTTGTGCGAGGAAAAGACCTGTATATTACTGACCTATCATTTCTCTCAGCAAGAGCAAATAGCACATGGCTGAAAACCTTATCTCCCACTAAATTATGCCACTGTATGCCTCCAGAAGCCTTTTTTCCTTTTCTTTGCTCTTTTAAAAGCTTGGTAGTTAGGACATTAACATGCTAGCAAGAAGAGATTTTTCTATCATACCCCAGTCACAGAATGAACTGCTAAGCCAAAAGCATTTTGCTGTGTTCTGTATTACTAAGAGTCAATTGACTTTAACATGCTTTTTTTCTATTCATTTTTTTCCCAGCCATAATACATATTTTTGTCCACAGATATATGATTGATCCTTTTTTATATTGTTATGCAATTGATTTTTTTTTAGGCAAATACACATAAAGTTGTTGTTATTGGAGATCTAAAACAATGATATGAATGTACGCTTTCAGAATACCACCTGAGGGGAAAATAGATATTTGGAGATTCTCCTTGAAGCATTCTCTATCGTAAGTTTAATTTAATAAAGCTTAGCAATAAAGCAGGCTCAGAAAATATATATATTTGTAGAACTGGAGAATGGAGCTGTGCTTTTGTTTCATTCTGAATATTTCAATTTGTGTGTGCAGATATACAGTATATGTATGTGTGTGTGTTGTGTGTTCAAATGTTCATAGATAATAATATACTTGACGAGAAATATAGATATTAGTTGAAGACAGTATTTATCTCACTGTAAGAAACTATGAGGATGTTTATAAGACTCGTGTAGGGTGAAAAAAAATGGGATGTTTGCTAAAAGTATGTTTGCTAAAAGTAAAGTCCAGGACAAAAAAAAAATCTACAACCTTGAAAACAAAAATGTCCAATTTTTCCAATTCAAGTTTTCAGTTGTGGCAGTGAGTGGCCCTGTCACTGTGAGAAAATAGGAAAATGTGACACAGGGTTCACATTAAGGGTTAATGCATCTTCCAGACTATTGTTTCTGAGCAGAGAAAGCTACATTTTTGTCTTTCTCCAGATTCTGTAGTTCTGTATCGGACCTTTCAATCCTGTGTCCGGGTTTTACCAGATGCCTGCAACCTTTCTGAGTGCACAGGTGTGCAAGGTCATTATATACTCAGGTCTGAGGAGAGCTTAGAGCTTCCAATTTGGGGATTGCTTCTGGTGTGGGAGATGGAAAGTCTCACCCAGGGGTCAGGGATCCCAGCCAGAAGCCACAAGACAGAGGGTCTCCTCTAGGGGTCATAGGTTCCCCAGCTAGAAACCAAGAGACAGAGGGTCTCATCGAGGAGTCAGAGGTGCCCCAGTGAAAAGCCAAGAGGCAGAGGGTCTCACTGAGGGGTCATAGGTGTCCCAACTAGAAGCCAGGAGACAGTAGGTCTTGTTTCAGGAGTTAGGTGGGCTCCTATTGAGGGTGTGAGGAGAACCCCAATTCATAGCCCAGAGGTGAGCCTTGCAGCAGCAGGGTGCTGCAACTAATGGCCATAAGTGCCATGTATTCCAGGAGAGCTGGACATATTTCTGGCACCTAGTGGCTTCCTATATCTGTTGGAGGCTCAAGTGGGGAGATTTACCAGCCATTTTTGTCTCAGGTGTTGTACTCCTACAGCCAGATTCCCATTTTATTTATGATTTTTTAATTATGGAGATTCCACTGAGAACGAGGGCAACATATTCTGGCTTTTCAATTGATTGGGAGTTAGTTGAGTTTGTGAACTAAAACCATACCATATACCATATCATGCAAATTATCAGCATTTTTCTAACTTTCCTAACTGAAGTGCCTTCATTACTGTGTTATGAAGGGGTGTGACACTGTTAAAGTCTATGAGTGTGTGCATGTGTTTTATCTGAATAATCTGAATCTGAAAAAAAGTGTTTAAGGAGATAAATTAATGGTAATTTAGTTATGCTATGTATTTCAAGTATGCCATATCCACAGAGGCCACCCTAATGTATGTAAACCCTTACCATAAACTTCTCATATTTGTTCCCTTTCATTCTAAAACCTGCTTTCCAACTATGCTATAGCCAAAATATGGGTACAGAGCAGTTGTCTAGTCACGTAGGGCACATATCGGATGCACGCTGTACCCGTTGTGTCCTTTGGGGTAAAGGGCCATTCACAGCGCCTCTTCACCATGCCATCAGCTGTGTCAAATCACAGATGACCATATGTAAACAGACTTGCCAGTTATTGGCAATCCTTTTCTCACATGCTGTGTCTGTGCGAGGAAAGGAAAGTCAGTAACCTGAAAGACTTTTAGTACATGCCTTACAATGATAACCAGGACACTAATCATCAGTGCCCTGATAATAAGTGCAGCCACATCAGTGGCCATCAGTGCAGCCTCATCAGTGGCCATCAGTGCAGCCTCATCAGTGACCATCAGTTCAGCCTATCAGTGACCATCAGTGCAGCCTAATCAGCGCACATCAGTGAAGATAAAAAATTACTTATTTTCAAAATTTTATAACAGAAACTAAGAATTATTTTTCTTTTATTTCTTTAGCAAAAAAACAAATACCCAGTGGTGATTAAATACCACCAATCTATATCTGTCACAAAAAAATTATAAACATTTCATATGGGTACAATGCTGCATGGTTACACAATTGTCATTCAAAGTGCAAGAGCATTGAAAGCTGAAAATTGGCCAGGAAAGGAAGAGGATGAAAGTGTCCAATACTGAAGAGGTTAAATATGCCATTGAAAGTGTTTGTTATATCTTTTCAATAAGTGTTACAAATATCTGTGGATTTTGCCTGTAGATCCTGCTGGGAATCTCGTGAGCTGGAAACTACCTTTGCACTCAGCCTCAACACACGGTTAACATCATTCTAAGCCAGCAATGGGCAAACTACGGCCCGCGGGCCGTATACGGCCCGGCGGACCTTTTAATCCGGCCCGCGGAGCTAGGCTCCCGCAAGGCCAGTGGTCGGCAAGCCGCGGCTCTTTACAAATTTAGATGCGGCTCTCCTGTGTGCCGGGCGCCCGCTCCCCTCCCTCCTCTCCTCCTCTCCCCTCCCTCCTCTCCTCCTCTCCCCTCCTCTCCTCTCGGATGGCCGCCCCCCCTCTCGGATGGCCGCCCCCCTCCCTCCTCTCGGACGTCAGGACTCTGCAGCTGTCAGGATGTAGGCGGGGCAGCCAGGATGTAGGCGGGGCAGCGTGACGAACTCCTCTCACAGTCCTCCCTGAAGACCAGAACGGCGCGGGAATACGAGAGGAACGCGCGGACCAAAGGTAAGTGAATTGACACAGGGGGGGGACTTACTATATGGGGGATGAATTACTATATGGGGGACTTACTATATGGGGGATGAATTACTATATGGGGGACTTACTATATGGGGGATGAATTACTATATGGGGGACTTACTATATGGGGGACTTACTATATGGGGAATGAATTACTATATGGAGGACTTACTATATGGGGAATGAATTACTATATGGGGGACTTACTATATGGGGAATGAATTACTATATGGGGGACTTACTATATGGGGAATTAATTACTATATGGAGGACTTACTATATGGGGAATGAATTACTATATGGGGGACTTACTATATGGGGAATGAATTACTATATGGGGGACTTACTATATGGGGGATGAATTACTATATGGGGGATGAATTAATATGGGGGATGAATTAATATGGGGGATGAATTACTATGTGGGGGATGAATTACTATGTGGGGGATGAATTACTATGGGGGATGAATTACTATATGGGGGATGAATTACTATGGGGGATGAATTACTATAGGGGGGATGAATTACTATGGGGGACGAATTACTATATGGGGGACGAATTACTATATGGGGGATGAATTACTATGGGGGATGAATTACTATATGGGGGATGAATTACTATGGGGGATGAATTACTATATGGGGGATGAATTACTATATGGGGGATTAATTACTATGGGGGATTAATTACTATGCTTACTATGGGGGAATATTACTATACTTACTATGGATGACACATACACATCATTCATCTACTCTTGGTCCGGCCCCCGGGTCCAATATATGAACCCATTGCGGCCCTCAAGTCAAAAAGTTTGCCCACCCCTGTTCTAAGCTATCTCTATGAACTACAAAACTCCCCTCTGCATTTTGGACTAGAGGGAAGGGGGAGGTGTTTTATAGTTCTAAAAAGGTGAAAAATCTGCTCATCCATAGATACAGTACAGCAAGTGAGCATTTTCATTCTAGAATAGCAAATGTGTTAATGACATGATTACTAGGTGAAAATAAAAGGACAAAAGCCTAAAATCAAATGCAGCCACCACAACTAAAGAATGGTAAACTGCAATATATTACATTTGTTTTCTTGAGTTTATACACTTTTAAGTGAGATTTAAATAACTAGATTGTTAATGTTATATGGTTCTGAAACTGCTGAAAACAACTAAAAATGTTTAACATTCTAGGTGTCACTAAATTCTAAAAGTGTTACTTAATTTTTAATGAAAATAACAAACATGTCATAATCACCTGCTCTGTGCAATGGTATCGCACGAAGCGGCCCCCATCCTCCTCTTCTCGGGTCCCCTTCCAGCGATTTTCCTTTTCTTCATGTGTTCCCATAGCAAGACGTTTGTTATGTGGGCACATGGTGTCTGCTCGCTCCCAAGCTGTTTCTATGGAGCTGCACTCCATAGACACACACACCCCACTCCCCTCTTCATCTTCATTGCATTTGATTGACAGCATCAGGAGCCAATGGCTCCTGCTGCTGCTTGAGTGTTTGGTGAAGAGGAAGAGAGGGGAGAAGAGATGTAACCTTGCACAGTGCTGGAGCTCTTCTTCCCTTGTTTCCCGTTCACACAGGGGAGGGGTGTGAAATAAAAATAGAAAAGATTTTTTACCCTGCTGCAAAGAATGCATTACAGTTAAAAACACATTTTGAGATTTGGTATCACTTTAAGTATCTCTAGCACCAAAGTACACTTTATCACCTAAGCCATAGCTAGGAACTTAAACTAACCCTTAAAATGTTAAAATATACCTTTACCTTGTCTCACACAAAACTTAACCCTTAGACAAAGGATTCCACTAATCCTAACACTACTTAAAATTTTTCAAAATCCTCCTGCAGCATACTAATCTATTACTAAAGACATCAGAGCTGAAAGCCCACAGCCCTGTATAAAAACCACTCTGCACTAAGATGCCAGTGCTGACAACATACAATCCATTATGTAATCCCTGCAGCCAGACTCATGGGTCTTCTCACTTTTCTTCTCTGTGGGAGGGCAGCTTTTGTCACTCGAGTCTGAGCTGTACTGTCTTCGTCTCATATTGTAATGTATGTTGAAAATGCTGTAAAGAAAAGGTGGGAGCAGGACCGTGGTTTCTGGCCCACATTTTTGTAAGCACAAATTGAGAGTTATGGACAAATACCAGGATGATAATTTGAGATACGCACCAGACAAGTTTTAATCTCATTAAATATTTTTATGCTCAGCATGTATCTATCAATCATTTAAATAGGGCCTATATTTAAAACCTAAAGTTTTACTGTCTATCACAGATTATTAACACAGTTTACTGTGACAAAGCACATCAGTAAAAAAAAGTCTACTTTTGCATATCATTTCTGTTTAAAATCAGTAGAGAATATTTATGAATGTAACCGTGCCATGGCACACTCTGTACTTTTAGCTTCACAGGAACCTGTCAGGATTTCAACAGGTATACCCTGCCCACTCTTGATTTTGATTTTTCGGTTACATTGATAGTGCTATCATGGGCTGGGTCTAGGAACAGAAAGAGCTGTTCCAAGAAGATACTGTACGATGGATAAAACATGAGCCTAGGTTAAACAGCATTGAAATTTTTTTTTCTGTAAATGCTATATGATTTAAAAATGACATAATATTTCATACTGATGAAAATATAAACTTGAAAATAACTGATCCCTGTGAAGAAAAGAACTGCCTGCAGAGTCGGTCCTCACATTAATGGCTACAATGCCCATAGCCTCTTCAGCAACAAACAGTTATATGGGTGTGTCAGATACTTGGACCTTCTTGGAACTCTGTTGTTCTATCTACCAGGTTATATGTTGCCACAGGACATAGTTGTGACATAAAGGCCATCAGATCAAACTGCAGCACTCAGTTGAGGATCAGGCAGTAAGACAGCTAAGCAGTTAACATCAAGCTTTCATTCTAGCAATACATTCACTTTAAGAAACACTTAATAAAGTCATAGACTGTAGACAACTGAACATTCAATTCCACATTTAAACCCCATGGTACATGAAGTCAAACATGCTGTACTATAACTGGCAAAAGACTGCCTTTGTAGAATAAAATATAACATTGCAGAAATGATTTAAATGTGAATGTTAACATGATAACATTTGTTTTCTAAAGTTCATAGCCACAAAGTAATATAAGTTCTTCTAGAGACTGTACACTAGGGCAATAAAATACACATCTATCTGAATTTGTATTTCACAGTAGTCATCAGCTTACTGCTATTTACACAGCAAAAATCAATAAAGACACCATATCTGATGCCAAGTTAGACAACCATTTGTGAATCAAACAGGAACAAATCTAAGCCAGATGATAATTGAATTTATTTTGAGAACTGAAAAATGTGACATATTTTCTTGCAAAAAAAAAATAATAATGAATCAATGTTATACTTTGAGGCACGGCATTGGAATAAGAAACAAGAAGCTTGTGAAAGAGGTCCCTCACATCTATTTGGAATTTTTTTCTATTTGGTTGTATATCCAAGAACATATGAAAAACAAATGTCATGATTCAAATTAGTATGTCACATATCCAGAGAACATTTATAGAAATTGTAACCTTTACACCTGCAGCAAACAAACAATATGCATTGTGAATGACAGAATATTTACAGTATATAAATATATATAGTGACAGTGTGGCGATCTGTCACAATATAAAAAGGATATTTCACCAGGTATTCTCAACAAGGCCGGTTGAGGGGCTCCTGGGTATTTGTTTAATGCAGAGGAAACTGGTTTTTCACTTTACTCATTTGTTTGTAAAGTCCATTTTGGGACCAGGAGCATGGAGATTGGGATGAAATCTCCAATCCTGGGACCAGATTTTGGGAATGGCTAGGAGGCTGATTGTTCAGGTGTGTGTGGCTCTCTTCTAGAGTCAGGACCAGGGTTCTGGGCTCCACCCTCACGAGGAGTCCATGTGGGTGCACGGGAGCAGCCACACGTGTGCATGGTGGCACAGAGAAGTCTGAGATCAGACAGGGCCCAAGCCTGTGGACCGGAGAAGCAGGTGTACTGAGAAAGGGCACTAACCCAGGTGCAGTGGGTTGTATGTGAAGGGTCAGGAGGTCCCAGGCATGAAGCCAGATCAGCGGTGCTGATAAAGAGAGCCAGTAGGCTGAATATTTTCGTTTGTATTAATGGTGGATACCCATGTGTGGGAAACATGTTATATGGAACTTTCTTTTAAATAAAATTGGGAAAAACAGCCCTTAAAAAGAAGAAAGCGAGTGGCTGTATGTTGTTAAAGCTCTACCCTTGATGCTAGTTCCCACAATATATATATATATATATATATATATATATATATATATATATATATATATATATATATGCATGAGGGGTCTTCAAAACATTTCTGCATATATATAATAGAGTTTAAAAAATGAGGAAACCTCTTGAAGAATAGACTTATATATATACATACAGTATGTCAAGACCACAGCTAAGCATGATCATTAAATGCGCATTCAATAAATTAAACAATTATAAGATATAAAATATAACAGATGAGACAATGATTTCGGCCAAGAATTTATGATAATAGCAACTGCAGTTGGTTCAGGACCTTGATACATACAACCTGTAAAATAGCAATGCAGAGAAAATGAATGATAGCAAATGTAAGCACAATTGTTACTCATACCAAAGACACTTATGTGCTTTCTGACTATACTTAATTTCCATCATCTTTGTGCCACCTTACACACTAGTCTGTTTTCACTTTATTTCTCTTTATACACTCTTGTCTGCTATAAAATGCTTTCTAAGTAACTAATTGACTACTACTATTATTATTATTAGAATATATTCTCTTTTTTGTATTTACTTGTTGAGGTTATTGTTGCCTTTGGATGTGGGTTCTGTATACTGTACATCAGCCACCCCTTACTGTCACAATAAACCTGATTTTCCCTGATCTACATTTAAGACCTCTAAGTGCCTCTTTTGCTGTCAGGCGTGTGAAGTATTTTTTTTTTCTATTCAGCTTTTCCTTCACTGTAAATGCACCATAGAGCCAAGCACTGTTCAGTTTAAGCACAGAACTCTCATATCTCAGATATCTTATTCCCATTTCCTGGCACTTACAGCAGGGAATGTTTTGTAAAGTTAAAGATTTCTTTGAAATCATTGCTTGGTATGATAAAATAGGTTTCAAATAAAAGGAAAAACCTTGATAAATGGGGACCGAAAAACAGCAATGAGTTGATCATTAGATAATTGTGATAGCCAATAGAAAAATTAGCTAGATAGGAGTAGAACTATCCAGTATATAAGGATAAGTGTTCCATAACTCATAAGCAGCATGTTATTAGATCAGACAAACAACATAATTCAATAAAAGACATTTCATGAATGCTTAGACTAGCGTCTGTTGCCAACCTCACATTCTGCATAGTCTAGTTGTTTTACTGGCATGTAAATCCAACAACTTCAGTACTTTGAGGCACAGTGCTGACTTTCTAATGTCTTCTAATTTGCATGTTTGTGAATGATTTAAAGTGCTGACACCAGAGGCAAGCAAAATATTTTTAGATGTGATATATATATATATATACACACACACAATACTCAAAAAAATTACAAAGACACACTTTTTAATCAGAGTATAGCATCAAGTCGATTAAACTCCTGGGATATTGATCTGATCAGTTAAGTAGCAGAGGGGGTTGTTAATCAGTTTCAGCTGTTTTGGTATTAATGAAATTAACAACAAGTGCACTAGATGGGCAACAATGTGACAACCTCCAAAACAGGAATGGTTTTACAGGTGAAGGCCACAGACATTTTTTTCCCTGCTCAACTTTTTTGACTGTTTTTCACTAGTTTTGCATTTGGCTAATGTCAGTGTCACTACTGGTAGCATGAGGTGATACCTGGACCCTACAGAGGTTGTACAGGCATAAGTGCCATTGCCAGAAGGTTTGCTGTGTCTCCCAGCACAGTCTCAAGAGCATGGAGGAGATCCCAGGACACAGGCAATTACTCTAGGAGAGCTGGACAGGGCCGTAGAAGGTCCTTAACCCATCAGCAGGACTGGTGTCTGCTCCTTTGTGCAAGGAGGACCAGGATGAGCACTGCCAGAGCCCTACAAAATGACCTCCAGCAGGCCACTGGTGTGAATGTCTCTGACCAAACAATCAGAAACAGACTTCATGAGGGTGGCTTGAGGGCCCAACGTTCTCGAGTGGGCCCTGTGCTCACTACCATCACCATAGAGCTGGATTGGCATTTTCCATTGAACACCAGAATTGGCAGGTCCACCACTGGCACCCTGTGCTTTTCACAGATGAGAGCAGGTTCACCCTGAGCACATGTGACAGGCATGAAAGGGTCTGGAGAAGCTGTGGAGAATGTTATGCTGCCTGTAACATCATTCAACATGACTGTTTTGGTGGTGAGTCAGTGATGGTCTGGGGAGGCATATCCATGGAGGGTCGCACAGACCTCTACATGCTAGACAATGGCACCCTGACTGCCATTAGGTGTCGGGATGAAATCCTTGGACTCATTGTCAGACACTACGATGCAGTGGGGCCTGGGTTCCTCCTGGTACACAACAATGCCCGACCCCATGTGGCGAGAGTATGCAGGCAGCTCCTGGAGGATGAAGGAATTGATACCATTGAATGGCCCCCACGCTCTCCTAACCTAAATCCAATAGAACACCTCTGGGATATCATGTTTCGGTCCATCCGACACCGCCAGGTAGCACCTCAGACTGTTCAGGAGCTCAGTGATGGCCTGATCCAGATCTGGGACAAAATACCCCAGGACACCATCCGTTGTCTCATTAGGAGCATGCCCCAATGTTGTTAGGCATGCATACAAGCACATGAGGGCCATGCAAACTACTGAGTACCATTTTGAGTTGTTGCAATGAAATTTCAGCAAAATGGACTAGCCTGCTGCATCCTTTTTTCACTTTGATTTTTTGGGGTGTCTTTGAATTCAGTCCTCTGCAGGTTGCTAATTTTCATTTCCATCAAATGATGGGGCATCCTTGCGTTCCTAACACATTACCCAGTCCATATCAGTATAGATAGCCAGCATGATATTTTCCCCATTGAGAACTAATGTGTTTTAAAAGTGTTCCTTTCATTTTTTTGAGCAGTGTATATACACTCACCAGCCGCTTTATTAGGTACACCTGTTTAATTGCTTGGTAACACAAATTGCTAATCAGCCAATTACATGGCAGAAACTTAATGCATTTAGGCAACTAGATGTGGTGAAGACAACTTGCTGAAATTCAAAATGAGCATCAGAATGGAGAAGAAAGGGGATTTAAGTGACTTTGAGCATGGCATGGTTTTTGGTGCCAGACGGGCTGGTCTGAGTATTTCAAAAACTGTTGATCTACTGGGATTTTCATGCACAGTCATCTCTAGGGTTTACTGAGAATGGTCCAAGAGAAAATATTCAGTGAGTGGCAGTTGTTTGGATGAAAATACCTTGTTGATGTCAGAGGAAAATGGACAACAGTAACTCAAATAACCACTTGTTACAACCAAAGTATGAAGAATACATCTCTGAACAACACATAGAATTTTGAAGTAGATGGGCAGCAGAAGACAACACCCGGTGCCACTCCTGTCAGCTAAGAACAGGAAACAGAGGCTACAATTCACACAGGCTCACCAAAATTGGACAAGAGGAGATTGGAAAAATGTTTCCTGGTCTGATGAGTCTCAATTTCAGCTACGACAATCAGATGGTAGGGTCAGAATTTTAAGAGATATACAACAATGCTGAGAGTTGGTGAGCTATAAGCCAATCTGTCCCTGTACTAAAATGTTTCTTAAAAGCAAATCAAGTTAGAGTCATAATGAATTTTTGCATGAAAAAATCCCTGTTGACATAATATATAGAGGAGAGGTGGAAATATAAGGAGTGTGGTTTCATCTGACCCGACTGGGAACACATATCAGTCCTACTATAAGGGCTTAAGTGCTATATGACTTCACTTACCGGTTTGGTCATATATTCAAGTTGAGAGCACATCTGGTGGAGGGTAGTCACCGTGTTGGAAATAATATTATTTTGGTACCAACGGTGGTGGGAGAAGTTCTTATATTTGTGAAAATGACTCATAACTAAAGAAATTCTTTACTTGTTCAAATAATTTATTGAACTGAAGAAATTCTTTACGTGGAAATGGGATTATCTTTTGGAATTATTTCCACACTTTGATGTCCACGGACATTACATTTATGATGTTGATGATTACACTAGTATCATACTTTAGTATTTATTAATACAGTGAAGCGTGGCACTTTGATGGTTATATATATATATGACATAATATTATTGGTGAATAGGATTCGACTAAACAATGAGACAGCATGTGAAAAAAACCTGGAATAAGATTTGCAAAGTCATTTCAATCTTTAGAATTCAGATTGCATGCCCTGCTGTAGTTGAAAACTGTTTAGTAACTGAACCATTTTGCAAGTGTTATTTTTTCTCTCTGGAAATTCCCTCATTCTTAACTAACTTTAAATGTTACCATTGGAGAAATAAAACATAAATACGTCTGTTGCAGAAATAAGCACACTAAAAAGTGCAAGCAAATAAAAGCCATTCTGCTCATGTCAATTGGTGGTAGTTATTGAACTGTATAGAGTTGCATGGACAGAATTTCCTTAATGGGAAAAAAGACAATCTTTGCTCCTTTCCTACTAAGATGAAACTCTTAACTCTTGACAGGCACATAAATCTCCACTACTAACTAGGTCATAAGATGTTAGAAAGACTTCCAATCGAACAGTATTGTAATACAGATATATTGCTTCTATCCAGCATCTAATAAAGTTTTCAGCTTACAGCTATAGTACAAAAACAACTTTTTTGTTATTACTTGTTTTTACCCTTTTCCTTACTTTATTTATTTATTTCAGGAACTTATATAGCGCCATCAATTTACACAGCGCTTTACATATATATTGTACATTCACATCAGTCCCTAACCCTCAAGGGGCATACAATCTAAGGTCCCTAACTCACATTCATACATGCACATACTAGGGCCAATTTAGACAGGAGCCAATTCACCTACCAGCATGTCTTTGGAGTGTGGAAGGAAACCGGAGTACCCAGAGGAAACCCACGCAGGCACAGGGAGAACATGCACACTCCAGGCAGGTGGTGCCACGGTTGGGATTCAAACCGACGACCCTAGTACTGCCAGGCGGAAGTGCTAACCATTTAGCCACTGTGCTGCCCCATTATTAAAGCATTATTGTGCAAACATATTTTTATAAGCACAATAGCGTGTGACCTAAAAAAGTCTAAAGAAATTATTTACATTTTTTTAACTTGTGACGGAATTGGTATGGTAATTAGCAAACAATAAAGGCATTGTTAGAAAATCTGGGTACTTCAACACATTTAGGAAAATTAAGTGTCTTCAAAGCCTACATGTTATAGCCACTTTGCTGCTATGACAATGTGGCTTTTACTGTGACCAGTACAAAAAGAAAGTACCAAGAGCACTTAATCTATTATGTAGAATCAGTATTAAGAGAGATACAGAGCTGAAATGAATGAAAAATTTGCTCAATCATAGCTTTTGTTCATAAATTAGTGTGACTGGTAAATTTTTTAAAAGTTTATTTTTAAATAAAAGTTTACAACCCTCAGTTAACTCTAGTATTTAACAACTCGTGTATCCCTTTTTACCATAGAACACTTTTTGCTGACATTTTTTTTGGAAGTTTGTAGTTGTATAATAAAATGTGCTTTGTATTAGAAACATACATTTAAATCCTTTAAACCTACTAGTAGAAAAACGAGTGCACTTGATGAGTTATGCTTTACTTTAGTTCTCAGATGAATCCCAGAATAACACCCTTGATCCTGATTCAACACCAGCGTTGTTACAACGTGAAGGTTTAAAGCCAAAAAACAGTGACATATTCCAAAAGTTGTAACTCATAAGGTCAATAGGCAGCTGGTCATTTCTGCATTACTGTATTATGGAACAGCAAGCTTGACTTTAACTCAGGAAGTGCACTTTGGCATATTTGTCATCGTTGCCAAAGGATCTTGTCTTGACAGTGTGTCTGAGTATCTGTTTTCAGCACTGAGCAGATTCAGGAGATCAGCCAGTCTCAATGGGAGCCTTATAGCCTCAAACTGAGCTTTCAGAGGAGTAGAATACAACTAAAAAACAAGACAACAGCCAACTCTGAGATGTAATGCTGCACTATTACAAGACTGAAGATTTAGACTGTTGAAAATGCCCATTCCTGAGCATTCCTGGACTGTTACAGATGTCCATTCCTAATTATAAGGACAAATTAGATCAAATTTGCTTTATGTCCGCATATGTGTTCATCCATGATAGCTGTAGTATATTTTCATGAAGGAGCTAAATATGTTTTCCCTCACATAGTACAAACAAAACATCACTCATTCTATTTTCTTCATGCTGTTCAGGCTTTCTTTAGCACTAAATCATTATGTCACTAGTAGAATTACAATTTTCCAGGATCCCAAACTACAAATAAATGGGCTCAGCACATACAGATTTTATGAGCGCAGTTAAAAAGGTGATTTTTCAACTTGGAGCTAATACATAGTGGAAACTTGTTGTGTCAAATATATGATAAGAAATGAAATAGAAAACCCGACAAAGTGTCTTCCCTGTATGTCTAAAATTCTGTGAAAAAAAAGCAATTTTTCTGTTGTGAGACTGATAATCCATTCTCAGAACAGAAATAAAGTATAACTATGCAAATATGATACATCTAAGGGAATCTTCTCTGAAGATCTCTTCGAATTTTAGATGGTGAGCATTTAAATAGATTGATGGCTGAAGTGCAGAAACTGTCAAGAAAACTGCTTTGGGATAACACTTGTGGAAATAAATAGCTAGGACTTTTAAAGACATTCAACTTCACATGCCCCACAGCTTCCAAAATATTGATTACACTAACAATCTTTTGGATTTAGCAGTTCACTTGTCTTTGGAATACTGCAGGAGCATTGACTAAATTCAAGATGCTTTTAAGTAAAGCTGTCAAAGTAAGAGCACAAAGAGATTTGCTATGTGTGCACTTCGCATACAAAATCACACTTCATTTATTTTTGCTGAATTTATTTGTTAATTTGTGCATCTGTTCACTGAGCTATGAAGTGTTTCTTATTTTCTTTCTTTTAAGTGTGGCAGCAAAAAGCTGTTGGATTTTGATTGGCTTACTGTCTTCCATTTAGGCATATACACTACCAACCAAAACTTCTCCAACACCTAAATTTTCTTATTTTCTTCATTGATACAATATATTGGTTCATTACCTTATTTCTGAGTACCTTTAGACAGTAAACAATTGGAAATAAAAGTAAAATTATTGAATTGTTACATGTTATGGTTACTTTGCTTTTACCTTTATGTCATGTTCATTCCAAGCCATCTAAAAGGGCTTTAAGTATGGAGACTGTGTTGTGCTTTTCTTATGGTGCTATATTAGGGCCACTATCTTGCTGTAGGATGAATACCTGACCAACTAATAGTAGACCTGATATTGTATTGAAGTAGTAGACATTTTGGTTCATGGAACCAGTCACTCTACCCAATTTGTAAACTTGACATCTAACAAAAAAAGTCCCAGACTATTGCGATGACTCCTCCTGAAAGTTGCTGTAATACCATGGGGACCATCATTTTCTCAGAGTACCAAACCAAAGATTTCTAACTCTGTATCTTAGATCCAAAATACCCTTTTCCATACCTTCTTTTTTATTTTGTTGTTGTAAGTGAGACTTACTTTACTTTAATAATTGTTAAGCTGTGTTTAAAGCCAATTACATAAGCTGTTGAACCTTAAAAACCTGTCTTCTGATTCTGTTGTGGTTTTAAACTTACCGTGCTTATTCCTGCCATACTTTCTTTGAAATTTCTCTAAAGATCTATTCTTTTTGGGTTATAACCTGTTAACCTTTTTAACCTCTGCCAGTTACCACTTATCGACAGTATGTACCTTACAAGTTTTTTAATGGACTTAGACTCCTTAAGTTCATAAAAGCTAGAAAAATGGTGCGTTGTAAAACTTTTGACCATTAAATCAAGCATTTAAATGTCTGTCTCAAGCCTAACCTATATTTTTGTTTTAGACAGTGTGGGGAAGCATTAGAACATCTGTGTGACGGGAGTCATTTTGGGTGCGGGGCCCATGGAACCCCAGCTCACTTTGGAGAGGTGGGGAGACTCCTGTCTCAGCTCCCCTTTTTCTCCTTTTGTGTAAATCACTCTGTGCCTGTAGTCCTAATATTGTGTGGGCTTTGTCTCAGATTGTGTAGACATGTTTAGGAGATAGGTGGGGTGGGGGGTTGTTGATTGTTTGTCATTACGTGGCTATATCCCATTGTTCTATTGTTTGGGAGCAAACTATTATGGGATGTATGTGTTTATGTGTATTAGCTTAGTGGGGTGGGGGTCTCCAGCAGTCCTCCCTCCTGATGGGACTGTCTGCTGGTGTGAAGTTTGAATACCTGTGTATCTCTTGTTACTAAATGTAGATTGCCCCACCCTGTGTCATTATGCAGGGAGGGGTGATTGTCCCTTGAGTGTATATATCTTGTATCTGTGTTCAAATAAACTAGTCTACCTCCTGGTTTACTTCAAGACTGGTGTTGTCTAGTCTTGCATGGTCGGCTGTGGTGTCTGTTGTTCATGTTCAAACGGGGAAGCGGTATTCTAACGGAAGTACTCAAGCGCAGTCTGGGTCGGTTCCATTACAATCTGGACATTTTAATTGCTGACATTGTCCCACACCTGGACATCTCCCCTTTACTCCCTGTGTATTTGAATGGTGTCATGACAGAAAAAGGAAAAAAAGTAGAGCTCACTATTGGAGTCTAGTTTATAATCATATGAAGTATGCTTAGTATCCCAAGTATATAAATACAAATAAACCCCCCTAGTGCAAAATAATGACAATCAAATACAGTGTACTCTTCCCTTATTAACAAACTTCCCCAAAACGCATATAAACTTAAACCCTAAAAAGTGTGATAATCTTATGAAGTATGCTTAGTATCCCAAGTATAAATACAAATTTAATAAGTGCTCTGAACAAAAACAAAAACCACACAAGTCCCAAAATAATAAAATAGTCCTTCAAAATATCAAAGTCATTCAAAATCTCAAAATCAACCTCCAGGTGAAGGCAGCCTCCAAAGTGATTTCTGAAACCAAAAAAAACCAAAAAATTATAAACACAAGCTTAGTAATCCTCCAGGCAGGGTATATATAATAATAAGTTCCTCCAGAGGGATCTTCACAGCCGCAGTATCATACTCCTCTCCACATCAGTCTCCAAACGATGCCCACCATAAATGAAACCAAAATAGCGTAAATCCGTAAAAACTTAAACAGAATATACTTTATTCATGTGCTTACATATATCTTCATCTTTAAAATTGCCATCAAACAAGAAATCAGCCCAGCCAGACCTCCGGAAATCCTCAGCAGATCCTCTCCTTTGTCTCAGATAGAGATTTCCAAATCCAAAATGGCCGCTTGATCACTTCCGGTTCAGCTGTGCGTCTGACGTCACTTCCCTTTGACATGTTTTGTCAATTAGACTTAATCATAAAGGAAATTGTTGTAGTTTATAATCATATAAATTATTTTTAAAAGAAGGGTAACAGATCCTATTATCCCCATTGGGGAGATTTTCCTGTCCAGTCAACTGGCTTAAGACAGAAGAGTAAGTGCTGTCTATAATTTAAGAATATATGTAGTTTCCATACCATGTTGACATATCAAGCATTTTTATTTCCAACTGTAGTCAAATCTCTATTTTAGTTTTAACCTCATATAGCCTAACAACATATACACTATAAAGTGGTGAGTTTAGCACTTTTAATGCTTGAAAACAGCATGGTGTAAGCTGGAATTCCCTTATTAAGACTAAAGCATCACAGAGATACAGTTTGTGCAAACGAAACTGCTAAAGCAGCAACACACCATTTGCTTTCAAAGCTAAAAACAACCCCTATAAGAGTCTACACAGGAATATATGGGAATGCATTTAAGAGGAGAAGAAACAAGTTAAGTTCACAGCTGAGCAGCTAAAAGTGGGGGGAGACCTTTTTGCTGGTGTTACAGAGAACAAAGCAACAAAGGCCTGGCAGGAAATGTCCTCAACACACCCAAACCTTAAACACCTGGCTTTTGCTCCAGTTTAAATATAAAAATGATTTTGAAAAATATAAGGTAATTGGGTCTAGTACTGAAAGGTCATTTTGTGCCTCCTACCTCCTAATAAAGCATTTAATAGTATATTGCAACTGTCTGTTGGCTAAATCTTGCATTTTGCTCTTGCCTTTTTATATAGTTATAGTTTTACGTGTGCAATACACATGTGCCAATTTCATCAAATTAAAGACACTTTAATAGGCCGCATTTCTGCTAACCATTTTAAAATGGATGAAATGCTGGAGGCACAGTAATTACAGCTTTTCATAACACTGCGACAACACTCCATTGGAAGCAACTTAATGTTTCAGCAAGTATGAGACGAGTGTAATACACTCTGTTCTTGCTGTAATTTACTATTGCGTATGTATAGTATCACAGAGCATGTTAGAGCTATTTTGCTTTAACAGGAAGCATAACTCTAGTTACACTTATTGATGTCTTGTTTTGCTATTGTTCCAGTATGAATGGAAAAACAGACTGCGGTAAAGGAATCTAAAATACAGAATCTTTTTTCTCAGCATGTACAGACCATTATGTAGCTCTACTAACATATTGTAGGACAATACATCAGGTAGCCATCTCTGATAAGAAATAGTAATAATAAACTGTTAATCTTTTATGCACATTAGCTTAACAAGCACAACAAAACTAAACTGATTATTCTTATGAAATCTTGGAAATTGATTTATATAAAGTAATCTTTTCAAATTATGTACAAAAAAAAATCAGAATCGCAACCTGCCCCCCTACAAGGCAAGTGAGAAATGTGTAAGTAATATTCTCAACTTGGAATGCAGCTTTAGCCTGTCAGTTGGCTTTACTAGAACCATCATTAAATTATGGGCTACATGGATCTATTGACAAATATGGCATTTATTTTACTGAGTTCCTAACTAAGGACACTTAATGTGTTACTAAACCACAACAGTACAATCAGTCTGTATATGAAGTAAAGCATGCTTGTTATACTTGCTGTGGAACCTAAAGGGTTAATACTCCACATTGTGTTAAAAGGCTGCTTGATCCTGTCTTCTCTGATCCTCCTCTTCTACTACAGTGTCCAATCCATCTACTGATAGGACAGAGCTCTAAGAGTCACTATGCACATGCTCAGCTTGGTGTGTATTGCTAGAGCACCTTTTTTTTCTTTGGGATGGTACATGTGATCAGCACTGGGACAATTAGCACTGTCCAGACAGTGGGTCAGGGGTCATCCAGCCTTATAGAACAGTCAGAGGAGAAGGAAAACACCTCCTACAAGCTTTAACTAGTGCTCAGCCGGACACTGATAGAAGTCACAAGACTGCTATATACGGCTGATGAGAAAAGGTAATTAGCAATTGTTATTTACTAAAATTATTGTATTTCCATGTTCTGTGGGAGAAAGGATATAGTGAATGCAGGGTCCTGGGTTTAGTAACACTCTAACTCCTAAGTGAAGTAAAAAACAAAACACAAAAAATCAGTGCAAGGGACATGATATACTATAAATGTGCTGTGTCCCTTGTGCTGCTGGCTCCTGGTTTCTTTCAAATGTTGCTCCATTGATCCCCCCCACCTCACCACTTTATTTTCCAGTGCGGTGGGTGTTAATAGAGCTAGGAAAGCTGTCATTTGTACTCATCAAGAGTGCCTGACTATGCCCACCCTTTCCATCCAGCTACATCATTCATAAAAGTCAGTACTACAGCTTCTATGAGTGAAACAAGATCAATTAATGGAGAACAAACAGATGATTGAAAGGAATGCCTCCTCCATTCACTGGCACTGCACTGGGAAAGCTGTGTATATTGTACATGGCTATGCACACACTAAAGTGCTTCTATCACTATTTCCCTCAACACCACTTACAGCCAACTGAACCAATGGGGGAGGTAAGAAAAAAAATATATTCCTAAATACTTAAGTAATTATTGTTGTTGCTGTTAAATAACTTTAATACTAAAAATGGGTATTGATAGGTAAAATCAACAGATAATATTTAAGAGCTGAACTCCAGGTAAAGTGAAAACATTACCTTGCAGTGGGGGTCACCCACATTCAATGTTTTTATAGAAGAGAAATA
Organism: Staurois parvus; assembly: GCF_062004578.1. Lineage (NCBI taxonomy): Eukaryota > Metazoa > Chordata > Amphibia > Anura > Ranidae > Staurois > Staurois parvus. The sequence goes on along the minus strand of NW_028318492.1, from coordinate 7,671,313 downwards.
AGTAGCTGTAATTACCTTATTCCTCAATCCTGCAGGCTTTCTATGCAGGTTTTGACTGGTTTTCTTTGTCACTCTGCTTTTCATACCCAACATTACCATCAATCCTAAATTGTACATGAGGATAGACAGGGCCTGCCCACATCCAGGGGTCTAGCTTTGCTGTGGCTGCTCAGGATGAGATTTGTTATGGTAAAGAACACATTATCAGAATTTCCAATTCTTCCTCTCTGTTATAAAAATGGGTCCTGTCCTGTCAGGAATTGAGAGGAAATCTTCCCAACAGAGACAGAGACAAAAATAAAAACCTGAAAGATGCTCTAGTAATTTAATGCTTTATGCAAAGCAAAATAAAAAGTGTTGGGCGACATTTAATTTTAACCTGACCAAATACACTGCTCAAAAAAATGAAAGGAACACTTTGAAAACACATCAGATCTCAATGGGGAAAAATCTCATGCTGGATATCTACACTAACCCACCACCAAAAGAGTCATGCTGAATGATGTTACAGGCAGCATAACATTCTCCGCAGCTTCTCCAGACCCTTTCATGTCTGTCACATGTGCTCAGGGTGAACCTGCTCTCATCTGTGAAAAACACAGAGCGCCAGTGGCAGACCTGACAATTCTGGTGTTCAATGGCAAATGCCAATTGAGCTCTATGGTGCCGGGCAGTGAGCACAGGGCCCACTAGAGGATGTCGGGCCCTCAGGCCACTCTCATGAAGTCTGTTTCTGATTGTTTGGTCAGAGACATTCACACCAGTGGCCTGCTGGAGGTCATTTTGTAGGGCTCTGGCAGTGCTCATCCTGGTCCTCCTTGCACAACGGAGAAGATACCAGTCCTGTTGATGGGTTAAGGACCTTCTACAGCCCTGTCCAGCTCTCCTAGAGTAACTGCCTGTCTCCTGGAATCTCCTCCATTCTCCTGAGACTGTGCTGGGAGACACAGCAAACCTTATGTCAATGGCATATATTGCCATCCTGGAGGAGGTGGACTGCCTTTGCAACCTCTGTAGGGTCCAAATGCAAAATTTATAAAAAAACAGTCAGAAAATATGAGTAGGGAAAAAAATGTCAGTGGCCTCCACCTGTAAAATCATTCCTGTTTTTGGGGGTCATCTCATTGTTACCTATATAAGCATCAAAGCAGCTGAAACTGATTAACAACTCCCTCTGCTACTTAACTGACCACATCAATATCCCAGGAGTTTAATTGACTTGATGCTATACTCTGATTAATAAGTGTTCCTTTAATTTTTTGAGCAGTGTATAATAATGCAAGTAAACCTCTTTAATGCTGGACACTTTTACCCCACTCCTGCCAAGGCTAATTTTCAGCTTTCAGAGCTGTGGCACTTTGAATGATAATTGCATGGTCGTGCAACACTGTACCCATATGTAATTTTTATAATTTTTTTTTCACACAAATAGTCTTCTTTTGGTGGTATTTATTAACCATTGGGTTTTTCATTTTTTGCTAAATAAACAAAAAAGTCTGAACATTTTGAAAAAAAATTTGTTTTTCTTTGTTTCTGTTTAAACTTTTTGTTACTCAATAATCATTCTTCATACGTTTAGGCCAAAATGTATACTGCTGCATTTCTTTAGTAAAAATAACTCAAATCAGTTAATATTATTTAGTTTGTAGGAAATGTATAGAATCTAAAAACTATGGTATACCATCAGGAGCGGACTGACATTGCATGGGGCCCCCGGGCAATAGGGGATAATGGGGCCCCATGTCCTCTCCCACACTCAAACCACACCCAAACAAGCCTTTGAAAGGTACCAGGGGCATCTCATGGGGCCCCCTACTGACCCCGGGCCCTCGGACATTACCCGAGTTCCCAAATGGTCAGTCTGCCCCTGTATACCGTATACTGGAACTCTCTACCCCAATTTATCAGACTATCACCTACTCTACTCACTTTTAGGCAATCTCTGAAAACCTATCTTTTCAGGGAAGCCTATCCTGCCCTCAGCTAATACTGGAATCTTCTACTCTTCCAACCAGTCCATCCCCCACAGTTACTACCTTTTGTACAACTAGCCCCTCCCTCCTAGATTGTAAGCTCCAAGGAGCAGGGCCCTCAAATCCCTCTTGTATTGAACTGTATTGTTGCTGTATTGTCTCTCCCATTATATTGTAAAGCGCTGAGCAAACTGGCGCTATATAAATTCTGAATAATAATAATAATACTATATATCTGAAAACCGATCAGTCCTGATGTACTGACTGCTCTCATTTCTTGAGATCCGAAAATGCCGGGACAGTACAAATATTCCCCTTTTGGAAAGTAGACAGTCCAAAGTATTTAGTAAGAGGCATGGCAAGTTTTTTTTAAGTTATTTTTTCTCACAATTTTTTTCACAATGAAAAACTAATAAAAAAAAGTTTCTCAATTTTTAAATTTTTTTTTACATAATATAACCAGTGCAGTACAGCATCATCATATAACTGGTGTGGCAGCGATCAGGGACACTGACTGGTGACAATATGCAAAAAAACATTTTTTTTCAATTTTTAAAATATTGTATTCTTTTTTATTCAATTTTTGTATTGTTTTTACATGTTTTACATACAGTGACCAGAGCAATAAAGTGTTACCACAGTAACACTGTACTACTCTGGGGAGGTATTATACACTATGATTGCTTAAAAATTAATTTTACAGTTATTAGCATCCATTTTTTCTGAATGAAAACTATTCATTCAGCATTTACTATTGTGATTAGCTGTGATTGGCCACAGCTAATCACATGGCACCCATGGGCTGTGATTGGCCCTGTCTGTACCATTTGATCACTGTGACCAATCACAGAGCACATCACAATAGTACACATTGAAAGGCATGTGAATTGGCCACAGAAATCACATGGTACTTGCAGCAGGCAGGTACAGTGACACAGAAGGTGACAGATCATGCCAGAGTGCAGCCCATGGGGGGGCGTGAGAGGTGTGATTTTGGGAGGAATACCACTGATGAAGCCATGTGACCCTGTGGTGTAACACAAAGGGGAGGGGCTTTGACATCATGACGCTTGGAAGAAAGTAGAGAGAAGTTTCAGCTGGCTGTGGATGAGCGAATAATAGACACACACTGATAGCGGCACTCTTTGGGAGTTACTTTGTACTTTGTAGCGCTAATACGCGTCTTACATGTGAGTGGAATACCACATATTTTATAAATAAATGTTTTGAAAGGATAAAGCACTATGTTTTGGTCATCTTCTTTAGCATTGATCTGATGGAGGAGGATAACTAAGAAAGTGAAGGAGACCCAGATCCCCTGGACAGCACAACCATCCTACCATAGTCCACCTAAGGGACACATGCTATATATGACCTCACTTAGCGGTTTGGTCATATAGGTGAGAGCACAACCGGTGGAGGTGTACACATATCGGCTTAAATATATTGCACAAGATGTACTAAGAAGCATTTAATCTCCACATATCAGTAGATATAAACAAATATGGAGTATATTGTTTTATGAACACTTTTTTGTAGATGATTTAAGTTGTTTATTTTTTTTTTATTGTTAGTGGAACACAGCACTAGATTGTAATTTAATTATATTTAACACATTTGTATGGTTATGTGTATGGTGTGAGTTATTCACAATCTCATTTATTATATTTATTGTATATATTATTTGGAATTTGCACCCTGTGTAGCAGCTCACAAGATTTTCTATATACTTGCATTACTTGTGTTATGTTGTGTAGTACAGAACCTGACCCTCCCGCTACATGTTGCTGACCAGATGTGGGTAAGGTTTTATAATGTTCAAGAGATGAATCCAGGTCTGCTGAATTGCTTCACATGTTTCATCAGCAATATTCCTCCTTTCTAGCCCTGGCTGCAGTGCCTTGCTCTGAATGTGCCTGACGTTTGTAAACAAAAGAATAACAAAGAAGGGTAATGTCATCTATAGATTAGGAGATTTTGTGGCAATCTGAGCCACATTGAACAGTTATAAACATTATACAATTGTTAGTAGAAACATTTGCTGATAGGTTGACTTAAACCATTTAGGTGTTTTTATGATAAAGAGCTGGTAGAATAGAGCCATAATTGCCAACCATTTGCTCAAAGTACAGACAACATTAGTAACCCTACTCATTCCCAAAAAAACCCACATCATACACTTTGAGAGGTAATTCCATCATCTGTCATATTGCCCATTGTCAATCAAAATTAACGAAGCCCACCAACTTGCAGAAAGAGAAAACATGCTGACCACCTATTGCTACTCCTCATCAAATGACAGATTCATGGTTGACAGCTGGTGAATGCTTGTTACTACTGTAATATTTTAATACTAGTCTTATAAAAATAAAATCTTATGTACTGCTGTGTAATAGTGAATACTGTTATTTAGAATAAGTATTTTTGCTATGTAATACAAAATTACTAAACATGGAGGAAATAATATTACTGGGAATTTGTTTCTACCATGAGGTTAAATTATCAGTTTAAAGCCCATATATTTCTGTCTACACAGTTTTTATTGATACAGATAAACAAAATATTCTGATAAACAGAAAATTGATATGTTTAATATGTTCGTGTGCTTCAGAAAAGTGTGCAATAAATATAACTTTGACAGCATTCATAGTAAACTCAGTATACCCCCCCTCTGCTTAGTTTATTGTGGGAAATGGAGTGTGTTACGGTAGGCAAATCACTTGTGCAGCCCACATACATAACTAAATTAGATGCTATAAATCTTTCAGTAATAAAAATACATTCTCTGTAAAGACATGTCTGCTGGTTGCTTACAAAGATAACCTCAGCAAGAGGCAGTATATCCACCTGTATAAAGGTACATATGGCTACCACATGGCTAAACCAACCTCCCATTTTGACAAATTTTCTCTGACCAATAGAAAAGTGCCCTATTCTCCCCTATTAGACAGAAACAGAAATAGAGAATGCAGAGACACGTCTTGTTCTTAATGAACTGAAACATCATAGTATGTGTGTGTGTAGCGGAAACAGTGGGGAATTTCAGTGTATTTAAGATACATAAAAAGCTCGACAACACATACCTAAAATTGATAAATGTGTTTTGGCTGAAATGTTTTACACCTATTATAAAAATATTATACATAATAAAAATAATGATAATATAAAAGAGAGAGAAAGAGAGAAGAGAGGGAACAGAGAGAGAGAGAGGGAGAGAAAGAAAGAGAACTATAAGTAGAGGGTGACACATATACAGTATACATGGGAATATTTTCAAGAGGTGAGAGGTAGCAGGTTCAGACTTGAGAAAAGTACACAAGACATATTATCTGTAAATCATATGCACCATGAACTGACCCAAGTTGAGTGTGAATAACAGCTTCTTTCATCTACAGACATGAAATCAATGCTATGTCTTAAGCCTTCAGTAAATTCTTTATCTTCATATTATAATTCCAGTGTCTTCTTTATCCTGACTTACCTAAATCCACAATTCCAAACACCCTGAAAAGCCTTAGTAAGTTGCACTAAAATAGATGGCATGTTTAAAACTAGTTTTTAAGTAAAATGTTGACATACGCATTGCTTTGCGCACCTTCTAAGGACAGAAAGCATTATTTCTATGTTCAATGTGCACAGAAAACTAGGACTGCACAATACACAGTGAATATCAGTTTGAAATCAGTTTATGGATCAAGATTGTCACTCAGGCCCACTATGCAAGCATACTATATTCATTTATCCCTTAGAACCTTAATTGTGTTAATTTGTTTGGGCATGTCTGTTCAGATTGTACGCCTTATCAATTTTTGGTACAATGCTTGGGTTGAATCAGAGGGATGTTCAAAGTGTATGAACAAATACTAACCAAAGAACATATTCACACCAGTGCATTGCGGTAACATTCAGCGAAATGCTTACAATACCACAATGCACAGTACACACAGTACCACAAATGAGAACTGAAAAGAATAGGCGCTGTGGGAAATGCTCTCAGTCAAGCACCTTAATGAAGGTGCATCTTTACTGGGTGGTACAAAGTAGCAAGTATAATAAAATTTGACCAGCCTGAAGCGAACAATGTGACTCCAACGGCCGGCCCGTCTGCTCTGGAGGGAGCTAAGATCGGAGAACGCTCCTGTCGGCTTCGAATCACATAGTGTCAGCGTACAAGTGTCCAAGGTGGCGTCATCACAGCAAAGGGCGGAAGGCAGTGTCCAGCGTCGGCTTCAGCTGGGAGCATATGCAGAGTTACCAAGATGACATGTTTCACACAGTTGCGATTTGTCCCAGCTGAAGCCGACGCCGGACACTGTCTTCCACCCTTTGCTTGCCATGATGACTCCACCCAGGATGCCGGTACGCTGACACCACGTGATTCGAAGCCTACAGGAGCATTCTCCGATCTCAGCTCCCTTCAGAGCAGACGGGCTGTCTGTTGGAGGCACACTGTTAATTTCAGGCTGGTCTAATTTTATTATATTTGCTACTTTGTACCAGCCAATAAAGATGCACCTTCATTAAGATGCTTGACTGAGAGCATTTTCCACAGCGCCTATTCTTTTCAATTCTCTTCATCATGCAAATGATTAACAAGGCATCAGTGGTGAGATCATGATTAACTGTTCACATGTTTCCACCTGGAGTGCGTTCATTTGTATGAGTTTTCCACAGTACCACAAATACATTATGCACAATACAATTGCTGTTCCATTCATTTTGAAAGACATTCCAATACACCTTAGCTACAACACACCACATCACAATATGTGCATTGCTGTGTGCTGCAGTGAAAACAAAAATAGAACAAGAACAATTTCTCCTACATTGGGGCCCTCTTTTGATAAATGTGCTGTGGTAACACAGCACACAGCAGCACCCAAAACAAGTGTTGTGGCACGTGGGTCCTGCAATGCAACAAGGGGTTGACTTACTAAAACTGGAGAGTGCAAAATCTGGTGCATGGTAGCCAATCACCTTCTAACTTCAGCTTATTTAATTAAGTTTTGACAACAAATCCTGGAAGCTGATTAGTTTCTATGTAGAGCTGCACCAAATTCTGTACTCTCCAGTTATAGTAAATCAACCCCATAGTGTAAAGAGGCCCATACCAGTTATAGTGCTATAAACTACAGTACTTACAAACTACCGTATTTTCCGGCGTATAAGACGACTGGGTGTATAAGACGACCCCCTACTTTTCCTGTTAAAATATAGTGTTTGGGCTATACTCGCCGTATAAGACTACCCCTCTTCCAATGCACACCAGTGGGAAGAATCGTGCCCCATCATTGGTGTCAGTGGGAGGAATAGTGTCCCACCATTGGTATTAGTGGGAGGAATAGTGCCCCATCATTTGTATTAGTGGGAGGAATAGTGCCCGATCATTGGTGTCAGAGCGACGAATCGTGCCCCATCATTGGTGTCAGTGGGAGGAATAGCACCCCATCATTGGTGTCAGTGGGAGGAATAGCGCCCCATCATTGGTGTCAGTGGGAGGAACCATGCCCCATCATTGGTATCAGTGGCAGGAATAGTGCCCCATCATTGGTGTCAGTGGGAGGAATAGTGCCCCATCATTGGTGTCAGTGGGAGGAATAGTGCCTCATCATTGGTGTCAGAGCGACAAATCGTGCCCCATCATTGGTGTCAGTGGGAGGAATAGCACCCCATCATTGGTGTCAGTGGGAGAAATAGCGCCCCATCATTGGTGTCAGTGGGAGGAACCGTGCCCCATCATTGGTATCAGTGGCAGGAATAGTGCCCCATCATTGGTGTCAGTGGGAGGAATAGTGCCCCATCATTGGTGTCAGTGGGAGGAATAGTGCCCCATCATTGGTGTCAGAGCGACGAATCGTGCCCCATCATTGGTGTCAGTGGGAGGAATAGCACCCCATAATTGGTGTCAGTGGGAGGAATAGCGCCCCATCATTGGTATCAGTGGGAGGAATCGTGCCCCATCATTGGTATCAGTGGGAGGAATAGTGTCCCAACATTGGTGTCAGTGGGAGGAATAGTGTCCCAACATTGGTGTCAGTGGGGAAAGGAATAGTGTTCCATCATTGGTGTCAGTGGGGGGTGGAATAGTGCCCCATCGTTGTTGTCAGTGGGGGGGGGAGAATAGTGCCCCATCGTTGTTGTCAGTGAGGGGGGAATAGTGCCCCATGGTTGGTGTCAGTGGGGGGGAGGAAAAATGCCCCATCGTTGGTGTCAGTGGGAGGAATAATGCCCCATCATTGGTATCAGTGACACCAATGATGGGGCACTATTCCTCCCACTGACACCAATGAAACTTGCTGACCCCTGTTGCAGTATGGTGCTGCTGCAGCCAGCATATGTGGTTGCAGCAGAAGCTCTGTACGGCACACTTACCGGCCGCTCCTTCACTCAATTTTCGCGGGGCCGCTCGGCTCCGCCTCCTCGCCGGTGATTGGCCACCTGTGTGCCTTTCCTGAGCTACAGTTCTGGCGGCCAATCACCAGTGAGGAGGCGGAGCCGAGCAGCCTCGCGAACATCCAGTGGCTGAACTGAATGAAGGAGCAGCCGCGCTTCCTGGACTGGATCGTCGTGGGACCGGAGCCAGGTAAGAAACAGCAGCCCCTGCCCACCCCTGTACTTAGTGTCCCTTCCGTTGGAAGGGGGGGCGGCGGCGGCACCGCGCCGCCCCCCTAAAAAGTGTCAACATGCCGTATACCGGCGTATAAGACGACCCCGACTTTTGAGAAGATTTTCAAGGGGTAAAAAGTCGTCTTATACGCCTGAAAATATGGTAGATACAATGAAATATGACTGGCTTCCAATTGCTGGAACTTTTTTTTTCAACACTTTATTACTTAATCTCAACTTCCACAATTGAGAAGCTGTGAACAGAAATAATAGCAAACCTACATGCTATATGTAACATGGTATGGTGACATGGATTAGAGCAGCATTTGAAATATTCAAACTTCTCTATGGCCATGTGCATTTTGATTTGCAATTGAATATTATAACCCTCTCTTCTATACTGGATTGAAGAAAGGCTGAAAGGAATTAGTCATTCTTTTGAAATTTCTTTCACAGTCACAACCTGTAACTCACTGTCTTTTGACAAAGATATTATCAGAAAATATAGTGATTTATAGAGATACATTTTGAAAAAAATTAACTTTCACTTTCCATTCCTCTGCTCGGTGTGAGCAGGACTGCTACATTTTAGTGGGAAAAATTCTATATAAAATTATGGTCTGCAATGTGCTTAAAAACTGTAAAGCCTGGAGACAGAAAAGATAAATGAATGAATATGGAACAGCATGACCTTGGAATAAAATCCTCAGAAAGGCAGAATAGCTTTTACCAAGAAAGATTTGAAGAAACTGATAACGTATGCTGCTGGTGGTCCTAACTTTGTTTAAAAGTTAGATATTCAGATTCAGATTTATCACTTATTTATACATAGAAAAACTAATTAGGATATTATGTACAGCTATGCAAAATCCAAATATTTTACTAATTGGTGTGTGGCCCATAGTTATGTGGATGGATGGCATTGGCAATTCCCTACCACTAGAACATATTCTTGTCAATCCAACTCTAATTGGGCCTTTTTAAGAATTGATTATGCATTGGCTACTTCTAATTTACCTGCTTCGGTACTGCAAGTCTGCTGTCTGACCCAAACAGAGCACTGTCTCATTTGTGTCTGATACTTTGTTTCTCTGCTTTCAGCATAAAAAAACTTCTGACAAGTTTTCCTGACACCAAAAGAAAATGGTGATGGGGGGGTGGGAGTCTTTTCCCTTCAATCACCTCTCAGAGCTCTTCTCACTGAGCTCTGCAGAGTGTAATTTCAGCTTTCCGTCCCTTTTTCTGAACTCTCAGACAAGCTGCATAAATTCAGCACTTTGAATGGTTGTAGAGAAGAGTATAAGTAAGGGTTTTCAATCACTTTAATGGAGGAGGGCTGGGAGAAGCTACTGAAACCTCCTTTATAGATGTTATCAGTACAGCCTTTAGACTTACTCAGTCCAAGTATATCCACAATCTCCACCCCTGCTAAACTGGTTCATATGGGCCTTGTAGCACAGCCCTGCTGTCCTAGATGTGGGGAAGCCCCTGCTGACCTGATGCATATGTTCTGGACTTTTTCCCATTTCTCTACATTCTGGGGTGACCTTACTGGAAACCAACATGAACTTTCAAGCTTCTAAGACCCCAAAGGTCTGTCATCTAGGTGTCCCTAATTATTTGTTTTCTTAAACTCACAGTAGTATTAAGTTTTTATTATTAGGGAGGCTCTTCTGTTGAACTGGAAAAAAACAGCTTCGCCTATGGTACAGCAAGTGTGTCACCTGGTGAATTCTGCACTGCCCAAATACAAGACAATCTATACATGGTGGGCCTGTCCTAAAAATTCACTAAAAAGCTAGGCATGTGTTCATCCCACTGGGCTGACATTTCTACCTCACAATGTCCACCTAATAGTCCATTCTAACGTTTTTTTATGTAACACAGTGGCATATCTCTGATGTACTGTGGGAGTGGAGAAGAGCAACGTGTGTATGGGTATGTGTGGATGTGTGTGGCTGATACAGTACGATGCTATGTTTTTTTTTTATATAATTGAATTGTACATTGTATGCTGTTTTATGTACACTGTCCTTTTTTCTTAAAGGGTCTGCATAGACGCTTGCCATCGGACACATTGTGGTGACTTTATGTTCTCTTATTGAAAAATGCCTAAATAAACACCTATCAAATAAGATGTAATGTACAGTATTATATAAACTTGCATTCAGAGTAGTAACTAGCTTAGGAGAGTCTAAGTTCAATTTTTTTATTAATTTTATTATTTAAAGCTAAGTTCTATGTATATACAGTATAAAGGACAAACATTATCCACCTCTGTATTTAATAACAAATTTAACCACTTCCTGCCTGACAGATAAGGAAATGACGGGAGGGCGGCTGTTCTCTCATCCTCCCACTCTAACTGCACATGCGTGCCCCCGGGTGCGCGTGGAGATCGGTGGTGCGCTGTGTCCCTGGAACACAGCAGATCAATAATCACAATAAAGAGCTGATGACGTAGGCGCTATCATGTGATTAGCTGTGTCCAATTCTTTAGAAGGACATGTCCATCGATCATCAAGGCATTGATGATCAGTGCCAGCTGTCAGTACCCATAATTTCCACCTGTCAATGCCCTTCAATGCCACATACCAGTGCCCGTCAGTGCACATCAATGCCACATATCAGTGCCCATCAGAGCTGCCTTTCAGCACCAACTATCAGTGCCAGCCAGTGCTGCCTATCAGTGCCAGCAATCAGTGCCATTCAGTGCCGCCTATCAGTGCCACCTATCAGTGTTCATCAGTGCCACTTATCAGTGCCTGTAAGAGTTTTTGAAGCTTTAATTTTTTGTCACGATTTTTTGGAAAATTAGGAAATTAATTTTTTTTCACAATTTTTTTACATACTGTCACCAGTGCAGTACAGCATCATCATAAAAAGTGGGGTGGTGATTAGGGATGCTGACTGGTGACAGTATATAAAAATAAATAAATAAACAAACAAATAAATATATTTTTTCAATTTTCAATTCTTTTTTTTATTTGTTTTTTACATACTGTGACCAGAGTAATACAATGTTACCATAGTGACACTGTCCTACTCTAGGGAGGTGATCAGGAGTTTTTTTTACACACTATGATTGCTTATAAGAGTGATAATCACTGTTATAAGCAACTGTTTTTTATGATTGACATCTATTCATCTAGTGTGTGCTATTGTGAAGCTATCACGTGGTACAGATGCACTGTGATTGCACGTGTATGTACCATGTGATCACTGTGACCATCACAAAGATCAACACAATAGTAAACATTGAATAGCTATAAATGGAAGCCATTCATTGTTTCAATTGCCCTGTGAACTACTGTGAATGGTCAGAGCTTTCACATGGTATGGGCAGTGGTCCAATACACTGATCTGTCTGTCATCCCCTGTGTCTGCTGGACACAGTGTGTGACAGATATGATTACAACACAGGTCAGTGGAACATGCACAAGGCAGGATCCCTGGAGGACGTCATATGACTTTCACCCAGAATGGTAGCATTCCCGCCAGGCCATCATATTTTTATAGGCTGGGTGGGGAGAGGTTAACATTATGTGTATAATCCTATACAATATTTAAAAACATGTTATGCAACTATATATGATATCCCCAGGATGATTTATGTTATAGCATGCATAGAGTCACTGGCCAACTTGGAATATAAATTTAGAAACCTATGACCACATGTCATAGCACTTTTTTTCCATTGTGAATAGAGTAATGGAGAGGTAGAACCCCTGTCAGGTTTTTTTTTTTATTTCTTTCCATCTGTGTCCCTATTGGAAGATGTCCTCTCTATTACTTTTCTGGGGACAACCCCAAATTTTAGATTTTCTTTTCATTTCACTTTAAATGATAAAGGTAAACAGGACAAACAGATTATAGATGTAGATGTTATAGAAGAAGGGTATTTATATACCGTATGTGTGTGCGATTTTTTAAATGTATTTTCATTCAATATTTGACATTTAGAAAGATGTTTTGTATTTACTTAATATACGGTACCTTATTTGTTTTTGATACACCCTGTCTGTCCAATGACCGCAATGACTTAGTGAGTTGGCATATTTCTATGGTTTAAACCATTTTACCTCTTTATTAGCAATAAAAACTAACAGAAGTTCTAATTCTTTTCAACTGTATCGATTCCACTGGATATCACATGAGGAAGAAATACTGCATCTTTTACGAGGTGAACACTGCAAATTTTGATGAAATACTGCATGCCTTATTTTAGTGAATTTTGGTGAATTGACAAGCACTTTAGCACTGAACACTATATTAGTGTCACTGGTTCACACAAAGTGCCTGTTAGTGTAAAATGTCCGCCGCAAGTCGCTGATTGTTGCCATTACTAGTATAAAAAATTTTTTTTTTAAAAATCCAGTATATGTACCATAGTTTGTAGGTGCTATAACTATAACTGTGCAAACTAATAAATATACAATTATTGGGATGTTTTTTACCAAAAATATGTAGCAGAATACATTTTGGCCTAAATGTATAAAGAAATTTGATTTTTACAATTTTTATTGGATATGTTTTATAGCAAAAATTGTTAGCCATTTTTTCATTAGTGCAAAAAGTAAAAACCACAGAGATGATCAAATACCACCAAAAGAAAGCTCTGTTTGTGAGAAAAAAATTTCATACATTTAATTTGGGTACAGTGTTGCATGACTGCGCAATTGTCACTTAAAGTAAAGCAGCGCCGTATCGCAAAAAATGGCCTGGTCAGGAAGGGGGTAAATCTTCTGGAGGGCAAGTAGTTAATTTAGGCTGAATGATTTCAAGATCATATACATTACTACCCATTTTTTGATCCTTCAGAAAACAGAAACATTTGATAAACAATCTAGGTCATTGGTTTGTATTTCATAGGCATCTCAGATTTAACCTACTCATTATGAAGAAAAAAAATAAAGGTAACTGAAAAAAAGCTAAAAAGCCAGAAAATGCTTTCATGTTGTACACGCAAGTATTTACCATTACAATATATATAGAGAGAGTGTGATTAAAATTGGAAAGTCAAATTTTTGTTGTTTTAACAACATGACTTACTGTCAAATGACAGCTTTGTGTTCTCTAAAGCACAGATTAGCGTAGGGGTGTACACTTTAATCTCAAACGTATCTGTTTTGAGGATTAACAAAATTGTCCATATGCTGAACTAATTATAATGAATGCTGAGCTTCTGTCTTAGAGTTATAATAAAAGGCAGATTTTAATGCCGGTACATAGTACAAACAGCGCACTTTTCTTTTTTTCATCATAATTTACCCTTTTCTGTTTATCTTATACAGAATTTGTTTCTGTGCAGTTGCATCCTGGCATCATACTGGAATACAGAACATTTTCTAATACACTGTTTAAAATAGGAAGATAAAGTTCAAAGCAGCTAAACGGGGTAATTAGTGGTAATTTGTGTTAAAAAGGTCACAGAGAATCCACATTATTGTCATTTAGACTGTGAAGATAGATAGATAGATAGATAGATAGATAGATAGATAGATAGATAGATATAAATAGATAGATATATATAAATAGATAGATAGAAATAGATAGATATATATAAATAGATAGATATATATAAATAGATAGATAGATAGATAGATAGATAGATAGAAATAGATAGATAGATATAAATAGATAGATAGATAGATAGATAGATAGATAGATAGATAGAAATAGATAGATAGATATAAATAGATAGATAGATAGATAGATAGATAGATAGATAGATAGATAGAAATAGATATATATATATATATATAAATAGATAGATAGATAGATAGATAGATAGATAGATAGATAGATAGATATAAATAGATAGATAGATAGATAGATAGATAGATAGATAGATAGATAGATATAAATAGATAGATAGATAGATAGATAGATAGATAAATAGATAGATAGATAGAAATAGATAGATAGATAGAAATAGATAGATAGATAGATAGATAGATAGATAGATAGATAGATAGATTTAACTCTGAAATCCAAACAAGCAGCTTAATACACAGATGACATACATATGATGGAGCTGTTTTCCCCAACAAAGGATTTGTAGTTGTCATCATAATCTGGGATTTACACATCTCCCACCCCACACAACACTGTATGGCAGGGCAGGAGACCTAATGTTTCTATGCTGTAGTTTAGTAACATTTAGGGACCAATGACTTTAGTGCTCTGCAGTAACACTTCATTTTGAATGGCACACAAATGCACCTTCCCAGCGCACCAATGCATACATGTATGCTATTTAAATGAATGCATGGACCAGAAAGGTATGAGTAGGCCCTTAGGAGTCTTTTCTTAACACCCTGTAACTGCACAGTGATAGGAAAAACAGCAGGCTGGCGAGCTCATCTTGTCACTCAGCTTTCTCCTCCTGTCAACATTCTTCTGCACTGCAGTACAACTAGTTGACTCCTTGGGGCCTATACAAGGACTACAAAAGACTCACACCAAGTCTAATTCAGGTACTTATGTATTAAAAAGTGCATTAATGAATGTATTAATGAATGTAGAGCTGCATTAATTTGTGTATTTTATATCTGCATGGAGGTCAGCTTTAAAGTGAATCTAAAGCCAGTTGGGTTTATCCACTTATTTTTAGCAGCTAAACTTAATATTGCTAGATTATGGAACTCAACTGGTATGTTTAATATTGGTGATACTTTCTGGGCTGCATGGTTAACTAACACTAACTTCACAAATAAACCTTCACATCCTATATGTTGATTCTGGTACATATTGATTAATTATACTTTATGTGCATTTCCAAAATTTCAGGTGTCTTTTTCTCTCTTGTCCCCTCTTTTAGACCACTCTCAGGGTTCCCTCTTACCCTCTCTTCTTATATTTCTCTTCCTTCTTCCTTTGCTCTCTTTTGTTCAATAATCATTTTCCACCTGCTATTTCTTAGTGCAAGGACAATGTAGCTTAGCATCATTGGTAATCAAAGTCTCTTTCTACAGTACCTGCTGTTTCAGGTTTTTTTAATATTTAAAATTTGAACCTTTTGTGTGAGATGCCTTAATACTATGTATAGTCTATGCTGAATGTGAATACATATGATATCTTGTATAGTATTTTGTATTCTACTTTTCAAACCTTTAATTAAGAAATATTAAAGATAAAGTGAATCTAAAGCCATATTTTAGTTTTGAAATTTAGTTTTTATTGCTGTCTGTGTCCCTGCTAGGGCAGTTTACTCTCTCTATTTGTCGTGGATATCATTTGTTCGTCTGCATGCGATTGATGTTCCTACATAGGTGGAGCACTTTAGCATATCAAGTTGAATATCTCTGGGGGAAACATTTTGGCTAGGTTCACATTGTCACTTTTCCTGTGTGCTGTGCTACTTGAATAGGCTGCTGTACCTGTGAGAAATGCAGGAAAAGGGTACCTGCACCTTTTCAAAATCGCAGCCTCAGGGAAACCACATTGTGCTTTTGCGCCTTGTACTTTCATGCACCTGAAAACATGCTGAGTTTTCAGATGTGTGTAGGTGCCATTAAGGATTAATAGCACCACCCTGTGTCTGCTGAAGAGCAGCGCATTTTGCCTGCCAGTCCACAAACACATAATTTACACGCATCCCCACACCCACATATGTGTGAACATACAGTAAGGATCGAAAGTTTGGGCACCCCAGCTAAAAATTTGTATCAATGTGCATAAAGAAGCAAAGGAAAGATGGAAAAATCTCCAAAAGGCATCAAATTACAGATTAGACATTCTTATAATATGTCAACAAAAGTTAGATTTTATTTCCATCATTTACACTTTCAAAATAACAGAAAAAAAAAATGGTGCCTGCAAAAGTTTGGGCACCCTGCAGAATTTATAGCATGCACTGCCCCCTTTGCCAAGCTGAGACCTGCCAGTGTCATGGATTGTTCTCAATCATCTTCTGGGAAGACCAGGTGATGTCAATCTCAAAGGTTTTAAATGCCCAGACTCATCTGACCTTGCCCCAACAATCAGCACCATGGGTTCTTCTAAGCAGTTGTCTAGAAAACTGAAACTGAAAATAGTTGACGCTCACAAAGCTGGAGAAGGCTATAAGAAGATAGCAAAGCGTTTTCAGATGTCAATATCCTCTGTTTGGAATGTAATTAAGAAATGGCAGTCATCAGGAACAGTGGAAGTTAAAGCAAGATCTAGAAGACCAAGAAAAATATCAGACAGAACAGCTCGCAGGATTGTGAGAAAAACTATTTAAAACCCACGTTTGACTGCACGATCCCTCCAGAAAGATCTGGCAGACACTGGAGTTGTGGTACACTATTCCACTATAAAGAGATACTTGTACAAATATGGTCTTCATGGAAGAGTCATCAGAAGAAAACCTCTTCTACGTCCTCACCACAAAAATCATTGTTTGAACTTTGCAAATGAACATATAGACAAGCCTGATGTATTTTGGAAACAAGTTCTGTGGACCGATAAGGTTAAAATTGAACTTTTTGGCCGGAATGAGCAAAGGTATGTTTGGAGAAGAAGGGGCACAGAATTTAATGAAAATAATCTCTGTCCAACTGTTAAGCATGGGGTTGGATCAATCATGCTTTGGGGTTGTGTTGCAGCCAGTGGCACAGGGAACATCTCACGAGTAGAAGGAAAAATGGATTCAATAAAATTTCAGCAAATTTTGGATGGTAACTTGATGCCAAATGTGAAAAAGCTGAAGTTAAAGAGAGGATGGCTTCTACAAATGGATAATGATCCTAAACACACCTCGAAATCCACGGGGGATTACATCAAGAGGTGTAAACTGAAGGTTTTGCCATGGCCTTCACAATCTCCTGACCTCAACATAATTGAAAATCTATGGATAGACCTTAAAAGAGCAGTGCGTGACAGACGGCCCAGAAATCTCAAAGAACTGGAAGACTTTTGTAAGGAAGAATGGGCAAAGATACCTCAAACAAGAATTGAAAGACTCTTGGCTGGCTACAAAAAGCGTTTACAAGCTGTGATACTTGCCAAAGGGGCAGTACAAGATATTAACTCTGCAGGGTGCCCAAACTTTTGCAGACGCCATTTTTTTGTTTTCTGTTATTTTGAAAGTGTAAATGATGGTAATAAAATCTAACTTTTGTTGACATATTATAAGAATGTCTAATCTGTAATTTGATGCCTTTTGGAGATTTTTCCATCTTTCCTTGGCTTCTTTATGCACATTAATACAAATTTTTAGCTGGGGTGCCCAAACTTTCGATCCCCACTGTAGCCTTCAACTGGAGAATCCCTGGAATATCTAAAGTTAATCTAAAAAAAACCAATTTGTTAACAATTTTTGGATAAGATAAGGGGATGATAAAACCCCTGCAGTTTTTCCTCACACATTAAGTAGGTTTTTCTTCACATTTGTGAAACACAACAAAAACAGAGACCCTGAAGATCTCTCCAAAGTCAGGGAAATGCCCTCTTAGACAGTTGCCACCTGAAGAAGTGTCCTCACTGGAAGATTTCCCAGTATCCTTCTATACTCAAAATTTACAATTTTCCCGGACTCTAAATCTCAATAAAAGTGATCACCAGGAAGAAAAGAGGCTGAATAAATGTATCGAAGGTACAGTCAGCAATGAAAAATACTTGCCAGGTGTTTCTACTTCCCACCACATCAAAAACAAACAAGTTCAATTAGATACATGTTAGCCACTTGCCCTCCAGAGGATTTACCACTCTTCCTGACCAGGCCATTTTATGCATTACGGAACTGCATTACTTTAACTGACAATTGCGCGGTCATGCAACTCTGCACCCAAATTAAATGTGTGTCCTTTTTTTCGACAACTTGAGCTTTCTTTTGGTGGTATTTGACTGCCTGTGCATTTTAAATTTTTTGCGCTACAAAAAAAAAGGCCGACAATTTTGAGAAAAAATTTTTTTTTTTACTTTTAAACATATAAAACATAAACAAAACATATGCTATAAACATGTCCAGCAAAAATTTAAAAAAATCAAATTTTCGGCATAAATTTACATCAAAATGTATTCTGCTAAATGTCTTTGCTTTTACTAGTAATGGTGGCGATCAGCGAATTATAGTGGGACTGCAGGACTGCAGTGAACATTCTTACACTGGGGGGGCCTGGCTTGGTGTCACTGACATCCCGAGTGACACCAATACAGTGATCAGTGCTAAAAAAAAACACTGACACTGTACTAATGGCACTGGACAGGAAGGGGTTAACATGAGGGGCAATCAAAGGGTTAACTGTGTGCAGGGAGTGTTTTACTAGAGGGCAGGATGTGTGTGCTTCACTGTAATCACAGCACAGCCATCCACAGCAGTGTTCCGAAGCTGACAGGGAGGAGTACTGTTAGTAAACAAAAACAGAAATCACGGAGAGCTGACGAGTAATTACCAGCCGGGGCTTGGTGATTGACAGCCGCAGCCTCGTATTGCGGCGCAAGATTTTGCGCACCCGTGCTGCCCTGTAGCAGTTAAAGGAACCTCTAGTCAGGGAATACAGAGACCAGTATTACCGATGAACAAGCTAGTTCTGTGGCTGTCCTTGGCCTTAAAACATTTTAAACTGTGGACCCTGAACACATATGTGACAAGTGAAGTCATGCAGAAAGTCATAACTCCTGATCTGCATACATGATCCAGGTCAGTGACCTAAAAATCACACAGCCATTGGACCACCATTCCATCCATGGGACTAGCATTATCAAATAAAAAGTTAGGCAATGGAAGCTTTTCTTTTAACTCACATTTTCTTTATAGCCTTCAAGCATTTCTGTCACCATTGTGTGGAGATGGAATGCTTCTGACTTCCACAGCAGTACATAATATATTCTTAGTGACATAATTGCACTGTATTCACATTTAGGCATGCAGTATATAAGCTGTCACAGCAATATTTAAAGCTGGATTCTAGGCAAATGAATGGAGCTCTTTAGTCATTAGTACATCAATACATTTATTTTTAAATTACATCAGTGTAAGTACCTGAATTTGACCTGGTATCAATCTATTACAGTCCCTATAGAGCAGAGCTGGAGTATGAGAAGAAGAAGCAGTACAAGGAGCCAATCCGTTTATGTGCTGACAAGGAGCATGCTGATAGGAACAGAAAACAGACTAACGGAGGGAAGATCTTATCACTGTGCTGCACTTTTTTCATGGTCCAGAAACCATGAAGAAGAGGGTCCAGGACAACTTGGGATCAGATAAAAGGAGTTGAATGATGCTGGACATCAGACTGGGGACATTAATGGCAGAAGAAAAAGGTATTTAGGGGGATATATCTGGATTGAAGCTGAATATTGCAACAAAAGCTGTTTTTCCTATTATCTTTTAATGGGCTAATCATTTTATCTTGTTATTCCTGGCTTGATTTCTGGTTGAAATCCAACCCAGCATTAGAGACTTTATACTTTCTACATAATTGCTAGCAAGTGTAAGGACTGCTCTTTAAAAAATGAGACCAAGAATTAATTTAGTTTCATGAAAAATCAACATTTCCTTTTCAGCAAACAGGATAATCGTTTGTATACATTTGAAAATGGTAATACTGCAGCAATCTGTGCTACATAATAGTTCCTATCACTCATATATTCCTTCAACCGGCTGTATATATATTGCCGTCTCACCTGCATTTTACTACAGGGAGATGTAGCGTTTCCAGACATATTGATCTTTTATCCATCATCATGATGCTTCAACAAAAGCTATTTTTTTATTTGCAACCTGTACACATTTGCCTTTGACTAGGGACTGTATCTGATATTTATATAGCCACTGAAAATTGTACATAAATAGTAATAACTATATAGCATTGTATCACTTTTATCTTGTACATTTTGGTGTACATTTTTTGTTTATTTGGAAATGTAAGCATGCACTATGGAACCTCATAGCTTATATTCCAACTTACCCCATACACACTTTGAATGGGCCCTTTATGAGCATCAATGCACAAAATAATACAACTGCACTACTTTTGGGACATGCAAGGAACCACAATACAAAGAGCATTGATAGTTGTTATTATATGTGCCTTTTGGGGGGCCATTCAAAATAGATAGAAAAGCAACACACGTTTACTGCATGGTAATGTAAATCTTACCTACCTTTTAGAAATGTTTCTGTTTAATAAAGGTGTAATTTTCATTGTGAACTTAGATTAGTGTTGTCAAAAGATAAGTACATTGTGTCACAGTGAATTGCATGGCAGTTCATGAAAACTTAAACTAAACATAGTAAGCATTGTTCAGTATGCACCACAATCAAATACACAAAACCACACAGGCCCGAACCAAGGTTGCTAACATGTCAAGGAACCTGCAGGATGTCTCATTAAGTGTTCTTGCATGGCAAGACCACTTACTGTTATCTCACATATATATTCTTATTATTATAGCCAAATTTACCACCCTAACTCCTCCCACAGTTTTTACACTACATAGACAGTAATATACGGAAACGTGCAGATTGGTCTCGATTGGTGTGCTATTACTTTGTAAAACATTTTGCCGAATGGTTCACGAAATATCTGCGTTTTTGTGGTGAAATTGGTCCCATAGGAATGAATGGCGGAATGTTCAAAACTAGAGTGGGAGCTGACAAAAGCTAGAGTGTGAGCAGAAAAATCAGGACATGATTTCTAAACTGCCATCAGTCCCTCATTTTCAAGCCACTCCACCCAGTTACTCCGCCCACTCCAGTTGTAGACTACTGG
Organism: Staurois parvus; assembly: GCF_062004578.1. Taxonomy (NCBI): domain Eukaryota; kingdom Metazoa; phylum Chordata; class Amphibia; order Anura; family Ranidae; genus Staurois; species Staurois parvus. Next base: position 7,650,033 of record NW_028318492.1, on the reverse strand, counting down.
TGGAGGCAAGAACACTTCACACAATTTCCCCAGAAATTGTAGCTTTTCTAGTTTTCTTATGTTGTTACATTTATTTCTTATGTTAGTATACAGATAAGGGGAAATAAGGAACCAATAGATCAAAGAGATGAACACTGCACTTTTTTTTTTTTGCATGATATGCATGAAAATGACATGGTTTTTCATGGTTAACAGCAGTAGCAATTAAATCATTCATATCCTGTTAGCAGCTCAACTCACTCTTTTACAACTGCACAGACCACCAATGCAGCTAGATGATGGGGGGGGGGGGGGTAACAGCACTGCCACTGATACAAAATGTAAGAGGTAGGTTAACAATGCTGATACTGATCATCAGTGTAATGGGGAGGTTAACAATACATCCACTGACCACAAATGCAAAGGGGAGGGGGGGTTATAGCACTGCCATTGACTACCAATGCAAGTGGGAGGTTAACAACACTGCAAATAACTATCAATAAATGTGCGGGTAATAGTATGATAGTACGGCCACTGATTCCAATTGCTGGATTATTATTGTGACCACTGCTGGAGGTTACTTTTGTGGTGACTGGTACCAATGTTATTGTGGCCACTGACACTAATGCATGGTGTTATTTTTGGAGTCCCTAACACTAATGCTGAGGGCTATTGCAGGAATTACTATTACCATCACTGACACCAAGATATGGCTCATTTTACACTCCCTTTCACACTTCAGTGTGTAGTTCACAAAGCACAAAGCTAGTAAATAAATGTATTTACAAGCCACCTGACCTCATGGGCCCAGAACCTATTGCAGTTTGGAGGCTGGATACTAAACCTTGTATACTCAAAATGCCAAGATTGTTGCTAGCTCATTCAATGTTCCTGCAGCACACTGAGTTCTCCTCAGATCAAGATCTAAGAAAAACTGTGGTGACACACTTTGAGGGTGATTTCATTTTGCTCCTGTTTCTTTGACAAATTACCATCTATATAAATGAAAGACTACAACAAGAAAACTTTAATTTGAAATTATCTCAGCCCAGATGGAAAGACCTGTGTTTACACATAGACTTTTGGTCACTGGAAGGTGACCTTGGTATATGGGTTTAAGGTCTAGTTGAAATCTATCTCTGATTTCTCCTAAAACCAGTTCCTTAACTACATATTGTAGGCTTGGGACACAAAATACACAAGTGCTGTTATTTCTTTGTGCTGTGTAACACCTAACATAGCATTGAATTACATTTTATTTAATGTTAGTAATCTTATCTCCATTTGCTTTAATTCATTTGATTTCATTTGACTGAATTTATTTAGTGCCTGCTCTCCATTTCCAGGTGCATGAATGCATTCTTAGTCCTGAATGTTAGCATATAGTTCTTTCAAGCACACAGCCTGATGCAGGTGAGACATTTAGTCAAATGTTGCAATTAAACAGCATTTTGTATTTGTAACATCAAAAATGTATTATATAATGGCATGGCTTCTGGTCCAGTTTGTATTATGTTTAAACAAATATAGTAATTCTTTGTTACTGTTACAACTTGAGTTTAGCCACAGCAGAAAACACATAGCTTAATCCCAAATCTGTCAGTAAAAGCCACAGGGGTCTGTGCAAAGTAGACCTCTCAGTAATACACCTTTGGCATGCTAATGCATAGTAAAATGTAGTATAATTTCTGTTTTATTAACACATCTAAGGATTAAACAGCACATAACATACACAAATGGAGGCTGTGATAGACATGTACTGTAAATGCTACTAACAAATAACAAATGTAATGTGAGCGCACTAATAAATACTAGGTAATCGGTTCTAGGGGTCCATAACCTCTTTGGCTTTGAGGTAGATGTGCCACTGTGATCATACCCTAGGCTTTAGCCCTGAAAAGTATATTAGCACTCTATTGAGTTTACTGCAGATAAGCTTATTTCATTAGCATATATACAGGTTTAGGTTCCTAATATGAAAAGGTATAAAACAAAACAAGCACACGATATGTGTAACAATTCAGGTAACGTTTACCATTTTACTTAAACCTTGTAAAGCTGTACCCACAGCTGCTACCTATGGTATGTACACTGTTCAAAAAAATTAAAGGAACACTTTGAAAACACATCAGATCTCAATGGGGAAAAATATCATGATGGATTTCTACAGTATACTGATATGGACTGGGTAATGTGTTAGGAACATAAGGATGCCTCATCGTTTGATGAAAATGAAAATTATGAACCTACAGAGGACTGAATTCAAAGACACCCCAAAAATCAAAGTGAAAAAATTATGCAGCAGGCTAGTCCATTTTGCTGAAATTTCATTGCAACAACTCAAGATGGTACTCAGTAGTTTGTATGGCCCCCACGTGCTTGTATGGGGCATGCTCCTAATGAGACAACGGATGGTGTCCTGGGGTATTTCCTCCCATATCTGGACCAGGGCATCACTGAGCTCCTGGACAGTCTGAGGTGCAACCTGGTGGTGTCAGATGGACTGAAACATATCTCAGAGGTGTTCTATTGGATTTAGGTCAGGCGAGCATGGGTGCCATTCAATGGTATCAATTCCTTCATCCTCCAGGAGCTGCCTGCATATTCTCTCCACATGAGGCTGGGCATTGTCATGAACCAGGAGAAACCCAGGGTCAACTGCACCAGCGTAGGGTCTGACATTGGGTCACTCATACAAATGAGCGCAGAGAGGCCACTCCAGGTGGAAACATGTGAACAGTTAATCAGGAGCTCACCACTGCTGCCTTGTTAATCATTTGCATGATGAGGAGAACTGAAAAGAATAGGCGCTGTGGAAAATGCTCTCAGTCAAGCACCTTAATGAAGCTGCACCTTTATTGGGAGATCGGAGAATGCTCCTGTCGGTTTTGAATCATGTGGTGTCAGCGTCCCAGCGTCACGGGTGGCGTCATCACGGCAAGCAAAAGGCAGAAGGCAGTGTTCGGCATTGGCTTCAGCTGGGAGCGTATGCAGGATTACCAAGACGTCATGTTTCGCGCAGTTGCACTTTGTCAAGTCTCTGGTAACCCTGGGCAGCGGCCATTATATAGAAGACCATTAGAGGGAAGGATGGCCGAGTGTAATTAGCAGGGGATGGGGTGTCAATCAGGGCGGACGGCTCGTCCTGAAGCAATGCTGAATGCAAATTTTAATTTTAACTAGAAATTGCAAATTCTAGAAAGTTGAGTCAATTAATGGAGTGATATGTATAAGAACACTATTGGAAAACATGATATACATTTGTCTTTAGCCAAATTAATGTGATAATAAAACAATAAAATAATAAAAGGAAAATGTTCTTGTGGGAGTACTTTAAGTTAAAAATTACATCTCTTGTACATGGAAGCTATATCTATGTCAAAAAATGCGTTTATAGTGAGGGAATTTTGGGTATCACCTTCATTAAGGTGCTTGACTGAGAGCATTTTCCACAGCACCTATTCTTTTCAGTTCTATGACATTGGGTCAGCCTGTAGAGGTCTGTAGGTCCCTCCATGGATATGCCTCTCCAGACCATCACTGACCCATCACCAAAACGGTCATGCTGAATGATGTTACAGGCAGCATAACATTCTCCACGGCTTTTCCAGACCCTTTCACGTTTGTCACATGTGATCAGGGTGAACCTGCTCTCATCTGTGAAAGCACAGGGCACCAGTGGTGGACCTGCCAATTCTGGTGTTCAATGACAAATGCCAATTCAGCGCTATGGTGATGGGCAGTGAGCACAGGGGCCACTGAAAGATGTTGACCCCTCAGGCCACCCTCATGAAGTCTGTTTCTGATTGTTTGGGCAGAGACATACACACCAGTGGCCTGCTGGAGGTCATTTTGTAGGCCTCTGGAAGTGCTCATTCTGTTCCTCCTTGCACAAAGGAGCAGATACCAGTCCTGCTGATGGGTTAAGGACCTTCTATGACCATGGCAAGCTATCCTAGAGTAATTGCCTGTCTCCTGGAATCTCCTCCATGCTCTTGAGACTATGCTGGGAGACACAGCAAACCTTCTGGCAGTGGCATGTATTGATGTGCCATCCTGGAGGAGTTGGACTGCCTGTGCAATCTCTGTAGGATCCAGGTATTGCCTCATACTACTAGTTACACTGACCCTATCCAAATGCAAAACTAGTGAAAAACAGTCAGAAAAGATGAGTAGGGAAAAAAATGTCAGTGTCCCCCACCTGAAAAACCATTCCTGTTTTGTGGGATGTCTGACTGTTGCCCATCTAGTGCACCTGTTGTTAATTAATAACACCGAAGAAGCTGAAATTTATTAACAACCCCCCCTGCTACTTAACTGACCAGATCAATATCCCAGGAGTTTAATTGACTGGATGATATACTCTGATTAAAAAGCATTCCTTTAATTTTTTTGAGCAGTCTACATAGGGCATATTTCCTAAAGGAGTAGAATGTTTACTTAGTGCACAAAAGCACTTTCAACTTCAACCATCTACATTTGTATCAGGAACATATTTATGGTTTTGTTATATTTTCTATGTAAGATTGGTTAATTAATGTAAACATAAGGTCATCTGGTTATGTGCACTTACAACTCCTTTAGTATTTTAGCTATATTATGCTTTAATACACATTTACAATGTTATATTTGTGTTTCATGTTCCGGCGCTGTTAACAAGTCCAACTGCAACACATACTGTTGGTTACAAGGCAGTGAGGTACTGTGAAAAATAGATGTCAGTGCATCAAAATTGCAAGTCGGAAAAAGCTTTACTTGCACAATATGATACCAGCTATCACCTTGATACCTGGATCTTGCATGGGTCTGAAACATCATTGGTATTATGTTGTGCAGTTAAAGCCTTACTCTGCTTTTGATCTTGGTGTTCTGGCATACTAAAGTTTTGGACTTACTACATGGTGATCTCAAGTTATTACTTTACTTTTGCCTGTTACCATATTCACCGTCCATTTACATATATGCACCTGCATCCACTGAAGGACAGTGTTAAGTAAATGAGGTCATCTATAGGAATCAATGACAAATTGTTTATAAAATAATTTACTTTATTTCTGGAAACTGTGTGTACTAAAGACACACAGAAACGGACAGAGAAATAAATATTTAAAGGATTACCTGAAAACACATATATAAAACATTAACTGATACAAATAATACTTTGATGCATATATTTGCAAACAACAATTTGCATTTACCTATAGCAGCTGTAGTATTATCGGTTGCTATGGGCAATCCAGACAATTTTCTTTCTTCTAGATTTTATAAGCACATTATTAACAAAGTTTGCAACCACAAAAACTGCCCCCATCTGTCAGATTCAATTTGTTTGAACTATTTTGATTCAAAGGATCAAAATAAAAGAACAAAACAAACAAAATGTGGCTTACCAATTAGTATTTCAAGAGAATAAATCTATTTCCTATTGTTGTTCCTAGGTTACTGAGTTGGCATGCATATTGGTTTTCCAAACTCATTCAGGCTTATTGCTCTGCTGACGAATCACAATAAATGATTAAGTTCCAGCCTAAGGAAACAGACCTCCATAAAATGGTCTTTGAAAAAAATACATAAAATATAAACTTTCAATTCTGAGAAAATAAGAAAAACACTATTTATTATGTTGCCGGATACATGCCCTCTTGTCTTGCCTTCTAGTTATTGCTTGAAAGTAGATTGATCTGGATGCAGGCAAGGTGCTGTCCTTAGGCTCACCGGCTCACAAAAACAATACAGCAAAATTGAGGGAGAAACAAATCTATTTCTTAATAGTCCAATACTACAAAATTGAAGGAGAAACAAATATATTTCTTAATAGTACATTATTAAAAAAACACGTGCTGAAATATGAACAGCACACGTGGAAGTGCTACTCATCTGGTCTGCTTTGGAATTCATGGGCCTATGACTGTTTTAAGTGTCACAATCCAGTTAAGCTGCAATATGTAAAAAACTGGAATTTAAAACAAAAATGTTAGTTACTTTTTAATTGAATTAAATCACTCTAAGTAAAAAAAACTTGTCCAGCGAATAATGCACACCACATCATAGTTGACATAATGGTCACAAATCATTATGACGTATGTCCTCTGGAATGGGGAATAGTATTAGCTAGACAGCTAGCAGCACATTTAGTTGTTAAAGAATGCTAATGTTCAATACAACTGTATAGTGCTCCATGGAGGAAATTGGAAATAGATGATGAATAGATTGCTGCAATGGTGTGTTGAAGTCCCTAAGAACTGAAGACTAATTCTTATTTGTCTTAGCAGAGGAGGACCCTGAACTGCAGAAGCTGCATCACACCATTCTTTTTTTGAATATTAAGAAGTAATCTTTCTGTATTTATGGTATAAATACAATATAGCTCAACTGTGCTTAAATGTATCAAAAATAAACAAAAAAGAGAGAGATGTGGGATTTACATTATGTCTGCCAGAAAATCATATGACACAAACATCAGAATTCCATAAAAGTAGACTATTTTTTTTATTACACATGAGTTTTCTCATTTAAAATTGTAGAAGGAAAATATTTTCAACAGTTAAAAACTTAAATTAATTGAAAATGTTATAGCAGAATGTATCCTGATTCTGGAATATCACAGCAGTCAATTGTCTACATGTTTCATGGACAGAGCCTCTACTTCAGGACCTTAGAACAGCCAGCCTACAACTTCAACAGCCAACATTGTTCCCTGGTCCAGAAAGGGAAACAATGCACATCCCAGACCATGGGAAACATTTTATAATCCTACATCATGCATGGTGGGGCATTCCAAATAACCATAATGGAGATATGATCTGAAGTTGATTCCAATTTTTTTTTTTAATTGAAGCATGATCACATCACATACTATAGAATGCAACATTTTGGAGTCTCTCAGGAACCTTTCATCAGGCATGTGATAACGATGGGGTCCTGCAAGACTCTGAAATATTGCACTCTCTTGTTTGTGATGTAATTATGCTTCAAAGAAAAGTTTGGACTCAACTTGAAGATCTCTGGTGTGTTGGCAAATATCTCCATTGTGACATTTATGATCCAGTCTCCGGCTGGTGGTTGCTGTAGCACCCAGTACCCTAGAGCATTTTCCAAGAATGTGTGCGATATATAATTCCATATAACCAGAGAAAAAGCTAGCATCCCTTGTATGCATGGGACATGTGCTGAATCAAAGAATGTTAGAAAGCCCCTAACCAAGCTCAGGCATAATGTTGGCCCTGCTGATGGAGGCCTTAGAATGGCTAGTGGCTTTCTAACATTCTTTGGTTCAGCACCTGTCCCATGTATGCTAGTCTTTTCTCTGGTTATATGTTATATAATCTTGCATTAAACATTCACTTTCTTCCAAAATATCGATCTTATCAGTTTCATCTAAATAAAAATAATTAGCTTAATTAAGAGAAACATGAAGGCTAATATTTCTATATTACTGATCTCCTTCTAAAAATGCTTGTTGCTTGACTGTCTCTAGCTTCCAGACTTTCAGCCACTGACCTGGAATAAGCATGAACATCAGGAAAGTCAGAAAGTAGTCAGAACTCGTAGAGGTTAATTTATTAAAGACAAACAGGCTGCTCACTTTGCAAGGATATTTGAATGTTTCAAGGAAAATTTCCCTTAGCTTGGTGAATGTGGTGAAAATTCACATTGGAAAGAATACCAACTCAAATGTAAGAAGATTAAAAAACAATAATGTCTTGGACATCATTAGATGATGGAAGTCAGCAGAACTTCAGCTACTTCGCTACGTCTGAAAAGTGCAATTTCTCTTGCCTTTATTAAATCAAAGTCAAAATCTGGAATACTGGATCAGCATGACAGCAAGGGAACTAACATTTTCAGGAGCACAGGACAGCAACAGCAGATTCCATTTATTCTCAGTAAAATAATTCCTTTACTTCATGAAAATGGGCGACAAGGGTAAAAGCAGCACAGTACAGAGATATTATCTATAATCAAACAAAACACATAATAGGCATATCGAGTTCAACAGATGTACAGAGTTCTGTAAAAAAAAATAATCTTCTTATACAGTCTGCCAACCTGTGAAAATTTGCCTTTTATACACTGCATGGCAGAAGATTTACTAAAAGAGTTGACTGTTCACCTAGCTTGCCCAATAAAACTGTTTGCTTCAATTGTCCAATAATGTGCATAGAAAATTCATATTTTTAATACCCTAGCACAGTGGTGGGCAACCTTTTTTTTCAACTGAGCCAAATCTCGCCAAAACCATGATTGAAATTTATTTTGAGAGCCACATTTTTAAAACTGAAAATACATCTCCCATATAGTAATTCATCCCCCATAGTAATTCATCCCCCATATAGTAATTCATCCCCCATAGTGTAATTCATCCCCCATAGTAATTCATCCCCCATAGTAATTCATCCCCCATATAGTAATTCATCCCCCATATAGTAATTCATCCCCCATAGTAATTCATCCCCCATATAGTAATTCATCCCCCATAGCAATTCATCCCCCGTATAGTATTTCATCCCCCGTATAGTATTTCATCCCCCGTATAGTATTTCATCCCCCATATAGTATTTCATCCCCCATATAGTATTTCATCCCTCATATAGTATTTCATCCCTCATATAGTATTTCATCCCCCATATAGTATTTCATCCCTCATATAGTATTTCATCCCCCCATATAGTATTTCATCCCTCATATAGTATTTCATCCCCCCATATAGTATTTCATCCCTCATATAGTATTTCATCCCCCCATATAGTATTTCATCCCTCATATAGTATTTCATCCCTCATATAGTAATTCATCCCTCATATAGTATTTCATCCCCCCATATAGTATTTCATCCCTCATATAGTAATTCATCCCTCATATAGTATTTCATCCCCCCATATAGTATTTCATCCCCCCATATAGTATTTCATCCCTCATATAGTAATTCATCCCTCATATAGTATTTCATCCCCCCATATAGTATTTCATCCCTCATATAGTAATTCATCCCTCATATAGTATTTCATCCCTCATATAGTATTTCATCCCCCCATATAGTATTTCATCCCTCATATAGTAATTCATCCCTCATATAGTATTTCATCCCTCATATAGTATTTCATCCCCCCATATAGTATTTCATCCCTCATAAAGTAATTCATCCCTCATATAGTAATTCATCCCCCATATAGTATTTCATCCCTCATATAGTATTTCATCCCTCATATAGTATTTCATCCCCCCATATAGTATTTCATCCCCCCATATAGTATTTCATCCCTCATATAGTAATTCATCCCTCATATAGTAATTCATCCCTCATATAGTATTTCATCCCTCATATAGTATTTCATCCCCCCATATAGTATTTCATCCCCCCATATAGTATTTCATCCCTCATAAAGTAATTCATCCCTCATATAGTATTTCATCCCCCACAGTACTATTCCCCCCCCCCCTTCTAGTAAGCCAAGTCCCCCGTGTCAATTCACTTACCTTTTGCGTTCCTCTCGCTGTCTTCCCGCGCCGTTCGGGTCTTCAGGGCGGACTGTGAGAGGAGCCTAGCTCCCCTCCCCTCACGTTCGGCACGCTGCCCCGCCTACACACATCCTGACAGCCACATCCGCAGGCCGGATTAAAAGGTCCGCGCGGACTTTTGGGGCTGCCAACCGAGAGGAGGCAGGGGAGCGGCCGACCGAGAGGAGGGAGGGGAGCAGGCGCCCGGCACACAGAAGAGCCGCATTAGACTGGGTAAAGAGCCGCATGTGGCTCGCGAGCCGCGGCTTGCCGACCACTGCCCTAGCACATGACAGTTATTTGAAGTAAACACACATTCACTGACCTAAGTGAGCTTTCTGTTCACTTAAAAAAAAATCAATTCCTTACACTTAATGTCTGGGAAACCTTGCACTCAGTGAATATGAGACGACAATTTATCAATGTTTCCTTCTTAGCTGTGGTGGCAAGATGAGTTTGATCATATGCAACATTTGGCCTGAACATTTCTTCACTTGCATGCCTAAAGAAGATATTTTTTTAAAGCAGTAACTCAAGCAGCTGTTGATTTGAGATGTAGAGATCTAGCCTGGTTACACCTGGAAAGATTTTAGTTAGTTGCTGCATTAACAATCAGAAAAGAGATGAGGGGACTCAGAATCAAATATATTAATTGTAAAATAGCAGTTCTGCCCATATACTATATTGTGACTAGTAAAATCTGAAATATTTCACTTAGTGTAGCCAACTTTAGAAAACATTTGAATTTTGCTTGACTGCATAGTGTACTTTAAATTCTGCATAGGCTTAATATTCCACAACAGACATATTATTTGTATTCTGCATATCAGCATTATACCATAGTTATGGGAATTTTACTAAGTAGAAAAGCTTGAATATGAGAAAGTAAATCACTATATTTGTTCTGACAAAATGTTAAATTGCTGCAATTAAAAAAGTGAGATTTTGGAAGAATTTTTATATCAAGTGACAACTTTTGTTTTATATGAAAAAAAATAAAAATAAAAAACAGACATTTCTGAACTTTGCCAGAAGGATATTTGTACATAAAATAGAAGCAAATTTGACTGAAGCATGCTACTATCCTAAAGATAAAAATTCCTGCTGAGATCAGACTTAATCATTAGAGATGAGCGAAGAAATGAAAAATTCGATTCGACTGATTCGGCGAATTCGTGGACAATATTCGATTCGAGTCGAATAAATTCGCTGTGAATTTAACTTAAAAAAGGGTGTTTCTAGGCTTCAGAGAGACTTAATATTAGTGCAGAACACTGTACCTTTAATTTAAATGCCCTTGGAGTCTGCTGGGGAAGAGAAATAATACTGTCTGTCAGTATGACATGCAGATGAGTGCCGTCGATCTTAGAATCACTGCACACTTCACTCCTTTGGCCAGTCACGGGGCCAAAACCAGTGTTTGGAGCCACAGTGTGGCGGTGGAGGCAGCAGCAATGGGAGGCCATACAGCAACCTATGACAAAATGGAAACCAGCAGGAGCGTGAGGAGACCTGAAAGTGGCACATGGCAGAGTGGGAGCAATGGGAGGCGGTACAGGGACCCAGGTCACACTATGGGCCCAGCAGCAGCGTGACCAGGCGGTACGGGGGCCCATGGCCGATATGGGGCTTGGTGGCACCTATGGAAGGCCTGTAATCTGCCAGCAACCTATGACAAAATGGACAACCGCAGGAGTGTGAGGAGATTTCAAAGTGGCACATGGCAGAGTGGAAGCAATGGAAGGCCGTACAGGGACCCAGGTCACACTGTGGGACCAGCATCAGCGTGAACAGGCGGTACGGGGGCCCATGGCCGATTTGACCTCATTCATCCCATAGTCCTGCCGACTCACGAATAGCGTGGCCTCCTCAAAGGGCCTGAGCAAGCGCAGGTGTCACACATGAGCTGCCAATGGCTGACATCTAAGTTACACAGGGAGTACCTTTATCCGCTTTTAACATCAGGAAATCTGTGATGGCCTTTAGCTGTTCGTAAAGGCGGTCTAACATATGTAGGGTTGAATTCCACCTTGTTGCAACGTCACAGCATGAGGAGTCGGTACGGGGGCCCATGGCAGATTACATGTCTGGCAGCAGCTATGTGAGGCCCGTAATCTGCCTGCACCCTATGTCAAAAAATTTAACACACCAGCAGTGTGAAGAGACCTGAAAGTGGCACATGGCAGCAGAGTGTGGCGATGGAGACAGCAGCAATGGGAGGCCGTACAGGGACCCATGAGAGACTCTAGACTTGGCAGCAGCATGAGCAGGCGGTATATAGGGGCCCATGGCAGATTAGGGGCCTGGCAGCAGCTATGTGAGGCCCGTAATCTGCCTGCACCCTATGTCAAAAAATTTAACACACCAGCAGTGTGAAGAGACCTGAAAGTGGCACATGGCAGCAGAGTGTGGCGATGGAGACAGCAGCAATGGGAGGCCATACAGGGACCCATGACAGACTCTGGACTTGGCAGCAGCATGAGGAGGCGGTATATAGGGGCCCATGGCAGATTAGGGGCCTGGCAGCAGCTATGTGAGGCCCGTAATCTGCCTGCACCCTATGTCAAAAAATTTAACACACCAGCAGTGTGAAGAGACCTGAAAGTGGCACATGGCAGCAGAGTGTGGCGATGGAGACAGCAGCAATGGGAGGCCGTACAGGGACCCATGAGAGACTCTAGACTTGGCAGCAGCATGAGGAGGCGGTATATAGGGGCCCATGGCAGATTAGGGGCCTGGCAGCAGCTATGTGAGGCCCGTAATCTGCCTGCACCCTATGTCAAAAAATTTAACACACCAGCAGTGTGTGAGGAGACCTGAAAGTGGCACATGGCAGCAGAGTGTGGCGATGGAGACAGCAGCAATGGGAGGCCGTACAGGGACCCATGAGAGACTCTGGACCTGGCAGCAGCATGAGGAAGCGGTATATAGGGGCCTATGGCAGATTAGGGGCCTGGCAGCAGCTATAGGAGGCCCATAATCTGCCAGCACCCTATGTCAAAAAATTCTACACACCAGCAGTGTGTGAGGAGACCTGAAAGTGGCACATGGCAGAGTGTGGCGATGGAGACAGCAGCAATGGGAGGCCGAACAGGGACCCATGAGAGACTCTGGACCTGGCAGCAGCATGAGGAGGCGGTATATAGGGGCCTATGGCAGATTAGGGGCCTGGCAGCAGCTATAGGAGGCCCATAATCTGCCAGCACCCTATGTCAAAAAATTCTACACACCAGCAGTGTGAGGAGACCTGAAAGTGGCACATGGCAGCAGAGTGTGGCGATGGAGACAGCAGCAATGGGAGGCCGTACAGGGACCCATGACAGACTCTAGACTTGGCAGCAGCATGAGGAGGCGGTATATAGGGGCCCATGGCAGATTAGGGGCCTGGCAGCAGCTATGTGAGGCCCGTAATCTGCCTGCACCCTATGTCAAAAAATTTAACACACCAGCAGTGTGAAGAGACCTGAAAGTGGCACATGGCAGCAGAGTGTGGCGATGGAGACAGCAGCAATGGGAGGCCATACAGGGACCCATGACAGACTCTGGACTTGGCAGCAGCATGAGGAGGCGGTATATAGGGGCCCATGGCAGATTAGGGGCCTGGCAGCAGCTATGTGAGGCCCGTAATCTGCCTGCACCCTATGTCAAAAAATTTAACACACCAGCAGTGTGAAGAGACCTGAAAGTGGCACATGGCAGCAGAGTGTGGCGATGGAGACAGCAGCAATGGGAGGCCGTACAGGGACCCATGAGAGACTCTAGACTTGGCAGCAGCATGAGGAGGCGGTATATAGGGGCCCATGGCAGATTAGGGGCCTGGCAGCAGCTATGTGAGGCCCGTAATCTGCCTGCACCCTATGTCAAAAAATTTAACACACCAGCAGTGTGAAGAGACCTGAAAGTGGCACATGGCAGCAGAGTGTGGCGATGGAGACAGCAGCAATGGGAGGCCGTACAGGGACCCATGACAGACTCTGGACTTGGCAGCAGCATGAGGAGGCGGTATATAGGGGCCCATGGCAGATTAGGGGCCTGGCAGCAGCTATGTGAGGCCCGTAATCTGCCTGCACCCTATGTCAAAAAATTTAACACACCAGCAGTGTGAAGAGACCTGAAAGTGGCACATGGCAGCAGAGTGTGGCGATGGAGACAGCAGCAATGGGAGGCCGTACAGGGACCCATGAGAGACTCTAGACTTGGCAGCAGCATGAGGAGGCGGTATATAGGGGCCCATGGCAGATTAGGGGCCTGGCAGCAGCTATGTGAGGCCCGTAATCTGCCTGCACCCTATGTCAAAAAATTTAACACACCAGCAGTGTGAAGAGACCTGAAAGTGGCACATGGCAGCAGAGTGTGGCGATGGAGACAGCAGCAATGGGAGGCCGTACAGGGACCCATGAGAGACTCTAGACTTGGCAGCAGCATGAGGAGGCGGTATATAGGGGCCCATGGCAGATTAGGGGCCTGGCAGCAGCTATGTGAGGCCCGTAATCTGCCTGCACCCTATGTCAAAAAATTTAACACACCAGCAGTGTGAAGAGACCTGAAAGTGGCACATGGCAGCAGAGTGTGGCGATGGAGACAGCAGCAATGGGAGGCCGTACAGGGACCCATGAGAGACTCTAGACTTGGCAGCAGCATGAGGAGGCGGTATATAGGGGCCCATGGCAGATTAGGGGCCTGGCAGCAGCTATGTGAGGCCCGTAATCTGCCTGCACCCTATGTCAAAAAATTTAACACACCAGCAGTGTGAAGAGACCTGAAAGTGGCACATGGCAGCAGAGTGTGGCGATGGAGACAGCAGCAATGGGAGGCCGTACAGGGACCCATGAGAGACTCTAGACTTGGCAGCAGCATGAGGAGGCGGTATATAGGGGCCCATGGCAGATTAGGGGCCTGGCAGCAGCTATGTGAGGCCCGTAATCTGCCTGCACCCTATGTCAAAAAATTTAACACACCAGCAGTGTGAAGAGACCTGAAAGTGGCACATGGCAGCAGAGTGTGGCGATGGAGACAGCAGCAATGGGAGGCCATACAGGGACCCATGACAGACTCTGGACTTGGCAGCAGCATGAGGAGGCGGTATATAGGGGCCCATGGCAGATTAGGGGCCTGGCAGCAGCTATGTGAGGCCCGTAATCTGCCTGCACCCTATGTCAAAAAATTTAACACACCAGCAGTGTGAAGAGACCTGAAAGTGGCACATGGCAGCAGAGTGTGGCGATGGAGACAGCAGCAATGGGAGGCCGTACAGGGACCCATGAGAGACTCTAGACTTGGCAGCAGCATGAGGAGGCGGTATATAGGGGCCCATGGCAGATTAGGGGCCTGGCAGCAGCTATGTGAGGCCCGTAATCTGCCTGCACCCTATGTCAAAAAATTTAACACACCAGCAGTGTGTGAGGAGACCTGAAAGTGGCACATGGCAGAGTGTGGCGATGGAGACAGCAGCAATGGGAGGCCGTACAGGGACCCATGAGAGACTCTGGACCTGGCAGCAGCATGAGGAAGCGGTATATAGGGGCCTATGGCAGATTAGGGGCCTGGCAGCAGCTATAGGAGGCCCATAATCTGCCAGCACCCTATGTCAAAAAATTCTACACACCAGCAGTGTGTGAGGAGACCTGAAAGTGGCACATTGCAGAGTGTGGCGATGGAGACAGCAGCAATGGGAGGCCGTACAGGGACCCATGAGAGACTCTGGACCTGGCAGCAGCATGAGGAAGCGGTATATAGGGGCCTATGGCAGATTAGGGGCCTGGCAGCAGCTATAGGAGGCCCATAATCTGCCAGCACCCTATGTCAAAAAATTCTACACACCAGCAGTGTGTGAGGAGACCTGAAAGTGGCACATGGCAGAGTGTGGCGATGGAGACAGCAGCAATGGGAGGCCGTACAGGGACCCATGAGAGACTCTGGACCTGGCAGCAGCATGAGGAGGCGGTATATAGGGGCCTATGGCAGATTAGGGGCCTGGCAGCAGCTATAGGAGGCCCATAATCTGCCAGCACCCTATGTCAAAAAATTCTACACACCAGCAGTGTGAGGAGACCTGAAAGTGGCACATGGCAGCAGAGTGTGGCGATGGAGACAGCAGCAATGGGAGGCCGTACAGGGACCCATGACAGACTCTAGACTTGGCAGCAGCATGAGGAGGCGGTATATAGGGGCCCATGGCAGATTAGGGGCCTGGCAGCAGCTATGTGAGGCCCGTAATCTGCCTGCACCCTATGTCAAAAAATTTAACACACCAGCAGTGTGAAGAGACCTGAAAGTGGCACATGGCAGCAGAGTGTGGCGATGGAGACAGCAGCAATGGGAGGCCATACAGGGACCCATGACAGACTCTGGACTTGGCAGCAGCATGAGGAGGCGGTATATAGGGGCCCATGGCAGATTAGGGGCCTGGCAGCAGCTATGTGAGGCCCGTAATCTGCCTGCACCCTATGTCAAAAAATTTAACACACCAGCAGTGTGAAGAGACCTGAAAGTGGCACATGGCAGCAGAGTGTGGCGATGGAGACAGCAGCAATGGGAGGCCATACAGGGACCCATGACAGACTCTGGACTTGGCAGCAGCATGAGGAGGCGGTATATAGGGGCCCATGGCAGATTAGGGGCCTGGCAGCAGCTATGTGAGGCCCGTAATCTGCCTGCACCCTATGTCAAAAAATTTAACACACCAGCAGTGTGAAGAGACCTGAAAGTGGCACATGGCAGCAGAGTGTGGCGATGGAGACAGCAGCAATGGGAGGCCGTACAGGGACCCATGAGAGACTCTAGACTTGGCAGCAGCATGAGGAGGCGGTATATAGGGGCCCATGGCAGATTAGGGGCCTGGCAGCAGCTATGTGAGGCCCGTAATCTGCCTGCACCCTATGTCAAAAAATTTAACACACCAGCAGTGTGTGAGGAGACCTGAAAGTGGCACATGGCAGAGTGTGGCGATGGAGACAGCAGCAATGGGAGGCCGTACAGGGACCCATGAGAGACTCTGGACCTGGCAGCAGCATGAGGAAGCGGTATATAGGGGCCTATGGCAGATTAGGGGCCTGGCAGCAGCTATAGGAGGCCCATAATCTGCCAGCACCCTATGTCAAAAAATTCTACACACCAGCAGTGTGAGGAGACCTGAAAGTGGCACATGGCAGCAGAGTGTGGCGATGGAGACAGCAGCAATGGGAGGCCGTACAGGGACCCATGACAGACTCTAGACTTGGCAGCAGCATGAGGAGGCGGTATATAGGGGCCCATGGCAGATTAGGGGCCTGGCAGCAGCTATGTGAGGCCCGTAATCTGCCTGCACCCTATGTCAAAAAATTTAACACACCAGCAGTGTGAAGAGACCTGAAAGTGGCACATGGCAGCAGAGTGTGGCGATGGAGACAGCAGCAATGGGAGGCCATACAGGGACCCATGACAGACTCTGGACTTGGCAGCAGCATGAGGAGGCGGTATATAGGGGCCCATGGCAGATTAGGGGCCTGGCAGCAGCTATGTGAGGCCCGTAATCTGCCTGCACCCTATGTCAAAAAATTTAACACACCAGCAGTGTGAAGAGACCTGAAAGTGGCACATGGCAGCAGAGTGTGGCGATGGAGACAGCAGCAATGGGAGGCCGTACAGGGACCCATGAGAGACTCTAGACTTGGCAGCAGCATGAGGAGGCGGTATATAGGGGCCCATGGCAGATTAGGGGCCTGGCAGCAGCTATGTGAGGCCCGTAATCTGCCTGCACCCTATGTCAAAAAATTTAACACACCAGCAGTGTGTGAGGAGACCTGAAAGTGGCACATGGCAGAGTGTGGCGATGGAGACAGCAGCAATGGGAGGCCGTACAGGGACCCATGAGAGACTCTGGACCTGGCAGCAGCATGAGGAAGCGGTATATAGGGGCCTATGGCAGATTAGGGGCCTGGCAGCAGCTATAGGAGGCCCATAATCTGCCAGCACCCTATGTCAAAAAATTCTACACACCAGCAGTGTGTGAGGAGACCTGAAAGTGGCACATGGCAGAGTGTGGCGATGGAGACAGCAGCAATGGGAGGCCGTACAGGGACCCATGAGAGACTCTGGACCTGGCAGCAGCATGAGGAAGCGGTATATAGGGGCCTATGGCAGATTAGGGGCCTGGCAGCAGCTATAGGAGGCCCATAATCTGCCAGCACCCTATGTCAAAAAATTCTACACACCAGCAGTGTGTGAGGAGACCTGAAAGTGGCACATGGCAGAGTGTGGCGATGGAGACAGCAGCAATGGGAGGCCGTACAGGGACCCATGAGAGACTCTGGACCTGGCAGCAGCATGAGGAGGCGGTATATAGGGGCCTATGGCAGATTAGGGGCCTGGCAGCAGCTATAGGAGGCCCATAATCTGCCAGCACCCTATGTCAAAAAATTCTACACACCAGCAGTGTGAGGAGACCTGAAAGTGGCACATGGCAGCAGAGTGTGGCGATGGAGACAGCAGCAATGGGAGGCCGTACAGGGACCCATGACAGACTCTAGACTTGGCAGCAGCATGAGGAGGCGGTATATAGGGGCCCATGGCAGATTAGGGGCCTGGCAGCAGCTATGTGAGGCCCGTAATCTGCCTGCACCCTATGTCAAAAAATTTAACACACCAGCAGTGTGAAGAGACCTGAAAGTGGCACATGGCAGCAGAGTGTGGCGATGGAGACAGCAGCAATGGGAGGCCGTACAGGGACCCATGAGAGACTCTAGACTTGGCAGCAGCATGAGGAGGCGGTATATAGGGGCCCATGGCAGATTAGGGGCCTGGCAGCAGCTATGTGAGGCCCGTAATCTGCCTGCACCCTATGTCAAAAAATTTAACACACCAGCAGTGTGAAGAGACCTGAAAGTGGCACATGGCAGCAGAGTGTGGCGATGGAGACAGCAGCAATGGGAGGCCGTACAGGGACCCATGAGAGACTCTAGACTTGGCAGCAGCATGAGGAGGCGGTATATAGGGGCCCATGGCAGATTAGGGGCCTGGCAGCAGCTATGTGAGGCCCGTAATCTGCCTGCACCCTATGTCAAAAAATTAAACACACCAGCAGTGTGAAGAGACCTGAAAGTGGCACATGGCAGCAGAGTGTGGCGATGGAGACAGCAGCAATGGGAGGCCGTACAGGGACCCATGAGAGACTCTGGACCTAGCAGCAGCATGAGGAGGCGGTATATAGGGGCCTATGGCAGATTAGGGGCCTGGCAGCAGCTATGTGAGGCCCGTAATCTGCCAGCACCCTATGTCAAAAAATTAAACACACCAGCAGTGTGAGGAGACCTGAAAGTGGCACATGTTTGAGGCATGATTCATGGCGGATTTAGTCAGTTGTGTCAGGAACTGGTGGTTTGAAATCCAGACTAATCCACGCCTGATTCATTTTCACAAACGTGAGTCTCTCCACACTTTGGGTGGACAGTCGTGTCCTCCGCGGAGTTACAATACCTCCTGCCGCACTAAACACGCGCTCCGATGCCACGCTACTGGCCGGGCATGACAGCCTTTCAAGGGCAAATTCAGCTAGTTGGGGCCAAAGGTCAAGTTTCGTTGCCCAGTAGTCAAGGGGATTGTCTACCTCGGTTGGCAGGGTGCTGTCCAAGTAGGCCCAAGCCTGTTGTTTGAGCTCCTGCTCCAGGTCCACCTGATGCTGCTGCTGCTGCTGCGGCTGGTTAGTAGTTTCCTCACTGCGCTGGTGAAGAAAGCTACTCATCATCGACTGCAGACTGAGGCAGCCACTGCTGGTGGAGCTGCCACTGCTCCTACCACCCCACCCCTCCCCTGCTGCCATGCCAGCGGAACGCGAGCGCACAGGGCCCACAGTGTCTGAGGATGGACGTTGGCGCACAAAGGCAGAGACCAACTGACTACATAGGTGGTTTTTATAGTACGTAATTTTGGCCTCCCTCTCAGCAGGTGTGAAAAAGGCCACCATTTTGGACCGGTAGCGAGGGTCCAACAAGGTGGACAGCCAAAAGTCATCCCTCTGTCTGATGGTTATTATTCGGCTGTCGCTACGCAAGCAACCGAGCATGCTATGGGCCATTTGTGCCAAGGAATGCGAGGGACTCCCTGCCTCCATCTCCACAGCATACTGCCACGGTGCGTCTGGGTCCTCTGTCTCCTCCTCCTCCTCCTCTACCAGATGCTCCTGCTCCTCCACTCCTGTCCGCTGAGTGGAAAAACCACCCATTTCACTCAATAATTCCTGAGCACAAATGTCCTCCTCTACCTCCTCCTCTTCTTCCTGTCCTGCCCCCACAGGGGTCATGTGGCGTTGAGATCTGTGCGCCACGTCTACCGCACCCTGACCAGCCATTGTTAACAGCATTTGTTCCAGGACGTGCAACAGAGGAATGACGTCGTTCATCCCATAGTCCTGCCGACTCACGAATAGCGTGGCCTCCTCAAAGGGCCTGAGCAAGCGGCAGGTGTCACGCATGAGCTGCCAATGGCTGACATCTAAGTTACACAGGGGAGTACCTTTATCCGCTTGTAACATCAGGAAATCGGTGATGGCCTTTCGCTGCTCGTAAAGGCGGTCTAACATGTGTAGGGTTGAATTCCACCTTGTTGCAACGTCGCAGATCAGGCGATGCTGTGGAATTCCGTTCTGCCGCTGCAGCTCAATGAGGGTGTTCTTTGCGGTGTAGGAATGGCTGAAATGCATGCACAGTTTACGTGACATTTTAAGGATGTCTTGCAGTGGGATGGTGGATTTTAGGAACCGCTTGACAACCAGATTGAACACGTGAGCCATGCATGGCGCATGGCACAACCTTCCTTGACGCAGAGCAGACACCATGTTCTTTCCGTTGTCAGTCAACATGGTTCCGATTTTTAGTTTGCGCGGAGACAGCCATCTGTCGATTTCTCTGTTCATTACACTCAGCAGTTCCTCCCCTGTGTGACTACGTTCGCCAAGGCATACCAGGTGCAGCACAGCGTGACACCGTTGCGCCCTGCACATGTGATATGCCGGTCGGGTAATGGGACTTGGCACGGGGGTGGCGGCTGAGGACACGGCGGAAAAAGAGGTGGTAGAGGCGGACATGCTTGCTGGACCAAGGACGTGCAAACGTGGAGGCAAAAGCGTCGTGACCTGTCCAAGTTGCTGGTGCGGCTGTGCCGGCACCACGTTCACCCAGTGGGCCGTAAATGACATGTACTGTCCCTGACCGTAGTTACAGCTCCACACGTCGGCGCTGCCGTGCACTTTGGCAGAGACCGACATGCTCAAAGACTGGCCCACCATCTCTTCTACATGTGAATGCAGGGCTGGCACTGCCTTTTGGGCAAAGAAATGACGGCTTGGCACTCTCCACCGCGGCGCGGCACAAGCCATCATTTCTCGGAAAGGTGCTGAGTCCACCAGTTGGAAAGGGAGGGACTGCAGCACCAGCAACTTGGACAGGAGGACGTTCAGCTTTTGCACCGTCGGGTGCGTGCTCGCAAACTGTTGTCTCTTGGATACGGATTCCAAGAAAGACTGTTGACGGAATCCGAGAAGAGGAGTAGCAGGAGAAGGAGCATCTGAACGAGCGGAAGATGCCAATGAGCGACAACTCCCCTCAGCAGAGGTGTTGGAGCCTTGACTGGCTGATAGAGGGCGATTGACGACGTCGGGTGACGGAGCAAGTAACGGAGCGGGTGATGGAGCGGGGGCTGGGGCAGGCAGAACCGCCGTATGTTTATCACGGTTTTCCCAGGCCACCGAATGGTGACGCTGCATATGCTGACGCAACGCTGTAGTCCCAACATGGGCCCCCTGGCCACGCTTGCATTTCTGGCCACATAGTCGACATACGGCTACGTTTACTTCCTCGGGCGGCTTGAGGAAAAATTGCCACACCACCGAGTAGGAAACTTTGCCCCCGCTACTCTTCACTGGCTGACTGCTACTTCCTCCGTGCGCAACGGCACCACTACTGGCCGTGGTGGTAGGCTGCAGTGGAGCTGGTGCTCTACTCCGTGGACGTTTGGCTCCACTGACACTGATGCGACCCTGCTGCTGTCTCCTGGGCAACCGACTGTTTTGCTCGCTGCCAAGCTGCCACCCTCTTCTCCTGATGATGCGGAAGAAATTGCCTGATGACGACGAGGCTGCCAAGTGCGATCAACCTCCTTATCATCAAGTAGGGTCTCCGCCTCACTACTAGCCCCCTCGGCTGCGTCTGGGTCAGGAGACAGACCTGTCTCTAGACCGGCTACCGAGCCACTCTCCTCGCCAGTACTTGTTCGCTTGGCTGCTGAAAAGGCCGATGTCTCCCCCCGTTCCTGACCGCCCTCTGTTAGCTCTTCCTCACTGTACAGTGGGGCTGAGCCCACAGCATGCGATACTTCGCTTGGTGAGGGAACAGCAAAGGACAGGGGCAGGTAGAGGACACGTGATTTCAGTGGGCTTGGTCCCGGGCCATGCCAACTAACGGTTGTGTCTGACGTACCCACCGACCGTTGGCTGTAGGTGTCAGAGGTGACCTGGGAAGAGGAAGACGACCGAGCCAACCAATCAATGACGGCAGGGTTGTCGGTGGAGACACGACCGCTGGATGACACCGGGAGCACTGGCCTCTGGCTGCGAATACTGCTGCCTCGACCCCTTCCTCTGCTGCCACGTCTGCTCGCTCCTAAAACATTGCCTCCTCTGCCACTCCTCTGCATGTTGTCTGACATACTATTTAATTCAACGATTAGGTGTCCCTGAGTAACAATTCTCTGGCACTCAGTAACAATTCTGTCTGTCCCTGAGTATGAATTCTGTGGCCCTGAGTAACAATTATGTGTCTGTGCGAGTAACAATTCTGTGTCTGTGCGAGTAACAATTCTGTGTCTGTGCAAGTAACAATTTTGTGTCTGTGCGAGTAACAATTCTCTGGCACTCAGTAACAATTCTGTCTGTCCCTGAGTAACAATTCTCTGGCACTCAGTAACAATTCTGTCTGTCCCTGAGTATGAATTCTGTGGCCCTGAGTAACAATTCTGTGTCTGTGCGAGTAACAATTCTGTGTCTGTGCAAGTAACAATTTTGTGTCTGTGCGAGTAACAATTCTCTGGCACTCAGTAACAATTCTGTCTGTCCCTGAGTAACAATTCTCTGGCACTCAGTAACAATTCTGTCTGTCCCTGAGTAACAATTCTCTGGCACTCAGTAACAATTCTGTCTATCCCTGAGTATGAATTCTGTGGCCCTGAGTAACAATTCTGTGTCTGTGCGAGTAACAATTCTGTGTCTGTGCAAGTAACAATTTTGTGTCTGTGCGAGTAACAATTCTCTGGCACTCAGTAACAATTCTGTCTGTCCCTGAGTAACAATTCTCTGGCACTCAGTAACAATTCTGTCTGTCCCTGAGTAACAATTCTCTGGCACTCAGTAACAATTCTGTCTGTCCCTGAGTATGAATTCTGTGGCCCTGAGTAACAATTCTGTGTCTGTGCGAGTAACAATTCTGTGTCTGTGCAAGTAACAATTTTGTGTCTGTGCGAGTAACAATTCTCTGGCACTCAGTAACAATTCTGTCTGTCCCTGAGTAACAATTCTCTGGCACTCAGTAACAATTCTGTCTGTCCCTGAGTAACAATTCTCTGGCACTCAGTAACAATTCTGTCTATCCCTGAGTATGAATTCTGTGGCCCTGAGTAACAATTCTGTGTCTGTGCGAGTAACAATTCTGTGTCTGTGCAAGTAACAATTTTGTGTCTGTGCGAGTAACAATTCTCTGGCACTCAGTAACAATTCTGTCTGTCCCTGAGTAACAATTCTCTGGCACTCAGTAACAATTCTGTCTGTCCCTGAGTAACAATTCTCTGGCACTCAGTAACAATTCTGTCTATCCCTGAGTATGAATTCTGTGGCCCTGAGTAACAATTCTGTGTCTGTGCGAGTAACAATTCTGTGTCTGTGCAAGTAACAATTTTGTGTCTGTGCGAGTAACAATTCTCTGGCACTCAGTAACAATTCTGTCTGTCCCTGAGTAACAATTCTCTGGCACTCAGTAACAATTCTGTCTGTCCCTGAGTAACAATTCTCTGGCACTCAGTAACAATTCTGTCTGTCCCTGAGTAACAATTCTCTGGCACTCAGTAACAATTCTGTCTGTCCCTGAGTAACAATTCTCTGGCACTCAGTAACAATTCTGTCTGTCCCTGAGTAACAATTCTCTGGCACTCAGTAACAATTCTGTGTCTGTGCGAGTAACAATTCTGTGTCTGTGCAAGTAACAATTTTGTGTCTGTGCGAGTAACAAATCTCTGGCACTCAGTAACAATTCTGTCTGTCCCTGAGTAACAATTCTCTGGCACTCAGTAACAATTCTGTCTGTCCCTGAGTAACAATTCTCTGGCACTCAGTAACAATTCTGTCTGTCCCTGAGTATGAATTCTGTGGCCCTGAGTAACAATTCTGTGTCTGTGCGAGTAACAATTCTGTGTCTGTGCAAGTAACAATTTTGTGTCTGTGCGAGTAACAATTCTCTGGCACTCAGTAACAATTCTGTCTGTCCCTGAGTAACAATTCTCTGGCACTCAGTAACAATTCTGTCTGTCCCTGAGTAACAATTCTCTGGCACTCAGTAACAATTCTGTCTATCCCTGAGTATGAATTCTGTGGCCCTGAGTAACAATTCTGTGTCTGTGCGAGTAACAATTCTGTGTCTGTGCAAGTAACAATTTTGTGTCTGTGCGAGTAACAATTCTCTGGCACTCAGTAACAATTCTGTCTGTCCCTGAGTAACAATTCTCTGGCACTCAGTAACAATTCTGTCTGTCCCTGAGTAACAATTCTCTGGCACTCAGTAACAATTCTGTCTATCCCTGAGTATGAATTCTGTGGCCCTGAGTAACAATTCTGTGTCTGTGCGAGTAACAATTCTGTGTCTGTGCAAGTAACAATTTTGTGTCTGTGCGAGTAACAATTCTCTGGCACTCAGTAACAATTCTGTCTGTCCCTGAGTAACAATTCTCTGGCACTCAGTAACAATTCTGTCTGTCCCTGAGTAACAATTCTCTGGCACTCAGTAACAATTCTGTCTGTCCCTGAGTAACAATTCTCTGGCACTCAGTAACAATTCTGTCTGTCCCTGAGTAACAATTCTCTGGCACTCAGTAACAATTCTGTCTGTCCCTGAGTATGAATTCTGTGGCCCTGAGTAACAATTCTGTGTCTGTGCGAGTAACAATTCTGTGTCTGTGCAAGTAACAATTTTGTGTCTGTGCGAGTAACAATTCTCTGGCACTCAGTAACAATTCTGTCTGTCCCTGAGTAACAATTCTCTGGCACTCAGTAACAATTCTGTCTGTCCCTGAGTAACAATTCTCTGGCACTCAGTAACAATTCTGTCTGTCCCTGAGTAACAATTCTCTGGCACTCAGTAACAATTCTGTCTGTCCCTGAGTAACAATTCTCTGGCACTCAGTAACAATTCTGTCTGTCCCTGAGTATGAATTCTGTGGCCCTGAGTAACAATTCTGTGTCTGTGCGAGTAACAATTCTGTGTCTGTGCAAGTAACAATTTTGTGTCTGTGCGAGTAACAATTCTCTGGCACTCAGTAACAATTCTGTCTGTCCCTGAGTAACAATTCTCTGGCACTCAGTAACAATTCTGTCTGTCCCTGAGTAACAATTCTCTGGCACTCAGTAACAATTCTGTCTATCCCTGAGTATGAATTCTGTGGCCCTGAGTAACAATTCTGTGTCTGTGCGAGTAACAATTCTGTGTCTGTGCAAGTAACAATTTTGTGTCTGTGCGAGTAACAATTCTCTGGCACTCAGTAACAATTCTGTCTGTCCCTGAGTAACAATTCTCTGGCACTCAGTAACAATTCTGTCTGTCCCTGAGTAACAATTCTCTGGCACTCAGTAACAATTCTGTCTGTCCCTGAGTAACAATTCTCTGGCACTCAGTAACAATTCTGTCTGTCCCTGAGTAACAATTCTCTGGCACTCAGTAACAATTCTGTCTGTCCCTGAGTAACAATTCTCTGGCACTCAGTAACAATTCTGTCTGTCCCTGAGTAACAATTCTCTGGCACTCAGTAACAATTCTGTCTGTCCCTGAGTAACAATTCTCTGGCACTCAGTAACAATTCTGTCTGTCCCTGAGTAACAATTCTGTCTGTCCCTGAGAATGAATTCTGTGGCCCTAAGAATTCTCTGGCACTCAGTAACAATTCTGTCTGTCCCTGAGTAACAATTCTCTGGCACTCAGTAACAATTCTGTCTGTCCCTGAGTAAAAATTCTGTGGCCCTAATAACGTTTCTGTGGCCCTAAGTAACAATTCTCTGGCACTGAGTAACAATTCTGTCTGTCCCTGAGTATGAATTCTGTGGCCCTAACTAGCGTTTCTTTGTCCCTAAATAACGATTCTGTGGCCCTCATTAACAAGTCTGTGTCCCTGAGTAATGGTTCTCTGTCCCTAAGTAACTTCTCTCTGTCCCCAATTCTCGTTTCTGTGGCCCTAACTCTGTCCCTGTCCCTAGTACAGAGCGGTCTGCCTCTGTTCAATGACTGCAGGCAAATGAAGATTTCCAAAATGGCCGCTATATATACCTCGACCATTACACAGTGCTGGCTGGCTGGCTGCTGATTGGCTGATGCGATCACATGTCGTTGAGGAATGCATTATGGGGCAGCGCGCCTTGTCTGCGCGCCTTCCCCGACATCCCCGCTCCGTCGCCGCACATGTCAGCCGCCATTTTCGGAAAAATTTCGATTCGCGCGTCCGAATTAGGCTGTTTTTCGGATTCGGCACGAATCGAAATTTTTCCGATATTCGACTCGAATTCCACTTCGGATACTTCGATTCGCTCATCTCTATTAATCATAATTAAATGTGTGTCAATCACAAACCTTCCTCACTGCTATAAATATCTTGCTTGGATTGGTGGTGTGCATAATATATAACATACATAAATATTTACCAGGGAGCTTAGAGAGTGATTTGACACACTTTATTTATCCAAATTGAGTAAATTAAGACTCTAAAGAGCCAAAGTAAAATTCACAGAGGTCATTATTGTAATGACATTTGTTGGTTTCTGAAATAGGGAAAATAATTTCTCTAAAGTTTGCCCCCCAAAATACTAAATTATATGGAAGGACTGAACTCCTTTAAGGGTTTGTAGGCATAATCCAGTGGTTGCCCCTGCACACATGTCTCAGAGAAATAATGGCTCCAGTTGCTCAGCAAAGCATGTGATAAGTATAACGCAAAATCTTAGGTGGCAATCAGGGACCTTGAAAGGTAAACATTCAGTGATAAAGAGTATTTCAATATTTTGACAAGGCACAAGCTTACAGTGATTGTAAAGGCTCATTCATGGAATGCATGAAGGTAAAAAACCTTCTGTGCGCATCATTCCCCCCAGCGCCCCTAATACTCACCTAAGCCCCTCTCGATCCAGCAATGTGCACTGGTGGTTAGCCTGGGACTCTCTCTCCTCATTGGCAGAGACATAAGTGGGAGCCATTGGCTCCTATTGCTGTCAATCACAGCCAGTGAGCCAATGAGAAGAGAGAGGGAGCAGGGCCTTGCCATGGCAAGGTGTGAATGGACACATGGAGCAGCAGGTGCCCCCATAGCAAGCTGCTGCTGTGGAAGCACCCAATAGGAGGATCCAGGCTGCTCGTACAAAACCACTGCACACAGCAGGTAAGTATAGACATGTTTGTTATTTTTTCTAAAAAAATGAAATAAGACTTTACAATCTCTTTAATAATGATACTTTCTATGGAAGTGTGGACATGAACAGCAACAAATACAGTTGACTTGGAAAAGATAGGATAGCTGTAAATAAACCAAAAATACAAATGGTGTGCTTTTTTGCCATCTCAAGTGCTGTAGGATGTTCTAAGGTATTAAAATGTTTACTATAGAATATTGTCTAGAATCTTCTTTGTGTAAACTCTGAAGAAGTTCAGGAGTGGTACATCATTTTAAGGAAAATGTCTCACCCCACAATACTAGTTTAAAATAAGTACATCACAAATGTATCACTTTTAGAACTGCTACTTTTTAACTAAATTGTCACAGCTTTGTGGTATGATTCCTATGTTGTCAGAGAAATGGCAGTGTACATAGAGTATGTGCACTAAACAAAATTCTTCCTCAACAGTAATGGAATTCCATCATGTGATCCAGATGTAAACTAGCAGTCAGCACACCAAATGGTTCTTCCCGTTAATAGGGGTTGATTTTTAGTCCTCATGAACACTGAACGTTTTTGCAGCTGCTGTTTTTGACTTTTGACGTTTCTTTTCTACATCCAGTAAACCCCCCAGCATTCTATCCTATGTGTTCATGCACACATAGACTGTAATCGGCGGTTTTTGACTGGATAAAAAACCCAGGACTAGTGGGTTTCTAGAGGAGATTTTTAGCTGTAAAAATGCTGTAAAGCTGAAAAATGCAGCAAAACGCAGTAAATCACTGCAAACCAGCGGTTTTGGACTTTTTTTGGAACAAAACAAATGCTAAAAAACACAAACGCAATGCAAAAATGCAGAAAAACTCACATGACTTCACACACCTAAGGTTACAGCATTATTAAAACGCCCAGTGTGCATGGAGCCTTAGAAGAAAGCTCAATCATGTGACCTCTCACTCATCCTCTGTCTTCTGCTGCATTAAACAGCAACATTAATTGATGTATTGTACAGTTGCTGTAATTAAACAAAATTGAGGGTTGTAGTTAAATGAGAAAACAATATATTTCAATTTGAAGTGTCTAAACATTTTAGGAAAGATTTCAATTGATCCAAAATACATTCCTCTTTGTAATAAATCCTTTAAATATATTTTGCAATAAGCAGTGAAGAAAAACATATGGGATTTATGTGCAGCAAAACAGGACAATAAAACATTACATTTTGAATTAATTATCATATGAATTGGTATGCCATGGCAAAAATGAATACTGCCCATGATACTTTTTAAAAATGTTCAGGACAAATGTGCAGAGTGTTCCCTTCTTCTTGGTCCAAGTTGTACTGATACACAAAGTTTTAGCAAAATTTAAGTAGGACAAAGGAACTTTAAAAATACTAAAAAAAAAAACTTTTAGGCCTGGTTCACATGGGACTTACTAAAGTGTAAGCCAATATAGGGCCGTGTTTACCTGTACAGGAGTGTACAGGTGATCTGTGCATCCCATGTGGACAGTCCCATTTATGTCAATTGCGACACAGCATCTGCATGAACATAGATGCTACTCCCAATTTGAAATCCATGTGGGTGCAGGTGTGTGTAAGTGCATGTCCCTGAACGTGCACTGTGTGAATTCAGGGACCAGCACGCACATGGATGTCAAATTGGGAGCAGCAGCTTTGTCCATGCAGCCTCTGCTTTCCAATTGACATCAATGGTACTACCTGTACAAGGATCCAGTTTTGAGAAATGATGTCACACAAGTGTGCAATAATCACATTTTTAATGCTCTTTTATTGTGTCTCAGTGTAAACCCATTCTTACTCATTTCTGTCCCATTCCACCAGCATATTTTTCTCAGAAATTGTCCCGCTAAACATTTTGCTAAAACTTTGTGTATCAGTACTGCTTGGGCAAGGATGATGGAAACACCCCGAAAGCTTGTCCCAAAAAAGTAAATGTTAGTTCAAAAAAGACTAGTGTCATGGACAGTAATCAGTTGGTTTTGTTGTAAGTGCACTAATATGGCTACAATCACCTCAAGGTATCTCAGAATTACAGAGTTGTTTAGCCCAAAGTCTTTTTTTGATGTGCAGGATAAAACGTTTGTATTTTCAAACTGATATGACAGTTCTAGTTCTCAAACACAGGTTCTGACATTGTAAACTGATTTAAAAGCCCAGGCTACTGCTCAAAAAAAGAAAAAAAAAAAAACTATCTGTAATGTTCTTTGCGTTTAGTTTTCACAAACTCCAAAGGCTTTCTATGCATAGGCCTGTACTAATATGCCTTTAGACCCTAGTGATTTTACAGATTATACAGCAGAAACACCATAACTTCAGAACAGTAGTAAGTTTGACAAGCCAAATGGGGGGATGACCAACAAAAATTCAGAAACCAGAAACTAGTTAAATCTGTAGTGAAAGAATTTCAATAAACTGGAGGCACATACACGGGGAAACAAGGTAATGTACTACCATCACACAGAAGCAAGTATACTTATACTAATATTATTAGAAATCATTTTATGAACACACATCTTATACACTCCTGACATGTCATAGAGCTGTATATTTTTCCTTATAAAGTGCACAACAGAATCTTTTTTTCCAGACTATCTCCACTCTAATTAAAACTCCATACAGTCCCTTTGAAACAGAACAGACAGGGAGAGGTGGTCAGTCACTCCTATGACTAATTTTGCTGTATATGTAAATTTGAGCTTAAGTTTTTGAGCTCTCTAACCAACAGACAAAATGGTTAACGCCAGCTTGACAAATAAAAAATAGCCTAGCGACTGTTGGCTGTAAATATGAAATGTTCATATTTATCGCGAGATGATTTTTTTTTTCATTTTTAGTACTAAATGTGAAAGAAGAAAATATGCAAAACACTATGTATTCCTTTTAATGTGGTACAATTTTAATTATGATTATATTGAATAACGATCATCAGATATCCCACTAATTCTGTTCCTACAGACTGTAATATCTGAAGTGATGTCAGGTTACTAGACAATAATATGCTGTGTGCTGTATATAAAAAAAAGATTCATGTCCCTTTATTAACAATTGCAATTACAGAATTAGCTAAATGTTTGTATATGTAGCGAAACCTGCCCTCGGTTTGTGATTGGACATTGAAGTAATATAATTTTAACAAATACATAACCTCATTAATTTGTATCCAGACACAAGGCCCTGTCAGCCTACTTTTAAGCAAGCTGTGTGGGAACAAGCAGACTTTCAGGTAAGTATATATCTATGTGTTATATTGGAAAATGGAGGAGCAATGGTGGAAAACTGAAAGAAAGGAAAGTGAAATTTTCTTTTAACCTAAGGCCATAAGCCTTATGTCAATGGCAGTGGGGGGTTTTACACACAATCCCGGAGGCTGTAAAG
Source organism: Staurois parvus (assembly GCF_062004578.1). NCBI lineage: Eukaryota > Metazoa > Chordata > Amphibia > Anura > Ranidae > Staurois > Staurois parvus. The sequence goes on along the minus strand of NW_028318492.1, from coordinate 7,619,509 downwards.
GCAACTTTTGACTGTCAGATGTGCCTGATTGCTTCCACACACATCCTTAAGTGTCAGTCCCCCCATGTGCATGCTTGTCATGTTACTTGGGCTGTGTGCATCCATAGCAGATCCAGGACCAGCATGGCAGATGCTGCCAGGTAGAGGGAGGATTATTAGTGAATGTACTTTTGCTATTCTCCTTTTTCTACCAAAAATCAAAGTGTACAGTGTCACTTCTGGGTATGGGTGTCACTTTCCCCAGCCAGTATGGACAGGGAAGAGGCTAATGGAGCAAATTCTGAACTCTATCAGCTTCATTGGAGAGTAGGTGAGGAAACAGGAATATTTTAGGGAACCTGTCACCAATGTAATGAAAAATAAAGTTTAGTGGATTTTTTTTTTAAAGTGTAAAAAAAAATAGTTACACTAAAGCACTTAAACCCCCCTAAAAATGTTGAAACCCCACCGCAGCCCATGCATGTACAAACATACAGTGTACATGTATGCACCGAGGAAGTGCCTTCGCACATAAATGTTGATTGTGATACAAATGTTATATATCTCCACACATGCCAGAGTGAGAACAATAATTCTAGGCCCATTAACCATAGTTAACTCCAAGTGGATTAGCTGCAAGGGCTAATATTCACTTGCCTACTGGGCACTTATACCCTCTTACTGCCCAGGCCAATTTTCAGGTTTCAGCGCTCTCACACTTTGAATGACAATTGCGCGGTCATGCAACATTGTACCCATATGAAATTTGTATTATTTTATTCACACAAATAGAGCTTTCTTTTGGTAGTATTTAATCACTACTGGGTGTTTTATTTTTTAACAAAAAAAAGAGCAAAACATTTAAAAAAAAAGTTTTTCTTTGTTTCTATTATAAAAATGTTGCAAACAGGTAATTTTTCTCCTTCACTGATGTGCATTGACAAGGCTGCACTGATACACAGCACTGATGGGCACTTCTAGTCAGCACTGATGGGCACTGATGAGGCAGCACTGGTGGGCATTGATGAGGAGGCACTGATGATGCTGCACTGATATGTAGCAATGATGGGCACTGATAGGCGGCGCTGATGGGTACTGATAGGAGGCCCTGATGAGCGACACTGAAAGGCGGTGCTGACTGGTGGCACTGACTGACAGTACTGACAGGCGAAACTGCTGGGTGGCACTGCTGGATACTGATGGGTAGCACTACTGGGCACTGGTGGGAGGAACTGCTGGGTGGCACTGCTGGGCAGCACTGATGAGTGGCACTGGTGGGAGGCACTGCTGGGCAATGGTGGGTAGTACTGCTGGGCACTGGTGGGAGGCATTGCTCGGTGGCACTGCTGGGCAGCACTCATGAGTGGCACTGATGGGTGGCACTGCTGGGCACTAATGGGTAGCACTGCTGGGCACTGGTGGGAGGCACTGCTGGGCAATGGTGGGTATCACTGCTGGGCACTGGTGGGAGGCATTGCTGGGTGGCACTGCTGGGCAGCACTGATGAGTGGCACTGATGGGTGACACTGCTGGGCACTGATGGGTAGCACTGCTGGGCACTGGTGGGAGGCACTGATGGGCAATGGTGGGTGGCAATGCTGGGTGGCACTTCTGGGCACTGAACATCAGGGCAGTGATAATCAGGGCAGTGATCATCAGTGCCATGATGATCAGTGCTGATCTGCTCTGTGACAGTTGCCAGTTATCGGCAGTACTTTCCTCATGCTGTGATAGTGTGAGGAAAGTGAAGCCTATAAGCAACTGTATTTACTCGGTGATCTTCTGTGTCATTAGACACACCTGATCACGTGGTAAAAGAGCTCTGTGATTGGCTTTTTACCTTATCATGTGATCAGCTGTGTCCGTAGCACACAGCGATCATAGAAATCACCGGTTGCGTGCTGCTGGGGGTGCGTGGGAGGGCGCGTTCTGGAAGGAGGTCATATGATGCCCTCCCAGAACTGGACAACCGTGATGTAGCCGTCATTCGACTATAGTGCGGTTGGCAAGTTGTTAACGTGTTAAGGAAAATATAGGGTACCAAAGTTTGTTCTTGGTTTCAGAAGTGCACACAGTTTAAGCCTCAACATGGTATACATTTTTTCATCTTTAATTTTTTACCAAAAAATTGGGTAATATATTGTGTTTATATTGTGTTTTCATAAACTGTTGTGCTAATATCATATGATATGAAGAAATTATAACAACCATTGTTATTTTCTCTATGGTTTCAGAAAATATGCAATGTTTGGGATTTTTTTAACTAATCATCGGGCCTATAATGATTTTTTAAACATGTGTACAAAAAATGTAATAATTGTTCTGGCAGCAAAAGAGTGTACAAAATATTAATTTACAGTACGTATTTCAACCACACTTGTATTTTGTGCTTTTAGCAAAAGAGAAACATCCAGTGGTTTAGATAGCAAAAGAGAAAAACAGCCATTGCCTTGTATGAATATTTTTGTGAAGGAACAAAAGTACATTTTAAGAAAGAAATGCAGATAATAAAATGTCAGTAGTATGAGACATAATAAGAAGGATTTAGGATAAGTTGCTTTATAGCTTTATAATGCATTCCACACAATAAGAATTCCTAATGTGACAAGTTACAGAAGGATTGTCTTCATCAGCTGTCTATGTCCTGAAGGTAATTCACTATACTGCTCAAATACCAGTTATGATGGCACAGTTTTGTATACTGTGAATTTGAAATAATTCAGCACTGAGGCAATAACTGTCTAAAGGAATTCAAATATAGAAAATCTATAGACCCAACAAAAATAAAATAAACGTTTTATTAGCAATCCCCAAGATAAGGTCACCTGAACGCAGCCACACTCAACTTGAAGGCTTTGGGTTTTTTTTTTATTAAAGGATAAGTTCACATTTTGAAAATGTTACGTTTCACCTGTCTTTAGGGTGGAACATTTAACATGTTCCAGCATCAGCAGCCTCTCCTCCCCCCCCCATTTCCCCCCTACCTGTGACAGCGAGTAGGGGATCCTCTCCCTGCACTCTGGCTGTCACAATATGAAAACAGGAAGGCTCCACCCCCCTGATCGAATCATTCATTCACAGTTTCCTGTGAATGAATATACTACAAATAGCCATTGTGGTTGATGGCTTGTAGTTTCCAATGAACTACGAGGGTGCTGCTGAGCACTCTCCCTTCTGCTCCCAAGCCAACTGATCGTCTTTTTGTAATGTAATCTCTGCAATCTTCTGGAGCCTAAGAGGACCCTGCTGCTGGTCATCCAATAGGAGATGTCCATGTCACCCAGGCAGTGACGTGGACACCTGGTGTATCTGGTGGTTAGAGATTTATGCAAGTAAACAGGGGTTTTAGCTTGTTTTCTTTAACTAAATCAGTGATTATTTGGGGGTAGTGGACAATAGGGGCAATAGATGTGTGTATTGGGCAGGAGGTTATTGCTAGAAATGATCCAGTTGCCCGGTGCCCTATAGCAGAAATACTGTTACAGGATGGCACGGCTACACAAACTCACGTATACATATGTGAATTGCATTTCCAGGAAGGGGCCTACTGAGCGTCCTACCTGCGCCGCCATTGGTGGCTATGGATGTCAATCACCAAGTCCCAGCTGGAGATTCTCCGCTGGCACACGGCGATCGCCAAGCAACACTGACAGGGGATTGACCTGTGTGTAAACAACACAGGTCTCTCTCCTGCCAGTAGTAGCATGCTGCTGTGTATTTCTCTGCTGTGCAAGTAAAACACACACAGTACATGTTGTAAAACAGCACAGCACACAGTTAACCCTTTGATCGCGCCAGATGTTTACACCTTCCTGCCCAGTGTCATTAGTACAGTGTCAGTGCTTTTTATTAGCACTGATCACTGTATTGTCATTGGGATGTCAGTGGCAGTTAGTCAGTTTCCACCAAGAGTCAGAATGTCCGCAGCAGTCCCATTTGTAGATGCTATAAGTTTCACATAAACCAATTAATTTATATGTTTTGGGATTGTTTTTAGCATAGACATGTAGCAGAATACATTTTGGCCTAAATTTATGATGAAAGTTTATTTTTTTAAACTGTTTTACTGGATATGTTTTATAGCAAAAAGTCAAAAATTATTTTTTTCCTCAAATTGTCGGACTTTTTGGTTTATAGCGCAAAAAAAAACAAAAAAATGCACAGGTGATCAAATACCACTGAAAGAAATCTCTATTTGTGGGGAAAAAAAGGAAATCAATTTCATTGGATGCAGCATAGGATGACCGACCAATTGTCAGTTAAAGTAACGCAGCGCCGTATCACAAAAAATGGCCTGGTCAGGAAGTAAATCCTATGGAGGGCAAGTGGTTAAAGGAAAAATGATAATATACTGAGAGGCAGCAACAAAGAAGAAAATGTATGTAGCAAGACTAAATATTGCATAGATAATCTATTGGGCAGAAATGAACCAATGACAATTTATGCAGCACTTTACATTCACATCAGTTTCTGCCCTGAGGGCTGGTTCACATCATGCCAGCATCTGAATCACACAGGAACGTGCTGTGCATTCCTGTGCAATACAAACTGCATTCACTACATTTGCAATCTGCAGCAGGTGTCAATAAAAAATTATCTACACCCCAAACCTAGGTCATAAATGCAGTGCATTTGCTGGCACCTGCCCTCTCCGGATCACATCACTTTTGTACTATGCAATTCAGTTGCAGTGCATTTTAAAAAGTAGTGCAGGCATTACATTTGGTGTGGCGTGGTGCAGTGCAATTTCAGAGCATTCAAAATAAATGGGCTGAAATTGCACCAGACAGAACCGCATATGAGTAACAGGACATAGGAGTGCATGGCAAGTTACTGTGCTTTTCAGATGTGTGCATGGTGTGAAATGGCCCTCAAGGTGTTAAAATTCTAAGGTCTCTACCTCACATACTATGGACATCAATTTATCAATATCTCTTTGGTGGGCAGGAGGAAACCCACACAAGCACAGTATTAACATGCAAACAGTACCCTGGCTGGGATTTGAACTGGGGACCCTAGTGCTGCAAAGGAAAAGTACTAACCACTAAGCCCCTGTGCTGTCTATATCACTCCTTTATATCTAATTAGTAAACATAGTTTGTCATCTTCTCATTACTCCTGTAATCACAGCTTGCCAGATTATCATGCAGAAAATATAACGATCCTCACAATTTGTCAATGACAAACTGTTTTCTGAAAGGTCGCTTTTCATGTATGCTCAATAACAATAAAGTAGATGACAAATGACATGTTTGTTATATTTGGAGAAAAAAGAACAAAGAAATGTCTTCAAGAAAAACCTCAAGCAGACACTTAAAAGAAAAGCAATTTTTTTTCCAATTCTACAGGAGGCTTACAAATATATTATATACATGGAACCAAATATTCAATAAGTACTAACATGTTGAAATGTATTAGAGAAGAACATGCAGAGTATGTATTAATACAGTAATGCATTACAAACAGAAATTAGCTTTTATATGTTTGTTTATTTTAAGTGTCTGAAAACAATTCATGGTTGGCTGGCTGAGCATTGCACACCACTGCTCTTTATACTAAAGGGTTTAATTCCCACATAAACTTTTTTCTTAGTAGGAAGAAGGAACAAGCAAAATAGGTATTTTAATTTTTTATGTGTTTTGTATGTCTGTGTATCAAATATTATAACACAGTTAAAGCTTAATTCCAATCAGCACTAAAATATTATGATAAAAAAGTAAAAATACGAGCGCTAGGTAACAAGCCGCTTGCATCAAGGTGAAACCTCGGACCCTCTAAATAAACATATAATGCAGAAATGCAGCGCTAAAAAGAACTTATAAAGTGAGAAAATAAGTGCAGGCGCTAAAAAGCGCTAAAAGTGATATATTATGCAGTCGTATCGTCTAAACATGACGTATCAGTATGGTGTACACATACGTAAAGCGAAAAATGAAATAAAGTGACTTTAGTGATTCATAAATAACATGAAGTCCAAATGAAGAGATGATAAATATTGGTGAATTCTGTGACTAAGTGACTGGAAGATGATATATACTATTGCACTAACCAGAAGCGCAATATAAAAGCGCATTTGTGTATAATTATCCCGTCGTGGTCATCTGGATGTGGATGGGGATGTTTAGAATCATCTGGCACACATCAGCATACAAGGTGATCAGCAGACCTCACACACAGACTCCAGGGACATCACGTTCGATATCGTTGACCAATTGGATGGGAACATAGTGGGTATATTGCAGGACTCCACCTTGGGGGCTCGTTAAATAACAAGCCAAAGAAAAAATTCTTGATAGTGCAGTATTTTTAATATGAATTTGGTATAGCAAAAGGAATGCACTCACGTCTGGAAAAAACACATAAGAAAAATGGCCGCCAGCCTTCCTCTCAGCCTGTGCGGCGTGACGTCAGCAGCTGGGCTTCAGCCCCTTGTGCCCTCATAAGATACTAAACGTTTCTATCCAAGAAAAGGAGGAGGTAGGGGTTGGGGGAGTTGGGGGGTGTAAAATGTGAAAAAAAATGCTAACTGTTTTTTTAACTTTAAATGTCAGTTTGCTTTAGCTAGTGTTTATACAATTGAAATCCCTTAACAAACAATTGCATGTACATTGATGTTTTATCTGGGAAAACTCTATGGGCAAGATCAGATAGCTGAACCTTCAATACAGCCATGTCTGCAGACTAACAATTTCACCTAATTTTAGGCTGAATTTGAAATACAAATTTCCCTTTGGAGCTTGTTTGGCTTGAAGATGTTCATTTTATCCATGTCTAAGACAAGTAATGGTTCCTATAACAAATGAGTGGACACAAAATACTAAATGATGGAGAGAAATCGAACACTACATGTTTAAAAGTAAATGTTAAATATCGGGACAGTCATGGCTGTCATAAGATAATTGCACGCCATGACTTTTTGCCTTTATATGTGTATGTTTACAAACCAGGGGTCACGTTCAGTAGAAGGGACTCTAGGGTCACATAGAAGCTTTTCACGTGAATGATTTTTATTTTCAAAAGTGTGATTTAAAAAAATAACTGTGAGTTGATGCTTGCTATGCCACTAGTGTGGAAGTAAAAAGGAATTACTCATACTATTAAACGTGCAATTGGTAATGCAATATTGTCTTGTTGAATAGAATTGCAGCTCTCCTGTGACCCTACAGGTTTCTCCAAGAACTGTATGATACTAAAATAAAATTGTAAGCTCTGATAAAAAAAAAATACCTGATTTAATGAGTTATGATAAAACAGCAGTGAAATTACATTGTTGCAAAACTTCTTGGCCCAGCATATGCTAGCAGTCAACACACGCTTTTGGGGATCTGCTTAAATGGAGAAAGACTTTATTGTACTGCTGAGCAGTATTATTTGCATATCTTAGCCAGAAGACTGTCAGCCTTTGGGCACATGCCAGTTTTTGGAAATACAAATGTGTTTTGTGTTTATTACTGCTTGTTATCTTAAATATCTTTTTATTTTTGAAACAAGAAATCAATGTAATAGAATTATGATGACAGTTTTAGTTGATGGGCAACAGTCAATATGTATAGAATGTCAGTAAGCAAGCAATTTATTTTTGAGCATTGCTGATATCATGTATAGTATAATGAGTGAAATGAAGTATAAGAAATAATTTATGTTCTGTACTATGCCACTGAAACACACTATCTAAAACTTTGACAGAATAAAAAAAACACATATTATGATGATAATAAAATATATCAGAGAGATGTGATAAAAGAATTGGTGAGGTTCTCACTAACCAGGCACTGTTTATTTCAGCAAATGCCAGCCTTCATTGTTGCATTCTTTTGGCAGAGATAAGAGCTGAAAATCCTGACCAAACATATTCAGCTAAGGCCAAATTTGGAAAAACAGGTCTAATGCTGCTTTTAGGGCTGTGAATCTAAAGTTCCTTCAGCTCCATTGCTAGTGACATCACCTCCCTGGGAGCAATATAAGGTTTACTTTCCTGAAGGCCATTACTTAACAATTCTGTTAGCTTATAAACAAGGAATATGGAGAGCTAATTTACTCAATAGGCTCAGATGGAGTCAGAGATCCCTTTATCTCTATTTCCCAAAACTCCCTGGTCTCCTGAATACACCCAAGGCTTCCCTACTTCAGTAGCTTAGAGAGGCCACATCTGATGAAGCAGAGGTAGCTAGGCAAGTGATATGAAGTTAAAGGCCATCCACTGTCAGAATTGGCATGCAGGCAGGGATTGAATACTACACAGCTTCTCCAGAAGACTCAGCTACTGTCCCCAACTGTTACCAGAGTACTCCATTTCCTGTGGGATGGTCTTTTATGCTTGGATCTTAATCCCTCCAGCTGTTCACCTGTGTTATCAAAGCTGCTTTGCATTCCATTGAGACAGATGCTGTTTTTGAGATAACACAGGTAGCTGTTTGCATTCTGAACTGTTTAAAAGAAGTAATAATTCGCTGATGGACTATCTGTACCTATAGAGACTTACAGAGATTAGGCTGTGGTACTCTGATGACCTAAACATCACTGTGAGAAGTCCATGCTTGTGAAGCATTTATAATTTGTCTTGTATTATTCAGCAATGTATGCATTTTCTTTGCCACCCTGAACCTGTTTTGAATAATTACTTTCCTGCATATGTTTTGTAAACAAAAGTTACAGTTAGTCTTTGTATGCTCTTTTATTCCATTCCCATATTTGTTTAACATGTCCCCTATTCTGTGATGAGTTCACATAGTTCTTTAAAAAAACGTTATCAACACAGACCAATTAAAAATCCAGGTATATCTCACTCATAGTCCCATTAAATAAATATATGAGTACTTAGTTAATATCTTTGAAAACACCACAGAGATATGTTTTTCAAAAGAAAGGTTGAGAAACAGTTGGAAGACCAGCTGTTGGCTCAATTACCTGCAGAAATGTTCCCCAGATTGATAATAAATCAGCGTAACAATTTTGTGAAGGTAAGATAAGTATGATTGTTTCAGAAGATATATAACCTTGCTCTGAACCATCTTATTTCAGTGTTTACATTTCAATGGCTTCTATTGCTGCTTAGAGATCACTTCCATATAAGCTCATACATCCTTTTGCAAGAGCTGCTTCTGAAAGCATTCTTCTACCACTGCTAAATGGCTGTAGTTTAATTTCATATGTTAAGCAGTATACCAGTACGCATTTAACACAAATAAATTAAACTTGTATTTTCCACTAGTCTTTGTGCCAAATTTAGTCTTAAACGTAATACCTCAAAAGTGTCTTGAAGTTTTCTTGACATATTAAATGAAAGAACAGTGTAGACCAATTCACTGGTTTAAAATGCAATCAGGTAATGGAATACACGTGATTCAAATGCAATAATACAATCAAATCTTCAGTTGCCTATACCTCACACTGACCTCTTGCCACCCGCATAATGAGGGTGGGCTTTAAAGTGGTTTTAAACCTCCGACACGAAATATGAACAAAGCATATCCCTCTATAGTGTGCACTTGTCTCAATTGAGAGCGCTAAGTGTCATTTCTTTTTGCTGCCTCATTCTGACATGTTTTTCTGACACCAAGAGAAACATGTAGACAGGAAAGGAACCTCCAGCAGATTGACAGCATCAGCTCTGTTCCTGTGAGCTGTTTGGAGGGGGGTGTCTCTTCCCTCCAATCAGCTCTCACAGCTCTCCTCACTGAGCTTTGCAGTGTGTGATTTCAGCTTTCCCCTTTTTTCTGAACTCTCAGACAAGCTTTATAAAGCCAGCACTTGGAATGGATATAGAGAAGAGAATACAGCAGATAAACAGGTACAACTTATGCAGGCGGCCAGTCACCTCACTGGGTATATGTAAGGGTTTACAACCACTTTAAGATGCACATATGCATTCTGGGGCAGCAGAGTTTTCTGTGCTGAGATTACGTTCACTGCATGCTCCCAACACAGTGACCAAGCTGTCAAAAACATCTTTTAATCTCTACTAATGCTCCTGTGACCACTGAGATCTGATTCACTACACTTGATCTTTGACTGGTACAATGTTGTGTCTCTTATATTACTGACCTTGTTTTAATGGACATCATCAGCGGGATCAACCTATAGTTTGCATCCAGCAGCTTGGAACATTACTATATTTAGGAAGCCGAAGAGAATGTAGGTAAGGAGTGCCTCAATAGGAGGCTAAATCTAATAAAAACATAGCTAGGAATATAAACCAAAGAAAATTCTTAAATCACAGTATATCTAATTCTATAACAGCCCATGCAACTACCACAGGATAGCATATGATCAGGTACTAATTGCTTGGCTATCTCTGGCGTCAATGATTTCTGAGTCACTGATGTTGAACAAGTACAAGATCAAAAAGAAAACAGAACTCCTAATATGTGTTCTGGTTCTACGTCAGCGAGATATATCAGCAATGGCAGTCTCCTTGCCTCTGTTAATGCAGTTTTTCCAAAGTGTATCCTTAGCTGAACACTTCTTTATATATATATATATATATATATATATATATAAATATTTTAAACAAATAAACACAAGCAGCAAAAGGTATTCAAAGATGTTTGAAATATTAAAAAGTATTCAGAAATTTTCCAGATCACATAATGTATAGATACTTTTTCGTGACAAGCCATCCTATTCTACTAATAACTAAGAAAATACCGGACTTTTAATATATATTAGAAATAAAGTTAGGATTGGAACGTGATGCATCTTTCCATTTTTTCCCACACTTTTTCAAAACTTTTGGGAGGCATTGTGTTGAGCATTAGTATATTTCTCAAACATTATGTTTATCCATTTCCCAGATACAGTCCCCAAGGGTGAGAGGGTTGGATGAAACCCAACAAAATGCTATCAACTTATGAGCTATAAAGAGTGATTTCACAATGGCCACTACCTGGTCATCATCCAGGTTATTAGAGTTTACATACCACAAAAGGCATAGAACAGAATCTGGAGTCAACGCAATAACCATGATGCCATGATGAGAAAAATCAGCTATGCCAGTCTCCTTGCCACTGTCAATACAGTTTTTTTCAGAGTGTATCCGTAGCCAAACATTTCTTTTTTTTTTCACATTTTCAACAGAGCATGGAAGTAGCAACACCTGTTCTGGTGACATCTGTTTGTGAGGATTTTCCCTCACTTTGTCTCCTTCTGTTTCTTGTTTCTAGGACAGAGGAAGAAAAGGGAAATCTTCCCAATGAGACAGATACAACAAAACCTGACAAGGTTTTTAACCCTTCCATGCTACTGACTATTGATATGCTTTAAGGGTTGTAAAATCAAGATTGGTGGCAATCTCATGACAATGAAATGCCTCTAACCTTAGCAGAAATCTGAAATGCAATATCTTAAAAAGTATAGAATATCCTATATTTTACAGTCAATATATAATTAAATAGTTTAAATGGTTATTTTGTATAACATACTGTATTTTTGACCTTTCATTTCCATTCAAGCATGAAAGAGATAATAATAACCATATACAGGTAACTGCCTATAAATGCCCTCTATGTACTTTATGTATTTATTTATGTATTTAACTGTAACATGGGAGCTATACATGGTATTATTGTCTAAACAGCAATATGACCCTAAAGGCTTCAGTAATTGCGAGCTTTCAAAAGAATGAAAAAGCTTTTTTCCCCATTGGCAGAATAACCTGCATTTGCAATGCAATATGCAGCATGTAACTGTAATATACAGTTAAGTGTTTCTCAGTAGGCATCGATAAATTAAACCAGCTGCTTCTACCACCAGTGTCACCGCTGGGGACTGCACTCACTGATAGGATTTGACCCTCAAAAATGATACCAAGGAAGGTCAAATAGTGCTTATATCACTGGTCTTATGCTGCTTATACTGCAGTCCAGGAGCCAGCACTATAGAGGGTGAAGCACAATTTATTGATTTCCCTTGCTCTGATTCTTCAAGTGCACAACTTGAGAATCAGGATGAGGAAAATTGGAAGTAGTTGGTGGATTGCTCAATTGGAGTTTTTTGCGCAGAGCACTAGTCACGTTCTTACAGAAGATTTGTTGATGACACATTTTTGCACATAACCACTTTGAAGACTTAAATTACACTTTACAAAGACATTTTGCATTTTTATGTTCTTTATATTTGCACTTTATATAGACTTTTTGCACCATTTCTAACGCTATACAGGATATGTAATATAGAGACATATGAAATAATGATATATTCTTATCCTATTTATTAATCTGAAGGTAAAGACACAAATGTGGGGATATTTTAACATTTTCTTTGCACACTATTTGATGTGCATAGGAGATTTTAAATTTTTTTTAAAGCAAATGCACTTTTTTTGTGATTGACAGTTGTACATTATATTGTATTTTTGGGTTTATGTTTATAGGGTAAGCACAGCTCTTTTTGTTTATATTGATATTGTATGGTTTATGAGTTCATATATAATACTTGTGACCTATCCATAACCAAACTTACCTTTGCGCAGGCTGCCTATTAGCTTGTTTCTTTAATGGTTATTGAAAGTTTTGATTGTGATTGCTTAGTAAGAACCATAGTACTGAGCAAGCAGTTAAGAACTCTATTACTGATACAGAGATCCCTCTTCAGTGTTTGGTGCTGGCTTTTGAGTTGTGTTAATAAAATCTATAGCTGGAAGAATCAATTTTCATAAATGTACTGACTGAGTATTCCAATGTAGTTTAGATTTTACATCCTTCAAGAACTGTTGACTGGGAGAACCCAGTGTGTGAGTTTGGCCTGCTATTGCTTGTTAAGCAATAAAGCACAAGCTCCTATGTTTGAGCCCAAAGAAATGTGTGATAACCCCTGCTGAGGATGTGTTAGTCAGACAGGAATAAGAAATAATTATTCATATGATTGATAAATCAGTAGGAATATTTAGATTGGGGATGAAAGCATTACAAGGAATTACCTTTGGCTTTGAAGAAAAGTAAAAAAAAAAGCAATTAAAAATGAATGGAAAATGAGAGAATAAAACTAGAACATATTGTAAAGATCAGTGTCTAAAAATATAAATGCAATAAAGTCTGATCTTTTGGTTTACATAATAAAAAGGTTGTGAACAGTTTGTTACATTTTCCAAGGACATGCAGTTGCTAGGCAGGTAAATAAAAGCATACTAGGAACATTTTTTTCCCATCAGGCAGAGCAGACAACAGACTTCATTGCGACATGACCAGTGGACATTAACAAAACACTGTTGTGCTTTAAATAATGATAGTGCATGCATGTACGGAACCAAAGTGGTTCTGCAGTACAGCTGCTCAACCTTGACAGTCAGGGGAATTATCCAAGCATAAACCAGGGATGTCCTTTAATACACATACTGTATGCTTGGGTGTTTAGCCATATGTCTTACAACTTAAGAATTTTATTAATTAGTTGGCCTTGTTAGTAGTGACCCTTGATGAGTCAAACCCTGGCAGATTTGCTTATCCCTGGTTGCTACATATTAAGTGGTATAATACATACTGTATACAGTCAGGTCCATAAATATTGGGACATCAACACAATTTTAACATTTTTGGCTCTATACGCCACCACAATGGATTTGAAATTAAACAAACAAGATGTGCTTTAACTGCAGATTGGCAGCTTTAATTTGAGGGTATTTACATCCAAATCAGGTGAACAGTGTAGGAATTACAACAGTTTGCATATGTGCCTCCCACTTGGTAAGGGACCAAAAGTAATGGGACAAGTGGCTTCTCAGCTGTTCCATGGCCAGGCGTGTGTTATTCCCTCATTATCCTAATTACAATGAGCAGATAAAAGGTCCAGAGTTCATTTCAAGTGTGCTATTTGCATTTGGAATCTGTTGCTGTCAACTCTCAAGATGAGATCCAAAGAGCTGTCACTATCAGTGAAGCAAGCCATCATTAGGCTAAAAAAACAAAACAAACCCATCAGAGAGATAGCAAAAACATTAGGCGTGGCCAAAACAACTGTTTGGAACATTCTTAAAAAGAAGGAACGCACCGGTGAGCTCAGCAACACCAAAAGACCCGGAAGACCACGGAAAACAACTGTGGTGGATGACCAAAGAATTCTTTCCCTGGTGAAGAAAACACCCTTCACAACAGTTGGCCAGATCAAGAACACTCTCCAGGAGGTAGGTGTATGTGTGTCAAAGTCAACAATCAAGAGAAGACTTCACCAGAGTAAATACAGAGGGTTCACCACAAGATGTAAACCATTGGTGAGCCTCAAAAACAGGAAGGCCAGATTAGAGTTTGCCAAACAACATCTAAAAAAGCCTTCACAGTTCTGGAACAACATTCTATGGACAGATGAGACCAACATCAACTTGTACCAGAGTGATGGGAAGAGAAGAGTATGGAGAAGGAAAGGAACTGCTCATGATCCTAAGCATACCACCTCATCAGTGAAGCATGGTGGTGGTAGTGTCATGGCGTGGGCATGTATGGCTGTCAGTGGAACTGGTTCTCTTGTATTTATTGATGATGTGACTGCTGACAAAAGCAGCCGGATGAATTCTGAAGTGTTTCGGGAATATTATCTGCTCATATTCAGCCAAATGCTTCAGAACTCATTGGATGCCGCTTCGCAGTGCAGATGGAAAATGACCCAAAGGAAACTGCAAAAGCAACCAAAGAGTTTTTAAGGGAAAGAAGTGGAATGTTCTGCAATGGCCAAGTCAATCACCTGACCTGAAACCGATTGAGCATGCATTTCACTTGCTGAAGACAAAACTGATGGGAAAATGCCCCAAGAACAAGCAGGAATTGAAGACAGTTGCAGTAGAGGCCTGGCAGAGCATCACCAGGGATGAAACCCAGCATCTGGGGATGTCTATGTGTTCCAGACTTCAGGCTGTAATTGACTGCAAAGGATTTGTAACCAAGTATTAAAAATAAAAGTTTGATTTATGAATATTATTCTGTCCCATTACTTTTGGTCCCTTAACAAGTGGGAGGCACATATGCAAACTGTTGTAATTCCTACACCGTTCACCTGATTTGGATGTAAATACCCTCATATTAAAGCTGACAGTCTGCAGTTAAAGCACATCTTGTTCGTTTCATTTCAAATCCATTGTGGTGGTGCATAGAGCCAAAAATGTTATAATTGTGTCCATGTCCCAATATTTATGGACCTGACTTTATATCTTCATTTAATTTGTTTTCATTCTGAACCTACTTGTTCTTGTGGAACTATGGGGTTTAACCCTTTGAGGACCGTAAGATTTTGGAACGCCAAAAGAATCAATTTTTTTGTTTTTAAAGTTCGTACACTTCAGTTGCTGTAACTAAGCCATTTCATCAAATAATTGGCAAAAAGCTAGATCCATTTGTTGTTTGTTGATAAGAACTAATATTTTGACTCAAACCCAAAAAAAAGTTCTTAATCAGATGATACACGCAATTAAAAACATGGGACAAATACGTCCCTTGGTCCTCAAAGGGTTAACAACACAAAGAGCTCAAGGTTATGTAGTATTTGAGCTACTGACATAACAACCAATGCAACTGTTCTGGGGCTTCCAGGTAATGGAAGATAATGCAAGACCTCCTTCAGCTACACTACAAGCTTCCTTGTTGTCAAGGTTTACTGTTATCACAACTGTACACTACCTATAAATCAGAGCTATTCTGACATTTCCTGCTATGGGACTTTTAATGCAATAAGTCATTACTTAATACTAAACCCAAAACCAAAAATATATTATATTGCAGATTATGAATTCTTAGATGTGGTGGCTGCATTAATTGTTTTGATCTGGCCAGTAAGTCCATTATTTTTCAACTTCCATGACCTAGCTCTCCATCAAAAGTTGTATTTAGAGGGTTGAGATAAACCATTTAACACTGGTAGGGGTGCTTACAATGGTCAGCTTTATTCATTTATACAAAACATTTATCCCAAGAGGAAAATAAACTGTCTCGGTAACTGCTTAAAAACGGTTCATTAGAGTTTGGATTTAAAGTGGATTTAAAGTGTTACTAAACCCAGGACCCTGCATTCACTATACCTGGTCTCCCACAGTACACACAACATGTAAATGCAATTATTTTAGTAAATATAAACTGCTAAATATCTTTTCGCATCAACAGTTAGAGCAGTCTTGTGACATCAGCTGAAGGAGGAGTTTTCTTTCTGTTCTAGGAGGATGCAAAACCCCCAACCCTCTGTCTGGTCCATGCTGATTGGCCCTGTGCTGATCACATGCACCCTCCCAAGAAAAAAAAAAACCTCTCTAGCTATACGCACTAAACTGAGCATGTGCATGTGGCTACGGGTTCAGTCTGTCTTATCAGATGGACATTTGAACAAGAGGAGGGGCAGAGAAGACAGGATCAAACAGCCTTTTTACACATTGCAGAGGATTAACCCCTTAGGTTCCACAGTGAGTTGAATAGGAACACATTTTATTTTTTACAGTCAGGTTTCTTTAACTGAAATCATTTGCAGATCAAAGCCAACAATGTGCTTGGTGATGTAACACATAGGTTGGAGCTTGCTAGCATAGGCCTATATGCTGGAAGTTACTGGCTGGCTCACTGAAATCAGAGCCATAGGAAGCAATTTGTACATTGATGCAAGTTTTTATGTGCGTGATCTGGAGTTGTGTTATGTGTTTTAATGTTCTTTAATAAAAGGTTTCAAAAATGATTTTTACACTTTGTGCCACTTTACGCTGAGAAGACACCAAGAGAAACTGATGAAAGGACACAGCACCAGTGTACCAACCCCCTTAAGGGGAAAAGCACAAGTGACCTTGCTAAATTATTTTAGTTTAAGTTCCTAATAATGTGGTGAGTTTCTGTTTTATTGTGGGAATTAAAACTTGAAGTTGGTGTTTGTGTGTGGACACCCTGGGCATCATTTCTATTCAGTGTGGACTCACAAGCATATAAATTGGACTGTTATCTTATATGGATACTATTTTGTTTCATGGTTTTTTACCTTAATGTGTTTATTACAAAGTATGATTTACACTAGAGGTGCTTTGTATTGATACATATTGGGTCAGTGGCATCACCTAGCGTTCCCAGCAGTAAATGCAGATAACTGAAAATATGGACCATACAATTTAGCAACAAGAGGACAATGTGAACAGAACAGCATGACAGGGTGACAGGTCATCTTGGTTGATGTGGATTACCTCACTGGATGCTGTGATTGATGTGGTTTACCCCCACTGGATTGAAAGATTGACACTGGGTTTACAGTTGTGGCCAAAATTATTCAACCCCCACTGAAATTGAGTGTTTTGGCCAGTTTGACATTGCTTTTGATCATTCAGTCATCTTGCTTACATTTACATTAAAGAGGCACTTGTAGGTCAGACAAATATAACATAACAGTTATAATGAAATAACCACAAATGTCTTTTCTGTGCTCACAGCATTATCAGTTTTATTCAACCCCCAAGTGACATTCAATCTTAGTACTTAGTACAGCATCCTTTTACAGTTATAACAGCTTTTAAACGTGAAGCATAGCTTGACACAAGTGTCTTGCAGCGATCTACGGGTATCTTCGCCCATTCTTCATGGGCAAAGGCCTCCAGTTCAGTCACATTCTTAGGCTTGCGCACTGCAACTGCTTTCTTTAAGTCCCACCAGAGGTTCTCAATCGGATTTAAGTCTGGTGACTGCGATGGCCACTCCAAAATGTTCCAGCCTTTCCTCTGCAACCATGCTCTAGTGGACTTGGAGGTATGCTTGGGATCATTGTCCTGTTGAAAGGTCCAACGTCTCCCAAGCCTCAGGTGTGTGACGGACTGCATCACGTTTCCATCCAATATCTCCTGGTACTGAAGAGAATTCATGGTACCTTGCACACGCTGAAGCTTCCCTGTACCTGCAGAAGCAAAACAGCCCCAAAGCATGATTGACCCTCCACCATGCTTCACAGTAGGCAAGGTGTTCTTTTCATCATAGGCCTTGTTCTTCCTCCTCCAAACATAGCGTTGATCCATGGGCCCAAACAGTTCTAATTTTGTTTCATCAGTCCACAGAACACTATCCCACAACTTTTGTGGTTTGTCCACATGGCTTTTGGCATACTGCAGTCGACTCTTCTTATTCTTTGGAGACAGCAAGGGGGTACGCCTGGGAGTTCTGGCACGGAGGCCTTCATTACGCAGTGTGCGTCTTATTGTCTGGGCTGAAACTTCTGTACCCACATCTGACAAATCTTTTCTCAGTTCCTCAGCAGTCACACGGGGACTTCTCTCCACTCTACGCTTCAGGTAGCGCACAGCAGTCGAAGTCAGCATCTTCTTTCTGCCACGACCAGGTAGCGTTTCAACAGTGCCCTTTGCCTTGAATTTGCGAATGATGCTTCCTAAGGTGTCTCTTGGTATGTTTAACATCTTTGCAATCTTCTTATAGCCATTGCCCTTCCTGTGAAGAGAAATCACCTCTTCTCTTGTCTTCCTGGACCATTCTCTTGCCTTCACCATGTTTGTAACCACACCAGTAAATGTCTAGAAGGAGCTGAGTATCACAGTCATTTTAAAGCTGCCTAATTGGTGCTTATTATGCTTGATTGCTGCTCGGTGACATCCACAGGTGTTTTCAATACCTGATGGAAAGCACCTGTATGAACCTCTGTTCTTCAGAGTGGTAGTCTTTAAGGGGTTGAATAATTGTGGCAATGAAGAAACCACATAAGAACCATTTACTACTGTATTACATAAACAATTGATGTCATTTTAGTTGCATTTGGGTAGTTACAACGTCCTTGTAGGATTTGATTCTGAATACAATTCCAAATGTACACTATAGTCCCTAAACCCCTTTACAGCATTGGGGGTTGAATAATTTTGGCCACAACTGTACATCTGGGGACATTAATACATTTTATTTAAAAATGGGTATGTATGTGTCTGGGATTTATTTAAAAGAGTTATGCTTTACTGTGTACTAATGTAGACTTGCACTTGTTCCCCTGGAGGAGAGAGGATATCTTGTCACCACCTTTTTATAAAAGGCGTTTCCAGATTCCATTATATGCCCCCTCCATCTTACTATTACACCCACTTTCTTTTTGTGGCAAACACAGGTTGAGAAGAGGCCCTTGTAGATCAACATTGGTAAAATGGTGCTTACAGTGGAAGGCTTACTATCCCCCATTTGCAAAATACCCCTCCAATGCTGAAAGGCATGTGGCCTGGTATGATATAGGAAGTGGGGGAATTTTATGTCATTTTGGTGACAATATATTGCTGAATTATAAACCAGCCCTGTATTGGTACCTTGTATTTACAAGGTAAATAGAATCCTGCTGACTTTACCATTATTTAGAATTGCCACTATGTGCAAACATTGATGCATGTTGAGTCTATATTAGTGGATGTTGCAGATGTTTGGTTATAGCTTTCCAGAACCAAATCTGTGATGTTTGAGACAAATGTATTATTTTCCCAAACAATAACAGCAACCCTAGTCAGGAAATGTGTCCAGTCTGATGCTGAGGATCCTTATATAACAGACACCACAATATACCAAAAAATTGTGCACGCAGTGTGCAATTAGCTGTTTGCCTGGAGTTTCATTTTAAATTAAACAAATTCTTATTTTTGCATAAATATGTTTCTGTTATCATTTTGCTCTATAAAAAAATGCATTTAATGTCAACTCCATCTTGCAGACAGTTATTACATTTGGATTCCCTATGTCGCGCTTGTGTTTCCATGGTGACAGGAAGGAAAGAAGAGAAACAGTAAAAATCATATATTGCCCAACTTTTGCCTTTTACTCTTTAAAATCCTTAATATGATTGGAAGGTTAGAATGTATAATAAAAACAACAATGCTATTCATGTTCCAGGAGCCTTTTATCAGATTAAATTATTTTCCATACAAGCTGCTCTGAATGGTAAAATTGCACATTAGGTAATACATAGGTCAAAATAGATTTTTTTTTTTTATAAAAGTGCTTGTGCGCAGTGTTTCTTTTACTGTGGGGTTGATTTACAAAAACTGGAGAGTGCAAAATGTGATGCAGCTATACATGATAGCCAATCAGTTTCCAGCTTCAGCTTGTTCAATGAAGCTTGGAAAAAAACCTGAAAGCTGATTGATTTTTATGCAGAGCTGCACTAAATGTTTCATTCTCCAGTTTTAGGAAATCAACCCCTTTATACATTCTAGATAAAAGCATGAAAAATGCAAAGGAGTCAACACATTTATGGGGGTTCTCTTTTTAGGAATTCTAACAAGATTCAAAATGTTATGTGGTGAAGCAGTCATTCCTTTTTTACATTAACACCACTATGTCAGTATAGATTATTGTTGGCTCAAGACTGTTATGTTGAAATTAGCTTTTAAAACAAGGTTAGTATTGGGTAGATAGTACTGTTAGTATTGGGTGATGATCTTGTTTTTGTGTTAAGGTAGCCTTAGTAAGGTGAATATAGGTGAAAATTAGGCTTAAGGTCAGAAACTGAGCTTTACATTTAAGTTTAAAGGTATGTAAATTCAAAGCTGTTTTTAGTTTAAATAAAATGTGTAAGATTAGAACTTTTGTTTTTCATTGTTTTCTGTGCCTCTGCTAGTTAGATTCACCCTTATTATTGATCCTGGTGACTGTTGACCTGGGTACATAAGGTGATAGGAAATCCACATTTTTTATTTTATCAGATGAGCAAGAGATGAAGGGAAATATATTAATGGTGACAAATGTCCCAGAACAGGGATGGGCTTGGGTATGGTCTTAACCTGGTAGACAGAGATCAGTGCCAAACCCTGCTGATTGCCATTCCTCAGTCATTCGTTTAAGAGAGAATTCTGTAAATTTCTGTGTGCAGATGAAGCCCCTAAAATACATGGGGAAATCCTTAATTACTCAGTATGGGTTTTCCTGACCATCAGGTGGTCTACTTCGCCAGAGTTCTAGACTGATGTAGACACTGCAAGCTTAAATGTTAGGTAACTCTGGAATTATCAATATCACCTCTTCCCCTCTCGGGCCTTCCCTGCTTGTCAGGACCTCTACCACCATCTATTAGAGATCACCCACTGATTGGTAATACCTTCAGAGTTATCCATCTTTTAAAATGAGAGAGACTCCATATCCAAACCAATTCTCCAATGGGGCTGGTCAGAGGCAGCTCTACCTTACTTCCTGGATGCCAAAACCCTAGATTTTTCCCCCTTTTGTCCTCTAATGTATTTTGACTGAAGGACTTTAGAGATGGGGGTTCCTGAAAAACCACCCAGTCTATTGAATCCATGATAGATTCCCCATTACTGGAATGGCAAGCATTCCAACTGTGAGATTTCCTACTGACTATACAACACAGAGGAGTGACACTTCCAGCTCCCTCAATCTTTGAATGTGCATGCAGAGATCCAACCCCTCTGAAACATGAGCTCTCTACTGCCTATGCTGTGTTGATGTACCCTCCGGAGAATTATATTCCCTCATACCTGACAGCATGGGAGAGAGAACTAAATCAGCAATTGTCTCAAGAACAGCGAGATTATGTTTTATTTTTTGCTCTTAAATCTTACATTTTCCCCAGACTCCAAGAATCAGAATAAAGTCTGTTAAGCCAACAGGGTCCTTACTAAATTACATTGTATGCTGGACATACCCATACATTTGGCCTTTTTGGTCACAAGTTTGTGCCATGATACATGACCTTACAGGTCCGAACCTTACTGATGACCTGGTAGCCTGCCTTTTACATTTAAATACTGTCTCAAAGTGGAAATACAGAAAGTCTCTGATTATTCACCTCATAATGCCACAAAGTCTTGTGTCTCCTCCAACTGGAAATCTCCCAGTTGGGATCAATGCAGTTAATGAGTTTAAGCAAATGGAAGACCTTACTCTGTCATTGCACCAACAAGAGGAGTGCTTTCATAAGATGTGGTTCTGTTGGCTCCAATTCTGAGTTTCATCTGTTTATAGTACACTGGGTTGCATGCTCAAGCTTTGGTGCTAATCAGGCTTTGTAATTATATTTAGACACACTGCTCAACTGCCATACAAGAAAAGTGGAGGTAAAACTGTGAAAATTAAGGTTGCTGATATATTTTATTTATTTGACTAAATATCTATTTTTCTGACCTCATTAAGACTTTTATTTTACTCCAAATTCAACACACCAATAAGGGATCATATCTATATCAATCTCTTGATGTATTTGCTATATAGCCCACACATTTGAATTTTTGTCACCTTTGTTTACTCAAAAATTCATATAGATCTATGAGTTGATTTATAAACCAATGGCGTATTTATTCTGTTTGTAACTTTGTTGAATCTTATATTTGTGATAATATGTGTGGTGAACCTATATGAACTACTATTTCAGGTTGTCCTGCTTTTCTTTTGTATTAAAAAACACTTCATAAATACAACTGAACAAGAAAAGATTTAAGCAGATTTCTTAATGGTTCACTTTAGGGGACAGGTTAAGGAAAAGTTCAGGGTGTTTTTAAGTGTAATAAGAGTTAAGGATAGGTGGCAGATATACCTCTTGTATTTAATCACTAAAAGTTCTTGAGCTGTCATCAGTAAGATTAAACTGTCTAAACAGTAAAGTCCTGTTTATGTTTCCCAATTCAGTTTCCAAGTATGTAGTGAATAATAAACAAGGTTAAAGCAAATAGTATAGCTATATTCAGGTAGTCCTATAAGAAATATGGTCAAATAAAAAAAAAAAAATCTGAATATATTTTCCTCCCAAACATTTACATTCTTGATGTATGTGGATAGGGACAGGAGTCAGAAAAGGACATAACGGGGTTTATTTACTAATGCAGCAGAGGCTGCAAAGTTAACTTTCAGTTTGCAAGGAAATAGTTTGCTAAGCTTAGTGAATGCGGTGAAAGGCGAACAGACTGTACTTCTTTAGTAAATCAATCCCATGACTGTAAGAAGCAAAGCACACGACAGATAAACCTTTGAGGAGGACATATAATTATATTAAAAGTGTATATTTTAAAAGGAAAATAACCCAAAAACATAACGTAAGGAGAACTTTGCCCGTGTTCCAACAAAACTGCCTAGGGACTTGCTCAATGTTGACAGTGAATCATGGCAGGTACATTAAAACCTTTACTCTTCCCCACTGAAGATTAACCACTAACAGAGGTAAATCTCCTTCTGTGATTAAATTGCCTCCAAATTTCAAAGACGCTTTTTATTGCTTCCTATCGCACTAGTTGGCACTGTTTGCTTTCATGCAGCCATTTACTCATTTACCAACCAAGACCTTTTCTATAATCATTTTACAATTTGCAAAGCAACTATATCTACAGTTCAGCCAACAAACGTATACTGCTGAAATCTTTTTTTAAAACATAAGTGGAATTAGAATTGTTAACCAGAAGTCTTTTGGATGGCTGTGCCCTACACAGGCCAAAAGGCTAATAGGCATCAGAGA
Source organism: Staurois parvus (assembly GCF_062004578.1). NCBI lineage: Eukaryota > Metazoa > Chordata > Amphibia > Anura > Ranidae > Staurois > Staurois parvus. The sequence continues at coordinate 7,596,157 of NW_028318492.1, read as the reverse complement.
AGAAACCTTTTCTTGAAAAGCTTGAACTATACTTCTAAGATCCTACAAGGGATTTTTTTTTCCTTTCACTCAACCTACGACCTTCAGAAAAATAAGTTCCACTGTGAGTGAACTTCTTTGATAACAGAATTCAAGCCTCCAAGGACTAGTACAATACTACATGGAAAAGAAAACTGTTGGCTTATTCAAAAATCCAATCAGACTTGAATGAATAAAAATAAAGTGAAGCAAGGTCATCATTATTTCTTTTCATTGCTATTTTACTTGTCTTCAAAAAATGATCCATGCATATGAAACAAAACATTTTTTAACTCTTAATATACATCTGATTGTTGGTATATGCATTTTGGCATTTACGCATTTACTAGTATGTTTGCCTGCCTTATGTTAAAGATAACTACTAAAGATCAAAACATTAACCCACTACTAACAACTATCTGTACATATACAATATGCTGTCAATGCTGCTTAACTAAATTGCGTACCATATCTTACCACATCCTAAAGCACCAAATAATTTCCCATTGTCTAAGATCAGAGATTTTTATACAATGGGTGTATAACTGGAAATACATAGAGTACTCTATTTCAAACAATGTTTCGGGACCAGAAGTATGCACTAGCAGGTCCATGGCAAGAGGAGCTAAGTATTCAGAGCTCTTGATCAGGGACAAAGAGAAAGCATGCCAAAGGATATGTATGTACAATATGACTAATATGGATGATCAGTGGGTTCAGGTCGACCATGGGTTGGTCTTGAAAATAAGCCTGTTAGCATTTCTGCAGTATCATTGCTGCCTTAATGACAGATTCCCACTGTTTTTTTTCAAATTGTAAACAAGCTGATGGAGACCATGGGTGATGTCATTGACCAAATATGGTAACCTCAGCTAGGTTCCCTGGCATCAGGGTATCCTGGTACTGTTGTTTACATTCCAGCAGTGCCATGGAATTATCATTTGCAGTGAGAGTATCCAGTGGCGTTGCTATGGGGGTGCGGACATCCATCAGAGAGGTGACACCATCCAGGGCTGATAGCAGGGGGGGTTTAAGACCAGAGGAGGCAGTGACCATGACATCCCTGCTGGTGGTTGATGCAGCGCTCTTAGAGGATGCAGATGCTGGCTGGGATGAGGGATAGTGGATCAACAGGGATGAGGGCAGCATCTCTGGGTACCTTCCTTCCTGGGGACTTTAATGGAGGGGCGAGGCCACTGTCCACATCCCTGGCCATGGGGAACAGCAAGTTGGACTTGGTGCTGAAGAAGGCTGGAGGTGGCAGACAGAGTGCACTGAAGAGTGATCTCCGAGCAATCTGCATTGTGTGAAGCAGGTCAGTGAAAGAATGTGATCGCCAGCCCAGCAGCTTATTGTGTCTCTATTTAAATCTATACCAGCCAGGCCAGTGTCCATACAATAGGGGCTATTCCTATTTTAACAACCCTGATCTCTATACACAGAATATTCACATTTCTTGTACTCTATCTGCAGTCTCTGAATGTCTCCTGTAGTATGTCTGCAGTCTCCGACCATCTCCAGTAGTATGTCCGCATTCTCTGACCAGCTCCTGTTCCATATCTGCAGTATCCGACCATCTCCTGTAATATGTCTGCAGTCTCTGACCGTCTCCTGTAGTATGTCCATAGTTTCTGACTGTCTTCTGTAGTATGTCTGCAATCTCTGACTGTCTCCTGTAGTATGTCTGCAGTCTCTGGCCATCTCCAGTAGTATGTCTGCATTCTCTGACCATCTCCTGTACTATATCTGCAGTCTTTGACTGTCTCCTGTGGTATGTCCGCAGTCTCTGACTGTCTCCTGTAGTATGTCTGCAGTCTCTGACTGTATCCTGTAGTATGCCCACAGTCTCTTACTGTCTCCTGTAGTATGTCCGCAGTCTCTGAATGTCTCTTGTAGTATGTCCGCAGTCTCTGACCATCTCCTGTAGTATGTCCATATTCTCTGATCACCTCCTGTAGTAAGTCCCAGAAGAGCCCAGGCCTAAAGCTGTGTAAGGGGCCCCAAACTTTCTGATGGCTGCTCTGACATCTCAAGTAGGAAGCAATATCCAACTGTGATGCTGTCACCCCCATCCAGCAGCGCATGGATCGGCATCATATACAGCGACCAGTTTGGGGCATGCACCATGAGCATGTGCTGCTGGCATGAAACTAGCTTGCCCAGCCCCAGCAGGGCACTATGGTAGGCTAGACAGGAGAGAACCCTGGGGAGGGGGGTGACACTATGATTTACCACACCAGGGTGACACCAACCCTAGTGACACCACTGAGAATAGCAGCAAGGCAGCATAATCATGTCAGCTGGTTGTCAGACATTGCTTGTTGTAATTAAAGCTTAATCTACATCACTGGATGATATGATGACTTTTTCATGGTGAGTGTGCTTTTATTTACAAAAATTGTTGTTGAATAGTAACAAAGGGTACTCATTCATGTAAGGAGGAAAGCATGGGGTAATTGGCTCCCCCAGCAGATCCCCACATGTTTTTGAGGCATTAGATCTGGGAATGAGACAGGGGACACCATGTCATATTTTTTTTAAAGGGGAAATGCACTTTTTTCGAGGTGTACTGTCCCTTTAAAAAAAATGTCCTGGGCTCATACCATGCCAAACACCAGCAGTCTCCCCTGTTTGCAAGGCATCTTGTCATATTGCTGTAGACAAGGGCAATAAACCAGCTGGAAAACTCTCTTACGAATAAGCCTTTAGATACCCCTTCCCCCACATGAATGAGTCATGCATACATAGTAAAAAAATATTTGTTATAGCACATGTGCACAGATTTGCATAAATTACACATCAAATTCCATAGTAATAGAGTATTCGATTTGCTTGTTCACGTAGCACTGATACATGACTGAATGCAAATACTGTATTTGTTAGAAAATCAGGTCCAATGCCTCTGCAATTTACTGTGCCCTATTCAATAACTGTCAAGCGTTAATATGTAAAAAACACTGAGATGCTGCAAACTAAGAGTATAAGCGCAAAGTAATACAAGAGCTACAAACACAAATATCTAGGATCTCAGCAATACAATACTATCCACTTCATGTATTTGCACACAAACAGTAACGTTTTATGTTGTTTTCAAAACTGTAATAGAAATACTGGTTCACACAAGGGCTGGTCTCTACAACCTCAACCTGCAGTTTTGAATCAGCATTAACAAATGGCTGATGTATAACTTCTGTCTATCTTTTCTGTCACACGACAACTGTATTTGGCAGCTGCCTCTCTAAATCCTATGAATAGGCTGCAGGCAGCTAATCGCCAGCTGCATGGTCATGTGCTTGCTGCCCTGAAGATGACTTCAAAATGTAATTCAAGATGCCTACAAAGAAAATAAGCATTATACAGTCCTAATTCAATACAACAGAACAAGTGAACAAAAAGAATTAAGCAGCAAAATCACTCCCTCCAATGCGTAAGCATAAAATGGAATAAACACCAAGAAAATGTCACATTAATTCTGGTGCCTGATATTGCTACATTTTTATACTTTATACATTTTAGCAAGCTCTATTCTGTCTAATCTGAAGGCTGGAAGGTTTCCAGGACAACATAACATCATTGCAGACACGTGTGGCGATGTTTAAAAGGTCAAAGACCCACTACAAGAAAAGTCTACAGAACTCGCTCTTAAAGAAACAATCCTAGACCAGTTACTCTGACAGAATGAAGTGTCAACACATGACATAACACCAATTTAAGTACTGTTTATGCTTTTGGTAGAGTTGGGTAGGAATAAAAGCTCTGTGAGGTTTATAATGATATCTTGGTACCCTTCAGAGCAGTTTTTCTTTTACTTTCTGTCTCACCATGGATCATTTGTAAATCTCCCTACAAAAAGGGGAATTCATACCTTTGGCAGCTGCTTTTCCATTTATCTCTGTGCTGGTGACAACCAGAGAATTTGGATCTGCCTTATTAGTGTCAGTGACAATGGTCACCAGAACAAATATTCTAGATGGCTCTCCCTAAAGGGGAAACATTTTGGCCAAAACTTTATTTTAATAAGAAAAGGTTTACAAATGGTTTCAATTTGCAGATAATCTTTGCAGTCAATGAAAAAAAAAAAACATTATTTACTAAGCACGGAACTTGCTACTACCTCCTTAGTTGGCAAATGTAACACTTGCTATGTACTTCTCTGTCCATTACCAAAAACTGGGAACAACATATGTACTGACAACAACACACAAATTTCAGTGATAGCTGCAACCAGACCACTATAGGTAACACATGCTTTCTCAATCCTGTTTTTTAGTGCATCATTTAGTGCAAATTTGTAAAAATGCATCTGAAATTTCCATGTCATACAGAAGCATCATTGCTTTTAAGTATTCTGATGTAAAGCTGGTAAGATGCAAACTGTTAATCAATCTGAATATTTGGCAAACATTTCCTCCTTTGCATTAAAGCCAAGCCTTCAGCAATCATTTCGACATTTTACTTCATCTTAAAAGTTTTGCTTACTAACAGTTTAACAAAATATATTGTGTTAAATTGTAGACAGTATATGTTTTCACAGTTTGTAAAAGAACTACAAGTCTTATTGTGCCCTCATGAGAAATATTTCTGATATTTATAGTAATTGCACAGCATGTCAAGCGAGCGATATATTGGCACTTGTTTTCAGGTAAAAACAGCTGGCATATGTATTATAGTTAGATATTGTTAAAATAACTGTGTTTTTTTTCTGTCTAGGGAGCTTTCGTGTTAGATTTCTATATAATTCATTTACTTTCTTATCACTAAATTGTAAAATAATAACATTTTTATGTTTTCATTGAGATGTTTATTTCTAACAGTTAGCTTATCCACAGTCTATAGACCTTGATCTCAGCAACCTGTTATGAAAGCCATTACCATTAATACTTGCTATAAACATGTTCAGTGTATACTTACAGGAAGACTCATCATCTTCTTCAAGCAAAGACATCTGGGAAAGAATAGAAGATTGTCCTGTTTTTGGAAGTATATTCCCTGGCTGTATTACATTAAATCCATAGACAAAGTGCTAATAAATTCCTGAAAAGAGGCCTTGGGATGAAACCAGAATAGGAAAAAAAACTATGTCTCCTCCGTTTAATTACTGTGACAACTTAAAAGCTTCAGATGTCTTGTCCCTTGTGGATGAAGTGATTGTTAAGTCCAGTGAGCTGAAAAAGTAACTGATGCCAGGCTTTTCTGGAGGCCCACAGATATTTGACATTCCAGTACTTGCGCACAAGCTGTAAACAAATCAGATCGTGTAGTACTGAAAACTGTGCTCAGCCTACATATATGGTTTTCTTCATGAGTGGCATTTAGGAAAGACTTAAATGGTTATGAAGATTAACATTATTGTAAAAACAGCCAAATCCCCATTCTGAGATACATTTGGCAAGTCCAGCAATATTTTTTCTTCATTTCCCTGCAGTTATTTTAGGATTTTAATATAGCTGTAAGGGCAGGCAATACAAACTATGTTTTAAACTAATAAAGCAGCAAGGACTAAGAAAACATACTGATAAGTATGTGATGCTGTCTTTACATATTGAATCTGTCATGTGAGTAACCTGTGTGAGAAGCAACATAAGGAAGGAGGGAACCTGCCATTCTCTGATTTCTAGCCTTTGTGCTAGTCCTAGAGCAGTTTTATCATTTTCAGTGCAGTTGATCAGGTTCTTTTTCACTACCCAATAGCTAATATAAGGTACAGGAATCTGGACAGCAGCTTTCTAAGTTTTTAACATGGATATTTTCTCTGACAGCTTCCCACTGTGTGTATTATATTGGCATAATGACTTTTAGGTCTGCTATTGACTTCTTTACATGTCTGCAAGAAGCTGCCATCATCTGGGCACCCTGCTGGCTGGGAAAATAACTGTTTCTATGAGTTAGGCTCAGAAAAAATGTGCAACCCACAGGAACACATACCAGATCTGAAAGAGAACTAGTTATGAATTGGTTTTATGTAAGAATCTTTATCGGTCTTAAATTAATACACAGTAATTATACATGCTTACTTATGAAACATTTGTAATTGTCCTGTTTTTAGCTTTAGATAAAGTTGTTCTCAAAGCTCAAGGTTTTATTTTACCTTCATGCATTCTATGCAAGGTAAAAAACCTTCCCTGTTCAGCAGCCACCCAATACTTACCTGAGCTGGAGCTAAGGTAAGTATTGGGGGGGGGGGCTGCTGCACAGGGATTGCAGTGGACTGCAATCCAGCAATGTGCACGAGAGCCTTGGCTGTCTGGGGACTCTCCCTCCTCATTGGCTGAGACAGCAGGGGGAGCCAATACTACTATCAATCACAGCCAGTAAGCCAATGAGGAGATAGAAGGGGCGAGACTGAGACAATGCTCTGTGTGTGAATGGACATGCAGAGCAGCGGCTCTGGAGCGGGCCTGCTTGGGTGCCCCCCATAGCAAGCTTCTTGCTCTGGGGACACTTGGAATGAGGAAGGGGCCAGGAGCACCAGCAGGGGACCTGAGAAGAGCAGGATTAGGGCTGCTCTGTGCAAAACCATTGTACAAAGCAGGTAAGTATAACATGTTTGTTATTTTTTTTAAGAATTGCCTTTAATATCACTTTAAGTCTGAGAATGCTTTTGAAACTTTGGGATTGATTTATCTAAAGCTGCACTGCACTGCACTTATCTACACTGCACCTGAGCACCGCAAGCCAAAAATGCTATTTGTTCAAGTCTAATATTCAAAGCAAACTCATCCATTCATGTCTCTTTGCATTATTCTACTAAGAAATCACTTTAAAAACACCCCCTAACATTTCTGGCTGTGGCCATCTTGAGTAAAAGCAGATGATTCATGTAGCATTTACTTCTTTATTACAGGTACTTATGTATCACTGTCAATTTATGTAGCACCACACACACACACACACACACACATATATATATATAGTACATTCATATCTGTCCCTAACCCTCAAGGGGCATAAATCTGAAGCCCTTAACTTACATTAATACATACACATACTAGGGCCAATTTAGACAGGATCCAATTAAGCTACCAGCATGTCTTTAAAGTGTGGCAGGAAACCTGAGTACCTGGAGGAAACCCGCACAGACACAAGGAGAACATGCAAACTCCAAGCAGGTGCCATGGTTGGGATTCGAACCAATGACCCTAGTACTACCAGGTGGAAATGCTAACCGTTTAGCCACTGTGCTGCCACTGTTACTTCCTGGAATCCTTCTGCTCTTAGCTCAGGCATGTAAGAAGGAGGGTGTGCTTAGCTGAGAAAACCCCCCCTCCCCTCCTGAAGACTCCTGGGATGTATGACATAATTTGCCTCGGCGTGGAAACCAGGAGGTAACTGAAGAAATGTAGAAAAAAAAAGAAAACAAGGTTTAAAACAAATAATTATGATACACCTTCCTATATATTTACTATTGCAAGACGTATAAGGAATAAAAATAGTCAATACAGTACTGATTAGGAGAGTGAATCTATACATTAGGCAAACAGTCTATGCACTTTCCAAGAGAAATTGCACTTTGCAAAGTGATTTTTCCCAAAAATGAATGAATAAGCTGAAGTTCTTCTGACTTCTATCATCCCATCACATGCAATCAAAAGTGCTGTTTTGCTATTTCCTTGCACGTGATTGAGTATTCTTTGCATATTTTACAATTACTAAACTCTGGGAAAAATTCAAAGTGCAACTTTCCTTGCAAAATGAACAGCCTATTTTCCTTTAGTAATTGACCTTTTTAAAAGGGAGGGAGCAAGCACAAGTGCCCCCAGAGCAAGCAGTTTGCTTTGGGAGGCGCACAGCAGGGGGGAGGGACCAGGAGCACCGACAGGGGGCCTGAGAAGAGGAGGATCGGGGCTGCTCTATGCAAAACAAAAAATTTAATTTTTTTTAAATAATTGATGTCATGATTAATGAAGTAATTTTTGTTGGTCCACAAATCATTTATCAATGACAAAAAGTTTGAAGATCTGTTAATCGGTCCAAGAAAATTGCCTGAAAGGCATTTAGGGATGTAGTTGAGAATTGTCTTGACATTTACAGAACACAAAAAAACACTCAGATGGTTGGCAAACTTCTTTCAGAAGTCAATGTAGTGCAACATGTCACCGAAGATTCATTTTTCTGCATTCACATTTGGACTTCTTTCCCAAAAATCTTGGTGCAGTAAGTGACAAACATGGTGAAAGGTTTCACCAGGACATTGCCACAATGGAAAAATTATATCAGGGCAGCTAGAATCTAATAATGTTGGATGTCTACTGTCAACATAAATTATAGTCATTACACTTTTAATATATTCCTGTGTAATACAGTCATTCTGAAATTATATTTGTGTTCAGTTTAAAGGGGTAATCAAATGTTTTTGAGAAGCAAAACTTTTGAACAAAAATTTCTGTTTGATGTTATGAGACTCTTATTTGGTACTTTTGCACATTCGGGTACTGAGAGACATGTGTTGTCATAGTAATAACTCTTGTCCAGTTGTCCTTAGATAATCCAAGTAAAGAAGAGATGGGGGTAAATAAAAATATTTCATGAATATACATACACAAATGTAATCACGGAAACCATACAGTATATTCTTAATAAATCTCACTTATGTAACCACTTCAGAGGATTTAACACCCTTCCTGACTAGGCCATTTTTTACTTTAACTGACAACTGAGCAGTCATGCAATGCTGTACACAAATTAAATTTATGTCCTTTTTTTCCCACAAATAGAGCTTTATTTTCATGGTATTTGATCACCTGTGTGGTTTTTATTATTTGCACTATAAACAAAAAAATACTGACAATTTTGAAAACAAAACTTTTTTTTTACTTTTTGCTATAAAACATATCCAATAAAAAAAATTTAAAAATCAAATTTCATCATAAATTTAGGCCAAAATGCAGGACTGCGGCAGACATTCTGACACTGGGGAGGGGGACTGATTAACTGCCACTGACATTCCAATGACACTAATACAGTGATCAGTGCTAATAAAAAGCACTGACACTATACTAATGACACTGGGCAGGAAGAGGTTAACATGTGGGGCGATCAAAGAGTTAACTGTGTGCTGTGTGCTGTTTTACTATGTGTGCTGTGTGTGTTTTACTAGGGAAACATACTACTGTGTATTTTTCTGCTGTGCAGTGAAATACACAGCAGCATGTTACTGCTGTTGTTTACACACAGGTCTCTCCCGTGTCAGTGATATTCGGCAATCGTCAGGTGCCGGGGGGGATTCTCCGGCCTGGACCCGGTAATCAACATTTGTAGCCGCCAATCGCGATGCGTGTAGGGCGGCACATGCACACAGATAAAATAAATCCTCCTACATAAGATGTATCGTATTTTCCGGTGTATATGACGACTTTTTAACCCTTGAAAATCTTCTCAAAAGTCGGGGGTCGTCTTATACGCCGGTATACGGCATGCTGACACTTGGTGTCAGGTCAGCACCACTGCCGCCCCCCTTACAACGGAAGGGACACTAAGTACAGGGGTGGGCAGGGGGCTGCTGTTTCTTACCTGGCTCCGGTTCCAGTCCCACGACTATCCAGTCCAGGAAGCGCGGCTGCTCCTTCATTCAGTTCGGCTGGATGTTTGCGCGGCCGCTCGGCTCCGCCTCCTCACCGGTGATTGGCCGCCAGAACTGTAGCTCAGGAAAGGCACACAGGCGGCCAATCACCGGCGAGGAGGCGGAGTCGAGCGGCCCCGCGAAAATCAAATGAGGGAGCGGCCGGTAAGTGTGCTGTGCAGAGGTGCTGCTGCAACCACATATGCTGGCTGCAGCAGCACCATACTGAAACAGGGATCAGCAAGTGTCATTGGTGTCAGTGGGAGGAATAGTGCCCCATCATTGGTTTCACTGATATTAATGATGTGGCAATATTCCTCCCACTGACACCAACGATGGGGCACTATTCCTACACCCACTGACACCAATGATGGGGCACTATTCCTCCCCCCCACTGACACCAATGATGGGGCACTATTCCACCCCCCACTGACACCAATGATGGGGTACTATTCCTCCCACTGACACCAATGTTGGGACACTATTCCTCCCACTAACACCAATGACGGGGCACTATTCCTCTCACTGACACCAATGACGGGGCACTTTTTCCCCCACTGATACTAATGATGGGCCACTATTCCTCCCACTGATACCAATGATGGGCCACTATTCCTCCCACTGATACCAACGATGGGGCACTATTCCTACCCCCACTGACACCAACGATGGGGCACTATTCCTCCCCCCCCACTGACACTAACGATGGGGCACTATTCTTTCCCCCACTGACACCAATGTTGGGACACTATTCCTCCCACTGACACCAATGACGGGGCACTATTCCCCCCACTGATACTAATGATGGGCCACTATTCCTCCCACTGATACCAACGATGGGGCACTATTCCTCCCCCACACTGACACCAACGATGGGGCACTATTCTTTCCCCCACTGACACCAATGATGGGATACTATTCCTCCCACTGACACCAATGTTGGGACACTATTCCTCCCACTGACACCAATGACGGGGCACTATTCCTCCCACTGACACCAATGACGGGGCACTATTCCCCCCACTGATACTAATGATGGGGCACTATTCCTCCCACTGATACCAATGATGGGGCACTATTCCTCTCACTGATACCAATGATGGGGCACTATTCCTGCCACTGATACCAATGATGGGGCACTATTCCTGCCACTGATACCAATGATGGGGCACAATTCCTCCCACTAACACCAATGATGGGGCGCTATTCCTCCCACTGACACCAATGATGGGGCCCGATTTGTCGCTCTGACACCAATGATGGGGCATGATTCCTCGCTCTGACACCAATGATGGGGCATGATTCCTCGCTCTGACACCAATGACGGGACACTATTCCTCCCACTGACACCAATGTTGGGACACTATTCCTGCCACTGACACCAATGATGGGGCACTATTCCTCCAACTAACACCAATGACGGGGCATGATTCCTCCCACTGACACCAAAGATGGGGCACTATTCCCCCCACTGATACTAATGACGAGGCACTATTCCTCCCACTGACACCAAAGATGGGGCACTATTCCCCCCACTGATACTAATGATGAGGCACTATTCCTCCCACTGATACCAATGATGGGGCACTATTCCTCCCACTGATACCAATGGTGGGCCACTATTCCTCCCACTGATACCAATGATGGAGCACTATTCCTGCCACTGATACCAATGATTGGGCACAATTCCTCCCACTGACACCCACTGACACCAATGATGGGGTGCTATTCCTCCCACTGACACCAATGATGGGGCACGATTCATCGCTCTGACACCAATGATGGGGCACGATTCCTCGCTCTGACACCAATGATGGGGCACTATTCCTCCCACTGACACCAATGATGGGACACTATTCCTCCCACTGACAACAATGATGGGGCACGATTCTTCCCAGTGACACCAATGATGGGGCACTATTTCTCCCACTGACACTGATGGAGTACTATTCTTCCCACTGACACTAATGATGGGACACTATTCCTCACACACTGACACTAATGATGGGGCACCATCATTGGTGTCAGTGGGAGGAATAGTGTCCCATCATTGGTATCAGTGGGAGGAATAGTGCCCTATCATTGGTGTCAGAGCGAGTAATCGCGCCCCATCATTGGTGTCAGTGGGAGGAATTGCAACCCATCATTGGAATACTATACTGAAATACCATACCATATTGAAATCAAATCTGATGTTTTTTAATTTTTATTTGGTGTGCGTTGGAAGAGGGGTAGTCTTATACGGCAAGTATAGCCCAAACCCTATATTTTAACAGGAAAAGTAGGGGGTTGTCTTATATGCCCAGCCGTCTTATACGCCGGAAAACACGGTACTTGTCTGTCTGCAGTCTTCTCTTCTCTACATCCATTCACAGTGCTGATTTGTTAAATCCTCAATCTAAATTGTAAAATCAACAATCTGAATTGTTTGTGAGTTCAGAAAAAAAAGGGGAAGGAGAAATTACACTCTGCACATCTCAGTAAGGAGAGCTCTGAGATCTGATTGGAGGGAAGAGACACACCACCTCCACACAGCTCACAGGAACAGAGCTGGGGCTGTCAATCTGCTGGAGGTCCCTCCCCTGTCACCAATTCTCTCTTGGTGACAAGAAAACTTGTCAAAAGTGATTCACGTGATAGAAGGAACAAAGCAGCAGACATAAATTACACTCAGTGCTCTTAATAGAGACAAGTGCACATTATAAAGGGATATACTTTGTCCATATTTCCTGTCTGAGGTATACAACTCAACTCACTTTAATCATAACCATATTCAAGGAGAACTACAAACAGAATGAAAAATACCAGCACACTTGCATGTCATATGCACTTGGGATTTCTTATTACAGTATATTCATACTTGTATTTGTACCTGGTGTTGACAAATCACTTGCTGTACACGTCTTTTATTTTGACAGGTAAAGAGCAAATCTGCCCGGATTTGGTTTGTTGTAGTTTAGTTGAATCAAACTTAGCATTGAATCCCACTGAAGTCTATGACAGGCAAATAATAAATACTGAATACATAGAAATAGATGCTGTTACCTCCCAGAGTTCTAATGTAGCTTTATCACTAGTGTTCTGGAAGAAGCAGCTGACTCCTCATTCACACTGTCCATAGAAGCAAAGAAAACCCGGCACTCTGGTGTATACTTCGCAGTTTTGAGTTTATTGGCAGGTAACAAATGACAGCCAAAAATGGCAACGTGTTTCAGCCAAAGTAGCCTTATTCATCACCATGTTATTGACCTCTTTCAAAGTAATTCTACGTCAATCATTAGTGAACCGCTATGTGTTTTATTGTAATTACAATCTTTTTACTTAACTCTTAATTTTACCTTTTTGTAAGAATGGGTAAGGAGTTCTAATGTACCTATGTACTCATTTCCCTGGGAGAAGATAGTTATCTGGTCACCCTTCCATTACTACAATAGCTTCCAGATTCCACCATAAGACCCCCATAGTCTCCCCACCTTCTTATTTGAGAAAGTACCTCTCTAATGTTGAAAGGCATGTGGTCTGGCCTGGTATATGAATGGGGGGGGGTGTATGCCTGCCTAGATAAGGGTCTGGTTGGAATATTCAGAGGATACAAAAGTGTAAAACTACAAGCAGCAGAACTGTTTAAAAAGGATAAGCCTAACCAGTCTATGCCTAACATTAATTTTATATAGGGATTGGGGGGTGCAGTGGATACCAGTGAAAGTGTGCAATATTTTTGGTGCACACTAATTTTGCTGTCAGTTTTGTGTGTGTGTTATTTTTTTTCAAATGATGCAACAGAGTATTTAAAAGGTAGCTACCTGTAAATTTTGGGAGCAAAAAAGTTGCAGCAATTTGTTAAGCACCCCAAGCCATATTAACATGAAAAAAATATCAGGGAACCCTGAAAAGAAATGACTACCCCAAAATACTCACCTGAAAGAAAGATATCATCCAAACATATACAAGCAAAATTTTTGTTTTTTATTTTCCTTGCACCTAATTGGATATTCTTTGCAAAGTGAAATTTCACCACATTCACCAACCCCTACAAATGTTCTTTTATTGGGAGGAACCTGGCATATAACAAAACCCCCATTACTTGCTTTTCAAAGCTAGCCAACCTTAGTTCAAAGGTCCTTGCAGTGCATTATGGCTACAAAGAATTCAGGAGGCCAATTTCCCACATCAGCATCTAGGGGCCACAAAGCACATACAAGCAAGAAACCATGATAGACCCTAACCTGAATCTCGTATCTATATATTGATAAGAGGGAGTCACAGCATTAAATAAACTACAAAATCTGCAACTGCCAGTGTATGCTCTGAACACAGAAATATATATATATATATATATATATATATATATAAATATTATGAGCTTTATTACTTTTTTCTGAACAAACCTATTGCAGATGTAGGCAAACAGCTGTTACAAATGCATTACTTTGCATACAATTTACTTTTAAAAACTATACACAGTTGGACCAGGCAACCAACGATTGTTAAACAACTGCACAACTACGCCAAACAAGAATGAACCTGATGCCAACAGATGTCATCTTTACTTGATTGCATCATAGCACAACTTATAGATTAGGTCATACAAAGCTGATAATGATTTGAAAAGAAAGAATATGATGAATGTTGGTGGTGGCAGTTGAAATGAGAAAAGTGATTTGTGAGCCCTGCAGATATCTTGGAGGGCTGGAACATACATAAAACCATAAAATAGTAGGGTAAAGTTAAGGCAAACAGAAAAATTAGTAGAATAGTTTTAACTGAATTCTTACTAGTAGCAACACTTTTATGGACACTTGATGACTACAGAAACCTGGCTTCAGTTAATTAAATGTATATAAAATATTTAGGACACACTATAATCTTTTACAGTGGGTTTGAGTATAAAACCTGCATTATATTAACTTTTAAAGAAACAATATAATATGTGTATTGCTTTATTTTTATGAGGATACAATATAAATTTGTAGGACAAATCCATTAATGTATGTTTAAGAATCAATTAAATAAAAAAGATATATGTCTAAAACTGCATAAAATACATTGTGGCAAACTTTAGCTTAAAAGAAAATATTGCCTCAGTACTGGCTCCATTCCACATTAAATTAAAACAACTTATTTTTAGTATACCACAATATTGCTGAGCATTGGCAAAGGAATAATTAATTGGCACAATTAAAATCTGCAGCTGCGGAACCTGGAAACTATAAATACATAGAGCATAATTGTTTTATGTCTGTGGTATGATTGGTTCCTTTTAAACTGTACAGAAAGCCAATACTGTTTTTGGTTTTGGATAGAAGAGTGAGGGGTTAGAACTCCTCTCAGGTGTTTATTTTTTTATTTATCCCCACCGGGGAGATCCACTGCCTCTATTTGTCTTGGTCATCAATATCACTGGGACAGAAAGTGGGTGGGGGGGGAAGGGGGACAACATTTTTAGGACAAGATTGGAAAGATTGTTGAATATCCCCACTACAGATACAACATGAATTTATTGCTAGCCTCCACAGATGCCTACATGTACTTTCTATTATTTTTATTTTATTTTTATTTTTTTCTATTATTTTACGTGCTTTAAGAACACAGGAACCTAAAATGGAATTGTCAACTTTTACTGAGAAAATTGAGGGTCGGTTCTTCAAAGCACTAGACAACCTCAGTATTCAAAGGGGAGCTGCAGGACAACAGCCAATATTTGCCAAACAGAGAATACTAAGTTTCAGGGCCCCTTGGCAATTGTGAAGATATTAAAAAAGTATGTGCAGGCAACTAAAGGTGTGTGCTTTGCATCTAGGATGTTTTTTCAATAAGGCATCATCATGCAGAAAGGATAGAATTGAATCCCACTGTTTAATTAATAATAAGCTTTGTTAGAGGCATCCTATTAGTTTTATTAGGGATTTACAAAAAAAAAAGATCATGCAGTCCTAAATAGATTCAGAACTGTTAGGTGATGTTCAGTATACACTGATGTAGTCTATATATAGTCTACATACTGTATGTATATTTTTCATTGAATTGAAATTAAGCCTGGGTTCACATTGATGCTGTACGGAATTCGCACCGGTTTCTGTGCGAATACCGCACCGCATCGCAGTCGCATCCGTTCATATGAACCTCTGGCGGTGTGTATGTTAAGCTAACAACACCCTGAAATCAATTCGCAAAACACGGTGCAATGTGCAGAATCGGATCGCATGAGTGTAAATACCCATGTCATCCGATTCTAGTGCAGACCAACAAAAGCATCCTGCACCTTTTTGGTGCGGATGCGGTGCGATTTGAGCCATATAAAATGTATGGCTCAAATCGCACTGTACAGAATTCGCATGTGATTTGCACAGGAATGCAATGCGGTTCCTGTGCGAATCACATGCGATATGCCGCACCGCAGAAGTGTAAACCCAGGCTAAATCCTTTAAAAATTTTGCCTTTTATGAAGTTTAGGCAATCAGATACATTTACTGATGATTTGCTTCTACGTGTTGCTGCAGCAACTAAATAAGCCTTAAGGTGTAAATGGAAATATTAAAAGACCTCTCTTTTTTCTGAATTCCTGAATATTGAATCTAAGCACCAAGCTTGTCCTTCACAAATCAAGAGTTAACAATCATGAATGTGAGAAATTAAAGGAAATGGGCCAGGAGAGAAGTATAATGAAACACGATCGGTGATATGGAATAATAAGAAATGCTCAGTAACAAAGGAATCTCTCAAGACAATTAATAACAGTTCTGTTCAACCAAAAAGGTTACATGCAATAATGAGCAATTAAATATGCAATGCTTCTTGCCCCTTCTTAAAGAATTTACCACAGTTACTTGGTCTGCTTTTATACTTACTGTGTGAATACTGAATGTTACACATGCACCTACGCTATATATATATATATATATATATACACACACACAACGGTATATATATATATATTTATACACGTACTGTATATCTTATAAACTTGGAAAACAAGTACCGAGTGTCAGTAAAATATTACACAAAGTCTTCTTATGGTGAAAACGTAATATTCAGCTGATTAGTGCCACTGGGGCTGATTTAGTAAAATTGGAGAGGGCAAAAATCTAGTGCAGCTCAGCATAGAAACCAAATAACTTTCAGGTTTTATTGTCAAAGCCTAATTGAACCAGCTGAAGTTAGAAGCTGCTTGGCTACCATGCACAGCTGCACCACATTTGGTTTTGCACAGAGCAGCCTGATCCTCCTCTTCTGGGTTCCCTCACTGGTGCTCCTGGTTTCTTTCCGCTTTTGAACGCCCCGACAGCAAACTGCTTGCTATGGGGGCATTTGTGCACACTCAGTCCAGAGCTGTGCTCAGTGTTTCCATTCACACACAGAGCGTGGCTTGGCCCTGCTCCCACTCTCTACTCACTGGATGTGATTAACAGCTGCAGGAGCCAACGGCTCCCTTGCTTATGCCATGATATCCAATGAAGAGAGAATTGGGCACATTGGTGATCGAGATTGAGCTCAGGTAAGTATAAAGGGGTGCTAAACGGGGGAGCTGAACACAAATGTTTTTGTTTACCTTAATGCAGCAAATAAATTAAAGTGGTTGTTAATTTCAGACATGACAGCTGAACAAAGCATATCCCTCTATAGTGTGTAACAATTATAGTGTGTCTCAATTAAAAGCCTTAAGTGTCTTTCTGCTTGCTGCCTCATTCCTCTGCTATCAGCATGAATCACTTCTGACAAGTTTTGCTGACCCCAAGAGAAAAGAGGTGACAGGAGAGGAACCTCTAGTACACAGCCTGTGACTGACAGCCTCAGCGCTGTTCCCGTGTGCTAGATAAATGGGTGGGGGGAGGGTCAACCCTCCAATCAGCTCCAGAGGTCTCCTCATTAAGCCTGTAGTGTGTAATTTCAGCTCCATGTCTCCTGTTTTCAGAAAGCTCAGACAAGCTTTAAAAATTCCAGACTTTGAACAGATGTAGGCAAGAGAAGAAAACAGATAATTAGGTACAACTATGTAAGACGATTTGTATCATCTTTGTGTATAAATGAGGTCAGTCACTTCACTCGGTATTTGTAAGGGTTTAAAACAACTTTAAGGTAAAACAAAACATTCTACCTTTACAATCACATTAAATATTTGTTTCACAAAGTTGTTATTTTAAGTTATTTCTCACATACAGCATAGGAATAATTACAAATACATCACAAACAGATTCTGCTATGTCTTCTGAGTATAGGAATACCACACGTGTGACACGTTTTCAATTTTTCACAGCCTAGGTACATAAGGACCCAAAATCTAAGCTCTGCATTTGGGCTTTCAAGGAGCATACACTATGCACATACAAAATGACCACATTTTGGAAAGCAAACACTCCAAGATATTTTCCAAAAGGCTCAATTAATCTTTTGAAGACTTTGAAGTTTTGGGAACTGTAGGAAAGAAAATTGCTTTTCACACAAAGTTGCCAATTAGATATTTATAACAAAATAAGATATTTCTAACACACATCACCAGCATACTTAGAGTTATATCCCAAAACACATTGTGCTAATCTTCCCAAGTATGGCAATACTACATGAATGAGGCTTTTTCACAGCCTAACCACATAGAGGGTGCTAAAATCCAAGGAGCACCTTCAGTCATTCTAGGGGCAGAAATTATGCATACTGGCTACCTATCACATTTTTTGAGACACTTGAGCACCAGGTTGGTGTAAACACTCAAAAAATAAGCACATTTTGGAAAGCAAATATCCAAAGTATTTTCTATGAGGCATGGTGAGTCTTTCAAGACTTCATTTTTGCCACAGTTTTTTGGAAAATGCAGAATGAAAATGAAAAAAAAATTAACACAAAGCTGTTAATTAATAAAATCATTCTAACAGATAGCATAGGCACACTTAGAATTACACCCCGAAACATATTCTGATATTCCTTCTGAGTTTGGCAATATCACATGTGTGAGACTTTTTCACAGCCTAACCACATAGCCCAAAATTTAAGGAGCACCTCCATTCTTTCTCCGGGCATATAATACACATCTGATTTCCTGACAACCTATCATATTTTTAGAGGCCATGGAGCACCAGGACAATAGTCCTCACTCACAAAATGGCCACATTTTTTTTTAAAGGCATGGCGTGTTTAAAGACTGCATTTTTTTGCCACAAGCTTTTGGAAAATGCAGAAAGAAAGTGAAAAGTTGCCAATTTAGTAAGATATTTCTCACATACAGCGTAGGCAAACTTAGAATAACAACCAAAAACACATACTACTACTCCTCCAAAGTATGGTGATACTACATGTTTGAGACCTTTTCAGTTTGGACTGATTATGTACCAGACATTGTATCTTATGTGTCACATAAATGAACCAATTGTGTCACAAAATGTGCTGTAATGGTCACCCCTGTAAGAGTGGTCAGGGAATATAGCATAGTGTAGCATTAACTATAGTCCCCGGTCCTAAAAGCCAAGCGAGTGCAGCCTACAGGTATGTGGCTGCTGCAAGGAATGCCATGTTTACTGGTCAGAAAGCACAGTAGGCTGAAGAAAGGATAACAAAATCCCTGTGGTTCCAGGAGTACAGATATCTGCAGGGGATGGCTGGGACTGGTGTCTCACATAAATGTAGTCAGTCGGATGTGCAGATAGGGCAGTTCAAGTGGCAAGCGGAGACATGGCTAGCATGTAGGCAAAGGATTGGTCCAGCCAGCTGCAGAAACATGGTCAACAAACAGACCAGTTCCAGTACATGTGGCAGGAAGAGGCAACACTGCACTGATGTGGCGGTGATCAGAAACACTGCTGCTGGGTGCACTGGTCTGGTGACAGTGGGACTTACAGTATGTATTGGTGATAAAGATCACTATTGCTGGTTAACTGGTTGTGGTGGTTTGAGACACTGAGTGGCTGCACTATTAGGGCACATTCCCCTGTGAGGCTGTTGGTGGTAAATAATTGTGGTTTTACAGCCCCTGAACTGCTACCCTCTTTAGCTGCAGAGGCATTGACCAGAGGTGTACACATGCCACAGCTGTGATTAGGGGCAGACTGACCATTTGGAAACTCAGGCACTGCCCGTGGTCCCGGGGTCAGTAAGGGGCCCCATGAGATGCCCCTGGTACCTTTTTCATAGGCTTTTTTGAGTTTGGGAAAGGACACAGGGGCTCCATGATCCCCTATTGCCCGGGGGCCCCATGAGTTGTCAGTCCGCCCCTGGCTGTGATGCTTTGTTTGCAGCAGTGGCTAAAATTAAACCTCCTGTACAACGCCTCCTCTCTGCCTGTCAAATGCTCTTAGAAGAGCAATCCAAAAATGGATCGCTGTTTGGATAACTTTGCACATGTGAACAAGTCCTTATTGTGACACTATGACTGATATGGAGATGATCAGGGACACTGGGACTGATGTGGCAGTGCTTAGGGACATTGGAACCATGTGGCGATGATGAGGAATGCTGTGACAGGTTTGGTGGTGATCAGGGACACTGTGACTGGTGCGGCAGTGATTGAGGAAACTTTGAGTGGGTGGCAGTGATTGGGGACCCTGACTGGTGCAACAATTAGTAGGGACCCTGACTGGCAGCACTGGTCTGGTGACATTGTTTGCTGTGGCAGTGATCAGAGACAATGGCTGTCGGCAAGGACATTCAATGGTATCAGAGCAGCCAGCTGTTGTACATGATCACCGCCATAGCAGTACAATGTCACCATAGTGACACTGCACTTGTTCTGGTGACAGTATTAACAAAAAAAAAAGTGCAATTTTTTTTTATACTGTCACAAGAGCAGGGTAGTGTCACCATAGTGACACTGTAATCCTCTGGGAAGGGGGAGTGATCTTTTTTTCTTCTTTTACCATGTGATTGCTTACTCATGATCATGGTGTAGGCAATCACTGCGTTAGGCAGCCCATAGATGAGTCGTTTGTCTTTTTCCTTCAGTCAGTGGATTGAACAAAAAAATGATTCGAGGTGGGTGGGGGAATCCTCCCTGCTGAGTCATTGTACTCTGACAGCAGGCAGACTTCCCTTTCATCACACTACACTGATCAAAGTTGCAGGCTATAACCTGCAGTGCTGATCGAGCTGCTAAAATTCGATAGGGTGGTTAAACAAAAGCCGCTCAGCAACTTGACTTCTGTTCAACCACACTGGCCATACATGGATGGAAATTTGGCTGCTCCCTGCTGAATCAGTTACATTTCAATCCATGTATGACCACCTTAATGCACCCTTTCATTGTCTCTGTACCACGTGATCGCTGTGACCAATCACAGAGATCACAGTAGAAAACAAGGGAATCATGAATGAAAGCCTCTATTTACTACTGTACTGAAATCACATAGTACAGGGCCAATGATAATGGGGAACACAGGAACACAGTGATCACACTGCTGCACACCCTCGAGAGCACACATGAAGTGTAACAGTAGGTATGTACAGTGGCCAGGCAAGAAGTGGTTAAAATAGGCACTCTCAAATTTGGAATCCCTGTCTTCCTCTGGTCCAGATATTTGCACTACAAAAATGTATGCATGATGCAAGCATTACTATAAGATATAATAAGTTTATTATAATAATGAATTTCTGTACAGTTGCACAATGTTCATGCAATTATACTGTTAAGGAAGTGAATTTTCCAAATAGCATAAAATAATATATAAATAGTCAATCTGGAAAACTTGGTGCAGTATTTTAAATGTATTAGTGGAGAATAAATAGGAAAACGTGGGAATATGAGAGGGATGCCTAATTAGTAACGTCACCAGTGGACTGCAGTCTCTAAGCAGGTAGCAGATGTCTGTTCATGATGAGAAGTTCTCCAGCATGGTAGTTTCCCAATCAGACTGCAAGACTGATATAACCTGGAGAATCTTGGTGGACTGCTTCTTTATTACTTCAGTAATACAGTTATGGTATGGTGAAAAATGTACAGTCAGGTCCATAAATATAGGGACATCGACACAATTCTAACATTTTTGGCTCTATACACCACCACAATGGATTTGAAATGAAACGAACAAGATGTGCTTTAACTGCAGACTGTCAGCTTTAATTTGAGGGTATTTACATCCAAATCAGGTGAACGGTGTAGGAATTACAACAGTTTGCATATGTGCCTCCCACTTGTTAAGGGACCAAACGTAATGGGACAATTGGCTTCTCAGCTGTTCCATTGCCAGGTGTCTGTTATTCCCTCATTATCCCAATTACAATGAACAGATAAAATGTCCAGAGGCCATTTCAAGTGTGCTATTTGCATTTGGAATCTGTTGCTGTCAACTCTCAAGATGAGATCCAAAGAGCTGTCACTATCAGTGAAGCAAGCCATCATTAGGCTGAAAAAACAAAACAAACCCATCTGAGAGATAGCAAAAACATTAGTCGTGGCCAAAACAACTGTGTGGAACATTCTTAAAAAGAAGGAACGCACCGGTGAGCTCAGCAACACCAAAAGACCCGGAAGACCACAGAAAACAACTGTGGTGGATGACCGAAGAATTCTTTCCCTGGTGAAGAAAACACCCTTCACAACAGTTGGCCAGATCAAGAACACTCTCCAAGAGGTAGGTGTATGTGTGTCAAAGTCAACAATCAAGAGAAGACTTCACCAGAGTGAATACAGAGGGTTCACCACAAGATGTAAACCATTGGTGAACCTCAAACACAGGAAGGCCAGATTAGAGTTTGCCAAATGACATCTAAAAAAGCCTTCACAGTTCTGCAACAACATACTATGGACAGATGAGACCAAGATCAACTTGTACCAGAGTGATGGGAAGAGAAGAGTATGGAGAAGGAAAGGAACTGCTCATGATCCTAAGCATACCACCTCATCAGTGAAGCATGGTGGTGGTAGTGTCATGGCGTGGGCATGTATGGCTGCCAATGGAACTGCTTCTCTTGTATTTATTGATGATGTGACTGCTGACAAAAGCAGCAGGATGAATTCTGAAGTGTTTCGGGCAATATTATCTGCTCATATTCAGCCAAATGCTTCACAACTCATTGGACGCTTCACAGTGCAGATGGACAATGACCCAAAGCAGACTGCAAAAGCAACCAAAGAGTTTTTTAAGGGAAAGAAGTGGAATGTTACGCAATGGCCAAGTCAATCACCTGACCTGAATCCGATTGAGTATGCATTTCACTTGCTGAAGACAAAACTGAAGGGAAAATGCCCCAAGAACAAGCAGAAACTGAAGACAGTTGCAGTGGAGGCCTGGCAGAGCATCACCAGGGATGAAACCCAGCGTCTGGTGATGTCTATGCGTTCCACACTTCAGGCTGTAATTGACTGCAAAGGATTTGCAACCAAGTATTAAAAAGTGAAAGTTTGATTTATGATTATTATTCTGTCCCATTACTTTTGGTCCCTTAACTAGTGGGAGGCACATTCCTACATGTAATTCCTACACTGTTCACCTGATTTGGATGTAAATACCCTCAAATTAAAGCTGACAGTCTGCAGTTAAAGCACATCTTGTTTGTTTCATTTCAAATCCATTGTGGTGGTGTATAGAGCCAAAAATGTTAGAATTGTGTCGATGTCCCAATATTTATGGACCTGACTGTATATTATGGAATAAATATTAAAAACTTGCTTTACTAAAGACTGAGTGTCATGGATTTAGGCCTGCTTTAAAATGCTTTGTTAGTTTTATTTGGCCCATTACACCTTGCAGCTGTTATTTATATTTAATAACGATTAGAATGCCCAAGTTTTTTAAATATGAAATAATAAATTACATTTCATAAAAACAACTGCATGAGTGGAAAATTGTTTCAGTATCCATCAGATTCTGTGGTAAAAACCCTGAATTCAGCTTAGTTATTTTTAAGCAGTATGTTTTGATTAATTATTGTGTCTCAGATAAGTCACTACACTCAAAACACAATTTGCTTGGACCTACAATACAGAAATGGTACCTCATTTTTGTGCCTGTTCTCTCAATATGTATTTAAATTCATTCAAATATATTCAGCTATTACTGCTAATGGTGCTTAAGGTTTGCTACATGCAATGCTTGTCAATTAATACATAAAAATTATATCAAAAGTGGAAACCATATGACGATGGTACTGAAATCGCCCATTGAAGGTAATTGTGACATTGAGATGAAGCAGCTGGATAAGCAACTTTAGCAAAACATAACTTCTAGTGACAACCATTATCAACAACAATGCACTATGTATTAAAAACTTTATGGAGCTGTACATTAATGTCAAGAGACCCATTAACTTTCCATTACAATCACATTACTCCCTGCTGCCATTTGGGTTTTGGGGATATTTGTAGCTATATATATAAAATATAGCAATATAATGTCCTGTGGGCTACACTGCAACCCTTTTACTAGGCTTTGCTCTTTTTAGCATTAGTTCCACAAATGACTCCATTATTAATTGAAAGCTGAATCTAAAACATTTATTGATTTTTTGTTTGTTTTGGGAATGCATTTGAAAATCCCTAGGTGAGTGAAAAATGATAGTATGTTATACTATATCAGTTTACTGAGACACTACACAACGAAAACATTCTACACTGTAAACTGTCCAATGCTGAGTATTAGATCTGAGTAGCAAAACACTGGGCTCCACCTTACAAATTGGCATTTGATAAATGGATGTGTTAGCTGTTCTAGGATATTAAAGGTGGTTTAATTTTCATTAAATAGGAACCCTTGATAAACATTATTTCATACAGTAGCATAACATGGAGGTCACCACATATTTTCAATCATTGTAGGTTTAATGCTTATTGGTGGGATTTTCCTGGATACTCACCATAGAGAGGAGATGGGAGAATGGTGTCAGGGTTACTTTTGTTAACAACAGATTGGCATTTTTGTATAGATAAAAAAGCTTATTATATGGATCCATAATTACATGATGGTAAAATGAAGACCTAGATTGGTATTCTGGCATTCATAGCAAAAACCAGAAGAGCTAGCATATCACAGTACAAGTGGGCAACTGGATCATCTGTAGGCTCTGTAACGATTGTGCACAATAGGGACATAGAACCTGTACGCAACAGCCCTCCCGCTCTTTGCAAACTATGGAATTTGTAGCTGTAACTTTTAAAAATTAATTAGTCTTGGCAGGATGTCTGTTTCCATGAACCATGAAAAACACTTTCCTCTGCCCTATCATAAAACAATAATAACTTAGTCAAGCCATCACACATGACCGGTAAGGCAATTAAAGCTCTAGGCCCAGAGCATGCCATAAAACATTTTTTACACAACATAACAATTCCACATATAATTCATAGAACTCAACAGGAACAGGGCACAATAATATTAGGTATATATTTGAATAGGGAATATCATACCGAACAAATCAAGGTCATACTTGACTATGTTAGCACATATGAAAGGGGAGAAAGCAGTCTCCTGCCTCCTGGGTAACAAGGTACGCTGTGCTTGGTATCCCTGGGTTTGAAATATAATTCTGAATAATATTTTTCCATTTTTTGGTTATTTCTAGAAGGGTTAATTGTGTAATTAATTAACACAGTAACAATTGCTATCAGGCTGCTGGCACATAGATTATGGTCCCACATGCTGGAAAATCTTTGTGTTGGGTGCAGCTGAGAGTGGCATTGTTACACAAGTGATGGCACGGTGTGAAATTGGCTGGCCTTTTGTTACAAGTTGGGAAAGGCAGGTGTCGGGCATCGAGTTCGTCACAGGCACCATAACTTATCTTGGAGTCAAATATCCCCAACCCTTTTCTGACCCAGAATCAGTACTGTATGCAGATTAGTAAACAGAGTGTCAAAACAATCTGCATAAACATGACATCCAGGTAACTAGCATTTTCAGAAAGATAAATCAGCAATTACTCAGTACACTTACCTTTAAAATGAATATAAAAGCCTATTTAAAGATAGAGTGGGAAGTAAGAGGAGATCCCACCAAGTGAGAGGATATTACCTCTAAGCCCTGGTTCATACAGTTGAAGTAGCGCAATTTCATGTAAGGCTTGCCTGATATCTATGCGACTTCATGCACAGATGTCTGTGCAAGTCGCACATGAAATCGCCAAGAATAGTGCAGGAACCTTTTTTAAAAATTGGTGCTATACCACAAAGTCAGGATTGCACTGATTTGAACTGTTCCATAGGCACACATAGGGTATGAATTGTCATGCAATTTTGAACTGTCAAATCACATGACAAAGTCGCACATGAAATCGCCAAGAATAGTGCAGGAACCTTTTTTAAAAATTGGTGCTATACCACAAAGTCAAGATTGCACTGATTTGAACTGTTCCATAGGCACACATAGGGTATGAATTGTCATGCAATTGTGAACTGTCAAATCACATGACAAATTGCATTGGTGTGAACAGGAGCTTAGACAGTTGTCAGGAGAACAGGTGTCCTCAATGGAAGTGTCAAGACCTGGATCACCTGCTGGGTATCTCTCCAGCCAGCATATCCCAGTAATTAGGTTCCACCTGATGTTGGCTGCTGGGAAGATAAATAACCCCTCCCTTGTTTTTCATCACTGCTTCATGTTATGCCTGTCAGCCATATACCTGTTGCTGATTATCCTGCAGCCTATAGCTTGCTTCCAGTATGCTGTATCTTGTTACCCCATCTCTGTTCATCTTGTTCCCAATCCCAGTCCTGATCATGTCTTGTCTATGTGACTTTCCCCCCATTTGTATATAGTGTAGTATAGTTAGTTGGTTTGGTTTTGCTTTACTGTCATGTTTATTTTTTTCACTTTTACTGTGTTTATGGCCTGTTGGTGTTGGATAGGTGTTTTGTGCTTTATTAAATGTTATTTACATCATACTCTGTCTGATTCCAGTTTCCAGCATCCCTTACAGTTCCCCACACCTCCTGTTCCTGTGACAGCTTAACATTTTGCTTTCCCACCACTTTCTGTCCAGGAAACAATGATCACTAGGTCACTCTCCCCAGTGGGGACCCAGACAGCAATAACAGGTATTATAATCCTCCTACATTCTATTCAAATAAAAAAGGTTTGGTCTTACATACAATGTAAGTTT
Source organism: Staurois parvus (assembly GCF_062004578.1). Classification (NCBI taxonomy): domain Eukaryota; kingdom Metazoa; phylum Chordata; class Amphibia; order Anura; family Ranidae; genus Staurois; species Staurois parvus. The sequence goes on along the minus strand of NW_028318492.1, from coordinate 7,569,567 downwards.
GTCTACAAAGGACAAATTTACCATTAGTGAAGGTGTCCTTTAATAAATTGCCTGCCCCACCCACCTTAGTGCAGCCCAGCTAGTAAAATGTTTACCCTGCTCCCCAGTTCAGAGATATTTTTCTTGACATGGTGGATACATGATCCCATTCATTTTCATGAGTAGTCAAATTCCTCAGGGTACTGGAATTAATGGGACCATGGTATGCCTGTGCAGTATGAAAAGATGCCAGTCAGAACCATGTTGGTGGAATGACCCTCGGTCTGGGGGGTGGGATTTTTTCTTTTAGAACCTTATTTCTGAGAGGTATACAATAGTGAGTCCATAATGTAAAATCAGATGAAAAAGATTGGATACATGGCCAAGAAATATATATAAGATCAGAAAAGAAATCAAAATACAAAAAATGAAAGCCAAACATTGAAATGACTGCACCACAAAAATTAAGTAATATAGAACTGCAGATCAGCAAGACCAAGCACACTTACACCGTATTTTATAGAATCCACAAAATCGGGAAAGTAGCAATATAATTAAAATAATTGGTCAGGCATAGCAGTCCAGGAGTCTCATTTGGCATCAAACTTTGGGATTGTGTCATATAGGGTGTGGAAGAAACATTTCATTATCATGATTGAATACATTTTAGCCAGAATTTGTGAAAATCGGACACCGGGAGCCTAACCGGTTGGCAGCTGTCACCCATAACCAGGCAACGCAAAAGGTGTGGATGAGCCTTTGCATATAATAAGGGACTCCTATGATAGGAACAAACAAAAAACAATTAGAGGAATTCAAATGTATAGGCTGACCTACGACTTTAGAGGAAATATCCCTAATCCATTGCCAAATTGAACTGATCTTGTTGCAGTCCCAAAAGATGTGAATAAACAAGCCAAGTGCAGGACAACCCCTAACCCCTAAAGCAAGTGTTAAGTACTGTTGGGAACATAGAGTGGAGGAGGAGAGGAGTATAGTAACAGAAGAGGGGGGATTTTTTTAAAGAACATCGTTACGAAAGATAAAGTTATCCTTCAAGTAACTCTAGCACCATACCACGCAATGACTACATATATAAAACATTAAAGTTCCACTGAACTTAGAAAACATGGGTTACCTACATAATGTGGGCCATTAGGCTTTATATTGCAAGGCTGCTTTTCAGCTACAGTCCTGCACTGTTAAGATGGCTAACTGTACTGACCTCCATTAACTTAGAAAAACCTTAAAGCAGATACAACTGTATAGGTTATATTACAAAAAATGCATGTCAGTGGAAGTATAAAAGTGTCTTAGCCTGCTAATGTTTAAGGAAAATATATAATATAGATCAAAGACTATATTTTGTGTGTCTGATTAAAGTAGCATATGAAGCACTGTGCATTTTGTTTGAATGACCTTCCTATCACTACCCAAGTGAAATGGAACAGAGCCCACGGTCTCTCTGGCAGGCTCATTAAATGCAGCCTCAACGCACAAAAAAAGCCTAGACTAAGGAAAAAGACACCATGAATGTGTTCAGGGCTGACCTACAAAAATAACATTTTCTTCAAAGAGACGAGCTGACGAAATAAGATTCATCAATCTCTATGAATCTTTCTAAGAGATATAAACATGAGAGTGTACCAGAAAGTAACCAGGCATGCTGAATTTCTGAACATCTTAAGTAAAGTTTGTTTTAACCTAAATGGTGTTTCAAAAGAAAATGTTACATGTATTAAACTGTGCACAGAAACATTTTATTGTAAACACATAAAATGTCAGTTGCTTACATTCAGTGAAAAGAAATTTACCAGTAAGAAAAAATGACCAAAATAAAACAAAACAAAATAAATCACTGGCCTTGCTACTGCTAACACAAGGATTGCAGGGGAAGATCATCCTACTGTGTGATTACAGGGAATGTTCCAAATTATTGTCCAGCTGCAGAAGATGATCGCCACATGGTATGACTACTAGGAAGGGATGTTTATTTACATCTGCAAAACACTATTAAGTGTCCATTCACACTGCCTGCACATTAAATCACAGTGGGTAGTGTGTAGGTAGCTGTCCATTCAGGCTGCAGTCATCCAGTGGTATGGGGCAGTGTGATGCACTCCGCCCCCCCTTTTTTTTGTCAACTTTATTAGAAGTAAACAAAGTAACACTTCACTCATGCCATTCACATCACCATAGAGCAGCACTGTGCATTGCACTTGCTGCACAGTGACATGCAAGACCATCCAGTGAAGTGCGATATTATGCAAACATGTTGCATAATATTGCACATCTCTGCAACACAGAGGAACACCACATTCTGGTGTGAACATGACTCTTAGAAAGCTATTGTTTTCTATGTGTCCTTGCAGTTGTCTGTATTTATCCATGAGTATAAATGAAGGTAACTGCACAGTGTGAAAGGGTCCTTGTGTAGGATGTGTTATACTTTTTTTTATTTCTCACATAATCTCTAGATTTAGTTAGCTGAGAGAAGAGAAGGTCTGCGCAATATGGGGTAGCCAAGTAAGACAAATAATCCATAAATAAAATAATAAAACACTAAACTAGACACTGCTACAACATATTACAGAGATACTACTAAGGAGTTAAACTATTCAAAGGACCCTTACATGATTTTCTAAAGGAAACCTGCAGTCAGAAAGTATGGAGGCAACCATTGCTGGCCTCTCCTTTAATAAAATACATGTTTCTTGGCTAACATACCGATGCAGTACTTTTTAAATCATAACTCAGAATGAGCATGGAGATCACGAGCTCTGATTTTTCTTGATATATGATTATTCTAAAGATGGCCATAGGCCATTTGAACAAAAATTCTTAGGAATGTTCTCAGAAAGTTTGTTTTTCTTATTATTAGTGGGTCAAATCGACATTTGCTTTCAACCACAGTGATGAGAAAATTCGAAGGAGCTGGATGGAAAACATTTCTTGACCAAATACATTTCTAGTTGTAATTCAGGAAAATACATTCGTTCCATAATCAAATGTTAAAAGCAAACAAAATCTTTTGAACGACATTCAAATGTTCTGAGAACCTTCGTACAAATTTTCCTAAGACCTTTCCTAAGAATTCTCTTTCAAAATGTTATGCATTTATAGCCAGCTTAACCGGTTCCTGCCTGGCCAATAGCACAAAGGCAGCCGGCAAAACACCTCGTCCCTCCGGGTGGACGCCATATGGTGTCCTTTCAGGCATGCGCAGTGCGCCTGCCCGCAGGGCCAATCTGCGGAGCGATCTGTCACCGGCCGTGTACCTCGGACACGGCCCATGACAGATCTGCGTACCGGCCCCATTTCCAGTACCATATGACCTGCTGTGACCAATCACAGCAGGTCACATGACAGTTGTATACAATGGATGGCTTCCTTTCATGCTATCCATTGTATACTAGTGTGTCTAGCTGTGAATGGTCACAGCAATTACATGCACAAGCTGGGCCACTCATAGCCCAGCTGTGTCATGTGATTAGCCGTGGCCAAATCACAGCTAAGCACAAAAAAAAACCCTGAATGAAGAATTGATGTCATTCAGGTAAATCCTTGCTTATAGCAAAGTAATTCTTTGCTATAAGCAAATTGTGTAAAAAAAAAAAATACTGATCACTTCCCCAAAGTAATACAATGTTACTATGGTAACATTATACTACTTTGGTCATAGTGAAATATGAAAAAAAATCTTAAAAAAAGAGAAAAAATGTAATAAAAAAATTAAAACTAATAAAAAAATAAAAAAAAATTAAATAAAATGATACATTTTTTTTTCATACTGTCACCAGTCAGGGTCCTTGATCACCGCCATGCCAGTTATATGATGATGCTGTACTGCACTGGTGACAGTATGTAAAAAAAAAATAGTGAAAATAATTTTTTTCAGTTTTTCATTTTCCGAAAAATTATGACAAAAAAAATTACAACTTCAAAAAACTTGCCATGCCTCTTATGAAATATGTTGGACTGTCTACTTTGCAAAAAGGGGTCATTTGGGGGATATCTGTACTGTTCTGACATTCTTGGACCTCAAGAAATTAGATTGGCTGTCAGTACTTCAGGATTGATCAATTTTCAGATCTATACCATAGTTTGTGAACGCTATAACTTTCCTACAAACTAAATAATACATCTTAATTTGGGTTATTTTCACCAAAGACATGTAGTAGAATACATCTTGGCCTAAATTTGTGAAGAACAAGTGTTTATTTGCAAACTTTTATAACAGAAACAAAGAAAAACATGTTTTTTTTTCAAAATTTTTGATCTTTTTTGTTAATTTAGCAAAAAATAAAAACCCCAGTGTTGATTAAATACCACCAAAAGAAAGCTCTAGTTGTGTGAAGAAAATGATAAAATTTTAGTTTGGGTACAGTGTTGTATGACCGCGCAATTGTCATTCAAAGTGTGAGAGCGCTGAAACCAGAAAATTGGCCTGGGCAGGAGGGGGTAAAAGTGTGGAAGCGGTTAAACCAGTGTCTCAAAGTACTGAAGTCATAGACAGGCATTACAAAAAGTAATGGTTATTGGATTCAGGTAGGTAGGTATATGGGACAGGGGGTGGAACAGTTTTATAAGGAGATTAAGCAGGTAGGGTAGGTGCACTTACAATTAGGACATACACTTAGGGTAAACAAGAATTTATTGGCAACATTAAAAAGAGTGTAACAAAATTGAAATAAATGCATTTTTTTCTAGTTTTATCAGTGTGTTCCTAAAGATAAAAACTGCACATTTTATTCTAGTATTTATCTTATTTATAATAACATTGAAATTATTATTTTTTTTTTAATGTATGTGTTTTTATTAGTACATTACCATAGGGTTGACAAGATGTTAAATAGCAGCACAGTTTATTTCTTTATTTATTTATTAACTAGCAGGGTTGCTTTAACCACTTGCCATTCAGAATATTTATCCCCCTTCCTGACTGGGATATTTTTTGCAATACGACACTATATTACTTTTAACTGACAATTGCGCAGTCATGCAACGCTGTACATAAATTAAATTTATGTACATTTTTTCCCACAAATAGAGCTTTCTTTCAGTGGTATTTGATCACCTCTGCGTTTTTTATTTGTGGCACTATAAACAAAAAGTCTGACAATTTTGACAAAAATATATATTTTTGACTTTTTACTATAAAACATATCCAATAAAAAAAATAAAATTTCTTAATAAATGTAGGCCAAAATGTATTCTGCTACATGTCTTTGCTAAAAGAAAATCCCAATAAGTGTATATTAATTGGTTTATGTGAAAGTTATAGCATCTACAAATAGAGGTATATATATTGGAATTTAAATTTTATTCATACTAGTATAGGCGACGGACTGTGGGACTGCAGTGGGCATTCTAACACTGGGTGAGAACTGTCTAACTGCCACTGACATCTCCAGAGACACTAATACAGGGATCAGTGCTAATAAAAAGTGCTAATGACACTGGGCAGGAAGGGGTAACATCTGGGGCGATCAAAGGGTTAACAGTGAGCTGTGTGTGTTTTACACTGTGTGGTGTTTTAGTTGGGAGACATGCTGTGCAGAGAGACACAACGCAGCATGTCCATGCTGACAGATGAGAGACCTGTGTTGTCAGCTTTGCCAACGATCACTGAGTCCCAGCCAGGAATCGCCGGCCGGGACCCAGTGATTGACATCCTCAGCAGCCAACAGCGGCCTACCCGGAAATGCAAATCACGTATATATATTCATGATTTTGCGCAGCCGTGCCGCCCTACAGGGCGGCGGGCAAGTGGTTAGCTTATAATATATGTGGATCAAAGTTTTCCCCTTCAGTAAGCCAAGAATGAACCAGAGTAGTTACAATGAAGCAATAATAACATTACTATATCGTAAGTCTCATTGACACAGCAAACACTGTTCTGAGTGTACAATTTACACAGGAGAAATAAGATCACTCCTGTGATAGGGAACATTTCATGGTTGTCATATGAATGCTGAAGAATGAATTGCAAGTAAATGCTGCCAAAGACCTGCTAGTGATGTGGAAAGCGGGGTATACTACATGCATTCAAAGTATTTAGATTAAAGGATAAGCTCACTTTTGGGAACATTTTACATGTTCCTCTCATTTTTAAGGTAACACATGTAGCATGTTCCAAGCTTGCAGCCACTCCCCGCACTCCCTGCGACAGCAGGTTGGGGATCTTCTCATCTTACCCACATGGCCGCATCATTCATTCACAGAATTCTATAATCGAATGAACTACAAGTACCAACAGCCTTTGAAGCTGTCGATTTGAAGTTATCAATGAACTATGACACTGATGTTTCCTGCCAGTGTGTTAACTGCCTGCTCATATGATGTACAAGCAGACAGCTTACACTGATAGTCTGCAAGAGCCCTGCATAGCACCCCAGATCTGTTGATCTTGTATGCTGTACAGGCTCCTAAAAATAATACATGTCCATTTTTTTACCTGCAAAAAGATGTGCATTTATTATTTTTTTAAAAATGAACTTATCCCTTAAGTTTTTTTTGAGTGTGTCTAGTATGTCTAAGGTCCACAACAGGTTAAAGTTAACTTAAGATTTCTAATGTGGTCGTTTAACTATGTTAAGCAGTTTCCCTTTTTGCGCTTGTTTTTTGTACTGGCTACAGAAAAAAGCAAAGGTAGTATTGAAGAGACAGCATTAACTGTGTTCATAAGCTTTTTTTTTTTTTAATTTACAAATAAATTCTACAACCAAGAACTGCAAAAAATGCTTATAAGTGTATGTAGTATTCCTTTTGTGACCATATGACTTTCTCCTGTATAGACATCATAATACAGTGCCTGTGGGATCCATTTTTATCCACAGTTGCTGCGCTGGGATATGAATACACCTTGTATCACCAAGGGGAAGTGCAACACTGAGCTTGTTCAAGCCTTTGGCTTGAATAAATGCAGACTATCTTATGATAAAATATGTACAGTAGAAATCTTTTGTAGCAGCCATGTTTTCGACTGAATAGCTACACTCTATAGGAACTTAATTTAACTTGTATGCGTTAAGAGGTCATTACAATCACCCTTCTATATATATATATATATATATATATATATATATATATTAGGAAACATTTGTAAATTATATATATATATATATATAAATAATGATATCAAATGTTTCCTAATAGCTTATAACAAAAAAATGAATACCGCAAATGACATGGTCATGATATCTGTTATTTTCTTGCTACTTTTTTTTAGCTAATAACAGCTGTATGTCTAGCCAGAAGTTTGTCTTAGTTTTGTATATGGTGGGTAACCCCTCTCAACTTTTTACTTCTGAAAAAAACAAATCCGTTAACAGCAAAAGTAACCACATTACCAAGTATACAAGAAAATATTGTAACAGCTTTATTTATAAATACAAAGATGGCAATTTCACAAGCAGGCCATCATCAATGAGTAAAAGTCATCCATCATATAGCACATTTGAAAAAGGTATCTGGTGTGACCCAGGACACAGTGGGAATGTTCAACTGGATGACACCATAAAGGATAGAATACCTGGCAACACCAGTGTCAGAATACAGAAAAATAATAAGTAACAATATTCAGTGAATGCTGTATATGAACACACCCTGTCCTATTATTCTGAATAAGAGAGTGCAAGCTTCTGCGTATCCAGAAAAGAGTGGTGGTGCCTTGCTCCTATCAAATATGCTATGCATGAGGAGCCCGGTTGGTGGAACAAACTCCAGAATTTTTTAGCTCCTGCCACTTCAACTGCAGTCATGAAGTAACAATGTGGGGTTGAAATATCACTGCACATGCTTGCTGCTTGTATGTGCAAGTGAAGCACTGTAGAATAAAGTGACGTGATGGATAATAGAGATAGACACATGAAGGTTTTTACTTTAATGCAGGGCTATGTTAGATAGATTTTTACTTGAGATGGCTTTCAAATTCTGGCTGTTCTTGAAAATGGCTGTCTGCCTTTTGACAATCAGGCACACTAAATGTCCTGTCCCTCTGCCTGCTAAATCAAGCCTTCAGCTGCTGGAAGGTCATTCATTCAGTGGTGGTACTACTACAGCCACTATGTTTGACAGATTTTAACTCAGGGCCCATTGGTTGTTAGGATGCTGGCAGTCACGGCACCCTAGCAACCAATGACACTCCCCTGGCCCCATTCAGGAGAAGGATGGGAGATTTCTCATCTGGGAACTGAGCGTAAACAAGAGGGGTTGGGATTCTGGCTGACATAATTGATTAAGTATGGCCATGGTCATATTTGTTTATTGACATGAGCCAGCATCCCACTCCTTTGTTTACTTTTAGCTGTCAGCCAGGGAATCCTCTGTATGGGCTGAAATAGACAAAGTGGTGCAGCGCTATAATCAATATAAATAATTTAATAAATAATTGAAATATACCAGTGTCATACAAGTAAATTAAATACCTGCAAAAAACTGATTTAAAGCCACAAACAACAAGTGATATTCAAATAAAGATAAACCTTTTTAGGTTCCGTGTTAAAAGTTCACACAGTGATAAATCCTTCTCATAAACACACTCTTTAGTCTCCTTATTGTGCCAATTAAAACAAGTTCCAAGTTCTACAGAACAGTGAATTTTCACACCTTTTCCTTAAGTGTGACACATATTTTAATTATTTATTCCAAAACATATATTAATTAAATCACTTATCATTTTGTTTATTTTAGCACTTATTTTGGTGTATTGAACTTACACTTTAGGCACAGCAGCTAGGTAGTGGCTGAGATAGTGAGAGCACAAATGAACAATATTTAAATATTCCCCCCTATGGCAACTGAATGGGGCCAGAGATGTATATTACTTGCTAGGACACCAGCAGCCACCAGTCCTAGCAACCAAAGAGCTATGAGTGGGGCTCAATTAGTTGCATTCATTTTGATTCAGTTTGCAGATAAAGTTCACAATTTCAGGGCAGCGAAGTGGCTAAGTGGCTAGCACTTCCCCCTAGCAGCACTAGGGTTATCTCAACTGCAGCACTATGTTCTCCCTGTTTCTGCGTCAATTTTCTCTGGGTACACTGGTTTCCTCCCATTCTTCAAAGACATGCTGCTAGGTTAATTGGCTCCTATATAAATTGGCCCTAGAATGAGTATATATAAATGTGAGTTAGTGACCTTACACTGTACGCTCCGTGAGGTCAGGAACTGATGTGAATGTACAATATATATGTAAAGAGCTGCATAATTTGACGGTGCTATTAAGTAGCTGTAATAACGAAATAATAATTTCAAATGCATGCACATTTGTCCATCACTACTTTTCACACGGATGGATAATTTAAGAGAATATTCAGAAACATTTTTGAGTGAAGATTTTTAATTCTTTCAGTAAACCAAACTAATTTAATTTTGTTTGTATCCAAATTAAGTCTGGCCCAATTTGAACATAATTAGGCAAAGTAGGCCCACTTCCAGGATGCCCTTCCCCTTTAAAGCCAAACAATTTTGACTGTCCAAAATCTGTCTAACTACAGCACATTTATTGTGATTTATATTCCTCTTCATAAAAACTATCCTCAGAAATACATTCATGCATCTTTAAATGTTTTCATGGTTAAGAACATTGTTAACAGAACATTTTTACATTTTTTTAATTATTATTGTGGACTAAATACTGTTTGTATATGCATGAAATTTAGATAGACACACTTTGCTATTTCTGTTTGTGCTTACTGGCAGGCCTTTAGCTCCAGCTGTATTTCCTGACAGACGTGGGTATTACACCTGCTTGACATCACATATGCAAATGCAATTATAGTCTATCACATTTGTTAATGCTGCTTTTCAGCTTCATGCTTGTAATGCTTCTCATTGCTTAGAAAAAAAAGACATGCAAGGATTGTTATTCTAGTTAGTTCAAAAATATGTTCTAACATACATACATTATTCCATGTCAGGTATTGCAAATTATCTGTCATGATGTGATGGATCAACAAGTTTATTGGTTGTCTATTCAAGCAGTACTGGCATTAAATTGTGCCATCTTTTTGTTTTATAGGAAGAAATTGGACAGACTTCAGAGCAAACTGATCTGCCAGTCATGCAAGTACCTCTGGTAATGCATTTCCACTCTTACATCGCTATAACACCTGGACAATATCTTATATATACAGTATATACTGTCTAAATCTATATCTGGATTTAGATAGATAGATAGATAGATATTATGAAGCACTTAATTTCAATTTCTTTGCTTATTGTCAGTTTTCCTTGCCTCCCCCTTTCTCTTCCTTTCTGTTTTACCTTCTAGATAATATATAAAATCATAGTCTTAATCTAATTAATTTGTCAAGGTCTTCTCAATGACTCTTTTGTTGATAGTAGCTAATTGTTCCTAGTCAGGGGCGGACTGACAGCTCATGGGGCCCCCCGGGCAATAGGGGATCATGGGGCCCCTGTGTCCTTGCCCAAACTCAGAAAAGCCTATGAAAAAGGTACCAGGGGCATCTCATGGGGCCCCCTACTGACCCCGGGCCCTCGGGCAGTGCCCGAGTTTCCAAATGGTCAGTCCGTCCCTATTTGTAGTTTAGTTTCGCAGCGTAGGGGAGTAGGGGTCCTCTAGTCTCTTTACCTATGTAGTTAGTGGGTAGGAATGAATTTTAAAAAATTACTTATGGATGGGTTGGGGGTAGATGAACACCAGTGGAAGTTTAGAGCATGCGAGATATGATGGAGACATGTTTCCATAATACAAGCATGAGAATTAAAACCTAATTGTTTGCTAAATATAGCAACAAATTCTACATCCAATTTAGTCAATATAGTATCCATATAAATGAATGTAGTTATATAATAGTTTGAAAAAAAGGAAAGAGAGGAGAAACATGTATCCCTGCTCTGTTGCTCCTTCATTGCGCAATCAAGCACTCTGGGAGTGTGTGCTCCCATTCTGAACATTGAACCCACACAGTGCATTCTGATGGTGGTTCCTGGATCACAACATTGTTTTTTTTTCGGAACTACAAATACTATGACAAGTAAACGTTTCCACTTTCAAACTTTTCAAGCCTATTTTGCCTTAGGATAAACTTTAATATCTGCATTGCAGTGGTAATTATTATGCTCATAAATGACAGTTTTTCTTGAATATAGGTGTCCTTCTATGAAACAAAGATCAGCGGCGATCCTGAGGATCATTCAGAGGAAAACTGTCTTCTCAGAGAATGGCGGAGAACTGAGCAGCCATCATTTACCACTGCATGATAAAAGGACACCATAGAGTATACATCCATTACCATCTTATGCTGACCTTGTGTAGCATATTCAACCTTGTGAACATTAGTTTTATGCTTAGAAACTTGAGTCACCATTGCCATTAATGCTGTTATGTATCTCTGTATATATATATAGTTTACCCAACCAGCTGACATAAATTCAAATTCAAATAAAGAAATAAGGAGGTCCTTGTAACCAGTATGGAAGGATCCATGACATAATCATTGATGGTTTTTAGGCACTTCAAGAAGCTACACAAGTATATTTGAAGTATCATTCAAAATTAATTTTCTTGCTATTTACTTGACTATGGTGACATGCAGCATTAAAAAGTTGAAGCACTTACTGAAAAGCTGTCTGTCGTTTTAGCTATAATTTCCACCTGAATTTTAAAGTTTTTGCAAACATGAGCTAAATCTAATGTGATGGAAAATAGTGCATAATACATTTAACAGATTATATTAATGTCATATTATGTAAAGTCTCATATTTATAAAATACCATACAACTATTTTCAGGATTTTTTTATGTAACCCCTTCCTTACATTTGCTGACCAACAGTGCTGGTGCCCAATAATAATATTTTCAAGTTACTCACACTGCTCCCCCTCTACTTTCTTCCACCCATTGTCCAAAATGTACCCAATTCCATTATTTCCTACAAGTGACGAGCATATTAATCCATGTAAACCTGAACTCCTGTTAATTCACTGCAAACCTGATTTGCTAGGAAAAGGTAGGTTGAGAAAGAAATAGAGAAGATGTTTAAAGCTGAACTTAAAACAACAAAGATAATTAATTTAAAACTTCATTAAAATAACTTGAAATGTATTTCAAAATGCACTGATTATCATGTTAGAAGACCTGTACTATGAGTCAGTCAGATTCAGCTGCGTTGAGTATGTACTGACAGTGAACAGTCTAAAGCCCCATACACACGATGAGAATACTGGACGAATGACCATTTTTTTTTGCAATCTAGTCTCACATCAAAAGTGAAGAGGTTACTAAAGTTATGAACAGTACAACAGAAAGAACATTTGGAAGTAATGTAATGTATTTGTATTGTTTTTTCAGGCAAAAACTACTGATTAAACAAAAATCGTATGATCTGGTATCTTACGAGAAAAATGTTCATGCTTGTCCCTTAAAAAAGTTTTGGATGAAAGTTGTGTACTAATGATCAGTTTATCATACAATGGATTCAAAAGCAGTATTTTTCGTAGTTTTCTGATCATGTGTACTAGGCTCAAAGCTGATCATAGATGAATAGAAAATTATTTGAAAAGTTGATAAAGATCTGTCAAACGAGTGTGTGAAAACGCCATCATTGATATTAATTTTTCCCCTACTTGGTCACATATTGTCATTCGTACATAACAAAAAAGGTACACTTTTTTTATTGATTGCAGGACAAACGCTCATGCTCATGCACACTACTATTAATTGTGTTATTCTCAATTCTACAACTCACGCTTAGAAAATCATTTGCTCATACTAAAACATTCTAACATGGCTGTTTGTTTTTTTGTAGTGAATCATTGAATTTTGAGAATTAATATGGAGCCCATTAACATTTAGAAAGACAAGATAGGGTGTTTCAAATGACATTTTTAAAGATTTTCTACTCATCTATGGCCAGCACAAAAGGAGAGGAAAACTAAGTGATATCTAATAACTGTGCTTCTGCTCCTTTGTTGTGTAACCAGTGACTTGTTCTTTCTTGACCAAATTGTGATGCTCCTAAATCAATTCATGTAAGTCAAAACCTCCAGTGAGTCTAGCCAGTTTATTCCCAGCAGATTTTTTTCGGGTTGAATCTGGAGGAAAGACTGAATCACTAAGCGAACTAGTAAAGTGGTTCAAAATAGCACTTACCAATTCACACCCAAATAGCAGAAGCATAGAGTACAGTAGGCCTTCCTTGATCACTGGCTCCCTATCTGCAGTGTAACTATCAGTCACCCAGTATGGGAGGTTTAGGTGAAAGAATTCCCACTCCCTGTGACTAGCAGGCTTTGTATTCATTAGTAGAATACATCGCTCGCCGTGATTGGCCCAGCGTATACTGTATGTAGCCGCAGCTACCGTACATACACGCATCCAGAGGGCTGATTACCGTAGGGACGTACTGGTACGTTTTCAAACAACTTGGCTCAGTATACTGTATATACCAAAGTGGTATATACTCAGTATACTGTATATACCACACATCCAGAGGGCTCACAGATTAATCTGTCATAGGGACATTTCTTTTGAGCCAGCTTGGCTCAGCGTGATATACTGTATGTACATTACTGCACATCCAGCGGGCTGTATATATACTGTATACTGTATGTAGCCGAAGCTACCGTATTACCGCACATCCAGAGGTAACCATCTGATTTGGAATTTGATCCATATGATGACTGTCTTACAAATGTATCACAAGATGTCATTCATGAACTTATGGTGTCAGAGGATGAACATGGGGATTTTGAAGGATTTTAAGTATCTGTAAGTCATAACCATTTCAAATAAAAAATCTGATGTTTTTAAATGGTGTTGCCTCGGAAGGGGGGTAGTCTTATATTGTGAGTATAGCTTAAAACCTATGTTTTAACTGGAAAATTAGGGGGTCATCTTATACACCCAGTCGCCTTATACGGCGGAAAATATGGTATATATATATATATATATATATATATATAAAAATATATATAAAATAAATATGACTGTGATCTTCACCGAGTGTTCATAAGCGTGAAGTGTAGATGACTCACTCATCAGATCCTTTGACCCCAGTTATGGTTATCAAATGCGCCTTTGGTTATATAGGGAACCACCCTTTCTTGTTGGGTTCTCCATTTTTCTGCCTCTAAATCTCCATGGATTATACCTAGATATAAGGGATTCCAATACGTTTTCCAGTAATATACTTTAGGTTGGTTTAAGATATTCCTCCCATGGGAATGCAGCCAGCCAATGAATGAATCAGACAAGTGAATAGCTTATCTAAGTATTGTACTTTAGTAGGAATCAAAATCACATAGAAAAAAATATTCCACTCACTTGTACAGGTGCTTGTAACCCAGCACCAGTGTATCAGGCATTTATGTTTTTAAAGATGGCCGCTTTGCACTTCAAGCCTCACTTTCATTTGCTATTCCTGGACCCAAGGCAACTACCTTCCATAATATTTATGTACTTGAGGAATCACCCATTACAGGTTTATCTTTAATTATTTAAATTACACTTGAAAATGTACAAATGTAATCTGATTCCTACATATTATGAAGCCAACTCATTTCTCCTACCAGCAAAAATGCAATTTTGTACCTTTTGGCAATCATTCAGTGTGTTTTGGAACGTTGAATGTATTATACCGTGATATAATGTGTTCTAGTAAGATTATCAAAACCTTTAGTTTGCCAACAATTTACTAATCTATGGAGAGAGTAAGTTATTGGAGTGTAAGTACTATATGCTATACAGTATTAGAAATGTATGCTTATGGATCTGTAAGAAAGCATTAAAACAATTTCTTTCTGCCTCATCAGTCTTATCAAGTTGTAATGGCATGTAAAGAATTCTGCATTCAGTTCTGCATCCAATAGCGTGTATAGTAGTGGCTATAAACAAAATGAAATCATTATTTTTATGTTCATTATGTCACAAGAAATAAGGAATCACTGGCCATATCTCAGAATTTGAGAACTCCTGAGACAAAAGGACTCGATGACAAGAGCAAAGTGGAAATCCAAGGCATAGCAGAAACAAAAATCTGAGTAAAGTGCAGACACACAGGAGAAAAGATACAGATCAAAATTAACAGACAGACATACAATGTTTCCAGCTGATGGTAAATTGCTCTCACAAGAATACAGGGTCCATAAATTCCAAATTATCATTGGAGCTATTGAAGATATAGACAGACATGTGTGGCAGCTCAACTTTCACTATGCAATAAAAAGAGTCTAGCTGGACAACTGCAGAAGAATGGAAAAGAACAGACAGGGCCAATGCAAAGCAGACTGGAAGAGACAGACATAATCAGGCAGGAACAGACATCAATGCCAAGGCAGATGAGAAGTCTTAAACTTTAATGCAGCCAGATGTCTCCCTTTGCTATCTTTCATCTGGCCCTTGGGGCACTGTTTCATCCACTGATATCAACAACGGGGCATAATTTTTCCCCACTGACACTAATGATGAGGCACTATTCCTCCCACTGACACCAGTGATAAGGCACTATTCCTCCCACTGATACCAATGATGAGGCACTATTCTACCCACTGACACCAGTGATAGAGCACTATTCCTCTCATTGATACCAAAGAAGGGACACTATCCCTCCCACTGACACCAGTGATGAAGCATTATTCCTCCCACACCAATGATGGGACATCGCTTTTTCCCAATGACATGGACCTTTTCTACTCCCAATAGCAACAGTCAGATCCCCATAAAGTCTGAAGGACAGTAAACTGGCCCTTTGTTTAGAAAGTTTGGAGACCCCTGCTCTGAAGCATACACTATTGGATTTTTGTTTTCGTATAGATTGCAAGCTGAACGAAAAAATTCTAACAGATTCCTCAATCCCTGCTATACATTGTGCATGGACGATTCTCCCACTGTGCCCATTTTATTCTGACAGCTGAACAGATTTGTTTTTTGATTTGCAGGAGGTGCAATAGGAGCCATACATTTTGTATGGGTCTAATCGCACGGAACCCGCACCAAAAAGGTGCAGGACCCATTTTTTGGGTCTTCACTAGAATCGGATCTCATGGGTATTCACACCTATGCGATCTGATTATGCACATAGCACCGCGTTTTGCGGACCGCTTTCTGGGTGTTGTTAACTTAACATACACACCCACAGTGGTTCGCATGAATGGGGTGCAATTCTGATGAGGTGTGGAATTTGCACAGAAAACGCTGCAAATTCTGCACTGCATCAGTGTGAACCAGGGATAATAGTCTGAGTTCAGCTTTTCAGCCAAAACTCCAGTATCACCTTCTGAAGTGAATCCCCCTTATACTGCTATACAGACATTATTAGAAATACAAGAATTATAAAAGCTATAAAGTGTACCTTCTACTGCCTTCTCTATAGGAATAAATATGCTCCAAGCTCACCAAAAGAAGCCAGAGCTTACTTGGTGTGGATGTAAACAGGGATGGAGTTCAGATTCACCACTACCATGAGTTTAAGATTTTTTTTTTTAATTAATATTACTACTGTTATCTATTTTGATGGGCCCTTGGTTACGTTTGTGATGCTGAAAGCACAGCATTCACTTGTTAAACTACATGCAAAATCAGTGTGTACCTGAACCGCTTCACATTGTACTGCTCAAATGTATCACCCCCTCCACATAGCAAAATAAAAGGTAGGAATACGATAGTTAAGCCTATTGTCCTTCTTCAAACTGTCATGCTGCTGGTCAAGTTCTCACTGTCTCTTCTCAATTAGAGTGATAGAAACAGGCCAGCAGCATGATGATTTAGAACAGTGTTTGTCAACCTTTTTTCAGTCAAGGCGCCCTTTAAAATTATGGAGAGTCCTGAGGCACCCTTTAAAATGATGGACAGTCTTGAGACACCCCATTGTAAAATGGGGTGCCTCAAGACTGTCCATCATTTTAAAAGGACACCCCATTTTAAAATGTGAAAAACTATTCTAATAATTTTATATAATGAAGTGACACCCACACAGGGGGGACACTCAACATTAGAGGTGATTTATTCTTTCAAAGCAAATACACTTTTGCACACTGGTACTGACTAGAATTCCAATTTTTCTCTTCTCAGTTTTTATCCATCGCGGAGCTAATGTGACCCCAGCATTGATTGAGAGGAGGCAGGGGAGGGTCAAACAAGGATGCTGTGCAGGCAGGTAACATCCTCCATATCAACTGATGATGGCATTGCTTGTCAGGATGCCAGTGGCTAGAAGGTCATAATGGCGCACAATGAAGACCTGGGACTTTGCGTAACTAAAAGTCAGGCTTGTTCCACCTGCTGGCTTGTACACAAGTGTTGGGCAATATTTAGATATTTTGCCAAGGCACCCCTGAAAAAACCTCAAGGCACCCCAGGGTTGAGAAAGGCTGATTTAGAATATGCAAGACCCGAGACAGATTTAGCAAACTACTGGCCAATTTCTCTCTGCAGGTCAAAGTGGGTTTATTTCCTTTTAAATTAAAACAACATGTGTCACTAATAAAACTACCTAAAAAAATCATTTTTTAAATATAAAATTAATCAGACTGGGTTAAAATTACTGTTCTATATGTACCACATACAGCGTTAAGGCCTCCCCAAGTGCTTTACTGAAAATATTTGTGTGTTTTTAATGTTTCTCTCAAAGCATATGGAAAGTCCTTGTATTTAAAAATATATATATTGGTACATGTCCCTGATGGCAGTGCCAAGCTTCCAATACTTTATTTTGACAGTAGTTTGTCTATTAGCCTTGAAATTTGCCACAATTTACAGTACCCCCACATTAGTCTTGTATGTACTGGTATGTTTAAACACGCCACCAAACCTTGGGAGATCACTCTTGGTCAGATTTCCTCATCCCTAGCTATATAGTACGCAAATACATTAATGCACAAAGGCTTAATACTGTAGGTATAATGATCATGCCTACCAAAACAACATCAAACATTATGAAACTAAGATAGGTCTACACATGGAAACCTTTCCAATTACTAGTTAAAGTTTTACAGTGCAAACATAAAAACATCTTGTGTATACATGACAGCCGTGGGCTTTGTGTTTTGTTTCACTCAACCTGTAGGAATTCTGGTATACTGCTGTTTATAATTAAGCACATCTACATTAAAATATTACCTTACCTTTTAATGTGGTAGAGAAAGAATGCACTGTAACCTAGGTTGACATTACTGCTAAGTTTACAAATTAGCTTCAAAATTGTTTTTTTTTAACCTATGCTGCTTAGTTATTTAACTAGCATGAGCTGTATATGTAAAACACTTAAAAGACATTATCACCACATGTGATGTCTATATGTTATTAGTGCATAGGAAAAGGCAAACATAGCACTCAGTTTTAGTACCACAATTAAATAAAGCTGTTGTTATGTTGCATAGTTAAATACAGTGCTATAATCTTTACTTATTGGTGTTTCAGATCCCTGCTGCCCACTGTCACTCCCCAGCCCCCAGCCTCTATGTTACTAGCAGTCTGTGCTGTGTACTTCGAGCCTGTAACTGTGCAACCTAGCAGCAGCTTGATAAGTACTAATACTGAGTATGTGTGTTTTTTCTTGTGAAGTAATAAAATATAGATGTTACATATGTAGAGAGGGTTCTTTTAAGCTGTTTTTTTAAGACATAACTTAGCTGGCATCTTACAACAAGAAGAGATGGATAGCCAATACTGCATAGCCAATACAAGCCCTTGTCTATGGTAGCAGGGCTGCCGGGGTGGCACATCTCCAAACACACACAATATTTCTGTTAACCATTTTCCAATGGTTGGACTTTCATGGATGTCCTTGACTTTCATCTCCTACACCAGGATGATGCCTGCAGCTACAGGCATCATCCAAGTGTCTTTTTTTTTCAGCAAGCAATTCCCTGTTTTGTCAAATCAGTTATAGTGACTGATTAGACTCAAGATTGCTTTTACAGGCAGCATGTGATCAGAGAGCCTACTATCTGATCTAGCTGTGCTGCCAGGTTACCAAAGAATTGGTCATAGACCAGATAGTCCCCGGCCATCTCTATGGTCCTGAAAGGCCGGAAGCAATGTCATGACATCCCTTGAGGTTCTGGCAGATGTAAACACTGCCAGAACTTATTGCCTCCAGATGTCTCCATAAAGATGACCTGTCATGCCTATATATAGAGATCTGTCAGAAAACCTTTACTTTCATTTCAGAATCAACATTTTCTATGGGTCACTATACTACAAAATACTCCCACGAGTGTGGGCCATTGATTGCAAACAAGATTTGTTAATTTGCAAACACAAAAAAGTATTTTTCCTAACAAATTCATTCAAGACCATGTCACAAAAATGAATACACCCAAATGAAAGTCTTAGGAGCAAAGCTAAATTTTAGATAACAAAATCCTAATTAACAAGAATTCCACTACAGGTGAGTCTAATTATTCATTAAACAGATGTCCAGCAGACAGTTGACTATAAAAGGTAGTTATTTAACAAAGATAACCCCTTCCCATTTCTTGTTGTTAGCAATGGCACCACATGAAAGAGAAATGTCACATGGCCTGAGAAAGAAAATAATTTCTTTACACAAGAAAGGTGAAGGCTACAAGAAGATCAGCAAAGCTATACTTATCAGTCAGAATACTGTAGCAGAAATTATACAAAATTTTACAAGAGATGGAACTGCAACCATCTCACAGAGAGGTCCAGGCTGTCCACGGAAGTTAACACCTTGACAGGAGCATCTTCTGATGATAAGGGTTGAAGAAAATCACCATGCAAGTTCACTGCAGTTAGCTAAAGAAGTAGAAAGCAAAACTGGGGTGATTGTTTTCCATGACACAATATGGCATACACTGCAGAGGAATAGCATGCATGGGTATGATCCATGATGCCTCTCCTAAAGCCCATGCACAAAAAATCCTGCCTAAAATTTGCCAGGGCCCATTCTGAAAAGGAAGAAACAAAAGGACAAGCAGGGCGCCAGATCAACAATGTATACATTATACAATGTATAACCAGGTCCCAGCACTGCTACAAACAACTCTACATGAGTGGAAAGTTGGTAGTTAAATGGCCTGTGCTGTGCACATTGCATGTGACTTGTAGGCTGCATAAGCAATGTCAGTAGTTTTTCAGGTATTACATGCTGGGTATTACAAACAATTTGGAACAAACCAAATGCTGTGGTGGGAAGTACAAATAGTTAAATGTTAAAGGACCAGGATACAGAGTTCAATCAGGCATTTTGTTTTTAAATTAAAGGATACGTTCATCTTTTATAAAAAAAAAATATAAATGCACATTTTTTTGCAGGTAAAAAATGTGCATTTAATATTTTTTACACTGGAGCCTGTAAAGCATTGCACTTGCAGTCAGCAGATTGATGGTGCAATGCCAGGCATCTGCAGACTCTTAGTACACTGTCTGCTCATACCTCCCATATGGGCAGGTAATTACTAATTTGCAGTGAGCTAGTGAGTGCTCTCAAAGTTCATTGAGAACTACAAGCCTTCAGTCGGGGTGACCAACAATACTTGTAATTTATTCATTCACAGATATCTGTAAATGAATGATATTCTCGCACTGCTGCGCTGTTTTAAAATTGTAACAGTGGGAAGGAGATCCCCTGTTCACTGTGACATGGGGGGGGGGCTTGGGGAGAAAGAAGGTAGGAGCTGGAACATGTTACACATTCCACCATAAATACGAGTGGAACATGTAACATGTTCCAAAGGTGAACTTTACCTTTAAAGGTGATCTTCAGGAAGAAAAAATACAATTTTTTACTCAAGTCCCTGTACCCAAGTTATAATTTTATTTTAATTTTTATCACATAACATTATAGGTAAAGTCCCAGGTTTTCTTTCTTTTGCTGTGTAGTGTGGAAGGGTCCAATGTGCAGTGCCCAGTTTACTTCCTCACTGGAGCCCTCATAGGATCTTAAGGTCTTCAGGCATGACATCAGAATGAAAGGGTGGGCTCAAGACCTGAGGCCTGATAGCAGTTTCCAGTCACCAATCTTAAGAACAGAAAGAGGTACTGCGGAAAATGTCATGGGAGTTTATTCTGGTAAATTTTTATGGGTTTTAGAGGATTTTTTTTAGGTGATTGTAGGCGTATTAGTGCACTTGCGACAGAAACAAGTGAGTACTGACGTGATACTTTTTTTATTTGCACTAACATACAATTTTGAGGGCAAGCTTTCGGGGTATGTCCCCTTCTTCAAGGTCCAGGCAGTACTACATCACAAAGTTTTAGAAGAATGTTAAAAGAGATGTTGAAAGGGGGAGAAAAAAATAAAACAGAAAGAAACACATAAGAAAAGAATAAGAAAAATAATCAAAGATTTACAACCCATCATAACAGAGGATGGAACTCTGAAAGAAATATTCCAGCAACCCCCAATACTGGCCTTCAGACAACCCCCAACCTCAGAAATAAACTAATCAGTAGGAAACTTCCTTCAGATTATGAGGTCACAAATAATGGAAGCAAACCCTGCAATAAAAAATGCTGCAAACTGTGCAACCAAATCAATCCATCAAAAAGTGTCAGACACTCAAAAGGGATCTTCAATATCTCCGGATCATACAGCTTCACCTCTAGTAATGTTGTGTACCTTATCCAGTGCAGAAAATGTAGCAGAGGATCTTACGTTGGCGAAACAGGACAGAAGTTGCAAACAAAGATGAATTTGCACAGACATACCATCAAGGAACATAAAGAAGATGACTTCTGCACACCTGTGGGACACCATTTCGCACAACCGAACCACGCTATGGAAGACCTCAATATTTTAGTTCTTAAATGAAATTTCAAAACTATTCAGGAAAGGAAAACATTTGAACTAAGAATGATATTTCTATTTGACACAAGAGATAATGGCCTTAATTTGGACAAGGGATTCGTGACTCATTATCTAACAGTTTTACGACCCCCTCTGTGAGTGTTGCCCCTCCCCAAGTCTTTGGTTTTGCTGTATCTTATCTCTAGTCTAATCCTAGCTTTATAACCATTGCTGTGTACATTTGTGTGTGTGTTTCTTTCTGGGTTTTTTTTCTCTCCCTTTCAACATCTCTTTTAACATTCTGCTAAAACTTTGTGAAGTAGTACTGCCTGGACCTTGAAGAAGGGGACATACCCCAAACGTTTATCATCAAAATTGTATGTTAGTGCAAATAAAAAAAAGTATCACGTCAGTACTCAAGAGGATTTTTTTAAATCACTGTTTGGCTAAATATTGGTAGGTTAGGGACAAGGTGTTTTTTTTCACCCAGTGGTTTTTATTATAACCCCCAAAAGATTTGGGTGAAGTTAAACCCATAGAAGAAGACATATTTGGCCCACAATTGAATTTCATGTGTTCCCTATAATTTGTTAATTATATGACTATCACAAATATGAGAAGGTTCAGAGCATCTGAAAGTCCTAGAGGAGCATGATGTTCTAACCTTCACAGTTTTCAGCTTGTGAGCACTTGCCCGAGGAGAAGCTTGTACAACAAGCGTTTACAAAATGAAGTAAGAATTGTTTAGAGCTTTCTTGAAAGAAGGTGTTAGCAGGATTCAGCAACCTTTAGCAAGCTCCAACACTCCCAGACTGAAGCTGAAGAGTTCTTTAAAGGGTTTCATAAAAGCTGTTTGAAGCGTTTCAGAAAGCTTTGTACCCTGTGCTCATCAAACTTTCATTAACAAGTTGCAATCTTTGTGAACAAGACCTAACACTTCAGATTAGAATAGTCTTTTACTGTCTTCAATGGTCAATGGACAATTAGGGGACACATGTATCTTAAGTATATGCTTAGAAGGTAGTGTCCATAAAAAACAGACTTTTACCAAGGACCAACATCAACAAATATAAACATTTTTTCTGCCTGAAAAAACTTTGCTTAGACTAATGACTGGTATTATTACTGGTGGCACATATTTATGGCAAAGTGAAAAAAACAAGAAGCGCACCAACCTTGCGCATTACCTCAGTAACCAAAATGTATTAGTAAAGGAATGGTACTCACAAACAGCGAATAAAAACAGGCATGTAAGTCCTCCAAGGGACTTCAGAGACAAGAGGCCAGCGCGAATCCCATCATGGGGGTAGACACTCAGTGCAGCTGACACGTTTCGAAGGTCGTACCTTCTTCCTCAGAGCTCAAGAAGGTAGACCTTCGAAACGCGTCAGTGTACTGAGTGTCTACCCCCATGATGGGAATCGCGCTGGCCTCTTGTCTCTGAATCCCTTGGAGGACTTACATGCCTGTTTTGTTTCACTGTTTGTGAGTACCATTCCTTTACTAATACATTTTGGTTACTGAGGTAATGCGCAAGGTTGGTGCGCTTCTTGTTTTTTTCACTTTGCAGTATTGTTCGGGCTTCCCCAGCCTTGTTTTGGAGCTGCACGACTTTTCATGCTCTGGTGGTCGTTTCGTTTGGGTTTGATTTCACCTACTCACCACCGGCCTGGGTACTGGAGTGCAGGAGGAATCGTATTTTGGCACATATTTATGGCCCAGTGTAAAAATATAATACATGCCTGACTAAAATCTAAACAGTTATTTTAATCAAATCTACGTAGATTTACTATAATTCCATTTTCATCCTTTCCAGCTGAGTGTAATCCCAAATGTCACAGACAGCTTTAACTTAACAATTTAGACGAATGACATAATCAGGTATATAGAAGCAACGTTTAGAGTTATGTTTGACATGTCTGAAATCACACTCGTTAAAATGTTAATTTGCCTGAATAGCACAGGGGTGCTGCCAATGTAATTTTATTATTGACTAAAACATTTTAACCATACATGAACATTGTAGATCTTTGAATCATAATAGAAGTAGGTTTACCAACTTTTGTGAGCAATTCTGAATGCTGCATTTATACTACAGTATATAGCATTAATGCCTTAGAGTTGTAACAGCATTGCAGAACTCATTTCAATGCAATCTATTTTCAACTAGTATGATTATTATTCACAAAAACATACAGTACATATGACTGTATATACCTATCTGAAAGTTTGTCATTGTTTTCTGGTGGCAGTCAATGATGATTTTATTATATCTTACAACTCACACTAAAATATGCATATATAGAGAAAAACTTTCCTGTCAAAAGAATTTTTGCATAAAATGGGCTTATGGTCCTAAACTAAGCAGTGATTTAGCCATTTAATTTCTGTGGAATACATTATCATTTTAGTTAGCTATATGAGGGCAAATTGAGTATCTTGTAGCAGTTTATCAATGTGGCTAACATTTGTGGTGCTTCATATCCTTACAAAAGCCCCTAAACCCATGCTAAGGCACCCCAGGCACACAGAAGAGTTTTTTTTCTAATGGTGGTACCTGCACTTTTAAAGGATTAGTATAGTTTATTCGCATGGGATATAATTATAAAACAGTGAATATGACATTCACATATACCCTGCTTGTGAATAAATCACTGCCATTTAAAACACACGCACCTGGAAAATTCACTTGCAGTAAATGTTTGGTAAATGTCACATTTACTGCTTTATACATACAGTGGGGATCGAAAGTTTGGGCACCCCAGCTAAAAATTTGTATTAATGTGCATAAAGAAGCCAAGGAAAGATGGAAAAATCTCCAAAAGGCATCAAATTACAGATTAGACATTCTTATAATATGTCAACAAAAGTTAGATTTTATTTCCATCATTTACACTTTCAAAATAACAGAAAACAAAACAATGGCGTCTGCAAAAGTTTGGGCACCCTGCAGAATTTATAGCATGCACTGCCCCCTTTGCAAATCTGAGACCTGCCAGTGTCATGGATTGTTCTCAATCATCGTCTAGGAAGACCAGGTTATGTCAATCTCAAAGGTTTTAAATGCCCAGACTCATCTGATCTTGCCCCAACAATCAGCACCATGGGTTCTTCTAAGCAGTTGTCTAGAAAACTGAAACTGAAAATAGTTGACGCTCACAAGGCTGGAGAAGGCTATAAGAAGATAGCAAAGCGTTTTCAGATGTCAATATCCTCTGTTCAGAATGTAATTAAGAAATGGCAGTCATCAGGAACAGTGGAAGTTAAAGCAAGAGCTGGAAGACCAAGAAAAATATCAGACAGAACAGCTCGCAGGATTGTGAGAAAAACAATTCAAAACCCACGTTTGACTGCACGATCCCTCCAGAAAGATCTGGCAGACACTGGAGTTGTGGTACACTATTCCACTATAAAGAGATACTTGTACAAATATGGTCTTCATGGAAGAGTCATCAGAAGAAAACCTCTTCTACGTCCTCACCACAAAAATCATCGTTTGAACTTTGCAAATGAACATATAGACAAGCCTGATGCATTTTGGAAACAACTTCTGTGGACCGATGAGGTTAAAATTGAACTTTTTGGCCGGAATGAGCAAAGGTACGTTTGAGGAAAAAGGGGCACAGAATTTAATGAAAAGAACCCCTGTCCAACTGTTAAGCATGGGGTTGGATCAATCATGCTTTGGGGTTGTGTTGCAGCCAGTGGCACAGGGAACATCTCAGGAGTAGAAGGAAAAATGGATGCAATAAAATTTCAGCAAATTTTGGATGGTAACTTGATGCCATCTGTGAAAAAGCTGAAGTTAAAGAGAGGATGGCTTCTACAAATGGATAATGATCCTAAACACACCTCGAAATCCACGGGGGATTACATCAAGAGGCGTAAACTGAAGGTTTTGCCATGGCCTTCACAATCTCCTGACCTCAACCTAATTGAAAATCTATGGATAGACCTTAAAAGAGCAGTGTGTGACAGACAGCCCAGAAATCTCAAAGAACTGGAAGACTTTTGTAAGGAAGAATGGGCAAAGATACCTCAAAACAAGAACTGAAAGACTCTTGGCTGGCTACAAAAAGCGTTTACAAGCTGTGATATTTGCCAAAGGGGGCAGTACAAGATATTAACTCTGCAGGGTGCCCAAACTTTTGCAGATGCCATTTTTTTGTTTTCTGTTATTTTGAAAGTGTAAATGATGGAAATAAAATCTAACTTTTGTTGACATATTATAAGAATGTCTAATCTGTAATTTGATGCCTTTTGGAGATTTTTCCATCTTTCCTTGGCTTCTTTATGCACATTAATACAAATTTTTAGCTGGGGTGCCCAAACTTTCGATCCCCACTGTATATCCAAATATACAAGTTTTTAACAGACACTAAACATAATTCTGTACAAAGGTTTAAGAGGACGTCTGTTATGAAATTTGTGGTCTGTTTGGGTCAAGTGCAGTGCTTACATTCGTAGATATTCTGTAGAACAGTGGTAGTCAATTTAGTATACAGCATACAGAGAGCCTCAACCTGGCATATTCAAAGGGTCACTCAACACTTTAGTTTTTGTAAATATGCTATTAGTGCATAAGTAAAATATAAAAATGTAACATTGGGATTAAATTTAGCTGGGTTTATATGGACAGAAATGTAGCGCTCGCTTATGCAGATGTTTGATGTTAAATTTCATCAAGAATATCTGATATATTTGTTGGGATCTGAGGATTAATGTAGGATGTATTTTCAGATTTAATATATGTATTAAGTGTAAATAATTTAGTATTTTTTTTCTTCTTGTGGGGGTGGGGGTCTTGAACGGGGAGTAGAGAGCAGATCCTCCTCCCATGAAACAGATCACTTTTAATAGTGATCTATTGATGGCTGGATCATCTCTGTTCTAGCTGTTAGAGTAACAGGAGCTGCTATAACAACACATGTGATGTCACATCACTTCCTCTTTAAATACATTGGTTCCAATATTGAATCTAGGCTGCAATCTTTGAGTCTATTTACAGCTATGTACCTGTGATGAGACTAAAAAGCTGTTGTCCCACCACCATTTTTAAATGGCACCTGGGACTCGAATGGTTAATAAAACATTCAAGAAAAGAACATTTTTACAGATAAAACTATTCATTTTATTTACATTAATAGTAAATAAACTCATTATCACTTTACTTTTATTATCTGTTAAATATGTTTTCAGCACTTTCTCCATTAGCAAAGTGAGAAAGACTCCATAAGACTTTATACAACAGCTGTCAGTCAAAACCCCACATAGTCACACGAACTTCTGACAACAATATGACCAGGGCTTTATAGGAAGCAGATTGGGAAAGCTACAGTTTGCTGGTAACAGAATGCTGTGACACAGGGATGCACGTGGCACAGTAGAGACTGCTGTAAGCTACTTGGAACAGACTTAGCCTGTGCTAAGATGCAGCCGGCACTAAGATGCAAATGGCACATGGGGAGCCTTGTATTGCTTTGCCTATGCCAAACAGTTGGTAGACCCTGCCCATGACACAAAGGGTTGTACTCAGAGCAAAACTGGGATATATATGGCCCAATAGGTGTTGGATACCAGGACTGTAGATGCTCACTAGAGGTATGCACTTCCTTTTGAAAGAAGATGAGGGAGAAATGATTTGTAAGGAGAAGGCTGATTGTGAATAATATCCAGTCTAACAGACTATAATACCATCCTTGACTTCCTCTCAGGTTGTAAGCTTGCCATTAGTCAGTGTACTGTAACAGAGTGCCCATTTACTCACATGCTCAGATATAGGCACGCTTTAACTCTTTTTTCTACAACTCCTTGGGTTTCTGAACATCCCCATGGAAGATAAGTTCTGCTTTCCTGCCTCATAAACTCAGAAAGGTCACACCTAATGAGGCAAAAGTAGCTGGACAAGTGGTCTTCAGCCATGCAGGAGGCCCTCCACTGTCAGAAGCAGCTAATGGCAGCAAGTCCAGATCCTATAGTATGTAATTTCTCTGGAAGACCCAACTACTGGGGGGAGGGAGCTCTCAATTGCCTCCAGAGTTCTTTAGAACCAGTAGAGTGGCACTTCATCCACGGGCCTTAGATCCCTCTAGTTGATCACCTGTGCTACCAGAGCTACCCTGGATTTCACTGTGCAGTATGTTGCTAATTGCAAGTAGCTATGTTCTAAACAATTTTATATATATATATATATATATATATATATATATATATACAGTTGCAAGAAAAAGTATGTGAACCCCTTGGGATTACGTGGAGTTTTGCATGAATTGGGCATAAAATGTGCTCTGAACATCATCTAAGTCACAACAATAGAAGAACACAGTCTGCTGAACATAATACTACACAAACATTAGATGTTGCCATGGTTTAATTGCACATAACATGTAAACATTCACAGTGCAGGGAGGAAAAAGTATGTGAGGCCCTAGCTTAATGACTTCTTCCAGAGCTAATTGGAGCCAGGAGTGAGCCAACCTTGACTCCAATCAGTGTGATGATATTGGATGTGTTGCTGACAGCTGTCCTGCCCTTAAAAAACACACACCTGTTTTGGGTTTACTGATTTCAAGAAGCACTGTCTGATGTGAACCATGCCTCGCAGAAAAGAGCTCTCAGAAGACCTACGATCAAGAATTGTTGACTTGCATGAAGCTGGAAAGGGTTACAAAAGTATCTCCAAAAGCCTTGATGTTCATGTGTCTACGGTAAGACAGACTGTCTACAAATGGAGAAAGTTTAGCACTGTTGCTACTCTCCCTAGGCGGGGTCGTCCTGTAAAAATGACTGCAAGAGCACAGCGCAGAATGCTGCATGAAGTAAAGAAGAATCCCAGAGTGTCAGCTAAAGACCTACAGAAATCTCTGGCACATGCTAACATTTTTGTTGACACGTCTACAATAAGGAAAACATTAAACAAGAATGGAGTACATGGGAGGACACCACGGAGGAAGCCATTGCTGTCCAAAAAGAATATTGCAGCACGTTTGAAGTTTGCAAAAGATCACCTGGATGTTCCACAGCACTACTGGCAAAATATACTGTGGACAGATGAAACCAAGATTGAGTTGTTTGGAAAGAACACACAACACTATGTGTGAAGAAAAAAAGGCACAGCACACCAACATCAAAACCTCATCCCCACTGTGAAACATGGCGGAGGGAGCATCATGATTTGGGGCTGCTTTGCTGCCTCAGGGCCTGAACGGATTGTTGTCATTGATGGGAAAATGAATTCCAGAGTTTATCAAGACATTTTGCAGGAAAACGTACGACCATCTGTCCGCCAACTGAAGCTCCGCAGAGGATGGGTGATGCAACAGGACAATGACCCAAAGCATACAAGTAATTCAACAAAACAATGGCTGCAACAGCACAGAATACGCCTTCTGGAGTGGCCCAGTCAGAGTCCTGACCTCAACCCGATTGAAATGCTGTGGCATGACCTTAAGAGAGCGATTCACACCAGACATCCCAAGAATATTGCTACACTGAAACAGTTTTGTGAAGTGGAGTGGTCCAAAATGACTCCAGATCGTTGTGCAGGTCTGATCTGCAACTACAGGAAACGTTTGGTTGAGGTTATTGCTGCCAAGGAGGGATAACCAGTTATTAAGTCCAAAGGTTCACATACTTTTTCCTCTCTGCACTGTGAATGTTTACATGTTATGTGCAATTAAACCATGGCAACATCTAATATTTGTGTAGTATTCTGTTCAGCAGACTGTGTTCTTCTATTGATGTGACTTAGATGATGTTCAGAGCACATTTTATGCCCAATTCATGCAAAACTCCACGTAATCCCAAGGGGTTCACATACTTTTTCTTGCAACTGTATATATTTCCAAAAGTAATGGGACATCCTTCCAAATCATTGAATTCAGGTTCCAATCACCTCCATGGCCACAGGTGTATAAAATCATGCAAACTGCTTCTACAAAGATTTATGAAAGAATGGGTTGCTCTCAGGAGCTCTGTGAATTCAAGTGTGGTACCATGATAGGTTGTCACCTGTGCAAAAATCCACCTGTGACATTTCCTTGTTACTAAATATTCCATAATTTACTATTAGTGTTATTATAATAAAGTGGGAGCAACTAGGAACAACAGCAACTCAGCCATGAAGTGGTAGGCCACGTAAAATGGCAGAGTGGGGTCAGCAGTGCACAGTGCTTAGAAGTCGCCAAATGTCTGCAGCTAAAGTCAATAGCTAAAGACCTAAAAACTTCCTGAGGTCTTAAGATTAGCACAACAACAATGCATAGAGAGTTTCATGGAATGGGTTTCCATGGCTGGGCAGCTGCATCCAAGCCTTACATCACCAAGTGCAATGAAAAGCGTCAGATGCAGTGGTGTAAAGCCACTGGTCTTTAGAGCAGTGGAGACGTGTTCTCTGGATTGATGAATCACGCTTCTCTGTCTGGAAATCTGATGGACGTGTCTGGGTTTGACAGTTGCAGGAGAACGGTACTCGCATGACTGCATTGTGCCATTTATAAAGTTTGGTGGAGGGAGGAATATGGTGTGGGGTTGTTTTTCAGGGGTTGGGCTTGGCCCCTTAGTTCCAGTGAAGGGAACTCTTAAGGGGTCAGCATACCACATACAAAGACATTTTGGACAATTTCATGCTCCCAACTTTGTGGGAACAATTTGGCGATAACACCTTCCTGTTCCAACACCAGTGCACAAAGCAAGGTCCATAAAGACATGGATGATTCAGGGTGGAGGAAATTGACTGGCCTGAACAGAGTCCTGACCTCAACCCAATAGATAACCTTTAGGATGAATTAGCAGAGACTGTGAGCCAGGCTTTCTCGTCTGACATCAGTGCTTGACCTCACAAATGCGCTT
Organism: Staurois parvus; assembly: GCF_062004578.1. NCBI lineage: Eukaryota > Metazoa > Chordata > Amphibia > Anura > Ranidae > Staurois > Staurois parvus. Next base: position 7,539,020 of record NW_028318492.1, on the reverse strand, counting down.
CTGGAAGAATGGTCAAACATTCCCGTAGACACTCCTAAACCTTGTGGACAGCCTTCCCAGAAGATTTGAAAGTGTTATAGCTGCAAAGGGTGGGCCAACTCAATACTGAACCCTGACTAAGACTGGGATGCCATTAAGGTTCATGTCCCTGTAAAGGCAGGAGTCCCAATACTTTTGGCGATATATATATATATATATACATATATATATATATATATATAGAGAGAGAGAGAGAGAGATATATCATATAGTATTTAATTTATTTGTAAAAAAAACAAATGTACCCTTTTCACTTATTATTTTGAAAGGAACCAAATATTTTGCAACCAATTATAGCAATATTGCATCAGTACAACTCCAAAAAAAAAAAATCATATAGTTATATATGGCCTTTGCAAAACATATTTTGCTCTCCAAATAATAAAAAAATAATACATTACTTGTTATAATACATATTGTACATGCACATTCATGGGACTTATTTATAAGATTCTTCCAAGAAATAGATTGGCATCTGTTGTCTTGGATTATGATACAAGTTTGAATATCTAAATATCATCAGTTCCCAAATTGTACATTCCCAAGGTTCTTTGCAAAGTATTAATTCTAAATCATGATAGCAGGATTTAATCTCAAAGGTAGTTTATGCCAACTAAATGTTTTTTGAGCCATGGTCTTGACGTGATAAAGTATTTACATTTTAATGAAAGCTGAAATAATGACTGTATCTGCTTTTAAACACAAAGTTTTCCCCTTTCCCTTACTGCATCCAGCCTGTCAACGGTCAACTACATATGTTGCAATATATGAATGGGTCAGTGTATATAGTCTACAGATTAAAGCTCTTCCCGAAAGCAATTATTTCAGTTAAGGGTGGTCAGTAATGTATTGAAATTCTTGTACAATTCTAATAGTGCTCAAAAACCAGTGGCAAGACCTCTGCAGCATGAAAAGTTTGTAAAAGCAAGATGAGTAAGACTCTGAAGTAATAATGACTAGAGCCCCATATTTGAACAGGAAATGTCACTGCTGGTGCTGCATGTGAGTGGGCAATTTAACTATCCAGCCCTACTGAATTATCTTTGGCAAAACTAACTGTTCTGAGACCAATTTGAAATCTTTCCTTTTTCTTTCTCAGAATCATGTGTCTTTGTGTATGGGAGTCGGTCACAAAACAAATGTTTTTGTTGGAAGCGTTTAATGAGCCATGATATGAGTCATATCATCTGACACTTAAGCTGGCATAGATGGTTCTAATCCTGGCTGGTTCAGCAGGAACTGGCTGAGATTTGAATCATGTATGGGCAGGTTGAATATACCCAAGCTGATCGATCAATTAACTTGGGTACAACCAGCCTACCGGATTTAACTTGCAATTATTGCTAACGACTATTATAGCCGCTAGCAGTAATCACTATGTTCTCCGAGTCTGTGCTCCACCCACAAGACTGTGTCATTCATTCACAAAGTTTTGTGAATGAATGGACTTCAAGTTCCGACAGCCTTAGGGGCTGTCGGCTTGTAGTTCTCAATGAACTGTGGAGTGCCGTGGTAGTTCATTCATTCTTACTGTCAGTATATCTGCTTGCCTGTACATCCCATAAGGGCAAGCAGATATACTGACAGGTCTGTAGGAAATCTGCATGACACCAATGATCTGCTGATCGCTGGTACAATGCTTTACAGGCTTCTGGAACCAAAAATAATAAATGCACATTTTTTACCTGCAAAATTATTATTTTTGGTCAAAATGTGAATTTATCCTTTAATGTTTAAAGTGATCCTTTTAATTTTTTAGGTTGTACTTTTATAGTTCAGTTTGGCAGCTGTTTTAAATGCACTGTTGCTTTTCCACAGACCAGGCAACCTAAACACACTAAACAGCAATGTTATTGATGAGAGAATTTAGCATTTTATCAAAATTCAACAGCTAAGCCTTTAACTTGATTTCTGTTATATGCAGAGAACAAAGACACATGATTGTCAAAAACTTTTGACATGCACATGTCTAGGCAAAACAGATTATTCCTTATTAATCTGGATAAACATAAACCTAAAAGACCCCTACTCTCACCTTGACTGGACTGAAAAATTCTATGACAGGGCAATCCATCCATACTTACATGCAAAAAAAAAAATGTTATCATTGTTGAAAAGATACTAAAGAAAAATAATTACATGTATGGATTTCCACTCCTCTATTATACAGTTTGGTCATGGTACCAACATCCCAAACCTACTGTATAACACCCCAAAAAAATATGATAGGACTTTCAAGTCACTACATATACCAATATCCAAACAATGTAGTATCTTTTTAAAAGAATGGAGGACTATATTCTAGAAGTGAATAAACATAAATCAATTTACTATATACAGTGAAGGAAATAAGTATTTGATCCCCTGTTGATTTTGAATGTTTGCCCGCTCACTCACAAAGAAATGATTAGTCTAAAAATCAAATGGTAGGTGGACTGTAACACTGAGAGACAGAATAGCAACAAAAAATTCAAAAGAAATGCATGTCTAACAAATTATGTACTAATTTGCAGGTTCATGAGGGAAATAAATATTTGATCCCCTATCATACAGCAGGATTTCTAGCTACCAGGTGTGTTTCATACAGGTAACAAGCTGAGATTTGAAGCAGTCTATTAAAGGGAGTGCAGTGAATCTCAGTTTGTTACCTGTATAAAAGACAGCTGTCCACAGGAGCAATCAAACAATCAGATTCCAAACTCTCCACCATGGCAAAGACCAAAGAGCTGTTCAAGGATGTCAGGGACAAGAGTGTAGACCTACACAAGGCTAGACTGGGCTCCCAAACTAATACCAAGCAGCTTGGTGAAAAGACGACAACAGTTGGTGCAATCATTCGCAAATGGAAGAAACATAAAATAACTGTCAGTCTCCCTAGGTCTGGTGCACCATGCAACATTTCACCTCATGGAGTGTCAATGATTATGAGAACAGTGAGGAATCATCCCAGAACTACATATGAGGATCTTGTCAATTATCTCCAGGCAGCTGGAACCACAGTCACTAAGAAAACAATTGGTAACACACTACGCTGACAAGGATTGAAATCTTGCAGTGCTTGCAAGGTCCCTCTGCTCAAAAAAGCACATGTCCAGGCCCGTCTGAAGTTTACCACTGAACATCTGAATGATGCAGAGGAGGACTGGTTGAAAGTGTTGTGGTCAGATGAGACCAAAATTTGGCTCTTTTGCATCAACTCAACTCGCCGTGTTTGGAAAAGGAGGAATGCTGCCTATGACCCAAAGAGCACCATCCCAACTGTAAAACATGGTGGTGGAAACATTCTGCTTTGGGGGTGTTTTTTTGCTAAGGGGACAGGACAACTACACCTCATCAAAGGGACGATGGATGGGGCAATTTACTGTCAAATCTTGAGTGAAAGCCTTCTTCCCTCAGCCAGGGCATTGAAAATGGGTCGTGGATGGGTGTTCCAGCATGACAATGACAACACACGGCCAAGGCAACAAAGGAGTGGATCAAGAAGAAGCACATTAAGGTCCTGGAGTGGCCTTGCCAGTCTCCAGACCTTAATTTGATTGAAAACCTGTGGAGGGAGCTGACATTTCGAGTTGCCAAACATCAGCCACCAAACCTTAATGACTTGGAGAGGATCTGCCAAGAGGAGTGGGCCAAAATCCCTCCTGAGATGTGTGCAAACCTGGTGGGAAACTACAGAAAACATCTGACCTCTGTGATTGCCGACAAGGGATTTGCCACCAAGTACTAAGTCATGTTTTGTGAAGGGGATCAAATACTTATTTCCCTCATGAACATGCAAATCAATTCATGATTTGTTAGACATGCATTTATTTTGAAGTTTTTGTTGCTATTCTGTCTCTCAGTGTTACAGTACACCTACCATTCAATTTTTAGACTGATTATTTCTTTGTGAGTGGGCAAATATTCAAAATCAGCAGGGGATCAAATACTTATTTCCTTCACTGTATTTTGATTTTTTTACATGTTGTATGAATATTGATTTAGGTTTATTCACTTTTAGAATTCATGCCTCCATCCTTTTTCTCTTGAAGAAAGGCCCATTAAAATGCATACAAAAAGTTATTACATGGCCTACATAAAACAACAAGCAAGATACCTACTGTATATAGTTCAATCAAGAAGTATGGTTATTATATAAAGATATAAAGAGTTATATGATAACATTTGATGAATACTGTGAAGGTAGAGACAGGAGGGATATGTTTACTTTCATATGCTAAATACTGTTCCTATGATTATGTACCTGATTGTTTTTTAGGATGCATAAAAATAAAAACATGTTTTTTCTTTTAAGTACTAAATTGTTTGGACATTGGGATATGTGGTATCTTAAAAGTTATATTATTATTTTTTTAGATTGGTATACTTAATCATTGTCACCAATGTTATTTGTTACACATGTATCTGGATGTCTCACACACAAGACGGATGAAAAATATCAAATAGGATGTGCAGGGATTACAGGAGATTACATGTTAATAATTGTGACCACAACAATTGGAAGCCACACATAAAAAGAACATTCAAATTATGTGATGCTTGAAAATATAAGCTTTGGGCTACAGCCATTGATTTTTGACTTAAGAGCTCCTCAACTAAATGGAAAGCTACAGTAATTCCAACATAGTTGTATTTTTTTATTATTATTATTTATTGCCCCAAATTAAACTCTGCCGCACATCAGGACACAAACCTATCTATCTGCCTTACTTTCTGAGTTATTAGTTTGCAGTCAATATTCTGTGCGCATCAGATGCCAAAATGCAGTTCTTATTTCCACAACAGCGACCATAGGCTGTAGTGGTGGCATTGCAATAATATGGCTGTGATATTACCACTTTTGATGTCACTACAGATCACAGTGTAAATTGGAAGTATAGCCTTCCAGTAATATCATCACGTCTTCACCCCTACTTCTCTGAAAGAGGAAAATATTGCCAAGCCAGCTAATAGTAAAGGGCTCTCACCAGGGTGCAAGGACCTGGAACCTCAGGGCTTTCCTATGGCAGTGGAAGATACAGTTGGATTTATATCACAAATCCCACATTTGAACCACAGGGATGGGCAATTGCAGGCATACATACAGGGACTAACATTGCATATAATGGCTCAGTCCCAAGTGTATATGGCCATTTGCATAGTGTTACTTCCAGTATAACATGTGCCAATATTTAAGTGTAGCACATTCCTTGTAACTATAATGACATGCATGTTGCAAATCCAGAGAGGATCACTTTCCACTGTAGTATAAAGTGGATATATCCACTGTGGAATCCAGTAGGAAGTAATCTCCATTTACATGTAATATCAGTCTTTACCTGCTATGATGTTTACTTTATATGTGGTGCAATTAAAGATAAGAAAATAAGGAAATAAACATTGGTATGGACTCACGTAGAAATACTTTATCATCAACACCTTTTCCTGAGAGATACTGTACTTGGTTCAAGTGTTTCAAATACACAATACTGTGTGTATATGCACATATATGAAGGCTGGAAACCCCATTGATGCCAATTTCTATTGATGGGGGGGATTATTTAGGTGAGTAGTTCTTCTATGATTGTGTCATGATTTGTATTGTCATTTGTAATACACTTTGTGAAGGAATTGTGTACTGATATGCAGCAAGGAAAATGTTTTTGCAGTTATAAGCATTGAGTATAAATAAGGGAGTTGTTGAGTCTATAGGCAAGGTGTACCAAGTATCGTCACGTGATTCCATAAACAAGGAACCTTGTGTCCTACATGGTATGCACTTGAACAAAAGTAGGACACACCCATACAGCAACACTCTGCTGTGTATGAATGGAATGAAATGTCATTTTGTGACATTTCAATAAAAATGTAAAAAGAAATAAAAGTAAACAGTGCCCAGCATTGTAATCACTGCATTGGCACTGTTTACTTTGGAGTGAACACCACCAGCTGTGGTAGGATGCAGCTTCTGATTTGAATGAGCACTAAAACCATTAATAGATTTACTAGTAAAACTACTAGTAAAACTACTAGTAAAACTGGAGAGTGAAAAAACTACTGCAGCTCTGCATAGGAACCAACCAATTCCATTTTATTTTTCAGTCAGAGCTTAATTGAACTTAATAGAACAAGTTGAAGTTAGAAGCTGATTGGCTACCATGCACAGCTGCACCAAATGTTGCACTCTCTAGTATTAGCAAATCAACCTCAATATGTTGATTTACAAAATGAATAGAGTATAGTTGTTTGTAAGCTGTATGTTTACTTAGCCTAGTGAATAAGATGGCGCTGTGTTCCCATTAATCATCCAATCATGCAAGAAAAAATTCTATTTTTTTATTTCCCTTGAATGAGATTGGGTTTTCAAAACAGAGCTTTGCATTATTTACTAAGCTAAGTCAACATACACTTTACAAAGTGAACCACCTATAATTAAGTGTTCTTGCATGGCAAGACCACTTACTGTTATCTCACATATATATTCTTATTAATATAGCCAAATTTACCACCCTAAATCCTCCCACAGTTTTTACACTACATAGGCAGTAATATACCAAATTGTGCGGATTGTTCCCGATTGGCGTGCTATTACTTTGTGGAACGTTTCGCCGAACGGTTCACGAAATATCGGTGTTTTTGTGGTGAAATTGGTCCTATAGGAATGAATGGCGGAATGTTCAAAACTAGAGTGGGAACTGACAAAAGCTAGAGTGTGAGCTGAAAAATCAGGACATGATTTCTAAACCGCCATCACTCCCTCATTTTCAAGCCCACCTACACAAATCTTATATCAAAATGTTCAGCTATCCCTGCTGCCACTAAAAATATCCAGGGCTAAGCCATAGTCCTGATAGTTTTCACAATATGACTATTTGTTTGCAACTCACACTGGCCATTGACATTCATTGAAACTCCACTCTAGCCACCTCAAATTTGAAGGGCAATTTCTAAACTGCGACTGTGCCTTAATTTTTAATATTTTCATACTATGCATCAAAATGTAAGTCTGGGTCTTGTGATTCTCACAATATAAAGCTCTTCGCTGTAGGATATATATTTTTTAAACTACAACCGTTTGAAGATGGCAACCGCCAGTGAAGTGAGGAAGTTGGAGCAGTTTGTTTTTAACCGCTCTTCTCCGCCCTTGCTGTAGAGTGAGTTGCCATAGGAACTCAGGTGTGTGAGCAGGCAGCAGAGTGACAAAAGCTAGAGTGTGAGTTGTAGACTACTGGTGGAGGCAAGAACACTTCACACAATTTTCCCAGAAATTGTAGCTTTTCTAGTTCTTTATTAAATCAACCTCTGTGTGTTTTATAGATCAGAATTGTTTTATATGAATGGTTTCCAGAACCTAAATTCTCAAATACTCAAATTCTTCCTATCTCCAGCAGAATATAACTATCTTCCCTTTCTGCTCCCACTGCTCTGTCTAGCAACCAATGGAAATAACTGCTACTTATGGGTTTGGGTGAGCATGTAACTCACCTATATATCAGTGATGGGCAAGTCAGTGCTGTCACAGGATAGTCCATAGCCCTGTGTGGCCAGCAAATTTTTACTAATATAGGGTTCTACTTTTAATTCTCAAATTTCCAAAATGAGAGCCCAGCCTGCCACTGGCAACCTTCAATCATTGTCATGAGGTATAATGTGCTGATTACAAAGCTCTGTTTTCAGTGTTCTATGGACTTCACCACAAAAGTGGCCATCGGTTATTTGGTTCTGGGTTGTTTTATTACAATTAAGTAGTTATAAAAAGAGATATGTACAGTGAAGAAAACTTTTTGTTTCGTGAGCAACAAAAATAATTACTCAATCGCTGCAGAAAACATTTTAAATATCTCTATATAATTCTGAGTGGTCAGACTACGAACAGTTGAGTGTTCTATTGCCCTTTTGGTATTTCACTTTCTGAAAAATCTTCAGGCAAACAATAACAAGAGTATGATAAATCTATAATCATTGGACAGCTCCACCTTAAGGGGAAATTAATGTCCTATTAAGAGCAGTCTCCAGCCAGAGACTTACAGTCAGCTTTGCCTGATCTATAGTATACTAGTTGTGATTTCACTGATATAAGCACTGTCATTGATTGAAACATTAAGGTGATTTAAACATAAAGTCAATACTGGCTTCCCATGCATCAGCTTTTGACTTCTAGCATCTCTTCTGTATTTTCTACCTTTGTAAAGTGCTCATAAAAAAGGACACAACATGAAACAAAGAATCACTTTTAATATTTTTAAACCACACTTAAATAAATCAGAAATGAAATCACGGAGGCTGCTACTGCTGACCTATCCTTTTGAAAGTGGTAGTAGCCTGGGTATCATGCTGATGCATTGGCTTCATTCCTATTCTCTCACCCAGAGCAGTATAGAGATAAGAAATTCTGTCATTTTCTGATAGTATTTTAAAGCATACTTGTTCTGGGTCTTTGACTCAAAAACCATTGAATGCAGACAATGCATGGCAACAAGGATTTTTCAGAAGGATAACAGCAATGGCAGCCCCTGTATTTCTCTCACAACAGGATCCATCTATGGGCAGGCTGGTTGTACCCAAGCTGATTGATAGATCAACCAGCCTGTCAAATGTTTTTACATGTGATTACTGCTGGTGGCTATAGATGGGAATGCTCCCTACCAGCAGAACACAATAGCACTGAGGGAAGGATTCCCCCATCAACACTGTATTAAGCTATTTTCTTTCCTTCCACCACGCTTGAAAGGAAAGAAAGTTGCATAATCTATGGCCTGGTTTAAGCGAACAGCATTTTTATGCCCACAATTCTCCAACATCAGTTAGTGAAATCGAATCTAACTAAATGTATTTATATAACAAACAATCAGCTTAACAATTTGGGCATGACTAGCAAGTCGGGTAATACATATGATCTTAAAGTAATCATACAGAATGCCAGGGCGGCATAGTATGGCATATAAAAACTTTGTTCTGATTCTAAATTCATATGTAACTTTAACCCTTTGAGGACCATAAGATTTTGGAACGCCAAAATAATCAATTTTTTTGTTTTTAAAGTTCGTACACTTCCGTTGCTGTAACTAAGCCATTTCATGAAATAATTGGCAAAAAGCTAGATCCATTTGTTGTTTGTTGATAAGAACTAATATTTTGACTCAAACCAAAAAAAAAAAAAGAGTTTTAAGTTCTTAATCAGATGATACACGCAATTAAAAACATGGGACAAATACGTCCCTTGGTCCTCAAAGGGTTAAAGGCAGCACAGTGGCTGGGGCAGCACAGTGGCTAAATGGTTAGCACTTCCGCCTGGCAGTACTAGGGTCGTTGGTTTGAATCCAAACCACGGCACCACCTGCCTGGAGTTTGCATGTTCTTCCTGTGCCTGCGTGGGTTTCTTCTGACTACTCTGGTTTCCTCCCACACTCCAAAGACATGCTGGTAGGTGAATTGGATCCTGTATAAATTGGCCCTAGTATGTGTATGTATGAATGTGAGTTAGAGACCTTAGATTGTATGCCCCTTGAGGGTTAGGGACTGATGTGAATGTATAATATATATGTAAAGTGCTGTGTAAATTGAAGGTGCTATATAAGTACCTGAAATAAATAATAACAATAAATAAAGGCATACATCTAAAAAAGCTGAATATAAATATATATATATATATATATACTGAAACGTGCTTTGAATTGGTGATCAACCTGTGAAATGTTTGATTACTTAAAGATGAACGCCAGGAAAATAGCTGAATATTGGGATGAAAGACATACAGTATATGGGAGCTGGATTACCTGGCAAAGAATGTGTATTTCAATGCCTCCCATTATGATATTTACAGAACTCTGCCACAGAGCACATCTCTGTTTTGTAGGGAAGGGATCTGATTTTTCTTTGCTGCATTTCAGTAACATTTATAGGTCTCCCCCAACTCTTACCCTATGACTGTGTAGTAAAAAATGAAACAGCAGTCTGATTTGTCACCTCTGCTATTCTGCTCTCTCTTCCTATCAGCATGCCCCGCACTACAGAACAGCTGGTGGCTCCTTGTGCTATTTCTCACTCACCCAGTCTTAGTTTTATAGTACAGGGGAGGTATCTACTAAAACTGTAGAGTGCAAAATCTGATGCAGTTTTGCATAAAAACCAATCATCTCCCATGTGTTATTGCCAAAGCTTAATTGAACAAGCTGAAGTTAAATGGTGACTGACTACTATGCACAGCTGCACCAGATTCTGAGTGCACCAGTTATAGTAAATCCCCCCCAATGACTACAAGAGGCTAATACCAGAAAAGTTTGTGGATATTGGGTAAAAGTTGTGAGAAAACCATTATAAATAAACCAAAAACAGATAACCTAAATACGTAAAACAAAAAAAAAAGATCAAAAGAGCCAAACACTTTAAACCAGTATTTATCTGAAAAAATGATGCTTTCCAGATGCGGTCCTATGCTTGATGAATCACATTAAAACCAGCTTTAAAAGTTAGGTTAGATAAGGTAACAGATATAACATTCTCACAAATAACCAATGTATGAGAATAAAAGGAAGTATAAAAACACTGTTTCTGTCTCTCTCAAGTAAGTGCAAAGAAAAATTACTTTTCTGAAATCCTGCTCCATTTGGGTTAAAATACTTATGTGTTATGGCAGGTGAATTTTGTTTTCATTTTACAGTTTGGAATTGTTTCAAGTTAGTGTTTACAGTACTTTGTTACAAATTGCTCCCTGACTAAGCTATTTTAAAGAACAGCACTTAAGACATCTTAACTCTTTGATATATCCAGGCAAATCAATCAAATTTTACATTTGATCTTTTACTTTTCCTCTGCTCCTGCTGACCCCTGGGGGCTCTAATAGGCTTCCTAATGGACCTACTAGTTTAAACTTACTTATGTCTGACAAAGCTGTGTTTAGATGCTCCACACACAGAACTCAGCATCATCCAGATCAAAATAAATACGTATAAAAATGGCTAGATAATCACTAGAAGTTGTTTTTGCAGTTATATAAGATATATATTTATGTATATTCATATCTGAGTTATATTTACCATAATTGCCTATGACTAACATCTGAATATCACACATCAAAAGTATGATTTTTTTTTTTAAAACATAGCAGGATGTTAAAGCTCAAAGTCAGAGTTTGTTTCATTTGCTTTCATTTAATTTCTAATTGTACTATTTTTTTTTTTCACTTTAATCACTTCCCCTTCCCTTTTTTAGGGACTTTGGCTTCTGAGATCACAAAAAAAAAAAACATGGGTGAAGTTCCCCTTCACACATAAATACAAAAATACAAAAGTACTCTGTTACACTGTACTGCTTTGGAATATTTTGGAATATATTTACTGAGCAGTATTGGAAGCCCAACAGCTGACACTGACTGTTGGTGATTCCAACATTTAACTTCACCTGGACCTGCCGCAGCCACCATTTAACAAGACAAATAAAATAACTGCTTAAACCATGTAAAAATGGTGAATTATATTGGCAGGAAATAGTGAGTGTGTGTATACACATGTGTATGTGTATTTACAGTATATAAATATATATATATATATATAAAAAAAATATATATATATATTAAAAATATATATATATATAGTGCAAGTCCTTGCTACCTGCACTGTGTAAAAATGGGTAAAAATTACATAGGGTTCTCACAAATGCAGTTTGAGGGACTTCAGAATATTCTGAGTGTGGAAAGTTGTTTTTTAAGGTTTTGTAATTCCAGATTTGGGTTCTGAAGTTCAAAGGCTTCAAAGAGTCTTGGGTGGGATGAAGCCTTTAACACCTATGTCCAGGTTTTACCAGAAACCAGCAAGCTATGTGTGTGCAGGTGTGAACACCCTTTATAGTCAAGGACCTGGCAATAGTTCAAGGCTCAACCCTCCAGAGGAATCCATGAGGTTGCAAGGTAGCAGCATGTCTGTAGCACACAGGTGAAGTCTCTTAGGGAACAGACAGAAGCCCTAAGCCTGAGGGCCAGAGAATCAGAAAGCTGCAAAATGTACAGTCATGGCATCTTAGCACAGGAATTGAGTGAGGTGGACTGAGGGACCAAGCCAGGAGGATTAAGAGGTTTAAGGATGTTTGATTTTGTATTTTGAAGTGATGGTGGAAACCACTACTGGGACATCTACTGTATTTTTATATGGAAATGTTTACTTTCATTTTAAATAAAAGTGGGCCATCAAGCCTTGAAACGTAGCTGCTGCCTGGTGAACTCACTGGAAATCACTACTATAGCTTGAGGAATATCCCACCCCCCCTAATCAATCCACCAATCAGTAGTCTGAATTTTTAATTAATTTAATTAATTTTGCAATGGCTTATACTCATAAAATAACCAGATATATGAAAAGAAAAAAAAGAAAAAGAAAAAAAAAACAATGGAATGGGCCGAAAAAAAGGAAAAAGGAAACACAAATATTTATTCTTATACCTGTGATTTATATAAATGACATGAATGGCATCCTATAACAAGAAACTGCAATTTGCAAATTACTATAATTAATCATTGCATTCTCTGGCAGTGCTTTCCACAAGTGGCTTGCTTGTAAGATAATTTCAACATATGTATAAACTGTTCTCTTTCAAAGAAATGTAACTGTTCTCTTTCAAAGAAATGACATCTACAAAGTAGAAAATCACGTTGTGCTTTCCTTATTGCCAAGCAGCCTGATACAACATAAAGGAAGTCATTAAAACAGAGAAATGCAAATACGCTGAAAAATACACCTGCAGTTAATGATGTATACTGAAACTATTTGACTTGGTATTCTGTCTTTGTAACTAACTGTATCATTTAGAATATTGATATTCCTGTATAAGTGCTTCATTACGTTTTTAAAATGTTGTAATAAATCATATACTTCATGCTACAAGCAGTCCCTGGGTTATGAACAAGATAGGTTCTATAAACAAGATAGGTTCTTAAGTTGAATTTGTATGTAATTTGGAACAGGTACATTTTTTAAGTGTAACTCCAGCCAAAAAATTCTTTTTAAGTTTTGGATAGCATAGGGAAGGGTTAACTGGCCATGCAGTGATGTGGGTGTGCCGTGAGAAGCAAGATGGCCGCTTGGCAGTTTCCTGGACCAGCGTGACACACTGCCGCTGTTTTTAAGTATGAGTCATATGTAAGTCGGATGTTTGTACTTCGGGGAATGCCTGTACTTATAGCTGTCTACTTTGGTGTATATGTAACTCCCCGAGTTGCTAACATAACATGATACCACCATTGCAGCTTTTACACATATGTAAACTTTCTAGTAATATGTATTCACTTTACCTTACACACTAAGGCAGGAGAAATCGGCATTGACCTACATTCTACCTATTATATATAGAAGGGTGCCAACATGCAACAGGGTCATTAATAGAATTAAATATTTGTCAAAAGCAAACAGTGAAGTTAAAAAAGCTAAAGTAAAGGCAAAGAACAAGTACTGACATAGCATATGAATAACAGGGATACTTTTAGTGATAGGCTACTCAACAAAAGACAGGTCAGCTGAATTATGTGGACCTACTTCAGTATGCTGGATTATTAAACTGTCTGACACTTAACAGCATTGGATGCATGATCCATCTACCAAACAATCCTTACTACAAATAATTTCTGTAAAACATTAAAGGTTGAATTAGGCAAACTTGCATGTTTGTTCCTAGGGAGAGGAAAGGGTGAATATGTCAGTGTCACCTTGTCATGTAGAAAAACACCCTGAAAAGGGGAAACCCATCCAAGCCAATTGATTTTCTCAAGAGAAAGCTTAGCCGTTGGGCATTTGGGAGGCCTTCAAGCACATGAATGTTCCTCGATCCAACCGCTTACTAATGATGGGCTGCATATTCGAGTCGAACAAAAGTTCGACTTGAACATGGTCTGTTCGTGTGTTCAGTGAACACATGACTGGTATGGGCACTCGACGGGTTGTTTTCCTGCTGTGCCCCACAATGCACTATACCCTGACAGTGCATTGTGATTGGCCAAAGCACTGCACCTAACCACAGGTGACATCACAAGAGGTGGGTGTGATCCCGCCCTCTTGTGACATCATCACCCTATTTAAGAACTGTCATCGCAGCACATCTCTCAGACGGCAGGAGCCAGCGTCGAGGGCGGAGTGGCTTTTTTTCTCTTTTTTTGGGTCTGTGGTGTCAGCGGGCATTGTGATTTATGTTGGATCTACTTTGGGGGACATTTTTTAAATTTTTAATAAAGGACTTGTCAAAGACTGTCTCCTGTTTTTTTACACTACACCTTTTTTTGGGAATGGGTACCACATACTCATTCACATGGGTGGGGCAGGAACTGGGGGCCCCCTTCCAGATTCCAATAAGCCCTCCGCCCCGCAGACACCCACAACTGTTGGCCAGGGTTGTCGGGAAGAGGCCCTTGTTCCCATCAATATGGGAACAAGGCGCTTTGGGGGGGAGCCCCCCTGCCCCAAAGCAACCCCCAATGTTGAAGACATGTGGCCTGGCATGGTTCAGGAGGGTGGGGCACTTGCTGATCCCCTCCCTGTACTGACCTGCCAGACTGCATGCTCAGATAAGGGTCTAGTATGGATTTGGGGGGCACATCTTTTTTTTAATTTTGGCATGGGAGTGCCCCTCAAAATCCATACCAGACCCAAAGGGATTGGTATGGATGGGAGGGAGGACCCCATGCATTTTTTTTAATTGTCAGGCAATGTCGGCAATTGACATTCAGTTTTCTGCGGGGAACCCTGCTTACAGGTGAAACATGAATGAATGTTTCACTACTAAAATACAGCATGACATAATAATAATAAAACTCATGCGATATTTTAGTAACTGAGTGGTATCTTACTGCATATTCAGATGAGGTAGGATAACGCTCCGTAAACTGTCCCTGATCGAAGTACGTGGTCGACCTTTTTGGTAGGTTTGAATGTTCGACTGTGAACCAAACAGGGAGGTGCTTGGCCCATCACTGCTACTTACATTTTCTAATCTTATAGGCACCTAAATGAGCAATAGTGTGATATGTTTCTGACCATTTACTTATAGAATGGAAAGGGGAATGCTTGTTTAGTGTCCTATGAGATACATTTCTCAGTCATACTTTCCTAGTTAGATTTGATAAATAGTTAAAAACACTGTGGGGGTTATTTACTAAAACTGGAGAGTGTATAATCTGGTGCAGCTCTGCAGAGAAGCCAAACAGCTTCCAGGTTTTATTGCCAAAGCCTAACTGAAAAAGTTGAAATTAGAAGCTGATAGGCTACCATACAAAACTGCACCAGATTCCGAGTGCACCAGTTTTATTAAATCTACTCCTGTACAGAGGTGGACTGACCATTTGGAAACTCGGGCACTGCCCGAGGGCCCAGGGTCAGTAGGGGGCCCCATGAGATGCCCCTGGTACCTTTTTCATAGGCTTTTTTGAGGTTGTGCAAGGACACAGGGGCCCCTATTGCCTGGGGTCCCCTGCTCCTGTTATACTAAATGCAAAAACAAATTTGGTGTTTTCCAAATTGGCATAGTTTCTATGCTAACAGCTTTGTAGAACTGATTTTAGAAATGTGAACTTTCTTGTTAACGCAAATGTATTTTTGTTCAAATAAATGAATGTTTTGACAGAATCACAATTTACCATAATAGCCTCAATAACACAGAAATTATTATTTAGACACCACTGTGAAACAAATATAAAAATTACAATGGTTTTCTGAACATTGCCTTATGCCTTTGGAGAGTCACTAATAATGACCAATTATGTTTTTCCATTATTCCATGTGTCCACTAGTTACCAAAGGGAAATCTTTTATATACATTCTTTAAACTATTATTTCTTTCATTTCTTTCTCTTTGTTACTGTGGCCTGACATTAACTAATGTTATGCCTGAGCCCTGTTAACTACAATTTCACTGTGTACATTGACTGCATCAAAGGCTGAAAGAATACTCTCAATGGATGTGAGTATGGCAGTTAAAGAAGCTTAATCATGAAACAGGGAAAGTAAGACACCAGCAAAAAAGAGAAAAATAATCAAAGAAGAGTACGGAACAGGCTTTTTTACGCTAATAATGGTAACATCAGGTATCTTGTGCTATTTACTTTTAGGTAAAAAATTTTGTTTTAAAAGTTTTACTGGGTCTACTTTAAAGCCTAACACTAGCCATTTTTGTTTCACTTGGAAAGAATGGGGTAGAGTTACACAGGCTGTTATTTTGTGCCTATAACCCTAATGTGGATATTTTCCTTCACTTCCTGTCTCTGTGATGCCAGTACAAGAAATGAAGGGTGTGTCTGTCACTGGAAGAATAAGAATGAAAATCAACAATAAAAACACTGTCAGCAGGTCTAACCCTTCCAAAGGCTTGCCATACATGGATCAGTTTTTTTTTTTTTTTACCAGCCTGAGAGCTGATTGAGAAAAAGTGAAGAGATTCCCCCATTCATACAATCGAGGTCGGTGAAGGAGTCCTCCACACTGTGCTATTGTATTCTGACAGTGGGGACTCCTCCCTGATTGGATGCAGTGCTGATTGAAGGAATATTTTTCAATGAGCCAGTTCAAGAGAAGTCAATCTTTAGATCAACTTCTCTGGAATGGGAATGAGGATATATGGATCAAAATTTGATAGGTTCCTGCTGAACCAGCCGAATTTCGAGGCACAGATAGCAATAAAAAACCTAACAGTTATTTTGGCTGGAGCTTGACTTTAACTTTTTCTTTGTTGGTTAGGAAAACTGTTGATTCAGAAAGCTCTTATTAGTGTTTTTGGTGTTTGTCATTTATCGTCATTGTCATTGTGAGATATGTTTGACACAGTAGAAGTATGATTAATAGCTACATTTAAAGACTAATGTCTGCCCTCATTATTTTTTTCAAGATTACACCTGGTTTGGGATTGCCAACATCTGGCACTACCACCAGTGCCAGAGAAGCATTCTACCTTTGAGTCATAGGGCTCAATAACACAAACTCCTAATTATTTTATTGCAATGCAATTAAAACTCTGTGGTTTTTATGTCACCTAAATGGGACTTGGCTGCTTTTTTGTGCATGCTGTCCACCCTGTTTATATCTATTTCAGCAGCTTTAGAGGCAAAAGCTAGTCAGGCACAATCTCTCTTCTTGCTAATTACTGGAATCAAGTTTTGTCCTGCCCCATAATCATTTTAAAATCCCATGGATAAACATGCATCTGGAGCTAGTGAAGCCATCCAAACCTGTTCAGATGCATGTTCTGCATTTGTACCAAAAGCATGTGTTATGTGAATATATTGCTCAGTCAGCACTGCATTTAAATGGAAAAAAATAATGCTGACATACAAATCTTCACAGCCCCTTACAATAGGAAGTAAATGACTCAGAGATAAAGTGTGTACCAGATAGATGAATACAGAGATACAGAGATAAAAGGTTAAGTATTAAGTATTTACCAAAAAAGGAGTTGCTTTACAAAGACTGCAGAGTGCAAAATCTAGTGCAGCTGTGCATGGTAGCCAATCAGCTGCTAACTTCAAGCATTGTACAATTAAACTTTGACAAAAGAAAAAATGGAAGCTGATTGGATACTATATAGAGATGCACCAGATTTTGCACTCTCCTGTGTTAGTAAATCAACTTCAAAGTACTTAGGTAATATTAGTCAACTTTCTAGAAGCATCTTTTAGGTTAAGTCCTGGAGTACTGAATAAGAACCTTTTTGAAGTATGGGTTGTAGTTTTGAAAAAGCATTTAGAAAGCTTGAACAGATACTAAGCTGCATACATTATGTTCTACTTAAAGCACTCCCAGATAAGAATTGAGGGTGATTTAAGAACTTTTAGTAAGTTGCTTTTTAAAGGTTTTGCTGAAACTTGCAGGATTCACTAATCTTCAGACCACTGTTTTAACAGAATAGGTGATAGACCGAATGATTAGACAAACAGTAACTGTAACTTGCAGTTTCCTAACTAAGCACAAAGTTTGAGGAAATAACATAATCTCAATGGCAAAGATAATTGTTGATGGCAAAGAACATGTAGCTTCACAGCATAGCCTTTTTAGAACTTGAGAACAGCAGAGAGAGTAGTTGAGAATCACTACTTCAGTAACACATTTCAGAACCCAAACAGATACTCATGACTATCTCCAAATGTAGCACCCCCCTCAATGAAGTCCACTATAGCTCTGGTAATGTCAGGTGAATAGTTGGAGCCATACAAGTCCCAAGGTTAAAGGTCCACCCCATTGAAGCTGGAGTACTGTGGTACCAGTCAGAAAGTTGCTCCTCACATTAGCTAGGTCTTCTGGAGAGGCTGCCTGATAATAGGCTCTGGCCCAGCTGCCCTAATGCCAATTCTGCCCCATCTGATGTGGCCTCTCTACTGCTACTGAGGTAGGTAAACAGAGATAATTATATTCCCTGTGTGTGTCCCAATGTAGGAAATGGACTTAAAGGGCCTTGCACCTGCATCTGAGCATGGTGAGTAGATAGACACTTCACTACACTGTTTACAATCTGTGTTTAAAAAAATATTTGAGGTACCTGACCCTTAGGTTCCCACTTCTATGCATATATTTTTAATAGCAGAAAAACAATGATTGCAGTCATGATTTGTGCTAAATCGAAAAGATGAGCACCATTTAGTCCAATAACATATTGTTTAAAAATATTTAAAATGTACTTTAATTATAGGTAAATATAGCTAGTATAGGCACTTGAATCTCTTGTGTATTATCATCCTGTCTTTAGAGGGCTTAGACTGAAAGAGAAGGAGGGGCAGTGTGAGCTAGTTAAGTTCTATAGCATTGAATAGTGCCTTCAGTCTAGACCAAGGATATGAATGAACAATGTGGGGATGCTCCTTCACCAGGACTGTGACAAGTCAGTGACCAAGATATGTACTGATTGACTGGGGGAAAGAAATAGAAGTTACCAACATGGTTGTGCTGTCTTGGATCTCAAGACTGGCAGAGCAGAATTACAAATTCTTTTACAGGTAAGACATCATAGATTTATGTGTGTTAACCATGTATTTAGCTGTTTGCCATAGTTTAAATTTACTGTAATTTCGTTTAATCTCCGCACTGAACCCAGACATTGCCATTCAGGCAGAGAAGTAATTACTTGATCTGTTCTTGTCTGGGTAGGTTAAGGTGTGTACCAATTAGAAATACAGGTCAAACATAGATCAGTATTTGATTGTTAGTAATGATTAACATTTGATTCATTCACTTGCCTCTCTGCATTCTTTCAGCATGCTTATACACTATATTTCACGTTTATACATGGACAGTGAAAAGAATATGGCATAGATGACTGACAAGCATTTTCATAATTATTTTCCCTGATAGGATTCTAATAGAATGGGAATAGCATATCTGACTTATGAACCTAACTTTACCTAAGGAGGACATGTCATGCTTGATTGAATTTAATAAAATGAATTGCAGTTGGAGACAATATTTTAGTAATATACACTAACCTGATTGAGATTCATTTATCTTTACACATTTCTGGAAAGTGTTAAAGCAGAACTGAATTATAGAAAAAAAATTGCTAGCAGGCAGATTTTTCAGTACCATAGAATTTTTATGTCTCTTTTGCTAAAAGTCTGATTTCCCTATGTTTTAGCAATATATTTTATGTACACCACCGAAGCTGCATGAACAGTGCAATTTACTGTACACTCCTGGCATTTGCCCAAAGGTGAAGAGTGGAGCAGGGTTTCATGATAAACAACTTAATTGTGCATACACAGGAATTTCATCATCAATGGCCGTCCCATCAATGAAGTAGGAAGGTACTGGAAATGGGAGATGCTTCTGCAAAGATGGCAGCTGTGACTGTAGCATGATGATGAGGGAGAGGCTGTAACTGTCATCAATGGAAAAAAACAAATCCAGAGGTAAGTTTGCAAAAGAAGAGTTTACTGAGATTTGTGATTCAACAGCTGGGAGGCTATTCCAGATGTTTTGGTACATCTATGTGTCAATGCAGTGTTTTAGATTATTGTTTTCACTGATGGCACATTAAGAAGAGCAACTAATGAAAACCAAATTTGACACTGTAATTTGTTTTCCACTGCTATGAGAAAGCCCAGAAGTAGCCAATAAAGTTACATCATTTCTTTAGCCAAGAGTGCTTTGTTTGGGCTGAAAATGCTGCTTGTGACCTGGCAGTGCTGTTTTTATTTTTATTTTATTTCTGTTCAAAAAAGTTTCTCTACACAAACTGTTGAATTGACTCATGGAATTTTCTACTTTAAAGATGTTTTTTTTTCAAGGGAAACATAAAAAATATCAGACTTTTCCTTTAAAAGCTTGCACAACACTGCAATTAGCAATATGACACCAGATTTCTGTATAATATGTTTTACAATTTACACAAGCAGCTCTTGTGCCTTCATCTAACAAATGCTGCAAAAATGCAAAAGGCCCTGTTTAAATAACCAGTTTTCACACATGGCTGCAAGTTCCAGTAGTTATTGACATTAGGTAGCTGAAGCAATACAGTGAAGCATTGGAGCACCATTTATCTTAATGTTCCATATGACAAGTTCACATCAATTTTATTTATTGGGGGAGTCAGAGCATCAAACAATAAAATCTGTTAACATTACTTTATCTTCTTTCTAAAGGGATGTTCTTTATTTCTAAGCTTGATGCACTTTTTTGGAATGCTTTTGTGGAAGATTATGATAAACAGGCACTTTTTTTTCATCTGATGCTCTTCCTAATTGACTGTTCACTAGACTGGAGAGGTGACATGATTTAAAAGCAAATTATTTTCAGTCAACTAATTTATCTTGAGATAATGAATGTGCTGAAAATCCTCTGAAAAGAAAGTAGGGCATTGTTGTGATCCAATTTCTTACAGCAAAACTAACTCTAGCAAATGATAATGCCTTTGTTCAAGAAATATGTCATTTGAAAAATTTACTATAAACAATAAGACTTAATTGTAGGCAATTCTTCAATACTTAATTAGATAAGAGTTGCAGATTTTTCAAAATATACAGACGTTGATGAGACACAGCTTATATATGAGGATATTCCAAAGGCAAAATCAACAAACAAGGCTATGTAGCCCTTAACGAGGATGTGACTTGTTATCCTGTGACCTGCGATGGCAGTAATGCCATCCATCCTTTACACAAACTCCCAATGCCAGTTCTCTATGTCAATACTTAAAGAAAAACATTTTACAAAATACATTGCATATACACGTTAGCTGTAGGCCAACATGCTATTTTTACTTTTATTTTTAAAAGACAACTACAAAGAAAACAAAAAAAGTAATTGATGGGTCTAAAATCCACAGCTTCTTGCTCTTCCACTTTCCTTACAGAACTGACCATTTTCCCATGTATTTACAATTCAGTTATCTATCAGTCAACTAGTTGAGTCAGGGCTGTTTGCCAGTTTAAAAGTAACTCTAGTAGATTAGCACTAGCTCTATTCTTTCTCCACAGCTAATTCAATCCTTCAGCTCCAATACCAGTAATGTATGTGGTTTACAAAAATGAAAGTGCTGTCCTATTTTAAAGAAGGGTTTTGATAATTGAAGGAAACCTATGGTGAATTAAATAAGTTAGGCCGCTTTTGTGGTCTTTCTCTGAATATCATCACACAAGTGAATATTGAAGGGTAACAACACTATATTTTGGTCATGACCAGTTTACACTTAAAGCTGAAAAAAGCCTGTGGGGAAATGTATGGATTGAAGGTGAATATTGTGGCAACATTTTTTTTAGTTATGTTATCTTTATAGAGCCCTGGTGCCCAACATGCAGCCTGCATGTAGCCCATCAGCCCTCTGTGTGTGGCTAATGGGCAATAGTCAGATTGAAGAATGCTTGGTGCTGGAATGCTATCTGTGTTCCAGTACCTGTCACTGAAAGAGAGAGACTGTACTATGCTCGCAGTACATTAAAGGTCCCAAAGTGGAGAGAGAGAACAGTACAGGAGCATGTGATAGACAAGTGATCAACAATGGAGTAGGGTTAACAATTTCACTGGTATGACTTCCAGTGCTGGAGGGGAGATTAGGGGGTACTTTTACTACCATGATCACCAATACAGGATGGAGGATGGGGTTAACACTTTCACTGCCATGACTTTAACTGCTGGGACCATCAATATAAGAGGGTTAACTTCCACTGCCATGACTATTAATAAGGGGGGTTTAACTTTTATGGCCAATACAGGGGGGTGGGAGGGTTAACTTGCAATGACCCCAAGTGTGTGTGTGGAGGGAAGGGGGTTAACTTTCACTGCCATGACCACCATGTGAGGGGTGTGATGAGGTTACCTGTCACTGTCACTGACTATCAATGCAGGGCTGGTGGGTTTAAATTTCACTGCCACTGACCACCAATGAAGAGGAGTGATGGGGGGGGGGTTTAACTTTCAATGCCAATGTATAATGTTAATTGTACTGACACCAATACTGGAGGTTAATATTGCGGCTACTGACACAAATGCTGGGGGTTATTGTACTTCAACTACTTCAGTGTGCATTGAGATATGCTGCAAAAAAAGAGAGCAGGGCCAAAATGTTTGAGCATTGAGATGCAAAAATGCTTTTGTGTGACCTTCTGGAAGTGTCGGGGCTGCACTTGTGGCCAGCACTGTTACATAGGACATTCATTTTTATCTTGTTATTTCTTTGTTAGAGTTTCAAATGAAAGTAGAGTTTCAAAGGAAAATACTTCACACTTGAAAAATCTTCTAAGTAAATAAGGAACACAATTAAAATAACAATGAAAAAATTTGTTTTTATGTATATTTATAGCAACATATACATGGGAGATGTAGAGTTAAAGAGAGAGGGAAAAACATGGTTGGCAGAAAACCATATCATCTGTTTTCTCCCACGACAGCACCTGACCTGTGTTTGCTTCAGTATTCTTGCCAGCAACAGAACCATAAACAAAATGATTCACAATAAAAACTCAGCACAACATGTAACTATATAAATAATATATTTTCCCTATGTTTATCAACACAAACCCATATACAATATCTTGCAGGTAAGATGGTGCCAAAAGTAAGAAACAGTTACTCAACACAACTAGCAAAGAAATTCCCCCATGTGTGAAGTTGTTTTAGTTTTTTTTGGACAAATAAAAAGAAAAGGATCTGGTAAGTCAGAAAATGTTGATCTCCCATAGTCTTTGAATTATGTGCAGTTTGGAGCCCTTTTTGTTTCTTGGTCAATTCAATTTTTTTTCTTATTATTTTTTTTTTTTATAATAAACTGTATATAGTCTTGTGCACAAGTACACAGTACACTACTATTAATTAGTAATACAGCAAATATTTTTCTTAGTTTACTCTGTACTTGTTGATGGTATGAGGTACCCTTAAGATGTAGCCTATCCTTTTCTATATTAAAAAAAAAAAAAAAGCATTTGTCATTCCTTTTTTCATGAAAATGCTTCATAAACATTGATCTCTGTTTGCTATTCTATTAGCTTGAGTAAATAATGGAAAAGAGCTGTTTACTAGTTTTCTTTCAATAGGAGGAGTGGCGGTGACCATTGCCTTTAAACAAAAAGAGCTACCTATCAGTATCCAACTGGAAGTCTGCTTTTAAAGCGTATGTATTGTTTCTAGCCTACTCCTATTAATGTGAACAATTTACTTCCTTGAATTTTGTGATAAGTATTCACTATACCATGTGGGCAGGCACTGCTGCATCACATAATTTGCAGAGTTGCTTTATGAACTACAGAGGTGCTGAGAGGAGGAGTTTCAAGAGGTAGAGTCAGTACAGGAATCACTGTTTGCAGGCAGCAAGGTACCATGGGATATGTAGTCCTTAGAAATTGAAAGTAAACAGCAGAGGAGGTGCAAAGCATGCAAGGAACAGAGGAAGTTGCAGAAAGAGATGGCCAGCAGACAGATAGAATTCATAATATAAAAGAAGATTTTTCAAGTAAACATATCGGCGTGTCAAATTAAATATTGATATTACAATTCTGATGTTATAAAATGAAAGCGTATGCTGTGACCATAGATTTCCTTTGAGGCCACAGAAGACACTAGGGCCACAGTCCTCATCCTAAGTGATATAAGTGGTCTAATAAGGTAGTAAGGTTTCTTATTGGGTACAGACATGGCCTCAGACATGGGCCTTCTTATTCTGATTTTATTGATTTGTGTGATTGTTCTTCAATAGCATCCTTTTTTTTTAATACAGTTTAATAATGTATGCTTTTTAGTGTGACATGTGACTTCTTCCTATTTTCATATATTTAAATGCTAAGTTTTTATGTAAAAATAATAAATGCACATGTTTTTTAAGCAAGAAAAAAATCTGCATGTATAGTTTTTTTCTCAGGAGCCTGTAGAGCATTGCACCTGTGATCAGTGAATTGCGCGTGCAATGTCAGGCTCCTGCAGACATATACTACAGCTTAGGGTAGTGTCAATGGATTACAGGATCGCTGATCAATGCTCTCATAGTCCAATGAGAACTACAAGCCACTGATGCGGTGGCAGACAGCACTTGTAGTTCAATCATTCACAGATCTCTGTGAATAAATGACATGGCTGTGTGAGTGGAGCCCTACACAGTCACAATGATTTTAAATGTGACAGTGGCTGCAGGGGAGAGAAACCCACATCCACTGTCACAGGCGGAATTCTGTCTGTGAGTGGTAATTTGTAGTGACTTGTTACATGTAACGTCTTAAATATGTTAAACTTAGCCTTTAAGCTGTATTGCTGTATGGTTGTGAGGATATGTACATTTTTTGGTCTCTGTTTAGCCTAATTTTAGGTCTAACATTTAGAGCATAGTTTTTTTTTCATTGTATCAATAGTGTTTTAACTATTGGACATATTCAACAGACATGTCATCGTTATCAGTATATTATTCTTATATGTATATTTTTAGCAGCAATGCTGCTTTATTATAATTCATTATTATTCTTATGTGTGTATGTCTGATGAAAGGGGATTTTGTGCTCCCCAAAACAACTGGCTGTCATTTGCTCTTTTTGTTGTAAACAGTGGAACAATAAAGACTTTAGACTCAAGACTTTTCATTTGGTGTTCTCTTTGACTCATTGACTAAGGGTCTTTGTCTTTTCACATGGGGGTCACTGGATATGAAAACCACTGCTTTCTTGAAAACCTCTATTTGGAGTGAACCAGTCAAATTTATTCTCATGCTTATCTCCTTGCTTTGTACCTGGGCACATCATATTCAGCACAGCAACACCAGACTGTGCAGGTGTTACATTGTCACAATAATTACTTGAGCTTTCAAAGATTTTACCCCATTCACGACCAAGCCATTTTTTTTGCTATACCAAACTGCACTACTTTAACTGTAGTAGCATTCTTGCAGCCATTGAGAAATACTGTGAGAGCTGTGATTGGTCACAGCTTGTCGCATGGTACAAGGCTGTTGTGAATAGCCTTGTACCATGTGATCTCTGTGATCATTCACAGATTTCACACATAGTAAGCAATGATGTCAGAAGTGACATCTTCCTTACTACTATTCATGCGATCACTGATTGGCCAATCAGTGATCACATGATCAAGGCCTTACACAGAGGCACCCCGTAGGTGCCGCACGCTCCCAGGGAGCGCGCACAGGCAATGAACGCGGAGGCCATTTATAAACAGCCACCCGCTCCTGCACTGCTCCCATCTGGCCATTTATGTACACAGGCCAGACGGGAAGTGGTTAAATAAGGGGTCATGGATTTGTGGTTGCTGTGTGATTCACATGCGATCTGGGTGCAATGTGATTTTAGCCCATTCATTTGAATGGGCTGAAATCACACCAGACCACACCAAAAGTAGCGCATGCACTACTTTAAAAAAGACACAGTACGCACTGTACTTGCGACCTGCATTTGGGGTGTCGTTAAGTTAACATCAACACCTGCTGCAATGGATTTTGTATCCAATGCTGGAAACATGCACAGAACGTGAGTTTCCAGTACTGAGACCTGCACAGGGGCGGACTGACCATTTGGAAACTCGGGCACTGCCCGAAGGCCCGGAGTCAGTAGGGGGCCCCATGAGATGCCCCTGGTACCTTTTTCATAGGCTTTTTTGAGTTTGGGCAAGGACACAGGGGCTTGATGAACCCCTATTGCCCGGGGCCCCTATGAGTTGTCAGTCCGCCCCTGGCCCTGCGTCAACGGGTCATGACTCAATGCATGGGTAGAGGTATAAAAACAAAGAAAAAAACATCTTCAGTTGCCTGAGGTCACTTTTTTATTTCCTATTAGCTGACTTTTTGCATGTAAATAAAACAGGTCAAATCAGTTAATCGAGCATATTCTAAACTGCTGCAGTAGAAAATATTTTTAATACATGTAAAAATTCAAGGTGTATGGTTTTGGTGACAGACAAATCCACTGACAAATGGCAAGAAAAAAAAGACTT
Source organism: Staurois parvus (assembly GCF_062004578.1). Classification (NCBI taxonomy): domain Eukaryota; kingdom Metazoa; phylum Chordata; class Amphibia; order Anura; family Ranidae; genus Staurois; species Staurois parvus. The sequence goes on along the minus strand of NW_028318492.1, from coordinate 7,512,630 downwards.
TAATCTACCAGCAGAGAGAACATAAGCGCCTGATGAGGACAGTTCCTAAAGAAAGAAAAACTCCTGACAAATACAAGGCACTGTTCAATGGCAGTTGTGCCTTAGAAGTGTCAATCAACAGTTACTTGTGTAGGACTTGTAAAGGAGAATTCATGATTGATAAAGTGCATGGACTTTCTAGGCAGAACTTTACATTTGGTTTGCTGCAAAATGTCATGCTGCTATCAAAGAGAATTCGATAAGATTCCTTCTGTCAAGACAAAACAACTAAGTGTAACTGTATTGAGACGCATTCTTTGTTGGTAGCAGTTAATGTGTAGAGCATGTTCTCTTTCCAGGTGCTGAAAATTGATCATGCCGTGAGAGTCTCATGCTTTGAGAGAGAAAAAAATAAAGAGCATACAGGCTTGTGACCCTGCTGCGGAGAATTCAGAAATCAATTAGAAATGCCAAGTGCACAGATTGTTTTAAAAAATATACTGAAAATGATTCGCATTCCCTTGCTTATTCTTTCAGCTTGTACTCTGTTGCCATGCCAGAAGTACAAAAGCACAACAAATCCCATTGCCCGCTTATAAATGATATATGAAAGTAAGGTTTTCTTATTTGTTTTTGTCATTTCCTCAGTTGTTTATGTGGCTGATTTTTACAATAGCAGTAAACGATAATGGATGTGTCCTTTGAAAGGGATGAACATATTATCATTTAGATTAATATAAGGGAAGAGTGAATTTATCAGTCTCCAGTGGTGTCCTGTATTACATGTCACAGCAGTTCCCAAAAAAACGGAATTGCTGGCATTGCTGGCAGAGGGATCAGCAGTTTATGCTGTGTTTGGGTAGAAATGTAGTGACCTGTGCTTTCCATCAGAGTCATTAGGAGCCCCTCTTCATGAATAAATCACGTGTAAGAGTTGCAGCTCATGGAAGACAAGTCAACATCATGGGGCACAGCTTTAAGGGCCAGTCCACCCAAAACTGATATCTCAGTTTAACCACTTCCCGACCGCCCTACAGCAGACATACTGCTACAGGGTGGCACGGGTGCGCAAAATCACATATATATGTGATTTTGCATCTCCAGGTAGGGGGCGTGCACCCTACCCACGCCGCCATTCAAGGCTATGGCTGTCAATCACCCGGGTCCTGGCCGGTGATTACTCGTTAGCGCCCGGAGATTACTGAGGATCTCCGACAGGGAGGAGAACTGTTTTATTTACTGAGAGTTCTCCCTGTCAGTTCAGGCACACTGCTTTGGATGGCTGTGTAAAACACTCCCTGCACACAGTTAACCCCTTGATTGCCCCTCATGTTAACCCTTTCCTGCCCAGTGCCATTAGTACAGTGTCAGTGCTTTTTTTAGCACTGATCACTGTAATAGTGTCACTGGGAATGTCAGTGACACCAAGTAAGTTCCACCCAGTGTCAGAATGTCCGCCACAGTCCAGTAGTCCCACTATAAGTCACTGATCACCGCCATTACTAGTAAAAATAAATTTTTTAAATCCCAGTATATATACCACCATTTGTAACATTATAACTTTCACATAAAGCAATTAATTTACACGTATTGGGATATTTTTTAGCAAAGACATGCAGAAGAATACATTTTGGCCTAAATTTATGATGAAATTAGATTTTTAAAATTTTTTTTACTGTGCATGTTTAATAGCAAAAAGTCAAAAATATAGTTTTTTTCTCAAAATTGGCAGTCTTTTTGTTTATAGCGCAAAAAATAAGAAACTGCGTCAGACATGCATACAAGCACATACAAACTACATTTTAGCAAAATGGACTAACCTGCTGCATCATTTTTTCACTTTGATTGTCAGGGTGTCTGAATTCAGTCCTCTTTAGGTTGATAATTTTCATTTCCATCAAACGATGGGGCATACTTTTGTTTCTAACACATTACCCAGTCCATATCAGAATAGATATCCAGCATGATATTTTTCCCCATTGAGATCTGATGTGTTTTCAAAGTGTTCTTTTAATATTTTTTGAGCAATATATATATATATATTTGTTTTTAATTATCAGCAAATAAAATGTTAGCAATGAAAGGTCTGCACTGAGGTTTATCCTACCAAAACTTGTACTGCAATGAAAATGTTTAAGACATAATGCTCTGGAAGTTTTTCAAATGGTGGTGGATACCTCTGGAAGATACTGCCCATAGATTGGAACTGTTTATTTAGGCACGCATGACATTATTTTATGTTTTTTTTCCATCCCCACACCTGAGCACTGAACACAAAATACTGCCCCATTTAAACTGAGGTCATGAGAACACCTCATCTCAAAACACAATGATCTGAGAGTCATCATGGTTCAGTTTGCTGAGACAGATGTCTTCTGATTGACTACTGACATGCCCTGATTTGGGGACTTGTCCCAGTATAGTGTATTCTGACATACTAAAGTATTATAAATTAAGCACCGCCAGCATAATAGGTGGTTTGTAAAATGCCATGTTCTGAAAACAGGGAAGATTGTCATATTCTTACATAATGCTATTATGCAAAAATAATATGTATTTTATGCTTTTATCATACAATGAACCACCAAATTTTTTATATTTGTTGCTTTGTAATACCTCTCAGTCCTCTACTTTAACGATTAATGACTCATGGACTTAAAATAAGGCTGCATCAAGTGTTTGAAATTTGCTAGATATGGTGGGGAGAACTGGATAGGTATTCGATGGACAGAACTTAAAGTAGACCTAAATAAAGATGAAGGCAACTAATCAATGGCTCACACAGTCATGAAGAAGATGTGGAAGTGAATACAGTGGCTAGATGGACTACATCCCATGAGACACACAAATATGCAAAGACATTTATTAGTTTTTGCATTAAAAAGGTAGAAGCAGGGAGAAACTGTGAACCTGAAGTTATTTTGTTGGGAAATAAATAAATGAAAATTAAAGACATGTCCTGTTTGGTTTTGGCTCTACCATCAAGCTTTTATTTGAGAGTTCCATAACGGGACTTTCTGAAAGATGGTGTTCCAGTTAGTGCAGTCAGATGTTTAGTCATATCATTAATACTACTATATTTGACAAGACAAGACATTGACTCTGGTCAATGTAAACCACTGTGGGATGAGGGTTATTATGTTGCTAGGGGTTGTAATGGGTACTCCTGTGTGTACCAAGAATGAAGCAGATGGAAGATTTATTTTTAATTAACACTGGAAATCCCCTTTGCACTGTTTTCTCTTGCATTAGTAAATGGAGTATTGTATATGCACAGTTTTGCCACTGTGACATTTGTAATGACAGGACATTACTGAGATGCCAACACTGTTTAGCATTCTGCAATCTTCAGACATACTGTAGGATCCAACATCCTGTTTAGCAAATTACACTGCTCATTGAGATTTTAATAATGTATCAGAAAAAGCATGACGTATATGGCAATGAAAGGAAACAAGGCAGAAATGCAAGATAAGTATCTTTGAACAGTTTAGCTAACAATCTGCACTTGTAATCAGAAGGGAAACCAGGGGAAAAGAAAACAATAATTAACCTGCGGCCCTGGAGAATTGTGCCTGAGTGCACAGTATTTTTTCAAAGAACACTGGACTAGAACAGTCTGTTCTGCCAGTAGCAAAAGTAATCCTTGTCTTTCATTCTATCATTGAATCTGCAGTTAATCACAATAGGTTTTTCTCTCATATGTTATCAAAATAAGAAAAGTAAATTTAGATCAGGGCAAGACAACTGGAATAACAACAGTTAAAAACTTATAAGAAGTTGTTTCAGAGTTGCAAAAAGAAAAGAAATATTAATTATATTTACTACAATGTTACTTTAGGTTATAAGCGACTTGAAAAAACGGGTCTGTTTGGCCCCTTTCACACAAGCGGACCAATGGGCTCCACCTGTCCGTTTTCAGGCAAACCCGATCCGTACATCCATAGATTCTATGGACCGGCAGGTGTCAGCAGACAAATATCTACTGACACCCGCCGGCATCCAATCCAATCCTGCACACCAAAAACAGACCAGATCCATCCAGATCAAATGAAAATTGAGCGGAAACTGATAGGTGGTCTGTTTCCAAATGACCGTCCCATTGAAATCAGTGGGCAGTGTCCATGTCCACTTTGCAGCAGCAGAGTGGACAGAGACATGTCCTCTGCCTACTCATTGGGGATCAGCAGAGAGTAAGCTGTAGTATCACTCTGACAGATCCGCCCCGTCTGAATGGGGCCTTTGAGCTTAGGCCAGTAGGTAGCAATCTGCAACAATGTGTGTTAAAATCCTAGCAATGTACATTGATCACCCAGAGGAGAATGGGTTTTTTTTCAACAAAAGTGGAGTTACTATTTAAGTGTCAGTTTATGTTGGCTGTACCTCATTTTTCTCCAAATTTGTCCTTGCACACAATTATTGAACTTAAGTTCAAGAGGCTGTCCACATCTTCGTTTTGTCAGTAAATGATCACCTCACCAGCCAATAGCAAGGCTTAAGAAGTTGAAAATAGAATTGTCTCATCCCACAAAGCTGTATATTTATATTATTTGTGGCACAAGGGAATCGGTAAAAAAGACCTAATATGCTGCCAGGGTTTCAAGCTATTAGCTAGAGGATTAGGAACAAAGCTTATAGTTATAATTTTCAGCTACTGTTTCCACTCCAGGTCCTCCAAACCCCACTTTCTAAGCTATTTTAAAGTTTGAACTCATACAGCCTTCATGCCATTGTTTTAGAAAAAAATGACCTAAAGGATATTTAAAACCAATAAAACCAGTATGTTATATATTTATTTCAGGTACTTATATAGCGCTGTCAATTTACACAGTGCTTTACATATATATTGTGTACAAGGGGTGTACAATCTAAGGTCCCTAACTTACATACACACATACTAGGGACAATTTAGATGGGATCCAATTAACTTACCTGCATGTCTTTGGAGTGTGGGAGGAAACCGGAGCACACGGAGGAAACCCAAGCAGGCACAGGGAGAACATGCAAACTCCAGGAAGGTGGTGCTGTTGCTGGGATTCGAACCAACGACCCTAGTACTGCCAGGCGGAAGTGCTAACCACTAAGCCACTGTGCCGCTCTTATTGCAACTTATCAGTCCTTAGATGCGGTGACTGCATTTGTTTTCTTTTTTAAGATAAGTACACTTTCTGCAAGTACATAAAAATACCTATTGATACTGTTAAAAATCTTTAGTCCTTTTAACTTCCTCTGTACTGAATTGATATCTCATATAATGTTATCAGTTTCTTAGCTAATTCATGTAAACTACGGAATGCATCCTCCCTTATGTGAAGGAGTGGAGGTGGTGGTTTTATTCTAAATCTGGACAGAATCTTAGCCCTGGTTCACACTGATGTGACGTGTCATGCAATTTGACAGTTCCAAATCTCATTACAAGTCACACCCTATTCATGCCTATGGAACCGCTCAAATCGGTGCAACTCCTGAAAAAAGGTTCCTGCACTATTTTCAGTGATTTCATGTGTCACTTGCATAGACATCTGTACATGAAGCTGCACAGATGTCTAGCAAGCCACACATGAAATTGCACTGACCAGCATTTCAAAGCCACATTAACTCCTCATGCACACTGGACATTTTTCCAGCTGCTGTTTTTGGCTTTTTATGTTTTTTTCTACAGCCAGTAAACTCCCCAGCATGTTATCCTATGTGTCCATGCACACATAGGCTGCAATAAATGTTTTTTGGCTGGGACATTTTTTGACTGGAAAAAACCCAGAACTAGTGGGTTTCTAGAGGAGTTTTTTAGCTGTAAAAACCCTCTAACGCTGAAAAACATGGCAAAATGCCACAAACTGGTGTTTTTGGATGTTTTTTACTTGGTAAAAAGAAAAACACTAAAAACCGCAAACATGGAAAAAGTCACTAATCGTGGCAAAATGCCGCTAAATGCTAAAGCAAAAATGCTAAAAAAAGCTGAAAAACATTTTAACGTAACTTTACACAGCTAACGTTACCAGTGTTATCAAAATGCCCAGTGTGCATGAGGGCTCAGTGTGAACCAGGGCTTAGAAAGACAACGCTGCTCCTTCATGGATACAGTGCAGAGAATGAATGTTGTCACTAAAGGGCAGGCAGTATATAGCCACTACATCTAATGGCTGATAAACTGCAATACTTTTTTTTTTTTGTTTTGCTTTTGGGTAAGGATATGCCTTAATTAGAATTGTTCATCCAGAGAAGTTTTGAATTTACTTTGTATTGCTGCTGGTCAAATTTTAATTTAAAATACAGTAAACTATCGTCTGCTGCAGGCTAAAAGCTACACTTTGCAAAATTAAATAGATAAGGAGCCCCTGATAAAAGTCATCTCTTTCTTACATCGGGACTGTATATCAGTTGTGGGGACAGTGAAGCTGACCTATTCAGCTTCACTGCAGGTGATACCAACACTTAAATAGCAAGTAGTCACATATTGGCTGTTTCTTACACATTTACTTTGCCTTTTGACACATAACTTTTAGACATAAGAGAACTTCAGAAGGAGATTGTGAGAATCAGCAAATTGATGCTACAAATGCTCTCATGCAGCTGAGAGCAACTTCCACTAATCAAAGTAGATAGAGAGGATTCAACGTTCCATCACATTGACCGTGTGTTATAGCTACAATGTTGTCTGAAACCCACAGAAGCAGAACATTCAGGTTTTCACTTTACATTACTGAATTTAATATATTGCCTCAAGTTCTCCTTTAAAGTGTCAAATTTATTTTCTATTTTTTTTTAGTTTATAAGTTTTTAAATTGCTGTTTTATATCTGTATCTCTACAAGTTTTCAAACTTTGCTTTTTAGATTTACATTTAGGTCTCGTTCACACCATGGTGCAGAGATGGCAGTTTTTCTGCACATGTTCTGGAAGGGCACAACAAAATCAATTGTTCTCTAGGTGCCCTGTTCACACTGCAACACTAGCATCTCCTGCAGATTTTTTATGCCAGGAAGGATGTCTCTGCAAGTGAAATCTGTGCGTCAGTTTCCAGCAGTTTTTCTGCATGTATGATGTGGACGAGGCCTTAAAGTGGTTGTAAACCCTTACATATGCCTAGTGAAGTGACTGGCCTCAGGTGATACACAGAGATTAAACAAATCCTCCAACATAAATTGTACCTGTTTATCTGCAGTCTTTTATTCTCTACAGTCATTCAAAACCCAGAATTTATAAAGCTTGAGCTTTTAGAAAACAGGGCACTGAAATTACACTCTGCAGAGCTTAGTGAGGAGAACTCTGAGAGCTAATTGGAGGGAAGGGATACACACCCCCTCCACACAGAACACAGGAACACAGGCTGTCAATCACAAGCTGCATGTTGGAGGCCCCTCCCCATCACCTTCTCTTGGTGTCAGGAAACCTTGTCAGAAGTGACTTATAGTACACACTATAGAGTGGTAAGCTTTGTTCATCTTTCATGGCTGAGATTTACAACCACATTAATGCATTTCAAAACAAGTACTGAGGACTCATGAAAAGGACAATACAGCATTATTAATTTCTCCTCAGACAGGCTGGCCCTCCCTGAAACTCCAGCAGAAGCTATCCAATGATAAGTCATTGCAATAAGTCACTGCTCTTACTTGTAGCTTGAGCTACTAAGCTGTGTAAACAGGTGTTTTTCATCAAAAGGAAAGTGAACCGGAAAACATAAAAAGGAGCATGAAACAGCACATGCTGGTTTCAAATGAGAATTTAAAACTGCAACATTTCATCTGAAAATAGCAAACATGTTTACAAATGTTATGTTCTAGCCATCACCATGAGGGAAAAATATGTGCACAACCACTATAGAACTATTGTTACTTTAGTAAAGCAGAATTATTCCAGTTTTTTTTTTAAAAAACCCTAGTAATGTTGACCAGAATGTATTGAGCTATCAAAATGCAAAAAAAAAAAACATTTTCAACTGTCCCTATGTATCTGATCTCTTAAGAGACATATCTTGATAAGCTGCCTGAGTGAGTCATAAACTAACAATGACAAATGTAGGCTGTGTTCTCAAGGACTGACTCATTTATACAACTGCTCAACCTTGCTAAAGCTTTAAGTGTGCATGGAAATGCTCATACAATAGTAACTAGCAAAGGGATCAAATCTTTCTAGAACACTGATTGTTCTGACATTTGTAGGCACTCATAAGCTGGTACTCATACACTGTATCTTATTAGGGGATTTTTTTAATACATCATTAAAAGATATTTTGTTAAACTTTGACAAGGAAAATGTACTCCTCAGTACTGAAGAAATGAATGAACTAAGTGCCCCTGTTATGTTGTAAGAATAGAATTAACAGTTATCAGCTATATTTCTTATCTTATCCAGAGAAAAGAGAGAAGATTTATAACTCTTACCTGAGCTACTGTCCCAAACCCTTATAAATAGCAGAACATATTATGTTAATATATGTAAAGATTTATGAGAACTGTCTTTTTTCACATAAATTAAAGTATTAACGCTTTATCAATGTAAGGTACTGCAGGATTCCCAAGTGGGTCAGGCACATAATGATAGGCTAATATTTATTTCAAATTGTTCTTGCCATTATAGACTATTAAAATAAAAGAGCCCTGTATTCAGGTATATACTGTACTACTACTACTACTATACCGTATATACTATGCTATAGTAGAATACTATACTAGTACATAGTACATTTTTATTATGCAACTATGCTATACTACTAAGCAATACAAGGTCCTTCTGCTGAGGTTTAAAGGACAACTGTACCTTTGGTAGAATGTTTTCCTTTATAGTTTGCAACACCTCTCAACTCCCAAGTGAAGACTGCTTGGTAAAGATTGTTAGATTGAGGACAAAGGTGAACCTACTGTGAGATCAGGTGGGCTTCACTCAGGGAGTTTACTGCATTTATTGAAGAACACTCTGCTCCTCCCAGGACATCTTACTCTCTAGCTCCCATGTCACCTCTTCCCATGCTTACCTTCAGGACACCTCTTAGCCTCTCCCATCTTTGGGAACTCCCTAACCCAGTATGTCCAGTCCAGCTCCAACCTTGTCGGCCTTTAGAGAAGCCTTAAAAACTCATTTATTTAGGAAAGCCTACCCCACCTCAACCTAATAATTGTACTCGGATCACCTCCATCAGACCATCCCCTGCACCTTTGTACCACCACCCTCTCCCTTTAGATTGTAAGCTCCATGAGCAGGGCCCTCCTGTTCCTTTTGTATTGAACTTTATTGTAATTGTACTTTCCTCTTTTATATTGTAAAGCACTGTACAAACTCTTGGCGCTATATAATTCCTGAATAATAATATATTTTTTTTATTATTATTATTATTATACAGGGTTTATATAGTGCCAACAGTTTGCCCAGCGCTTTACAATATAAAGGGAGACAACAATACAGTCCAATACAAGAGGGTTAGGAGGGCCCTGCTCCTTGGAGCTTATTTACATCAAAGGTACTGTTTTCCTTTAAATGAAATATTGTACATGTCAATTAAATACGTAAGGAAATAAACCTGGGCTGAAAAACGGCCATTAGGCACACTCACAAGTATACTCTAACTCAAGCTGTCTGACAACAATACTCAAGAGTTCAGAGACTCCATGTAGGGACTTGTTTAAGTTCTCCCTTGGCAGACAATAAAATGCATGTACACTTTTGACATTGCAGCTCCATTCACTAAAATAACTTCAATAGGTGACCCTCCACTTTCAAATGACTATTACATCTGAAAAGGCAGTTGTCAGTCTTTTCATACAAGTGTTTGATTCTTGCTAGCTTCAACTGGCTGTGTTTGCATGGTATTAAATTTATCTCAACATTGTCAGACTCTCACTATTTCTTTTCACACAAAACTATAACAGACATATGTGAAGGAAGACAATAGGGAAATGGCCCACATAATCATTTAACTTACACTGCAGAAGAGTTAGTCACAGCAATGACTAAACAGCAGAAGTGATATTACCAGATTTCTATAAAACAGGATAAACCAAACCTCTCAGTTAAAGACATACACACTAAATGAAGGCAGCCAATACAGACAAAGCAATACAGGTTAAAGTGATTGTAAAGGCTGAAGTTTCTTACTTTCATGCATTCTATGCATGAAGGTAAAAAACCCCAGTGCGCAGCTCCCCCTAAATACTTACTTGAGCCCCAACGCAATCCAGTGATGTGCACTTGAGCAGAGGTTCTCCTGTGGTCACTCCCTCCTCATTGGCTCAATCACAGCCAGTAAGGAGGGAGCGGGAGGCGGGGCTGAGCCATGCTCTGTGTGTCTTATATATACACAGAGGAGGCTCAGGAGCAAGCGAGTGCCCCCAAAGCAAGCAGCTTTTTATGGGGGCACTCAGCAGGAGGGAAGACCCAGGATCACCAGTTGGAGACCCAAGAAGTGGAGGATCAGGGATGATCTGTGCAAAATCATTGCACAAAGCAGGTAAATATGACATTTTTGTTATTTTTTAAAAATGTGAACCTTTAGTATCACTTTAAAATACAGCATAACTAAAGGCAACACTTTTTTTGTTTTAGTTTTGGATGGAGTGGATTAGAACACCTGTCTGGTTTTATTTGCTGTCTGTGCCCCTCGTTAGGGAGATTCACCCTCTTTGTTTGTCATGTTTATCATTATCACCAAAAGTGAAAGTACAAGAAAATCCCAAATTTTGGATTGTCTCCAGAACAGGAATAGAGGGGAAATCCTCCAAAGGAGATACTTGTTCTGGTGACAAGTAATTTTCCCACTATAGATGGATTTCCTCTCACTTCCTGTTTAGGCTATGGGACAGAATGTGAAGGGAAATCTCCCCAATGGAACACAGATGGTGAAAAATAAACTTTACATGGGTTTTAACCCTCCCTTACTCTATCCAAAATAAATTTTGCCTTTAGTTATACTTTAAACTTTGGTGATACACATAAGCAGGGACAGGAGCTCTTATGCAAAACCTAAAAAGCAGTTCTGATGGTGACCCGGGTGTGAAATTCAGGTAGTTCTAATTTGCACTATTTCTACATTGTGGTGTAACACCTGCGCCAAGTTGAAAATGAAATACCCACAGGTCATATCTTATAAAATTGGAGCTAATTAAAACTTTATTTTGATGTACAGAGACAGATATTGCAAACACATCTTGTATGTGTTTTAAAAGTGGCGCAACATGCACCAATTCAAGCTCTTACCTCCTAACCAGAGCATCCCCCCCCCTTTCATCACTGCCGGCAGCCCCACACACACAAATCCCCCCCACTCTCATTACACTAGCAGAATCCATCTCCCCCACCACTTAGCCTCCAACGTCTGAATGTCATCACCCCAAAATACCTGCACATCCCACCACACCTGAATGCAAACCCTCTCCTCCCCACCTTCATCAATGCGTATGCATGCCCCCCTCCTTTACATCACTTCAGCTGCCACCATAGCAACACCCTCATCCCCAACCTTGCTCATTCAGGAACGGGCACATTTTTGGTAGTTGTATTAAGGCTCTGTTCACACACGTCATGAGACTTTGGACACATAAAAGGCTATGACAAGTTGCAGCCCATTGTTTTCAATGGCACCCATTCGGATCTATGCAATTTAAGATTGCAGCAACTTTGAAGAGGTTCCTGCACTATTTTGATGCAACTTTGATGTTACTAGAGTGTAAAGTCGCACCAAAGCTGCTGGAAATTGTACAACTTAGGCGTTGTGTAGGTGTGAATGGAACCTAAACCTTTAATTTGATTGTAAACAAATCTAAAACAACATTTTTTTCACACACCAGATTCCTAATCCTGCACTCCACTGCACCCATTAACCACTTTCCTGCTGCCCTATAGCAAAAACACTGCTACAGGGCAGCAGGGGTGTGCAAAATCACTTATATATAAGTGATTTTGCAGTTCCGGGTAGGAGGTGCGTGAGAGCCACTCATGTGCCCTACTCGCACCACCATTGGAGGCCTCAGCTGTCAATCACCGGATCCCGGCTGGTGATTCCCTGCTTGCACCCGGAGATCATCGTGTATCACGGATGGGGGAGAGACCTGTATGCAAACAATACAGATCTCTCCCCTGTCAGTTCCTGCACACTGCTTTGTATGGCTCTGCATAGCTATAGGCCTCAGCTGTCAATCACCGGGTCCCTGGCTGCTTGCACCTGGCGATCATCGTGTATCACGGATGGGGGAGAGACCTGTATGTAAACAATACAGATCTCTCCCATCAGCTCCTACACGCTGCTTTGTATGGCTCTGCATAGCTATAGCAGAGCCATACAAAGCAGTGTGCTTACAGTGTAAAGCACACACACAGCACACAGAGAAACAAAGTGATCGCCCTCAAATGTTAACGACTTCCTGCCCAGTGGCATTAGTACAGTTTGAGTGCTTTTTATTAACACTGATCACTGTATTGATATCACTGGGGATGTCATTGACAGTCAGTCCCCCCATTAGTGTCAGAATGCCCTCCGCAGTCCCACAGTTCTGCTATAAGTCTCTGATCATCACCGTTACTAGTATAAAAATTTAAAATAAAAATTCCAGTATATATACCGCCATTTGTAGACGCTGTAACTTTCACATAAAGCAATTAATTTACATGTATTGGTTTTTTTTCTTTTTTAGCAAAGACATGTAGCAGAATACATTTTGGCCTAAATTTATGATGAAATTTTATTTTATTTTTTTTTTTTACTGGACATGTTTAATAACAAAAAGTTAAAATTATTGTTTTTTTCTCAAAATTGGCAGTCTTTTTTTTTTTTATAGAGTAAAAAATTAAAAAATGCAGAGGTGATCAAATCTCTATTTGTGGGAAAAAAAGACAAATTTAATTTGAGTGCAGCATTGCATGACTGCGCAATTGTCAGTTAAAGTAAAGCAGCTCTGTATCGCAAAAAATGGCCTGGTCAGGAAGGGGGGTAAATCCTCTGGAGAGCAAGTGATAGCGCATGATGTCATCATACACCGGAACGTGACGGCCATCTTGCTTGTTAGAAACTTTTCCATCCAAGACTTGGTGACATGCTGTTTTTTCTTTATGATCATGTACATTTTTTACTACGTTTAAGGCAGTGGTTCTCAACCTGTGGGTCGCGACCCCTTTGGGGGTCGAACGACCCTTTCATACGGGTCCCCTAAGACCATCAGAAAACACAGATTTCTGATGTGTAAAGAGCAGCTACTGTGTAGAAAGCAGCTGCTGTGTTGAAAGCAGCTACTCTGTTAAACACAGCTACTGTGTTGAAAGCAGCAGTATTGGAGGTAAAACGACACTCATGAATTATAATTACTGGGTAAATAATTTTATGGGTGGGGGTCACCACAACATGAGGAACTGTATTAAAGGGTCACAGCATTAGGAAGGTTGAGAACCACTGGTTTAAGGCAATACATTTAATATAAAATAATACACTATGAGGATTCCTTTCATCTTTTGCATTGGATTCTCCTCTATGAGGAGAATTCTCTTTTTAGGTTTTTCCTTGAGCTTTGTTTGGTGTGAAGATTTGGAATCAAAGACCACCCATATCCATGACTTGCCTTTTGGGTTTCATACAGCGCAATTTGACTCATCCATATTTGGGGGTCGAAACGATCCGGTAAGAGGCAGTGTGTTTGGTGGTGGTGAAGGATTCTTTCTCTCTTTCCTCTTGGCTGTTTTTTGAGATATCCATAGGGGTGTTGTGGATCCAGGTGAGAGGGGCTCATTCCCTATTTTTCAAGCCTTGTGGATTGGACTTTTGATTTTATTCTTATGTGTTTTGCATCTATATGCAAATCATCTGTAGTGCCGCACTTCATTTATTACAAGTGAATCATTGTTTACTTTTCATAATCACCGATAAATATGACCACATTTCCTCTAGACTGCTTTTATTATGGTCATTATGATAGCAGACACTTGTGACTGCACTGTTATAGCAAACTAGCCATCAGCCACTTCATGAGCATATACGGCAAAGTAGTACTGTATCCATATAAGGATAACAACCTTCAGAGCCTGAACAGAAGGCCTCTGACACAATACAGCTGATCCATAAACATTCAGCCTTGTACATGAGAGTAACCAGGGAGACAAGCAATAAAACAGAAAAATCATGTATAGTATTCTGTAAATAACCCTTTCAGGCTCCGTTTATTTAATTATAGGCAGTATTTTAAAGAAGGCATTCTAAGAAATGAAAACTAAAATTATTTAAAATGAAATAAAACAAAAATATATATATTTTTAATAGTCTTGCTTTGGCTATGTCAACTAATCTAAGTGATGCATATCATTGACCACAGCAATATTTTGGTGAAGCTGAAAGAAAGACTCCTATACAGTCACAATGGTGTGATAATCTGAAATTTTAGGACAGCAAAGAAAGAAAAGCAAAATCCTTAACAAATTACTCTACAGCATGTTTAATCACCCGCCCATGGATGGCTCTTGGAGAAGGAAAGTAGCTCAGCTGCATTTGTCATGTAAGATACAGATAATTTTATGACTTTATGAAGATAGAGCTCAGTGAGAAAACAAAACCATAAATTTAGAAAATAATGCAGGGAACTAGTGAAAGAATGACAATGACACAGTTCTAAGCATGCCATGTTATATTAGCATTAATAATGCCCAGCAGTAAGAATTGTCAGTGTGGTGGAAAGCCATAGCAACAGGTTAGATTCTTGCAGTACGCACACATTTGTATGCAAATAGGATGTCAAAGCAGCAGGAATTATTAGACAAATGAGGCTTGATATTGCCACCGGGCATTTACATTTGTATTTAGTATGGGCTAGACATTTGCTACATATATATTCTTTTTTAGTTGTATGATATGTACAGATTTTGCATATTACATCATATAAGAAGAAATTATCCTGAAATGAAATAAACCGACAGCCATAATAAGACATAAAAACTTACAGGACCAGTGGATCTAGAATAAATATTGAATTTATAAATCTTGAGATACTACAGCTCTTGATTGGAATCCTCACCACTTTCTACCTGTTTGATGAGAGAAAGTAAAAAGTGGAAGAGAAGATATAGCCCCGGTTCCCATATATGCAAATTGAATGTGTTTTGAACCACATTCGATTCACATGACATGTGAACCAAAAGGCCTTTCTATGGAGTTGGTTCACATATGTGCGGTCTGGCCGCAGTGCAATTTCAAAAAGTGTCAGGCGGGGCGGACTGACAACTCATGGGGCCCCCCGGCAATAGGGGATCATGGGGCCTCTGTGTCCTTGCCCAAACTCAAAAAAGCCTAAGAAAAAGGTACCAGGGAAATCTCATGGGGCCCCTACTGACCTCGGGGCCTGGTCAGTCCGCCCCTGGTGTCAGGTATGATTTTCAGGCCGGTTCAGTTGTGATTTCTAATCTCATACACTTTAACAATTTGCACCTAAATTGCACTTGAAATGCTAAATGAAGTCGTACAGTCCCCCTGCTGGCCCTGCACATATGTGAACCCAGGCATAGGGAGTACAGAAAAGGACACAAGTACTTTTCACTGTGTCACTCCACATCATTTCTCCATGTGATAGGTGCCATGTCTGAAGGTGCTTCTGGTCTTTTCTTTTTTCCACCCATTTTAAAATGATCAAAACTAAACTGCATTCTCCCCATAAAAGAAGCAGATAAATATGCACACCTTAGGTGGGTAAAAGAAAAAATCCTAATTTTTTAAAGGAGCTTCAGGCACAGTACCTAGTCAATGTCTTTGTTTTGGATCTCTCATGTTTGTTGTAATAGAACAAAGTGACGTAGAACTGGGCAAGAGAAACTGCAACAACAAGCACAGCAAGGGATGGATGTATTCAATAGCAGCTTCTCTCTGCATTGTTGAAGAAAAAAATTTGACTTTCCGACCACTGAAGAAGTGAATATTTTTCTGCTTCTTCTGCAAGGTGATCTCAGTTTAATTTTGTCTCTGATGCAAAATTATCACTTTTAAGCCCCATTCACATTATCACATAGTGGGAATGAGCTTTCATATTTTCACATGACTGTGCGTGTCACATAGGGCCAGCCTATTATTATTATTATACAGTATTTATATAGCGCCAACAGTTTGCGCAGCTCTGTACAAATTGAAGGTAGACATTAGAGTTACAATCCGATTTGGTACAAGAGGAAACAGGGCCTTGATCATTAGAGCTTATAATCTAGGAAAATCTATTCACTTGAATGGGCTGTCCTATGCACATTTGTCATCCAAAAAGACTCTCCTGTTCATTTTTGTGCAACAACTTTCACATGACAAATTGGTACGAATACCATGTGATGTTGAGCAGCAACCACGGCAGAATCGCATCATTTTTATGGTACCATTGAAGGATAATGGCATCCAAATATGAGCCACGTATTGTGATGCTAGTCCCATGCGATTGGGAATTGCATTCAGAAACATGGCGATTTTGAACATGATTCCCAATCACTAAATGTGAATGGAGCCTAAATTTTCAAAAGTAAGGGTCTGGCTTAGGGCAGGTACCACAAAATGTCTACTATTTGCTGATATGACCTGGAAAGCCTTTTTTGTGCTACACCAAAGCCAGTTTCACGGTTCTGAAGATCCTGACTTCGGGGCTCTAACCTGTCATTGCGCAGGTCAACAGCAGTTAGTAAACAACGAAAGCTGGATCCCTTTGTTTACAGAATGTGTAGTCTTTATAACTGTCTACTTATGTTCATCAATATATAGCAAGCTTTAGTGTGCAACACATCTGTACTCTATGAATGCATGCTACAGCACTAAGATATGTAGCACCAATGATAATGAGGGAAAAACAACACCAGGTCTCTAATATATGCACATGCTTTTGCAAAATACACATTAAAATAAAAGAATAAAAGAAATTTCAATAATGAAGAAATAAATTGAAGAGGAAAGCTATTTATAATTAATATTGCCCAGGGAAGCCAACTAATATTTATAGGCGTCAAGCATACTTGTGTGTGAACTAGAAAAGGCAATTTGGTACAGGGAGTTCAATGCAGAAACAGCAATATGACTGCCTTATGTTTTATTTCACACTGTCTGAACTTAATCTTTCACATCTTCAGACAGCATGACAGAAGCATGCAAAGCAGGTTAGTGTGATCTATAAAATATGTATGTTTCTCTATGTTTCCTTAGAGCCTGGAACTGGATAGAATCAAACTATTCGTGCTTCATCCATAAGAAATGGCAAAGCTTCCTTTGTCAATGATTTGCACTCCGATTTGTAAAGTATTATGCAGGACGTATGTCCAAAGACAGATTAGGAAAACGTTGTGACTGATAGTCGTTTTATGGCTTCACTGCTCTTGACTGCCAAAATTCTGCAGAACAAACATATAAATGGTGGCAGCTTCACCAATGAAATTATTTTCTACTCCATTATATTGATAAATACATGAATATTTTGAAGCATTCTGGTTTACATGCACAAAAAAAAAATCTTAAAGTGTGCCTGTGAACAAACTATGGACATTAAATTGTACCAGCAGCATGTACTTTGAAGTAAATCATCCTCAAATACCACAATAGAGACTCTGAAGTTGGGTTTAGGTTATATCTATCAACTTACAGCACCTGGTATTAGCTTACATTAAAGTAGTTGTATACCCTTACACATAACTCACTGAAGTAACTAGCCCAGGGGTGGGCAAACTTTTTGACTTGAGGGCCGCAATGGGTTCATATATTGGACCCGGGGGCCGGACCAAGAGTAGATGAATTATGTGTATGTGTCATCCATAGTAAGTATAGTAATATTCCCCCATAGTAAGCATAGTAATTAATCCCCCATATAGTAATTCATCCCCCATAGTAATTAATCCCCCATATAGTAATTCATCCCCCATATAGTAATTCATCCCCCCTATAGTAATTCATCTCCCATATAGTAATTCATCCCCCATATAGTAATTCATCGCTCATATAGTAATTCATCCCCCATATAGTAATTCATCCCCCATAGTAATTCATCCCCCCTATAGTAATTCATCCCCCCTATAGTAATTCATCCCCCCTATAGTAATTCATCCCCCATAGTAATTCATCCCCCCCATAGTAATTCATCCCCCATATAGTAATTCATCCCCCCTATAGTAATTCATTCCCCATATAGTAATTCATCCCCCATAGTAATTCATCCCCCCCATAGTAATTCATCCCCCCTATAGTAATTCACCCCCCCTATAGTAATTCATCCCCCCTATATTAATTCATCCCCCATAGTAATTCATCCCCCATATAGTAATTCATCCCCCATAGTAATTCATCCCCCATATAGTAATTCATCCCCCATAGTAATTCATCCCCCATATAGTAATTCATCCCCCCTATATTAATTCATCCCCCATAGTAATTCATCCCCCATATAGTAATTCATCCCCCATATAGTAATTCATCCCCTATAGTAATTCATCCCCCCTATAGTAATTCATCCCCCATATAGTAATTCATCCCCCATAGTAATTCATCCCCCCCATAGTAATTCATCCCCCATATAGTAATTCTCCCCCCTATAGTAATTCATTCCCCATATTAATTCATCCCCCATAGTAATTCATCCCCCATATAGTAATTCATCCCCCATAGTAATTCATCCCCCCATAGTAATTCATCCCCCCTATAGTAATTCATCCCCCCTATAGTAATTCATCCCCCCTATAGTAATTCATTCCCCATATTAATTCATCCCCCATATTAAGTCCCCCCTGTGTCAATTCACTTACCTTTGCTCCGCGCGTTCCTCTCGCCGTGTCCCGCGCCGTTCCGGTGTAGCATGAAAATCTGTCTCCTATGAGGATCTGTCCCCCTCGACGTATCTGCGCATGTGCCAGTTTCAGGCATTAGCAGCCGATCGGCGATCTCCGGCACATGCGCAGATACGTCGAGGGGGACAGATCCTCATAGGAGACAGATTTTCATGTTACACCGGTCTTCAGGGCGGACTGTGAGAGGAGCCTAGCTCCGCGGGCCGGATTAAAAGGTCCACCGGGCCGTATACGGCCCGCGGGCCGTAGTTTGCCCATTGCTGAACTAGCCTCAAGTGATACACAGAGATGAAAGAAAATCCTTCTGCATAAGTTGTATCCATTTACCTGCAGAATTCTCTCCTTTAAAAATGTTCAAAGTGCACAGTTTAAACGGCATTTCTGAGTTTCAGGAAGCATAGGGCAGGGATCCGATGCTACACACTGCACAGCACAGAGAGGAGAACTGAGTGTAATCTGTGATTTGAGGGGAGGGAATGTACACACACCTCTCTACACAGTCTCATCGGGAAACATGCACAGCTGAGGTTGTCAATCACTTGCTGTTTGTTGAAGGAGGGTTATCACCTGGGTTTGCTTGGTGTCCAGATAAATGATCAGAAGTGACTCATGCAGATAGCAGAGGGAAGAGAAAAAAGCTAGAAATCACACTCGGTGCTTTGGGTTGAGGCAAGCACACATTATAGAATGATATGTTTGCATTTCAGATGTTTTATCCACTTGTCTACCGGGCACTTTCACCCCTTTCATGCGCAGATCAATTTTCACTTTGAATGGCAATGGCACGGTCATGCAAAGCAGTACCCATATGATATTTTTAGCATTATTTTCACACAAATAGAGCTTTCTTTTGGTGGTATTTAATCATCACTGGGGTTTTTATTTTTTTCACTATAAACAAAAAAAATAAACAATTTGAAAAAAAAAGTTTTCTTTGTTTCTATTATAAAATTTTGCAAACAGGTAATTTTTCTCATTCACTGATATGCATTGATGAGGAAGCACTGATAGGCAACACTGATGGGCACTAATAGGCAGCACTGATGAAGCAGCACTGATGAGGCAGCACTGGTGGGCATTGATGAGAAGGCACTTGTGATGCACTGATATGCAGCAATGATGGGCACTGATAGGCGGTACTGATGGGCACTGATGGGCGGCAGTGATGGGCAGCACTGATGAGCGGTACTGACTGGCAGCACTGACTGATAGCACTGACTGGAGGCACTAACAGATGGCACTGACTGGTGGCACTGCTGGGTGGCACTGATAGGTGACACTGCTGGGCACTGATGGGTGGCACTGCTGGGCACTGATGAGTGGCAGTGCAGTGAATATCAGTGCAGATCTCCCCTGTCACATTTACTAGTTATCAGCAGTACTTTCCTCACGATGTGACAGCTGATTTGTTAGAATATGTAAAACTTTAACATACACAGGTGCATTTTATTCTTGCATTACCGTTTTTATAAATATGATGAGTGAAATTAAAAATCAGAAAATTATTAATAAATAAATAACAATAATAATTCAAAACTAGGGATGAACTCAAGGTTCAGTCTGAACCCAGGTTTGGATTGAACTTTGGCTGTTCAGGCGTACATCTAAACTCTGTATCTATACTAAGCCCTCATCTAGGATAAAAACCTGGTATGGATGAAGGGAATTGCTAGTCGCTCTGTTAGAAACAAAAGTAAAAAACTAGAAGGTGTAATTTGTCAGAAATGTAAACTGTATTTTTTCCTTGGTAGATGTCAGTTTTATTGTAGTAGGTTGCATGGATCGAAAACTTCACAGGCAAAGATAGACTAAGCCACTTTACATGCAGTTTAAATAAATTTAGCATTTTTAATGTTGACCTTAAGGCCCCTTTCACACGAGCGAACCGATCGTGTCCACCTGTCTGTTTTTCAGGTGGACCCGACTGGACCACTCATTGTTCTTTAATAGGGAGGCAGATGTAAACGGACATGTGTCCATTTACACATGCCTGGATCTGATTGGATCTGGTCTGCCAAAATCAGGTGGATAGGGATACATTCACCATCCATCTAACGGATCGGACTGCCCCATAGAGAACTGCTTTCTGTGTTCTTGTTCACTATGCACAAGTGGAGCGGACACGGACCAAACATCCTCAGTGAGGATCAGCGGACAGATCCCCTGCTGAGCAGGGGGATCTGTTTTCCGGAGTCCGCCCTATGTAAAAGGGACCTAAAGCATTATTGACATAAATGTTCCCCACCAAATTGTTTATGAGGTTTTTTTTTCTTTTTGTGCATTACCTATGGCAGCTCCCCTCTGCCATGCAATGTTTTGACAATCCCATGCTTATTAGCTTAGAAAATAGGCATTACTGTTTTTAACAATTAGTTCCCATAGACTTCAATGGGGTTCAGATTTGGAGCCTGAAATGAACGTTCACCTAGTCCACCTCAAACCAAACCTGGGTACATTTGGCTCATCCCTATTCGAAAGTACAAAAACTACATGTAGTTCTAAAAGCATTTTACTACCATAAATTCAGGATAGCCAAATCATATGCTTTAGGATTCTTTTAGGAAACTGTTTGGTTTCTTCTGCTAAAAAGAAAGTATTTTAAGTAGATAGGTAAGATTTAGTCATCTTACCTATCTACTTAAAATATACAGAGCTGGGGTTTTCTCAGTTTTAGGCTGTTATCTTCCTATTTTATTTCCCATATGTATTATGTTATGTTATCATTTTACTATATCTTAGCATTAAGTCTCCCTTCAAAAAGTTAATACAGTAAAGTATTACAGATATATGTTGCTATCAAAATAAGCACAGAGACACAATGTACAGCTCCAGGATCTAATTAAAGCTACAACAAATGTCAATGGCACATATCCTGAAAATGTTATTGCATCTGTTGACATGTGTGATATGGAGGTTCCATCATGCAGTCATTCCAGTATTTGCAGCAATGGTATGATTGAAGCTTTCTACCAAATGTCAAATAGCCCAGAGAAAAGGGAACAAATATCAAGGTATTTTCAGAATCATACAGACATTAGGCTATGTGATGTTCACAGAATTTCACAAGTGCCTTGTACACGTTATCATTTCTAAGGTTCTTGATCATTCATTTTAAATTGTTGCAAAACTACAGAACTTGCAGTCACAGAATCATTTATTTTTCCCAGGTGCTGACTTCACACAAGCCTCATATTAAAAAAAATACTGCATATATTCAATGTATTTGAAATGTGCATATGGTTATTTGATATTTGGTTCCACACAAACACCTATGGATAACATACAAAAAAGTGAAACCATTACATTTTCTAAAGGGTCATTTACACAAAAAAGGATAGTTCATTTTTTGGTAGATGTCGGAGCATTAGATAATCTCACAGTTAATGAGTGTTAAGCCAAAAATCTGAACTTGCAGTAAATCTTCCTAGTTAAATATTTGTTGCATTTGCAAACTTGTCTTAACTGGAGAGCCATTACATTTACTATTTGGCAAAAGATTTCTCATCGGTAGATTACTACAGGCAAGCAGACTGCACAGGATGTGACAGGAGGTCATTAAGAATAGGTAGGGGAGCTAACATTGATTCCCCTAATCATTAAAGGATATTTAAACCCAAGAACAAACATATATTGCAGGTTGCCAGTCCTTTGATGTAGAAAGTACAGAAAATACCTTTTGATCTTGCAAGAAATGCAATGCCCTTGTCACTGCCTGTGAGTGGAAATGAAAGTTAAAGCATTGTTATCTTCCTGATGTAAACTATGAATCTCCCCATGTAACCGAGATGAAGAGTAAAAGACTGCCCAGCCTGGATGACAACTCCATGGATACAGCGAGGTGAGAAAACATTGGTAAAAATTCATAACTCACAGTATTGCTAGGTAAAAATAAAGAAAAATACTAAAACATACAAAAAATAAAAACTATTGCAACAAACTAATTTAAAAAATTAGTTAATTAGCTAATAAGCGGCAATAAATTAGTTTTTGTATGTATTGGTTTAAGATGAGCTATAATTTTAATCATTCCCTATTCATAATATTTCTAGGGCAGGGAAGCTAAACCTATTTAGTGAATCACTGCTCTCACAATAAAACTTGCATAAGAAATACCCAAGAAAAATGTAAATGTGATGTAGGACTCTCGGAGGCTCCACTGGTGAGATCATTATGCTTAATGTGGAACTAAATTTGGAAAAAAATGCCAGGGGAAAGAGTTTTTAGTAGAAGATATTTAATATGCGGTCTATATTTTCCCATTTATCTAGCATTTTTGTGTGTTCATTGCCTATGGCACATGCACAGTTCAGTGTATACTCTGGGTCTTTTTCATCTGTAAGATATTGAGAAAGGATCCAGGTGCAGTGATAAAGTAACAGTTGTGAAAGGTACTTCATCACTGACCACCCAATGGCCCATAATATGCTCCTATTCAGTGCACTGTATTTAATGGCAAGTCCTTCCACCGTCACCCATCCAGGGTTAAATTCTACTTTAGGTTCCCAGGCATGAAACCTTTGGATACAGTTAACCCACTGTCTTTATACAGGAATAAAAAGAATGAGATAATTTGCATACATGATAAAGCAATAGTTTTTCCATGCTTGGCCATATTTCTACCCAAAAACAAGGGAAACATCCTGAACTAAACTTAAATGTTCCATGAGTCAAGAAAAGAAATGATTCCAAGTGGATGGTGTGCACACTTATGCAATATATGTCTATCAATCTTAGTGAGGGTGCCTTTCTATCATTGCAATCCCAATAAACACTGCACCAGAATTACAGAGGAAGTCATATTAATGCAACTGGTTACCTGAAATTTGACCTCAAGTGCCCTGCAGATTTCTGGCAAAGAGAGCGAGCCAATTACCACAGCAGAATGAGGATTCCAGGAAATCACATCTACTGGCTGAATACTGTTGCCAAGGATGCTCTGAAAATGAATTTGCACTTTTTTGGCAGTTTTAGAAAATTGAAGCTGGCTGAAGATTAAAATGTCAAGGCAATTTTTAATAACATTTTAATACAAAATTGTCTGTGTATCTATCATTTATACTGCAATTTTTTTTTTAGCAGAACTGTAGTTTACCTTTACATTTCCACACATCTCATCAGTTTATGCTATAGGGAAGGTGAGATAAACATAGCATGCATTCCGTGTAGTACAGTATAATTGATGTTTCTAGATTTATTATTGTTACACAGACCTAAACCACTAATTACACAGTATAATTTGCTTCTAAAGTACCATTCAGGTAGTCTCACACGTATAGACATTTAGATCCATCATGTTATACAAGATGTTAATGTTAATCAGATGAATAATTTATTAGGGTTTCAAGTCAGATTAGAAAAGTTTTTAAGCAATTTTTCATATGAATAACATTAAATTTATGCACAAACTTGATCATTATGAGCTACATCAAGAGCAGTTTATTAGGGATGATATAAAGAGATTTTGACAAACTTGATTTTGTAGCCAGTGAAGTTACAGATTTTGCCCGTATCACAATTTAGCCTAAAGCCTAGTAAGCACAATCAGAAAATCGAATGAAAAATACTGCTTTCAAAACGTTCGTCCAATAATCTGATCATTAGTACACAGCTTTTGTCTGAAATTATTTGAAGGGACAAATACAATTTTTTTTTCTTCATACGTTACCAGATCATACAATTTTCTTTAATTAGTACAGTATTCATCCAGAAAATCAAGAGCTAGACTACACATGCTCAGAAACGAGAGAATACATTACAATACAAGACAACACATTACATCACTTCTGAAGTTGTATTCTGTTGCACAAGAATTTTCTGAACTTTCATAACCTCTTTATTTTTGATATAAGACTAGCATGCAAAAAAAAATGGACAACCATTTGTCAGATACTCTCATCATGTGTACTATTATCCCCTGACTTCAATATACAACATTAAAAAAAAAACACTTTAGGTTAGGGGCATGCAGAACTCCAAGCTGTGTTATGGCTTTGTTGATAAACAAATCATGTCATACTCCATTGTTGTGTGAAATGGTTTTGCTCATGAAAAAGCCATGCTGACATGGTTAGCATGTGGAGCTGGTGATAAATGGCCTAACAATAGGCTAACTAGAAATCCAGAGAGAATAAGGGGAAGTCAACGAAGTGACGAAACGCGTCAAGGGCCGTGACGTTGGACATTGCCCAAAAAACTTGAAGTAGCGGAATGGCCATCTTTAGTGTGGTAACCACAGTCTGGTGTTCCTGGAAGCTGCTTGAGGTGGAGTCATGGGATTTTAATGCAAATTTTAAATGGTTAATATGTAAGCAGATATTATTAGAGCGTGGATCTTTATACCTTCATACATATTGCACTATATGGCTTTGTTTTTTCCCTCTATGAATGCTATGGAGCATAAGAAGGTGGAAGTATTGGAGTGAGCATTTGAGGGATCTGAAGGCATACATGTGGTTCCAGTTGATGTATTTCCCTCTCTGGATTTCTATATTCATATAAGGCTTACTTATTTTGCATTAGGGTAAGGGTATGTGATTCAGCCACTTAGATGTGTACACTTAATGTTCACGGAGAAGTGTACATATAAATACTACACAGTGTGTTTCACTATCAAAGGTGTTTTCACGATTTGTGTGTTTTGTTGCACGAAAACAATGAGGAATTTTTTTGGAAAATTATTTATGTATTTAACAAATTTTTTGAGGATAATGCACTATTGAGTTTTCTTTGTTTTGAGGCACACGCCAATTATTGGAATCATACGGCGATTTTTTACATAAATTGGAGGAAGATTTATGGACTTATTTTGGGTGTTGTTTCACATATTTTGATGGACACTAAAAAGATTTATTACAATTGATTTATACTTTCAAGGGTGAAAGTAGGACTTTTTAGTATTGTTTCACAGGGTGTTATAGAGAGTATTAGTTTAAGACACCAATTTATAATATTTATGATCTTAGATCTATGTTCCCATATAGGTTTATATCTAATATTGCTAATTGTATATCCTGGTTTTGCTTTGCCTACTTGCATACTTTGACTTGTATATAGGGTGATAGGTTTCGATACATACAATTATTACCAAATATAGAGTAATAAAGTTGTTTTTAAGCCTTGGAATTTACATGGCTGTACTGGTTTGCCCTGTGGACTGCTAGCTTATTATAAAGATAATTAAATTCACAGAGTTGCAGCCTACTAGTGAAGCTGAGGTGGTAGTCTTCTAATTTAATAATAAAATTGTATCAAGTATACATTATTCCTTTAATATAAAAACTTTTCTGTAGAATCACATACATTAGCATTGCATTCACTATACACCAATGCAAATTCCGAGTTGTCAGATATATTATCAGCTGAAAGTTGCTTAGTGACAAATGGAATACAAGTGAATGTAAGGGTAAAGAATGAATGCTGATATTCACCAGACCTGAAAGTACATTGTTGTTCTCAAAATGAGATCATTTCCATATGAATTCTCCACATACTGTATATGCTTTATGTACAATCATGACTACCAAACACAATATACTGTATATATCAAATTGTCCATTCTTAGAGTATTGGCATTCAAATGGTACCTTTTTAGGTCAGCAGCACTTGACATATGGCACTTGAAAACACTTATACAAAATATGAAGCATTTATAAAGAAGAAATTGTTAAAAATGATTATTCTACATTCTCTTATATCTTGCTTATTAGAGACAACACAAGGAGAGACTTTATAAAAAAAAAAACAAATCTACTAATGCGCCTTTCCTTCCCCAGATCAATCGATCATTACTTTGTCTCACTCTCAATCAACATAAAATGAGCTTAGGCCCAATTTTTACAAGTAATTATGTAGATTAAAATTTAATTGCAACCAATAACACTGCTAAGAAGCACTTACAAATATATAAGCTGTGTGCTAACAACCGTACAGATTGTATAGATTATCCAGCACAGGAGTAAACCTGGCCATAAATGGATTGAAATTTGGCTGGTTCAGCAGGGACCGGATACATTTTGATCCATGTATGGCCATTGTGGTTGAACAGAAGTCGATTTACTGATCGACTTCTGTTCATCTACTCTGTCAGTTATTTTCCATCTGCCGTAATTTAATAAACTGCAGAACTGATCAGTGTATTCTGGTAATGAAGTCTTCCCACTGTCAGAATAAAAAAACACAACAGGGAGAATTCCCCCATCCTCCTTAAATATGTGGATGGGAGAATAGGGTCAGTTTTTTTTTTAATTCAACTGAATGATTGAACGAAAAACAAAAACTGACTTATCTAAAGCCAGTCTTAATCTCTGCAACAAACCAAAACAGATGACAGTTAGACCTTCACTGAGTTCTGGATAACAGTTGCAAGAGGCCTAAAGTGCTTGAATAAATAAGAGCATGGGTGAATGGACTTTTATTTATTTCAAGTGGATCTTGCATTCCCTTACAAGTCCAGATGAATACAAACCCCACTGGAAGCAGGTCAAATGCAAGTCAGAAGGAGGTCAATTGCAGATTAAATGTTCCTGCCAATGAAATCTAAGGATCTCAGAAGTGTCTCAAGCTGATCATTTTAAGTTAATTAAGGAAACTAATCAATATAAATTGTATAAAGTGAAATCAAATGGGGCACCACACCAAGCCTATATATGAAAAGAAAGAAAAGGGAAGCAGCTCCTTACAGTGTAAACTACTCTGTGTCAAAAGTTTCTATTAAAAAAAGGCACTCACCCCACTACAATTCAATGCCACTCAGGGAAAACTGTATAACACAAAAACCAAACTGCTAATAACAATGAATAATAATCGACATAACCTAAATATTATCCATTGAATGAATCAACATAAATCATAAACTTAAACATGTCCATAAATAAATCACAGTCCATCCACTAATTTCTCATCCGCTTGTGTGCCCAACACTTGTATGAATTCCACTTGCTGCTGATTCACCACCACATGCATTAAAATGAAATGCTTACCAGATCCAAATTAAAGCGGAGCTCCACCCAAAAGGGGAAGCTCCGCTTTAAGGACTGCTCCCCCGCTCCCCATTAAGGATTGGCAACTTTGGGGAGTGGGGGGGAGCTGGTACCCAAATTTGACAGGTACCCGCTCCCACTTCCAGTCCGATCGCCTAGGCAATCAGAAACGGAAGGTGTCCTCCCTCCTTCCCTGTAGTGTTTTGGGACATGTGACAGGTCCCAGAAGACTACAGGACCATTCATGAAGCGCAGCGCTACTCGCACATGCGCAGTGGGTACCCAGCTGTGAAGCCGCAAGCTATCACAGCCAGGTGCCCACACTGAAGATGCCGGCCTCCTAGAATACAGGA
Source organism: Staurois parvus (assembly GCF_062004578.1). Lineage (NCBI taxonomy): Eukaryota > Metazoa > Chordata > Amphibia > Anura > Ranidae > Staurois > Staurois parvus. Next base: position 7,484,559 of record NW_028318492.1, on the reverse strand, counting down.
CGGCTGGTGAAACAAGCTGCAGGGGACACACCACAGGACCAAGGGACAGGTAAGTGGCTGTTTTTTAAAAGTCAGCAGCTACAGTTTTTGTAGTTGCTGACTTTTATTTTTTGGTAGGTCGAGTGGAACTGCTTTAATTTGTGCGTGTCTCAAAGTCAAGGAGGAAGCAGACGCCACCAGGATCTTCTTCTGAATTAACCAGTATGACAATACACACACTCCAAAAACAAAGATGCTTCCCTTACTGTAGCAAATGTTATTAAATATAAAGAAGTTAAAGGATAAGAATACACTCACATTCAAAAGTGCTGCTACTGGCACTTGCACAGCGTGTTTTGTGGCTAAGACACCAAGCACTGCCGCTCTGACAGGCTAAGCCAGCATGTGTTCCACAGGCTGGAACCAAGTCCCTGGAAGTGATGTAATCAGGGACCAGATATGACGATGGCCAGGCCTCAATGCATTTTGCGGAATCACGTCATCAGAAAACTCACCGATGTCGGGCACACAAGCGGATGACAAATTAGTGGATGTACTGTGATTTATTTATGGACACTTTTTAGTTTATGCTTTATGTTGATTCATTCAATGGATAATATTTAGGTTATGTCGATTATTATTCAATGTTATTAGCACTTTGGTTCATGTGTTATACGGCTTTCACTAGGTAGGATTGAATTGTAGTGCGGTGAGTGCCTCTTTTTATAAAAACTTTTGACATATAATATAAATTGGCCTTGAAACATGTAGCCATACCCACCAGTATCTGACATCACATGGGACTCTCCTCCAGCTGGCCGAATGACTCCCTGAGTATTTCCTGCCTGTTGGAAGCACATAGTCTCTGAACTGGATTGCCTCTTCTATGTGCTGATGTGGTCTGGATGACAATCCCCAGTGAAACATGTTTAGATGCTTGACTCCTTTTCAAATATGAATTTCCAATTGTTATTTTTATCAAGTAATTGATTTTTTTTACTGCACTTAGATGTGCCCTCTGCTGTTCCCTTTTGTTGCTTTAGAGATTCCTTCAGTCTCTTGAGAAGCTGCACTGAGTGCTGGAAGCCAGATGAGTTAACCACTGATATACCACACATGGACTTTATGAAGTCTTTGCTGAGCATCTATTTTAGAGTTACTGTTTAACAGCTTGCACCACAATTTGTTGTCTTTGTAAATATTTTTTGAACCTCTGCAGGTTTTATATGCAATCTTTTGATTTATCTATCAGATTTAAATTCTGTCTGTGTTTTTTTTCTTTGCTATTTCTATTCAATCCCTGCCCTGTGTGACATCTGTAGCCTGGACAAGAACTAAAGGGAAATCTCCCTCATGGTGAAACAAACAGCAGTAAAATCTTGACTGAGCTTCCAAATCCTCCTTGCTCTACCATAAAATGTTTTTGTATTTCTAGTATTGACAGCCTTCAAATGGACAGGAAGTGGAGAGATTTTCCCTCGTATTGCTTTATGTCTGACACTCCACAAATTGCCAAGAAATAGGGAGATTTCCCCTCACTTCTTGTTCTATCAAATACACAGAAGAAGAATTTTCCAATAAGAGACAAAAATTATAGTCAGCACAGTTTCTAAGCCTCCCCCATCTATCAAAAAAAATGTTTTGGTTGGCATTGAGTTTTAAAATATTCATAAGGCAGAAAATATATTCCCCACATAATTTGGGTAGACAAAATAAAAAACTCAAAATCAGTGTAAACGTGTTTTCATATGCACTGAATTATGACATTGTACTCTCTGCAGTTAGTAACAGGTAAAAGCTATTAAAACCTATTAAGGGTAAAGGGAAGAATCAAAGAAATCCCCTCATATAGCTGTGACAACCATGTGCCCCCCTTTTCCGCTTTGCTAGCATAACAATCATATTATAAAAATCTCAATAACAGACATTCTGCTTTTTTCAGTGATGAGCTGTCATACAGTGTAAGAAAGGTGAAGTGAGTGAATATAATGCTGGGACAGATTTTACTCCATATTCACCTACATTGGCAGGCAGTCTTCCTTTCCTACACAGTATAGAAATTAAGCATTAAAATAAGTTGAATGCCTAGCACCTGAAGATACTATGGTAACTATGCTGGCAGAACAGGACAGAGGATGCATGACTGTCATTGCTGTAAGAGACAATTTCTCTGACTCATCTCTGCCATCAATGATCAATCTCTGAATTAAAAAGGGAATCATGCCTCAGTATGTAAATGTATGCCAACAATATCGGCAACATTCATAAAAAAGATATATATGAGGGTGCAGTGCCGTACGCCTTTGTATGTAAATCTACATTTATAAGATCTATAAAGTTTATATCGGGGATGTATTGGAGGGTGCAGTGCAATAAGCGTCTGTATGTAAATTTACACCCACAATATCTGCATAGTTTAGATGAGGGGTGTATTTGAGGGTGAAGTGCCATAAGTCTCTATAAATGTACACAGGTAATTTTGCATAATTTATATGGGGGTATACAATAATTGAAAACACAGTGCCATAGGATTGCGTATATACATTTCCACTACTACTAAACTACATTGTTTAACCACTTGCCCTCCTGAGGATTTACCCCCCTTCCTAACCAGGTCATCTTTTGCTTTACTGCGCTGCGTTACTTTAACTGACAATTGCGCGGTCATGTAACACATGCATCAAAATGAAATCTACGTCCTTTTTTTCCCATGAATTAAGCTTTCCTTCAGTGGTATTTGATCGCCTGTGCGTTTTTTATTTTTTGCGCTATAAAAAAAAAGTCAGCCAATTTTGAGAAAAAAACATTATTTTTGACTTTTTGCTATTAAATATGTCCAGTAAAAAAATGATAAAAATCTAATTTCATCATAAATTTAGGCCAAAATTTATTCTGCTACATGTCTTTGCTAGAAAAAAATCCCAATACGTAAAAACTATATGGTTTACGTGAATGTTTTAGCGTTTAAAAAATTTGTTTTAACTAGTAATGGTGGCAATCAGCGACTTACAGCAGGACTGCGGGACTGCGGTGGGCATTCTGACACTGGGGGAACTGACTTGGTGTCACTGACATCCCCAGTGACAGCAATACAGTGATCAGTGCTAAAAAAAAGCACTGAAACTGTACTAATGGCACTGGACAGGAATGGGTTAATTTGAGGGGTGATCAAAAGGTTAACTGTGTGCTGGGAGTGTTTTACTAGTGGGCTGTGTCCATGTGTTTTTCTGTAAGCACACTACTTTGGTTGGCTGTGCTGTGCACCGCCATCCAAAGCAGTGTGCCCAAGCTGACAGGGAGGAGAACTGTTAGTAAACAAAACAGCTCTCCTCCCCGTCGGAGATCATTGGAAATTACAGGACGCTGACAAGTAATCACTGGCTGGGACCCCGTGATTGACAGCCGCGGCCATGAATGGCGGCGCAGGTAGGCTCGCGTGCGCTCCCTATCCAGAAATGCAAAATCACGTATATATACATGATTTTGCGCACCTGTGCCGCCCTGTAGCAGTATTTATGCTATAGGGCAGATAGGAAGTGGTTAAATAAAGGCTGCAAGTTCAGTTTAACGTTAAAGGTACACAGTTTTGCATGACAGGTGCAGGTATCTCAACTCAATTTTTACTTAAATGCATAGGTTAAATCTGGATCTGTAGGAGTAATAGATAGTCAAAACTTTTTTTGTTTGTTTTAGATATTGTTGGGAAGGGTTAAAATCCATGCCACTTTAATTTTTGCTGGTTGGGACAGGAAGCGCAGGAAAAGCCCTAAGAGGGCAAAGCATTCTCTGAATGGTGCCTGTGCTGAAGGGCTGAACTCCTGTGTTCAGAGAGCGGCAGAGCAAACTCTCGGCACAGGAGTGTGCAAGATACTGGCAGTGGTGATGATCACTGGAACAGCGGTGTCTACTTCCACCCAGTGATTTCCATCAGCCAGGTTAAGTATATACATAGTTACACTGGTCCAAGCTAGTCCAATGGAACTGTGTATAAAACACCATATCTGGAATTCTTCCTTAAACTCTGTGTAGAGGTTAAACAATGAATGAATGGTTTACAATAATTTTTGCATGCTGCCACACAGTTAAAACATATTGACCATAGAATACATAATGGGTTGTAGGAGATGGACATGCACCAAATGCATTGTGGTTTGATTCAGCATATGCAGTTAAGTTTTGGGCATGGCAAGAGGCATGGAGGAGCTCAGGTATAAGGAAACTTTAGCTGAACTGAATGTATTCTCTCTTGATAAGAGTCAATTAGGGGTAGATTTTATCACCATGTAAAAAAAAAAACCTAATGTGTTACTAAACCCACAACAGTAAAATCAGTCTGTATATGTTCTTGTTATACTCACTTAACTTAAGGGGTTAATCCTCTGCATTGTGTAAAAATCCTGACTTCTCTGATCCTTCTCTTCTTCCAGTGCCCCCCTCTTATCTCCTGATAAGACATATTGTGTGGAGTCACTCTGCACATGGTCAGTTTGGTGTGTATTGCTAGAGAGATTTTTTTATTTTTTTTGGGGAGAGTACATGTGATCAGCACAGGGCTAATCAGCACTGTCCAGACAGAAGTCAGGGGTTCTCCATCCTGCTAGAGCAAAATGAAAACTCCCCCAAAAAGCTTTAACCTGTGCGCTGCTGAACACTGATAGAAGTTACAAGACTGCTCTAACTGCTGATAAGAAAAGGTATTTAGCAGGTTATATTTACTAAAATAATTGCATTTCCATGCTGTGTGTACTGTGGGAGAACAGACATAGTGAATACAGGGTCCTGGGTGTAGTAATACTTTAAGTGTTCTATATAATGAACTTGTTATTCACTGTAAGGTTAAAACAAAGCATAAGGTGCACACTTTACGCCTGGAGGAAAAGAGATTAAGCCTCCACATACAGAAAGGCTTCTTCACAGCAAGTACTATGAACATATGGAATAGGTTCCCTCATGAATTGGCTTTGGCCATCGATTGTTTTAAAAAAAGAGCTGGATATATTCAAAAATGCATGAAATATTACTTGATATTTACATTTATAGGTAATAAAACTAAGGATTCTTGATCCAGCAAATATCCAATTTCCTTTCTGGGGGATCAGAAAGGAATTTATTTTTCCCCCTCAAATTGCATTTATTTTTTTTTGCCATCTTCTGGAATAACTGTGTGTTTTTTGTTGTTGTATGAAAATTGGTTAAATCCCCCAAAATGTTATATATATTTGAAAACAGAGACTCTGAAGAATAAAATTCTGGAACTTTTCACTTGGTAACTGTTTATCAAAGCTACTTTTAGTGCAAACAAACACAATATAGTACCCAATATTATATTGTATTTTTGGTAAAATGTAAAAGGTAAGGTTGCATCCAGTATATAGATACCAAACATACCAAGTCTGAAGATTATATATGCTCATGAAATGGTGATAGACTTCTTAAAATTGTCCATAGGTGATACTTTCAGGTCATAAGTTCAGAGTAAACCATGTATTAGGGCGATACCTAATGTGTGTAATTGCACCTTTTAAGGCATGCATGTGAGTACTTAGGGTTGAGGAGGGGCTTTAATGTTTTTTTTTTTTAGTGTAAACACAGTTATGACTGCTATAGTGTGTTTAAAAACCCAAGCCTTACATTGTTGGCAGTGAAAGGGTTGAGCTAGCGTAATTTAGTCATAATCAGCATGCTAAAATAAAGCCAGAATTTCATTAACATTATCATAAGCCTAACTCATGAAAAGTGCAAATTTTATTCTGCAATGTGTCTACTTATAAACACACTAGAATTATGACTCCGGTAAAAAAAGAATTAATTTAATGTATATCTACAAAAATGAATGCATATTTTAAAAAGGTTACATACAAATAGTAGAAAAATAGCTAAGGAAAGAAGGAGAAAAAGAAGTTATTTACAGAATAGGTTAACTACGGGTAAAACGGGGCTACATATTTGTTGAAAAAACTTCTTTTACACATTTTACACATAATAGTAATTTTTGAATCAAGGCTGCAATACTCCTTTTTATTCTAAATGATTGAAGAAGAGGACTAGCTTAGTCCTGCAGATGTACAGTGTCATCAGCAGAGCTCTAGGGTCACTTTGAAAGCTGGTATGCTGGGCCCTGTTAATTAGGAGTGTTGTCACCACTTCTAAAACAGAGTGGGCAACTATCACACTGACAGCAGCTTTCTGGTTATTACACCAGAAGAGGAGCACTCTCTAAGTGAAATCTGCAGGACTGAGCTGTCAGTTTGATAGTTTGGTCCCACCAGGGGCGGACTGACCATTTGGAAACTCGGGCAATGCCCGAGGGCCCGGGGTCAGTAGGGGGCCCCATGAGTTCCCCTGGTACCTTTTTCATAGGTTTTTTTGAGTTTGGGCAAGGACACAGGGGCCCCATGATCCCCTATTGCCGGCGGCCCAATGAGTTGTCAGTCCACCACTGGGTCCCACACAATGCAGGAGTGGTCATGGCGATATGAGGGCAGGAGAGGCCCCCACCCCAGCTATCCTTCCCTCACCACAGCACCTAAAACAAGTGTCTCTCCTTTTCCTGCATTGGTCCTGAACACCAATAAGCCTGCCATGAACCTATCATTTTGGTAATCAATGGGATCCAAGCAATTTCTAGCTAGGCTTGACTCAACCCAGTGGGAGTCAGCCTTTACCTTTTCTATATCATGAGTGTTCAGGTGAGGGTGAAAGCCTTGGAACACCTTATTTAACCTATATTATAAGAACATCCTCAATAAAATTAATTTTTTTACTTTTTTATTTTTAAAATGTGCAATCAGGTTTTCTTCCATTTTCAGTGTTAATGCTGTGAACTTTCATAGTGTAATTTATCAAACAATCTGAAATACATGTTGAGAAAGATGAAAATAATCTAAAATTTACACGCACGGCTAAAAACTAAATACACAATTGAAAAAAAAAATATGCTTATGCTATACCTGTCAAAGGATTAGTAATTCCAGTTTGTCCCTCTCATGGTTAAAATTTCAACACTGCACTGCAAGACCAGTGGCACATGTTTTTCCTGACTGTGTAATTAATTTCCTTGTTTAGAAACTCAGCTTCCTTTGTCATCTATACACCCCCAACCTACTCAATGGACAGTGAATCAGCATCATCACCTCTGTCTAATGAACCGGGTGCTGTGAATCTGAGCCAAGAACTAACAATGCTACAGAATGCTAGTCATCTCACTGACTAGCAGAAGTTTGTGCATCACAAGAATGACTTGCCAAAATTGCCATCCTGTGGCAGGTAAAGCAGTCATTTTTTATTTTGCCCAGAATTCCATTCCAAAACACATTTGTTTGCTTCAATCTCCTAAATTAGAAATAAACCTTAACTTGATTGTGCATTTGTTAAAGGTAAGTTCATCTTTTTGCAGGTAAAAAAAATGTGCATTTAATATTTTTTTATACTACAGCCTATAAGGCATTGCACCCGTGATCAGCAAATTCTGCCAGTATCTTGCAGACTCTCAGTCAGTTGTCTGACCATGCCTCCCATATGGGCAGGCAGTTAATGAACTGCAGGTAGAATCAATTAACTATGAGAGTGTTCATCAGTGTCCTTATAATTTATTGAGAACTACATGCCGTCTGCCAGTGGCTGATGGTCCTTGAAGTTCATTCATTCACAAAACTCTGTGAATGAAAGACATGGCCCTGCAGAGCCACGCTGTTTTTAAATAGTGACAGTGGGTACGGGGAGAGGATCCCCCACACACTGCCATGGAGTGGGGATTGGGGAAAGGGAGCAGGTGCTGTATAGTAACATGTTATATGTTACACCTTAAATACAGGTGAACGTATCCTCTAAAAAGTAGAATAGTCCATTTATATTTTTCTTATAAAAATGATTTGTTTTAATTTGGAGGTGCTGTTATCTTTCAACTAGATTTTTTTTTAACATCTTTTAGTTTGTATCAACCATTTCCTAAACTGGTTGCCAAGAAAAGCAGAGAATTTTGATGAATCTGCATTGTATAACAAGCTTTACTTCTCACTGCCTATTTGTACAGTAAATGGATCCCCTTGGGCTTCTCATAACACATCCACCATTCGGGTGTTCATTATTTTCAGAAGCTTAAAACAACTGTACTCTAGTCTACCTCTAATGTGTTTTCAAGGTGGTTGTGAATACGCATCAATCATCTATTATTATGAAAATAATTCAATTTTTGGTGAGGCTCTAGTAAATGATACACACTTGTTTATGATGTATTATTAAAGCAATGAGCTTGTCCACCCTCATTTTCAAGGTGTTTTGTTGCTGTCTTGGGAATGCTAGAAGATTATAATTCATGTTTTGTGTGCTAGAGCTGGTAATTACCGTGTTGCATTAACTTATCCATGAGGGTGTAATGCACTGAGAAATAAAAGAAAATACGGAAAAGAGAACCATTTTGCAACATGTTTTAAAATTACTCAAGTTTTCACTTTATTGGTATACTTGTTAAAAACAACAAAATGGTTTAAAGTGTTTAAGTTTCAGAGTGTTTGCTATCATCATATCCTTGACATGTGAAAGGTTTGGGGCTTTTACACAAACCTTCCTAAGTATTCTTTCCTTTCTTCTATTCCAGGTATATAAGAAACACAAATGAAAGTTTGAGAAGTAGTGATAAATGTCTTCTAAAATATATTAATAAAATGTGGACTAACATAGGAGATTAAAGGGCATAGCCTTTGCCATGTATATGGCAAGTCTAAGAGTGCGTATAAATGGAAATAACTGGGCAAACTGTTGTCCTTTTCTGCTAGCAGTTTTGTTCTAGGAGTACAGACCCAATCAACAATAGTGATGAGCTGAATTGCCCTGGGTTCTGTTCAAGCAGGGTTCAGTGAACTTCAAAGACTGCCAAACCCGAACCCTACTCAAATCGGTCAAATTCAAAATTACCATTTTCTGTGCCAATAGGCAAGAAGGTGTATAGCATGTGGGAAAAGCACTGCTCTGGAGAACATGTACCAATGCAAAAAAAATTCCACGCAGGTGGGAGCAGTGTTTTTTTCTTTTGGCACTGACATTTACAAAGGAAATGCAAAAGGTTTTAAATTGCTGGTAAATGATATCACCCTCCAGCTCTTTTTTAATAAAATTAAATACAGAACACAGACCCCAAAGGTCCCCAAAATACATAGCATACCCCTAATGGTCTGTTATGTATTGTGGAGGAACGTTGGAGGAGTTTGTGTGCTTTTTATTAAAAAGAAGTCGGCAATGAAATTTAATTTTTCAATAATTTAAAGTCATTTTTTTCTTTTAGTTTACTTTGCTGTATCATATTGTACAGCAAAAGTGGAAAGAAATTGCATAGAGCCCAAAATACATACCAGACCCTTTTAGTCTGTTATGAATTTTAAAAGGGTACCTAATAAAAAAAAATTGTGTGAAGTCCCCCAGAAAAACCATTTTCATCTGAGCATGCGGCCTTGTTGACCAGGAAAGGTGGCGTTGAACATTTGCCCCATCTCAGCTTACTAAAGGGGACCCCCCTTGATGATGACAAGGGTCTTATTCCCATAACCCTTACCCAATGGTTTTGGGGGGTTGTGGGTGGGGGCAGGGGGTCATTAGCCAGGAAAGGTGGTGTTGAACATATGCCCCATCTCATCTTGCTAGATGGGACCCCCCTGGAAAAGCACCCCATGTTGATGATGACAAGGGTCTTAATCTCACAACCCTGGTTTTGGGACATTGTGGACAGGAGGTCATTAGAATCTGGACCCCCCCAGAAGATCCCCTTAAAAAGTAAATAACCTCCAAATACCATCTCCCCTACATGAATGAGTACCGTTACATGTCACCTAGAAACGAAGACACCAAAATGTTTAACAAATCCCTTATTTTAAAAATGAAAATTCCCCCACAAAATACCCCATTGTAAATCCATTTTCAACATGATACCTGGCACCACCGACTCACCGAAAGAAAAAAACAGATGACCTGGTGCATGCAACCGGCCCCAACCATAACTCTAGCTCCCCAGACAGCACCTAGACAGCACCCCAAATGTTCATCAGCTATATAAAGGAAGGGGAGGGGTGGGGATAGTGGTGACACCATCTAGCCATGTTTAGGCAATTATATAATGCTCCATTCCCCACCCATTGGCTTACATGACCATGGATTCCCAGACATGTACAGCAAGTGAAAAGGCCAAGTGATGTCAGTGGTAGGTATGGATGTGGCAGCTGCAGCAGCCATTGCTTCCTTAGCAACCACTGACAGCCAAAAGCTGGCCCATTCATCTACACTGAATGTCCTAAGCATTTGGCTGAATGTCCAACAGCCAGTGTTCAGGGTGAACTTACAATTGGACGTTTTGGAGTTCACCTAGTCAACAATATGATGTGTGTGGCTCTGTATCTCCCCTCACAGACTTTCTGCCCTAGGCCATGACTTGTCATAATTTAAAACAATTTTTACAATTAAATCATATAATTTTCTTTTTGGCATGGTCAACATCTCCACCTGTTTTTATTATGCCTATACAGTATACATGATCCTTGGTGTTTGGTGCTGTTAAGTGCCTTTATAGCAAACTTTTTTTTTTTTTTACTTTTTGTGTCCCATTAGTTATCTTCCCCTTCCACACTACCCCAGATGAAGCACAGTAAGTGAAAGGGAAACTCCCCATCTTAAGTAATTGATCCTGGAACAGGTGTATCCATTGAAAGATATTCTCTGTTCTCCCCTGCTGAAGAAAGCTGTAAAATGTTGGAATTTCCACAGTTCTTTTTCCAGTGACAGCGGTTTTGATTATGGTACTTGAAATAAATCTATGTACTCAAGAAATAGTGCAGGTAAGTTACCTCATTTGCTCACGTTATCGTGCAAAATCCACCAGAAGGACCCCGTTTCACTTACTCTATTACCATGAAATATGAAACAATTACAAATGAAAAACTATTTCCTAGTTGCTAAAAGTTATTGACATTATTATCACTCAAACTATTGCCTGAAGCATTCCAATTTAGAAACAAAGCATTTCCACATTAGGACATGTCCATCTGTATATGGTATGATTATGAAATCACAAAATTCTATCTCCAATTTTCCTTCTTTCTGAATGCAGGTACAGATGCATATAATTAGGTTGGCATCATTTTGATCATTTTCAACAGATTTTATTTGATTAGTTTCGTCACACACTTTTTTTTTACATTCTAAGGGAGGGAGTACAGTAAAATTCTACAGACATTCTCATCCATCTGGGTCTGCAATTAGCATTACAGGTAGCATAAAATATAGCACACTGCAGAAGATATAAAAATCGTAAATAATTTTTACATTTGTACTAAAATAAACAGTTGTCTAGATATGTTTGAAGCCTGTGGACATTTGGCAACTCCATCTAGCAGTATGTCCCATGACAGTTTTTAATTCCAAAGTTTCTTCAAATATTCTAGTTTTCATGAAATGACTTTTGGCCAACTGTGATAAATTTGGGCATTGCTTTGCTTGTTGGCGTTGAGAGAAAAACATAAAACATAGTGTTTGTTTGTTAGTTTGAAATAACAAAATTCAAATACGCTTACCCCTAAAATTAAATTTCAATTGTTTATAAAGAACTAAACCTTTCCAAGAGAAATTATGCTTTAAAAACAGACGCGTATAGACATCCATCATTGTCTGCTGTTTTGTCTTGGTTGGTCCTGCATCAGTATTGCTGTCAGTATGGCAGTGCTGTTGCCTGCTGTCTTTTTTGGCATTGTTGCAAGATGAGGCAGATCCAAACAGAATGGACCTGCGTTTTGTGAAACAATAGCCATAGAACACACTTTAGTCATCTAGCCTACTAAAATAACAAATATATGTGCACCAGAGTATTTTAAGTGCACAATGCAGTATCATGGTTAGATGTTCCTCACACATAAAGATTGAGAATAACTAATAAAAAAGTAATAACAATAAAATTATCCACAATGTTCAAGAATTTGAATTATCTTCTAATTACTACTGACTTGTTGCTTTCATTAACACCTACATTTTCCACTGGATTACACTCGTAAAACACAGTAGGTCTGAAGTATAGACAATCCAGATAAAAAAAGAATTGAATGGCTGCTATTATTAACCAAAGGCCATGAGGTTAATTTACTAAAGGCAAATAAGGCTGTTGACCTTGCAAGGGAATTTACACTATGCAAAGGACATTTCCCTTAGCTTAGTGAATGAGGTGAAGCTTTGCTGACTTCCTTTATCCAATCATGTGCAAGCAAAAAATAAAAAATTTTTCTTGCATGTAATTGCATATTTTTTGTAAAGTGGAAGTTTACCACATTTATAAAGCAGAAACTCCCTTGCAAAAGGAACAGCCTATTTGCCTTCAGTAAAGCAACACCATGTGTCATATTGTACTGGAAATTTTAAGTAAATCTCTTATTAGTTGTAATTGGCAACACCAGTGTTAGTTAACCACTTGCCAAGCTCTCTATAGCCAAATGAGGGCTACAGCATGGTTGTCCAGTTCTGGGAGAGCGTCGTATGACGTCCTCCCAGAATGTGTCCTCCCTTGCACCACCAGCAGCGCGCACCTGATCACATGATGAGGTAAAAGGACAATTACAGCAGCCTTTTATCCCGTGATCAGCTGTGTCCAATGATACAGTGGATCACCGAGTAAATACAGTTGCCAGTTATCGGCTGCACTTTCCTAATGCTGTCACAGCGTGAGAAAAGTACTGCCGATAACTGGTAAATGACACAGAGGACATATGCACTGATCATCAGGGGCACTGATCATCAGTGCCCTGATGATCACTGCCCAGCAGTGTCACCCAACAGTGCCACACACCACTGCCCAGCAGTGCCTCCCATCAGTGCCCATCAGTTCTGCCCATCAGTGCCACCAGTCTGTGCCATCAGTCAGTGCTGTCAGTCAGTGCCACCAGTCAGCACCACCCATCAGTGCCGTCTATCAGTGTCCATCAGTGCTACCTATCAGTGACCATCAGCGCCATCTATCAGTGACCATTATTGCTGCATATCAGTGCAGCATCATCAGTGCCTCCTCATTAATGCCCATCAGTGCCACCTCATCAGTGCTGCCTATAAGTGCCCATCAGTGCTGCCTATCAGTGCAGCCTCATCAACGCACATCAGTAAAGGGGAAAAATTACCTGTTTGCTAAATTTTATATTAGAAACAAAGAAAAACTGTGTTTTTTTTGCACTTTTTTGTTTGTAGCACAAACAATAAAAAACCCAGAGGTGATTAACTACTTCCATACCGGGCACTTTTACCCCCTTCCTGCCCCGGCCATTTTTCAGGTTTCAGCGTTCTCACACTTTGAATGACAATTGCGCGGTCATACAACACTGTACCCAAACTAAAATTTTATCATTTTCTTCACACAACTAGAGCTTTCTTTTGGTGGTATTTAATCACCGCCGGGGTTTTTATTTTTTGCTAAATTAACAAAAAAAGACCAAAATTTTTGAAAAAAAAACCACGTTTTTCTTTGTTTCTGTTATAAAAGTTTGCAAATAAATAATTGTTCTTCATAAATTTAGGCAAAGATGTATTCTACTACATGTCTTTGGTGAAAATAACCCAAATTAGGATGTATTATTTAGTTTGTAGGAAAGTTATAGAGTTCATAAACTATGGTATAGATCTGAGAATTGATCAATCCTGAAGTACTGACAGCCAATCTAATTTCTTGAGGTCCAAGAATGTCAGAACAGTACAGATATCCCCCAAATTACCCCTTTTTGCAGAGTAGACAGTCCAACGTACTTCATAAGATGCATGGCGAGTTTTTTGAAGTTGTATTTGTTTATCATAATTTTTCGGAAAATGAAAAAATTAAAAAAATTATTTTCACTATTTTTTTTACATGCTGTCACCAGTGCAGTACAGCGTCATCATATAACTGGCATGACGGTGATCAGGCACACTGACTGGTGACAGTATGAAAAAAAAATATTTTTTTTTTTATTTTTTTTATTTTTTAATTATTTTAAATTTTTTATTACATTTTTTTTCTTTTTTTTAAGATTTTTTTTCATATTTCCCTATGACCAAAGTAGCACAATGTTACCATAGTAACATTGTACTACTTTGGGGAAGTGATCAGTATTTTTTTTTTTTTTTTACACAATTTGCTTATAGCAAAGAATTACTTTGCTATAAGCAAGCATTTACTTGAATTACATCGATTCATTCAGGGTTTTTTTTTTTGTGCTTAGCTGTGATTTGGCCACAGCTAATCACATGACATGTGCATGTGATTGCTGTGACCATTCACAGTTAGACACTAGTATACAATGGATGGCATGAATGAAGCCATCCATTGTATACAACTGTCATGTGACCTGCTGTGATTGGCCACAGCAGGTCACATGGTACCGGCAAAGGGGGCCGGTACTAAAATCTGTCATCGGCCGTGTTTGAGGTACACGGCCGGTGACAGATCGCGCCACTGCGCAGCTCTGCAAGCTCGCAAACTGCGCATGCCGGGAGTACGCCATATGGCGTCCACCCGGAAATCTAAAGCATATTTCCGGCCGCCAAACGACTATTGGCCAGGTGGCTATTGGTTAAATACCACCAATAGAAAGTTCTATTTGTGTGAAAAAAAATTATAAAAATTTCATGTGGGTACATGACCGCATAATTGTCATTCAAAGTGCAACAGCACTAAAAGCTTAAAATTGGCCTGGTCATGAAGGGGGTAAAAGTGCCCAGTAGGCAAGTGGTTAAAGTCTATGTCAAGCCAAAACTTTTTTTTTACTGCTATCTGGAGTTCCATTGGAGCGGTATTCATTCACCTAATATTTCACGGGTTTATTTACTAAAGCTGGCTCACTCAGAATCTCATGTACCTGTGCAAGGTAGCCAATCAGCTTCTAACCTCAGCTTGTTCAATTAAGCTTTAGTAATAAAACCTGAAAGCTGATTGGTGCACGGGATTCTGTGGGAACCAGCTTTAGTAAATAAACCCCACAGTGAAAAGGGTTTTTTAGTAAAGCAGGAAGATGCTAGACCCAGGTCAGTTTTACCCACTTCCCCGTCACCCTATAGCAGAAATACTGCTGCAGGGCAGTGGGGGTGCGCAAAATCACGTATATATGTGATTTTGTATTTCCGGGTAGGGGGCGCGCGCCCTACCCATGCCATCATTCGCGGCCACACCTGTCAATCATCTGGTCCTGGCCGATGATTCCACGCCGGCACCCACCGATTATCAAGGATCTCCAACGGGGAAGAGGGATGCATTTTTTACTAACAGTCCTCCTCCCTGTTGGCTCGGACACACTGCCCTGGATGGCTGTGCACAGCACAGCTTACAGTGAAGCACACTGACACGGCCCCCTAGTAAAACACTCCCTACACACAGTTAACCCTTTGATCGCCCCTCATGTTAACCCGTTCCTGCCCAGTGCCATTAGTACAGTGTCAGTGCTTTTTTTTAGAACTGATCACTGTATTGGTTTCACTGGGGATGCCAGTGACACCAAGTCAGTTACCCCCAGTGTTAGAATGCCCACCGCAGTCTCGCAGTCCTGCTATAAGTCACTGATCACCGCCATTACTAGTTAAACAAAAATATCCAGTATATGTACCACCATTTGTAAACGCTATAACTTTTACATAACCAATTAATTTACACATATTAGGATTTTTTTAGCAAAGACATGTAGAAGAATACATTTTGGCATAAATCTATGACTAAATTTGATTTTTAAAATTGTTTTACTGGACGTGTATAATAGCAAACAGTCAAAAATATTGTTATTTTCTCAAAATTGTCGGACTTTTTTTTTAATAGCGCAAAAAATAAAAAAAGGATGTACATTTCATTTGGGTGCAGTGTTTCATGACCGCGAAATTGTCAGTTAAAGTAATGCAGCGCCATAATGAAAAAAATGGCCTGGTCAGGAAGGGTGGTAAATCCTCTGGAGGGCAAGTGGTTAATTCCTGTTTGTGCCCCTGTTGGTAGTTTTTCTTTAATTACTGTCTGGTTAAACTGTTGTCACCACAACAGTAGGTGAGTGGAAATCTTTCAAATGGTTTCCCCTGGCAGAAGTAAAAAGACAGGGGATTTCATCCTTCCCCATTAAAAAAATAGCTGAACCTACACTTTAAGTATCAATATTCAAAGCAATTGTAATCATTTCATTGTGTTTTATGAGCATCTTAATTAAAAGAAAAACAATGTCCAGATAGCTCTTAGGCCTCAAGCACACAGGATGTTCTTCTAACTGCCCTAGAAACCTTTCCCCCAGTCAGCAGCATTATGGCAGAAATGATTCCTGATGCGTGTAAAAGTGTGTAATGTGTTAATGCGTATTTAGCCGCCTCAAGCATTTTGGGGTGTTAATTAATTTGATCAGCTAAGATACCTAATTTATTCTGGCTATTGAAATAAATTAACGCACACACGCTAAATACACGTAGATTTATTGCAGGTTTAGAGGCGTCAAGAATTTATTTCTGTCAAAACTCTGCTGCTCCTAAATGCACTTGCAGTGGGTTTTTTTTTGTTTTCTCCCTTCTTTGCCTATGTCTCTAAACTCCTCTAAACTCCTCTAAAAGTTTATGGTGTCCTTTTATCATGCAGCGGTAAATGACTACTGCTCAGTTCTCCAGCATTCTCGGAGAAGACAGTTCTCCAGCATTCTCGGAGAAGACAGTTCTCCTCTGAATGCCTTTTTATGAAGTGGTGTACATCACTTCTCCGACTGAATGGAGAAGCAATCTACAAATGCTGGAAAACAGTTTATTTTACTATAATCTCTTGAGATTGCAGTAAGAGATCAGTCAAAATCAGGTAAATTACCGCTGTTTCATTTGCGGTTCCTCCGATTCTCCAGCTCTGGGCTGGAGAATCTGGAGGAAGAACACAGATCACCAGTGAAGGGCTAAAATCCCTGCTTCATACATTGGCCATCTGTGTGCTGAGATGATCAGTGAAGGGCTGAGATTGCTCCTTCATACACTGGTCATCTGTGTGCTGAGATGATCAGTGAAGGGCTGAGATTGCTCCTTCATACACTGGCCATCTGTGTGCTGAGATGATCAGTGAAGGTCCGAGATCGCTCCTTCATACACTGGCCATCTGTGTGCTGAGATGATCCGTGAAGGGCTGAGATCGCTCCTTCATACACTGGCCATCTGTGTGCTGAGATGATCAGTGAAGGGCCGAGATCGCTCCTTCATACACTGGCCATCTGTGTGCTGAGATGATCAGTGAAGGGCTGAGATTGTTCCTTCATACACTGGCCATCTGTGTGCTGAGATGATTAGTGAAGGGCCGAGATCGCTCCTTCATACACTGGCCATCTGTGTGCTGAGATGATCCGTGAAGGGCTGAGATCGTTCCTTCATACACTGGCCATCTGTGTGCTGAGATGATCCGTGAAGGGCTGAGATCGCTCCTTCATACACTGGCCATCTGTGTGCTGAGATGATCAGTGAAGGGCAGAGATCGCTCCTTCGTACACTGGCCATCTGTGTGCTGAGATGATCCGTGAAGGGCTGAGATCGCTCCTTCGTACACTGGCCATCTGTGTGCTGAGATGATCAGTGAATGGCCGAGATCGCTCCTTCGTACACTGGCCATCTGTGTGCTGAGATGATCCGTGAAGGGCTGAGATCGCTCCTTCACACACTGGCCATCTGTGTGCTGAGATGATCAGTGAAGGTCTCAGATCGCTCCTTCACACACTGGCCATCTGTGTGCTGAGATGATCAGTGAAGGGCTGAGATCGCTCCTTCACACACTGGCCATCTGTGTGCTGAGATGATCAGTGAAGGGCTCAGATCGCTCCTTCACACACTGGCCATCTGTGTGCTGAGATGATTCGTGAAGGGCTCAGATCGCTCCTTCACACACTGGCCATCTGTGTGCTGAGATGATCAGTGAAGGTCTCAGATCGCTCCTTCATACACTGGCCATCTGACTGCTGAGATGATCAGTGAAGACTGAGATCACTCCTTCACACACTGGCCATCTGTGTGCTGAGATGATCAGTGAAGGGCCAAGATCGCTCCTTCATAAACTGGCCATCTGTGTGCTGAGATGATCAGTGAAGGTCTCAGATCGCTCCTTCACACACTGGCCATCTGTGTGCTGAGATGATCAGTGAAGGGTCGAGATCGCTCCTTCATAAACTGGCCATCTGTGTGCTGAGATGATCAGTGAAGGTCTCAGATCGCTCCTTCATACATTGGCCATCTGTGTGCTGAGATGATCCGTGAAGGTCTCAGATCGCTCCTTCACACACTGGCCATCTGTATGCTGAGATGACCAGTGAAGGGCCGAGATCTCTCCTTCATACACTGGCCATCCGTGTGCTGAGATGATCAGTGAAGGTCTCAGATCGCTCCTTCATACACTGGCCATCTGTGTGCTGAGATGATCCATGAAGGTCTCAGATGGCTCCTTCACACACTGGCCATCTGTGTGCTGAGATGATCAGTGAAGGGCCGAGATCTCTCCTTCATACACTGGCCATCCGTGTGCTGAGATGATCAGTGAAGGTCTCAGATCGCTCCTTCATACACTGGCCATCTATGTGCTGAGATGTTCAGTGAAGGTCTCAGATCGCTCTTTCACACACTGGCCATCTGTGTGCTGAGATGATCAGTGAAGGGCTGAGATCGCTCCTTCACACACTGGCCATCTGTGTGCTGAGATGAACAGCGGAGATCATGTTCTCCGCTGATCATCTCTGTTTCCTAAACCACAAATGAGATCAGCAACGATCTTCAGGGGAGTTTAGAGGCAGAAAAAAATGCCAGACGACCCTAGAAGCAGCTGTAAAAATGTCCAGTGTGCATGAGGCCTTAGGCTCCATGTACACGGGACGTTTGGAAAACACTTCTGAACGATGGAAACTGACTGCTGGAAAACGTAGGTCAAAAAATGTCTGTTTAGCCACGTTTGCATACCTCTTTATGAGTGTTTATGTGTGTTTGTGTTTAGAAGTGTTTTTTAAAGATATCAGGAGACCTTCCAAAATGCCCAGAATGCACTGAAAAACAGTAAAAATTAACTATTGCAGACATTTTGAGAGAACTAGAGAGAGCAGAAGCAGGGAGAGAGCAGTATGTGTTGAGATGACCTGTCTTTTCTGGTTGTATTCACTATGGATCCCATCATGAGCATAATGCGGCACGTTCTACCATTGTTTCCTTCACACAAAACCTGGAACTGACTGAGCTGGTGTACTGGGTCCATCTGAATACATGAAACATTTCTGATGATGAAAAAAGGCTCTGGACAGCATTTGGATATAGAACGCTGATAAAATCTACTCCTGAACTCAAGTTTGCTGTGTTCAAAAAAACAACTGTAATTGCAACTGCCTGTAAACGACATAGTGTACATGGACACATAGGAAAACATTAGGGAGAGTTCAGGGGCTGCTGAAAAAAACGCAGAAAAGCTCCTAAACGTGAGTTTATCAGCTGCAGTGTACATGAGCCCTTAACACTATATAAAGTTTCAATCAGCTTGCTTCCAGGATGAACTGTTCATTGTATACAAATGAATTATACGATATAGAGGCTCCCGCCTGTAAACATTAATATACGTTTATAAATCTTGATAGCACCTTTTAGCAGTTCTACATTCCTATTTCTCCTCTGCCACCTATTGCACATTTTTAGCATGCTAAACTAAGATAAGATATTCTGTTATGTGCTGTGTGTGATATATAAGCAATCTAAAATCAATTTTAGGAGGCAGGAGGTGTACGAAAATGTCAAGCCTTTACTGTATTTGTCAAACTGTAAGTAATACTGTAGGTGCTTATACTCAGAAGCTAAAACAGTGTATAGATGTGTCCATTATACCAAAATTCCATGAAAATAGTAAAAGTATGCTTCCATATTTGCAGGATTATATAATAGGACATGCAGAATGCTATGATTATGCACAGAGAGCAGTAACCCATAGCAACCACCAGATATCATTTTACTGATTTTTACTGACTGACCTTAGTATACTGTGCAGTGCAATGTAAAGTCATCTATTGCACTGCAAAGATGGGTTTTTGCATCTTGTAAGAGGTTGCTGTGTTGTCTTATTAACCACTTTCCTGTCACCCTATAGCAGAAATACTGCTACAGGACGGCAAGACTGTGCAAAATTGGTGGCGTCAGCTGTCGGGCACCAGGTCCCGGCCGGTGATTCCCTGATGGCATTCGGCGATCACTGAGTATCACTGACGCGAGAGAGGTCTGTATGTAAACAGTACAGATCTCTCCCCTGTCAGCTCCAGCACACTGCTTTGTATTGCTCTGCTATGCAGAGCAATACAAAGCAATGTGCTTACACAGTAAAACACAACATACAGCACTCAGTAAAACAGCACACATCACACAGTTAACCCTCTGACTGCCCAAAATGTTAAACCCTTCCTGCCCAGTGTCATTAGTACAGTGTCAGTGCTTTTTATTAGCAGTGATCACTGTATTAGTGTCTTTGGGGATGTCAGTGACAGATAATAAGTTCCCCCCCAGTATCAGAGTCCTGCAGAACCACAGTCCCGCTATAAGTTGCTGATCGCCGCCATTACAAGGTTAAAACAATAAAATCCCAGTATATGTAATGCCATTTGTAGATGCTATAACTTTCACATAAACCAATTCATTTACACGTATTGGGATTTTTTTTAGCAAAAACATGCAGCAGAATACATTTTATCCTAAATTTATGATGAAATTAATTTTTTTTTACTGGACATGTTTAATAGCAAAAAGTCAAACATATTGTTTGTTTCTCAAAATTGTTGGTCTTTTTTTGATTATAGTGCAAAAAATAAAAAATGCAAGGTGATCAAATACCACTGAAAGAAAGTAGACAAAGTGGAGGAGATTTACTAAAACTGGTGCACTCAGAATCTGGTGCAGCTGTGCATGGTAACCAATCAGCTTCTAACATCAGCTTGCTCAATTAAGCTTTGATCAAAAAAAAATAGAAGCTGATTGATTAATATGCACCACTGCCCCAAATTCTATGTGCACCAGTTTTAGTATATCTCCCTCAATATATCAGCATTCTCTGACACTGTGTGGCCAACCTATTATGTTGTACTACAAATAAACCTATTGAATCTACTGGAGAAAATGCAAAATCTGTAGCTGTATAAATGATTGCCAAGTTCATTAAAATTAATAAACCATATCTGAATATACTATTCTGTACAATTACACTAATATATGCATGTTATTTACACAAAATAGCATAATGGATATTTTAATGCATATCCTGAAGAAGTGAGTTACCGTGAAACACATCAATCCTAGGTGCTAAGCAATAATTATAACAGTCTGGAAATGATCTTCTTATGGTTGTAATATGTTCTTTTTTAAAAAAAAGTAATAAAATATGTTTTATTCATATTTTCCTATGTGGTACATTTAAAGTTCCCTTTGTAACAAAGTATCTCCCTTCTTTTGGGGTGAGAGTGGTTTTCTCTTAGATTCAGGGATGGTACACATGGAAATTATATACTGAACACTCACTGGACATTTTATTAGGTACACCTGTTCAATTGCTTGCCAACACAAATTGCTAATCAGCCAATCACATGGCAGAAACTCAATGCATTTAGGCATTTAGAAGTGGTGAAGACAACTTGCTGAAGTTCAAACTGAACATTAGAATGGGGAACAAAGGGAATTTAAGTGACTTTGAACATGGGATGGTTGTTGGTGCCAGATGGGCTGGTCTGAGTATTTTAAAAACTGCTGATCTACAGGGATTGTCACACACAACCATCTCTAGGGTTTACAGAGAATGTTTTGAAAAAGAGAAAATATCCAGTGAGCAGCAGTTGTGAGGATGAAAATGCCTTGTTGATGTCAGAGGTCAGAGGAGAATGGGCAGACTGGTTCAGGATGACAGAAAGGCAAAAGTATCTCATGTCAATATCGACCAAAATATCTGAGGAATGTTTCCAACACCTTATTGAGTCTATGCCATGAATAATTAAGGCAGTTTTGAAGGCAAAAGGAGGTCCAACTTGGTACTAATAAGGTGTAACTAACAAAGTGGCCAATGAGCGTAATTTCTAAGTAACCAGGAGCGGAATGACCATTTGGAAACTCGGGCACTGCCCAAGGGCCCGGGGTCAGTACGGGACACCCTGAAATGCCCCTGGTACCTTTTTCATAGGCTTTTTGAGTTTGGGCAAGGACACAGGGGCCCCATGATCCCCTATTGCTCCGGGGCCCCATGAGTTGTCAGTCCACCCCTGTAAGTAACATAAACCCACCTATAATTTACTCATACATGAAAGATCATAACTATAACTTTAATTGACTTGGGTCGGATTACTTTGGTCTCTTTTTTATTACTGTTTCTATTGGGGAGGTTTACTCTGTTGTCACTGAACAAGATGTTATTGTAAATCTCTCCAAATATACCTAAAACACTTTTTTTTAGAAACCTGAAAAAGGTTAGAACCTTTGTCAAAATGTTTATTGCTGTATCTTTCTATCCCAGTTATACCCACATCAATCTTTTCTTGTCCGAGTATCACAAGGATAGCAATAGAAAACTCCCCAGACAAATAAAATCCAACTTTTGCCACCTCTAGTCAAAATTTAGAAAAAAGTTTTATCTATGTAGTTAGGCTTAAATTAAGTTACGTTACAGTCATCAGAAAAGCCAATAAGTGTGTTTAAAAAACAGCCAATGTTAAGTATATCAAGCAGTCATGATAAAAACAGAAAAAAACTACTGTAGTGCTCTGCACAGAAATACTCACACTGGGAGAAAGAATTTTATTAGCCAATCAGGTTCTTCCACAGTGCACATGTACTGACAGTGAATTTACTGATGACCAAAGAGAGCAGAGTGCTGTGCTGCTGCTTCTATAACATGTAATCACCAGGCTTGGGGAGAAAGGGGGCCCGTGCTGTCTGGCAGGAAAGGGAGGGGGGGGGGGGGTCTGGATCACAAAACTAGCTGAACAGAATTAAAAATCCTTTTCCAAGTAAAACATTTTCCATTTATACAGTTCAGCTCCATAGGTAATCTCCTGGAATGTTTTAAAAATGTACCTATGCTAGAGCCACTTTTCCAATATTCACTTTTTGGATTTATGACTGTGCTACAATTTTTTTAAACATGACTATGCTACAATTTTGACACATATAAATATTCATTGGTGCTAATGAGAAAATAAGCAGCAGAACATTTCATATTCTAAGTTTCTGGAGTACTTTTGAAATCTTTGCTTGTCCCTAAATAAATGTTGTAGCCAGTTACCCCATTCTCCTGATTACTCAGATATGCAGTTTATAGTTTGTGCACATGAGCAGAGGAAAGCTGCTCAAAGTGAAACCGTAGCATCAAAAAAACAATAAATATTTATACAAACATATATTGTGAAAAAGTCACTTTCAAATTCAGTTTTGATGTACTTCCTTGTTCACCATAACATGTGCATCAAATGAAGAATGAAGATCCCACCCATCAAAGTGAAAACTCACTGGAATCAATAGCTGCTTAAACTGCCATTAATAATTCGGGTTTCCCTTAAATCCACTCCAGTCTCATTCCAGCTCCTCCAAATCCTTGGCTCTGCCACTGGTGTATGAAATTGCTGTATAGACAAAGCTCACATACCACAGCAGCAAAAGGGGGACCATAGTGCAGTATTTAAATTAATAGTGAATACGCTAGTTACACACACTGCTCACCAAATATAAATGTGGATATGACCACAACAAACATTTATCCATGAGATCTTCCATCATGATCCACCCAGAAAATGTGTTCCACCAATCACCAGACAAAATACAGTCGGGTTCTCTTGATGGGTATGACCACAACAAACATTTATCCATGAGATCTTCCATCATGATCCACCCAGAAAATGTGTTCCACCAATCACCAGACAAAATACAGTCGGGTTCTCTTGATGGGTATGACCACAACAAACATTTATCCATGAGATCTTCCATCATGATCCACCCAGAAAATGTGTTCCACCAATCACCAGACAAAATACAGTCGGGTTCTCTTGATGAGAGCTTGTGGCAGCCTCTTAGTTGTATTACCCTGCACTTCACCAGAAGATTACAGGGGTGGAATTGAGGGGAGGAGCATAGATGGAGGAGCATTTTAATTAAAAGAAAACAAATAAGCACAAGGGACACACCCTACTCACAGTTATGTCCCCTGTGCTGATTTTCCTGATATTTATTTTGGCTGCACTAATGCAGGCCATAGATGGTTCATTTATCGGCCAATTTTTTGTCCGAAAAACGAAACATCGGTCATTCTGTTGCCACCAATGATTGCGAAAATAGTCCGGTTTTCACAAATTTTCCAGCATGACCGATAAAAGAAATGAGGAAGAACCGCGAAAATCGGCTGATGCCATTGCCCCACTAACAGTGCGAAAATCAGCCGATTATTCTTTCGAACGAAAAATCGGCCAATAAACGAACCATCTATGGCCTGCATTAGGCCTAACCTTTAATTCCACAATGATTTTGAAAAGCAAAATGAAAAGCAAAAATATGTGCTGACAAGCCTATACCATTCGTTGTTAACCCAAAAATGTCATAGATAAAACGTCTCATAAAATATAGACAAACCAAATATAATATATAGAAGGAAGAATGAAAAAGCAGTAGTATATCATCGCTTCTCATATGACAAGCATATATAAAACAAATTACAATTAAAGTTAGTTTAGGCACTTAGGCTTTAACATACGTATGTAACCACACAGCATTGCAGTCCATGAAGCTACAGTGGCTGGACAGAGTGACTTTTATTCTAAACCTATTTAATTTGCTCAGTAGATAGCACAGTATTAATGGTTATCTATATTTTCAACGTAGTATTCAGAGCAATGTGCTTTTTTGAATTAACCATTAGAATACTAGCATTTCTTATGAAATTAAACACTAAATTGCTGTGTCTTGACATTGAAAGCAGTATGAAACTGTATGATCACATGGTTTCCAAGATGCTCATGTGACCGTGGCTGTCTTTCTGATTCTACGTAATGATCAGTCCATTAACCATTTTCTGTGCCTCTCGGTTTTGGGAAGTGCAACATTACAATGCCCTGATGTATCATGGCCCCTAGAAGGCGGCACTGAGAAGACCACTTGTTAAAAACTACAGTACATAAAAGTTTGGAAGCTTTATTCAGCTTTATACCGGACCTGTCATAGGTCAATATTCATGACAGATTAAATCAGTCACAATTCATGCTTCTTCAGATCTTATCATAGACACATTCTAAATTAGGAATTAAATAATGCATAAACACTTTCAGAAACCACATAATATGTTCCTAATATCTCTGTTGATGAAAGAAAAGATGTTAGAATTGCATATCAGCAAGTGCTTTTTAGAGGCAGACTAGATGCATCTCAGCACAGGGAAAAGTACATACAGCTTTGGTTGAGAATTTATTTTTAGATGTTTGTTTAGTGATATGAAGATCCCACAACAACTAGCTACCTCTAGTGGCTTTTTACGTACCTGGAAAAAAGAAAATGATACAAGCTGCTTAGAAACTAGCAAATGTGGGATTTTCTGGATCACCAACGATTTACAAGAAGTACTACTGGGCGCATCACTACAAAATAAAAGCACTTTTTAATGATATGCGTTCTTCTTTAACCCAGCATAGATGGTGCAAGTGATTTATATCAATGCTGAACTACAATGTTGGCATGTTAGCATTCATTTAACTATTTCATTAATACACTGCAACAAAAAAAGAGAAGGTGGGCTGTTTAAATTTTTAATTACACTAAAAGGAATTATTCTTTCTTAGTAGTGTATATGGTAAAGAACAGTTTGCTAGGACTTCAGAAAAAGAACTGAACAGATGCTGAAAATCCTGAAACAGTTACCAGCATCCATAAATCAGCATGGTAAAATACTGTAAGTGTCATAATATTGTTTCACGCACTCTAAGTTAGCCAAGACATGTACATATGCTGTATCTGGAAAAAGTAAGCATTCTGTTTTGGTCAGCCTACCAGTTGAGTTAGGAAAGGGAAATGCACTAAATTATTAATGAACATACTGAAAAGGGGGCTTACATAGCTTACACTAGCAAGTTAGAAGAAAAACTGGATGGTCATCTTGGCCTAGAGGTTTCTCATTTTCATCCACACCTATTTCATTCATCTGCCTGCCCTGACAGCACATTAGAAGTACAACTCTGGCGCGTGATGACTAGTTTTGTAACCATTACTAAGCATTTCCAAATAAAATGCACAGTAACATACAGCAAGTGCTGAGAAGCTCACACTGCTGCTAATATGATATAGACAGCTTGACTATGTGTCATCTGCCGCTAAAGGATCTTAAATTATAGTGACATGTTAATTACTGGTGTTGTATCAAACGTGAGCTCTTCCTAAGCTTGTTTCTGAAGCAATCACCTGTTGTAAAGAAAAGACATATTTGAGAGTGGGAATATCTTGTCAATTAGCCAGCTCTCCTTCAAAACATTGTTCAGATTAAAAACAAAGGGACCCCCATTTTAATAATCAAAGTGTCATGAAAGCTAAGTTGTAACTACTTCTAAACATAGATTAGCAGGTATATCTTACTTGCAGGGGCAATGCTAACATTTTTAATGTGATTTAATGCTTTCTGTCACCCTGCAATTCATGTCTGATACAGTCTGACACACATAAATTAAGAGCCCTAATCAAGCAAGTAAACGATAGAGCAGCTGGGTAGACATCAAGTTGGCTAAACATGAATACAGTTCAATAGCTGAGACAGATGTTGGAGTTGCTGGATAACCCTGCAGGAAATCAATGTGTTTTTTTTTTTTTTTCTCCTATATAATACTGCTCTTAACAACTGAATAAATGGCTGAACACAGGCAGAATAAATCAAGAGGGGAACCCCGGATGCTTCTTTCTACTGTGACAAGTGGAGATAACGAACCTTGAGGATATTGCTCTTTGCAAAATTGCAGATCCATTTTATTGCTAGATAGCAACATGTAGAAGAAAACATTGAAGGATTCCTTGTATTAGCTTTCCCGATCTTGTGCAGATGGTGATTGTGTGTTGACATGCATGCTGTACCTACATTCCACTTTTAAGCAACACTTCCCAACTCAGTGCCATATGAACAACAATATATATAGCATCTGGCCCCAAAGAGCCCAGCAATTATGCAAAACATCAGAGACAATCAATAGGGGAAACACAGCCTACAGAGTTGAAAGTCCATTTTTATCACACATCATCTTCGACGATCGTGCAGGAAAATGTCACAAACAGTTTCTTAATACATTGATAAGGATAAGATGACTTTGCTAATCCTACCTTCCATGCCAGCTGCTTTTTGCTTGTCACTCCATCATGCCAATAAGTTGGCTGCTGTAACAAATCAAGATAGTGCAAAACAGCATCTTTTCCCTGCATCTGTCATCTTCCACAAAGCATTCTATTACTGCCGACTGCTGGGAACAAGAAAGTCTATTTGAATTCCAATAGCTCCCCTCACGCATGATTCAAGTTAGGTTAGGTGAGCATGCCTAACATGATTCTCCCCATCATTTATTATGCAGCTGCTACACCGTCAGTGTGGTAACCAGTGACTTAATCTGACACGTCGGGCTCACAAAGCTAAACCGTGCAGCCAGCACACATGAGCACGAGAAGCAACGTTCATTAAATGAGCATCCCTCCTGTCGGAAACACACAGGCACTGCCTCTGCAAATCTCTTTTAAATCCCAAGCCTCTTCCTGTCCTATTGGCTGGCATGACTTGAGATGCTGTTTTATTTTTTTTATTTTTTTACCCCCCCCTCCTCTCCTTTCCATTCTAGGAGTGGCTTCCTGTATTACTTGCTCTCACAGATATATGCTGATAATCCAACTAAACTACACAGCGATCAAATCAGGCATCGTCAGAGATCATATGACTTGTTGGATATGCAGCATCCTCCGTGTTCTCATCTCAAGGATGTTTTCATTTGTATTAGCAGAGATTATTCTTCATAATGCAGCAAGAAATAAAGTGGATCTGAAGCAGAGCACGCAGGTTTGCAAGAAATCAAGGCTGGAACGTAATTACAGCGTGTGGATGCAAATGTTCCAGAGAAGCAAGGTTGAATGTCATGCCTTGCCTTCACTCACAGAAGCAGTGAGTGGCAGGAGTGACAGGCAAGGAAAGATGGCTAATTAACATTCCATCAGAACAAGAAGCTGGAAGCCAAATCACTAAGGCTGCTGACCTACATGTTTTAAAATCACAGTCGTTTACACCAAAGAGAAGGGGGGGACTGACAACTCATGAGGCCCCCGGGCAATAGGGGATCATGGGGCCCCTGTGTCCTTGCCCAAACTCAAAAAAGCCTATGAAAAAGGTACCAGGGGCATCTCATGGGGCCCCCGGGCAATAGGGGATTATGGGGCCCCTGTGTCCTTGCCCAAACTCAAAAAAGCCTATGAAAAAGGTACCAGGGGCATCTCATGGGGCCCCCGGGCAATAGGGGATCATGGGGCCCCTGTGTCCTTGCCCAAACTCAAAAAAGCCTATGAAAATCAGGGGCATCTCATGGGGCCCCCTACGGACCCCGGGCCCTCGGGCAGTGCCTGAGTTTCCAAATGGTCAGTCCGCCCCTGCCAAAGAGCTTTTACTACCTTTTACTACCATGAGTTAATACATATGCCATCTATGGAAGCTATCAAGTACTGTATATGATAAGCTTTATCCAAGAAGGAGACTTCCAACATAAGGTGTGGGATCTTCAAAGATGTGTGAGTGTCAAGAGAACCTGTCACCTCACTGCTATTAATCATCAACAAGTGAAATCTTTAGACATCATTTTATTGCATGTATTATTATTATTATACAGTATTTATAAAGCGCCAATAGTTCGCTCAGCGCTGTACATTGCAAAGGGGGACAGAACATGTGACAGAACAATACCAATACAATGCAAAACATGAGGGGATTGAGGGCCCTGCTCTTTCGAGCTTGTATAATCCTATTAAATGTTTCAGCTGATTTTTTTAAGTGTAAAGATCAATGGTGTGCAAAAACAGATCCAGTTAGGTTTCATGCGCCTAACTATAGGTTTCTGTGGGAATAAATGATATGCTATACCAACCAATTTATGATTAAGGATAGCTTTGGTGTCCAGAGTAATTCTGTCCAGAAGCCTTTAATTCTTTTTATTATAGATGAGTGAATAATTAAAAATGTGCTCTGGCAGCAATTTGCCTTATCCACTACTGAGATCCAATTTGCCAGTAATTATTACAGTGGGTTTTTTTTATCTTTTTTATATTAAAAAAAAAAGTGCAATCCCCTGTTAAGGATACCTGCCCTGCACAACAGTTATGAGTCATCCCTATGATTGAACAGCTAAAACAGGGTTGGCTCTTCTGTCTTTCTCATTCTAGCTCCTATTCCCTTTAGAAGAGGATTCTTTCAAAGTACCAGCCTAATGGTAAAAGGCACCATAAATAGTATAGGAAGTTGTGGTGCAAAAAGTAGTTTTGCTCATTTGCAACTTATTCATTTTTCAGGGCAGGTTTACCCTCATTTATTATTTGGTGTAGCCATTGTCACCAGGACAGGGGTTAAAAGGAGATAGTACAAAAAGTGGCCACTTCCCCAGTCTATAACTGGCTTTTGTAGCAAGGACAAATGAACAGGCAATGCATGTAAAAAAAAAAGAGAGGAGAAAGTTCCTGGTCAACTTGCCAGCCAGCTTGCCAACCACCGAACTAACCTAACAGTATGCGTTAAAAGCAGGGGTTTAGCACACATTTGCAAATACATATGTAAGCCACAGAGCCACGTCACGGAACTCCGATGTTCTGTGGTCCTAACACAAATTGTGAGAGCCCCCATAGTAGAGACACATGTGTTTAATGGATAGATCAAGGGCAGGTGCCTCTACTATGGGGGCTCTCAGAATTGGTTGAGTTAGGACCACAGAATATCAGGGTGCCGTGACGTGGCTCTGTGTCTTACGTATGTATTTGCAGATGTGTGCTAACTAAACCCCTGTTTTTAACGCATACTGTTAGACAGGTTAATTCAGTTGTTGACAAGCTGGCTGGGACTTGGCAAGTTGACCAGGAACTTTTTCCTCTCTTTTTTTCTTTGGTAAAAGGAAATAGCTGTAAGGGTGACCCAAATAGCATTAACAACTCAAAATGGGTTCCAACCATTATCTCACTTTATTGCAAAAAACCCAACAAAATAACAGTTTTGGCTGGACACATACTTACATAAAAAAATCTGCTAGGAAAAAAGCTAATGAATATCTTCACCCCAGCTTCCACACTACATAGGGTGATGTCAGCCTCCTTCTGATCAGATCCTGTGGAAAGGCAAGTAACTAAGTCTTGCAAGATGACCCTATAGCACAGTTCAGGAGTTTCTTGCAATATCTGGGCTACTCAGCATTCCCTGGGATCTCGCTGGAAAAACTGTGA
The DNA here is from genome assembly GCF_062004578.1 of Staurois parvus. NCBI lineage: Eukaryota > Metazoa > Chordata > Amphibia > Anura > Ranidae > Staurois > Staurois parvus. The sequence goes on along the minus strand of NW_028318492.1, from coordinate 7,454,145 downwards.
TGCCCAGGCATGATGGCTTCATGGGCAGAAGCCAGAGGAATGTTGAGTTTATTTTCATTTTTTTTCATTTTTTTTTTCATTTATTGGCAGCCTTTTGCCATGATGGGGTGGGACTTAGGGGTTCATGGGGCCGCTGTGTCCTTGCCCAAACTCAAAAAAGCCTATGAAAAAGGTACCAGGGGCATCTCATGGGGCCCCCTACTGACCCCGGGCCCTCTGGCAGTGCCCGAGTTTCCAAATGGTCAGTCCGCCCCTGGGTGGGAGGGCAGGGAGGCAAACTAAATAACCAGAACTTGCAGTTATTTACTGTTAGTTATTTATTTTATATACTATTGTGGTAATATAATGTAACTACAAAATCACAACTGTTAAATATCAACCAGTTAACATGAAAACTAGACTGTGTGAAATTTCCATGAGCCCATTATCCAGTTACTACCATTTCAACAATAAAGAAGTGGGGAAGAGTTGCTGAAAATATCCCAAAATGGGAGTTTTTAAGAAGACTGGAACCAAATGGAAAATGAAGACAGAAGAACTTATGGATGACCATGACAGGGACTGTTTAAGCAATTTTGCAATATGTTTATATTTGAACTAATGTGAGAAATAAACTTAAAGCCAATAAATTAACAGGGAACTCCAGGGACATAGTTCCCTGAATTTCCCTGTAGCATTTAAAATCATCTCTGTGCTGGGGTCCCCTCCTCACAGTTGTGCTCAAAAGTTTGCATACCCTGGCAGAAATCATAAAATTTTGGCATTGATATTGAAAATATGACTGGTCATGCCAAAAACCTGTCTTTTATTTAAGGATAGTGATCGTATGAAGTCATTTATTATCACATAGTTGTTTGGTTCCTTTTAAAATCATAAAGGTAACAGAAATCACACAAAAGGCCCAGGTCAAAAGTTTACATACCCTGGAATGTTTGGTCTGTTGTGAAACACACAGGTTAAAATGGCAATTAAAGGTTAATTTCCCACATCTGTGGCTTTTTAAATTGCAATTAGTGTCAGTGTATAAATAGTCAATGAGTTTGTAAGCTCTCACGTGGATGCACTGAGCAGGCTAGATACTGGGCCATGGGGAGCAGAAAAGAACTGTCAAAAGACCTGCCTAACCAGTTAATGGAACTTTATAAATATGGAAAAGGATATGAACTGATATCCAAAGCCTTAATTATGCCTGTTAATGCTGTTCAATCACTTATTAAGAAGTGGAAAATTCAGGGATCTCTTGATACCAAGCCAAGGTCAGATACATTAAGAAAGATTGCAGCCACAACTGCCAGAAAAATAGTTTGAGATACAAAGAAAAAGACACAGGTAAACTCAAGAGAAACACAGGCTGCTCTGGAAAAAGACGGTGTTGTTTTAAAGAGGACAATATGACAAACTTGAACAAAAATGATCTGCATGATGGAGTTGCCGGAAAAAAGCCTTTACTGTACAATGCTACAAAAAGGCTGGTGAGGTGGGTTAGAGCATTGTCAGAAATATCATAACTGGGCTTTTTTGTAGCTATGATCAGTCAGCAGATACATGGGCAAAAGACTCTGATGACATATCATAAAAGAACTAGGATTTTGCGGGCTTCCTGATCATGTGATCACTTTGATTGCCTGTCACAGTGATCATATGATAGGGGACCCATCCTACCAGCTTCTAATTTTCTCTACCCTGCAGCTATTGCTGGCTGACAGACGAGGCCACATGACCCAACCAGAGCAGGCTGAAAAAGGTAAGTATACAGATCTTTTTTTACACAAGTTTGTCAGCCTAGGAATTAGGAGAGTGAAAGGAACATTTTCTGACATGAATTTGAGCTGCTTTAAGTAGGATTTGTATTTCCACAGACTTGCATGGGAATGTAAAGCCCACCTAATGCAAACAAAAAGCCTGACAATACAGTCCTTGAAGCAGTTGCTGTCTGATGGTGAAGGACAATGCCAGAATGTTCATGTAAGACATTTCTTAAAAATGTTGCTAATGCTCTAAATTATCTTATATTATCTAATCTTATTTTTTTTTTGCCAGGGAATGGAACTGTGACCTAGATTTGAAAGACCTCCTCTCCTCCCTACAGGGGGTCTTTCTGTAGACTGCAAATTAACCACTTGGCAACTGTGCTATAGCCGAATTAGCTATAGCCACGCTACAGCGTGGTTGTCCAGTTCTGGGAGGGCGTCATATGACATCCTCTCAAAATGCGCCCTCCCATGCACCCCCAGCGGGGGTGTCCTACGACACAGCTGATCACATGATGTGGTAAAAGGCCAATCATGGCGGCCTTTTACCATGTGATCAGCTGTGTCTAATGACACAGCAGATCACTGGGTAAATGCAGTTGCCCGTTATCGGCTGCACATTCCTCACGCTGTCACAGCATGAGGAAAGTACTGCTGATAACTGGCAATTGTCAGAGAACAGCGGCAGTGATCATCAGGGTACTGATGATCAGTGCCCAGAATTTCCACCCACCAGTGCCCAGCAGTGCTACCCACAAGTGCCAAACAGTGCCACCCTCCTATGCCCATCAGTGCCCAGCAGTGCCACCCACTTGTGCCCATCAGTGCCTAACATTGCCACTCACCTGTACCCAGCAGTGCCACCCACCAGTAGCCAGCAGTGCCCCCCATCAGTACCACCATTCAGTGCTGCCCAGCAGTGCCGCCCATCAGTGTCCATCACTGCTGCCCATCAGTGCCGACCCTCAGTGCACATCATTGCTGCATATCTGTGCAGACTAATCAGCGCTGGCTCATCAGTGCTGCCTATCAGTGCCTCTCAGTGCTGTCTATCCGTGCCACATCATCAGTGCCACCTATCAATGCCCATCAGTGCCACCTATCAGTGCCCATCAGTGCAACCTATCAGTTCTCATCAGTGCTGCGTATCAGTGCAGCTTCATCAATGCACATCAGTGAAGGAGAAAAATTACCTGTTTGCAAAATTTTATAATATAAATTTTTGCTCTTTTTTTGTTTATAGCGCAAAAAAGAAAACACCCAGTGGCAATTAAATACCACCAAAAGAAAGTTCTATTTGTGTGAAAAAAATATAAAAATGTCATATGTATACAGTGTTTCATGACTGTGCAATTGTCATTCAAAGTGCAACAGAGCTGAAAGCTGAAATTTGGCCTGGGCAAGAAGGGGGTATAAGTGTCCGGTAGGCAAGTGATTAATAGAGGGATCAACAGTTACATCAAACAGTTTTTTTTCCTTTTAGGTTAAAGATTTTACATGAATAAATAAATGTTGATCATTTTAATCACCCCTTCCAGCTTTAATTGGATTTTCTCATCTATGTAAACTGATACATTCTGTTGGAGAGCTTGTGCTTCTGAAAAACAACATACTTACTGGCCAGATCACCACATGAAAATAGAAAGAAGAAAACAAATGCAGCCGTCACATCTAACAATTGGTAAGCTGCAATATAATAAATGTTTGCCTTTGGGTTTAAGACCATTTTAACTTTCACCTGGTGTAAACAAGGCTGCCTTGTTCACTGTTATAGACATGACTGGTCTGTGTTACAACATAGATTAGTGGTGTTAATGGAAAGGTGATGTCAGCATTGTATTTTAATGAGATGGTCACTAACATATCTCAGTAAGTATATTAACGCTAAAGCTTGTCTTCCACTTTGTTAAATGTCGTCAAGATTTAATTTGTTGGAACAGTTAAGTGGAAAAGAGAATGAACTCAGAAACTTCTGTCCAAGTCAGTATTTTATAGAGGTATTAGTAGTAACAATTATGCCAGAACACTGATCTCAGTAAAAGGTAAAACGACACTCATTAACTCTGACATATTTTGATGGCAGGAAGGTATCAGGAAATATAGCATTTCAAGTTAATTATCTACTGAACTGTAAAGTAATAAAAATAAGTCAGGAAAAAGATGAAATTATTTTACTGACAGACTTGCTAAATTACAGTAAAGGAAAATAGTAGACAATATACAGATGTTGCTGGTTGCCTGTCACAGTAACCCGAGACTATGAACCAGATTTAACATTAAAATTGTTTCGTAGAAAAGGCTACATAATTGTATCTCAAAGGTGCATGATATTCAAGGGTGTTTGCAAGCTGTAAATCACACATAACTCCCTCTGGATGCATAAACCACTCATCCATGGCCAGCCAATAAAATGCATGTCAGCTTTATCAGGTAGTTTTATACTCAATGAGCTTTCCATGACAAGCAAGTACCCTAATAATTATAGCAGGTATCATTTTTTATTACCATACTATCACCAATGTTTTGATCTATAAAACAAGCTAGTAAATCATACATAGGAACGTTCTGCTCTTCTATATTGTACCTTATTGTAAAGATAATCATTATTTTCTAATTTAGCAAACATTATAAAGTGAATCATTTACTACGAAAGATAGGCATGGTATGCAAATATTGGTTACATATGAGAAAACTACATGCCACTGTGGCAGACAATGACGGGGCTTACAAAATGTCCATTCATTTTGTAAAGGTGTATTGCAAGATATGTCAAAGAGCATCTATTATTCAGCTGAGCTAATGGAACATTAGATGATAAAATTATGTCATTTTATGTAGCACACCACCTGGCCTGTTTCTATCAAATGGTATGAGATTGTGATAAAAGGGTCTTTATGAAGATGCAAATGCAGTTATTATGATACATGCCATACACAAGCCACCCTGAAATGTATCCAATCTAAAAAAAATAGATTTTAACATTTTAGAGTATCTATAGCAAAATAATATTTCTGATAGAAAATGAACACATATAATAAAATAAACTTTTGGTTAAAGTAGCCATAAGGTAAACCTTCAAAAATAAACCTGTAAATCAATAATTCAGAAAAGTGGCATTAAAATACCTTGGCTTTGGATATGGATTTTAAAGCTCTGAGCCTAAAGTGGTTCTTCAGTCATTGTTAGAAAAATTAAAAGTCACCAACTACAAAAACTGTAACTGCTGACTTTTAATAATAGGACACTCAGCTGTCCCAGGATCCAGTGCCATCCTCACTTGTCCAGTTTCTTCACCAGGCTTCTGTCTCCAGGGTTAGGCTACCCACTGCCATGTGTGAGCCATGCTGAGCTACCTGAATGGTCCCACAGTTTTCTGGGACCTGTGACATGTGGCTGTGGAAACTTCTGCTCAGATTGCTTAGGCGATCAGACCATAAGTGAGGGATTGGTACCTGTCAAAACCGGGTACCCGGTCCCCCCAAAAAACCCCCAAAGTGCCATATATGAAGGGGGGATAAGGAGGAAGAGCGTGAAGTTCCACTTCAATATTTGCAGATACCAGGGAGCAAGCTATATGTGAGAATGGAGATCTCATTAGTAGCATGCATACTGTAACCAATTTGACATAAAAAAAAATGAACTTTCTGGGCACCCCAAGGACCACAGTTACACGTAAATAGGATGTTCAAAAATCTTTATTGAGAATCACCAATAAAAACAGTAAAATTGATAGTGAGAACTCATTGTCATTTTCACTGTTTTTAATGATGGGTGCCTGGAAAGCCCATGTCTCTCTTTGGTTCCATTAGTGGGATGTGGCACCATTAAATATGTACTTTATAGGTTTCTTCAGTCCCACCCTGGAGAGATCTGTTCTTGGTCTGTTTGTTAGCATGCATAATGTTCTGGGGTATAGGTCCAATAGTGACGTGGATAATGAGCAGTGAAACTGTGTACATTACAGTGTCATGGATGCTGGGAAATAAGCTGGGTATACAAGGGTGCAGATCTTATTGGTTTCATTGCTACTGTGCTGGGGTAAAATAAATAAATAATTACCGCGCTCTAATACTATCATTCCAATAAAACGTGCATATAAAGTGTAACTATTCAATATTATGTGCTGTAAAAATATCAACTTGTAAATTACATCACCATATTATATTCACACAATGTGTCGTCAAAAATAAAAAATCCTTATATAAATAAAGAATATTTAAATGAATCTAATTGTGCTAAATTTGCAATATAAATAACTAGTTAAAAAGAAATCAATAAATTCATAAAGTCAAGTGTGCAAATTGTGCAAAAAAGAGTAAAGTTCAGCAGAAAAATGGTGGTAATAATATACTCTCCTTTCAAGCTGCTTGTGGTTGCGTAGCTGGGATCATGTGGCTTCTCTCTGAGCCTGTGTAGGTATAAGGTGCAAGCTATTCTCAGTTTTTTCACCACAAGAGTCACGAACTTCCCTCTGGTTTCTCAACCTCGGATGCACCACAGAAGTCACGAGTTTAATATTTTAATATTCTAATGCTTTATCTTATCATGAATCTTGCTTAATTTATATTTAATTTATGCGATCAGGTTAATTTCTAATATATGAGCGCTGCATATTTTTATCACATACTATCCAAAGTTTTTTGAGGTTCACTTTCTATGCTAGCAGCTCATTTAATTAATTTATTCATCTATTTATATATTCATTTTTTATCATCCGATTAATTATTAGACACCTAGCGCTGTTGCACTTTACTCCATTTTTAATATAATTTGATTAATTATGGTGATGTAATTTACAAGTCGATATTTTTACAGCACATAATATTGAATAGTTATACTTTATATGCACGTTTTATTGGAATGATAGTATTAGAGCGCGGTAATTATTTATTTATTTTACATATAGCACACATCTTATGAGGGTGAGCAAGGATTCCAGCGACCTAATACATTGATTGTTTACTCCAGTGGCTCACAAGTTTATTCACATAATACTGTGCTGGGGTGTTGATTTCTTCTAGGGCAGCAATGGGCAAACTATGGCCCGGCGGACCTTTTAATCTGGCCCGTGGAGCGTGATACTGTCAGGATGGCTGTCAGGATGTGTGTAGGCGGGGCAGCGTGACGAACGTGAGGGGAGCTAGGCTCCTCTCACAGTCCGCCCTGAAGACCGGAACGGCGCGGTAACATGGCGAGAGGAACACGCGGAGCAAAGGTAAGTGAATTGACACAGGGGGGACTTGGCTTACTACTTGGGGGGGAATAGTACTATGGGGGATGAAATACTATATGAGGGATGAATTAATATGGGGGATGAATTAATATAGGGGGGATGAATTACTATAGGGGGGATGAATTACTATATGGGGGATGAATTACTATGGAGGATGAATTACTATATGGGGGATGAATTACTATAGGGGGGATGAATTACTATAGGGGGGATGAATTACTATATGGGGGATGAATTACTATGGGGGATGAATTACTATATGGGGGATTAATTACTATGGGGGATGAATTACTATGGGGGATGAATTACTATGGGGGATGAATTACTATATGGGGGATGAATTACTATGGGGGATGAATTACTATATGGGGGATGAATTACTATGGGGGATGAATTACTATGGGAGATGAATTACTATATGGGGGATTAATTACTATGGGGGATGAATTACTATGGGGGATGAATTACTATATGGGGGATTAATTACTATGCTTACTATGGGGGAATATTACTATACTTACTATGGATGACACATACACATCATTCATCTACTCTTGGTCCGGCCCCCGGGTCCAATATATGAACCCATTGCGGCCCTCAAGTCAAAAAGTTTGCCCACCCCTGTTCTAGGGCATGCATAATGGGCACTGGGCAGTAAAATAACCCTTCAGCGCGCATTTCCTGGATACTGGGGAGTAAGCTCCGTGCACTAGAGTACAGATCTCACTGGTCTCTCCTTTTGCACTTTTCTTCACAGAGTACAGAGATTAGTGTATTTGGTCTTTTCTCCTGTGACCATTAACAGAACATAGTCTAATAATATATATCAATCAATCAGAATTATGTTTACATAAGGTAGAGTTATGGCCTTTCATTAAAAAATAAAATACAGTATAAGCATTACAGCATTTCATTTTAAGTGCATCTGCCCTTTCAGTTTTTTCTTAAGCAGACCATGCATTAAGCAATTTTCTTTCTTGCAGCCTCTGCTTGCTGGAAAGAAAATTGCTCGATTCATCCATTAACACATTCACTGTTGATGGGGGAATCTCTATGGCGGAGCTTTTGAATTCTGACAGCGCAAGGTTCTCCAGCTGTCAGAACACAATGATCACTTCTGGCAGTGATTGAATAAGATAAAACCCGACAGATCGAAACTCAGCTGGTTCAGCAGGGACTAGAGAAATGTCAATGTATGGGCAAGCTGGTTGTACTGAAGTCAATCAATTGATCAACTTCAGTACAACCAGCTTGCCCATACTTCGAAATTTGTCTGGTCCCTGCTGAACCGGCTGAGTTTCGATCCATCTATGGCCAGCTTAAGTTCCCCTGCTAAATCCCACCTGTTGAGCCTGCCTGTGCCTGCTTGCACTGCAGTGCGGTTAAAAAAAAATTTGCAGGGGCATTGTCAATGCTGATTGACAAGGTTATAGATTGTAACTCAGCACCTGTCCACACCTAGTTCTGTCCACTGCTTTCAGAATTTTCATCACTACCCCTGTTGCTGAAATCTTCCCACTGTAGGCTGCAGTGTCTAGGAGGGGAACAGCAAAAAAAAGGAAAAAAAATATTATATAATGTAATAAGTTATGAATATTCATAATACACTTATTTTTGTTATGTTAAATAGTTGCAAAAAAAAATTATCTGGCGATTCTATTTCCCAGATCATTATTTTCACTGCTGGCTGACAGCACTCTTCAGATGCTATTAAAATGACTAATCTCCCTCCAGTATTGTCAGCATGCAGAATACTGCTCTGCACATGTGAGGTAATGTGTTTCCAATAACATATCTCTGCACATGCGCCATAGTGCATTTTCCTCTGATAATGCTACTCTGCACATGCTCCATAATTCTCTGGCTCTGCCATGGTGCTGGAAAGAGGTGACATGTGACATCATTTTTCCCCAGCAGCTTTTGCCCTGGAAACTGGAGCAGGAACTTCCACCAGTGATGCAATAGGAGTCTAGATTCACATCCACCCTCACGTGACCACAAATAAAAAGACTAAAATAGAGTATGTAAATGATGACTTTTTTGGATTTGAACCATGTTGTGCTACAAAGCTAATGCTTTAACTATAGGTGGGATGTTTATGGAGATCAACCTATACAACTACTTTAGACCAGAACAGTACAGTATGGATTTACACTGGTTACTACTATAGTTAAAGCAGACCATACATTAAGCAATTGTCTTGATTCCCCCCATCAACGCATTCAAGGAATCCCTCCAGCAAAGCTTTTGTATTCTGATGGCGGGATGTTTCCCAGCTGTCAGAATACAATGATCACTAACAGCGGCTATAGCCGTTAACACTGATCGAATGCATAAAAAACACAACAGACTAGTTGTACTGAAGTCAATCGATAGATCGGTTTCAGTATAACTAGTCTGCCCATACATGAATCAAAATCCGACCGGTTCATCAATATTGATCCACCTATAGTCGGCTTATCATACCACTCTTGAACCTTGCTAATTAATGCAAGAATCAATAAATTAAAACTGTCACAAAGCTGGGAAATTCAAATGGATATACATACTGAAAAGATACACCTTTTTAGGCAGATAAAAAAAGATATGCCCCTAAAGTTACATGCAAGTTTGCCCCTCCCCCCAGTATCTTAAGCCTCCCTACTGGTCCTTTTAATGGGATATCCAGCATCATTATCAAAAGAGAATGGGTGGGACCAGCTTGACTGTCACAGATAAAACAGTCCTGTAAATTTCATTTCATTAGCATATTTTTATTATTTCTCATTGTCTGCAACAACATGATTAGGAAAAATTAGGAATAGATATAAATTATGGTTCTAAAGTCATTTATGTGCTGCTTTATCTTAATATGTCTCCACATGTAATTGGAAGTGGATATATGGGACTACCTGATTGCATATACATTGGACAGTTTAGGGAGGGACCTGACACTTTAAAAATTGTGGTAAAGTATACAGTTGCAAGAAAAAGTATTTGAACCCCTTGGGATTACATGGAGTTTTGCATGAATTGGGCATAAAATGTGCTCTGAACATCATCTAAGTCACAACAATAAAAGAACAGTCTGCTGAACATAATACTACACAAACATTAGATGTTGCCATGGTTTAATTGCACATAACATGTAAACATTCACAGTGCAGGGAGGAAAAAGTATGTGAGGCCCTAGCTTAATGACTTCTCCCAGAGCTAATTGGAGCCAAGAGTGAGCCAACCTTGACTCCATTCAGTGTGATGATATTGGATGCGTTGCTGACAGCTGTCCTGCCCTTAAAAAACACACACCTGTTTTGGGTTTACTGGTTTCAAGAAGCACTGTCTGATGTGAACCATGCCTCACAGAAAAGAGCTCTCAGAAGACCTACGATCAAGAATTGTTGACTTGCATGAAGCTGGAAAGGGTTACAAAATTATCTCCAAAAGCCTTGATGTTCATGTGTCCACGGTAAGACAGACTGTCTACAAATGGAGAAAGTTTAGCACTGTTGCTACTCTCCCTAGGTGTGGTCGTCCTGTAAAAATGACTGCAAGAGCACAGCGCAGAATGCTGCATGAGGTAAAGAAGAATCCCAGAGTGTCAGCTAAAGACCTACAGAAATCTCTGGCACATGCTAACATTTTTGTTGACACATCTACAATAAGGAAAACATTAAACAAGAATGGAATACATGGGAGGACACCACAGAGGAAGACATTGCTGTCCAGAAAGAATATTGCAGCACGTTTGAAGTTTGCAAAAGAGCACCTGGATGTTCTACAGCACTACTGGCAAAATATACTGTGGACAGATGAAACCAAGATTGAGTTGTTTGGGAAGAACACAGAAACACTATGTGTGGAGAAAAAAAAGGCACCGCACACCAACATCAAAACCTCATCCCCACTGTAAAACATGGCGGAGGGAGCATCATGGTTTGGGGCTGCTTTGCTGCCTCAGGGCCTGGACGGATTGTTGTCATTGATGGGAAAATGAATTCCAGAGTTTATCAAGACATTTTGCAGGAAAACGTACGACCATCTGTCCGCCAACTGAAGCTCCGCAGAGGATGGGTGATGCAACAGGACAATGACCCAAAGCATACAAGTAATTCAACAAAACAATGGCTGCAACAGCACAGAATACGCCTTCTGGAGTGGCCCAGTCAGAGTCCTGACCTCAACCCGATTGAAATGCTGTGGCATGACCTTAAGAGAGCGATTCACACCAGACATCCCAAGAATATTGCTACACTGAAACAGTTTTGTGAAGAGGAGTGGTCCATAATTACTCCAGATCGTTGTGCAGGTCTGATCTGCAACTACAGGAAACGTTTGCTTGAGGTTATTGCTGCCAAAGGAGGGTCAACCAGTTATTAAGTCCAAAGGTTCACATACTTTTTCCTCCCTGCACTGTGAATATTTACATGTTATGTGCAATTAAACCATGGCAACATCTAATGTTTGTGTAGTATTATGTTCAGCAGACTGTGTTCTTCTATTGTTGTGACTTAGATGACGTTCAGAGCACACTTTATGCCCAATTCATGCAAAACTCCATGTAATCCCAAGGGGTTCACATACTTTTTCTTGCAACTGTATTTTACAATCAGATGTGGGGGGGGCAAGCAGTCAAATGAGAATTAACCTGTATGAATGGCCAAATCAATTTTTTGGGTTCTGGATTGAGTAAGGAAGGGTTAAAAGTCCTGTCATTTTCTTATTTGCTGTCCGTGTCCCATTGGGCAGATTTCTCTTCACTTCCTGTCCCAGAGAGGCAACAGTATATGAGAGAAAGTCTCTTCCAAATGAGGGGATAGTTGCCACTAGAAAATCTGTTACCAATGAAAAATGTATCCTCACCTACTGTTCTTGTGACAATTAGGGATGAGCCAAATGTACCTGGGTTTAGCTCGAGACGGGTTCAAAAAACACAACTAAAGTTCAGGTATCAAGTCTGAACCCCATTAAAGTCAATATGAGCCTAATGTTAAAACAAACAGAAGTGGAAATTTGATTAGGCAAAGAGAGTGGGATTGTCAAAAAATGCTGGGGGGGGGGGGGGGGGGGGCTGGGTACTGCCCTGTGAAACAGGTACCGAAGGAAAACTTGCCCTCTGGAAGGCTCTATCCCCTTCATGACCAAGCCATTTTTTGCTATTCAGCACTGTGCTACTTTAACTGGCAATTGTGTGGTCATGCAACACTGTACCCAAATGAACTTTTAGCAGCTTTCTTTTAGTGGTATTTGCTCACCACTAAGTTTTTTTGCTATATAAACATAAAAAGACTGAAAACAAATATATACTGTACATTTTCTACTTGCTGCTATAAAACATATCCAATAAAATCAAATTTCTTTATTAATTTAAGCCAAAATGCATTCTACTACATATATTTGGTAAAAAAAATGCTAGTAAGTAAATATTAAGTAGTTTGCTTGAAAGTTATAGCGTCTACAAACTATGGTATATATATTTGAAAATTGATCATTCCTGATGTACTGATGGCCTATCATTTCTTGAGGCCCTTAAAATTAATTTATTCAGCCCTTAAAATTTAGAAGGAGGCACAGTGAATTATTTTTAAATACTGTCACCAGTGCAGTACAGTGTCATCATATGACCGGTGTGGTGGTGGTATGTTAAAAAAAAATATAAAAGGTAATTTTATTTTAATTTTTTATATACTTTCATCAGAGTAGTTCAGCGTTCACTCTGGGGCGGGTGATCAGGGATTTTTTTTTTTTTTTTTTAGACTTTGATTGCTTTTACAGTGATGATCACTGTACCATGAATATTTTGCAGTGTCACAAATGTGTTACATTCATAACAGCTGTGATTACTATTGTGTGTTGTGATTAGCCCACAACTATCACATGGTACTGGGCAACAAAGTGCTGTGTTCATTGGAGCGAGAGTGGCAAGTCAGAGCACATCTGCTAAGCAATGTACAGGTATGTCACTTAGCCTGCTTGTGCCACCTGCTCGCAGTACCTGAACTGTGAGCAGTCCAGAGGTGGTTAAATATTCTGTTCGGCAGAGAGCAGTAATTTTAGTAATGCATTAATTTAAACATTAAAAATGAAAAACTCCTTTAAAATACATGATTGGGGATGCCCTGATCCCACCTTTGAAGTGCCAATCTGTATAATCTATATAACCTATTGCAGCAAAACTGACATGTACAAAGAAAAAATGCAGTTTAAATTGTCAGCAAATGTCATCTCCCAGCAGCTTACTTGGGTTTGGATACAAAGCAGCTGGGGTTTCCCTTTGTCTCTAATAAACCTTTATCCTAGATGAGGGTCTGGTATAGATGTTAGTAGGGGACTCCTGCACAAAACAATTGCATGAGGCTCCCCTAAATATACACACCTGACCCCATCCATGATGAGGGTCTGGTTTGCATGTAAAGGGGACCCCACACAAAAAAAAGTACTGGGTCCCCCTAAATTCTATTCAAGACTCTTCAGAACTTTTTAGGGGGAACCCCATGTCATCGCTGACATGGCCCCACCACTAAAAGTAAGCAAAGGGGTGAGGTCTCCCAGGTGATGTGACCATATGACCATGTAGCCATATTTTCTTAGTGATTCATGCTATTACTTTTTTACATTGCCATGGATTATTGGTCAGTAAATGAATGGACCCGGGTGAGGTCACTGGTTGCTAAGGATACAGCAGGTGCCTGCTTATATATAGCGTTGCACCCTCACCGAATGACCAAAAAGTCCAGTGATTAGACAAAAGTCTGAACAGCCAAAGTTCAGTCCCAACCTGTTTTTGAATAAAACCCTGAGCTCATCCCTAGTGACAACTTAAAATGTCTGATTTTTCTGTCATTTTCTGTTTCAGTCATAATGGTTGTTAGGACGTATAAGGACACATACATACAAATTTTTCCTACTCTGTCCAAAACAAAAAAACATTTTTTGAGTTTTGCAAAAATTGTATTGTCAATGCAATTTAAAACTTTTTGTTGTGAAATTTGCTGCAAATTGCAGATAGTCACAACATGAATGTATGTTTTCCAATCTTACAACTCACAGTGATGTTCATTTGCAATACTAATTATGGTGTCCGTTTATGACACAGAGAATAGCTGTGATTCAGAGGATTGCAGCTATTCTCTGGTTATTCACAGTTTATGACACTCAGGAGATCAGCGGAGAACATGTTCAACCCTTCACTGGAGTTTTGTGTTCTCCCACAAACTAAGGAGCGATAATTTACCTCTGCTTAGTAAACTGATCTTTTACTGTAATCTCGCGAGATTATATTAAAATAAGCCGTTTTCCAGCGTTTGTAGACCGTTCTCCAGCGCTTGTAGACCGTTCTCCCTTCGTTCGGAGAACTGCTTCATAAAAGACATTCACAGGAGAACTGTGTTCTCCGAGAATGCCGGAGAACTGAGCAGCGATCATTTATGGCTGGTTCATCAACGGACACCTATATCTGACTATAATAAAACACTTACCGTATTTTCCGGCGTATAAGACGACTTTTTGACCCTTGAAAATCTTCTCAAAAGTCGGGGGTCGTCTTATACGCCGGTATACGTCAAGGCGGCACTTTTTAGGGGGGCGGCATGGTGCCGCCGCCGCCGCCCCCCCCTTCTGACGGAAGGGACACTAAGTACAGGGGTGGGCAGAGGGCTGCTGTCTCTTACCTGGCTCCCACGTCGATCCAGTCCAGGAAGCGCTGCTCCTTCAGTCACTCCGGCCACTCCCTCACTCCTGCCGCTCAGCTCCACCTCCTCACCGGTGATTGGCTGCCAGAACTGTAGCTCAGGAAAGGCACACAGGCGGCCAATCACAGGCGAGGAGGCGGAGCCGAGCGGACCTGCGAAAATCGAGTGAGGGAGAAGCCGGTAAGTGTGCAGTGCAGAGGTGCTGCTGCAACCACATATGCTGGCTGCAGCAGTACCATACTGGAACAGGAGTCAGCAAGTGTCATTGGTGTCAGTGGGAGGAATAGTGCCCCATCATTGGTGTCACTGATACTGATGATGGGGCATTATTCCTCCCACTGACACCAATGATGGGGCACTATTCCTCTCACTGACACCAACGATGGGGCACTATTCCTCCCACTGACACCAACGATGGGGCACTATTCCTCCCCCCACTGACACCAATGATGGGGCACTATTCCTCCCCCCACTGACACCAACGATGGGGCACTATTCCTCTCCCCACTGACGGGGTACTATTCCTCCCACTGACACCAATGATGGGACGCTATTCCTCCCACTGACACCAATGTTGGGATGCTATTCCTCCCACTGACACCAATGATGGGGCGCTATTCCTCCCACTGACACCAATGATGGGGCGCTATTCCTCCCACTGACACCAATGATGGGGTGCTATTCCTCCCACTGACACCAATGATGGGGCACGATTCCTCCCACGGACACCAATGCTGGGGCACTATTCCTCCCACGGACACCAATGATGGGGTACTATTCTTCCCACTGACACCAATGATGGGGCACGATTCTTCGCTCTGACACCAATGATGGGGCACGATTCCTCGCTCTGACACCAATGATGGGGCACTATTCCTCCCACTGACACTAATGATGGGGCACTATTCTTTACACACTGACACTAATGATGGGGCACCATAATTGGTGTCAATGGGAGGAATAGTCCCTCATCATTGGTGTCAGTGGGAGGAATACTGCACCATCATTGGTATCAGTGGGAGGAATAGTGCCCCATCATTGGTATCAGTAGGAGGAATAGTGCCTCATCATTGGTATCAGTAGGAGGAATAGTGCCCCATCATTGGTATCAGTGGCAGGAATAGTGCCCCATCATTGGTATCAGTGAGAGGAATAGTGCCCCATCATTGGTATCAGTAGGAGGAATAGTGCCTCATCATTGGTGTCAGTGGGAGGAATAGTGCCCCATCATTGGTATCAGTGAGAGGAATAGTGCCCCATCATTGGTATCAGGGGGAGGAATAGTGCCCCATCATTGGTGTCAAAGCGAGGAATTGTGCCCCATCATTGGTGTCAGAGCGAGGAAACGTGCCCCATCATTGGTGTCAGAGCGAAGAATTGTGCCCCATCATTGGAATACCATACCATATTGAAATCAAATCTGATGTTTTTTAATTTTTATTTGGTGTGTGTTGGAAGAGGGGTAGTCTTATACGGCGAGTATAGCCCAAACCCTATATTTTAACAGGAAAAGTAGGGGGTCTTATATGCCCAGTCGTCTTATACGCCGGAAAATACGGTATGCGGTCTATTTCTAAATATTTTACATAGGATTTAAACAACAGGTTCACACATTTTTTGGACTCAATTGGAAAAAAGTGTTAGTCTTCGGTTAAACTTAAGTAAATGTTGAAAACATTTACAAATACACCCTTAAGTAAAAGTCTATTGAAAATTGTTTTTTTTTCTTTTTAAAATGCAGCATGTAGGATCTGGGGCTTTCATTCCAGCTTTACTGCCCAAAGACTCGCTGACCTAGAACAGACATGCAACCACTAAAAGCTGAAAAGTCTGAACCCCTTCTCTGCATGCCTTTCCAAGGTCATTGGTAAGCTAGGTAATAAAGCCTGGTTCAGAATAACAGCCCTAAAGCCTGCATATCTATGCCAGGCCATTAATGGCATTGCCTTTTCTCTTCTTATACCTTAAATGGTACTGGAAAGTACGATTGCTAGTTGCCAATTGTAATGACGATCCAGTGGTTTCAGTTCTTTTTTAGGCAATGACCTAGGCCAAATTAGGATCAGGAGCATTGGCTTTACTCTGAATTTCACATTTCTGTGGTTGCTCCCAATCATTGAAAAGCATTGATGTCAGAGAGCTCCAGACAACTAGCATTGGTAAAAGTTGATCAGCAATGACAGCCCCCATCGCTCTCTCACTGTGGTTTTTCCTTTAACATTTGTAACTTTAGTTTCCAGGAGGTGTTACTAGCAGCATCATACATATTACTGTAGAATGTCTGTCCTAAGCCACCCTCTCTGGCTCTTTTACGAAGCCCACTGTGTTTGTACCTAAGAAAAGGAAAGCCTCTGACTTCTCATGGATAAAAGTGTCTACAAAGAAACTGCTAATGCTGCCCGTGTCAACCAGATCTTCCCTTTTATTGTTTAAATATAATTGACATAAACTGAGTACAGACAACACAGGCATGCTTCCAGACACTTCTTACCACAAAGCCTGTTTATAGTTCAATAAAGGATGAAATCTTTACTTTTGCAAATACATTGCAGCTTAGAGAAAAAAACATATTATATTTAATTATTAATATATTTTCATTATCCAAGACCAAATAAAAAGCCATTTTCCTATGATTTTTGCAATAGAGCTGGGCAGCTAAAACATTTTCTCTCACAAGGAAAAAAACAATGACATTTTTAGCTCAATTCTCTTCCTTGATAAACTGCTGCACATTTTTCTAATGGGTTCATTTCAACATTCATTCATGTGTTTTGACAAAGACATCTGAAAGGCAATTGAAAATCCTATTATTCAGTGCCATACACAGCCAAGATTCACTTCCCAGTGCAGGTCAGAATCCCCGTTGTCTTGTTCATCTTCGTTGTGATTACTTAGGTGCAAATGTTGGTGCTGTCCTACATTGGTTCAGCAGTCAGCCAATCACTTGAGGTTCAGTGAATTTGACCAGGCACTTTTTCCTGTGCACAGAGAACTGTTTTTTGTGTCTTATAATGAATACAGTCTTATTTTTCTGACCATCTCTTTATTTGATTTATGTCACCTTAGGTTGCCCTTGTTTTGCTGCTTATAAAATACACACTGTCAGCGTTAGTGAAAAAATTCACACGTTCTAACAGGGCAGCAGAATATGTTAGAAAGAATGCTTAAGAGAACCTGCTCAATGACTTGGAAAAATCTGGACATGCAGACTGACAAATGATAAATATCAATAATAATCATCATTGTCATCATCAACAACAAAACTGACAAGAGCATTCTCATACATTTAAATTCTTCTCTAGTGTCCTTAAAGTGACCCTGTCACTATAGAAAAGTAACTATAGCAGAATTTAACTGTAAAAAAAAACCTGTAAATAATCTTTTTTTGATGCTTGCTCTGCTGAACTCAACTCCAACTGCATTGTCCACAGGGAAACCAACACTTCCAGGAGTGTCATTCTTTTGGATCCCATAAAGATCTCAAAGGTTCTGACCGCCGGGCCATTATAGAAGACAAATGAAAAGAAAAGACCCACGCTCCCAGCCAAAAAAGTATAAAGACCCAGCAGCTAGTTGTACATTGTGATATATAATATAAATCCAAAATAGAACAAAACATATAGCGATAGGTCACCCAAAATGTGTTTTACCTATATATTACACAAAATGGTATCAAACAAAAATCTATAAGTAATCAATAGCATACCAATATGTGTCTTGCGTCCATCCTCATGCATGTATAAATGATAACCAATGCTCATATGATTAATTGATTATACCACAATAAATAAATTGTGAAATATACTGTGAAACACTGAGTTGTGCAAAAAGACACCACAAATGATTAACATTGCAAAAAAAGAGATAAAAATGTACATTAATAATACAGTAGTGCTAAAAATAAGTTCATAGTCGTAGTGTGAAACACTGACAAGCCTTGGAATATGATCAAGGATCTCCCAATGTACCAAAGTTCCAGTGCTCAAAAGGAAAAGTGCTTATCAATCTACCTATTGTAGGTTTACACTATGGCTGGCATTTTTTTTTTCTTTGGGCATGTACAATAAATTGTGGACTGTGGACTTATTTTTAGCATTATTATGAATGCAAATGTTTTCTCTCTTTTTTTCACTAATAATCTTTAGTCTTTTTGCACAACGCAGTGTATCATAGTATAATTCACTGTATTTCACTAATCATTTATTGTGGTATAATCCTAATAATCACATGAGTATTGGTTATCACTTATACATGATTGAGGATGGTCTCATGACGTATATTGATATAAGACTTGTTATTTATGGATTTGTGTTTGGTGGCAATTTTATTCTGCGTGATATACTGTATATGTAAGACACATTTTGGATGACCTAGCACTGCTTGTTCTGTTCTATTTTCCATTATTGGAGAGGGTATTGATGTGGAGGTCAGCAGGAGGAACCAAAGAAAGCTGCAAAGGACTTCAAAGATCAACATTCTCAAACTTCACATGAAGATTTTTTTTTGTAGGATCAGAGGTACAGTAGGTATGAGAATAATTGAGTATTAACAGTCTTCCCTTGCATATAATCCACAAAGGTCGGCCCTTGTACCATGTTGTCACTTTGAACAATCACAGCAATCACATGTCAGTTGTATACAATGCCTTTCATTCACAGCCATTTATTGTGTAATATTGTGATCTCTGTGACTAATCACAGTGATCACATGGTACAAGGTTCGATCACAGAGACCTGTAACTTGTGATAGCTGTGGCCAATCAAAGCAATCACAATTGTACAAAATAGCACATGAATGGATGCCATTCATTAAAATGGTTGCTTATAACAGTGAAACAGTGTTCTTCACTATAATAAGTAATCATAGTGTAAAAAAAAAAAAGTTTACAAATTGAATTTTTTTTTTTTTTAACATTTTTTTCTTTTTTTTTTTTTAAACACCCTGTCACCAGTCAATGTATGTGATCACTGCCACGCCAGACATATGATGACACTGTACTGCTCTGTATGTTAACATTTTTGAAAAAACAAAAACTAAAATTGTACTTTCATTTTTTCATTTTATAAATTGTGCCAAAAAAAAATACAACTTCAAAAAACTTCCCATGTCAGGCCATCAGTACATCAAGATTGATCAATTTTCAAATATATGTACCATAATTTGTAGACTAGAACTTTGAAACAGATGAAATAATATATACTGATTTGTGTTATGTTTACCAAAGAAATGTAGTAGAATACATTTTGGCCTTACTTTATGAAGAAAGATTATTTATTTGCTAAATGTTATGACAGAAACTACGAAAAAGGTGTTTTTTTTTCATAATGTTCGGTATTTTATTTATATAGCAAAATATAGCAAAAAAGGGAAAAAAAAGTAACAAAAAAATACCACCAAAAGAAAGCTTTATCTGTCTCAAAAAAATTATAAAAAAGTTATTTGGGTACAGTGTTGCATGACTGTGTAATTGTCATTCAAAGTGCAACAATATGACAATTGGTCTGGATAGGAATGGGGTTAGAGTGTCAGGTAATTAAGTGATTAATTAATTACTTTTAACAAAGTGAGACATGAATGCTTATTGGGGAGCAAACATGATCTTTACAATCAGAATTAAAAGGCCACAATTATGAAAAACGTATTTTTAAAAATGAATGCAGGTAATACATACAGTGAAAGAGCTCATCAAAATATAACTCTTATTGCTAAGGATGTGTGAATCTCCATATCTTTTTAGAATACTAGTGATATAATAACAAAAGCAGGTAATACCATTTCTGAGAGCCTTCTAAACATCAATAGAAGGACAGTGTTTAATAACATCATATTGAAAAATGGCTAGGGGCCCTCTTAAGCCATGGGAGCTACTCAGTTGGGTCATTTTTGTGGTTGCAAGGCAGGGGATTAATATTTTTCTGTGAGTGATTGACAGATCTGAGGGAGGAGAGCAGGAAGAAGGAGCGTGCTAATTGGTCACATCCACAGCTGAGAACTTGGCATGGAAGGAGCTTGGAATAGTATGATTGCCAGTTGAAAAGGATAATAGCCGCTAGGAATAATTGCATGTAAAATCCGACAGGCTGGTTGTACCCAGGTCGTTCAACTTGAGTACATTCAGCCTTCCATACATGGTTCGAATCTCAGCTGGTCCATGCTGAACTGGCCACGATACAAACTGTCTATGGCCTGTTAACTTTAGCTTGTTCAATTAAGCTTTAATAAAAACCTAGAAGCCAATAGGTTTATATGCAGAGCTGCACCAGATTTTGCACTCTCCAGTTTTAGTATATCAACCCCTTTGTATGCTAATGAATTGTTACAGCTGTAGTGCAAATTTCTGGAAGAATGCTAAATCCGAGCGTTTTGGTGCTACATTTATTCCAACTGAAGTTACAATTTAATTTTATACCACACAAGAGTAGGGATTATGCGTTACATATATAATGAGCATCCCATTAGATCTAATACTTACATGTGATGTGATTAGTTAATCAGGGCTGATTGCTCAGCTGTGAGCTTTGCTTTATCTATTGAGCACTCACAGATGACAGACCAGAAGAACTTCACATAGTGGCAGAATCCTCTAACCCCTTTTAATATTATAGAGAATATCAATTTTTAATAAAACTTTTCTCTTAAAATATTGGCTTAGCAACGTATGGATTTTCTAGGTTTTATATATTTTAACCTGTACATAATATATTACTGAAACTCTGATCTACATATGGAACATGAGGTTATCTCACATAATATCTAGTGGAAACACTACAAGAAATTCCTATTGTGCTTAGTACGGTTCACTTGCACAGGTCTTTGTAGATTTAATGCTGTTTTTCTGAACCTGTTGGTGTTATTTAGTAACACAAGCTGCAGCAAAATCAAAGAAAAAAATTTGAAGACATTTCTTATAGTATAGTAAAAATCGATAATATGAACGGTAAAATGGCTGTTCTCACAAAAAACACTCTTAAGCTCTAATGGAGATATGAAAAATTCTGTGAACCTGACATGTACAGTATGTATCCCTAAGGAGGATTCTGCCAAGTGCTGGTAATAAAGCTAAATAGTCACCTAACTAGCCGATTTGTAAGGGAAGCTTAGTTTCTAATGGAGGATGTGAAAACTAATGTATTTTTGTTCCTTATAATAAAGCCAGTGTTATGACACCTCTTCTGGACAGCAAAAGAAGACAGGTAATGGAAAACATGTAAGAATTTAAATGCACGAGACCCCGTTATGAACCTTGACCAGTTTCTTTTTTACCTCATAAAATTTAATGTAGGAACAGGACAAAATGCTTGATTTACTAAAGGAGTGAAGGTTGTGCACTTAGTAAATTGAATGTTGGTAGAAATAATTAACTATTCAATCATATGAAAGGGGAGTTAAAAAAAAAGATTTTTCCGAACACTTGATTAGGTATTAGTAATAGTAAGCACAGGTTCACACAGGTGAACTTACAGTTTTCAAAGTAAACATACATTTTGCAATACAGATCAAAATCTCAAACTGAAGTCAACCATCTCGGGCACATTCCATTTGTTTTGAGAGTATCAAGAAGGTACAAACTGACCTCTAGGATTGTATAGCATTTGTTGGGGCTGTCAAGCTACTGTGCAATAAGACATATAGTTCATCTGAAGTATAATATAACGGAGGATTTGTAAGTGATAAAGCATTTTGAAAGATCCAACAGGCAGTGCCTAATGGTCATATAGTGTGCTGTTACAGATACTTAAAGAAGGGTTGTAGTCCAGTGACCTTGAGACAGTAGACCTCTAGATAAAATGGACCATAAAGAATACAGGTAATTTTAGTTGGATGTTTTTAAAGCATGAGCAATTGAATCATAATCATACATGCATTATTAAGGCAACTTTCTCTAGCAACCCCCTACTAAAGTAAGCTAAATTGATTTTTGATGGAGTTTTATGAATGTCATATCACTGAACTAGTCAGTTAAGTGGTTATCTTCAAGCGTACTGTGCATGCGTTAACGGTTTTGTTTTTTTTTCCTTCCAGCATCATCAATAGTAGTTTCACTGTGTGCTTCATACTGCACCTAGGTATTACATCTGATAAACAAACTTTGCAAAAGTTTACATTTACAGCAAATATCCTTTTAAATCCAGACTTTCTTCATATGTTTCAGAAAAAGTAATGACAAATAAAACAAAAAAAGAGCATTATATACTAACAATACTCTCAAGGGTATATTTACACCATAAGAAACAACAACATTGTTTGCTTTTATTACCTATTGCCCACAGGACAGAAAAAAACAACATTGTTTACTGTGTTAGCACAAATTTGTAAGTGCATTTTAAGGAATATGTAAACCCTACATTTGATATTCCTGATATGTGCCTGCAGAAACAAGTACTTGTATGAAAAAGTATCCTATTCTTTGTATTAGTTCCTTTGTGGTGTTCCTGACAGTCCCTCTGCTTTCATTTTCAAAAGGTGACCATGCTAGGCATGAGGGTGCAGCATGGTCAGTGTTCTGTCTGCTCTCCTCTAATGACAAGACTTGTTCTGACACACCCCCTCCTGCACAGGCATTCACTGGGAAGACCAGTGTGCTGCTGTTTCTCATACTCTAGCTCCCTGAACTCCTTATGAGAACAGAGAGTATGTGATCAAGGGGTTAAACAGGTATATATATATATATATATATATATATACATGTTTTAACTTTAATTTCAAATTTAAACTGAATGGGTTGTTTTGCAAGGTGACGGTTCACATATATTGTAGGCATTTTTTTTTCAACCAATAAGTATTTATTGCTTATATCATGGCTACCATAAAGTAACACAACTTAGTGGTACAGTGCAGATCTCAAAGTGCGTACATGTGTTGGTCAATTTTCAAAGTACAAACAGGTATCAGTCAAGTCTCAAAGTACAATAACTTTATCCCTGTACAATGACTTTTGGCATTTCAGTTTTACAAGGCAATCTCTCTGTCCAAACATTGCAAGATTTGTTAAAGAAATCATGTTTTAATGCATTTATGGCTAATAGCTGTTCATACTGTAGGTATAGTTGTTCTGAACTGTGTTTACTACTTTGGAAGGATTTGGTGCCTTGTTGGATTTCCAGTGTCTGAGAACTACAGATCTAGCGGCTAGTAAGGTGTGCGTGACAACCTGTCTAGACAAATTTGTGAGTTTGTCAATACTAATGTTGATTAAGGCCTGTACCGGGCAAGGAGATAACAATATTCCGGTGCATGTGGAGAGGAGTTGTAATATTTGCCTCCAGAAGCTGGTGAGGTGGGTGCAACCCCATAGGATGTGGAGTAGATGATCCACTTGGCCACAGTTACGCCAGCATAGAGGGGAACAGTCAGGGGAGAATTTGGCCATGTGAAAGGGGTATAACGCCATCTATAGTGATTTTCAGTGCCAGTTCCCAGTGGTTAGCACAATGCAATGCTTGAGATATGGATCGAAAGGCAGTTTGCTATTGATTAGGGGTAAATGTAGAGTGGATATCAGTCTCCCATTTCAGCATTGTGCTGGATTTATTAAAGGTGTTTTTAGCTTGTAAAATATTATAAAATAGGGAGATTTCTTTGGTCTTTTGATTATCAGAGTAAAGGTGTAAAAACATTATGTTCTACGGTGAGTGATGAATACTGGAATGGGATGTTTGTTCAGAAAATGTATAATACGAGCACTTGTGAATAGTGTCTTTTTAGTCAGGTTGAATTACCTTTTCAGGTACTCTAATTTCTTAGGGGTATTTTGAATGGGCATGTCTGAGACTTTATAAATGCCTGCGTGTATTAGCGGTTTGGTATTGAGCATATGTATCATAGAATCAAGAACATTTATAGGAAATTACACCATATTAGATATGTCATATTTTGCTGGCATATTGTGGAGATGTCTCCTAGCTAGTAAGAGGGCTTGGGTAATTAAGGGTAGGGGAGCCAGGTACCAGTGTCTCCACATGTCACTTAGAAGGAGTAGATATACAGTAAGTCTCCCGTGGGTGATAGAGCTGATTCAACCTTTACCCATAGTGGTGTTTCCTCTCATGGGAACCAGTGTTTAATTTGTTCGAGCTGTACTGCCCAGTAAAAATCTTTTAAATCTGTTAGATCCTCATCATCTACCAGCCTGTGTTTATTTAGGCAGGAGTATGCGCATCTGGCTCTTTTCCCCTTCCAAAGATACTTCCTGAGAAGACAAGGATGTTAAGTGTTGTGAAGCAATTGTGTAGTAGATAGTGTGTAGAGTGTGTTACTCACCATATAATCATATAATATAATAGTATAAAGGTTCCTTTAAAAATTAGTGTATAATATATATATATATATATATATATATATATATATATATATATATACTGTGCATTGGATTCTAACTTTTTGGTAAAGGATTGAATACAAAAGGAAGAAGCCGTCTGTGCACAACTGTGTCTCTTTTATCAAGTTTGTAAATCCTTATTGTCCTCTAGCAACCATCGTATTCAGCATAGGAATTAAAAAAAGAATGAGAATGGTATAGTAACCCACTAAAATTAAGAATAATGAGTTAATTGTAATTCCTACAATAAATATAAAACAGTTTTTCAACCCAACCTTTTTCAACCAGGGTGCCTAGGTACCCTGTGGTGCCTTTTGGGTTCCTCAGGGGTGCCTTGGAAAAGTACATAAAAATATTTCCCCAAATTGCTCCAAAATTACAAGCCAGCAGGTGAATCAAGCCTGCCTTTTTGTTACAAAAAGTCATAAGTTTTTATTGTGCATCATTACAGCATTGGGCACTGTGCTGGCCAGCTGCTGGCATCCTAACAACCAATGATGTCATTGGTTGATATGGAGGACATTGAGTGCCTGCAAAGCATCCTCGTTTTCCTTTCCCTTGTCCATCATCATCAGCACTAGGGTTATGTTTAGAGATGAGCGAAGAAATGAAAAATTCGATTCGGCTGATTCGGCGAATTCCAGTGTGAAATTCGATTCGATGCGAATTTCTCCGCTACGAAGATGACTTATTTAAAGGGTTTCTAGGCTTCAGAGAGCCTTTAAATTAGTGCAGAACACTGTACCTTTAATTGAAATGCCCTTGGAGATGAGGAAGGAGAAGGAGAAGGAGAAGGATGAGAAGAAGGAGAAGGAGAAGGATGAGAAGAAGGAGAAGGAGAAGGATGAGAAGAAGGAGAAGGATGAGAAGAAGGAGAAGGATGAGAAGAAGGAGAAGGAGAAGGATGAGAAGAAGGAGAAGGAGAAGGATGAGAAGAAGGAGAAGGATGAGAAGAAGGAGAAGGATGAGAAGAAGGAGAAGGATGAGAAGGAGAAGGATGAGAAGGAGAAGGATGAGAAGAAGAAGGCTGAGAATAAGGAGAAGGATGAGAAGAAGGAGAAGGAGAAGGATGAGAAGAAGGAGAAGGATGAGAAGAAGGAGAAGGAGAAGGATGAGAAGAAAGAGAAGGATGAGAAGGAGAAGGATGAGAAGAAGAAGGATGAGAAGAAGAAGGATGAGAAGAAGGAAAAGGATGAGAAGAAGAAGGATGAGAAGAAGGAGAAGGATGAGAAGAAGGAGAATGATGAGAAGAAGGAGAAGGATGATAAGCAGGAGAAGGAAGAGAAGAAGGAGAAGGAGAAGGATGAGAAGAAGGAGAAGGATGAGAAGAAGGAGAAGGATGAGAAGAAGGAGAAGGATGAGAAGAAGGAGAAGGATGAGAAGAAGGAGAAGGAGAAGGATGAGAAGAAGGAGAAGGATGAGAAGAAGAAGGATGAGAAGAAGGATGAGAAGAAGGAGGAGAAGGATGAGAAGAAGAAGGATGAGAAGAAGGAGAAGGATGAGAAGAAGGAGAAGGAAGAGAAGAAGGAGAAGGAGAAGGATGAGAAGGAGAAGGATGAGAAGAAGGAGAAGGATGAGAAGAAGGAGAAGGATGAGAAGAAGGAGAAGGAGAAGGATGAGAAGAAGGAGAAGGATGAGAAGAAGAAGGATGAGAAGAAGGATGAGAAGGATGAGAAGAAGGAGAAGGATGAGAAGAAGGAGAATGATGAGAAGAAGGAGAAGAAGGAGAAGGATGAGAAGAAGGAGAAGGATGAGAAGAAGGAGAAGGATGAGAAGAAGGAGAAGGATGAGAAGAAGGAGAAGGAGAAGGATGAGAAGAAAAAGGATGAGGAGAAGGAGAAGGATGAGAAGAAGGAGAAGGAGAAGGATGAGAAGAAGGAGAAGGATGAGAAGAAGGAGAAGGATGAGAAGAAGGAGAAGGAGAAGGATGAGAAGAAGGAGAAGGAGAAGGATGAGAAGAAGGAGAAGGATGAGAAGAAGGAGAAGGATGAGAAGAAGGAGAAGGATGAGAAGAAGGAGAAGGATGAGAAGAAGGAGAAGGAGAAGGATGAGAAGAAGGAGAAGGATGAGAAGAAGAAGGATGAGAAGAAGGATGAGAAGAAGGAGGAGAAGGATGAGAAGAAGAAGGATGAGAAGAAGGAGAAGGATGAGAAGAAGGAGAAGGAAGAGAAGAAGGAGAAGGAGAAGGATGAGAAGGAGAAGGATGAGAAGAAGGAGAAGGATGAGAAAAAGGAGAAGGATGAGAAGAAGGAGAAGGAGAAGGATGAGAAGAAGGAGAAGGATGAGAAGAAGAAGGATGAGAAGAAGGATGAGAAGGATGAGAAGAAGGAGAAGGATGAGAAGAAGGAGAATGATGAGAAGAAGGAGAAGAAGGAGAAGGATGAGAAGAAGGAGAAGGATGAGAAGAAGGAGAAGGATGAGAAGAAGGAGAAGGATGAGAAGAAGGAGAAGGAGAAGGATGAGAAGAAAAAGGATGAGGAGAAGGAGAAGGATGAGAAGAAGGAGAAGGATGAGAAGGAGAAGGAGAAGGATGAGAAGAAGGAGAAGGAGAAGGATGAGAAGAAGGAGAAGGATGAGAAGAAGGAGAAGGATGAGAAGGAGAAGGAGAAGGATGAGAAGGAGAAGGATGAGAAGAAGGAGAAGGAGAAGGATGAGAAGAAGGAGAAGGAGAAGGATGAGAAGAAGGAGAAGGATGAGAAGAAGGATGAGCAGAAGGAGAAGGATGAGAAGAAGGAGAAGGATGAGAAGAAGGAGAAGGATGAGAAGAAGGATGAGAAGAAGGATGAGAAGAAGGAGAAGGATGAGAAGAAGGACAGTTCTGTGACAGTTTCTGTCTATTTCTGACAGTTCTGGGACATTCACTCCATACAGCGGTTTCAACCGCTGTATGGAGGGAATGTCATAGAACTGTCAGAAATAGACTATTAATGACAGTTCTGGGACTGTCCTTCCATGCAGCGGTTGAAACATTGTATGTATTTGTTTCCATAAATGGATCCATTTATGGAAACAAATACATACAATGTTTCAACCGCTGCATGGAAGGACAGTCCCAGAACTGTCATTAATAGTCTATTTCTGACAGTTCCATGACATTCCCTCCATACAGCGGTTAAAACAGCTGTATGCAGTGAATGTCCCAGAACTGTCATAAATAGTCTATTTCTGATAGATCTGGGACATTCACTCCATACAGCTGTTTTAACCGCTGTATGGAGGGAATGTCATGGAACTGTCAGAAATAGACTATTAATGACAGTTCTGGGACTGTCCTTCCATGCAGCGGTTGAAACATTGTATGTATTTGTTTCCATAAATGGATCCATTTATGGAAACAAATACATACAATGTTTCAACCGCTGCATTGAAGGACAGTCCCAGAACTGTCATTAATAGTCTATTTCTGACAGTTCCATGACATTCCCTCCATACAGCGGTTAAAACAGCTGTATGCAGTGAATGTCCCAGAACTGTCATAAATAGTCTATTTCTGATAGATCTGGGACATTCACTCCATACAGCTGTTTTAACCGCTGTATGGAGGGAATGTCATGGAACTGTCAGAAATAGACTATTAATGACAGTTCTGGGACTGTCCTTCCATGCAGCGGTTGAAACATTGTATGTATTTGTTTCCATAAATGGATCCATTTATGGAAACAAATACATACAATGTTTCAACCGCTGCATTGAAGGACAGTCCCAGAACTGTCATTAATAGTCTATTTCTGACAGTTCCATGACATTCCCTCCATACAGCGGTTAAAACAGCTGTATGCAGTGAATGTCCCAGAACTGTCATAAATAGTCTATTTCTGATAGATCTGGGACATTCACTCCATACAGCTGTTTTAACCGCTGTATGGAGGGAATGTCATGGAACTGTCAGAAATAGACTATTAATGACAGTTCTGGGACTGTCCTTCCATGCAGCGGTTGAAACATTGTATGTATTTGTTTCCATAAATGGATCCATTTATGGAAACAAATACATACAATGTTTCAACCGCTGCATTGAAGGACAGTCCCAGAACTGTCATTAATAGTCTATTTCTGACAGTTCCATGACATTCCCTCCATACAGCGGTTAAAACAGCTGTATGCAGTGAATGTCCCAGAACTGTCATAAATAGTCTATTTCTGATAGATCTGGGACATTCACTCCATACAGCTGTTTTAACCGCTGTATGGAGGGAATGTCATGGAACTGTCAGAAATAGACTATTAATGACAGTTCTGGGACTGTCCTTCCATGCAGCGGTTGAAACATTGTATGTATTTGTTTCCATAAATGGATCCATTTATGGAAACAAATACATACAATGTTTCAACCGCTGCATTGAAGGACAGTCCCAGAACTGTCATTAATAGTCTATTTCTGACAGTTCCATGACATTCCCTCCATACAGCGGTTAAAACAGCTGTATGCAGTGAATGTCCCAGAACTGTCATAAATAGTCTATTTCTGATAGATCTGGGACATTCACTCCATACAGCTGTTTTAACCGCTGTATGGAGGGAATGTCATGGAACTGTCAGAAATAGACTATTAATGACAGTTGTGGGACTGTCCTTCCATACAGCGGTTGAAACATTGTATGTATTTGTTTCCATAAATGGATCCATTTATGGAAACAAATACATACAATGTTTCAACCGCTGCATTGAAGGACAGTCCCAGAACTGTCATTAATAGTCTATTTCTGACAGTTCCATGACATTCCCTCCATACAGCGGTTAAAACAGCTGTATGCAGTGAATGTCCCAGAACTGTCATAAATAGTCTATTTCTGACAGTTTTGGGACATTCACTCCATACAGCGGTTTCCGGCAAAAAGTGTATGTGCAGAGTTCCTCTATTCTGCAGATACACTTAGAGGAGCTCTGCAGATACACTTAGAGGAGCTCTGCACATACACTTTTTTCCGGTTTGGAATTATTCTTATTTTCATCCTACTTCTTCTTCTTCTTCTTCATCCTCATCCTCATCCTCTTCTTCTTCTGAGGATGAGGATGAAGAAGAAGAAGAAGAAGAAGTAGGATGAAAATAAGATTAATTCCAAGCCGGCAAAAAGTGTATGTGCAGAGCTCCTCTAAGTGTATCTGCAGAGCTCCTCTAAGTGTATCTGCAGAATAGAGGAACTCTGCACATACACTTTTTGCCGGCTTGGAATTATTCTTCTTTTCATCCTACTTCTTCTTCTTCTTCTTCTTCATCCTCATCCTCAGAAGAAGAGGATGAGGATGAGGATGAGGATGAGGAAGAAGAAGAAGAATGAAAAGAAGAATAATTCCAAGCCGGCAAAAAGTGTATGTGCAGAGTTCCTCTATTTCTGACAGTTCTCTCACAGCTTCTTCACATGTACAGCGGTTGAAATATCTGTATCCTAAATGGAAACTAATAGATACAAATTGTATCTATTAGTTTCCATTTAGGATACAGATGTTTCAACCGCTGTACATGTGAAGAAGCTGTGAGAGAACTGTCAGAAATAGAGGAACTCTGCACATACACTTTTTGCCGGCTTGGAATTATTCTTCTTTTCATCCTACTTCTTCTTCTTCTTCTTCTTCTTCTTCTTCTTCTTCATCCTCATCCTCATCCTCTTCTTCTGAGGATGAAGAAGAAGAAGAAGTAGGATGAAAAGAAGAATAATTCCAAGCCGGCAAAAAGTGTATGTGCAGAGTTCCTCTATTTCTGACAGTTCTCTCACAACTTCTTCACATGTACAGTGGTTGAAACATCTGTATCCTAAATGTAAACTAATAGATACAATGTTTCAACCGCTAAACATGTGTTCCTTCTGTCAGAGAACTGTCAGAAATAGCGGAGCTCACTGCAGGGACACTTTTGCCGGCTGATCGGGAAATGTTCGATTCGCGCACCCGAAGTAGGCAAAATTTCGGTTTCGACACGAATCGAATATTTCCTGAAATTCGACTCGAATTCCGGTTCGCCTAGTTCGATTCGCTCATCTCTAGTTATGTTAGCTGAGTGATTAAGAAAAATACTAGTCAGTACCAAAGTGTGCAAAGGTATATTGCTGTAAGAGTAAACACCTCTACTGTTGGGTGTCCTATGTGTGTGGATGCTGCTGCATTATGTAAAACTATTCATTTAGTTCTTTACACTTTAGAATGGGGTGCTTCGGAAAAGTGTGCAAAATTTTAAAGAGTCCCTTGAGATTATGCAAATTGTAAAGTGTGCTTTGACTGTCAAAAGGTTGAAAAACACTGTTCTAACCTACCTAATAAAGTTATAGTTATATTTCATATTCTTAGTTCTTAAATGTACTTATTACTTGATGACAGCCCATGCAGGGCAGTAGCAGAATATGGTGGCCCTTACAAGAATGGAATCTATGGGAGATGGCCAGTGATTCTGATTGCTTTAAACATATGGGCTACTACTTTAGGATATACTTCCCTGGTAATTCTACCCCTTTTTTAACAGTTTACAAGAGGGTGGTTATATTTGGCTTGATCTGGAATGTTGTGTAAGGCTTAGGTCAACAACCATATCCTAGTCAGGTTACACTTCCTTGAAGATATAATAAGGTCCTGAGGAAGCAATTTTGTGAAACGTATTGAAACGTATTGACCTTTTCGGCCTGTCATCTTTGAAGTTATGTACTATTTTTTGGAAATCTGTAATAAAGAATTTGTGACTGTAAAATGGGGAATGCATAGCTAAATTTTTAATGGTTATCTTTTTATACACGTTTTGTACATAAAAAGCATGACTTTTTTATTACTTGTGTCATCCCTTGGTACCAGTAAAGTCCTTTGTTCTCCCTGATGGGATTAGATTTTTTTAGATATAGGAGAATATCTTGGCCCCTATGGGCAACCACTGTGAGATAAAACAGTGTATTGACACCCATCTCTAATGATATTACAGAGCTTGTAAGATTTTCTAAGAATCGTAGGTTCTTCATGGATCTAGGTGGCAGCATAAATCTGGGTTGAAAACCATACCTGTTTTTTGGGTGGATGTGGAAGTTCCTTTAGCATGAATTACATGCATTACATTTAACACTACTTTGTTACATGCATTAAATGAGACATAACTATGAGGATTAGCTGTATGGAGTAAAATGCATTCTGTGTAGAGTGGTGTTGACTTTAACATACTGCACAATGCAGAAAAGGGAGCAGTTTGGAGTGTGTACAGCACAATGTACAGAGTTAATACTCTGCTATTCAACCAAATACTGTTAGCACACACTATCATGGCCCCTATACATTCAGCACATATAGTCATCACACCTCATACCCACTTCTGAACTTTTATTAGTAGATCAGCAGGCTGACCATTGTCAGGTTACAGACAGATTTGCATGCACATCCTGGTTAGAATTGTTCATTTTACCTGGGCTTCTCTTTCATAAAGCTGCACCCAGATGTGCATGAAGTGTGCATAGCGGCAGTGGTGGTAAATGCATGCTGGTGCAGTGGCAGCTCATTAGTGTGCCTTGGTGCAGAGGTAGTGAGCATAGAAGCGCATCTCTGTGCCTTTGTGCAGGTGCAGTGAGTGTGAAAGTTTGCCTCAGTGATATGGCAACACCTCTGCTAGCTATCTCCCCACATTAAGGTCAGCTGTCACCCTGAGAGCACCTGGCAGCTGTAACCCAATATTTAGGACACCTCCAGCCATGCATGAGTTGGGGTAATTCCATGTGGCCCCTTCCTAATTTTACCCTCTCACTGGCTGAGGTCCTGGGGAAAGCTTTAGAAGGTGGGGTTTTACTGGATGCTCTTGTGAGAAAAGTTGGGGAACATACAGAATTTTGGTACTGGGTCACTGCCTCCTCCACATGTCAGAGCAGCCCACCAGTTCCCCACTGCTGTGAGCAGCTTGGAGGCTGCACAAATCCAAACTAACATGCTGGGCCACATTTACCATCTGCCACCCTGTAGAAAGGAAGTCAAAAACTAAGATCTAAAAGCGCCTAAACCATAAAGACATGAGAATGACTAGAAGAGTGGTTTGAACTGGAGGATCTGATAATGTTCTGTCACAATAACAGCTTTAAATCAGGTGGCTACTTCAACCGAAGGTGTCTGGGGTGAGCTGTATTGGGATGGCTAGGATTTTACAGAAAAAGTCATCCTTTGTCTCTCTTTCCTTATTCCCTGTGTATAGCTGGAAAGCTCTCCCCAGTGGCAATCATTATGATGGTTAATGACAAGAACACATTGGCTGTAACAGTGAAAGTGTCTTCTATATTAACTATGTGATGAGATAATGTGATATCAATCACGTACTTTGCACATAACATTTTATTGTTAATACACTTGGGACAAGTTAAAGGTATTGATAATTCTTCTGTGTTGTAGTTGAAATTCTAGCACAGTCCTATTCTGTCACATTTAGAGCTGAATAGGACAATACTAGTGCTCTTCTGACAAAATGTCCAGTAATCAACAATCCTGATTATTTCTGCAATATTTGTTTCCTAGTAGGTAATTACAGAGGTGACAGATACAGTCCTCAATTTGCCTCACCCTCAACATTGAACCCAATCCGCTATCCAAAGTGCTTTGACGATACTGATAGGTTCAAAAAGCTAACTGCAGCCATTCAATGGGTTCTTTGTTGGGGAGGAGGACAACTAAATAGAAGGATTTTTCCTATGCTACTTATAGCTCTAAAAGAATGCTCATACATCACAAAATAAAGCCTATCGTAGAAATAAGGGAAGGCACAGCAATTGTACCATATACATCAGAAGCTCAAATTCTACTTTATTTGGTGTACTCAGATCATTTTTCTTTGAGTCACTTACAGTTAAAGTTCAGCATTTAGAGATGCGGTTAGATGTACACAATTTTATTCCTGATAGAAAAAAAAAGCTTAGCAGCCTATCTGTTTTGTTCATAAAGATCTGGGTTTCAAATCGACCTTCACTGACTTAAAAAAGTCAATGTATATTAAAGCTTATCACTATTTGCAAATAACAAATCAAAGCTCTACTAAGCCCTGAGCAAAACTTGCCAATTGACATATTCTGTATATATTCCTACCAAATCATATCTATACGAAGACGTCTCAAATGAACAACATTCAATTGTAGTTCAGACTTTTTTTGCATCTATCAGTTAACAGACCAAACCTGAATCTTTGTATACTTCTTGCTGTTATAAATTACATATAATTTTAGATCAGATAGTTCAGCAGCTGTATTTAATACTTTATTTTAATACTATTCCTAGAATATATTCTTGAATCCTGTTTTACAGATTTGGGACATGAAGGTTGTAGGTGGAATGCCAGCAACAGTCAGAAAAGATTTAGCAGACTGCTTTGACCTTCGAAACGTTCATGGCAGATAAATTGAAATGTGTTTATGACAATATACTTTATAACCAAACACACTGAAAGACCTTTAAAAGTTCTTAAATAAGCCATGTTTTTACTGGTCACCATAAAGTTTTGCCTGTTGTAAGCGTTGCTCCAAAGCTGGTGGCAGTATCCTACTAAGCCCTGATCCACTTCTCCTCCAGAGGATTTCCCCCCTTCCTGACCAGGCCATTTTTTGCGATGCGGCGCAGGGTTACTTTAACTGACAATTGCACGGTCATGCAATACTGCACCTAACTGAAATTTGCGTCCTTTTTTTCCCCACAAATAGAGCTTTTTTTGTGGCATTTGATCGCCTGTGCATTCTTAATTTTTTGCACTATGAACAAAGACTTACAATTTTGAGCAAAAACCAATATTTTTGACATTTTGCTATTAAACACGTCCAGGAAAAAAATTAGAAAAATCAAATTTCGTCATACATTTTAGGCCGAAATTTATTCTGCTACATGTCTTTGCTAAAAAAAAATCCCAATACATGTAAATTAATTGGTTTACATGAAAGTTATAGCGTTTACAATGTATAGATACTGTACATTTTTTTTACTAGTAATGGCGGCAAACAGCGACTTATAGTAGGACTGCGGGACTGTGGTGGACATTCTGACACTGGCGGGAACTGACTTGGTGTCACTGACATCCCCAGTGACACCAATACAGTGATCAGTGCTAATAAAAAGCATGTACACTGTACTAATGGCACTGGGCAGGAAGGGGTCAACATCTGGGGTGATCAAAGAGTTAACTGCATGCTGTGTGCTGTTTCACCACTTGGGATGTGTGTGCTTTACTGTAAGCACACTGCTTTGTATGGCTCTACTATGAGGAGTGTGCAGCATCCAACAGAGGAGAGATTTGTATTGCTTACATACAGGTCTCTCCTCCGTCAGAGATACTCAACGATCACCGGGTGCCAGCGAGTAATCACCGGCTGGGACCTGGTGATTGACAGCCAAGGACATGAATGGCGGTGCGGGTAGGGCATGCACCCCCTACCCGGAACTGCAAGATCAGGTATATATATGCGCACCACTGCCGCCCTGTAGCAGTATTTCTGGTATAGGGTGGAGGGGAAGTAGGTTATGTGGACATGAAAAAAGCCCTAACCTTCATGCACAACACAGTCTGAATCCAAGGAACTCCACAGGAACTCAAGGCATAATTTGAAAACTAATGCAGGTTTATTCTGGCACCACAGGGTTTGCATTATAGCACTGTTTCCTTTAGGGCAGATTAGACTAATTTTCCATATAGACTACTTTTATTTTCATATGACTGAATAATGGACAAATAGTAAAGCATGCTAAGGTTGACCAGCATACGGCCTCAGTGCTACAGTATGTACTCTATGTTCTGTCGACATCAAATTCTGCCCCACCTGAACAACACCACATTCTCCACAGCATTTCTAGCTTGAGCACTTGTATCTACATATTATTTTCACTTTTCCTACATTCTGCCTGTCTATCAACACCAATTTGTCTATTCTGTTCCTTTCTCATACTACCTTTTATCTGCTTTGTTTCACTTCCAACACCCTACTTATTATATTATTCTTATTATTATTATTAATAATCAGAGTATAGCATCAAGTCAATTAAACTCCTGGGATATTGATCTGGTCAGTTAAGTAGCATAGGGGTTTGTTAATCAGTTTCAGCTGCTTTGGTGTTAATGAAATTAACAACCAGGGGTGGACTGACAACTCATGGGGCCCCCGGGCAGTAAGAGATAACGGGGCCCTCTATGCCCCACTTACACTCAAGCCGCACCCACACATAACCCTACCTACAGTTGTGTCCAAAATTATTCAACCCCCAATGCTGTAAAGGGGTTTAGGGACTATAGTGTACATTTGGAATTGTATTCAGAATCAAATCCTACAAGGACGTTGTAACTACCCAAATGCAACTAAAATGACATCAATTGTTTATGTAATACAGTAGTAAATGGTTCTTATGTGGTTTCTTCATTGCCACAATTATTCAACCCCTTAAAGACTACCACTCTGAAGAACAGAGGTTCATACAGGTGCTTTCCATCAGGTATTGAAAACACCTGTGGATGTCACCGAGCAGCAATCAAGCATAATAAGCACCAATTAGGCAGCTTTAAAATGACTGTGATACTCAGCTCCTTCTAGACATTTACTGGTGTGGTTACAAACATGGTGAAGGCAAGAGAATGGTCCAGGAAGACAAGAGAAGAGGTGATTTCTCTTCACAGGAAGGGCAATGGCTATAAGAAGATTGCAAAGATGTTAAACATACCAAGAGACACCTTAGGAAGCATCATTCGCAAATTCAAGGCAAAGGGCACTGTTGAAACGCTACCTGGTCGTGGCAGAAAGAAGATGCTGACTTCGACTGCTGTGCGCTACCTGAAGCGTAGAGTGGAGAGAAGTCCCCGTGTGACTGCTGAGGAACTGAGAAAAGATTTGTCAGATGTGGGTACAGAAGTTTCAGCCCAGACAATAAGACGCACACTGCGTAATGAAGGCCTCCGTGCCAGAACTCCCAGGCGTACCCCCTTGCTGTCTCCAAAGAATAAGAAGAGTCGACTGCAGTATGCCAAAAGCCATGTGGACAAACCACAAAAGTTGTGGGATAGTGTTCTGTGGACTGATGAAACAAAATTAGAACTGTTTGGGCCCATGGATCAACGCTATGTTTGGAGGAGGAAGAACAAGGCCTATGATGAAAAGAACACCTTGCCTACTGTGAAGCATGGTGGAGGGTCAATCATGCTTTGGGGCTGTTTTGCTTCTGCAGGTACAGGGAAGCTTCAGCGTGTGCAAGGTACCATGAATTCTCTTCAGTACCAGGAGATATTGGATGGAAACGTGATGCAGTCCGTCACACACCTGAGGCTTGGGAGACGTTGGACCTTTCAACAGGACAATGATCCCAAGCATACCTCCAAGTCCACTAGAGCATGGTTGCAGAGGAAAGGCTGGAACATTTTGGAGTGGCCATCGCAGTCACCAGACTTAAATCCGATTGAGAACCTCTGGTGGGACTTAAAGAAAGCAGTTGCAGTGCGCAAGCCTAAGAATGTGACTGAACTGGAGGCCTTTGCCCATGAAGAATGGGCGAAGATACCCGTAGATCGCTGCAAGACACTTGTGTCAAGCTATGCTTCACGTTTAAAAGCTGTTATAACTGTAAAAGGATGCTGTACTAAGTACTAAGATTGAATGTCACTTGGGGGTTGAATAAAACTGATAATGCTGTGAGCACAGAAAAGACATTTGTGGTTATTTCATTATAACTGTTATGTTATATTTGTCTGACCTACAAGTGCCTCTTTAATGTAAATGTAAGCAAGATGACTGAATGATCAAAAGCAATGTCAAACTGGCCAAAACACTCAATTTCAGTGGGGGTTGAATAATTTTGGACACAACTGTACATATTGCAACTCAGCTGCATAGAAGGGGCATTTACATATTTACTGCAGCAAACACTGCATGAATGTTCCCGTCTTCTTTCCGTAGAAGCCACTGGGCACTTTCAGGTTTAAAGATGGCTGCCATGTGGGGGAAGTGAAAGAGAGAGGGGAGTGAGAGGGTGAAAAAGAGGAGGGGGGAAAGAGAGAGAGAGAGAGGGGAAGGGATGAGAGCGGAGGGGTGTGTTTTAAATTGCACTAAAAATTGGGCATGGCTTAAAAGGGGTGTAGTTAAATAGTGTCTAAGATGACTTATATAGTGCAGAATGAGGTAATGTTAACTAGGGAATGTACAGTGCGGAGTGTATGACAGTGGGTAGTATGTACAGGGAGAGGAGTGCGGAGTGTATGGTGGTGGGTAGTACGTGTAGGATGGTGTCAGTAGATGGTGTCAGTAGTTCTTCATTTATATTATTTTATTTTTTTTTTACAATTTTATGATTTTTTTTACAAATTAATGTTTTATTATTTTTATCATTTATTTTCAAAATGCTTTTGGGTGGCCAGTGGATGTGTCAGTAGAGCAATGGCGTGGGTGTCAGATTTTTTAAATTTTTATTATCTATTTTTTTAATTATGTTTTACAATTTATTTCTGTATTATTTTTTTCACAATGATTTTGTGGGGGCAGTTGACAGTGTCAGTAGGGAGTGAACAGGGAGCACTAGTATATGTTGGGTTATCATTAGATTGGGATGAATAAACAGAACCTGTACCCCCTTATATCGAAAGGAAGGGAATGGATGGAGGGAAGGAAGAAAGAAAAGGGAGGGAATGGATGGAGGAAAGAAGGGGAGGGAAGGAAGGAGGGGTGGGAGGAAAGAATGAAGGGAGGGGATGGAGGAAGGAAGGGAAGGAAGAAAAGGGAGGGAGAGAATGAATGGAGGAAGGAAGGAATGAAGGAAAGAAAGAAAATGGATGGAGGAAGGAATGAAGGAAAAGGAAGGAAGGGGAGGGAGGAAGGTATAAAAAGAGAGAGGGAATGAAGAAAGAGGAGGGAAGGAAAGACGGGTGGGAGGAAAGAATGAAGGGAGAAGAAGGAGGAAGGGAGGGAAAGAAGAAAAGGGAGGGAGGAAATGGATGGAGGAAGGAAGGAAAGAAAATGGATGGAGGAAGGAATGAAGGAAAAGGAGAGAAGGGAGGAAGTTAGGAAGGGAGGGAGGGAGGAAATTAATGGAGGAAGGAAGGAAGGAAGAACAGGGAGGGAATAGATGGAGGGATGAAGAAAGGGGAGGGAAGGAAGGAAAAGGAGGGAGGGAAAGGAGGGAGGGAATGGATGGAGGAATGAAGGAAGGGGAGGGAAGGAAGGAAGGGGAGGGAAGGAAGGAGGGGTGGGAGGAAGGAAGGGAAGGAAGAAAAGGGAGGGAGGGAATGGATGGAGAAAGGAAGGAATGAAGGAAGGAAAGACAATGGATGGACGAAGTAATGAAGGTAAAGGAGGGAAGGGAGGAATGAAGAAAGGAAGGAAGAAAAGGGAGGGACTAGATGGAGGGAAGGAAGGAAGGAAATGGATGGAGGAAGGAATGAAGGAAAGGGAGGGAAGGAAGGAGGGGAGAGAGGGAGGAAGGAAATGAAAGGAGGGGAGAGAGGAAAGAATGAAGGGAGGGGATGGAGGAGGGAAGGAATGAAGGGAGGGAGGAAGGGAGAAAGGAAGGAATGATTGAAGGATGAGGAGGGAGGGAATGAAAAAATGAAGGGAGGGGATAGAGGAAGGAATGAAGGTCAGGAAGAAAAGGGAGGAAGGAAGGAAGGAAGGAAGGAAATGGATGGAGGAAGGAATGAAGGAAGGGGAGGGAGGAAGGAAGAAAAAGGAGGGAGGAAATGGAGGAAGGAAGGGGATGGAGGAAGGAAGAAAAGAGAGGGAGGGAATGGAGGAAGAAAGGAAGGTAAGAAAAGGGAGGGAGGGAATGGATAAAGGAAGGAATGAAGGAGAGGGAAAGAATGAAAGAAGGAAGGAAGGAAGGGAGGAAGGAAGGAAGGAAATGGGATGGAGAGGAGAGGGATGAAAAAATGAAGGGAGGGGATGGAGGAAGGAAGAAAAGGGATGGAGGGAATGGATGGAGGAAGGAAGGAATGGATAGAGGAAGGGATGAAGGAAGGAAGGAATGAAGGAAGGAAGAAGGGGAGGGAGGACAGAAGGAAGAAAAGGAAATAAATAGAGAAAGGAAGAGAAGGGAAGGGAAAGGAGAAAAGGGAGGGAGGGAATTGATGGAGGAAGGAAGGAAATGGATGAAAGAAGGAAGGAAGGAGGGGAGGGAGGAAGGAAGGATATGAAAGGAGGGGAGGGAGGAAAGAATTAAGGGAGGGGAGGAAGGAAGGAAGGAAGGAAGGAAGGAAGGAAGGAAGGGAGGGAGGAAGTGAGAAAGGAAGAATTGAAGGAAGGGGAGGGAAGGGGGAAAGAAGGAAGGAATGATTGAAAGACGAGGAGAAGGGTAAGGAAAAAATGAAGGAATGGGATAGAGGAAGGAATAAAGGTAAGGAAGAAAAGGGAGGAAGGAAGGAAAGAAGAAAATGGATGGAGGAAGGAATGAAGGAAGGGGAGAGAAGGAAGAAGGGAGTAAGTATGGAAAGAAGGGGAGGGAGAGCAAAAAGAAGGAAGGGAGAGAGGGAGGGAGGGAAAGAAGGAAAAAATGAAGGGAGGGGATGGAGGAAAGAAGAAAAGGGAGGAAGGGAATGGATGGAGGAAGGAAGGAAATGGATGGAGGAAGGAATGAAGGAAGGGGAGGAAAGGAAGGGAGGAAGGAAGAAAAGGGAGGAAGGGAATAGATGAAAGAAGGAAGGAAGGAAAGAAGGGAGGGAAAGAAGGAAGGAAGAAAAGGGAGACAAGAAATGGATGGAGGAAGGAAGGAATGAAGGAAGGAAGAAGGAAGGAAAGGAAGGGGAGAGAGGGAGAGGGAGGGAGGGGGAGAGGGGGGAGGGAGAGAGAGGGGGAGAGAGGTAGAGGGAGTAGTATATATATATATATATATATATATTTTTATTTTTTTTTTTATTTGTATGTATTTTTTTAAACAAAACCTCCTGTTTTGGGCTACAGTTCTTTACGAGTCACTGATCTTCTACAAGTATGCAACAAGATCAAAGAAAAGATGCACCAGCCTAGTGCATTATCAATAAACATCATTTATTAGAATATATGATAAGTGATTATTGTCACAAACCAATAGAAAATAAAGATTCATCACAAATATCTGAATGAAGGACAGCCAGAACCACTATTTTGCAAAGTAGATAGAATAGGGAGAGATTTCAGGAAAGCAGTTAGTAATAGGTAAAGCTTCCTGACAATTAGGGACAGGTTAGTGATTTGCAATCTCCTAAGAATCCTATCTTTGGAACTGGACCTGCCAGGCTGCACTTCTCCCTGTGAAACAGACGCTGTTGGTGCATCTCTTACTGCTGCATCTCTGCATGTGAACTCAATCGTGAGTGTTTTCCCTGGAGGCGCTCTCCCACATAGGATGTTTGTAGTTTGACATTCTCTTCAATACAAGCTTTACGTTTTATTACTACTGGATTGTTTGTCCTAACTGCTGCCGCAACACACTGCACCTACCCACAGGAAGAACTCTTTATTTGGACATTTGTTATGAGTCAGTATCTCAAAAGAACTGAAGCCACTAGATCAACTTTAAAAAGGCAATTTTAGGAGAGGCTGGAAGAATATGTATTTCTCTCGGGCCTGCCTTAATGAAATGGTAAAGCACAAACAATTTAAGTAGTCAAATTAAAATCAAATTTCACAACAGTACTTTATTTCATCATGTTATATTTTAAAAATAGTAAGGATCTGGGGCAGAAATATTGATTACATCCAGATTTTGAAACTTCAAACTGCTTTTGTGTGTTTCATGTGCCTTTGGGAGATTATTAAAAACATGATTCATTCAGCGGAAATGTTATCAGAACATAAAAACTGCCTTTGGTCAAACAAAGAAATCCAATAACCAAATGTGCAGTACAGTAGTACCTTACAAGTCAGCAGTCTGTAATATTTACACTAGCTGCATCCATAGCTGTTTTAACATGCATTTGCTTACAGGGATCAAGCATTTTGTTTATTATATGATAGTTTCACGTGGAAGCCTGCATATAAAAGCAAACACAAAGAACCTCCCAGGAAGGAATGTATTGCAAATCACTTGTTATCTCTGTCGGAGATCTGCTGCTACTGAATTCTCAATCACTTTTTATGCATCTAACTAAACAAAGCTGAAAGAATTGAAACAATGCTGTGTACTGCTTTAATAACCAAAAATTAACTAAGCATCAGCTTTCCAATTTATAGTTCTGTAAAAGACAAAGATATAATTTCTAGTAGTTACAATGCAATTTACTTAGCTAAAATACTTCAACTATGCTTTTTATCCTAACATTTAGAAATGCCATCAAAGTTCCAGCACAGAAGTAAACCAAATTTTTTTTCCCTATTTTGCACTTGTTTAATTTAGTTGTAATCCATATCTTTGCTTTTCACACACTGTTGGTTTTTTTATGCTAACATAAAGACTGAATAAAAAGATAAAATAAGACATCTTCAGTTACTAGTAAAGTGTTGCTAGGTTCCTATCAGTAATTCCATTTGCAGGAGGGCAGCTGTGGCCAGAGGGATCTCTGGGTTATCTGAGGCTGCACCCTGGCCAGATGATCATTACAATTCACTTCACTTGTAACTGGAATACTGTCAGAATATTCATTCCAGTATCCACACCTTAAGGCTCAGTGAAAATGCTCACTAGGTCTGAACTTGCCTTCCCTGTAAAGTGGTTCTGTTTTCTCTCATACTGTCACACTGCAGCACAATTTTTCCTCTGCACATTACTTGACATTTCAGGTTTTGGAGTTACCATTAGAAAATACAGACTTATTTAAAGATCCAAGTATAAAAGTTTATTTGTGCTTAACAAAGGTAAAATCAGAGCCAGGGTTATCTTAATTTGAAAGATCAGGTATAATTAGGAAAATAATCCACTCCAGTGGGTAGACAACCAAAGCTGCTACCAGGCGTTGTTAACCACTTGCCCTCTGGAAGATTGACCCCCCTTCATGACCAGGTTTTTTTTTCTACTACATGGCACTGGGCTACTTGAACTTTTTTTTTGCGCTATAAACAAAAAAAAAAGAACAAACATTTTGAGGAAAAAAACCCTAGTTTTTACTTTTTGTTATAAAACATATCCAATAAAATTTAAAAAAAATTTAATTGCTTCATAAATTTAGGCCAAAGGGTATTCTGCGAAATGTCTTTGGAAAAAAAATCCCAATATGTGAATATTAATTGGTTTATGTGAAAGTTATAGTATCTACAAATGACAGTATATATACTGGAATGTTTTTTTTATACTAGTAATGGCAAAGATCAGCGACATATAGTGGAACTGCAAAAGTACAGATGGCAATCTGACACTGGCTAACTGACACTGACATCATCAGTGACACTAATACAGTGATTAGTGCTAATAAAATGCACTAACACTGTAGTAATGCCTCTACTCAGCCTGATGCCTCTACTCAGCCTGAAGCCTCTACTCAGCCTGAAGCCTCTACTCAGCCTGAAGCCTCTAATCAGCCTGAAGCCTCTACTAAGCCGGATGCTTCTACCCAGCATAATGAACTGATCCAGCCTGATGAT
The DNA here is from genome assembly GCF_062004578.1 of Staurois parvus. NCBI lineage: Eukaryota > Metazoa > Chordata > Amphibia > Anura > Ranidae > Staurois > Staurois parvus. The sequence goes on along the minus strand of NW_028318492.1, from coordinate 7,410,730 downwards.
CCTATTAGGTCAGTTGACTCGATGCCCGCTGTTGATCCAGATGATCCGGTACCTGATCCGGTGCCCGCTGTCGTGCCAATTGACTCAGAGCCCGCTGTCGTACCTGGTGACTCGGTGCCCACGACAGGCATCGGGCCCCCAGGCGGGGTGACAGGCATCGGGCCCCCAGGTGGAGCAACAGGTCTCGGGCCCCCAGGCGGAGCGGCGGGCACCGAGTCACCAGGCACGACAGTGGGCACCGAGTCGTCTGGCAAGACTGCGGGCACCGAGTCGTCTGGCAAGACTGCGGGCACCGAGTCAACTGGCGGAACAGCGGGCATCGAGTCAACTGGTGGAACTGCGGGCACCGAGTCGTCTGGCAAGACTGTGGGCACCGAGTCGTCTGAGTAAAGGCTTCAGGCTGAGTAGAGGCTTCAGGCTGAGTAGAGGCTTCAGGCTGAGTAGAGGCATCAGGCTGAGTAGAGGCATCAGGCTGAAGAGAGGCATCAGGCTGAGTACAGGCATCAGGCTGAAGAGAGGCATCAGGCTGAAGAGAGGCATCAGGCTGAACCACGGAAGGCAGGTTCTCAGACAGCAGGCTCACCGGTTTGGATACTGGCAGGATGGTATTGGTTGGAAAGAATTTTCGCTTTTTTCTGGTTTTAACTACTGGGGCACTGCAAGTAAACGCAGGTCTGCAAATGAATGGAGCAGCTGGAGACAGAGAAGAGCTGGAGGATGGAACAGGGGAAGGAACAGTCGCTACAGAGGGCTTCTTTACAGGGTTAAAGGCAGGATAGGTGCAGCGAGTGGGAACAGGGTACTGACATGCGGTAGATAGCCAAGTATACTGGGCTGTAACTAAAGGAGCTGTTGGGAATACAGGAGTAGAGCTTTGAGGAGATAGATTAGAAGCAGGACTGGGTCTTTGTAAGCTGACTGAGGCTGGGTGTAACAAATCTGTCCATGTCTGCAGTATGGGTTGAACAAAGCTGAGCTTACATAAAGCCTGTCTGACCAAAGACTGCACTGCGTTTATACAATCTCTTAGTACCTGTGGTGAACATGTGGAATAACGCTCCAGAAAGTAACCCACATCATCCTCTAATAACCATACCAGGGACTCTACCTTGTCTGCACTAAATGGTGGCAAAAATTCATCCCTGCATTCGGGGGTACCAGATGAAACCAACTCAGCACAAACCTCAATCAATGGCTGCACCTCAGAGAACTCTGTGCCCTGATCTACTAGAACATGAGCGAGCCGTATACATTCTAGCAGTTCATCCCGGGGATACTCCTTCAGAGTTTGATAAGCATACTCCCTGTCATCAAACACTAGCAGATATAAATACGCAACCTCATCCAGATCCATCCTTCCCATCAACAAACCAAGATGGCTTCCCAGCCACTTCTGGTCAGGATTGGCCTTGGTGTAATGTCAGGGCTCCCGGGTATGACCAGAGGTGTGTGACTGACGCAGGGAAACGCAGACTTCAGATAAGTTATAAACAATTTATTAACACTAACAATACAAACATAAACGCAGTGCAATACTAAAACATAACACAGTGCAAATGAACCAAACCAAACCACCCACAGATAACAGTACATACAGTGCAAGCGTTGTCAGGCAGGCCGGGTCAATATCAATCGGGCAGGTAGGTACAGGGGGAGCAAGCGGAGAATAGTCAGGTCACGAGCAGGGTACAGCAACTAACAGGCAGGTAGGTACAGGGGGTCAGGCAGAGAATGGTCGGGGTCACAAGCCAGGGATCAGAACAGGAGAAGTCAGCAGAGGTCAGAATCAAGCCGAGTCAGCAACAAGACAGGAGCAGGATGCAGGAACAAGATACAGGGCCCAGGAAAAACACAACACCAAGGCAGAGTCTGAAGGTCTGAATGTCCCTTAAATACACCAGTATAATTAGTTCCAGGTGTTTGACTGGCTGCAAGGTTGAGTCTCTGATTGCTGGGAGCACCCGCTGGCCAGCCCTGGTACTGCAGCTCACAAGGCAGGTGAGTCCCACTATTTGCTGGCCAGTCCATTCCTGACACCATTTTCTTGTGTAGCTACATTCAAAGAGTCCTTGTCTATGAAAGTGCACCTTTAGGTGCACCCTGAAAACCCATCTCTTCAGGGAAGCCTACCCCGCCCTCACCTAACAGCCGATCTCCTCCACTCCTCCTACCACTCCATCCCCCACAGCCACTTCCTCCTGTACCACTATCCCCTTACTCCTAGATTGTAAGCTCCAAAGAGCAGGGCCCTCGAACCCCTCGTGTATTGTATTGTTACCAGGGGCGGACTGACCAGTTGGAAACTCGGGAGCTGCCCGAGGGCCCGGGGTCAGTAGGGGGCCCCATGAGATGCCCCTGGTACCTTTTTCATAGGCTTTTTTGAGTTTGGGCAAGGACACAGGAGCCCCATGATTCCCGGGGGCCCCATGAGTTGTTGGTCCGCCCTTGATTGTTACTGTATTGTCTCATGTACTGTCCCCTAATACAATGTACAGCGCTGAGCAAACATTTTTGGCGCTATATAAATACTGTATAGTAATAATAATAATAATAATATTCTTTCCCATTCCTTGTTTGTGAAAGTCTGATTACTAGAGTTTTATTTAAACAAAGTGTTGTGGTTTCTTTGGTTTGTTTTACACATAATTGTAGGGCACTTGTACCACAGCCCCATACACTTAAATAGGTCTTGGTTCAGTGATGGTACGGCACACTGAATGGGACATGCTGTTTAATTTTGAGGCTTGGTTTTGGCATCCAAATTCTTTGAAGTTCAAAGAACCCTGCTCAAACCAATCCCAGGGCATTTCAGCTCATTCCTACTTCTCAGGCTTCCCTTCTTCAGCAATAATAGATCTGCACTTTCTGTTGCTACTCTACACCACTGTTGCTGCCATCTTCTCCAGCACCTCTTTTTTTTTTATCTTTCTACAGTCATTGGGTGGTAGTGGTACAGAGAACACTAGAACTATTCCAACACTTGGCTTCACTCTTAAGCTGGCCATACAATATACCATTTTTTTTTATAATTTAAATATTTATTAATTTTTCATATTATTACAAAAATTCCATAAAAAGAGACACAATACATGTAAGTAGTCTTAACATTTCTACTTTACCCCTTCTAATAACTCTTTTCTTTCCCTCCCCTCTCCCACCCATTCCCATCCCCCTCCCCCTCCCTCCCCTCTGCAAGTTCTCCGATCTCACGAGGCCCAATCACTTTGAATAACTTCCTAATTTAAAATTTTCTATATTTCTCTTTCACTTCTGATTTTTCCCATTTTTCCCATCTCGAATAGTATGTTCCCAGCCTATCTTCCTGCATATAGTAAGATTTTTCCATTCTACTACTCTGATTTACTCTGTTGATCCAGTCTTCCTCCTTCGGCACCTCTGTTTTCTGCCAGAACTTGGGTATCAACCCTTTTGCAGCGTTTAAATAATACCATACGCCTGATTCTTTATATTTATTTACTGTTATCTCAACGTTATGTAGGAGACACATCGTTGGGTCTAACCCTATGTCATTTCCAGTTATTATTTCTATCAATTTGACTATTGTTTTCCAAAAGGCCTGAATTTTCGGACATTGCCACCACATGTGAAACACCGTGCCTATCTCTCCACATCCTCTCCAACACATTTTTGAATTCTCCCCACTCATCTTGTGCTCAATACTCGGTGTAATGTGCCATCGTGTCAAACACTTATAATTAACCTCCACTTCTCTCATACTAACGTTCTCGTGTATCAATCTAAATATCTTTTTCTGTTGATCCTCATCTAACACCACCTCCATATCTCTTTCCCACTTCGTTATAAAAATTAACTTTGTGTCTGTGTCTAATTCTGTGAGTATTCTATAAATTTTGGCAATACCATGTTTCCCATCTCTACGTGTTTCTAACAACCTTTCAAACATATTCCACTCCTTTTTTAATCTCAAGGGTTTTGGTAGTTTCCCAATAAAACATTTTAGTTGATGGTATTTCCACTCATCTATTCTAATAAAAATGTCTCCCTTCTTCTCTTTTAATTCTTTAAATGATCTCAGTTCCCCCTCTACCAGTACATCTCTCAGTTGGACATCTTCCCTCTCAAACCATCTCCCTGACATCTCGTCCTTTCCTGGGGGGAAATAATCAGTATTTGCAAGAGGCATTAATATAGAGTTGAATTCCCATTTCGTATTTTTGTGTAAGTTATCCCATACCCTTAAAACATTTAAAGTGTAGATACTTGTGTTTTCATTAATTTTTCTAAAATGTGCTGGAATCCATATCATCTTACTCAAACTAATCCCACTCAGTTCATTTTCAATTTTTACCCAACTCTTCCCCTTATGGTTAAATGTCTAATCATAAATTCTTGCTAAAATTACTGCTTTATAGTATCTCTTGACATCGGGTAGTCCCATTCCCCCTTTTTCTTTAGTCCTACTCAATATTTCGTATGATATTCTTGGTTTTTTATTCCTCCAAATATATCTTGTTAACATTTTTTTTATTATCTTGAAAAAAGCCTCTGGGAGTTTGATCGGAACCATTTGGAATCTATACAGTATTTTAGGTATGATTAACATTTTAACTAGGTTTATACGTCCTATCCATGATGGGTTTCCTCCTAATATTTTCAATTCTTCCTTAGTCTCATTTATCAAGGAAATATAGTTTAATCTATACAGTTGTTTATAAGAGATAGCGAGTTTTATTCCTAGGTATTTTAGATCTTTTTCTCTCCATATAAAGGGGAATTCTTTTTGTAACTTTTCCTTTTCACTCTTTAATATATTGATGTTCAGGATCTCTGTTTTTGTTGGATTAATTTTTAAATTTGATAGTTCCCCATATTCTTTCAACAACTTCATTATATTTGGTAATGTTATTCGGGGGTTGCCTACATAGAACAATAGGTCATCCGCATAGGCCGCTACTTTGTGTTCTATATTTTCGATCTGGATTCCCTTTACCGCACCACTATTCCTTATCATTGACAACAGGGGTTCCAATGACAAAACATATAGCAGGGGGGACAGAAGACAGCCCTGTCTTGTTCCATTGGACATCCCTATGGATTCCGATCTCTCTCCATTTACCGTAATAATTGCGGTGGGTTCCCTGTATAATTTACCTATCCACTCACGCATTCTCTCTCCTATCCCCAACACTTCTAAGTTGTCCATCATGAAGCCCCAGTCCACTCTATCGAACGCCTTTTCGGCATCAATCGACAACAGCACCACCGGGGCTTTCCCTTTTCTACTTTTCTGGGTTAGCATCAGAGTTCTCAGCCCGTTGTCCCTACCCTCTCTCCCTGGGACAAAGCCCACCTGGTCTCCATGGATCCATTCTGGCATTAGATCTTTCAGCCTATTTGCTAGAACCTTTGCGTACAACTTAGTATCGGTGTTCAATAATGAAATTGGTCTATAGCTGGAGCACTGAGAGGGGTCTTTTCCTTCCTTATGAATGAGTACAACATGGGCCTGAAGAGATTCTCTTCTACCCTCCATCCCTCCTCCCAAATCGTTCATATACTTCTTTAGCTTAGGTAACAATATTTCACTAAATTTTTTATAGTAATTAACTGTGTACCCATCCGGTCCTGGGCTTTTTCCACCCCCCGTACTTCTTAGTGCTGCTTTTATTTCATCCTGGAAAATTTCCGCATCTAGGGAGTTCAGTTGTACTTCACTTAACTTTGGTAATCCTGCGTTTTTTAAATAGGTCTTCCTTTTTTCTTTGATATCCTCTCCATTTTCTTTTGACGAGCTTTGGGGGCTAATATTATACAACTTTCTATAGTACTCCGTAAACACTTTAATAATCTCTTTAGTTGAGTAAACCAACTCCCCCTTAGGATTTTTTATCTTTTCTATATAATTTCTATTTTTCTTTTTATTCAGAGCTCTCATTAAGAATTTTCCTGGTCTATCTCCCCATCTATATCTTTCACTTAATACCTTATTATATACTCTTCTCCTCTCCTCTTCCATCAATCTCTCTAGCTCATCTTTTTTATCCATTAACTTCTGTTTTGTTTCTCTTGTTATTTTCTTCTTTTGTATCTGCTCCAAGTCCATGATTTCTTTTAGGAGCCCACTGACCCTCTCTCTTATTTCTCTTTTCTTCCTTGCTCCCATCGCGATCAGGATTCCTCTTATATATACCTTGTGACTTTCCCATACTGTAGCTGTCGATACTTCCCCTGTCTCATTCTCCTTAAAATATACCTTAATCTCTTCCCCAATCTTCTGAGCTATATCCTCGTCCATAAGAAGGGCCTCATTTAGCCTCCATCCTAGGCCTCCCGTCCACCGTCTCCCCCATCCCATTTTCATTATGAAAGGGGCATGATCCGAGAATGTACTCATCTCTATTTCTATTTTAACCAACAGTTCTATGAGTTGATGATCTATTAGGATATAGTCCAGTCTCGAGTATATCTCATGTGCATTGGAGAAGAAGGTATAGTCTCTGTCTTTCATATGCATTATTCTCCAGGTGTCCACCAGTTGGTACTCGTGGATCGCTTTTTTCAAAGCTCTCAGAGACCTACCACCTTCTCTCTGCACAGGGGAGGTTGCATCTTTTTGTGGGTCCATGCAGAGATTTAAATCTCCTGCTACTATCAAACGCCCTTTTTTAAAGTCTATCAATTTTTTCAACAGACCCTTCAAATAGATCTCCGGCTTTTTGTTGGGGCAATATATATTGGCTAACGTGCACTCGATTCCCTGTAATTTACCTTTCAAGAACAGGAATCTCCCCTCCGGATCGGTCTTTCTATCCTCCAACTCAAATCTCATGTTCTTTGCCAACCCTATTGCCACCCCTTTTGCTCTTTTAATTGGAGAGTCAGCGTAATACCATGTTGGATAATATTTGGATTTTAATTTCACATTTGACTCTATCTCAAAATGTGTTTCCTGTAAGAATACCACTGATGTTGCCCTATGGTGTAACTCTTTAAACAACTCTTTTCCCAGGGCAGTTCAACCCGTTCACATTATATGTTATAAACTGTATTTCTTCCATCCTTCTTAATTCTGTCTATCTCTCCTCTAACTCGCCTCCTCCTCTTAGGCCCTACTATCTTGCAGAATATTAGCCCAACCTCCCCTCCCCCCGCTCTCTCCCACCCAGCCCCCCTCGCCCACCACCGCCCCCCAATCCCCATCTCACCCCCCACCTCCGCCCCCCCTTTCTTATTTTTCCCCTACCCATTTTTAGGCTTATAACCTGCCTACAAATCATTTGTGGATCCAGTTCCATGATTGATTTAAAATTTTGGGCGTAAGCTCCGCCCATGGACGGCTACCTCTCCTCCGACCTCCCCAGATCCCCTTTCTCTATCAACTGGGCTCGACAATAACCTTTACTCCCCCCCTTAACCGGAGCTTCCTTAAGGGCTTCCACATCGACAGGGGTGGGGCAGGGGGGAATGGGAGAGTAAAAGAAAAAAAAAAAAGGAGAAAAACATATTTTTTACTTAATTCTCCCTCTCTTCTCTCACCAACCCCAGGGCCTCCCTCCTCCTCCCCCCCCCCCACCCGCTGCCAGTCCTCTTTTCTTGTGTCAACCGCAACTCCTTTTTCTTCTTCTTCTTCCCACCCAGCTATCTCCAATCTTTGCAAGTCCAGTCTATCACAAAAGTCTCTCAGTTCTTCCGGGAATCTCAGATAAGCTGTAACCCCAATTTTCCAGCCAATTAGAGATGCTGAATTACCCCATCTATACTGCACATTCTGTTTTCTCATTTGCTCCAACAGGGGTCTCAGGGATCTCCTCCTCCATAGAGTCTCTGATGTTAAATCCGCATAAATTTGGATAGTCAAGTCTCCATATTTAATTAATGATCTTCCCTTGATCTTCTTCCATATCTCATCCTTGACTCCAAATTTTTGGAACTGGACAATTATATCTCTCGGTCTTTCTCTCTCAGTAGTTTGTTTGAACTTTCCTGTTCTGAACACTCCATCTAGTTTAATCCCGTCTGTTTCAGGTCTGTCTCTTATGGAGTTTAAAATTTTATTAACTAGTTCATATAATGTTTCCCTTTTTGCAGACTCTGGAATTCCTCGTACTCTAAGGTTACACCTTCTTTCTTTGTTTTCTTGAACTTCCATCCTATAGAGCAGTTTTTTCTGAGTTTTCTCCAGATGGGTTGTTTTTTTCCTTAGATTATCTATGGTTTGGGCCTGGGTTTTAACTTTCTCCTCTGTTTCTTCCATTCTCAATAGCAAATGCCCTAAATCGTTTTGAATAGCTGTCATTTCATGTTTTATCGTTTTCTCCAGACTTTGAAACATTTCTATCATCTCCTTCTTATTTGGTACTTGTAGTTCACCATCAAGATCTTGTTTCCCCAAGCCATCCGCTATTTGTTGGTTACAGTCCAGTGATAATCTAGGACTATTTCCTGAGCTAGTGTCCATTTCCCCTTTTGCGCTTGCGCCTTGGGCCCTTTCTGGCGTAATATTTCCATGTGACGTAAATTTCCTTATCGTGCCTGTTTGAGACCCTTTGAGCCCTGCTTCCTTGGGACCTTTATTCTTCATATCCTCTATATGTCTTTTATCTTCTATATTCTCTAGATGGAATTATACCGCTCCTTTATGATTTGTGGACCAGATTTACTTGTTATTTTTCCTTATTTTTTGTTCTCCTAAAGCACCTAGGGCTCTTCTCTTGTTCTCTTCTAGACCCAGGAAATCCTCCCCTCACCTCCTTAGCCCCTTTGTCCCCAATGTCACTTAGGGGTCTACTACGCCATAAGCCCCCATCAGCTCTCACTCACCCCGACAGCGGCTCCAGGCTTGAATGGAGATCCTTCACAACAGCTCAGTCCTGGGGGGGATTCCTCTGGATCTCCGACACTGTGCTTCACTTTTCACTCTAAAATTCGCCCCAGGGACGCAGGGTGGGTCTCCTGGTATTCCCGGGTCTCCCTGGCCCAGGATCAATCAGCCGGCCGAGGGTTATAGTCAGCAGTAAGCCGGGGGTTATGAGCCACAAAAAGCCGGTAACAGTGGAGCGGCAGCTCCCTGTCACATCAGGACGCCGGCCGGTCTCCTCTTTCCCCCAGAGATCCTCCGCGGCTGGTCACGTGCTCCCTCCACGTCACCTCACTTCCCAGTCGCTTGGATCTCTCTCTCTTTACAAAGCGTCGGGGGAACCGACGCGTCTCTGCAGCTTCCGTCTCGCGGCCATCTCCGGCTCTCCGGGCTCAGCTCCACGGCCCTCCAGACTCCGGTGAGGCGGTTTCTGCAACGGGTCACTGGGGAGGTCGGGAAGCGGGACCTAGCAGCGAGCTAGAGCCACTCGCTCCCCACAGCCGCCATGTTCAGGCTCCTCCCCCCTCGAGAAAAAAAAAGCATACAATATACCATTTGACTGTACAGTCTTTTTTGATCTACCATCTACTATATAGTGCAAAGGCCTGCACAATTTGATACAAGCTGAATAGATTGTTTAGGTCATCATGTTACATAATTTTGTTACATCTAAAGGAGATTGTATACACATTGTACAATCTCATTGTATGGTGTCTTTCCAGCTTTAGCATCTAGAAAATGCCAGGAGCTGACCCTGTACTGAACATTCGCTGAAGGAAGTATAACCAAAAAATCTACAACAATTTTCTTTACCTACTGACAATTTTTATTTTATTAGTTTATTTGCCTAAGGTCATTAGAAGAATATATGGCAGCCAGGCAACTAGCAATATCAGAAGGAGAAGCCAGAATGGCAGACTATGACTTCTCTCACTACAGGTTTCCTCAAATTTCCAATAACAAAATATTTATAAAAGCAAAGAAGATGACCATACTTTTTTAAATAATGGATTAAAACACCTGCATGCATTACAGTATTGCATAATGTATTTCCGAACCTGTTCATAGCAAGTTTCAAAGCCTAAAAACAAATATTGTTTTACCATTGAATAATACATTAAAACCCCAGAAGGAAGTGTTAATAAGATCAATCTTTGCAGCCTTGGTTAATTATTAATTTGTAATGAACTATATCAAAGGGTTTGTTTTGAGCTTGTACGTGTCACAGTGACTGCCCATATGCCAGGTAAGATCTAGTAATGTACTTGCAGTGTAACCATCACCATATCATTGTGTTTCATAACAAACACTTCCTGGAAATGTATTAACTATTTTATTACAAAAATGTATTAAATAAGTATCTAGCCTGTAGATACAATATAGGGATGTTTACAATGTCACCAGCAGAAACAGATAGTGGAGAATAAGTGCTGTGTAAATAGGTGGCAAAATGTACACAGCTGCTTATAGGAATCCTCCAGCAATTGATACAATGCTAGTTAAATTGTCTCCCACTAGGAAGATATTTTTTTGCAAAAACGTATGCAGAAATGTACAGATGCTGTCCAAGCATACTGATACAATGGTCATAAAATCAAGGGATACAAGAGAGATTGGAAAAAGATGAAGCATAGCAGGGTATAATCACTGGTTGGTTACTCAGCTAGGCACTGTGTAGAAATTATTTTGCAACAATGTGTGTTAAGGGCCAATTCACACCAGAACGCAGTGCAGGAAACATGCATTCTATGCGCATTTCCCACACTTCCTTCAAAGTGCCCCGCACTTGTGATCTGCAGTGGCTGTCAGTGTTAAAGTGCTGCTAAACTCCAGACCCAGGGTTAAAGTGTTACTAAACCCCGGACTCTGCATTCACTATATCCTGGTCTCTCACAGTACACACAACATGGAAATGCAATTATTTTAGTAAATATGAACTGCTAAATACCTTTTCTCATCAGCAGTTAGAGCAGTCTTGTGACTTCAGCAGAGCACTGGTTAAAGTTTGTAGGAGGAGATTTTTTTCTGCTCTAGGAGGATGTGAAAAGATGTGCTGATTGGCCCTGTGCTGATCACATGCACTCTACCAAGGAAAAAAAACCTCTCTAGCAATATGTACCAAACTTAGCATGTGCATGTGACTACGGATTAAGTCTATATCAGGTGGTCATTTCAACAAGAGGAGGGACAGAGAAGAAAGGATCAAATAGCCTTTTTACACAAAGCAGAGGATTAACCCCTTAAGTTCCACAGTGAGTATAACAAGTATGCTTTACTGCATATACAGACTGATTTTACTGTTGTGGGTTTAGTAACACTTTAATGTAATGACACCCTAAACACAGGTCACAAATGCAGTGTAAGACCATGCAATTTGGTTGCTGTGCATTTGGTAACGTAGTGCATGCTCTACTTTTGGTGCGGTTCAGTGCAATTTCAGCCCATGCAAATAAACAGGGCTGAAATCACACTGCACATGGATCCCATAGTGCATTCCTGCATGATTCAAAGTGTGAACCAGGCCTAAGACTACTAAAAAAGACATTTTTAGCATACTGTTAACACAGAAAAAGGTGTTACAACCATGGTGTGATTATTAGTCCTGCCACTAGGTGGTAGTGTTATGTTTAATGCTTGTTTAACCACTTCATGTCTGGACATTTTCACTCCCTTCCTGTCCAGGCCAATTTTCAGCTTTCAATGCTGTCACACTTTGAATGACAATTGCGCGGTCATGCAACACTGTACCCATATGAAGTTTTCAGCATTTTTTTGAGACAGATAAAACTTTATTTTGGTGGTATTTATTCACCACTGGGATTTTTTATTTTTTTTTGCTATATAAATGAAAAAGTCCAAAAATATTGAAAAAAGTGTTTTTCTTATAACATTTTGCAAATGTTATTGTTACAAATGTTATTGTTACAAATGTTACAATTAATCTTTCTTCATAAATTTTGGCCAAAATGTATTCAGTTATCTTTTTAGTAAAACTTTTTTTAATTTTTATTTATTTTTTTATATTATTATTTATTGTTTTTTTTTTTTAACATACTGTCACCCTATCAGTACATAGTGACACTGTACTACTAGTGACTGTATTACTTGTGGGGGGGTGATGAAGATTTATTTTTTTTTACATTGATCGCTTTTACACCCATAAAGGCTGTTAAAGCAATCCTTTCTCCTCCTCTCTGGCTGCATTCTTGCAGCCATTGAGAAATACTTTGTGAGCTGTGATTGGCGAATTGATCATTCACAGATTTCACACATAGTAAGCAATGATGTCAGAAGTGACATCTTGCTTATACCTATTCATGTGATCACTGATTGGCCAATCAGTGATCACATGATCGGGACCTCACATAGAGGTCCCATACAGCGGGCACAGCAGGCACTGGATTGCGGTGCCGCACGCTAACAGGGAGCGTGCACAGTCCAAAATGGCGAACGCCGTTTATGAACGGCAACCTGCCCCTGCACTGCCACACTCCGGCCATTTATATACAGCGGCCGGACGGGAAGTGGTTAATGCAATGTTCTTTCTAAAAGAGCTACATGGTTAAGATGTCAATTCCTGTCTATGTATTTATGTTGCCTTAAACTAATTACAAGAAGGGCTTGACCATGTGTCCAGTACTATCATGACTAGTCAAGAGCCATTTTTGCAGCAGATTTCCAAAAGACATAAGTCGCTGCAAAGTTAATAATGGGTATTTGGGGTCATTCATGTTCTGTATCACACTATATAAATCAATTGTTACTATATCAAGTTCCATACCAATAATATTCTTAAATGCAAATCTGGAATGAAGAAAAAGAATTTGGTGGTACAGGTATACTGATGCTTGCATGCTTTTACCTTTATTGTAAATCTGACCTGAGTAAAATAAAGGGGCTGATATTACAGACCACGTTCTGAAAATCCTACATGTCTGACTGCTATGCTGACCTGGCTTAAATACTCTGACTCAGAACAGGTATGCAGATCAAGAAATACAGATTACAGTCTGGAGTCCTCATCTGTATATGTGTTCCAGGGGAGATGCTCAGGATATTGAAACAAGGAGATTGCCATGACAGCCATTAATATAGCATTTCAAAATGGTAGCCTTCATGTTTTTCTCTTGAGAGGTTGCCTTTAAAAGCAAATATGTATTTTGCACATGCAGGGTGAAGTAACAGGTTTGTTTTAACTGCTTCCGCTCTGGAAGATTTTACCCTTTCATGACCAGGGCATTTATTGCTATTTATTGCTTAACTGGCAATTGCGTGGTCATGCAACACTGTACCCACATGAAATTTATAAACTTTTTTTTCACACAAGTAGAGCTTTCTTTTGATGGTATTTTATCATCACTGGGTTTTTTATTGTTTATTATATAAACAAAAAATGACTGAAAATTTAAAAAAAAATTCTATTTTCTGTTGTAAAACATATCCAATAAAAAAATTAAAAAATCCAATTAAAATTTTGGCCAAAGTGTATTCTGCTATACATGCCTTTGGTTAAAAAAAACCCATCCCAATAAGTGTATATTAATTGGTTTGTGTGAAAGTTATAGAGTCTACAAACAATGGTATATACAGTACACAATTTCAATTTATTTATTTTTTCTACTAGTAATGGCAATGATCATGATCAGCAACTTATAGTATCTGACACTAACTGAAGATGGTTGGGAACTGACTAAATGACATTGACATCCCCAGTGTCAATAATACAGTAATCAGTGCTAATACTATACACTGTCACTGTACTAATGTCAATGCTGGGAAGGGGTGAACATCTAGGGGCAATCAAAGGGTTAACTGTGTGCCTAACGTGTAGTGTGTGGAATATGTGCTGCTTTTATTACTAGATGTGGCTGTTTTATATTCCTGCATTGCAGGGAGAAAAACGCTGCCACATTGCTGCTCTCTGTTCAGAGCCCTGTGTTGTTTGTCAACACAATGGCTCTGGACTGTCATGTGCTAAGTTAATCAGCAGGTCCCAGCCATAAATCACTCCCAGAAGTCCCAGATCACGTACATGTATGTGATCTGACACAGTGGGGCCGCACTGACACAGTAAAACTGTGATAGACAGTCTGCAAGCAGTTAATACTCTTCTTCGCAGTAGTACATGCAATTCTTTCCCTCCACCCTGTCCTTCCCCTGTTACCACCATCACTGCTCTGTTTGGCCATCAAGAACAAAATACCCAATATGAATGGGTATGGGTGAGCATGTAGCTTTCTCATTCTTCTCTCAAATGGCAATCCTGGTTTTTAGTTACTGGACCAGTGTTGCTACATTGAAGCAGGAGGAAAGTCCTCATCCCTATGTAAGTTTTAAGTCCAGATTTGTATAGCTAGTATGAGCCATACTATATAGCTGACCCACATAATCTTTAGGGCTACCATCTTCTTTTTTGGTGCCCAAGAAATACTCACTATGACTTACATTATGACTGATTTTCTATTCTCAAATTTGTCTTGGAAAAAAAAATCCTGCACCTCAGATTAGGCATGGCAATTTTAAAGGTAAAATTGTAGGCAACAGGTAAAAAGCAGTGAGTAAGCCACTAAGTCATAAGGTTCACCTAGTTTGCTTTACAGAGAATATGTACAATCCACTGTCCACAGATTTTCACATGCCATCTAACAAGGTTTGTAAGAGGCCAGTAAAATGGTACTCCATAAAGCCTGTGTAGTATAATTTTCTCTCTCTCTCTCTCTCTCTCTCTCTGATTTCTGCACTCACTAGTCAGGAACACAGAAACATGGAAGAGTGCTGGCAGAAAAAAGACCAAGAGGTCCATCGAGTCTGACAATTTTTTTATTCATACATATATTTTTGGTTTTTATTTTTTTGGCTTTTATTTTGTCAGATGTGCAGATCTATACTTGTCCCAAGCATTTTTTAATCTACTTGCTATTGACTGATTCACTACCTCTGTTGGAAGTCTGTTCTAAGCATTAACAACTCTTTTGGTAAACGAATACTTTTTCAAGAAAAACACAGTTGCAAACATTCTAAAGTCCACCAACATTGACTCAAAATTACATTGCCCCAGTTTCTGTGAATCAGCCCCCACTGGCATAAATTGCTTCCATACATATCTGAATGAAAATACAATGTAAATCTTTAAAGCAGATGCAAATAAAAAATGATGTAGGGATAAGTAATTATATCATTATATGTTACACTATATATGAAAAAAGCAAGATGCATTTTATTTTATTTTATTAGCTCCGGCTAATCAATCAAACTGCAGGCAGTATCCTGTCAGATACTATATGCTGGATTTTATCTAAAGACATAAAAGTTATTTCAGAAAATCAGTGTAATATAATTTATCATGAAGCGTAGCATTTTTCGTTTATCTCTTTACAAAACTATCTCATAAATCCTCATCTTTCAGGGCTAAGGTACAGCGTGCCATCTTACCAACTCCCTGTTTTGCGATAACCTGTAGGAAAAAATATTACAGCCTAGAGTGCAATTTGCAATTTTTTGACTGAGAGAAAGTGATGTAAATACTTTGTGGAAAAATATATAGTTTCAAAAAGTAAGAGTTGCAGATAATTTAGCTCTTCCATTGAAGCCTGACATAAGCTTTCACCCATTGTTTTTCTCATGAATTTAGAAAATGGAAAATGCTACAGAAAATGGGAAATGCTCTTTACAAGCTAAACCCAATTTATAAAAGACACTACTCTAAAATGAAACACATTTTAAGCAGTAACAAGGATTAAGAATACACCGAGGGACCTTTAACCTCTGATTTAGAATGCTTTCTCTCATGACAAAGTTTAAAGACAACCTATCATTCAGGACTGAAAAATCTATCATTAAAATGCAACCTGAGCAAAACTGATAGGATGTAAATAGTTACAGCTACATGCGCATTTCAGAGAAATGTAAGTAGTAATCTTCTTCCCATATTGTCCTGTGTGAAAAAATGAAAAGGTTTCAACAATGGGAATAACATGGTAACATATAGCACAATATCAAAACTACTTATGCAGAACAAAGTGGCAATGTCTCCGGATTAGGAATCCCCTGATTCACCTATAAATACATCATCTGCACACCCTTGTAGCTGTTTGTTCTCCTGTCGCTGGGCAGGCACTTCTGATTATGTGGGAGCTATAAATGGTATGAATAGTAACAAAAAAAAGTGTTATGATTCATACTAGACCCTTAGCTAAGCATTCAGCTGGAGAGACCAGGAAAGAGAGGGCAGCAAGCTTGTGGGCCTTTTCGGAACCATACCAGGCCATTTGCCTTTCAACATTGGATGGGTACCTCCCTAAAAAGGTGTGCGGGTGACACCATTGAAAAAATATGGTCATGACCATATTTAGTTAATGATATTTTTTAGGGTCCCTGGCTGCTTTCCTATGATTACCACAAAAACAACATCTTATTGGTTGGATGCTGTCAGTAAACAAATAGGTCAGGGATCCTGAATGACTTAATTGACTAAAAATGATCATGGACATATTTGGTTGATGAGTCACCCCAAAATTCTTGGCTGGTTTGTTTGCAAACTTCAGCCAGCTGGGATTCTGTCTTTTTTAGTGGTAGTGTGGCATGACAACATTGTTGGAAGGTGGATCATCTTGGCATGGAGCAATCACATTGGGTAGAACAGTGCCATGCTATGATGGTGATTGACACTGGATTTATATCACTGGTGACATGATTGATGGTGGATTTATATTGTGAGACATTGTGGGCTCACTTTTTTCAGTGAAGAACTTTAGAACTGTGTGGTTGTCTTTTTTTTAATGAATAATAAGGGGTCCCATACTCATTTCCCTGGGGAGCAAGATATATTGGGTTCCCCTTATTATAAAGAAGGTAATGCAATACTGGTGACTAGTTTTTGCCTCCTTCTTGTCTTTTTTTCAGCACAGCTTCCAATTAATACATTTTTATTTCATTACTTCAGAGTTAATGTGTATGCCCAACCAAACATTTTTGTTTTGTTTTGAATAGAGAGGTAAAAGTTTAGAACATCTGTCAAGTTTTTACTGCCATCAAGGGCTCTGTAAGAGAGAGTCTCACCTACTGTTCCGGTGATGACTGCTTCACGTCACAAAAGTGAAATCTTTCCATAGTAGAGTAGGTGATTGTAGCCATATTAGTGCATTTGCGACAGAAACAATTGAGTACTGTCTGTGACACTTTTTTTATTTGCACTAACATACAATTTTGAGGACAAGCTTTCGGGGTATGTCCCCTTCTTCAAAGTCCAAACAGTACTATTACAAATCACAAAGTTTAAGCAGAATGTTAGAAGGGATGGAAAAAAAAAAAGGCTACAGATAAGATGCATCAAAAGCAAGGGAGGGGGGGATACTACACTCACACAGAGGGGGTCAAGCTTCAGCTAATATATAGTCATAAACTGTCGGATAATGGTTGAGGAATCCCATGTCCAAGTTAAGAAGGAATAAGAAAAATAATCAAAGATTTACAACCCATCATAACAGAGGATGGAACTCTGAAAGAAATATTCCAGCAACCACCAATACTGGCCTTCAGACAACCCCCCCAACCTCAGAAATAAACTAATCAGTAGGAAACTTCCTTCTGATTATGATGTCACAAATAATGGAAGCAAACCCTGCAATAAGAAACGCTGCAAGCTGTGCAACCAAATCAATCCATCAAGTGTCAGACACTCAAAAGGGATCATCAATATTTCTGGATCATACAACTGCACCTCCAGTAATGTTGTGTACCTTATCCAGTGCAGAAAATGCAGCAAAGGATCTTATGTTGGCGAAACAGAACAGAAGTTGCAAACAAGGATGAATTTGCACAGACATACCATCAAGGAACATAAAGAAGATGACCTCTGCACACCTGTAGGACACCATTTCACACAACCAGGCCACACAATGGAAGACCTCAATGTTTTAGTTCTGAAAGGGAAATTCAAATCCATCCAGGAAAGAAAAACATTTGAACTAAGAATGATAATTCTATTTGACACAAAAGATAACGGCCTTAACTTGGACATGGGATTCCTCAACCATTATCCGACAGTTTTATGACTATCTATTAGCTGAAGCTTGACCCCCTCTGTGTGAGTGTAGTATCCCCCTCCTCCCTCCCTTGCTTTTGATGTATCTTATCTGTAGCCTTTTTTTTTTTCAATCCCTTCTAACATTCTGCTTAAACTTTGTGATTTGTAATAGTACTGTTTGGACTTTGAAGAAGGGGACATACCCCGAAAGCTTGTCCTCAAAAATTGTATGTTAGTGCAAATAAAAAAAGTATCACGGACAGTACTCAATTGTTTCCATAGTAGAGTAGGAAAAGGCTGGAATCCCCACCAGCTTTTTACTGCTGTCTGGGTCTCTGTTGTAGATTTTGCCTCACTTCCTGGCTGGTAAAATAGCAGTCACTGTGACAGTTTTTGAGTGATCTCTTCGAAGGATGCCAGATGACAATAAAAACCTTAGAGGTGTTAAAAATGTTTACCTATTCTGTCCAAGACAAAAGGTTTTGGCTGGACATACACTTTCATTCCAATTGGCTGCTATGAGTTCCTCCAATTAATAGTAGGAACTCTTTAAAGAATATGGCTGCCTATGAAGATGCATGCTTTTGATTATTCCAATAGACCATGCCAATTGTTAATGGCCTAGTGAAGTTCATGCATTGAAGAAAAGCTCTTCTGCACCCTCAGATCTGTCTGGCGTGAACTGATTCTCTATATATTTAAATTTTTAAACGGATTGTCTCCAGCATCAGATGATGTTAGTGTAAGACTACTATTAAATTCTATGGCTAATCAAAGAGAGTTAATTGTATAATATGTACAGACTGCACTATGAACACAAAATGATTAATCTAAATGTATTTCATTATATTAGTAAAATGCTAACGTGCTCGACATTTAGAAAAATGCCTGTAATTACAGTGTGTCATCTCCAATTACATTGTACTCCTGCACCTTGGTACACAAGAAACAAATAAGGTCCACTAACTTCTGTTTTTCTAACATTGATGTAATGATCCATTGCACTCTTACTGATCTGCATTAGTGGTAACAGAATGGCCAGGGATTTCTGTAATTATTCAATCTATTTGTTGTAAAATGTGTCACTACTACATAAAGCAATACCGTCGATATGATTAAGTACAGCTATTGATCTAGAATTCTCAGATACACTCTAATTTCAAATCCAAATTTATAATAAGATGTTTACTGATATACAAAATAATCCAGAGTAAATTGTATTGTCCAAAATGAGCATTTACATAAAAATGAATAACATTTAAAAGCATATGAAAATAAATGCATTCATAACCAGACATTGGACCTATTTTTTTGTTCTGTAGTGTGCATTTACTACAAATGGAAAAAGGACAGGCTACCACAAGAAAGTCATCATTATTGGCAAAAACACCCTTATTGTTTAGTTGTCTGAAATTCAACATAGAGATTGACTGGCCCTAATTTCACTTTTGTTTTCACATGGATATTTTACTCACTAAATCATTATGCTTGCTTAAATATTGTATTCTAAATCCAAGCCTAATCAAATGAAAGTCAATTGTTCCTAGATTTAGATCATCTTAATCAATAGCTCCCATAGAGAAAGATTGCACACTACTGAACAATGCAACAAGTAGATGACGTCTTAAAAGGAAACTTGATGAAATTTGCACAAAATCTGGCAACAGGGAGTTGAAAGCCAAACTCTGTTTTAAGCAAACTCAATAAGATTGTGGCTGGATATATTGGCATATATCACTTCCCGAAGATGACTGGTTCCTGAGCAGGAATACTCATATTGTCAGAGCATGCATAGACACCTCACGAGTGTGCAGTCTTTAATGGGGTTTAAAGGGCAACATTAAAAATATATAAATCCTTTAACCACTTGCCCTCCAGAGGATTTACCCCCTTCCTGACCAGGCCGTTCTTTGCGTTACAGTGCTGCGGTACTTTAACTGACAATTGTGCGGTCATGCAATGCTGCACCCAAATTAAAATTACATCCTTTTTTTCCCACAAATAGAGCTTTCATTCAGTGGCATTTGATCATCTGTGCATTTTTTAGAGAAAAAAAACAATATTTCTGACTTTTTGCTATTAAACATGTCCAGTAAAAAAAAATGTAAAAATCAAATTTTGTCATAAATTTAGGCCAAAATGTATTCTGCTACATGTCTTTGCTAAAAAAAATCCCAATATGTGTGCATTAATTGGTTTATGTGAAAGTTATAACATTTAAAAATGGCAGTATATATACTGGTATTTTTTTTTTTTACTAGTAATGGCAGCGATCAGCAACTCATAGTAGGACTATGCTATGCAGAGCCATGCAAAGCCGTGTGCAGGGGCTGACAGGGGAGAAAAATGTATTGTTTACATACAGTTCTCTCCCTGCATCGGCAATGCTCCTTTATTCCCAGGTGCTGGCGAGTAATCACCAGGCAGGACCCAGTGATTGACAGCTGCGAACAGTAGTGTGGGTAGGGCAAGAGCTCAGCTCACACGTGCCGCCTACCCGGAAATGCAAAAATATATATACATGATTTTGCACACCTCTGCCACCCTGTAGCAGTATATCTGCTATAGGGTGGTGGGAAAGTGGTTAAATGACATGTTTTGGGGTGCCTTAAACTTGCAAGTGAATTGTGCACCAGTATGGTATACTCTGTTAACCACTTGCTGCCCACCCAAAGAACTTGTACGTTGCTCTGGCTGTACAAACACAGGGGCACATCACACCCCCACAACCACTGTGTCCAAATGCGCATACTAGTAATCGGGACCTGGTGATTATGTGATCACTATCACAATGTCAACAAAGCTGTTATGAATCACAGCTCCCCTAGCAAGCTGTGATTGGCCCTCAGCTCTCACATGGTACATGGGCCAATCACAGCACCCTGTAACATGTGATTAGTTGTAACCAATCACAGATCACTAGTATTTTGAACTGTCGTGAACGTAACCCATTCATGACAGTTCAAAGAAAGCATTGTATTGCATGTGCAATGATCTTTATTGCACCTGCATTGTAAAGTGTTTTTTTTTAACTACTTGCTGACTGCCCACACACATGTGCATGTGAGTGGCAGCTCTAGGCAAAGTGGTGTACCCTTACGCCGCTTTCTATTTCCAGGTATAAGCAAGCAAGCATATGCGCGCCCTCCTCTGCCCCCCTGTCACCCTTGTCAGGCCAGGGAGAGAAGAGAGAACACTACATGTATGTGGCTAGGCTGTCAAAAATTCTCTCACATGTGGTATCCCCATACTCGGGAAAAGCATTAGAATGTGTTTTGGGATGTTATTTCACATATAGCCATGGCAATATATCATTTAAGTGACAACTTTGTGTAATTTTCCAAAAATTTGTGAAAAAAAATAAAATATTCCATGAACTCAAGATACTTTTCAGCAAATTTCTTGGGGTGTCTACTTTCCAAAAAGGGTTCATTTGGAGGGGTTGTACTGCTCTGGCATTTTAGCACCTCAAGAAATGTGATAGGCAGTAAGAAAGTGAAAGCTGCGCAAATTTCAATATATATACCAAAGTTTGTTGATTCTATAACTTTCACACAAGCCAATTAATATACACATATAGGGATTTTTTTTTTTACAAAAGACATGTAGAAGAATACATTTTGGCCTAAAGTTATTCCTAAATTTGAGTTTATTGGATTTTGTTTATAATAGAAAGTAGAAAATATAGTTTTTTTAATGAAAATTTTAGATCTTTATTCATTTATATCACAAAAAATAAGAAACCAGTGGTGATCAAATACCACCAAAGAAAGCCCTATTTGTGTGAAAAAAGGTCATAAATTGAATTTGGGTATAGCATTGCATGACCACGAAATAACCAGTTGAAATAGCTTAGTGCTGAATATCAAAAAGTGGCCTGGTCAGGAAGGGGAGTAAATCTTCCTGAGGGCAAGTGGTTATGGTAGAACAAGCCTTTTCTGACACAATTTGTTTACATGAAAAAATTTTTTTTTACTAGAAACCCCCAAACATTATATTTGTTTTTAAAGCAATGGCCCTAGAAAATAAAATGGTGGGTGCTGCAACTTTTTATGTCACACAGTATTTGAGCAGAGATTTTTCTTTTACTTGAAAAAGAAAAAAAGAAAAATAAATACATTTTTGTTTTCTTTCTTCATTTTCCAAAAACTTGTGACAACAAATGAGATCTGCAAAATACTCACCATGCCCCTTTGAAAATACCTTGGAGTGTCTACTTTCAAAAAAAGGGATCATTTGGAGGGGGGGCTCCACTATCCTGGCATTTCAGGGCCATTATTAGAAGCTTCTGCCATACATCACCCACTCTTCTAGCTACTTGAAGAACAAGCCTTTTCTGACACTTTTTGTTTACATGAAAAAACATTTTTTTGCTAGAAAATTACTTTGAACCCCCAAACATTATATTTTTTTTAAAAACAATGGCTCTAGAAAATAAAATGGTGGGTATTGCAACTTTTTATGTCACACAGTATTTGCGCTGTGATTTTATAAATGCAAATTTTCTGGGGAAAATACATCTTTTGAATCTTAATGATTTTATTTTGTATTTATTTATTTTTTTACATTGTCTCTTTTTTTTCTAAGCACTTTTATTGTTATCACAGGGAATGTAAATATCCCCTGTGATAGCAGTAGACAATGTCAGATACTCTTTTCTGAGAAATCTGAGGTCTATCAGACTCTATATCTCTCCTCTGCTCTTAAAGCATCTGATCATACCAAGATCAGTGTGATCAGATGCTTTCCCAATTTAAAAATGGCGCTGTAAATATCTGCTGAAACGGGAATTATGAAATGCTCGTAGCTTCCGGTTTCTTAGACTATAGAGATGATTGGAGCCATTCTGGTCTCTGATCAACTCTGGTCAGCCAGAACTGCTGGCTGCATTCCCAGATTCCCCTGTGGGACAGGAGAGCCCAAGAAATCTGTGGAAGGAGGCAGGAGGGGGGATTTCCCTTCGCACTGCTTGTGAAAACAATCCAGTGGCTAATTAGCTGCTAGGATTGCTTTTACATTAAAGCCAACTGTCAGCTGAAAAAAAGATACCAGGATGATGTTTGTAGCTGCAGGCGTCATCCCAGTATAATCTCTCAAAGTCCAGTGATGTACCAGTATGTTGTTGGGCATATATACTATATTGCCATAGTATTGGGATGCCTTTACACAGACATGAATTTTAATGACATCCCAGTCTTAGTCTATAAGACCCCAGTCTTGCAGCTATAACAGCTTCAACTCTTCTTGGAAGTCTGTCCACAAGGTTTAGGAGTATGTCTATGGGGATGTTTGACCATTCTTCCAGAAACGCATTTGAGAGGTCAGGCACTAATGTCAGAAGAAAAGACCTGGCTTGCAGTCTCCTCTATAATTCATCCCAAAGGTGTTCTATCGGGTTGAGGTCAAGTCAAGTTCCTTCACCCCAAACTCACCCATCCATGTCTTTATGGACCTTGCTTTGTGCACTGGTGTGCAGTCACGTTGGAACAGGAAGGGGCCATCCCTAAACTGTTCCCACAAAGTTGGGAGCATGAAATTGTCAAAAATGTCTTGGTATGCTGATGCCTTAAGAGTTCCCTTCACTGGAACTAAGGGGCCAAGCACAACCCCTGAAAAACAACCCCACATCATAATTCCCCCTCCACCAAACTTTTCACTTGGCACAATGCAGTCAGGCAAATATCATTCTCCTGGCAACTGCCAAACCCAGACACATCCATCGGATTTGCAGACAGAGATGCGGGATTCATCACTCCAGAGAACACATCTCCAATGCTATAGAGTCCAGTGGTAGCATGCTTTACACCATTGCATCTGAGACTTTGCATGGCACTTGGTGATGTAAGGCTTGGATGCTGCTGCACAGCCATGGAAATCCATTCCATGAAGCTCTTTATTCACTGTTGTGCTAATCTGAATGCCACATGAATTTTGGAGGTCTTAAGCTATTGACTCTGCAGACAGTTGGCAACTTTTGCACACTATGCGCTTCAGCATGTGCTGACCCAGCTCTGTCATTTTTTATGTGGCCTACCACTTCGTGGCTGAGTTGCTATTGTCCCCAGTTGCTTCCACTTTGTTATAATACCACTAACAGTTGACTGTGGAATATTTAGTAGCAAGGAAATTTCATGGATGGACTTATTGCACAGGTGGCAACCTATCACGGTACCACGCTTGAATTCACTAAGCTCCTGAGTGTGACCCATTCTTTCACAAATGTTTGTAGAAGCAGTCTGCATGCCTAGTTGCTTGATTGTATACACCTGTGGCTGTGGAGGTGATTTGAACACCTGAATCCAGTGATTTGGAGGGGTGTCCCAATACTTTTGGCAATGTATTGTATGTAACAGCAGAGAACATTGGCATATGATGAATCAGCTCTGTGGACCAATATGACCGCAATTCATTATTATCTGTAATACCCATGTTGACAGTATTTTCATGCAAATTGTCTGGCAAGAGCAGAATTTGGATGGGTGACGATGTATTGTTGTTTGTATAAATTGCTTTGGCCCACAATCAATGGATAGAAATCTTCTGTTAAAAACAGCAGAGGGGCTAAACGCTAGTGCTGGCAGTGAACGGGGCTGATCCTGCTAACACTGTGCTTTTGGGAACACTATACCAAGGAGGTACCAGTATAGTTCTGTTCAGGATCAATATATTGATCTGTACAAACACTATACAAGTCATGGCGGTGATCAGCATCCTATAGCGTGAGTGCGATAGTGTGCAGGCAATATAATGCTAGCTGGGAGAGGAGCTTACAGACCCTGATGTTGTCTAATGTTGCTAGTGGCAGTAATACAGTGATCAGTGAAAAATTACTATTACTAAAATTATTATATACTGACACTGTACTAATGGCACTGGCTGGGTAATGGGGTGATCAAAGGGTTAATAGGGGCGATCAAAGGGTTAAATGTGCTAATCTAACGTGTGCATGTAAAATGTAGTGCTTTACTCACAGTGTTATCTCTTCTCTTCCTGTCTCCCTGGATCTACGAGGGGGGGGGGGTTCAGAAGGAGGTAAGGTAAATATTTTTAAAAAAATTCTTTAAAAAAAATTTTTTTAGCTTTTTTTTTTCATTTTTTTTAATTACTTTTATCAGAGTTGTACAATGTTACTATGGTAACATTGTACAACTCTGATAAAAGTAATTAAAAAAAATGAAAAAAAAAGATAAAATATTTTTTTTTACATGCATTACTCTGAGGGGGTGATCAGGGATTTTTTTTTACACTTTGCTTGGCAGGAGCAATAAAGGTTTTTGCTCTGCATAGCAAAGCTTGCTTTGAACTGTCATGAATTAAGTTCAAAATAATCGTGATCTGTGATTGGCTGGAGCTGGTCACATGGTACAGGGTGCTGTGGTTGGCCCCATGTGGGCCAATCACAGCTCACCAGGAAGAGAAGCAGAGCTGTTATGAATCAGACTGATTCAAAACAGCTTTGCTAACATTGTGATCATTGGATTGCATAGTGATCACATGATCACTGGGTCCTGTTTATTGGGATCTTCATTCTACTGTGTCTGGTGGGGGCCTGCAGTGCCCCCCTATGTTAGTACAGCCAGAACAAAGTACTCGAACATTGCTTTGCCTGTAGCTGCTGATCGGCAAACAGTTCATTTGCAACAATAATAGTGGCAGGACTGCTGTTCTGTTGCCAGGTGTTGCTTTTCATGATTAACATGTAATCTACATACCTTAGCCACTTTACAACCGTACTATAGCCGAATAACAAGGTAAAAGGCCAATCACAGCGGCCTTTTACCACGTGATCAGCAATACAGTTTCCGGTTATCAGCAGCACTTTCCTCACACTGTCACAACGTGAGGAAAGTACTGCCAATAACTGGCAAGTGTCACAGAGGACATCTGCACTGATAATCAGAGCACTGATTATCAGTGCCCTGATTATCAGTGCGGCCCCAAAAGTACCCAGCAGTGCCCATCAGTGCCACCCATCAGTGCTGTCAGTGCCGCCAGTCAGTGCTGTCACTACAATGTAGAACAATAAATCCTTTATTTAAAGAACCCCCCCCCCAAAAAAAACCCCAAAAAAATCTATCATGTCTTCCAGTGATGTAGGATAAGTGTCAATCATGCTTAATGATGCCTGAAGACCCACTGTCATGACAATGCTGCCCCACCGCTGCTTCCATTGCAAACAACAGTTCCCTGCCTCTCTTTGAATATAAACACAGTGGAGTGGATCCCAAGTAATGTCATTGATCAGATATGGTCATGATCATATTTTTGTCAATTAAGTCACCCAGGATCTCTGTCTCTGTTGTTTATATACCAGCAGTGTCAGCAATCCATCATTTGACATCATTAGTATTGCTATCACTACTATATCACAGGCTTACAACAGATCTTTGCTTACAAACATCTCTCAGAGGTTTGGGCAGGTAAACTGGCTAAATTCATCCAGTTTGTTTACTTCTTCCTAAATTGCAAACAGAGTGGGTTTAGGTCAAACTCATAGTAGACCTGAACCTACTCACCCCTAGTTCAGAGTGCAACTGAAAATGAATGTATCAGTTCACTTTTATAGTGAATTCTCTAAATCTATGCAAGGTTTTATTACCAAGTCCTACCTTTTTAATGGATAAGATGAGCTAATTAAAACAGAAAAACAAAACAAGTTGAAAAAAGAATTATTATTATCTTGTGCTCATGGTTTGGTAATAGATGACTAATGTACGGCCACAAGTGACAGGAGAGCATTGTTCAATAAGGAAAAGCAATGTGACAGGTTTGAGACTCACTTACAAGCTAATTACTGTTCATTATCATGTTGAATTACCAAAATGTCACAAGTATTAGAAAGCCTATGTGACATTGCCTTCAGCATTTCTCTTTTAGTATTATCTCTATAATGGTCTTTAGAATGGTTCCTTATAATTGATAGTTAAAAATGTTACTTGTCTTAGGTTAGACAAAGTTTCTGCTGTTTATGATGAAGTTCTTGAGCAATTCCTGCTAAGTAAAAATAATTGTAAAACTGATGAAACTGTGACCATAAAAATGGTTATGGTAACATTCATAGCTGTAGGGGTAAAAAGGGAAAGGAAAAGATTATGCAAAATGCATCTCTATGAGTTTCAACTAAAACTGACTTGGCTAATGTTCAGAATACACCAGTACATTCTTTCAGTCCTTTATAAAGACACAGAAACAGTTAGAAACTGTATGCATGTCTACTAATGCACCTAAAAATAGAATGCATCATAATATGTAGTAGTATGCTGTTGATTCAGGAGTGACTATATATATATATATATTGTGGTGTGTTGATTATGCTCATGTGGTAAGTGCATTTACCAATGAGAAGTGTCAGTCCAAATTGTACCTTAGGGCACAGCAATGCACTTTTACTACATAAAGTCCATAAACAGATTCCCACACAGGAATTGTTTAACATCAAAACATAAATTGAAAATGCCAAGCCACCTGGTTCCCTTGTCAGCAGCACCGCTGTTCTTCTTACCAGTATTGCCCAGCTCTCATGGCTGTCTTGGCTCACTCAACCTTTAGTCAGAGCCCCCTGCTCTATAGCCCACTCCTGGCCTCTGGATCTGTGAGGTCAGGCACTGATGTCAGACGAGATGGCCTGGCTCGCAGTCTCCACTCTAATCATCCCAAAGGTGTTCTATCAGATTGAGGTCAGGACTCTGTGCAGGCCAGTCAAGTTCCTCCACCCCAAACTCATTTATCCATGTCTTTATGGACCTTGTTTTGTAAACTGGTGTGTAGTCATTTTGGAACAGGAAGAGGCCATCCCCAAACTGTTCCCACAAATTTGGAAGCATGAAATTGTCCAAAATGTCTTGGTATGCTGATGCCTTAAGAGTTCCCTTCTCTGGAACTGTGGGGTCAAACCCAACCCCTGAAAAACAAACCCACACCATAATCCTCCCTCCACCAAACTCAAACTTTACACTTGGCACAATGCAGTCAGGCAAGTACCATTCTCCTGGCAACTGCCAAACCTAGACACGTCCATCAGAATGCCAGAGAAGTGTAATTCGTCACTCCAGAGAACACATCTCCACTGCGGCATGGTTTACACCACTGCATTCAACACTTTGCATTGCACTTGGTGATGTAAGGCGTGGATGCAGCTGCTCGACCACGGAAACCCATTCCATAAAGCTCTCTACGCATTGTTGTTATGCTAATCTGAAGGCCACACAATGTTTAGAGGTCTTTAGATATTGACTCTGTAGATAGAGTGCGAGTTTTACGCACTGTGCGCTTAAGCATGCGCTGACCCCACTCTGTCATTTTACATGGCCTACCACTTCGTGGCTGAGTTGCTTTTGTTCCCAGTTGCTTCCACTTTGTTATAATATCACTAACAGTTGACTGTGGAATATTTAGTAGCAAGGAAATTTCACGGATGGACTTATTGCACAGGTGGCAACCTATCGCGGTATCATGCTGGAATTCACTGAGCTCCTGAGAGCAACCCATTCTTTCACAAATGTTTCTAGAAACAGTCTGCATGCCTAGGTGCTTTATTTTATACATCTGTGGCCATGGAGGGGATTGGGACACCTGAATCCAATGATTTGGAGTGATGTCCCAATACTTTTAGCTAATATAGTGTATATATATAGGGGTTGCTGATGAATTGGGTCCCCCTACAGTTCTGCACTGCCAGGCAATCTGAATTCTCCACACAAGCTTGCATTCTGAGCCAGAGATCAGTCCTTGAGCATTTGTTTTGTATTTTATTGAGGGGATTAAAATTTGGATAGGGTACGGAGGTATAAGATGCCCAAGGGAACCGACAACTGAGGAAAAACGTCCTGTAACTATTCACAAGCTTCTTTTCTGCAACACAGTCTCTGTTGGAGAGCTAGCAAGCGTCTCCTTGTTGTACCACCCCAGACCTTAGACAAACTCCTCTTCACCCAGTAATCTGGAGACGTTTCCTGAGCAGGGGATCTGTCTCCAGTCCCTTTAAATGAGTTGAACAGTCACTAGTATTGGGCTAATCTGGTTTCCCACCAGAGTGCTCCTCCCCCTATCTGCCCAGGGGGTGCAAGTGTACTCTCTCAGATCCTCTCCTGTACCGCTTGTGGGTTGGCTGCTGCTACCATCAGTTGGGCTGCTCTTTCCCTGCCATATAGGTGGGCCTCACTCAGGAGGCCAGTGAGTCCTGGGTTATACCCCCTTCCCAGCTCCAGGCTCACAGGCAGACCCCATCCCACTAGGCTTTCTGGTAGCCTTCTTCCTCCAGCCTAACATCTTCATCCAACTCTCGACACCTCTCCCACCACCACACTCCTGCTACTGAGCAGGCTCCTACACTTTTAAGGGAGTCCCAGTCCCTTGCCAAGCCTTCAGTTGGGGATTGGCCTCCAAGGCCCTCCTTTGAAAGCCTCAGAGCAGGAAGAAATTCCACAGGGGATGGCTTGCAGAATCTCTCAGCCCTGACCACAATTTGACCCCTCTGGCTATTACACTTGAGCTGATAACCAACTCCTTGCTAACCATTAGGATCTAGCTCCCTAACTCCCTAGCTAAAATAGGAGGGTGCTATAATATTATAATATATGTATATATATATACACAGTAAATGTTTCCAGGTCAACATTCCAACAGACAATTAATCCACTAAATGTTATGAAAATTAAGTTCCCTAATACCTCCCCTCCATAGTGGTGGGATATGATCAATAACTATATATACCATATATTTAGGTTGGGATACAGAGTGTGTTTTCTATGTAGTGTGTATAATGTGTAGCAACTGTAAGCTCAGTGTATTATCCCTAATAAATTATTTATGATGGGCTATCTAAGCTATTGTTTTCTGAATAATCACACTGAAGAAGCACAAGCCACACGGGCATTTTAAGATGTAAATAACATAAAAGATTTGAAAAGTATAATAGCCCTTGATGTCGATCTCATAACCCATGCGAATGGTGGAAAGCTTTTCTTTCATCTGATTTGTGTTCAGGGCTCTAATATGATTAGGCGCTAGCGTAAGCAAAAATCAGACACTGCTTCATATACATGCTGTTGTTTGCTGACTTATTTAAATAAAGGTATATTGGAGAGCTACAACTCTGACCTGTTTGCCTATCTGGTTTGGATTGCTTGGGTCAGTCCTTATTGAATTTACAGGATGTGCTGATTAACACCACATATTTACTAGCATGCTGTATCCTGCTTAGCTACAGTAGATCATGGTACAGGTCAAGCCACCATCTTGAAAGTGAAAAAAAGGGGGAGAGAACAATGTTCTTGGACAACTTGCCAGCCAGCTTGCTAACAACCGAATTAACTTGTCTAACAGTATGCGTTTATAACAGGGGTTTAGTTAGCACACATTTGCAAATACATACGTAAGCCACAGAGCCACGACACGGCACCCTGATCATCTGTGGTCCTAACTCTAAAATTTATGAGTCCCCATAGTAGAGGCACATGCATTTAATGGATAGATCAAGGGCAGGTGGACCTGAGGGAGCCACCACTCTTAAAGGCAAAGGAGTGCACTGGACCCCAGCATGTAGCACAATGGCAACCAGGGCCCTAGTGCACCCACGTACCACAAACTCAAACATGCATAAAAGTGGCCACCCGCCCAAGTCTATAACTGGCTTATGAAGCAAGGACACATAAACAGGCATCACTATGTGATGCCTGTTTATGTGTCCTTGCTTCATAAGCCAGTTATAGACTTGGGCGGGTGGCCACTTTTATGCAAGCCACCATCTTTGCCTGAGCTAAAATTAGTTCATGTGAGATTCATAAACAGTGGCAAATAACCAATCAAAATGTTGTTGCCTCAAATGTTAAATATACAGTCACCTGTTTCAGATTTTCAACCTCTGTCTGCAAAGTAATGCCATGGGATATTTTTTGAAGAGGTGATGACTAAATGAATTTACATAACTTACCTCTTATTGGAAGAATGTACTTGTTATCTTGTACGGATCTTTTAAACATTATATTTTTGCACCCAATATTTACTTCTTTACACATACTGTGTCTTTTTGAACAAATGCTGATTAAACAATCCATGTGAAACTTTATATTTAAATACATGGTCTTTACTGTAGTGTGGTTGATGTGCATGTATTTTTCCATGAACTTCATTTACTTTCATTTCAGGTATACACTGATTATGTCCAGGGCACAGTTTCCTGCCAGTCAATTCCACTGATTAGACACAGATGAAATAATAGAAAGAACACACAGCCACAGGGAAAGCAATCTTTTCATTTGGGAATATGCTGTCTGTTTACTGAGTCACTGTGCTATGGTAATTAAAGTTCTATTAACTTGCAGTGTCTTCTCAATTCTGTATACATGGAATGCAAGTTCAGTATACCACAGCCATTGCTTTAACTAGTCACAGACTCTGCAGAAGGACATTTTTTATAAATAATATAAAATAGTTTGACATACTGATGTAAAACCTGTCGCAATCTAACCACCAAAATCATTTCTTTTTTGGTGCATGGTTGTGTGTGTCTCCACCCAAAATATAAGGCATAAGCACTTTGCAAGCAGTATGCAAATGTGCCTGATTTTGACATGTTGGTGAAGATGCCATGAAGGGGGGCTTATTTAGCCTGAGTGTGAGTGATGTCAGGTTGCAACAGTATGATACTAGCCCTTATTAATGCTACCCCAAATTGCTTTTAAAACCCTAGGTATACCCCTCAAGTCACCCCCTCACTCTCTGCCCGCATCGCCCACCTCCTGAACGACATATCAGACTGGATGTCGCTCCATTTCCTCAAGTTAAACCTGTCCAAAACCAAGCTCCTAGTCTTCCCCCCAGCCCGTGCCCTCCCCCATCCTCTCCATCACGACTAGCAATGCCACCATCGATCCCACCTCGCACGCCAAAGTCCTGGGTGTCACCCTGGACTCAAACCTTTCCTTCCAACCTCATGTCCAATCACTATCAAAGTCATGCAGGCTCCACCTCCGCAACATCTCCAAGATACGTACTTTCCTCACCCCAGACACTGCTAAACAACTCGTACACTCCCTCATCATCTCACGCCTGGACTACTGCAACTCTCTTCTCACTGGCCTACCCAAACAAACGCTATCCCCACTCCACTCTATCCTGAACTCAGCAGCTAGACTCATCCACCTCACCAACCGCTCCACATCTGCCTCCCCCCTCTGCCAATCCCTTCACTGGCTCCCGATTACCCAACGCATTAAATTCAAACTACTAACTCTGATATACAAAGCCATTCACAACGCTGCCCCAAACTACCTCACTGACCCAAATACCACCCTGCCCGTGCCCTTCGCTCCTCACAAGACCTCCTACTCTCTAGCTCCCTGGTCTCCTTCTCCCACGCCCGACTGCAGGACTTCTCCCATCCTCTGGAACTCCCTACCCCAATCCATCAGACTATCACCTACCCTCCTCACCTTCAGGCGCACCCTGAAAACCCACCTCTTCAGGGAAACCTACCCCACCCTCACCTAACAACCGATCTCCTCCACTCCTCCTACCACTCCATCCCCCACAGCCACTTCCTCCTGTACCACTATCCCCTCCCTCCTAGATTGTAAGCTCCAAAGAGCAGGGCCCTCGAACCCCTTGTGTATTGTATTGCACTGTTTTGTCTCATGTTCTGTCCCCACACTATCGTACAGTGCTGAGCAAACCCTTTGGCGCTATATAAATACTGTATAATAATAATAATAATAATTTCATTTTTATGCCTAGCAACCAATTTAAATGTTTATAAAGTCAAGAAAATCATTGGTACAATCTAAATGGCTGCTACTGGCATTGCCCTTTGCTCTTTTTATTAGGTATTATATGCCTGCATATCTTAAAAAAAAAAAAGAAATACAGCACATAAGGATTTATTATGTAAAAGACCATACTAGTTGAAAATGTTCATATATATATATATATATATATATATATATATATGATTTTATATTATCGGGGTGTAAAACTACTGGTGCCACCCTTAGCAACAAGTTGCATTTGAGCATGCCTAAAATTGCTTAGTTTTAAAGCTTATAGGGAGCCCCCAGACTGGTTAAGCCATTAAAACTTTAAGATGAACATTTATTGAACAGGCATTGCAAAAAAAAAGAAGCAAGAATCCGTAACACTATATTTACTGAACAAGGAAGAAGATATACTCCTGATTGACTGGTGATGTAAGTGTTATAAATATCCTATAACTAAAATTACGAACAGCAAAACATATATATATATAAAAGGTAAAATATAAAAGCTATCACA
This sequence comes from Staurois parvus, assembly GCF_062004578.1. Taxonomy (NCBI): domain Eukaryota; kingdom Metazoa; phylum Chordata; class Amphibia; order Anura; family Ranidae; genus Staurois; species Staurois parvus. The sequence continues at coordinate 7,377,599 of NW_028318492.1, read as the reverse complement.
AAATTGTAAAAGTAACAATAATTAAAACAATACATTTTATAAATATCAGAAGTTATTGCCAATTACATGAGTTAAACCCAATACGCTCAATTCACAAAGATAAAACCCAGGATAAAAGTCCTTATTTTCAAAAATGAAGTGTTTAGTTTAGTACAGTGAGATTTGAAATGTAGGGTTTGTGTTGATAGGCTTTAGGGCTCGTTCACGCCATATGTGCAGAAAAACAGATGGAAACTAGCGCACAGATTTCACTTGCAGAGACATCAGTTTACATCAGTTTTCATGTATGCTTCAATGAGTTTTATAGATGTTGCAGATTCCTGTGCAGAAAAAAATCTGCATGTAAAACTTGTGTGGTGGTGTACACAGGACACATAGAGAACAATTTATTTTGTTGTGCTCTTCCAGAACGTGTGCAGAAAACCTGATGTCTCTGCACCATGGTGTGAACTGGCCCTTGAACTTCTGTTGATGACATCAGTTTGAAATTAGTTAGAGATGTTTCTGAGATGATTAAAAATTCATTGACAGGTGTCTTTAACCTCCTGAATCATTCAACCTGCTTCAAGTGAGCTTTGCATTCCTATCTGATGGTTCAGAGAAAAAGCCTACTGACACAGGCCCTTATGGTCACAAGGCTTAAGAAAAAATATTCTTATCCTAATATGTTAGCTTTGTAAATTGAGCCTAACATGCCAAAATCCCAGTATAATCACTTTATGACATGAGGTCATTAAGTCATAGATGTCCAGACTAAATTTAGAAATATCTGTTTGTATCAGCTACTTTACAATACTGTATATTTACTGTATAGCTGATCTGCCTCCATAATTTTTATATTAATTTTGAAGGACATGCAGGGTTTTTCTTTGATACACTTATTTTTATTAATATTTTTATTCTAAGCTGAGAAACAAATGGGCACAAATATCAATAAATTTGTTATTTTTTTACACACTGTATTTATTTCCAACATTGCATTTGTTCATCCGTGAAACAGCAAGTAGTGATAGAGAGGCATGGTGTCACTTGAAGGCTTGTAAATTAGCCTCCAGCCTGTATAGGATCACTGTAATTGATTTCTGCAGTGATCACATGATTGGGAAGCATGCTGAATGAACAGAATTATAGGAGCATATTCTCAGACCTAGCAGTCTGCACAGCTTCACAGGTAGAAATAATGTAGATTTTTTTTATTTATATATATATATATATATATATAACAGTATTTTAATCATTTTTATATTTGGAATTTAGAATACAAAGTGTTCAAGAAAAACATCTCATCCTACAAAGATTGTCACATGATTCAGCATATGCTATATAAATTGCAAAAAGAGTACAATAGGGAGCTTCAGAAAAACATTGCAAAAACATTGCAAAAACCCAAAAAACGATGTGAAGGTGGAGCAGCACAGTAATACCGCCAGGAGAGTTGATAATACTCTTTAGCAGCACACTGAAATCTGTGGTATCATAATGTGGTTGTACTTTTGTCCCAATAAAATATATTTTTGTAGTATGCAATGCAAATATGTTGAGTCTCTTCATGTTTCCTCATATTTAGTTTCCAGTCTTACATAAATAGCTTGAAGAACTGGACAGAATTGGAACAAAAAATAGGGGCTAAAGAGGGATGGAAATTAAAAGGGGAGGCTAGGGGAGGAGGTTGTAACCACTCCAACTGGCTGATCCCACAATGTAATGGGGCTGCTGACTCCCAAAGTCACCATTTGAAGATAGAGTAGCACAGTAAAATCTCCAGCAGAGTTGACAGTACTCTTAGCAGCACCGTCTTATCCATGGTATCATAATGTGCTTGTACCTCTGTCCTAATAAAATATATATTTTTTGCAGTATAATTTGAATTTTTTTTTTAAACTGGGTATACATGCATAGTTTTTTTTTTCGTTAAAGTGGGGAACATGGTGAATGGAGGAATTCTCCCTGCATACCTCCAAAGTCAAAATACACTGATCAGTTGGCTGCATCAGCTGATCAAATTAAACGTTTCCATAAGTCCCATTCAACAGAAGTCAATCTACCAATTGGCTTCTGTTGTACAAGGAGGGCCACACACAGATCGAATTCCATCCAGTCCCTACTGAACCAGCAGAATTTGAATTTGTGTGTACCCAGCTTTAGTCTCTTGCCTGGCATAAATAGCCTGAAGAACCTTTAAATAGAAGTGTAGAAATGGTAGTGCTTGAAACTATACAGAGAACAGAATTGAAATAAAAAGAGAGGGACTAAAGAGGGATGGGACTCTAAGGATGTTAGAGTAGAATCTATGTAGCAGAATTTTCTGTAAGATGCCACAGCTCTCAGACGTAATTGTGTTTATCATGGAGAATTAGGTATACTATGTTGCTGGTAACTTTAGGTAAAGCTCAGAAGGTTATTTTGTACCTTTTTGGGTGAAGGGATTGCTAATGTTTCAAAAATATATAGTACATTTGGCATAATAGTAATTTTGATGATCACAATGCAACCAATGAAGGATGGTGTAATATAGAACAATATTCCCTCAGCATAGGATACTGTGCCTGAGAACATTGTTCTACAGATTCTGGTCATTATGTGTTTAAAGTAGGTTTCCTTAAAAGTCATCATGCTAAAGCAAATAGGAATATAATAATTTTGCATTTGTATATTGTCGGTAGAATGGGTCACTTAAAAGAATATGTGAGGATAATAATATGAGAGTTGTTGTTCCTGATTTGATTGTAAAGGGTTGTCATTTTGATAATTAATCCTTTGGTGCCAACCACCTCCCAGTCCTTGTTAGGGGAGGCAGAGGCAAGCATTCTAAAAGCTGGGAGGCAGAGGCAAGCATTCGGGTCATGTGATTGCCTGTCACAGCAGTCACATTATCAGAAAGCTCCTGATTGCAGGTTTGCATCTGGAGATTACCAATCCCTGCTGGCTATCACACTAGGAGCATGCAGGGAATGCACTCTCATCATGGTAAATTGTTTTAACAGGGCCGCATATATACAGCTGCTCGGCATTAAGGCCGTTTCACCGCATATATACCTGTGGCCAGCCCCAGCAGGTTAAAGTAGTACTAAATTCTAAATGTTTTCACATTAATGCATTCTCTGGTAAAAAAAAACACCTTACTACCTTTCCTACTCCTCCCCAATCCCTAAACACTTACCTGGCTCCATGTCACTTTTCCAGCTCCAGACCTGGTTTCACATGAGAAACTGAGGGCAGTGGCGCCATAGGCTCCTCTGTTGCCATCAGTCAAATTCTTGTGAGGAAGGAGTAGGGGCATGACCAGGGGTGGACTGACAACTCATGGGGCCCCCGGGCAATAGGGTATCATGGGGCCCCTGTGTCCTTATCCACACTCAAACCAAACCCAAAAAAGCCAATAAAAAGTACCAAGGGCATCTCATGGGGCCCCCTACTGACCCCGGCCCCTTGGGCAGTGCCCGAATGGTCGAATGGTCAGTCCGCCCCTGGGCATGACTTACCACCCTATCTGGCTTGCTACAGAAGGCACCCAAAGGAGGAGAGGAACATACAGCACCAATGGAGACTGTGAGAAGAGTAGGAAAGCAACATTTCTATGCAATGTTGTTTCACAGAGCAGGAACGTGTTACAGTATCTCTTTCTTACTTATTTTTTTTTTTTTAATTTGGACTTTTACTACTGTAATTCACTACCTTCTCACTCACTGCAGTCAATGAAGTATGATAAATCAGAAATCAAAGTTTGCATTTTTGTTCAGGTCCCTGAAGCTGGGAACAATGGGCCTGCACCTTCTTAAAAACATATCAGCAATATTCCTATGCTGCAAACTTACTTAAGTAGGAGACTTATACATTCCTTTTTAGCATGTATTGAAAGTAAATCATGGAAAGGATAAGTAAGCTATACCTGGTGTCAAGAACCTGAATATGAAATAAGCGGCCTAAGGTCTAAACAGATATAAATGCAGAAGAGATATAACAAAGTATACATATGCTTAGCTGAGCCTACATACTGATAACTATTCCTAGAAAGCACTTACAAATAGGGATTTTTTTTATGCCACCTGCCTATTGCAGAGTGCCCTCTATTTCATGAATATGAATGTTACTCTGTCACTTTTAAAGTAGGGAGTATTGTAGTTTAAAATAGAATGGTAATCACTGTTTTGTTTTGCTAATTAGAATTCATTCCTTTCCTAACTTATGTATAAAAGTGAATCATACTGAAAGACTCATGCAATATGCAGCTGAAATTGGGGCATAGCTGTCTGACTTGGCATTCTGTATAACCTGGTAATGTCTACGGAATATTACATAAGCAGCTATAAAGCAAATGAGCTTGGCAGCTGTTTTATTTAACATGAACAATACATATATCACCTAATGACTTTTAAACAATAAGTAATTTTAATCCTGATAAAAAATGAAAGGTATATGTATCATGTGTGACCTTCTTTCACATAGTCTGTCACATATGACTTCCACCATAAGCCAATTAATTTAACTAATCGGTACCAATGAGGCATTTGTTTCTCACAGTAATTGCTATAAATGCAAGTCTGCCAGTGTTTGAATATGATTAGCATTATATAAATTAGACTTGTAATTTTAAAGTTATTACAGCTTTTAATAGTTTTAATGGATTTTGGAGTATTTTACAAAGCTTAGACACATTTTAAACATCATATAGATATTGACAAACAAGATAACTTTTTTTATTAGCCAGAAAATCCAGAAATAAAAAACAAACTTTTACATTTTAAAGCAATGCAATTGATATGTTGGCAAGCAACAGTATACCTACTCTTTGATTAAATACATTTTCAGAGGGCATGCAATGGTATGTAGCATGTGTCCACATACACAATCACTAAAGGGTATGCTTGGTCTCCCTTAGAAAGGTTTCATCTTTTTTTTCAGAAGAGCAGAGGAAGGTTAGAAACCCTTTTAATATGTCATTGCTGTCTGTGTCCTTGTTTCAAATGTTCCTTCACTTCCTGTCTGCTGAAAGTGTTGTCACCATGACAGTGAGAGTTAATTTCTCTAAAAGAGCCCTAGATGGCTGTTATATTCTTACAGGAGTTTTTATTTTCCCCTCTCTATGCAAAATTAAGCTCTGACTGGACATACATTTTAATACTGCTTCAATTAAATCTTTTTTCCAGCTTTCAATTTTACATTTCTATGTACTCTGCTATGATAACTCCAGCCTGCTTGACAATCAAGATAAGTATCCGAATTATAAATACTGTGATTAGTACTTGGCAATTAAGCTGCTCCTTATTCCTTCAAGTGAAATATTTCTGAGTAGAGCTTCAAACCATTTATTTAACAATGGTTGTTGAAGGAATTTAGATTTGACATGGAGTGATGCATAGAAATAGATCCAATTCTTCAAAAAAAACCTGCAAATTCACTCTATTAAAGTGCACAAGCCAAGGTATGCATTTTAATCCAAGCTACCTGATGGATATTAAAAATCAGAGGTAGTGGGTAATATATAGCGGAAAATGTGAGTGCAGATAGATGTATTCTTGCGTAGACAATAGTAGTTGAAATTTTTAGGATTGAGGAAAATTCAGGATTTAGGCTGAAATCCTATATTTATAACATAAATGCATTTTATGAAGTTGCAATATTGATGGAAATTATGGTTATCCTATCTGAGACACAGTATTAAGCTATATCAAATTCAACTTTTAGATTTTTTTGGGACTCCAGTGGGGAGATATTTGCACAAGAAAACATCCAGTCTGGCACAGCTATCATGGCTATCACAGACCCAGATGCCTAAGCAACCCTCTGTAAAGTGTCTTTTCTATCATCCAGAAAAAAAATAATCAGCCCACCTGCATGAAAACAACACTTCTAGGAATTGTTTTTCACCATTTTTGGTTTGAAATGGCCCATCAAATCCAAGCCAAGTCTGTTAACTGGTGTGGCCTTGATCCGCCAGACTGTATTAGGACTGATTTGCTTTGTGCTTTTGTGGACATAGTTTGTTCTATTTGGGTGTGTTTTTACTGCTTCAAAGAGGTCTACAAATGGTAGAAAAAAAATCACGCCTTTGAATGGTACTGCTTTTGAACACAAAATACTGCATTTCACACAAAGCTGGTCCACATAAGCCATAATTATGGTCTCACACAAGGGATCTAAAACAAGAAATGCTTGTTAATGTTACAAGACTAGTTACAAGATATAGTTACATGATTACAAGTTACAAGATATTAGTTACAAGATATTTAGTTACAAGATATACAAGATTATGGCAAGTGATTTAACTTACTGGTGCCCATTCAAAACTAAAATATCACTTTTAGGTGGCGTTTAAAGAAAAATATCTGGATAAATATAATAACAGCATGAAATGTATCTGAATAAAATTCATAGAGTTTAAAACGAAAAGTAGACATAGGAGGAAATTTACTAAAACTGGTGCATCCAGAATATGGTGCAGCTTTGCACAGTAACCAATCAGCATCTAGATTTTAGGATAAGTACAGTCAATGATTGTTTGACTGTGCTTCTGTATTTCTCCTGTGGATCACAGGAGTGCAGTTCCTTCTGCACTCCTGTGACCCATTTTCAGTGAATTGCGGGCTAAAGTCCACTGTCGGCTGTCAACACTGAGCCGGTTCAGGCTGGGAAAAGGTCCTGATTTTAAAGTCGGGATTCACCCAGATGTCCATACTAGCACCTGGCTCAGCCTCTCAGAGATACACTGGGAGCCTGAACCAGCCACTTCCTCCCCCTCCACAGCCCAGTGCTCCAGTTAGCGCTGGGGGGGGGGCAGAGCAGACAGAGGTGACCGACAGTCATTGCTCAGAGAAGCAGGGACAACTGAGCGATCAGCAGTGTCTAATCTAGGGTTGCCACCTAATCCATTTAAAACCGAACAGATAATAATTATATGGGTGCTGAGGCTAATTTAAGGCACATAAGGCACTAGGTGAGTTTAATTACCACTTTAAAGTGATTCTAAATGCTTATTTTTTTTCTTTAAATAACAAACATGTCTATACTTACCTGCTGTGTGCAGTGATTTTGCACAGAGCAGCCTGGATCCTCTTCTCGGATCCTCTTCTTGTCCTCCCTGTCCCTCTCTCCTGTCGGGTGCCCCCACAGCAAGCAGATTGCTATGGGGACACCCGCTGCTCCGCGTATCCATTCACACATGGAGCCGTGGCTCAGCGTCAGCCCTCTCTCTTCTCATTGGCTCACTGGCTGTGATTGACAGCCAATGATAAGAGGGAGTCCTGAGAAAACCGAGACTCCAGTGCACATCACTGGATCAAGGTGAATATTGGGGGGGGGGGGGGCTAGGAGGTCTTCTGCACAGAGAAGGTTTTTTACCTTCATGCAAAAAATTCATGAAGGTAAAAAGAAAACTTTGAACCTTTAGAACCACTTTAATCAGCCACAGAACCTGTGTGATTAATATATGTTTGATTTTAAAGAGATGAGGTGGAAACCCCAGTCTAATCGCTCATTTTTCATTCTTAGAGCCAGCAGGGGACAGATGTAGCATCGGATCAATGCTGCATCCACCTACGTAAGTTTTTTTTAAAACTATTCCTATACTTCTCTTTTAACTGAACAAGCTGAAGTTAGAAACTGACTGGTTACTATACACTTATCTTTACACATGTGTACCAAGGTTTCATTACTACAGAAACAGAGCAGCATACACATGATTATATACTACAAGAATTAAAGCTGTACAAGATAGACTTTTCCTACTAATGACCAGTAGATGGCAATACAAGCAACAGATGAAGCTGAATGTTATATGCAGTGTAGATGTCAACAAAAATAGATCTGTGTTTCAGAGTATTTTGGGCTCTTCCAGAAGTGCAGTAAACCATAGCAACAATCAGATGTCAGGTCAATGTAGTTAAAATATCATTTCTGATCGCTTGCTGCTCATTGCACATAACCATTTCTCTGTTATTAGACTGTACAGTTTGATTTTCCAAAAGAAAACAACAATAATGACAAGGATTGCGATTTGTATTTAGACATGTAATTATGTTAAAATGATAATGATACAATAATTCTCCTTATAATGCAGCTTTGGTATAACTGCTGGAAAGTTAATATTGCTAATTTAGCAAACAAAAGTAAGTAATGACTGTAAGTAGAACTAATCAAATAAGGCTTGTTTATTTTAATAACGTCAATTTGAATACAAAAGTAAATTTTGTGCAGTAATTCTGTTTTATGATTAACTTTTAAATCGTTACACTTTTTTCAGTTGATTAATGATTTACTTTTGTTAATTTTACAGATATGATATGCAGTGAAAATGCTCAATTATTTATCTACTATTTCAACAAGTTACAGTTTAGCTGTATCCCTTGTACAAGCAGAGATAGGTAGATTTTGGAGACAATGTAATATATAAAAAACTTTCTTTTTTACTGTTTACTGCCTTGTGAGCATGATCAATGCCTGAGAGCCAGTGTCATATATCAAACTCATCCTGACTTAGCCAACCATACCAGATGTGCTGTGGCATAGGGACATGCATGGTCAAAAGTTTTGGACATCTGACAATCACACCTACATTAACCAGTAAAGCCAACCATAGATGGATTGACATTTGGCTCATTCAGCTGGAATTAGCTGAATTTTGATCCATCAATGGGCAGTCTGGTTGTACTGACGTCTATGTTTTTTTGTATGATCATTGACAGACTCTATATCCATCAGCAGTGACCACTGTATTCTGCTGGTGGGGAAGGCTCCCGTGCTTCCATCCAGTGGAACATAATAGCACTGTGGGAGGGATTCCCCTATCAAGACTGACTGTGTCGATGGGGAAATTGAGCAATTTTCTTTCCTTCACCCCTGGTTGAAGGAAAGAAAATTGCATAATGTATGGCTAGCCTTAGACATCACATTAAAAAATATTGCAGATTAGTATGTAGGTGTCCACCCCCCCAGCCCCTTTCCTTTTTTTCAGCTATAACAGTCTCCACTGTTTTTATAATGCTTCACACGATTTTGGAGTGGTTGTGGTAAACCAAGCCAAAAGAGCATTTGTGAGGTCCAGTTCTGATGTTGGATGGGAAGACCTGGCTTGCTGTCAGCATTCCAATTAACCTCAAAGGTGTTTAGTAAGGTTGAGCTCAGGGATGTGTGCAGGCCACTTGAGTTCCTCTACACCAAACGGGGAACAGAAAATTACCTTCCTTTACTGTTGCAAAAAGGTCAAAATTTCACAATTATCTAAAATGTCTTTATATGCTGTAGTATTGTCATCAGGTACCATTGCTGTAGGATACTGCTGTAATCCTTTCTCCCTGTGAGAAATGCACCCTAGTGCTGCACTATACTCCTGCCATCCCAAGGCAGCACAGTGGCTAAATGGTTAACACTTATGTCTGGTAGCACTAGGGTCATTGGTTCAAATCCCAACCACAGCACCACCTGCCTGGAGTTTGCATGTTCTCCCTGTGCCTCCGTGGGTTTCCTCCAGGTACTCTGGTTTCCTCCCACACTCTAAAGACATGCTGGTAGGTTAATTGTCTCCTGTCTAAATTGGCCCTAGTATGTGTATGTATGAATGTGAGTTAGGGACCTTAGATTGTACACCCCTTGAGGGTTAGGGACTGATGTGAATGTACAATATATATGTGAAGCGCTGCATAAATTGACAGCCCTATATAAGTACCTGAAATAAATAAATAAATGAGTCCTCTAGTCCATGCTTTCCCAGGTTCTTGTCTCTAGAACTTTCCCGTACCAGGTCAGCTGTTGCCTACAGGGATGCAAGCTGCACTGAGGGCCCACAATCCCCACCATTCCTGATAGCCCCTTTTGTGCCAAGTGTTAACAGTACCCTTCACTGGAAATACCTGAACTCAAGTATTCACATAGGGGTGTTCACACACATTTAGCCATACAGTGTAGATAATCATGTGCACTTCCTCATCAATGAGTTCAAACACAATATTCCCAATGCTCATGCTCTTGAAAATTGGCTGTGATTGTAAGTGGGTGCTGCAGCCAGCACCGGTTGAAAAATGAAGACAGTCAAAGTAGAAAGTAAGTCACCAGCACACCAAGGATCTCCAGCATATCTCTGAAGATTTATTCAGTGATCACATCATAATTACAGAGGTGATAAATTGAATCCTCACAGGACCCTTTCATCAGGCATGTGATAAGTTTTAATGGTCCCCTTTACTGGAAATGCCTGAACTCAGTAATCTGGAGGTGTGCTCACATACATTTGGCCATATAGTGTAAATAATTGTGTGCATTAGTCCAAGGACAGGTGTACACTATGCGCATGCACCAGAGACCCAGTGACTTCTCTGATTCACACTTCTATTGTTATTTTAGCATATGATTTCTGCTAGCAGTAATAAAATGATAAGCAATTAAAAAACAAGTAAAAAAGTTAGAGTTCAAAAACAGGTGTTGTTATTAGGCCTGAATGATTCAAAATACATTTAAAGTGAACCCTTTCTATTCTCCAATCATGTAACAGTGTTCCCTTCATAATCTGTTCCACCACCTGTTTCAAAAACACTCATTCCTCCATAAACATTCACAGATTAAGCAGACTAAATAGCATTGTCACTCATACACAATTTGTCGTTTTTTTTCCAATTGCTCACAGCAAAGCTCCCATTCTCTCACCTATCTCTAACAATTCAGCCTGTCCGATGATCTATGCAGTGAGCAGTGGCACATGATTGCCACAGAAAGGACACAAGGTATTTCAAGTTCAGTTTTTGATTTTTGAGTTTATCAGTGGTGGAACAGTAGGGTTTTTTGGAACACACTGGAGCAGAGTTTTGCTCACTGTCTATGCACCAGTGACATGTTTATAGGCTTAGTAATTCATGTTTGGCAGCAGTGTCAGTAAACATTAGCAAAGGGAAGGTTACTTCAAGGGCCCGCTCACACTAGTGCAACTTCTGATTCTTCTGTCATGCTGCAATGTATGACAATGGAAATAGCATTATGTTCTAAGGTGCCTGATCACATCAATGCAACAAGGAGCAATTTTTAAAAAAGGCATGAGTGTCTTTAGTTGCAGCATAGTGCATTTTTGGCCCTATAGACTTCAGTAGGGGCACATAAAAAGTGCATAAGAACCCATATACATGCTTCTTTGGTGTGTTTGGCATTGCTTTGTGTTTAACAGCCAGTCTCCTCCTCCAAAAAAAACCTCATGAAGTATGAAAAAGTATAAAAAACATGCATAAAAATGTCCAAAGATCATCTACAAAAATGCACTGAAAATGCATGATTATGCAGCAGTAACAGTGTGAACCTGATTTTGTGATTTTTTTTTTTGTTATTTATAATTGGTAGTCACAATACAGACCATTTTATGTTTATTTGAATTCACAAAGGGAAAATGGATTATTCTCTTGTAGTACTACCCCCTTAAGGGTTGCTTAGTCATTTTTTGGTTCCATGTCAATCTGGACCTCTCATTGAAAGCCCAACCTCTGCTGACACCACAGTGCTCTGGTGACCCAGCTAAATCACACCTATAAAATGGACTCACACACAAAGTAGTATAAACCAAGTTGAAGTTTATATTAGAATTAGAGGTAACTGAGTCAAGAATAGCAAAATAAAACTGATATAGACAGCAAATATGATCACTCTTGGCAATTGTGAGCAAAAGCAATGCCATTCACAATGAAGCAACTATTAACAGGCCTGCTTTCAAAATAATCTGCTGTCTCCAGTCTGAGAGGACTGTTTAATCCCAGTGTGCAGGAATAATTATCAATAACAAACAAGCTCACTGTGCGCCCTCAGATCTAGATAATAAGGATTATTATTTATGTGAAATAAAGAGAATTCCAAGTTATAATTGGCAGTGTCCCCTTTAAGAGCTCTATAATGTCTTCTGTGCACTAGTTGGGGCCCAGTTGATGTGAAGTTGCCTCAAGGAGTGGATGGTAGTTCCTTGAGGTGGTCACATCAAAGATAGTGAAGAAAAAGGAGAAGCTGTAACACTTCCCTGATTGATGGTAAAGAATTAGTGCAAGGTTCCCTTTAAGAGCTCTAATCATGAATTGAGCTTGATGTAGTAAATAGCAACAATTGACATAAAGGTGTATGTACAAAGGCAGAGGATGAGTAGTAGAAAGAATCCTGTCCTGCAGAAAGGGAAAGGGACTGGTTGATTCAGTTGACACTGCTGTATCTTGATCTGTTACTGTATATCCTATGGTCAAATGATAACTGTACTGCAGATATTTTCCAATGATGGCTCTGGTATAACTAGGCCGCAAACTAGGGCAATTGTATGTAATGTTCACAACTATGTGCAGGTAGATAACTGAGGTGACGAATTATCAATGTTCACTTTGTTAGTGGATGCATGGGTCTCTCTCACCCAATCAATGTGGTTTGACGGACTGCTGCGATCCGTCTTTCCCAATGGATGAGACAGTCCACAGGCCCTCTGAGTCAGACATGGCATTCCTCTCTGTCTCCTGCTGTCAGAGTGGCCTACTTGGCAGCGTGGCAAGCTGGGTGGTCAGTAAGTTCTCCCTGCCAATCTCCCGAGCTTGGATATGTATGTCTCCCCGCCCACACGCTTACCCTCTTGGGAAATGTAGTCCTAGCTACTCTGCTCATCAGCCAAGTCCTGCTGTTTAGAAATACAAGTTCCAGAGGTCTGTTCTGTCAATGTGAGTAACCCTGAATAGCAGGTCACCACCATCTACTGTCCACTTTAATGAAATTGGAAGTACTAACATTTCAATGGGTTACACTATTATAAATGCAGACATATTGAAAAACTTGTCTGGTATGGAGTTGAGCTTCCTGCCCAACATGCATCTGGATCATCCTACTCCGGGTGAAGATACCCCCACAGCTTTTGCCCCTCCACCACTTCACCTCATTCAGACAAAATGTGGAGGATGCACAGTGAAACACAGTCAGCTACACCATCTGCCTGGGCTCCTTTTAGTTAAATACTTCCACGTCACTGTCTTGCTTTTTCTTCTTTTTTTTTTTTTTTAAACAACAGACTTGCTGAAAAAATAGAACAAAGACAGCCTAAAAAAGAAAGCTAATGACACAATCACATCTAAGAATTGCTGCAATATTATAAATGTTTGCTCTTGGATTTACAACTGCTTTAAGCAGGTAAAATACATTCAACTATGTACTGTATTTTATCTATGCACTTAGCTGTTGTCTGAAAATAAATGCTAGGTCTCTGATATGCACCCAAACCAGAGGTGCAAATAGAATAACAGAAAGAACTGACAATGTAAGTCCAATGTAAGGTTATCACTGAGATAAATAAAGCTAGCCATTACCAGGGGCATCCCTAGGGTTGGTGTCACCCGGTGCCGGAACACCTGATGACACCCCTCTCTCGCTCTCTGCCCTCTCTCTCTCTGCCCTCTTTCTCCCCCCTCTCTCTGCATTCTCTCTCTCCCCCCTACCTACTACATGAAGCGGCAGTGCTGTCACCAGGGTCCGCGGATTACACACTGACCTGCTGCATACTCTGCCCACCCCTCCAGCTCTCTGACTTCAGCACCCGTGGCAGGGATGTGGACTCACCCCTTTGCTGAAACTCCAAGGAGGAGAGGTGTCTGAAGTGCCTGCCTCACTGTCCCTCCCCTCAATACTTGCTTATTTCAGCAGCGGCACATACAGGGAAGGACTGAGCCTTTCATGGGGCCCTGTAGTGACACCAGGCACTCGGTCAGTCTGCCCCTGGTGGAGCGTGTCCGGTGTCACCCGTGCAAAAGGTGGGTGTGACCCAGTGCGGTGCACCTCCTGCACTTGCCTCGGGACACCCCTGGCTATAACTTAGTAGATTTTCGAATGAACATTTGTACAAATATTCTCAGTAAATGACTTGATAAATGGCAGTCAAAAGTACTTCAAAGTTTCTTTTGCTTTTAACATTCGATTTTGTAATGAATGTAATTTCTCAAAAAAACAAAAAACAAATACACTATTAGAAATGTGTTCTTCCAAGAAAAAAATTCCACCCTGCTCCTTTGAATTTTTTCATTGCTGTGGTTAAAAACTAATGTTGATCTGATCCCATTAACAATTAGAAAACCATATGAACACTCCTATAACAAAAAAAAAAAGTGTTTGAAATTCTTTTAGTATATGGCCAGTTTTAGTGCACCAACTGGTCAGTCAGTTTACAAGTGATCCTATTATCTCATAATAATACAAAACTGCCAGGGAAAAGATCAGCAAAAGTAGGCACTATTCTTTTTCTGACTGTAGTAGCTTAGTAGCAGAAATTGTATAACATCTTGTGTAAAGTAACAGGCCTACTTCAAGTGTATCATTTTTTTTTTAAATAATGGTGCAAACTTGCACAAGAAAATGCAAAGCATACACAATCAAATTATCAAATAGAGTGTTTTATTGCACCCTGTTTTAGGAGCAGTCATTTAGCATAATCTGTTGAGAGGAAAAAGGGAAGTGCACTTAGTAGCCACAGGTAATAAAAGCTGCTGGATCACTCGATTAAACAAGCATTAGTATGCATTAAAAAATCATCCTCCTGCAAACACAGCAAAGGATTCATGTACTTGCATGCATTATGAGCCAAATGAACTACTGTCTTTAGTATCATGTCAGCTAATCTAAATATATAAAGAAGACAACAAAGAATATACAGTATGATCCTAGAATTTAGAAGTATTTTACAGAGGTCAGAGTATTTAGGAAGCTCTTCATAAAAATTTTTCTTTTTGGTGGGAGATATTTCTGATTGCTGCAGTTTTTTATACAGTTGTTCTGGCCAAATGTTCTACCTGTTTTCTCAAAAATTTAACTTAGATCAATATCTATTTCTAAACAGACATTGACAATTTATAAAGACATCTTGGCTATATAGACATCTTGGAAACTTCTTTAATACCCTATCCTATACGCTATGCCTTCCAAAAAGTCACATACCACTGTAGTGGATTGTGATAGACAGTCCACGTTCTATTAGATGATCAGTAAAATGACAATTTTATAGTCTTGCTACTTTCTGCTTCTTGCTCTTTAAATTCCTTACTCTCTTAAGTAAACAATCAGATATAGGTTGACAGAACAATGATGATAATTAAGATGGCGCCTTCATCCGGAGTCTCACCCTAGGTGACTCATTAGGAGAAAAGTATCTTTTAATGTAAACAACCCCCATAAAAGGGAAGGAGTCTTTTTGGGGACAATGATTGGAAGATATCAACACGGATGGAAGAATATGCAGAAACCCAGTGGACTTTTCACCCAATCAATGTATATGCTTTGCCTGCATCATAAGCCCTATAAATGATACTGTTAGTTCCTCAATAAAACAGAATTTTAGGAAGTTGGCAAACTGCAACAGTGTCAGTGTCTTGCTTCCACATGCACGTAATTCTATATTAATTTGGATCACTGGTAGATCACGGTAAATGGTCTGTAGGTGACCTAGTCCAAAACACCACATTGCTTTGTGTATAAATTATCCTTTTTCCAGACTGTGACAACATCATAGAGTCTAACTAGCTCCCAACTTTGTGGGAACTCGAAGGAAGATTCAGTGACTTACAGCATGTAGTGGACACCTAAATCTCTCCACCAGAGCCTCAAATAGCAATAAAAACTGAACCTTCAGTTCTAATACTTCCTCACTCTAAAACTAGGAAAAAAGATTTGGGTACTCATACACTACAAACGTCTCTGAGCAGGGCCTGAAAGGATGGTTTAAGGGCTTCAAAAGAGCTATGCAAAGCTGGCTAAGAGCTTTGCAAATTGAATATTTTGGACACACTGCTGTTATAATGTTTACAAGAAAAAGCCTGTGTGAAGACATTAAACTTGTGACCAGACAAACATAAAATTAATTATGATTATTTGCCATGGATTACTGCACATCTTTTTTTTCTGCAATGTTACTGAGTAAGCTAAAATTTGAAAAAAAAAGGGAAACACATTAATGTCAAAAAATAATTGTATGGTGGCACTGAAAATGTGCCAGAAATAAATGAAGAGATGTTTGCTGTCAATGTTATTGCAGTCTAGTTGCAACACAGAAAAACGTCTTGGCTTTAGGCATCGCATGACCTTTGGAAGACTGATGGTATCGTTCTAATCAATGGATGTAAACAATAAGCTTTCAACAAACATTAATCTTATTCCAAAATCTTTTTGTCCCCTTCATTTTCATGGTGTGTTAAAATTCATCAGTACTCAATAATGTTATGAATAATTACAGATAAGCAGTCTAACAGTCTAAGCTAAATTTCTGAAACAACTCTTTGGAACACTTTTCCGTTCACAGGTCAGGTGTTGTAAAATCTGTGTTTAGCTACTGCAGTTAAGAATATATAAGACAGATTTTATGTTCTTCAAGTAGAGAAAATAACTTCAAAACAAATGAGGCATAAAATAATTTTGCAACATTGAAACACTGCAAAAGTGATTTCCATAAGATCCATTTAATTGCTAATTAAATAGGGAATCTTGCATACCAAATGCCTTGAGATGCTTATAAAGAAGAAATAGAAAACATACCCATTTTCTGATCAACCTGGAGGAAATATTCAACTACAACAAAAACACATTTTATTGTCAAGTAGTTAAAAATTGCAAGTAAATTGATTAGATAAGTTGGAAAATATTGCTCATTTTAAGATAGAAACCAATGATAACCATGTAGGTGGAAAAGTGCGAGCTATAGGATGAAATAGAAGGATGTGTTAGGCAAAGGTGCAAAATTGCTGATTTATTTGCAGTTATTAGTTCATTGTATATCACTTCCTTTGTGTTAGAGGATTTGCTACAGATTAGCAAATTGTACACTTTGGACAGATAGGACTACTGGTTCACAAGAGATATGAAAGTGACCAACTGAAACAGCCACTCCTAAACATAGTGGAGGGGGGAGGGGCATCTGTGACCAACATATGATGCCATTTTAGTGTCTTTTTCCCAGTGTTATGACATCAATTCACACCTCCATCCAGGTATCTTGAACGATTAACATCTGTCTCAGACTAAAGCCGCCCATAGATGATGCAATTTTCTTTCCTGCAAGTACAGGTTGCAGGAAAGAAAACTGCTTGCTTCCCCATCAACACAATCAGTGTTGATAGGGGAATCCCTCCTGTAGAGCTATTCTGTTCTCCCATCGGGGAGGTGCGAGAGGTAGTGGGGGAAACGGTCCCTGCCACAGTGATTATTGCTAGCAGCTGTAACTGCTGGCAATATTTGCATTAAAAATTAGACAGGCTGGTTGTACCCAAGTCATACAACAATCAAATTGGGTACAATGAGCCTGTCCATAGATGGTTTGAATCTTGGCCGTTCTCTGCTTGGTTTGCTTAACTGACACCATGACAGTTTACGATAGATTGTGGTTGACTTTTAATAAATGTTGGAAAAATCCTTGTTTTTACCTACTTCTCATCTGGGCTATAGCCAAATGACAGTCGGGCAGGATGTGATATGACTGGATTATGGACATAGATCGGGGTGGCTTTACAAACTTTCACATTTCCCATCATGTTCTTGATTAATTAATATCTGCCTTAACAAATACTAGGATAATTGAATTTCTGTGATTGAGTTATCCATGTGGATATAAATGCTGGGTATCATCTTGACACTTATTAGAACTGAAAAAAAAACTTCTGCAAAATGTCTTTAACATTACAGAACAAGTCCAGTTGCATGTGACTGACTCCTAATATCTATTTATCACACATGTAGGCATCAACTGAAATATTTATATTTTTTTTAATTTTTAACAATTTGTTTTCTTTTTTATTGCATTTTTTGTTTTTGATGATTTTTTTTAACATATGATTTTTTTTCTGACCAAAGCACATGCCCACTGTAACCACACTATGATTGCTTATACCAATGAATTTCACTGTTAAAAGCAACCAGTTTTATGAAATTGATTCATTCAGTGTTTACTATTGTGGTTAGCTGTGATTAGCCACAGTTCATCACATGGTACAGATAGGCTGTGATTGGCCTTGTCTGTACCATGTGATCACTGTGACCAATCACAGAGATCAACAAAAGAGTACACAATGAATGAAATGAATCAATGCCATCCATTGTGTATAATTGTAATGCAATCTACTATGGTTTTTCACAGTGATTACATTGTACCGGCAGTGGCCGGTAGACTGACTGGTATTCCAGGTGACAGATCACACCACAGAGGCGCGCTCCAGGGAGGAAGACATATCACGTCCATCTGGAATGGAGAATGTACTGCCTGGCTGTCATTTGGCTATAGCCCAGATGGGAAGTAGTTAAAAACAAGAATCTTTCCAACATGTATTAAAAGTCATCCATAATCTATCGTAAACTGTCATTTATTAAACCGAAAAATGAGAAGACTGAAATTTTTAACTTAATTGCCTACATTTATAAAAGTCTATCAGGGGTAGTCAACCACTGATCACTATAGCCAATTACTAAATATATGCGCTATAAATGAATAGTGTGGGGGTAAAATTTAAACACTTCCGTGCTATATTAGATATAGGTCCCTAAAGACCCTTTATATCATTGTATCATGCATGAAAGAGATAGAGAAAATATAATTTTACTCAGCTTGTTGAAATGGTAGTACAGCAGAAAATAAGATAACCCTGAACACTAAAGGCCACAATAGTAAAATAGCTGATATATCTTATAGCATCCAGAAAGATCAAAGTTGAAAAACCATCATATTTCCAAATATACGTTTCAAGGCAGACACAATTTTTATTATTATAACAAAGATTAAAGTACACCACTAATAACATGCATGCTATGACAACAACAAAAGAATTGAAGCAGAAAGAACAAGTGTGACTTATAGAAGATTTTGTCACAATTTTTATTTTTGTATGGCAATAGCAGGGTTAAATAAGAAAATGAACTCCTTTGTTTACTGAATCCATTGGGAAAGTTGTAACTCTCCCAGTGTGCTGTCCTCTCCCTTCTTAACACTTGACCTGTTTGTAGATGAGAAGCTCACAAAGCAGAGAAGTCACTTGCTAAATATGTTTGAAGTAGGTCAAGCACACAAAAGAGAGAATGGAGTAGTGCTGATCAATTCTAGGGTCCTTATATGGAGCCAGCAAACAAAATATCCAAGGGGAGTTTTATATTATATCATTATGTCTAATGATCCTCTTCTTCTACATTCTAAACTAGATATTAAAAGGGTATCCAAACCCACAACCAAAATGTACTGTATATTCTATTGCAATTTACCAGTCCTTAGAGACCAATCCTTGGATACCAAGGATTAGACCTCAGGTGGCTGCATTGTTTTTTATGCTTTTTTTCCTTTATTTTCATTTAGTAATCAAACAAATAACATACTTTTGGCTGCATTGTTTGTTATGCTTTTTTTCCCTTTACATTCATTTGGTAAACAAAAAGATAACATACTTTTGGTTGCTTAGTGTCTATGCTTTTTCTCCACTGTATCATTAGAAGCAGCCATGGTTGTTACACAAGCTGGTATTTAACCACTTGCTGACCACACTCCTTGCAGCTAGTGGTTATAACAAGCTTACAGAAAATGGTTGCAGCTGCTGTCATTTTTTACAGCTGGCAAATGGTGCTTTGGTGTTTCAATATGCTTTTAATTTGGTTTGAGTTATTTTAATATCACTTTTATCCAAAGCAGCAAAGATGTATTCATAAAACTATATGTATAATATTGGAGGGTGTTTGTTACAAATTAAAGTACAGTGAGGTTTACAGTTAAAATAGATGTAAGCTCTAACTGGATTAAATTTAGTTTAATAAAGCACTGTGTATAATAAACAATTTACATTTTTTTTCAATAAAATACTTGCTTCTACCATTTGTCATATTTGTTGCATCTCGGTATTGCTGATCTCCTGCATCTCTTTTGTAGCTGCTTCCTGTCAACAAGCATGCACTTCAGCTGCTGATGCACATCATTTCTCAGCGCAAGTTTTCTGATGGTGACAACAGTGGACCAAGCCTGTGCCATGAGTGTCAGCATGGTTGTTTGTAGTTGCTTGTTTTATCGTGGAAAAGCTTGCAACGTGACTATGCAAGTTCTATTTCACAGTTTCTATTTCACAGCTACATTGTGACAAGTGCAGGGAAAAAAATCTGTATGAATAAATTGTTAATATAATATAACGATAAAGTCAAGCTGGGATGGTGTAATAAAATCAAGCAGGGATACAAATTAGCACTACGGTGACATTTTCTCAGGTTTGTGATCTGAATGACATTGTGTTTCTTATGTGAACATTTGATGATCACACAGCCAAGGCAAATGTTATCCAGGTCATATGACATAATTATTGGGACCCTGGAATTAATCTGCAAAGGGATTTTTTTTTTTCAACACATACTCATTGTAACATGCTGAAATGTGGTTATTTTGTATGGAAAAACATATAATTGGAGGTGTGTGGTTTCGCAGTTTCTTAAATATTCATTTTAAGGTAAAACCAGCAAGCCACGTGGTAAGGAGACCTAGGTCTTCATTTGTTGTTTACAAAAAGTGCACTGGGACTGGTTACACTGGGAATCTTTACAAACAAGATGGGGTGGATAGCCAATCTCATAGACCATGTTTGTTTTTTTCTCCAGACAGGTCTGCTTATTCATTTTAGCTGAACCAAGATGCTGTGGACAATGTGTTCAACTCAGATAGAGCCACCCTGAGCTGCAAAGCTGGAGGCTGCTGCACTTAACCACTTCCCATCTGGCCAATGTGATATAAACGGCCAGATGGGAGCAGTGCAGGAGCGAGTGGCCGTTTATAAACGTCCTTCCACTTCCTTGCCTGTGCAGGACACAGCGGAACACCAATCGCTGTACGGGACCTCTGTGTGAGGTCCCGATCATGTGATCACTGATTGGCCAATCAGTGGTCACATGAATAGTAGTAAGCAAGATGTCACTTACTGACCTCATTGCTTACTATGTGTGAAATCTGTGAATGATCACAGAGGTCACATGGTACAGGGCTATTCACCACAGCCTTGTACCATGTGACAAGCTGTGACCAATCACAGCTCACACAGTATTTCTCAATGGTTGCAAGAATGCAGCCAGAGAGAAGGAGAAAGGATTGCTTTTACAGCCTTTATGGGTGTAAAAGCAATCAGTGTAAAAAAAAAAAAATCTTAAATCACCCCCCACAAGTAGTACAGTGTCACTATGGTGACACTGTACTTCTAGGGTGATGGTATGTAAGAAAAAACATAAATAATAATATAAAAAATAAAATAAAAATGTAAAAAAAAAATTGAAAAATTATAATGTTTGGTTATAAACTAATTTGGGTTATCTTTTTTTTTTACTAAAAAGATAACTGAATAAATTTTGGCCAAGATTTATGAAGAAAGATTATTTCTTTGCAAAATTTTAAAAGAAAAACACTTTTTTCAGAATTTGTGGACTTTTTCATTTATATAGCAAATGAAATAAAAATCCCAGTGATGAATAAATACCACCAAAATAAAGTTTTAACTGTCTCAAAAAAATGCAAAAAAATTCATATAGGTACAGTATTGCATGACTGCGCAATTGTCATTCAAAGTGTGATAGCACTGAAAGCTGAAAATTGGCCTGGACAGGAGGGGGGTGAAAGTGTCCTGACTTGAAGTGGTTAAACTGCCATTTCTATAAGAACCTGTTTCTGGACTGTTCAGTACATGGACTATAAAAGGTTTGGTTGAACAGAAGTTTTTTTTTTTTTTGCAATTTTGCATTTACTTTGTGGCTGAATAGACTATGTAGACTTTATTTTTCATTCTTCTGTAATAATCAGCCTGTTAATAGCAGTGTTCTGTTGCAGCAGATGTAGGCAGAAAAGAGATGCATCAGCTGTGTCCAGGCCTCCATACTGATAGAACAGACTTGACTGCATTCTTGCAGCCATTGAGAAATACTGTGGGAGCTATGATTAGTCACAGCTTGTCACATGGTACAAGGCGGTGGTGAATAACCATGTGACCTCTGTGATCATTCACATATTTCACTAGTAGTAAGCAATGATGTCAGCAAGTGACATCTTGCTTACTACTACTATTCATGTGATCACTGATTGGCCAATCAGTGATCACATGAATCGGGACCTCACACAGAGGTCCCGTACAGCGATTGGTTCGTGGTGCCGCACTCTCCCAGGAAGCGAGCACAGGCAGGGAATGCAGGAGGACGTTTCTAAACAACCACCAGCTCCTGCACTGCTCCTGTCTGGCCATTTATGTACATGGTAAAAATGGTTAAAGAAACAAGTTGGTCCCTTATCTCCTGTATTGATGACAGCTGTAAAATAGTATGCAATTTCACATCACTTTGGGTCCTGGTAACAGTGGTCACCAGGTTAATTACAGAGAGGTACTCTCCTGAATGGGACACTGAGAGTATTAAATACTTGATAAGTGTTCTAACCCTTTTACATACTTCAGTCCAAAATAAATAGTCTTTAAAAACACTTAAAGGATAAGTTCACCTTTCATAACATATTACGTGTTACACCCATATTCAGGGTGTAACATGTAACATGTTATGAACGCACCGGCCACTGCTCCAGCTGGTCCCCCATTTTGAATTTAAAAAAACTTTTCAGCGCAAGGCTTCATCCACCGGGCCATGTCACTCATTCACTGTATTCTGTGAATGAGAAACTACAAGTCTCGACAACCTTAGAGGTTGTCGGCTTGTAGTTTTCAGTGAACTATCACGGCGCTGTGGAGAGCCGTGGTAGTTCATTGAATCCTCCTGTCAACATGTCTCCCTGCTCGTACATCCTGTACGGGCAAGCAGATTTACTGACAGATCTGCAGGAGATCTGCATGGCACCAGCAATCTACTGATTGCTGGTGCAATGCTTTACAGACTCCTGCAGAAAAAAAATATAAATGCACATTTTTTTAACCTGCAAAAAAATGTGCATTTATTATTATTTTTTTTACCAAAAGGTGAGCTTATCCTTTAAATCACAATAAACAGACAAATACATTTTTGCAAAGCTCAATTTAAATTTGGTCTTGGCATTGACCCCTTCCTAGTTTTCCTTTTCCTGTCTATAACAGGACCAATAAGAAGGTTAGAAAAAAAGAAAAGAACAGTGCAAAATTACAAATTTCCACATGTACTGATCATTTTGACATATAATTTTCACTAATTGCAATTTCTACTTATGTTTGTTTCATTAAATGCTCAACATTAATTGCCCAGGCCTGTGTCAGCATTACCAAAATGCAACTACTGTCAGTGCCAATAAGCAGGTTTAGTACCTCTACAAGGCTAAATTATGTGATTTTTAGGATTCATTGTTGTTCCATTAAGTGACCTCTTGGTACAGAGGAGAACAATTCACCTTCAAGCCTCGGTTGTTGTACTAGTCATCAATTTGAGTTGTAGAGTATATGACCACTATAAAGAGAACATTCCCTGACCTCAATTTAATGTTCAGTCCTTTAAATTAAGAGACCTCACAAATACTATGACTGTTTTTTAATAACCACAGGTGCCAGACGTCTGCCATGTATTACTGAGTTTAGGATTTATTGAAGGAAAACCACAGTCATGGTTTTAATTATTATTAGAGGATATTTTCAGTTTTATTTATCAACTAGTGATCTTTAGAACCATATCTATATGCAAAAAACTGCAAAGAGACACAATTGTTACTATCTACCTGATATGCTTGAGTGCTATTAGCAGTTGGTTTTAGGATACAGAGTGTTCAGGAGTCAGAAATGTTACTGGGGAATTCACACGTGGTTTGGAGAGAAAAAGTCATGATATACTTTATACCTAAGTATAAGAAGATGATAGAGAAAACTTTTGAGATGTTCTGTGTGTGGCCAACTTTCGTAATTGAAGGACTTGTTCTAAATTCTAATTGGAGGAAAGTGCATGATGCAGCTGGTTATTTACGGGAATCTTCTCTTTCCTTTCAACCTTCAAAATACCTTCTTTTTCACATATATTTGCCATATCACATCTAAAGAACCAGAATAAATTATTCATTATACATTGAAAGCCCAGAATCAGGAATTGGGACTCAGTCAGGTAGCAAATTGTAAGAACAGCCTCTATTTTTATGGTCTTACTGCCACTCTCTTTTTCAAGAAGATACACACTGGGGTGAAAAATCAGGCTCAGTCTAAGGGAGGGTTATAACCCTGTTGTGTTTTTGTTCTGCCATCTGTGTCCCCATTGGAAGATGTCCTGTCTCTTACATTTCTGGGGCCAACTCAAAATTTGGGATATTCTTTTACTTTTACTTTCAATGATAATGGTAAACAGGACAAATAGAGAGGGAGAATCTTAACAGGGGTAAAGACAGCAATAAAAACCGGCAAGCATTCTAATCTATCTCTACTCTATCCAAAACTAAAAAAAAATAAGTTTTGCCTTTAGTTATATTTTAACTTTGCAGTGTGTGCGGAATTTCTCATACTACTACTAAAGAATATTTCCCAAAATTTCACAGACTATTCACTTCTGAAAGACTTTTCTTTCTTCCTCTTCCTCCCAAACTCCTATGAAATCTTACTGTAGATCGATCCTTCATCACCTTTTTAACAATGCTAAAGCTTTTATTCCATGGAAATGAAAGGACCCGTCTCCCTTCACCTTGATAGCTATGTGGCTAAGAAAGTGGAAGAGATCAGGAGGATGGAGGATCTCTTCCTTTCCTCTCCGAAAACAAACATAGATTCATTACAAAACATGTTCTAATTGGATTTATTTTATTTATGCAGATGAGGGCAAGGTTCTGATGCATGCTAATTTGTGAGCTCCCTCAACATGTGCCAAGTATTGCTGCACTGCTTGTCAACAGCACACAGGAACAATTAGCAAAGAGATTCCTTGTCTCCCCACATTTAGCACCAATTCACCCCTCCCCCCACTTAGCACTAGTGTCTCCCCATCACCCACTGAGCAGCAGTGTTCCTTCGCCCCTTCACTTGGTACCATTGTTCCCCCTCTCCCCCAATTAGCACATTACCCCCTCCATTTAGCACCAATGCCCACCCCAACTTAGCACCAATGTCTTCCCCTTACCCCCATCTTAGCACTAATGCCCCCCTCCCCACCTGACATTGCACTCCTACTGTAAGTTGTACCCGCTTTTCTGCAGAAGCCTCTCTCTCTGATACCCTGTAGCTGAGGAAGAGAGGATTTTGGGTGGGAGGAGAGCTCTGTACTGGAAGGTGGGAGGGTTGTAAACTGGCCTGTGGGATATGCACACCTAAACCCTCCACTCTGTACATAACACAATCCTTAGCTCTGCACTTTATACGCAGTGCGTTCCTGAACTCTTGCAAGAGACGCCATAATGTGTCATGCATGTTGAGATGAAACTCATGCTGGGTTTGAGATTACTGAACTCCCCCCAGAAAAAAAAATTATCTACGGCCCTGGCAAGTACCATTGATTCTTAATGGCACCCCCACACATCTCTCAAAGAAGGGTACATTAACAGCCACCAAAATGCATGGTACCGGGGCGTGTCCAAGATGGCGACCGGAGCGGCCGCATAATCCGGAGCTCCGGCGCCGTATTCCGGAATCTGCTGCCATCCGTGCAGCAGCGGATCACAGTGGAGCAGCGGAGGGCCCTGGTATCATCCCGGATACCTGGGAGGTAGAATCCGGGCGATATTTCCGCCCTTCGTGGCGGCGGACGTTCGCGGCCTGGTGCGGCCTCGTGGGCCGGGGCTCCGGCACCTCCTATCCGCATCCGCTGCCATCCGGGCTGTGGGGGATCACCCGAGGACGTCTGCAGCGTCCTCTGCATCACAGAGGCTGAGAGAGGGACGTCGCTGAGTGTTGCTGCTCCACGCGGCGGCGGCGACGTTTGCGGCCTACACCATTTGCTAGAGGCCTCTTTTTACCTGGTCACAGTGAGTGGGGGGTACAGGTGGCATCCTGTTATCATGATCTCCCCACAGTGATTTGGGGAGTGGGCCTCACATTAATAGCCCCAGAGCCCATCATCTTCTCTGTCTGTGGCCCTTGCTGGGCTCAGAGGCCTACTGGGGCCTTGATACTGCCCCAGGGGGTGTCTCCCTGCGGGGCCCTGTGCTCAGAATCGGAGGTCCTCTGCTTCCTGCTTCTCACCCATCCCTCTCGTGTCCTGAGTTGGGATCTGGTGCTATCATCCTGCCCCGGAGTGAAATTTTTGCTGGTTGCTGTGACTTATGTTCTATTTACCCTTTCAAGGCTTGCTGAATATTTTTACAATATAATGTTATCGCAGATGGGTTTGACAGCATCCATGTAACTACAACCCTGAACCTATTTTGGGCGCTATAGGTCCCCTGGGGTTATAGTCTCCATTCACTTTCCAATTTTCAGTTGATCACCCCCGGGAGATTCTTTGTATGCCGTCCACCAAGAAAAAAAATGGACAAGCTCAGAAGTCCCTCACGACATACCTCCTTAAGGCTCACGAGATTTGCGGCATGTCTCCAGTCAATACAGAGCAAGCATCCCTGTCCGATCCCGCACGGGATACCACCGTTCCCTTATCGGCCTTGGTCAGCGAAAATACACAGCAACTCACAAAAGGGGACTTAGAGTCCTGCTTGGAATCTATGTACGCCAAACTAGCCGCCAAATTTCAATCAGAATTGCATAAAAGCACTAATGTTCTCTCTCAGGAAATAGCCACGCTGGGCTCTAGGACAGACCGCTTGGAAACCAAACACGATGAACTTAGCCTGGCCTATGGTGAACTTTCCAGAGAGCATGATCATTTACAAACGGCCTTTTCACAACTGCAGGCGCAGGTTGAGGATCTTGATAATCGCAATCGCAGGAATAATCTGCGAATCAGGGGAATCCCGGAGTCTATGTCGGATCTTTCATTAATTATAATCACGTTATTCAAGTCACTCCTTCCAGATCGTGACCCTGGATCTTTTGCTTGTGACCGCATCCACAGAGCCCTACGCCCTAAACCTCCTGCTGACAAGCCGCCTAGGGATATTGTCTTGTGCATGAAGGATTTTCTGACCAAGGAAGAAATACTCAGAGCTGCTCGCAATACTCCAACGATCTCCTTTGAAGGCTCGGTTTTACAAATCTATCCTGATGTTTCTCCGGCCACGTTGGAGAGGCGTAGAAAAATGAAAGAAGTTACAACTGCCCTGTTCTCTGCTCGTATCCGCTACAAGTGGGGCTTCCCTTTTAAGCTGATAGTTCCACACAATGGGAGCACATATATCGCTACATCCCCTCCCGAAGGTAGAGCAATCTTGGCCAAATTAGGCTTGGCGGATGCCCCATCACCTCAACGCCCACCCTCCACCCCTCGTATCTCTCCCATTTGGCATACCCCTTCCCCACGGAGGGATAGAAGGAGAGTCAGACAAGAACCGGGTTGACAGGCCCATTCTCACTTGCCTAATACTCATTGTCTTGATAGTCTTTGGTCTGGTCTATTGTTTTTTATGACTTTACTAAGATTTGGGACACAGGGATTTTGCTCTCTATTTCTTACATTGTCAGGTTGTATATTTCTGTGGTTGCTGCTGTGATATTTTTGCAATACTGAATATTTTGTATGCCTTGCATTGATAACTGGATGAGTTAAGGTATAACAAGGGTCATTGGACCCTTCTAATTGCGCCCATTAATTCATGGTTGTACTACTCTTTGACACGTTACCCCACCCTGCCTCCTGACATGGCCGGAGGTGTCGCCGCCCGATTGCGGGGTGGCAGCTCTGTTTTCCATGTTCTAAGGAGACAGGGTTTGGGCCCATGTGGCCCCTTAATGTTTGAACTTTTTGTTTTATCAGGTATGACGACTTTTCTGCCTGATCCATGTTCTTCAGTTACCCTTTCAAATATAGAAGATATTAAAGCTTCTTCTACATTGTTTTTAGTTTTCTCTTCTCTCAAAACTTTAGTGTATGAGGATGGTATTGTGTCGGTCTGTGGACATCACGACCCCTATGTTGGGGTCTGGAGGTCCCCTAGGCTGGATCTGCCACCTGTATGTCTGTCTGATGCAGACCTGCGGGTTTCTATGTCTAGTCAAATAACTTTAGGGGATATCTTTGTAATGTGTACTTTTATGATGATAGTGGCAAGCTCTGTTTATTATGGCAATTCAATGTATTTCACATAATGTCCAGGGTTTCAATTCGCCAAATAAGCGCAAAACAGCCTTTCTTCAATATAAAAGATTAGGAGCAAAAATCATCTTATTACAGGAAACGCATTTTGCAGCCGCAAAACACCCGACCTTTTTTCATAGATCCTATAGGCAGGGGTATTATACCCTACATTCCTCCAAGAGTAGGGGAGTGGCCATTTTTCTACATAACTCATTTCCCTTTGAGGTTCAACATGTGTATCGTGATCCAGACAGTAGGTTTATTATTCTTAAGGGCACCCTTTCAGGTCGAGAACTTACAATTGCTAATGTCTATGCACCAAATTCGGCACAGGCTACCTTTTTTTTTAAATTTTTTGGTGCTCTGGATAAATTTTTGTCCCCCCATCTATTGGTGGGTGGGGATTTTAATCTGGTGGCAAATCCTCTTTTGGACCGTAGCTCCGCCTCGCACACTTCCCAAGCTTTCCCAAAATCCCTTACTAAGAAACTAGATGCCCTCCAGTTGGTGGATGCTTGGAGAGCGCACAACACGGGAGCCAGGGATTACACATTTTATTCCCACCCACATGACTCTTATGCTAGACTAGACTATATCTTTTGTACCCCTATATTGCTAGCTAATGCTAGGATAGCTAGTATTCATTTGAGCCCCTGGTTGGATCACAGTATTATGGCCTTATCTATCACGTTTGTGGGATTGGCACCTACTCCCTTTTCATGGAGACTTAATGATTCTATGCTAACTGATACTGACTCTCGGCAGGAGGTGGTTACATCTCTTAAGGAATACTTTCAATCTAATTCAACCCCTGATATTTCCCCAGCCACACTCTGGGTAGCCCACAAGGCGGTCCTACGGGGCCGACTTATCTCTATGGCTTCGGCCAGAAATAAAAAACGTTGGCAGCAGATACTACTTTTAACCCGAGAATTAGAAGCACACTATAGAAGCCATGTAGCTGATCCATCTTTACTCAATAAACAGCTATTGTCCCAAAAACGCTTGGAACTGAATGCCCTACTTTCCCAAAAAACTGAAAAGGCCCTCCGCTGGTCGAAGGCCTCGTTCCTATTACATAGCAACTCAGCATCTACCATGTTTGCAAGGAAATTGAACCATTCTTTGCGCCCCCCACATGTGTATAAATTGCGTACTAATTCAGGTGCTATCTCATCTTTACCTCAGGAAGTTTTGGGTATTTTTGAAAATTTTTATTCTAAACTACTGGCTTCTCCACAGTCGGATTCTGTTTCTCTATCAGATTCATGGCTAGATTCTATACCCCTTCCTGCTCTCACACCTTCTCAGATTGCCTCTCTTAATGCCCCATGTACTTTAGAGGAAATAACATGTGCAATAGGAACGCTGAAACGCTCTACTGCACCGGGTCCTGATGGATTTACTGCTGGCTATTATAAACATTTTACCTCTATATTGGCTCCATACTTGATAACACTATTTAATGATGTTTTACAGGGGGGTAAGTTCCCCGAGGAGATGTTGTTAGCTAACATGTCTCTAATACCCAAGCCACAGAAAGACCACTGTTTGCCGCAAAACTATAGACCAATCTCAGTAATGAATAACGATCTGAAGATATTTAGCCGCATTTTGGCGAACAGGTTGGCTCCTATTATCTCCTCTTTGGTATCTCCAGACCAGTCGGGTTTTATTCCCGACAGATTTATTACTGATAACATTCGTCTCACTCTAAACGTTATTCAAGATGCCAATTTACATTCCAAAGAGGTTCTGTTGATGAGTTTAGACATAAACAAGGCCTTTGACAGTGTTCTTTGGCCCTACTTGTTCTCTTTGCTACAGAAAATGGGCTTCAGTGTTGGGTTTTTGGCAGGCATACATGCCCTATACGACTCTCCTAAAACAAGAATAAGGCTTCCTGGCTGTAACTCTGACTTTTTTACATTGGGTAGAGGTACCCGTCAGGGTTGTCCTCTTTCGCCCCTTTTGTTTGCGCTGGTGTTGGAGCCTGGTGTCCAGACTACATACAATGTTTCCACAAACATCCCCTTTATGTTTCCGGGGCTGTGGCCGCACAGGTACTTTGGTCCATATGTTTTGGGATTGCCCGAACATATCTTTGATCTGGCGTAAGATATCTGAGGTGGCTACCTCACTATCGGGCAACCCGATACAATTGTCCATACAGACCTGTTTATTGGGGGTTCATATCCCAGGGGTCCCTGATGCCACTCTGAGATTGCTACATACATTATGTATTGCCACTTTATGGTCCATTGCCCTGCATTGGCGGTCTAATGTTGTACCCTTGGACTCCATTTTACACAGAATTGACGCTGTAATGCTTATGGAACGTATTCATTATACACTACTGGATAAGATGCACTTATACGATAAAAAATGGGAGTCATGGAAGGATTGTAGACATTTATTGCATGATTGACAACATCCCCGGTAAAGAATGGCTGACATATATTGTTGATAGATGTATCACTCAATCTATTTTATCATTTATGTATCTCATGCACTCATAACTTTCTTTCTTCCTCTATCTTCTGTTTTATGTTAATATACTTTGTATTGTACATTTCAAATGTGCCATATTTTTGTTGACAATATCACTTTCATACTGTGCTGTTGTTTTACTGTCTACTTATGTACAATAACATCGTTTGTAAACAAAAAAAAATGCATGGTACCACAGTACCCAGGGGCGGACTGACAACTCATGGGGCACCTGGGCAATAGGGGATCATGGGGCCCCTGTGTCCTTGCCCAAACTTAAAAAAGCCTATGAAAAAGGTACCAGGGGCATCTCATGGGGCCCCCTACTGACCCTGGGCCCTCGGGCAGTGCCCGAGTTTCCAAATGGTCAGTCCGCCCCTGACAGTACCATTCTATTTGGTGCAGTGGAATGTTAAATGTCGCACCTTTCCAACATGTTCGACAGCCATTGAAATTAATGGGTTGTAAAAAACACACCAGGCTGGACTGCGCAAAACACACATGCAAACACACTCTTTATGACATGAACTGGTCCTTAAACCATGCTCCCTTGATAGTCTTAAAGTTTTTCTCAGTCTTTTTGATTGCCAATAACAATTCTTTTGTTATTTTCTATTTTCTCACCTCATTAGCTATATCTCATTTACATATTTTTTTCCCATTGGCAGGACTTTAAAAACCATTTTGTCTAAATAAGATTTTATTCTTCAAAAAAAAGAGCTTGAGTCCCTTTGGTTTATTAGCTATTTTTCGTGTACATTCCTGGTTCTTAGATGCCTAATCTCATGTTGAAATATCCTAATATCATGCTGCAGATGACTGTGAAAGTATTTCAACTTTTGCTGTGGTGAACTGTGCTGTAGTTTAATTTATTGGTAGTTTTTATACTACGTCTGTGCACTCTCTTATGTTCTTATGTAGTTCCACTGTACTGTATTTTTTCCTCTTTCTTTTTTTTTCTCATTTATTCTCATGACAACAATGCTATGTTATTGTTACTCAATAAAAATAGATTGAAAGGTACGATTCTATGCAACATTAGTCATGGGCCTGTTATAAGAAACAGGCTACTTTGACAGAGAGAACAATTAATTTCAGTTAAAATCTCAGTGACACATAAAATTTCTATCATGCCTGACAGAGAAACCTAATGTGTTTCAAAAGCTTGCATTTTCAATTTATTGAGTTATCCAGTAATTGGTATTCCTTTAACGCCAAACACTCTGCTTTAATCAATGGCTAACATGGTACAGTACTCTGGTGCTATTAAACATATTAAAATAATGAGGCTGATTGCTTTACTGATCTAAAGGTTACCCAATAAACCATACAAATGTAAGTCCACAAGAAAAACATAATGTATGCAGAACTTTATACTTATTAGTAATATTTCACATGCACCATTGTTTAGAAGTAAACAAAAGAATCTTGGAAATGTATACTTTATACTTATTAGTAATATTTCACATGCACCATTGTTTAGAGGTAAACAAAAAAATCTGGGAAATGTACTCATTTGGCCATTTTCAGCAAGAATTCATTAGTCTTTATTTCATTCCTAAAAGTGAGTTTTTCCAGGGTTAGCTCTTCATGACCAGTAAAACACAGATATTAACCCTTATTTTAAACTGACATACTTTTTTACAACGAGCTTCATTTTTAAGAATGGTCATATTTTTATAAAGATAATTTGTTAATGGTTTAATATTTAGCACTATTCTAATTTCAATAAAACAGCAAAATAATTAGTAATATAATGAATATATTTTTTTACTTATCTAACGTGTTAGTTGTTTATGAGAAATAAAGCAAATACAGTACTATTTGTTAGTTGTGCATATTAAAAATGTTTAACTATGTACACTTATAAAGATTGTTTAAGTAGTCTTTTTTAATTAATTCCCTCCATGTTAATTTTTCTGTAGAAGTTCATTTTAACCAGCCAATTCCAGGGCATTGTATTCGGCTTAGTTAACTCACCTTCCCCCAGGAGGTTTCCAAGGGGTAACACTCAAGTATTTGGTTCAATTTGGCCAGTAAAATTTTTCCACAAAAGAAGCAGTGTCGCTGGACAACAGCATAAAAACCGACCGAATTGGTATAGCACCATTTTCTACACAGGAGAAAGCTACAAAACTGCAACAGCTCATAATTTCAAAACTAATTACAAATGCATTATAAGCTAAAGAATATCTATTTTATAAGATAGTGGAACTGCTTCCATGAGAATAATGAGAAGAAAGGTAGGGTTACACTACATAACTATACACAATCACAACTGTAATTTTGCTGTTATATTTTCCTGAAATAACTACTATCCCTACATATATATCAATCTTGCGCAAGTATCCTAGCACTTTGTTTTTGTAAATCCTTATATACATAATGCTCAGTGTCATGTACGATATAAAACATGAGACAATATTCTAGTACATTACACTATTCTGCATTGAATAGTCATACAGCATCATTGTTTTCTGTTAGCGCATTATTTTTTACTAAGTGTTGTGCTTTAGGCAATATATTGACAGCCCAGAACAAATATGTGTAAACAGAAGCTGAGGAGTATACTATGGATATGTACTGTATGCGTTAAGTGTAGAAGTTACAGGTACAATACAATAACCATAGCTCCCAACTGTCCCTGAATTCAAGGGACTGTCCCTCATTTGAAACAAAGTCCCCCTGTTCGTCTTTCCTCCTCATTTTGGCCATATATATACATATATATATATATACTGTATATATATATATATATATATATATCTTCATTAAACATGCATTATTTATATATATCGAAAAGTGTTTTACTGTGCTAAACCTTTCATCCAATTTCTAAATTGTTGCATTTGCACATTTCAAAGGCTAATATAAAGAAATAGTAGTGGTAAAAAATACAGCCATTTTTTGCATATTAACCATTTGCCCTCCTGAGGATTTACCCCCTTTCCTGACCAGGCCATTTTTTTTGCGCTGCGTTACTTTAGTTGACAATTGTGGGGTCATGCAACTCTGCACCGAAATGAAATTTATATCCTTTTTTTCCCACAAATCAAGCATTCTTTTGGTGGTATTTGATCACTTCTGCATTTTTTATTTTTTTCGCTAAAAACAAAAACACCCGACTAGTTTGAGAAAAAAAATATTTTTTACTTTTTGCTATTAAACATGATCAGTAAAAAAAAAAAAAAAAAAAAAAAAATTTTGGCATAAATTTAGGCCAAAATGTATTCTGCTACATGTCTTTGCAAAAAAAAAAAAATCCCAATATGTGTAAATTAAAAGTTATAGCGTATACAAATGGCGTGTATATGTACTGGAATTTATTTTTTTTTTACTAAGAATGGTGTCATTCAGCGACTTATAGCGGGACTGCAGCGTGCATTCTGGCACTGGAGGGAACTGACTTGGTGTCACTGACATCCCCAGTGACACCAATACAGTAATCAATCCTAATAAAAAGCACTGACACTGTACTAATGGCACTGGGCAGGAAGGGGTTAACATATGGGGAGATCAAAGGGTAACTGTGTGCTGTTTTACTATGTGGGCTGGGTGTACTTTACACTATAAGCACACTGCTCTGTATGGCTCTACTATGCAGAGCCATACAAAGCAGTGTGTAGGAGCTGACATGGGAGAGATCTGTATTGTTTACATACAGGTCTCTCCTCCATCGGTAATACTTGGAGATCACTGGGTGCCAGCAGGGCATCACCGTCTGAGACCTGGTGATTGACAGCTGAAGCCACGTACCAGAACTGCAAAATCATGTATATATTTTTCACACCTGTGCAGCCCTGTAGTAGTATTTCTGCTATAGGGTTGCGTGGAAGCGGTTCATTTTCTTTGTAAGTGGCATGGCAGGAGTTTGGTTATAGGTGTCCCTCATTTCCATCTCAGAAAGTTGTGAGGTATGCAATAACCTCAGGGTAGTTTTGGCAAGTAAGGAAAGGAAAATGGAGGATAGGAATTATCAGGTGCAGGGCATAGAATACAAGAACTGAAAAGGGTGCAGGGAAGGGAAATCACAAGGTATAAGAAAAGGAAGTGATATGGGAGAAAGAGGAAAGCCAGTTGGAGAGTATAATGAGTTTGGAGGTGTAGGGTAGGGGAGGATGAGGGTCCCTCTGAGCCTGTAATGAGGGAGCTCATGAATTAGCATGCATTAGAACCTTGCCCTCATCTGACAAAAACAAATCAATCCAATTAGAACATGTTTTGTAAGAAATGTATGTTTGTTTTCTGAGAGGAAAGGATGAGATCCTCCATCCTCCTGATCTCCTCTGCTTTCTTAGCCACATAGCTATCAAAGGGAAGGGAGATGGGTCCTTTCATTTCCATGGAATAAAAGCTTTAGCAGTGCTAAAAAGGTGATGAAGGATCGATCTACAGTAAGATTTCATAGGAGTTTGGGAGGAAGAGGAAGAAAGAAAGGTCTTTCAGAAGTGAATAGTCTGTGAAATTTTGGGAAATACTCTTTACTAGTAGTATGATAAATTTCACAGGCACTGCAAACCTAAAGTTTAGCTAAAGGCAAAACTTTTTTTTTTAGTTTTGGATACAGTAGAGATAGATTAGAATGCTTGCCAGTTTTTATTGCTGTCTGTGCCCGTTAAGGAGATTCTCCCTCTCTATTTGTCCTGTTTACCATTATTATTGAAAGTGAAAGTGAAAGAAAATCCCAAATTTTATTGTCAAAGATTAATTGAACAAGCTGAAGTTAGAAACTGATTGGTTACTATGCTGTACCAGATCTGAGTGCACCAGTTTTAGTAAATCCCCCTCATAGTGTCAAACTTGTTAAAGTTTTTTGATCAGCCAAACTTCCCTGAGTTCAGTTCGAGCAGGTTTCATCGAGCTTCAAAGAGGCCAAATCAGAACCCTACTAATATCAATGAGAGCATAATTTGTATAGTTAAAAATTTTCTTTTTCTGGGCTAATAGGCAAGGAGGTGTCAAAAAATAGCACAGAGAAAAGGAAAATGCACCAATGCAAAAAATATTGAAAAAATTCCATGCAGCCGGGAGCAGTCATTGTTTTAACACTGACATTTACAAAAGAAAAAATACTTTTAATTTCCTGGCAAATTACATCTCCTTCCTTGCTTCTTTTTTTTTTGTAATGAACAGCTGGCACACAGACCCCAATGGTCCTCCAAAATACATAGCAGACCACTAAGGTGCTGTTATATACTGTAGAAGAAGGGTCTGTGTGCTTTTTGTTTATTATTTTTGCTGTAGCACATCCTACAGAAATAATGAAAAAACAATTGCGTGGCATCCCCCTAAAAATGTATACCGTGCATACCAGAGCCTTTAAGACTGGTATAGAATTTAGTGGGTACCTCATGCAAAAAGAAAAAAAAATAAAGCATGAGTTCCCCAATGAAATCCATTGGGTCTGGTACAGACTTTAAGGGAAACTTCATGCAAAAAAATGCATGAAGTCCTCTTAAAAATCTGTATCAGATCCTTAATCCAAGCATGCAGCCTGGCTGGCCAGAAAATGGGGATGGATAATTGTGTGTTCCCCCCTCCTGAACCATACCAGGCCAGGCAAAGAAACGTGTCCCAAAGTTAATGAAGACAAATGTCTTATCTCTTTAATCCTTCTGCAGGGTAGGGGCCCCCAGATACTGCAGTCCCCATATGAATGATTATGAGGTACATAGTACCCCTACTTATTCACAAAAAAAAATAATGACACCTAAAAATCAAGGCACCCAAAATTTTGACAAGTTCTTTATTAAAAATTACAAAAAAAAGTCCCTTGTAAATCCATCATCACTTGCTTACTGCCGACTATTCTCAAGAAAAAAAAAACGCGACCCATCACACACACAGAGCCGAATGACAACTTCCCAAACTATTATCCGCTATATAAAGAAAGGGGTGGAGACAGTGATCATTGCCTAGTTGTCCAAATGTGCCCATATTTAGGCAATTGATGTAACCAGCTCCATTCCCCACCCAATGGGATTCCCAGCCATGTAAGTAAATGGGCTAGATGATGTCAGTGAGGATTCAGTGGGTGCAAGCAGCCTCTGTTTTCATAGCAACCATTGAAAATGGGAGGTGTCATGTTGGTCTATGCTGAACGCACTAAATGTTCAGCTTTCAGACAAATGTCTGAACAGCCAGCATTTGGTCGTAACTTAAATTTAGACCAAACTTTGATCCCAGTCTTATTCTTTCCACCTTTCCACTAACTCCGATCAAGACCATGTCTTCTGGTACCCTGATCTGAGTTACACCTCCACCAGCTTTCAGAGATGAATGGATAAGAAGAACTGCTCATGTTCTGTCATTTGGTTCTGTCATCTTGGTATGTAGTACAGGTCAAGGATCTGAGCAAGAATTACAAAATGTTCTGGCATTGTTTCATTGTAAAGGACGTTGGTAATATTTGGGAGCTGAGATGTGTGAAAAAAGGGAGAAAGGGAGTGTCTAAAGAGACCTGAGTTATGGCAGAGTTGTTAATATGGAGTCAGCCATTGTGAGAAAAAAGTTGGTGAAGACAGAGGGTTTTGAAAATGCTTGATTTGTAATACACTCCAGAAGTCGAGTCCACAGGGGTCATCTGTGCTAGTTAACTCTCCTATTGAGGACTATTGCCTGGATTGAATAAAATGTAATGCTTGGGATCTCTGCTTAACAAGCAAGGACCAGAAGGTACATACAGTCAGGTCCATAAATATTGGGACATCGACACAATTATAAAATGTTTGGATCTATACACCACCACAATGTATTTGAAATGAAACAAACAAAATGTGCTTTAACTGCAGACTGTCAGCTTTAATTTGAGGGTATTTACAACCAAATCAGGTGAACGGTGTAGGAATTACAACAGTTTGCATATGTGCCTCCCACTTGTTAAGGGACCAAAAGTAATGGGACAGAATAATAATCATAAATCAAACTTTCACTTTTTAAGACTTGGTTGCAAATCCTTTGCAGTCAATTACAGCCTGAAGTCTGGAACGCATAGACATCACCAGACGCTGGGTTTCATCACTGTTGATGCTCTGCCAGGCCTCTACTGCAACTGTCTTCAGTTCCTGCTTGTTCTTGGGGCATTTTCCCTTCAATTTTGTCTTCAGCAAGTGAAATGCATGCTCAATCGGATTCAGGTCAGGTGATTGACTTGGCCATTGCATAACATTCCACTTCTTTCCCTTAAAAAACTCTTTGGTTGCTTTTGCAGTATGCTTTGGGTCATTGTCCATCTGCACTGTGAAGCGGCGTCCAATGAGTTCTGAAGCATTTGGCTGAATATGAGCAGATAATATTGCCCGAAACACTTCAGAATTCATCCTGCTGCTTTTGTCAGCAGTCGCATCATCAATAAATACAAAAGAATCAGTTCCATTGGCAGCCATACATGCCCACGCCATGACACTACCACCACCATGCTTCACTGATGAGGTGGTATTCTTAGGATCATAAGCAGTTCCTTTCCTTCTCCATACTCTTCTCTTCCCATCACTCTGGTACAAGTTGATCTTGGTCTCATCTGTCCATAGGATGTTGTTCCAGAACTGTGAAGGCTTTTTTAGATGTCGTTTGGCAAACTCTAATCTGGTCTTCCTGTTTTTGAGGCTCACCAATGGTTTACATCTTGTGGTGAACCCTCTGTATTCACTCTGGTGAAGTCTTCCCTTGGTTGTTGACTTTGACACACATACACCTACCTCCTGGAGAGTGTTCTTGATCTGGCCAACTGTTGTGAAGGGTGTTTTCTTCACCAGGGAAAGAATTCTTTGGTCATCCACCACAGTTGTTTTCCGTCGTCTTCCGGGTCTTTTGGTGTTGCTGAGCTCTCCGGTGCGTTCCTTCTTTTTAAGAATGTTGCAAACAGTTGATTTGGCCACGCCTAATGTTTTTGTTATCTTTCTGATGGGGTTGTTTTGTTTTTTCAGCCTAATGATGGCTTGCTTCACTGATAGGGACAGCTCTTTGGATCTCATCTTGAGAGTTGACAGCAACAGATTCCAAATGCAAATAGCACACTTGAAATGAACCCTGGACCTTTTATCTGCTCATTGTAATTGGGATAATGAGGGAATAACACACACCTGGCCATGGAACAGCTGAGAAGCCAATTGTCCCATTACTTTTGGTCCCTTAACAAGTGGGAGGCACATATGCAAACTGTTGTAATTCGTACACCGTTCACCTGATTTGGATGTAAATACCCTCAAATTAAAGCTGACAGTCTGCAGTTAAAGCACATTTTGTTTGTTTCATTTCAAATCCATTGTGGTGGTGTATAGAGCCAAACATTTTATAATTGTGTCGATGTCCCAATATTTATGGACCTGACTGTATATAGAGAATAAAAAATTGCCATCATACTTTAAAATGACCTTGTGATATCTCCGTCTCACTACATTTTGAGTGTGGATTATAAACCCATAAATGCTTAAGAAAACAAAATGGCAGTTGACTAGTGCAAATCTGCCTGAAAGTGGATTGTAATTAATCCTATGTGTAGTAAATACTCCGCATAGGATTAATTACAAACCACTTTCAGGCAGATTTGCACTAGTCAACTGCCATTTTGTTTTCTTAACCACCTCCCGTCCGGCCGTTGTATATAAACGGCCACACGGTGGCAGTGCAGGGTCGGGTGGCCGTTTATAAATGGCCTCCCCGCACCCTGCTTGTGCGCGCTCCCTGTGAGTGCGCAGCACCACGGTCCGGTGCCCGCTGTGGAACACTGATCGTCGGACAGGACTTCTATACGAGGTCCCGATCATGTGATCACTGATTGGCCAATCAGTGATCACATGCAAAGTAGTAAGCAAGATGTCACTTGCGACATCATTGCTTACTACGTGTGAAATCTGTGAATGATCACAGAGGTCACATGGTACAAGACTATTCACAACTTACAACATACTGTGATTGGTCACAACTTGTACCATGTGACAAGCTGTGACCAATCACAGCCCACTCAGTAGTTCTCAATGGCTACAAGAATGCAGCTAAAGAGAAGGAGAAATGATTGCTTTTACATCCTTTATGGGTGTAAAAGCAATCAGTGTAAAAAGAAAAAAAAATGGTGACACTGTACTGCTAGGGTGACAGTATGTAAAAAAAAAATAAATAAAAAAAATATAAAAAATAAAAAAAATGTAAAAAAAAATGTTTAAAAATTGTAATTTTGGTTATAAACTAATTTAGGTTATTGTTTTTTTTACTAAAAACATAACAGAATAAATTTTGGCCAAGATTTATGATGAAATACTATTTATTTGCATAAATATTTTATAAGAAAAACACTTTTTTTCAAAATTTTTGAATTTTTTCATTTAAACCCAATCAGATTTTTCTTTCCAATACTGATTCCTACTATCTTCACCATGTAACATGCTCTCTTTACCTTACAGTCTGACAAAAGTGTCCTCTCTCTTTTACCCTCTTTCCTTTATCCCTCTTCTCCAGCATACAGCTTATATATATCACCCTCACTACTGCCCTCTCCCTATTTATTCACTCATCACCTTCTGCTCATTCTGAACCCACATGCTAACATAACCTCCAAATCACAGGGTCATATACCCTTTGCAAATCCCACTCTTATCTCATCTCCCTCACCCTCCCACTTCTCCTAACTTCTAGGGATCTAAACTCAAATTAACATGTATTGCAATATGCAAAGCTTAGTTTCCTTGCTTTGCACAAGCATGGGAGCATGACATCAGCAAATCCCTTTGCATAAATATCAAAGGAAATTTTTACCGAGTTTAAGGGTTATTCATTAGTTAGGGTTCCTTGAAGCCTCAAAGTAGATCCAATGCCTGCACGTTGTCCAACTTGCTATGACAGATGATTAATTGATTAAGCAATACCAATTTTATAGCCATATGGATCTATGAGATTTGTTCTGCCATTTAGTATATCCACAAACCTATTAGAATGAAAGCACAGGTCTAGGTTAACAGTGCACAGTTCATCAATTTTAATTACTCGTATAAATCATTGGATATGGCAGATGACTTACTATATGTGTATTTATTGTTAAATAAAAGGCACTGAGGTTATTTGTTGTACCTTTTTCTTCTTTCCAGTAATAAAGCAATTCACCTTGGAAATGAAGAATTATAGAGTTGAGGAGAAGTAAGGTTAAATCATGTGCAAACTGCAATAATTTGTTTCTCATTTATATATCTTGTCTCTGACAAGTCTGAGAGAAACAAGAGAAACAAGGACTGAATAATTCACCCGAGAATATTCTTAACTTCTGTTGATTAAAGAGAATTTCTGGTCATTTCTGTCTCATTTTTCCAAGTCAGCAATCATTTATCATAGGCAAATCAGCATGCTATTAAGTCAAAAGCAATTTTCTGTTCACTGCTTAAAATAGGCAGATTGGAGTGTAAATAAATGTAAAATATATGAAATCAAGTAGTCTCTTGCATGTGTTTATGCAAATGTTCTCGTAGTAGAAGATACAATTATTTTAATTTCTCAAGTAACTGTTATGTTATGTGTTTTTACAAAGCTGTTCAATTAAACAAGATACCATAAAGCTGTACACAGTCTTCCCTGTAGAGCACAGGTGTCAAACACAAGGCCATTTTATGTGGCCCTTGCACCTCTCCTGCAGGCACCCCCTTGCCTCTGGCCCCACCTTGTCTCAGAAGCAGCAGAGAGGAGATTAGAACTCCTCTGCCAAATCCTGCACTTCTCAGTGCAGCTGCAGCACCCCCTCATCTCTGCCTCCCCTGGTATTAGCATTCAGTAGACTCTGGTAACTGACTCCACTCCTCCTCTGGTCCTCCTCTAGACCCTGCACTTTCTGCTTTCCAGCTCTGTCCCCATGGTACATGGTGATGTTAGGGAGGGTGTGGGATTCTTGACATCTGATATAATGGGGGGTGGGGTGCTCTGGACATCTAGTCTTAGAGATACAACCATAATGCTGATACAGCCCGCAATGAAATGGAGTTTGACACCCCTGCTGTAGAGGAACAGAATAGACCACAGACAAAAGTAAAAAAACACGACTAAGTATGATGGAGTAACTTCACCTAGAATAATACCTCTTAAATTGTACACTGCTCTCCTGGAGCCCATTCATGCACCTTCATCTCATTCTTACTTGTCTATGGTATTTTTCTGAATTACACTAAAGTTAGCTGGGCTATAGATTGTAGATTTTTTGGGGAGGAAAAGATTGCACAGAAAACTCCAGCTGAAAAAATGATGAATAAAGTTATACAGTACAAAATATACTTTTTGCTACAGTTACTTTTAAGTAGGTATCCACTTGAAATAAATAAAGAATGTATGCAGTCCAGTGGCTAAGTGGTTAGCACTTTTGCCTAGCAGCACTAGGGTCATTGGTTCGAATTCGAGCCACAGCACGGCCTGCCTGGAGTTTGCACGTTCTTCCTGTGCCTACATAGGTTTCCACTGGTTTCCTTCCACACTCTAAAGACATGCTGGTAGGTTAATTGGCTCCTGTCTAAATTGTCCCTAATATGTGTATGTATAAATGTGAGTTAGGGACCTTAGATTGTAAGGTTCTTGAGGACAGGGACTGATGTTAATGTACAATATATATGTAATGCGCTGCATAAATTGATAGTACTATAAATACATACATAATTAACCTACAATATCAGAATGTTGCATGCACTTGCAGAAACAAATTTAAAAGTGAATGTCAAACTGGGATAAAAAATGGGACTCAATGATAAAAATGTGAAGAGCTTTTCCCAACACTCCACTTAAGGGTCCATACTACCTCTTACATACATAAATTCTATTGTTATAAAAATGTCAGTTTCTCACAGACTTGCCTTGGAAGTGTGAATGGGTGATGTAGGAAGTAGAGAGTGAGAAAACATTACACATCATAGATTTCAGGAGGTACATCCGAGTGACCCTGTGAAGTACCTGCTGGAGCCTTGCTGGGGATTTCAGAAAACTCATACTAAATTAAAACTTTATGACTTACGGTATGTAGTCATGGTTGGACAGCTGCTTGAATGTGTCACTCTCTCGCTGACTGGAGGAGCAAGATGGAGGACTTTAGCTGGTGACTTAGGTAAAAAGGTGACACATACAAAGTAAGTTTGTGTCATTCTTGTGGTCTAGAGATCCTGCCACTAACAGCATTGTTAGTGTGACATGGTCTTTACAGCTCATAACAGTGGAAACAGTTGCATGAATTGTTTTGTAGTATTTTTTGTAATCACGCTTCCAGAAACTGCAAATAATAAACAAGTTTAGTTGCACGGATATGGGCAGTGTACCCACAGGCATGCTACCAAACTGTTTCTCTTAAAAAATCTGAACAAGCCACAGACAAAAATGGTGATCTGTGAAGCCACATTTTTTCTTTGTTTTAATGAAGTGCTTCTGCTGTTAGAAAGCCAAGGTCCCTGCTTATCTTTTTGTTTAAGCTATGTATATAAATATATCAGATGGAATGCACACATTTGGATACTAGGGTGCCCTGCTGGAATGAGCAACAAAAACTAGTGTACTCTACAGAATTTAATCTACAGATGCTGCAGTCCATGTTTGTGTTAAAGCTTAGTAATACAAGATGTACTATAAGCCACTGTAATAAGTAATACCATACAGGCCATACATCTCTGTTAATGGGCTTGATTCAGTAAAGCTTGCATGCCAACACATCAATCAGGTTATAGATTGTACTCTCCACATCTGAACATACAACAGCAAGTAGTTTCATACCTAAACATAATTGTAATTTTATTTATGTTTTTGAGTGTATCTAAACATGTTTAAGGATTTTATATGTGCTTCTCAAGTAGGAATAAAATCAAGGTGACAGTAAAATAATACGTACATCTGTAGGCACAGGTGACAAGTACCTGTATATACAGTATTAGGCCTTTTTGGCTTTCAACAGCACTGCGTTTGGTTCTATTTGATGATTTGCTTGCCAGGTACACATTTCATTCCTTAGTGGGCAATTATAATTGTTACATTTGTTTTTCTTTTGTATTATTATTTTTTTTTTATTTCAGGTAAAATGTTTACACATGTACCTTATAACAAAATAAAGAAGAAAAATCACCTTACTTGGATTTTCAACACATATTACAATTTGGGAACACACTATACAAATTGAACATAAATGTACAATTTGCTAGACTGAGGACGTGTGCTCAATGTGCAAGAGAATGCATGCATATATGTTTCCACAATCCCATAGAAATTTATGCCTGGTATTATCCATTTCCCTTTTGGTAAATCTTGCCATTAAGGAAATGGCCGTTGTTTACAGAGCCTTACCATTTCAAAAGTCAACACTGAGATGAGAGCAGGTACATTGAGCAGAGGTGTTATCTGCAGCTTTGCTCCAACTTTTTAGGGACAACAGAGTAAAGACATCGGTGTGATATTGCCTGTGTATACATGCTCTTGATCATTACTACCAAAATGCTTTCCTTAGATTTGCTGATTAAATATTTTTTTTAATAAGTGATAAATGTTTTAGAAATTGTAATGCTGACCAATCTCTTTTCCATATTATAACTAGAGATGAGCGAAGAAATGAAAAATTCGATTCGACTGATTCGGCGAATTCGTGGACAATATTCGATTCGAGTCGAATAAATTCGCTGTGAATTTAACTTAAAAAAGGGTGTTTCTAGGCTTCAGAGAGACTTAATATTAGTGCAGAACACTGTACCTTTAATTTAAATGCCCTTGGAGTCTGCTGGGGAAGAGAAATAATACTGTCAGTCAGTATGACATGCAGATGAGTGCCGTCGATCTTAGAA
This sequence comes from Staurois parvus, assembly GCF_062004578.1. Classification (NCBI taxonomy): domain Eukaryota; kingdom Metazoa; phylum Chordata; class Amphibia; order Anura; family Ranidae; genus Staurois; species Staurois parvus. The sequence goes on along the minus strand of NW_028318492.1, from coordinate 7,333,254 downwards.
TCACCGCACACTTCACTCATTTGGGCAGTCACGGGGCCAAAACCAGAGTGTGGAGCCACAGTGTGGCGGTGGAGGCAGCAGCAATGGGAGGCCATACAGCACCCTATGACAAAAATGGAAACCACCAGCAGTGTGAGGAGACCTGAAAGTGGCACATGGCAGAGTGTGGCGATAGAGACAGCAGCAATGGGAGGCCGTACAGGGACCCATGACACACTCTGGACCTGGCAGCAGCATGAGGAGGCGGTACAGGGGCCCATGACAGATTACGGGCCTGGCAGCAGCATGAGGAGTCGGTACAGGGGCCCATGGCAGATTACGGGCCTGGCAGCAGCAATGGGAGGCCGTACAGGGACCCATGACACACTCTGGACCTGGCAGCAGCATGGGGAGGCGGTACAGGGGCCCATGACAGATTACGGGCCTGGCAGCAGCATGAGGAGTCGGTACGGGGGCCCATGACACACTCTGGACCTGGCAGCAGCATGAGGAGGCGGTACAGGGGCGCATGACAGATTACGAGCCTGGCAGCAGCAACTTGGACAGGAGGACGTTCAGCTTCTGCACCGTCGGGTGCGTGCTCGCAAACTGTTGTCTCTTGGAAACGGATTCCAAGAAAGACTGCTGACGGAATCCGTGAAGATGAGTAGCAGGAGAAGGAGCATCTGAACGAGCGGAATATGCCAACAAGCGACAACAGGGGCCCATGACAGATTACGGGCCTGGCAGCAGCATGAGGAGTCGGTACGGGGGCCCATGGCAGATTACGGGCCTGGCAGCAGCTATGGGAGGCCCGTAATCTGCCAGCACCCTATGACAAAAAATGGAACCCACCAGCAGTGTGAGGAGACCTGAAAGTGGCACATGGCAGAGTGTGGCGATGGAGACAGCAGCAATGGGAGGCCGTACAGGGACCCATGAGAGACTCTGGACCTGGCAGCAGCATGAGGAGGCGGTATAGGGGCCCATGGCAGATTAGGGGCCTGGCAGCAGCTATGGGAGGCCCGTAATCTGCCAGCACCCTATGACAAAAAATGGAACACACCAGCAGTGTGAGGAGACCTGAAAGTGGCACATGGCAGAGTGTGGCGATGGAGGCAGCAGCAATGGGAGGCCGTACAGGGACCCATGAGAGACTCTGGACTTGGCAGCAGCATGAGGAGGCGGTATAGGGGCCCATGGCAGATTAGGGGCCTGGCAGCAGCTATGGGAGGCCCGTAATCTGCCAGCACCCTATGACAAAAAATGGAACACACCAGCAGTGTGAGGAGACCTGAAAGTGGCACATGTTTGGGGCATGATTCATGGCGGATTTAGTCAGTTGTGTCAGGAACTGGTGGTTTGAAATCCAGACTAATCCACGCCTGATTCATTTTCACAAACGTGAGTCTCTCCACACTTTGGGTGGACAGTCGTGTCCTCCGCGGAGTTGCAATACCTCCTGCCGCACTAAACACGCGCTCCGATGCCACGCTACTGGCCGGGCATGACAGCCTTTCAAGGGCAAATTCAGCTAGTTGGGGCCAAAGGTCAAGTTTCGTTGCCCAGTAGTCAAGGGGATTGTCTACCTCGGTTGGCAGGGTGCTGTCCAAGTAGGCCTAAGCCTGTTGTTTGAGGTCCTGCTCCAGGTCCACCTGATGCTGCTGCTGCTGCTGCGGCTGGTTAGTAGTTTCCTCACTGCGCTGGTGAAGAAAGCTACTCATCATCGACTGCAGACTGAGGCAGCCGCTGCTGGTGGAGCTGCCACTGCTCCTACCACCCCACCCCTCCCCTGCTGCCATGGCAGCGGAACACGAGCGCACAGGGCCCACAGTGTCTGAGGATGGACGTTGGCGCAGACAGGCAGAGACCAGCTGACTACATAGGTGTTTTTTATAGTACGTTATTTTGGCCTCCCTCTCAGCAGGTGTGAAAAAGGCCACCATTTTTGAACGGTAGCGAGGGTCCAACAAGGTGGACAGCCAAAAGTCATCCCTCTGTCTGATGGTTATTATTCGGCTGTCGCTACGCAAGCAACCGAGCATGCTATGGGCCATTTGTGCCAAGGAATGCGAGGGACTCCCTGCCTCCATCTCCACAGCATACTGCCACGGTGCGTCTAGGTCCTCTGTCTCCTCTTCCTCCTCCTCTACCAGATGCTCCTGCTCCTCCACTCCTGTCCGCTGAGTGGAAAAACCACCCATTTCACTCAATAATTCCTGAGCACCAATGTCCTCCTCTACCTCCTCCTCTTCTTCCAGTCCTGCCCCCACAGGGGCCATGTGGCGTTGAGATCTGTGCGCCACGTCTACCGCACCCTGACCAGCCATTGTTAACAGCATTTGTTCCAGGACGTGCAACAGAGGAATGACGTCGTTCATCCCATAGTCCTGCCGACTCACGAATAGCGTGGCCTCCTCAAAGGGCCTGAGCAAGCGCAGGTGTCACGCATGAGCTGCCAATGGCTGACATCTAAGTTACACAGGGAGTACCTTTATCTGCTTTTAACATCAGGAAATCTGTGATGGCCTTTTGCTGTTCGTAAAGGCGGTCTAACATATGTAGGGTTGAATTCCACGTTGTTGCAACGTCACAGCATGAGGAGTCGGTATAGGGGCCCATGGCAGATTAGGGGCCTGGCAGCAGTTATGGGAGGCCCATAATCTGCCAGCACCCTATGACAAAAAATGGAACACACCAGCAGTGTGAGGAGACCTGAAAGTGGCACATGGCAGAGTGTGGCGATGGAGACAGCAGCAATGGGAGGCCGTACAGGGACCCATGAGAGACTCTGGACCTGGCAGCAGCATGAGGAGGCGGTATATAGGGGCCTACGGCAGATTAGGGGCCTGGCAGCAGCTATAGGAGGCCCGTAATCTGCCAGCACCCTATGTCAAAAAATTCAACACACCAGCAGTGTGTGAGGAGACCTGAAAGTGGCACATGGCAGAGTGTGGCGATGGAGACAGCAGCAATGGGAGGCCGTACAGGGACCCATGACAGACTCTGGACTTGGCAGCAGCATGAGGAGGCGGTATATAGGGGCCCATGGCAGATTAGGGGCCTGGCAGCAGCTATAGGAGGCCCGTAATCTGCCAGCACCCTATGTCAAAAAATTCAACACACCAGCAGTGTGAGGAGACCTGAAAGTGGCACATGGCAGAGTGTGGCGATGGAGACAGCAGCAATGGGAGGCCGTACAGGGACCCATGACAGACTCTGAACTTGGCAGCAGCATGAGGAGGCGGTATATAGGGGCCCATGGCAGATTAGGGGCCTGGCAGCAGCTATGGGAGGCCCGTAATCTGCCAGCACCCTATGTCAAAAAATTCTACACACCAGCAGTGTGTGAGGAGACCTGAAAGTGGCACATGGCAGAGTGTGGCGATGGAGACAGCAGCAATGGGAGGCCGTACAGGGACCCATGACAGACTCTGGACTTGGCAGCAGCATGAGGAGGCGGTATATAGGGGCCCATGGCAGATTAGGGGCCTGGCAGCAGCTATGGGAGGCCCGTAATCTGCCTGCACCCTATGTCAAAAAATTTAACACACCAGCAGTGTGAAGAGACCTGAAAGTGGCACATGGCAGCAGAGTGTGGCGATGGAGACAGCAGCAATGGGAGGCCGTACAGGGACCATGACAGACTCTGGACTTGGCAGCAGCATGAGGAGGCGGTATATAGGGGCCCATGGCAGATTAGGGGCCTGGCAGCAGCTATGTGAGGCCCGTAATCTGCCTGCACCCTATGTCAAAAAATTTAACACACCAGCAGTGTGAAGAGACCTGAAAGTGGCACATGGCAGCAGAGTGTGGCGATGGAGACAGCAGCAATGGGAGGCCGTACAGGGACCCATGAGAGACTCTGGACTTGGCAGCAGCATGAGGAGGCGGTATATAGGGGCCCATGGCAGATTAGGGGCCTGGCAGCAGCTATGTGAGGCCCGTAATCTGCCTGCACCCTATGTCAAAAAATTTAACACACCAGCAGTGTGAAGAGACCTGAAAGTGGCACATGGCAGCAGACTGTGGCGATGGAGACAGCAGCAATGGGAGGCCGTACAGGGACCATGACAGACTCTGGACTTGGCAGCAGCATGAGGAGGCGGTATATAGGGGCCCATGGCAGATTAGGGGCCTGGCAGCAGCTATGTGAGGCCCGTAATCTGCCTGCACCCTATGTCAAAAAATTTAACACACCAGCAGTGTGAAGAGACCTGAAAGTGGCACATGGCAGCAGAGTGTGGCGATGGAGACAGCAGCAATGGGAGGCCGTACAGGGACCATGACAGACTCTGGACTTGGCAGCAGCATGAGGAGGCGGTATATAGGGGCCCATGGCAGATTAGGGGCCTGGCAGCAGCTATGTGAGGCCCGTAATCTGCCTGCACCCTATGTCAAAAAATTTAACACACCAGCAGTGTGAAGAGACCTGAAAGTGGCACATGGCAGCAGACTGTGGCGATGGAGACAGCAGCAATGGGAGGCCGTACAGGGACCATGACAGACTCTGGACTTGGCAGCAGCATGAGGAGGCGGTATATAGGGGCCCATGGCAGATTAGGGGCCTGCCAGCAGCTATGTGAGGCCCGTAATCTGCCTGCACCCTATGTCAAAAAATTTAACACACCAGCAGTGTGAAGAGACCTGAAAGTGGCACATGGCAGCAGAGTGTGGCGATGGAGACAGCAGCAATGGGAGGCCGTACAGGGACCCATGACAGACTCTGGACTTGGCAGCAGCATGAGGAGGCGGTATATAGGGGCCCATGGCAGATTAGGGGCCTGGCAGCAGCTATAGGAGGCCCGTAATCTGCCAGCACCCTATGTCAAAAAATTCAACACACCAGCAGTGTGAGGAGACCTGAAAGTGGCACATGGCAGAGTGTGGCGATGGAGACAGCAGCAATGGGAGGCCGTACAGGGACCCATGACAGACTCTGAACTTGGCAGCAGCATGAGGAGGCGGTATATAGGGGCCCATGGCAGATTAGGGGCCTGGCAGCAGCTATGTGAGGCCCGTAATCTGCCTGCACCCTATGTCAAAAAATTTAACACACCAGCAGTGTGAAGAGACCTGAAAGTGGCACATGGCAGCAGACTGTGGCGATGGAGACAGCAGCAATGGGAGGCCGTACAGGGACCATGACAGACTCTGGACTTGGCAGCAGCATGAGGAGGCGGTATATAGGGGCCCATGGCAGATTAGGGGCCTGGCAGCAGCTATGTGAGGCCCGTAATCTGCCTGCACCCTATGTCAAAAAATTTAACACACCAGCAGTGTGAAGAGACCTGAAAGTGGCACATGGCAGCAGAGTGTGGCGATGGAGACAGCAGCAATGGGAGGCCGTACAGGGACCCATGAGAGACTCTAGACTTGGCAGCAGCATGAGGAGGCGGTATATAGGGGCCCATGGCAGATTAGGGGCCTGGCAGCAGCTATGTGAGGCCCGTAATCTGCCTGCACCCTATGTCAAAAAATTCAACACACCAGCAGTGTGAGGAGACCTGAAAGTGGCACATGGCAGAGTGTGGCGATGGAGACAGCAGCAATGGGAGGCCGTACAGGGACCCATGACAGACTCTGAACTTGGCAGCAGCATGAGGAGGCGGTATATAGGGGCCCATGGCAGATTAGGGGCCTGGCAGCAGCTATGTGAGGCCCGTAATCTGCCTGCACCCTATGTCAAAAAATTTAACACACCAGCAGTGTGAAGAGACCTGAAAGTGGCACATGGCAGCAGACTGTGGCGATGGAGACAGCAGCAATGGGAGGCCGTACAGGGACCATGACAGACTCTGGACTTGGCAGCAGCATGAGGAGGCGGTATATAGGGGCCCATGGCAGATTAGGGGCCTGGCAGCAGCTATGTGAGGCCCGTAATCTGCCTGCACCCTATGTCAAAAAATTTAACACACCAGCAGTGTGAAGAGACCTGAAAGTGGCACATGGCAGCAGAGTGTGGCGATGGAGACAGCAGCAATGGGAGGCCGTACAGGGACCCATGAGAGACTCTAGACTTGGCAGCAGCATGAGGAGGCGGTATATAGGGGCCCATGGCAGATTAGGGGCCTGGCAGCAGCTATAGGAGGCCCGTAATCTGCCAGCACCCTATGTCAAAAAATTCAACACACCAGCAGTGTGTGAGGAGAAATGAAAGTGGCACATGGCAGAGTGTGGCGATGGAGACAGCAGCAATGGGAGGCCGTACAGGGACCCATGACAGACTCTGGACTTGGCAGCAGCATGAGGAGGCGGTATATAGGGGCCCATGGCAGATTAGGGGCCTGGCAGCAGCTATGTGAGGCCCGTAATCTGCCTGCACCCTATGTCAAAAAATTAAACACACCAGCAGTGTGAAGAGACCTGAAAGTGGCACATGGCAGCAGAGTGTGGCGATGGAGACAGCAGCAATGGGAGGCCGTACAGGGACCATGACAGACTCTGGACTTGGCAGCAGCATGAGGAGGCGGTATATAGGGGCCCATGGCAGATTAGGGGCCTGCCAGCAGCTATGTGAGGCCCGTAATCTGCCTGCACCCTATGTCAAAAAATTTAACACACCAGCAGTGTGAAGAGACCTGAAAGTGGCACATGGCAGCAGAGTGTGGCGATGGAGACAGCAGCAATGGGAGGCCGTACAGGGACCCATGAGAGACTCTAGACTTGGCAGCAGCATGAGGAGGCGGTATATAGGGGCCCATGGCAGATTAGGGGCCTGGCAGCAGCTATGTGAGGCCCGTAATCTGCCTGCACCCTATGTCAAAAAATTTAACACACCAGCAGTGTGAAGAGACCTGAAAGTGGCACATGGCAGCAGAGTGTGGCGATGGAGACAGCAGCAATGGGAGGCCGTACAGGGACCCATGACAGACTCTGGACTTGGCAGCAGCATGAGGAGGCGGTATATAGGGGCCCATGGCAGATTAGGGGCCTGGCAGCAGCTATAGGAGGCCCGTAATCTGCCAGCACCCTATGTCAAAAAATTCAACACACCAGCAGTGTGAGGAGACCTGAAAGTGGCACATGGCAGAGTGTGGCGATGGAGACAGCAGCAATGGGAGGCCGTACAGGGACCCATGACAGACTCTGAACTTGGCAGCAGCATGAGGAGGCGGTATATAGGGGCCCATGGCAGATTAGGGGCCTGGCAGCAGCTATGGGAGGCCCGTAATCTGCCAGCACCCTATGTCAAAAAATTCTACACACCAGCAGTGTGTGAGGAGACCTGAAAGTGGCACATGGCAGAGTGTGGCGATGGAGACAGCAGCAATGGGAGGCCGTACAGGGACCCATGACAGACTCTGGACTTGGCAGCAGCATGAGGAGGCGGTATATAGGGGCCCATGGCAGATTAGGGGCCTGGCAGCAGCTATGGGAGGCCCGTAATCTGCCTGCACCCTATGTCAAAAAATTTAACACACCAGCAGTGTGAAGAGACCTGAAAGTGGCACATGGCAGAGTGTGGCGATGGAGACAGCAGCAATGGGAGGCCGTACAGGGACCATGACAGACTCTGGACTTGGCAGCAGCATGAGGAGGCGGTATATAGGGGCCCATGGCAGATTAGGGGCCTGGCAGCAGCTATGTGAGGCCCGTAATCTGCCTGCACCCTATGTCAAAAAATTTAACACACCAGCAGTGTGAAGAGACCTGAAAGTGGCACATGGCAGCAGAGTGTGGCGATGGAGACAGCAGCAATGGGAGGCCGTACAGGGACCATGACAGACTCTGGACTTGGCAGCAGCATGAGGAGGCGGTATATAGGGGCCCATGGCAGATTAGGGGCCTGGCAGCAGCTATGTGAGGCCCGTAATCTGCCTGCACCCTATGTCAAAAAATTTAACACACCAGCAGTGTGAAGAGACCTGAAAGTGGCACATGGCAGCAGAGTGTGGCGATGGAGACAGCAGCAATGGGAGGCCGTACAGGGACCCATGAGAGACTCTGGACTTGGCAGCAGCATGAGGAGGCGGTATATAGGGGCCCATGGCAGATTAGGGGCCTGGCAGCAGCTATGTGAGGCCCGTAATCTGCCTGCACCCTATGTCAAAAAATTAAACACACCAGCAGTGTGAAGAGACCTGAAAGTGGCACATGGCAGCAGAGTGTGGCGATGGAGACAGCAGCAATGGGAGGCCGTACAGGGACCATGACAGACTCTGGACTTGGCAGCAGCATGAGGAGGCGGTATATAGGGGCCCATGGCAGATTAGGGGCCTGCCAGCAGCTATGTGAGGCCCGTAATCTGCCTGCACCCTATGTCAAAAAATTTAACACACCAGCAGTGTGAAGAGACCTGAAAGTGGCACATGGCAGCAGAGTGTGGCGATGGAGACAGCAGCAATGGGAGGCCGTACAGGGACCCATGACAGACTCTGGACTTGGCAGCAGCATGAGGAGGCGGTATATAGGGGCCCATGGCAGATTAGGGGCCTGGCAGCAGCTATAGGAGGCCCGTAATCTGCCTGCACCCTATGTCAAAAAATTTAACACACCAGCAGTGTGAGGAGACCTGAAAGTGGCACATGTTTGAGGCATGATTCATGGCGGATTTAGTCAGTTGTGTCAGGAACTGGTGGTTTGAAATCCAGACTAATCCACGCCTGATTCATTTTCACAAACGTGAGTCTCTCCACACTTTGGGTGGACAGTCGTGTCCTCCGCGGAGTTACAATACCTCCTGCCGCACTAAACACGCGCTCCGATGCCACGCTACTGGCCGGGCATGACAGCCTTTCAAGGGCAAATTCAGCTAGTTGGGGCCAAAGGTCAAGTTTCGTTGCCCAGTAGTCAAGGGGATTGTCTACCTCGGTTGGCAGGGTGCTGTCCAAGTAGGCCCAAGCCTGTTGTTTGAGCTCCTGCTCCAGGTCCACCTGATGCTGCTGCTGCTGCTGCGGCTGGTTAGTAGTTTCCTCACTGCGCTGGTGAAGAAAGCTACTCATCATCGACTGCAGACTGAGGCAGCCACTGCTGGTGGAGCTGCCACTGCTCCTACCACCCCACCCCTCCCCTGCTGCCATGCCAGCGGAACGCGAGCGCACAGGGCCCACAGTGTCTGAGGATGGACGTTGGCGCACAAAGGCAGAGACCAACTGACTACATAGGTGGTTTTTATAGTACGTAATTTTGGCCTCCCTCTCAGCAGGTGTGAAAAAGGCCACCATTTTGGACCGGTAGCGAGGGTCCAACAAGGTGGACAGCCAAAAGTCATCCCTCTGTCTGATGGTTATTATTCGGCTGTCGCTACGCAAGCAACCGAGCATGCTATGGGCCATTTGTGCCAAGGAATGCGAGGGACTCCCTGCCTCCATCTCCACAGCATACTGCCACGGTGCGTCTGGGTCCTCTGTCTCCTCCTCCTCCTCCTCTACCAGATGCTCCTGCTCCTCCACTCCTGTCCGCTGAGTGGAAAAACCACCCATTTCACTCAATAATTCCTGAGCACAAATGTCCTCCTCTACCTCCTCCTCTTCTTCCTGTCCTGCCCCCACAGGGGTCATGTGGCGTTGAGATCTGTGCGCCACGTCTACCGCACCCTGACCAGCCATTGTTAACAGCATTTGTTCCAGGACGTGCAACAGAGGAATGACGTCGTTCATCCCATAGTCCTGCCGACTCACGAATAGCGTGGCCTCCTCAAAGGGCCTGAGCAAGCGGCAGGTGTCACGCATGAGCTGCCAATGGCTGACATCTAAGTTACACAGGGGAGTACCTTTATCCGCTTGTAACATCAGGAAATCGGTGATGGCCTTTCGCTGCTCGTAAAGGCGGTCTAACATGTGTAGGGTTGAATTCCACCTTGTTGCAACGTCGCAGATCAGGCGATGCTGTGGAATTCCGTTCTGCCGCTGCAGCTCAATGAGGGTGTTCTTTGCGGTGTAGGAATGGCTGAAATGCATGCACAGTTTACGTGACATTTTAAGGATGTCTTGCAGTGGGATGGTGGATTTTAGGAACCGCTTGACAACCAGATTGAACACGTGAGCCATGCATGGCGCATGGCACAACCTTCCTTGACGCAGAGCAGACACCATGTTCTTTCCGTTGTCAGTCAACATGGTTCCGATTTTTAGTTTGCGCGGAGACAGCCATCTGTCGATTTCTCTGTTCATTACACTCAGCAGTTCCTCCCCTGTGTGACTACGTTCGCCAAGGCATACCAGGTGCAGCACAGCGTGACACCGTTGCGCCCTGCACATGTGATATGCCGGTCGGGTAATGGGACTTGGCACGGGGGTGGCGGCTGAGGACACGGCGGAAAAAGAGGTGGTAGAGGCGGACATGCTTGCTGGACCAAGGACGTGCAAACGTGGAGGCAAAAGCGTCGTGACCTGTCCAAGTTGCTGGTGCGGCTGTGCCGGCACCACGTTCACCCAGTGGGCCGTAAATGACATGTACTGTCCCTGACCGTAGTTACAGCTCCACACGTCGGCGCTGCCGTGCACTTTGGCAGAGACCGACATGCTCAAAGACTGGCCCACCATCTCTTCTACATGTGAATGCAGGGCTGGCACTGCCTTTTGGGCAAAGAAATGACGGCTTGGCACTCTCCACCGCGGCGCGGCACAAGCCATCATTTCTCGGAAAGGTGCTGAGTCCACCAGTTGGAAAGGGAGGGACTGCAGCACCAGCAACTTGGACAGGAGGACGTTCAGCTTTTGCACCGTCGGGTGCGTGCTCGCAAACTGTTGTCTCTTGGATACGGATTCCAAGAAAGACTGTTGACGGAATCCGAGAAGAGGAGTAGCAGGAGAAGGAGCATCTGAACGAGCGGAAGATGCCAATGAGCGACAACTCCCCTCAGCAGAGGTGTTGGAGCCTTGACTGGCTGATAGAGGGCGATTGACGACGTCGGGTGACGGAGCAAGTAACGGAGCGGGTGATGGAGCGGGGGCTGGGGCAGGCAGAACCGCCGTATGTTTATCACGGTTTTCCCAGGCCACCGAATGGTGACGCTGCATATGCTGACGCAACGCTGTAGTCCCAACATGGGCCCCCTGGCCACGCTTGCATTTCTGGCCACATAGTCGACATACGGCTACGTTTACTTCCTCGGGCGGCTTGAGGAAAAATTGCCACACCACCGAGTAGGAAACTTTGCCCCCGCTACTCTTCACTGGCTGACTGCTACTTCCTCCGTGCGCACCGGCACCACTACTGGCCGTGGTGGTAGGCTGCAGTGGAGCTGGTGCTCTACTCCGTGGACGTTTGGCTCCACTGACACTGATGCGACCCTGCTGCTGTCTCCTGGGCAACCCACCGACTGTTTTGCTCGCTGCCAAGCTGCCACCCTCTTCTCCTGATGATGCGGAAGAAATTGCCTGATGACGACGAGGCTGCCAAGTGCGATCAACCTCCTCATCATCAAGTAGGGTCTCCGCCTCACTACTAGCCCCCTCGGCTGCGTCTGGGTCAGGAGACAGACCTGTCTCTAGACCGGCTACCGAGCCACTCTCCTCGCCAGTACTTGTTCGCTTGGCTGCTGAAAAGGCCGATGTCTCCCCCCGTTCCTGACCGCCCTCTGTTAGCTCTTCCTCACTGTACAGTGGGGCTGAGCCCACAGCATGCGATACTTCGCTTGGTGAGGGAACAGCAAAGGACAGGGGCAGGTAGAGGACACGTGATTTCAGTGGGCTTGGTCCCGGGCCATGCCAACTAACGGTTGTGTCTGACGTACCCACCGACCGTTGGCTGTAGGTGTCAGAGGTGACCTGGGAAGAGGAAGACGACCGAGCCAACCAATCAATGACGGCAGGGTTGTCGGTGGAGACACGACCGCTGGATGACACCGGGAGCACTGGCCTCTGGCTGCGAATACTGCTGCCTCGACCCCTTCCTCTGCTGCCACGTCTGCTCGCTCCTAAAACATTGCCTCCTCTGCCACTCCTCTGCATGTTGTCTGACATACTATTTAATTCAACGATTAGGTGTCCCTGAGTAACAATTCTCTGGCACTCAGTAACAATTCTGTCTGTCCCTGAGTATGAATTCTGTGGCCCTGAGTAACAATTCTGTGTCTGTGCGAGTAACAATTCTGTGTCTGTGCGAGTAACAATTCTGTGTCTGTGCAAGTAACAATTTTGTGTCTGTGCGAGTAACAATTCTCTGGCACTCAGTAACAATTCTGTCTGTCCCTGAGTAACAATTCTCTGGCACTCAGTAACAATTCTGTCTGTCCCTGAGTAACAATTCTCTGGCACTCAGTAACAATTCTGTCTGTCCCTGAGTATGAATTCTGTGGCCCTGAGTAACAATTCTGTGTCTGTGCGAGTAACAATTCTGTGTCTGTGCAAGTAACAATTTTGTGTCTGTGCGAGTAACAATTCTCTGGCACTCAGTAACAATTCTGTCTGTCCCTGAGTAACAATTCTCTGGCACTCAGTAACAATTCTGTCTGTCCCTGAGTAACAATTCTCTGGCACTCAGTAACAATTCTGTCTGTCCCTGAGTATGAATTCTGTGGCCCTGAGTAACAATTCTGTGTCTGTGCGAGTAACAATTCTGTGTCTGTGCAAGTAACAATTTTGTGTCTGTGCGAGTAACAATTCTCTGGCACTCAGTAACAATTCTGTCTGTCCCTGAGTAACAATTCTCTGGCACTCAGTAACAATTCTGTCTGTCCCTGAGTAACAATTCTCTGGCACTCAGTAACAATTCTGTCTGTCCCTGAGTAACAATTCTCTGGCACTCAGTAACAATTCTGTCTGTCCCTGAGTAACAATTCTCTGGCGCTCAGTAACAATTCTGTCTGTCCCTGAGTATGAATTCTGTGGCCCTGAGTAACAATTCTGTGTCTGTGCGAGTAACAATTCTGTGTCTGTGCAAGTAACAATTTTGTGTCTGTGCGAGTAACAATTCTCTGGCACTCAGTAACAATTCTGTCTGTCCCTGAGTAACAATTCTCTGGCACTCAGTAACAATTCTGTCTGTCCCTGAGTAACAATTCTCTGGCACTCAGTAACAATTCTGTCTGTCCCTGAGTAACAATTCTCTGGCACTCAGTAACAATTCTGTCTGTCCCTGAGTATGAATTCTGTGGCCCTGAGTAACAATTCTGTGTCTGCGCGAGTAACAATTCTGTGTCTGTGCAAGTAACAATTTTGTGTCTGTGCGAGTAACAATTCTCTGGCACTCAGTAACAATTCTGTCTGTCCCTGAGTAACAATTCTCTGGCACTCAGTAACAATTCTGTCTGTCCCTGAGTAACAATTCTCTGGCACTCAGTAACAATTCTGTCTGTCCCTGAGTAACAATTCTCTGGCACTCAGTAACAATTCTGTCTGTCCCTGAGTAACAATTCTCTGGCGCTCAGTAACAATTCTGTCTGTCCCTGAGTATGAATTCTGTGGCCCTGAGTAACAATTCTGTGTCTGTGCGAGTAACAATTCTGTGTCTGTGCAAGTAACAATTTTGTGTCTGTGCGAGTAACAATTCTCTGGCACTCAGTAACAATTCTGTCTGTCCCTGAGTAACAATTCTCTGGCACTCAGTAACAATTCTGTCTGTCCCTGAGTAACAATTCTCTGGCACTCAGTAACAATTCTGTCTATCCCTGAGTATGAATTCTGTGGCCCTGAGTAACAATTCTGTGTCTGTGCGAGTAACAATTCTGTGTCTGTGCAAGTAACAATTTTGTGTCTGTGCGAGTAACAATTCTCTGGCACTCAGTAACAATTCTGTCTGTCCCTGAGTAACAATTCTCTGGCACTCAGTAACAATTCTGTCTGTCCCTGAGTAACAATTCTCTGGCGCTCAGTAACAATTCTGTCTGTCCCTGAGTATGAATTCTGTGGCCCTGAGTAACAATTCTGTGTCTGTGCGAGTAACAATTCTGTGTCTGTGCAAGTAACAATTTTGTGTCTGTGCGAGTAACAATTCTCTGGCACTCAGTAACAATTCTGTCTGTCCCTGAGTAACAATTCTCTGGCACTCAGTAACAATTCTGTCTGTCCCTGAGTAACAATTCTCTGGCACTCAGTAACAATTCTGTCTGTCCCTGAGTATGAATTCTGTGGCCCTGAGTAACAATTCTGTGTCTGTGCGAGTAACAATTCTGTGTCTGTGCAAGTAACAATTTTGTGTCTGTGCGAGTAACAATTCTCTGGCACTCAGTAACAATTCTGTCTGTCCCTGAGTAACAATTCTCTGGCACTCAGTAACAATTCTGTCTGTCCCTGAGTAACAATTCTCTGGCACTCAGTAACAATTCTGTCTGTCCCTGAGTATGAATTCTGTGGCCCTGAGTAACAATTCTGTGTCTGCGCGAGTAACAATTCTGTGTCTGTGCAAGTAACAATTTTGTGTCTGTGCGAGTAACAATTCTCTGGCACTCAGTAACAATTCTGTCTGTCCCTGAGTAACAATTCTCTGGCACTCAGTAACAATTCTGTCTGTCCCTGAGTAACAATTCTCTGGCACTCAGTAACAATTCTGTCTGTCCCTGAGTAACAATTCTCTGGCACTCAGTAACAATTCTGTCTGTCCCTGAGTAACAATTCTCTGGCGCTCAGTAACAATTCTGTCTGTCCCTGAGTATGAATTCTGTGGCCCTGAGTAACAATTCTGTGTCTGTGCGAGTAACAATTCTGTGTCTGTGCAAGTAACAATTTTGTGTCTGTGCGAGTAACAATTCTCTGGCACTCAGTAACAATTCTGTCTGTCCCTGAGTAACAATTCTCTGGCACTCAGTAACAATTCTGTCTGTCCCTGAGTAACAATTCTCTGGCACTCAGTAACAATTCTGTCTGTCCCTGAGTATGAATTCTGTGGCCCTGAGTAACAATTCTGTGTCTGTGCGAGTAACAATTCTGTGTCTGTGCAAGTAACAATTTTGTGTCTGTGCGAGTAACAATTCTCTGGCACTCAGTAACAATTCTGTCTGTCCCTGAGTAACAATTCTCTGGCACTCAGTAACAATTCTGTCTGTCCCTGAGTAACAATTCTCTGGCACTCAGTAACAATTCTGTCTGTCCCTGAGTATGAATTCTGTGGCCCTGAGTAACAATTCTGTGTCTGTGCGAGTAACAATTCTGTGTCTGTGCAAGTAACAATTTTGTGTCTGTGCGAGTAACAATTCTCTGGCACTCAGTAACAATTCTGTCTGTCCCTGAGTAACAATTCTCTGGCACTCAGTAACAATTCTGTCTGTCCCTGAGTAACAATTCTCTGGCACTCAGTAACAATTCTGTCTGTCCCTGAGTATGAATTCTGTGGCCCTGAGTAACAATTCTGTGTCTGTGCGAGTAACAATTCTGTGTCTGTGCAAGTAACAATTTTGTGTCTGTGCGAGTAACAATTCTCTGGCACTCAGTAACAATTCTGTCTGTCCCTGAGTAACAATTCTCTGGCACTCAGTAACAATTCTGTCTGTCCCTGAGTAACAATTCTCTGGCACTCAGTAACAATTCTGTCTGTCCCTGAGTATGAATTCTGTGGCCCTGAGTAACAATTCTGTGTCTGTGCGAGTAACAATTCTGTGTCTGTGCAAGTAACAATTTTGTGTCTGTGCGAGTAACAATTCTCTGGCACTCAGTAACAATTCTGTCTGTCCCTGAGTAACAATTCTCTGGCACTCAGTAACAATTCTGTCTGTCCCTGAGTAACAATTCTCTGGCACTCAGTAACAATTCTGTCTGTCCCTGAGTATGAATTCTGTGGCCCTGAGTAACAATTCTGTGTCTGCGCGAGTAACAATTCTGTGTCTGTGCAAGTAACAATTTTGTGTCTGTGCGAGTAACAATTCTCTGGCACTCAGTAACAATTCTGTCTGTCCCTGAGTAACAATTCTCTGGCACTCAGTAACAATTCTGTCTGTCCCTGAGTAACAATTCTCTGGCACTCAGTAACAATTCTGTCTGTCCCTGAGTAACAATTCTCTGGCACTCAGTAACAATTCTGTCTGTCCCTGAGTAACAATTCTCTGGCACTCAGTAACAATTCTGTCTGTCCCTGAGTAACAATTCTCTGGCACTCAGTAACAATTCTGTCTGTCCCTGAGTAACAATTCTCTGGCACTCAGTAACAATTCTGTCTGTCCCTGAGTAACAATTCTCTGGCACTCAGTAACAATTCTGTCTGTCCCTGAGTAACAATTCTGTCTGTCCCTGAGAATGAATTCTGTGGCCCTGAGTAAGAATTCTCTGGCACTCAGTAACAATTCTGTCTGTCCCTGAGTAACAATTCTCTGGCACTCAGTAACAATTCTGTCTGTCCCTGAGTAAAAATTCTGTGGCCCTAATAACGTTTCTGTGGCCCTAAGTAACAATTCTCTGGCACTCAGTAACAATTCTGTCTGTCCCTGAGTATGAATTCTGTGGCCCTAACTAGCGTTTCTTTGTCCCTAAATAACGATTCTGTGGCCCTCATTAACAAGTCTGTGTCCCTGAGTAATGGTTCTCTGTCCCTAAGTAACTTCTCTCTGTCCCCAATTCTCGTTTCTGTGGCCCTAACTCTGTCCCTGTCCCTAGTACAGAGCGGTCTGCCTCTGTTCAATGACTGCAGGCAAATGAAGATTTCCAAAATGGCCGCTATATATACCTCGACCATTACACAGTGCTGGCTGGCTGGCTGCTGATTGGCTGATGCGATCACATGTCGTTGAGGAATGCATTATGGGGCAGCGCGCCTTGTCTGCGCGCCTTCCCCGACATCCCCGCTCCGTCGCCGCACATGTCAGCCGCCATTTTCGGAAAAATTTCGATTCGCGCGTCCGAATTAGGCTGTTTTTCGGATTCGGCACGAATCGAAATTTTTCCGATATTCGACTCGAATTCCACTTCGGATACTTCGATTCGCTCATCTCTAATTATAACAACATTGTAAACACAAAAGTTGAATATGAATAAATAAGATAAAATAAAAATAACCATCTTGTTCAAGAAGCCAACCATTATACAATCAGAGGCATATTGCTCTATATTTACTGGCATATAGCTTGCTTCATGCATCATTATCATTTACGTTAACATGCATAATGCAATGCCTTTTGTCTGCCATTACAATAATTTAAATATTTATAACCATTCACAAGTGTGTAAGCTGACTGTAAAGACTTAAAAATTGCATGCTGAATAAAATATGTTCTTGAATATAAATAGGTAGAGAATTTTACATTTGAAGATAAAGAGAACAGTTTTCTCAGTTGGGAAAACCTAATGAATAACATACTAAATGGAAAGGAATACCAGCCTGTTTAAATCCACTGCACTGTGTGCCTCTATTATACTCGGCCATTCTGCATAAAGCCCCATAGGTTTATTATCTCTGGTCATGTTCTGCATTATTGGCAAATGGGAAGGAGCTTAACCTTGGAGACAATCAGCTACAGAAATTAAATTGTATAGGTAAACTCACTCCGTCTAGCTAGCTGTGGTCAGTAACACAACTTATTTATAATCAAACCTCAGGCAAAACTTTTTTTCGTTTTAGTTTTAGAGACAGTAAGGAAGTGTTAGAACTTTTGCCAAATCTGTCTCAAATTTTGTTGGAAGGTCTCCCAGTTGCCAGGATAGGAGGTGGGAGGGAATTTCTCAAATAGCATAGACAGCAATGCAAATCCGAGATTTTAACTCCTCTCCACTATATAAAAATTTGATTGCAGTTTCAACTTAATTTGGTCTATTGTATTCCCTTGCGACCCCCTGAGAAGTCCTACTAGAGTAAAGTGTATAACAAAAAACTGTTTTTTTTAGCTTTGGATAAAATAGGAAAGAATTAAAATCTCCTAATTTTTTTCTGCCTGTGTACCCTTCACTTTCTGTCCCAGAGATATTCCTTCACTTTCATTCGCAATGACAAAGGTCACCAGTACAAATAGAAAATGAGTCTCCCCAGTGGTGGCTCAGACTGAAATAACCCCTTTCACACTCTAACCAAAGCAAAAAAGAAAAGTTTTGCCTAGAGAGGAATTTTAAAAACGTTCATTTTTTTAGAGGAGCTATGCATGGCTCCCTTTCTGATCACCTTTTCTCAAATACTAATTAAGGCATTTCCTTCTACAGTACCCTACTGTGGAATTCCTTCTATTCATGACACAAGACATTCTCAGAACTTTCAAGTATTTAAACAGGCCCTAAACATGTTTCTTCAGTCCTGTTCTCTAAATACCACCCAGAAGCTATCACATCCTTCCATCTTTCTCCGTGCCCATTTTATGCCTCTGAAGCTACTGTATATCGTATTGGAACTCTGCAGTTCCCCTCTATTTTTCAAATGCACCACAGTGCAGGGTGATCTCATACATTTATCATGGTGTTGCCCTATGCTTCACCGGTACTGGGTGAGGATAATAGATACTCTTAATCTTTCACATTACCATCCCTGCAAAGCCTAACTACTGTATTTTGGTTATACTAGATGACCTTGAACTGAATTTCAAAAACTTGCTATCAAAAGAACCCTTTTTCAGGCCCAGAGTCTTATCTTGCAATATTGGAAGTCCGGCCAAAACCCAACATATAGGGAATGGTTTTCTCACATAGGTGATACTCTCAGACTAGAAAAAAATATTTTCCAACATAGAGGATGCCTGGGAAAGTTTAAAAAGATGTGGGAGTACTGGCTAGTAGTCCCTGGTTTATTACCTATTGACTTGGTTATGGATAGAATTATGGGTTAGATAATAATAACGCTCCTTTTCATGATGCCCTGGTTTGCTCTGCCTGTGATGCGGTGCTACTGCAATTATTTCAACTTCCTTAGCCCTGCTCTGTGTATATTATTATTTGTGTTACTGTGTACTGTATGTGCTTTGCTGTTTTGTCTGGTGAAGTAGTGATTCTTTTAGATTTTTGTACCTCTTTTATGTTGGAACACTTTTGTTGTTATGTCTATTGTATGTGCTTGCCTAATAAATTCTTCTTGATTTCTTCTTGAAAAAAACAAACATGTTTCTTCAGACTAGCTGGTGGTAAGAAATAATTTCTGTAAAGCTGATTTTGCCTAGGTTGAAGATTTGTCCTGTAATTTTAGCCTGGAATTTCAACATATTTTGTAAAAAAGTATACCATCAGAAAAACATTTTGTGTATTTTTTTATTTTAATTGGCTCCACTTTAAAATTTCAGTGAAGAGAAATTTCGCTCATCTCTACATGTGATCTAAATCCATAATGACTGTAACTATCTAAAATGCTACAAATGCTACTTGCAACACAACCTGCTGCTGAGTCTAAATTCCAGTTAACCATTAGCATACAACACTCTCTATGGGCACCAGTATATCTGAATGTTGCCAAGAAAAATAAACAGCAGTCAGATATGTGTCTCTTCTATGTTACTGCATGAAAAAGTCAGAATAATTTGGAATGTTTCCAGTTTTAAAAGAAATCTATTTTAGTAGATAACTATCTGGATGCTGTTTTAGTTCTGCTTTAATTGTAGCCATATTTACTTGTTCCAGTAGCTCACCTCTTCCTTCTAATCATATTTAATAGGCAACACTTTTTCAGAGAGTGCATTGAATGTCCTTCCAATATTCTGTTGTGCAGGTTAATGATAGGGTTACACCTTCAGCCAACAGTATCCACGTTGTTAAACTGCAGCAAATATCATAATTAAGCCATCTCAGACATTTAAGCCATAAATGCCTGGGACTCAACCCTTGGCTACCAGATAATTTCCACATATACTATTATTGTGCATTGCTTGCATTTTGCATTACAACTACTAAACCTAATATGCATAGCAGGAAATACTCTTCACAAACTAGCATAATATTTTCTATGTTTATAAAGAACAATCACAAAGCAGAATAGTGCACTCTTTTAGAGTGAACACGTTTTAAGATAGATTTTACTGTTTCTATACTACATTTTTATGGTCTACATCTCAGTTAGATAGAAAAACATCAAGTGCAATGTATTTATTTTATTGAAAACATGCTTTATATAAAAAAGGTGAATTTACCAATAGTAAGCTTGTGTGTATAGGCAGCAGAGACAAATAGATGGTTTTGTATTGTTAAATGCCACAAATATTATTCCAGTCACCTAATATATCCTAATTTTTGCCTTGTCCCTAAATTTTTTGTCAGGATAGGACCAATAAAGCAATCATATGCTGTATGTAAATGAAGTGATCCCAGAAGAGGCTGTTGGTGTCTATGATGCTGCTTGGGCCACACTTGCTAGTGCAGTCTACTTAAAAATCCTGTTTAGATTGCTGACCACACAAGTACATACATATTCACTCTTAACAAGGCATTGCTCAGGTACACAGGTACAGTTACATATGAACGAGTTTTAGTGATTTTAAGATTGGTACCCTAGAGGACATTTTGTAACCTTCATCAAATGCCGGACCAACCATTTTCAAATACGGAAATATGTATTGATTTTTCTCTTGAGAATTATGAGTGTATGTGTGGGGGGGGCTGCCCAGGAGTAGTTTAAAACAACAACAACACCCATAATTCTCAAGGCATTTCTGTATATACAGTATTATGAAACTGGTGCAATGCATTTTCACAATGGAAAACCTGCAAGTGGCTGCAAAAGTGACATCCAAGCAAAAATTGTATTGCCCATGCTAGTCCAAATTTTCTGTTAGTCAAAGGCATGTGACTATAGGTAGCAGATATGTTTTCTCTGTTTATTGAATAATGCTCATTGAAAATCAGTTATAATCTTAAGCAGAACACTCAGTACAAGAAAAAAAAAATAACCTAGTTTATATGTTACAGCTAAACCTTGCCTTATCCATAGCTACAATACACACTGGAGACACCTCAACATTCCACCTCCCAGTGTTCATGATAGCAAATATAAAGTAAATGAATACAAATAATTTGTTATTGGTATAATGCAGCTATAATTAAGGATGAATTCAGCTGAAACATGTAGATTTTAATTTTTATACTGTATGTTCCGCTTAAAATTAAAATTTGTTGAAATCAAAGTTCGCCTCCCAGATGTTCCGAAGGGCTCTCTCTGTATCTGAGCTCGGAGCACATCTGTGCACACGCGGGGACGGGGAGATATTCTCGCCTAGGTGAGAATTCTGAATGCACCGCTTTATTAGGTTAAGTAAAGCCTGAGGAAGTCACATGGTCAACGACGATATGCGTGGGGCAGAGTTTAGGTGACAGGAGATTCAACGTGCTGGAGACATCACAGATTGCTCAATGTAAGAGAGTCCTTGGGCTTTTTAACAGCTTATATCCTGCTTCTTTATGTGAGTGTAATTTTAATAAATATCTTTTGGAATTTTATATACTACACTATAACAGCTCTTTTTGTCCTTGTGAGATTTTTCTCACAGACTGACAGCAGTGGGAGTGTACTAGTACCTGTGTGCAGTGGAGGAGAGAGAGACCACAGACTCTTGACCTGTTTTTTTATTAAATAGGTCCACACGAGAAGGTGAGGGTTCATTATCCAATAAACGATTTGTGGTGGTGCACAGAGAGTGGATTTGACAGCACTGGGAAAGAGGGCACAATCTCCAGCTGGAGGAATGCACAGTGTATTCTACTGGATAATGGAGGACTTATATATGTGGATTATGTGGCATACATGATAGATTGTTATATATATATATATTTTTTTTTTTTTTGGATTTATATTTTGCACTATATGGAATTGTTGGGATGGTGATTATTTTTCACTTATAAGTAGCAGTGCAACACAATTTTCCTTTTCCACTAATAGTAGAAGGGGCTGTTGCTTTTGGAGAAAAGGTTTGTGTACCTACAACCTCTACGGATGGAATTCTAAACCTGTGTATGCAAGCTAAATAGTCTTATTTAATAAAGCTTGTATATTATGGGTAGAATCACCAAATTATGTGCTTGGTTTAGGTCTTGTCAAGAACTAATTATTGTATGCATAATTTTGTATTGCAGCCTACTAATTGTATCTGTGATGGTCAATTTGTAACATGCATGGTGCCAGACACATTGCACTGCTAAACCAAGTACAGCCGCAGGTACACTACATGACTGAGGAACATGCAGAATATCGAGGCTAATCGCTTAACTAGCCACCTAAATAATGAAAACCACCCCCAACATTCCCCTACCTGAAATAACCACACAACTCTCCTTTTATGGTGTCATATGGCCATAGCAGCCCATTTATTTAACATAACAACCATTGTATAATCAATGCATCAAGTACAATCAATGTACTTAACCGAACAGTAATGATCCTAACCAGGTCCAAGGTCTTCGAAGACATTGATAATCACAGGAAATAACCTGGCTGTATCTGCCACCCAGTGAGAAGGCCACCAGCCACTACTACACCTCCTTGGGGACAATGCTACAGCTACGTAGTCCAAGATACAGCCCATTAACTACAAAATTATCAACGTAACCTTATAATTGGGAAGGGACACCTACAATCGACCCAACCCATAATCTTCTAAAATGTTACTCAAGCACTGTCTTCAAAGACCCAGCAATCCCTGCCAGCTGCCATGACATAAACACTGGGACAATGACCCCAAGACAGAAAAATTAAATAAATAAAGAAAAAACAGAAAGAACCCAAAAAAGGCAAGACAAACAAAGGACACAACCAGGAACAACACAAACAAAAATACCAACCAAACAGGTCCAGGGAGGGAGACCAGGAGAAACCTCACCAGTGCTGCCACGAGCTCTGACTGACTTCCAATAAGTCCAGTCTCCTCTTATCATCCTGGAGACCCTCGCTCTTTTACTTAAAGTTTTAATCAGGTAAATATAAATATACACCCAACCCCACTATACATCTCCACCTCATCTGCAAGATCCAGTCATGCTGGCCCTCCCTTTAGCTTTGCTCAGTTCCAGGCCATGTACTGATATGCAGCTAAAATGTATGATGATTTCCTAACATAGTGGAGAAATGTTATAAAACATAATAGATGATAATTTTGACAGCTATAAGGCAATATACAGTTGCATGGAGTAAGTTTTTAAACAGATGAAAACCTATTATAAAAAGTCTCACAAGTCTGTCACTTGTCGCTAAATGTTATCATGGGTCTTGTCTTCTCTTTTTACCAGTATACTTTATAGATTTGAGTAACTTCAGGTGAAAAAACATAGTTCTTTGTATTCTCTTTTTTGAACAAAAGCATCAGTGTTAATTTTCACCTCTATATTCTTAGCTGACACCTAGGGGTGTATTTAACAAGATGTGAAAAGAGCAATCATCTGGCACAAAGTGTAAAGTAACCCAAGGCACATATCAGCATGTGGTATTCACATCAGGCAAAATTTAATTCAGAATTTTTTCTGTGGGTAAATAATCTCTACACATTGCTTGTTGCCTAATTAAGTAAGCCTACTGGTCTTCTAAACCCCAGGACAATATAACAAAAAGTAATTAATGAAACTAAAAATATGCACTATGAAAACTGAAACAATCTTACAATTTGGGAAGATATTTGTTCATTCTTACAAGCTTTTATATGAGCAGTCTTATTGGGTTATGATAAGGGACAACTGCCTACAGCAGGTAAGAAGCAAGCATAATGGTTTAGTATATACAAGTTTGTAAGGTGACACTTTTGTGAAATTAGGTTTAAAAGTGTAGAAGCAAAAGATAAAAGTATATGGTTTGACTGCTTGGCTGTGCTACATTATATTATTAATTTTGTATTAACAAAAATAATGTGAAAACGAATCAGTAGAAATGAAATGCGACAACAATCTTATCAGAATTGACTTGAAACTGAAGCAAATGTTAAGGCACATGTTCACTTTTCAGTTTGACAAGCTTTGTTGATTTGGCTTTTTCAATTTCTACCCTATTACACAGTACATTATCATTTTAATTTTTCATCTAGTTTGTTAATGATGGATGGCTTTTAACCTCCATGACTCCAATTAATTCCAAACTAAAGTGAAAAACATCAAACATTAAAAAGGCTCATCTTATTACCATAAAAGTATATCTATAAATACCACTGGATCAAGACAAGTGAAGAAAAGCAAATGATATTTGGGGATGTTTTTCATAACCTTCATCACCATTGCTGTCCCTAAATTGGACCTATACTTAAAATCTAATGTTTGACTGTTTAACAGGATGCATTAGCATAGTTCAGTGTAACAAAGCATTTAGTAAAAAATGAACATTAAGCATATAGGTAATTCTTGATTAGAAGCAGCAAAGAATATACACTGCTCCATTCTTCTAGCCTCACAGGTCTATGTTGGGACTTTGACATTATCAGACGCATATCATACCCACTTCTGCTACTAGAATACATTGATGGTGTCACCAGATGTAGGAGCACAAAAAAACTACCCAGTAAAAGTTTGCCTCTCCATTAATATGGTGGATGCCTTATTAAAAGGTTATCGACTCAGCAAGTTAAAAGGCGCAAGATAACAGCCAGGTAACAGAGATCAGAAAGGAGTTGGCATTAACAGCATTTATTTATCTCTTGCTAGGTTAATTTGCAGTTCATTTATACATATATTCAGTACTTTTTTGTGGTGCATGATAAATAAATATAAGAATGATGATTAACTTGGGACTTGACTTTGCTTTTTTTTTTTTTTAAAAAAAGCACCACTTGATGTAAAAAAAATTATAACTGTTATTAATCTATGTGTGACCAAACTGCTATGTTAAAGCCTTCCTTTGGGCTCCATCTAATTCCCCCTTCCTCTAACTGATTGCTAGCATTACAAAAAAAAAAGGACATTTTTGGAAGGAGATTAACTTTATAGGATGGGGGGGGGGGGCTGTCATTACTGGTCTCCTTCTGAAGATAATATCTCCCTGGCAGTCCTGGTGATATTTTGGCCTCAATAACTTAGGTGACTTTCATATAGTACATACACATACATGTAGGAGCTAGAAACAGCCAGATGCCCAAGAATTTTCAGGAGGATCAGCAATACCCAAATCAATTTTACTCTCATAATGACTTTATTTTAAAGTGTATGCATGCTTTACCCAAGCAGGGTAAAGAACATAAATACCGTAGGTTTACTTTAAGTTAACCTTTTGTTCAGCTGCCAGGAGCAAAGTCCTGTGTAAGATATGAGTCGCCTGAGTGGCAGCTTTCAAATGGATATTGACTCCCCATTTGACAATGCTGATTGGCCCAGCACAAAGATATGAAACGAGAGATTACTTTTAAAAGAGTAAAAAGTTCAAAGACAGTGTTCCTCTGCTTCAATAGCTTAAGGAATCTACAACTGAAATGTCAGCTCAAAAGGCTAACATTCCTGCTTTTGTTGCTAAATTTTGTAACAATTTTGTGTCTAAATATGATTAGATTAATATTAATTTCAGGTAAAATCGTTCAGTTATTCATGGTCATGTAAGGGTAACGTTGCTGAATTTGGTACATCACTGTTCCATTTTTTTTTTTTTACCAAGCCTTGTTATCCTGCATCTTTGCAAAATAAAACAAAGTTCTTAGTTTTTTTTTACAGCATCTGTATTCAGAGCAAAAGCTGGAAGCTGATTACCTGAATGCTTTAAAAAAAAATGTGATTTATTGTAAACCACATATAGACATAAGTAAAAACATATTTTTGATGTTGAAAAGAATAAACTTGGTGATTAAAATGTGGAGCTGTGGAAATAATTTAGCGATATCAAAAATTACATAAATGCATGTTTTTCTATTTTAATAGTTTCCTTAAATAACATAAGTCGATATTGTTATACTTTTCAAACTGTGCTAATAAAAGAAATGCAATAATTTATTTGATAAAATAATGAAAAGATAAAAAAAGCACTTTAGTAAAAGGTGTATCTAAGACAAAATAACAATGAGGAATTAGACACCATAAGATAAGGTGTGTTGAAATTTAGCAAATCTGTTGCTGGAGTAATGTTGCCAGTGGTAGAATCACCAGTTCAACTTACAATATGAACCAAACTGGGCAAATGGTCCTGAGTCAAATATTCCATGGCATTTTTTGTTTCCTAGATATGCAAGGAAGAAATTAAAATAAAGTAACGTAAGAAATTTCAAAATGGGTTGTACAGGTACTATAGGCTTTTCAACCACTGCTCATAGTTTATCATGGGAGTAGAAGCAACTTGCAACTGATGGCAAAAAAACCCCAAAAACCTTACTACAAAAAAAAAAAAAAAATAAATAAATAAAATAATATATATATATATATATATATATATACATAAACAGCTATTTTTGTCATGTAAGATGTCAATCACCAACTCCTACCATTCCTGGGCATTATCACTTCCTTATCTTGGACAGCTACAGTATGTATCCTTTTTCCTGCTATACTTCCCCTCTTATCGGCTCCACTGTGGTCCAGCTGCACTGTAAGGTAAATTAGCACATAGGGGTTGATTTACTAAAACTTGAGAGAGCAAAAATCTGGTGCAGCTCTGCATAGAAACCAATCAGCTTCCAGGTTTTATTGTCATAGCTTAGTTGAATAAGCTGAATTTAGAAGCTAATTGGCTACCGTTGCACAGCAGTCTTTCCTTCCTTAGCTTTAAGAATACTTGTATGATGTTATAAAGGTAAACATTTTGCATTGTTTAATAACTCAGAGATTTGAATGACAATAATGCGAACACCAGTCATTTGCCCATTTAAAAATCAAGAAGTGAGTTTTTATTTTCCCTCTTCTGGCAGTGAGCAAGGGATATCTTATACTGTGAGTATGGTAGTTTATGGAGGAGATTTACTAAAACTGGAGTGCAAAGTCTGGTGCAGCACTACACAGAAACCAATCAGCTCCCAGTGTTTTTTTTTTCTTTTGTCAAAGCTTAATTGACCAAACTGAAGTTAGAAGCTGATTGGCTACCATGCACAGCTGTTTCAGAATCTGAGTGCTCCAGTTTTAGTAAATTTCCCCCTATGTGTTTTGAAAGGAAATGTTTTTATTTGTGAATCTTTTTTCACTCTTTGTGATATATGTGAAATAAACGTTTTTCTACAGTTTTTTTTTTCATTTTCTACTGTTTTTTAAAATGGATTGTGGATGTTACAGCTCATTAAAATGGTCTTCAGTTGTGTATTCACCTAAATAAATATTTGAATGACAATTGCGAGGTCATGCAACACTTTAGCCATATGAAAGTTTTACCATTTTTTGAGACAAATAGAGCTTTTTTTGGTTGTATTTGATCTCCACTGGGTTTTTTTTTTTGCTAAACAAATGAAAAACGACCAAAAAATTTGAAAAAAAAAATTTTCTTAGTTTATTTGCAAATAAGTAATTTTACTCCTTCACTGATGGTCACTGATAGGCTGTACTGATGGGCACTGATATGCAGCACTGATGGGCACTGATCAGGTTGCACTGATATGCAGCACTGATGGGCACTGATATATGGCAGTGGTAAGCAGAACTGATGAGGAGGCACTGATAGGTGGCACTGATGGGCACTGCACTGATAGGCAGCACTGTTGGGCACTGATTGGCACTTGTGGGGTGCACTGATAATGAAGGCACTGATGATCAATGTCCTGAATATCAGTGTAGATGTCCCCATGAGAATCGTCAGTTACTGGCTCTCTTTTCCTCACGCTGTCACAGTGAGTGAGGAGAAGACTGCCAATAACCAGCAAGCCTATTTACACTGTGATCAGCTGTGACTGGACACAGCTAATCAAGTGGTAAAGGGCAGCTGTGATTGGTCCCTAACTTCTCTCCGTGATCAGCTGTTTCCAAAGGACACAGAAATCACAGAGCGCCCCTGATGCACACCCCTGGGGCGTGGGGGGGAGCGAGGTTCTGGGAGGACATCAATAGATGCTGTAGCTATCATTTGACTATAGCTTGGTCAGCAAGTAGTTAAGAAACATGCCTGATATACATTCCATTGCCTGTGGGGATAGAAGGGTATGGTATTGGGAAGATCAGGAAGGCTGAGGTGTCTGGAGAGCATAGTACTGGGGGGCGGGAGGGTATGGTATTGGGGGTCAGAAGGGAATGGCACTGTGGTGTCAAGAGGTTATGGTGCTGGGGCATCAGGAGAGCTGTGGTGTTAGGAAGGCTTGGTGCTGAGGCATCAGGAGGGATGTTAGGAGGGCACATGAGTTGTTTTTAATGCACAGTGGTGCAGGGAAGGTGCAGTGGTGCTGACCTCTGCTAGCAATACTCTCTCACCTTCCCACATGGTATCACCCTTAAGTCTGTTGGATCGGGGAGGAGGGCCGTTGGTGATGAAAGCAAAACAGAAGAAGAGCTCGAGCATGTTTGTAGAAGATACTGAACCTGCCCAAGATATTCCAGAGGCTTTCCCCACTCCTCAGCTGCAAGGGCAGTGACTGTCTATGCAGCCTTGGATTGGGTGACTATGTACATGTGCTGCTCTGGAGCTCTGGGGAAAAGATTGGGTTGGCAACAGTTGGGCTTCTTTACAATCTACCTGTCACCTGTCGACGATCGACAGGTAGATTGTAATTGACAGGTTGCCAACCCCTGATATACATCGTTTACTTGCACCCAACTAGGGTGTTCATTAGTGGGGGTCTTACCAAAATTAAATCATTTATATGCCTATTTAGGCATAATAACACGTTTGCTGAGAAAAGATTTAATTAAAGCTTAACTCTTGGCAAAACAGAAACTCACTTCCATGTCTCCTTCCCATCCCCCTACAACTAATCACTGGCATGAAACAATCCTAAAATAGATGCCATTTTTATTTATTCAAAGCTGTGGCCATGTGTCTCTCCATTCTTGGTTTTTTTCTCCTCATCTGTTTACATAAGTCTGGGTCCTTCTTTGGGTTTCCCCATAACTACCTGCATGATGTGAACACTTTCTACTGGGTGTCCAGCAATGTGGTTCTTTCAGGATCCAAAGGAGGAGGAGGAGTTATGGCAGCACGAGGGGACTGTTGTGGATCGGCTGGCATGGGCACATCTACAAGGGTTTTATTAGAGGTTCTCAAACCCATAAATAGTTGGTGAGGGACTGCATGTATATCTTGCTTCACAAGGTTAGAAAAAAATATTCAGGGTGAGTTAGAGGGGTGGTGAAGTAGGGGTTGGGGGGGGGTCATATTTTGCTCAAAGTCGGACTTTACAAGCTTTGAACAGATTCATGTGGAAATAATAAAGGTACATTGCAGTTCTAGTCCCCTAACATGCCTCCCTCTGACACAGTCAGTCAAAGTTACAAAGATGCACACAGGAGTATTATGTCATGTGCATGTGCAGTTCATTGTTTAATATGTAGTAGTCTCCATGTATATTCCAGTTTCAATGTTGTGGGTCGCTATTTTATTGGTTTGTAACAAAATGAGATGTGCAGCTAATGCAAACAGTGTTTTATTTGGTAGGATTCCCTTATGTTCGAAAGGGGAGCATTCCATCTTCAGGATGGTCATTAGATACAGGGATTTCTGATAACTAGTCCAACTTTGCAACAATACATTTAACAAATAAGTCAGCTAAGGAGGCACTTTGTTGTGGAGTATTGGTAAATTGAGTATAGACAGTGGATCCCTTTAAACAGTGTTAGTTTTATTAGATTACTTCAAGTAAAGGACTTCTTTAAAGTTTTTAGCTGTGAGATTCTTTTATTTCTTCTTTTATTATAAAAGAATAAAAAAAAAAAATGAAAGGTGTTTATTCTAGTGATATATGATTCTGTTTTATTTGCTCAAGGTCAAATGGTAATATGTTTGAAACAGGAAAAGATTAGATGTGGAACATTTGGTGAGGGACAGGTTCCTGTAGGAGGCATACAATATCAACACATAAACTGAGCCCATTTGAAAGGGGTTTTGTAAGTGTATCGCTAAACACATACCTGTCCAGGACAGCGATCTTCCACCTCTTGCTAAATTTCTGTGCAGTGTAATGGATAAAAGCAAATTCCATATTGTAAATATCCATTACCAGTCTATTAAAAATGTCCTTATTGTTCTATGCTGTAATCCACACTGTGAATTTTTTTTTTCTGTCAGCGCTAAGATAGAAGCACAGTTCAATGTTGGTTGCAGAGGTCTCTAACATGCTGAAAATGTTCCTATGGCCTATTAAAGTGTTACTAAACCCATGACCCTGCATTCACTATATCTGGTCTCCCACAGTACATAGAACATGGAAATTAAATTATTTTAGTAAATATAAACTGCTAAATACCTTTTTTTTCATCAGCAGTTGGAGCAGCCTTGTGACTTTTATCAGTGTGGAGCAGAGCACTGGTTAAAGCTTGTAGGAGGAGTTTTCATTCTTCTCTAGGAGTATGTAGGACTCCAGACCTCTGTCTGGACAGTGCTGATTGGCACTGTGCTGATTACATGCACTCTCCCAAGTGAGCTGCATGCTTGTTATGTACACACAGGTCTCTCCCCTATCAGCTTTACCAAGGATCACCGAGTCGGGACCCAGTGATTGACATCTCCAGCTGCCAATAGCAGCATGGGTAGGGAGGCATTGGTAGGGTGGCACATGTGCCCCCTACCTGGAAAAGAAAATAATGTTTATATATGTGGTTTTGCACAGCAGTGCCACCCTGTAGCAGTACTCTGCTATTGGGCAGATGACAGGCAATTAAGAAGCATTTTATATGTTACACCCCAAAAATGGGTGTAACATATAACATGCTTCTAAAGATGAACTAAGGACCAGCTCACACCACATGCAGTGCAGTGTGTTTTTTCCTGCATCAAAAAGCATTGATAGTAGGTTACATGGTTTCCAATGGCATAGCTCACACCAGTGCAGTTAGTTTCAGAACAAAAAGTAGAACATGCTGCATTTTTTCTGCACTGAACTGTACTGGAATGCAGTAAAATGCATCAAAAACACACCAGAATGCACCTGAATGCACCAAAAAAATGCACTGGAATGCACATGTCCTTATTTAAGTTTAAGCAAAAGAGAGGGGAAATATTAATGGGAACGTATCAAAACCATGTCAAAAACATGCATAGAAAAACTCATCTGGAACGCATCTAGACTGCATTTCTATGCTGTGAACCAGCTCTTAGCCTTTAATCACCTAACTGACTTCTGTAGACAGCCTGGAGCACCATTGTTTAACAGCAAATTCACCTATATAGGGCTATAGGACAGTGTGTGTGAAGGGGGCAAAACATTTTTTTTGTATCCTTTTACTATATTGGTGCACTTTCATGAGTATTAGTAGTTTAATAATTCTGTTCATACAATAAAGAGGTCAGTTTGGCATAGAGGATTTTTTTTCTGAAATGTCATATTTTCAAGCTTAGTAGATGCATAAGTCTCCTCCTCAGACCACCAACATTTGTGCTTAGCAGCTGTGAACACATTTCATGCAGTTGATTAGCTGCTTAAAGACAGAACAAAGAGCTATAGAATTGGAGATGGCAAACCAAATAAACAGCTGTTTTGGAGCTGAGCTTGTGGCTTTCTCCAGGTTTGTGAATTGTGATCTCTGCTTATTTCAAGGATTGCTTGTTACCTGAAAATGATTGTGGGGCTTATCACTGTGCAAATACGAAGGAATAATCTATCTATTCTGATGTCCTCCAGTGACCTCATTCACTAACAAGCAATTATGTCTAATTCCAATGTGGCCACTCACTACTGATCTCAACACAGCCTCTTTCAGAAATGAATGTTAAAAATAGCTAATGGAAGCACAAGGGAAAGGTTTCAGAGAGCCTAGTAAGGTTTTGTAGTGTCAGATTTTTACACACTGGCAGGATTATCATGCAAAGCTATCACGCTCTAATTAACCAGTTTATAATTCCCAATTTTCATCTGCAAAAGGGGTTGGTAGACACTGGTAAAGTGTAAAAATGAAGGTTAAAGAGAAGGTGGTGTTACTTGATACCAAGCGGTAATGTCTGCATTCTGTGGCTGCATGTTCTGCATTGTAGTATTGTATCATATGCATTCAACTTGGGTGGCCTTCTAGAGAGATCTGACAGATAGAATTTAACAAGGACATTCCAGGGTTCAATTGCTAAAATAGGCAATTTGCTTTGCAATAATTTTTCACTTAGCTTAGTGAATGTGGTAAAAATTTACATGGCAACGAATACCCATCACATGCAAAGAAAATGTGAAAAAAATGCATTTTGCTTGACCATGCTTGGATGATGAGTGAATGAATGTGAGTTAGGGACCTTAGATTGTACGCTCCTTGAGGGTTAGGGACTGATGTGAATGTACAATATAGATGTAAAGTGCTGCGTAAATTGATGGCGCTATACAAGTACCTGAAATAAATAAATAATGATGGAAATCAGCAGAGCTTCACCTCATTCACTAAGCTAAGGGGAAATGTTCTTGCATAGTGAAAACTCTCTTCCAAGTTGAACAACCTCTTTACCGTTATGCACCAAGCATATTGTTTAGCACTCAACATTGCAGCATTATTTCAACCAGATTAGCACAGCTATATACATACGCACACAAACAAGTTCCCACTTGCATTTCATGCTTACCAATATATTGTCTCTCCCCCAAGCAAATCTGCAGAACACAGTCACAGAGCTCTGGGTTTTACTCTTACTATAGCCCATAACTCTTGGGACAAAAACTTTGCATGAAACTATAAATTTACAAAAGCAGTTTAATTCTTATAAGCTAACATATGCAAGGAGTGTAGTAAATTTACTCTCGTAAAAAGGTCATTCTTTTTACAGAATGATGGATTTGTTGGTTCGAATCACAGTACACTCAAAATAAAATAGAGATCACTATGTAAGGCACTGTGCAATAGAAGGTTGTAAGCGTTGAAGCAAGCAATTCATCTTTCTATATCTCTTGTGCTTTACTGTGCTCTATACTGATTAAATCTTATCACCCATTCAAATTATGTGCATAGATATTCATGAATTACTTTGACTAATGTCCTAAGGTGCTACAGCTGACCGGCATCTAGTTTGTTTTATGTTCTACTTATAAAGCCAGGATCACTGATAACCACAACCAGGCAGTTCATAAAGCAATCAAGATATACATTAACAGATTCTGCATTCATGGGCAGTTTTCATTGTTACATCTCTAGCACCATATAAATGATGTAGGAGCCAGGGTACTGAAACACATAAAATAATATTTCCAAATTAGACTTTTATTTCAGAAATCTAATAGACCATATGCTGGACTGAAACACAGAATGATCTCAGAGATTATATTGTTAAATTGCAGATATTTTGTGACCCAATAGCTGCTTACAATTGGAGGGTTCATGTAAGGTGTCAGTCGATAGGAGGTAATTGAAAAAACTGTGGCCTGCTTTAAATCTACTTATTCTATAACAAGCAGAAAGCATAGTTTTTTTTCCACAAGGTCAGACTAAAAGTCCAAATGTGCTTTCCTTAAACATGACTTCACTACTGTTTAAAACACATAGATGATTTAGCTAAAAACTTACAAATCAGCCAGTCTAATTTAGAATGCTTTAGAAAATAATATTCCTGCTTTCCCAGAAATAATTTAAGCTGATTTCTCATGTTAAATGAGATGTTAATATAGTATAACAGACTAAAACAATGTATTCATCTCTGTTACTCTCTGTTAAAGCAAAACTTTAAGCTAGAAAAAATATTTTTGCCAGAATGCGCAATTTTTTGGCAGAAGAGATTTTGATAGTCTCTTCTGCCAAAAGAAAATATCTCTTTTTGCTGACACTTTCTACTGCAAATGTGTGAAGCAGTGTAAAGTGACCAATCTGTCTATTTAAATGCACTTTAAGAATAAGTTTAGTTAGGTTAGGGTTTTAGGGGGTTACATTTATATTAGGGTCAGTTGTTCACTCTAAGATATTGCTCTCACATGCTTAAGCTGGCCATAGACAATGCGATTTTCTTTCCTACAAGCACAGGTTGCTGGACAGGCCGGGATTCAAACCATTTATGGCCAGCATTACTATAGGCATTTAACCACTTCAATACTGGGCACTTCTACCCCCTTCCTGCCCAGGCCAATTTTCAGCTTTCGGCGCTGTCGCACTTTCAATGACAATTGCGCGGTCATGCAACACTGTACCGATATGAAGTTTTTATAATTTTTTTCACACAAATAGAGCTTTCTTTTGGCGGTATTTAATCACTACTGAGTTTTTTTATTTTTTTGCTAAATAAAACAAAACACACCTAAAACTTTTGAAAAAAAACACACTTTTCTGCTATAAAATGTTGCAAATAAATAACATTTCTTCATAAATTTACATAAAAAATTATTCTGTTGATTTCTTTGGTGAAAATAACAATAATAATTTAATTTGTATGGTTTTTTTTTAAATGTTTCTATTATTTTTTTAATTTTTTATTAACTTTTTTTCTTTTTTTTCCTATTTTATTTTTCAGCACACTGTGACCAAAGCAATACAATGTTACCATAGTAACATTGAACTACTCTGGGCAAGTGATCAGGATTTTTTTTTTAACACATTATAATTGCTAATACCAATGTATTTCATTGATATTTTCAATCATTGTTACTGAATGAAACTGATTCATTCAGTATTTTGTTGTGATTAGCTGTGATTGGGCAAAGCTGATCGCATTATACAGTTGGGCTGTGAATGGCCCTGTCTGTAGCATGTGACTGGTTTGACCAGTCACAGCTAACAACTTAATTTTATACAATGGATGGCATGGCAGGAAGCCATCCATTGTATAGAATTGACATGTGATCTGCTGTGATTGGTCACAGCGGTCACATGACACTGGCAACGGGTCGGTGTAGTGATATGTCATCGACTGTGTCCCGTGGACACAGCCAGTGACAGATCGTGCCATTGTGCGGCCCCATGGCCGAGTGAGTGACTCATTTTGACAGGACGTCATATGATGCCCAGTCACAATGGCGAGTGTCCTTCCCGGCCGTCAATCTGCTATAGGCTGGACGGTAAGGTGTTAATCTCTCTATCATTCAAATTGTAACATGTAAATCATACAATTAACTCTTAACTGTTTACTATCATTTAATTCTCAACCTTGTCTTGAAATGCATCCCCAAACATTGAAATTGACCCTAACACCTAAAGAACTCCAGATTTTTTTTGCCTAGTTATATTGTTCCAGCTGCTATGCAGAAACCATACTGGTCCATATACTATACCTGTGGGATGCCTTTACAAAATGACTTTAGTAGGCACCACTACTCCAGTAATCTCACTACCTTCTTGGTCCTGTGCCAATCGGCCAACCTGTTGCATTGTGAGCAAAGGAGATCACCTGCTCAACATCCTAAAGTCATTGCAAAGTCAATTTTTTTTCATAAAAAACAAGTTATAATTACCTGCTCTGTGTCCCACACCAGTGCTCCTCCTCTTCTTGTTGTGCCACCATAGGAAGCCACTTCCTATGGTGGCATAACTGTGGGCTTGATCCCAGGTTGCACTGCCTGTGTCCATAAACCCAAACAGCGCTGCTTGGCCCTACCCCCCTACTCCCTCATCACTGGATTTGACTGACAACAGTGGGAGCCAATGGCTTCCACTGCCTCAGCAAAGCATGTGAGAGTGGAGAGAGCAACTACAGATGGGTGTAGTGCTGGATCAAGTGAGGGCTCAGGTAAGTTTAAAGGGGGGTGGGGGGGTGAGGTGCCGATACAGGCACTGGAACATTGTTAATCTTAATGCAGGGAACGCATTAAGGTAAAACATGTTTAGATTTTAGAACCACTTTAACTTTATCCCAAGCCATTTACCCTCCCTCCCAGGCTTATTTGCACTATGCATTGCATTACTGTATATGTGTTAATGCAAACATTTTCGTATATTGAGGTGCATTGCTATAAAGACATAGTCCAACTTTTGCAAAACATTTAAGTGGTTCTAAAGTCATAGAATAAAAGGCATGAAGGTAAAAATAAACCTTTCAGTGCCTGTTTCTCCCCCCTGCCCCCCCCTTCCCTGAAATACTTACCTGTATCAATCCAGTGCCGTTCTCATCTGAATGTCTTCTCACATCTCTCTGCTCTCTCATAGGCTTGGATGAGAGCAGTGGGAGCTACATATTTGTCTTGTGTTGCTGTCACTAACATCCAGTGAGGAGGGAGTAGCTGAGACCACCACCCTACCCCCCAGACTTTGACCAGGTAAGTGTAGCATGCTTTTTTATTTTAAGACAACAAACTTAACTCCGAAACTGCTTTTCAAAAGTGCAAATTTTAGCACTGAAGTCTGCATAGTGCAGACTTCAATCAGAGCATTGTGAGTGCAATGCATAGGTTCCTGCAAACTCTTTCCTCAGCTTCAGGTCTGTACAGAGATATGGACCTCCTGTTATAAGGCTGGAAGAAGTAAACATTCGACTACTTGTGAGATAATGTCACATTTTTGTGTTCCCCTGAGATCTACTAGACCAGCCTTTCTCAACCAGGGTGCCCAGGAACCCTAGGGTGCCTTGAGGTTTCTTTAGGGGTGCCTTGGCAAAATGTCTACAAATTGCCCAAAACTTGTATACAAGCCAGTGGGTGGAAAAAGCTTGCCTTTTAGTTACACAAAGCCACAGGTTTTCATTATGCACCATTATGAGCTTCTAGCCGCTGGCGTCCTGACAACCAGTCACATCATCAATTGATAAGGAGGATGTCAGCTGCCTGCACAGCATCCTTGTTTGACCCTCCCCTGACCCTCTCCATCAGTGCTGGAGTCACATTAGCCCAATGATGGAGAAAAGAAACACTGGAATACTAGTCAGTACTAGTGTGCAAAAGTGTATTTGCTTTGGATGAATAAATCACCTCTAATGTTGGGTGTCCTATATGTGTGGATGTTGCTGTGTTATATAAAACTATTAGAATAGTTTTTCATATTTTAGAATGGAATGCCCTTTTAAAATTATGGACTGTCTTGAGGTACCCCATTTTAGAATGAGGTGTGCCTCAAGACTGTCCATAATTTAAAATGGTGCCTCGGGACTCTCCATAATTTTAAACGGTGCCTCGGGACTCTCCATGATTTTAAACGATGCCTCGGGACTCTCCATGATTTTGAAGGGTGCCTTGACTGAAAAAAGGTTGAGAGACACTGTACTAGACCACCTGCTGTGGTAGCAGATATGACTTGTAGTCTTTCCTTTCACAGATCCCTATGAATCGATTATGTAACTGTGTGGGCAGAGCCATGTACAGTAATGTTAAATTCAAAAAAAGCCTTCATTCAGGTAAGTGTGTGTGTGTGGGGGGTTGGGGGGTGGTTGTAAGGTATGGGTCTGGGACATGTGACCATGTTTCATGTCATACCCTAAATGTGGATGTGACATGAAACATACTTCCAAAAGAGGACTCCGCTTGTAAGGACTTTCATTCATTTTGAATTAATTAGTGTACTATTTTTGGCAACACAGTACAGAGTATTCACCATAGTATAAAGTAGGTGCTTTTTACTGTACTGTATATATGATTTGAATTACTATTCATTTTGTGTTTAATATTTTTATTAAAAGGATTTTGATATAACAGAGTAGTTCAATACGGTTCATAGTTACATAGTTACACATTATTTTGTTGTAAAATCCCCACCAATTGGCTGGGAATTGTACATAAGTATGATGCATAGTCATGAGAGGTATGTTATGATAGATCTGAACCGTGTTGAGGTGAGTAGGGAGTGTGAGTAGTAATGGGGAGGGGGAAGGGGGAGGGGAGGGAGAAAGTGCACCAGTCTAGAGGTAGGGGTCTAAATGTTAAACAAAAATTGACTTATCAGGATTTTACAGAACAGTTTGGATTTTGTAACCAATAGGACCATTGAAATTTGAATGAGTGATATGTGGAGTTATTCAGGGCTGATATTGAGGTCTCTTAATAATGAGTTGATAGAGGGCGTTTCTGTGGTGTTCCATGGTTTGGTAATATTAATTTTAGCTGCTGCCAAGGTGTGAATAATGACAGTGTGAGAGGCTTTTGGGAAATCAGCTATTCCGATATGGAGGAAGGCTAAGGCAGGGTTTGGAGCTACTGAAGTTTCCGTAAGTGTTGAGATCAATTGAAAGATCTTATTCCAATAGGATCGGAGTGATTTACACATCCACAATATGTGGAATGTGGAGCCTGGTTCACCACAGAGTCTCCAGCAATCATGGGAATGCTGTGGGTAGTATAGCAAGAGTTTAGTGGGTGTTAAGTACCATTGGTGTAAAATTTTCATATAAGATTCCCAATGTGAACTACATTTAGATACTTTGTGGGTAATTTTGAAGGTTTTTTCCCACGATTGTGATGTTATTGGATGCGAGAGAATTTTCTCCCAATTGGTTAGAGAAGTAGTTTGAAGGGTAAATTGCGTATTTGTTATGTGCGTGTAAATGGTTGAAATGCCTTTTTTTGGGTATTTGGATTTGTTGAAGAAATTGTATGCAGTAGCAGGGATTTTTGAAAGGAGCGGAATTTTTGCTGTTTGTAGAGAGTGGGTTATTCTCAAGTAGGTGAAGTATTCAGTGTTGGGAAGGTTAAATTTCTTTTGAAGAAGCGAAAATGGGTTTATTTTATTGTCTGTGTATAGGTCTTGTATATGGGTTATTCCGCAATTGTCCCACTGTTGGAGGTTTAGGGAGGGTGTAGTGAGATGTAACGTATTGAGTGGGGTAGGTATCGGTGTGGTGTCTAGAGGATTAGACGATTGGATATCATACCATGCTTGAAGGGAGGCTTTGATACATGGGTGTTTAAGTAGGGGTTTGGACTGAGGTATTTGTGGAAGGAGAAGTATTTTACGTGGGATGAGAGGGAAGAGAGGAAGTGTTTCCATGATGGACCACGATTTTTCTTTAGTCGGGTGCCACCAAAAGTAGAGTTGGTCGAGAAGAGAGGCAATATAATACGATTTTAAATGTGGTAGACCTGCTCCTCCTCTGGACATAGGATGTATTAAGAGATTTGTGGTGCATCTAGGTTTTTCGGAGTTCCAGAGAAATTTGGAAAATGTTGCTTGTAGTTTAGTGAAGAAAGTATTGGGAATGGGAACGGGGAGTGTGCGGAATATGTAGAGGATTCTGGGTAGCATATACATTATTAGGGTTGCTTCTCGTCCCAGTTTGGATAGTGTTGCTGTGCGGAGGTTAGTGAGTTCCTTAGGTATGTTATCAAGTAAAGATTTATGGTTTGTAGGATATAGCTGATCTGTCGTAGGTGTAAGTTTGATTCCTAGATAAGGGATGTTGTGTTGTTCCCAAGAGAAGGGGAATTGTTTGGCGAGCATTGTTTGAGTCTGGAACGGTGAATGGAGGTTTAGGATGGAGGATTTGGTTTCATTCAATTTATAGTAAGATACTTCCGAATAGTGTTGAATATGTGATTGGATTATCTGTAGCGATTTATGTGGGTTAGTTATCATTAGTATAATGTCATCCGCGAATAGGCTAATTTTATGTTCTGTTTTCATATGGGTGATTCCTGTAAATGTGGCATTGTCTCTAAGTATTGAGGCGAACAGTTCAATGAGTAGGGTAAATATTATGGGGGATAAGGGACAACCCTGTCTAGTGCCGTTTGAGATGTTAAATGAGTCTGAGAGTGTGCCATCCATTAGAACTTTGGCTGATGGGTTGGAGTAAAGGGAAAGAATAGCTGATAGTATCCATCCTGTGATCCCGAAATTTTGTAGCGTTTGTTGCATAAAGTGCCAGTGTATGCGGTCAAATGCTTTTTCTGCATCTAGGGATAATAATAAGGAGGGCTGTTTGGTGGTTTCTAAATTGTGGATAAGAGATATGAGTCTTCTAGTTGCATCTGGGGCTTGGCATCCAGGGATAAATCCTACTTGGTCAGGATGTGTTAGAATGGGGAGGTATTGGAGGAGTCTTTAGGCTATTATTTTGGCATAGAGTTTTACATCTGTGTTAAGTAGTGAAATGGGTCTGTAGTTTTAAACCATTTTAAGGTCTTTACCCGGCTTAGGGATTGTGGTGATTATAGATTGTAACATTTCTTTGGGGAATTCTCCTATAGAGGTGTGATTAAAAAGTTTGGTCAGGTATGGTGAAAGGTCAGGAGCAAAAATTTTGTAGAATTCGTTGGTGAAACCATCATCTCCTGGGGATTTATTTTGGGGTAAAGTTTTTATGACCTTTTCTATCTCGGAAGGAGATATAGGTTTGGATATAGATGCAAGTTGCGATGGAGTAAGTTGGGGGAATTTTTGTATGGAAGCGAGCGTTGGTTGTGTTATGTTTGGGTCTGATTTGAGTTTTTGATAATATGTTGCAAAAGCATTAGCTATATCTTGCGGGTTTGTGAGAGAGGTATGGGTGGTTGAGTGTTGAATTGAGGAGATTTTAAATTTCCGGCGTCGTTGCTTAATTAATTTTGTTAAAAAGGAGTTAGATTTATTGCCTAAGGAGTAGAATTTAGACTTTGTTTTTAATAGGTTATGGTCATATTTATAAAGTAGCAGGGAACGGAGTTTAGTTC
Organism: Staurois parvus; assembly: GCF_062004578.1. Classification (NCBI taxonomy): domain Eukaryota; kingdom Metazoa; phylum Chordata; class Amphibia; order Anura; family Ranidae; genus Staurois; species Staurois parvus. The sequence goes on along the minus strand of NW_028318492.1, from coordinate 7,293,023 downwards.
TGTCTGTGGCTAGGGACGAGGAAGTGGAAAGATTTGGTTTTTTTTTGTTAATTTCTTCTTTTTGATTAATGGAATTCATAAGTTGGTCGATTTGTTGTGTTCGCTGTTTGGTAATGCGGGAATTTAATTGTATGAGGATACCTCTCATGTATGCCTTGTAAGCGGACCACAATGTGGTTATAGAGATATCAGATGTATCATTGCATTCAAAAAATATGTTATGCGTATCTAGTAAATGTTTCTTATCATCAGGGTTGTTCAATATCGCTGAGTTCAGTCTCCAGAGACTAGGGATTGGAGAATGCTGATTGCTGTCTAAGGTTATGCTGATTGGAGCGTGATCTGACCAAGATATATTTCCAGTGTTGGAAGACATCACGTGTTGAAGAGTCCATTTATCTGTGACGAAGAAGTAAATTCTGGAGTATGATAGATAAGAAAGGCAGTAGTATGTGTAATCCTTTTCGGTAATATGTTGGCATCGCCTACTATTCATTTTGAAGTGCATCGCAGCACAATGCACACATATTATTTGTTAACTAACATAGCAGTAACACACAGTAAACCCATGAATTACCATGTATTACTGCAAAGCATATATGTAAATGAACTTTAACCACTTGCCCTCCAGAGGATTTACCCCCCTTTCCTGACCAGGCCATTTTTTGCGATGCGATTTACCTGACAATTGAGCGGTCATGCAGCACTGCACCCAAATTAAATTTATGTCAATTTTTTACCCACAAATAGAGCTTTCTTTCGGCGGTATTTGACCACCTGCGCGGTTTTTATTTTTTGCACTATAAACAAAAAAAGACCGACAATTTAAAAAAAACAAAATATTTTTGACTTTTTGCTATAAAACATATCCAGTATAAAAAATTTTAAAAATCAAATTTTGTCATAAATTTAGGCCAAAATGTATGATTTATTTATTTTTTATACTAGTAATGGAGGTGATCAGCAAATTGTAGTGGGACTGCCACTGGGTGGGAACTGACTAACTGCCAGTGACATCCCAATGACACTAGTACAGTGATCACTGCTAATAAAAAGCACTGACACTGTACTAATGATACTGGGCAGGAAGGGGTTAACATCTGGGGTGATAAAAGGGTTAACTGTGTGCTGGGTGTAGGAGGGAATCTCCGTCCGGGACCCAGTGATCGACATCTGTAACTGCCAATGGCAGCACAGGTAGGGCGGGGTGCACACGCCCCCTACCCGGAAATGCAAAATCATGTATATTTATGTGATTTTGCGCAGCCCTGCTGCCCTGTAGCAGTAGTTCTGCAATAGGGTGGCATGGAATCGGTTAAGGCTGCATTCACACATGGATGATTTGACTCACAGGCACAGATGCTATGATTCTACCTGAGATTTCAAAGCATTCTGCTAAAATGGCATATTGCAGAACCTCATGCTCAGGTGCCATTCATTGGCACAAATGTCAAGCAATAAATCACACTGCAATCTTGGCAAACCACATCACGCGAAGCGTGTTACCCAAAAGAGGTTCAGGAACTTCTTTTGGCAAACACTCTTCACGTGATGCAGTTTGCAGTGCAATTCATCACATGACAATTTGCTGCAGAACTGCACTGCATTTTCCAGTGCCTTTAAAATTACTTGCACCTTTACACGCGGTTCTGCAATTTGTCATTTCAGCAGAGCGTTTTGAAAATGCAAGCAGAATCACAGTGATTCTGACTGCGATTCCAAATGCCCATGTGTGAAAGCAGCCTAAAGGTTAACTCATTTCAACCATAACCTTTCAACCTGATCTCTAAAACTAACCTTGACATCCTTAAAATCTAGATTTACTTCATCTTGTCAAACTATGGTCATGGAATGCAAGCATCACTTGCAGTAGAAATCAACTGCTCCTTCAAATGTCACTTCAAGATGGCTCCTCCCCCCCCCCCAAAAAAAAAAAGCATACCGTGGGCCACTGAAAAGCAGAAAGACTTTAAGGTATACAGTAACTGCACTTTCATATAAAAACCTAGTATTGTTTCCCCCACCTACCTGCCCCTATACCAAAAATCAGACCCCAGTTGCAATGTATTCTCCCCATTACACTGAATGGCTTTCCATTGCACCAGACAGTGTTATGTTCAATTGGGTAGCACAGTGGCTAAATGGTTAGCACTTCCGCCTGGCAGTACTAGAGTCATTGGTTCAAATTCCAACCATGGCACCACCTGCCTGGAGTTTGTATGTTCTCCCTGTGCTTGTGTGGGCTTCCTCTGGGTACCCTGGTTTCCTCCCACACTCCAAAGACATGCTGGTAGGTTAATTGGCTCCTGTCTAAATTGTCCCTAGTATGTGTATGTATTAATGTGAGTTAGGGACCTTAGATTGTACGCTCCTTGAAGATTAGTTACTGATGTGAATGTACAATATATATGTAAAGCGCTTCGTATATTCATGGAGCTATGTAAGTACCTGTAATAAATTAAAACAAAAATGTTCCTCCTGTCCTCAAGTGTGCAGGATCAACTACAGGTTCCAAAGAGCCCAAGCAATGCTCTCCCATTTACAACAGTACAAAAATAAATATTGAATTAGACTAAATACTCAAACTTCTCGAGTGTGTGGGATGTATTTTTAATTGCAGAATGTTAAAAATGTATGAATGTGTACAACCAGGGCTATTCATTAAAGTGATGATTTAGTATAAAGGGCAGTAGTACATAGCAACCAATCAGTAATAACTTTTCATTATTTTGATTGTTCTGAATTGATGAAAAGTGAAATAGGACTAACTGATTTAACACTGCACTTTGTACAAAACTGTTCTTTATCTCTTTTATCAGCTAATCTCAGAAGTGTGTATCATTTCATACATCAGTTCAGAACATGCCTTGACATAATCAAAAGAAAGATTCAACCAGAAAAACAACTTCAACAATAGTGATCTGTAATGAATAGAATGGAATTGCTTAGAACAAAAATATCCAAGCAGATACTGCTATTAGGATATTATATCACAGTAAACAAAATAACTATTAGAATATTTGACATCAAAAATAAAATGTTTGCATGGATTTACTGGTAAACAATACAGGGTGAATTTAGAGAAGGTAGGGAGAGCATAGAGGGCATTTGTGAAAACTGTTAATCTTCAAAACTGGATTTACTGCTTTTCCTCCAGACATGATATACAAGGCAGCACACAAAACATTTTAAAGTTATATTAAAAACTCAGTTTTAAGCATATTCACTTACTGAGCATGCAGCTTCTTTTATCCTTTACAAAAACAGTCCAAAAATGCTGGTTTGCAGTGATTTACCGTGTTGTACAGCATTTTTGTTGTGTTTTTCAGCATTTTTACGGCTAAAAAACGCCTCTAGAAACCCACTAATTCTGAGGTTTTTTTCCAGCCAAAAAGCGCCCCTGCCAAAAAACGTTGATTACATTCTATGTTTGCATGGACACATAGGATAACATGCTGGGGAGTTTACTGGCTGTAGAAAAAAACATCAAAAACCAAAAACAGCTGCTGTAAAAACGTCCATTGTGCATGAGGACTAAAAAAAATGTTTTATTTTTTGGTAAAGAAAAAAACCTCAAAAAACGCAAACGTGAAAAAAACGAGAAAAAGCTTAACACTAATAAAAAATGCTGAAAAACATGTTTTTCACCGAACTTTACACAGCTAACGTTACCAGCCTTATAAAAACGCCCAGTGTGCATGGAGCCTTAATCCTTGCCTATGTTCCAGTATAAGCCGGTGCCTTGACTGCTGCTCTGGGTTTCCTGTTTCAGGGTTGCTCCTTTCTCTTGCAGCATTCTCTGGAACCACCCTTGCATGCAGGGACAAGAGATGTGTCTCCCCACTCTGTGTGCATCAAAAGAAACACACAGCCCACAGCCTAGGATGGCAAGGAACTCCCCTGCCACCCCTTCAACCTAACAGACTGATTGGAAACTGCACTGTCCACTGTTAACTCTTTCCTGTGGAATCTGGAAGTTCAAGGAAGCAGCACTGAGAGAGCAGGAGCCAGCAATAATGAAAGTTGTACACTGCAAGTGCTCAGGTAAGAATTTTAACAAATAATATATTGGGGAATGCTTATTTTATAATGCCCAATGTGTTAAACTAAAACATTTCTGAGTGTGTAATACTATATCAAGGGTCTATGCACACAAACTATTATAGGCATTTTTTATACCCAACATAAAACTCCCTGAACTTTCCTGCACCTGGGGAGCTACATGTGCCAAATACAGCCTGCCATGCAAGTAAATTCTTTTGTAAGTCCTCATGCACACTTGACGTTTTTACAGCTGCTGTTTTTGGCTTTTGAAGTTTTTTTTCTACAGCTAGTAAACCCCCCAGCATGTTATCCTATGTGTCTATGCACACATAGACTGTAATCAATGTTTTTTGGCAGGGACGTTTTTTAGCTGGAAAAAAAAAATAGGACTAGTGGATTACTAGAGGAGTTTTTTAAAGCTGAAAAATGTGGCAAAACATGGTAAAACGCCGCAAACTGGCACTTTGGCCTTTTTTGACACACACACACGCTAATGCAAAAATGAATTAAAAAACCCTGAAAAACTCATGTTTGTAACGTGACTTTACACAGCTAACATTACCAGTGTTATTAAAATGTCCAGTGCGCATGAGGGCGAAATGCCAATGTTTCTTTGCATTGGTACTTACCTGTGCATGTATATTTCATGAATGCATGTTTGGGAAATAAATCAAATGTGCATGTCAAGATAAATGTGGATGCAAAGAAGCAGTGGTATTTGTAAGAGTACAGCCACATAAAGTCATTCACTTGTATGGCAGGCTGCACACAACAAGTATGGCTCCCTGGGCATAGATACGCTCTGGGGGATTTACATTAGGCATACAAATGCCTACAATATTCTGTGTGCATGAATCCTAAAAAGTAAAATTCAATGCCTATTAAATTACTAAACAGAGGTTACATCAAGCAACTGGTATAGAAATTAGAAAAATTAACCTATGGTGACTGGCTTGATATTTGCATCAACACAGTTTAGCTCCATAGGCTTGTATGAGACTGGTAGATGGATCAGAGCAAATTTATCTACCAGCCCCATAGAATGTCAGAATATAAAAAAAAAAAAAATGGGAGGATGTAAACAATGCCATGGTCCTCAGAGCGAGATTGAGTTAACTATAACAATTTTTGGTGATGGTCTGGACCGACTTAGGTGGGTGAAAATAAGTTTAACCTTTAAAGATAAATTAAATTATTACTAAACACCAGTAGTGAGTACACATTTTAGTGCCCATGTGCATAAATAAGCACTAAACACAATCTGTATCCATGTTTAAGGTGTTACTAAAGGCATTTTTTAATTTTAAATCTCTCTGCTTTCCTATTAAAAACTGACCACACTAAGCTGGAGAAAACACTGTGGTCAGTTTTGTAGCTGTGCTAAGAACACAGTATGCTCTCCTCAATGATCTGACTTGTGCTGTCCCCCCCCACCTCCTCCCTGCACAGTATATCACTGGGAACACCACCCCAGCTCTTATACAGAGAACAGTGTACATTGTGTTTTTTTTTATATCTATACACAAATGTTTTGCCTTTCATTTCAATTTTAAACTTAATGGGCTGTTATACAAGGTAGGGGTAAAATCATTTTAAAGCAGATTTCCAGCCGTTTTAGTGTTTATTAAAAGTCAGCAACTGTGGCTGCTGACTTTTAATAAACACCCACTTACCTGTCCCAGGGTCCAGCAATCTTAACACTGCATGGTCCCTTCTCCCCATGGTGCCAGCATCTCAACTGTGGGCACCAGGCTGTGACAGCTTGCGGCTTCACAGCCTGGTGCCCACTGCGCATGCCTGGTGCCCCCGAATTGGTACAGCAGTCTCCTGGGTCCTGTGAAAGTTCCCAAGAGACTGCAGGAGAGAGGAGGGGGCCGTACTTCCAGCTCATTTTGCAGCAGCGAACTGAGTCAGAAGAGTAAAAAACAGGTATCCGCTCCCCCCAAAAAAGTGCCAAATATGGCAGTGGAGGGGCAGGAGGAAAATAAGCAGAACTTCTGCTCTGCTTTTGAGTGGAACTCTGCTTTAAGTTATATTGCTCAAAACATTGTAGGGACACCAGGTATAAGAGTAGGTTCACAGCACATCAGGAACACATACCAAGCATTCCATTTTACTTTATGTACAGGCCTTTACCTATTAAAAAGGTTTACACTAATGATTTCCAGATGCCATATGGGATTTGTGAAACCCAAACAAGCAACAGATCATATCTTTACCATTTTTTGTACAAACTAAAGTACTAAAATATATTAATGCCTGGCAAGTTGTGAAAATGGCATGTACTGTAAAATCTACTGGATTGCTCTGAGAGTTGCATCTCACTATATAAGCCCAAGTTTAATGTACTGTATTCTCCATTGAGGGAAATAGAGCACAGTTTTTATTTCAATGACAAGGCATCTTCCTGTAAGGTCAGCAGTGAAACTGTACGATAAGCCATTGGAATGTATTTTCCATTGACAATCAATTTCCTTATCTTAGCTTGTTCTGATTGCTATGCACTTAATATTTTCTCAAAGTATCTCACATCTGGAGAGGGGAGTGTATGATGAAAATGATGACTGGTATGCACAGGCCATTTAGCTTTTAAAGTCAATGGGCACTATTTCTCAGTCTTTTCACTCAAGAATTATACAACTTTTAAACAAGATTCAAACATTTTTTTGCATAAGTTTTTATTAGAAAATGAGTGAATTCTGGGTGAATGTTCAGCAAAAATAGTAATAAATAGATCCCAAAATGTTGTGCTTCAGCTGAATGACTCTATTGAAAAGCATAAACTATGGAATTTGAACAGGAATCTTATTTGGGCTCATAAAATTTAATTGAGACTTCTTTTCATTTAGAAGGTAACTCTACTTTATCATAGTTTGAGAAGAGGTGTTGCAAGGCCTGCTGTAGACAACTATGGGAAAGCAAAAGTGATCAGTATAGCTTTCGCTTTCCTCTTACACACTTTGGCCAAATTTATCAGTGGATGACCCAAAGACACTAAAATGGCTGGAAATCTGCTTTAAAGTGATTTTACCCCTACTTTGTATGACAAAAACATTGTTATTAGACAGAGCATAATACAGTCAGTAATAAACATATTTAATTCATTTTTTAGGATAAATGCATAGTGGTTTCCCATATATTATATTTGTATATTATGCCCAAGACCATGTTCATTTCACCTGTAGTTGCCGCAACACATGGCAATGCACTTATCACAGTAGGGTGAGTTTTGGTGCCATTAATTTTTGAATGGCACACCAATGCACTAATATTGTAGCAGGCAATACATCCACGCTGCAATGCACCACAATGCCCATACTGTGGCTCCTTTAAAGAAATGCACTTAATAGTGTTACAACCAACATTCCCACAGTACAGCACTGAAGTGTGAATGGGCCCTTAAACAAATAAAATTTTTTATTTATTTTAAACCAGGTGAATGTAAAATACAGTATATACTGTATTCAAATATTTAAAAATTTTTCTTCCCATCCAATAGATAATACTCCAAAGTTTAAGACAGCTTGTAAAAATCCTGTGGTGTCAAAACAGGTCTGAAGAACAAACTTTCTAGCAGCTCACATTTGAATGAGTAATATAAATGACTCAGATGAAAGACACACCCTGACATCTAAATTTATAGCCTGTAGGAGCAGTCAACAAACGCAGAGCTGATTTTGGGCTTTCATTTAAAATCTATCCTGAGAAATTATCCACATAATAACAATTATATAAAATATCAGTTTAGACAAATACATAAAGAAAAAATAAACAACATTGACCAAAAAATTGCTAACATTTCCCTTTAACTGAATAATTATGTGTGAAAGCCAGAGTTTAATAAACACCCAAATAGGTCCTCATACCAATTACTTACTAAGCTGGATTTACTGCAATTTTAGTGCTGCAGATTAACTATAGATAGCTGTCTACCACATTACAGCATGTCTAACATAACAAGGTCCATAGCAGAAATATAATAATACACCATGCACACATTATCCACTCACAGCTGTTACTGTTTATAATGATTTCCTTTCTTAGTAGCCAGTGTTATACAATAAATGTGATTAGCAAGTTTTTAGGTAGCCACAGACAGTTTATTGCATGTTACAACCTTATATAGCATGCTCAGTGAACTTGTAAATAAACTAAACACTGAATGGTCTATAAATTACTATGCTGGACTACTGCCATAATAAAGCAGAGTGAGCCATGGCAGTTGTAACAGTATCCCACATGGAAGCATTACAGACGCTTCCATTTACAGCTCTACTGACCTGCCCCATTACACAAATGGCCAAAGTGTCTGTCAGAAAATCTATCACTACACAAAGGCATGGGAGTCACTTTTAGATCTCTGCAGGAGACATGCACGTAGGAAAGAGACACATGAACCACACTGCTGTTATTCATTTCAGCCTTTGACATTTACTACATCCTAACAATTGCAAATATAGGAGCTTGTTTCTATAAGATAGTATTTATTAAAAATGTAATGGTTGGGAAAAAATAATGATGCACAATAGTTCATAGTAACCAATCAGATTTCAATCTATCAAATGTCTCCCTTTGTAATGTACAGCGCTGAGCAAACTGTTGGCGCTTTATAAATGCTGTATAATAATAATAATCAATTTAGAGCAACAAGAACAATACAAGATAATCTCTGGTGGTTATGAAGTACTGCACGTTGCAAATTTCTATTATTACATGTCAAATAAGCCATCCAATGACTACTTTTTATTTACTTTAAGTGATATAAATTCTTCATTATCAAAGGGAATAATGAATCTAGAGCAGTTAAAGGCTTAACTGACCATTTGCAATGAACCTATTAAAGTGCAAAAAAAGTCAAAGAAAAGATGATTGTGAAATAGATCAACGAATGCAACGCTATGCATACCATTATTAATTCATTAAAAATCAGCATGACTTCAGCCATTTTGCATTTGAGAGTGTTTTGTTAGCAGCTATTAATAAAAAAAGATAGGCCTTACCAGATCGATTTTTGATGATGTCATTGAACTCATCCAGCGCTGCTTCCTCTCTGTTTACCTCCTCAGGAGAAGCACTTTCTGCCATAGTTCACTTAGGATGCAAAGTTATAAATCAACGACCTGCACCAAGAAGTTTTTTGGTGTTCCTTTCTTGTTGCTCCTCTTTTCCTTAAAGCAAATGCTTTCCGAAAGCTCCAAAGATCACGTTTTGTGCTATAGCCACCGGGTCAGACAGCCTGATAAAACTGCAGATAGAGTTTGCATTGAGAGTGGAGAGTAAACTGTCAGGCACAGATCAGAGAAAACAGGTGCCGATCTGTTACTCCTTAAAATAGAAGCACCCTGTTTAAAACGAATAGAATGTGAATGTGGAGTTGGGAATATTAAACCTGACACCCTATAAATCAACATCAACTTGTAGATTCCAAAAACTATTTCCGCACTCTGCTCAATCAATACTAAGACCAATAAAGTTCCCAATTGCCAAAATAAACTCAGAGAACATACATAATTTAGTTATACCTCACTTAGTTGCGTACACTCAAGCTATGATGGCTTTGTGTTCAATATATATTGTATCATAAAGCTTACAGAGAACGCCAAATATTGTAGCTGCTACTATTTATTCTGTAGTATTTGTTAGCTACAAAGGATGAAAATTTGCAAAGGAACTCTAGGCAGATACAGTATAATGTCACAAAAGAAATCGCCACAAAATAAACAATATAGAAATAGTTTTAGAAAGGGAATGTTTAAAGTAGGTGTAAACATAAACTGGATAACACTTATTTTGGTAAAGCTTTGCATATCATAAATAATTTGTTTTAATTTTTTATTGTATTTTTACTTTTTTTCATCCTTTTTTACACGGTCTTCTATGGCCTCTTTGCAGCCATTTCACATCTACATACATACAGTATACTCCAGTGATGGCTACATATAATTTCTCGGGGGGGAGGGGGGTTGATTTCCTGAAGGTAAAATGTTAGGTTATGTAAAATTTTAGTGACTAGGTTAACAGTCACAAAACTACATGTTAAAATTATGTTTTTGTCTCCCTTGTCTCCTCCTCCTATGTTCATCTCCAGGACTTCTCCAGAGCTTCCCCCATCCTCTGGAACTCTCTACCCCAATTTATCAGACTATCGCCTACTCTGCTCACTTTTAGGCGATCTCTGAAAACCTATCTCTTCAGGGAAGCCTATCCTGCCCTCAGCTAATACTGGAATTTTCTACTCTTCCAACCAGTCCATCCCCCACAGTTACTACCTTTTGTACCACTAGCCCCTCCCTCCTAGATTGTAAGCTCCAAGGAGCAGGGCCCTCAAATCCCTCTTGCATTGCACTGTATTGTTACTGTATTGTCTCCTGTTATATTGTAAAGCGCTGAGCAAACTGTTGGCGCTATATAAATCCTGAATAATAATAATAATAATAATTTCTGATATTTATATGACTGAGGAATAACACACTATTTACTAGTGCTAGGGAAGCTATATCAGCCATAATTGAGCTCATCTGTCCTAGAACTATCTTTAAAAATATCCACAACAGCAAAAACATTAAATATATTTGTGTGCTCCTCCACACCTGCAGGGCCATCTGAATACCATTCGCAAGACCCAGACACCACAGGTCAATCCCCACAGTATTCAAGTGGACCCCATCCCTTCACAAATACTACCAAAGTCCTGCTCCAACTTTCGATGTCTAACTGCCAGCCTGCCATTCCTAACTACAAACCGATCCACATCTCTATTGACCTTGTGATTGCACCAGGGGCGGATTGACCATTTAAAAACTCGGGCACTGCCCGAGGGCCCGGGGTGAGTAGAGGGCCCCATGAGATGCCCCTGGTACCTTTTTCATAGGCTTTTTTGAATTTGGGCAAGGACACAAGGGGCCCCATGATCCCCTATTGCCCGGGGGCCCCATGAGTTGTCAGTACGCCCCTGGATTGCACCATCCACCACTGCATCCTACCCACAATATCAGACCACACAAAAAACACTTCAGAAAAAGATGTCCGAAGATGCAAAAACATCAAATTTGATGTCTTGTATGAGCTCAGAAGCCCGATCCCAGTGAGCAAAGTGAGTAACCTCCGAAACGACTCAGCTCCACAGCATGGCGAGGCACAATAATTCATCTTTGAATGCCCGGCTGTTTCGCATTTGGCTGAACGTCTGCATGCTTGGCACCCCAAAAGACGTAGGTGTTCTCCAAAATCCATATAAAGCAAGAAGCCTGGCCTGAAAGCAAACACAGCAGAACAGCGACAATAAAAGCTACTACCAACAACAGCAAGTGGAACAAACTAAATTATTGTAATCATAAAGAGCAAAGAAAAAAGCCCTACCCCTTCCCCCAGGCTTAACAGGGGGTGAGGGAGAACGTATAATTTATAAACTATATTTTCCCACCTGCCAATATGCTATACTACCTCCTCATTCAACCCCCACCTGGTTACCTCCATCATTGTCCCAATATGGAAAGTATGCAAAGATTAATCCAAAGTACAGAGCCCAAGGGTGGACAAACATTTATGGAAAACAACAATAAATCAAAAGTGTGACAATTCTGTACCATCCTTGTGAATTAGAAAGGGGCTCTTCAGCACAGTGTAAGGAAAAACTGAGCCACATCCCATACAGGGCAAGCTTTGGACCCTAGCACTGGGAATAGATCCACCTTCACCCTTTGCCCCAATAACACATTTTTGAATGCCTGACTCAGAATGTAACAGAGCTGTCCAAACACCATATATTCTTTTTATGCAAACCACCTTTGCCCCATTTATTGGGACTGATGAGCTTGCTAATCCACAAAGCACCAATAAATGCCTATACTGGTGCCTGAAAAAAGGAAACCTCATAATTGGACAAGCAGATAGAAGGCAATGTTCTATTTAAGGAACATAACAACTCATAAGACACCAACCTGTACCTATCTTCAGTACACTGACCCTTCCTATAACCCTACATTGCCTGCCAGATCAAGAAAATTTTGGTAAAATCCAGACAAGCCATCAATGTAAACAAAAATGTCAAATAGGACAAATTATGGTTAATACAGGACACAACCACCCACTCCTCAAAATTGTGGCCTATAAAACACAACACCAGCAATCTCTCTTCCTCAGCCACCACCCATTTCCCTTATCAACTGGATCCATTTGCCCCACAGCCTGGAGTATGTCATCCACTTGGCCTTGCTCACCAATCACTGAATCAGCCATGCAAATTAAGCCAACCTTCCACAGACAGTCTAGACAATAGAATATGAGTCTCACAAATCCTGGTGCCAGTGTTTGGAATGTGTCCAACTGAAACTGAGAGAGGGCTTTGGCAATTGAGTTAGTGCAACAAAGTACATGAACAGCAGAAATAAACCGAAGGCAAGCTCACACCAAATAATGCAGAAAACCCACCCCTGAAGCTGCCGAGATATTGTTAATGTCCATTGCAACTTTCAGATAATCGCAATTGAACTGAGCCTTCTTGTTCCAAAATGGGCACCCCAATGTTCAAACGCTAGCACAATGGGAATCAATTCTAAAAGAACCTGTTTATAAGTATGAACTGCCTCCACCTATCAATAGTGCAGGTGCCTGCACTCCACCAGTGTTGAAAATATGCACCGTAACTCAGAAATGATGTCTGGCGGAAGTGGGAGGGGGATGTGTTCCATACACCAATGTACCATCCACAGAGGATGAGGATTCCTCCTGAGTTTTGCCTGCACCCCAGAAGAACAGCGCTTAGGTGAAAGACCTGGAGAGTCCTGAACAGACCTTCCAGAGCAACACTGGACACAGTGGGGACATTTCACGGCTTAAGCGCTCCAGAGGCCATGTTCTCTGAGCATTTGTAAGGGCAGAGGCAGTAAAAGCAGTACCTTGTTTCCCTGTCCCCCTCAAAAACTCACTGCTCTGGTTCTGTAGCCAATCAGTGTCATGTATCATGGTTGTAGCTCTAAGCTGTACCAAAAAAGCTGTGCCAGCAAGCTGTCCATGTCATTTATTTTTCTTTCCGTTAAATTTCAGTGGCCATGTTGGAAGTCAGGGAAGAAGTTGCAGAATATTGCCTGACATCAGCTATCCTGCAATTGAAGACAACCACCGGCAAGAATATACTGATTCTTGCTGGTGGCCATCCTTGGCCACAGATATTTGGCCATCTGTAGCTGGGGATGGAACTTATTGCTAAGAAGAGGCATGGCTTGAGCTTGACTGAAAGAAACACAAAGGCCCTGTATGCAGTCTTGGCACAGTGTCTAATGTCTTCACCAGGCACAAAGGAACTGATCTTAAGGCACATGCAGGTACTTGTATAGGCAAAAATATTTTTCTTGCTTTGGATGATGTGGGTAAGGACAGGTTTTACTGTTACCTGGGGCACCATTAGAGAAATGTACTCTAACTTTCAGCTGTCCTACTGAGTACCGTATGCGCTTTTTTTTAGGAGTGTTGGAATGTTTCCACTCATCACACATAGGACAGTGCATCCACTTGGATGGGCTGCCCTACGCACAACAAGCCTCCCAAAGAAGCTCCAAAACATTTTAGAGATGAGCATGGCATGTTTTGTTTACCATACTTTTTGGTGTATTTGCAGCGCATTTGTCGCAAAGAAAACTAAAACCTGCTACCCATGCTTGGAGTTCCATTAACATTTAATGGCAATGCAAGTTTGATGTGCATTTCCAGTGCGTTTCCAAAAACGTGCTGCAAAGCGTGCATTTTCTGAGCAGTTTTCCATACATTTGGAAATGTGCAGATGTGAATGGAGCCTCATTGTTCTTGTGTAAACACACCAATTTCAGTTTCAGACCCAATTCACTTCTAGTGCAGTGGGAGTGCACATTTTTTGGCTTGTTTTTCCTGCAGCATGCAGAGAGCAGCCTATTGATGCCAATGGCCTGACCTACATGTAGTTCATGGAACATTTTGGTGTGCTGCAGTTTGCATGTTTTTTACTGCTCTTTTTGCTGCACTTATCAATCACTTTTTCACAAGCAAAGTGTGTGTTTGCTTCTGCATTTGGCACCGAAAGTGCGACTAGTTGACTTTAGGTGTATAAAGGTGGCCACACACTACACAATCTGATTGTAAAATCTCAGTACGAGCTCCTTTAGATTTACCAAAACTACGTATATAATAGGAGGACATGCTTATCTATCTAATCACTCTATATCCAATCAGGCTGGCCCTTGCACTACATAGTTGTTGGTTGATCTAAAGGAGATTGTACGATCAGATTGTATAGTGTATGGTGAGCTTTACAGACTTTCAGGGACACAATTCTCCTGTTTTCAGTAGTAAAGCTCTGTTCCCCATAGGCTGTTATGTGATCGCTCAGCTCCTGCACACTCTGCCAAATGAATATTCTATGCAAGAGGAATATACAATACAAAACAATTGATGCCTGTGTATTTAGTAAGAACAGTGCTGACTGATAAAGACTGTATTGGAGAAGCATGAACCTGCAGAGGTGGGTGGAAGCAATGTCCTGGAGAGGAGAGGACAGGTGCAGGGTGTGTGTTAATGAGGTCAGCTGTTGAATTACTTCCTAACAGTTTTCCCATCCTAAACACCAAATACTAGGATGGGTAATGGAGGTGCTTTCTGTAGGAGACTGGGGACTGAGGCAAGGCTTGCTCTAGAATAGAAAGAAAGCTGTTTCTTTTCTGCAACATAGGTACATTAATGGTATATTGGTACATAGGAAAGCTAGAATTTAGAAAAAAATATGATATAATTATTATATGATAAAGAAAAGTCTTTTTATTCCTGACTGTGTTGCTGTTGGAGTTTCCTCTTACTTCCTTTCTTGTTAAGCCTTGGCAGTAGGACTGTAAGTTTCCCTAATGAAGCTATGGATAGCAGTAATAGGCATTGATGGTTTTAAACCTTATATATATATATATATATATATATATATATATATATATATATATATACTGTATTGAACAGGCCAGCATATGACTGGGCTAGATGTATTTTACACAACAAAAGGATAGCCAAGGACGTTGCTATGTTGATTTTATGCAACACCACCTTGGCACTCAGATGCCAACTTGTTACATTTCAAAGGAGGTAATTTTCAAACTTGCAAGGGTGATAAAATCCAAATTGCTCAGACTTGAAAGGACTTGGCCAGCATCTACTATCTAATAACATGAAAAGGGGTATTAGGTATGGTAAATAGCATTCTTGTTTATCTAATGGTAAAAGAATGCAGTTTAGGAAATATCTAGACAACGTTGATTAGAATTTATGACTGCATCTGCCCAAGCCCAAAAGGCATTACCTGTCACCCAGAAGATCAAAGGGGCTACTAAAAATGGCCAATCAGAGTGATTGTCATTCTACTGAATTGGGAGAATGTGTATATTAGGGAAGGTTCTTTTGGTTAAGGGGTGACAGGAGAAACTGGGTCCTTTGAAGGTTTCTGATGATTGCATGAATATTCTAAGTACCCTGTCATCTGCCTTGTCTGTACCTCTGTTTTATTAATTATTTCTGGGCTGATTAAATGCATCTCTCTTGAAATGAACTGTTGGACTAGTTGCTGCGGGAAAATACATTTATAAATACACTTGTCATCTGTCCACATTAATATAAGACAACACAGATGATACAGTAAAATTGGCCATATTTACTAGGGAAAAAAACACAAGCTGGGGTTTAACTACAAGAATTAAGATACAGTAGTGTAAAAATAGCCAGCAGCAGTAGAGTAGTAATCAGAGATAATAGAACTAATTGGTTAATGACTTTTATTGCTCTATGAGTACTGTTTTACTGTTATGGTTTTGCTGTTACTGTTTTATTGTTATATGCCCAAGCATAGAGGCCTGGGGTGACCAGTGGGTGGATGACCCCTATGCACCGGCATATATATTTTATAATATTTCTTGGCATGTATTTCAATTAAAAAAAGTGTTTTATTGAGTTACTGTTTTATTGCCACAGTTTTATTGTTAACCGTTGCTGTTTTCTTTGCAGGAATGCTATTCAGCTGCAGGCACCAATCTTTTTATTTTGACAGCAACAGCTTTCAGAATATACGTAAGTGTGCACAGAGCTGCGGGATGATATTTTTTATCCACAGTAAAAAAAAAAAGAACATAATGAAATCTGTGCTAAAAAATATAAAATATATATGCCCAAGCATGGGGGCCTGTGGTGGCTAGTGGGTGGACAGGGCCTATGCTTCGGTACATATATTTTATATTTTTTGGCACTGATTTCAATAAAAAAGTTGTTTTATTAAGTTACTGTTTTATTGTTAACTGAATGCCAGTCAGCTGCAGCACCAATCTGTTTATTCTGACAGCAACAGGGGGGTCTTGCTCTCAGAATATACCTCAGTATGTGCAGCACTGTTGGATGAGAATATTCATCTGCAGTTAAAAAAGAGCATATATGCCCAAGCATGGAGGCTTGGGGTGGCCAGTGGGTGGATGGCCCTTATGCTTCAGCATATATTTTTTGTTTTGTTTTTGGCAGCGATTTCTTCATCCACATCGATCGATGTGAATAGAGGAATCTGTCAGGTTCTTTTTTCTTTGGTTTGAGAGCAGTAATTCTAGCGCTAGACCTCCTATGCAAATCTAAAATTTTAGCCTGTAAAGGCTTTTAAAATATCACCTATGGATATTAAAAATGTATGTAGTTTGTCACTATTGCACAGGGCGTGCACAGTTTTAAAGCATGTCATGCTCGGTAAAAACCAAAAGTATATATCCCAGGGCCAAAAAAAGAAAGAAAAAACTATATGTTTATGCAGCTGTGCACCAGTGAAAAACACCAATAATAAACAACACAAAAACAGCGCAAAATGTAAAATTAAAATAACACAAATAAATAAACACTAAATTTATAATAAGTGTCCGTGAAAAAAAAAAAATATATAAGTCCTTATTCCCATCAAAACCAATAAAAAAATCAAAAAAATCAAAAATCTTCCAAATGTGCTTCCACCTATCCACCACGTAAGAAATAATGTTGACCGCACTCACCAGATGGAGGTGAGTAGTGAGCCTTATAGGATATAAGGGATCCTATAACTCCTCCAAAGGAACTCAAATCTCCTTCTTCACCCTGCTATGGTATAGCACTCGTCTCCACTCTATTCCTCCAGGGATTCCTCAATAGCGTGCAGAGAAAAAAACTACATAGTGTAATACTGCCACTCCATATAGAATATAAAGATAGAATAAGGCCACTCACATGTTTAAATAAAATTAAAAGCCTTGTTTAATAGCCTCAATGGCTTCAAGATAACCAATTTCCAGAATGTAGATATAGGGATCTTACGCTTCTATAGTCACTGCAGAGGATGAACAGCCTTCCACCTCCAAGATGGCCTCTTGAATCGCATAATCTGGCGTGCGTTCCAAACACCGGAAGTAACGTTAACCAGAATGACGGTGAACCGGAAGTGCGTCAACGCGTTTCGCCCCACCCCCAGGGAGTTCTCAAGACTTGCACGCCCTGGGAGTGGTGCTTTTGGAAATTCACTTGTCAGTGCTTCTGGAATCACAAGATTGAAAACATTGCAGCTTTGAGTGGTGCTCTTATCTTTGTATTGGTTCATGACAGTAACTAAGGGGTCTGGGAAGCTCCTGAAGTATATTTCCGTTCAATAGCTGACAATTATGTAACTGCTGTGACAGACAATTACAGTGGTCACACAATCTAAAATCCCACCTCCACCTCCCTGGGAGGGGGCAGCAGGGGGCCAGTAAGGCATAACAATGTCACATGACATGCCATACACACTAAAGAAGGTATAATATTTTTCAAGGAAGGAGAAAAAGAAAACAAATAAAATGGTGTCACTATAGTACAACCTGTCAACCATTATAACATGAAAACAAGAAATGACTACACTGAAACGTGGTCATCACAAGTATCAACTAGAAAAATCCTGAAATAATCCAGTGTGTTGTATATCAAAGAAAAGCAGTAATAGGATAAACAATTAAGAAAAGTCAAACAGCACTGGAGTATGAAATATAAAACAGATGACTGATGATCTCAAATGCTGATAAATCAAAATCTGAGTAAAGAACATCAAAACCTGGCATACTAATAGCCCAAAACAGAATTCATTGCATGATCTTACAACCATTTTAACTTGTAGTCTGTCTTCATTTTTTAATAATAATGTAAACCTTAACACGTTAGCTGACATAGCTGATTCTGTAAACCTGAAGAAAAGAAAACGACCAAATATGGCTAACATCAACAAATAGGTTTTAACTTCCATTTGTAAATTGAAACAAGAATTCTGAATGGCCATTTTTTTTATATTTTCCTTTTTCCAGTTCTAATGAATCAGCCCAAATCAGAACAGAATGTGTGTAAAGAAAAAATAAAAATGTTGACTATAGCAAGAAAACATTGATCAGCTTTCATGTTCTAATATACTGTACATTAGGAAATTACCAAATCAATCTACATCATAATCACAAAAATCCCATATACAGTAGGTAAAAAAAGGGGGCACTTTACTGGTAAAGTCCTCCCTTTTTTTCCGTATATGGGATTTTTTCTTCAATATACATACGTGGAATGTGGTACATAGTTAGGCAGCAGTATTTCCTAACAAATCAATCTACAGTATGTGGAATGTTTGATTCAGAGAAAAGTGACAGGGCCTGTGTGAATCCCAACCACCCAAAACCTTATACTTGCTTATCCAGCTCTCCATCTCCGCTCCTTAATCCATAGTTGATGCTGAAAAATAGGAAGTGTTTACTGATATAGAAAAAATTGTGACCACCTGTCATGAGGCAGTGCTTGGGCCTAGTGATCAATTATTTGACCTGAGCACTCTCATGAGGAGAGGGTGATACCAATGCTATTTCTAAGCTCCAACACCAAGTGACACCAAGCAGGGGCAGACTGACAACTCATGGGGCCCCTGGGCAAAAGGGGATCATGGGGCTCCTGTGTCCTTGCCCAAAGTCAAAAAAGCCTATGAAAAAGGTACCAGTGGCATCTCATGAGGCCCCCTACTGACCCCGGGCCCTCGGGCAGCACCCGAGTTTCCAAATGGTCAGTCCGCCCCTGACACCAAGTGTTTTGGTGGTGGCTATAACAGGAAAGAAGAATGTTGGAAGCACTGAATATAAGCCACTCAGGAAGGGGGGAATTACACAGATCCCGTCACTTTGCCATGAGTGGGTAGAGGTGACAATGTGTCTTTGAAGACTTGTGTACGGAAAGTGTGGTAACATTTCTTATTACCAGCAGAAAATCACATTTTTTTTTATTATCAATTTTGGAATATAGAATGCTTGGAAACTGACTGCTATGGGCAAAAAAATGTTTTTGTAAGCACATTTTTATATATAAGCCCCTTAGCTCTAGATTAACTGTAGACAGTGAATGCACAATAGTGCCAACAGTGTAGCTCTGTCTTTTTTGTTTTTAATTTGGTTTACTAAATTTTATATTTTTTACAAAACATTTTACAAACATTCAGACCACAACATCTGATCCAACACACGTACATTCAAGTAGAAAAAAAAACTATAGGCACAGCCTGTTATAATGTAGATACCACATGTACGCAAAGGCAAAGGTAATTTTTTAATCCATGTAACCAGTTATATGATGGTAGTCAGCCAATAAGGCAAGATTTTGAAGGAGATCCAAAATTTAATCATCTATCCTATATCAATCAGTGGTTACTGGGAATTCCCCTTAGATGTGCGTAGCTTATCTTTTCAAAATAAATACTGTGTGTGCAACTCCAGCATCCAGGCCTCTTCTGTAGGGTGATACTTAGATACCATGTTAAGGACTACAATCCCATGAGCCACACATAATGCTGTCAAGATAGGCAGATAGGTGTGAATATCTAGGGTAGAGAAAACAAATAACACAGAACACACACTGCTGTATTATTAACAAGATTAGAATTAAAGTGTGACAGGAGTCACTTTGGATGGGGGGCCCATGGCACACAGCTCACTTTGGAGTGGTGGGGAGACCCCTGTCTCAGCTCCCCATATCCCTCTTATCTGTAAGCCACCCAGTGCCTGTTAGGGGTACGGGGTGAAATGTCCTAATATTGGGGTGGGGGGTTGTTCATTGTTTAATGTCATGTGGTTGCATCCCATTGTTCTATTGTGTGTCTTGCATGGGAGCAAACTATTATGGGATGTATGTGTTTGTGTATTGGCTTGGTGAGGGGTGTCTGCTGATGTGTCTCTTGTTGCTAGATGTGGATGGCCCGCCCTGTGTCATTATGCAGGGAGTGGGGAATTGTTCCCTTGAATGTATATATCTTGTATCTGTGTTAAAATAAAGTAGTCTGTTTCCTGGTTTTACTTCAAGAGTGGTGTCGGACAGGGAAGCGGTATCCTAATGGAAGTACCCAAGTGCAGTCTGGGGATGGTTCCGTTACATAAAGACTTTATTGTTAGTTGAAATGACATTATGCACAACAGGTTAGTTTTAGTTATCCTCAAAGAAGGTGTATAAGGGATCCCTGGTTGGATCTTCTGTACATATTGAACAGTTAGAGTTGCCTCTTAAATCTCTTTATTCTAAAACTCTGATGTTCTAGACACTATGCAAAATAAAGAGCTGAGCCAGTCTATGAGAAGTAGTAAAATATTATTCTAATATTCATCACAGGTTTTTCCCAAATCGAATTCCCATCCCTGTCTAAATTTTGGGGGGAAGATCGAAGAATGAGACATCAAAAATGGGATTGTGCCCTTTGTACAGGTTGTCTCATCAAAGGTTAGTGTAGGAAAGAATGCCAGTTCCATTTGACACAACTGAGTTTGTATGGTATGGCATAGTTGTGAGTTTTTAAAGTATGTATTTAAAACTTTTCTTCTTAGGGAAAAATTGTCACACAGTTGTTGAAAGGAACAGAGGGTCCCCTCCTTGTACAGTTTGGAGAAAAGTAAAAAACAGCTTCTGCAGTTTAGAAAACATTTAGGTTTACACATCTCAGACAGTATCTCATTGCCCCATAAAGCTATTTGGTGTAGTTACCAATTCCTAAAATGTATTTAGCATACTCCTATATTTTACCAATTAGGCTTACAGTAGGAACGTTGGAGAAGGATTTAATCTACTTTGTGGTATCTGATAGATTCAATGTGTTTAGGCCTTTAAACAGGTGCATCAAGGCATTGAAGGATTGTGTACCCCCTTTTCCCTACGTGCAATATGTTATACATATAGAAAGTATAACCAGAGGTTGGGTTACTAGGCCTTCCATATCTTAAGGGAGCTGTAGAATTCTGAACTTCATCCTGGGAAGTTTTTTGTTTCCAGATTGTCAATAAAGACACTGTTAAATTGTTTAAATATTATGATTTGGCTCCAGCGAGAGGAATTATGAAAAAAAACACATTATTTAATTATTTAATTAGAGCTGCCCTCTATGGTGATTGACATTTTGCACCACATGGTACTTGTGTTTTGAATTTTTGTAGAAGGAATAAGAGGTTTAGTGAAATATACTTGTGAAATCATGAGATAATTGCATACTAAAATAGATTCCATAACCATAAGATGAGATATCTGGTAAGGGCTAGATAAAGGTCTTGTGGCATAAGCACAGATTTGTCCTAACAGACACATAAGCAAGAAATATGGCTAAATTAATTCATTAGGGACATCTTTTCCTCCACTGTCCCCCTCAAAAACCCTACTACATCTGAGAATTGCAAAGCAAGGCTGTCAGAGGTTCAGCCACTAAGGCAAATATATATGGTAATAAGGGGTATCCTTGTCTAGTGCCTTTGGGCAGGCTAAATGAGGAAAATAAAGAGTCATTTGCCTTGATCATAGCAATTGAGTTAGCATATACTGTAGTAGTTTTGCCCAATTGCAGAAGTTGTGACCAAATCCAAATATAGACAACATCCCCCATAGATAATTGCATTCTAATCTATTACACTGTGTGCACAATTATTAGACAAGTGAGTATTTTGACCAAATCATAATTTTTATGCATAGTGTCCAACTCCAAGTTGTATAAACTTGAATGCTTATTGGATTCAAACATATCAGTTGATGTGTATTTGTATAATGAAGTGGGGTGGCCTAAGAAGATCAATACCCTATATCAAGGTGTCCATAATTATTGGACAGCTTCTTTTCCTCAGGCAAAATGGGCCAAAAAAGATAGTTAACTGAAAAATTGTAAAAAGTCTTTCAGAGGGATGTAGCACCCTTGAAATTGCTAAGATATCGTGGTGTGATTACAGAACCATTGTTGCAAATAGTCAACAGGGTCGAAAGAAATGTGTTGAGAAAAAAGATGCAAATTAATTGCCAAGATTTTAGAAGAATCAAACTTGAAGCTACCAGAAACCCATTATCCTCCAGTGCTGTCAAATTCCAGAACTGAAACCTACCTGGAGTGCCCAGAAGTATAAGGTGTTCAGTGCTCAGATACATGGCCAAGGTAAGGAAGGCTGGAACCCGACCACCAGTGAACAAGACACATAAGTTGGTGGATGGGCCCGTGGCTGGATCAGTAACAGGCAAAGAGCTCCACTTCGACTCAGATGCCAGCAAGGAAGTGGTGTACTGGTATGGGATGGTATTATTAAAGATGAGCTAGTTGGACACTTTATTCAAGTAGTGGTACTTGAAAAAGTCTGCATTTTTCATGACGGCCATGATATTAATGCAGGACAATGCTCCATTGCATGCACTGAAGTACTCCACTGCGTGGCTAGCCAGTAAAGGCCTTAAAGATGAAAGAATAATGACATGGCCCCCTTCCTCACCTGACCCAAACCCTATTGAGTGCTTGTGGGCCCTTCTTAAATGGCAGCTTTATGGTGAAGGAAAACAGTACACTTCTCAGAACAGTGTCTGGGAGGCTGTGGGCCTGTGGTTGCTGCTGTACAAAAAGTTTATCATCAACAGATTAAAACTAACAGACTCCATAAATGGAAGGTGTATGACTTTATTGAAAACACAGGTAGCTATATTGGTCACTGACTGTAAAATTTGAGTTGTTTGTTTATTATTCTCATTTTAACAGACGAAAATAAACAAGTGAGATGGGAAAATTTTCATTTTTCATTTAGTTGCATAATAACTGCACACTAATAGTTGCCCAATAATTGTGCACACATAGATTTTCTCCTAAGAAAGCTGAAACATGACTTTTACCTTCTTAGATATTCAGGTTTGAGGTTTATTAACATTTTAGATTGACCAAGAGCACTGTAGTTGTTCAATAATAAAATTAATCTTCAAAAATACAACTTGTCTAATAATTGTGCACACAGTGTAAATGTTTTCCCTGTATGGCAAAGCCTGGCTTCTTAGGATTGTCAACTGAAGATGGATCATTAAAAAAATGTTCTACAAAAGTTGATCACTGTGGATTTGTTGAGCACAAATCTAGTCTGATAAGGGCGAATAAGTGTCTGAATTCTGTTAGTCAGTAGGCTAGGACTTTGGGTAAAATGTTCACATCTGTAGGGAATAGTGAAATAGGGTGGAAAGAGCCAGGCTATAGTATTACTATGTAGCATTATTGCTAAAGCTTATACATAGAGTAAGGTAATCAGCTAATAGACAGAGCTTAATTGAAAGTCTTAAGTTCAGTTGGGAGTAGTGTTTTTTATAAACTGCAGATCTGAAGGCTCCTAAAAAGGTTGTATGCTATTGGAAATTATAGATTTGAGCTTACCCATGGAGTCATCTTAGTGTTAATGGAAATTAAATCACAAATATCTTGTTCTTTAGATGAGGAGGTATACATATTTTAAACAAAACCAAAATAAATTAGTGAGACGCCAAATATTATCAGCGAACTAAGAAATTCAAAATAAATTATGTTAATTTATTAATTAACCCCCCAATCTTCCTGAAGACGCAACCAGGCGAAACATACAGTATATCAAAGAACAAACGTGATTCCGTCATATTCGGGCTCCAGTGACATCACATCCAGCCAGGACAGAGGCTTGGAACGCACATTGGCCATCTTAATTCAATACACAGGTGATACATGCTGGTTCTGGCATATTAGGCACTATATTATGTGAGTGTATTAAGTTTGTTTTTAATTCTTGCTGTTGCCTCATTAAATACTACACGTAGAACTTTTTTTCATTTCTGTGATTCCTTCAAGTGGTATGGCATAATCAGCAAGGATTACCTGTCTCAATCCCTCTAAATATCTTTTGGTGAATATATTGGCAATTTTACATCAGTCCTCCTGGCTATTCAAATATGAAGTGTGGGTGATGGAGACCATACGTGGAGGAACTTCTAGAGAATACCCTGGTTTATAAAAACACAATGTAATATATGACCACCAGTATTGGGTCATATAGGTCTGGTGAGTGAGCCATTCGTTTGCCTTTGCACCAAGGTGTGGGCACATGAATCTTTTTGCCACCATTATTGAGTTCTAAAAAGGACTATTACACTTTATGTTTATTTAGCATGTGGTGGAAGCACAAGGACTTTCTATGGAAATAGGAGTATATAGTCAATGGTTTGGTTTCTGAATTGTTTTATGATTACTAATTGGCTGTTCATTCACAGTCAACCAATATTCAGCTATCCTATTGGGTTCATAGGGTGAATTTATATTTTATTTTAAGTACAGCATCTATCTATACACTACCAGTCCACATATAGGTGTACATATTTTGTTTATAACTGATAATGAAGATTTACCAGCACAGGCAGGTTTAATTATGGTACATAACTCTCACGCTCCTTCCTTAGCTCTCTCATTCTATGTAATGTTAGGTAGAATAGTATAATATTTCACTTTTGGCATGTAAAAGGTAACCAGCATATTTTGTAAAGTTATACTGTGTAAATGGGTACATGTAAAAAATATAATGTAAGTTTTATCTCAATTTGGCTGCAAAGGTGGAAATATACTTCAGACAAGTACTTTGTTTACTTGTTAGTATCAGTAACGGCATTCAATTATTCATTCCTACAAATGTAACTGTCCCTCTTAGGTATCTCATGTATGGTCTGCTTTACTGAGAATCTGTTCTCAGCAAATATACATTTTTGAGCAGTGTTTCTCTGATCTAGCTCTAGTAAATTAAAGCCCCCTCCAATGTATTCAAATCTAATGAATCTGAACCTAAAATTGTTTTTTCAGGTTGAGATGTTCATTGTGGTTTGCTAGCATTACTAAGTAGACAGGCAACAGATTTACTCAATTTCAGAGTGAAGATCCTCCTTCCATGCACACTTTGAAAGAACATTTTGGAGGCCTCCATCTACCAATAATTTTTGGAGGCCTCCATCTACCAAAATGAAAGGGCAAACAAAGAATTGTTACACTATTGTGAAGATTTGGAGTATTGTTCAGTCCATAGAAGTCATTCTTGTTTATTGGCCCATTGTGCTCCAAAGGATTAATATATTTCTCCCTGTTCTAACAGCAATCACACTAAAGTGACGTATAACTTGCAGGGAATGACATCACTCTGAGATATGCAGTCAAGGCAATGTTACTTGGAAGCAAACATTTTCATAAATAAAAAAGGCAGAAGCTTGTATACTTTTTCCATTTGTACCTGAAAGAAAACATTACAGAGACATTTTTTGAGAATCTTTCTTATAGTTAATTTTCAGATATGAGTAATCTTACTACAAAAGCAACTCCAAAACTAACTCTGGGTATGAGGTGGGCCAAAGAAAAAGGTCTACCAAAATCAGTCTGACTAAAGACCCTAATGATGTTTCTTCTGTTAGATAGCTCCTGGAAATCACCTTAGTTTCCTGTAACAGCAGTGCCACAAATGTGATCTCTATCTATACTGTCCACATATTAGGGGTTGATTTTCCTAAAGACAAAAAGGCTTTTTCACATTGCAATTTTCTCTTAGCTTAGTGAATGAGGCAAAACTCTCATCCAATCACGTGCAAGCAAAAATATTGTTTTTGTAACTGGACATACATTGCAAAGTGAATTTTCACAACACTCACTGTAGATGAAAATTTCTTTGCAAAAGTAAAACTCCCCTGCAAAATTAAAAGCCTACTTGTCTTTAGTAATTCAACCCTATTCTGCAATTTTGCATTCAGACTTGTTTCTACTTCAAATAAAAAATGAGAATCTCTGTCCACACTGTACTTGAACTTGTTCAGTGGGTTGTCTTTGGCTACTCAGTCTACTGAGTAAACAGTATTGGATTATCAAATCAGGTCCCAGTTTTTTCCTTAAAGTCCATTCTTATAGCAATAGTTGTAGTTGTTATTAGCTGGGCTTAGTACAATGCATAAAGGAACATTTAGTTTTGGTGGGAATATTTACTAAAATATTTGTAGGAATGGAAGTACCAAACCTGTACAAATCAATACACATTGGAGTTGTCCCAAAAGAGGTAGAACAGCAACTACAACAAACATTATCCTGTAACATAAATTGCCATACGCCCATGAAGTGGGGGGGTTCAGTCGCAGACGGGGACATTTTTAATGCACGAGTGCATTTTCTGTCGGAGTGCAAAACAACAGTTGAACACAGCCCTCTGATCATGTTCTCTCTGCTTTTTCACAAGTAAATGCTGTTCTGTGATCTCCACCTTAAACTGTCTCCCTGCTAAGCACTGACAATCTGCAACTTAGGGTAAATGCTGTTCTGTGATTTCCACCTTAAATTGTCTCCCTGCTAAGCAATGACTTTCTGCAAAACTCAGGAAAATTAGTCCTATATCTTGTCTGTTGTGGTGATTGATTCTCACCTCCTTTGCCTTTCTGTGATCAGAGAATCAATCATCTTTTATGACCCTGGCCTGTGTGTGCGACTGATCTGATTTTGACCAACCTCCCCAAAATTCATGGGATCCTTATCTAAAAATTTAGATCAGCTTATTGGGGAGGTCGCAGACAGGGGGGTTCAGTCACAGACGAGGGGCATTTTTCCTGCTTGAGTGCATTTTCTTCTGGAGTCCAAAACAGCAGTTGAACACAGCAGTTTAACTAAAGCAGGATAACTCGAGCAGCAGGAAGATTCAACAAAGAACTCTACTGCACGCTGGATGGACTGCAAGCAAACACCCTGGGAAACATCTACAAGTTTGATTGCCACTCCACGTATCTTTTAATATGCCCCCTCTACTGCTCCTTTTCATATTACTATCCTCCGTTCCCAAAATTGAATTTCTTTACCCCTCTGCTCCACGCCAAAGCTTATACATATCACTCTCACTTATACAATCTCCCTACTACTGCTCTCATCACCTTTTGCTAATACTTTACTCACCTACTAATCCAAACACCAGGACAGGAAGGCACGTGCACTCATATACATCCCACTCCCATCTTACTTTCCTCACCCTTCTTCTCCAAACCTTTGGGGATATCTCCCCAAACCCTGGTCCTCCAGTATCTCACCCCCACACCAGGCACCCCCCTTCCTCTGGGAATAGTCGCAATTCACTCAATTTAATCTCAATCCCTATGCTCCTGAAAACCACTCTCCCTTTTTCATGTGCATTCTGGAATGCCCCTCTGTCTGTAATAAGCCCATCTATATCCATGACCTTTTTGTCTCCCACTCCCTTAACCTATTAGCAATTACAGAAACCTGATTCACCAAAACCAAAATCAGATTCTGCTACTCCCGCAGCACTTTCCTATGGAGGCCTTCTCTGGACTCACTCACCCAGACGCAGTGGTTGGAAAGGAGGTGGAGTTGGTTTACTTCTATCCCCACTGAGCACCTTTCAAGTCCTCCATAACCCTCCCTCTCTATCCTTCTCTTCTTTCGAGACTCACTGCATTCGGCTGTTTTCTCCCATTTCTCTGAGGATTGCAGTGATCTAACGGCCTCCTGGACCGGTGTTTTGCTTTCTGGATGACTTCTCTGTTTGGCTACCCTACTTTCTCTCCTCTGAAATACCCACTATCATTCTTGGAGATTTTAACATCCCCATTAATGTGAACACCCAACTATATCCCAACTCTTCAACCTAACCGCATCTTTTGCCTTAACACAATGGATACAGTCCTCCACTCGCTCTGATGGGAATACATTAGACTTGTTTTCTCCCATCTTTGCACTCCCTACAATCTCACAAATACACCCCCTTCCTTCTCTCAGATCACAATCTCATCACCTTTACAGTGTCCTCATCTTCAAACACTTATCCCTCCAAGCAGCAATTACCCGCAGAAACCTTCAGAACTTTAACTCTTCTCTTTTCCACTCTGCAACTGACCACCTCTATGACAGAATCTCTCCCCCCCTGACCTGGCCACTGCTGTCTACAACAGTTTGCTTTTATCCACACTAGACTCACTTGCTCCTCTAACTACACAAAGTATCAGGCCCTGACCATTACAACTGTGACATTCACCTTATATAAATCTGCTATCTTAACATAAAATTCCTCCCTCCATGCTGCCAAACAAGCCTACTTTGTCACTCTTATTAATACCATGTCATCCCAGCCCTCATCGTCTCTTCTCTACTTTTAACTCTCTACTTTCTCTACTTCCACCTCCACCCAGTAACTCACTCACTGCTTACGAGATTGCAAATCGTTTCAAAAACAAGATTGATGCAATTCGTAGGGGCATCTCCGCTACACAGACATCTATCCCACCTAGCATACCTTGTACTAAACCCCCCTCAACACTTGCGTCTTTTGACCTTACTACTACTGAAGAGGTCACTAAAGTTTTCTCAGAAGCCCTCCTCACCACCTGACCCCTGGATCCTGTCCCCTCTCAACTACGTTCACCCTCTTTTTCTGCCCTATGCTCCCTCACTCACATCTTCAATCTCTCCCTCTCCAATGGTGCCTTCCCCACCCCTCTAAAGCATGCACACATCACTCCCATACTTAAAAAGCCCTTGCTGGACCCCACCAACCTAATCAACTTAAGACTCATCTCTCTTCTTCCGTTTACCTCTAAACTCTTAGAATGCTTAGTCTACAATCGCCTGAGCTCCTACCTCACTGACAACCAGGGGCGGAATGACAACTCATGGGGCTCCCGGGTAATAGGGGATCATGGGGCCTCTGTGTCCTTGCCCAAACTCAAAAAAGCCTATGAAAAAGTTACCAGGGGCATCTCATGGGGCCCCCTATTGACCCCGGGCCCTCGGGCAGTGCCCGAGTTTCCAAATGGTCAGTCCGCCCCTGCTGACAACAACCTTCTTGACCCTTTACAGTCTGACTTTCGTTCGCTCCACTCCACTGAAACTGCCCGACTAAAACTCACTAATGATTTATTAACTGCTAAAACTAATGGCCACTACTCCATACTCTTACTATTTGACCTCTCTGTGGCTTTTGATACTGTTGACTAGAGATGAGCGAAGTATTCAAAAATTCGATTCGACTGATTCGGCGAATTCGTGGAAAAATTTTGATTCGAGTCGAATATATTCGCTGCGAATTTAACTTATAAAAGGGTGTTTCTAGGCTTCAGAGAGCCTTTATATTAGTGCAGAAAACTGTACCTTTAATTTAAATGCCCTTGGAGTCTGCTGGGGAAGAGAAATAATACTGACAGTCAGTATGACATGCAGATGAGTGCCGTCGATCTTAGAATCACCGCACACTTCACTCATTTGGGCAGTCACGGGGCCAAAACCAGAGTGTGGAGCCACAGTGTGGCGGTGGAGGCAGCAGCAATGGGAGGCCATACAGCACCCTATGACAAAAATGGAAACCACCAGCAGTGTGAGGAGACCTGAAAGTGGCACATGGCAGAGTGTGGCGATGGAGACAGCAGCAATGGGAGGCCGTACAGGGACCCATGAGGAGGCGGTACAGGGGCCCATGACAGATTACGGGCCTGGCAGCAGCATGAGGAGTTGGTACGGGGGCCCATGGCAGATTACGGGCCTGGCAGCAGCAATGGGAGGCCGTACAGGGACCCATGACACACTCTGGACCTGGCAGCAGCATGAGGAGGCGGTACAGGGGCGCATGACAGATTACGAGCCTGGCAGCAGCAACTTGGACAGGAGGACGTTCAGCTTCTGCACCGTCGGGTGCGTGCTCGCAAACTGTTGTCTCTTGGAAACGGATTCCAAGAAAGACTGCTGACGGAATCCGTGAAGAGGAGTAGCAGGAGAAGGAGCATCTGAACGAGCGGAATATGCCAACAAGCGACAACAGGGGCCCATGACAGATTACGGGCCTGGCAGCAGCATGAGGAGTCGGTACGGGGGCCCATGGCAGATTACGGGCCTGGCAGCAGCAATGGGAGGCCCGTAATCTGCCAGCACCCTATGACAAAAAATGGAACACACCAGCAGTGTGTGAGGAGACCTGAAAGTGGCAAATGGCAGAGTGTGGCGATGGAGACAGCAGCAATGGGAGGCCGTACAGGGACCCATGAGAGACTGTGGACCTGGCAGCAGCATGAGGAGGCGGTACAGGGGCCCATGGCAGATTAGGGGCCTGGCAGCAGCTATGGGAGGCCCGTAATCTGCCAGCACCCTATGACAAAAAATGGAACACACCAGCAGTGTGAGGAGACCTGAAAGTGGCACATGGCAGAGTGTGGTGATGGAGACAGCAGCAATGGGAGGCCGTACAGGGACCCATGAGAGACTGTGGACCTGGCAGCAGCATGAGGAGGCGGTACTGGGGCCCATGGCAGATTACGGTCCTGGCAGCAGCAATGGGAGGCCCGTAATCTGCCAGCACCCTATGACAAAAAATGGAACACACCAGCAGTGTGTGAGGAGACCTGAAAGTGGCACATGGCAGAGTGTGGCGATGGAGACAGCAGCAATGGGAGGCGGTTCAGGGACCCATGAGACACTGTGGACCTGGCAGCAGCATGAGGAGGCGGTACAGGGGCCCATGGCAGATTAAGGCCTGGCAGCAGCAATGGGAGGCCCGAATGGCGACGCTGCATATGCTGACGCAACGCTGTAGTCCCAACATGGGCCCCCTGGCCACGCTTGACTTTCTGGCCACATAGTCGACATACGGCTACGTTTACTTCCTCGGGCGGCTTGACGAAAAATTGCCACACCGCCGAGTAGGAAACTTTGCCCCCGCTACTCCTCACTGGCTGACTGCTACTTCCTCCGTGCACACCGGCACCACTACTGGCCGTGGTGGTAGGCTGCAGTGGAGCTGGTGCTCTACTCCGTGGCCGTTTGCCTCCACTGACACTGCTGCGACCCTGCTGCCTCCTGGCAGCAGCAATGGGAGGCCGTACAGGGACCCATGACACACTCTGGACCTGGCAGCAGCATGAAGAGGCGGTACGGGGGCCCATGGCAGATTACGGGCCTGGCAGCAGCAATGGGAGGCCCGTAATCTGCCAGCACCCTATGACAAAAAATGGAACACACCAGCAGTGTGTGAGGAGACCTGAAAGTGGCAAATGGCAGAGTGTGGCGATGGAGACAGCAGCAATGGGAGGCCGTACAGGGACCCATGAGAGACTGTGGACCTGGCAGCAGCATGAGGAGGCGGTACAGGGGCCCATGGCAGATTAGGGGCCTGGCAGCAGCTATGGGAGGCCCGTAATCTGCCAGCACCCTATGACAAAAAATGGAACACACCAGCAGTGTGAGGAGACCTGAAAGTGGCACATGGCAGAGTGTGGCGATGGAGACAGCAGCAATGGGAGGCCGTACAGGGACCCATGAGAGACTGTGGACCTGGCAGCAGCATGAGGAGGCGGTACTGGGGCCCATGGCAGATTAGGGGACTGGCAGCAGCAATGGGAGGCCCGTAATCTGCCAGCACCCTATGACAAAAAATGGAACACACCAGCAGTGTGTGAGGAGACCTGAAAGTGGCACATGGCAGAGTGTGGCGATGGAGACAGCAGCAATGGGAGGCGGTTCAGGGACCCATGAGACACTGTGGACCTGGCAGCAGCATGAGGAGGCGGTACAGGGGCCCATGGCAGATTAAGGCCTGGCAGCAGCAATGGGAGGCCCGAATGGCGACGCTGCATATGCTGACGCAACGCTGTAGTCCCAACATGGGCCCCCTGGCCACGCTTGACTTTCTGGCCACATAGTCGACATACGACTACGTTTACTTCCTCGGGCGGCTTGACGAAAAATTGCCACACCGCCGAGTAGGAAACTTTGCCCCCGCTACTCCTCACTGGCTGACTGCTACTTCCTCCGTGCACACCGGCACCACTACTGGCCGTGGTGGTAGGCTGCAGTGGAGCTGGTGCTCTACTCCGTGGCCGTTTGCCTCCACTGACACTGCTGCGACCCTGCTGCCTCCTGGCAGCAGCAATGGGAGGCCGTACAGGGACCCATGACACACTCTGGACCTGGCAGCAGCATGAAGAGGCGGTACAGGGGCCCATGGCAGATTACGGGCCTGGCAGCAGCAATGGGAGGCCCGTAATCTGCCAGCACCCTATGACAAAAAATGGAACACACCAGCAGTGTGAGGAGACATGAAAGTGGCACATGGCAGAGTGTGGCGATGGAGACAGCAGCAATGGGAGGCCGTACAGGGACCCATGAGAGACTCTGGACCTGGCAGCAGCATGAGGAGGCGGTACAGGGGCCCATGGCAGATTAGGGGCCTGGCAGCAGCTATGGGAGGCCCGTAATCTGCCAGCACCCTATGACAAAAAATGTAACACACCAGCAGTGTGTGAGGAGACCTGAAAGTGGCACATGGCAGAGTGTCGCGATGGAGACAGCAGCAATGGGAGGCCGTACAGGGACCCATGAGAGACTCTGGACCTGGCAGCAGCATGAGGAGGCGGTACAGGGGCCCATGGCAGATTACGGGCTTGGCAGCAGCAATGGGAGACCCGTAATCTGCCAGCACCCTATGACAAAAAATGTAACACACCAGCAGTGTGAGGAGACCTGAAAGTGGCACATGGCAGAGTGTGGCGATGGAGACAGCAGCAATGGGAGGCCGTACAGGGACCCATGAGACACTCTGGACCTGGCAGCAGCATGAGGAGGTGGTATAGGGGCCCATGGCAGATTAGGGGCCTGGCAGCAGCTATGGGAGGCCCGTAATCTGCCAGCACCCTATGACAAAAAATGGAACACACCAGCAGTGTGAGGAGACCTGAAAGTGGCACATGGCATGAGACACTGTGGACCTGGCAGCAGCATGAGGAGGCAGTACAGGGTATCATGGCAGATTAGGGGCCTGGCAGCAGCTATGGGAGGCCCGTAATCTGCCAGCACCCTATGTCAAAAAAATTGAACACACCAGCAGTGTGTGAGGAGACCTGAAAGTGGCACATGGCAGAGTGTGTCGATGGAGACAGCAGCAATGGGAGGCCGTACAGGGACCCATGAGACACTCTGGACCTGGCAGCAGCATGAGGAGGTGGTATAGGGGCCCATGGCAGATTAGGGGCCTGGCAGCAGCTATGGGAGGCCCGTAATCTGCCAGCACCCTATGTCAAAAAAATTGAACACACCAGCAGTGTGTGAGGAGACCTGAAAGTGGCACATGGCAGAGTGTGGCGATGGAGACAGCAGCAATGGGAGGCCGTACAGGGACCCATGAGACACTCTGGACCTGGCAGCAGCATGAGGAGGCGCTATAGGGGCCCATGGCAGATTAGGGGCCTGGCAGCAGCTATGGGAGGCCCGTAATCTGCCAGCACCCTATGACAAAAAATGGAACACACCAGCAGTGTGTGAGGAGACCTGAAAGTGGCACATGGCAGAGTGTGGCGATGGAGACAGCAGCAATGGGAGGCCGTACAGGGATCCATGAGAGACTCTGGACTTCGCAGCAGCATGAGGAGGCGGTATAGGGGCCCATGGCAGATTAGGGGCCTGGCAGCAGCTATGGGAGGCCCGTAATCTGCCAGCACCCTATGACAAAAAATGGAACACACCAGCAGTGTGAGGAGACCTGAAAGTGGCACATGGCATGAGACACTGTGGACCTGGCAGCAGCATGAGGAGGCGGTACAGGGGCCCATGGCAGATTAGGGGCCTGGCAGCAGCTATGGGAGGCCCGTAATCTGTCAGCACTCTATGACAAAAAATGGAACACACCAGCAGTGTGAGGAGACCTGAAAGTGGCACATGGCAGAGTGTGGCGATGGAGACAGCAGCAATGGGAGGCCGTACAGGGACCCATGAGAGACTCTGGACCTGGCAGCAGCATGAGGAGGCGCTATAGGGGCCCATGGCAGATTAGGGGCCTGGCAGCAGCTATGGGAGGCCCGTAATCTGCCAGCACCCTATGTCAAAAAATGGAACACACCAGCAGTGTGTGAGGAGACCTGAAAGTGGCACATGGCAGAGTGTGGCAATGGAGACAGCAGCAATTGGAGGCTGTACAGGGACCCATGAGAGACTCTGGACTTCGCAGCAGCATGAGGAGGCGGTATAGGGGCCCATGGCAGATTAGGGGCCTGGCAGCAGCTATGGGAGGCCCGTAATCTGCCAGCACCCTATGACAAAAAATTTAACACACCAGCAGTGTGAGGAGACCTGAAAGTGGCACATGGCATGAGACACTGTGGAACTGGCAGCAGCATGAGGAGGCGGTATAGGGGCCCATGGCAGATTAGGGGCCTGGCAGCAGCTATGGGAGGCCCGTAATCTGCCAGCACCCTATGACAAAAAATGGAACACACCAGCAGTGTGTGAGGAGACCTGAAAGTGGCACATGGCAGAGTGTGGCGATGGAGACAACCCACCGACTGTTTTGCTCGCTGCCAAGCTGCCACCCTCTTCTCCTGATGATGCGGAAGCAATAGCCTGATGACGAGGCTGCCAAGTGCGATCAGCCTCATCATCATCAATTAGGGTCTCCGCCTCACTACTAGCCCCCTCGGCTGCGTGTGGGTCAGGAGACAGACCTGTCTCTAGACCGGCTACCGAGCCACTCTCCTCGCCACTACTTCTTCGCCTGGCTGCTGAAGAGGCGGATGTCTCCCCCCGTTCCTGACCGCCCTCTGTTAGCTCTTCCTCACTGTACTGGATGACACCAAGAGCACTGGCCTCTGGCTGCGAATAGTGCTGCCTCAACCCGTTCCTCTGCTGCCACGTCTGCTCGCTCCTAAAACATTGCCTCCTCTGCCACTCCTCTGCATGTTGTCTGACATACTCTTTAATTCAACGATTCTGTGTCCCTGAGTAACAATTCTGTGTCTGTCCCTGAGTAACAATTCTGTGTCCCTGAGTAACGTTTCTGTGGCCCTAAGTAACAGTTCTGTGTCCCTCAGTAACAATTCTGTGTCTGTCCCTGAGTAACAATTCTGTGTCCCTCAGTAACAATTCTGTGTCCCTCAGTAACAATTCTGTGTCCCTCAGTAACAATTCTGTGTCCCTCACTAACAATTCTGTGTCCCTCACTAACAATTCTGTGTCTGTCCCTGAGTAAGAATTCTGTGTCTGTCCCTGAGTAACAATTCTGTGTCCCTAAGTAACGTTTCTGTTGCCCTAAGTAACGTTTCTGTGGCCCTAAGTAACGTTTCTGTGGCCCTAAGTAACGATTCTGTGGCCCTCAGTAACAATTCTGTGTCCCTCAGTAACAATTCTGTGTCCCTGAGTAAGAATTCTGTGTCTGTCCCTGAGTAAGAATTCTGTGTCTGTCCCTGAGTAACAATTCTGTGTCCCTCAGTAACAATTCTGTGTCCCTGAGTAACAATTCTGTGTCCCTGAGTAACAATTCTGTGTCCCTCAGTAACAATTCTGTGTCCCTCAGTAACAATTCTGTGTCCCTGAGTAACAATTCTGTGTCTGTCCCTGAGTAACAATTCTGTGTCTGTCCCTGAGTAACAATTCTGTGTCCCTGAGTAACAATTCTGTGTCCCTCAGTAACAATTCTGTGTCCCTCAGTAACAATTCTGTGTCCCTCACTAACAATTCTGTGTCTGTCCCTGAGTAAGAATTCTGTGTCTGTCCCTGAGTAACAATTCTGTGTCCCTAAGTAACGTTTCTGTTGCCCTAAGTAACGTTTCTGTGGCCCTAAGTAACGTTTCTGTGGCCCTAAGTAACGTTTCTGTGGCCCTAAGTAACGATTCTGTGGCCCTCAGTAACAATTCTGTGTCCCTCAGTAACAATTCTGTGTCCCTGAGTAACAATTCTGTGTCTGTCCCTGAGTAAGAATTCTGTGTCTGTCCCTGATTAACAATTCTGTGTCCCTGAGTAACGTTTCTGTGGCCCTAAGTAACAGTTCTGTGGCCCTCAGTAACAATTCTGTGTCCCTCAGTAACAATTCTGTGTCTGTCCCTGAGTAGCAATTCTGTGTCTGTCCCTGAGTAACAATTCTGTGTCCCTGAGTAACAATTCTGTGTCCCTCAGTAACAATTCTGTGTCCCTCAGTAACAATTCTGTGTCCCTCAGTAACAATTCTGTGTCCCTGAGTAACAATTCTGTGTCTGTCCCTGAGTAACAATTCTGTGACTGTCCCTGAGTAACAATTCTGTGTCCCTAAGTAACGTTTCTGTTGCCCTAAGTAACGTTTCTGTGGCCCTAAGTAACGTTTCTGTGGCCCTAAGTAATGATTCTGTGGCCCTCAGTAACAATTCTGTGTCCCTCAGTAACAATTCTGTGTCCCTGAGTAACAATTCCGTGTCTGTCCCTGAGTAAAAATTCTGTGTCTGTCCCTGATTAACAATTCTGTGTCCCTGAGTAACGTTTCTGTGGCCCTAAGTAACAGTTCTGTGGCCCTCAGTAACAATTCTGTGTCCCTCAGTAACAATTCTGTGTCCCTCAGTAACAATTCTGTGTCTGTCCCTGAGTAACAATTCTGTGTCTGTCCCTGAGTAACGTTTCTGTGGCCCTAAGTAACAGTTCTGTGGCCCTAAGTAACAGTTCTGTGGCCCTCAGTAACAATTTTGTGTCCCTCAGTAACAATTCTGTGTCTGTCCCTGAGTAACAATTCTGTGTCTGTCCCTGAGTAACAATTCTGTGTCCCTCAGTAACAATTCTGTGTCCCTGAGTAACAATTCTGTGTCCCTGAGTAACAATTCTGTGTCCCTCAGTAACAATTCTGTGTCCCTCAGTAACAATTCTGTGTCCCTGAGTAACAATTCTGTGTCTGTCCCTGAGTAAGAATTCTGTGTCTGTCCCTGAGTAACAATTCTGTGGCCCTAAGTAACGTTTCTGTGGCCCTAAGTAACGTTTCTGTGGCCCTAAGTAACGATTCTTTGGCCCTAAGTAACGTTTCTGTGGCCCTAAGTAACGTTTCTGTGGCCCTAAGTAACGGTTCTGTGTCCCTCAGTAACAATTCTGTATCCCTCAGTAACAATTCTGTGTCTGTCCCTAAGTAACAATTCTGTGGCCCTAAGTAAAGTTTCTGTGGCCCTAAGTAACGTTTCTGTGGCCCTAAGTAACGATTCTGTGGCCCTAAGTAACGATTCTGTGGCCCTAAGTAACGTTTCTGTAGCCCTAAGTAACGTTTCTGTGGCCCTAAGTAACGTTTCTGTGGCCCTAAGTAACGGTTCTGTGGCCCTCAGTAACAATTCTGTGGCCCTCAGTAACAATTCTGTGTCTGTCCCTAAGTAACAATTCTGTGGCCCTAAGTAACGTTTCTGTGGCCCTAAGTAACGTTTCTGTGGCCCTAAGAAACGATTCTGTGGCCCTAAGTAACGTTTCTGTGGCCCTAAGTAACGTTTCTGTGGCCCTCAGTAACAAATCTGTGTCCCTCAGTAACAATTCTGTGTCTGTCCCTAAGTAACGTTTCTGTGGCCCTAAGTAACGGTTCTGTGGCCCTAAGTAACGGTTCTGAGGCCTTCAGTAACAATTCTGTGTCCCTCAATAACAATTCTGTGTCTGTCCCTAAGTAACAATTCTGTGGCCCTAAGTAACGTTTCTGTGGCCCTAAGTAACGATTCTGTGGCCCTAAGTAACGTTTCTGTGGCCCTAAGTAACGTTTCTGTGGCCCTCAGTATCAAATCTGTGTCCCTCAGTAACAATTCTGTGTCTGTCCCTAAGTAACAGCTCTGTGGCCCTAAGTAACGTTTCTGTGGCCCTAAGTAAGGATTCTGTGGCCCTAAGTAACGTTTCTGTTGCCCTCAGTAACAAATCTGTGTCCCTCAGTAACAATTCTGTTTCTGTCCCTAAGTAACAATTCTGTGGCCCTAAGTAACGTTTCTGTGGCCCTAAGTAACGGTTCTGTGGCCCTAAGTAACAATTCTGTGTCCCTCAATAACAATTCTGTGTCTGTCCCTAAGTAACAATTCTGTGGCCCTAAGTAACGTTTCTGTTGCCCTAAGTAACGTTTCTGTGGCCCTAAGTAACGATTCTGTGGCCCTCAGTAACAATTCTGTATCCCTCAGTAACAATTCTGTGTCTGTCCCTGAGTAACAATTCTGTGTCCCTAAGTAACGTTTCTGTGGCCCTAACTAACGATTCTGTGGCCCTAAGTAACGTTTCTGTGGCCCTAAGTAACGTTTCTGTGGCCCTCAGTAACAAATCTGTGTCCCTCAGTAATAATTCTGTGTCTGTCCCTAAGTAACAATTCTGTGGCCCTAAGTAACGTTTCTGTGGCCCTAAGTAACGGTTCTGTGGCCCTAAGTAACGATTCTGTGTCCCTCAATAACAATTCTGTGTCTGTCCCTAAGTAACAATTCTGTGGCCCTAAGTAACGTTTCTGTGGCCCTAAGTAACGTTTCTGTGGCCCTAAGTAACGATTCTGTGGCCCTCAGTAACAAATCTGTGTCCCTCAGTAACAATTCTGTGTCTGTCCCTAAGTAACAATTCTGTGGCCCTAAGTAACGTTTCTGTGGCCCTAAGTAACGATTCTGTGGCCCTCAGTAACAATTCTGTATCCCTCAGTAACAATTCTGTCTGTCCCTGAGTAACAATTCTGTGTCCCTAAGTAACGTTTCTGTGGCCCTAACTAACGATTCTGTGGCCCTAAGTAACGTTTCTGTGGCCCTAAGTAACGTTTCTGTGGCCCTAAGTAACGATTCTGTGGCCCTAACTAACGTTTCTGTGTCCCTAAGTAACGTTTCTCTGTCCCTAACTCTCTCCCTGAATACAGCCAGGTCTGCCTCTGTTGAATGACTGGAGGCAAATGGAGAATTCTAAAATGGCCGCCATTTATAGCTCGACCATTACACTGTGCTGGCTGGCTGGCTGCTGATTGGCTAATGCGATCACATGTCATGAATGAATGCATTATGGGTCAGCGCGCCTTGTCTGCGCGCCTTCCCAGACATCCCCGCTCCGTCGCCGCACATGTCGCCGCCATTTTAGGAAAAATTTCGATTTTGATCGAAATTTTTAATTTCGCGCATCCGAAGTCTGCTTATTTTCGGATTCGACGCGAATCGAAATTTTCCTAATATTCGAAACAAATTCCACTTCGCCTACTTCGATTCGCTCATCTCTACTGTTGACCATCCCCTCCTCCTCAAAAAGCTACACTCTCTTAGCCTCCAAGACTCTGCTCTCCCCTGGTTCTCCTCCTACCTATCGCAGCACTCCTTCAGCGTTACCTATAACCCTTTATCCTCCTCTCTACTTCCTCTTTCTGTAGGGGTCCCTCAAGGTTCTGTCCTTGGACCCCTTCTCTTCTCCATCTACATCTCCTCCCTTGGTCACTTGATAAACTCCCATGGCTTTAATTACCATCGCTATGCTGATGACACACAAATCTATTTTTCTACTCCTCACCTTGCCCCTTCAGTCTCCTATCACATTACTAACCTACTAAGTGACATATCAGCATGGATGTCACTCCACTTCCTCAAACTAAATCTTTCCAAAATGGAGCTCATAGTAATCCCCCCAGCCCGTGCCCCCTCCCCGTACTTCTCCATCAAGATCAATAATAAAACCATCAGTCTCTCCCCTCATGCTAGGGTACTAGGTGTAATCCTAGACTCCCATCTGTCCTTTCAGCCCCAAATCCAATCTCTGTCCAAATCTTGTAGACATCACCTCCGCAACATCTCCAAGACACACCCATTATTAATCTCTGAAACCAATAAGCAACTTATTCACTCATTATCTCTCACCTTGACTATTGTAACTCCCTCCTCATTGGCTTACCTAATCGCAGGCTATACCCTCTTCAGTCTATCATGAATGCTGCTGCCAGGCTCATCCACCTTACTAACCATTCCATATCTGCCTTCCCTCTCTGTCAATCCCTCTACTGGCTTCCCATTGCCCAACAAATAAAATTCAAAACATTAACAATAACATATTAAGCCATTTGTAACCCTGCTCCAAATGACATCACCAATCTGGTTTCCAAATATCACCCAAACAGTCCTCTCTGCTCCTCGCATAACCTCCTGCTCTCTAGCTCCCTTGTCTCCTCCTCCCATGCTCATCTCCAGGACTTCTCCAGAGCCTTCCCCATCCTCTGGAACTCTCTACCCCAATCTATCTGACTATCGCCTACTCTGCCCACTTTTAGGCGATCTCTGAAAACGTATCTCTTCAGGGAAGCATATCCCTCCTTCAGCTAATAACGGAATCTTCTTTTCCTCCTATCAGTTCATCCCCCACAGTTATTACCTTTTGTACCACCAGCCCCTCCCTCTTAGATTGTAAGCTCCAAAGAGCAGGGCCCTCCTGACCCTCTTTGATTGAACTGTATTGTTGCTGTATTGTCTCCCTTTATATTTTAAAGAGCTGAGCAAACTGTTGGCGCTGTATAATAATAATAATTATAATGAAATGTTAGAGAAGTAAAAATCCTTTCTGGTTGATTTGTAGTTGATATATTTGATCAGGTAGTAATGTCTGCATTCCGCATGGTTTTTTTTTTGCTTATCTAGATATGGATATAGATTCATTCAGTCCTCCATGTACTTCCTAAAAAAAACTAAAGGTTCTGATTCCTGTAAGTGTTTTATTATTACTCTTTCCTGTAGGATTCTTTATTATCTCATACTTTAAATGGGATCTTTCTTTTTGCCTGAGTTTTCTGTCTTTGATTGCTGGATAGCCTGAACCTATTAGATTGGACAACTGAAGTGAATATTCACAAAGAAGATTCTCAAATTTTAGTAAACCAGCCTATATTTATTAATAAGAACTGGCCTTTGAAGTCTCATAGACTAGTAGACTATCACTGAAAATAACCTTTATGGTGTTAGAACATCTAAAGGACATTTAATTTTGCCATACAGAAGAGATGGCAAGGATATAAGATTATAGCATCAAGAAATGGATGCAAAATGGCAGATAATAAATAAAAATTTCCTTGGTATGAATCTTATTTTAAACAGTGGGGCAAAAAAATATTTAGTCAGCCACCAATTGTGGAAGTTCTCCCACTTAAAAAGATGAGAGAGGCCTGTAATTGGCATCATAGGTAGACCTAAACTATGAGAGACAAAATGAGAAAAAAAATCCAGACAATCACATTGGCTGATTTGGAAAGAATTTATTTGCGAATTATGGTGGAAAATAAGTATTTGGTCAATATCAAAAGTTCATCTCAATACTTTGTTATATATCCTTTGTTGGCAATGACAGAGGTCAAACGTTTCCTGTAAGTCTTCACAAGGTTGGCACACACTGTTGCTGGTATGTTGGCCCATTCCTCCATGCAGATCTCCTCTAGAGCAGTGATGTTTTGGGGCTGTCGCTGGGCAACATGGACTTTCAACTCCCTCCAAAGGTTTTCTATGGGGTTGAGATCTGGAGACTGGCTAGGCCACTCCAGGACCTTGAAATGCCTCTTACGAAGCCACTCCTTCATTGCCCGGGCGGTATGTTTGGGATCATTGTCATGTTGGAAGACCCAGCCACGTTTCATCTTCAATGCCCTTGCTGATGGAAGGAGGTTTGCACTCAAAATCTCACGATACATAGCCCCATTCATTCTGTCCTGTACATGGATCAGTCGTTCTGGTCCCTTTGCGGAGAAACAGCCCCAAAGCATGATGTTACCACCCCCATGCTTCACAGTAGGTATGGTGTTCTTTGGATGCAACTCAGCATTCTCTCTCCTCAAAACACGACGAGTTGTGTTTCTACCAAACAGTTCTATTTTGGTTTCATCTGACCATATGACATTCTCCCAATCCTCTTCTGGATCATCCAAATGCTCTCTAGCAAACTTCAGACGGGTCCGGACATGTAGTGGCTTAAGCAGGGGGACACGTCTGGCACTGCAGGATCTGAGTCCCTGGCGGCATAGTGTGTTACTGATGGTAGCCTTTGTTACGTTGGTCCCAGCTCTCTGCAGGTCATTCACTAGGTCCCCCCGTGTGGTCCTGGGATTTTTGCGCACCGTTCTTGTGATCATTTTGACCCCACGGGGTGAGATCTTGCGTGGAGCCCCAGATCGCGGGAGATTATCAGTGGTCTTGTATGTCTTCCATTTTCTAATTATTGCTGCCACAGTTGATTGTAAGCTCGTAAGAGCAGGGCCCTCGAACCCCTCGTGTAGAGTATTGTTACTGTCTTGTCTCATGTTATGTCCCCCTTGCTATTGTACAGCGCTGAGCATACCCTTTGGCGCTATATAAATACTGTATAATAATAATAATAATAATTTGTTCACACCAAGCTGCTTGCCTATTGCAGATTCAGTCTTCCCAGCCTGGTGCAGTTCTACAATTTTGTTTCTGGTGGAGTTTGGAGTGTGACTGTTTGAGGTTGTGGACAGGTGTCTTTTATACAGATAACAAGTTCAAACAGGTGCCATTGATACAGGTAATGAGTGCAGGACAGAGAAGCCTCTTAAAGAAGAAGGTACAGGTCTGTGAGAGCCAGAAATCTTGCTTGTTTGTAGGTGACCAAATACGTATTTTCCACCATAATTTGCAAATAAATTCTTTCCAAATCAGCCAATGTGATTGTCTGGATTTTTTTATCATTTTGTCTCTCATAGTTGAGGTCTACCTATGATGTCAATTACAGGCCTCTCTCATCTCTTTAAGTGGGAGAACTTGCACAATTGGTGGCTGACTAAATATTTTTTTGCCCCATTGTATCTCAGGTATACATTCTGTATTATGGTATAGCTATTTTGATACCTTTCTATTGATTAACAAAAACACTATAAGCTTAAATTCTGTTTCAAGCAAAGAAAGTTGATGGTTATTCCATTTGGCAAAAACTAACACTGATGTCTAGTTATTACAGAACCTCTTCAAATATTCTGCGACCTTAGTAATCAATTCAGTGCACTTTCTAATACAAGTTACAGCAAGTTTAGATTAAAACAGTTAAAAAACATGTTCTATAATAACTCATTTGGGTTTTTTTTTAGTCCTTTCCATCTGTCCAGAAACGACTGAATTTATTCTTAAGGGATGCAAGGTTTATTGTGACATTTACAATAACATGTATAGAATGACTGATGATGTGCCTGTGCTCAATATGTATATTTCATATATTTACATTTCTTTTAGACAGGTTTAATAAAGGGTGTCACAACATATAAAGAAATCCATTTTCTCTGAGACCATTTTCAGTGTAGTGTCTCATCAATTTTAAAATAACTTGGTGCCAGTCTGTAAAGGATATTTAAAGATGTGGTTAAGTCAGCTGTATCTTAGTAGACAGTAGTTTTTAATAACAGTGTTACTGTGTCATCTTATGACTTCTTTGTACTCTTGTAGTATCTGCTTTTTGAAAAATATTTTATATTGAACATGCACAGGGTCTTTACATGTTCATCATATTTACAAGTCATAACATTTATCTCTTTATATTTACTGAATATATGATGTAGAGGGCTGTGTACATGATAAAGTATACATGCACAATTGTGATGCCTAATCAAGCTTACTGTGTAGCTTATCATGTCTGGGAATCTAAGAGATAATTGTTTATTGTCCAAGGTCACAAGTAGTGATGGATGAATCTTCGCGGGTTTGATTTTTTCAGATGGTTTGGCAAATCTAGTATTTGATCACTGGCTTCAGAAATGATGAACTTTGCAAGAAACACTACTGGATTCCATGGAGACAAATTCTGCTATTAAATTCTGACCATTTTTGGTCCGATAGGCAAACTATTGTCAAAGAAGGCAAAAAGGGCATAGGAGGTGAACAGAGCCATTGGAGACACTTCGCAGAGCATAAAAAAGATCTGTACTTTAGCTTTGTTGGCAACATGGAAAATACCAATAATTTAGATTACATGCTTTGGAGATGCCTTTAAGTTGTATGAAATATGGAAATCTATGGTTTTCAGAGATAGCATCTATGGCACTGGGGTTCATTTACTAAAGCTGGTTCACTCAGAATCTTGTGCACTTCTGCATGGAAACCATTCAGCTTCCACTTTTTATTGTTAAAGCTTAATTGAACAAGCTGAGATTAGAAGCTGATTGGCTATCATGCACAGGTACATGAGATTCTGAGTGAACCAGCTTAAGTAAATAAATCCCACTGTGTTCTAGCATCACATATTTATATTAAAGTGT
Organism: Staurois parvus; assembly: GCF_062004578.1. Taxonomy (NCBI): domain Eukaryota; kingdom Metazoa; phylum Chordata; class Amphibia; order Anura; family Ranidae; genus Staurois; species Staurois parvus. The sequence continues at coordinate 7,248,699 of NW_028318492.1, read as the reverse complement.
AATCAGTTACATTAAAGTCCAAATGCTTTTATTGGATTTTTATGTTACTAAGGCTACATTCACACTAGCTATGTCAGCAGGCGTCAGACAGGCATTTGGGAAGCGTTTTTAACGCTTCTCAAATGCCTCTGAAAATTCTGCACATAGCAGCACACAGTGCTGTTCACACGGAAGCGTAAGCATCACGTCACGGCAAAACTAACACCTCTTGTCGAGTCAGGAGGAGTTGAAGCCTCCCATCAAGTCTATGGAGCAGCTCCGCAAACTCCTGGCCAGCGTTTGCAACGCGGTTGCGAGGCGTTTGCGGAGCATTAACAATATTTAAACTTCATTATAGGCCTTTGTGGTGCGGTTTTAACGCTTGGCAAATACCTACCAACTGACGCAAAACCACGCATAGGGCGTTTTTGGAGCATTTGCGGAGCAATAAAAACGCTTCACAAACGCCTGTCTAATGCTTGTCAAATGCTATAGGGGCGTTTGGCAAGAGTTAGAAATAAAGTCAAGTGTGAACGAGCCCTGATTGCACTTATTTTATTTCAAATATATTGGTATTTTTTTTATTTCACGTGTATTAATTTTTGTCACTTCACACAAATCCGATTAAATATAATTTATTGCAACAAACGTATATAAAAGCTAGCACTCATGTTAACTTTGTGTTACTGACGAGACTGGGGAGTGTGATTTCTATTAGCTGCTGGCTATAATTAGCTATTGGGGTATTTAGGGTATCCACAGCGTGGTTTATTATAAATATTTGTTCAATTTAGGATTTCTCCTGCGGAAAACATTACAAAGTTTGCATTTGCAGTCAAGATGTTGAAAGATCCTGTGACACCTTCACTGTGACAGAGCACCAGAATAGACCAGGAGAGGTGGCAGGAGCTGGTAATGGAGGCAAGTATCAATTTATTTGTGAGGGGGGCTGGGTCAGACTATAAAGTTTGTTTGGTAGCATCAGCAGCAGGGGTTTTGTAGTCACAAAAAACTCAAAACTGGTTCTTTTTTTGGATCAATTTTTTTAAATGTTTTTAAGTAATAAGAAACAATACAAATACTGTACATAAAAAGATACAATACAGAAAATCAATCTAGCATGCTTAACCGGTTACCACCCGGCCTAAAGCAATTTGATGGCTGGAAAAGACTTTTGTCATTCTGGGTGGACGTCATATGACATCCTCCCGAAAAGAGCATTGCGAGTGGCCAACACTGACTCATCAGTGTAAAGCCCTGCTGCTGGTACCATGTGATTGCTGTGACCATTCACAGCAGATTACATGACAATTGTAAGTAATGAATGGCTTTCATTCATGCCATTCATTGTTACAATTGTGTTGTTAGCTATGATTGGTCACAGTAATCACATGGTAAAGACAGAGCCAATCACAGCCAATCTGCACCATGTGATTAGTTGTGGCCAATCACAGCTAACCACAACAAAACAAAGTGAATGAATCGATTTCATTCAGTAAAATTGTTGCTTATACTGTAGCAGTGAAATTTCAAAAGAAAAAGATGTAATACAAAAAGATAGAAAAACATTTTAAAAAAAGATTTTTTTTTTCGTACTGTCACCAGTCAGTGTCCCTGATCACCACCACATCAGTTATATGATGATGTTGCACTGCACTGGTGATAATTAGAGATGAGCGAATTATTCAAAAATTCGATTCGGCTGATTCGCCGAATTTGCGGAATAAATTTGATTCGATGCGAATTTATTCGCTGCGAATTTAACTTATTAAAAGGGTTTCTAGGCTTCAGAGAGCCTTTATATTAGTGCAGAACACTGTACCTTTAATTTAAATGCCCTTGGAGTCTGCTGGGGAAGAGAAATAATACTGACAGTCAGTATGACATGCAGATGAGTGCCGTCGATCTTAGAATCACCGCACACTTCACTCATTTGGGCAGTCACGGGGCCAAAACCAGAGTGTGGAGCCACAGTGTGGCGGTGGAGGCAGCAGCAATGGGAGGCCATACAGCACCCTATGACAAAATGGAACCCACCAGCAGTGTGAGGAGACCTGAAAGTGGCACATGGCAGAGTGTGGCGATGGAGACAGCAGCAATGGGAGGCCGTACAGGGACCCATGACACACTCTGGACCTGGCAGCAGCATGAGGAGGCAGTACAGGGGCCCATGGCAGAGTGGCGAAGCGTAAGCAGCTTAAATTGAAGGCCATACAGAGGCCTATGTTAAAAAGTCCCCCCAGCAGCAGTGTGGGGAGACGACTATCAAGAGTCCAATGGCAGAGTGGCGGAGCAGAAGCAGCTTCAATTGAAGAAGAAGAGGATGAAGAAGAAGAAGAAGAAGAGGATGAGGATGAAGAAAAAGAAGAAGAAGATGAGGATGATGAAGAAGAAGAAGAGGATGAGGATGAAGAAGAAGAAGAAGAAGAAGAAGAAGAAGAAGAGGATGAGGATGAGGAAGAAGAAGAAGAGGATGAGGATGAAGAAGAAGAAGAGGATGAGGATGAAGAAGAGGAAGAGGAAGAAGAAGATGAGGATGAAGAAGAAGAAGAAGAAGAAGAAGAGGATGAGGATGAAGAAGAAGAAGAAGAAGAGGATGAGGAAGCAGAAGAAGAAGAAGAAGAGAATGAGGATGAAGAAGAAGAAGAAGAAGAAGAAGAAGAGGATGAGGAAGAAGAAGAAGAAGAGGATGAGGAAGAAGAAGAAGAAGAAGAGGATGAGGATGAAGAAGAAGAAGAGGATGAGGATGAAGAAGAAGATGAGGACGAAGAAGAAGAAAAAGAAGAAGAGGATGAGGATGAGGATGAAGAAGAAGAAGAAGAAGAAGAAGAAGAAGAGGATGAGGATGAGGAAGAAGAAGTGGATGATGATGAGGAAGAAGAAGAAGAAGAAGAGGATGAGGATGAAGAAGAAGAAGAAGAAGAAGAAGAGGATGAGGATGAAGAAGAAGAAGATGAGGAGGATGAAGAAGAAGAAGAAGAGGATGAGGATGAAGAAGAAGAAGAAGAGGATGAGGATGAGGAAGAAGAAGAAGAAGAAGAAGAAGAAGAAGAGGATGAGGATGAAGAAGAGGATGAGGATGAAGAAGAAGAGGATGAGGATGAAGAAGAGGATGAGGATGAAGAAGAAGAAGAGGATGATGGTGAGGAAGAAGAAGAAGAGGATGAGGATGAAGAAGAAGAAGAAGAAGAAGAAGAAGAAGAAGAAGAGGATGAGGAAGCAGAAGAAGAAGAAGAAGAAGAGAATGAGGATGAAGAAGAAGAAGAAGAAGAGGATGAGGAAGAAGAAGAAGAAGAAGAAGAGGATGAGGATGAAGAAGAAGAAGAGGAAGAAGAGGATGAGGAAGAAGAAGAAGAAGAGGATGAGGATGAGGAAGAAGAAGAGGATGAGGATGAAGAAGAAGAAGAAGAAGAAGAAGAGGATGAGGATGAAGAAGAAGAAGAAGATGAGGATGAAGAAGAAGAAGAAGAAGATGAGGATGAAGAAGAAGAAGAAGAGGAGGATGAGGATGAGGATGAAGAAGAAGAAGAAGAAGAAGAAGAAGAAGAGGATGAGGAAGAAGAAGAAGAGGATGAGGATGAGGAAGAAGAAGAGGATGAGGATGAAGAAGAAGAAGAAGAAGAAGAGGATGAGGATGAAGAAGAAGAAGATGAGGATGAAGAAGAAGAAGAAGAAGAGGATGAGGATGAAGAAGAAGAAGAAGAAGAAGGATGAAAATAAGAAGAATTCCAGTACAGCAAAAAGTGTATCTGCAGAGAGCTCCGCTATTTCTGACAGTTCTCTGACAGTTCCTTCACATTTACAGCGGTTGAAACATTGTATCTATTTGTTTCCGAATAAAAACATCTGTATCCTAAATGGAAACAAATAGATACAATGTTTCAACCGCTGTAAATGTGAAGGAACTGTCAGAGAACTGTCAGAAATAGCGGAGCTCTCTGCAGGGACACTTTTTGCCGGCTGTAGAAGGGATGAAAATCGGCCGATTGGGGAAAATTCGATTCCTGCATCCGAAGTTTGCTAATTTTCGGATTCGGCGCGAATCAAATTTTTCCTAATATTCGAAACGAATTCCACTTCGCCAAGTTTGATTCGCTCATCTCTAGTGATAATATGTAAAAATATTGCAATTTTTTTTTTTCATTTTTTCATTTTCCAAAAATTGTGACAAAATATTATGACTTCAAAAAACTTGCCATGCTGCTTAATAAATACCTTGGACTGTCTACTTTCCAAAAAGGGGGACTTTGGGATATCTGAACTGTCCTGTAATTTTTGGCCTCAAGAAATTAAAGTCATCAGTACATCAGGATTGATTGATTTTCAGATATATACCATAGTTTGTGGACTCTTTAACTTTCCTACAGACTAAATAATAAACATTGATTTGGGTTGTTTTCACCAAAGAAATGTAGCAGAATACAGTTTGACCTAAATTTATGAAGAACAATTATTTATTTGCAAAATTTTATAACAGAAATAAAGAAAAACACATTTTTTTCAAATTTTTCAGTCTTTTTTAATTTATTTATCCAAAAATAAAAAACCCAGCGGTGATTAAATACCACCAAAAGAAATCTCTATTTGTGTAAAAAAATGCGAACAATTTTGTTTGTGTACAGTGTTGCATGACTGCATAATTGTCATTCAAAGTGCGACAATGCTGAAAGCTGAAAATTGGCCTGTGCAGGAAGGGGGTGAAAGTGCCCAGTATTGAAGTGGTTAAAGTATATGTAAGCCCTCATCTTGTACAACAACATATTCAGTTTAAAATAGAAATGAAAGGCAAAACATTTGTGTATAGATATAAAAAAGATTATAAACACTTTCCCCCCTCTTTTTGTATAAGTAATTGCATACCCTCTCTTCTCAGCTTCATAAGATCTAATAGAGAAGAAACAGCAATGCACTGATCTGCCCAGGGAATGGCTGTGATAGATGGGGGGTAGGGGGTACCAGGACAAGTCTGATTATTGAAGAAGAGCAGGCTGAGCTAGAGAACTGACCACACTTTGCTTTCATGCCAAGTGTGATAAGTTTTTATTAGGAAAGCAGAGTGACTGGCAGGAACACCAGGTATTTATCACAAAGGAAGCAATAAAAGTGAGTAAAAACTGGTCAAGCAGCTTTTAGAAAATGTTGTAGTATAAGTATCCTTCCAAAAACTATGTATGGGGGAAAGTACTCCCACCATATACAGTATGAGTCATGTTACCAAGGCTCAAAAGCCCAGTCCCGAGCTACTAGCCAGGTATTAGGAGTTACTCGCCACCAGTTGCCCCGCCCAACCCCTATCCTGCCCCACACCTAATTCCGTCTCTAAACACGTCCTTGTAAATTATCTCATGAAATTAAATAGTAAAATTTTTTTTTGCAGAATAAAGTTACAAAAATAAATATTAATACCAACAACTATAACAATATTAACATAAAGCAACGTAAACATATGAGTAAAAAAAAGTGCTTTACATCACTTCCCCCCCCCTACAGCCACGTCGTCTACCCCCCTTCACACCCCCTCCACAACCACATCCTCTACCCCCTTCACACACTCCACCCTCCACGGTCATGTTCTTTACCCTCAGGACTGGACACTGGGCCAGAGCTCCCCCCCCCACTGATGCACAACAGCCATGTTACTGGGACCATCAGGTCCGAGGGGGAGAGTGGCACAGAGGGGACACAACCCTCCTTTCCCCAACATTGGTGGGTCCCCAAACACGTTATGTCCATGCTTTCCAGCTCCTGTAGAATCCTCTAGCACTCGGTGATGCTCTCCAGGCTCTCACCCTCCACCATCTTACTGGGATCCAGGCAGCCATGGCAGGGGACAGGTGGCTGGAAAGGCAGAGCAAGGCCAGTACAGGATAATGGAAGGTGACATCTTGCTACTCCCAGTACAGAAAACACATGTGATAGACAGGGGAGGAGGGGAGAGGTGACTCACACGTTCTTGCACATCCTGCTCCCATGCCACCTTTCTCACCCTTCTTCTTCTCCTAACCGCTGGGGACATCTCCCCGAACCCTGGTCCCTCATCACCTCACTCACCCACTAGGCACCCTCCTACTTCCACAAACTGCCGCAACCCCCTCAACCTAATACCTGTCCTCCTGCTCCCCACAACCACCCCTCCATTCTCATGTGCACTCCTGAACGCCCAATCGGTTTGCAACAAGCTCACCACCATCCATGACCTCTTTATCTCCCGCTCCCTCAACCTCCTAGCGGTCACCGAAACCTGGATCCAAGCCACTGACGATACCTCCCCTGCGGCACTCTCCTATGGAGGTCTCGTCTGGACCCATTCACCCAGACCGAGCGGTCGTAGAGGTGGTGGGGTCGGCATGCTCTTGTCACCGCTGAGCACCTTCCAGGTCCTACAAAACCCCCCCTTTCTAGCCTTCTCCTCCTTTGAGGCCCACTGCATCTGGCTAATCTCCCCTACCCCTCTGAGGATTTCAGTAATCTATCTGGACCCGTATCCCGCTTCCTTGACAATTTCTCCGCCTGGTTACCTTTCTTCCTCTCCTCAGAGCTACCCACCATCATCCTTGGCGAGTTCAATATCCCTATCAACGTCAATAACCCAGCCACATCCCAATTCCTCCACCTAACCTCTTCTTTTGCACTCACACAGTGTACACAGTCCTCCACCCACTCCGACAGGAACACCCTGGACCTTGTTTTCTCTCATCTCTGCACCCCCCACAACCTCACAAACACCCCTTTCCCTCTCTCTGACCACAACCTCATTACTTTCTCCATCTCCCCATCCTCAAACACCTCCCCCCACAAACGTCATACCTTCACCAGCCGTAACCTCCGCAACCTGAACCCTGCCCCTCTCCACTCTACAGCTGGCCGACTTTACGACAGTATCCTTCCACTGTCCTGCCCTGACCAGGCCACTACTGCTTATAACAACTCGCTGTCAGCCACCCTAGACTCCTTAGCACCCCTAACCACACGTAGCATTAGACCCCGACCGCTTCAACCCTGGCAGAATGACCACACCAAGAATCTTAAACAACGCAGTTGTCCGCTGGAGCAATTATGGCTCAAAACCAGATCCCAACCAGCGTTCACCCTATACAAATCTGCCTTCCTCACCTACACCTCCTCCCTCCACACTGCCAAACAAGCCTACTTCATAACCCTCATCAATACCCTCTCATCCAGTCCTCTCCAGCTCTTCTCCACTTTTAACTCCCTACTCTCTCCCCCCCCACCTCCACCCTGTACATCACTCACCACCCACGAGATTGCTAACTACTTCCAAAACAAGATCGACGCAATCCGTAGGGACATTGCTAATGTTCAGACTTCCACCCCACCTAGCCTCCCTCCCATGATAACCCCCTCAACACTCCCCTCCTCTGACCTTGCAACTGCCCAGACCCCCACCACACCTAACATCCCGCACACTAAAAATCCCCCAACACTCCACTCCTTCGACCTTGCTACCACTGAAGAGGTAGCTAAGGTCTTCTCCGAAGCCCACCTCACCACCTGCCCCCTTGACCCTGTCCCCACACAACTCCTACGATCACCCTCCTGCTCCATCTTACGCTCCCTCACCCACATCTTCAATCTCTCCCTCTCTACTGGCGCATTCCCCTCCCCCATAAAGCTCGCGCACATCACCCCCATACTCAAAAAACCCTCCCTGGATCCCACCAACCTGAACAACCTTAGACCCATTTCCCTGCTGCCATTTACATCCAAACTTCTCGAGCGCTTAGACTATAATCGCCTAAGCTCCCACCTCAACGACAACAACCTCCTTGATCCCCTACAGTCTGGCTTCTGTCCCCTACACTCCACCGAAACCGCCCTACTCAAACTCACCAACGACCTGCTAACCGCCAAAGCTAATGGCCACAACTCAGTCCTCCTACTCCTTCACCTCTCCGCGGCCTTCAACACAGTCGACCACCCCCTCCTCCTTAAAAAACTATACTCCCTTGGCATCAGAGGCTCTCCTCCTATCTATCCCAGTGCTCCTTCAGTGTTACCTATAATGCTGCCACCTCCCCCTCTCTCCCCCTCTCTGTTGGGGTCTCCCAAGGCTTTGTCCTCAGGCCCCTTCTCTTCTCCATCTACACCTCCTCCCTTGGTCAACTGATACACTCCCAGGGCTTCAACTACAACCTCTGCGCTGATGACACGCAAATCTACCTCTCTACCCCTTCAGTCTCCACCCGTATCACCTGCCTACTGAACGACATATCAGACTGGATGTCACACCACTTCCTCAAATTAAACTTTTCCAAAACCGAGCTCCTTGTTTTCCCCCCAGCCCGCGCTCCCCCCCCCAACCTCTCCATCACGACCAATAACGCCACCATCAGCCCCACCCTGCAAGCCAAAGTTCTAGGTGTCACTCTAGACTCCAATCTATCCTTCCAGCCCCATGTCCAATCACTGGCAGATTCATGCAGGCTCCACCTCCGCAACATCTCTAAAATACGTTCGTTCTTAACCCCAGACACTATTAAACAACTCATTCACTCCCTTATTATCTCACGACTCGACTACTGCAACTCCCTCCTCACTGGCTTACCTAACCACAGCCTATCCCCGCTTCAGTCTATCCTGAACTCAGCGGCCAGACTCATCCACCTTACCAACTGCTCCATATCCGCCACCCCCCTCTGTCATTCCCTCCACTGGCTTCCAATTTCCCAACGCATAAAATGCAAACTACTAACATTGACGTACAAAGCTATTCATAATACTGCCCCAAACTACCTCACCGACCTGATATCCAAATACCACCCAACAAGTACTCTTCGCTCCTTACAAGACCTCCTACTCTCCAGTTCCCTGGTCTCCTCCTCCCATGCCGGACTCCAGGACTTCTCCAGGACTTCCCCCATCCTCTGGAACTCACTACCCCAATCCATCAGACTGTTACCTACCCTCCTCACCTTTAGGGCAGGGCCCTTGAACCCCTCGTGTATTGTATTGTTACTGTATTGTCTCATGTACTGTCTCCCAATATAGTGTACAGCGCTGAGCAAACTTTTTGGAGCTATATTAATACTGTATAATAATAATAATACTGGAAGCCGACATCTCGCTACTCCCAGTGCAGACAACACATATGTGATAGACAGGGGAGGAGGGGAGGTCGTATAGTGGCAGGTTTACAGAGAACACATGCGGCACCTGGGACACATTCTTCCACATGTTATTTCCACTCACCAAATGCAAGAAGGCGAGTGGAAATTTTGAAGCCTGATGTTACCATTAGTGCCCTGAAATAATCAACAGATATTTACCAAAGACAGATAAAAGCAATGAAGGATGTCTAACGATCTATATCAGCAAGTGAGTACTTCTATTTGGCTTTACTGACTATAGATAGCTTATATAAAAACATATATGCCTTCTCTCACTACTCAGGGCCAATAATATCATTAATAGTTTTGTCAAGTAGTTCAGTCTGGACACCCAACAGTCTATGAAGGCTTCACTAAGAGTGTTCTCATCGGCGCTGGACCCCATGTTGTCAGAAATCTTGTGGTAAGGCACTTCTTACCTCTGGCCTTGCCACTGTGATTAAAAAAACTCTGAAAAGCTGTGCTGAGGCAGCCACCACCACCTCTACTCCTCTAGTCATGGATCAAAGGACTGGGGGCAAGTTGGTCACTGGGGTTCCTGCCACTATTAAAAAATGTGTCCAGGAAGTTTTTACACAGCACCCTCTCAGAGTGCTACATTTTGGGCTCCCTCTGGCACAGTGGCAGGAGTTTAGCCATTTTACCTGTGTATCAGGGATCTACAGGGAGGCCACCCAATATTATTCATTCTCTTTGACTAATCAAACTCTGGGATCCTTGTGTAGACTTTTGAGCATAAAAGATCCAATTATCCTGCAGCAGAGGATCCCAAGTCCACAGTGTCACTGATCACAACATTGTCCTGTATAATCTTACCCCACCCAAGTAAAATGCCTGAGGTTTGGGAGGGGTCCTTATGCTCCATGCTCCATGCTGCCAGCACCTCATTCCTCCCTCTTGATCATATTCCTCTTCAACCTCACACTGCTTTATAGGGATGGAGGCAGCAGGCAAAGATTCCTACTGTCTCTGAGACAGCTTCCCAGAAAAAAAAAGGGGTTTGATTATTGACAGTAAGATTTCTTCCTCATCTGGGATGGCATATTTATTTTCAATGCCTTGCAGGGTGCATAAACCCAAACATTTACACTAAAATTGTGTTCTACATCTTCCTGTACTGTCCTTTCCTGTGTGTCCCTAGCAGCTCTACTTTAGTCATTGTAGTGGAACTGTAATGCAGAACCCCTGCACAGTGCACATAAGTTTTAAAAACAGTATCCACAGGATGGGCACACTACAGGGAGAGAAAGGGTAGTAAAAGTAAAATCTATTATGTTTAAAGGTTTAACTTGGGTTTTACATACCAGTGGTGTTTGATTTGAAGCACATTTTCTACAGTTTGAATTTAAGCTAATCATATTGTTTATTCAGGAAAAAGTAATTTTATGCCTATTCATATTGTTGGATTCAATCAAAGATTTTCATGTTACTGCAATGGTTGCAAATTTTAAAGGGAGTCCTACTAGATGAAATGCTCTAAATGTTAATATATACGGTCAGTTATATCTGACACTCAGCAGTCCTTTGGCCACCACATTTGATTGAGTTTTCATAAACCTTTCTTGGTGAACCATTATGAAATAGGTTCTCATGTTTTTCCTCAATCCTCCTGGATTGCTTGGGTTTGGGACTGAGTATGGTGTATGAGCATGCTGACACACATGCATGGGCAATTTGTATGCACATATTGGGGCCAATGTAGGCATGAGCCAGTTAGTCTGCCAGAATGTCTCTAGAGTATGGGAGGAGATCAGAGTACACAGAAGAAACTCACATTCAGTAGTTCAATCTCATACTTCTAAGAATAGTGTAGAGTAGTGTTCAGGTGTTAGATGGATAATGTACCTGTAAGAATATATTACTTATTAATGTAGAAAGCTGAGTTTTCCTTTACTGTTTGGCCAGGGCACTAGTGATCATTAATTTGCCTGTTTTGAAATCTATAATGGGCTATAACAGCACTGTTGTTAATTCTGAAATGTCTGACCAACAATTTGAGTAACACCTGCCTTGACATCAGCCATAAGTATATAGAAGGAGGAGACAAACACTCCTGACAGCAGCAAAATATTTAGCTATCAGGAACCATAAACCAGATGGAGACAGAAAGTGCACTTAAAACCACACCTTTAATGAAGTAGCAAAAATAACACAGCTCAGGAATGTAGTCAAAAACAGAAGCCAGAGTTTGGATGCCAGAATGGTAATCAGATGAGACGAGGTCAGGAAACAAGAAGTCAGCATAGTCAGGAGCAAAAATCAGGAACAGGAATCGGAAGAAAAGTCAGCCAGATCAAGTCATACACAGGAACACAGGCAGGAACACACTGGAGTCCATAAACCATGCAAGGGCAAGGAGGAAATGAGCTAAACTGCTAAAATAGCAAAAAGGGCTGGCTGTAGGCTGGAATAATGAGGCAGGTAAAGGTATCCAGGTAAGTCACTGTGGAGACGAGTGGCTGGTAATTAACCGATAGCTGAGCAGCTGAAAGAAATGAGCTGCTCGTTAAGTAGCAGGAGCCCAACCCTGACAGTACCCCTTCCTTAATGACCCATCCCCCTCGAGGGTGCACCAGGCTTGAAAGGAAAATGTATATGGAAAGCACGGAGGAGGGCAGAAGCATGTAACACCGAGGATGAGATACAAGAGCGTTCCTCTGGACCTTAATCCCGCCAGTGAACTCGATATTTTATGCATCCACAAAATCTACAGGAGTCAATGGTAGATTGTATTTTATACTCCTCATGGTTGTCAACCTGAACTGAGTGAGGGCCTGGTACCTAGGTGGTATAGTGGTTGCACAGCAAAGGTTTTAATAAGGAAACATGGAATACCTTGGAAATATGCATGTTGAAATGAAGATCTAATGCATATGGCAATTTTACCCTATGGAGTATGGGGAAAGGTCTGATATACTAAGGAGTCAGTTTTATTGAGGGAACACGGAGTTCAAAGTTATGGGAAGACAGCCAGACCCTCTCCCCAACTTGATAGGAGGGTGCAGGTAGGTGTCGGTGGTCAGCAAGGAGTTCTTACCTCTCTCTAGAGAATTGCATGCATTCCTGGATCTGCACCTAAGTGGAATGGAGTTCCCGAAGATGTTCCCCTAAGTTAGGAATTCCCTGCGGAATGAATGTATCAGACAACATGGATGGCTGGAAGCCATAGTTTGCCTTAAACGGAGATAATCAGGAAGAGGCATTGATGGCGTTATCGTGCGCAAACTCCACCCAAAGTAACAGGTCTGACCAGTTGTTGTGGTGGTCTGAAATATAGCAACATAGGAGCTGTTCCAAGGCTTGACTGGCCTATTCTGCGGCCCCATTGGACTATAGGCAATATGTCAAGGAGAAGGAAAGTTGAATTCCCAATTGTGCACAAAAGGCTCACCAAAACCTGGAAAAAAACTGGCTACCCCTGTCCTGTCCGATATGATAACTTTAGTTAACCAGAAGCAGAGGCTTATCTTTACGGATAGCTGAGGATGCAAAGATGCCACTTAAGGTCTATCCCCTACAGGACCTCAGGTGAAGGTGTTTCATGGACAGGTTGGACAAGACTTTAATAAGTGACCTGCTTGGTCACAGTAAAGGGACAATCTCTATTTTATCCTAAAGGCCCTCTCTTCGTCAGAGAGACACATGAAGCCCAGCTGCATAGGCTCTACTTAACTGAAAGACTCGAGCCCAGGAGGCATGAGAAGTGAGGGAGGCATGGGTGGCAATGCAAAGCTCAGAGCCAAATGTACAGCAGGCTTCCACAAGCGTTTCTTAAAGGAAGGTCCCACTTGGAGTCTGGTATCAATGAGAATGGCAAACAAGATCAAATCCTTAAGATTCTTAGATATATCTCGAGCTGTAATTTCATCTTTAATGTTATCAGAGAGGCCATGGGAAAAAGCAGCAACGATAGCCTCACTGTTCCAAGCAACCTCTGCTGCCAGAGTTCAGAATTCAATAGAGTAGTCAGCAACAGTTTAATGGACATGAGGCACTTGGCAGCAGAGGTGGAGTGAGTGAGAATATCAAATGCCCTTTTAAAGGAGGTCACAAACTCAGGGTGATTCTGGACAAAGAGTTTTTGTGTCTCCCATAGAGGGTTTGCCCAGGCCAAGACTTTGTCAGAAAGTTAAGAAATAATGAAGCCTACTTTGCCTGAGGCAGCATCTCAAAATATATTCCAACCTGGTTGAGAAACCCTCTGCAGTGAGTTGGATCACCTCCAAACCACTGAGGAAGAGGAACAGAAACAGCCATACCTTTTACAGTGGTAGTATCAGAGGTGGCTGCCTGAACTGAGATAGGAGCAGCAGCAGGGATGGCTTGCAACACTGGTTGTACCGGAGCAGCCAGGGTAAGAGTATCCAGATGAGCAGTTCATATCACAAGTGTTTGTATTGCTATGGCAAGCTGATCCAAGCAGTGGTCCTGCTCAACCAATCTTGAAAAAATATTACAACTAGGTGGGTTGCCTGCATCTTCTGAATTCATGGCCCTTGAATAATGTCAGGAACCATAAACCAGGCAGAGACAGAAAGTGCAGTTAAAATCACACATTTAATGAAATAGCAAAAATACACAATTCAGGGATGTAGTCAAAAACAGAATCCAGGGTTTGAATGCCAGAGTGGGTAATCAGACAAGCCAGGGTCAGGAAACTAGAAGTCAGCATAGTAAGGAGCAAAAATCAGGAACAGGAATTGGAAGAAAAATCAGCCAGAATGAGTTCTGCACAGGAACACAGGCAGGAACACACTGGAGATTATAGACCAAGCAAGGACAAGGAGGAAATTAGTTAAGCTGCTAAAATAGCAAAAAAAAGCTGACTATAGGCTGGACTAATGAGGCAGGTAATGGTATCCAGGTAAGTCACTGTGGAGACGAGTGGCTGGTAATTAACCCACAACTGAGCAGCTGCTGACCACTGAAAGAAAAGAGCTGCTCGTTAAGTAGCAGGAGCCCAGCCCTGACAATAGCTGTATAAGGACTTTGCCATTTATCAGCAGCTGAACTGTTTGTGCAAGCTCCATGTGCTACAATGGCCAATTACCTGAACTGTTCCATCTGCTGTGATGGTCAAGTACATGAACTGTCTGTACAAGTAAGCAAAAGTTCCATTTGCCATGATGGTCAAGCACTTGCATATCTATGACCTGTGAACTTCAGTAGTCCAGAGGATATAATTGACTTTGTATGAGTTCATTGCTGTGCTTCAGCTGATCACCAGATGTCTTATCTGCTGTCCATCACCAGATATGGAGGACTTTGACAAGCTTCTATGATTCTGAACTTTTGAAAAGGAAAGCTTAGTGTTCTTTTGTTAGCCCAGCATGTAGGTAGATACACATTAGATCCCCTGTTTCCCATTTGAGATTCATTTAACCAGGGGTGAATCAAACAGTATATCCCCAGCAAGCGTGCCAGATATGGGGTCAAGATGTATAAGACCTGTGAGAGGGCAACAGGCTATACATGTAAGTTTCGGATTTACAAGGGAAAAGATCACATGGAGCCCCCCGGATGCCCAGACTACATGGGGAGCAGTGGCAAGATAGTTTGGGACTTGGTGTCATCCTTTTTCCATATGGGGTACCACTTATACGTGGACAATTTTTTTTCAAGCGTGCCACTATTTAGACATTTGTTCAATCTGGGAATTTGCGCATGTGGCACTGTGCGATCTAATTGCCGGGGCTTCCCCCAACGGCTTGTAAATACCCATCTTAGAAAGGGGGAAAAGTCTGCTTGAGAAATGAAGAATTGCTCGCAGTGAAGTGGAAGGACAAACGGGATGTTTACCTCCTCTCTTCCATTCAAGCAGATATATCCATCCAAATTGCCATGGCAACTGGTGTTGTTGAGAAGCCCCTCTGTGTCCACGATTATAACCTTAACATGGGAGGGGTGGACTACAACCACCAGATGATGAAGCCGTACTTAGTTTCCCGAAAAGCCAGACGCTGATACAAAAAAGTGTCTGTTTATTTATTTCAATTGGCTTTATATAACTCTTTTGTTCACTACAAAGCAACTGGACATAGTGAATCCTACCTAAAATTCCAGTTAGAGATCATCAGGGCCCTTTTGTATCCAGAAGGTACTGCGCCCCAAACCCCCATCCCAGATGCAGTTAGCCAGCTGCATGAGAGGCATTTTCTCGATACCATTCCTGGTACCCCAACCCAAAGAAGACCCCAAAAAAGATGTCGTGTCTGTAGCAGACATGGAATTAGGCGTACCAGCCGCTTTTGTTGTCCCTCCTGACCTAACCAACCTGGCCTCTGCGTCAAGACCTGCTTCCGCCTCTACCATACACTAGTGGAGTATTAGTATAGGGTACAGCTCAGGCACATTTACACAGGGTCTCGAAAGATGTTAGGTAGTCAGGAAACTGGCTATCACATTTGGTAAGACACTACCATCTGTTTTAAAAATGTTTTAAAGTTTGAAAAAAAAAAGTTAAAAAAAAAAAATTAAAAGTACAAATCCCCCCAAAAAATTAAAAAATTTAAAAACCAAAAATAGTTATAGTTTTTTTTGTTGTTGTCATTTTTGTGATTGTTCTACTTTTACTGTTTTATTGTTTCTGTTTTATTATTAACCATTTCTGTTTGCAGGAATGCTTTCAGCTGCAGCACTGACCTGTTTATTCTGACAGCAATAGGAACTTGCTTTCAGAATATACATAAATCAGTGTGGGCAGTGCTGTTGGATGAGATTTTTCATCCGCAGTTAAAAAAAGCATATGCCGAAGCATGGGGGCCTGGGGTGGCCAGTCAGTGGATGACCCCTATGCTTCGGCATATATATTTTAAATTTGTTGGCACATTTCATGTGTACCCACCATTAGAAGTGGGTGGATGAAGGGAGGTTTTCTAATGGTGGGCATACCACCACACACTTTTCCTTGCAGAGATATTTCAATTATAAAGTTGTTTTATTAAGTTAATGTTTTATTGTTAACCATTGTTGATTTCTTTGCAGGAATGTCAAACTGCAGCACCGACTTGTTTATTCTGACAGCAACAGGATCCTGCTTTCAGAATAGACATAAGTAGGTGTGTGCAGTGCTGTCGGATGAGATTTTTCATCCGCAGTTAAAAAAAAAGAGCATATATGCCAAAGCATGGGAGCCCGGGGTGGCCAGTCAGTGGATGGCCCCTATGCTTCAGCATATATATTTTGTATTTTTTGTCACATTTCATGTGTGCCCACCATTAGAAGTGGGTGGATGCAGAGAGGTATTCTAATGGTGGGCATACCACACACTTTTTCTGGCAGAGATTTCTTCTCTTTTTTTTCATTCAGCCCACAGGCTGCATAAAGAAAAAAAGAACATAGCATATACACCCAACAAGGACCAGTGACGTACTGGTACATCACTGGACTTTGAATGGTTATACCAGGGTGATGCCTGTAGCTGCAGGCATCATCCTGGTATCATTTTTTTCAGCCGGCGATGGGCTTTCATGTAAAAGCATTCCTAGTGGCTAATTAGCTGCAGGATTGCTTTTGCAAGCAGCGGGAAAAAATGCCCCCCTCCCCGAGATAGCATAAAAAAGTGATAAAAAAAAATTAAATCAAAGGGACAGTGTAAAAATATTTAAATAAATCAGAAAAAAAGTACCCTTGCCCACCCGCACATGCACGTACCTGCGGTCGTGAGCTTTGACCCTGTGCCAGTATGGAAACAGCGATTGCACCATGCATGTGAGGTATCTCCACGAACGTCAGATCAAGGGCAGTAATTATAGCTCTAGACCTCCTCTGTAAATCTAAAATGGTAGCTTGTAAAGGCTTTTAAAGCGTTGCCTATAGATATTAAAAATGTATGCAGTTTCTTGCCATTGCACAGGGCATGCTCAATTTTAAAGCAGGTCATATTTGGTATCTATTTACTCAGCATAGCATCATCTTTTATATCATACCAAATAATTGGCCAATATATTGTGTTTTTGTGCATTAAAATTAAAAAAGTGTATATTTTTCAAAAAAATTGCATTTGAAAAAATGCCGTGTAAGTACTATGTGAGATAAAAATTTGCAGCACCCACCATTTTATTTACTAGATTGTCTGCTCTAAAAAAATATATAATGTTTGGGGGTTCACTTTAATTTCCTAGCAAAAATACTGATTTTTTTAATGTGAACAAAAAGTGTCAGAAAAGGCTTGGTCTTCAGGTGGTTAGAAGAGTGAGTGATGTGTGGCATAAACTTCTAATGCTGGGCATAAAATGCCCCCACCCCCCAAAATGACCCCTTTTTGGAAAGTAGACACCCCAAACTATTTGCTGAGAGGCATGTTGAATCAATAGAAGAATTTATTTTTTTACCACAAGTTTTTGGTAAAATGACAAAAAAAAAAATTACACAAAATTGTCATTTAAATAATTTATTGCTCACACATGCCATATGTATATGTGGAATTACTCCCCAAAATACATTCTGCTACTTCTCCCGAGTATGGGCGTACCACATGTGAGAGACATTTTGGCAGTCTAGCCAAGTACAGGACCCCAAAATCGAATAAGCACCTTAAGGCTTTTAAAGGGCTTTATTTCCTCATTACACTTCCTGACTACCTATCACAGTTTCGGAGGCCCTGGAATGCCAGAATAGCACCAAACCCCCCCAAATGACCAATTTTTGGAAAGTAGACACCCCAAGGAATTTGATAAGAAGCATGATGAGTATTTTTCAGATCTCATTTGTTGCCACAAGTTTTTGGAAAATGAAGAAAGAATACAAAAACATATTTTTGCTTTTCTTTTTTTATATTTCAAAACCTTGTGAGAAAAAATGAGATCTGCAAAATACTTACCATGCCTCTTTTTAAATTCCTTGGAGTGTCTACTTTCCAAAAAGGGGTCATTTGGGGGGGGGGGGGGGGGGTTAGTGCTATCCTGGCATGTCAGGGCCTTCAAAACTGTGATAGGTAGTGAGGAAGTGAAATGAAGAAGTTACGCACCTTCAGGCTTTCAAAGTGGTCATTGGATTTCAGGCTCCTGTATGTGGCTAGGATCTCAAAAAGTCTCACACGTGTGGTATCCTCATACTTGGTAGAAGTAGCAGAATGTATTTTGGGGTGTAATTCCACATATACCCATGGCTTGTGTGAGAAATAAATCATTTAAATGACAACTTTGTGTAAAAAAAAATGTTTTTGTCATTTTCCAGAAACTTGTGGGAAAAAAATAAATCTTCCATGGACACAATATACCTCTCAGCAGATAGCTCAGGGTGTCTACTTTCCAAAAAGGGGTCATTTGGGGGTGTTTGTTCTATCCTGGTATTTTAGCACCTCAAGAAATGTGATGGGCAGTCAGAAAGTAAAAGCTGTGTAAATTTCAAATTATCTATACCATAGTTTGTAGATGCTATAACTTTCACACAAAGCAATCAATATACACTTATTGGGATTTTTTTTACCAAAAACATGTAGCAGAATACATTTTGGCTTAAAGTTATGACTAACTTTGAGTTTACGATATATTTTTTATAGCCGAAAGTAGAAAATCTAATTTTTTTTCACAATTTTTGTGGTTTTTTTGTTTATAGCACAAAAAATAAAAAGTGCACAGGTGATAAAATACCACCAAAAGAAAGCTCTATTTGTGTGAAAAAAAGGACGTAAATTTTGTTTATGTACAGCATTGCATGACCGCGGAATTGTCAGTTAAACTAATGCAGCGCTGTATAGCAAAAAAAAGGCATAAATTACAGTATCTATACCAGGGGTGGGCAAACATTTTGACTTGAGGGCCGCAATGGGTTCATATATTGGACCCGGGGGCCGGACCAAGAGTAGATGAATTATGTGTATGTGTCATCCATAGTAAGTATAGTAATATTCCCCCATAGTAAGCATAGTAATTAATCCCCCATATAGTAATTCATCCCCCATACAGTAATTCATCCCCCATATAGTAATTCATCCCCCATAGTAATTCATCCCTCATATAGTAATTCATCCCCCATATAGTAATTCATCCCCCATATAGTAATTCATCCCCCATATAGTAATTCATCCCCCATAGTAATTCATCCCCCATATAGTAATTCATCCCCCATATAGTAATTCATCCCCCATATAGTAATTCATCCCTCATATAGTAATTCATCCCCCATAGTAATTCATCCCCCCTATAGTAATTCATCCCCCATATAGTAATTCATCCCCCATAGTAATTCATCCCCCATATAGCAATTCACCCCCCATATAGTAATTCATCCCCCATATAGCAATTCATCCCCCATATAGTAATTCATCCCCCATATAGTAATTCATCCCCCATTGTAATTCATCCCTCATATAGTAATTCATCCCCCATATAGTAATTCATCCCCCATATAGTAATTCATCCCCCATAGTAATTCATCCCCCCTATAGTAATTCATCCCCCATATAGTAATTCATCCCCCATAGTAATTCATCCCCCATATAGTAATTCATCCCCCATATTAATTCATCCCCCCTATAAGAATTCATCCCCCATAGTAATTCATCCCCCATATAGTAATTCATCCCCCATATAGTAATTCATCCCCCATATAGTAATTCATCCCCCATAGTAATTCATCCCTCATATAGTAATTCATCCCCCATATAGTAATTCATCCCCCATATAGTAATTCATCCCCCATAGTAATTCATCCCCCATATAGTAATTCATCCCCCATATAGTAATTCATCTCCCATAGTAATTCATCCCTCATATAGTAATTCATCCCCCATATAGTAATTCATCCCTCATATAGTAATTCATCCCCCATATAGTAATTCATCCCCCATATAGTAATTCATCCCCCATAGTAATTCATCCCCCATATAGTAATTCATCCCCCATATGGTAATTCATCCCCCATATAGTAATTCATCCCCCATAATAATTCATCCCCCATATTAATTCATCCCCCCTATAGTAATTCATCCCCCATAGTAATTCATCCCCCATATAGTAATTCATCCCCCATAGTAATTTATCCCCCATATAGCAATTCATCCCCCATATAGTAATTCATCCCCCATATAGTAATTCATCCCCCATATAGTAATTCATCCCCCATAGTAATTCATCCCCCATATAGTAATTCATCCCCCATAGTAATTCATCCCTCATATAGTAATTCATCCCCCATATAGTAATTCATCCCCCATAGTAATTCATCCCCCATATAGTAATTCATCCCTCATATAGTAATTCATCCCCCATAGTAATTTATCCCTCATATAGTAATTCATCCCCCATATAGTAATTCATCCCTCATATAGTAATTCATCCCTCATATAGTAATTCACCCCCCATATAGTAATTCATTCCCCATAGTAATTCATCCCCCATAGTAATTCATCCCCCATATAGTAATTCATCCCCAATAGTAATTCATTCCCCATATTAATTCATCCCCCCTATAGTAATTCATCCCCCATAGTAATTCATCCCCCATATAGTAATTCATCCCCCATCGTAATTCATCCCCCATATAGTAATTCATCCCCCATAGTAATTCATCCCCCATATAGTAATTCATCCCCGATATAGTAATTCATCCCCCATATAGTAATTCATCCCTCATATAGTAATTCATCCCTCATATAGTAATTCACCCCCCATATAGTAATTCATCCCCCATAGTAATTCATCCCCCTTAGTAATTCATCCCCCATAGTAATTCATCCCCCATATAGTAATTCATCCCCCATATAGTAATTCATCCCCCATAGTAATTCATTCCCCATATTAATTCATCCCCCCTATAGTAATTCATCCCCCATAGTAATTCATCCCCCATATAGTAATTCATCCCCCATATAGTAATTCATCCCCCATAGTAATTCATCCCCCATATAGTAATTCATCCCCCATAGTAATTCATCCCCCATATAGCAATTCATCCCCCATATAGTAATTCATCCCCCATATAGCAATTCATCCCCCATAAAGCAATTCATCCCCCATATAGTAATTCATCCCCCATATAGTAATTCATCCCCCATATAGTAATTCATCCCCCATAGTAATTCATCCCTCATATAGTAATTCATCCCCCATATAGTAATTCATCCCCCATATAGTAATTCATCCCCCATAGTAATTCATCCCCCCTATAGTAATTCATCCCCCATATAGTAATTCATCCCCCATATAGTAATTTATCCCCCATAGTAATTCATCCCCCATATAGTAATTCATCCCCCATATTAATTCATCCCCCCTATAGTAATTCATCCCCCATAGTAATTCATCCCCCATATAGTAATTCATCCCCATATAGTAATTCATCCCCCATAGTAATTCATCCCCCATATAGTAATTCATCCCCATATAGTAATTCATCCCCCATAGTAATTCATCCCTGATATAGTAATTCATCCCCCATATAGTAATTCATCCCCCATAGTAATTCATCCCCCATATAGTAATTCATCCCCCATATAGTAATTCATCTCCCATAGTAATTCATCCCTCATAGTAATTCATCCCCCATATAGTAATTCATCCCCCATATAGTAATTCATCCCCCATAGTAATTCATCCCCCATATAGTAATTCATCCCCCATATAGTAATTCATCCCCCATAGTAATTCATCCCCCATAGTAATTCATCCCCCATATTAATTCATCCCCCCTATAGTAATTCATCCCCCATAGTAATTCATCCCTCATATAGTAATTCACCCCCCATATAGTAATTCATCCCCCATATAGTAATTCATCCCTCATATAGTAATTCACCCCCCATATAGTAATTCATCCCCCATAGTAATTCATCCCCCATAGTAATTCATCCCCCATATAGTAATTCATCCTCCATATAGTAATTCATCCCCCATAGTAATTCATTCCCCATATTAATTCATCCCCCCTATAGTAATTCATCCCCCATAGTAATTCATCCCCCATATAGTAATTCATCCCCCATATAGTAATTCATCCCCCATAGTAATTCATCCCCCATATAGTAATTCATCCCCCATATAGTAATTCATCCCCCATAGTAATTCATCCCCCATAGTAATTCATCCCCCATATTAATTCATCCCCCATATAGTAATTCATCTCCCATATAGTAATTCATCCCCCATAGTAATTCATCCCCCATATAGTAATTCATCCCCCATATAGTAATTCATCCCCCATAGTAATTCATCCCTCATATAGTAATTCATCCCCCATATAGTAATTCATCCCCCATAGTAATTCATCCCCCATATAGTAATTCATCCCTCATATAGTAATTCATCCCCCATAGTAATTTATCCCTCATATAGTAATTCATCCCCCATATAGTAATTCATCCCTCATATAGTAATTCATCCCTCATATAGTAATTCACCCCCCATATAGTAATTCATTCCCCATAGTAATTCATCCCCCATAGTAATTCATCCCCCATATAGTAATTCATCCCCAATAGTAATTCATTCCCCATATTAATTCATCCCCCCTATAGTAATTCATCCCCCATAGTAATTCATCCCCCATATAGTAATTCATCCCCCATCGTAATTCATCCCCCATATAGTAATTCATCCCCCATAGTAATTCATTCCCCATATAGTAATTCATCCCCGATATAGTAATTCATCCCCCATATAGTAATTCATCCCTCATATAGTAATTCATCCCTCATATAGTAATTCACCCCCCATATAGTAATTCATCCCCCATAGTAATTCATCCCCCTTAGTAATTCATCCCCCATAGTAATTCATCCCCCATATAGTAATTCATCCCCCATATAGTAATTCATCCCCCATAGTAATTCATTCCCCATATTAATTCATCCCCCCTATAGTAATTCATCCCCCATAGTAATTCATCCCCCATATAGTAATTCATCCCCCATATAGTAATTCATCCCCCATAGTAATTCATCCCCCATATAGTAATTCATCCCCCATAGTAATTCATCCCCCATATAGCAATTCATCCCCCATATAGTAATTCATCCCCCATATAGCAATTCATCCCCCATAAAGCAATTCATCCCCCATATAGTAATTCATCCCCCATATAGTAATTCATCCCCCATATAGTAATTCATCCCCCATAGTAATTCATCCCTCATATAGTAATTCATCCCCCATATAGTAATTCATCCCCCATATAGTAATTCATCCCCCATAGTAATTCATCCCCCCTATAGTAATTCATCCCCCATATAGTAATTCATCCCCCATATAGTAATTTATCCCCCATAGTAATTCATCCCCCATATAGTAATTCATCCCCCATATTAATTCATCCCCCCTATAGTAATTCATCCCCCATAGTAATTCATCCCCCATATAGTAATTCATCCCCATATAGTAATTCATCCCCCATAGTAATTCATCCCCCATATAGTAATTCATCCCCATATAGTAATTCATCCCCCATAGTAATTCATCCCTGATATAGTAATTCATCCCCCATATAGTAATTCATCCCCCATAGTAATTCATCCCCCATATAGTAATTCATCCCCCATATAGTAATTCATCTCCCATAGTAATTCATCCCTCATAGTAATTCATCCCCCATATAGTAATTCATCCCCCATATAGTAATTCATCCCCCATAGTAATTCATCCCCCATATAGTAATTCATCCCCCATATAGTAATTCATCCCCCATAGTAATT
This sequence comes from Staurois parvus, assembly GCF_062004578.1. Taxonomy (NCBI): domain Eukaryota; kingdom Metazoa; phylum Chordata; class Amphibia; order Anura; family Ranidae; genus Staurois; species Staurois parvus. Next base: position 7,224,963 of record NW_028318492.1, on the reverse strand, counting down.
CATCCCCCATAGTAATTCATCCCCCATATTAATTCATCCCCCCTATAGTAATTCATCCCCCATAGTAATTCATCCCTCATATAGTAATTCACCCCCCATATAGTAATTCATCCCCCATATAGTAATTCATCCCTCATATAGTAATTCACCCCCCATATAGTAATTCATCCCCCATAGTAATTCATCCCCCATAGTAATTCATCCCCCATATAGTAATTCATCCTCCATATAGTAATTCATCCCCCATAGTAATTCATTCCCCATATTAATTCATCCCCCCTATAGTAATTCATCCCCCATAGTAATTCATCCCCCATATAGTAATTCATCCCCCATATAGTAATTCATCCCCCATAGTAATTCATCCCCCATATAGTAATTCATCCCCCATATAGTAATTCATCCCCCATAGTAATTCATCCCCCATAGTAATTCATCCCCCATATTAATTCATCCCCCATAGTAATTCATCCCCCATATAGTAATTCATCCCCCATATAGTAATTCATTCCCCATAGTAATTCATCCCCCATATAGTAATTCATCCCCCATATAGTAATTCATTCCCCATATTAATTCATCCCCCATATTAAGTCCCCAAGTCCCCCCTGTGTCAATTCACTTACCTTTGCTCCGCGCGTTCCTCTCGCCGTGTCCCGCGCCGTTCCGGTGTAGCATGAAAATCTGTCTCCTATGAGGATCTGTCCCCCTCGACGTATCTGCGCATGTGCCAGTTTCAGGCATTAGCAGCCGATCGGAGATCTCCGGCACATGCGCAGATACGTCGAGGCGGACAGATCCTCATATGAGACAGATTTTCATGCTACACCGGTCTTCGGGGCGGACTGTGAGAGGAGCCTAGCTCCGCGGGCCAGATTAAAAGGCCCGCGGGCCGTAGTTTGCCCATTGCTGATCTATACCATAGTTTGTAGATGCTATAACTTTCACACAAAGCAATCAATATACACTTATTGGGATTTTTTTTACCAAAAACATGTAGCAGAATACATTTTGGCTTAAATTTATAACATTTTCTACTTTCAGATATAAAAAATATATCATAAACTCAAAGTTAATTGTTTTTTTTCAAAATTTTCATGGTTTTTTTGTTTATAGAGCAAAAAATAAAAAGCGCACAGGTGATAAAATTCCATCAAAAGAAACTCTATTTGTGTGAAAAAAAGGACGTAAATTTCATTTGGGTACAGCATTGCCACGCAATTATCAGTTGAATTAGTGCAGCGCCAAACAGCAAAAAAAGGCCCGGTCATTAAGGGGGGTAAATCATCAGGAGTGCAAGTGGTTAACCACTTCTCGTCTAGCCCATGTATATAAACGGCCAGACGGGAGCATTGCAGGAGCGGGTAGCAGTGTATAAACGTCTTCAACGCTTCCCTGCCTGTGTAAAGCGTTCTGGAGGACACAGCGGAACACTGATTGCTGTACGGGACCTCTGTGTGAGGTCCCAATCATGTGATCACTGATTGGCCAATCAGCCAGAGAGAAGGAGAAATTATTTCTTTTACAGCCTTTATGGGTGTAAAAGCAATCAGCGTAAAAAAAAAAAAAAAAAATCTTCATCACCCCTCACAAGTAGTACAGTGTCACTATGGTGACACTGTACTGCTAGGGTGAGAGTATGTTATAAAACAAAAACATAAATAATAATATATAAAAAAATTATCATTTTTGGCTATAAACTAATTTGGGTTATTTATTTGTTTTACTAAAAAGATAGCTGAATACATTTTGGTCAAGATTTATGAAGAAAAATTATTTATTTTCTAAATTTTATAAGAAAAACACTTTTCAAAATGTTTTGATTTTCATTTATATAGCAAAAAAAATAGAAATCCCAGTTGTGAATAGATACCACCAAAATAAAGTTTTATCTGTCTAAAAAAAAATGCTAAAAATTTCATATGGGCACAGTGTTGCATGACCGCGCAATTGTCATTCAAAGTGTGATAGTGCTGAAAGCTGAAAATTGGCCTGGACAAGAAGGGGGTGAAAGTGTCTGGACTTGAAGTGGTTAAGAAACCTATCATCAGAAATATGTTTCAGGTTGTCATTGCTGATCTCTTCTGAAAATTCTAGGTATTGTTTATGCTTTTAATTTGAGTAATTGGCACAGAACAAATATAGGTAAGGGATTCTGACTTCTTTATTGCTTTCATTTGCTGTATGCTTGTGTGAGGTCTATGAAATATTGTTTCTGACTAAAAAGTCAAACTAAACCAGGTGAATGTCTTTATTTTTTTATAAAGAAGGCTAGCAATGGCAACCCACATATTTTTCTATTGAATACTGTATGTATTTTAAGGAGATTCTGAATGCTTGACTATTCTAACAAGTGAACTTCAACACTTGAATTTAGTGTTAGAGTTTACAGCTAATTTCCACTCCCACAAATTCTTATTGGCCCATTGCTATGATAGGCAACCTCACTGGCAAACAGGGATGTGGTTGCAAAATGTCAGGAAATGTCAACCTTTGTCTGTCAAAATGGCCTGAATTTCAGTCAGAAGATTTTGAAGGTTTTAGACACCTGTCCTCCTCTACTTTTATTTTCACATGTGGTAAAACCCTCATTAAGAATTTACATTTTATAATTTAGTGTTTGAAGTATACACAGGCCATTTTCTGGCTGTTCCCACTATCAACATTAACATGCATAACATACAATCACCTAGCACAGGGGGAGGCAACATTGGAGAGGTGGAGATCTACTTGAACAACATGGAACAGATCAAAGTTCACCAGCCTGTAGCACACTTTTTTTAAGAAGATAATCTACTACTATGGCCCCATTAAAAAAGAAGGTTTGAAAGGCTTAGGGGTGGTTGCAAGTACTGCAGAGTTCAGAGGTCAGTAGTATGTAGCATGAAGTGCAGAGGTAATACATAATGCAGAGTTCAGAGGTCAGTAGTATGTAGCATGAAGTGCAGAGGTAATATATAATGCAGAGTTCAGAGGTCAGTAGTATGTAAAGCACAGTTTAGGGTCAGTCGTAAGTAGTATGTAACTGAGTAGTTAGGAGTAAGTATTGCAGAGCACAAGAGTGAGTAGTGCAGAGTACAGAGGTCAGTAGTATGTGAACCAGATTTCAGAGTTAAGTAGTAAGTAACACAAAGGTTAGGGTCAATACAATGTAACAAACAGTGTGGAGGTCAGTGGTGTTAAGGGCCTGTCCACACTGAAGCAGTGATTGACGTCTTTCTGCACTGAAAAAAGCCAGTCTTTGCTAGGGTACATAGTACATAGAAAACAACCACTGTAGCCCAAAGCAGACTTCTGACCGCACACTAAACTGCTTTGATTTAGCATGTGGCCAAGTGCAAATGGGCCCTAAGCTTTGGTTCATACTACTGTGTGCTGCGTGTAGGGCAGCCCATTCATTTCAATGAGCTGCCCTACCCATGAAAAACTTGGGGAAAGAAGTCCTTTACACTTCTGGAAAATTGCACTGAACAAAATGGTACTGCAGCACGAGGAGTTTTGGTGCATGTGAAAACAGTTTATGATGGGAGTGCCATTAAGAAGTAATGGCACCCTTGCGTATCTGCTAAACAGCAAATAATTTCTCTGCATGTTGGGAACACTTGCGATAATGCATGCATGGATGTGAGCCAACAATAACACGCAGATGCCTGTTTGTATCTTCAGCTCTAATGTCTACAACCCATTTTTCCTCTCAAGCAGCTGCAACAAAAATGCTAAAAAAAGTTGCTGTCTCTGGCAGGTACATTCAGGCATATACACTGTAGAGAGCAGCCTAGTATAACGCTGGTAGCTTAGCACTAAGGACCTGTCATTAGCCTGCTACCTCCTGCGACACAGACCCACTCTACTCAGTGAGTGTTGCTGGTCCTGTCTCTTCTGTTCTTGTTCAGCTCACCTCATATTATCAGAGAGGTAGCGGACAGTTAGCGGCACGGTCATGGTCTACCTGCCAGATGGCTGTGGTTGACGGCTTCCCGACTCCTGACCTAACATATAGTAAGTTCACTAAAGTGTAAGGCATACAGTGTTTTCCATATCATACATCAAATCCTAATTTTAGTTATCTCATTGTTTTGCTATTTACTAAAGGTTTTTTAATACAGATCAGATTTGCCACATACTTATTATTATTTTGTGATTTTCATGGTACTTTCACTGTCCTTGGTAATTCACCAGCATTATCATTCATTATAATGCCTTAAAATATCATGGGGTTGAAGCTGGAAATAATTTTGAATTTCAATGATGGGCCTATTGACATGAGAAAGAAAAGGAGTCATTTGTGGTGGCAATACTTTCATTAGATAAAATTTTGATTCAGGAGAAATAAAGGCTTTCTGTTGCAAAATAACTATTTATTGCAAAAAATTATGATGGCGTTTCTTAGCAGTATTTCATTTTCTAGAAAAGCTATTTTGCCACCTAGAAAATAATGTTATTATGAAATAAAAACCAGAGCACAGTATACATATATATATATATATATATACACACACACAATATATTGGAGGTCTTTAGCTATTGACTCTGCAGACAGCAATTACTGCACACTGTGTGCTTCAGCATGCGCTGACCCCTCTCTGTCATTCTGTGTGGCCTACCACTTTGTGGCTAAGTTGCTGTTCCCAGTTGCTTCCGCTTTGTTATAATACCACTAACAGTTGACCGTGGAATATTTAGTAGCAAGGAAATTTCACAGATGGACTTAATGCACAAGTGGCAACCTATCACGGTACCATACTTGAATTGCCTCCTGAGAGCAACCCATTTTTTTCACAAATGTTTGTAGAAGCAGTCTGCATGCCTAGGTGCTTTATTTTATATACCTGTGGCCATTGAGATGATTGGAACACCTAAATCCAATGGTCTAACACATTTGATGAAAGTTTACACATATAATGTAGTAGTATCTCTTTGTTGATGATATATGCATCTATACATGCGATATGTATTATGGCACTTTTAAAGTTCCTTTTTTCATTTCTTTTCTTCACCGTATTGGGAGGGGGAATTATTTTACTTTATATATTGTTTATGGGGATGGTGCCTATATCAGGTGAAGATCGTATTCTATAATCATAGGTGATGCAGTCCAGTTTGCTGAGATGCAGGTTCTGAAAAGCTTCGTAAGTGTGCTCCTTAAGCCTTGGGAGATCTTCTGCTTTTTTTGGGCCTCAGGAATGTCCCATCATCCAAGGCTTGCATGACTTGCTCCAGACACTCGACAAAACCCTCTTCACTGGTAGGCACTGGCTGGTTGCTTGAACAGACCCTTCATTTTTGATACCTAGATCTGTTGGATGCTGGGCTACTCTTCTGGCACTTTGACACAAATTCCCCCAGAGCGGCAAATAATTTGGCTCCTATCATGTCCACAAGTGCTGGAAAAGCCGTTCCTTCTGTCTGAGTTGCTTGGATTGAACTCTCTGGGATGGCAGGCAGCACTCTCAGACTAACTAGATGAGCTTATGCATCATCATTCAGCTGTAAGCTAGCCCCCTAGAAGCAGGCAGGGATCCCCTTCCTCCACTCCAGAAGTACATGTGATGTGAGAGATGGCTTGATCCATTTATATGCTTAGTACGAGCTCTTGCCGATCTTGCTGATCAGAAACTAGTGCAGTCACTGCTTGATGCATCTGTTTTTCCATCCAGGCATCTCCGGGAATATTGACAATCACATTCAACTCATGCCAGCCATTTTGTTTCTCACACCACTGGATTGTGGCAGCAGAATCCATGTTGATGGTCTCTAGCACATTGTCATGCAGAACAAAAGTATCATGGATGAGCCCCTACTTGTAGCACTTACCCCAGCAGTAGAAGCTTGGTATGATGGGTTCTCTGTTCTGCCACTAGTGATGGGCCGTACACCCTCCTGATCAGTTTGCTGTAAAACATTTGAACCTAACGAAAGTTTGACTGCGAACTTCTAACCCAGGGGACAATTCACTAAGTGGTATCTACCTAAATTACTGCATGAGTTATTTTACTAATTCATGCAGTATTTTAGTAGTAAAAACATGCAGTATTGTTTCAGCTGTCAGCAGGGTTCAACGCTGAGAGCTGAATGTAAAAAGAATTGCTGGCAATTAAACGTTTAGCAAAAAGACAGATAAGGTCCCCCCAACCATACCAAGCTCTTCAGGTCTGGTAGGGATTGAGGAGAACCCCACGCCAAAAAAATTTAAAAAAATGGCATGGGGCCCCCCCCAAAATCCATACTAGACCCTTATCCGAGAAAGCAGCTTGGCAAGTCAGGAAAGGGGGGGACGAGTGAGTGCCCCCCTCCTCCTTGAACCATACCAGGCCACATGCCCTCAACATGGGTGGGTGCTTTGAGGGCAGGGGGGCACCCCCCCAAAGCACCTTGTCCTCATGTTGACGGGGACAAGGACCTCTTCCCACAACCTTGGCCTGTGGTTGTGGAGGTCTGCAAGTGGGGGGCTTATAGTATGGGGTACATGGTACCGCTACTCATTCACAAACAAAAAGTGTAATGTAAAAAAATGACAGTATACAGTCTTTTAACAAGTCCTTTATTAAAACAACAAAAATTTTAACAATGTCACTTGAAGTAGATCCAATGTCAATCACGATGCCCACTGCCACCACTGACCCCCCCCCCCCAAAAAAAAGGCTTTGCTCTCCAAGCTGGCTCGCGTTGTCTGACATCTCCACCGGCCTGATAGTTCTTACATTTCTAAGGGACGGGGCCACTCAGAGATGTCAAGTGGGTGATTCAACCCCCTTGTGTCATCATCGACTGGGCCATGCTGGGACGATGTTATAATCCATCGTCATTCACGGTGTCAGTGTCGTCAACTACGGTGGCTCGCTGAAATTTTAAAAAAATTATGCCCACAGACCCATCCGGATCCTCTGAGCACTCGCCGCGTCTGACATTTGCCGGTCAGATGTAAACAATTGGGCAGAGCTGGAAATCAGGCAACAGGCTACATAAGAATTTGACTATGCAGAGAACGTTGTCTATTGGTTTGTGAGGAATTGCCTCATATGGGTGCTTACGATGGTTGACTTGTGTAACCAAATTAATAATTGCATAGACGCTCATCCACAAATGCTGCACTTTCAGATAAGTCTAGCAAATGTGGATTATGTCACCCACTTCTTAGCGCCCCTCTAAAACACAAACAGAAGAATGAGATACATTTAACTACTAACATATTGGAATGACAAATAAACATTTCAATGAACAGAGCAGACACCTGCACTTTTTATTCAATCTTAGTACCATTCCTTATGCTGATTTAATAAAAAAATAACTAAAGTTAAGCTTTAAATCTGAATGTCAGGTATAGATTTCTACTCCACCTTATAGATACCTTTCCACCTTGTTAAATCAGAGAACACCTTGCATTAATTAAAAAATTGCATCTGTTCTGTAAATGGCACTTTTGCTGAATAATTAACCCCCTTCACCCCTACCTGCCCTTCCTGTGTCCACTATGCAGGACAACTACCCAGTACAGGACTCAGACGGCAGTGGCAATTAAAGTAGCAACAATATCCAACAATATTCAGAGAAAAAAATAACCAGACTTGGACTGCCAACCCCATGTTATATATAATAGTATGGATTTCTATGACACATCCAGATAGGAACTAAAAAATACACCTTTGTTATAACCACATTAAAAACATGGAGATGACAGTGTTAAATACAGAAGTACTTCAATCATTCTCCACTTCCAAAGCAGTCCCACGGGTATGGCATTTGCATTCTTCCATTGGTCCAAGCTGGATTAATATAACTATGCAAAAAAACCAATACTTAGAATTTAGCTTCAACCCTGAATTTTTGCAGATTTAAAATTCACAAATTAATGCATCTCTGCAATCACTAATTCATCATCCAGAGGTCTATTTATCATTGTTTGCACCCAGGATTCACCTAATGTTCACTCAAGAGTCACATATTTGTCTTAAAGTAATCAGTTAGAATAGTGTGTGAATCTTTGGAAAAATCATTGACAAATAGACCACTAAATGACCTTTGAAATGCAAGTGGTGTAAGTACCTGGATTTGACCCGGTTTAACCACATGCCGCCCAGCCACTGTATAAATACGGCGGCAGGGCGGCACGGGCAGGCAAAACCACGTTTTAAAACAGGTAGGGGGCGCACAACGTGCACTGCCGCCCTACCTGTCCCTCCGATCACAGCCGCGGATGTCAGTCACCAGGTCACAGCCGGTCCTTACCGGCTATCTCCCGTCGATCAGCGTCAATCAGTGACAGAGAGCACAGCTGCAGTAGCTGTGCTTTCTGTCAGTTCCATCCAGCACACACCCCCGCCCCCTAGTAAAACACTCCCCTCACACAGATAACCCTTCCCTGAAAAGTAAACTTAATCCCTTCCTCCCCAGTGCCATTAGTACAGTGTCAGTGTTTTGTTTTTTTTTCACTGATCACTGTATTGGTATCACTGGGGATTTCAGTGACCCCAAGTCAGTACCCCCCAATGTCAGAATGTCCGCCGCAGTCCCGCAGTCCCGCCATAAGTCGCTGATCGCCGCCATAAGTCACTGATCGCCGCCATAAGTCGCTGATCGCCGCCATTATTAGTATAAAAAAAACTAAAAATCCCAGTATCTTTCCCGCCATTTGTAAACGCTATAACGTTCACGTAAACCAATTAATTTACACGTATTGTTTTTTTTTTTTTAGCAAAGACATGTCGCAGAATGCATTTTGGCAGAAATTTATGACTAAATTTGATTTTTACATTTTTTTTTACTGGACATGTTTTATAGCAAAAAGTCCAAAATATTGTTTTTTTTCCTCAAAATTGTCAGCCTTTTTTTTTTTAGCGCAAAAAATAAAAACCGCACAGACGATCAAATACCACTGAAAGAAAGCTCAATTTGTGGGAAAAAAAAGGAAGTAAATTTCATTTATGTACCGTATTGCATGACCGCGCAATTGTCCGTTAAACTAGCGCAGCGCTGTATAGCAAAAAAATGGTGTAAATTGCAGTATCTATACCATAGTTTGTAGACGCTAGAACTTTCACACAAAGCAATCAATATACACTTATTGGGATTTTTTTTACCAAAAACATGTAGCACAATACATTTTGGCCTAAATTTATAACCAACTTTGAGTTTACTATATATTTTTTATAGCTGAAAGTAAAAAATATTGTTTTTCTTCAAAATGTTTGGCCTTTTTTTGTTTATAGCGTGAAAAATAAAAAGCGCACAGGTGATAAAATACCACCGAAAGAAAGCTCTATTTGTGTGAAAAAAGGACGTAAATTTTGTTTGGGTGCAGCATTGCATGACCGCGCAATTATCAGTTGAATTAGTGCAGCGCCAAGTAGCAAAAAGAGGCCTGGTCATTAAGGGGGGTAAATCCTCTGGAGGTCAAGTGGTTAAACCTCTTGCAGTTCCTGTACAGCAGGACTGGTGTGTGAAAGAATCAGCACAAGGACCCAAGCAATTCATTCGTATACATGAAGCTTGCTGATAGCAATAAGAACCAGGGTGAATAGATACATATAATGCAGCACAAAAAAAATCAATTAAAAGCTTTAGTGTAAAATACTGTATAGTGAAGATAAAATCTGTGCTAAAAATCCCCAAACATAATGTGCACAGACATTAGGTGATAGACATTAACTGCTTACTGTTCAGTGACATATCGGTACAATGCTTGACAGGAAGGGTGGTATTTTGGTAATTTTTTTCAGCTGGCAATTCAGAAGCTGGTAAAAGTAATCTGAGCTGATAAAAAGCCACTGGATTACTTTAACAGGGGGCAGAAGGTGATCCCTCCTCCCGCAGCTGCCGCTTTACTGGGCTCCCACAAGCTGGGCTCTGTAAGGATGCGACTAACGGTACCTGGCTCCGAGCACACGGTATGAGGATGTTGTGTCTCCTACTGTGTGAAGTCAGAAACCGGAAGAGATCAGGATTTAGTCACTCCCAGTTTTGGCTCTTTGTTTAGCTGGATAAAGGCCAGAGGAGAGTCTATTAGATCCCAGATCCCTCCATAAACCTATCAAGGCCCATGTTATCGCAAGGGAAAGTTGATCAAACAAAAAAATAAACAGGTAGTGTAAAAATATTTTATTAAATACAACAAATAAAAGAAAAAAAAATTTAAAGAACCCTTGTCCACCCTTGCTCACGCACAAATGAAAAAGCGCAAGTTCGTCCCACACGCATATGTAAACAGCACACCACACATGTGAGGTATCACAGTAAACATCAGAATGAGAGTAATAATTCTAACTCAGGACCTCCTGTGTAACCATAAACTGGTAAAGTGTCACCTATGGGAATTTTTAGGTACCATAGTTTAGCGTTGTTCCATGGGAGGACGCAATTTTAAAGTGTGACAAGTTTAGTATCTATTTACTCATCTTTTATATTTTACAAAAAATGGTATTATATTTTGATGAAATACAAAAACAGTTACAACATATACAATACAGAATTTAAAAAAGAAATAAAGAACAAACATATAGTGCAAAGGAAAAGTATAATTATCCAAGGCAATCTGAAATTCAGAATCCAAAGTGTAAAACTTTAGAACTTTTAAGAGTTGTGACTAATAAAGGTTTGTGCCAGGAATTAAAAAACATTACAGTATGTCTCACAACTCAAACATTTGCTGCTACTGACTTGTCACCCACACACTGCTTAGGTTTCCATGTTGCTGGTTAGTTCAGAGTGGAATCAAAGGAGTGAATTTGCTAAAGGCAAATAGGATGTTCATTTTGCAAGGGAATTTTCTTCAGAGCTTAGTGAATGAGGTGGAATTCCACTCTGCAAAGAATTCCCAATCATGTGCAAAGAAAATTATTTAAAAAAAAAAGAAAAAAATGGTGTTTTTGCTTGCACATGATTGGATGATAGAAGTCTTTCACTTAGCTTTGGAGAAAATTCCCATACAAAGTGTTATTTCCCTTGCACAGTGAATACCCTATTTGTCTTTAGTAAATCAACCCCAATGAATTTAAAAAGGACATTATTGACTATCTAATGATTAATTTTGATTCTTTTTGGAGGGATCTAATTCAATGTTTTTTTTATATATGATATTTGTTTGTTTATTTAAAAGGGTTTTTGGGTGCATTTTCAAATAGACAATAAGCAAATAAAAGATTATTAGCTGCTAAAAAAAGAAGAACATAAGAGAATGAAATGAGGGATGGAGTAAGTGTAATACATTATTTGGCAACTTTCCTGATGATTTACTAAGCAGTGTGAAAAAAGCTATGCTAATATGGAAAAAAACTGGTTTCTATAGGTCATTTTAAATTGCCAAATCTGGGGAATTAACTGAACTCCCTGAGCCATTATAATGGCCCAGGAAAGTGTCAGGAGTGCCATGCACTAAATGAACTAAGTAGAGATACCTGTTTCAGTTCCATTTGCACAAGTGTCTACTTTAAATTGAAATAGAAACTAGTACAGGTCTGGCAGTTTTCTAGATTAGGAACTGCCACAAATTTCCACCTTGTTTTATGGAATATGAGCTGTCAGACAGACAGCTCACATCCCTTTCTCAGTGACTGCACTTCATGAACAGAGCCTGCAGAGACTGCAACACACCTTCTCCTCCCTTACTTCCTGAGCTGAGGGGGACAGGGACGGCAGAGGAATTAGATCATGCAGCTCCAGCTCTCAAGTTCTCTGGGCTGTCCTTCCAAAGACATGGCAGAAAAGAGAACCGATTTCTATTGTTAATGAAGAGCAGCATGTGCTCCATTTTTAAGTTTGCAAGAGTGGTGAAAAATTTGCTCCAATGTTTTTTTGTAACCTATGTAGAGTAGCTTTTAAAAGGGTAAATGTACTTTAAAACAAAAAACGCTTATTTAACCTCCTGACCTAAACAACCCTCTTATACTGCTTCAAATGTTGCATTATGAAAAATACTCCAGAGTGCCCGCCACATCACTGTTAGGTACAATATTAACTTGGAGGTCAGCAGGAGGAACCAGTGAGAGACTGACACCCCTGGAAACTCCAATTTCAGGGGACAAGATATTATGAACAGAGTGGCATGTGGCACTGCAGACACCGGAAAGGCTGAGTGGCGGTTCACATATATGTGGATTGGATGCGGTTTGAACCGCATTCAATCCACATGACATGTGAAATAACATTGCTTCCTACGGTGCCTGTTCACATATATCCAGTGCACTGGCGGTGTGGATTCAGTGCAGTTTGAACAAGAGTCATGTACAATTTCTGAGCAGTGCCTTCAGGTTCATGTGCGGATTACGGGCTATTGACTTCTATGGGAACCGTTTCAAAACCACATATGTGTGAACAGGATAAAATCTGAGCTAATCCCATCCAGAGCCTGATGTAAACTTGACCTGAACTGGTGAACAACTACTGTGTTAATGAGCTGTGAAACTTGCGCTTCAATCCGCATCACACATGTGTGAATCATCTCGTATACACTCTTCTTTACAGGTAACAAAGGTTTTATTATTTATTTTATATAAAAGGACAACATACTTCAAGTGAAGTTTTCCTTCAATAAACATATATCTATCTAAACTCCTTTGTTCCCCGGATATCCCTGCCTGTTATGTTCTGCTACTGGTATAATATATTGTAATAAAGTTGACTCTAAGAATCAAGCCTCCCTATCTCCAGTGCTGGTCTTTACCATTAAATTGTCATTTTGTTTTCAGAACTTTCCAACACCAGCCCAGAGATCTCATGGGGGTTGATTTACTAAAGGTAAATAGAGTGTTCACTTTGTAAGGGAAGTTGCACTTTGCATGGGAATTTTCCCCAGAGCTTAGTGAATGAGGTTAAACTCTGCTGACTCCCATCACTCAAAAATGCATGTTTTTATTTTTCCTTGCACATCAATGGGTATTTGTTACAAAGTGACATTTCACCACATTCACTAAGTTTTGGGAAAAAATCCTGTGCAAAGTGTAAGTTCCCCTGAAAAGTGGACAGCTTATTTGTCTTTAGTAAATCAACCCCATAGTCTCAAAGAATGACAGTTTATCTAATTTTTCTATTCCTTTTACTATTCTGACACCTCAAGTTGACACCTCATTTCTCTACCCCTGTGACAACCAGGAGAATTACCAGGGGTTAAATTACTAAGGTAAAAGGAATCTACACTTTCTACAATGAATGTTCACTTAGCTTAGTGAAGCCTCTTTCACTTCATCCTTAATTTTAATTTGACCTGTACATGAATGGGTATTCAAAGTGGACATAACTTAGCCCTATTCACTAAGGGAAGAGAGCAGTAACTTTGCAGAGTGAACTTTCTCTGCTACTTAGCTAAACCAAACCCATAGCCATTTTGCATGACAGCTTCTGTGATTCAGATATTCCTCTCCCCCTACCTTATATACTGTACTTTTAACCCAGGATGTGACAAAGTTTTGCCATTCAACTCTGGCCCCTTTACCTTTTTATCAGCCTTTATTTCATTCTTTGAAAAATTAGAGATAAAATATAGTTGTTGAGCTACCATTTATAATAATAAAATAAAGATATCAAATACAATATATCTATACACACACATACACACACACACACACACACATATATATATATATATATATATACATATACTGTGTGTGTATGTGTGTATATATATATATATATATATATATATATATATGTGTGTGTGTGTGTGTGTGTATAGATATATTGTATTTGGCATCTTTATTTTCTCATTATAAATGGTAGCTCAACAACTATATTATATATATATATACACTGTGTGTATATGTATATATATATATATTTTATTTTTTTTTTCCTTTTCTTTTCTTTTCATGAGTAAGTAATTAAAGGAAGATGTATCTATTCTATTCAATGTCATCTCTTTAAGTTTCAGTTTCAGTTGCAAGTTCTCCACTCCACACAAAAAAGCCTGAGGGAGGTCAGTAGCAAAGAGCAGGATCTGTGGAAAGAAGAAACAGAGAGCAGAAAAAAAGAGTTAGAAAACTGCAGTATATATGACGGAAAGAATAAAAGCTGCAGTATATTGATGAAAGAATTTCTGCCTTTATTTTGTGTTTTTAACACTAGATACTACAGACTTTGTGTCGTTTTATGTTTACCTGCTATAAGTTACTGTGGATGTTAATGTAAAAAACATCCTGCTAAAACTAAAAAAGTGTTGTTCATATAATAAAACATAGGCAAGGTAATTTAAAAAGCAATAATGGCACTTTTCCGGCAGTAGTTTGCTTTAGAACTACCAGTGTCAATTAGCGTCAGATTGTTTGCCGCACTATCGCAGTCCTACTATAAGCCGCCATTACTACTATAGAAAGTAAATAAATAAGTAAATAAAAATTTCAGCATACCATAGTTTGTAGACACTATAACTTTCATGCAAACCAACTAATATACACTTATTGGGATTTTTTTACCAAAGACATGTAGAAGAATACATTTTGGCCTACATTTATAAAGAAATTAGATATTTAAAAATTTTAATTGGATATGCTTTATAGCAGAAAGTAAAACAATATATTTTTTTTAACTTTTGATCTTTTTTTTGCTTATATAATAAAAAATCCAGTGGTGATCAAATACCACCAAAAAAGGTTTATGGTTTACAAGGAAAATTGTAGAGTGACAGTTCGGTATCTCATATTTTTCAGGTCACAGTAATGAAGAAGATTGTTATTTATCAAGTATCCTAAACAGGGATGAGCTTGTGCATGTTCAAATCTTAGTCTGAACACACCTGAGCAATCCCACCAGGAAGCTGCTATTGCAGACTGGCAATCATAAGCAGCCAAGGCAATCCTTGCCCAGCAGCCACGCATATACATTACCCTACTACAGGAAATGCCTCAACCTCTAATGACTAGTGGTCCAAAGCAGGGGTGGACTGACAACTCTTGGGGCCCGTGGGCAATAGGGGATCATGGGGCCCCTGTGTCCTTGCCCAAACTCAAAAAAGCCTATGAAAAAGGTACCAGGGGCATCTCATGGGGCCCCCTACCGACCCCGGGCCCTCGGTCAGTGCCCGAGTCTCCAAATGGTCAGTCCGCCCCTGGCAGGGGCGGACTGACAACTCATGGGGCCCCCGGGCAATAGGGGGTCATGGGGCCCCTTTGTCCTTGCCCACACTCAAAGCACACCCAAAAAAGCCTATAAAAGGTACCAGGAGCATTTCATGGGGCCCCATACTGACCCCGGGCCTTCGGGCAGTGCCCGAGTGCTCGAATGGTCAGTCCGCCGCTGACCTGCAGCTTTGGTCTTTGTAGCTCAAGTTGTTTCTGGTACAAGAATAGTTATTGGTGGCTTCAAGCGAATCTAACTGCCAGGCCCGGGGGCCACTCAACCAATCTGTCCATAAATATCTGTGGTATAATATGCAGCTAGCAGTGGTGTCCTGGAATGTACGGGGTCTGACTTCTAAAATTAAAAGATCACTAGTATTTCTCACTTGAAGAAAATGGCACTAATTATTTTTTACAGGAAACCCGAAACCCATGTACTGGGCTCCAGAGTATTGGTCTTGAAACACCCGCATCTAGCACATGCATTCCATGCTACATACTTCTCTTATTCTAGGGGAATATCCACCCTCATTACTGAGGCCTTAGTGATTAGGATAGAGGATGTCTGTATTGATTCTCAGGGATGATATCTGATTCTGGTAAATAGTTACCAGGAAGTGCACTATACCTTAGTCAATGTATACTTTCCCCCCCCCCTTCGATTCCCAGAGATTGTATGGGAGTACCTCCAATGTGCTTCAAATTGCCAAAGGTATCATTCTTATGACAGGAGATTTTAATGCAGTTCTAAAAGAGTTAAAAAAAATGTACTCCTGTTATAGATATAAAATATCTTCCTAGAGCCATGTCTGATCATGCTCTTTTAGGAGCTCCAACTTTGATTAGCCCGCTTACCTGGTTTGCATATTTGACGGATGAGCCCTTTTTGGCTCGTAGATCCCATGGTCATATAATATTGCTTTAACAAATAAAACTCAAAAGAAGTTATTATATCAAGCACAACATATTTTGAAGGTGGGGACAAAAGCAGTCACTTACTGGTCTTTTTAGCAAAACCGGGACATGTATCTCCAGGATAGTAGATAATGCTGGCAATTATCAAACCACATCTACCAATATTTTAGATACCTTTTTGCAGTTTTACTCAGAATTGTATGCCTCCCGGGCAACTTATAGTTCTGAAGCTCTTGTGGGGTAACATCCAGCTTCCTACTTTGTCTCTGGAGGAGCGACAATTTTTAGATAGTCCTATTACCTCAGAAGAGATTGACAAAACTCTGAGTATGTTTGTGAAGCATAAAACCCCTGGCCTAGATTTCTTTCCGATTGAATGGTATGTTACCCACCGAGAATACCTAATCCCACAATTGACTTTTCTTTATCAGGCCATAATAGAAGACAAGATTCACCCCCTCTCCATGAGAGAAGTGTTAGTAGTATCAATCCCTAAAACCAATAAAAACCTTGATCTCTGTGAATCCTATCACTCTATTTCATTAATTAATACTGGCCTCAAAATACTCTCTAAGATTTTAGCCTGCCGCCTTAACACAGTGGTTGCTTCTTTTGTCAACTCTGATCAGAGGCGGTTTATCACAGGACGCTCCACCTATATCAATCTGCGCATGCTATATACTAACCTTCAGATTCTAGGTGATCTGAATACCCCAAGATCTTTGGTATTCTTAGATGTGCATAAGGCATTTGATTCCATAGAGTGGCCCTATTTATTTGAAGTGCTTTAGAAATATGGTTTTAGAAAGGTTTTCCTTACTTGGATACATATACTGTATACTTAACCCCTAGCCCATATTTAAGTTAATGCCCATATTTCTGAATCCTTCCCTATAGGCTGCGGCACTAGACAGGGGTGCCCTCTCTCATCCCTTCTATTTGCCATAGCCATGGAACCGCTAGCGGAGCTCCTGCAGATGTCTCCTATGCTATGGGGCATTTCCATCAGCACTTTAGAGGAATGAGTCTCACTTTATGTGGACAATATGCTGCTGTATCTTACAGACCAGCACCTGCCACAAGTTCTCCATCTGATCCAGGGATTTGAGCAATTCTCAGCATTCAAGGTCAACTTGTAAAAATCCCATATTTTCCCTGTAGATGAGAATCCTTCTTTTACTTTACCAGCATATTGACCACTTCAGATCACATCTAAATTCAAATACTTAGGTGTTGATATTCAACTACCATTTACAAAGTTTTATATTAATTTGGTCCCTTGTATCGCTTTTGTTTCAATCCAAAATGGCTGAATGGGTCAAACTTCCACTTTCTGTAGTCTTCCTGGCGGTATTCCCGAGTGTAGCTCGGGGTAAAGTTTCAGTACCACAAGCGGTAACCCCGAGCTACACTCGGGCTTACCATGCGGCGCTGCTCCGGGATCTGTTCTTCACTTACCTTGTCCTGCACTCCCGCGATGTCCCTCCTGCGGTGTCCCCGGCAATGTCCTCCGGTGGATGCCGGCATCTGTCATCTGGGTTCCGTCCCCTGCGAGCGTCGGGACATACGGGGATGGAACGGGGGGAAATTTGAAAATGACAAAAAGTGACATTCACTAAATTCACTAAAATCACATAGTAAAACATTACTGTATCAAACCATTTCACATACATTTTGTCCCGCGCCCTGCCTGCATTTTTACTGTTCTTTCTGCCTGGAAACTGAGAAATGTCCATGGCGTCCAAAAAGTGTCCCTTTAGGTCAAAAGCAGTTTTAGACCAGCTAGAGAACAGCGATAGTAAATCAGAACCATTTGCAGAATTGAGTGATAATGATTCGTGGGGAATTTCCTCAACAGACACTGAAAACGATTTTGCGACTTTGCTCAGTGATGTGCGAACTTGGCGCTATATTTCAAATTTCAGTGTTTTTGGTTTGAATATATTATTAAACTAAATGTATTATTATTATATTATTATTTTTATGATTATTTATTAAAATTATAATTTATGATTTCGTGTTTCAAATTTTAACATACCCGGGATGTTTACTAGACTCTTGTTCAGACAGATTTCAGTTAGTTATTCCTAAAAATTACAGGCCTACAATAAAAAAAATACATATTTTCATACAAAAAAATGTACCGCTTTGAGCACAGAAATATGGACATAATCAGACCGCTAGGGAGGCTAATGGGGAGAGTGAATTTGTTTAGACAATGGTGGCATGACTACTCTTAGTAGACATGGTAGTAGAATCCATCTAGACTCTAGATTTTGATCAGCACTTGCTGTTGGAAATTAGACTGATTTATACTGTTGTATTAAAGGGTAACTCCACTATCATGGGAGAAAAATAGCAAATAAAAAAAATAATAACATAGCATATACATTCAACACACAAGTCACATTGCAATTTAATTCTATTAAAAATACTCTGTATTTAATCTGCATTAATTTTCTGTAAAATGCAATGCTATATGGCTATCTGGAGTCATTTTATAACCAGATGGTGTAAAGAATGCCCCTAGAAATGTCATTTCCTGCTTGTGTGATTGGCTCACTGATTTTCCAAGAAGTCTGCACTAAGATATAAGTCATATTTTGGGCATCCCCTACAACATAAATGTCATACTCCCAAAGGGGAATCACATATACAGGGATGCAGACCTTGCCAGTTTCCTTATTAGAGCCCTGCAGGTGCAGCAGCTGATAATAAAAAAAACACCTCCATACAGATTCAATCTGTACATATACACAGACAAACAGCCATTTCCCAAGAATACCAAAAGGTAGGAACAAAGTTAATTAAAATCCTTGCAATGTACACCAGTTTTTTGGGTTAAGGTTTGCAGCTGATTTGGAGTATTTTTTGGCGCTTTTCTTTATATCACTAATATAATGTAAATTGACCACCTAGAGGGAATGATTTTTTACTCAAGAGTGGAGTTACTCTTTAATGCTACCATCTGGACAGTTTCCAAACCCTTTCTGTGAGATTGTATAGGCTTGTAGAAGTAATATGATATAAAATAACATGTTGGTGTATTTATTCTGGTTATAATGTACAACTATGTATAATAATGTTTGAATAAAATAATATTGCTATTTATTTTGTATAATTGTGTACTAATCCTTTTTGTACCTCAGCGAAATGCATGCATTGAATTACTTAATTGTCCAAGTTTTGGACAGGAACAATTGAGTATCGTCCATGATGCTTTGTTTTTATTTGCACTAACATACGATTTTTCAGGACACGTTTTTGGGGTGTACCCCCTTCTTCAAGGTCTGAGCAGTATTAATACACAAGATTTCAGCAGAATGTATGTGTATTAGTACTGCTCAGACTTTGAAGAAGGGGGTACATTCTAAAGCTTGTCCTGAAAAATTGTATAATAGTGCAAATAAAAAAGTATCTTGGATGGTACCCAATTGTTTCTGTTACAAGTGCACTAATATGGCTACAATCAGCTCATCCAATTTTGGGGTAATCCATTAACATCTCAAATTCAACGATAGGTAGGGAGTTTACAGTTGCTCCTTTCCTGGGTATGACATTGAATGCATGGGCTCTCTACCTTTCCCTTGCTCTCTATTTGTGAAGTTTTTGTGAGTATATGCCATTGATACTTTCCTTTTGGGTGGGCTTGGACAAAGGAGGGTGCAGAGATTTGATGATAGCATGGCTTCAGACTGATGCAGCTGCCATCTGCAGCAGCGTGTCACTATCAAGTGGATGCAATGTACATGACACCATTTCACTGCATCAAGCCGCAGTCTCCTGACGTGCACTGACATTTTGGTGTTCAGCAGGGGAAATACATGGAGACATCCATTCCTGGGCTGTGTGAATACTAGGATGATGGTAAAAGACCTGTAAGAGGAGTGGTACAGGGTAATTTGTGGTAAATATATCATTACTTACTTGATCCCTGAGACTATTTACAAGCCAAAATCTATTATATATTTATTTTTTTTAGGTCTTCCATTGAATTTTTGTTTGTGCATACACTTGATATTTTTGGAGAAATTTGATCTTTTTTCGCATCATATTCTAAGAGGTGAGTGTGCATATCAATATTGGTGTTTTCATTCCCTGGACCACAACTTCTATACATATATCAATATGGAATTTTATACCAAATGATATCAGCAAATTCACGATGACCCTTTAGCTGTTATCCCATGAAATCCTCCTTGGAATTCAGCAAATTTTCCATCTACAGTGGTATTGTTTTTATTTTGTTCAGTTGTAGAAAGTATACACATCCTCCTTGCCCACCAGATAGCTGGATGAGGAGAATGTAGGCCACAAGGACCCAAAATGCATGCTGGCAAAGGTGTCACTGTAGTCTGTGCCAAACTTGCATATCATCATGAGGATAACATGTGCTCACTCAGGGAATGAGTCTTAGGTTCTTGTGCACTACATCCTCCTTGCCCAGCTATCTGATGTGTTTGATGTGACTGCATCACTGGAAATTTGATTTGTAATATCTATGTGACTGATAAGTGTTTTTGGTGTCTGATTTATTTTGCCTCTGATGAAAAAGGTGCTTTGAAAAATGTTGGGCCTTTTCCCTTTCAAAAAATTAAAAACTGATGGTTTACGCAACTAAGTCAAGAGTATATATAGGAATATGGGGTAGTAGAGGGAATGTGGTGACACATTAGCAATATATATTAGCCATAAAGTTTTATGTACAAGCACTGTTGTTTTTAAATAGTTTCATACATAATAAAACTGACATCAAGTCCTTTAGAATATGGTTTAGATACTTTGCACATGCCTGAGAAGTCCCATTTTATATATTCCAATAATCTGTACAATGTAAATCTGTTAGATGTAGGAAATTCTTTGTATACATGAGATATGCACAGTATGTCGGCTCTTTTTAAGATAGAAATATATATATTTCCAATTTGCTATCCTTCATATCAATAAGAGAAGTATACTGTTCATCTTAGAAACACCTAAAAAACACAATATTCAGTCAGGGGGATCTATTTGACTAGATAGGATGTATCAAATAATCTGAATGCAGCATTGTATAGTTGAGAATTTTGAATGAAGAGGAAGCTATATCTTCATGAAGATCCTGTAATGTACACATCTTTTAGTGCCCACATTTTGGAATGCCCAATAAATGAATTTTAAAAAATATATTTTTTTTAATATAATCTAGAGTACATTTTTGTATTTTTCAATATAATTGAAATAATTGTGAAGTAAATTTTGTGTTTGCTTTGCACTCTCCTCTTGTCAGCAATCTCTCAATGGTTGACTGACAACACTGCAATGCAGTGAAAACTGATTGATCGATAGGGCATATCCTGCCTGCCCCAGTATGAGTCCTGCTGAGGAAAAGGTAACGGGATGATATAATGTAAGGGCAAATCTACGTATTTAAAATAGCTACATCTACTTTACTAGTTCTATTTAAAATACATGTATTTTTTCACAAAATTCATAAGTAGTTTTAGCTGTATTTTGCTTATAATGTTTGCTTGGAATTCAGCGTTAGGAGTTAGAACATGTTTTGCTAAAGACTCAGAAACTTTCTCTTCAAATATCTTTGGTTCCTTTGATATAATAGGATAAGCAAACTTTTAATCAGATTTTCTTTTCCTCCAAGCACCTTTGCACTAACCATATCAGTCCTTTACAGGAGCAATAATACTGCACATGCTTTTCTTTCCAGAATAGGCATTGCATTCTCATTTTTACTAAAGGGAAGATATATAATGGGGTTGATTTTACTAAAGATGTAGTGAATATTCACCATGCATATTAATTTTCACTTTACAAAGTTAAATTTGACTTATCTTAGTGAGTGAGATGAAGATAGGTAAGCCTTCCTTTTCAAATATTATACAATCATATTCAAGGAAAAAAAATAATTTTAGCTCACACATGATTAGATGATTGTAGTCAGCACAGCTTCACCTCATTTACTAAGCTAGGTGAAAATTAATTTTGACAATTAACATGGTCCACTCTGCTATTGAATCACCCTCTCTATTTTATTTTTCTTCTTTATTTATTGTTAAGAATTTAAAACTAAAGTTTGTAAAACTATTTTTAATACTGTTTATTATGTCTTACAAAAATGAGAAAACTGCAGCACAGGTTTTGTCAAAGACACAAATAATTAGATATAACAAGATGCATAAATTGTCTACAGCAAAAATCTGCTGTAAAATTTCTGCTTTACAGACAAACATAGATATTGCAGATATCATCCTTTCTAGCATGAGATACATGGATATCTGAGGAGTAATGGTATGTAGCCAGAAGGTCAAAGATTTACTTCTTCCCTGGCAAGTGGACAGTGCATAGGATGCACCTATTTACTCATTTTGCTTGGTTGCAGCACGGGGTATAGCTGAAAGACAGAAGGAGGAATGTAGGACCAGCTTTTCCATATTCAGTAGAGAGAGGTCAATAAATGCTTGCCATTTTTGTGTGAAGCTCTAGGAGGAGATCGATTGAAAGAGATCCATATAAATTTTTTCTCTACACAGTAGAATTTTCAGTTCATACTTGACATCCAAAATTGTTGGCACGTTGAATAAACTCAATATTTTAAGTATAGCTTGACGTGAAACCAGTTAACAGGTATGTACCCTTTTCTGAGAGTAGGAAAATGACGAACATTGATCAGAGCTCGACTGGGTTGTCAGCAAGCCACAATTGAATAATAGCACAAAGGGGTCTTTTGGGACCCTGCATTGGGTAATTATTATTATTATTATACAGTATTTATAAAGCGCCAATAGTTCGCTCAGCGCTGTACATTACAAAAGGGAGACAGAACATGTGACAGAACAATACCAATACAATGCAAAACATGAGGGGATCAAGGGCCCTGCTCTTTCGAGCTTACAATCTTGGGTAATCCAAGAAATGAAAGTGATCATCTGATCTCAAAGGTAGAAATGAGTTGACAAGCCCAAAAACGATGAGTCAGAGTGGGTCTATGGGAACCCCACAATGGACATGAAGGTGACTGTGCAAGGTGACTCTGTAGAAGTTTGAACTGAGTCTCTCTCCATGTTTCATTTTATGAATGTTAAGATCCTGTTATAGCCAGTGATAAGTTTAGTGGCAAGATCTTCATCTGGGACCAGTGATCGAGAATGAGGAGAGAGGTTTTGTAAAGCATGAGTTCAGTGGGTGGTAAATGTCCGAGATTGAATAAGATTGGTTTTCAAGTAATCAATCTATCAATGATAACTGTAATCTTTTAGTTTTTTTCCCTGCAGCAGGATTTTGCATATTCAGTGCATTGTAAATAGTAGATAATATGTTGGTCTGGTAGGCTGTAGGTTGAAGAAATAGCCTGAAAATGTTTTGGGTTTCCAGACTCTGGGTTGAATAAATAGAGATCTGTAGAAGGCCATTGCGGTTCCATATGGAGTAAGCATGGTATTGTAAGCTTTGGAAGAACATGGGGGTTACCATGTATAAGTACGTAACTGGATATATATGGGAAAATATCAAGTTTTTTATGGGATTCCCTCCATGCTATGACTGTATCCTGGATCAAAAGATTATGTTTGAGATTATTAGGTAAAAGGTTCAGATTGTTATGGAGAACAGCTGTTAGATTTATAGGGATAAGTCTTTTTAGATTCTAGTTTCAGAATAGAGTATCTTGAGGTTTGAAACATCCAGTCGATACCTATCCGTACAGGCAAGATAGTTGATAAACTCTTAATTTAAGTAAACTAGCTCCCCTTCACTCTTTGGGAGATAGTTTTTGGACAAACTGATACAAGGCTTTTGTTTTGTCAAAGAAAGCAAGACAGCGCTTTGTTCAACTTTTGGACATCTTTGTGCTGGAGTAAAAGTGGAAAAGTCTATAGCAGATATAGAAGTTGGGTGAACCTGGCAATTTCTAATTTATTCATTATCTTTGTTACCAGAGGTGGATAGTTCAGACTGTATAATGAAGATGGTTGTCTCCTTATTGTAATACTTGCTACTGGGAATGGAGAATCTGTGGACCATTGAGAGGAATCAGTAATATTTATGGGGAGTATTCCACTTTTGCTAAAATTTATTTGAAGGCCCAAATATTACCAGAATTAATCAAAAAGTAGTTTCATGCTGAGCATGGCAGAAAGGGGATCTGAAGTGAAGATTAAAATGTCATCTACGAACAGCACTGACCACAGATCTACATTGCCTATAGTAATACCATGCAGGGGTGCTAGAGACCTTAAGTATCTAGAGAGAGGAATAAAGGGGAAAGGAAAACCAAATTTGGATAGTACTAGGGAAAGCAATTGGAAACTTATGGTATTAAAGGATTTCTCAAAATCTAAGGTAATAATTGCAAAATTTCCAGAGGGGGTAGAAGACAGCTAGAACCTTGTGGATGTTGGCAGAAGCTGTCCTGCAATTGATATAGGCATATGGTCACAGGAGGTGGTCAGACCCAGTGCTTCAGGAATACACTTGGAGCAGATTTCAAATAAGGAGCTGGCCTTATAAGACTTAAGGAGGCCAATGATCCTTAGATTATTGCACCTAGACAGATTTTCAAGATCATCCAATTTATCAAGGATGGATTCTTGGGTCGTGGCATGTTGTAAGAGGGCAGTTTGTGCTTGATGGAGATCATCCTCTAATGATGGGATTCTGTACTCTGCCCCTGAAATGCGCAGAGTATGGTCACTTATGTCCCTTTTTATCTGCTCTAGGCCAGCAAGGAGGGCTTTTTACACTGCTGTTATAATTGTGGGGGGGGGGGAGAGCAAGGTGGCTACAGCCTGGGTGATTTGTTCATGTTCAGGGTTGGCATGCACACAGGTGTGATAACTACTGGATGGAAGCTGAGATTGCTGTGCTCCATTTCAGTAGCACCTGCCATATTAGAAAGCTGAGCCAGTTCTGTGTTGCTGTGCTGGTGGGAGTGAGACAGGAGCAGGTCCTGCTCTTATCTAAGTAACGCTTCATACACTGGGAGGCTGAAGGGAGAGAGAATGGGTAGCAGAGAGGCTGGCTGCAGGCTTTATATGCCAACTTTACCCAATCTCAGCTGGAGCTGCTGAGGATAGCGATCACTCCCTGTGGTACCAGAATAGGAAGTCTGTGAAACTATTTTAGTCAAATAAATATGACAATTTGCAATATGAAATACCTGCTCTATTCAGTCAGTAGTAAAGAGTTTCAATAAGAAAATGAAAGTCCAAAGGCAAACTGCTATACTCTCTCTTTAGAAATAATGTAAATCTGATACATCCTTCTTCAATCAATTCAGTGGCACTATATGATACTTTAGCAGGAAAAAGCACTGAAATAATTGTTTTTTGTTTTTGTTTTTTTTTTTGAGAATCAGTATTTTCAAAAGAAGGCCAGCCATAGCAGCCTACATATCATGACGGTCATATTTTAATTATTCAGTAGCTAACTACCATGGATTCTTTTGCTTCCAACATATTGGGGAGCCACTAGTTCACAGACCCACCAACTGTTGGGGAGGTGCCACTCCCCAAAACTCTGAGCCATTGAGTTAGCTATAGATCTAGCAAGATTTACTACACCACTTTACTGATGAGCTACCTGAGTCAATGACTTTGTAACTTTGCTGATTTGTATTAAATCCAATTTTACCATTTTTTAATGAAAATTCACATATTCCCATAATCACATACTGATTTCCAAACCTTATTCATTATATGCTTTGAAAGTGATTGTCTGATCAGTCGTCTACCACCATATGTTGTAAAAATGGATAATTGGTGTGTGTTGATTTTTGCAGGTCAGTTTCTAAATGGTACTGCAGAAACCCCCCTTGTGCAGTCAGTGTCCCCATTAATAGTTGTGACCCAAGTTGTCATTGGACAAACTTTTTGTGATTGCTGTAATGACCAATCATAGCAATTACAAATATAAACATTTTAAGGCACTAGTTCAAGCTCAACTGATTGTAGTCAAGGAAAGTATGACAGTCAGATGATTGTAAACTCTGTTGTCAAATCTGTCATAATCACAACTGACATCAGATGCATTCTGCTAGACAAGAATCAAGCTCACTGTGCAGGCAACTCTAGACAATCACCAGAGACAATAGATACCCCTGCCAGGTTTTTTAATTTGCACCTTTGGAATATGTTTGGCAGACACCTTACCAAAAAGGAAATACCAGAGTTGAAACACTGGATCATTACTATGAGAGTGACCTGATTTAACATTCTTCAAAAAGACATTAAAATTTTCTAATTTGAAAGCAGTGTGTGTGTGTTTGAAGATCCCTTCTCATAGGACCCCAATTTTCTAGTTATAGATTGAGTGAGCTGCTTGTTTCTGTTATATGCCATAATATTATTGTTATTTTATTTCAAGTACTTATATAGTGCCATCAATTTACACAGTGCTTTACATACATAGTGTACATTCACATCAGTCCCTAGGCCTCAAGGGGCATACAATCTAAGGTCCCTAACTTACATTCATATATACACATACTAGGGCCAATTAAGACAGGATCCAATTAACCTACCAGCATGTCTTTGGAGTGTGGGAAGAAAGCGGAGTACCCAAAGGAAACCCATGCAGGCACAGGGAGAACATGCAAACTCCAGGCAGCTGGTGCTTTGGCTGGGATATGAACCAACGACCCTAGTAATGCCAGGTGCTAACCATTTATCCACTGTGTTGCCCTATATTAAAAAATGTACATGAAAGTATACAAATTTGGCTTATGTACACACAGTTTAGGTAAGGAATGACAAATAGAAATCTATTGTAGGAATTATAAAAGTTTAATAAGTTATTGAAAGGTATACAATTAATGCTTATTAACACTCGCTGCTCATAGACATTTAGATAACTTTCACTGATCAGTTACCTGGGAATGTATGTAATTTGATGCTAATACATGTAGAAAATGCAGACTGTTCATGGCAGGCCTGGCAGCTGCTAAACAAATTGTATAGGGTCAAAAACTAACATAAATGGTGTTATAGTAAGGGAATAAAATTCATTTTTTCAGAGTGCTAATAGTTCAGGATAGGTTGGGGAAATTGGCACTGATTTTTATTGGATAGAATTGGATAGTGGTTCACTTTAAAGATGATTAATAGGTCTTTGTCAGTTACTGCCCTTTAAATAAAATTAAAAAAAGTGTTTACATCTACTTAGCTTTCCGTAATACAGGCATTCTTATTTTAAAAATTATTGTATTTTTTTAGCTTTAGCCTAACTTTATTTTGTCAGCTATTCTTCACCAAGAAATTGTAAATTTAGTGATAACGTGTAGCATGTAGAGCAATGAAAAAAGTTTTACTATATGTGTTTGAGCAGGTCTGATATTCCTATTATGTTAAAGAGCAGGAGTTTTTAGTAGTATCCGGTTTCAGACACAACCTAATTGAGAATGATATTGCTACTAAAGGAAGAGAACTATAATTATCATTTTCTTAGCTGTGACCTTTTCATTGCATGAGTTGAAATTATCATTGCATTCCAGGGAAGGGTTGGCTGCACTTCAGTAGCTGCGCATTTGTTCACTTCCATCACTACTGAGTCACAAGAAAATACATGCATACATTACATGAGAAATATAATACACTGACTGATAAAATGCTAAACATGCTGGCTAGGTAATATATCCCTGAAAATAAATCTTCTATTGGTGAATTCAGAGAGAAAGAGACAAGCCTTTGTGGACTATGGTGAGAGTTTGGCCACCAAAGGTGCCTGGAAGACTTTGATGCATCTCTAAATTAGATTCTATATAGAGTAAAAAGGAAAAAAGAGCATTAAAAATAATAAAAAGCAGACATGCTAAATATCCTTCATTTGAAAAAAGCTGTTTTTTTTAACTTAATTTTGTTCTTCTTTATAGTTTAGAAGACTTTATTCTTTGAGGTTTGACAATTTATCAAGTTCAGGAGAGATGTCAGGTGGTGCCATTTAAGCCAGGTTTAAGGCAGCTAAGCATATGTTTGTGGCTGCTCATTTTCAATTGTTTTTCAATGTAGGAAAAAAAAAAGCAGGTGTATAGTATGTATCATTAAATACAAACTGCCCTTTGTTATATGCCTGCACAGAAGATAATTGTTTTAAAGCAGAACTACAGGCAAACAACTAAATACATAGTTTAATTACAGGTATAGTTAAATTACTGAGTTACCTGCCCAATTATTTGTACTTCCAATCTTGTGATATGCTTCATGAATCTGTGTCTACAACCTGTTCATTACACAGTGGGGTTGATTTACTAAAGGCAAATAGGCTATTTACTTTGTAAGGTGAGGTTGCACTTTGCAAGGGAATTTTCCCAAGAGCTTAGTGAAATGATGATGATTCCCATCATCCAATCATGTACAAGCAAAAATCCTATTTATCTTTACATGTGATAGGCTATGATTTACAAACGTAAACTTCACCACATACACTAAGTTCTGGGGCAAATTCCCTTACAAACTACAACTTTCCTTACAAAGTGAACAACCTATATGTCTTTAGTAATTCAACCCCAGTGATCAGCTTCACTTCTGTCCAATCAACAAAGAGATGATTAAAAAAAACTGTAAAATAGAAAAAGCAGGAAATAGTAAAGCTAAACCAGGGCAAGGATATCTTATGGGCTCAGCAACAGTGAATGAACAAATAAAGCCTTAGGTAGGTAACGGAGAAAACCTATATATATTTTAACCATGTAGATAGCTGTTAGCCTGGGGTTGCTCTTTAAGTTAATGTGCAATTGGCAACCTGCCTGTGTTTTATAGCCCTAGGTTTTGCTTTATTTGGCCCTAAAATAAATGAAGGCTGGACTCTTCCAAATGAATGGTTTAGATTTGCATACAGACACTTTCTCATTTACACATACAAATATAGATAATATTTTTTTAAAAAGTAACTTAAAATAAATACATTAAGAATGCATTGAAAACAGTGGGAAATGCATGCATGCACACACAGTCTTGTAGTCTTGTAGAAGCATGTCTTGTTGAAGAATGGAAGCTTACTTTAATTATTTCACGTACTTCTACAATTCATAGTATCTGGATATACTGGTGGAAAAAAATGTAGAATATTTCACACAGATGATATTTAATTAAATACGCAGATCCACATTGTGCTGACTTCTATATCAGTAATAATAGAACAGTTTACAACTATCCAGTCAGCCTTTTGAAAACGGCAAAGAATTAAATCAGATTAAGAAAGACATTTTAATGCAAAGTCATTAATGCAGAAAGAAAGACTAGACTAATTGATTATTTGGAAACCTAAGAGATATCCAGTACATCATGCTTCTGTTTGATTTTATTAACTTGTTGTTTGGCAGTGTTTTCTCCTAACTGCTCTTTGTTTCTCTGTATATACTATTATATATATATATATATATATATATATATATATATATATAAAAAGATAGATAGATAGATAGATAGATAGATAGATAGATAGATAGATAGATAGATAGTACATGCAGTATCTATATAGATATATTTTTTGTATATTTATGTATATGCTTTTGTGTCTTAATTAATTAATTAATTTCAGATAAGATGCACATAGGTATCTTTCACACAAGCAGTTTTATACCACACCATCTGTCAATCTCATCCATTCAGAACATTATGGCAGCACTGCAATCACTAGCCAAACACTTGGCAGAGCAGTCCCGCAAACACAAAAGAAAATAAATAAATAAATCAGCCATCAAGAGGCGACATTAGCACCTTCTGAATGATTCTATGCTATCCTATGAAAAGAAATCCACTACCGATCCCTTTTCAAAGGGTGATAATCTTACCATCTGTCTGAAAAAACACTAAGAAATGTTAAAAAAAATAAATAAATAACGTGAACAGCTCACTAAGCAAAAAAATGTTTATGTTCAGCACAATCCTGCAGTGGTTACAAAAATAGTAAAATATGCAGATCAGACCAGAACTATACTTGACATGGACCTCAAGCTCTTTATTGAAAATTCCAAGAAATGCTTAGGACAACTGAACAAATGTAATACTTTGATGATATCTTAGGACTTCCCAAGGGGGGCATTTTGCATTGGCAGAAAGTCCCATTTGTACCTACAAGGCTGATAAAATATCAGCAAGTTGTGAACCCTACTAGCATCTGTTATTTCAAAGGAGTATAAAGCTTTGCTTCAAGTTGTGCCTAGGCTGCATATTTCTTTGCTTTTCGTGAAAAATAACCCTGTCAGTTCTGCACAAACACTCATTTATGCCTCTTGTTTGTAACCTATTTCCTTCAAATACTTGTTTAACCACTTCCAGTCCAAACACTTTCAACCTTCCAGTCCAGGCCAATTTTCAGCTTTTAGTGCTATCACACTTTGAATGACACTAGCGTGGTCATGCAACACTGTCTCCGTATGACTTTTTTGAGACAGATAAAACTTTATTTTGGTGATATTTATTCACCACTGGGATTTTTTTTTTGCTATGTAAATGAAAAATTCAATTTTGAAAAAAAAGTGTTTTTCTTATAAAATTTTGCAAATAAATAATCTTTCTTCATAAATCTTGGCCAAAATGTATTCATCTATCTTTTTAGCAAAAAAAAAAAACAAATTAGTTTATAACCAAAAATTATAATTTTTCAAAAAAAGTATAACATTTTTATTTCATTTTTTAATTTTGTTTTTTTTATTTATTTTAACATACTGTCACCCTAGCAGTACAGTGTCACCATAGTGATACTGTACTGCTTGTGGGGGGTGATGAAGATTTTTTTTTTCTTTACACTGATTACTTTTACACCCATAAAGGCTGTAAAAGCAATAATTTCTCTTTCTCTCTGGCTGCATTCTTGCAGCCATTGAGAAATACCGTGAGAGCTGTGATGGGTCACAGCTTGTCACATGGTACAAGGCTGTTGTGAATAGCCTTGTACCATGTGATCTCTGTGATCATTTACAGATTTCACACGTAGTAAGCAATAATGTTAGAAGTGACATCTTGCTTACTGCTATTCATGTGATCACTGATTAGCCAATCAGTGATCACATGAATCGGGACCTCACACAGAGGTCCCTTACAGCGATTGGTGTTCCGCCGTGTCCAGAGGACATAGCAGGCACCGGGTCGCGTACGTCCCGCCGCTCGCACAGAACAGAACCCAGAAGACGGATGCCAGCATCGGCTGGAGGACATAGCCGGGGACACAGCGAGAGGACAGCACAGGACAAGTTAAGTGATCCAGGGATCCCAGGGAATTTAAATAATTATTTTCACTCAAACACAGATTTCTTTTGGTGATTTTTGATCACAACTAGTTTTTTTTATTATTTATTATTATGTAAACTAAAAAAAAGACCAAAAAAAAAAGGAAAAAAACCCTGAGATTTTCTACTTTCTGTTATAAAACATATCCAATAAAAAAAAATTTTAAAATCTAATTTATTCATAAATTTAGGCCAAAATGTATTTTGATACATGTCTTTGGGAAAAAAAATTCCAATAAGTGCATAATAATTAGTTTGTGTGAAAGTCATAGTCTACAAACTGTGGTAAATATACTGGAATTTACACAGATATAGATGTTGTACTGGTGATGGCGGTGATCAGTGACTTACAGTGTGGCTGTGAAAGTGTGGCGGGCAATCTAGTGCTAATAGACACTGCCTGGGAGGGTCACTAACTAACTGACACTGACTTCGCTAATGGCAAATATAGTGATCAGTGATAATATGGTACACTGTACTGCTAACACTGGCTGGGAAGGGGTTAACATCAAGGGGCAATGAAGGCATTAACTGTGTGCCTGAAAAGTGTAATGTGTCTAATGTGTGCTGCTTTTACTTGTTGATCTTTTACTTACTGAAAGCTATTGCTGTAGTTCAAGGCAAACAATGCTGATCCTTCTATCCTCCTGAGCTATGCATCTTGAGCAGGAGAGTTGGTGCAGCTGCTATGCCTACCCCCCCCCCCCCCCCCGCCTGATCACAGAAGCAATGGTATTATGTGAAAACATTCACAAATTACAAAGGCTTCTGTAAATCAGCAGTGGAAGGAAAGGGTGGGCATAGCTGCTCTGTGTGCCCTTCTCCCTAAGTGTCTTAAGTTTAAAGTGTTACTAAATGCAGGACCCTGCATTCACTATATCTGGTCTCCCACAGTACACAGAACATGGAAATACAATTATTTTAGTAAATATAAACTGCTAAATACCTTTTCTCATCAGCAGTTAGAGCAGTCTTGTGACTACTTTCAGTGTCCAGCAGAGCACTGGTTAAAGCTTGTTGGAAGAGTTTTCATTCACCCCTGATTGTCCTATGAGGCTGCATAACCCCTGACCTTCTGTCTGGATAGCACTGATTGGCCCTGTGCTGAACAGATGCACTCTCCCAAGAAAAAAAACTCAGTAGCAATACAAACCAAGCTGAGCATTGCAACTTGCCCCAAGGCTCTGTTCTATCAGCAGATGGATTGGGGACAGCAGAAGAAGGGAAGGATCAGAGAAGTCAGGATCAAACATCCTTTTTACACAATGCAGAGTATTAACCCCTTAGTTTCCACAGTGAGTATAACAAGCAGGCTTTACTGCATATACAGACTGATTTTACTGTTGTGGGTTTAGTAACACTTTATTTCACGGCAGAGCAATAAACCTCTCAGATATATATAATAGAGATAGGACTAGGAGATTATCATAGCCATTCTTTCAGTACAAGGAGTAAGTTGGTGATTGTATTAGGCCAGAAAGAGTTGTAATATTTTTTTCATCCTCATTCTAGACTCACTGTAGTTTAATAAATACAGATCTGAACTGCAAGCATGCTCCATCTAGTGGTACATTATGTGTATAGGAAGGTGTTGTCCTCATGCACATACACTAAGATGATGAGCGAGTTGATTTCCATGTAAATGGCAGCAATTTCCGATAAAATGGAGAACAAGAAAATTGCTAATTTTTTGATACTCCTGAGTGATGAATGACTGTTTATCTAGGCTTTGGAGGGAGCATAGAGTTCATGAATCATCATTGTCTGGATTTCTAAACTGTACGATTCTCCACACATCTAACAGATCTGTATACAAATATTTAAGCAAGTCAAATATTTGAAAACCCCCAGTTCATCTGCATTAATCCTCATTAATTATTATGACTCATGGTATCACATGTGGATTAAACCATTAAAGAAAATATTCAGAAATAAATGTATTTTTAACAGTGAATAAAGGTTGATTGAAATGATAATAAATCATTCTTTTATATTATGGTTTTCACTTAATATGAGGAAAATGAAAGAAATGCTTAAAGTGGAGTTCTGCCCCCCCCCCAAAAAAAAATAATTAAAAGTCAGCAGTTACAAATACTGTAGTTGCTGACTTTTAATAGTAGGGCACTTACCTGTCCAGGGATCCAGCGGTGTACTCACCCTGAGCCAATTCTTTGATCGGCTTTCGGGTGCTGGTGCCGCCATAGTGACAGCCAGTTCCTTACTGCACATGCCCGAAGTGTGCTGCACTTTGTGAACGGGCCGGAGGGCTGCAGGGGGGGTTAAGGGCGTACTTCTGGTCCAAACCAAGTACCCGCTCCCTCCCAAAAGGTGCCAGATGTGGCAGTGAAGGAGGGGAAGCAGTAGATAAGCAGAGCTTCTACTTTTGGGTGGAACTCTGCTTTAACATCTTGCTGCCCACTCAATGCATATGTTCAGAGCAAAGAGGGTGGACTGTACCACTCACACACTGCACATATGTGTCCATGGGTGGCAGAGATTTCTGTGTTAAAGTAGGCTCACAGCCCAAGACAACTCCTGGTCTCTGGTAATGATAGCCAATCACAGTGTTCACTTGAATAGGCAAACCTCCCTCTAGCCTCCCCCAGATATAATTGCCCAGTTGGCTGGGCAGGAAGGGGTTAAGAAACCTGTCAGGCTTTTGTTTCCTGGAAACATGAGCTTCTTTGACCTCTTCAGACTCTGGATGTACCAGATATGTCCAAAGACATAAAGTGGTAAAATGAAAACAGTTTAAGTATCTGAGCTTGACTTGGTATCAGACTCTTGTGGTCCCAATACAACAGAGCTCAAGTTGGTGGAGGGAGGACAAGCACAAGAAGCCATGGAAAATGCTGATAAGAAGAAAGAGCCAAGGTATAAAAAGATGAACTCATCAGTCTATTGATTCTCCTTTGAATGTCCAATCACAGGAAGTGGGTGAGAAAATGACCTGCAAGTGTTACTTAACTGCAGCAGGGAAAAATCAGGTTGTCTCCCCTGCCAAAAAGGATGGTATGGTACAGCAAATGTGTTTAAATCTCAGAACTGTAAATTCTTTTGGCAGGTAAAATTGCACCTTTATACAGTATATATTTAATTTGTGTATTTTGCATTAGGACCAGGTGTTTATTACTGACTGAGTCTCTGCTAAGGAGATTCAGTGTCTTTTTTGATGATCATAGCGTCACCTGATGATCACTGTCTTTAGTACAGAAAATGATTGGAAATCCAAAATGTTTATGTTTTCACAGGACTGCAGGTGAGGGGAAATTTTCCACTTTAATATAATCATGATCAAGTGACCAAAGACATTAACTTCTTGGAGTTTGCATATTCTTATTTTTGCCATAAATGTTCACTGTCCTCATCTTCTTTCAAAAGAGAAATGTAGATAAAATGACACTTAATGTGTGACATGAAATAATTCAACAATACAACTAAAACAAGATGCATGTCATTTAAATATGCAGATTTGTATTAATATATTTAGAAACATCCACAAGATTTCATTTTCAAAAAGAGAATCTCTCTCTCTCTCTATATATATATATATATTAATCTGGATTTATTAGTATAATTATTTAAAATATGGCTTTTCTGTGTTTTTTTCCCTTCATTTTAATTATCCTAACCTAGTTCTGCTCGGTACCATTACATTTTTAGGTTCGCGGCAGATGGGTGTTGTTGCCTCTAGCCTGCCAAGACAATGATGAATTTATGGTTGTTTTCTTTTCAGGTTCAGTCTATTACACTTGAACATTTTAAAAATTCTGTATGTGCTCACGTTTGAAAAGAATTGGTTGATATATGTTATTTCATAATATGAATGCAAATTATTTAGCAAGTCAGTGGTTGTGCTATAATGACATTTACATGAACTGTTAAAATATGAAAGAAAATAAGAATGTTATTTTTATGCTAATTTATAAGGCAGTTTGCCAAGAAGATTGTGCTGATAACTAATGTTCTTCAGGAAAAATGCAGTGTCAAAAAGTGATTATTTGCTGACCACTACTTTAGCAAACGTGTTTACCATTTCTACCTTTAGTATTTCTCCTTCGTATTTTATAACAAAAAAAAAAATTTAAGTAGATCTTAACCCATTTAAAAATATTATCTAAGCTTTATCATGTTAATATAATTTTATAATTAATTTTCAATATGTTTAAATCAACAGCTTTCAATAAAATACCATGAAGGTCCTTGTTAAGGCAAGTCTTGTTATTATTATTATTATTATTATTAATATTATTATTAATAATAATATTATACAGGATTATTACACAGAATTGATATAGCGATCAGTGCTTTACAACAGGAGGGCAGACAGTACAGTTACAATACACTTTAATACAGGAGGAATCAGAGGGCCTCGCTGTTTAATGCTTACAATCTAAAATGGAGGGCCAAGTGATACAAAAGGTACCAACTGTTGGAAATGAGCTGATGGATCAAATAAAAGTACAGTTGTTAGGTGGAGGCTAGGTCTGGGGGGGGGGGGGTGATTTGATATTTTGAGACTAGGTTAGTGATGTAAATTGTTGTTAGTATTTTGAATTTAATTTGTTGGGTGAACGGAAGTCAGTGGATGGATTGGCAGAGAAGGGTAGTAGACACTGAACAGTTGGTAAGGTGGATGAGTCTGGCAGCAGCATTCATGATGGACTAAAGGGGGATAACCTATGTAAAGATAATCCAATGAGGAGGGAGTTGCAGTAGTCGAGGAGATAAATAACCAAGGAGTAAATTAGAAGCTTTGTGGTGTCATTAGTTAAGAAGGGATGCACTTTGGAGATTTTGCAGAGGTGGCAAGTTTTGGATAGTGATTGGATGTGGGGCTGATAGGAGAATTCAGAGTCTAGGATTACACCTAGCACCCTAGTATGCTGTGACCGATAAATTGAGTTAAAGGAAGTGGTGTGACATCCAGATTGATATGACTGTTAGTAAATTAGTGATGTGTGAGCAGAGTGGTAGAGAGATTTGGGTGTCATCAATGTATAAATGCTATTGAAAGCCATGGGAGGCTATCAGCTGTCTCTGGTAGAAGGTGTAGATTGAGAACAGGAGAGGTCAAAGAACAGAACCTTGGGGGACCCTGATGGAGAAAGGCAGAGGAGAGGAGGAGGTAGAATTGAAAGTGATACTGAAGGTGTGGTGGCATAGGCAGGATGAGAATCAAAGAAGAGTACAGTCATGGAGACCAAAGGAGTGGAGGGATGGGCAATCATATTAAAGGCAGCAGAGAGTTCCAGGAGTAGGAGTACAGAATAGTAACCATTGGCTTTAGCCGTTCTTAAATTATTTGTAAGTTTTGGAGAGCAGTTTCTGTGGAGTGTTGAGGGCAGAATCCAAGAAGGGTATTCTCAGTGAGATGTTAGCTCAGTCAGTTGTAGACCAGGCATTCAAGGAGTTTGGAGGTAAATTGGAGCAAGAAGATGGGTTGTTAACATTGATGAGATCCAACAAGGGCTTTTTACTTATTGGGGGACTAGTGCATGTTTTAGAGAGTTGGGGAAGATGCCAGAAGAGAAGGAGAGATTGAAGATGTGAGTTAGAAAGTGTAGAATAGAGCTAAAGGGTGATCCTAGTATTTGTGAGGGAACAGGGTCAAGGGGGCAGGTGGTTAGGTGGGCATTGGAAAAGTGCTTAGCAACCCCGTCTACAGTAGCAGGATTAAATTAAGTATTGTGTACCTGTGAACATAAAGTATTAAGCAGGGAAGATATCTGTAAAGCGGAGATCTTATAACAAATTGCATTATTTTTTAAGTTATTGGCAATCTCGTGGGCAGTGAGGAACTTAGTGGGTGGAGGCAGAGAAGAGTTTATGGGGACTGGGTGAAAGGTGTTATTGAGGTGATAAGGCTCTGTACCTGTCTCCAACTTGCTTTCCTGCTTTCCATTGTCTCTAAGTCGTATGTGCTTCCTATTCTGATGCCTACTATGCAGGTCCACTATTGTCATCATCAGGAAGTCCAACATGTAAATAGGTATAGTTGATCCATCTGCACCACATCCCTATTCCATAAAGCAAAAGTCAAGGAAGAAAAAGTATGTGGGATTTTTAAGGTGCAAAAATTCCCCCAGGATACACACACACACACACACACACACACACACACACGTAAAAATCAAGTTTTATTACAGGATATGTTAAAAGCACAGAGACATATTTCTTTAATAGTAAAAACATAAAGGTATCAATGCCCTTAAGTGCTAATCACCCCAAACTACCTTCCTGGAAAAATATATGATGGAATAGCTATGAACTTGGTGAGCTGATTGATGTAATATCATTTGGAAGGTGGTAAATCCCAACTCGTTTCGCTGGGTAGGCTTCTTCAGGAGTTCAAACGTAGGGAAAGAAAAAGCACTGCAAATATACAAAAAACAATGAAAGTACTCAAAAAGTACTCGCAAAATCATATCATTGTTGCGTATAAGTAGTTCACCAAAAATCACCTTATTTGAATATACATAATGACCATAGCTAATCACTATAGCAACACATTACCTATGTTTGTAGCTGTCCGCCTATAACACTGTTCAACAAATTTTTATTTTTTGCCAGTTTTGGAAACAAAAGGATCCATTTCTTAATGAATTTCACATTCTGAGTTCAAATATAACAATGAAATTTGTCAATTGGCTCTAGTTTTTCTGTAAACGGAAAGTTTTCTACTATAGGCGTAATGACTACATAATGCACAATAATTATATAGATAGATGTCTTTCCACAAATATAAAGCAAGTGATATTGACTACATAACAAAGCCTAAATGGCATAATATATTGCATAGGATTACCAAGAAAAATTATAGCCATAAGCTAAGTTGAATCATTTTAATACTTAGGATTCTCACTAGTTTTGTCTTCAGTTTGTGTCGGTTTTGCTTCTCTTGGCTTTTCTCTTGTATTCGAGGAAAGGGCTATCTCTTACAACTGCACGTGACTACACGCTTCAGGTTCTTCCTCACTTGACTCAACCACAAAGGATTCTGGTGCTTTAGGAATTGGTAGCCCCTCTCCATGAGGAACTGGACGTATTGCCGATGGAATATTTGGATAGTGCACAGATAACTTTTTCTTCTTATTTAGCCCTTTTACAATTGGAGGCACCATACAAAAGTAACAATTACTAACATGATCTGTTGGCTCTCTCCAAATCATTGGCACAGCGAAAGGCATAGATGCCTTTTTTCCATTCAACCATTGCTCCAGTGCCGTCCCACAAGAATTGCAGCATATATGTGGTGCCCAGCTCTTGTCCTGGTCTCCTATCTTGCAGCCAAAATACAAGTTGTAGGCTTTCTTAATCATTCCTGTTATCCTCCTTTTTTGTGAGATAAAAGTTATTTTACCGCAGATATAGCAGAAATTATCTGCTTTATTCACACAAGTTCGAGGCATTACTGAGTAGCCTATATAAGCATAAAGACGCTGTCGAACTACAATCAGCTACAGATACTGCAGCTTTTATGCAGTGAAGTGATGCAATTAAAGGCTAATATTGCATCATCTCAGTATACATGCAATTTTCTATTGGTCACCAGTATCAATTGCGCAATATGCAGCTGAAGTTGCATCATAATTTTGAATGGCTTACGTCATTAGATGGGTGAATATATCATGGAAACTAGAGCCAATCAACATTTTTTAGGGTCATTTTCGTTTTCAGCACCCCAAAATTATGTAAGATTAGCTAATTTTATGCCCAAAACTTTTTACCTGTTGAACAGTGTAATAGGCAACCCACAGGGAGAAGAACTAAGAGACACTGAGAATCAAAGCACTGAGACCAGGAGGAAAACCAGAGCAGGCATAAAAAAATCAGAGAAAAGGAGGACAATGTAAAGAGTGAGGAGAAGGAGCAGAGCAAGGAGGAAACTAAAGTTGGTACTTCCTTGTTAGTTGACCACAGCTACATCACATCATTAGTTTTTCCCTAAAAGAGGAAGAATAAATGTGCTTGTAGACTAGATGAACCAATCGGTGCTTTACTCAGCCCCAATGATGACATGGACGTAGTGCGCTGTCCATCTGACCGGCAGCAGATATGTCTGGACTTGTGAGCAAAGATTCCGCTGATTGGCCAGTTTAAAGCCATCATCTCTATTCTGGTTCCTGCTCAGCTCCAATTTAAAATAACTGTTTTTTCAGCTGCCGATTTGAAAACCCCTTCTCTTCTACCATTTGTTGTACTTGACAAAGGAGGAGTAGCCTCTGAAACACATTGTGCACACCCACCTAGTCATTCCCTGGTGGTCACCAGGTTTGTTGAGGATGACCTAAGATGCTGCAATTACACCATCCACTCGGCAGGTCCGGCTCTCTCTCTGTGTATAAGACAGCCTGCTGTTAATCTGCAGTCTCTGTTATCCAGTACCATGCACACCAATTCCCTCCACATGAAAGTGACACTTCTCTTGATGTAAGTTTGTTTATCTGTTTCAATAAATGTTACTATGTTTTAGTAATTCCTGCGATTTGGCTATCTTATGTTTCCATATGCCTCAGAGGATATTTCCCAGATCCAATGTGCCTTAGCTGTGGAATTCCGTGATTGGCTCATTCATCAATCCATCCATCTTTGATTTCCTACCTGACCTGGCAGTTACTACAGGCAAATGAGTGTTTGAACTTACCACCCTGAGCAATCACCATATCACCCTACCAATTTAGGAGCATTGAATCCCAACACCAGTACCCTTTTTGATCTTATTAATTTTCATGTGGATTTCATTCTATATTAGCATACAGATTAGTTAGAACTCTGAGCAACTGAGAGAGCATAGATATTTTGTTGATTTATTTGAAACTGACTCATGGCATGCAGCCATTGTTGGAGTGAGTGCATGTAGACAGAAAGTGGCTGCAAACAGGTTGCAAGGGTTTAGCAGCCCTGACATGCAGAAAATGCTGAAAAAAGGTGAAAACACTATTTTCTAATTAAAAAGCACTAGCAAATGTCTATGACACATGGTGATTTGGTTTTTCAGGTAGGGTTTACATCTACCTTAAAGCCCAACTTTAGGAAATCTGAAAATGTTCTCTTGTAGTGGAGCTGCAAGGGTTAAAGTGATTGTAAAGGATAATTTTTTTAAATACCAAACATGTTGTACTTACCTGCTCTGTGCAATGGTTTTAAACAGAGTAGCCCTGATTCTCCTCTTCAGGGGTCCCCCACCTGAGGTCCTGGCTCCTCCCTCCCACTGACTGTCCCCATAGCAAACCAATTGCTATGGGGGCACTCATGCGAGCTCTCCCCCAAGATGTGTATCCATTGACACACAGAGTGCTGCACAGTTCCTCCCCTCTCTCTGCTCCCTCCTCACCGGCTGTGATTGACAATGGCTCCTGCTGCTGTCTTTGAGTCAATGAGGAGGGAGAAAGCTAGAGAACAGTGATAGTGAATTCGAACTACTTGCAGAATTGAGTGATAATGATTTGTGAGGAAATTTATCATCAGACACTGAAAACGATTTTGCGACTTTGCTCAGTGATGTGCGAACTTGGTGCTATATTTCAAATTTCAGTGTTTTTGGTTTGATTATATTATTTAATTCAATTTATTATTAATATTATTACCAGGCGTGATTGTATAAAATCCAGGCGTGGTCATACGGTCTTAATCCAATCAAATCCTCATATGCTTAACAGCAAACTCAGAGTTAAGTGCT
Source organism: Staurois parvus (assembly GCF_062004578.1). Lineage (NCBI taxonomy): Eukaryota > Metazoa > Chordata > Amphibia > Anura > Ranidae > Staurois > Staurois parvus. Next base: position 7,184,108 of record NW_028318492.1, on the reverse strand, counting down.
GGTTAACAGCACATGATCAGTCCAACATAGCATCCATCATGACAGTTGTTGGTTCAAACTGGTTTGACCATAAGATGCTTTTCTTATCCTTGAAAGAGGAAGATAGCATTTTCTAGCCGGCTAAGTGTTTACGTCACAGGTATACACTTCAAACATTCATTATCAGACCCCTATATTTCTACTCACTATGCCTCCTATACCTAAACATGCAGTAACCCTTGCAGTGTGGGTACAGCCCCACTGCAAGGAAGGATTGTCAAGTTTCCCGGAGTTTGGCATTAACATGAAAGACATTACTGGTTCACAACCAGGCTTTATGCTGCTGTATCCTTACTTGACACATGTCTACTTAAAACAAATAATTACAACTGTAAAAGTAAACTAGGGTTAATCAAAAAAAATCACAGGCATACCATATTTTTTTTTGTTCCTCTTTGTATTCCCACACCCCTGCATGTTATGATTTGTGACTAATTCATGTTTGTTAATGCTTTAAAATGTTTTTTCTGTGAAATATTTTGGAGTGAAAATACTGTTTTTTGTGTTCTTTCTATTGTTTCTATTGTTCTGTTAGCAGAGCTGAGTAATAGGGCCTCCCCGAGTACACATTTCTTCATACAGACTCAGAGAAGAGGAAGGGATGTGTGAATTACAGATAGTGTTTGGTTTTTTTAGACTGCCTGGTATTCAAACATCCAGAAAACTGCTTTAACAGAATAATAAAAGTTGTCAGTACAATTTCTGTCTGACTGCATTTATGCTTCTTTATTTGTCCTCTAAAGCGGAGCTCCAGTGTCCTATGTAAAAATTAAAAGCCATCAGCTACAAAAGCTGTAGCTGCTGACTTTTATTAAACAGCCACTCACCTGTCCTGCGTTCCAACAATGTGCTCGGCCCAGCCGTTTTCACTCTGTGCATCTCTCTCCCCAGAGCTGGCATCTTTACTATGGGCACCCAGCTGTGACAGATTGTGGCTTTACAGCCGGGTGCCCACTGCGCATGTGCAAGTAGCGCCGCACACTGCTAATGGTCTAGCAGTCTTCTGGGACCTGTCACATGTCCCAGAAGACTGCTGGAGGGGGGGGGAGGAGAACTTCCACGTCCAATCTCCTAGGCAGCTTTTGAGGCCTCCTCAAAAGCTCAATTTCACAAGCAGGAGCTGGGGAGGAGGCCTTAAAGTGGAACTTCCCCCTTTGGTAAAGTACATAAAGTACATTTTTGGCCAGTAATCATGGTGTCTGTCTATGACAGTGAATTTTCCATTGTCATTTATAGACAACTGTAAACCACTGAAAATAAATAAGGTGGCTGCCAGCAAAATTTAAAGATTACCCATTAGGCACTGTTGACACTTCAACAGTCTGTATATGCATAAAGGAACAATATATTTAATAAATGGTATTTACAGATATCATTTCAATACCAGATTGTGGGAAAGAGTTGGAATTAAGTACATCAACATACACATCAAAATATCATTTAAAGTTTTCCAGACTAATTAGCTTTTCCACTACATTTACATTTAATAAGTAAGATATGTTAAACATTCTGTAGCATGGTGTCTCATTTGGATTAAAAGTATTAATACTACTGAGTATTTACCAGTATTTCAGTCTCTCTATTTATTATATTATGCCATTTATGATTACATCGTTTGGTGTAATGGGTGTCTATTGTGTCTCACATGCAGATACATGAATGGTTACTCCATGTTCTTTGAAGACTATTCCATAAAACTAAGTGAATAATCCAAGCAATATTTTTGGTTATGTTTGTGATACTAGCATATATTTGATGTAGATCAACTCTCAGTATACACATTTTTATCAGTGTTGAACTGAGAAAAAAAACTAAATGTATGTAGTCAAGTAACCAAATATTAGTCATATTACATTGATCTGATTGCTTTAAACTAGTACTTTAAATATCAAACTGCTCACTATGTATTATTTTTTTGTCATCAGCAGAGGGTCTGCAGCACCATTGGCTATCTGCAATCTGGCTCAGTTTGGGGCAGTCGACTGTAAGACAGTCCTAACTGGTATATAATGTTAGTGACTCTCTCTCTGCTTCCTCTGCTGTGGTTCCTGTTTGTTTCCTTGGATCATTATTCTGGATGGATTATCTAAGTATAGCACTTAAGTTTGTACTTCCTTATTAAGTAAGTCAAACTATATTTCATGGAGTATAGCTTTGAGAAGGTCAGCAAAGAAAACGTAAATAAGCAAACCATTGGCTAAACAATAGTACTTGCAAACAATTCCTCATGTACATCAAACGTAATGAGTTAATAATATACAGAAATGTCTATAAACATTCTCCGACACATTCACCAATGATGGTTTCACATTCAAATGTGACATTCAACAGCCACTAAAAGCCATATTTACATATTTACAAGCTTTTTGCATAACCTGTAAATTTCAGCACTAGCTTCAGCTTTAGTTACAAAAATTAAGAAATGTGTGCTCTCCAACCAACTCCCCCCCCCCCCCCCAAAAAAAAAAGTACCAGCCTGGAACAGCAAGTATGCAGACTGGTAACTCTACGGAAATGGCACAACAAACTTACAGGAAGTCCATCTTAAGGCATTTATGCAAGATGGGGACAGACTCCATATTCTTTGGCTCCTTCAGTGTCCAGGAAAAGTTTCCAAGGAAGGGTTGCCATCTACCAGCTCTCAATGGTTGTTTATTTTATTTTTTTTATTTCTTTGCAGTCAAGCCCCACTGTAACATATAACCCCCCCCCCCCCAACATACACATACACACATTCCTTGCTTACACCCTCTCCTGCCATTGGGGGTTCTAAAATGCCCACTGCCTATGAGCATTTGGCACCAGTGCCTTGAAATTGGCACCTCTTTTTTGGGGGACCTCAAGCAATTCACCTGCCTTTCAGTGGTGAAAGTCAAGTTTATAGATATCAACATGGCAGGGTCACTTGCCCTGTAAATACTAGTCCAGTGTTTTATTTATTAATGTCATTATTTAACCTAACTCTGTAATGCTTAAAAGCACAGGCTCAGCTCTCTACATAGACAGTTGTTGAATTTACATAAAAAATGCACTACACCATTTCAGTTTGGAATTTGCTTTTTCAAATGTGTCTAATGAATGTTCAGCAAATATTCAGAAGTTGTAACATTTATTTTCATGTCATTGCTATAGTAAGCACCTTTATCATTAAATAATAGATGTTGTCAAAGCTCAGGAAACATCTTCATCTAGCAATTGTTGAATGTACAGCAAATGTACTGCCAAATCTTTTATGTTCTGTATACATATGACCCAAAGTTCTGCAATGGTTTGTACATCAAAACATTTTATATGTTTGTTCAAATCATCACCTACATGATGGAAGGCTGAACTGAGTGCAAAGAGGAGATAATAGCATTTAGCATGAAGTTGACAGGACAAGGGAAAGATTAATAATTACAGAATCTTTAAAAGACAAAATAATTATTTCATGCTTCAATTATTTTAATGTGGAAAAAATGAAGGTTAATGCAATTTTCACAAAAACATACAGTAGTTATATGTTGGGCATTTAAAATAAATTCTCACTCCTGGGGGAGGAATTTCTTTGGTGTTTTACACATATTAGCAGCATAGACAAGTAAATGTATAGTTTTGACACTATATAGCTAAGTATAACCACACATATATTTCAGATAGGAGTCAAAGATGCAATTTTCAGCTATGGTAACTATGTCGGTGTGTGTTTTACATGAGTATGAGTAATGTATTCATTTTACAAACTGTGCCTATGTTTCATGTAGCTATTCACAGTGCATTACTACCAAGAAGAAAATGCATACAACAACATGAAAGAAATATAAACCATGCCCCAGTGATGACACAGAAGCAATTTAAATTGGAAAGTGTAAGACCACGGCTTTATTTAGTTTTAATAGGAAACTATACACCATTACAAACAGAACCATTGCCTGTCACATACATACTGTAAGCACACTTGATCAACAACATGAACAATAATCGAAATGTGTACCTTTATCATGATGTCAGATCCACTTGACAGCATATAATTTGACAAGGTGACACCACCAATAAAGCAGTGACAACCACTGAAACTTTGAAAGGACAAGCTGAAAACTCAACAGATAGCTGGAGTCTTTAAGGTCAGTGCCCATGCCTCCCAGCACTAAAGAACACAGTCCTTCCACACACAAGCCCAATCAGGCCACAATTAAAGTGGAACACAACTCTCTCAATCATCATTAACTATTTTTTATTTTATATGCTACTAGCATTAGTAATTTATAGAAGGGTATATTATATTTACTTGTTTTAAACTTTTTTTTTTAACTTTCTTTCAGTTACTTCTTGGTTTCTGGCCTAGGCCAAAATGATACCATATAGGCTAGAAATCATCATAGGCATTTTTTTTCTTTCATCTGAAAGAGGGGCTTTCTCAGTTAAGAATACCCTTCTGGCTGCATGCCTAAGCTAAGGACAGATGGATTCCAGGAATTTATTGTTACATGAATCATTTGCCCTTACTCAAGGTGGACACAGCTAGAAATGCTAGGAGGGTATCTTTCAAAGTTATTTTTAACAGAAGAAAGCATTTAGACATGTATGGATGGATGAGCATGCTTTGACATGACTAAAAATGAATCAAATAGCACTTTCAGTTTGTGTTGCTCACAAACCACATCCCTTTGAAGTGCCTTGCTCCCCATAGCCAAGGCTTCCTTTCACCAAGGTTAGCCATACACATACAGATGCAGTCACTGTTTGAGTATTAGGATAGCTGTGGGTGCTGGCTAAATATAATAGCCAGCAGGTTAGATTGACACTGTTTAACATGGAAGAAGAAATCTATCCACTTTGAGCACACATAAATCTATATACGTATGCTTAGGCTCCATGTAAACAGGACACTTGGAAAACACTTCTGAATGATGGAAACTGACTGCTGGAAAATGTAGGTTAAAAAACGTCTGTTAGCCATGTTTGCATATAACATTTATGCGTGTTTATGAGCATTTGCTTTTAGAATCGTTTTTTAACCATTTGACACCCGGCCTATGGCCGAATGGCGTCCGGAAAAATGCACTAGCTTTCAGGGAGGCCGCCATATGGTGTCCTCCCGCACAGGCGCAGTTCACGCGCTTGCAGAGCCACGCAGCGGCGCGATCTGTCACCGGCCGTGTACCTCGGACACGGCCGATGACAGATCTGAGTACCGACCCCCATTGCCGGTACCATGTGACCTGCTGTGACCAATCACAGCAGGTCACATGACAGTTGTATACAATGGATGGCTTCATTCATGCCATCCATTATATACTAGTGTCTAGCTGTGAATGGTCACAGCTAATCACATGCACATGTCATGTGATTAGCTGTGGCCAAATCACAGCTAAGCACAAAAAAAAAAAACCCTGATTGAATCGATGTCATTCAGGTAAATACTTGCTTATAGCAAAGTAATTCTTTGCTATAAGCAAATTGTGTAAAAAAAAAAAAAAATACTGATCACTTCCCCAAAGTAGTACAATGTTACTATGGTAACATTGTACTACTTTGGACATGGTGAAAGATGAAAAATAAATCTTAAGAAAAAGAAAAAAAATGTAATACAAAATTTAAAATAATAAAAAAATAAAAAAAAATAAAAAATAAATATATTTTTTTTTCACACTGTCACCAGTCAGTGTCCCTGATCACCGCCATGCCAGTTATATGATGACGCTGTACTGAACTGGTGACAGTATGTAAAAAAAAAATTGTGAAAATATGTTTTTTTATTTTTTTATTTTCTGAAAAATTATGACAAAAAAAATACAACTTCAAAAAACTCGCCATGCCTCTTATGAAGTACGTTGGACTGTCTACTTTGCAAAAAGGGGGCCATTTGGGGGATATCTGTACTATTCTGACATTCTTGGACCTCAAGTAATTAGATTGGCTGTCAGTACTTCAGGATTGATCAATATTCAGATCTATACCATAGTTTGTGAACTCTATAACTTTCCTACAAACTAAAAAATACATCCTAATTTGGGTTATTTTCACCAAAGACGTAGCAGAATACATCTTGGCCTAAATTTATGAAGAACACTTATTTATTTGCAAACTTTTATAACAGAAATAAAGAAAAAATGTTTGGTCTTTTTTTCTTAATTTAGCAAAAATAAAAACCCCAGCAATGATTTAAATACCACCAAAAGAAAGCTCTAGTTGTGTGAAGAAAATGATAAAATTTTAGTTTGGTTACAATGTTGTATGACCGCGCAATTGTCATTCAAAGTGTAAAAGCCCTGAAACCTGAAAAATGGCCTGGGCAGGAAGGTGTAAAATTTCCCGGTATTGAATTGGTTAAAGATAACCTCAGGAGACCTTTCAAAATGCCCAGAATGCACTAAAAAACAGTAAAAAATGTGCTATTTTAGACATTTTGAGAGAAATAGAGAGAGCAGAAGCAGAGAGATCAGAGGGATCTGGTTGTATTCACTATGAGCATAATGCAGCACGTTCTACCATTTTTTTCCTTCACGCAAAACCTGGAACTAACTGCACTGGTGTACTGGGTCCATTTGAATACATGGAAAACACTTTGCATGCATTTCTGATGATGAAAAAAGGCTCCGGACAGCATCTGGATATGGAACAGTTAAAAACTTCTTCTAAACGCAAATGCTTATAAATGGTTAGCCGCATTTACACGCGTTTACAAGCATTTACAAGCATTTGGTGTTTGAAACGCTGATAAAATCTACTCCTGAGTGCAAATTTGGTGCGTTAAAAAAAATGACTGTAAATTCAACTGCCTGTAAACGACTGTAAATGACTATCTGTACATGGACACATAGGAAAACATTAGGGAGAGTTCAGGGGCTGCTGAAAAAAATGCAGAAAAGCTCCTGAATGTCAGTTTATCAACTGCAGTGTACATGAGCTCTTAGTCTTAGTGAAAGGAAGCTTTCACTGTGGGAGGGCATGACATTTTAAAGGGATGTGTGGGTTTATGTATTTTAATATTGTATAAGATTATTTGTGGCCATACACGGCTAAATTTTTGACTCATTCCTGCTGAATCAGCTAAAACGTAAGTTATACAGTATATGGCAGGCAAAAGGCTCAAAGGGCTGTCATTAGTGTATACATTTGCTACAGACCTCCAATACTCTGACAGCCTGTGCAGTATAATCGGATATTTTTTAATATGCAAAAATGTAGATTAATTTATAATAAAATTGTAAAAACAGTACCTAAACAGATGTTTATGAATCTTATCATACTAGACTGGTACATTAAGCTGAATACTGTCAGCTAAAGCAGATAGTCTTGTTGCTAAGCCGTGTTGCCAGGCAGATTTATGTAGTTTTACTTTAAGCATCTTCAGTTGTTGTTAGGCAGAAACCACTTTTCCTTGATAAAGAAAGGATATTATTTTATCAAGTCTATTTCTTCCTATAGATATTCACATTCATTGTGTACTAATGAGATTTTGAGTGTGACAGATTTTGCTATGCGGTTTATGCATTCTATTTTTAGTGAGAGTTATGATACTGTCAGGGGCGGACTGACAACTCATGGGGCCCCTGGGCAATAGGGGATCATGGGGCCCCTGTGTCCTTGCTGAAACTCAAAAAAGCCTATGAAAAAGGTACCAGGGGCATCTCATGGGGCCCCCTACTGACCCCAAGCCCTCGGGCAGTGCCCGAGTTTCCAAATGGTCAGTCCGCCCCTGGATACTGTTATATATTTTGGCTCATTTGCTGAGTTCAGATTCACTTTTGCCAAAGTAACATAGGTTTTATGGTATTTTTGCATTTAATTTCACATCATAAATGTTTCTTAATCTATAAGTAACTATACAGAAAGCTTTGTATGGCTTACTTGAGTTTGCAAAGTTTGCCATGCCAGACTGCACATTTTAGTCTAGTCTAGTTTAGAAAGTTTGATAAGGCAGGTCCTGTAATCATGTTCATGCCTGGACTGGCCATACCCCCAGGCCATGGACCATGGGTCTGTTGATGACGGGGCACAGAGTGGGAGGTAAGTGGTGACCACAGTCAACGCTCGTTTCCCACTATGTGACAATGCCTGTGTCTCCTCCAGCTGATCAAGCTCTGATCCCCTGAGCAGAGCAGAGACCGCACACAGACAGCTGAGCTGGCCAGTCTGGATTGAGGAGCAGGAAAGGGCATGGTCCAGACTTACACTCGGAGAGGAGCGTTCAGGGACCACACCATGCCCAGCCATTGGCTGCGGTCTGACTACACATTACCAACAGAGAGTCAAAACCACTTTATAGAGGTACAGAGAGAGAACCCTGGGGGTCCTGAGAGAGAGAGAGAGAGATACAGTATATAGAGAGAAGTACAAGAGAGAGGGAGATACTGTACATCGAGATAAATGGGGAGATACTATAGAGAGAGCAGGGAGAGTGTTGAGAGCTACTGCACAGGTATATCCCATATACTGAGAGATCTACTATACAGAGAATAGGTGAGAGCTCTACTGTGCACAAAGAGAGAGAGAGAGAGATGTGGAGAAGGAAAGAGATCTACTATACAAAAAGAGATCTACTGTACAGAAATATATCCTGTGTTCAGAGAGAAAGAGATCTACTCTCTCTCTCTCTCTGTGTATATACTAAGAGAGGTCGATCTACTATACAGAGAGAAATCAAGATCAGAGAGAGATAGATGTACTACAGAGAGAGGGAGTGATAGAAGGAGAGAGAGAGATGGGGGGGGGGAGAGATAGATCATATGCAGAGACATCTACTGTACAGAGAGATCCCATATACAGAGAGAGATAGGGAGAGATCTACTATATAGAGAGACAGAAATCCAAATCACAGAGATATCCCATGTACAGAGGGATCTGATATACACAGGGAGAGGGTTCCCACAGAGAGATACATGGAGAGTTCCTTTATACATAGAAATCTACTATGCAGAGAGAAAGGGGGATCAAATACATGGATATATCTGCTATACAGAGCGATCCCGTATACAGGGAGAGAGAAAATTACAAAACTACTAAACAGATCTGATATATACAGAGAAAAGAGAGAAGGGTCTGATACATGGAGAGATCTAATATAAAGAGAGGAATCCCATATAGAAAGAGAGAGTGATCTACTTACATAGATCTGATATGCAGAGTGGGGGCTTGAGAGAGGGGGTGCAATGCGGCAATGTCTGTGTCTACTCTCCCAGCTCTCCTGCCTCGCCAACAATGTCATCCTCATTACGTTCTCCGTCTCCCCGTCCTCAAACACCTCCCCCCCAAACGTCAAACCATCACCAGCCGCAACCTCCGCAACCCCTCTCCACTCCGCAGCTGACCGTCTGTGCGACAGTATCCTTCCACTGTCCTGCCCTGACCTGTCCACTACTGCGTATAACAACTCGCTGTCAGCTGCTTTAGACTCCCTAGCACCCCTAACCACATGTAGCATTAGACCCCGATTGCTTCAACCCCGGCAGAACGACCGCAACAAAAATCTTAAACGACACAGTCTCGCACTGGAGCGATTATAGCGCAAAACCAGATCCTCTCAGTGTACACCCTTTACAAATCCGCCTTCCTCACCTACACCTCCTCCCTCCATGTCGCCAAACAAGCCTACTTCGTAACCCTCATCAATTCCCTCTCCTCCAATCCTCGCCAGCTCTTCTCTACCTTCAACTCTCTACTCTCCCCCCCCACCTCCACCCAGCACCTCACTCACCGCCCACGAGATTGCCAATCACTTCCAAAACAAGATCGACGCAATCCGTAGGGACATCGCCAATGCTCAATCTACCTCCCCACCTAGCCTCCCTCCCAATATAACCCCCGCAACTCTCCCCTCCTCTGACCTCGCAATCGCTCTGACCCCCACCACACCTAATATCATACACACTAAAGCCTCCCCAACACTCCACTCCTTCAGCCCTGCTACCACCGAAGAGGTCACTAAGGTCTTCACAGAAGCCCGCCTCACCACTTGCCCCCTTGACTCTGTCCCCACACAACTCCTCCGGTCACCCTCCTCCTCCATCCTACGCTCCCTCACCCACATCTTCAATATCTCCCTCTCTACTGGTGCATTCCCCTCCCCCCTAAAGCACACGCACATCACCCTCATACTCAAAAAACCCTCCCTGGACCCCTCCGACCTGAGCAACCTTAGATCCATCTCCCTGCTGCCATTTACATCCAAGCTCCTTGAGCGCTTATTCTACAATCGCCTAAGCTCCCACCTCAATGACAACAACCTCCTCGATCCACTACAGTCTGGCTTCCGTCCCCTACACTGAAACCGCCCTACTCAAAATCACTAATGACCTGCTAACCGCCAAAGCTAATGGCCACTACTCAGTCCTCCTACTCCTCAACCTCTCCGCGGCCTTCGACACAGTTGACCACCCCCTCCTCCTTAATAAACTACACTCCCTTGGCATCAGAGACTCCGCTTTTTCCTGGCTCTCCTCCTATCTATCCCAATGCTCCTTCAGTGTTACCTATAATGCTACCACCTCTCCCTCTCTCCCCCTCTCTGTTCGGGTTCCCCAAGGCTCTGTCCTCGGGCCCCTTCTCTTCTCCATCTACACCTCCTCCCTTGGCCAACTGATGCAGTCCCATGGCTTCAACTACCACCTCTAAGCCGATGACACACAAATCTACCTCTCCACCCCTCGCCTCACCCCCTCAGTCTCCGCCCATATCACCCACCTACTGAACAACATTTCAGACTGGATGTCGCTCCACTTCCTCAAATTAAACCTTTCCAAAACTGAGCTCCTAATTTTCCCCCCAGCCCTCACCCCCACCTCCACCCTCTCCATCACGACCAACAATGCCACCATCAGTCCCATCCCGCAAGCCAAAGTCCTAGGTGTCACTCTAGACTCAAACCTGTCCTTCCAACCCCATGTCCAATCGCTGGCAAATTCATGCAGGCTCCACCTCTGCAACATCTCCAAAATACGCTCGTTCCTAACCCCAGACACAACCAAACAACTCATACACTCCCTTATTATCTCACGACTCAACTATTGCAACTCCCTCCTCACCGGCCTACCCCAACACAGGCTATCCCCGCTTCAGTCTATCCTGAACTCAGCGGCCAGACTCATCCACCTTACCAACCACTCCGCATCTGCTACCCCCCTCTGTCATTCCCTCCATTGGCTTCCGATTGCCCAATGCATTAAATTCAAACTACTAACACTGACGTACAAAGCCATTCATAACACTGCCCCAAACTATCTCACCGACCTGATACCCAAATACACCCAACCCACACTCTTCGCTCCTCACAAGACCTCCTACTTTCTAGCTCCCTGGTCTCCTCCTCCCACGCCCGACTGCAGGACTTCTCTAGGACTTCCCCCATCCTCTGGAACTCACTACCCCAATCCATCAGACTGTCACCTACCCTGCTCACATTCAGTCGCACCCTGAAAACCCATCTCTTCAGGGAAGCCTACCCCACCCTTACCTAACAGCCGATCTCCTCCACTCCTCCTGCCACTCCACCCCCCACAGCCACTTCCTCCTGTGCCACTATCCCCTCCCTCCTAGATTGTAAGCTCGAAAGAGCAGGGCCCTCGAACCCCTCGTATACTGTTTTGTTACTGTATTGTCTCATGTACTGTCCCCCACTGCTCTGTACAGTGCTGAGCAAACTTTGTGGCACTATATAAATACTGTATAATAATAATAATCCTATCAGAAGAGCAGGTGGAGCTTCAGATCTGCACAGAGAGTGGCAGTCTTTTCATATTAACAAGTGGGTAATCATCCACTTGTCAATATGATCCAGACCTGCAGCTTCTCCTGCCCCCTGCCCTACTGATAGGATGACATTGTTGGTGGGGCAGGAGACCCTGGAGAGGACACACAGGCTAAATCCTGCCTCTGCCCTGCCGAAGTTAGTACTATTCAGGGAAGGCAGAGAGTAAAAGGGGGCACTCTGAAGAGAAAAAAAATGTATAAATGGGGGGGAGCATGACTGCAAGCGGCACTGTGATGGGGGGCTGTGATTGTCAGGGGACTGTGATATAATGGGGACTGCACTATAAAGGGGTACTGCAATCGTTACAATACCCTTCTACAGTGCAGCCCCCTTTATATCACAGTGCCCCTTTACATTTCAGTGCAGAGGACCACCCCCCCCCCTTCCCGATCCCTGAAAAAATTGGTTGCTCAGTCAAAAATGCCCGGGCCTATTTTTTGTCCCAGTTGAGGACTGATCATGTTTATCAATTAGCTGCAGACAGGTAGAATCACTATTCTTGAGACAAACAGATACATCTTGCAGTGTTGCATAGCCCAGTGGATTTTCCTGAAATTAATTTTTACATAATTCAAATCAATATGTTCTATTACTGGCACTTTTAATAGGTACAGTCTGGGGGCCAAACTTAGAAGGTGTCTGAGCTGTAGTGATTTTGCTTTTTTAATCTATTACTTACAGCTTTATAATAGGAATTAGAATAATTCTAAACTAAAGAACAGACAGTATGTTTTTGCCAGAGGTGATTTTAGCCATTTTGTTAATCAGGGTTGATTGTTGCAAATGAACAGCCTACAGGAGTCTAATTTGTATTCCAGTCCACTCCAATTTTTCCAGAACACTGCCGGATCCACGCTCACCATTGTCCCCAATGCAGAAGGTTTAGAATCTGAAATGTATTTGCCAATTTTCCTTTTGCTTTGAACAGTTATAATCTAGGCAGGTGAATTCAGTTAAATATAATATCCAGCTACTTAGGGGCAGTAAGCTAAGTTTGCAGAGCAAATATATTTGATAGTAGCAGTTTAAGGGGTTTAATGTCACACACATTTCTGTGTATGTCAGCTATATTTTTATTAATTTATACAAAAACATATTAATATTAATTCCATTATGATTTATACATGATTTTATTTTTTTTTACTAATGTCAGTGATATTTTATCATATCAATTTTTATCAGTCTCTTATCATTAATTTCACATTTACTGGCATACTTTTTAACTGCATATTCTTTATCTATTTTATATGTCATATTTACATTCATATATGTACAATTGTATTCCTAATGAAAGGGTAATTCCTGAGTCTCTGTAATATGTTACCTTTTTATTTAATAAATATTTATTGGACTTTCATGTGTGGCATCTGTATTATTCTTTCATCTTCAAGTTTTATCGCTGTCTGTTTTCCTCTTATAAAGACTAACATTCATTCCCTGTCTTGAGTAACAAAAGTGCAGAGGTGTAGACACATCACAATGCCTAAAAGTATCCATATTAGTCTCTGGATCAATCCTTGGGTACCTGCGAAGCCCCTTCAGATCTTAGGCACATGATTTTTTTGGGACCTTGACTTCTGCTCAAGTCAAGATAAATGTATACCCTTTATCCCTGCCCTAGACATTCAAATGCAAAATGTTGGAGCCTTTACAACAAACTGAAGTTTTGTCAATTAAAAGTGAAATGAAGAGGCCTCCTCTTCTTTACATATACTGTATGCTGTATGTATCACTGACATTGGAAATGCTCATAGCCCTATCTTTCATCCTGCTACTTACCCACTTGCTGTCTGTGGCATTTTTTTTTATTTTTCTATCGTACATTTTTTGCTAAAAAAAATACTGAGAACCCACAAAACATTGTATATATTTTTTGAAAGCCATGGGAACTAAAATGGTGGCTATTATATTTTTGTATGTGTCATAGGAACAATTGAGTACTGTCCGTGATACTTTTTTTATTTCCACTAACATACAATTTTGACGACAAGATTTTGGGGAATGTCCCCTTCTTCAGGTCTAAGCAGTACTGAAACAAAGATTTAGCAGAATGTTGGAAGAGATGTAGGGGATGGGAAAAAAAAAAAAACAGAGATAAGATACAGCAAAAGCAAAGTCTGGGGGGGGGGGGAGACAACACTAGCAGAGGCAGTCATGCTTGAGCTGATAGTCATAAAACTGTTGGATAATGATTGAGGAATCCCGTGTCCAAATTCAGGCCGTTATCTCTTGTGCCAAATAGAATTATCATTCTTAGTTCAAAAGTTTCTCTTTCCTGAATGGATTTGAAATTTCCTTTAAGAACTAAAATATTGAAGTCTCCCAAATTGTGGTCTGGTTGTGGTGTCCCACAGGTGTGCAAAGGTCATCTTCTTTATGTTCTTTGATGGTATGTCTGTGCAAATTCATCCTTGTTTGCAACTTCTGTCCTGTTTCGCCAACATAAGATCCTTTGCTGCATTTTCTGCACTGGATAAGGTACAAAACATTACTAAAGGTGCAGCTGTATGAACCAGAGACATTAAAGATCCCTTTTGAGTGTCTGACACTTTTTGATGGATTGATGTGGTTGCACAGTTTGCAGCGTTTCTTATTGCAGGGTTTGCTTCCATTATTTGTGACATCATAATCAGAAGGAAGTTTCCTACTGATTAGTTTATTTCTGAGGTTGGGGGGTTGTCTGAAAGCCAGTATTGGGGGTTGCTGGAATATTTATTTCAAAGTTCCATCCTCTGTTATGACGGATTGTAAATCTTTGATTATTTTTCTTATTCCCTCTAGTGCCGGGTTGTATGTGGTTACTAGAGGGACACGGTTGTTTGTTTTTTTCTCCTTGTACGGAAATAGATTTTCTCTTCAGGTTCTCAAGGCTGTGTTTAAGCTGGTATTGATAGTTTTGTCCTTGTAACCTTTCTTATGGAAGGCGTCTGCTAGTGTCCCGAGATGTTTATCTCTGTTTCTTGGGTCAGAACATATTCGGTGGTATCTAATGGCCTGACTGTGTATGATGGCACGTTTCATGTGTTGGGGGTGGAAGCTAGAACTGTGGAGGTTGTTGCATCTGTCAGTGGGTTTCCTGTATATTGAGGTGTGAAGCATATCACCCCTGATGTATACTGTGGTGTCTAGGAAGTTGACCTGTGTTTGAGTATTCCATTTTTAGTTTGATTGATGGATGAAAAGTGTTGATCAATGAGTAAAATTGTTTTAGGTATTCCTCATCTTCTGTCCATATGATGAAAATATCATCCATATAGCAATAGTAATCTGTATGGTTTTTGTTCCATGCTGTTCAGGAATTTTTCCTCCAGGTCAGCCATAAATAAATTGGCATATTGGGGTGCCATTTTACTTCCCATCGCAGTACCCATACATTGAAGATAAATGTCTTTATTGAAAGTAAAGTAGTTGTGTGTAAGTATGAATTCAATGAGCTGTGTAACATCCTCAGCAGTGTATTTGTGGTTTGGTGAGGATGATAAATATTATGTGTCATAATATTTTTACAGCCATTTATCAAACACACATTTACAGAAGAAATACACTAAAATGAATTTTACTGCACCCAAACAAAATATCATACCCATTTTTTTGTAAAATATAGAAGATGATGTCGCTTTGCGTAAATACTGTAGACACCAAACATGTATTCATTAATATTAATGTGCACACCCATGAAATGGCAATAAACTAAGGTATCTAAACCTGACCCTGTATGGTGACAATTGAAATGCCTTTATGGGTTATCAGTTTAAAGTTAATCATAAAATATGCTTCTATAATTATTGCCTCCAGGGGTCAAGGGTGATTTTACATTTTAAGGGTGCTTTCAATTTTTTACAAACTGTTTTTTTAGATCTTCCACTAACCACTTGCTGACAGGAACTTTACTGTATATGCATATTGTATGTCATTCAGCAAAAATAATTTACAGTGTTATTAACATTTTATTTCACAATGCAATGAGCACCCTAATTAAAAATAAAAAAGAAATACTAACATTTGGAACATTTTAATTATCTGTAATTAATAATATTCTTGTACACAGAATATTTTAATTGCCCACTCTTTATTCATATACACAGTTTAAAGATCAGTGGGTTTCATTGTTTAACACCTAGAGCAAACATTTGCGCGATTTTATCCTGCAGAAAAAGAGCAGATGATCGCACTAAAAAAGTTACAGTATGGACTGGAGGCATAGTGTATGACTACTACAGGTTATGCTGTATTAAATTACAGCTTGCATGCCTCAAGATACTTATCAGCTGACTAAAGACAGTTGCCCAGGAGGTAGCACATGGACTGCCAGACAGACTCATCCTTCTTGACATATAGTATACATATAGTGTGGTAAGCAATTAAGTAATCTTGTTAGAATCTACTACACATTATGTACATTTTCTTACTTACGTTTAATTACTGCTTTGTATTTTTTAAGATAATATTGCCTTGTAATTTGCTTTAGTACTACCTATCTCACCTATAGATTAGAGCTACTTTGCCTGGTAATGCAAGTTTGAAATTCAGTACTCTTACTTACAGTAATGATGAGAAAATGCATGCAGTATGTGCTAACTCACATTATAGCTAGACTGTTTATTTAATTAAATGTTCCTCATACTGTATTCATTTTGTTCTACTAGTATAAACATTTGCCCTGGATTATTATCCTCAATCCACATAGTCAAACATTGCCTTAAAATGAGTGATTCACATTACTGAATATTTACATACAGTATATATAGATATGTATATCACATATATATTTTTCCAATCACATTTTGTTGTAAAACCTTTTAATGTAAAACATATTTATTCTAAAGGGCTAACGTTTAAGGCTAAATAAATCATTGCTTGTTTGCTGTAGTATGATTAGGCTTTACTACTGTATCACTTGAGATGAGCAAGCCCCCACCATGCTGTTTATTGATTACTGTATTGAATATTTCATATTCTGCTCAGTAACATTCAGCCTTATCACTGGAATTTGTAACACAGTAGTTGAAAAACAGTGCTTAAGAACAAATGGCATAGGGGGCAAAAACAATGTTATTTAGCACATAATACTCTGCTTACAAGTCCCATCAGGAATAACTGCTAGGGTAAAACATAGTACTTTACCTTATTCAAAATAATTGAGTAAGTACATTTTTTTTATTTAGTTTATCTTCATATAATATTCTAAATATAAAAAACAAGATATAAAACGAGCGCTGGGTATCAAGCTGCTTGCATCAAGGTGAAACCTCTTACCCTCTAAATAAATCTGTAAACAAAGATGCAACCCTAAGAAAACTGATAAAGTGAAATAAGTGCGAGCGCCAGTAGGTGTAAAATGTGAAACAAATGGAATCGTCCAGTAATGACGTATATATACAGTGGAAACAATAATAAAGTTCAAATATAATCATGTGACTTGGGTGGTAAATAAAAGTCCAATGAAGCAGTAACTTGTTTTGGTGAGTTCTGTGACTAAGGTGACTGGTAATTGGTAACGTGAATGCACTAACCAGAAGCGCAATCTTAATGTGCATTTGTGTAAAAGGTTATCCCGTCATGGTCATCTGGATGTGGATAGGACCAAGGGCAATCATCTGGCACACGTCAGCATACACGGTGATTAGCAGACCTCTCGCACACTCTCCAGAGACATCTCCTCAGATATTAATAACCAATGGATGGGAACACAGTAGGCGTTTGCAGAAATCCACCTTTAAGGGCTCGCTAAATGACAAGGCAAAAAGAATACTTGATAGTGCAGTATTTTATTGATGTGTGGCTAAAAGACATGTAGAAACAAAGATCCACTCACATCTGGCAATCTGAGGGAAAAACTAAGATGGCCTCGGCGGTGTGACGTACACAGCTAGGCTCCTCCCAACACGTTTTGTGCTCAAGCACATCTTCAAAGGGAGCGTGCTACACATGGATGTCCGCTATATATAGTAATAAGTGTGCATGCACGGTCGGGCACCATCTTACCCGTACCGCGCAGGTGCGCTCCAAGGAATACTGCAAAATCACTGAGAAGCAATACCACGGCAATAAGGATGGGGGGAATATACAGCAAGGCATTAATACCATCTACGACTGTATAAACAGTCAACCAAAGTTCATATATAATTGTAAATAGAGGTGCAAAATGGGACCGGAAATGCTACGGTCGCCATTTTCTAGTAGCCAGATACATTCCACGTGGCTGGATGGAAGGACACCATCTTTCTGGAGTCCAAACAAAAGACAAGGCCATTATCCATAAAACAAAGACAGGTAGTGACCCACGAAAGTTGCATACTGTGGGACCACAAGTCGCAGCCTACCAAATCATCACATATAAATATCAATATGAAATCTATCTTATGGATCATAACTAAAAGATGGGATAATGTTAAAAATTCAGGTTTAAAACATATGCAAACACACCTCTAAATGACTAAAAATTAGAAAAAAAAATGTGTAAAAGGACTGTGCTGTATATAAACCCGGAAATATAATCAATTATGATACATATATAATAAAACAATGCCAGATGGGATAAATGAATATATGAAATAAAATAGAACCATGTAGAAGAGATATAAAAATATGATCTGAAATGAATTTAATAGATGATCCACATTAAAAACCATAAAAAGTTTTATGTATAAAAAATGTATAATATTGAAAAAATGTAGAGACTAAAAAATGAATACATCTCTATAGTATACTGGGATCTGAAAAAAATGAAAAAAGAGGGGAATAATATATATATATATATATATATATATATATATAAATTTAAAAAAAATATATATATATTCCTTAAAAAACGCATGATAAAATCAATATATAAACATGTATGCCTTAGAGAGGGGGCTTTCCTGAATGTAATTTTAGGACGTTCAGGTATATTGTCACTTAGAATTGGAACATTTCTTAAGATGGCTCAGTTTCTTTTAAAGATTTTTAGCAACTTCTTTATATTGTGTAGAAAAGTTAGTTACAAATGGGCAAAACCTCTCAGATTTAGGAAAGTTATTTGAGGAAAGTAAATCTGTTCTGTCCAATGAGCCCACAGCTTCAATCTCGTTATCAAGTGTCGCTGCATCATATCTTTTCTCCAGGAATCTATTTTTTAGGATTACCGCTTGGGAGTAAAAATCTTTCATGTTATTACAATTTCTGCAAATTCGAAGAAACAGACCTTTAGGAATATTTTTCAACCATAAAGGGTGATGACAGCTGTCTGTGGGTATGTACCTATTACGGTCAGTATTTTTTTAAAAAAGTTTTGGTGATGATCCCAGTACCATTATTTATAAGCTTGAGGTCTAAAAAATTAATTTCGGTATAATCATATTGAAAAGATAATTTAATTATGGATTCGAGTCCTCCACGTTCTCGATTGCCAGGGGTACTAGACAAGGTTGTCCGCTTTCCCCCATACTGTTTATTCTAGCCTTGGAACCGTTGGCAGAAGCCATTCGTATGCATCCTGATATTAGGGGGATTGATGTGGCTGGTTCTCAACATAAATTATCTTTGTTTGCAGAGGATATACTGTTGTCAATCTTGAACCCGAGGGTCACTTTTCCAAACTTGCTTGCGGTTCTGAATTCCTTTGCAAATCTTTTGGGTCTTCATGTTAATCCTGCCAAATCAAAAGCTATGTCAATTACTCTTTCCTCCTCACTTTTGGCCACCCTGAAACATTTGTTCCCTTTTCAATGGCTCTTGGCACTACCATATTTAGGAATGAAGCTTACCCTGACTTATGACGGACTATACCGGGCTAATTTCCCCACTGTTTTCCAAGAGCTGACCGAGATGCTGTCCTCCTGGTCTCATTACCCACTTTCATGGTTTGGCAGAATCAATGCGATCCGTATGACCTATCTCCCTAAATTGTTGTATTTATTCCGCATTTTACCAGTTCCTGTTCCTTCGCATGTATTGCGAATCCATCAGTGAAAACTTCTGTCCTTCATTTGGAGTTCTTCTCGACCCAGAATTAGTAAATATATTTTATTTGCGCAAAGGAGTGAAGGTGGGTTGTCTGTCCGAAACCTCCAGGCTTATTACCTGGCAGCTAATATTGCCCCTCTAGCTCATATTCATGCATCTTACCATTTCCAATTGTGGTCTACTGTAGATTTGTTAGATTCCCATCCGATACCACTCTCTTCCTTACCGTGGCTTCCCTTTTCTCATCGTCCATCAACCCTTAGTCCGACTCTGAAGCTTTCGATCGTCTTTGGGATACCAATAAATATTCTGCTGGCCTTATTTCTGCCCATTTACCGTTGTTACGTCTGTTATATGACCCGCTATTCCCTCCAGGTCAGGACAATCCTAGGCAATTTGCTTGGTGGCAAACACATGGTTTTTACGATGTACATTCCCTACTATCTCCTACTCGCATACATACCTTTGAAACTCTGCGCTCTTCTTATAACATTCCTTTGCGGGAACATTTTGGTTACCTTCAACTCGGTCATTTTGTTAACACACTAATACGAACGCACTCGGGACCTTACCGTTTGTCCTCCTTTGAAAGCCAGTGCAGACAAAGACCTCATGCTCCGGGTCTGATCTCTCTGGTCTACTCTGCCATTATTTCTTATAGAACCCCTCCGGTTCGTTCTTATCATCAACATTGGCAGTCGGTACTTGGGGGGACTCTGGATCAACAGGATTGGTGGACTATGACCCAAGCATTAGCTAAATGCTCGAGGAATGTCATCATTCTTGAAAACGCCTACAAAATTCTTTATCGATGGTATTATACGCCTGCTCGCCTAGCTAATTTTATTCCCACATACTCTACGGCTTGTTTCCGGGGGTGCCAACAATTGGATACTATGGTTCACATTTGGTGGACTTGCCCTAAGGTTAGCAGATTGTGGATTAGGGTGTATGCCCTTCTCCGCACTATGTTACACGCAGACATTAAATGTAACCCGTATGAAGCGCTCCTATTTAAACTACTGGAGGGCCTTCTCCGCCCGGAACGGCAGCTGGCATCACATTTATTTATGGCTACTAAACTGACTATCGCGAGGGCTTGGAAGATTCCTCTTCTCAGTTTCGAAGCTGTCAAAAATCGGATGAACTTTATAATGGTCAATGAAAAATTGACAGCTATACTGTTGGATACCCATACAAAATTCCTGCAGGTATGGCATCCCTGGCTGGCGGAAGCCCACCCATCGAGATTCGACCAGTCCCTAATGTCGATTTGAGGATCGATTCTGTGGCGATCACCCTGGAGCCCTCTTGTGATTGTCTTTGTTTTTATGTTTTGGTTCTGTCCTCGTCTTTTCATCATTTGTTCCCCTCTATTCTTCTGTCCAATCTCTTCTTATGCGAATTGTAATGACTGTGATTATTGCTCGAAGTGCTACAACTGCAATACTGTCTATGCGATCCGGACTCCTTTGTGAGCCCAAGGTCTGGAATATATATGTTAATATCTGGAGGGGCATTTCCTCTGGCCTCTCCGGTTTTTATTAAGCTGATATAGCAAAAATTTCAGGTGGAGTTTACATTTTTATTGACCTCCAAATGTTTGCTTATTGTTTCCCCCTTACCCTTTTTTTTTTAAATTTTTCCCTGTCTTCCCTCACATGATACTTAAATGCTCAGATTACGCTTATGTTTATACCAGTATATTGCTCTAAAAATGCCCTGTATGCCTCATATTTGTGGGTCAATGTATATCTTCCCTGAATGTGTGTACATTTCTGCTTATTCTATAATAAAACCCTTTGTAAAAGAAAAGATAATTTAATATTTAAATCATTAAAATTCAAAGTAGCAAAAAAATTGTTAAGAGAAAGTTCATCCCCTTGCCACAGTAAAAAGATATTGTCTATATAATGATGATAGATTAAAAGGTCTGGCCAATCCCTGGAATAAATTAGGTCTTGCTCCCTCCTCGACATAAAAAGATTAGCTAAACTGGGAGCAAATTTTGCTCCCATTGCAACACCAGTGGTTTGTAAGTAAAAATTATTGCAAAACCAAAAGTAAGTATGTTGCATTGCACAGTGAAGAAGTTCTAAAATAAAAATTTTTGGGGTGCTGGAATGTCCATAGCCGAATTTAGGTAAAAATCTGCTGCTGCCCTCCTGTCTGTGTGTTTGATGTTGCTATAGAGAGATGCAACATCTGCTGTTACCAAATAGGTAGGGGATTGAATCTTAATATATTTTATGTCTGTCAGCACCTGTTTTGTATCCTTCGAAAAGGCAGGGGTAGTGGTTACCAGTGGTTGAAGGAAATGGTCAATATATTCTCCGATTCGGGAGCTCAATGAACCAATTTATGGAGTCTTTATGTGCCTTAGGTAGGCAATAAAGGATAGGTAACCTTGGAGCAACGGGACAAAGGAAATCTTTTTCTTTTTTATTAATGATCCTGTCATTGTAACCTTTCTTAATAATTTTCTTAAGCTCTTTCTTGTATGGAATTAGGGGATTTTTGGTGAGTTGTGTGTAAGTGTCTTTATCTTCCAAAATTTTAAAAACTTGTGATAAATAGTCCTCTTTATTTAAGACTACCACACCACCCCCTTTGTCGGCTGGACGGATCACTAAATCGTTATTTTCTATAAGTGCCTTCATCCCTTCATTAATGTGTTTTGGTTACTCCAATTTTTTACTTTTAGGTTATCTAAATCTTTAAGTACCAAATTCCTTAAAAAATTTATGGGAATGAGAGGGAGGGTTGAACAAAGATGCATTCTTTAAATTGGAAACCTTAAAACCACTAATTAAATTATTACTTATTTCCTGTGTGGGAGGATTACTCAGAAAATATCTCTTGAGGGATAGCTTTCTAGTAAATTTATGAATATCTATATATGTATTAAGCTTGTTCAATTTGACCTTAGGTGCAAACATAAGTCCTTTGTTCAAAAGAGATAGTTCAATTTCTGTTAGAATGGCTTTGCTCAAGTTGAAAATCCCATCAGTATCTAAAGTTTTCTTTTTTTGTTGTCCATTAACTCTCTTTCCTCCTCACTTTCCTCTATTCTAACACACCTTTTTCTTGTGTGGCCTTTCCCAAAAAAATGGTTTTGGGGTTGACCAGACATAAAGGAGTTCTGTGGCCTCTTGAGGCAATCTTGATATTGTTCCCATTGTTATTGGGATACGTATTACCATAATGGAAAGAATCCCTATTCTGGGTGTAACCGTTATTATGATAGGGGCCTCTAACTTGTGAATGGTGGGGGTTATTGTTTCTATTTCTAGAAGGAGGGTGAGTATAGGTGCTATATACTCTATTCTGGTAGCCATTTTATTGGTAAGAATCATTGTAATTTCTCCAGGATTCATTCCTAGATCTGGAATTGTGTCTATAGCCAGAACCATCTTATGAAAATCTTATTTTCATACACTTATATTAAAGATATTGTTTTATTATACTTTATCTACATTAGCATGATATATGGATTTTGAATCTATTTATATATATTTTGTTCATATATTCATTTATCCCATCTGGCATTGTTTTATTATATATGTATCATAATTGATTATATTTCCGGGTTTATATACAGCACAGTCCTTTTACACATTTTTTTCTCATTTTTAGTCATTTAGAGGTGCGTTTGCATATGTTTTAAACCTGAATTTTTTACATTATCCCATCTTTTAGTTATGATCCATAAAATAGATTTCATATTGATATTTATATGTGATGATTTGGTAGGCTGCGACTTGTGGTCCCACAGTATGCAACTTTCGTGGGTCACTACCTGTCTTTGTTTTATGGATAATGGCCTTGTCTTTTGTTTGGACTCCAGAAAGATGGTGTCCTTCCATCCAGCCACTTGGAATGTATCTGGCTACTAGACAATGGCGACCATAGCATTTCCGGTTCCATTAGTTTGTTTTGCACCGCTATTTACAATTACATTTGAACTTTGGTTGACTGTTTATACAGTCGCAGATGGTATTAATGCCCTGCTGTATGTTCTCCCCATACTTATTGCCGTGGTATTGCCTCTCAATGATTTCACGGTATTCCTTGGCTCGCACATGCGCACTTATTACTATATATAGCGGACATCCACGGCTAGCATGCTCCCTTTGAAGACATGCTCAAGTACAAAACGCGTTGGGAGGAGCCTAGCTGTATACATCACGCCGCCGAGGCCGTCAGGAAGGCCAGCGGTCATCTTAGTTTTTCCCTCAGATTTGAGTGCATCTTCGTTTCTACATGTCATTTTGCCACACATCAATAAAATACTGCACTGTCAAGTATTCTTTTTGGCTTGTCATTTAACGAGCCCTTAAAGGTGGATTTCTGTAAATGCCTACTGTGTTCCCATCCATTGGTCATTAATATCTGAGGAGATTTCCCTGGAGAGTGTGCGAGAGGTCTGCTAATCACCTTGTATGCTGACATGTGCTAGATGATTGCCCTTGGTCCTATCCACATCCAGATGACCATGACGGGATAACCTTTCACACAAATGCACATTAAGATTGCGCTTCTGGTTAGTGCATTCACAATTACCAATTACCAGTCACCTTAGTCACAGAACTCACCGAAACATATTACTGCTTCATTGGACTTTTATTTACCACCCAAATCACATGATTATATTTGAACTTTATTATTGTTTCCACTGTATATATATGTCATATCTGGACGATTCACTTTGTTTCACATTTTACGTATACTGGCACTTGCACTTATTTCACTTTATCAGTTTTCTTAGCGCTGCATCTTTGTTTACAGATAATATTCTAAATGAATGGACATGTTTAGATCAAGAGCCAATATGCAACTGGCACTCATTGCATCGCAAGGGAATGAAAAAGTCAGGAAAATTGTGAACTGACAATATTTCTATTTGTCTGAATGTTGTATACCACTAGAGTTTTCAAATCTGCAAAGAAGCCTACAATTCCTGAATCTCCCAACACTAGTAATGTTCTCTAATGTACTACTCTGTAATGTAAGGAGCTTTCTCTGTTACTATGCTGGTTACTGCAGCTCTTCAAGGGGCATTGAGGTGGTGTATACCACATTGGCAGCCCTCCTGACCCAAAATCCCCCCCCCCCCCCAATCTTCTAGTGGCAGTGGTGAGAGGGAGCAGGGGGTTGGCTGCACAGAGGAGAATGCAGAACTTACTCTTATGAATTATAAATACTGTCCATCAATACCCATATTCAGGGTGTTACATGTAACATGTTACAGATGCAGCTGCCCCGTTCACTGTCAACAAAAAAACTGCAGTCGTGCGGTGCTCCTCCTACCTGGCCACATCATTCATTCACAGAGTTCTGTGAATGTGAAAATGACAAGTACAGCAGCTGTCAGCTTGTAGCTCTCAATGAACTACCAGGGCTCTGTTGAGGGCTCTAGGTATTTTATTGAGTCTTCCTGTCAGTGTGTAACTGCCTGCTCGTATGAGCTTACACAGATTGTCAGCAAAAACCCTGCACAGCACCCACAATCTACTGATCGCAGGAGCAATGCTTTGCAGGCTCATAGTAAAAAATAAAAATATTTTTTACTTGAAAAAAGATGTGCATTTATTGTTTTTTTTTTTACAAAGGTGTACTTACCCTTTAAACATGGCATGAAACAAATGAGGCACAGATTGTTTACTGCTAAGCAAATAATACATAATATTGATAATGTGATCCCCTTTCTGCGTATTTTTGGGTATTTCAGAAAGCTCTGGAGGATTCTCTGTGCAGAAATAATCTTAATGGATATTCCAGAGTACTCTGAGGGCTGCAACCATGAGACCTTTATTAAAAACTGGAATACATCTAAATTAGGAGATACAGTAATGTGTTGTCTTCTTTGTTTCCTATTGAGAGAGTGCCCTGTGCCCCTATGTACCACTTGCTCCCATGAACCAATTTTCCTGACCTCTTTTCACCAGAATCCTGTACTTCTGAGACATGGGGGGGCTATCTTGAGACACAGAATCTGGATGAGCTTAAATATAGCAACAATTATGTGCATTGGTGGCTATTTCTACAGTTAAATAATGCTTCCACAGCCACAAAGTGCAACAGTGGTCTCCTCCTATGAAACCTTGTCCTACTCACAAGATAGCTCTCCACATCTCTCAAAGCCCCACCATTTTGGCTACTTCCCTAAAAATGTATAAATAATGTTTCTGATTTTGACCACAGACAACCTAGACTGCCTCCTCAAGTAATCTTATGTGGTGTAACTCACTCATTTTATATGTAGCACTACCCCTTAGAGGTTGCTAATGAAGATTTGGATCCTCTAAAGTCCTGCACAGCCAGGCATCACATATCCTCACAAACAGCTTGCATCTAGAGTCAGAAATCAGTCCTTGAGCTCTTGTTTTGTTGTTTTATTTAGGGGATTTGAACTGGGATAGGGTTAGGGGTATACAGGATGCCCAAGGTTACTGATAAACTGAGAACAACATCCTGGAACTTTTTACAAGTTTTTTATGCAGCAAAGTCTTTGTTGGAGAGATATCCAGTGTCTCCTTAGTGTACCACCCAGACCCTAGATGAACTTCTCCTCTTCACCCAGCAACTTGGAGATATCCCTAAGCAGGGGATCCGGTTCCTGTCACTTTAAGAGATGAACAGTCACTGGTAGGTGGCTAATCTGGTTTTGCACCAGAGTGCTCCTTCCCTTTGCACCCAGTACTCGCTCAGATCCTCTCCTGAACTGCAAGTGGTTGGTGGCTGCTACCAGGCCTATTAGCTGGGTCACTCCTTCCCTGCCATACAGGTGGTCCTCTCTCAGGAGGCCAGAGAGCTCTGAGTTTTCTGCCTTTCCAGCTCCAGGCCTGTAGGTAGGCCTCATCCCATCTGGATCCAGGTCCCTAGACAACCAGTTATTAAGTGATATGACGTTGAATGACATCAAAGCACTTAGTGATTTAATGGAGTTGTGGGATGAGAATAGTTCGGATGAAACATCTACTGCCCTTGAGGCAGTTGGGGATGTGACAGCTCCTCCCAGTGGGCTGCCATTTCCACCTCACAGATTTTCCCTCTCCCCCAACTCTATAAACCCAAATCTAGAGTATTTCACACATTACAGGGAAATCCCAACATATGGGCATTCACCCAGCAGGTGACTTAAGAAATTGAGCAAGTGACATGGAAGGGAGGATCAATATCAAATGTAACATTGGCTCAAATAGTAGCTTTGTCGAGTTTGAAACACAATCATCAGATTGTTATCAAACCATCCGATAAGGGTGGTAATCTGGTAGTGATGGATTGTAAACAATATGAGGAAATGGTCCTAGACATCTTATACAAGCGGGAATGGTATAAAAATATTTCTGAAACCTATGTTGACTGAGTGATTACTTGATATAGAAGTTTAATTAGACGGGCATTTAATGAGGGCATTATAGACAAGAAGACTTGGGAATATTTAAATGTAAAATCTCTAAGGACACCAACTCTATGTGTTTTACCTAAAATCCACAAGAGCTTGACCCATTCCCCTGGGAGACCTGTAGTATTGGGAAGGGGCAGTCTTACTGAAGCTGTATCCCAGAAGGGGCTTGGTTGGTATCAGTAGATGTCGAGGCAATCTACAACTCATGA
Organism: Staurois parvus; assembly: GCF_062004578.1. NCBI lineage: Eukaryota > Metazoa > Chordata > Amphibia > Anura > Ranidae > Staurois > Staurois parvus. The sequence continues at coordinate 7,156,771 of NW_028318492.1, read as the reverse complement.
ATGGGGGGTGGGGGTTGTAGAGGGTTTCATTTTGGAGCAAGGGGTTTCAACAGGCCAACAAAATCAGTTTATGTGTTATTTTGATGAAAAATATCTATGTGTTTGGGCGCTCCCACTACCTCCAGGTACAGGGAGTGGTGATGGGGACTCATTGTGCCCTATCGTACGCTAACTTGTACCTATGGTGGTGGGAGAGGGAGCTCTTTTACAGAGAGGACATTCAAGAATATCTAATGTTAATTTGGCAGAGATTCATTGATGGTATCTTCATGATTTGGACTGGCTCATTAGTTTAATTACAGGGATCCATGTTGATTCTGAAGCAGAATAGTTTCAACCTCAAAATTACAATGAATTGTCATCTGGAGACAAAATGAGTTTTCTGGATTTCCAGATTTTTGTTGATGGTGATGGTAGTTTAGGCTCTACCCTCTATAAAAAACCATCCTCTGGAAATTTTTTCTTATATGCTACCAGCTCTCACCTGGCGCCTTTGGTGTCAAGTATACCATATAGCCAATATCTTTGTTTAAAAAGGAACTGTATTGATCAAGGGGACTTAGAAATAGAAGCGGGGGCCCTTCAGAATCGATTAAGGCAAAGGGGCTACAGAAAATCGTGTCTTAAAAAAGCTTATCAAAGGACTAATGGTCAGGACAGACAATCTCTGATCCATCAGAAGAAAGAGCTAAATCCAATACTCAGAATGTCAGCTAATAACAAGGTATTCAATGCAGCACAAACAGATCCGCCAAATATTGAACAAATATTGGTATTTATTACTGGCGCAGTATCAAAATATGTGAACAGTTACTTGGAAATAACATATAGACGGTCTTCATCACTTCAAGATCAAGTGGTCCAGAGTCATTATTCAACTAAACCTAAGATCAGGCCTAACATCACTGGTACAGTGGTAGGTGCAATTTCTGTAGATTCATCACTAAAGCACGTCAAATTACCTTACCAAATGGCCATATGCATACCCCAAGATTTTTTGCCAATTGTCACACTAGTGGAATAGTGTACCTTATGAGGTGCAAATGTGGTGCTTTCTATGAAAAAAAGCAAAAGACCTTTTTTTCAAAGAATTTGCGACCATGTCGCATTGATATTTGAAAAGAAAATGGAAACACCTATCAGTCAACATGTGGCCCTGTATCATAAATTTGATTTATCTAAGATTAATTTCTTTGCTTTGGATCATATACCCCTACGTGCAGGAGATACCGATAAGCTTCTTTTGCAATGTAAAATAAAGTGGATCTATACATTAGCGGCCACTATATTTCCGGGACTTAATGAATCCATCAGTTATAAGCCCTTTTTATAATAAGTGGCTCTGGTGCTGCAGACCTTTAGTCAAGATGGATTTAGCCCTCTAACGTTGTCCTAACTCAATGTTAAGTAACAATGTAAATCTAATATTGGTGTAAAGTGACATGATTTGCTATTGTTTAAATGCAGCTATGGTGTTACTGTTAGTGGTTTTTTGTTAGTGTGCCTGAAGGGGTTGTTTATTGTGCTTCCTAGGTGAGGGCATCAATTATGCCAAGATGTGTATAGTGATATTGACAATAATAAAAAGATCTCTTTGGAAATAGTTTTTTTAAGTTGCCAGGTGCAAGGTATGTTTTTGCCTCCATTCTTTTTTTTACCCCTCCCCCCTAGGTTTTTCTGAAGGGGGATGGTGAGATGAGTCTTTAATGGCCATCGAGTGCCCGCCCGGGGGTGCTATCCAGGGAGGGATTTTTCCTTTGTGAGGTGGCACCATCAGTTGGGTCCCACCTGCTATGAGGTACCACTCTTCCTGTACTGGCATGCTGGTGAGGGTGGATGTTCCAACATTGCCCTGAAGTGCCGAGGTGCATGCACATGACATCACTTCCGGGAAGCTTGTGCCCATGTGCGGGGTCCATTTTGGGTGTCTGCATCTGGCTGGTGATTTCATTAACTGGCAGGGTGGGAGAGCTATATAAGCTAGCTTATGCTGGCTACAAGGTTGTTGCACCCAGCTCGTGCAGGCCTACCAGAACCATTTTCTTTGCAATCATCTGTATGAACAGTATGTAGCTTTTCAATTTCAACAATTTAGTTCTTTTTTTGAGGACATATACTTCGTTTGGATTTATTATTTTAATGTTGATTGTCCTTTTCTCCCCTTGAAACTAGGGGATTACACAGACATTTGGTCTTATCTTTCCCTCTGGGCAATTATTTGGTGATACAAGCCTTACTATTCATCTTCTAGGGGGTAGGTGGAGGGCATTCTCTGCTCCTTTTTTTTCTTTTTTCAGCAGTTTTTGATATTGTGAGGTTTTTTTTTTATTTTGTTTTGCATTTAGGAGTTGGTGTGGTTGTTAGCAGTAGGGTTCATATTGGTGGGTTGCAGTTTCCTTTTCCCTCCTTTGGCCCAACTGGACCCTCCTGGGGATAAGAGAGTGGATGCTTGTTCTGTTACACTTTTTTCTTTGAATCAAAATACACCTGGTAAGAACAGACCTTTCAGGTTAACCACAATACTCAGTAGATATATTTATAAGTTTATTTCACAACAAAATATTCTGGTCTCCAATTACTGATTTGAATTCTCAGAACTTTTGTAGTCCCTATATATATAGGGACTATATATAGTCCAAAGTGATGTCTTCTAGGTATAATTGGTGATATGGACCTTTGGAGTGGAAAGAAGGCATTCTTGATGCTACTTCTTTTTTATGCCAGAAAAGCTCTCTATAGATTAAACTATGAAACTATTGGCTGAACTATGTAACTAAAACTAATGCCTATACTGGTCACCCTAATGATTTCTCCTCCCTATACTGCCAACCCAATGGTTTCTCCTTCCTACGTTCTTGTTTGTATGCACTTTCTCTGCAATATTTTGAATATGTTTACCATGGGACTAGCCCATTTGTGGTGCATTTGTGGTTTATAAACAGCCACAGAGGCTACTGCACCCATTTTATACTACTGCAGAGAGGTAGCTACATTTTTAACGATATATATTTTTAACGTCAAGAAGTATTCTGTATGGATTACCTAACTTGCTAGATGGGATATATAGTCACCCCAGTTAGAGTGCTATCACATCTTTTCCATCTTTTAATGTGATTTTGTCAGAACCTGTACTCCAGGTCACCTTAAAAATGGATAGGAGAAATGTTTTTTTCTCCTAGTTACTTTTGGAGGGGGGTGAGTGTCTTTTGGTCTCAATTCTAATAGTACATTATAATAACACACACGGCAATCCTACTATCTATTAAAATCCTAATAAAAGTTATGTCATTGGTTCTCCTGGTGGCTTTTGGTGTAAACGATTGTTTATATGTACATGAACTTCTACAACTAATGAGTACGGTTGCAGTAATTTGTTTTATGTGTTGAATTACATATTACATGGTATAGATAAAATAGTATTAAAAGTGTAAATCCTACATCCTGCTATAATGCTGTTACATGTTTATTTCTCCTAATTTAATGCCCTGGTATAATATGGCTATGTATAAAGGTGGATTTTGATTTTTAGTAATAAACTTCATCATTAAAAAACACTGAAGAAAGGGAAAAATTACAGATACACTTGCATAATCACATCCATGATTAAAATGCTTCTATATATTTAAGTATTTAATGCAGTATCTACAATATATTGAGAAATCCAGCTGTGAATAATTTCCATGGCAACCTGCTGATTTTTCTTTCTTTATACAGTTTTTCATGTTCCTTACTGTACTCCACCAGGGTTTACCTTGATAGATATCAATCTGTTTACCAAGCAGCTGTCTGCTGATATGAACTATGCTTGCAAAACATGACAATGAACAATAAGTATTGACAAAGCTAAAAAAAAAAAAAAAAACAATTTGCTTTAGTAAATTAACTATATGACAAAAAATAAATCAGTATTGAAAATTTTACCTAATATTGTATAGACTTTATATTATGACTTGTGCGACCTGCTGCTTTCACTATCCCTCAGTGGAAGAAGAGATGGAACTACTATAATTCTAAAAGTCCTAGCTTAGAGCTATCTGCTTACAAGCCTGGCCCATCTAGGCAATTGTGCATTCTTTAAACATTTTATATTTCAACATGGAATTTTTGAGAATTCATATGATGGCATCATTCATAGGGCTGCTTCTGTAGAAAGCAATTGGGTTCATAAAAAACATGTGCAAAGTACTAATTCTGTAAGGTGATTTGTAGTGAATCTTTTGACTATTGTCTTACTCAAGGACACCTGAGCATACATTTAGCGAAAACTTTATTTATCTAGTGAAAACATGGAGGAATAAAGAAAATATCGTTCTTAAAGTGTAAATTGACACTTGAAAACCTCAAAATGTTTCACAGATCAGTGCCTGTTTCTTTAGGAAAAACACAAGATTGTCCCCTTATCTGGAACAACAGCAGCATGCATATAATAGAGTAATGTTTTAAAAGAAGACAGAGGGGACATTGTCAAGAGCGGATGGATCCAGATGTTGGGCCTTGCAGCACAAAAGAAGAGGAAAAGTCTAGCACCAGGATGGAAATCAGGACAGCAGCTCAAAATAAAAGGTATCCTCGCCCATAGTCCTCCATTCCATCCTCCATGTGTCTCTCTCAGGACCTCATGTTTGTCAATAGCATAGCATAAATGCTATGTTTTATTTTGAGTTGTCTGATTTCCATCCTGGTGCTAGACTTTTCCTCCTCTTTTTTTCTACAAGACCCAACATCTGGATCAATCCATTCTTGATGATGTCCCCTTTGTCTTCTTTTAAAATAAGATTGCATTGTGTACATGTTGCTGTTGTCTCAGATAAGGAGATGATCCACTGTTTTTCCTGAAGAAACAGGTGCTGATCTGTGAAACGTGTTGAAAGTGAAAACCCCAATCTCCATCTACTTGATAACAACCAATGAAACTTTCCATGTTTATTATTAGTGATGTTTATGAATGAAAAATGTGAATAGTAACTTCAGCAACATGTGTGATGGATACCTTCTCTTAAATGTATTTTAACAATTACAATAAAATTTGATATAAGACTAGTAATTGGTACTTTAAAAGTCCTTATCGTTTTTGTTTTGAGGGACTATTGTGATGTTGCCCATATGAGTGCTCCACCCTCAATGCAGCTGCACTTCCTCCCTCCACTGCAGCTGTCACATATAAAGCACGGAGGTGGGTTAGTTTTAAAGCTAGGTGGACAGAGCCTGATAAGGATTTACAGACACTAATGTTCCCCATCTGGTCCGCACCCCTTGTGGTTGACAGCAGGCAGTGGCTGGGTCCTTACCCAAAAGACAGCCTGCTATTCGTTATAGTATCTACCCACTGTCAGCTGTCATTCACAAGGAGAGAGTGCACCAGATGAGGAACTAGTCCTCATCAGCCTCCATCCACTGTCAGCATCACTGGTTGCTCAGAAGCTGTTAGGTATGAAGTTAACAGCATCCTTATAGACTGTTGAAAAGGTGGGGAGAGGAGAGGTAGAAGCCACAAACTTTCTGCCCTGCTACACATTGTGCAGAGACAGGCACTCTGCCTGTGTCTGTATGCAACATAAGAGTAGGCTTTATTACCTGCAGTTTCATTATCTACACACTAGTAATTATTTTTTAAACTAGTGCATTAATAGTGCCACTTTGTCAAAATGGTGCAATTACCCACTTGCCTACTGGGCACTTATACCCTCTTCGTGCCCAGGCCAATTTTCAGCTTTCAGCACTGTTGCACTTTGAATGAACTGCCATTCGGCTATAGCGCGGTTGCCAAGTGGTTAAGAAATACCTGAATCTGACACGTGTCAAAAAATTTATCAAAATAGGGGCAAGGATTTTTTAATCTGGAGCAGGCCATTTTAAAGGGTCATAGCTCCAAACAAATGTTGTTAATGATTTATAGAATTTTTGTGGCAATGTCCAATATGCATACACAGCTGATTAAAGTGTCAGGTTGCAGTTTTGTCCACTGGATTGAAGAGTTTTCTCTTTTAATGGAATGTTTACATCTGGAGTTGCTAACTGTGGAAGTTCTCACATACAGTATACCTCATACTGTAAGAGTATCACACAGCTATGGTTACAGATCCTCAGATGAATAATGGTAGTATCAATCATCATCATTGTCATCATCGTCATTTTTATATTCATATATAGCAAATACTGTAACTTTATTCAAATATTATTCAGTGCAGCTTGGAAGAAATACTTTACAAAAATAGGGTTCTGCGGAAGGAATCAATGCTTGTCTAAAATGTATTTTCACTTACTTGTGTAGCAAATGTGTCTTCCACTCTTTGGTTTTTCACAGTGTCTTCCAAAAGGTGAGCCCGAGAATCCAGCAAAATAACCAAACATATTTTAAGTTAAATTTAGAAAATAGCAAAAATGCCAGTTAAAATACTCACAAAATGAAAAAAAAGGACTTGAGGCATCCAGCCATGCTAACTTCATGGTTCTGTTGATGTATCTCCACCAAAAAAAAAAAAAAATCTTCTGTATGCAACTTTATTTTCTAAAGATCGGCTATATTTTTGGATTCACTTGTTGACCCTGTATCAAAAAAAACTATTTCATTGATGTTATTTGGTCCTCTCTGCTTGTAATAATACATTGTGAGTAAAAGATCTTGCTATAACGTTTGAGCCCATCATGCAATAGTTTCTAAAAGCATTTACTGCTGAAACACAAATGTATACAAATGGATTTTGGAAACTATAGGGCAAAAAGCCAGTACACTAATGGATAGATGTCTTCAGTTCAGTATTGATGTTTGAACATCTTGGCAGCACTTACATTGTTCTTTACCACAAAAGTCATATTGCAACAAAAATATCTAAAACATTTAAGGCTTGTATAGCTCTTTTCAGTTAACTTGATAAAGATTTCTACATTTTAAAGCAATAAATAAACTTGCAAAAAAAATTCAGTGAAATACGCAATCAAGAAACAAATGATGATATGTACATGTCCCCATTTGCCTTTTTCAAATGCCAATCCCTTGATTTAAAGGAAACCTGTAAGAACAGCTCTAACATGACATGACCAAGTATCCAAACTAGTTCTGAAGTCGGAGTTCAATCGCTGGAGCAGGGGCGGACTGACCATTTGGAAACTCGGGCACTGCCCGAGGGCCCGGGGTGAGTAGGGGGCCACATGAGATGCCCCTGGTACCTTTTTCATAGGCTTTTTTGAGTTTGGGCAAGGACACAGGGGCCCCATGATCCCCTATTGCCCGGGGGACCCATGAGTTGTCAGTCCGCCCCTGCGCTGGAGCCTATATCTTTCAAAGGAAACTCCCTATTCTGACATCAACTCTTATTTATTATAGGTATTTACATAGTGCTGTCAATTTATGAAGTGCTTTATATATATTGTACATTCATATCAGTCCCTAATCCTCAAGGAGTGTACAATCTAAGGTTCCTAACTCACATTCATACATACACATACTAGGGCCAATTTACCTACCTAATTTACCTACCAGTATGTCTTTGGATTATGGGAGGAAACCAATGCAAGCACAAGGAGAACGTGAAAATGCCAGGCAGGTGGTGTCATGGTTGGTATTTGAACCAACAACCCTAGTGCTGGCAGGCAGAAGTGTTAACCATTTAGCCACTGTGCTGCCCTTCAGCACAGTTATTTTCCATGCTGTACTGGTCTATGCCTGCTGATTTACAACTATGCCTAATGGTAAATCTGGCCTTAACTTACAGGCTTGCTTATGACTTGCTAGGAGCAAGTATAATAATGTGATTGATGCTACTGGAACTAGTACAGAATCTGGGAGGAAAGTAAAGACAAAATCAACATTGAGGGTAACACAAAACAGCTGTACTAAGGTACTAAAGGTGCTATAGACTAGAATGTAACATGCTTTTAAATTTTAAATATAGTTTAATTTTTAAATATACTATATATGGGTTAAATTATATTTATTTTTATTTTTTTACAGAGAATCAGACACAAGACTGCAATGTGTAACACTGTTTACTTCCAGAAATGTTTATTGACAGCACAATCTTGTCAAAACTGAGATCAACAATTTGCCATGGGTTCGGTTTCAAACAGCAAGAAATCTGCTGCATACAGTTCAGTAGAAAATCAGCTAATCATCTGTTGTTACTGCAGTTATTCCCAATACAGCTTTCAAAGCATCATGGGAGCAGAATTCTTTCCTTTCAGAACTCCTTAGCACTGACATGCTGAGTAGGAAGAGCAGTTGCACACACAGGGAATGTTTGAATTCTCTTCTAGACTGTTTCAAGCATGTAGTCTATTATATGTGTTCTGTATCAAAATGACTTACAATACCTCTTGAAAATGTAACAGGGGGCATATCCTATGTTTATGGTATGTGACATAGTTTGAAAAACATTCAAGTACAGTTGTCCAATTAGTTATTTATTGAAGAAGCAGGTTTAAAAAAAAAAACATATTTTAAAACTTTCAAACTGTGTTCTTGCTACTTTGGTTACTTTCTTTCTAGAAGTGTTCTGCACATCTAACTGACAACACTAGCAGAAGCGCACCATTTGTTCCGATAGCAGCAGTGGGTGTAATGTGACCTATTATGTTTTATCTACATCAAGTGACATAGTATGCTGTTTTTACACAATTTCGTTCAATGAGAATTAGAAAACAGATGGAAGGAAAGGAATTAAGTTAAATTTACTCTGTCTGTGTGCACTTCTAATACATGAGAACAAATTAAAAAATACATTTATTAAAATAAGCAGATGGTAAAATAACTTTCTCAGCAGACTTAAAAGTTAAAATGTACAAAATTTCATTGATATGTTGCATGCTAGGTCTTAAAACAAGTATTAGATTGTTATTGATTTAACATAATCAAGCTTATGTCATTATAAATCACTGGCCTAATAAGATAATTATTCAAGTAATACATTTGATTATTGATGACTATTATACCAGGATTTGAAAGTAGCTGTCATTTCAAAGCCGTTGTTTCTAATTTTTAGGGACTCCTTAATGATTGGCATAGTATTACTGGATTGGCATAAGGCCAATGTGGTGCCTATATTTAAAAAGGGGTCAAAATCTTTACCAAGTAATTATAGACCTGTTAGTTTAACGTCTATAGTTGGGAAGATACTGGAGAGTTTAATAAAAAACCACATAGATGAGTTCTTGCTGGAAAAAAATATTTTAAGCAACAGACTGCATGGATTCATGAAAGACAAAAGTTGTCAAACAAACTTGATTTCTTTTTATGAGGAGGTGAGCAAAACCTTGGACAGAGGGGTGGTGGTGGATGTGGTATACTTGGATTTTGCAAAAGCGTTTGACACAGTTCCCCACACACGGCTAATGTTTAAGGTAAAATCTACAGGCTTGGAAAAATCTGTATGTAAATGGATAGAAAACTGGGTAAAAGATCGTACTCACAGAGTAGTGGTTAATGATTCATAGTATGAATGGTCTAGGGTCGTCAGTGGTGTACCCCAAGGTTCAGTGTTGGGACCCTTACTTTTTAATATATTTATAAACTATATAGGGTCTGGGATTAAAAATTCCATTTCAGTCTTTGCAGATGACACCAAGCTGTGCAGTGGAATAATGTCCTTACAGGATGTCTCCAACTTACAAGCCGACCTCAATGCACTGTTTAATTGAGCAACTACGTGGTAAATGAGATTAAATGTTGATAAAGGTAAGGTTATGCACTTGGGGGCTAAGAATATGCATGCATCATACATACTAGGGGGGGGTACAACTGGAGGAATCAATGGTGAAGGATCTGGGAGTTCTGGTAGATCACAAGCTTAATAATGGCATGCAATGCCAAGCTGCGGTTTCTAAAGCAAGAAAAATCCTCTTTTGTATTATCATATTACCCCTGTACAAATTATTAATAAGAACTCATCTGGAATATGCAGTTCAGTTTTGGGCACCAATTCACAAAAATAACTTTGGGGAACTGGAGAAAGTATAGAGAAGGGCAACCAAACTGATAAGAGGCATGGAGGAGTTTAGCTATGAGGAAAGATTAGAGGAACTGAATTTATTCTCTCTTGAGAAGAGGAGATTAAGGGGGGATATGATCAACATGTATAAATACATCAGTGGTTCATATAGTGAACTCTGTGTAGAGTTATTCACCTTAAGGTCATCACAGAGGACAAGGGGGCACTCTTTACGTCTGGAGGAAAAGAAATTTAATCTCCAAACACGGAAAGGTTTCTTCACAGTAAGAGCTGTGAAAATGTACAATAGACTCCCACTGACTGGCATTGATTGGCATTGATAGGCAGCAGTAATAGGCACTGAAAAATGGGAGTGATGGGCACTGATAGGCGGCACTGACTGGCACTGATACGTGGCACTGATAGGTGGCACTGATGAGTACTAACAGACTGCAATGATAGGCAGCACTAATGGGCATTGACAGGCATCAGTAATGGGCACTGAAAGGCAGCTCTGTTAGACACTGATATGTGGCATTGATGAGCACTGATCAGCGGCAATGATGGCCACTGAAAGGAAGCACTGATGTGGCTGCACTTATAATCACGGTACTGATGATCGTTGCCCTGATTATTAGTGTAGATGTCCCCTCCGAGGAATGCTGATTACCGACTCTCCTCTCCTCACGTGCTCTCAGTGTGAGGAGAGGACTGCCGTTAATGGGCATTTCCTGTTTACATGTGATTAGCTGTGATTGGACACAGCTGATCACATGGTAGAGCCTATGTCATTGGCTCTTTACCACAATAGGTAATCCGCTGTGTCCTAGGAACAGAGCGCACCACTGACTGCCGCACCAAGCATTTCCGGGGGGCGTGCATGCGCAGCTAGAGTGAGAGGACATCATATGAAGAACAAGAGAGCTCCCGCCTATCTGTCATTTCCTGATACAGTGGCAAGAGCCAGTTAAGAAGTGTATGACCAGCTTCAAAGAGCCTTTGTGCCGAGGCTGAAATAATAAAAGGAGCATTATTTTGCTATGCACCTATATCAATTTAACCATACCAAAACAAACAAGCAAACAAAAACAGGAACATTCTCACTTTACAGTTATAAATAAATGTTATGTTTCACCTGGGGTTTTTGATAGCTACAACTGCTGGACAACTGTTTGCTATATAGAATGGTTTGCTATATAAAATAAAAGTTAAGTCGAGATTGGTTTATAAAAAGGGAAAAATCAAAATGTTTCCCAATTATCCTATTGTAATTATAATTCTGTGAATATTGGTAGCCCTTATTTTAATGATATGTCTGATTTTGACAATGCTATCTTCTTTAGTATATAGCTAAATCTCCACTTGCTAAGCTGATGCTAAATCTTTACCAACTTTTCACATATTTTATTTTTACAAATTTATGTTTATTGACACAATTCAGCAGCGATAACAGTTAAAAGAAATGTATCCAGATACAAAGGCTAGAATCAGTGCAACATCAGGATATATAGGACAAAAGACAAAACAGAACATCCACAGTGAGTCCATCTTGGTCAATATACCAATCACAAGAGCAAGTCTTCAAAAAAAGAGAGACAGTGAAGCCTGATGAGTAATTAGAACATCAGAGGTCAGCATACATATCCTGAACCACTAGAGCTCTGAGAAGAAATTAGAATGGAGGGAAGCAGGGAAAAAGAAAAGGGGGGGGGCTGAGGGGAGGCCGGAAGAAAGAGGGGGGGAAGGGGGAAAGAAGGTTCTGATCCAAGGGGGGGGGGAAATAAACACTCTCAGTTGGCAGGGCCCGGTTCAAAGAGATCTTTGCCCTCCTCGGAATAGACAAACATATTCCACAAACCCCACATCTTAGAGTAGAGTGTCTGTGTTGTGAGGTCAGGAACAGGTCCTCCATCTGGCTGAATTTTTCCATTTTCATGAGATATAGTTGGATAGACGGTGGGCTTGTACTTTTCCATTTGAGGGGAATACAATATTTGACAGCATTAAGGAAATGGCGAAAGATCGTTTTTTTGTATACTTTTGCTGAAGACGTGTAAAAGGAAAGAGGCCGGGTCATCCAGCACCACATAGTCGGTAAATTTTTGGGTCAAGCAGTGAACGAGTCAACTTAGGACAGGACCAAAAAATATGTAACAAAGTATCTTGTACCCTTTTACAGCACCAACAGTTATCTATGGTATTTGGGAAAAGTTTACACAAGAAGACCAGGGTACGGTACCATCTAGTGAGAATCTTAAAATTAAATTCTTGAAACTATGTACATGCGGAAGATTTCAAAGCAAATCAAATCATGTTTTTCCTCTGAGAGTTGGTAAAGGAACGACCCAGGTCCACTTCACATTTGTCCAAAAAAGGAGGAAGGTAATCCGTTGGGGGAACGATCATAAGCGCATACATTTTAGAAAGCAGATGGGGTAAGGTGCCTTGTTCCAAACAGATATCCTCAAAAGAAGTCAGGTCTGAAGGTGGAGGAGGGAGGCAAAGAGCATAAATAATGCCAGAGTTGCATCGCTCTCCATAAGTCCAACCTAAATCTCCCCTAGGATCAGTGAGGCATGAAATAGAAGGCCAATCTCCAGCAATTAAAAGTGGGAGGCCTGAAAACGCCCATCTGAGGCCAACAGGCGAAAAATACTATCTCGCACACCTGGTGTAAAGCCGGTATTCCCCAAAATTGGAAGCAATGGGGAATTCCAGGATGACAAGTGCATGGTAGAGAATAATTGCAGGCAGATTTGAGCAGTGGTGCCCACCAAGGGATGTGTCCTGAAAGATGACAACACCTCCCCAAAACTCCATGGCAGGCGACAGAGCATCAAATTACCTTGGGCCTGTTCTAGTCGTGGCCAAAGTGTAATCTCTCCATGGTGGCACCAATCTATAGGGTGGCCCGGATGCACTGCCTGATAATATTTAAGCAGGTCAGGAACTGCTAATCCTCTGACATGTTTGGGGAATATCAAGAAGTAGAATCGAAGACGGGCTTCCTTCCAGCCCAAATGAAATAGTGAGAAAGGAGTTAACTTTTTTAAGATATCTGGAGGGTAGGGAGACGGGTAAAGCTTGGAACAAGTATAGAGATTTTGTCAGGATGGACATTTTGATTATATTGCATCTCCCAAACCAGGAGTGAAGTCCCTGTTGTCATTTATCTAGTAGCGTACGAACCGCATTAAGAAGCGGAGGAAAGTTAAAGTGTTACTAAACCCACAACAGTAAAATCAGTGTGTATATGCAGTAAAGCATGCTTGTTATACTTACTGTGGAACCTAATGGGATAATCCTCCACATTGTGTAAAAAGGCTGTTTGATCCTTTCTTCTCTGCCCCTCCTCTATTTGAAATGACCACCTGATACAGACTGAATCCGTAGTCAACTACACATGTTCAGTTTGGTGTGTATTGCTAGAGAGGTTTTTTTTTTTCTTTGGAGAGTGCATGTGACCAGCACAGGGCCAATCAGCACTGTCCACACAGAGGGTCAGGGGGTTTCACTTCCTCCCAGAGCAGAAAGAAAACTCCTCATGCAAGCTTTAACCAGTGCTCTGCTGAAGTCACAAGACTTCTCTAACTGCTGATGAGAAAAGGTATTTAGCAGTTTATGTTTACTAAAATAATTGCATTTCCATGGAAATTGGATTAAAGTAGGCAACCGATTACAACCAATACGTATGTTGCCAAAAAATGGGAAGAATATCCTCCCCATTAACAGGAGCACCTCTATCCCCACATCAACAGTCATGTCCATATGTCATGATCAGGGGTCAGGCTCGAAGACCAGTTGCTATAGCAGTGGAAACCAGCAGGATAGGTACACAGGCAGGTCACCGTGGCAGGTGAATGCGCTCACCTGAAGTACGTAGTCTAAGTACTAACTGGTGTTCACCAGAGCTCCTGATGGTGAAGAAGGTTTTTGCTGCATGTTATACCAGGTCGCGGTCCTCAGGATCACCCCACCAGGAAGTGAGCAAGCCAATGTCCATTCGCGTATTAAGCAGGTAAGGATCAAATGGAAGCATGGTCAGTAAATAAGCCAAGGTCGGTAATAGCAGTTGCAGGTTGGGATCAGGCAGAAGCGTAGTTGAGAACAAGCCAAGGTCGGTAATGAGCAGTCACAGGTTGGGATCAGGCAGAAGCGCAGTCGAGAATAAGCCAAGGGTCAACAACGAGTGGTAGCAAAATATGGATGACAGCAGAGAAGGCAAGGAGCAAGTTATGGGCTGGAGAGCACAATAATCTGGCAAACAGGAAGTGCAGAGACATGGCTTATATCAGGAAGTTAATGGCAGGAGCACGGGGTTCAAGGTTTCATGATAAACAAGGTCAAGGCAGGATAATTCAAATAATTGTCAATGGAGCTGTCCAGCATTCCAGGTGGCTCAGCAAGAAGAACCATTGCCATTCACTGCAGAAGGTCCAGGTTTGGACCCAGGCTCTGACATCCTATGGTATTCCCTTAGGATGGGGAGCCCCCCCCACACACAAAGGGGGGAGCTCCACCACCCCAAGTGGGGCAGTATGTCCCTAGTAAAATCCACCACAGGGTCCAGAGAACAGGGCCTCCCACACTAAAATAACATTACATAAGGCTTATGAATTGAAAGTGGTACAGATGGTGCATCTCCCCATGAGTATCTCCCAGGGGTTATAAACATTGAGGAGATAAGCCCTCTTATTCAAATATAAGGCCATCGATGCCCCAGAACTGCTGTACATGGACCATACAGCCTGCACTATACTGGACAATGCACCAAGTCCTTCCCTGAGGGGTGGAAGGGAACCTGTAAAGAAACTATGGCTAGAGCATTAGGTCCATATGCAAACTAGAAGAGTAGGCAGCAATACGGGGGACTGCTGCTGATACAACTCATGGTGAGGTTGACATCCTTCCCATCTGATGGGTAACACAGGAAGTCATAATGAGAAGAGATTCCCTTGGGGTAGCAACAAAGTCAAGGAACACGGTCCATGCATCTTGCACTGCACAATGACATAATGAAGGCACAAAGTCCTTCTCTGAGGTCTGAAAGAGTACCCGTAAAGATAGTGTGTTGAAAACATTAGATCCATGTGTAGGCCAGGAGAGTTAGCAGCAATTATAAAGGGAAGGGGCTTGTGACAGGCGCGGCATCAGACCCCCAGCCCTTCTCACCAACTTGTGACCGAAGGACTAGCCAATCTAAAATCGTGCTGTCATGTGCGTAACAATGCCACGCTCAGCTGCACCCTGCACAAAGATTTTCCAGCTCACAGGACCACAATCTATGTGCCGCAGCCTGAGAGCGATTGTTACTGGGTCAGGTTAATTATGCAATTAACCCTTCACACTGCCACCACCGCCTTTTTGTACGGAGAAGGAGGAAACTCGCCAATCTTAGCATTAACACTATGATGGTTGAATAAGCATTTGTATACACACTGTCACCACAGGCAGATGTATGCAGAAGTTTAAAACACACAGTAGAGCTCTTCAGAGACAGGGATTCTTAGTTTGCATTAAAGAGCTTTAGAAACAGTTCAACACTTTTCAGAAAATAGGATTTATTACTAAAAAGTTCAAAATGGTGCAATAAAAATATTTACAGAAAAAGATGCAGCCAATATATATTATATATATATATATATATATATATATATATATAATACAGAGAGCAATAACACAGCAGAGAGATAACACAAAGAAGTTTAGAGAGGTAGAATACTTGCCAGAGTACTGGGTTTAAGCAGATTCAAGGATTCTGAGCAAAAGGGTACTGTTTCTCCCAAAGTTGGTTCCTGATGTTAAACGGGAGAAATCTCTTCATCTTACTTCTCCAGGCCTGACAGCCTATTTTGTAGTTCCCCAGCAGGGGGTGTCTCTGAAGCCAAGGGCCAATTGCCTCATTTGGGGATGGGGGTCTAAGCGGAGACCCAAGCTATAACCAAAATCCCTCCCAAGGTATACTATGGTCAATACCCTTCCCTAGGTATATGTGGCATCCTATCCACTGGTAGGATAATCTGCAGAATGATATTCTGAACGTCCAGATACCAGATATGACATATCTGCTTGAGACGTTTAAGGAGATATCACTTTCTGCTCTCAGGTAGACGTAATCTAGGGGTGTAAGGTATCAGGTGACTTGTATTAAAATGACCTCTCTGAATATATGCTTTGTATTCTTGTACATATTTCTTACGAGAAGTTATGAAAGTGTATAAAAAGTGGTCTCCAAATGAGATATATGTTTTACCGCTATCCCGGAATGCTTTTGAAGTCCAGTGACTGACGGGGTTATAGCTTTACGATCAGCTTCAGAGCAAGAGTGGGACAGACACCCTGGCATCAGCTAATTGGGTTTACAACCATCAAGGGTATCCAGCTGTGCCCTGTGCACTCCTGAACTCAGCACACACCAGACCACCTGCCACTCAACAGAATGGGAGGGGGGCTGGTTTGGAGTGAGAATGACACAATATGGAGGATCTTTAGCAAAATGAACGTTCATATCCATATTTGTACATACAATTGCTGCAGGGCTCCCCCGGGGTATCAACAAAATCAAGAGAAATAACCTCATGACCTCAGATCCACAGAAATCAGGATTCTTGGGAGTCCTCCATGGCAGGCGTCCTGGAATGTCATTGTGGTCTAGGAGGCTGGGATGGCAGTCCCACCTGTGGAGGGTCCACGCTCAATAGGCCCAATGAACAAGGTAGAAGTTGGAGCCAATCTGGCACCTGAATCGGGTCAGTCTCCATGAAGGCAAAAAGGTCAGGCAGGTGATTTCATGGTGTAGGCTAGTGGACCCTGCCAAAAAGTGACCGCCAGAGGAAAACCCCATCTGTAAGAAAGTCCCAGCTGATGAGCTTTTTCAAGACTGGATGCAGTAGGGTTCAATGTTGTAATGTAACTTTGGAAAGATCTGGCAGGATCTTAATGGCAGCACCATTAAAGTCCACTGTTCCTAGTTCACTGACTTTCTGAAGGATGGCCTCCTTCTGGGTGTAGCGATGTAAACTGCAGATAATGTCTCTGGGCCTGTTCGAGTTTGTGAAGTGAGTTCCAAGGGCTCTATGAACCCTGTCCAGTTCCAACATAGAAGGGGGGGCTGTGTCCAGGACCCTATGGAGAATAGCCATAACAGTGTCTTGAAGAGTATCCGGGCCCATGGCCGAAGGGAGGCCTTAGAGTTATAGGTTGTTTTGTCGACTCTGGTCTTTCCGGTCCTCCAGATGAAATTGCAGTGTTGTAGTTGAGCTGTCTCCAATACTGCTACCCTCTGCTCCTGTGCAGTGATAGAGGATCCTCCAGCCACAACACAAGTAGAGAGGTTTTGCACGTCAGTCTGGACCGCTTGCAGCTGCAAGTTCTTCAACCAAAGGATGAGTGATTCAATGTCCGCCTTGGTAGGGAGGGCCTGGATCAAGTAGGTCTCTGTGCGTTTTGCCGACTGGGGAAGTAGCCGTTGGTGCCAGAGAATCTGGCCGTCTCAAGAATAGACGAACGGTGCAGGAGAGGACAGCTAGACCATAGTAGTGGAGTAGCTCAGTCATCTCTAGGTGTCTGAGATCCTGGGAAAAAGCAATGAATCTCTGTCCCTGATCCCGAGGACCAGGATGGCTTGTGCACAGATTTGGTCTTGCTTTTCTTGGCTGATAAAATGCTGTCATAGAAGGGATGAAAAACGGTATTAGCCATGGAGAATCTGGGAGCTCAAGGAAGATGCGTCTCTTTTTGGCAATGTCCAAGCCATGCCCCCCCTTTTCACATATTTTTTAATTTTTATTTGTTAGATCTTTATAATGTCCTTACACATGTTTAAACATATTGTTTAGGTCTTTTTATTTTAACTTAACCTTTCATTGTAATCTGAAACTGAGCTAGCCCATCCCTTTAATTGAAGTAGATCTAAACTAGGATTCAGATTCAGGTCAGATGTGTGTTCAAGGTGAACCCTGTCTTTTTGATGGAACCAAAACAAACCAATGCAGCTGTTCATCCACACAAATTCCCAACTGCTGTAATGTAAACAAATGACAATATTTGGTCTATAACATTGCCCGGGATCCCTGTCACTGTTTACAGTACTGCAGCAATGAGGACCTGTGAATGTGATGTGAGTGCTGTTGGTAAACATTGTTAGGAGGGGGGTCATCATGATTGATGACATTTACATCACTAGACATTGTGATTGACAAGGAATACAGTGCTGGACAACATATTTGATGCTGAATTACTGTTTATCGGGAAACAACTATTTTGCATTGTATTTTTTATTATACATAATTAAATACTTTTTATAAGGTGTGTAATTTGTTTACATTTAATTCTTTGGGAATGACTATGGGGTAGTAATCTACCCCTGTACTCATTCCTAAGGGGCCCCCCTTAGTTAAAGCACTTGCCATCTGCCCGTTGTACATTAACAGCTAGATGGCTGTCTCTTGAGGGTGAGAGGCCATATAAACTCAAGTCCAGGTGTCACCAGACCAGTGTAAGCCAGCAACAGTGTTCCTTGTAGCTGCCACATTAGTCCCAGTGTCACCAGAACACTGTAAACCAGCAACAATGTTTCTGATTGCCACCACACCAGGGCCAGTGTCAACAGACCAATGCAGCTAGCAACTGTGTTCCTGATTGCTGCCATACAAGTACCAGTATCACCAAACCAGTGTAAGCTAGCAATAGTGTTCATAATTGCCACCACACCAGTGCCAGTGTTTCCAGACTAGTGCAGCAAGAAACAGTGTTCCTAATCACTGCCACACCAGTCCCAGTGTCATCAAACCAGTATAAGTCAGTAACAATGTTCATGATCACTAGTCACACCAGTGTCATTGTCACCAGATCAATGTAAGTCAGAAACAGTGTTCCTGATTGCTGCCACACTCGTGCAGTGGCCCCACCACCTAAACTAAACCTGGTCTATTAATTGACCATGTTCCTGCCTGCTGCTTGCTACCTGGACTGATCCTTTGCCAGTTTGTGCACTGTCTTGTAATCTCTGCCTGCCATATGAACTGACCATCTGCACAGCCACACTCGATTAACTTTTCCTGTGAAACACCCATCCAGCCAAGCTCTGTGGACATATACACTGCTGTAGTCACAGGTACTCTTGATTACCCTTTGTTCAGCCTCTTGTACTTCCTGGCTAGTGATCATAGCATTGTGTATAATTCATGGGGGCAGCCACATACCAGTAGGCTAGGCTTGCTGGGCTTATAGGAACAGGGACTGCTACAGCTGAAGCTATACTGTGCTGAATGTGACAAGATGCAATTTCAGGTATATAATCTGTCCAAACATTCAAAAGGTCTGACATATATGTGGTATCCACATACTCAGAAGGAGTAGTGGAATGTGTTTTGGAGTGTATTTCTTAGCATACCAATGCTGTGTGTGGGACATATCTTGTTAAATTGATAACTTTAATTGAAAAATAAATTTTAATTTTATTTCCACAGTTTCTAAAATCTTATGTCAAAAAATAAAATCTTCAAACCTGTTTAATTGCTTTGTAACACAAATTGCTAATCATCAATCACATTGCAGCAACTCAATGCATTTAGGCATGTAGACATGGTGAAGAGGACTTGCTGAAGTTCAAACCGAGCATCAGAATGGGGAAGAAAGGGGATTTAGGTGACTTTGAAAGTGGCCAGGTTGTTGATGCCAGATGGGCTGGTCTGAGCATTTAAAAAACTGCTTATCTACTGGGATTATCACACACAACCATCTCTAGAGTTTACAAAGAATGGTCCAAAAAACAGAAACTATCCAGTGAGCAGCAGTTCTGTGGACGAAAATGCCTTGTTGATGTAATAGGCCAGAGGAGAATGGGCAGACTGGTTCAAGATAATAAAAAGGCAATAGTAACTCATGTCAATATGGACCAAAATCTCTGAGGAATGTTTCCAACACCTTGTTGAATCTATGCCATGAAGAATTAAGGCAGTTCTTAAGGCAAAAGGAGGTCAAAACCGGTACTGGCAAGGTGTACCTAATAAAGTAGCCAGTGAGTATATATCACCAATGGTGCCTCCAGTGACTACCACCAATCACCCTATTCCAGTGTTATTCACCACATCATATTGCCTCTGTTATTTCAGATAGGCAAAAGCACTTAAGGACAGCATCTACGTAGATCCTCAACAAACACCTCTCCTTCTGAACTCCGCTTTCAATGTGATAATAGCCTCATGACAGGAATCTTAATCTTCAATATGCTACAAAGAATTCCATATAGCGATGACATCACCCACAGGCTTCAATGGCCCACACTCTCTCTTCTCCCCTGCAGCAGAGCTGGCTAACACAAGGGAGTAGGATCATGTGACAGGACTAGAGTGGCCTGAAAATAGGTAAGTAATACATTTACCTTATACAGGATAGTTAACATAGGTGTTAGAAGGGGAGGAGCTGGTTTTAAGTGAAGATAGAATGCAGCTGGAATTCTTTTTTAAAACTTGATTAATCAGAAACAATACTATAAGAGCATCATGTATTCTTCTGTTCCATTTAATATGCCCCACTTTTTTTTTTGCTCCTTTTGCAGCTGTCACTTGGCATTATACATCTCAGCCTAATGACAAACACATGTCTGTTGATAAAAAAAATTAGGTTGTTGTATGTTGTGACATGTCATATTTATCTGCAAATTTGTAAAGAAATGGATTTTGCCATGTTTTCTCCAATTAATTACATTTTCTTGAATATCTCAAATAGCACCTATGTTATAAGATTTCTGTGCACCTGTAATATTGGGGGGATTTAATTTAATATGATTAGCAATTAGATATTTGGCTTTAATTTCCCGCTAGTGTGATTCCCTTTTTTCATTCCTATTACATTCCTTATACCTCATTAATGCACTTTCTGTACTCGCAGCCTCAAAGGATTTTAAATGCTTTTCTTATTTTGTCTTATTACATCTAAAATTTTATTTTTCAGTCATATCGGCTTCCATTCAATCCCAGAAGTTTACACACAGGAACGTACTTCCTACATATTTATTTCAAATATTTTGCAAATGTATATCTAGTTTAATTGTGTACACATTCTCTCTGTGTCTTCTAAATTACTTTAAGTTGAAGTCTTCCTCAAACCTGTGGAAAGGTGGGGGAAGGTATAGAACCCCAGTCAGGTTTCTTTTGCTGTCTGCTGAGTTTGTCGTCACTTTCTACTCTTGAACCCAAACAGCAACAAAAACACCTCTTCTACTTTTTGGAAAAGATTAGAACCTTGGTCACATATTTATTTATGTTGCTGTCAGTAACCTTAGCAAGGAATTTCTCCTCAATTTGTGTTAAAAGCCTACTTGTGACAGGAAGATAATAAAAAATTTCCATACATGATCATGGACAGCATTAATACCTGACATACAGTCAGGTCCATAAATATTGGGACATCAACACAATTCTAACATTTTTGGCTCTATACACCACCACAATGGATTTGAAATGAAACGAACAAGATGTGCTTTAACTGCAGACTGTCAGCTTTAATTTGAGGGTATTTACATCCAAATCAGGTGAACGGTGTAGGAATTACAACAGTTTGCATATGTACCTCCTACTTGTTAAGGGACCAAAAGTAATGGAACAGAATAATAATCATAAATCAAACTTTCACTTTTTAATACTTGGTTGCAAATCCTCTGAAGTCTGGAATGCATAGACATCACCAGACACTGGGTTTCATCCCTGGTGATGCTCTGCCAGGCCTCTACTGCAACTGTCTTCAGTTCATCTGTCCATAGGATGTTGTTCCAGAACTGTGAAGGCTTTTTTAGATGTTGTTTGGCAAACTCTAATCTGGCCTTCCTGTTTTTGAGGCTCAACAATAGTTTACATCTTATGGTGAACCCTCTGTATTCACTCTGGTGAAGTCTTCTCTTGATTGTTGACTTTGACACACATACACCTACCTCCTGGAGAGTGTTCTTGATCTGGCCAACTGTTGTGAAGGGTGTTTTCTTCACCAGGGAAAGAATTCTTCGGTCATCCACCACAGTTGTTTTCCGTGGTCTTCCGGGTCTTTTGGTGTTGCTGAGCTCACCGGTGCGTTCCTTCTTTTTAAGAATGTTCCAAACAGTTGTTTTGGCCATGCCTAATGTTTTTGCTATCTCTCTGATGGGTTTTTTTTTTTCAGCCTATTAATGGCTTGCTTCACTGATAGTGACAGCTCTTTGGATCTCATCTTGAGAGTTGACAGCAACAGATTCCAAATGCAAATAGCACACTTGAAATGAACTCTGGACCTTTTATCTGCTCATTGTAATTGGGATAATGAAGGAATAACACACACCTGGCCATGGAACAGCTGAGAAGCCAATTGTCCCATTACTTTTGGTCCCTTAACAAGTGGGAGGCACATATGCAAACTGTTGTAATTCCTACACCATTCACCTGATTTGTATGTGAATACCCTCAAATTAAAGCTGACAGTCTGCAGTTAAAGCACATCTTATTTGTTTCATTTCAAATCCATTGTGGTGGTGTATAGAGCCAAAAATGTTAGAATTGTGTCGATGTCCCAATATTTATGGACCTGACTGTATACGGTTAACTTTCTCTACTCTATCAAAACAAAAATAGATTTGAATAGATTTTAATGTAACCTTTGTTAAAAATTTTATAGCCCTTCTATATTATTATTTATCATTCTTATTGAAAAACAAATGTTACTTTGCTTTGGTTATAATTGGCCCAACATTGCTAAACATGTACATTTATTTATACATCTGGCCTGGTAGAGATGAAAAAAATGTATCTTCCCTCTAGTTGGTTTAGTACTACATGTGTAAGATAATTGGCTTGGTTTGGATCTGAATATGTGCCCTTTCTTATAACCACTAACTGCAATGACAACTGAATTCCTATTTACTGTCTTTTCAGTTTTTTTGCAGCATTTGACATTTAGAAATGTCCCATGAGCCATTGTGTTCTCCCAGTGGGGAGCAATAGCTACTAGCAATAATCACATGTAAAATCTTACAGGCTGGTTGTACCCAAGTTGATCAATCAATTAACTTGGGTACATTCAGCCTGCCCATGCATGGTTCTAATTTTGGCCAGTCCCTGCTGAACAGGCCAATATTCAAACCATATATGGCCGGCTTTTGATAGCCACCTGATCTATTTAGAACTAGATCTGTTTGAAAATAACCAAAGGAAGCCACAGATGGTCCTCCTTTTGCCCCTCGTCCTATTAAATGCGGGACATCTCACTGGATGGGTTTTTTTCCTTTCTTATTCAGCACCTTTATAATAGCGTATTGATATTTGCATTTGTCAGACATGCAGTTATGGTGTTACATAACATGAGTGTTATCTGTGTCCAACATATGATGCATCTATTTTACGGTCAATGTGGTGGTATATATGCATGCATATATACCACCACTCTCTAAAATAAAAGTAGAATATACATACACTCTGAAAGGTGCTGACATGCATATCAGACCCATTATGCTTTAATACTATTGTTATTGCCCTTGGTACAGAGTATAAATCTAAGTATAAAATCAAAAGTGGAGCAAATTAAGTTTGCTAGTTTTGTCTGGAACATATTCTGCAGCTGAAATTATATATTTGTTATTTTCATGCTACCATTACCTCTATATACCAATTTCCCTTGCTAATTCTCCTAGGTTCCTCAGTTTGCAGACTTTTTCTTTTAACCATGTTGCTTTCCATACACACACACACACACACCCATATGGAAGAAAAATATATTTGAAATATATTTTTAAAATATTCTTCCCAAATATATTGCCATATATTTGAAATACTACAATTTTGGCAATATTCAATATATTTCAAAATATATTTATATATATAGGTGGTGACATCGCCAATGCTCAGTCTTCCACTCCACCTAGCCTCCCTCCCACGATAACCCCCTCAGCACTCCCCTCCTCTGACCTCGCAACTGCCCTGACCCCCACGACACCTAACATCCCGCATACTAAAACCCCCCCAACACTCCACTCCTTCGGCCTTGCTACCACTGAACAGGTCACTAAGGTCTTCTCAGAAGCCCGCCTCACCACCTGCCCCCTTGACCCTGTCCCCAAACAACTCCTACGGTCACCCTCCTCCTCCATCCTATGCTCCCTCACCCACATCTTCAATCTCTCCCTCTCTACTGGCGTATTCCCCTCCCCCCTGAAGCACGCGCATATCACTCCCATACTCAAAAAACCCTCCCTGGACCCCACCAACCTGAGCAACTTTAGACCCATCTCCCTGCTGCCATTTACATCCAAACTCCTCGAGCGCTTAGTCTACAATCGTCTAAGCTATCACCTCAATGACAACAACCTCCTTGATCCCCTACAGTCTGGCTTCCGTCCCCTACACTCCACCAAATTTGCCCTACTCAAAATCACCAACGACCTGCTAACCGCCAAAGCTAATGGCCACTACTCAGTCCTCCTACTCCTCGACCTCACCACGGCCTTCGACACAGTTGACCACCCCCTTCTCCTTAAAAAACTATACTCCCTTGGCATCAGAGACTCCGCTCTCTCCTGGCTCTCCTCCTATCTATCCCAGCGCTCCTTCAGTGTTACCTATAACGCTGTCACCTCCCCCTCTCTCCCCCTCTCTGTTGGGGTCCCCCAAAGCTCTGTCCTCGGGCCCCTTCTCTTCTCCATCTACACCTCCTCCCTTGGCCAACTGACACACTCCCACGGCTTCAACTACCACCTCTACGCCGATGACATGCAAATCTACCTCTCTACCCCTCGCCTCACCCCTTCAGTCTCCACCCGAATCACCTGCCTACTGAACGACATATCAGGCTGGATGTCACTCCACTCCCTCAAATTAAACCTTTCCAAAACCGAGCTCCTAGTTTTCCCCCCAGCCCGCGCCCCCCCCCATCCTCTCCATCACGACCAAAAGCACCACCATCAGTCCCACCCCACAAGCCAAAGTCCTAGGTGTCACTCTAGACTCCAATCTGTCCTTCCAACCCCAATCGCTGGCAAATTCATGCAGGCTCCACCTCCGCAACATCTCCAAAATACGTTTGTTCCTAACCCCAGACACTACTAAACAACTCATTCACTCCCTTATTATCTCACGACTCGACTACTGCAACTCCCTCCTCACCGGCTTACCTCATCACAGACTATCCCCACTTCAGTCTATCCTGAACTCAGCGGCCAGACTCATCCACCTTACCAACCGCTCCTTATCTGCCACCCCCTCTGTCATTCCCTCCACTGGCTTCTGATTGCCCAACGCATACAATTCAAACTACTAACATTGACGTACAAAGCTATTCATAATACTGCCCCAAACTACCTCACTGACCTGATATCCAAATACCACCCAACACGTACTCTTCGCTCCTCACAAGGACTCTTACTCTCCAGTTCCCTGGTCTCCTCCTCCCATGCTGGACTCCAGGACTTCTCCAGGTCTTCCCCCATCCTCTGGAACTCACTACCCCAATCCATCAGACTGTCACCAACCCTCCTCACCTTTAGGCGCACCCTGAAAACCCATCTCTTCAGGGAAGCCTACCCCGCCCTCACCTAACAGCCGATCTCCTCCACTCCTCCTACCACTCCATCCCCCACAGCCACTTCCCCCTGTACCACTACCCAGGGGCGGACTGACAACTCATGGGGCCCCCGGGCAATAGGGGATCATGGGGCCCCTGTGTCCTTGCCCAAACGCAAAAAAGCCAATGAAAAAGGTACCAGGGGCATCTCATGGGGCCCCCTACTGACCCAGGGCCCTCGGGCAGTGCCCGAGTTTCCAAATGGTCAGTCCGCCCCTGCCACTACCCCCTCCCTCCTAGATTGTAAGCTACAAAGAGCAGGGCCCTCGAACCCCTCGTGTATTGTGTTGTCCCTGTATTGTCTCATGTACTGTCCCCCACTATAATGTACAGCGCTGAGCAAACTTTTTGGCGCTATATAAATACTGTATAATAATAATAATAATAATAATAATAAAAAATACATTTCAAATATACTGTATGTCTTTAAAAATACAAATCTGAAGAATATATTTAAAAAACATTTAAAAAAAAAACATTTAAAAAGTCATTTTAACATTTTGTTACATATATTTGTAAATGCATTCCAAAAATGTAGATTTGTATTTTTAAAAGACATACAGTATATTTGAAATGTATTTTTAAAAACATTTTTCATATATTTTGTAATAAAAACGCATTTCAACATTCAGTATATATATTTATTGAAATATATTTTGAAATATATTTAATATGGACAAAATTGTAGTATTTCAAATATATGGCAATTTGGGAAGAATATTTTTAAAATATATTTCAAATATATTTTTCTTCCATGTGAGCATACACTCACTAAAGCTTAAAATCTAGTTTTATATCTATTATATTAAATTCCCTAATAGGGTAATGAACACAGTATGTACCACGTGCAATTTGCAAAGCTTGTATATGCAAATAATTACAGTTTCTCCTATTCACAGCTCATGCATGGTATCAGGAATATCATGGTGTGCAGGAGGTCCCCTAAATAAAACAATCTAGTCCACACCCCATCTTTTATTACTTTTACATACCATATAGTGAGTTTTGCTGAGTGGACAGAGCAAGTTTTCCTGAATTCTTTTTTTAACACTCTGTAGCCAAACAGCCTGGTGGGAGCCAGTTCATAAAAAGAAATGTAAATCTTTAAAGCTTAAAAAAAATAAATAAAAAATAAAAAATCATATGAGAATTACATTATCAAAACAATGCTCTAATCTTTCATCTTTTCTCTAGGTAACATATAAAGTTATAGTGGCAGTGCCTCCTCACCCCTTCCCCCAATACTTAAGGTTTAAATTCTGATTTTTGATTAGCGGGAGAGAGAGAATGCTATTTTACTTACCTCTGCACTCTCACTGCAGTTATCCTAGGTGTACAAGCAGTCCCTCAAAATTACTTCACTTTGATGCTTCATCAGACACAGGCTTTCTGATATCATCATGTGCAAGCAGGATCAGCAGTCTTGTAAGCATGCAAAGGGCCCTCTAGCAATGAGGAGTATCGGAGGAAGCATAATAGTGCTGGCTGTTGGGGATGCAAGGGATAAGCTACGTTTACTTGCTTTTTATGTTACCACTACACGAAAATTAACATTTAACCCTCCCAGTGCAAAGGATAGCTTTTTAATTTACCCAGCATTTAGCTTTAAGATCTTCATACACAATACAACCCAATTGTACATAATCCTTACATTTGTTTGTGGACCTAAAGAAAATGGTACAATCAGATTGTAATGTGCATGGTCAGCTTTAGTTTCAAAAGTGCATCACAACAGAAACATTTCTTACAGAAACCTAAGAAAACCTAATTTATTGAGTAACAAGTTGTACATTTTTCTCAAACATAAATCACTGTTGCTAGTAGATTATAAAGTAGTAAATTGTACAAAAAACATCAGTATGTGAAAGCTCTAAAAGCTTCATAAATATTACTGAATATTCTAGCATAGCTCTGCTGTACACAAGTAACCTCTTCAGAAATGTAATGCTTTGTTTACAGCACATCAACCATACATAATTATCTAAACAACAAGAACCATCACCAAAAACAATTTGAAAGTTGAATGTGCTGTTTATGAAGTATAATAAGCACACATTGTATTATATTGCAACTCAATATGAATAAGAAAAAAGATTAACATCTATTTGAAGCTTCAGTTTCAATTACTGGGGTAATGGAAAAGTTTGCAACAAACATTTTCATTGTATGATAATTTAAAATACTTTTATGATTTTACCATAGCTTTTACAACATGCATTCCATGGTACTCTCTAAACAACATGTTAGTTTGCATAAATTATTTTTTGTAGTATCTATCACTGCCATAGAGACAGCAGGCAGGTTTGTTTTACAGTTTTATGGTCATTTTTCAAAAACTGTTCAGACTTGAAAAAAAAACTGTCCATGAGATGCTTATTTAAAGCCCAACTCCAGGAAACTTAAAAATGATTCCTTGCAGTGGGGCAACACCAGCACTGCAATGGTTAATTGTTCATTTAGGCTTAGGGGACTTGCTAAAGAAGATTTACTTGATCCCCCACTCTTATATGCTGCTGGACCAGTCCATGCACTGCCTTCTCTCATATGCGCCAGCAATCTAAGGTCCTGATGTCACCAAGACCAATACAGTGTTCATAGCCCTACATTGAATGTGAGGATGCCGAGGGACAGTCCACTACAGGAGTATGGGGGAACCCCATCAATGAAAGGACTGGAGGATCAGGTAAGTTAAAGCACTTTTCCTCTGCCTGCATGAAGGTAAATACCTTACGGGTTTAGAATCACTTCAATAGCCATTGGTCGCCTCTTGACAACTGCAAAGCTTAAAGTGATATTAAAAATTTTTTTTAATTTATTTGAGGAAGCCCAGACTTACATAGTATGTATAGTCTTCTTCCTGGAAAATGCACCTTTGTTTGATGTCCATCAGGTCTTTCTGCCTGAGCTGTGTGCTTCAATTCAAGCCATGCCATTGCTCCCTCCTCCCAGCAAATTGACAGACAGCTGCATAGCCTGTTGCTTCCCTACTTTCATATGAAAAAATAAACGTTGAGGCACAAAGCGGACTTTCATGGTACCGCCATAGACTTAAAAATAAAGTGTTTATAAAAATAGAAATTTTATTACAACAAACATACTGTATATATAAAAACATTCACATATTTAGAATATCCTGCAATTTACATTCTCTCGGGACTGTAAGAGAAGTGAATCCTGCATTGTGTATCCCTGTTCAACTTTTCTGTCCACCTTCCATTTGAGTACTTTGTGAAATTCAGTTATGGTGTGTATGTTTTAATCTTTGATCAAATTGTGATGGTAGGATAATTTGTGTTCAGTATGGTTATCGCCGTCTCTTCTCTACTTTTAACTCTACTTTCTCCACCTTCACCTCCACCCAGTACCTCACTCACTGCTCACGAGATTGCAAATCATTTCAAAAACAAGATTGATGCAATTAGTAGGTGCATCACCACTGCACAGACATCCATCCCACTTAGCATACCTTATACTAAACCTCCCTCAACACTTTCCTCTTTTGACCTTGCTATTACTGAAGAGGTCACTAAGATTTTCTCAGAAGCCCATCTCACTATCTGCCTCCTGGATCATGTCCCCTCACAACTACTACGTTCACCCTCTTCTTCAATCCTATGCTCCGTCACTCACATCTTCAATCTCTCCCTCTCTAATGGTGCCTTCCCCACCCCTCTAAAGCATGCACACATCACTCCCATACTTAAAAAGCCCTCCCTGGATCTCACCAACCTGAACAACTTAAGACCCATCTCCCTGCTGCCATTTACCTCTAAACTCCTAGAACACTTAGTCTGCAATTGCCTGAGCTCCCACTTCACTGACAACAACCTTCTTGACCCTGTAAGTCTGACTTTCGCTCACTTCACTCCACTGAAACTGCCCTACTAAAACTCATTAATGATCTACTAACAGCTAAAACCAATGGCCACTATTCCATACTCTTACTACTTGACCTCTCTGCTGCTTTTGATATGGTTGACCATCCCCTCCTCCTCAAAAAAACTTCACTCTCTAGGCCTCCGAGACTCTGCTCTCTCCTGGTTCTCCTCCTACCTATCACAGTGCTCCTTCAGCGTTACCTATAACTCTGCCTCCTCCTCTCCACTTCCTCTTTCTGTAGGGGTCCCTCAAGGTTCCGTCCTTGGACCCCTCCTCTTCTCCATCTACACCTCCTCCCTTGGTCACTTGATAAACTCCCATGGCTATAAGTACCATCTCTATGCTGATGACACACAAATCTATCTTTCTACCCCTCACCTCACCCCTTCAGTCTCCTCTCACATTACTAACCTACTAAGTGACATATCAGCATGGATGTCACTCCACTTCCTAAATCTTTCCAAAACTGAGCTCTTAGTATTCCCTCCAGCCCTTGCCCCCTCCCCTGACTTCTCCATCAAGATCAATAACACAATCATCAGTCCCTCCCCTCATGCTAGGGTACTAGGTGTAATCTTAGACTCCCATCTGACCTTTCACCCCCAAATCCAATCGCTGTCTAAATTTTGTAGACTTCACCTCCACAACATCTCCAAGATACGGCCGTTCTTAACCTCGGAAACCACTAAGTAACTTATTCACTCCCTGGGTATATCTTGCCTTGACTATTGTAACTCCCTCCTCTTTGGCCTACCTCATCACAGGCTATCCCCTCTTCAGTCTACCATGAATGCTGCTGCCAGACTCATCCACCTTACTAACCGTTCTGTATCAGCCACCCCTCTCTGCCAATCCCTCCACTGGCTTCCCATTGCCCAACAGTTAAAATTAAAAACATTAACAGTAACGTATAAAGCCATTTATAACTCTGCCCCAAATTATTTCAGCAATCTTGTCTCAAAATATCACCCAAACCGTACACTCCGCTCCTCACAAGACCTCCTGCTCTCTAGCTCCCTTGTCTCCTCCTCCCATGCTTGACTCCAGGACTTCTCCAGAGCTTCCCCCATCCTCTGGAATTCTCTACCCCAATTTATCAGACTATTGCCTACTCTGCTCACTTTTAGGCGATCTCTGAAAACCTCTCTCTTCAGGTAAGCCTATCCTGCCGTCAGCTAATAATGGAATCTTCTACTCTTCCTACCAGTCCATCCCCCACAGTTACTACCTTTTGTACCACTAACCCCTCCCTCCTAGATTGTAACTCCGAGGAGCAGAGCCCTCCTATCCCTCTTGTATTGAACTGCATTGTTGGTGTATTGTCTCCCATTATATTGTAAAGCGCTGAGCAAACTGTTGGCGCTATATAAATCCTGTATAACAATAATAATAATAATAATAATAATAAAAAAGTGATACTAAAAACATTTTTTTCAATGCCAAACATGTCATCCTTTCCTGCTATGTGCAATGGTTTTGAACAGAACAGCACTGATCATCCATACTTGGGTCCCCTGCTGGTTCTTTTGGCTCCTCCCCCCTGCTGAGTGCCCCCATAGCAAGCCAGGGAGGGCAGCAGAACACAGAAGGTTTTTTACCTTCATGCACAGAATTCATGAAGGTAAAAAATCTCCAGCCTTTAGAACCAATTTAAAGAAAATACACCCAGCCTTTAGTACTACTACTCTAGCTTTAGTACTATTATAAACATGAAGATAATTGATGATGGTGTCTAGACGGTTCTATAAAAAGATTACTGAAGCTTACAGCTCAAAACTTCTATTGTTCATAATGTCATTAGGAAATAGCAGTTATGGGGAGTTTGGACGTATCATATTTAAGGGGAAAAAGGCAAGATCTGCAAATACTCATATGAAGGTTTGGCTGAATTAGAAGTGGTAATACACTACTCCATGATGCAGCATTGCTTACATAATCATGATCTGCATAGAAGAACCAAGGTACCCCATCACAGATGTCAACACATAAGGTATGCAAAACCTCATCTAGACAAGTAAGGGATTACATAGTTAGTTTAACTGAAAAAAGACACAAGTCCATCCAGTTCAACCAATAGAAATGATCTAATCCTATATACACAATCCTATAACAATGGTTGATCCAGAGGAAGGCAAAAAAACCCCAACAAAGCATGATCCAATTTACTCCTCACTACTTCAAAGGATCCAGGCCTTTTTTAAAACAATCTACTGAGCTGGCCAGAACCAGCTCCTGATGGAGTCTATTACAAATGTTCACAGCTCTTACTGTGAAGAAGCCTTTCTGTATGTGGAGGTTAAATCTCTTTTCCTCCAGATGTAAAGAGTACCCCCTTGTCCTCTGTGATGACCTTAAAGTGAGTAAAGTGATATTAAAAGTTCAGGAGCCTGCTATGGGGGTACTGGTGCATGCTTGCTCCTGAGCCCTGATCTATGTGTCCATAAGACACATAGAGCTGTGGCTTGGCCCCATCCCCTGATCTCTCCTCAGTGGCTCCCACTGCTGTCTTAGCCAATGAGGAGAGGGAGTCTCGGAAAAGCCAAGGCTCCCATGCACATTGCTGGATTGAGAGGGAGCTAAGCTGAGTCTTGGGGGGGGGCTGTGGGGGGAGCAATACACAGAAGGTTTTTTTAAAAACCTTCAGCCTTTACAACCACTTTACCTATACATCAAGTTCACTATATGGACCACTTAGGTGATACATGGTGATCATATCCCCCTTAATCTACTCTTCTAAATAGAAAATAAATTCAGTTCCTCTAATCTTTCCTCATACTGTAGCTGAGCTCCTCTATGCCTCTTATCAGTTTTGTTGCCCTTCTCTGTACTTTCTCCAGTACTCCAATATCCTTTTGTAAACTGGTGCCCAAAACTGAACACAATATTCCAGGTGAGGTCTTACTAATGATTTGTACAGGGGAAAAATTATATCTCTTTCTGGTGTCTATACCTCTCCTATTACAAGAAAGGATTTTGCTCTCTGAATTAAATGCAGCTTGGCATTGCATGTTATTATTAAGCCTATGATCTACCAGTACACCCGGATCCATCTCCACCTTTAACTCCCCCAGTGGTTTTCCTCCTATCATGTATGTTTCATGTGTGTTTTTACCCCCAAGTGTATAGCTTTGCATTTATCAAAATTAAACCTCATTTGTTACATAGTTGCCCATTTTAACAGTACTTTGATATCGGCTTGTAAGTGAAAGATATCCTGTGAGGACGTTATTCCACTGCATAGCTTGGTGTCATCTACAGAGACTGAGATTGTACTTTAAATCCCAGACCATATATCATTTAAAATATGTTAAAAGGTAAGGTTCCCAACACTGAACCTTGGGGTACACCACTAATAACCATTCAGAGTATGAATCATTAGCCACTACTCTCTAGTTTTATGTCCATTTACAAACTGAATTTTCAGTTTGAAACCTGTAGACTTTACCTTACACATTAGCCGTGTGTGGGAAACTGTGTCAAATGCTTTTGCAAAATCCAAGTATACCTCGTCCACCGCCACACCTATACCTAAGGTTTTGCTTACCTTCTCATAAAAAGAAATCAGATTTGTTTGACAACTGTCTTTTATGAATCCATGCTGCCTGCTGGTTGAAATTTTTTTTAACAAGAACTCATCTACTGTATGTGGTCTTTTATTAAACTATCCAGTATCTTCCCCACTATAGAAGGTAAATTAACAGGTCTGCAGTTGCTTGGTAAAGACTTTGATTCCTTGTTAGATATAAGCACCACATTGGCCTTTTGCAAATCCAGTGGTACTATACCAGTCATTTACCACTTCAATACAGGGCACTTTTACCCCCTTCCTGCCAGGCCAATTTTCAGCTTTCAGCGCTGTCGCACTTTATATGACAATTGCGCGGTCAAGCAACACTGTACCCATTTAAAATTTTTATAAATCTTTAAACAGAAACAGAGCTTTCTTTTGGTGGTATTTAATTACCGCTGAGATTTTTATTTTTTGCTAAATAAACAAAAAAAAAGACCAAAAATTATGAAAAAAACCCACGTTTTTCTTAATTTATAACATTTTGCAAATAAATAATTTTTCTTCATAAATGTATGTCAAAATGTATTTTGCTACATTTCTTTGGTGAAAATAACCAAAATAAGTGTGTATTATTTAGTCTGTAGGAAAGTTATAGAGTCCACAAACTATGGTATAGATCTGAAAATCGATCAGTCCTGATGTACTGACTCTCATTTCTTGAGGGCCGAAATCGCCAGGATAGTACAAATAACCCCAAATGACCCCTTTTTGGAAAGTAGACAGTTCAAGGTATTTAGTAAGAGGCATGGCAAGTTATTTGAAGTTGTAATTTTTTTTGTCACAATGTTTTGGAAAATTAAGACATTTTGTAAAAATTATTTTTCTTTTAACATATTGTCACCCGTCCAATACAGCATTATCATATAACTGGCATGGTGGTGACCAGCACTGATTGGTGACAGTATGTAAAAGAGTAATAATAATGTTTAAGATTTATTTATTTATATTAATTACATTTTTTTAACACACTGACCAGAGCAATACACTGTTACCATAGTAACACTGTACTACTCTGGGGAAGTGATTAGGATTATTATTTTTTTATTTTACACATTATGATTCACTTATTGTCTTTTGTTATGATTAGCTTTCACATGGTACAGATGGGCTGTGATTGTCCCTGTCTGTACCATGTGATTGCTGTAATCAATCACAGCTAACAACACAATTGCATACAATGGATGGCATGAAAGGATCCATTGTTTACAATTTTCAAATAATCTGCTGTGACTGGGCCAGTGTAGTGCTGGTGTAGTGATCAGTCATTGGCTATGTCCGGCTGTCTATCTACATGATTCACATATACATGATTCACTCCAGACAGGTTTTTATGACAAGAGAGAAAAAGTGACAGGGGACGGAGCTCCAGCACACAGCCTGTGATTGATAGCCTAGTCTCTGTTGTTCGCTGTGTGAAGGGAGGGTGTCCCTTCCATCCAGTTCCATAAAAAAGTCCAAAACCTCTAATGTGATAAAAACATGATGTGAGATTTGTAACCATTTCCAAATATAAATAAAAAAATTTCCTTCTTCATCAGTGAAATTCTCTCAGTGTTGTTCACCCCATGCACCTTGAGCAACTGGAAATGCAATCACTTACATTTGAGACCTCCAAGTTATAGGAAGATCAGGAAACTGGAAATCTCCAGTATTAGACAAGTGTGGTTCGTTTCGTTCCAAATTGCATGTCGGACAAATTTTTTCGTTATTCAGAGATTCAGATGTATCCGAATAACGAATTACAAAAATAACAAATTTAAATGAATTCTAAATAACAACACAAAATTTGGCCAAAATTAGATTTGAAAACAAATTTGAATACAAATTCAAATTCAAAAACAAAATCAAAAACAAATTCAAATTCGTAAACAAAAACAAAAACAGGCTCCACCCAAAAGGGGAAGTTCCGCTTTAAGGACTGATCCCCCGCTGTCCATTATTTTTCAATTTTTTTTCCTAATTTGGTTGAAATCTTTTCGATTATGAACAACTTTTCAAATTTTTTAGAGTCAATTTCAAATTCAGTTGAACCAATTTCAAATACGAACGACTTTTCGAATTTGGTTGAAATGTTTTCAAATTGAATTTGAATACGAATTACAGTAACGCATCCCAAAAACTAATTGAACGAATATACTGAATCCAACTACATGAAATTTGATAGATTTTGAAATGAAACTAAACAATCTTTTTAGTTTTGCACATGTCTATCCTAAACTCCCAAAAAAGTATGAAAGCATGTGGATGATGTCATATTCCATTCCTACATGTTTTGTTGTTATGCCTTTATCAGGAACCCAGAGAAAGCAGGAAGGATTCAGCATTTGGCCTGTAGCTCTGCCACCTGGGCATAATGTCACCCCCATCTACCTTCACTGATTACCTGGGTGGTTAAGCTCTTCACATCAACACTTCTTCTCACCCATCCAATACCAGACAGCCAGGAAAGGCAGAGCGGATGTAGAGAGACTGGAAATTAATGGAATTTGCCAAAATTTAGTCAATATAAATGTTCATTAATTGTTTACAGTAGGTGGTGGATTATCCTTTTTTAATGTATTAAGATAAATAATTCACTGTTTATTTGTCTTATAGTGAGCATGTGGCATATTTAACAGTGATATTGGGTGATTTCTACCAAAATGTTTGACAGAATACACTGCAGACAGCCACCAATTACATTTTCAGTTGTATTCTTCCACAGAATTCTAAGCATGAAGGTGAGACTCTTATTAATTAGCTTTTTAAGCAATACATTTTTTTTCATTTGTAAATCCCATCGTGTCTAGATATTGCTTTAACAAGTCTGACATCAATTCTTTTTAAACAATATTCTGTCAGCATATTTATAAGGCCATAAAAATGAGATAGCGGTCATGTATGCTCAAACCAACCGCAAAATAAATTTTCATAAATGATAGGTTAATTTGTTCAAGAAGTAAAACAAGTTGTCTTGGCTACATGAAAGATCATTTAGCTTTAATGAATAAATCAAACATTAGGATTGAACTGTCTGTTTACTCAAAACAAAATGTGTGTTTGTCCAAGCCAAACCTCTAGTTGCAATGAGAAGTGAAACATTTAGCAATGGTATTACTTCAGGTCTGGTATGTATTTTAAGGGGGAACTCCAAACAAAAATAAAGTATTGGTCCATCCAAACTCCATACCAGACCATTATCAGCATGACCCATTGCAGACCAGGAAAGGGGTGGGTGAGCATGCAAGTATTTCCACCTGCTGAACCATATAAGGCCACAAGCCTTTAAAATGGGGAAGAAACCACAGCAAGGGGTTCTCCCCTGGCAAAGCAATGTGTGCCCATGTTAATGATGACAAGGGCCTCTTCCCACTGCTCTGACATGGTGGTTGTGGGAGTCTGTAGATGGGGGGGCTTATCAGAATCCAGAGAAGTGCCTAGTCCCCCATGCTATTTGTTTGAAAATCCCTTGCCTGTCAGCCCAGAAAATGGAAATGACTGTTTTTAGGATTCAACACTCTGAAATGGGGTTCAGATTCACACATGAACTTTAGCAATGTTCTGCAAATCCATCCCAAACCGAACTCTGGTAAGTTAACCTTTACACACACATGAACTTTAATGGCATCCCCGTCTTAGTCCATAGGGTTCAATATTGATTTGGCCCACCCTTTGCAGCTATAACAGCTTCATCTCTTCTGGGTTGGCTGTCCACAAGGTTTATGAGTGTGACTATGGGGATGTTTGACCATTCTTCCAGAAGTGCATTTGTGAGGTCAGACATAGATTTCAGATGAGAAGGCCTGGCTCTTAGTCCCTGCTCTAATTCATCCCAAAGTTGGGAGCATAAAATTGTCCAAAATGTCTTGGTATGCTGATGCCTTAAGAGTTCCCTTCACTGTAACTAAGGGGCCATGCACAACCCCTCAAAAACAACCCCACACCATAATCCCCCCTCCACCAAACTTTACACTTGGCACAATGCACTCAGGTAAGTACAGTTCTCCTGGCAACCACCAAACCCAGACTTGTCCATCAGATTGCCAGACAGAGAAGTATGATTCGTCACTACAGAGAACACATCTCCACTGCTTTAGAGTCCAGTGGCGACATGCTTTACACCACTGAATCCGACGTTTTGCATTGCATGTGGTGGTGTAAGGCTTGGATGTAGCTGCTCGGCCATGGAAAACTATTCCATGAAGCTCTCTATGCACTGTTGTTGTCCTAATCTGAAGGCCACATGAAGTTTGGAGGTCTTTAGCTATTGAATCTGCAGACAGTTGGCAACTTCTGCGCACTGTGCACTTCAGCATGCACTGAACCCACTCTGTCATTTTACGTGGCCTACCACTTTGTGGCTGAGTTGCTGTTGTTCCTATTTGCTTTCACTTTGGTATAATACCACTAACAGTTGACCATGGAATATTCATTCCCTATTTTCAAAGGTCACCAAAGTTACTAAATAAATGGAAATACGATTATATTTTTTGGTTTCCTATAAATTAACAAATGCAATAATATTGTGAATCTTAATATTCTTTTAATAAAATACTTTTAAATGTACTCTTACAAATATAAAAACACAACAATACTACTTTAATTCTTTAATCAGCTAACGTATTGGATTTCCTTCAAATGTGTAATCTTTTAATGAACTTTGGAGCGTGAATGTTCAGCACACTGAAATCCTGCACAATGGTTTTTTTTTGTTTGATAAAATGCCACTACTGAGCAAAAGCTGGCGGTGCATAAAAACACCAAATAGTTTTAACATTTACTGATCATTATTTTACCCAGCATAGATTTCTTACTTCAGTTCATTGTGTTTGAATTAAGACTTGTGAAGGATAGAATGTTGAGGAGGGAGTCTGGGCACAATTTTTGTGTTTTCCGAAAATGTAACAAACAATAATGATATTCCTAAGGGGAATGCCACATCCTTTTTTTACAATGATATACAGAATCCTGGAATGTTGGATCTTAAAGACAATATTGCTTTTCCTAATCCTCTTAGGATCTAAAGGAAAATAATATTATGATATAAAGAACAAATCCAATTTTCAGTAATACAATATACAGTATATGATACTGCTATCATTTTAAAGGTTTTTGCTATCATTACAAATCGCCTTCCTTGTTGTGCCTTCCTACTTTATATAGGTTCAAATTCAGAAAGGACACTTGAAAGCTGTTTAGTTATGTGAGCTCCACAAAATGGTTTCTCCAGCATTGGCAGCAACCCTCTGGATTTCCATTGTCACCATCTCTTTCCTCCTTTACCTTGAGGCCACCATCAGACATCTTGCAACACATGTAATAGAAGCAAAAACCACATGCCCCCTTGTTTAGTATAAAGTTAATGATTACAAGTAAAATGGTTTAAATACTCACAACATCAAGCATCAACACCTCATAAATAAAAATATATCATGCCACATTGGGCACATCTATCCACCATACAGTGGCCACCTTTTTGTAAGGCACTGTGTGTCACGTACCTGATTAGAGACTGAAATGATGAGGTTGGCCTCACTTGTGTCACTAGCCCTGACCCCACTGGAAGTGGACCAGTGGGTGTCTAGGGACCAGGGGGACAAGAGCGCCAGCAGATTTTGATTGCAGCTCTTGCAGCTGGAGACTTTGAAAGACTGATGAACCTCTGATTCAGGAACAGTAGCAATATGCAGAGCTGGTATGGTAGGTCACCAGGTGTGCACCAGAGTAAGACAGGAAGCTGGGATAGGAGACAGGAGCAATGTCATAGGAATAGCCGGGGTCATCAACGAGCGGACATTTAGGTACCAAATCATAAGCAAGCCAAAGTCAGGAGCGGAGCCGAAGTCAGGAATGAGTATCAAGCAGAGGAGGAAACAAGAGTCAAGTCAGCAACAAGGGAATCAAACAGGGACAAGCAGGACACGGGGGGAGCTGAAAACCAGTCAGCACTTAGCATAGGCCGAGGCACCCTGTAAATAGTCTGTCTGGCATCAATCTTTGCCGTGCTTGTGCACAATCGTGCATTTCTGTGCGCATGCGCATGACCGATCAGTCTTCTCCA
This sequence comes from Staurois parvus, assembly GCF_062004578.1. Taxonomy (NCBI): domain Eukaryota; kingdom Metazoa; phylum Chordata; class Amphibia; order Anura; family Ranidae; genus Staurois; species Staurois parvus. The sequence goes on along the minus strand of NW_028318492.1, from coordinate 7,117,776 downwards.
GACATTTCTATGTACATGCGCATTTCTATTCACCAATCGTCTCACCAGGATTCCCTTACACTGTGAACTGGATCAATCAGCACAATCAATCTCACAGGCTCTGATGAAGGGGGCGTGGCCCCATTTAATGCTTTAGCCACAGGGTGCTCAAGACAAATTGTGTTGTCACATCTGGTAAACAGTAACTTACAAAAAGGTGGCCTCTGGATGGTAGATTAGTGTCAAAAAATGATTTGTGTTTAGCCTAGCAAATATACAGCAAAGGTGAACTGCCGCAACTGCTTTCTTGCAGATTCTAGGTACAGAGAAATACACTCCACATTGGAGGGGGAGTAAAATGAAAAGGCAGATCTAACGTTGTGAAATGCAATGGATTTTTGACCTTAAGACCCAACAACCATGGGGCCTTAATGTTGAATGTTCAATTCCTTTATCAATAATAATTAAAAACACAACCTTGGTCATTTATACAATTTATTTGGGTCACTTTCCGAGTAGTATATTAAGATATATTTCCATCCTTTTTCCGCCATTTTATACACACTTTTAATAATTTACAATATTTATAGATATTTTTTATTTACATGAAGGGTATTTTTATTGTTATTTGATTTATATTTTATTTATTTATTTATTTATTTCAGGTACTTATATAGCGCCATCAATTTATGCAGAGCTTTACATATACATACATATATATATATATACACATATATATATATACACATATATATATACACATATATATATATATATATATATATATATATATATATATATATTGTACATTCACATCAGTCCATAACCCTCAAGGGGTGTACAATCTAAGGTCCCTAACTTTTATATTACATTCATTTATTTATTTTCATTTAATTTTATTCATCCTTATTTTTTATTATTTTCTATTAATTTGTATAATTTATTTTTGCTTATGAGTATGGTATTAAACACCATGTACACAAAGCGTGTTTCTTCGGAGTTTGTTTATACCTATATGTAGCCACAAGATGGTGCCATTTTATCTTCAGCTGGTGTTTATTGCCGTTAAACACTGGGTTATATAGATTTTTATATATTTTTGGTATTTTTTATTATTTTTTATTTTCATTTATTTTTGGGTAATGGTTATTTACCTTTTTTTGACCAATTGTGGCCATTTTGCTGCCTCAATGATTAGTTTTATATTTTCATCTTGAGGGTACATGTATTTGGAAAGTCCTTCCAGTGTCTTCTTCCCTTTAAAATGGTGATTGCTGATATGAACAAGTGATCTCCAATTTGTGTGACATAATTGCTCACTGGCATGTGGACTGACACCGAGGCCAGACGATTGTCTGTGTTGTGTTGTATGCTGCTTTATCATATTCAACTGATTGTAAGGGCAATACAATTTTTAATAAAGTTGTTTTTAACTTCACTGCACTATGAGGCTTCTCCTTGCTTAATCCCTCCATATATTATCAAGATGAGTGACATGGGAAAGTAGAGCCGATTCTCTGTTGGATCGCACATCCTTTTGTTGAATTCAGGCATTTTTCCGGTGGTCTGACAGTGAGAGTGCCATCCTAGAGTTGTGATACACATGCTTGCCAGATCTCAATAGCTTGAGATCATTTCATTTTGGTAAGAGGCTTTCATTTTTCTTAAGGAACTCCTTTTGAGCATGGAAGCACTTTGAAAGAAGTTTTTCCGCACAGAGCACTTTCTCCACGATCTATTTTGGGACTTTTCATCTATCTATCTATCTATCTATCTATCTATCTATCTATCTATCTATCTATCTATGTTTACACTGATGGAATATATTTGCAATTTAAATTTCAGCCATTTAATTATGTATTCATTTATATATTCACTATTGTTTATGTTTACATTGATGTTATATATTTGCATATGAATGGTGGTATTTTATTTTTCACTTATCATTCATTTGGGCACATATTACTGATCTATTTATGTATATTCTACTTAAAGAAACAGCACACTGTCTGATTATGGTGGATGGATATGATATGTGGTATACATTTTTATTTTTGCAATGTGAACACTTAATTTTATGAGCATTTATACAATTTGGCTTTTAACCATTGAAGCTATGCTATACAAGGTGTTGATGCTATTTGGTTTTGCGCTTAATGCATTTCTGATTAGTGTTAGACATTTTCTATGTGTGAGATGAAGTTATGAGCTTATCGGAAATGACACTCGACCTATCCCAAGGAAGGACTTTTTTCTAAATGAAGTGAAAATTTCAGCATCAGCATAGATCAATCTGCAATCCATGTAATTTCTGGATCTGATTTATTTAAGCTTACCATAAAACAGTTTTATTTTTAAACCAAATTAACATAGTGTAGGCTATATTTAAGCTCCTCTTATTTAAAGTATGCCTAAAGCCACACTTATTTTTGGATTGAGTACAGAAGGGTTAAAACATTTTTGTCCAATTGGTAAGATTTCTCTTCATTTTCTGTTCCATAAAATCATTAGGAAGTGAAAGGATATCTCTCCAAAGCAAGGGAAATCCTCTCTTACAAGTGTAACAAAAACAAAGGCAGACTTTGTATCAGTGTCACATGAAAATTTTGGATTTTCTCATCACTTTCAGTCCCACTTAAAACGGTCACCAGGTCAAACTGACGGTAGTCTGGGTTCTACACTCTGAGCTGTCATGAGAAGATAACTACCGTATCTGATCCATTATAAACATTCACATCCTATCCATGAAGGTTCCTTGAATTAAACACACACACTCTATTCAAAAATGTTTCTCTTAATTTTAAGAGTATTGGTAGTAGTGACCCACAATAAATGCTTAGTGACCCCTACCCAGGCTAAGAAGGTCTGATAAATTGGATGGTGCTGACTAAAGAGGGTGGGGAAAGGTTTTTCCAGACCCAAAGCATGCTGTAGAAGTAGGAAGTGATAGCTTGGCTGCCACACACCTCGTTCAGCCTGAGCCTTAAGAGCAGTCTGAGCTTGATTCATCCAATCCATGCCCCCAACATGGTTGGGGTAAAACATGTTGGGGTCAAGGCATGGATGAATTGAGTTGAGGCTAATTTTACCTGTTAACCACTTGGACTGGGTGAGGTGTGTGGCGGCGGGTTTATCTCTTCCTATTCTATACAGTAATGGTAGCAATTGGAGATATTAAGGCTTACGTTTATTTATTTGTTTTATTTATTTATTACAGTTACTTATATGGTGCTGTCAATTTACACAGTGCTTTATATACATATTGTACATTCACATCATTCCCTAACCCTCAAGGGGCATACAATCTAAAGTCCCTAACTTGCATTCATACATACATATATTAGAGCCAATTTAGGCAGGGTCCAATTAACCTACCAACATGTCTTAGGAGTGTGGGAGGAAACCAGAGTACCTGTAGGAAACCCACACAGGCACAGGGAGAACATGCAAACTCCAGGCAGGTGGTGCTGTGGTTGGGATTTTAACCAATGACTAGTACTGCCAGGTGGAAATGCTAACCATTTAGCCACTGTGCTGCCCAAAACAACAAAAACAATCAACACATGGGATATTACTTACCTTCAGTGAGATGTGTCCCTTGTGCTGCTGTGTCCTTTTTTTAGCAGAAACTTTCCTCCTCCAATGCCCCCCACCCTATCCCCACTATAACTTTCAAGTTTGGTGGGAATTAATAGAACTAATGAGCTGTGACAGGCACTCATCAAGAGTGCCAGACCATGTCCATCCTTTCTACCCATCTGCTTTATTCATAGACATCATTAATACAGCTTCTATTAATTAAACATGGTCTATGCATGGAGGGGCAGACCTATCAATCATCCCCTGTCCTCCATTCATAGATCCTGTCACATTTATGGAATCTGTGCTGATGGCTTCTTTGAGTGGAGCAGCTTGGCAAAAGGGGCTGGCATAATCTGGCACTCTTGATGAGTGCCTGTCACAGCCTCTTTGTTGCATTAACCCCTGACAAACCACCAGATTATGACGGTGGTGATGGGGTGGCAACGGAGGAGGAGGATTTCAGTGAAAGGAGGACACAGCAGTTAAGGGGACACATCTCACTGAAGGTAAATAATGTTTCTTGTGCAGATTTTTTTAGTTTTTGTTTGGGTAAACTTAGGCTTTAACCACTTGCCCTCCTGAGGATTTACCCCCCTTCCTAATCAGAGCATTTTTTGTGTTACGGTGCTATGTTACTTTAACTGACAATTGCGTGGTCATGCAATGCTGCACCCAAATTAAATTTACATCCTTTTTTTCACACAAATTGAACTTTCTTTTGGTGGTATTTGATAGCCTGTGCGTTTTTTATTTTTTGTGCTATAAAAAAAAAAGACCGACAATTTTGAGAAAATAAAATTTACTTTTTTGCTATTAAACATGTCCAGTAAAAAAAAATTAAAAAAAATTTAATTTCCTCATAAATTCATACCAAAATGTATTCTGCTACATGTCTTTGCTAAAAAAAAATCCCAATACGTGTAAATTAATTGGTTTATGTGAAAGTTATAGCGTTTACAATTGGTGGTATATATAATGATTTTTTTTTTAATTTTTACTAGTAATGGTGGTGATCAGAGACTTATAGTGGGACTGCAGGACTGCGGGACTGCGGAGGGTATTCTGACACTGAGGGCAACTGACTTGGTGTCACTGACATCTCCAGTGACACCAATACAGTGATCAGTGCTAAAAAAATAGCACTGACACTGTACTAATGGCACTGGGTAGGAAGGGGTTAACATGAGGGGCGATCAAAGGGTTAACTGTGTGCTGGGAGTGTTTTACTAGGGGGCGGTGTTAATGTGCTTCACTATAAGCAGTTTGCCTTAGCTGACAGGGAGGAGAACTGTTAGTAAACAAAACAGTTCTCTTCCCCGTTGGAGATCCTAGTAAATTACCAGATGCCGGTGAGTAATCACTGCCCAGGACCTGGTGAATGACAGCCGTGGCCACAAATGGCGGAGCGGGTAGGGCGCACACATGGCTTGTGTGTGCCCCCTACCCAGAAATGCAAAATCATGTATATATGCATTATTTTGCATACATGTGCCGCCCTGTAGCAGTATTTGTGCTATAGGGTGTTTGGGAAGCGGTTAAGGCTTTCCATTACATAAATAGCCAGAAATGCAAAATCATGTATATATGCATTATTTTGCGTACATGTGCTGCCCTGTAGCAGTATTTGTGCTATAGGGTGTTTGGGAAGCGGTTAAGGCTTTCCATTACATAAATAGCAGGGGATACATAAACGAAAACACAGTTACCCATGGAATTTAAAGGGAGCCATTTTAGGGAGCTCCTTCCACATAAGAAGTGAATGTTATGAGAAGAACTAATGAAAATGAAACATTCTGAAAATTATGTGAAGAAACTATCTGGACAGTATAAGCATACAGTCAGGAAAAGCTCAGGAACCAAAGAAATCCTGCTGACAGCAACACAAGTGTGCATTGGCACCAGGTGGGCTATTTAAACTGTAGTAATTTCTGATGTCACTGCCACTTAGTCTATATTGTTCCTGTTAACCTGTTGTAAGCCGTGTACTGGGGTGGGCTCCCCAGAATACAGTGAAGTCACGAACAAGGAAAGGAACCCCAACACCAGCTTTTGCCACAACAGAATTTTACTTAGATGTGGCAAATATACACAACCACAAATGCTGGAAACATACAATAAATTTACATACACCCAGCCCAAAGGCTGAGACCCTTGTGCTGCACAGCATGGCGCCTTCTGATGGATGAAGGTAGAAAGTGAAGTAATTTACCTACTGGTGGGCACAACTAAGCTGCCACTCCTTACCTGTTATTACCCTAAAGGAGCAAGAATCAGTGTATGGGTGTATGGTATGGGCTTGCCTGCGGTGCAGCACAACAGCTTACAATCTTACACAAATCTACAGTATTCCCTCTCCCATAACTGGTCCTGTAACACGTGCCTGAGTATTCCTTCTGTGCAAAACGCCAGTCTGGCTTGAGTTTGTGGGATTTTATCAGCTCTCCAATGTGAAATGTCACTTTAAGTTGTGGAGTCCTTCCAATAATCAGTGACACTTGTGGCCTGACACAAACAGGGACCCTAACTAACTAACTATAGGCCTGGACTCAGTCTCAAGGCACCAACACTGAAATGAGGTGCGTGCACGATCTTACCAACCCGGGTCTGCTTTGCATCCGCTGGTGACTCTGAACAGAACAAATGTCTCTCCAACAAGCATGCGATATCGCAGTATATGCTGCTTAGTTCCTCTGCTCTCATCAGCATTCCTGGCAGCAATCTTCCTTTCTCTGAACAGGATCAGGGTCTTGGACACAATCAGCTTCACTTAGCTGCAGCTCTGGTTACTGAGGGATGCTTTCACATCTGGATGTCATCAGATTGTCAGCTCACAGGGCCCCTTATTCACCATGCTCCAAAACATGGCTTCTCTCTTTCCTGGAAAAAAGGGGGGATAGCCACCTAACATGACACGTAAATATGTGTCATATAAATATCTCCGTTTCACTAATAATTAGTGTGTATTTATAAACCCGATATGCTTAACATGAAACATAGCAGTATGACAAGTACAATACTGCTCACACAGATTGGTTATTAGAAAATCCAAGTGGAGTAATGTAATAAGTATTTACAAACAAGTTTTATTCGATCACATGGATCATACGGAGGTTAGACAGAGACATGGTAAACAAGTCATTAAAAAAATCACTGAATTAAAAACATTCGGCGTCTCCAGATCTAATAGTTTTTCGGCAATCAGGAATCCACATAAGGCAATGAAGTTCCTAACTACTTGATCAAAGAATTTTCATATTTTCCATATGATATCTGCATAGAGGGACATTCTTCAAAAAATTGTTTTGGTAGCCACCACAGTGAATAGAATGACCTTCTGAAATGGAAAACCAGAAAAGAAGGGATCATAGTAGAGGGAACAAAAAATAGGATATATGCACTAACCATATGCAATAACAGAACAACCCCATGACAGGTATATATGTTATTCCATTACCTTCTCATAAACTTGACCATCATGAAAGGATGGATATATGGCCTTCCTGAATAGCCACCCCAAATGGAAATGTATCCACAGTAGTAAATGATTCTAAAAGTGTATAAATATGAGACATACTGTAAATATCAAGCTACCAACAAACCTGAATGGGACTAAAATAAGGGTAAAAATCTAAGAATATTACCATACAAGAGATCAAGGGGACAGTACCTGTCATGGGGTTGTCCATCACCAGGTACGTGACACATACAGATTATGGAGTTAGATAATTAAATTAATCAAAAACCCCTCACTATAGTCAGTGGTTCTGTATGTGTATCTGGCTATAGGGATGAAAAGCAAAGATTTGCATGGCTCTACCCATTGTCCTGAAATGAGGAATAATCCTCTAATTGTTGGGATATGTGATGTAGTGAGACGTGAATATCTCTTCTGTTAAGAAACCATGACATTTTACTAACTTTTAGGTCAACAGCACTTTTATTGTTAATAAATTAAGTGAAACCCCCTTGTCAGTGTAATTAGGAAATATATTTTTAAACCAGTGCAAAATGCTTCTCTTTTTGGGTATGTACCTGTCCCAACCTCAATTTGTTGTTCACTACCACAAACGTTTGGCAACCTTTGGACCTTTACAATGACTGTCAGGATAGCAAATACCATAATACATTTCAACAGTAAAACCAGCAGGATGCAGTAAGCCTCCTAACTCAAGGCTAACTTTAACATGTTTTCAGGAACAAGAAGTATCTTTCTCAAACAAACTTTGTCTGGAAAAGAAATCAGTCCAATTAGTTGAAGGAAAATCCAATCAGGGAGGCCCCCCACCCCAAAAAGACTGCTACAGGAATAGGGCCACACACCCAGCAGTTTAATTAACATTATGTAGTTGCACCAAAACACTGTCAGTCCATGGAGCTTAACCACTTGCTGCTCAGCCATTATAGACAAACAGCCAGGTGGCTGTTTCCTGAGGGCAGGAAGACATATATATGTGACCTCTCACTCTCACTGCTTGCACACGCCCTGTGAATAATGTGTTCTTTGTAAACAACAGATCAGGATACAGGGCCAATTTAATTAGCTCTGTACCATGTGATCACTGTGACCAATTACAGCACTTGTAAACAAAGACTGCATGCTGCAGCCAGTGCTCTGTATCATGTCACAGTGATTGACCTTGAGAGGAAACAGTTTGTTTCCTACAGTGATTGGCACTTTAGGAAACACTCTCTGATCATTTTCTTTTTACTCCCTGTCAATGTAGCAGACAGCCTATGTCCCCAATCGCTAACCACCCCAGCACATCATCAGTTGGTTGATATTATACTTGATTGTTTAGTGAGCAAGGACATTGGATGGCTGCTGTGGTGACACATATGACAGCGCAGCCAGCCACAGTGTCTCTGATTCATCCAGTTAGTTTAAGCTCATGGCCCTGTGTTCTTGATTTTGGTTTCATGCTGAAAATACTGCCCTCCTGAACCTATTCACCCCCTTGATGTACTTAAAGGCTTCAGTCATGTCTCCCCTTTCCCTTCTTTCCTCCAGGATGTAAATGTTAAGTTCCTAAAGTCGCTTGATATGTTTTATCACCCAGACCTTTCACCAATTTTGTTACCCATCTTTGGACTCATTCTATCTTATCAGTATATTTTTCTAAGTGAGGTCTCTAGAACTGGACACAGGATTCTAAATGAGGTCTCACTAAAGATCTATATAGGGAAATCAGGACCTCCTTCCTCCTGCTGGTGATCACTCTAGTGATGCATCCTAGAAATCTATTTGTTTTCCTCACTGCCTGGCCACACTGTTTGTTCATTTTGCAATCATCTGAAATAAGTACCTCCAAGTCCTTTTCCTGTGAGGTCTTTGCCAACAATATACCCCCAATGTTGTACTCTCTCATGGGATTCTTTTTCTCTAGGTGCATTATTTCACATTTAGAAACATTGAACTGCAATTTTCACTTGTTTGAACAATCTTCCAGTAATGCTAAAGCATGTTCCATGTTACATACACCTCCAGGAATATCAACCCTATTGCACACCTCTGTATCATCAGCAAAAATACATTCCTTACCCAACAAATCTTTAATTATACCATTTACATATAGAATAAATACAACAGGACCTTGTACAGAGCCTTCTGGTATACCATTAGTGACTGGTCTCTTTTCTGAGTGAACTCCATTTAGAACCACACTCTGGTATATATCCTTTAGCCAGCTGCATATCCACTGAACCACCCAAAGGCTAAGCATTAGCTTGTACAACTTTTGTATTAGATCATTATGTGGAAATGTATCAAATGCCTTGCTGAAATCAAGATATGCTATGTTCACAGCACTACCCTGGTCCAAAACATTGGTAATATAGCCAAACATTTTACTGATCTGCCCTCAATAAAGCCATGCTGCTTTGGATCCAGCAAGTTGTGTGTTTTTAAGTGATCAATTGTCCTTTTTTTCAGAACTAATCCCATTGACTTGACTACAACTGATGTTAAACCCACTGGCCTGTAATTGCCAGCTGTTACATTCCTGCCCTTCTTGTGGATAGGTACAATATTAGCTGTCCACCAGTCATGGGGAACTTCTCCTGTTAGAAGAGATTGATTAAATAGATCAGTTAATGGTCCAACAACTATACCTCAAAGTTCTCTTAGAACTCTGGAATGAATACCATCAGGGTTCATTGCTTTATTAATCTAACTGAGCCAGTTCCTCTGCTACCTCTGTCTTCGGAAATCCTAAACGTGAACCATCATATACTGACCACTCTACCAAAATTGCTATGAGCTCTCTTCTTGAGAAGAATGATTTGGTTATTCGCCCGGCGGATAAAGGTGGAGGTGTAGTGATTTTGGATAAGCAATATTATGTTGACGAGGTTTATAAAATTCTGAATGACACTACTACTTATCTGCCTTTGAAAAATAATCCCATTTTGAAATATAAAAAGTCTCTAAAGAGTATTATCAGTTCTGGATTTGATAAAAAGCTAATTAACCAGAAAGAAAAAGTTTTTTTGTGTCCGAAAGCACCTAGATTACCTATTATGTACATTCTGCCTAAGGTGCATAAGGATGCTTTGAACCCTCCGGGTAGGCCAATTGTAAGTGGGATTAATTCCCTTTGCTCCAAGATTGGAGCTTATATAGATTACTACTATCTTCAGCCATTGGTCACCCTTACACCATCCTATTTAAAGGATACCAAGCAAGTATTGAACGCTATACAAGATATTACTACTAACCCCACTACCTACCTGGTTACTGCGGATGTGGAAGCCCTATATAGTAGTATAAGCCATCAGGAAGGCTTGCGGGCAGCTGATTATTATTTAAAACATCATAGCTCCTTATCTGCACCTCATACTGTATGTGTTTTATTCTTGAACTACTGGATTTTGCGATGAAAAAGAATTATATGTGGTTTGATGGCAACTTTTATCTGCAGATTAAGGGCGTGGCTATGGGGTCTAAGTTTGCCCCCAGCCTTGCCAACCTCTTCATGTCATACTGGGAGGAGGAGATTATTTATGCTAGGGAGTGGCCTGAATTATCCTTCTACAAAAGGTACATTGATGATGTACTGTTGTTATGGAATGGGAGTGAGCAATTTCTCATTAATTTTTTTGGAACGCTTAATTACAACACCAGTAATATTAATTTCACGTATACTTATAGTATGGTGGAAATTAATTATCTTGATTTAGTTCTTATGAACATTGGTGGTAAGATTGTTACTAAGTCTTACTTTAAACCTTCCGATCGTAACAGTTACATTCCTCTAGATAGTTGCCATCATCCAAACTGGCTTTCTAACATCCCCAAAAGTCAGTTTCAGAGGATTAGAAGGAATTGTACCGATCTAGATGATTACCATACACAAGCCTCCATCTTGAAGGAGAGATTTAAAAGGCTATAATACCTCTACGCTTGATGACACCATTACTATGGTTGCAAATATGGGAAGGGAACAACTCCTTAAATCAGATTCCAAACCAACTAAGAATTTAATTTGCCCTTTCATCACTACCTTTTCAATTCAGCATAGATCTATTCGCCATATTATTAAAAAGAATTGGCAAATTTTGAGGGCTGATCCCATATTAAACAAAATTTTGCCTGACTCACCAGAGGTTATTTTTCGTAAACCTTCCACTTTGAGAGATATTATATCTCCCAATGTGATTAATCCCCCTGCTAAGCCTCTTTCTTTATTCAATTACAAAGGTTTCTACCCGTGTAATAAATGCATAGCTTGTAGAGTAGATGGTATCAGAAAAAGGAAAATTACTACTTTCCGTTCCAGTTCTAATAACAACATATATAATATAGACAAGTTCATATGCTGTAATAGCAAGCACGTAGTCTATCTTCTCGAATGTCCCTGCTCCAAGCAATACGTGGGCCGTACCACGAGAAGGTTACGTGATCGACTCAGGGAGCATATAAATAATATTAGGAAGGGTTTTAAAGATCATTCTCTCTCACTACATTTCAGACGCCATCATGGGAGAGATCCCTCCCTTTTGAGATTTACTGGAATTGATACTATTGTTCCACATTGGAGAGGCACTTATAAAATTTGGGCTGTTTCACAGTTAGAAACTAGATATATTTGTCAACTGGAAACTTTACATCCACGGGGCCTTAACGTTGAACTTGACGTAAATTGTTTTATAGACAATAGCTGAAAACAACAGTTTCCCGCACTTTTATTTTATTTTATACTTTTTTGTGTATTTTTATGTATAAGATTATTTTTTTATATATATATCCGTGTATTTTTGAGTTATGTTTTTGCGATATTTTTTGTTATATGGTGCCTTTATTATTATCATATGATCATGATTATATATATGTATTTATTGACTTATTTTATTTTGGCAGTTTTTTTAATATTTATAGTTACTCATATCTCTAATGTTTAGATTTGAGTAATCTTTCTCCATTATGTATGACCTTTTTTGGTATGGAGAGATTTGCTCGATCCCTAACTGAGGTATTGTCTGCTGCTCTTCTGATAATTCATGACGAACATGCAGACTCTGTTTGAGCTATGGTAGAATGGCGCCTGGCTATCGCGCATGCGCTTTTCGATCTAGCTTGTTTTTTTAATTAATTATGATATGGTCCATGTTTATAGTTATGCATATCTTTAAGTTTTAGTTTTCAGTAACATTTCTTCATTATGTATGATATTTTTGTATGGAGAATTTCTGCTTGATCCTTATTGATGTATTGTCTGCTGTCCTTCTGATAATCTATGACGGACATGCAGACTTTTTTGAGCTATGACAAAATGGCGCCTGGCTATCGCGCATGCGCCTTTCGGTCTATTTAGCTCCGACCTGCACGTCGCGGCGTACACCGGTTCTTTCTCTGAAGATGTGCTTGGCACGTAACGCGTAAGGAGGAGCCTGCGCACGCCTTGACGTCACGCCGTTGGAGCATTGTGGAGCTCCGGTGGCCACTACATCTGACAGGACGGTTAGTCCTGTTCGTTTTGTATATGCTAGCTTTTATGTGTGCTAGCTGTGTGCTATTTCACTTTGCCTTTTTACTGGATGCATCCTGTTTTATCCCAATAAACCAGTTTCAACTATACTTCACTATGGGCAATTTTTCTTGATCCCTTGTGGGGAGCATTTTCTCCTAGATATCGTTGATGTGCAGTGGAGGAGTGGTGGTTTTCTTTGGTGGAGCTGTGATTCCTTTCCTGCTGTCTAGTGGATCTATTCTGCCCAGTTCTTTGTCTTCACCGTGTGGATCTTCATTGATCAAGGGAACACATCTACCCTCTCCATGCTGATGACGACTATCTGAACTCCATCTTTGCTACTTTGCACTATTTATGTGCACTTCTGGTCAGTGTGCATTGTTACCCGAGGTCACCTTTATTGGGACTTTTTTATATATATTTTTATGTCACATTTATATATTTTTAGCGCTGCACTTTATATTGTATTATCATTACTAGAACTAATATGATTTCCCAACTTATTATTGTTAATATAATTTATTTCTGAGAAGACTGAACAAAAGTAATTGTTTCAATGGTTTGCTACATCCAGGTCTCCCTCAACATAAGTGTTGTGCGCAGTTTTCATTTTAGTGATCCCATCATATTTTTTCTTTCTGTCACAAATGTACTTAAAAAAGGTTTTATCTCCTTTCTTAATATATTTAGCAGTTTTCTCCTCTTTCTGTGCTTTGGCAGCACTTATAATATGTTTTGCCTCCTTTTGTCTATTCTCATACTCTTTTCTGTCAGCTACAACTCCTGTTTCCTTGAATCTCCTATATGCTGATTTTTTTCTTTACTATCCTACTTATCTCTTTAGTAAACCATATTGTTTTTTCTTCCGCTTATTCTTACTAACTTGCCTGACATATAATCTAGTTGCCTCCAGGATGGTAGACTTTAACAGTGCCCACTGATTACTTACTCCTGCTGTTTTACTCCAACCTTTCAATTCATTCTTTAGAAATTTACCCATTTCAGCAAAATTAGTCTTTTTGAAATCAAAACTTTGTTTTTGTATATGATTTTTCAGTTTTTATTTTAATATCAAACCAAAGACATTGGTGATCACTAGAACCCAAATTTATTCCCACCTCAACATTAGACAGTTGATCCCCATTTGTCAGTACTTGCTCTAGAATATGATCATCTCGGGTTGGACTTTTTACTAACTGTTTTAGAGAAAGCCCATTCAGTGCTTCCATTACATCCGTGCTCCTGCTTGTTAAAGCAGTTTAAGAATTCCAGTTAATGTCAAACATGTTGAAGTCACCCATAATCAAAACCTCGACTTTTGAGTATTACATTTGTTTTTTTAATTAATGTTAGCCTTATGCTATTTTTGACATATATGGCAACTCCACCTCCACTCTTCCCTACTCTGTCTTTCCTGTATAGTGTATACCCTGGTATAGTTATTTCCCAGTCATTTGAATCCTTGAACCACATCTCTGTAATTGCAACAAGGTCCAAGTTGTCCCTAGACATAAGAGCTGTCAGCTCACAAAGAAAATTTAACTGAAGCAACCACCCCATCAGCCCATTCCTTAGCAACACAAACCCTCACATTTGTTTCAACCTGCTGGGGACAGAAATGCTCAACAATTACATCTCTGCCCCCATTTCTCAGTTTAAATACATGTAAAAAAGCCTCCCAAATTCCATACTAAGAAGCTCAGTGCCCTTATGTGAGGGATTCAGACCATCTCTTTTATATAGCTCAATGTCAGACCACCTGATAGCATCATGACCAACATAACCAAAACCTTCAGCTTTGCCCCAATCCTTTAACCAAACATTGAACTCTGCTATAGGAAGTACTTTCTCTTGTTGTCAATTATGCACAGGTAAGACATCTGAAAATGTAACCGTACACTCTAACTGTTGAATACTGCAAATCTTTTTGTACAGAACACACATCATTCTGGGGCAAATCATGTGTGCCAAGGTGCATGACAACATCAACATTACACTCTTCACTAGCTTTTTTAACAATTTTTAAAATATGCCTTTTATCTCTCCTTACAATAGCAGTAGTAGTAAGAGGGCTTCTCCTTTTAGGAGCCTTTTCCACAACACTTGACTAGAATGGAACCTCAGATAAAACAGCTACTTTTGTCAAAGCAATTTTTTCTCATGGTCCTCCTTCCTATTCTTACAATCAGCTACATATGCAACCTTTGCATCTGCTTCTAGCTCAGAAAGAACACTATAGGAGTTATGCAGTGTCACACCAAAAGCTACATGTTTATGGTCTACAGCCTTCCTGACCAAACAGTTGTCCACACTGCCCTTCTCTACAGAGTTGCTACCTCTCTTAAATACAACACTTATTAGGCACCAATTATGACAACAGGAAACCTCTCTTACATATGCTAATTGATAACACCCAGTACTCAACACATGCTAATTTATAACACTCAGTACTCAACACCTCAGCAGCACAAAAACAATTACTCCAGTACTTAGTAAACAATCTACAGTAGCAACACAGACCCAATAACAATGTTTAAAAAAGTAAACAATTTAAGAAAAGCAACTAGAAATACTGTAAATAATTTAGAATAACTTAAAATTACTGTATCCAGATACCTGCTGTTCAAACTATGCACTTTTGTACGGTTGCACTTCTGTAGTGCTGGACTTCCAAAGAGCAAAGTCTTGGGGTGCTTTCTTTTTACCTCTAGCATCTCAGGATTTCCCTCCTTGTTTTATGTTTTCCTTTTTCAATTTCTGAAAACCCATGACTGCAAACTTTCAACTTGTTCAGTACTAGCAAAAGAGCAGGCAGACTGCAAGGATAAGTTTGAATCTGCCTACCGATTTAGAGGATTGGTACCAATTGAGTACTCTTTGATTCTTTTGAGAGGGGGCAACACTTCTGGACCCTCCAGCTTCCTTTTAAATGAACCCTATGTAAGGTCCATCTCTTCCCCCTCCTCCTCCCCTTCTGCTATCAGGATTTCAGAAATAGTCTCCTCTATAACAGAAGGACCCATACCAAGCTCAGCGTTACTGAATGAAGTGTCTTCCAATACTTCAGGGGTTTCTTCACAAACAGGTTTAGGAATATTCTCCACCACTTCTGCTTTAAGGCTTACCCATTTTGTAACATCAGCATAGGACACCAATTTTCTATAGTCCCTTCCTGCTTCAGTATCATGAGAGCCAGAGTAAGCACCAACAGCCAAGACATGCACCACCACTGAACACTGGCATGCCAAATGATCTTCAAAACAAAACTGGTCAGCTGGGCTTAAGTGACACTTCCAAAGGCAGCACATATGAAGAAGCAAACAACTCGCTGTTGGAATTCTCCATCTGGCTTAGAAAGTGTCTCTCCCATTGAACAATGACTCCTCCTTGGCTGGTAACCCAGTCACAGAAACTGCCTGGTTTCACAGTGAGGAATTTTAGAACCTTTTTTTGCAGTGGGTGAGGTGGATCAGATGGGCTTTTCCCCAAGCTTGACTGATGCAACAGTTGCCAACACAATCTGGGAATTTCCCTCCCACCAAGGCTTAGAAAAGTGCAGCTTGACTATTTCCCATTATTCTGTACTAAGGAAGTGTTAATGTCCTTAATTTAGGATGTGACAATGAGGAACAATGAGGAAAACATTTGGGAATGCAAGCCAGTTAGTGTGTATTTTTTGCTAATATGGGACTTCAGTAATCTACTTCTCACTGTGATGGTTTTCTCTTCATTGTTGTCCACAGAGTATTCTGGCCCTTTAAAAATACAGACATGAATGGTGATATCTATGACACCCAAGGTAATACTTGGAAGTGTGTATGACCACACACAGTCAGAGATGCACCCCTTTCAGGGCTTCAAAGGGAAATGTAGATGGAACTTCAAATGCAGGATGGTATGGGTCTAAATTTTTTTATGGGCAGAATGGCAGAAAACCAGACAAGTCTAGAAAATTGATTACGTACCAGAGGTAACCATACAGAAGGCAAAGAGTGACAGTTGATATTTCCAAAATGGTTAGAAAAGGAAGAGGAAATTGAGGATGCTTCATCCCAAACCACAAAGAAAAAACTCATCTTGGAACTGGAATTAGACTGATTGTTAAGAGCAATTTCTGCCCAAGGGAGAAGTGCATAGTGATGCACAAAATGGCCTGGGTTTGGTTTGGCCTGAAATCCGTAAAACTCTGAACATGGTACCCAAACACAACTGAAGTCAATGACAGCCAAATCTTGTTTTTTTTGGTCTGTTCCATGGCTAATTTGCTAGATCTTGGTAAAAAAGAGCAAGGGTAGAAGGACAGAAAATAACACTTGCAGCTGGCTAGCTCTGTCCATTACATCAACTGCATTTCTCATTCTACTATAGACTCTTTGTAGCATCAGCAACCTTGAACTAATAGTAGAATGGCCCCCTGACTGTGCTGGTTAAATGAAGAGCTATGATTGGCAATGGGCAGGTCATTTATTCAGAATGTGACCTTCACCCCCTCTTTCCACTATCATGACCACCCACCACTCTGCCAGACGTGGATTATTCCATCTGCTCCTCTGCTCCATTCTGTGTTCCTTGCACAGCTTGCTTTCTCCACTTTGTCCTCTGATTCCCCCACTATTTCCCATTCTTTTTGGTGTGCTGTAGTGCCATGTTTTGTTAATGGCACACCAATCCTTCCAACACATGTTTTGCAGCGCACCACATCTCTTGATAACGTACGACCATGCATTGTGGTGCAATTTTTGTGAGTAAAAGCAATGTACATTAATGCATGTAAAATCACTCACTATCACAAATACACACACAAATTACTATGTACACACGCATAAAAAAAAAACATATACACTACATACATTGTTATAAAGCATTTGTATGAACCAACACACTAAGGGCCCAGTAACATGTCTGGTGAACATAAAACGTGCACTGGTGTGCATTGTGCACATGCTTTGTAGTGCGTTGTTACAATGAAACACAGTGCTTTATTTTCTCTTTTTTTAAAACTTTTTAAAATTACGTTTCTTGAACGCTATGCATGGCAGCCCACTGTGGTGCACAATGCATAAGCATTGCCATAAAATGAATGTCTGGATCATTTTATCGCAACCCACTGCACACATGGAACTGTGGATGTCATTACCATAATGAATACGTGTAAAGCCATCCTCCAGATTTTTAGCATTGCTTATTTCCCATGTTGACTGCATTCGATTTTCACCATTTCAGAAAAAGCATGATTTAAAATTATCCTTCCTTGTGGTATTAAAATAATTCTGCAAATGGTGAACTCTGATGGTGTTTCAGTTTTCATTTGAAGGGCATCTACTGAAGTTGTCCTGGGCTCCACTTTATTTCCTCATAGCCTAGGACCTCTAACACTACTCATCCCAACACTGTCCTTCCTCTGTGTGCAGTAATAGCAATAGCATAAGAAGTGTCTGAGCTCTCAGGCCAAGAGGCGTAAGAGGAGAGCCCAGAACCAGTACAGCCAAACAATCAAGATGCTGATCAGAAGATCGGTGAACTCCATTGCATTAATCTTCTCTCTACATTCAGAAGCTGCAAGTGCACAGCTCTGAGCACTTCCAGGTCCCCCCTTTTGTATGCTAGTGCTTAGAGTAAGTTCACAAAAAATCAGGTAACCTCAGTCTCCAGTTTGTATCCAAAAGATATACTGGAGCCATTAATGTTTTAATAGACTTCTGATGCACCCTTTTAGAAAACCTGTCTACACAGTGAACAAATAAATAGATTTACTAAACAAAACACATATCCTAGCCTAAACTTCCCACCCATATTTACCATCTGTCTCCCAAATATTACTTTCGCCAATATATCTTCCATATTTGCCTTCTGCATGTACAGGCAACTGTTATACCCAGGCCTTTTTTCTCAAAAAAATAAGTGCAGGAGCTCAACCACGATCCCCCAAAATCCCACACACCCTCCAAACTGCATTAAATAGTGGGTGTTCTCAAATTTCACTAACAGTTGGAGGGTCTTATAGGGGCATCAAATACTGGAAGTGCATTACGAACAGAAAGTGCAGAGTTTGGGGGGGGGGGTATTATGTACATAGTGCAGATTTCCAGGGTGCACTGCATACCTCTCCATGCAACCCCTCTCCACTGCCCCATCTTCTCCCCATCTCCTTAAAAGCTCCACCATCTTCCACATGTCTTACAAGCTGTAATTTGCAAACAAAGAAGTCGGACTTTTGTGTTTACAAGAGATAGTGGTGAGGAGAAGGGGGTAAAGGGCCTGAGCCAGAGGTACTGGAACTGAGTTCCACCAAGTTCCAGCTGAAATAAAGCCTTGGTTATACCCTTTGCATATTACTTCAGCACACACACCGGCCAGCTCCATACTCTTTGGCATGCCTCTCCAGCATATACTGCTCACCATCGTACTCTATGCATATCCTTATTCTGCATTCTTTTTATTTACATGCTGTCTGGCATGCCTCACCTGCACATATCACCTGCTGTCTAAGGATAGGTTCACCTGCACTTTTTAGGTCATTTTTAATGGCACCCCTTTGCATCTGCAACTTTTCATGCTCACCATACCACATGGTGCTGCAGCCTTAGTATGGTGCATTTAAAAAAATGGTCAGGTACATCTTTAGGCATGTTTCTATAAATAGAGCAGCTTTTTGAACTAAATGGGCTGCCTACATGCAGAATGAGGCTTGCAATAGTGTGAACTGAGCCTTAACCTCTGCACTTCTCCCCTGCACATATTGAATGCAATTCACTCCAGCACATACTGCCTGTTATTGTGACCTCCACCACACCTCTTCTGCACCTACTGTCTACTCTCATACCCTTGCAATCCTCTCCTGCCCATGATACCCACCCTCATACCATCCACATTTTTTTACTTCATATACTAACCATTTTACACCCTCGGTACCCTGTTCATACACATGCTTCCTGCAATCACACTCTCTGTGCTCTTCTCCTGCACATACTAGCTTGAATTTGACAGCAATATGTGTTCACTAGAGGACGAGCATCACACCATTTTATACTTTCACATCGTGCATATTTTATATTCAATAGCTTATGTTGATAAAGTTTTTCTAATTACTTTTTTAATACAGTGCTGCCTTTTTTCAAGTTGAGCACATTTATATAGTACATAAAAATGTACTTAGAAATGTGTGGCCTTATTCCATATACAATACCTACTTCATATCTTCAGCAGAAACAGCAACTTTAATTGCAAACATCGCACAGGAAAATACACTGCTGAAGTTTAATTCTCTATTTTATTAAGTGCCTTATACCAGCTTCATAATATTTCACACTTTTGTAATGAATGTTGCAGCCTCAGGTTTTAACCTTGATAAGAGTGCCATCATGTGGTGTATTCCCATATTAGTAAAAAGCATACCAGCTTCAGACACCCAACTTCTGCTATCTAATTTATTGTTGTTTAATTAATTTGTTGGAAAATTACTATCTCTCCAGGTATCATATAAAGTTACTTCCCTTATAGTTTTGCTAGAAATGTAAATGATGTGGCATTCTCAATTCAATTAAGGGCCAAGGTTCAAGCTGGACAGATGAAACTTATTAAACCCATTTCTAAATAAACAAATTAATATATTATAATATGATATAATATAATATTTATAGCTTTTTATGTATCCTACATATGCCATGGATTGAATTGAAAACATTGTTCCATTAAGAAATGCACATATCAGAACATAACCTTGATTCTATTTTACATACTGTGGCTGAGGCATCCTATATTTTCCTTTCAGTGTAACTAAGTTACAGCCATGTTAACACATGGAATTAGGGGAATGTCTATTTGTCGCAATATTCAGATTGAGTGTATGCAACTGGCTGAGGGGAGCGTCCTACCCATCTCATTCCCAATATCCATTAGGAAGGCCCCTCCTTGTGTGTTATGTACTTTCAAAAGTCATTTTGAATTTTTTTTTTCTATTTACAGCTCTGGTATATTATTATGAGGCAATCTTGTCATGAAGATATTATTTTCAAGGACTTCCTGTTGATGGATGACAGCACTTCACTGTGTCCTAATTACTCCCCAGCATTGTCACCTTGTCACATGCAATGTTGATGCTCATTGTGCTGGCATGTTCTGAAATTGCAAATATAAGGAAGTCTGATCTAAGCAATGGCATATAGCTGCCATTAAATGTGTTGCAATTGGACAGGAAGTTGCTGCAAAGAGGCTGAAAGAGATGTTCAGCAATCAGGCACAAAAAATTAACATAATAGTTTTCATAAGAAATAAAAACATGGCAATTGTTTATGAGAGTCTGCTTGGTTAAATATTATTCTTCCAATTAGAGTTTACATCTAGTTTAACATAGGGCAACATAGACCCTCAGAAACCTTTTCACCGCATTCTAAACCAACACCACAGGCAGGCACTTTAGATATTTTTTCCTGGCAACACAAATAATTAGGGGAATTCATTAAGAGCATCTAAAGCACTCTTTAGAATTCTGATATGATTCCATGCAACAAATATTGGTGCGGACAACAGATTCATGTACCTGTTTTAAAGCTGGATGGGAATTCACATACACTAATTCCCCATCAGATCACCAGCCTTGTGATTGACAACAGGCAGTTGGCAGATCCTGTGCCGAAAGACAGCCTTCTGTTGGCTATAGAATCTGCCCACTACCTGCTGTCAATCATTGGGAGAGAGAGGACCTAATGGAAAACTAGCCCCTCAGTTTACCCATCAAGTTCTGCCCACTGACAGAATCACTGGTTGTTAGGAGGCTGTGAGCTGTGAACAGGGGTGGACTGACAACTCATGGGGCCCCCGGGCAATAGGGGATCATGGGGCCCCTGTGTCCTTGCCCAAACTCAAAAAAGCCTATGAAAAAGGTACCAGGGTCATCTCCCGGGGCCCCTTACTGACCCCGGGCCCTCGAGCAGTGCCCGAGTTTCCAAATGGTCAGTCCGTCTCTGGCTGTGAAATTGGAAAAAATCATAACAACCAGTAACAGATGGGTGGGAGTAGTGGCCAATAGGCTGCTCTGCTACACAGCGTACAGAGACAGACATTCTGCCTGTCTCTACACACTAACTGATAGTTATTTATAATTATCTCCAGTTTAATTATCTAAAAACTGGAGATAATTGTTTTTTAATTTGATGCAATAATAGCATGACAATGGCACTATCAAGAAGTACCTGAATCTGCAAAGCATGTTGATAAAGCTACTGAAACAGGCTTCTATTTTTTTTTTTCAGTTGTTGTCCATTTTAAAGAGTGATACTGCCAGAAAAGTGCTATTAACTATTTATTTATTCCTCCAAATTTGGGCTCTAGCTAGCTATCAATCAAACATTATGACTAGAGATGAGCGAATTATTCAAAAATTCGATTCGGCTGATTCGCCGAATTTGCGGGAGAAATTTGATTCGATGCGAATTTATTCGCTGCAAATTTAACTTATTAAAAGGGTTTCTAGGCTTCAGAGAGCCTTTATATTAGTGCAGAACACTGTACCTTTAATTTAAATGCCCTTGGAGTCTGCTGGGGAAGAGAAATAATACTGTCAGTCAGTATGACATGCAGATGAGTGCCGTCGATCTTAGAATCACCGCACACTTCACTCATTTGGGCAGTCACGGGGCACGACGAAGAAGAAGAAGAAGAAGAAGAAGAAGAATGAAAAGAAGAATGAAAAGAAGAAGAAGAAGAATGAAAAGAAGAAGAAGAAGAATGAAAAGAAGAATGAGAAGAAGAATGAAAAGAAGAATGAGAAGAATGAAAAGAAGAAGAAAAGAAGAAGAAGAAGAATGAAAAGAAGAATGAGAAGAAGAATGAAAAGAAGAATGAAAAGAAGAATGAGAAGAATGAAAAGACGAATGAAAAGAAGAAGAAGAAGAATGAGAAGAAGAATGAAAAGAAGAATGAAAAGAAGAAGAAGAAGAATGAAAAGAAGAAGAAGAATGAAAAGAAGAAGAAGAAGAATGAAAAGAATAAGAAGAAGAATGGAAAGAAGAGGAAGAAGAATGAAAAGAAGAATGAAAAGAAGAATGAAAAGAAGAATGAGAAGAATGAAAAGAAGAATGAAAAGAAGAAGAAGAAGAATGAAAAGAAGAAGAAGAAGAATGAAAAGAAGAAGAAGAAGAATGAAAAGAAGAATGAAAAGAAGAAGAAGAAGAATGAAAAGAAGAAGAAGAAGAATGAAAAGAAGAAGAAGAATGAAAAGAAGAAGAAGAATGAGAAGAAGAATGAAAAGAAGAATGAAAAGAAGAATGAAAAGAAGAATGAGAAGAATGAAAAGAAGAATGAAAAGAAGAAGAAGAAGAATGAAAAGAAGAAGAAGAAGAATGAAAAGAAGAAGAAGAAGAAGAAGAATGAAAAGAAGAAGAAGAATGAAAAGAAGAATGAAAAGAAGAAGAAGAAGAAGAATGAAAAGAAGAAGAAGAAGAATGAAAAGAAGAATGAGAAGAAGAATGAAAAGAAGAATGAAAAGAAGAATGAGAAGAATGAAAAGAAGAATGAAAAGAAGAAGAAGAAGAATGAAAAGAAGAAGAAGAAGAATGAAAAGAAGAATGAAAAGAAGAAGAAGAAGAATGAAAAGAAGAAGAAGAAGAATGAAAAGAAGAAGAAGAATGAAAAGAAGAAGAAGAATGAAAAGAAGAATGAAAAGAAGAAGAAGAAGAAGAAGAAGAATGAAAAGAAGAAGAAGAAGAATGAAAAGAAGAATGAGAAGAAGAATGAAAAGAAGAATGAAAAGAAGAATGAGAAGAATGAAAAGAAGAATGAAAAGAAGAAGAAGAAGAATGAAAAGAAGAAGAAGAAGAATGAAAAGAAGAATGAAAAGAAGAAGAATGAAAAGAAGAAGAAGAAGAATGAAAAGAAGAATGAGAAGAAGAATGAAAAGAAGAATGAAAAGAAGAATGAGAAGAATGAAAAGAAGAATGAAAAGAAGAAGAAGAAGAATGAAAAGAAGAAGAAGAAGAATGAAAAGAAGAATGAAAAGAAGAAGAAGAAGAATGAAAAGAAGAAGAAGAATAAAAAGAAGAAGAAGAAGAAGAATGAAAAGAAGAAGAAGAATGAAAAGAAGAAGAATTCCAGTACAGCAAAAAGTGTATCTGCAGAGAGCTCCGCTATTTCTGACAGTCCTCTGACAGTTCCTTCACATTTACAGCGGTTGAAACATTGTATCTATTTGTTTCCGAATAAAAACATCTGTATCCTAAATGGAAACAAATAGATACAATGTTTCAACCGCTGTAAATGTGAAGGAACTGTCAGAGAACTGTCAGAAATAGCGGAGCTCTCTGCAGTGACACTTTTTGCCGGCTGATCGGGGAAAATTCGATTCATGCATCCGAAGTTTGCTAAAATTCGGATTCGGTGCGAATCGAATTTTTCCTAATATTCGAAACGAATTCCACTTCGCCAAGTTCGATTCGCTCATCTCTAATTATGACCATCTAAGAGACACAATTTTTTCAGAACATTTCAGGCTTATATATAGGTTTTTGCAAGCACACGTGTTGTTTTCTCTACCAGTCTAAAAATAAGCTAAAACCAGTCACTTTAGTGCATACACACACAACAACAACTGCTTCTCTTTGTATATTCAAAATTTTGTGTTCTTTAAAGCAATGTAAAAAAACAACCTATTAAATTCTTATATTTAATACCCCTAAAAGCTGGGCAAAATACATGTAAAAAATGTTTTAAAAAGTTAAAAAAACACATACGAACAGTGCAAACCATTGTTTGCAACACTACAACAGAGCTAAATAAATGTTAAAACAATTGTGTACGTACTCTTCCAAGATGAGTGTCATATACTTCCAGACAGCAGGTAGGCCTAAAGAATGTGGATAGCTATTGAAATTCAAGCATCACACTAGTTACTCTTTAAGATTAAAAGACATTTGCCAGCCTATGCTTCTTCAGTCAGATATGAGAGGGAAACATTAGCATTTTAAGCAATTTTTTGTAGACATAATTTAGTTGTTTTTTTTATCCAGTTTGCGGTATTGCAGTACACTAACAATCATATGTTAACATGTGTCATATTCAGTTCATGTTAATGGTCTGCCATTGTACCTTCAGGAAAAGTCAGACCTTCACTAGTAACACACAATAGTGTGCTATTATGTGTTGGGGTGTGCTGCATATGCTGCAATCAATCACCATGGTTTTACTATCTCTTGTAATGGCTTTGACCTTGGAACTAAGTTTACTTACATTTACTCAGGTGATGGTGCAATACATTTAGCTTGTCTGGGGATTCCGCAGAGTGAAGTGCATTATTCTCTCCATAAGGTGAAAGAGCTAAATAGTGGCAGAGTGTGCAATTACTCCCTCCGACCCCTTCATAGAGGGCACCCATGCTCTATGGGAAAATAATATGCTCCTGTTTGATATGTGATCCAGTAGATATGCAGTATTGTTTTTTTTTAAATAAATAGTATCCCAAAGAACATGTATAGTACTTCCTTAGAATATTGGGCTAATACAGAGGGCACTCAAAGCAAAGTGGACTTCCTGGTTTGGTGGCATATTGTACAATTGTGCACTTTGAAAAGGCCTAGAAGCAGCAGTTAGTGGTTCTTTGGATCACTTTACCAATTTACATTAATTAATTGGGATCATCAGTGAATTAAATTGCCCATTAGTGCTAGAGCTTTTCAGCAAGAGTATGCATTGATTACTGTCTAAGGGTACATTCTGCAAGACCTTTTTGCTTTCCACGATAATAGTATGTTTCCACTTTTCTTGAGAAAAAAGCATTCCCCTCTGGGAGATCTAAGTACATTTCAAGTATTTTAACAAACTTGCTGCAGATTCCTACCTTTTGTTATTTTAAAAAAATGGCTGTTTGTTTGGGTCCATATGCTCAGTGAATCTATATGGGAATGATTTCATAATTAACAATCAACTGCTGCACCTGCAGGGCTCTAATGAGGAAAATGCAGGGTCTGCATCCCTTTAGACGTGATTTCCCTTTGGGAGTATCTCACCAAAAATGCCGTTTTTGTTGCAGGGGATGCCAAAAATCTGATTTGTATCTTAGTGCAAACTTTTAGTAAAATCAGTAAGCCAATCACACAAGCAGAAAATGACATTTTCAAGGGGCGTTCTGTACATCATCTGTGTACAGAATGCCTCCAGGCAGTCATATTACATTGCATTTTACAGAACATTACAGCGCTGCTAATTGAAAAGGAAAGGTAATTTTTAAAAACATTTAATTACAATATGACTTGAGTTGCTATT
Organism: Staurois parvus; assembly: GCF_062004578.1. Taxonomy (NCBI): domain Eukaryota; kingdom Metazoa; phylum Chordata; class Amphibia; order Anura; family Ranidae; genus Staurois; species Staurois parvus. The sequence continues at coordinate 7,091,995 of NW_028318492.1, read as the reverse complement.
GTAAACGCTATATTGTTGGGTTTTTTTTAATCATGAAAGTAGAGTTACCCTTTAAATACAGAAACATTTGAAAAAAAATCATAACTAGGGTATGTGGTGGTTTATGTAAGGATATATTTTATTTATAAAGGGCGTGTCCCTTTCCCTTAGATGAAATATTACAGTGCCTCCAGCCGTTAAAATACGGCAAATATTTAGTAAACCAATAATTTTGACACCTTGATAATTTGATCACCACTTATTATTATACCTTGAATTCTTTTAGCCAATATGATTTCGTACCATACACACAAAATTTGCCTTATAATAGATAAATAAAAATTTATTTATGTACAAAAATTATATATATATTAACACAAAACGCAAAAGACTGGTGATAAATGAATATTGATACACACAATCAAAAATATATCCTACCAATGTAAGACACAATAATAAGGTTTCTAACTAATTACATCAATATCACAATTTTTAAATGATCTGATTATTTATGAAATTTATTAATAATTAATAATTTCGAGTATCTCAAAGGTTATATTCTCACAAGCCGTGGCCATAGGATTGCAAGAAGTTAGCCCTTGATATTTTATACTCTGATTATTAATATTCAATAAATTATGAAATATGAAAAAAATTATAATATGGCAACAAACAATTTTTTAACAGTAAAACAGGATCTCTCTACATATATCTAACTACCCAAATTTGTTGTGATACACTAAGGTAATTTTATGATTCCACACAACAGAGAAAATAGGTAATACAAAATCAAATAAACAATCTCACCGCACCCGGCATTCAGACTAGGCAACTCTCCCGTGGATTTAGCTGGCAGTGGAACGCCTTTAAACTGATATTATAGGGCAAGTGATAGATATTCAGTAGGGGAGAATGTAGGAAGTTATAAGGTTAGAGGTTTAGAAATTTAGTTAAAGTTTTAGGAAGTTTGAAAGGATGGAAGAGTAGTTATTCAGCAGAGATCTTCTTCAGATGTCAGGGTCTTCTTTTGATGAGGTCTTTTCTTGATGAGCTTTTCTTGATGTTTTTTCTTGATGAGGTTTTTCTTGATGAGGTTTTTCTTGATGAGGTTTTTTTTCTTAAAGGTACAAGGGCTTTTATACCAACCAATCCATTGTTCTAAAATACCTTCCCACCAGGCTTCTTGATTGGCTAGTTGAGAAATGTGTGTACATAAGCTATTTCTCACCTGCCCGCCAGGTGGCGGTCATGTATCATAGAACAATTTGAGTATTTGAGATGACTCACCTTGGGTGGAATCTTAAGGTAATTTCAGGAATTAAATATACGGCTTTTCCCAGATATAGAAGTGATCATACCTATAATATTCTAAATAGGGACCATGGAATATAGGTGTATATTCAGTTATTCCTTCTTGAAATACCATCCTGTTTGTTTCCTGATAAGACATGTAACTAATGCTAGTTTATAATACATCTTACTTTCCATCGTCTCAATACTCAAGTTAGTGATATATAGTTCCCATTGCTGAATATTTAGTGGTGTGTAAAATCTATAACATCTTATTTATAATATGTTTTTGTAATATATCTTTGTAATTATATACAGTCAATTCTTAGACTTAAATGTCCTGAATTTCACTTCTTTGTTTTAGAACCAACATTTTCTATGTGTAGGAAAAAAAACTCTCTGTTTGCCTGGCTCTTGTATTGGAATCATGGTAAACAACTGTTAATGCTTTCACCCTTGGTGGACAATAGTATATTGTGATAGTTTGAGAGTTCTGTTGGTTTATCACACTCTTCAAGTTTTGGGTAAGCTTTCAACCAGTTGAGTTCCCGTCTCATTATTGTTAAAATGTTTGAAAGTCAAAGTCCTATCTGGCTATCTGTTTGACTTTCTGTATATGCATTCTTCTCAACCTCAATATACAAATAGTCCTTGTTGACAATCCAAACAGTCTTATTGTCTTGGAAAAGTCTCACTTCCCCCATTCTATCCATTTCTTAACTAGAATCCTTGAGGGTTCAACCAAGACAAAATTAACTCTTAGCATCCGGCTATACTGAGCTGTTTGTCATATAATATTATGTCTTGATAAAGTCATGTTTTTGAGACATAATTCAAAAGGTCCACAACAGGTAATGCAATTAGGCATCATACTTCAAGAACCACTTTAGTTAAAAAATATTGCATTCAGATAACTGTATGCAGTGAATGCATGCAAAATTTGTTTACATTTCTCTCTCTAGATTTTTATACGTAGCACCTTTCCATATGTTCACTATTGCCAGGCTATATGCAGCCTGGGCTGATTTATATAGTCTGTTTTCTGTAGGTTCCCCAAAGTTCAGGGGGTCATTTGCTTCCTTCTACTGCTGGAGAGTGTCCCCGGAAAGGGTGTGGGAGGAGATCATACCTTGGGTGATGAATATTTATATTGCCCCTGGCCAACCACTGGGAGATGTACAGGTGAAACTCGAAAAATTAGAATATCATGCAAAAGTTCATTTATTTCAGTAATGCAACTTAAAAGGTGAAACTAATATATGAGATAGACTCATTACATGCAAAGCAAGATAGTTCAAGACGTGATTTGTCATAATTGTGATGATTATGGCTTACAGCTCATGAAAACCCCAAATCCACAATCTCAGAAAATTAGAATATTACATGCAATCAATAAAACAAGGATTGTACATAGAACAATATCGGACCTCTGAAAAGTATAAGCATGCACATATACTCAGTACTTGGTTTGGGCCCCTTTTGCAGAAATTACTGCCTCAATATGGCGTGGCATGGAAGCTATTAGCCTGTGGCACTGCTGAGGTGTTATGGAAGACCAGGATGCTTCAATAGCAGCCTTCAGCTCTTCTGCATTGTTCGGTCTCATGTCTCCCATCTTTCTCTTGGCAATACCCCATAGATTCTCTATGGGGTTCAGGTCAGGTAAGTTTGCTGGCCAATCAAGCACAGTAATCCCAAGGTCATTGAACCAGGTTTTGGTGCTTTTGGCAGTGTGGGCAGGTGCCAAGTCCTGCTGGAAAATGAAGTCAGCATCCCCTTATAGTTCGTCTACGGAAGGAAGCATGGAGTGCTCCAAAATCTCCTGGTAGATGGCTGCGTTGACCCTGGACTTAATGAAGCACAGTGGACCAACACGAGCAGATGACATGGCTCCCCAAATCAACACAGACTGTAGAAACTTCACACTGGACTTCAAGCATCTTTCAGTGTGTGCCTCTCCATTCTTCATCCATACTCTGGGTCCTTGGTTTCCAAATGAGATGCAAAAGTTGCTCTCATCAGAAAAGAGGACTTTGGACCACTGAGCAACAGACCGGGTCTGTTTTTCTTTAGCCCAGGTAAGACGCTTCTGACGTTGTTTGTTGTTCAGGAGCAGCTTGACAAGAGGAATACGACATTTGAAGCCCATGTCCAGGATCCGTCTGTGTGTGGTGGCTCTTGATGCACTGACTCCAGCCTCAGTCCACTCCTTGTGAAAGCCCCCAACACTTTTGAATGGCCTTTTCCTGACAATCCTCTCCAAGCTGTGGTCATCCCTGCTGCTTGTGCACCGTTTTCTTCCACACTTTTCCCTTCCACATAACTTTTTATTAATGTGCTTTGATACAGCACTTTGGGAACATCCAACTTCTTTTGCAATTGCCTTTTGAGGCTTTCCCTCCTTATGGAGGGTGTCAATGATGGTTTTCTGCACAACTGTCAGGTTAACAGTCTTTCCCATGATTGTGATTTCCACTGAACCAGACTGAGAGACCATTTAAAGGCTCAGGAACCCTTTGCAGGTGTTATGGCTTAATTAGCTGATTAGAGTGGAACACTTTGAGCCTAAAATATTGCACCTTTTCACAATATTCTAATTTTCTGAGATTGTGGATTTGGGGTTTTCATGAGCTATAAGCCATAATCATCACAATTATGACAAATCACGGACTGAACTATCTTGCTTTGCATGTAATGAGCCTATCTCATATATTAGTTTCACCTTTTAAGTTGCATTACTGAAATAAATGAACTTTTGCACGATATTCTAATTTTTTGAGTTTCACCTGTATGGAGGTTTATAGCCAGCTGCACATTTGGGGGAGAGAGTATAAATATTTGAGGAAATTTCCAGAAAGTGTTCTTGCCTCCTGGGCTCTGCCCTTGGGAAGGTCTGCACTGTCTATCTGGGCATTAAAGCCTGCTACCTTGGAAACAATACAGCAGGGTCTATAGCATCCTACAGAAGGAGCTTCACTGTTGTGAGAATTCTGGAGAGCTGGGCACAAGCCACTGCCAAGGATACTCCATAGGAAGACTGAATTGCTCAGTATTGCTGGTCTCAGCTTAGGGAGTACACCAGACCAGTATGTGGGGGGACTGAAGTAATTTTTTTCTCCATTTGTGCTTGTGCAAGAAAGAACGCTTCCTAAGAGTTGTCTTAAAATATTGACAGAGTGGAGGTTAATTTTCTGACTGTTGCTGGATGATTGGTGGGTTCTGTCTTGCAAGTGTGGAACTGCTTCCCTTTAGACAGGCTTGGGGGGACCCAAACAAACCACTAGCTTCTTAGGAGTACTGATACATCCCTCCTATTCTTGTGTTATTTGATCACTTTCTACAACTGTTTAAGCACACCCAGGGGCGGACTGACAACTCATGGGGCCCCCGGGCAATAGGGGATCATGGGGCCTCTGTGTCCTTGCCCAAACTCAAAAAAGCCTATGAAAAAGGTACCAGGGGCATCTCATGGGGCCCCCTACTTACCCCGGGCCCCATATATATATTAGGTCTCTACAATTATCAGAGTACTTTGTTGTACATAAAAAATAACAAAATTCATGAAAACAGCTTATTAAAACTTACATTTAAAGGTAGACACGAGTCCTAACTACAGATATTGAGTAGGATGACAGCATATTCCACACAATGACTGATGATCAATATCAAATCAATGTGAGGGCTGATGTTGAAACTCAGTTAAGCTGTAAACTGTTTAAAGCATATAGATTCAACACTATTACTCAATGTTGAGGCTGAGCATTGATTTTTAAATAAGTTCTCTCAAATAACAGTTATCGAATTAAAGAAATGTACAGAAGTTTTCATGCATACTTTATTGACATCAATGCTGTTCTAGAGACAACAGTTAAATATGAAACTCTATACAGTATACAGTGTGTGTATATATATATATATATATTTCAACCAGAACGTTAGAACATTACTTCAATGATCTATTTAAGCTATAAAAAGTCAGTAACAGATGGGACAGTTTTGAGTAGCATTGCTCTATGTCAAGCCAATTACAACTGAATCACCAACTGCATACACGTATATACATGAACAGAGAGGAAATACCATTAGAAACACGTGTGACCCAACAACTTTTAAAGCCAAATTGTAAAAAAAATCTTTATATTTGTTACATGTCCCCATTTACATGGCACAACTTTAAAAAGTTTACAAAAAATTGCAGCTTACCTTTTTTAGATTTTCTGTAACGTCCAGCAAGGAAGAAAGCTGCTTAGTCCTCTTTTATATGAGGGAGTTGGGGAGCAGTGTTTACCATAATTAACCCCTTCTTTACTGTGCAGACAGATTTCTCATCAGTTGTACTTGATTTAAAGTGGTTGTTAACCTTAGGCATGAAATATGAACAGAGCATATTATTATTATTATTATTATACAGTATTTATATAGCGCCAAAGGGTTTGCTCAGCGCTGTACAGTAGCAAGGGGGACAGAACATGAGACAATACAGTAACAATACAATTCACGAGGGGTTCCAGGGCCCTGCTCTTTCGAGTTTACAATCATATGCCTCTATGGTGTGTAGTTGTCTCAATTAAGAGCACTAAGTGTCATATCTGTCTGCTGCTTCATTCCACTGCTATCAGCATGAGTCACTTCTGACAGGTTTTCCTGACACCCAGAGAAAAATGATGATGGGGAGGGATCTCCAGCAGATTGACAGCCTCAGCTCTGTTCCTGTGTTCTGTGTAGAGGGGGGTTGTCACTTCCCTTCAATCAGCTCTCAGACGTCTCCTCACTGAGATTTGCAGAGTGTAATTTCATCCCTCCGTCTCCTTTTTTCTGAACTCTCAGACAAGCTTTCTAAATTCATCACATTGAATGGATGTGGAGAACAGAACATTATAGATGAACAGGTACAACTTATGTAGGATGATTTGTTTCATCTTTGTGTATCACCTGAGGCCACTCACTTCATTGGGTATATGTAAGGGTTTCCAACAACTTCAACCACTTTACAACCACCCTATAGCCGAATGACAGCTACAGAGCAGTTGTCCAGTTCTGGGAAGGCGTCATATGACATTCTCCCAGAACGCGCCCCCCGTGCTGTCAGTGTTCGCTTTGTCCTACAGACACAGCTGTTCACATAACTAGGTAAAGGGCCAATCACAGCGACTTTTTACCATATGATCAGCTGTGTCCAATAACACAGCAGATCACAAAGTAAATACAGTTGCCGGTTATCGGCAGCACTTTCCTCACACTGTCACACTACGGGTAATCCTCTGCATTGCATAAACATGCTGTTTGATTCTGTCTTCTCTGATTCCCTTCTTCCAGTGTCCCCCTCTTATCTCCTGATAAGACATATCTTGTGGAGACATTCTGCACATGCTCCGTTTAGTGTGTATTGCTAGAGAGGTGTTTATTTTTCTTGGGCAAGCGTGCATGTGATCAGCACAGGGCCAATCAGCACTGTCCAGACAGAGGTCAGGGGTTCTGCGTCCTCCTAGAACAGATAGAAAACTCATCCTACAAGCTTTAACCAGTGCACTGCTGAATACTGATAGAAGTTACAAGACTGTTCTAACTGCTGATGAGAAAAGGTATTTAGCAGTTTATATTTACTAAAATAATTGCATTTCCATGTTTTGTGTACTGTGGGAGATGCAGGGTCTTGGGTTTAGTAACACTTTAATTAAATAGATTACAAATGAAATAAATCAGTGATGATATACTGTATAAACAGGGGCAGACTGACCATTCAAGCACTCGGGCAATGCCCAAGGGCCCGGGGTCAGTAGGGGGCCCCATAAAATGCCCCTGGTACCTTTTATAGGCTTTTTTGGGTGTGCTTTGAGTTTGGGCAAGGACATGGGGGCCCCATGATCCCCTATTGCCCGGGGGCCCGATGAGTTGTCAGTCCACCCTTGTGTATAAAGAGCATTTCATTTTGGATACAGTAGGGAAGGGTAAATATCCCTGCCACATTTTTTCTCATTGAGACTTTCCTTTACTTTTGTTTCAGAGATGCAACAGAAAATGAAAAACATTTCTACAAAAGAGAGAAACCTCACAGTGTCACTTGTTCTGATGACAGCAAACATTTTGGATTTCCCTATTACTTTCTGTCTCATGATACTGATCTACATATTAGTAGACAGTTGTTAAAAGAATATGTGCCCTGTTTGAAAGATTTCCCCTTACCTCTTATTCTGGTGACATATATTTCCTGTCAGTTTCTGTCTTATGACAATTAGAGATGAACGAATCGAACATGACGAAGTGGAATTCGTTTCGAAGATTTGGAAAAATTCGATTCACGACGAATCCGAAGATTAGCAAACTTCGGATGCACGAATCCAATTTTCCCAAAAATGGCGGCGACATGTGTGGCGGCAGGAGAAAATGGACAGAGAAGATGGGGCGGGGATCTCTGGGAAGGCGCGCAGACAAGGCGCGCTGACCCATAATGCATTCATGAGTCATGAATCATGACATGTGATCGCATTAGCCAATCAGCAGCCAGCCAGCCAGCACTGTGTAATGGTGGAGCTATAAATCGCGGCCATCTTCGAATTCTCCATTAGCCTCCGGTCATTCAAGAGAGACAGACCTCTGTGTATTGAGGGACAGAGTTAGGGCCACAGAGACTTTAGGGCCACAGAATCGTTACTCAGGGACACAGAATTGTTACTCAGGGACACAGAATTGTTACTCAGGGACACAGAATCGTTACTCAGGGACACAGAATCGTTACTCAGGGACACAGAATCGTTACTCAGGGATACAGAATCGTTACTCAGGGACACAGAATCGTTACTTATTGTACGTTCAAAGAGTTAAATCCATTTAGACGCCGGCTGGCGGTAATATTTTTTGGGTGATTAGTGCATTCCAGTGACACAAACATACAGTTTCCAGCCAACGGCAAGCTGCAATTGACCGATTGTGTACAATAAACTGACTTTCTGCTTCACAACCACTATTGTGCGTTCAAAGAGTTAAATCCATTTAGACGCCGGCTGGCGGTAATATTTTTTGGGTGATTAGTGCATTCCAGTGACACAAATGTACAGTTTCCAGCCAACGGCAAGCTGCAATTGACCGATTGTGCTAAATAAACTGACTTTCTGCTTCACAACCACTATTGTACGTTCAAAGAGTTAAATCCATTTAGACGCCGGCTGGCAGTAATATTTTTTGGGTGATTAGTGCATTCCAGTGACACAAACGTACAGTTTCCAGCCAACGGCAAGCTGCAATTGACCGATTGTGTACAATAAACTGACTTTCTGCTTCACAACCACTATTGTACGTTCAAAGAGTTAGATCCATTTACACGCCGGGTAGCGGTAATATTTTTTGGGTGATTAGTGCATTCCAGTGACATAAACGTACAGTTTCCAGCCAACGGCAAGCTGCAATTGACCGATTGTGCTAAATAAACTGACTTTTTGCTTCACAACCACTATTGTACGTTCAAAGAGTTAAATCCATATACACGCCGGGTGGCGGTAATATTTTTTGGGTGATTAGTGCATTCCAGTGACATAAACGTACAGTTTCCAGCCAACGGCAAGCTGCAATTGACCGATTGTGCTAAATAAACTGACTTTCTGCTTCACAACCACTATTGTACGTTCAAAGAGTTAAATCCATATACACGCCGGGTGGCGGTAATATTTTTTGGGTGATTAGTGCATTCCAGTGACATAAACGTACAGTTTCCAGCCAACGGCAAGCTGCAATTGACCGATTGTGCTAAATAAACTGACTTTCTGCTTCACAACCGCTATTGTACGTTCAAAGAGTTAAATCCGGTTTTATTTTTGGGGTGCTTATTGAATTAAAGAGTATGTCAGACAACACGCAGAGGAGTGGCAGAAGAGGCAATGTTTCAGGAGCGAGCAGACGTGGCAGCAGAGGAAGGGGTCGAGGCAGCACTAGTCGCAGCCAGAGGCCAGTGCTCCCGATGTCATCCAGCGGTCGTGTCTCCACCGACAACCCTGCCGTCATCGATTGGTTGACTCGGTCGTCTTCCTCTTCCCAGGTCACCTCTGACACCTACAGCCAACGGTCGGTGGGTACGTCAGACACAACCGTTAGTTGGCATGGCCCGGAAGCAAGCCCACTGAAATCACGTGTCCTCGACCTGCCCCTGTCCTTTGGTGTTCCCTCACCAAGCGAAGTATCGCATGCTGTGGGCTCAGCCCCACTGTACAGTGAGGAAGAGCTAACAGAGGGCGGTCAGGAACGGGGGGAGACATCCGCCTCTTCAGCAGCCAGGTGAAGAAGTACTGGCGAGGAGAGTGGCTCGGTAGCCGGTCTAGAGACAGGTCTGTCTCCTGACCCACACGCAGCCGAGGGGGCTAGTAGTGATGCGGAGACCCTAATTGATGATGATGAGGCTGATCGCACTTGGCAGCCTCGTCGTCATCAGGCTATTGCTTCCGCATCATCAGGAGAAGAGGGTGGCAGCTTGCCAGCGAGCAAAACAGTCGGTGGGTTGCCCAGGAGGCAGCAGGGTCGCAGCAGTGTCAGTGGAGGCAAATGGCCACGGAGTAGAGCACCAGCTCCACTGCAGCCTACCACCACGGCCAGTAGTGGTGCCGGTGTGCACGGAGGAAGTAGCAGTCAGCCAGTGAGGAGTAGCGGGGGCAAAGTTTCCTACTCGGCGGTGTGGCAATTTTTTGTCAAGCCACCCGAGGAAGTAAACGTAGCCGTATGTCGACTATGTGGCCAGAAAGTCAAGCGTGGCCAGGGGGCCCATGTTGGGACTACAGCGTTGCATCAGCATATGCAGCGTCGCCATTCGGTGGCCTGGGAAAACCGTGATAAAGAAACGCGGTTCTGCCTGCCCCAGCCCCCGCTCCATCACCCGCTCCGTTACTTGCTCCGTCACCCGACGTCAATCGCCCTCTATCAGCCAGTCAAGGCTCCAACACCTCTGCTGAGGGGAGTTGTCGCTCGTTGGCATCTTCCGCTCGTTCAGATGCTCCTTCTCCTGCTACTCCTCTTCACGGATTCCGTCAGCAGTCTTTCTTGGAATCCGTTTCCAAGAGACAACAGTTTGCGAGCACGCACCCGACGGTGCAGAAGCTGAACGTCCTCCTGTCCAAGTTGCTGGTGCTGCAGTCCCTCCCTTTCCAAGTGGTGGACTCAGCACCTTTCCGAGAAATGATGGCTTGTGCCGAGCCGCGGTGGAGAGTGCCAAGCCGGCATTTCTTCGCCAAAAAGGCAGTGCCAGCCCTGCATTCACATGTAGAAGAGATGGTGGGCCAGTCTTTGAGCATGTCGGTCTCTGCCAAAGTGCACGGCAGCGCCGACGTGTGGAGCTGTAACTACGGTCAGGGACAGTACATGTCATTTACGGCCCACTGGGTGAACGTGGTGCCGGCACAGCCGCACCAGCAACTTGGACAGGTCACGCTGCTTTTGCCTCCACGTTTGCACGTCCTTGGTCCAGCAAAGATGTCCGCCTCTACCACCTCTTCTTCCGCCGTGTCCTCAGCCGCCACCCCCGTGCCAAGTCCCATTACCCGACCGGCATATCACATGTGCAGGGCGCAACGGTGTCACGCTGTGCTGCACCTGGTATGCCTTGGCGAACGTAGTCACACAGGGGAGGAACTTCTGAGTGTAATGAACAGAGAAATCGACAGATGGCTGTCTCCGCGCAAACTGAAAATCGGAACCATGTTGACCGACAATGGAAAGAACATGGTGTCTGCTCTGCGTCAAGGAAGGTTGTGCCATGCGCCATGCATGGCTCACGTGTTCAATCTGGTTGTCAAGCGGTTCCTAATATCCACCATCCCACTGCAAGACATCCTTAAAATTTCACGTAAACTTTGCATGCATTTCAGCCATTCCTACACCGCAAAGCACACCCTCCTTGAGCTGCAGCGGCAGAACGGAATTCCACAGCATCGCCTGATCTGCGACGTTGCAACAAGGTGGAATTCAACCCTACATACAGTTGCAAGAAAAAGTATGTGAACCCCTTGGCATTACGTGGAGTTTTGCATGAATTGGGCATAAAATGTGCTCTGAACGTCATCTAAGTCACAACAATAGAAGAACACAGTCTGCTGAACATAATACTACACAAACATTAGATGTTGCCATGGTTTAATTACACATAACATGTAAACATTCACAGTGCAGGGAGGAAAAAGTATGTGAACCTTTGGACTTAATAACTGGTTGACCCTCCTTTGGCAGCAATAACCTCAACCAAACATTTCCTGTAGTTGCAGATCAGACCTGCACAATGATCTGGAGTAATTTTGGACCACTCCTCTTCACAAAACTGTTTCAGTGTAGCAATATTCTTGGGATGTCTGGTGTGAATCGCTCTCTTAAGGTCATGCCACAGCATTTCAATCGGGTTGAGGTCAGGACTCTGACTGGGCCACTCCAGAAGGCGTATTCTGTGCTGTTGCAGCCATTGTTTTGTTGAATTACTTGTATGCTTTGGGTCATTGTCCTGTTGCATCACCCATCCTCTGCGGAGCTTCAGTTGGCGGACAGATGGTCGTACGTTTTCCTGCAAAATGTCTTGATAAACTCTGGAATTCAGTTTCCCATCAATGACAACAATCCGTCCAGGCCCTGAGGCAGCAAAGCAGCCCCAAACCATGATACTCCCTCCGCCATGTTTTACAGTGGGGATGAGGTTTTGATGTTGGTGTGCTGTGCCTTTATTTTCTCCACACATAGTGTTGTGTGTTCTTCCCAAACAACTCAATCTTGGTTTCATCTGTCCACAGTATATTTTGCCAGTAGTGCTGTGGAACATCCAGGTGCTCTTTTGCAAACTTCAAACGTGCTGCAATATTCTTTTTGGACAGCAATGACTTCCTCCGTGGTGTCCTCCCATGTACTCCATTCTTGTTTAATGTTTTCCTTATTGTAGATGTGTCAACAAAAATGTTAGCATGTGCCAGAGATTTCTGTAGGTCTTTAGCTGACACTCTGGGATTCTTCTTTACCTCATGCAGCATTCTGCGCTGTGCTCTTGCAGTCATTTTTACAGGACGACCACGCCTAGGGAGAGTAGCAACAGTGCTAAACTGTCTCCATTTGTAGACAGTCTGTCTTACCGTGGACACATGAACATCAAGGCTTTTGGAGATACTTTTGTAACCCTTTCCAGCTTCATGCAAGTCAACAATTCTTGATTGTAGGTCTTCTGAGAGCTTTTTCTGTGAGGCATGGTTCACATCAGACAGTGCTTCTTGAAACCAGTAAACCCAAAACATGTGTGTGGTTTTTTAAGGGCAGGACAGCTGTCAGCAACACATCCAATATCATCACACTGATTGGAGTCAAGGTTGGCTCACTCCTGGCTCCAATTAGCTCTGGGAGAAGTCATTAAGCTAGGGCCTCACATACTTTTTCCTCCCTGCACTGTGAATGTTTACATGTTATGTGCAATTAAACCATGGCAACATCTAATGTTTGTGTAGTATTATGTTCAGCAGACCGTGTCCTTCTATTGTTGTGACTTAGATGACGTTCAGAGCACATTTTATGCCCAATTTATGCAAAACTCCACGTAATGCCAAGGGGTTCACATACTTTTTCTTGCAACTGTATGTTAGACCGCCTTTACGAACAGCGAAAGGCCATCACCGATTTCCTGATGTTACAAGCGGATAAAGGTACTCCCCTGTGTAACTTAGATGTCAGCCATTGGCAGCTCATGCGTGACACCTGCCACTTGCTCAGGCCCTTTGAGGAGGCCACGCTATTCGTGAGTCGGCAGGACTATGGGATGAACGACGTCATTCCTCTGTTGCACGTCCTGGAACAAATGCTGTTAACAATGGCTGGTCAGGGTGCGGTAGACGTGGCGCACAGATCTCAACGCCACATGACCCCTGTGGGGGCAGGACAGGAAGAAGAGGAGGAGGTAGAGGAGGACATTGGTGCTCAGGAATTATTGAGTGAAATGGGTGGTTTTTCCACTCAGCGGACAGGAGTGGAGGAGCAGGAGCATCTGGTAGAGGAGGAGGAGGAGACAGAGGACCCAGACGCACCGTGGCAGTATGCTGTGGAGATGGAGGCAGGGAGTCCCTCGCATTCCTTGGCACAAATGGCCCATAGCATGCTCGGTTGCTTGCGTAGCGACAGCCGAATAATAACCATCAGACAGAGGGATGACTTTTGGCTGTCCACCTTGTTGGACCCTCGCTACCGTTCAAAAATGGTGGCCTTTTTCACACCTGCTGAGAGGGAGGCCAAAATAAAGTACTATAAAAACCACCTATGTAGTCAGTTGGTCTCTGCCTTTCTGCGCCAACGTCCATCCTCAGACACTGTGGGCCCTGTGCGCTCGCGTTCCGCTGCCATGGCAGCAGGGGAGGGGTGGGGTGGTAGGAGCAGTGGCAGCTCCACCAGCAGCGGCTGCCTCAGTCTGCAGTCGATGATGAGTAGCTTTCTTCACCAGCGCAGTGAGGAAACTAGTAACCAGCCGCAGCAGCAGCAGCATCAGGTGGACCTGGAGCAGGACCTCAAACAACAGGCTTGGGCCTACTTGGACAGCACCCTGCCAACCGAGGTAGACAATCCCCTTGACTACTGGGCAACGAAACTTGACCTTTGGCCCCAACTAGCTGAATTTGCCCTTGAAAGGCTGTCATGCTCGGCCAGTAGCGTGGCATCGGAGCGCGTGTTTAGTGCGGCAGGAGGTATTGTAACTCCGCGGAGGACACGACTGTCCACCCAAAGTGTGGAGAGACTCACGTTTGTGAAAATGAATCAGGCGTGGATTAGTCTGGATTTCAAACCACCAGTTCCTGACACAGCTGACTAAATCCGCCATGAATCATGCCCCAAACATGTTATTAGGGACAAATAGGCCGCTGTCTTTACAACTTTATAATTCCATGCAGTATATAGCCCTATCGGCCACTTTCTGGCATCCAGTTGCTGTAGCCCCCATCACCACACTGTGCCACGGGCCCCTGTACCGCCTTCTCATACTGCTGCCAGATCCATCCTCTGCCATGTGCGTCTTTGTCGTCTGCTCACGCTGCTGGGTTCCAGTTTTAAACCTAGGCCTGTGTATGGCTTCCGAATACTGCTGCATCCACCGCCACCCTGCGCCATGTGTCTCTGTCGTCTGCTCACGCTGCTGACGGCTTCCGCTTTTTAACCGAGGCCTGTGTTTGGCTTCCGAATACTGCTGCATCCACCGCCACCCTGCGCCATGTGCCTCTGTTGTCTGCTCACGCTGCTGACGGCTTCCGCTTTTTAACCGAGGCCTGTGTTTGGCTTCCGAATACTGCTGCATCCACCGCCACCCTGCGCCATGTGTCTCTGTCGTCTGCTCACGCTGCTGACAGCTTCCGCTTTTTAACCGAGGCCTGTGTTTGGCTTCCGAATACTGCTGCCTCCACCGCCACCCTGCGCCATGTGTCACTTTCAGGTCTCCTTACACTGTTGGTGGGTTCCATTTTGTGATAGGGTGCTGTATGGCCTTCCATTGCTGCTGCCTCCACCGCCACCCTGCGCCATGTGCCTCTGTCGTCTGCTCACGCTGCTGATGGCTTCCGCTTTTTAACCGAGGCCTGTGTTTGGCTTCCGAATACTGCTGCATCCACCGCCACCCTGCGCCATGTGTCTCTGTCATCTGCTCACGCTGCTGACGGCTTCCGCTTTTTAACCGAGGCCTGTGTTTGGCTTCCGAATACTGCTGCATCCACCGCCACCCTGCGCCATGTGTCTCTGTCGTCTGCTCACGCTGCTGACGGCTTCCGCTTTTTAACCGAGGCCTGTGTTTGGCTTCCGAATACTGCTGCCTCCACCGCCACCCTGCGCCATGTGCCACTTTCAGGTCTCCTTACACTGTTGGTGGGTTCCATTTTGTGATAGGGTGCTGTATGGCCTTCCATTGCTGCTGCCTCCACCGCCACCCTGCGCCATGTGCCTCTGTCGTCTGCTCACGCTGCTGACGGCTTCCGCTTTTTAACCGAGGCCTGTGTTTGGCTTCCGAATACTGCTGCATCCACCGCCACCCTGCGCCATGTGTCTCTGTCGTCTGCTCACCCTGCTGACGGCTTCCGCTTTTTAACCGAGGCCTGTGTTTAGCTTCCGAATACTGCTGCATCCACCGCTACCCTGCGCCATGTGTCTCTGTCGTCTGCTCACGCTGCTGACGGCTTCCGCTTTTTAACCGAGGCCTGTGTTTGGCTTCCGAATACTGCTGCCTCCACCGCCACCCTGCGCCATGTGCCACTTTCAGGTCTCCTTACACTGTTGGTGGGTTCCATTTTGTGATAGGGTGCTGTATGGCCTTCCATTGCTGCTGCCTCCACCGCCACCCTGCGCCATGTGCCTCTGTCGTCTGCTCACGCTGCTGACGGCTTCCGCTTTTTAACCGAGGCCTGTGTTTGACTTCCGAATACTGCTGCATCCACCGCCACCCTGCGCCATGTGTCTCTGTCGTCTGCTCACGCTGCTGACAGCTTCCGCTTTTTAACCGAGGCCTGTGTTTGGCTTCCGAATACTGCTGCCTCCACCGTCACCCTGCGCCATGTGTCTCTGTCGTCTGCTCACGCTGCTGACAGCTTCCGCTTTTTAACCGAGGCCTGTGTTTGGCTTCCGAATACTGCTGCCTCCACCGCCACCCTGCGCCATGTGCCACTTTCAGGTCTCCTTACACTGTTGGTGGGTTCCATTTTGTGATAGGGTGCTGTATGGCCTTCCATTGCTGCTGCCTCCACCGCCACCCTGCGCCATGTGCCTCTGTCGTCTGCTCACGCTGCTGACGGCTTCCGCTTTTTAACTGAGGCCTGTGTTTGGCTTCCGAATACTGCTGCATCCACCGCCACCCTGCGCCATGTGTCTCTGTCGTCTGCTCACGCTGCTGACGGCTTCCGCTTTTTAACCGAGAACTGTGTTTGGCTTCCGAATACTGCTGCCTCCACCGCCACCCTGCGCCATGTGCCACTTTCAGGTCTCCTTACACTGTTGGTGGGTTCCATTTTGTGATAGGGTGCTGTATGACCTTCCATTGCTGCTGCCTCCACCGCCACCCTGCGCCATGTGCCTCTGTCGTCTGCTCACGCTGCTGACGGCTTCCGCTTTTTAACCGAGGCCTGTGTTTGGCTCCCGAATACTGCTGCATCCACCGCCACCCTGTGCCATGTGTCTCTGTCGTCTGCTCACGCTGCTGACGGCTTCCGCTTTTTAACCGAGGCCTGTGTTTGGCTTCCGAATACTGCTGCCTCCACCGCCACCCTGCGCCATGTGCCACTTTCAGGTCTCCTTACACTGTTGGTGGGTTCCATTTTGTGATAGGGTGCTGTATGGCCTTCCATTGCTGCTGCCTCCACCGCCACCCTGCGCCATGTGCCTCTGTCGTCTGCTCACGCTGCTGACGGCTTCCGCTTTTTAACCGAGGCCTGTGTTTGGCTTCCGAATACTGCTGCATCCACTGCCACCCTGCGCCATGTGTCTCTGTCGTCTGCTCACGCTGCTGACGGCTTCCGCTTTTTAACCGAGGCCTGTGTTTGGCTTCCGAATACTGCTGCATCCACCGCCACCCTGCGCCATGTGTCTCTGTCGTCTGCTCACGCTGCTGACGGCTTCCGCTTTTTAACCGTGGCCTGTGTTTGGCTTCTGAATACTGCTGCATCCACCGCCACCCTGCGCCATGTGTCTCTGTCGTCTGCTCACGCTGCTGACGGCTTCCGCTTTTTAACCTAGGCCTGTGTTTGGCTCCCGAATACTGCTGCATCCACCGCCACCCTGCGCCATGTGTCTCTGTCGTCTGCTCACGCTGCTGACGGCTTCCGCTTTTTAACCGAGGCCTGTGTTTGGCTTCCGAATACTGCTGCCTCCACCGCCACCCTGCGCCATGTGCCACTTTCAGGTCTCCTTACACTGTTGGTGGGTTCCATTTTGTGATAGGGTGCTGTATGGCCTTCCATTGCTGCTGCCTCCACCGCCACCCTGCGCCATGTGCCTCTGTCGTCTGCTCACGCTGCTGACGGCTTCCGCTTTTTAACCGAGGCCTGTGTTTGGCTTCCGAATACTGCTGCATCCACCGCCACCCTGCGCCATGTGTCTCTGTCGTCTGCTCACGCTGCTGACGGCTTCCGCTTTTTAACGTAGGCCTGTGTATGGCTTCCGAATACTGCTGCCTCCACCGCCACCCTGCGCCATGTGCCTCTGTCGTCTGCTCACGCTGCTGACGGCTTCCGCTTTTTAAACTAGTCCTGTGTATGTCTTCCGAATACTGCTGCCTCCACCGCCACCCTGCGCCATGTGCCACTTTCAGGTCTCCTTACACTGTTGGTGGGTTCCATTTTGTGATAGGGTGCTGTATGGCCTTCCATTGCTGCTGCCTCCACCGCCACCCTGCGCCATGTGCCTCTGTCGTCTGCTCACGCTGCTGACGGCTTCCGCTTTTTAACCGAGGCCTGTGTTTGGCTTCCGAATACTGCTGCATCCACCGCCACCCTGCGCCATGTGTCTCTGTCGTCTGCTCACGCTGCTGACAGCTTCCGCTTTTTAACCTAGGCCTGTGTATGGCCTTCAATTGAAGCTGCTTCTGCTCCGCCACTCTGCCATTGGACTCTTGATAGTCGTCTCCCCACGCTGCTGCTGGGGGGACTTTTTAACATAGGTCTCTGTATGGCCTTCAATTTTAGCTGCTTACGCTCCGCCACTCTGCCATGGGCCCCTGTACCGCCTCCTCATGCTGCTGCCAGGCTCGTAATCTGCCATGAGCCCCCGTACCGACTCCTCATGCTGCTGCCAGGTCCAGAGTGTGTCATGGGTCCCTGTACGGTTTCCCATTGCTGCTGTCTCCATCGCCACACTCTGCCATGTGCCACTTTCAGGTCTCCTCACATTGCTGGTGGGTTCCATTTTGTCATAGGGTGCTGTATGGCCTCCCATTGCTGCTGCCTCCACCGCCACACTGTGGCTCCTCACTCTGGTTTTGGCCCCGTGACTGCCCAAATGAGTGAAGTGTGCGGTGATTCTAAGATCGACGGCACTCATCTGCATGTCATACTGACTGACAGTATTATTTCTCTTCCCCAGCAGACTCCAAGGGCATTTAAATTAAAGGTACAGTGTTCTGCACTAATATAAAGGCTCTCTGAAGCCTAGAAACACCCTTTTTATAAGTTAAATTCGCAGCGAATATATTCTCCTCGAATCGAATTTATTCCGCGAATTCGGCGAATCAGCCGAATCAAATTTTTTAATAATTCGCTCATCTCTAATGACAATGGTCACCAGGACAATTAAAGAGGTTAACAGACAGAAAAAAAAGCCTGAAAGGGGGTTCTAACCCTTTTCCACTTATCCAAAACTAAGAAAAATGTTTTGCCTAGCAATAAACTTTAAAGCAATCATGACATATGCACACAAGTTAATGAAACATATTTCTTTCCAGGAGGCAATGTAAGCAGCCTGTATTTACTTTCCTAGTGCTCTTTCACATGAACCCTTCACACCCTCTCTGACTCCCATGATACTACATGTGATGTTTGAGTAGAGATGAGGTTTAAATTTGCTGTTATCATGGGCTCATAGCATATTTCCAGGTTTCGCTGTGTTCAAGAACTTTGCATGTTCACCACCAGAAATAAAGAACAGCTCATAATGCCTAGTCTGCACCCCTGGTCAGCTGAGTCACATAAGGCAATAACGTGGAGAAATCGATAGCTTAGCTCAGTCACTATAAAAGGATGGCCTCAGGAGGTGCCATTTGTCAGTGTGTGTTGTTTTTAACCACTTGAATGTAAACAAAGGATCCTATGGATTTTAAGGGGAACTCCATGCCAAAATTTAAAGGGGTCCCCCCCAAAATCCATACTAGACCCTTATCCAAGCATGCAGCACAGCAGGTCATGAAAGGGTGGGAGGAACAAATGAGGAACCCCCTCATCCTGGACCATACCACGCCAAATGCCCTCAACATAGGGGGGTGCTTTGGGGTAGGGGGGCTCTCCCCCAAAGAACCTTGTCCCCATGTTGATGGGGACAAAGGCCAACCCTGGGTAGTAGTTTTGGGGGTCTGTGGGGGGGCTTATCGGAATCTGGAATCCCCCTTTAACAAGAAGGGCTGCACCTAATGAAGGCTTCCGCATCTGACAGCTCTGCCGCCTGACAGTTCTTAAATAACTAAGGGCTGGGGCCACCCTATGACATCACAGGGTGACCCCCACCTCCTTTTGATGTCTTAGACTGAGACATGCTGGGCTTGAGGTTGGATCTACTTCAGGGGGGACATTTATTTTTTGGTGGTTTGTTTAGGTTTTTCTAATAAAGGACTTGTCAGAAACTGTTGTGTTTTTACTCACTTTTTTTTCTTTGGGTCTTGAGGACAAATTTTATTTTCATTTAGTTTTAAACCTTTTCTTTAACTAACACAGAGTCCAATACTAAATACATACAGTATGTAGTTTTCAAAGCCCTAATGAAGAAGGCTAAGAGTTTGAGAAATATATTTGTCCAACGGGGATATAAAAAGGCTAATGCCTACCAGAGGGCAAGGGACAGTGATAGAGATACCTTAATCTTCTGACAGGCAGGTCACGGTGCCCAATACAAGACTAAGTCTACAATTTTGTGAGTTGGTACCAAAAGTTAGGGATATTTAAGCCACCCACTGGCACCCCCAAACTGATGATGATGAAGTTAGAAACCTGGTGTTTAATTGCCCACAATTCATCTATAGAAGGGCCTACTCACTAGGCAATTTTCTTATTCACAGCAATGTTTCTTAGCATCCCACTCCTCATGGTAATTACAGAGGCATGAGGAGATGTGGAGACTGTTATTATTGTATGTATATGATTGAGGGTGATTCCCTTACTCTATCTAATGGCAAAACTGTGAAATGTAGAGGATATGCCATTTGCAATACATCGGGTGTTATCTATGTTCTAATGTGTGTATGTGGGGCATACTACATAGAGAAAATTATTCAAATGGTCCAGAGGAGAAGTCAGGATCTTACATATTACATTTTTACCTATCATTTAAAGGCACTTATAGCAAGCCTTTTTTGCCTTAACCACTTGCCATCCTGAGGATTTACCCCCCTTAATGACCAGAAAAACTATATTTTTTACTTTCGGCTATAAAAAATATATAGTAAACTCAAAGTTAGTCATACATTTAGGCCAAAATGTATTCTGCTACATGTTTTTGGTAAAAAAAATCCCAATAAGTGTATATTGATTGCTTTGTGTGAAGGTTATAGCATTTAAAAACTATGGTATAGGGCGCATGCGCGACCAGGGACGATGGCGGCTGTGTAATCCCTGAGCTCCGCTCATCCCCGGCCAGCACGGACTCACCCGCCACGCGCCACTGCCTTCCTTCAGCTCCGGGTGAGTCATACACCCTCTGCACCCGGCACGGCACCAGAACGAGTCCTCTATGGGGAAGATAGGGTGCTGGAAGCCCCCCTCCCCGCAGCCACAGGCTCCGCGGCCGTCACCGCTCCGGCGGTTCTTATCTAGGCCGCAATCCCTGGCCTCTGGCATGTCCAGGAACCCAGGGAGTGATCCCGGACCCCCGGTGGTCACGGAGGGTACTGCACCCTCAAGCATTACAGCTCCTCTGCCTGCCTCTGCCCTGCTCCAGCCCCAGATGGAGGATCATGATCCCCAGATTATAACTGGGGGGGGCAATAGTTCACCCTGCCTCAGGGAATCAACACCCCTCCACCCAGATTTCCCAGCAGGCCGTCACATCATCATCTTTCACAATTTCAGCGCTAGATGATAAATTGCAAATATTCTTACGCAATATCACCGCATCCATTTCCACTGAAATTGGAAAACTGGCGTTGGATCTCAGAGGGAAAATAGCGCAGATTGGTGACCGTACGGATAAATTGGAAAATTAGTTTGATGATTTGGTGCAATACGTTCATGTTCTGGAAGAGGACAACGCGTATTTGAAACATTCCATGTCCCAAATGCAGCTCCAACAAGAGGATTTGGAAAACGGAACGGCGCCAAAATATCCGTATACGCGGTATGTCCGAATCTATTGATGATGCACAACTACACCGTCACCTATTATCCTTTTTCACCGCAACTGCTCCCTTGGTTCCAGAAGCTGATTGGCGTATGGACAGGGCTCATCGCTCCTTGGGCCCAAAACCTGTTGAAGGCACCAGACCTCGCAACGTCATTGTTCGCTTCCATTTTTTTCAAAGCAAGGAAGCCTTATTATCAGCAGTTCGCCACAAGCCATCTCTGGAATTTAAAGGTGACAGACTCTAACTCTTCTGCGATCTGCCCCCGATTACCCTGGCCAAGCGGCGAGCTCTGAAGCCGATCACCTCACACCTTCAGCAACACTGTGTCCTTTATCGGTGGGGGTTCCCCTTCAGGCTGATCGTAACTAGGGACAATTCTCAAGTTGTGCTCCGTGATCTTCATGAGGCGGATTCTTTTTTTAAGCGCCTGGGACTTCCACCTTTGTCAGATGACGTGACCCCTCTGCCACCCACTCCAGCCCATCCATCTGCCACCCCCAACAAGATCTGGACTCCACTCCGCAGAGGCCGGAGGAGGCTCTCACGTACCCCACAACGTCCACGACATCCTCGGACAACTGATCTACCTGTCTGATGACTCCCTGGGGTGCTTTTCCGATGTGAATTTGGTGCCGATCCTTCCAGCCTGGTTTATACATGTTTTTTTCCACAGGTTTTTCATTTCTGGCCGGCCGAACCATTGTTGGGTGTTTTTTTTTTTTTCACTTTTGTTTTTTCTGGCCGGGTTTGGCGATCTTCCTGATGTCTTGGTTGTCGTGTTGCTCCCGATTTTGTCTAGCCATAGGCCTAGACGACTTGGGCCAAATTGTTGCTCCCAAGTTTATATCCTTGCGGATACTTATGTCAACTACTGTGTTTGTTCTTTCTTGTGTTAGTTTAATGTTTTTTGTTCTCCATTCTTTTACATCGATGGTATATTATTCATTTCTCATGCTAATACATGTGCTTATTTTATTATTATTTTATAATGGCTTTGAGGTTTTTGTCATATAACGTCAAGGGTCTCAATTCCATTCAAAAACATTGGATGGCTTTGCGGGAATTTCGATCCTCAGGAGCAGACATTATTTTTGTCCAGGAGACCCATTTCAAATCAACTGGCTCCTTCCGTTTTGCCTCGAGACTTTTTTCCCAAGCCTATTCGGCCTTTGATCCTTCCGGAAAGGCTGGGGTGGCAATTTTGATTAGGTCACACTGCTCCCTTCGGGTTGTTTCCTCCAGGGTTGACCAACAGGGTCGCTTTATTATTTTGGAATGTATGCTTGGTGACACTCCCCTTGTTTTGTTGAATCTATACGCCCCAAATTCGGGTCAATTGCAATTTCTTTCACAAACACTCGCCAACTTAGATTCCTTTCCCATTTCGCATGTGATTGTTGGGGGCGATTTTAATTTGTTTTTTTCCCCCCATAAAGACAGGAAAGTTCTTTTCGAGTCCACACCCTCGAAGCGGCAGTGCTCCTCTTCAAAATCTTTCCGTAGACTGATAAGGGAGCATCGTCTCTTCGACGCCTGGCGGATTAAACACCCCCTCCATAAACAATTTACTTTCTACTCCACCCCTCATCGTAGTTTTTCCCACCTAGATCATTTTTTTATCTCTGCCCCACTTCTTCCACTCCTGGTCGCCTCTGAAATCAACCCCATTACCTGGTCTGACCATGCCTCTCTGACTTTAAACCTTTTTTTCCCTCCTATTATACCCAAACTATGTCATTGGCGTCTTAATGAGACCTTTCTTTCCACAGAACATCTTAGGGATGAACTGTCACGGGGACTTGATACCTATTTCACCCACAATGTTGGCTCCGTAGCTTCTTCCTCAACCCTATGGGAGGCTCATAAGGCGGTATTTCGAGGACTCTGTATTTCTATGGGTTCTCGTTTAAAAAAATCCTCAGCGAGTGCTAGGGCTTCTCTCATCCATCAACTATCTTTGGCAGAACGACGGTTGTTGGCCAAGCCGTCCATTTCTGGGCTCCGGAAGGTAACATCTCTACGTGACCGAATTAAAACTCTTGACTCTAGTAAGTCTGCGCGATCCTTCCTATGGGTTAAGCAAAAATTTTACGAATTTTCCAACAAACCTCATCGTATGTTAGTCAATCGACTCAAAGCTCAGTCTCCTTCCACGATGCCTGATCTTTTAATCCAACCGAATGGAAGCCCTACCTATGATCCTCAGGTCATGGCATCCCTTTTTGGCTCATACTATAAGAATCTTTATAACTGTTTGACCCCAGACCTTCACCCGCCCCTCACACAGTTATCTTTTGATAATTTTTTTGACCCCCTGTCACTTCCGAGTCTTTCACCCTCAGACATTGCCACCCTTAACGCTGATATTACGCCAGAGGAATTGTTTGACACAATTAAACATCTTCCCTCTCGTAAAGCCCCAGGACCAGACGGATTGCCCTACTCCTACTATAAATCTTTTATTGGTATCCTGGCTCCTCATCTCCTCTCCTTTTATCGAGATCTTTTCAAGGGGGTCACACCCCAGACTGAATTCTCCCGAGCATATATCTCGGTTATCCCCAAACCCGATAAAGATCACTCTATAGTAGACAACTACCGCCCCATTGCCCTACTTAATTCCGATTACAAGATTTTCACTAAAATCTTGGCCAACCGACTGTTTGGAATTATTTCCACACTCATACATAGGGACCAAGTGGGCTTTGTACCTGCCAGACACGCTGCAGATAACACCAGGCGATCCATTGATCTGGTAGACTTGGTCAACCGATCCTCCACTCCTGCTATATTATTAAGTTTAGATGCTCAAAAAGCTTTTGACCGTTTAAGTTGGCCTTACATGTTCATGGTCTTGGAAAGATTTGGTTTCAGGGGTCCATTTGTAGCAGCCTTGAAGGCCCTTTATTCTTCCCCCTTTTCGCAGGTCAGATTAGCCTCTTTTTTTTCACTCCCCTTTCAGATGTCAAATGGTACACGTCAGGGTTGCCCACTCTCTCCTTTACTGTTCATTCTTTGTCTGGAACCATTAGCCATCGCCATCAGGTCGAATCCGGATATTCGCGGGATACGATCCCATAACCATGAATACAAATTATCGCTGTTTGCTGATGACATCCTCCTCACGCTTGCGAGTCCCCATACCTCCCTACCGATTTTGCATAAGACCTTGAAACAATTTGGGGCCATATCTGGCTACAAAGTTAACACGTCTAAAACTGAGGCACTCCCGATACATGTCCCTTCTGGCGTTTTATCCTCGCTTCAGGAAGCCTTTCCCTACCGGTGGTGCACCCACTCTTTAAAATATTTAGGTACTAATCTGACTTCCTCTTACCAATCCATATACGAGGCCAATTTCCCCCCATTATTTATAGCAATTTCTCGTTCTCTGAAACACTGGGATGCCCTGCCCATTTCTTTTCTCGGACGCATTAACGTACTAAAAATGACCGTGTTACCCAAACTGTTATACCTGTTTGCGACTCTCCCCGTTCCCGTTCCTATGTCCAAACTTCACTCCCTCCATAAATATTTCCTGCATTTTATTTGGCACAACAAGCGGCACAGGATTGCACATTCTGTTTTGCTTTCTCCGCGTTCTAGGGGGGGCTTGAGGGCACCGGATATAATAACATACTACTATGCAACTCATCTTCGTTTTCTCATGTCATGGTCTACTCACTATCCTCCCAACATGTGGGCTGAGATCGAATCTTTACAATTGTCTCCGGCTCATGCTCCCTCCTTTGGTCGACCTCAGCAGTGTATGTCTCTTCTTTTCGCCACCTACTCCTTGGTCCCATGCACTTTTCTCTGGCTGTTTGGCAGAAATGTAAGGCTAAATTTACACTGGCCTCTGATTGCTCCCCACTGACAAATATCCTCCATAACCCTAATCTTCCAGATAATATGGCCATGTCCCGGATGTCTCTTTGGGTAGTAGCTAACCTTTTTCAATTGCGTCACTTGGTACACCCGGTGACTCGTAAGTTACACTCATTCCCAGATCTCCAGAAAAAAGCTCTTCTACCTTCTCAACACCTATATATTTACCTTCAAATACGCCACTTCTTTTCCACCTTATCACCCTCATTAACCCTGGGGAAGCCTACTTCCTTTGAACGTTTATGTATGCAGGGTCCCCACCAAAGGGGTATTATTTCTAACACATATAAACTACTTCTAGATGCCCCCTCCTTATCCAATGACACTCACCTTTACATGCGTAGGTGGTCTCAATTCGTACAATGTGATATTGATCTATTAACGTGGAAGAAAATTTGGGAAAATGCATCTAGATCTTCTGTTTGTGTGGTTTTTAAGGAAAATATATACAAGCTCATGATGTTATGGTACAAAACACCTGTTCTTCATGCTTATAATCCGAATGCTTCTCCTGCCTGCTGGCGCTGTGGTGGAGACCAGGGTTCTCTCTATCATATCTTTTGGACATGCAGCTCCATTACTCCTTTCTGGAAAGATGTTCTCTCCCTGTTACAATCACTAATGCGTACCTCTCTCCCACTTGATCCACTACATTTTTTGCTAGGTCTACCATTTCCGGGTTTACCTAAACCCTCCGGAAAACTTGCTGTACATGTTCTGACCGCGGCTAGGAGAAGCATTCCTATGTGTTGGTTGTCACTCTCTTGTTATATCTTGCCTTGACTATTGTAACTCCCTGCTCTTTGGCCTACCTCATCGCAGGCTATCCCTTCTTCAGTCTACCATGAATGCTGCTGCCAGACTCATCCACCTTACTAACTATTCTCTATCAGCCACCCCTCTCTGCCAATCCCTCCACTGGCTTCCCATTGCCCAACAGTTAAAATTAAAAACATTAACAATAACATATAAAGCCATGTATAACTCTGCCCCAAATTACTTCAGCAATCTTGTCTCCAAATATCACTCAAACCGTACTCTCCGCTCCTCACAAGACCTCTTGCTCTCTAGCTCCCTTGTCTCCTCCTCCCATGCTCGACTCCAGGACTTCTCCAGAGCTTTCCCCATCCTCTGGAACTCTACCCCAATTTATCAGACTATCGCCTACTCTGCTCACTTTTAGGCGATCTCTGAAAACCTATCTCTTCAGGGAAGCCTATCCTGCCATCAGCTAATAATGGAATCTTCTACTCTTACTACCAGTCCATCCCCCACAGTTACTACCTTTTGTACCACTAGCCCCTCCCTCCTAGATTGTAAGCTCCAAGGAGCACATTCCTCCTATCCCTCTTGTATTGAACTGTATTGTTGCTGTATTGTCTCCCTTTATATTGTAAAGCGCTGAGCAAACTGTTGGCGCTATATAAATCCTGTATTATAATAATAACTGTGTGATTTTTATTTTTGGCACTATAAACAAAAAAAGCTTTAGAAAAAAAATGTGAAAAAACAATATTTTCTCCTTTCTGTCATTAAAAATATCCAAAAAACTCAAATTTCCTTATAAATTTAGGCCAAAATGTATTCTGCTACATGTTTTTGGTTAAAAAATCCCAATAAGTGTATGTTGATTGCTTTGTGTGAAAGTTATAGCATCTACAAACTATGTTATAGATAATGGAATTTACATAGCTTTTACATTTCTTGAGGTGTTAAAATACCAGGACAGTACAAACTTTTTTACACAAAATTGTCACTACACCGCCACCACTGTTACCAACCCGGCCTGCCCGACGCTGCTCTTGTTACCTCCTCACATCAGACTCTCACCTGCTACACACCTCCAACGGTGCTTCTACCACAGCTGGGTGAACCCAGGGGCCGCATCCTGGTCTTGGCCTGCTCCAAGTCCATCCCCACCATCAGGGGCCCTGGTGAACAAGCAGGTTGGAGCTTAGATTCCGCGCCTTGGGGGAGTCCGGTCTGTGGAGGGCTAGAGGCTACCGTGGTAGGATCCCTGACAATGGGAATAGGAAGAGGAAGCATCTCAAACAGATACAAAAGTTTTGGCAATATGGTAATTTTTAGTACATTGATCCATCCAAGGAAAGAGATGGGAAAGTTGTCCCAGGATTTTAAGGATTGAGAAATTGCATGAAACAGAGGGGAGAAGTTAGCAGCATAGAGAGAGTGATATAAGAAGTAAGGTTGGTACCTAGATATTTCAAGGAATAAGGACACCACCAGTATGGGTAATTAACTGGAGGGAAGATAAAATCGTAGATGGTATATGGAGTGGTAGTGCTTTAGTTTTAGAACCTTATATCCCGATAGGGCCCCGAAGAGAGATGTAAGATACGATGCAAAACAGGTAAGGTAGTGTGGGGCTCCGTCAGCGTCAACAAGATATCATTAGCGAACAGGGACAGTTTATAGTCACTGTTATGGGTACGTATCCCTTGGATATCTGAGTCTGATCTAATGGCCAGGGGTTCTAAACAGTGAATAAACAACAAAGGGGAAAGCAGACATCCCTGGTGTGTACCATTTGACATCCAGAAGGAAGGTGATTAAAAACTACGCCAATTTGACCTGGGAGGTGGGGGTGGAGTAAAGAACTTTCAAAGCTGCTATAAATGGACCTCTAAACCCAAATCTCTTCAGGACCAGAAAAATATAAGGCCAGCTAAGTCAGTCAAACGCCTTTTGGGCATCCAAGCTCAACAAGAGAGTAGGAGTTGATGACTTGTTAACAAGATTGATCAAGTCAATAGTCCTCCTAAGGTTATTCGCGGCATGTCTAGCCAGCAAGAACCCCAACTGGTCTCTGTGTATAAGCTTGGAAATACACTTGGCCTATCTGTTGGCTAGTATTTTTGTAAAGATCTTGTAATCAGAGTTTAATAAGGCTATAGGACGATAATTATCTGGAAGGGAATGGTCTTTATCTGGTTTGAGGATCATCGAGATGTATGCGCGAGTAAAATCATCATGTGGATGCGACCCCTTCAGGAGATCCTGAAACAGAGACAAAAGGTGGGGAGCCAGGATGTCATTAAAGATCTTGTAATAACAGTAAGGAAGACCTTTTGGTCCTGGAGATTTGTGTCTATGGAGATGTTTGACAGCATCCAATAATTCTTCAGTAGAAATGTCCGCATTTAGAGCTGTTACATCAGCAGGAGACAAACTTGGTAGTTGTAAGGAGTCAAAAAAAGCATCAAAGGCAGTCATCTGAAGGGGAGGGTGGGTATCACGGGCTAGGCAATTATAGAGCTTCTCACAGTATTCCCCAGGTTGATAATTTTAATTTCCATAAAACGATGGGGCATCCTCACATTCCTAACATATTACCCAGTCCATATCAGTATAGATATCCAGCAAGACATGTTTCCCCATTGAGATCTGATGTGTTTTCAAAGTGTTCCTTTCATTTTTTTGAGCAGTGTATTTTATCTATGCATGTGTCGAGGGGCTTGCTGAATCTTTTATATGTACATAATTATTTCAGGGATATGTATTGAGGTCGAGACTTCTGTTTTTTATTTTTCTTTCTATTTCTAAAAAAATAGGTTTGCTGACAGTTCTGAGTTTCAAGTAAAAGGAATTTACTAGCAAGAAAATGAGTGCCAGAGACTTGTCCTGTATAAGTTTGATACCAGCAATCCAAACCTCACACAGGAATCATTGGTCTGGTGGTAGATCTGGAGGGGGGGGGGTTGGAATCAGAGATGATAAGTAGAGGTTGCTTAGTGTGCCTCTTAAAAATTAAATTTGTTACTTATACTGTTGCCTATGAGCGGAGTATGGGTTTTCTCAGTGGTGTATCTTGGTTTTGTGCTGCCCTAGGTAAGACTAAAATTGGGCACCCCCCCGCGTCTAAATTTGTCCCACCCTTTCACCTGCAAACTCCACCCCTTCCTCTTTAGGCTCCACCTCTTCCTATTAGAGCTCTGCCCACTGACAACGATGGGCCGCTATTCCTCCCACTGACACCAATGATGGGGCACGATTCCTCACACTGACACCAATGATGGTGCCCCATCATTAGTGTCAGTGGGAGGAATAATGCCCCATCATTGGTGTCAGTGGGAAGAATCGTGCCCCATCATTGGTGTCAGTGGGAGGAATCGTGTCCCATCATTGGTGTCAGTGGGAGGAATAGTGTCCCATCATTGGTGTCAGTGGGAGGAATAGTGCCCCATCATTGGTGTCAGTGGGAAGAATCTTGCCCCATCATTGGTGTCAGTGGGAGGAATAGTGTCCCATCATTGGTGTCAGTGGGAGGAATAGTCCCCCATCATTGGTGTCAGTGGGAGGAATCGTGCCCCATCATTGGTGTCAGTGGGAAGAATCGTGCCCCATCATTGGTGTCAGTGGGAGGAATAGTGTCCCATCATTGGTGTCAGTGGGAGGAATAGTGCCCCATCATTGGTATCAGTGGGAGGAATAGTGCCCCATCATTGATGTCAGTGGGAAGAATCGTGCCCCATCATTGGTGTCAGTGGGAGGAATAGTGTCCCATCATTGATGTCAGTGGGAGGAATAGTGTCCCATCATTGGTATCAGTGGGAGGAATAGTGTCCCATCATTGGTGTCAGTGGGAGGAATAGTGCCCCATCATTGGTATCAGTGGGAAGAATCTTGCCCCATCATTGGTGTCAGTGGGAGGAATAGTGTCCCATCATTGGTGTCAGTGGGAGGAATAGTGCCCCATCATTGGTGTCAGTGGGAGGAATCGTGCCCCATCATTGGTGTCAGTGGGAAGAATCGTGCCCCATCATTGGTGTCAGTGGGAGGAATAGTGTCCCATCATTGGTGTCAGTGGGAGGAATAGTGCCCCATCATTGGTATCAGTGGGAGGAATAGTGCCCCATCATTGATGTCAGTGGGAAGAATTGTGCCCCATCATTGGTGTCAGTGGGAGGAATAGTGTCCCATCATTGGTATCAGTGGGACGAATAGTGCCCCATCGTTGGTGTCAGTGGGGGGAGGAATAGTGCCCCATTGTTGGTGTCAGTGGGGGGAGGAATAGTGCCCCATCATTGGTGTCAGTGGGGGGGGGAATAGTGCCCCATCATTGGTGTCAGTGGGGGGGGGAATAGTGCCCCATCATTGGTGTCAGTGGGAGGAATAATGCGCCATCATTAGTATAAGTGACACCAATGATGGGGCACTATTCCTCCCAATGACACTTAACTTGCTGACCCCTGTTCCAGCCTAGGTGCTTCTGCAGCCAGCATACCTGGTTGCAGCAGCACTATCAGCACGGCACACTTACCGGGCGGTCAGCTGTCCTGCTTCATTCACTCCGGGCGCTCCCTCACTCGATGTTCGCGGGGGCCACTCGGCTCCGCCTCCTCGCAGGTGATTGGCTGCCTGTGTGCCTTTCCTGAGCTACAGTTCTGGCGCCCAATCACCGGTGAGGAGGCGGAGCCGAGCGGCCGCACGAACATCGAGTGAGGGAGCGGCCGGAGAGAATGAAGGAGCAGCGCTTCCTGGACTGGATCATCGTGGGACTGGGACCGGAGCCAGGTAAGACACAGCAGCCCCTTGCCCGCCCCTGTACTTAGTGTCCCTTCCATTGGAAGGGGGGGCGGCACCGCGCCGCCCCCGTAAAAAAGTGCCGCCCTAGGCAAACGCCTTGTTTGCCTTGCAGCAAATACGCCCCTGGGTTTTCTTTAAAAAGTTCCCATACAATTGTTTTCAGTAACCAGAAAATATCCAAATAAGCTTTTTTTATTCAGCCACTTGCCCTCTGGAAGATTTACCCCCCTTCCTGACCTGGACATTTTTTGCTATTCATTGTGCTATTTCAACTGGTAATTGCGTGGCCATGCACCACTGTACCCAAATGAAATTTATGTCCTTTTGTTTACATAAATAGAGCTTTCTTTTGGTGGTATTTGATCGCCACTGGGTTTTTTATTTTTTATGATATAAATGAAAAAGAAATGATATATTCTACTTTCGGTGAAAACAAATATCCAATAAACTCAAAGTTAGTCATAAATTTAGGCCAAAATGTATTCTGCTACATGTCTTTAGTAAAAATAAATCCCAATATGTGTATATTAATTGGTTTGTATGAAAGTTATAGCGTCTACAAACTATGGTATATATACTGGAATTTAACCAGCTTTTACTTTCTGACTGCCTATCACATTTCTTGAGGTGCTAAAATGCCAGGGCAGTACAAAAACCCCCCAAATGAACCCTTTTTGGAAAGTAGACACCCCTAGGAATTTTCTGAGAGGCATGTTGAGTCCATGAAAAATTTAATTTTTTTGTCACAAATTTTTGGAAAATGACAATTCTTTCCCTTACAAAGTTGTCACAAAATTATATATTGCTCACGTATGCCACGGCTATATGTGGAAGAACACCCTGCTAATTCTCCTGAGTATAGGGATACCACATATGTGAAACTTTTTGGTAGCCTATCCACATATAGGCCCCCAAAATCCAATGGTTACTTATAGGCTTTTCCTCATATCACTTCCTCACTATCTATCACAGTTTCAGAGGCCCAACAATGCCAGGATAGTACAAACACCCCCCCCCCCCCACACACACACACAAATTACCCCTTTTTGTAAAGTAGAAAACCCAAGGAATTTGATAAGAGGCATGGTAAGTATTTTTCAGATATCATTTTTGTCACAGGGTTTTGAAAAGAAAAAAGAAAAGAACAAATGCTTTTTTGTTTTCTTTCTTCATTTTCCAAAAACTTGTGGCAAGAAATGAGATTTGAAAAATACTCACCATGTCCCTCAGCAAATACCTTGGAATGTCTACTTTCCAAGAAAGGATCATGGGGGGGGGGGGGCTTCTACTATCCTGGCATTTCAGGGACAACATATGAAGCTTCTGCCACACATCACCCACTCTTCTAACCACTTGAAAATCAAGCCTTTTCTGACACTTTTTGTTTACATGAAAACACATTTTTTTGCTGGAAAAATATTTTGAACCCCCAAACATTCTTTATTTTTTTTAAATGCAATGGCCCTAGTGAATAAAATGATGGGTGTTGCATTTTTTTATGTCACACAGTATTTGAGCGCTAATGTTTTGGAAAAAATACACTTTTTTGAATCCTAAAGAAAAAAAACACAATATATTGTCCCATTGTTTGATAAATTATAAAATATGATGTTACGCCAAGTAAACAGATACCAAACATGATATGCTTAAAAGTTGCGCATGCCCGTGCAACGGCGACAAACTACGTCAATTTTTGATATCAAAAGGCGATGCTTTAAAAGACTTTTCAGGTCACCACTTTATATTTACACTGGAGGTCAAGTACTAGAATTACTGCCCTCGATCTGACATTCACGGTGATACCTCACATGCATTGTACAATCATTGTTTACATACCGACACAGGACCGACGCTTTCATTCGCCTTTGCGCATGAGCATGGGGGGGAGGGTTAACTTTTTTTTTTTACACTGTCCCCCTTTTTTTTTCTGGATCACTTATTTTGTTATCACAGAGAATGTAAATATCCCCTGTGATAGCAATAGGCGATGACAGGTACTCTTTTCTGAGAAATGTGGGGTCAATAAGACTCTAGATCTCTCCTTTCCCCCTTAAAGCATCAGATGCTTTCCCAATTTAAAAATGCTGCTGTTAATATCCAACAAAACAGAAATGATTATATGCTCGTAGCTTCTGGATTCTTAGACCATAGAAATGATTGAAGCCATTCTGGACACTGATCAGCTCTATAGTCAGCCAGAGGAACTTCTGGCTGCATTCTCGGATTCCCTTGTGGGATGGGAGAGCTCAAGAAAATCGTGGAAAGTGGGGCGGGGGGGTGCATTCCTTCCTGCTGCTTGTAAAATGATCCAGCAGCTAATTAGCTGCTAAGATTGCTTAAACATGAAAGCCAACCACTAGCTGAAAAAAACTAAAATGATGCCTGTAGCTGCAGGCATCATCCCAGTATAACCACTCAAAGTCCAGCAATGAACCAGTATGTTGCTGGCCTTTGTTGGGCATATACTGTATGTAACTGTAGAGAACATAGTCATATGATGAATCAGATCTGTGGACCAATGTGACCGCAATTAATTATTTTTTGTAATGCCCATGTTTAAGGTTAGGCCCAAAAAAGTTTTAAATTCAGAAATCGTGATAGGCTTCCATGCAAATTTTCAGGCAAGAGCTGAATTTGGGTTTGCAGCCATGTATTGGCGTGCATATAAATTACTTTGGCCCAGGGGCGGACTGACCATTTGGAAACTTGGGCACTGCCCGAGGGCCCAGGGTCAGTAGGAGATGCCCCTGTTACCTTTTTCATAGGCTTTTTTGAGTTTGGGCAAGGACACAGGGGCCCCATGATCCCCTATTGCCCAGGGCGCCCCATGAGTTGTCAGTCCGCCCTTGCTTTGGCCAACAAACAATTGATACAAATCTTCAGTGAAAAACAGCAGAGGGGCTAAATGCTAGTGCTGGCAGCAAACGGGGCTGATCCTGCTAATACTGCATTTTTGGGGACACTATACTAAGGAGCCACTAGTATAGTTCTGTTCGTATATTGATCTTTACAAACAGTATACTAATAATGGAGGTGATCAGCGACCTATAGCATGAGTGCGATAGTGTGCAAGCAATCCAATGCTAGCTGACCCTGGCTGGGAGGGGAGCTTACAGACCTGACGTTATTTGATATCGCTAGTGGCAGTAATATAATGATCAGTGAAAAATGATATACTGTATACTGACACTGTACTAATGGCACTGGCTGGGTAACGGGGTAATCAAAGGGTTAATCGGAGCGATCAAAGGGTTAATTGTGCTAATCTAACATGTGCTTGTAAAATGTAGTGCTTTTACTCACAGTACAGCGTTCTCTCTTCTTTCCCTGGACCGACAGGGGGGCAGCAGGGGGTCACACCCCAAAATAGAAAGCAACGTAAGATTACGTCGCTTTGCCAGAGCTGCTGCTTACCTGAACAATGTGGGCAGGTGGTCAGCAAGTAGTTAAAAAAACCCTATTTTATTTTTTTTTTTTTTAATTCTGAAGGTTTTGTGCCAAAATTGACTGAAATTTGGAATTGTTAATATGTCCCTCCACCTTGAATAAAACCCCAGATTCAGGTAAAGAAACATCACCCCAAAGGA
Organism: Staurois parvus; assembly: GCF_062004578.1. Classification (NCBI taxonomy): domain Eukaryota; kingdom Metazoa; phylum Chordata; class Amphibia; order Anura; family Ranidae; genus Staurois; species Staurois parvus. The sequence goes on along the minus strand of NW_028318492.1, from coordinate 7,057,702 downwards.
TAATGCTGCTACCACCATACTTCACTATGGGTATGGTGTTTTTTTTGGTGATGCACAGTGTTGGTTTTGTGCCAAGCATACTTTTTGGACTTATTGCCAAAAAGTTCAATCTTATTCTCATCAGACCATAACACATTTTCCCACATGCTTTTGGCAGACATTTTAGGTTTTTCGTTACAAGTTCAAGATCAAGTTTTTCTCTTTCATCCACATCCAGGGAGATTAGCTACAATGCTATGGGCTGTAAACATCTTGACAATGCACACAGTGGACACAGGAACAGTAAGATCTGTTAATTGATACAGCTGAGTTTAATTACAAATTACAGGAGCATCACAAACTTGGAATGCAATTATTTCTTACAATTTTGAGAAGGTGCCAATAATTTTGTGCAGTCGATTTTTGGAGTTTTGCATGGAATGTGTCAGATTTGGCGTTTTTGTTTCTCCATTTTTTTGTGTCATATGAATACAAACAAGAAGAAATAAACATGAGAATGCCTAAACATTTGTAATTGCAACAATTTTCTGGGCAAAGTGGTCCATCTTCTGACAGAAATGCAAGGATGCCAATATATTTGGCCGTGACTGTATGTGGTTGAATTTGCACTAAAGACATTGGACATTTTTAATGTTTTGCTGGTGCATTTTAACTGCACTTCGGCAATTAGATTTTACTTTTTTTTTTGCATTAGAATATATTCCCCAAGGCAGTGCCTGCCCACCATGCTATATTTTGACACCTCCTTGCCTATAAGCCCAGAAAATGGACATTTTTCATTTGACAGATTTGGCTCCCATTGATTTCAGTGGGGTTTGGGTTTGGCATCTGAATTTTCTTGAAATTCTCTAAACCCTGCTCGAACTGAACCCAGGGCAGTTTGGTTCATCACTATTCAGGATAAATTACATGCTTGTTTCACTTCGACTGCTCCCAATGCCACATTAGGTAAGTATACTGCAAAAGGGGGGTAGTTTAGTTTTAGATGTTATCAAGACTGTTGTTTGTGGGGGCAAGTCTCTAAATGCTCCCACAAGACCATAAAACAGCAGAGCCCTTGTTAAAGTAAAGCCATTTGAAAAAGTGCTTGTCAGGGAAGTGCTGGCAGCATTGGTGTCACGTTTGGATGGTACATTTTACGCTAACTATGTATTTTTCCTACAGCCCTATCCGACATTTATATTTTTCTGTCTGCAGTGAGAAGCACACTGTATTATTATTTCGTAATAGTTCAGCATCTGGTGTGTGCTCTTTATGGCACACCAGCTGCTGTACTATTATTAACCTGACAGTCCAGATGCATGGTGTAATTCCAGCTGTGTATCTTTATTTACAACTGGAACAGCCAATCAGATTAGGATAGCTTGTCACGTAAGTCTGCCACAATGTGCTAATATGTTGTGCATGCCAGTAGATTATGGATAAAACCTCCTGAGACCCAATTGAGAGAACATTTTGGCTGAGATTTAACTTCACTTTAAGTATCCCAAGGCACAGGGAATTCTATGGGTTCCCCAGCTTTCAGGAATGTGTCTGCTAACACCTGGACAATAAAATGCTCTGAAAAGCACGATTCCACTTAACCCCTGGACCTGGATAACATATTTAAACCGGATCAGTTCATTCCTTTGGAGAGGAATTATTACATGAGTTTTTGAGCACCTCATGGTTTTCCCTTTAACAATTGCAATTCTCAAAAGAGAGAGCACAGAAAATAAAAATTGTGCAAACTATCACTTCATGTTCCTTATTCTAAATCTGTTTGCATAAACCAAGCTAATTCACATTAAGTGGGAGTTAGCTTCAAGGATGTGGTTGAACCTTGCCACATAGACACCAAACGCAGGTACCCTCAGACTGTGTGACCTAATGGATAAGGCATTTGACTTCAGGCGCATCAGGCGATTGAAGATTTGAGTTCCTTTGTGATCATTAACTGGGGTTTAACCACATGCCACCCAGCCACTGTAGAAATACGGTGGCAGGGCGGCACGGCTGGGCAAAACCACATTTTAAAACTTGTGTTTTTAAAACAGGTAGGGGGTGCACGTGAAGCGCGCTGCCACCATACCTGTCCCGCTGATCACGGCCGCGGATGTCAGTCGCCGGGTCACAGCTGGTTGTTACGGGCTATGTCCCGGCGATTAGTGACAGGGAGCACAGCTGCAGTAGCTGTGCTTTCTGTCAGTTCCCTGACAGCTCCTGACACGCTGATCGGGACAGAAGAATTTATCTGTCCTGATCAGCGGTGTTCCCTGCAGTACACACCCCCGCCCCCTAGTAAAACACTCCCCTCATACAGTTAACCCTTTCATTGAATAATAAAGTTAACCCCTTCCTCCCCAGTGCCATTAGTACAGTGTCAGTGTTTTTCTTTTGCACTGATCACTGTATTGGTGTCACTGGGGATGTCAGTGACCCCAAGTCAGTTCCCCCCTCAGAATGTCCGCCGCAGTCCCGCCATAGGTTGCTGATCGCCGCCATAAGTCACTGATCGCCGCCATAAGTCGCTGATTGCCGCCATTATTAGTATAAAAAAAAATTTAAAATCCCAGTATCTTTCCCGCCATTTGTAAATGCTATAACGTTCACGTAAACCAATTAATTTACACATATTGGGGTTTTTTTGTAGCAAAGACATGTCGCAGAATGCATTTTGGCAGAAATTTATGACTAAATTTGATTTTTAATTTTTTTTTTACTGGACATGTTTTATAGCAAAAAGTCCAAAATATTGTTTTTTTTCCTCAAAATTGTCAGACTTTTTTTTTATACTGCAAAAAATAAAAAACGCACAGGCAACCAAATACCACCGAAAGAAAGCTCAATTTGTGGGAAAAAAAGGATGTAAATTTCATTTATGTACCGTATTGCATGACCGTGCAATTGTCCGTTAAACCAGCGCAGCGCTGTATAGCAAAAAAATGGCGTAAATTGCAGTATCTATACCATAGTTTGTAGACGCTATAACTTTCACACAAAGCAATCAATATACACTTATTGGGATTTTTTTTACCAAAAACATGGAGCAGAATACATTTTGGCCTAAATTTATAACTAACTTTGAGTTTACTATATATTTTTTATAGCTGAAAGTAAAAAATATTGTTTTTCTTCAAAATTTTTGGTCTTTTTTTGTTTATAGCTTGAAAAATAAAAAGCGCACAGGTGATCAAATACCACCGAAAGAAAGCTCTATTTGTTTGAAAAAAAAGACGTAAATTTTGTTTGGAAGCAGCATTGCATGACCGTGCAATTATCAGTTGAGTTAGTGCAGCGCCGAGTAGCAAAAAGAGGCCTGGTCACTAAGGAGGGTAAATCCTCAGGAGGGCAAGTGGTTAAAGGACTCATTCCCTGAGACTAGTATACTTTCCATGGTGTATTAGCTCTGGTTGTCAGCTTCCTAGCTAGTTGCTTTGCATCTTAAGGGCATGGATTACCAGTATCTGACATTTGCCACAATCTCTTCCTAATTGTGACACGCATCCACCACCTAGAAGAAAGCATTAGCAGCCCATACTGTTGTTATGATTACATCACTTCTGACATGCTTTCATTTAATGCAACTACACTGCCTTTCTTTTCTATTTTGTGAATATACACTGCTCAAAAAAATTAAAGCAACAGTTTGAAAACATATTAGATCTCAATGGGGACAAATATCATGCTGGATATCTATACTGATATGGGCTGGGTAATGTGTTAGGAACGTAAGGATGCACCATCATTTGATGGAAATGAAAATTATCAAATTACAGAGGACTGAATTCAAAGACACCCCAAAAAGCAAAGTGAAAAAATTATACAGCAGGCTAGTCCATTTTGCTGAAATTTCATTGCAGCAACTCAAAATGGTACTCAGTAGTTTGTATGGCCCCCACGTGCTTGTATGCATGCCTGACAACATCGGGGCATGCTCCTAATGACACGACGGATGGTGTCCTGGGGTCTTTCTTCCCAGATCTAGAACAGGACATCACTGAGCTCCTGGACAGTCTGAGGTGCAACCGGGCAGTGTCGGATGCGCCAAAAGATGGTATCTCAGAGGTGTTCTATTGGATTTAGGTCAGGCAAGTGTGGGAGCAGTTCAATGGTATCAATTTCTTCATCCTTCAGGAACTGATTCCTGGTTTTTGTTTTAATGTGAATGTTTGGTGTAAGTCTCTTTCCATGATTTATAATTGATGCCCCTTAGTGTCTCCTTTGGGCTACTAAATATTTGTATTGTATATCTCGTTGGGAGGTTATGTTTAGTTTTTGTAGTTTGTAAATGTTTTTATTGTTTAGCATAGTACTAAGGTATGGTCAGGGTTGTGTTTTCGTAATAAAATTTATTATTTGTATTTTTGTATAAACAATGCCTGAAATCTAGGTTTACTGGAGCTTTGTTGTAGGCTGTGTAATAGCATTTGACAGAATCACCTTCATTTCTCACGTTGGTTCTTTATATGGATCACTTTATATACCTATGCTTAAAGTTTAACATTAAAGCTGAACTCCAGGCAATTTGTGTAATCAGATAAACCTACCTTATGCCACTTCTTCCCCCACAACAACTATTTTGGATGCTGGACCACAGAACACATATACTGCTCTACATAAATATAAAGATATAATCACAGTGAAATATGGATTCCGATAATCAAGACCAGGTGATCATGTGATCAACATGTGATCACATGATCACAATGTTAGCAAAGCTGTTATGAATTAATCTGATTCATAACAGCTTTGCTTCTCTTCCTGGTGAGCTGTGAGTGGCCCACAGCTCTCACATGGTACATGGGCGGCCAATCACAGCAGCCTATACCATGTGATCAGCTGGAGCCAATCACAGATCACTGTGTTTTGAACTGTCATGAACTTAACCCAGTTAGCTCCCCTCCCAGCCAGGGTCAGCTAGCATTAGATTGTCAGTGCACTCATGCTTTAGGTCGCTGATCACCACCATTACCAGTATAGTGTTTGTATGGAACAATACAATGTACATGAACAGAACTATACTAGTGGCTCCTTAGTATAGTGTCCCCAAAAATACAGTGTTAGCAGGATGAGCCCCATTCGCTGCCTGCACTAGCGTTTAGCCACTCCTCTGTTTTTCATGGAAGATTTGTATCAATTGATTCTGGGCCAAAGCAATTTATATGCACAACAATACATCACCGCCCACCCAAGTTCAGCTCTTGCCAGACAATTCACATGCAAACTTATGGTATCTGAATTTTTTGGGCTTAGCTCTCAACATGGGCATTACAAAAAAGAATGAATTGCGGTCATATTGGTTCACAGACCTGATTTATCATATGCCCATGTTCTCTGCTGTTACATATATGGCCAACAAGGACCAGCAACTACAGGTATCATCCTGATATACTTTTTTCAGCTGGCGGTCAACTTTCATGTAAAAGCAATCTTAGAAGCCAATTAGCTGCTGGATAACTTTTACAATCAGCAGGAAGAAACTCCCCCCTCCGCTGCCTTCCATGGCTTTCTCAGGCTCTTTTGTCACACAGGGGAATCCAAGAATGCAGCTGGCAGTTCCACCAGCTGACCATAGAGCTGATTGGAAACCAGAATGGTTCCAATCATCTCTATGGTCTAATAAACTGGAAGCTATGGGCAGTTCATAATTTTCGCTTCACCGGATATGAACAGTGCCATTTTTAAATCAGGAAAGCAGCTGATCACACAGGCTGGGTCTTCAAGTGTAAGAAATGCCTTGAAATGCCAGGATAGTAGAAGCACCCACCCAAATGACCCCTTTTTGAAAAGTAGACGCTCCAAGATATTTGCTAAGGGGCATGGTGAGTTTTTTGCAGATCTAATTTGTTGGCAAAAGTTTTTGAAAAATGAAAGAAAATGAAAATTTATTTTTACTTTTCTTTTTTTCTTTTTCAAGACACTGTGACAAAACATGATATCTGCAAAATACTAATCATGTCTCTTATCAAATTCCTTGGGGTGTCTACTCTCCAAAAAGGGGTCATTTAGGGGTGTTCATACTATCCTGGCATTTTAGGGCCTCCAAAACTGTGATAGGTAGTGAGAAAGTGACATGAGGAAACATGCCCTTTGAAAGCCTGAAGGTGGTCATTGGATGTTGAGGGCCTGTATGTGGCTAGGCTGCAAAAAAGTCTTTCTTGTATCCCCAAACTCAGGAGAAGTAGCAGAATGTGTTTTGAGGTGTTATTCTACATACTGTATATCCATTGCATGTGTGAGCAATATATCATTTAAGTGACAACTTTGTGTAAAAAAAAATACTTTTGACATTTTCCAAAAATGTTTGGCAAAAAAATTAAACCTTCCATGGACTCAAAATGCCTCTCAGCAAATTCCTAGGGGTGTCCACTTTCCAAAAAGAAGTGTGATAGGCAGTCAGAAAGTAAAAGCTGTGTAGATTCCAATATACATATATATATATATATATATATATATATATATATATCATATTTTGTAGACGCTTTAACACAAACCAATTAATATACACGTATTGGGATTTTTTTACCAAATACATGTAACAGAATACATTTGGCCTAAATTAATGACTAAATTTGAGTTTATTGGATTTTTGTTATAACAGAAAGCAGAAAATATTGGGTTTTTTTTTTCAAAATGTTTGGTATTATTTGTTTATATCACAACAAAAATTAAAAACACAGTGGTGATCAAATACCACCAAAAGAAAGCTCTATTTTTGTGAAAAAAAGGGAAATACATTTTGTTTGGGTACAGCATTGTATAACCGCACAATTACCAGTTGAAATAGCGCAGTCCCGAATAGCAAAAAATTGCCTGGTCATGAAGGGGGGTAAATCTTCCAGAGATGAAGTGGTTAAACTGAATTGGTTGTTTTACAAGATAAGGGTTCACATAAACCTTAACTGCACTGAAAAACAGAATCAGTCAAATAATAGTCAAAAAGAAAGCACAAGACATAACTTCTCAATGAATGATCATTAATAAGTAAATATGTCCTCTGAAACACAATTATTTCCATATTGACACAACCATAAATATGTCAGCAGAGAGAGAATTATTGTCACTGTGAGATAATCACAAATGTATGTAGAGGGACACAATCAGCAGGTCCTTCCTCTCAATTTTCATACCATTGCCTGTACATGAGTAGTACCTGACAAGCTCTTTAAGTTTATAAGTATCAATGGGCAGCATACATTTAAAATAGCCTGAGCACCTACATATCACCCCTGGCTGCCATTGTGCCTTAGGCTGTGACTTACTAAGAAATCTGGTTCTGTGTTTAATACATATAAAGGAGTTTTCTAACCTGCCAATGCATGTGTATTTCTGTCTATCAGTTCTGACCTTTGCTCAGCCACCTCCTACAGCATTGCCAGACAGATGACAACACTTAACCTAGGGTATCACCAATCAAGTTCCTCAAATACAGACATTTCCCCAACATTCCCAACAATGAACAATTATACAGTTATTTCAATTACAAATAATAATATTCACCAGGGTGGGTCTTTGATTCCAGGATGCATTAGAAAACCTTAGTCATCAGCCAAACTTCAAGGACCTCTTACTAAAAAGAAAGGAATGTGTTGTATTTTGTATTTTAAATATACTGTATATGTATAATAAGCAATAAACAGTATTAAAAAAAACCCTTTTACTAAAACATCCCTGGGAACCAAGTCCTAAGGGGACCATAATAGCGACCAACACAAGAGGGCTCTATACTTTTAGATGTTCCACCCTTTTTGAATCCATCTTTACTGTTTGTAAATACAAAAGCCCCATACATTTTTGACTGCCATGAAAAATGTATGTAACTACTGGACAACAACAAAAAAGGAGTGGATGGGTAAGACATATAAGCCGTATAAGTGAAGCTCTTGAAAGCCACCCCTGCAGCTCCTCCTTTCTTCTCTGACTGCATTCTTTCTGTAAGGTAAGACTTACTACCCACACATTCATTCTACACTTTTCAACCCATTCTCAGTCCCATAATTTCGCACCCAAATCATACTGTCCATCCATCAAGCTTATTATTTTTTCTGGTACTCACTTTCTCTGTTATAGTTACAGATACAAATACAGAGGTGCCACTTTTCCACCCCAGTATGCTGATTGGATTGTGAAATAACAGTAGCAGGCTGATAAGATCAGAGGCCCCTCTACTTACTCTCTTCTTCTATAATTAAGTTCCTTGTCAAAAACATGTGCATGTAGCCACCTGATTGGCACCCACTAATGTCCCTGAAATTCAGATACTTACATTAGTTACATTAAGAAAAAAATGTTTTTTGAGATTTACTGATAAATATATACAGCATCTACATTAAATTGAGTATAACGGCCTAGAGTTCAATTTAAGCCTGTCTTACATAATCATTCAAAGGGGTAGAAACTAGATAGAGACTGAAAATGTTTTATAAGCTATACTTTAGAAGGATTATACCACTACAATGAAATGTCAGTTTACAAAAGTATCCAAATCTATTTTCCTATGATTTCTAAATGTCATGGTTTCCTCAGGATAATTGTTGACACTAGGGATCTTTAACAGAGATTGTTTATCTTATAATGCATTGAGGTAGCTACAAATGTAAAAGATGCATATGGCTTTCTTGCCCATATAAGCAGTTTTTTTCAGTAATGGAGTTCTAGATGTACAAAATGCTAAAAGTTTATCTGAGCATACAGGCAGTGTCAGGGGAATTTTATCCTAAAAGTGATTTGTGGTATAGTCAAATTGTGTCCAGTCAGCAGTTGGGTCATAGAGAGTCACAGCTACAAAAAGAGAATGACCATGAATCATATTGGGTTCTTTGACAAATGCATGCATCCAATGTGACTTAGAATACAACGTTGACACATTACTTCTGAAAACTATTGCATAATTTAGTGATGTCCTAAATACAAATGGAGCATGTAAAGGTCATATATGCAAAGTGTGTGTGTGTGTGAGAATATTATAAATGATTGTGAGAGGTTGTTTCATTGTTATCAACCGAATGTCAAATTATTTCACTTCTAAAATTGACTTCTTCTCAAATCACAAGTTTCAGCAACAAAATGATTATTATACTCATTCTTTAGATCAAGAGAGAGCTTACTAAAGTTTTTAAGTTATTATAAGTTTTCTTTGACGCTAATAAAATATGTAATTTTTAGGCTATTTTGTTAGTGTCAGGGATCGCCGCGGCGCTGGTCCCAGCGCAGGCGCAGTATGCCGACTTGCACTTGTGTGCGGGCACTAGGTCCTGGCCGGCCGCAGCGACGGAGCTTGCGCATGCGCACTGGGGTCCGCGGGTGCGCTCCTGGCACCAATGACAGCGCAGGGCGCGGTATTTAAATCCCCCCTGTGCTGTCACTGGTTGCCGTATGGTCTTTCCTGTGTCCTGTTCCTGAACCTGTGTATTTGTGATTGTTGCTGACCCGGATTACTCTGACCTTGCTGATTTCTCCTGTCCCGACCCTTGGCTTGCCTGACCTCGCTCCTGGATGCCCCCTTGTGGATCTGATCTCTTGTTGCTGACCTGGCGTGTGACCCAACCATTTTCTGCCCGCTGCTTTGTACCACACCGACCCCAAGGCTACCAACTCGACTTGTCTGACCTTGCACCTGCTCCTCCATCCATCCATCCATCCATCCGCCCATCCCGTCGGGTTATCCCTGCCTCCTCACATCAGGCTTTCACCCAGCAGGAACCTCTGGCAAGCTCCTCTACCACTGGTGGGTATACCCGGGGGCCGCGACCTGGTCTCGGTTCACTCCAAGTCCATCCCCACCATCAGGGGCCCTGGTGAACAAGTGAACCGGGACTTAGACTCTGCGCTCTGTGGAAGCCTGAACAGTGGGCTGCTAGAGGTACCGCCAGGCGGTTCCTTACAGTTAGCTTCTGATCACTAATGTTTCTTTGACATTGATGGCAGTGCTTACCTCCTATTATTTTTTAAAGGGTGTATATCAGTGGTTGACAGGCACTCAGGAGGTGATCCTGTAGTAAAAAAAATGTCCACCGCAATAGCGAGCTGAGTGTTTGGCTCATGGTTGTGGTGCACTCCAGTTGAACTCAATGGATCAGTTTGACAGGTGGTGTCACCTGTCAAACCCCACTGCCTGACATAAAAAAAAAGTCATGGCCACAAAGAAAAGTATTGTGGCAGCAGCATGTCTACAGCCCTGTCTGGCTGTAATGTTAGCATTTGGGTGGTTGGCCAGGGAGACATTAAAATCATAGCTCAGGCTCCTGTTTTTACTGTCATCTGTGTGGAAGAACCCTAAGTAAATTCTTTCTCTAAGAAAAAAACAGTAAGCTATGAATTACTATCCACCTAATATTCCAATAGAATCAGTGTGAAAAGATAATTTTGACCATTGCTTACAAACAGTGGAGTTGATTTGTTAAAACTGGAGAGTGAAAAATCTGGTGCAGCTGAATATGGTAGCCAATCAACGTCTAACTTGAAATCAACTTCTAACTAGATGGATCTCTTTGAAAATGTTCATGCGCACGAAACGCGCCGGGGGAGCCTACGTGCTGATGTCACGCTGCTGTGTCAACGTGATGGTGCGGCAGCCATCTTTGTAAGTGCTTTTTATCCATTGATGATTTTATGCTCCATGTGGTTGCTATCTTTTTAATAAAACATACTACACTATATGATACTGTCTCCAGGCTCGGTCTATGAGCTTGCCCTCTAGGAGGAATTCCTTTCTTTGGTTCACTGGAGATGGAGACTTGGGTACTCTACTTTTGATTGTTCATTTGATGCATCACTGGCTTCTGGAGAGATCCCACCTTCAAATGGGTCACCAGCAGGAGGAACAAGCAGGAACACCCCTTAGTGTCATTCAGCTCTGGGCTTGCTTGCTACTTACTTCTGGTGAGTGCATTATGGTGGAGGTGCAGAGCGGAAGTCACAGAAGTCACTACAATTTGTTGATTTGATCATATCACTATTTTTGGGACTATTATGATAATTAGAGGACTTATTTATTTTCATTTGTTATTTTGTTATACCATATATTTTGTTTCTTCATTGGAGTATTCAGTATTCTCTATTTCTTTTTTATGATGTTTCCTTTCTCTGGTACAATCACACTGGTCATCATTGATTATAACACACATTTTTATTAGCGCTGCACATTGATATTATAACTTCTAACTTTAATTAGCTTGTTCAGATAAGCTTTGACAAAAAAAAAACCTGGAAGCTGATTGGTTTCTATGCAGAGCTGCACCAGATTTTGCACTCTCCAGTTTTATATATTAAACATTACCTAGAGCAGGAATCCCCAAACTTTCTAAACAAAGGCCTAGTTTATTTTCCTTCAAAATTTAGGGGGGGGGGGACTGTGGCCAGCAGGAGTAGAAAATGTCCTGGTGTCAGTGGCAGTAAACAATGCCCCATCTTTGGTATTACAAGAGGAAAAGTGATCAATCAATGGTGTCAGTGGGAGGAATAATTCTTCATCACTAGTGGCAGCGGGAGGAATAATGCTCTATCATTGGTGTCTTTTGGAGGAATAGTGCCCCATTGTTGGTGTCAGTAGCAGGAAATATTCCTCACTGTTGCTTACAGTATGGTGAATAATGCCCCAAGAGCTGGATAAAAACAAGCAAAAGGCCACATCTGGCCACAGTTTGGAACCACTGATCTAGAGTAACTTCATCAACAATATGATAGAGTTTGAAATGCTACCTATATGCTTGGAAACACAGGACGTTTTGAGATTGACTGCTTACTTTAAGTCAGCACAATATGGTACCATAGATTTATATTTCTAGTGACTTTCAGCTACGTTTGTTCTGGCCTCTGGCAACCTCTTATCAGATACCCAAAACCTGTCCAAACAACTGCTGAAACATGCATTGGGAGACATTTATTAAGCAAATTAGTGACACAATTCAGATTGCCTCTTAGATCAGTTTTTCTGTGCATTTGTAACCCTTGTGTATGGAATCCTGGACAGACAACTGTGACAGATTTGCAAAGGTCTAAAACAGATTTGCACTACAGATGAAACAGATTTTCACTCTAAACAGATAATTAAGAAGCGGTCAGGAGCTGGTTTGATTCTGATACAAGGCTAATTTAGAGCAGCTTATGTAGAAATGTATGAATCTATCTATTGTAGTAAATCTGTCTTTTAATCTGTCTCACTGCTTGTGTTCAGTATTTCCTTGTTGTGTGACAGAATTGATAAATGTGTCCCTGTATGTAATAATATTGATAGATGATATTGTATTTTTCATATTATATAATTTAAACTGTTGTTGTACTATTTCTTACATAAACTTTAGGTGATTGCCACTGATACTTGAATGTGGCTGACAAACTGTGATGTGGAGAGCCTTTACTGTAGACTAGTATCAATAATGTTGCAATGTAAATGATGGCCAGGAGATGGTGCCAATTGCACACACTTTGCGCTTACAACCAAATAACAGTCTTAGAGAACAAAACTAGCCTTCTAAACCCATAACAGAATAGCTTTTAACATTACATTTATATTTCATTTTACAGAAATTGTGGCAAATTGTGGCAATATATTACAAACCATGTCCCTAAAATACCAATGAGTACATTACATAATTAAAAAGTCAGGATATCCTCAAAGGAAATTTAAAAGAAAACCACTTGATTAAACGTTATATGTGTTTCTATGATTAATAATTTGTCACATATTTCAATACAAAGCAAAAGCTGAGCAACCACTATAAAAAAAAATTGTTGTATTAACAGAATTAGTAGGTTTTGTTGTATTTGTGAAAACACCAAAATAATTGGATGGAACAAAAACAGGAGATGCTGTATGTGGCAACTAATGTGACACTTGCTTTCTTTTTATTTTGTGTAACACCCTGCAGTAACATTGGTTGCTGGATGTTAAAGGCACACAAGATGACAGTGTTCTGACGTTCAGTTAAACAGACTCTATTGAAGAAAGGCCGTGTTGGACTTGTAGGCTGGTAGCAGGACTTTGCTGTTTAGAGAGTGAAGGAGTGAGGAGGAATTGCAGAGCACTGGCATGGCTGACAAGCAGGATAGAGAATCCTGTAGCCAGGCTACAGTCAAACTGGAGTGCAGGTGCGTATCTGCAGCGAGGCAAAAAAAGCCTTTGCCTTGGGCTTTATTTTACAGCTTGCCCGGCCACCTCCAGGCAAAAGCGACACCGTGGGTGTGAGCTGAAGAGCCGTCATTGGAGGGGGACTGCCAACACACAAGTAGGGGGATCGGCTGCAGAGGAGGGCCGAATAGTGGGCAGATCCCAATGTGTGCAGGGTGCGGTCGAGGGCCTGGGCTCGCTGACAGGCAGGTTGGTTTGGGTGAGGCCAGAAGGTGCCAGTGGAGGGACTGCGGAGGAGGAAAAGGTCAGGGTAGATGATGCCCCGCTCTTTGTTGGAGTTCTTCGTGGAGATGAGACACAGGTTCACCTACCACTCCTGGCATCCAATCCTGACACCATCTGGAGGAGCCACTGCTGGACAGATAAGAGCTTGAACGATGAGTGCTTCCCCACTCCTATCATGCTGTCCCCCCTCCATCTGCTCCCCACCCATCACGCTGCCCCCCACCTGTTCCACTGCCCCCCTCCTGTCCTGCTGCCCTCCACCTGTCTCATTGCCTCCCTCCTATCCCGCTACCCCCACCTGTCCTGCTGCCCCCTCCCTGTCCCACAGTCCCCCGTTATGCTGCCCCTTCTTGTCTTGCTGCTCCCCCACCTGTCCCATGGCCCCCCATCATGCTGCCCCCATCCTGTCCCACTGCCCTTTCCTGTCTCGCTGCCCCCCATCATGCTGCCCCACTCCTGCCCTACCTGAAGGGGTGGATCTTAAACAGAAAGGGGTAGGATGAATTTAAATGGGTTGGCGCTCGATTTTAGTATTGCCTAGGGCAGCACAGAGCAAAAATACAGCACTGAGTGCTGTCATCTGCATCACTCTTCAAATTGAGGAACCAAGACCAACTTCTGAGAGACTATATGCCACATTACTGAGGTCATGGACCAGGTGAGAGGGTTCCATACCCAAATCATCAAAAGTTGCAAGTGACATTGTCCAATTGCCTTCTTTGAAGCCCAGATTGTCTGGTCTATTTTGCACGGAGGTCTACTAATCATTGCATATTCAACATCTTAAATCGCTGGACTTTAAATTGCCAGACTTTGCTAAAATACATGCACCCTACATTAGTGTCTCAGTTCTAGTCTGTTTTAATCCCAAAGGAAATTTCTTATTATACTAGCTCACCACCCTTAATGGGGATCAAATCCTGCTGAAGTCAGCTTCTGCCCATTTCTACCATCTCAGTTAAATCTTAGACTTCATTCTTTGTAGTAAACAGATATCATCAAAATCCAATATCATTTAAAGGAGCAGCTCCCTTTTTCTCTGTATTTACACTATCTTGAGGAAATCTTGCTTTTACACAAGGGAAGATCTGAAATTTTATGTGCACCAACTAGGTCCCCATCAAGCGCGCAGATGATTGAATGCCTCTGTGTTAAAGAAACAAAACAAACAAAAAGGGACATTAATACATCTAACCAAAAGAACTCACTTACAGAATTAAAGCCAGTCACCAGAGACTGAGAACCCAAATGTGAGTTAATCTGACATCTAGACAGTTCTTTCCAGCTCACTTGGGGAGAAACATCTCAGAGCAGGGACTGATGTTTAAATTCTGATTTGAAAGAAATCTAAGAATTGATTAAAGTGTACTGTGCTGCAACACTTGTTGGAATGTTCTAGAGTGTTTAACTTTTACTCTATGCACATATACCAATGTCATTTTGTTGTGCCTGCACTCTTTACATTCTGATCTCAATATAAACAAAATATCAGTTCACTCTAAACTGTGTGTGTCTTTTTTGTTAGTTTTAAGCCAAGGGGTCTTCCTGGTCAAAAATTTAAGGTGGTGTCAGCAGGGGTTAGGCTTCCAAGGCAGGCTCAGGATAGACAGGGAACCCAAAAATACTCAGCGGCCCTCAAGGGGGTAGCACTACATGTATAAACGCTAGAAAGAAAATCAGACCACAGGCAAATGGTAGAATACCATAAACAAGTCATCCTCTTTCTCTTTTTTTTCAGATTGTATATGTGAGCCCCATAGTGTCAAACACTTTCAACAATTAATAAACATACAAATTATTCTACTAGTTACTCTCAAATTTTACATAGGTGACAAGAAGCAAAATCCCTAGATAAGAAGTTTTGAATGGAAAATTGAATTTTCTGGTTCCTGGGCTACATGATAATTTTGGAGCATTGATTCAACTAGCAGTAAGGTTCAGCTTCATGGCTTCAAAATGAAACATGGTCCAGATATCTGAAAATAGTAGGTTAACGTCTGAGACTTTTTACAAAGGTAACTTAGCCCAAATTAAATTTCAGTTTAAATTAGCTAAACACATTCAAGTTCATAAAACAAAAGCAGTGCAGAGTCTTACAGTTCAATTTCTGAGTAGAAATGCCTATCCCCTAGAGCATGCTGCAGAAATTATATTTACTCTCTGTGTGGAAGCAGTAATCTTTCTGCACTGGTTTTACATGCTCTATGCTGTGTCAGAGCTAGAGCTTTTTGATTGGCAGAGACCATGAGCTTTGTTATTTGCAGTTTGTGGTGGAGTGCTTTCAGAATCCAGAAGCTAGACTGAAGAGATGATGTTGCTGCAATAAACTGGCCAGCAAGGGCAAATCTTTGTTTGCCACACCTGAAAATGGCACCTGCAAGGGTGTCACCCTCAGGGGTCAGGCTTAGATGCTATTAGCTTCAGCAGTGGAAAGGTTTACACAGAACCCAGTAAGATAAATACACAAGCAGGTCTCCCTGGCAAGCGGAGTGGGGTCATCTGAGGCACAGGGTTTAAGTACTAGCCAGTCTTTACTAGAGCTCCCGATGGTGGAGATGGGTTTTGTCGCATGTTAGTGTCAGGTTGTTATCCTCTTGATCCCCCCACCAAAGGGTAAGTTGGGGTCCAATTACACATGTAGCAGATAGGGATTGAGCAGACGTGTAGTCAGTGAACAAGCCAAAAGTCAATAAAACATGCTTTCAAGTTGGGCTCAAGCAGAAGTGTAGTCAAGGAACAAGCCAAAGGTTTTTAACGGGTTGTAGTGATGATAGAAATGGCAGCAGGAACACAAGGAGCAATATATTGGCTGGAGAAGAGATCAATAATCTTGAACAGTCACAGGATGATTGGCTTCTTCCAGCAGATGCCTCCATTTGGAAAATCTTTCTAGGGGCAGGCCAATCCACAACTGCTTTGATCTTATCAAGATTCACGCTCACTCCTTCAGGAGAAATCACAAATCTCAAGAACTGGATATGGGTTTGTTCAAATTCACATGATGTAGTTAATTCTCCGTTAGTCTTTCTAAGTCAGTGGAAACATGCTTGCAATGCTTCTCCAGATTATCAGAAAAGATAACAATATCATCCAAGTATGCAATAAAAAACTGGTCTAACAAATTCCACAGGATGTCATTGATGAAATGTTGAAAAGTTGCAGAAGAACTGAAAAGCTTAAAGGCATGACCAAAGACTGAAAATGTCCACATCCAGTTCTAAAAGCAGTTATTCATTTGTCTCCCTGACAAATGTGGACAAGGTTATATGCCACCATTAGTTTAGTTTGGTAAATACTATAGCAGAGCAGAGTCTTTCCAACATTTCAGGAATTAAGGAAAGTGGATAACAGTGTTTAATGGTGAGCAGAAGGAGCAAGATATTGGCTGGAGAAGAGAACAATAATCTGGCAAATAGGAAGTGCAAAACCATGGCTAAAATAGTAAGTTCATGGGAGGAGCAAGGAGTTCAATGTTAACCAGAAACAGGAGTAAAGGTTTTCCAAGGGATCAGGCAGGGAGCTGTCCAGCATTTCAGATGACACAATAGGAAGTGCTACTGCCAGATGCAACAGAGGTCCTGGGTTCGAAACTGGATCCTGACAAAGGGACACAGATGGCATGAGCTTTGCTTCTTGGAAAACTCAGGAAGTTGTAAAAAGAGATGGCTACCAGAGAGGCAGCACTCACAACATGAAAGGAGATTTTTTTTCACGTAAGCTTATATTGGATGTAGAAAATAACTATTATTTGTGTTGTTATTCTACAGCTGTTGAAAAATGAAACTATAGGCTGTGACCACAGATTTCCTATAGGATTTGCCTAAGACACTACTTATAGAATTGCTCCTGGCACCACCTTATAACATTAAAAAAATAACATTAATGCTAGGAGAAAAAAAAACAGATATGAAACTGATTTCACTTGTTCTTGTGGAAACATGATGGATTTCTGAAACCCTCTTTTGTTTAATCAGAGCTACAGTAGAATGTTACTGTAGGGCTGAACAGTGTATTTTAATGGATGCATAATTTATAAAAGTTGAGCTTAGATGTCAGATTTAATTAGTATGAAATAAAATGACCTGATGCAAGAAAATTCTAAATGTTTTGCTTAAAACCAATGGGAACATGTCTTACATCACATGTATCTCTTTTAAAATTACCTAACAACACATTTTGGTAATCACTTGGAAGCTGGTCAGGATTAAAGTGAATCTAAACCCAAAACTAAGAATGTAATATATTGCAGACTGTCTGTCCTTGGATGAGCTGACTGCACTAAAATCCTTTTTTCCATCCCTTTTCTCTTTTTTTACCTGATGATCCTGCCATTAACACACTTCCTGTCCCTCATAGCTGCACTCACTTCTCTGTATTTATGGAGGCAACTAAGGTTGTCACATATTCATGACTTCACATATAAAAAACAGAAGAGGCTTAGCACTACTGGAGTGCTGACCTTAGTGCTCGCCATCTTCTGTTTTTTTTTTTTTCCCCACAGCATCCCTATAGCCCATGCACCCATTACTACCAATGTGTATAAAGTACAGGTGCAGGACTAGCTACTGTGACTTAAAACATTCAGTTATCTCCATTTCATGGTAGTTGATGAGGTTAGTAGTTTATAAATAAAAAAAGATTGATTTTGCTTTCTTTTCAGCTCACATGAACTGAAAAGGACACAATGTGTTGAGCATGATCAACGGATACTTTCTGCACTTGCTGAAAATGTTTTTAGTCTAAAAAAAAAAAGAAATTGCAGCCACCACATACTGTATAAGGACTGGTAAGCTGCAGTATATTTTTTCATTTTTCTGGGTTTAGATACAGTCAGGATCATAAATATTGGGACATCGACACAATTCTAACATTTGTGGCTCTATACACCACCACAATGGATTTGAAATGAAACAAACAAGATGTGCTTTAACTGCAGACTGTCAGCTTTAATTTGAGGGTATTTAAATCCAAATCAGGTGAACGGTGTAGGAATTACGACAGTTTGCATATGTGCCTCCCACTTGTTAAGGGACCAAAAGTAATGGGACAATTGGCTTCTCAGCTGTTCCATGGCCAGGTGTCTGTTATTCCCTCATTATCCCAATTACAATGAGCAGGTAAAAGGTCCAGAGTTCATTTCAAGTGTGCTATTTGCATTTGGAATCTGTTGCTGTCAACTCTCAAGATGAGATCCAAAGAGCTGTCACTATCAGTGAAGCAAGCCATCATTAGGCTGAAAAAACAAAACAAACCCATCAGAGAGATAGCAAAAACATTAGGCGTGGCCAAAACAACTGTTTGGAACATTCTTAAAAAGAAGGAACGCACCGGTGAGCTCAGCAACACCAAGAGACCCGGAAGACCACGGAAAACAACTGTGGTGGATGACAGAAGAATTCTTTCCCTGGTGAAGAAAACACCCTTCACAACAGTTGGCCAGATCAAGAACACTCGCCAGGAGGTAGGTGTATGTGTGTCAAAGTCAACAATCAAGAGAAGACTTCACCAGAGTGAATACAGAGGGTTCACCACAAGATGTAAACCATTGGTGAGCCTCAAAAACAGGAAGGCCAGATTACAGTTTGCCAAACGACATCTAAAAAAGCCTTCACAGTTCTGGAACAACATCCTATGGACAGATGAGACCAAGATCAACTTGTACCAGAGTGATGGGAAGAGAAGAGTATGGAGAAGGAAAGGAACTGCTCATAATCCTAAGCATACCACCTCATCAGTGAAGCATGGTGGTGGTAGTGTCATGGCGTGGGCATGTATGGCTGCCAATGGAACTGGTTCTCTTGTATTTATTGATGATGTGACTGCTGACAAAAGCAGCAGGATAAATTCTGAAGTGTTTTGGGCAATATTATCTGCTCATATTCAGCCAAATGCTTCAGAACTGATTGGACGCCGCTTCACAGTACAGATGGACAATGACCCAAAGCATACTGCAAAAGCAACCAAAGAGTTTTTTAAGGGAAAGAAGTGGAATGTTATGCAATGGCCAAGTCAATCATCTGACCTGAATCCGATTGAGCATGCATTTCACTTGCTGAAGACAAAACTGAAGGGAAAATGCCCCAAGAACAAGCAGGAACTGAAGACAGTTGCAGTAGAGGCCTGACAGAGCATCACCAGGGATGAAACCCAGCGTCTGGTGATGTCTATGCATTCCAGACTTCAGGCTGTAATTGACTGCAAAGGATTTGCAACTATTATTAAAAAGTGAAAGTTTGATTTATGATTATTATTCTGTCCCATATTTTACTAGTTTTGGGTTGAATTTTCTATGAAGTTTACTGCAGTCTATTATTACTAGTATATTTAGAACCAAATGAGGTGTCACACTCAGCTGTTCTATGCACCAGGGCCGAGTCTTTCTCTCTATGTGTAGCGGCTGGCGATTTCTGGGTCCTATCCGCACTGCACCTGATCAAAGAGGGGGTGCTGTCTGTTCCATTCTTGTGTGCCTCTAGCAAGCCTTCCAGCCTTTAGCCTGTTGAGCCTTGTATCCAGTGTGACCCTGTGTACTCCAGCCTGTCCTGTTCCAGTGACCCTATGAACACCAGCCTGTATCCTTTTCCAGTGACTCCATGCACTCCAGTCTGTACCCTGTTCCAGTGTTCCAGCCTATATCCTGCTTCATTTACCCCTTGCATTCCAGCCTGCATCAGGCAATAATGTTAAGACTCTTGTCTCTGTGTTCTGCCTGTCATAGACTGTTACTTCTATTGGTTCATGTTCCCAGCATCCCTGTTGTGCAAGAGACTTTTTAGTTTATATCCATATGTCCACTAGCTGTCTGCTCATGTGAGTTAGAAGGCTATAACCTGGGGGCCATCAGCAGCAAAACCCCTCAGTGAAGACCTCAAGGTTCATTAGAACTTGCACCTTGGTTCTTCTAAGGACCCTTACCTTCAACCAATGTACTGGGATGCTGAGTTCTTCTCCTGTGGTTTTACCAGGTAAACTGGTAGATTGGGAAGTTTTCTGTTTGGCCTGTTCACACAGTTGCTGAGGCCCATATACTGTGAACAAGCTCTTTCTTTCTGTGTCTCCAGGTATTGTGTGCAGGCAGCCTATTGAAGTCTTTTACGACACAGTGACTGAATGGACACATACACTTGTCCTAATGTTGCAGGCATGAGGGTTTGGGTGAGTGACCCCAAACACATACAGTGTGCATTTGCACCAACGTGCCTGTGACATTAGGATGAGTGGCTGTGTCAGTGCAGCTGCTGCATCCTAATAGACTTAAATGGGCCACCTACATGCAGCACCTGCAGGTTAGAAACAGCAGGAAAAATGACCCATTCACAGTATATGGGCTCCAGGACCCATGTGAACAAAAGTAAAGATTCAAGAATGAAAAGGGAAGTATTTTACTTAAAGTATATGTGAACCCCCAGCTTGTTAAATAAGCCAATTCAGTAATTCAAGGCAAAATGTGTGTGTACATATTGTGACAAACAGCCAATGAAGAGCTACGAATGGATATATTGTGACTGTCAGTCCAGTAAAGAGTTGTGGATGGAGTATATATCCCGCATAAATGTTGATGTTTCATAAGATAAACTGGTGCCAGGGGAAGGTCTATAGCAGTATACATGGGGTTAAGCACTGGTCACACCCTATTCCCCACTTGGGGGATAACTTATATTTTTCCTGGGATGATCAGTGTTGTTGGGGAAGTATCCATGCAGACTGAGATAGAGCATGTCTGCAGGTCTGAGCTGACCCAGTGTGGTCTCACTACTAGCCAAGAGGCAAAATAATTTTTCTTTGATTTTGTACTCTGATTATTAGCCCAGTAAGGGAACCTCCTGTTTTGGTTGGGTTTTTTTTCTGCAACACTGATGATTAAATGTGAGCAAGAAGCCCTTAAACACACGTTTCCATTTGGAATACCACTCTGCAAGCTCTCCATTTGAAGCTGAATCCCAAACTATTTTTAAAAAATATATACATTTATTTCTTTTTTTTTATGTGATCATGAGACCTCTGTTATCAGCTGCTTAAGTGGCTTGGAGAGCTGGGGTGGGGACTGCAGCACAATTCTGACCAATGGGGTATTGGTAGGCTGTGCTCCTAAGCAGAATGCCGAGAAGAAAAAATACCATGCTGGCTTGGATTTGTTTTCATGTATAGTGTGGTCAGTTTGAAATAGGAAAGCAGGGAGACTGGCAGGATCACTAGGTATTTCATAGAAAGGAAGCAAATACAAAGAGAGTAGGATACATGTTCACGCAAATGTATAGCAACACAGACACGTCAGAAATATGAAAGGTTGGGGTAGCATACAGTTTAAATACTGTTGCAGGTACATTTCCTATGGTAGCAAAATTTCTAGGAATTAAAGTATGCCAATATGGCTGCACAGAAAATCTTTAAGCATGATCAGATACAAAATCAATGCATTCAAATTCCTAAATGCATTCAAGTTCCTGAAGAAATACTTGAAGGAGAAAACCTTACTGCTGGAAATATCAATTAAGCTTCAAAATGTTTTTCAAGTATATAAACGTTGATAAAACAGCTAATCTAAAAAGTAAACTTTAATACAATGATAGCAGATAAAGGAATTTCTGAAGCCAGATAAACAGTGCAGAATGCCTGAATAAAATTAAGATATCTGAGGCATCTAGTCCAAAGGCACCCATCCCTGAGAGCTAAAGGTCCATAGTTAAACCACTACCTAACACTTTTTTTTTATAGTGTCTTTCAGATGAGAGAGTTCTACAAAATGTGCATGCGGTCGATGTTGAATCTTTATTTAACAGCTAAGGGATGATATTCAAATTTATTTAGTAGTTATACTAATTTAGCAAAGGAGGATCAGCATGGGTTTGTGAAAAGTGATGTCTATCCAACATGACTGGCTTTTAGGAAGAGGTAATCTTAAATCTGAATATTGGAAATACAGCTGATATAATATATTTGGATTTTGCTACATTAGTTTTACCAATTATTTCTAACATGGCACTGCAGAGATTTTGGCAAAATTTCATCATTTTAAAAATGCATTGGAGTCATAGTCATAGGGAAGATCATATTAATTTGCCTTTTGCTGGGTTGTAAGGATACAATGGATTTTAAATGGCTCCTGAGTGTTATGAAGCTCCTTTTACCTATCCCAGATCTGTTCTTATGCCTAAAACAACACATCATTAAGCTTATTCATTTGAAATGTTTCATAAAATTAAAAGAACAGACAACAAAAGAAGGCAAATCAAAATTTTAAACTGACAGCACACAAATAATACAATCCAAGAATCCAAAAACATCCCCCCTTGAGTAAAGAAAAAGAAAAAAATGTAATTGCTTCTCCAAGCATATTTTTCCTAAGCAGTGTAACAGCTTCCCGCCAGGCCAATATATATAAATGGCCAGATGGTAGCTTTGTTGACTCAGACAGATGTACCTGTATGTCCTCCCTCTCATGTGCCTCATGAGCACCCTTGGGGATGTGCAGTGGGGCAATCATAGATCGGGGTACAGGGTCAATGTGATTGGCCCTGTACCATGTTATTGCTGTGGCCAATAACAGTGATCACCATTAGTAGTAGTAAATAAGGCTTTCATTCATGAAGCCTATGTTTTCTACTGTGATTGCTGTGATTGTCCACAGTGATCACATGGTACAGGGCCAATTAAATTGACCCTGTACCATGTGATCACTGTAACCAATCACAGTGATTACAGTAGTAAACAATATATGTATGAATGCAGCTGAAAAGTGTTAAAATAGATTGCCTATACAGTCGTAATCACTGTACAAGCAATCACAGTGTAAAAAAAAAAATCAGAGCCGTACAGTGTTACTACATCATGATGGTGGCACTGCACTGCTCTGCTCTGATGATGGTATGTAAAAAAAAAAAAAAAAAAAAAATTCTTGTTCATACTATCACCAGCTCCAGTCCACTGTTGCTATAATGATATTGTACTGCTGTGGCAGTAATCATATACAATGGCTGGCTGCTCTGATATCATTGTATGTCAGTGCCACCAGCCATTGTCTCTGATCGCCACTACAGCAATAAAATATCACCAAACCAGTACTGCCAGTCAGTGTCCCTAATCACCAACACACCAGTGTCCCTGATTACCACCACATCAGTCATATTGTCCCTAATCATCAGCATACCAGCCACAGTGTCCATGATCACTGCCACACCAGTCACTGTGTCCCTGATCACTGCCACATCAGCCACAATGTCCCTATCATTGCCACGCCAGTCCCAGTGTCCCTAATCCCCACCATGCCAATCATAGTGTCAACATAAGGACATGTTCTCATGTGCAATGCTTTCTGAAGAGTTATCTGTGTTCAGATTTCTCTATTCTCTTTAGAGCGCATTTTGACAGGCAATGAGGAGGCATTGTATCACCTCCTCACCACTTGTGTTAACCCCTTGAACTCTGCACAGGCACTCCCATTCACTTGAATGAGTTGTGAATGGTGGACATACATGGGGTAAGCTGGTAAGCAAAGCATTGCAGCCGCAGCATGTGTACAGCAGCTCTCTCTGCAGCAAAAGGGAGCTGTAGACCTTTGGCTCAACCACAAGGTTTTACTGCATCCCAGCCTCACATATAAATGAGCCTTTATAGTGCAGCCAATCAATGATCTCTAATGACCACCACACCCGAGGCCAATGTATCTAGAATCAGTGTCCCTGATTGCCACCACACCAGACCAGTGCAGCCACCAACAGTTTTCCTGATCAATGCCATGCCTGTCCCAGTGTCACCAGACCAGTGTATGCCAGCAAAAGTGTTCCTTACCACCACAGCACCAGTCACAGTGTCATCACACCAGTGTAAAGCAGCAACGGTGTCCCTGATTGTTGACACACTAGTCCCAGTGTCACCAGATCAATGTAAGGCAAGTGTTCCTCATTGCTGCCACACTAGGTCCTTAGTGTCACCAGACCAGTGTAAGCTAGGAACAGTGTTCCTGACTAACTCTACAAAAGTCCCACTGTCACCAGACCAGTGTAAGCTAGGAACAGTGTTCCTGACTAACTCTACAAAAGTCCCACTGTCACCAGACCAGTGTAAGCCAGGAACAGTGTTCCTGACTAACTCTACAAAAGTCCCACTGTCACCAGACCAGTGCAGCCAGCAAGAGTGTCCTTGATCGCTGCCACACCAGTGCAGTATTACTTCTGCCTGTGCTAACCCAGGCCTGTTTATTCACCACATTTCTGCCTTCTGTCTAGGCCAATTATTTGCTTATTTGCTGCCTATGTCTCTGCTTGCTGCCTAAACTAACCCATCTGCAAATACAACAGACTGCATTTCTGTGAGACACCAGTCGTAGTCATCCTCTGTGGACAACTGCACTCCTGGAATGACAGGAATATTCTTATTTCAGCCTCCTGTTCTTGCTGGCCAGTGAACATGGCATTCCTGGGGGCAGCCACAAAACAGTAGGCTAGGCTTGCTTTTACACAGACTACCAGAATACATTTCAGCCTAAATTTATGAAGAAAGATTATTGATTTGCAAACTTTTAAAACAAAAAGAAAAACTTTTTCTTTTCAAAGTTTTTTGGGGTTTTTCCTTTATATAGCAAAAAATAAAAACCTGGAGGCAGTTACCTACCACCTAAAGAAAGTTCTTTATAGCTAAAAAAAATTATAACATTTATTTTGGTACAGTGTTGTATGATCAAGTAATTGTCATTTAAAGTTTGACAATGCTGAAAACTGAAAAATGGCCTGCACAAGAAGTGGGCAAAATAGTCTGGTTTTATAGTAGTTAATAAGCAAAATTGAGAGTCTCTGCCTTAGTGAACTTCAGTGAAATTTAGCCGAACATACAGTATGTTTGCAAAAGCTAATTTAAAATTTTTTAAATTGATTGAAATTTAAAATGAATCTATGTGCAGTGTTACTTGTTTTCTCTTATACATATCATATACTTGCATGCAAGAAAAAAATCTTGCATGTGAATAATGAATCTTAAAATTAAGAAACTATGCCATACGATATACATAATGCATAGAATTTCTTCACCTACTGATCTTCAGTGAATCAAGCCCATTGTCCTCAAAAATATAGCCTCATTTACAATTCTTGTTGTTATTTTAGGAAAGCCTTTAGATGAAATATGGTGTTTTCAAACTAGGAAAAGGTGGAAAACAGAAGGCTTTTTTCAGCAATACAATATGCAAGGAATATAGTTTTTACTGGCTTGTAAAGATGTGTTTGGGGATCCTGTTGCCTTTAATTTGCAGTATAACACATTCTAATATGGTTCATTAACTTTACACCCACATTTATATTCTTATTGTATAGAGGGCTAATGTTATGAGTTAATATTGGATAAACATAAATGGGTAAAAAAAAATCACTTTCCATTTGTGTTGAGAAATTGGAACAACTTGGCCTTGTATCCTTCTGAGCTAAATAGGAAAATAAGAGCCTATTTAGCTTTTGGGCATTACTGAATGTCCTTTAGTCACAGCTAAAGTATTTTATATGTAATAAAATGTGGAAAAATATATTTACAAAATGTAACCTAATATTTAAATGGAACTGCTAACTCAATTTGGAAAAGATACAGGTGATAACATTTTAACTCTCAGGCACAGGCAACTTTCAACGGTGTTGCTGTTCTATAGGAAATCTCTAGTAATTTATATCAGAACCATCCAGGCCTAATAATCAAATGTAAATTTATGGACATCTGTTGATAAAGTTATGTATATAGGATTTGTTTTACACCACCCCTCACAATAAACTGAAATTCTTTTTGAGTGGAGTGAAAATTCTATTGCCACATTTACACTTACATTGTATTATCATGCAGTAAAACACACATTTTACTGCATGTTACCACAATATCATGATAATGCCATTTCAGATTTCAAGGTCTCTTCTTACAGGTGTCAGGAAGTGCCCACCTCCCTAGTGATGTGAGCACCTGAAAAAAAATACTTCCATGCCACAGACCAGAAGAAAAAAGAATCTGCACCTAGCATGTCACATGACCACAGGTTCAATTATACATTTGGAGAATTTAGGTAGATTTTTTCTTAATTAAAGATGTAGATACAAGAATAGTGGCAGGCTAGGTTTTCTGTCACCCTTCACCTGAAGATCAGCATTATTTAGAAGAATAAATAATAAATTGTCTATTCATGTGTAAATGTCTGAAATGTGGCTAACAACAGTTTAAGCTTTCAGCTAGCACTTAGTACATATGCCTTCTCACAGTAGGGCTATTTGCTAAGTTAATCCACAATTCAATAATGAGTCACAGTTTTTATCAAATAAGACTGAAAATCTGCACAAGAAAGTTTTATTTGAAACACTTCACTAAGGCTGCAAAGTCAAGTATGCTGTTTAATGAAACATTCACTTGGCGGCCCATGAAAGCACTAGAAAGTTAATTAAAAAATCTGCCGAGCGTTGTGGGAACCTCTGAATGAAGCTGATTGTTCCTCTTTACCAGAGCCATTTCCATATAGTAGCTCAAAGCAATGGATAATAACTAAACATAAAAAATGCCTTAATGTTGCAAGTAGCTTTGCCAATTCAATTGAACATAAAGCAAAAACTTGAAAATAAACTATATATGCATCCCTTCACATAATCTTGATTTCTTTTCAATTACCAAAGAAGTTGATACTGCTCACCCATACATGCAGCAATGCAGAGTACCATAGCTTGGCATGAACCAGTCAGGATCTTGGAGCCGCTGTCTTTCCTATGAATTGAACATCTTAAGAAAATTAAAGGTGTTGCTACTTGTATATCCTTAAAAGTGCAAGTCTATCCAAAACTGATCTCTCTGATTGCTCTGATTGGGGAAGACACCAGTAGTTTGAATTTCCCTTTTCCCTCAGAAAATTGTACGGGATATTGTCTTTACGAATTCCTGACTAATTGTGGTTTATGCCAAGCAATGGCATTTCGCAACTCCTGCTCAAACTTTCTACATGAACATTGTAGAAGTGTTTGCCCTCTTACAAGCTTGTATTCTTACTATAACTGGCTGCTGTTAATAAAAAATGTAGTGTGTTTCAAGTTGTATCAGTAACCACCACCAAGTTAGAACAACTGATTGTCAGCCAAGACATCTTTTTGCAAAATGCTCTAGATGCCTTTTGTTCTAGGTCTAGCAAGGGTTTATGATCTTTTTGTGTATACCAGTCTTAGTGCTCATTCACACATGTGCAGTGCAGATTGACGCTCAGGTTTCACAGCTAATTGATACAGTAGTTGTTCAGCGGTTCTGGTCAGGTTTATATCAAGCTTAGGATGGGTTTAGATCAGGTTCAGAGTATGATTTTATTCTGTTAAAAACTGATGACAACGTTTTCCATAGAAGTCAATACCCTGTAATCCGCACCTGAATTGGACCACACTGCTCAGAAAACGGACATGACCAACGGAAAGGGAAATTTTATTTTATATATTTGAATTGAGCTGGGAAAAATGTGATATTTAAGGCTTCAGATTTGGATATATTTATCTTGCAATTAGAAAGGGACTCATATATTTCTAGTTCTCACAAGAGTAAGGGTAATGTGGTCTAAGAGGAAGAAATAAAAAAAATAAGGTCATCAGCATATGCAGCAACCTCATGGATGATTTTCCCCATATCAAGAAAAGTGATGGCAGTATTTGCTCTAATGGATCGCAGGAATGGTTCTAAAGACATATGTGCATAGGGAAATGAGTTCCCCAATAAAAGATAGTTTCAGGTGGGACCATGCAGCTTTATCAAAGGGCTTTATTGGAAAAAACAAAACAAATGTTCATTGCACAAGTATACACACAGAAGCTGAGCACACCACCATCATAACTTCACCAAACTAAAAAGACAACGTTGTCACCACCTTATCAGCTGCTCATACAACCTCCAACATATACACTTAGGGGGAGGGGGCGAGAAAGGCTAAACGTGCAACTTGGGAACATATGGTGCAATTATATATGGCTATAGTAATCATATAATAATAAAGTGCAGCGCTATTTCAATTCATAAATGTAAATAGTGCACAATAAATATAAAGTGCTCTATGTGCAAAAGACTGTGCAATATATGATCAATAGCAAATAAATACATGAAAAACAACAATCTCCATATGTTGTCAATCTGATTGACAACACATATCAAGAAAATGGATGTAAAGTTCTCACAAGATGATATAAACCCCCCCCCCCCCAAATTTTACATAAAATAAACCCTCAAATATCCCCTTTGTGCGGGCATTGCTTCAAAATGGAGGGCTCTGTGCTGCATATTTTCTGGGACTGTCCAGTATTTGCTGATTTCTGGTCTGGTATCAAGACAGCTATTACAAATATGACAGACTGCTCTCTTCCGAATACACCAGCAAATACACGATACACAAATGTCATTCAAACGTTATAAAAACTCACTTCTCAAACATCTCCTGAATGCGGCTAAGGCATGCATACCTGCTCTATTGAAAAAAAAATGACCCCCCAACATTATCTCATTGGCATACAATGGTGTCTGAACATTCAACTAATGGAACAACTAATGGCATTTCTTAAAAACAAATCTGACAAACATGTTGAAATTTGGACACATTGGTTACTGTATAGAAATTCTCTCTAAGCTTGTCAGCAATAAAAATGTGACTATATCAGACGAAGGATATATTTCCCCCTTCCTCACTTCTTTTCCCTTTTTCTTTTTTTTTTCTTTTTCCCCCTCCCTTTTTCATATACACCCCCATAGATACTGCTTATTTGGAAGACTAACCTTAAATACAAAACTAGAAATCTACTGACTATTATATTTATAACATATATTTAATTACTCATGTTATCTTTGACCTATATGTCATTATGCTTCCCTAAATAGAGATTTTTATTCATCTTATAGACATAAACGTAATATAGTCATTGCTAAAACTTGTATCTTTCTCCACAGGCAATACTTTCACTGCAGACATTTCTCTCAGAAAAACTCTCAAATAACATTTTTTACATATTTTTTTCTAATAGTTTTCAGTCATATTCCATATGCTATATACTGTCAACTTTCTGTTACTCTCAATGTCTCTTACTGGTCATATCTCTTTTTTTCTTTCAGTGTATTTAACAGACGGTAGCGCTGAAATAAGAAATCCCCTCACCTCTTGTCTATTTGATTGATGTTAGACAAAATAGATTATAAGGGGAAAATCCCCCCAATGGGAACACAGTCAGCAAAAAAAACACATTTTATAGTAAAGTTTGGAAAGCTATCAGAATTGTATTGATTTCAACATGCAAGGATTAATTTTTTTTAACCCTTTCCTGCCTAAAGTATACATATATGTGGCCCCACTGATCTGGGTTTTTTCCATGGGGCCACAGTGTCAAATTGATATATCTGTTGAGACCTTGCCAGTGTCTATCAAAAACTATAAAAGCACTTATAAGTAAGTCACTAGCTTATTGAATTTAATGATCTGAAGTGGCCCCACTGATCTGGGTTTTTTCCATGGGGCCACATATATGCATATCTGTCTTTGTGCTGGGAGTGTGCTGCAAAGGTTTCATTGATGTCTGTTTTCCCATAATGGAGATTCAGTTTTACTTTTTGTCCAGGTGACAGGCCAAAGAAAAGGAATATATGGGAAATTTCCTCTTTTGGAACACAGGCAGCTTTTAAAACTGTACAGAAATGTTCTTTCCTTCTATACCCTACATAATAAATAAAATAAATGTTGGACTTTACTTTATATGCTTCAAAAAATGATAAAATGGCAAAGGTCAAATTGATATATCTGTTGAGACCTTGCCAGTGTCTATCAGAAACTATAAAAGCACTAATAAGTAAGTCACTAGCTTATTGAATGTAATGATCTATACAAATTGAAGTATCATTTTACACATAATGGTCACTGAAAGGCTTATCAGTAAGAAAACATGTCAGTAATAATGTAAAATGAAAGAGTCTGACTTTGTACGAGTCCATCATATATGCAATGCTACCAAATCAATCATCTCATTATTAGTCACACAGATTGTCCCCTGTACATTTAGAGTTTTTTTTTACTGATTAAATATCTACTGTAGAACACATTACTACACTCCTTAGAGTGCTTAAACATAATTCATTAGTCTTACTCCCATTGTATTATTGCATGCTATTTTCCTATTATAGCCTTAATACTACAGCAAGATTATCTTAGAGCAAGCATATTAAGCATAAACATATCTAAGCTGAATGCACAAGGAGCTGCTATAAATTTCTGCTATCTGCATTTCAAGACTAATGTTGATCATTATCACTGCAAAGTACTGAAAACACCACTTCAATCATAGCTTATAAGGATTTTTCAACTATCTTAAGATTGCTTTAATTCATAGTTTTAGGGTTCTTCTATCTGTTTACAGTGTGAAATAGAGCATGGCAAAGATAAAAAAAAAATAAAAAATAAAATAAAAACACAATAATTTTACTTTGGATGCAATGTATGTACTACGTATCCTGGTGCTGTGTGCATCCATATCATTTCCTGATAGAAGCCTTTAGAAGTTCATTGTAGCAAGCTAATTTCAAATCTGTTACTAAGGCTCATTATAGCTACCCATTAATATTGGTGATTTGTAAATTATTGCTATGAATTGTTTGTTGTTTTTCTTCATACCATGTTATTAACCACAAGCCTACAGGACACTTCTACTCCCTTCCTGCCCAGGCCAATTTCCAGCGTTCAGCGCTGTCACACTTTGAATAAAAATTGCACGGTCATACAACACTGTACCCATATGACATTTTTTTGACAAATAGAGCTTTATTTTGGTGGTATTTAATCACCTCTGGGTTTTTTATTTTTTCTTAAACAAACCAAAAACCACTGAAAATTGTGAAAAAAAAAATGTTTTTTCTTAGTTTTTGTTATAAAATTTTGTAAATAAGTTATTTTTCTCCTTCACTGATGTACGTTAATGAGGCTGCACTGAAGGGTACTGATAGGCTGCACTGATGGACACTGATAGGTGGCACTGATGAGGAGGCACTGGTAGGTGGCACTGATGGACATTGACAGGCATCACTGATGGGCACTGAAAGGCAGCACTAATACATGGCACTGATATATGGCACTGATAGGTGGCACTGATAGGTGGCACTGACTGGCACTAATAGGCGGCACTGACTGGCACTGTTAGGCGGCACTGATAGGAGGCACTGATGTGCACTGATAGGCAGCACTGACTGGCACTGATAGGCGGCACTGACTGCCACTGATAGGTGGCACTGATTGGCAGCACTGATAGGTGGCACTGATTGGCATTGATAGGTGGCACTCACTGGCACTGATGGATGACACTGAAAGACAGCTCAGATGGCCACTGATATGTGGCATTGATGTGCACTGGTAGGCACTGATATGTGGCACTGATGGGCACTGGCACGAGGCACTGATGACCACTGACATAAGGCACCGATGGACACTGACAGGTGGCACTGCTGGGGCTACACTGATCATCAGGGCACACTGATCATCAGTGCCCTGATGATCAGTGTAGATGTCCCCTACGCGGAAAGCCGATTACCGGCTCTCCTCTCCTCTGTCAGCGTGACAGCTCAAGAGGAGAGAAATGCCAAGGGACACAGAGCACCTCCGAACGCCGTGCTGCACGCTCCCTGAGCCGCGCATGCGCAGTGAGAATGGGAGGACGTCATATGACGTCTTCCCAGAACGAGAGAACCACCTTGCGCCCGTCATATTACTATATGGCGGGCGGGAGGTGGTTAAACAAAGGCCATCATTCTTTAAACACAAATCGTAGCTATTGCAAAACTTTCTGACAAATCTCAGAAATTGAGTTCAGCTTGGGTACAGGTTTATGGCAATGGCGTCTTGTTACTGAATGTCTTAAGTCTGGCTCACACCTAAGCGTTTTTTTCGTTCTTTTTGTTTTTTTGCACTACAGTCCATTTAACATGATTTCCTATGAGATAAGTTCACATGCCTTTTTCGCATCTTATGCATTTTGTGAAAGGGTCATGGACTTTTTAAAACGCAAATCAGTGCTTTTTTGGTTTAATAGACTTCAATGGAGATGCTGCAGAAATGCATTTTGTGCATTTTCCATTTTGCATTTTTTAATATACCGAACAACAAATCAGCCAACAAACCATAAAAAAAGGAAAATGCATCAAAAAACGCGAGAACAAAGCGTGTGTGCAAAAATGCAAAATGCACCATAAAAATCACTGCAGAAATGAATCAAAAGCAAACTTTATAGGTGTGAAACAGGTCTAGGTCTAGTTAGTAGGACTAAGTTTAAAACCAAAAACTGAGCTTAAGAGCATTCTAAAGAGGATTTAAAGTACAGCTCATAAAAGTTAAATACAATTAAAATATGTATGTATGTCAACGGTATTGTAATTTTTGTATAACCAGTGTTTTGATTTACACACGTCAAGAAGATGACTATACCATCTGGTTCTAATTTGCAGCTTCCTGTTTCCTCTGCTAGTCTAATGCACAGAGGTAATGATGCTAATTCATATCAAGTGCTGCCATTGCTGACCTCCCTGTGAAAACCTTTCTGTTATCTGGCTTTTTCTATACTTTTTGAGTCACTGACCTGGAAAAACTATACAGGATTTCTGATTTAACTTCACTCTAACCTCAAACAACACATTCTTGTTGAGGTCATTGAATGAGAAAAAGTTGAAGCAAAATGATCATTGAAGCCAAGTAGTCAAGGTCAGAAATGGCAGGCCACATGTTTCTCTCATGCCTTAAAAATATTATCAAGCACTTTGTTCATTTTAACTACTTCCCCTCCACCCTATAGCAGAAATACTGCTACACAGCGGCAGGGGTGTGCAAAATCACGTATATATATGTGATTTTGCAGTTTGCGAGCAACACGTGCACCCTACCCATGCCACCATTCGCGGCCTCAGCTGTCAATCATCGGGTCCCGGTCTGGGATTACTCGCTGGCACCCGATGATCGCCGTTTATCTCTGATAGGGGAGAGACCTGTATGTAAACAATACAGATCTCTCCCCTGTCAGCTCCTGCACACTGTTTTGTATGGCTCTGCATAGCAGAGCCATACAAAGCAGTGTGCTACAGTGAAACACAGACATAGCCCATGTAGTGAAACAGCACACAGTTAACCCTTTGATCGCCCCCATTTTAACCCCTTCCTGCCCAGTGCCATTAGTACAGTGCCAGTGCTTTTTATTAGCGTGAATCACTGTATTGGTGTCACTGGGGATGTCAGTGACACCAGATCGGTTACCCCCAGTGTCAGAATGCCCGCTGCAGTCCCACAGTCCCAAGTCGCTGATTGCCGCCATTACTGGTAAAAAAAAAAAGAAAAAAAAATTCCAGTATCTATACTGCTATTTGTAAATGCTATAACTTTCACGTAAAACAATTAATTTACACATATTGGGATTTTTTTTTAGCAAAGACATGTAGCAGAATACATTTTGGCCTAAATTTATGACGAAATTAGATTTTTTAACCTCCCTGACGGTATGATTATTTCAGATTTTTGGTGCTGAAAGCGGTACCATTATTTTGCATGGAAATATGTAGTTTTTTTATTGTAGGCTGTAATATTTAGGAATAACTCACTGAAATCTGTCCGAACAAGAGTCTATTAAACATTCCGGATATGATAAAATTTGAAACACAAAATCATAAATTATAATTTAATAAATAATCATAAAAAATAATAATATAATAATTATACATTTAATTCAATAATATAATCAAACCAAAAACACGGAAATTTGAAATAGAGCGCCAAGTTCGCACATCACTGAGCAAAGTCGCAAAATCGTTTTCAGTGTCTGATGACGAATTTCTCCACGAATCATTATCACTCAATTCTGCAAGTGGTTTTACTATCGCTGTTCTCTAGCTGGTCTAAAACCGCTTTTGACCTAAAGGGACGCTTTTTGGACGCCATGGACGTTTCTCAGTTTCCAGGCAGAAAGAACAGTCAAAATGCAGACAGGGGACAGGACAAAGCACTAGGGACAAAATGTATGTGAAATGGTTTGAAACAGCAATGTTTTACTATGTAAAATTTTAAACTTTTAAAATTTCCCGCCGCCGCCCGTATGTCCTGACGTCACAGGGACCGGAACACAGAAGCCGGATGCCGGCATCAGCCGGAGGAGATGGCCGGGGACGCTGCAGGGGACACATCGCGGGAGCGAAGGACAAGGTAAGCTCTGCAGGGACTCCCTGAGCAACGCCGCATTGTAAGCCCGAGTGTAGCTCGGAGTTACTGCTTTTGGTACAGAAACTTTACGCCGAGCTACACTCAGGAATATCGCCAGGGAGGTTAAATTTGTTTACTGGACACGTTTAATAGCAAAACGTCAAAATATAGTTTTTTTTCTCAAAATTATTAGTCTTTTTTTGTTTATAGTGCAAAAAATAAAAAACGCACAGGCAATCAAGTACCACCAAAAGAAAGTTCTATTTGTGGGAAGAAAGGGTGTAAATTACATTTTGGTACAGAATTGCATGACTGCCCAATTGTCAGTTAAATTAACGCAGTGCCGTATCGCAAAAAAAAAAATGGCTTGGTCAGGAAGGGGGGTAAATCCTCTGGAGGGCAAGTGGTTAATAATACATTTCATAGAAGATGCTATCTGCCTACCTGACAGCTGAACCCTAGATGAAAAAAACAATTGGCTGCCTATCTTTATATTTCAAGTTTATGTATTTAGTTACAAAAAGCCTCAATCATGCACAAAATTCCTGTTTATGTATAATTATCTGTATATAATGTCAATTTCAAAGTAAACCCTGCACCAGAACCAATATTGCATTTTACAGTCCAATAAGGCATACAAGATGAAGGAGTCATACTTCTATTGATGTATTTCTTCATAATATATCACTTGCCATTGTAGCACTACATACAGTAAATCAATTAAACATCCTTACTATACAATTGCAATATTCAGATGTATAGTAGCATTTTGTTCATTGCTTTTGAAATTCATATTTTAAATGTACCCACAAAAAAGGCATTCATAGTTTAAGTACTCTGTTAAGTAGCATTTATTCACTGATGATGGAGTCATGTGAAATGTACAGCATTTCATAGATGTTCTTAATGGGACCATAATCCTCATCTTTGTTTTACTACTTACTAAGCCACTGAACCGGGAATGCAGCCCCTGCAGTGTCAGGATATACAAACATTTATTTTGGCTCCACTTTTTCATCCATTGCACAGCATCTTTTTAGAACAGCTTCTGATTCCTACCTCTAGCCCACCCACCTTCCTGATGACACCATCACTGTAATCTAATCAGTAGCAGGAGTGTGTAAGATATGCCCATCAAACTCCTGAAAGCCTTCTGTGAAGCTAAAAGAAAGAGGTATGCTTAGGCACTGTCGCATACACCTATCAGCCATACCATTATGACCACTGACAGGTGAAGTGAATAATATTGATTTTCTCATTACAATGGCATCTGAAAATGGGAGGGATATTTTAGGCAGCAAGTGAACATGTTGTCCTTGAAGCTGATGAACTGAATGCAGAAAAAAAAGGCAAGCACAAGAATTTGACAACTTTGACAAGGGCCAAATTGTAATGGCTAGATGACTGGGTCAGAGGAACTCCAAAACTGCAGCTCTTGTGGGATGTTCCTGATTTGCAGTGCTCAGGACCTACCAAAGTGGTCCAAGGAAGGAAAACTGGTGTACTGGTAACAGGGTCATGTGCAGCCAAGGCTGGTCCATGTAGTCCGATCCAATAGAAGAGCTACTATAGCTCAAATTGCTGAAAAAGTTATTGCAGGTTCTGATAGAAATGTGTCAGAACACAAAGTGCATTGCCTTTTGTTGAGGCTGGAGCTGTCTAAACAAAGAGCAGTCAGAGTGCCCATGCTAACCCATGTCTACAGCCAAAAGTGCCTACAATGGGCATGTGAGCATCAGTGCTGGATCATGGAGCAATGGAAGAAGGTGGTCTTGGTGAGAAAGTGGGCTATGAATAAAGTTAATTATAGATTAAATTACTGAGACCCTCAGCAGCAGTTAAAAGTAACGTTTTGATAATGTCAGTATGCTGTATCTGCAGTTTTCTAACCCTAGTAATGTCAAGGCTCTACCCTCTGTGATGATATTATGAACCTCTGCCTACTGGAAGTTTGTTCACATGTTGCAAGGATTAAAGATATCGTGGAGATGTTGTGTACATCGTGGGATATTGTTTTTCAATTGTTGGGACTATATTCCTGAATTCTGTCACATTATCTATTATTGGTTTCAAATAGACTTTTCTTCTATGCACATATATTTTGCAAGCATGTTTATTTTGCACATTATTTTATGGTATACATACATATAACACAATAGGGAGGTACTAGGCTCGGACGTTATACTGCCCAGTGAATACTGTATTCAGGATTATCATGATGATGTGGATGACTGGCAACAAGTAAGAAGGAAACACAAGACAACCTTTTGATTGTTTTCTGTTCTCTCTCCTGTCATGATCAATGTTAGTCTTACTTATGTTTGCAGAAGCCACAATAAAGTGAATGTTTTAAGTTATTTTCCTGATGGCCTCTGGGCAGAGGAGCACCTTCCTGTGGATGTGTAACCAATGCACTCTCATGAAGAGTTGTTAACACTAAAGAGATTTTCAAGGTGTAACTTACAAATACTAAAACATCAAATTAGTTATGATAATAAAAACATATTTTTATTTACAAGCAAAGTCTAAAATAACATACCATAAAACATAAATTATAGAAGGTTCACATATACTTGAATGACACTACTAGGTTAAACCATCTACCCATAATATGCCTTCTACTGTCTACAACAGGGGTCTCCCAACTTTTGAAACAAAGGGCCAGTTTACTACCCTTGAGACTTTAGGGGGGCCGGATTGTGGCCAATGGGAGTATTAAATGCCCTGGCATCAGTGGGAGTAAACAATACCCTAGGCTTGGTGGTCAGTGGGAGGAACAGTGCCCCATTTTTTGTGTCAGTGGGATAATTAGTTCCCCATTTCTGGTATCAGTGGGAAGAACAGTGCACGTCATTGGTGTCAGTGGAAGGAACAGTGCCCCGTTGCTGGTGTCAGTGGGAGGAACAGTACCCCATCACTGGTGTCAGTGGGAAGAACAGTGCCCCGTTGTTGGGATCAGTGGAAGGAACAGTGCCCTGTCATTGGGGGTCAGTGGGAGGAACAGTGCCCCATCATTGGCTTCAGTGGGAGGAATAGCACCCGATTGTTCATGTCAATGGGAGGAATAGCACTCTATCATTGGTGTCAGTGGGAGGAATAGTTCCCCATTGTTGGTGTCAGTTGGAGGAATAGCGCCCCATCGTTGTGGTCAGTGGGAGGAATAGTGTCCCGCCATTGATGTCAGTGGGAGGAATAGCGTCTCATCGTTGGTGTCAGTAGGAAGTATAGTGCTCCATCATTGGTGTCAATGGAAGGAATAGTGCTTCTTATCAGTGGAAGTGCCCCAAGGGCTGGATAAAAGCAATCAAAGGGCCACATCTGGCCCACAGGCCGCAGTTTGGAGATCCCTGATCTACAACATAGGCTGTTACATTGTTTTGTCTATTTTCTCTTGTAATTGTTAGTATATTTATGACATGTGTTTCTCAGACAGTGATCTGCTTCCCAAGACAGTACAGGAGAGTCTCTGTAATAATACAAATAGATAATGTTAACATACACGAATATTGCATAATGTATAACCTATGGTACATCTCACATGGTTGCAGGGATCACCTAAAGTGCAAATTGTGTATGTGTGGTACCAAATGTATGGACCATACTGTAGAACCACAGGGGATTGCAAGGACTATCATAGGAGAACTACAGACTGCCTCTGTGGTCAAGAGGAACCTCAAAGTATAGAAGTAATATATAATATACAAAGTAAGTGCCCTCCAAAATGTATTTACCTAGGTTTCTATGTTACTATATAATACAGTAAATAATGGTTACCTTGCATTTTTATTAAGATCATCAGATTAATCAGGTTTTAGACAAACAATGAAATTATATTTGCAAGAGGACAAGCCTAAACACCTACCCCAAACATAATACGATATATTAAATTATATACTCAACTTTAATCCACTTTAGTCCAAATATTCTGGTAATAATAGTGTAAAACACATGAGCTTGCACATAGTAGTGCCAGGTACAGTATGCTTACTCTTAGATATAATCCACCATAGGGCCAGATCATACATAGGGCTCAAAGAAATGTTTGTAATTAGGGATGTTTACAGATATACTTGCGGTTTATAGCGACAGCAAACACAGAGGTGCACAATTCCATTAAACCTTACTAAAGCATTGTATATTTCTGTGCAAATGTACCCCCACTCATTCATAAGAACAATCTATACAGTGAATAAAGACATACTTTTTTAAATACACTTTATAATGACTTATTAAATACTCCACACATTCATAAGCCTTAATATACAATAAATCAAAACAAAAACTACAAATATACACTACCATCCAGGTACCCAGCAATCTAATTGCCAAGTACAGCATACACATTTGCAATACACCCATATGTACCTGCCGCACTTGGTCAGCCCATGGCTCGTAAGAAAATAAACAATAATTGACTATTACATTTCTACTTAATAACATTATGTATATGTTGTTTGTGAGGATGATACACAAAGCCCCACATAATTTCCTTTTTTTCCCCTCTTTTACCCCCTCCCTTCCCCTCCAAAAAGAAAGAAAAAAGATAAAAAAAATGAATATTAACTACATTTTAAAAAAGTGTTCGTTCCATAGTATTCTTAGTGTTCTCAAGCACCATATTAAACAATGATATTTCAGACACAGGATCAAGGAAAGAATACCTTATATTTCACCATTGAGGTGAAATTAATCCACCCACTCCAGGTTTTACAAAAACAAGCTTCCTGTCTTTTCACCAATGCTGTAAGCTCCTCCATATGCATTATCTCATTCACTGTTCAGTGTCCCACCATTGTACTTCCAATGTGCTAGTATATAGGCCCTTGCCTGGTTAAGGAGAAGTCTTACCACTGATTGGCAGAGAGAGGGCTGATACGAACTTGCTGCTGTGTCTTGATCAAGGGAGAGACCAGACATATCTACTTCTTGTCAATAAGGGCAAATTCTGTGACATGTCAAGCAAACACGGAAGAGTGTTCCCATTTCTTCTCTTCAGCACCAACAAATGGGGTCAGCATTAGAAAAACTATGGTGCAGTTTTTCTGGAGATCTATACCAGCTAGTCAAAAGCTCATACCCTGTACCTGTGGTCTCAAAGAGATTTATGTATGAAATAATAGATAAAATCTTTTTGGCCAGCCAAAAATATTACATTCAAATCTTTTTCCTATGCGGACATAAAAAAGGGAACATGCAAATTAGAGGGTGCTATTAATACAGTTTACGCCTTAGATAATCCCCACCATGCTGGCCTGCCCTCTACACACAATTGCTCGAAACTAGTGAGCAAACCTAAAAATTCTGAACCCTGAGGTAGTGAAATAAAATACTGCCATAGTTGTATCACCTGCCATGTCCATAAATACGGTGTAAGCATGGATTTCCAACTATTTGAGTCTTGAAATTCCCACAATCAGAACTTACCTGCCTCTAAGAGCTGAAATTTGGGACCAGTCAACCCTGGCGGAAAGTCAGGGTTTTCTATTGCTGGCATCAAAAGTAATAATAATATAGGTCTTATTATGAATGGACTTCTTTAAACATAGTACCTAGGATAGGATGCTCACCTGAACCAGACATAGATTATTAATCCATGGGCCTTGCTCCAAGGATACCTAACTCTTTACCTCACCACACATAGTTACATAGTCAGTCTGACTGAAAAAAGACAAAAGTCCATCCAGTTCAACCATAAAAAAAAAAAAGTTATAATCCTATACCCACAGTTGATCCATCATGATTGCATCAGTCCAGTATTCATAGTAAATGTGTAGCTTGATAATACCATACTGGGTTCAGAAATCCCGTGCCCCCTGCACACTTATGTATAGTGAGTATTTCTGCTCCTATCCTTGGTGGATAACCCGCCCACAAAAATTGCACAAACTTGCGCTTAAGTTGTTGTAGGAAATTATTCAGTCCTGTCACTGGTAGGGTCTTGAAAAATGTACTTGAGGGAGTACATTTTTAAAATGTACATTTTTAAAATGTAGTTTATAGCAAACCATGTGTGAAAGAATTGTCGCCAGGGCTGAAGATCACTTCTAATATTGGAAAGCAGTTGTGGAACATTATGTTGGAAAGCATTGGCTAGGGATTGTGTAAGATTTATCCCTAAATACTTACTTTTCTCCACCACCCAACTAAATGGGAACTCAATTTCAACATAGACACTCTAGTTTCAGGGACTGTAAGGTTAATTACTTCTGATGTTGCATAATAATTTTAGAATTTGACAGTTGTGCATACAGGACTAATTCTCTCATTAAATTGGGTAGTTACTTCTGGACTGGCATCAAAAAATAGAAAATCACCTGC
Source organism: Staurois parvus (assembly GCF_062004578.1). NCBI lineage: Eukaryota > Metazoa > Chordata > Amphibia > Anura > Ranidae > Staurois > Staurois parvus. Next base: position 7,016,864 of record NW_028318492.1, on the reverse strand, counting down.
ATATGCAGGAATTTTATGAAACACTTTCCCTACATGTACCCTATTATGTTTGGGTTGATTCTGATACATCATAACAAAAGCTCCAAGGTTTAAAAACAAGTGGTGAAAGGGGAGAACCCTGATGGGTACCATTTACTAGAGTAAAATTGGTTGATAGTGCACCATTGGCTGCTGCTGTTGGATAATCAAACAGGGCATCAATCCATTTGATCATATTTTCCCTAATCCTGATATTTTGGAAAGTGCACCTCATAAACCTCCAGCTTCTTCACACATTTGGAGAAAAGGAGGGCAGAAGATGAAGTGGAAATGCAGAGATTAATAAGATTAAGAGCCTTGATGGTATTGTCCCGCACATCTCTGCCCGCCACAAAACCAGATTGATATAAATGAATGATTCTCTCCAAGTACAGAAATAATCTCAGTGCCAATATTTTTGTAAACAATTTCAAATCCGTATTAAGGAAAGAAATTGGTCTACAGCTGGCACAAAGCAAGGGATCCTTATCAGGCTTTAAAATTACAGTTATGTGAGCGTGAGAGGAGTCCTTTGGGATAGGATTACGCTATAATATAGAATTGAAATCAGATGCAAATTCCAGAGCCAAGATTTGCCTTAACGTCTTATAATGAAAGGAGGTAAGACCATCTGGACCTGGTGCCTTACCTACTGGCAGACTTTTTAGGGCCAGGGAAAAATCTCTTCTGAGATTTGTTTATTACGCATCTCTCTTTACTCCTCCAATAGTTGTGGAAGAAAGGATTCAGCCAAATACTTATTTATAAAGTCATCTTTCTGCGTCGCAGAAAGATGAGACAATGAGTTTGCTAAATTATATAACCCTGAGTGGAAATCTTGAAAGCAATTTGCTATATCTGTTGGTTTGATAGCCTTTACGATCTTTTGATAAAGTGATAGCAGGAATAAGTGCCTGTGCGGAAGGAGTATGAAGGGAGCGTGCCAATAACTTTGTTACCAAATTCATTAAAAAAAACACCTACCGTATCATACTTTTTTCTTCAATTTTGATATTAGGTGAGAATTAGCCTGCTCCTGCAGATTAGCCAATTCTGACATTAACTGAGACAATATGCTGTACAGTATATGTCTAGATCCCAGTTTAATTAGGTACCCCCTGATCACACATTCATGCACTTCCCAAACTGAAAGCGGTCTCATATCTGCAGATCTATTCTGAGCAAAGAAGGTTGAAAGTTCAGTTTTTGGCTCTGCACCAAGTTATTTATGATATATATTTTGTCATATGGATTTTGTTTTTTCTTATTTAATTCATATCTAATGCTAAAATAATTCTTATGTTTTTTTTTTACTACAATATACTAACAAAATATTTGATGCTACAATGCAATAGGATATTACAGATATTCAAAACAGTTTTATATATATATATATATATATATATATATATATACACAACATATTGTATATTCAGCTTTTTAAAGTTCAAACAGCAAACAAGCATACCCTGTGATGCTATGCTTCATTAGGAATGAAGCCCTGAGAAGGTTTAATAGCATGCCTCCATTATGCATAAAGAACAAGCTACAGTATGTAGATGTTCCGAACAGTAATTTTCTCATTCTCTCAGTTTTACAATTACTGTGCAACTCTCTTTTTAAAACCACATTAAAATGAAAAGCAATTTGTTGTTTCCAAGGGTAACTTATACTGGATTAATGGCATTTTCAAGGGGAAGCTAGGCATCCCTGCATTTAATGACCATTTTGTTAAACTGTAAACCATTTTCAGCTTCTCAGACTAACAAACCTGTCATTTACCTCAATGATAGACAGCTCTGCCAGAAATCCACAGCTCATAGACTTCAGGCATCAAGACTGTAACAGTAATTTTAGGAATGTACTTATACTTGGATTGTGATTACTAACATTATATTTTCTCTTACACACAGTAAGAGACCACCAGTGACTATACAAGGTTAAACAATAAGGTAAAAACTACTGGAACAATTTGAAGATACTATTAATAATATTTTTATATCAAATTGTCTGTATAGGTTTAACATTATGAATAGTACACCACAGTTCTATGATTATACAGTATATACAGTATTTTACATACAAATTCCTTTTTATAAAATAGGTACATTTTCCGAAAATTTATCTTTTTAATTTGGACTGACTTGTGGAGGATTAAGCAGGCACTAGCAACTTAAAAGCCCCCTGATCACAGCAATGATTGATTTTATTTGGTTGTTAACTTGAACCTAGAATCCTCTGTAGGTCAGTTCTATCAACATACATGTGCCAAACTCTACCCTTTGCTCCCTGTAAATCAAATAGGCTGACTGTTAAAGCCCAACTCCAGAAAAAAATGAAAATTCCCTCTTGTAGTGTTAGGCCTAGGGGAGAGTAAAAGCACTTTTATGTACCTGATCTTCTGCCCCCTCAGCAGTCGCCCCTCCCCCATTCTCCTGTAATGCACCATCCCTTGGCATCCTCTCATACAGTGCATAACTAATGGACCCTGTATTGGTCTTGATGACATTAGGAGCTTAGACTGCTGGAGCATGAGGAAGAAGATATTGCAGGGACCAGTTTAGAAATGAAGAGAAGGGGAGGGTTTTGTAAGTAAATCTATTGTTCCATGCCCCGTAGACCTAAAAGAGTACCTAACTCTTGCAATGCAGGCACATCCCCTGCAAGAGAGAATTTTCAATTTACCTGGAGTTAGGCTGTAGTCATAAAAGAGGTTATCAAATGTGAATGTTGATCTTACATTCATGCCAGCTGCGAGACAGGTAACAAACCTACCGATGTCAAAGCATGTTCTTTAAATCATAGATGTCCCAGGCATTTTTGAAATAGGAGAATAAAGTAAACAACAGTACCTCCCTCCTTGATTTTGTTGTACAGTATGCCAAACAAACCCAACAGTGAGTATAAAAAGGTGGGCAGTGATTAACTTCCATTGCAGCTCTAATTTACTAGATATGATTCCCAGACAAGGGCAATACAGTATCTACATTGTGTTTTTATGGTTGTTTGAAAAGATTCAAGCTACATTATCTTACAAAGCTAGTTATGATCACCAGCCAATCCACAAATATAGTTGCACTCCATGTTTATGACACCGTATTAAATAGCAGGATGTCAGCAGAATTGTTTGGCAGCATTTGGATGTTTGTTAACCACTGGAACAAGGTCATTCTAGAAGACTGAGCAATTTCTCAATCTTTCAAGCAGGATTTTTCTAACATTCTTAACAACTATATTCTATCTTGAATACCTTTGCTTTAATAACCAGTAGACTGGCACTGGTAGTTCATTTTGCAGAGCTCTTGGCGCAGAAAGCAATAACATAATCTAAGAACTCACTCACACTAACTATCCCTGTAACCCTACAACATCAACTTCCAGTTGAAAAGTAGCAGTACCAAATAACCGGTTTCAGAATCTACCTCCTATTTAAATGTAGTGACCTGCTGTCAGAGCCTGGGTCTGAAACTGGGCCTTTTGCAGTGGCAATGCTTCTTCTTGCTGAGCCACCTGGAATGTTGAACAGCTCCCTTGAGATTATTTGCATGATACTGCCTTGACCTTGTTTGCCATGAACCTTGCTCCTCCCATGAACTTCCTGATATAAGCCATGTCTCTGCACTTCCTTTTTGCCAGATTATTGTGCTCTCCAGCCAGTATCTTGCTCCTTGCCTTCTCTGCTGTCATCCATATTTTGCTACCACGCGTTATTGACCTTGGCTTGTTCTCGACTACACTTCTGCCTTATCCCAACCTGCAGCTGCTCATTACTGACCTTGGCTTGTTTACTGACCACACTTCCATTTGATCCTTACCTGCTTAATACGCTACTGGACCTCCGCTTGCTCACCTCCTGGTGGGGTGATCTTGAGGACCGCGACCTGGTGCTAACACGCAGTAAAATCCATCTCCACCATCAGGAGCTCTAGTGAACACCGGTTAGTACTTAGACTCCGCACCTCAGGTGAGCCCACTCCCCTGCCACGGTGACCTGCCTGTGTACCTATCCTGCTGGTTTCGGTGTGAGCCTCTCCACTGCTATAGCAAATGGTCTTTGAGCCTGACCCCTGATTGTGACACCTGCATGTGACTTGTAGTTCAGCTCTAAGCAAAAGAAGTATGTGTTGTCCAGCTGGTGCTCAGGAATAGGGGTGCAGGCTTGAAGTGTCACTATCCAGTAGTGTGTACCATGGAAGCAAAAACCAATGTTCCCCAAGCCCGATCTGTAATGTGTATATGTGTGGTGGCATCAGCTTGCACTGCTCCACAAACCATGCCCTCTGATGCATTTCGCCCTACCTGTCAGGACTAAGCCCCGGCGGGTGGGGTGAAACACATCAGAGGGCATGGTTTGTGCAGCGGTGCAATCTGTACACATGTACACCAATACAGTTCAGGCTTGGGGGAGTGGTGTTTTTTGCTTCGATAGTATAACATACCTACTCAAGTTTCAAAGTACTTTGCTGACCTGTTCTAAAATTCCATAGAGATCAGAAGTAGCCTTACACTACTGGAAGACATGCCTCTGTTTTAACAGCAAAGAAAATGTTGCGAACACAATTCAACAAATGTATGTTATTAATATCAGATCACATATGGTCATAAAATCACAGAGAAATAATGCATCTAATTTTATAGATAAGGCAGTCAGAAGCAACACAAGTAGCCACAGTGTGCAATAACTCACAGCAATTAATGAGATTAATTTGACTTTAATCAGATTAGTATGAAAAGCCTTGGTTTTGATATGGTTGATATAGATACTGCACTTTCAGTTTTCTGCTTCTTGCACAGTATTGGAAAAAGAGCTGATATAAAGCTTTCTTTATATGATCAATAGATGACCACCATGCTTTTGTTTTCTGTTACAAGGTTGGCTTTTCTAATTTCACAGGCCACAAAGTTCCTTTTCCTTTGATTTGCTTGCAATATGCCAACTGATAAATACTGCATATTTCTTTGATTTAATAGTATCTGCATTTTCTAAATATTTTCCTGTATGTTTCTAGCTTAAGAAACTGGATTTCATTTTTCCAAAAGACAGCTGTTTACGCAAATAACATTCAGCAGCAACAGAAGAAAACTGTCATGTAATATTGCTTGATGTTTTGTTGTTCATTCATTCACATAAATAATTGTTCTGTGAGATTTTTTTTTCACGTAAAGTGCCATTCTCATCAAAATGAACAAATAACACTTTCCACCTCAGGAATTTTCCTATAATATTTAAAACCAGGTTTGTTTCCAGAAACTGAGAAAGACATTAGAGGCACATACAAAGTGCGAAGAGAAATAATAAAAACATTCAGTAAGTGGAAATTTAAAATGACAATAACATTCATAAACAGATAAAGCATAGCAGCTAAAAAGCAAAAAAGAACTGTCAGGTGAAAACAAACTAGGAACAAGTGCAAGGTGAATCAGTGAAAGACAGGCAATCCAAAGCAAGCAACCTTGTGTATGTAATGCTTTACCAGCCATTTGTTAGCGATAGTGAGCAGTGCTTAAAAGCAACATCAGTATAAAAGATCAGAATGGTGAAATTCATTAACTGCAGATGTACTGTTTTCTCCATCTGTGGACTAAAACTCTTAATTTCACTTACTGAATTTGATTAACATTTTTAAGCTAATGAAGGATCATTTTTTTGCGACAAGAACTGGTCCAGGAGAGTTAAAAAGTAACCTTTATCATCAGTGTAAAGCACCCTTAAAACCTGAAAATGCTAGTTTCTTAGCTAGTTTCTTAGCTATTATGCCAGCTCTCTGGCTTAATACTTGTAAGTGATTGTGCCAGATCAAACATGCACATCAGGACATTTATGTGCAGGCCCAGGCTGGCAAAAGAGACTCTGGGTATTTGCCCGGTGGTCCTGGGCCTCCTGGATAGTAGAGGTGGCGGGTCGGAATATAGAGGAACCAATCTGTCCATTTCTTTCCTGCAGCCAATTAATTCCCGATTATCCTCTCTCTTGCAGGCATTCAGCAGCTGCAGGACAGAAATGGATGGATCAGTTCCTCTATATACCACCCCACCATCTCTCTTATCCATCTGCTGCTGCCCTGGGCTGCTGTGTGCTCCCTCAGTGCCCCCCCACCTCAGGATGGAGAGTGGGGAATGGGCTGGTAAATATGTCATTTACCGGACCCTTTCTTGTCTGAATGGACAGTCAGCAATCGTACCGATCACTGGCTTTGTCCATTCATGACTGAGGCATAGTAAACTGTTTACTATACTTCAGTTTATGAATAGGAAACTCTGTACAGAGTTATTCCTGTCAATTCATTGGGGTTGATTTACTAAAGGTAAATAGGCTGTGCACTGTAAGTGCACCTGCAAGTGCACTTCAAGTGCAGTTGCTTTGGATCCGAGGGGAAGCTCTGAAATAAGGTGAAGCTCTGCTGATTTTTTTCATCCAATCATGTGCAAACAAAAATGCTGTTTTTTTATTTTCATTGAATGTTCCCCTCAGATCTAGAGCAACTGCAAATTCACAGCCTATTTACCTTTAGTAAATCAACCCCATTCAGTGCTGTGTTCTCAATCTTCTTTCTCTTTCTCAAAGAGGTGAGATGTCAGGTGTCTGTTTAGACCCCTTATATCTCACCAAAGTCCCCTCCCCCCAGGCTCCTAGAAGGATGTAAAAAAATAATAAAAAGTAAAAACGATAGAATAAAAATATTAAACTACTGACACTAGTGTCATAACTATCAGGGTCACAAAAGCAGCACTTGCGACCAGGTCTTGGCATTCTGCCACCAGGCTCCAAGGGAAGGGCTTAAGACTACTCAGTTTAAAATGCTCGGGCCAATTTTTTGTCCCAGTCCGGGCCTGCTTAGAAGTCCTAATATGCAGTCTTGTCTAATGTCAATGATTTAAAGTATTGAATCCAGAGTGTTGGCAAAAAAACCACACAACTATCATTTGCAGAATGTATCTCTGAGAAAAAAACTTCCTTCAAGAAACAAAATATAATGAGAAGAGCATGAAAATGTTATTAAAGCAAACCTTCATACAAAAAATACACCCACCATCATTTTGAAACCTACTTTTTGGTGGTATTTTAATTTTTTAATTCTCTCCACCCTCCACATTTATTTTTGACTAGGTAGAAATGATGTGTACCCTGCTCTCGCAGCCTCCTGGGATATAAAAGTCACCATATCCCAGGAGGCTGCAGGAGCAGGGTCATACAGCGACTATAACAAGGACTTGGTGGCGCTTCATCAGGGGTCATATGCAAGAACACAAAAGAAACTGCTGGCCCCACATGATGTAAATGAAGGAAGATGGCAACGCGGAAACCAGCATGCAGCAATGAACAGTGAATCACAACAGAATAAAGCTGGATTGGCTGATACATGCATATGCTTGAAACGTAGGTAAGAGAGGATTTAAACAAATGTAAGGAGGAGATGAGGTGAAGCTCCTCTTTAACCAGTTTGCTACCAAAGCTATTTAAAATGAGTTAACAGCCCAAAACATTATACCTTTCCTAAAAGCGGAGACCCTGGAGAATAAAATGGTGGTAGTTTAAATTGTTTTATGTCCTATTATATTAGTGCACGTTTATGAAATCCATATTTTTCGAAAAAAATACCCTAGTTAGTTATAGTGCACACAAACACAACCTTTTACCAATTTCTGGTAAGATATAAAAATATGTCAATCATTAAAATTTTACACACTTGTGAAATGGTAACACAGTTTGGTAGTTTGTTCATAGGCGAGCCTTTAAAAGCCTTTACAGGTCATCATTTTAAAGTTGACCCTAAATGATGGTCTTAAAATGATTGCTCTCACTCTTTGTGTGTGTGTGCTGATACCTAATATTGGTAATGAAATTCTTGTGTTTGTACGTAGGTGCACCCAACATGTGTGTTTATGTATATATGTATGCATGTGCGTGGGGGCAGAAGGATTTGAACTTTTTTTGCATTTTTTATTCACTTTAATTTCTTAAACTTTTTTTTACATTTCATCTTATTACTATCACATAGGAGGATGATAGCCCCTTGACCATGAAATGGTGACAATCCTCTGTAATCTTTTAAAAGCCTTTACAGTTAACCATGAATGATTTCCCTAAAACTATTGTTCTCACCCTGCACTGCACTGGTGTGCATGGCAGTACCAAATACTTTATTTATTCTGCTACTTTTTTTCTACGCTTAATTCTATTGCAAATACATAGAGGACCAGGGGCGTATTTACCACAAGGCAAACAAGGCATTTGCCTAGGGAAGCATTTTTCAGGGGGGGTCAGCATTTTTCAGGGGGGCAATGCTGCCCCGTGAAAGAAGGGATGGAAGAAGGGACACACACAGCATGGGAGCCAGGTGCGATCTGAGAGAGGCTGTGGGCTGCTTGATGGTGTATGCAGAGCCCGACTCTTGTTCCTGGGGATGTCCGGAGCTGTGAAGGTGAGTGTCTTTTCTCTGGCAGGGGTGGGGGGGTTGCCAGTGTATGGGGGGAGATGGCAGTGGGAGGCACTCTTGGGTGGGGGTGTTGTTGGTCAATGTCAGGCTCTCTTTGTGGGGAAGAGGGTTGTTGGTCTGTGTCAGGGTGTCTCCGTGGGGGGGAGGAGATGATTTTTGTGTTGCCTAGGGCAGCACAAAACCTAAATACACTACTATAGGGGACTGATATCCCCTGATAAGTAATAGCATAGTGGAAATTACAGGTCCTCTTTAGGGTGACATCAGAGGCATATTAGACTCCTAATGTCACTTATGGACCCCAATAAAGCTGATCACACACAGCTGTGAATCTGGAAGTGGCAAAATTATGATGTTTCTTGGTTCATTTACTGGAGGGAATATTGGTGAATGGATGTTTCTGATTCACTCTCTCGCAAACACACCCACCATGCCCATCCTGGGCTTGTAGGAGGAAAAACTGATCCTGGGATACAGAGCACGGTCAAGAAAAGCCCTTGCTATCAGGTAGACAGGGATTAAAGTGGAAATCTGGGCTGGAACTAACCAAGCTTAAAACTGCTCCCACCCACCTTCTAACACCTATACTAACTACTCTGTAAAAGGAAGATGCTTGTACTTACCTTTTCTCAAGGAGCTCTGGTCCAGTCACATAATCTACCATGTGACAGCTTCAGAGGAGTGGACAAACTGCAGACAATGCACACATAGTAAGCCTAAGTGTGATGTCACCAGTCAAGCATTCCATCCATTGTTGGCACTCTCTCCTCTCCCTGTAACTGGTTTCTGGAAAGATCATGATCATGACTGGACCGAAGTGCCCTGAGAATAGGTAAGTATATGCATCTTCCTTTTACAGGGGAGTTAGTATAGGCATTAGAAGGTGGGTGGAAGGTGGGTGGAAGCCATTTTAAACAAAGTTCAAGCCTAGACTTTTACTTTAAGCTACATAAACAATGATATCATCCTACATCTAGACACAAAACAGAGAGGGTATGCTCTTATACTTGCAGTATGATGAAAAGAACATAAAGACAAATACAATTTTTTTTTAATTTTGTTTTTATGTGCTAACTTTATTAAATGTGAAATGTACAGTATTATCTGCAATGGCATTATATCATATCACTTATAATATTATGTATCTAGATAGAAGATAAAAATTAATGTTGCTTAAAATATTTCTTGTACAGTACAGTCGCATTGTGAATTATAATAAGTGCCAAGTAAATCTCCAATCCCCTAGATAACATTATATTGCTGAACATGCCATGAGCTCACAGCAAGAGATCGGCAAATGAAAGTTCACACTTTTATGTGCTCCTAATACACAGAACAGGTTGTATTGTTGTAACTATTTGATGTAAAAGCAACAAGAACAAGCAGCTAGCAAGTCATCTTCTATAAGAAACTTCACAATGACATATCCAACAGTGTTCGTAAAAATATAAGACTGATAATGAGCGGGGAAATGTGCAAAGGATCAAATTTGTGCTATGAAACACCAGACTCACTAATCATATGGGCATTCCAATATATGACTCATTAAAGGAGAAGTATAGAAGTATAACTAAAGTTTTTTTTGGGCTTTACTTCTCCTATAGATCACAGGGTTGCAGTTTGTTCTACACTCCTGTCACCTGTTTTCAGCTGACAGCAGGCTAAGGCCCTGCTCTGAAATGAGTCCATATGGTCGGGATCCACCCAGATCCTGACCATAAGGTCCAGATGACCAGCAGCTGGCTCAGCCTCTCAGTAAGCTGCTGAGAGCCTGAGCCAGCCGCTCTCACCCCCTCCACAGCCCAGTGCTCCAATTAGTGCTGGAGGGGCAGAGCAAAGAACAGTGATTGACAGTTGCCAGCCTGAAAAATGATACTCACCTAGGTGGGTGCAGCATCGTTCCCTCGCCAGATCAAAGTCTGAGAACTGAGTGTTCAAAGATCGCTCAGTTCTTGGTCTTAGACCTCATTCACAGCATACGTGCAGAAAAACTGATGGAAACTGACATGCATATTTCACTTGCAGAGACATCAGTTTTCATGAATGTTTCAGTGAGTTTTACATTCATCGCAGATTCCTGTGCAGAAAAAAATCTGCACATGATACTAGTGTTGTGTTGTGAACAGGGCACATAGAGAACAAAATTATTTTCTTTGTTCCCTTGCAGAAAAACACATGGTGTGAATGAGCCCTTAGATCTGGCGAGGGAACAGTGCTGCACCCACCTAGGTGAGTACCTTTTTTTTTTTTACTTAAATCCAAACTACTTTTTTTTTTTAAAGAATCTTTATTGGGTTTTCAATTATACAAAACCTGAGCAGGTTAAATATTCCAAGGATGTATCTCAACAACATAACATCTTTAGTAATTGTACTGACATAACCAACACAGGCGATAGTAATAGATTTGTATAGATAATCTAAACAAAGAAATTCACCAAGTATGTGATATCTCTGGAGGGTTTTCAGAATAGGAAGAGAAGTCAGTTGTTTGCAACAGTATCATGAGGAAAATCTGAGCAGAGATTCCTGAGGTATATAGGTGATAGCAGGTTGTGGCGTAATGGCTATGTGTCAAAGAACTGAGACTTTGATGAGTGTCATGTATATGGGTCATATGTGAAAGAAGATAGAAAAAGGGAGAGAAGAAGACGATAAGTTAAAGGGAGCAATAGAGAGAAAGAAAAGGTATGGGAGAGAGCTTAGACTGAAGAATAAGGACAAAAGAAAAGAGAAGGGGAGATGAAGTAGGAGCAGGCTGGAGGGGTCCTTCCCAGAAGACATTGTATATGTTTAGTAGTAAGCCGAAGGGTGAATTAAGGAGCTAGGGGGATGGCAGAAAAAGGCAATATGGGGTGGAGGGTACTGCGGGTGTTGTAGGTGTTGTAAGGCCTCACTTGGTTGGGGATGTGAAAGGACGAAGTGTCGGGGTTAGAAGAAGGGGATTGAAGTATATAGGAGACGGTGGAGAGAATAGTTAGATAGAAGTTTAGCTTGGCTGACTAGGAGTGGTAAGAGAGTAGTAACAACATAATGGGCCTAGTATGCCTATGTTACATAATCATGATAACAGAAGACAGGATGGATCAATATAGAATATCCGGACTACTGGATCGTGTTTCCAGGTTGGGTCATTGCAGATGAGTCACAAAGAAGTAGCTGTTGCTCTGAAGTCAGAAAGGATTGTTGAATATAAAGTCTCCATTTTCGAATATATTTCTCCTCTCTATGCTGCTGGGAGGAGGTTAGAGAATCAAGTTGGTCCAGACGAAGAAGGGCATTAAGGTCTGTTTTGACATCTGAGATATTCGGGGGGCTGTTGGAGACCCACTTTTTCAAAATAGCTCTTCTCGCGACCATCAGGCAGGAGGACAGCCATGGTTTTGTGGCACGAAGTGTAGCAAGCAGACGCGGGCAAGCCCTTGGTGGGAGCTGTTCTAGATTGCCAAAGAGAAGAGGTAGAGGGTCTCTTGGTAGGTGAAGAGAAGTGATGGAGGCGATGTAATTGAGTATTTGAGTCTAGAAAGTGGATATGGGTTGGCAAGTCCAAAATCTGTGTTTTAGCAAGGGTTTGTAATGACCACATAAAGGGCAGGTAGAGGCTGAAGGGTTTCCACGAACATGTAAGCATGGCATATAGGCATGGTGCAATAGCTTGAGTTGTTGCTCCCGCCAGAACTCATTGGTGTTAAAAGCGCAAGTATTATTGAATCCAGTGAGGATTTGATCCATTGAGAATGCGTTATCGAAGTCTCTAATCCAGGGAGAGTTGGTAGAGGATGCCTCTAAAGGTCGTATATAATGTAGATTTAGCGGTCCATAGATATGAGAAATCTTATATTTGCGAATCTTGGCTAAGGTGTCTATGTACGTTGAACGGAAGCGGACAGCTTTAGCTGGAGTTATCTTATTCACATAGTTACATACTTGTAGGACATAAAGAAAATGGTGAGGAGGTAGACTGAAAGAAATTGAGATCTGTGAAAAAGACAGAGGAGAGCCAGAGGCCATGTCATATAATTGGCTTACTAATGTGAGATCTTGTGCAAGCCAAATATCGTATGCCGCGTGTTGTCTTGGGATGGAGAAAGCAGGATTGTGGTGAATGGGGAGGAAGCGAGAGACCCAAGGGGCTACGCCTAGTTTACACCTGGTTTCCCTCCACGTGATAAGGGTATCTCGTGTAAGAGGATTATATTTTAGATGTGGTGGGAGAGAGTTAGGATTCAAATGAGGGCTGAGAGATCAAACGGACAAACCCCAGCAGATTCTAGTTGTAAATTGGAGTAGATAGAGGATTTAGTCAGCCAGTCAATACACACTCGTAGAATGCAAGAAAGGTTATATACTCTAATATTTGGGAGACCGACTGCCCCTTCGCATCTGGGCAGATATAACTTCTGCAGGGCAATGCGTGAGCAGCGACCTTTCCAAATAAAATTGGAGATCGCCTTGTTTAATCTAATTATGTCCTTATGCTTAAGTAGTAGAGGGATAGTTTGAAGTGGGTATAATAATTTTGGAAAGCTCACCATCTTGAAGAGATGTGCTTGTCCTGTGAGTGATAATGGTAACTCTTTCCACAATTCCAATTCGCCTATAATATTTTTAATTGCCGGTGAATAATTAAGCTAATAAAGAGAAGAAGCTAGTTTTCCAGTTTTTTTTTTCCTAGATATGTAATGTGACGTGAGTTGATTTTGAAGAGAGAGTTATGGGCCCATGGAGGAGTGCGTGCATGGAATAACGGGAGGACTTCACTTTTCGAAAAATTAATGCGGAGACCCGAGCAATGCCGGAAAGCCGTGAAAATATCATGTATATAAGGCAGGTCGTGGGTTGGGTCAGCAGTAAAAATCAATATATCTTCAGCAAACAAAGCCAGACAAAGGTCTTGTTGTGCAATTTGAACTCCGTGCAATCGTGAGTGGAATAGTAGGAAGCGAGCTAAGGGTTCTAGGGCCAGGTTGAAGAGTAAGGGGGATAAGGGGCAACCTTGCCTTGTTCCTTTATGTAGTGTTATAGACGGAGATATACCCCTCTGCAGCAATCACTTGTGCCTTTGGAGCCGAGTACATGACTTGGACTAAATGAGTGAAGGGGCCTGAGAAACCGAATTTATGTAACATCATCTGTAGCCACTGGAAATTAACATTGTGGAAGGCCTTTTTGGCATCTAGAGAGATTATCGCTAGGTCCTGAAGAGGGTTGGATTTTACGTGATTTAATACAGTTAATACTTTGCGGATGTTTGAAGTAGCAGAGTGACCCTGTATGAAGCCTGCTTGAGAGGGATGAATGACAAACTACTTTTTTAAATGTAAACAAATCTAAATGGATTGTTTAACCACTTGCCTTCAAGAGGATTTACTCCCCTTCCTGACCAGGCCATTTTTTACGATACGGTGCTGTGTTACTTTAAATGACAACTGCACGGTCATGCAACGCTGTACAGAAATGAAATGTATGTCTTTTTCCCCCACAAATAGAGCTTTGTTTTGGTGGTATTTGATCGCCTCTGCGTTTTTATTTTTTGCGCTCTAAACAAAAAAAAGACTGACAATTTTGAAAAAAAAAAACAATATTTTTGACTTTTTGCTATAAAGCATATCCAATAAAAAGAAAAAAAAATTAAACGTCTTCATAAATTTAGGCCAAAATGTATTCTGCTACATATCTTGGCTAAAAAAAAATCCCAACACGTGTAAATTAATTGGTTTACATGAAAGTTATAGCGTCTACAAATGGTGGTATATATACTGGAATTTTTATTTATTTAGTTTTACTAGTAATGGCAGTGAACAGCGATTTATAATGGAACTGCAGGCCTGCGGGACTGCTGTGGGCATTCTGACACTGGGTGGGAACTGACTAACAGCCACTGACATCCCCAGTGACACTAATACAGTGATCAGTGCTAATAAAAAGCACTGACACTGTACTAATGACACTGGGCAGGAAGGGGTTAACATCTGGAGCGCTGTGTGTGTTTTACTATGTGTGCTGTGTGCTGTTTTACTAGGGAGGCATTCTATTTTGTATCTCTCTACTGTACAGAGTAAAGAGTTCAAGAGTATGCTACATACAGAGTGCAGGGCTCCGGAGTGTACTATGTACAGAGTGCAGGGCTCAGGAGTGTGCAAAGTACAGAGTGCATGGCTCAGGAGCATGCTACATACAAAGTGCACCGTTCAGGAGGGTACAGAGTGCAGGGCTCAGGAGGGTACTAAGTACAGAGTGCAGGGCTCAGGAGGGTACTAAGTACAGAGTGCAGGGCTCAGGAGGATACCGAGTGCAGGGCTCAGGAGGGTACAGAGTGCAGGGCTCAGGAGTGTACTATGTACAGAGTGCAGGGCTCAGGAGTGTGCAAAGTACAGAGTGCAGGGCTCAGGAGCATGCTACATACAAAGTGCACCGTTTAGGAGGGTACAGAGTGCAGGGCTCAGGAGGGTACTAAGTACAGAGTGCATGGTTCAGGAGGGTACAGAGTGCAGGGTTCAGGAGGGTACAGAGTGCAAGGCTCAGGAGGGTACAGAGTGCAAGGCTCAGGAGGGTACAGAGTTCAGGGCTCAGGAGGGTACTAAGTACAAAGTGCAGGGCTCAGGAGGGTACTAAGTACAGAGTACAGGGCTCAGGAGGGTACTAAGTACAGAGTGCAGGGCTCAGGAGTGAGTTACGTACAGGGTTCAGGGCTCAGGACTGTGTTATGTACAGAGTGCAGGCCTCAGGACTGTGTTATGTACAGAGTGAAGGTCTCAGGAGTGTGTTATGTACAGAGTGCAGGGCTCAGGAGTGTCTTACGTACAGAGTGCAGGGCGCAAGAGGGTACTAACTACAGAGTACAGGCTCAGGAGTGTGGTACTTACAGAGTGCAGGGCTACTGACCCTGGACCCTCGGGCAGTGCCCGAGTGCCCAAATGGTCAGTCCGCCCCTGCTAAGGACTGATTCACAGGTGCAACAGGCACTGCTGCTCCTCTGCAAAGTGATCCCAGTACATTTGGCAGGTGGTGAGGAGGTGATATGTGGCCTCCTCATCACCTGATTTAAACCATGCAATGCATGCGATTGTGACACGGTAGTAAAGCAATTAGAGGCTTAAATCAGGTGTGAGGAGGCAACACTGTGCCCAGTGATCTTTGACTTCTTCTATGTTGTTCAGGTAGATCTCCTTGCCTACCCCTATCCCACACTATGGAAAGAGCAGGTTCTCTCCATGCTGGCAGAAGCTGTCTGTCTTTCTCTCTCTAGACCCAGTGGGGAGAACAAACTCACTGTATATCACTGCAGCCAGGAGCTGAAGAATCTTTTCTATGGCTCTTTCATTCTGTCCACTGTAACAGGCTGGACTGTGTTCTCTCCTATCTTCTCTCTCCCCCTCCAATCCAGCTACGGACATCTCCTCTGTAGAACTCAAATCAGGCGGGTTTAGAGAAAGGGGCGGGTTCAGCGCTCTCCTATTGGTTGAGTGGGCAGCAGAGAGGTTGTGTATCAATATGCCTCTGAAACTTGCTTGCCGGGACTCAGAGTCCTCAGCTTCCTTCCATTATTAGAGATTTGAGGGTACAACAAAAAGAAAAAGAAAAAAACACTGACACATACAAGAACTGGCATGTGAATTTTGCGGAAGCTTTGGGGGTGCTTGAATAATTTTTGGGGGTGCTCCATCTAGTGCCTCCCCTGATAATCTTTCAAACATACAAGGCTGCAAGGTTATGGCTGAGTAATACTCAAGTCTGATGCTCGTGGTTATTTTTTTTTTTTTTAATATGACAGTTTTGGATTAGATAATACTTCACTGTGCACTGTAAAAAATTAAAGGAACACTTTTTAATCAGAGTATAGCATCAAGTCAATTAAACTCCTGGGATATTGATCTGGTCAGTTAAGTAGCAGAGGGGATTGTTAATCAGTTTCAGCTGCTTTGGTGTTAATGAAATTAACAACAGGTGCACTAGATGGGCAAAAATGAGATGACCCCCAAAACAGGAATGGTTTTACAGGTAGAGGCCACTGACATTTTTTTTCCCTACTCATCTTCTGTTTGCTGTGTCTCCCAGCACAGTCCCAAGAGCACGGAGGAGATTCCAGGAGACAGGCAGTTACTCTAGGAGAGCTGGACAGGGCCGTAGAAGGTCCTTAACTCATCAGCAGGACCGGAATCTGCTCCTTTGTGCAAGGAGGACCAGGATGAGCACTGCTAGAGCCCTACAAAATTACCTCCTGCAGGCCACTGGTGTGAATGTCTCTGACCAAACCATAAACAGAGTTCATGAGAGTGGCCTGAGGGCCCAACGTCCTCTAGTGGGCCCTGTGCTCACTGCACCATAGAGCTTGATTGGAATTTGTCATTGAACACCAGCATTGACAGGGAGTTTCGGCTTGAAAACAGTGACTGCTAATGGAAGGCCCATAACAGCTGAACTATTACCACTTCTTTCAAACACTCCATATTCCTTAAGTGGAGGACTGGACATCACTGAGGAGTGGTCAACTTATACGCCAGAGTGGTGAGAGCTTGCGGGCACAATTTATGTGGCAACCGTCGTCACTTGTGCAATACCTACTACCAGACCAGACCATATGGTCATTGGCTGCACTATACTGTAAGGGTCGTACTCACTCATACCCTACAGCAGGTTTTTTATTACCACACTAGTGCTTCATTGATTGCATACCACTCACAGTGATATATGCTTAGGGCATTTGCTACATCTGGACACATTGGTGCTAACATCCCATAGCTCACCATTGACTACCACGCCAAGGTTGTGGGCTCTCTCAGCCTGCTTTATCCATCATCAGTACTCCATCATGTCAGCCTACTACCCCACAGAAACAGGGGTATTTAGCCCTGTTTAATGTCCTTTTACTTAACATGGGCTTCCATATGCCTACATTGCCGTAGTCTGGCCCCACTGTGGATACGTATTACCTTAAATCAGATTTTGATTCTTTTGTTATATGCCTTGATGTTATTGCTTCTATACAGATCTGGCCACCATTCTCAGACTAGTCACAACATCACTCTTTGAGTGTAAGTTGTCTGGGTAGCATGTTAAAGCCAGTTTACTACTTGTCAGCACCCACTGACTGTTAGTCTTTAGATCGTTGGGCTGATATGTTATGCTCTATATGAGATCGAGTTTATGCAGTGTATGTGAATGGATGTGCGGTGCCCGGGCCTGTATGTTAAGGTGATAACATTATCTAACCTTATTTTAATGGTGATTGGAGGATTGACGGCCACTTGGCCTAATTTTACTCAATAAAGTAGTTTGGTTTGGTTACATCGCGGTTGGTTCTCCTTTAAGCCCCTTTCTAGGTGGCCTCTCTTGGTCCACTATACACTTTGTTCTGGCATGACCCTGGCTTTGGAGGACCTCTCCCAGCACTTTGAGATCTCCCCTTTGTGGGTGAAATATATCCTTGCTCTAGCTTTTTATACATTTATAATTATCGTCAAGATGTTTGCCCAAAAATCAGAATGGAAATGGTGAATTATCTAGGAAACTTTGACTGTGGAATCGCTTTGTTTGTTAATGCCAGATGTGTTGATTACAATATCTCTGGAACTGCTTCAAGAGACGTTTCAATTGTGAATACTAAATAGAGCACTATTTGCTATCTTTGCCCATTTTAGGCCCCTTTCTAAGAGGGCAGACTTTGTTGAGATCAACAGGGGATCAGTCTGCATTGCTAATAGATGGCTTATCAGCCAAGATTATAAAACTTCAGTGTGTTTGTAACTTCTGAAATTATGACAGTATAGCCAGAATAAAGTCACATTCACCTTCATCAGTTATAGGGTAGCATTTTGAACCTAAGCCTCCACACCCCTCCAATGAGAATTGGATATCTGAGACCTGTCATATTTATATCCATTTGGCAGCTAATTTCATGCTGGACAATGATCTACATGGTAGTAGACTCTAAATGGCAGGTATTCAGAAATATGAATACTTTTAAGATACTGTATTTGGGACTTGGTCATAAACGTGCTGACCTCCCAGCAACCACCCTTTAAACCAGATGATTGGTGAGATGGTCTCTGTCAACACTCCTTTATGTCAGATAAAAAAGAGATTGCAAGCAGATTTGATAGCTCTCATTTTAATTTCAACCAAGGAACACCTAGCCGGACTTGAAAGAGCCACTGCACGGTTTTTACTTGCTCAATTGGACTCTACTAAAAACAAGTATTCATTTTCAACTCCTTTTTAATTCTCTATTTCTTTATTGTTTCTTTATTTGTAACACCTTTTTATGTAAATATTTTATTTGCACCCTTTTGACCTTGTCATTATTAAACCCTATTTTGAAAAGTGTTAAACTGTGCCTGTCCCTAAGGCCTTTAATGCAAACTAAAATAATCCCTGTCTCTTGAAGAGTGCTACTGTATTAAAATCTCTGAACATGCCTGTCTGTGGTGACAGTGCGTGTTGCAGACGTTTATTCTAAAATCATAGCTGCTATTGCTAAAATGTTCTCCTTTTCAGTCAAATGGCGCTGCTAGTAGTTTAAAGAGTTAATTTCTTAGTTAACTTAACCCAGTGGCAATTGCTCTCAGGCTGCAGCACATAGATTGTGGTCCTGCAAGCTGGAAACTCTTGGTGCAGGGTGCAGCTCAGAGTGGTATTGTTACGTAAGTGACAGCGTGGTGTAAGATTGGCCAGTCCTTTGACATGAGTTGGTGAGAAGGGCAGTGGTCGGGCACTGAATTTGTCACAGGATCTCCTTCCATTTTATTAGTGGAACTGATAGTAGGTGGGTGTAAACGGATGGTAGCCTGTTTACAATCACCATTTCATAGGGGTGAATGGACAGTCTGATCAGGTCCACCTGAAAACCTGACAGACAGACCTAATAGGACCCTTCATGTTAAAGGGGCCTAACTCACCATGCCCTTAAAGTGTAACTCTTTTGTTGAATCGTACCTTTTTTTTTGTTCTGAACCATGTTCTGTTCTATTTCTGTTTGTTCCACAATAATCTTTTTAGACTGATTACTGAATGGGAGGGTCTGCATTCATAATAAACAACTGGAGATCTTCTGTTCTGCTCTAGTGTTCTAATATGGGAGGTTACGTTGTCTGCATCTAGTAGTTAGTCCTTATGGAGTACCTCACCAAAAAAGTTCCTGCTGCGGAGGATGCCTAATTTTAGTTTCATCTTATTGCAGACATCTGAGAAAATCAGTGAACCAATCACACAAACAGGAAATACAATTTCTATGGGCATTCCAAATACCAAATTAAATTAAATGGCTTGTGTTTCAATGTTATATACTGTATACACTATATTGTTAAAAGTATTGGGACACCCCTCAAAATCATTGGATTCAGGCGTTCCAATCACTTCTTGGTCACAGGTGTATACAATTAAGCACCTAGGCATGCAGACTGCTTCTACAAACATTTATGAAAGAATAGTTTACTCTCAGGAGCTCAGTGAATTCAAGCATGGTACCTTGATAGGTTGCCACCTGTGCAATAAGTCGATCCATGAAATTTCCTTGCTACTAAATATTCCACAAACAAGTGTTAGTGGTATTATAACAAAGTGAAAGCAACTGGGAACAGCAGCAACTCAGCCACAAAGTGGTAGGCCACGTAAAATGACAGAGCAGGGTCAGCGCATGCTGAAGTGCACGGTGCGCAGAAGTCATCAACTGCCTGCAGAGTCAATATCTAAAGATCTCCGAACTTCGTGCGGCATTCAGATTAGCACAACAGTGCATAGAGAGCTTCATGGAATGGGTTTCCATGGCTAAGCAGCTGCATCCAAGCCTTACATCACCAAGTGCAATGCAAAGTGTTGGATGCAGTTGTGTAAAGCACACTGCCACTGGACTCTAGAGCAGTGGAGACGTGTTCTCTGGAGTGACAAATCACGCTTCTCTGTCGGGCAATCCGATGGACATGTCTGGGCTTGGCAGTTGCCAGGAGAATGGTACTTGCCTGACTGCATTGTGCCAAGTGTAAAGTTAGGTGGAGGGGGGATTATGGTGTGAGGTTGCTTTTCAGGGGTTTGGCTTGGTCCCTTAGTTCCAGTGAAGGGAACTCTTAAGGCGTCAGCATACTAAGACATTTTGGACAATTTCATGCCCCCAACTTTGTGGGAACAGTTTGGGGATGGCCCCTTCCTGTTCCAAAATGACTGTGCACCAGTACACAAAGCAAGGTCCAGTACACAAAGCAAGGTCCATAAAAACATGGATGAGTGAGTTTGGGGAGGAGGAATTTGACTGAGCTCAACCCGATAGAACACCTTTGGGATGAATTAGAGTGGAGAACGCAAGTCAGGCCTTCTCGTCCGACATCAGTGCCTGACCTCACAAATGCATTTCTGGAAGAATGGTCAAACATTTCCATAGACACACTACTAAACCTTTTGGACAGCCTTCCCAGAGGAGTTGAAGCTGTTATCGCTGCAAAGGGTGGGCCAACAATATTGAACCCTATGGACTAAGATCAGGATGCCATTAAAGTTCATGTGTGTGTAAAGGCAGGCATCCCAATACTTTTGGCAATATAGTATATATATGTATATGAATTTGTTTAATGAAAGTGGGATTCTCCTTTAAATATAGACCAGTCCACATTATCATTTATAAGCATGGTTTAAAGTAAAAAAAAAAATGTTCAATGAACAGAATCAAAAAAGGATGCACAATTTCAAATATATTTTATTTTGTAGACAGAAATTAAATCTCTAGGCACAGTATTAGGCATTATCGAGGACACAGAGGCAATAGGTTAGTGTATACTGTTCTGTACAAAAATACAGTCTGAATAAATTACATTGCTAGTTATAAGATTGGGTTTCACTTACCAGTCAGTTAATTTCATGTTTCTTATTATAAAGTCATATGCTATGCCATATATATATATATATATATATATATATATATATACAGTGGGGATCGAAAGTTTGGGCACCCCAGCTAAAAATTTGTATTAATGTGCATAAAGAAGCCAAGGAAAGATGAAAAAATCTCCAAAAGGCATCAAATTACAGATTAGACATTCTTATGATATGTCAACAAAAGTTAGATTTTATTTCCATCATTTACACTTTCAAAATAACAGAAAACAAAAAAATGGCGTCTGCAAAACTTTGGGCATCCTGCAGAATTTATAGCATGCACTGTCCCCTTTGCAAAGCTGAGACCTGCCAGTGTCATGGATTGTTCTCAATCATCGTTTGGGAAGACCAGGTGATGTCAATCTCAAAGGTTTTAAATGCCCAGACTCATCTGACCTTGCCCCAACAATCAGCACCATGGGTCCTTCTAAGCAGTTGTCTAGAAAACTGAAACTGAAAATAGTTGACGCTCACAAAGCTGGAGAAGGCTATAAGAAGATAGCAAAGCGTTTTCAGATGTCAATATCCTCTGTGCGGAATGTAATTAAGAAATGGCAGTCATCAGGAACAGTGGAATTTAAAGCAAGATCTGGAAGACCAAGAAAAATATCAGACAGAACAGCTCGCAGGATTGTGAGAAAAACAATTCAAAACCCACGTTTGACTGCACGATCCCTCCAGAAAGATCTGGCAGACACTGGAGTTGTGGTACACTATTCCACTATAAAGAGATACTTGCACAAATATGGTCTTCATGGAAGAGTCATCAGAATAAAACCTCTTCTACGTTCTCACCTCAAAAATCATCGTTTGAACTTTGCAAATGAACATATAGACAAGCCTGATGCATTTTGGAAACAAGTTCTGTGGACCGATGAGGTTAAAATTGAACTTTTTGGCTGGAATGAGCAAAGGTACGTTTGGAGAAGAAGGGGCACAGAATTTAATGAAAAGAACCTCTGTCCAACTGTTAAGCATGGGGTTGGATCAATCATGCTTTGGGGTTGTGTTGCAGCCAGTGGCACAGGGAACATCTCACGAGTAGAAGGAAAAATGGATTCAATAAAATTTCAGCAAATTTTGGATGGTAACTTGATGCCATCTGTGAAAAAGCTGAAGTTAAAGAGAGGATGGCTTCTACAAATGGATAATGATCCTAAACACACCTCAAAATCCATGGGGGATTACATCAAGAGGCGAAAACTGAAGGTTTTGCCATGGCCTTCACAATCTCCTGACCTCAACATAATTGAAAATCTATGGATAGACCTTAAAAGAGCAGTGCGTGACAGACAGGCCAGAAATCTCAAAGAACTGGAAGATTTTTGTAAGGAAGAATGGGCAAAGGTACCTCAAACAAGAATTGAAAGACTCTTGGCTGGCTACAAAAAGCGTTTACAAGCTGTGATACTTGCCAAAGGGGGCAGTACAAGATATTAACTCTGCAGGGTGCCCAAACTTTTGCAGACGCCATTTTTTTGTTTTCTGTTATTTTGAAAGTGTAAATGATGGAAATAAAATCTAACTTTTGTTGACATATTATAAGAATGTCTAATCTGTAATTTGATGCCTTTTGGAGATTTTTCCATCTTTCCTTGGCTTCTTTATGCACATTAATACAAAGTTTTAGCTGGGGTGCCCAAACTTTCGATCCCCACTGTATATATATATATATATATATATATATATATATATATATATATGCTTTGTTTCACACAGATAATTCTCTCTATATTCCTTTTTAATTGCAATTACAAACTTTAACATATTTGTGCAAGAGTTGAATCTAGTTTTTATTTCTTCTATTGGCACATAAACATGTTACACCTTACGAATCAAAATAAGTTGCCCTCCTGTCATTCTTGTAACAATTTGGGTTTATTGTTAAATTGAAATAATAATAAAGCAAAGTGTTTACAAACTAAGTATATTGTGATTTAGAACAAGGACAGGATCAATAAGCACACCAACTGGTAAAGCTGCAGGTATAAAGCTCATCTAATTAAGAACATACAGAGAATGAACTGTCCAGGAAAACACAGAAGGGAGCATTATCTAAACCTTTTTTTTTGCATACAATATAGGCTCTATCAATTTAAAGAATCAGTTCTATTTTCAAATATATATACTTACTGTTTAAAATAATACAATTAGAGACAATAAAAATATTTGAAAAGAAAACTAACTTCCATTTATAATTTCTCATTGTAAAGTACCATTTATCAGAAAACTAAGTATATTTACCAGTTACATGTGATACTGTTTTTATACTGAATAATGATATACAATGGTGCAATGAGCATTTTAGCGAGCATTTTTTTTCCATAACAAAATATATGCAACTCTGCCTTCATGTACTACATAGCTAATGTTTCCAATTCACATAGTAGCTTTTTCAACATACTTTAGTGAAAATAAATGTGTAAACAGTAAAAAAAAAACAAAAAAAAAACATATGATGTAATAAAATGAACATTTCAGCTACACAAAGCAATTTTATTAAAAATATAAAGCTACCTATGCTTGGACATGTGTATGCATATGTGTGATAGTTAGCTTTACTGTGGGTTATACCTATCAGTATTCAAAATGTGTACAGCCACTTTATTGGGACTGAGTATGTTATATATATGGCTATGTTATAGTATAACAAAACAATAATGTTCACCCTATCTTGCAGGGAATGGATGCTTGCTTACTATAGCAGCTATATGCATTATATGATTTCCCATGACCTTCTGTGGTAGTTGGAAGTCTGGGATAGTTTACTTTGGATGACTAGTTAACAAATAAAAAGGTTACGGCACGACACAGTTCCGTGTGCATGCAGTATAGAAAGTAAACCAGCCAAATAGAAAGGAATGGGATTTTTATTTGACATAACTTTTCATGCAACAAAATGCAAGGGTTTTGTAGCATCAAAATGGGCAAGTGATATTAGGCCCTATTTATATTTTATTCTTAATAATTTCCAGAAAAAAAGTTGTATATTTTACTTTATTCTAGTATCAAATAACTTTAAAACACAAAAATATCAGAACGGACATATTAAAATAAATTATTTTCATTTACAACACCTAAAATAAACATACTGGTTAAAATAAGCCTGACACAAACTTGGGAAATAAAAAATTGGTGAATAAAATGCGTAAGAAAAAGCTATCTTTAGGAAAAACTGCATTTCAAAATGACCAGCAGAGCCAGAGATATGGGTAAATAAATTTATAAGCAAATATCAATTTTTCCTATATAAAAATGAATCTGACCCTGTCCCCTCAAGGCTGCCTATTGATACTTTAGTGTTACAAATGGTCTCACTGACAAGTAAGGAGGCCTGAGAACAGCAAAGACTAGAAATGCCCTTTTTCTTGAGAAATCAAGAATTTTAGCTGCAAATATCTCTGGCTCTACTGAACGTTTGTTGATAACACTGTTCAACAGGTAAAAAGTTTTGGGCATAAAATTAGCTAATCTTACATAATTTTGGGGTGCTGAAAACGAAAATGACCCTAAAAAATGTTGATTGGCTCTAGTTTCCATGATATATTCACCCATCTAATGACGTAAGCCATTCAAAATTATGATGCAACTTCAGCTGCATATTGCGCAATTGATACTGGTGACCAATAGAAAATTGCATGTATACTGAGATGATGCAATATTAGCCTTTAATTGCATCACTTCACTGCATAAAAGCTGCAGTATCTGTAGCTGATTGTAGTTCGACAGCGTCTTTACATTTTGTTTTATGCTTATATAGGCTACTCAGTAATGCCTCGAACTTGTGTGAATAAAGCAGATAATTTCTGCTATATCTGCGGTGAAATAACTTTTATCTCACAAAAAAGGAGGATAACAGGAATGATTAAGAAAGCCTACAACTTGTATTTTGGCTGCAAGATAGGATGCCAGGACAAGAGCTGGGCACCACATATATGCTGCAATTCTTGTGGGACGGCACTGGAGCAATGGTTGAATGGAAAAAAGGCATCTATGCCTTTCGCTGTGCCAATGATTTGGAGAGAGCCAACAGATCATGTTAGTAATTGTTACTTTTGTATGGTGCCTCCAATTGTAAAAGGGCTAAATAAGAAGAAAAAGTTATCTGTGCACTATCCAAATATTCCATCGGCAATACGTCCAGTTCCTCATGGAGAGGGGCTACCAATTCCTAAAGCACCAGAATCCTTCGTGGTTGAGTCAAGTGAGGAAGAACCTGAAGCGTGTAGTCACGTGCAGTTGTAAGAGATAGCCCTTTCCTCGAATACAAGAGAAAAGCCAAGAGAAGCAAAACCGACACAAACTGAAGACAAAACTAGTGAGAATCCTAAGTATTAAAATGATTCAACTTAGCTTATGTCTATAATTTTTCTTGGTAATCCTATGCAATATATTATGCCATTTAGGCTTTGTTATGTAGTCAATATGACTTGCTTTATATTTGTGGAAAGACATCTATCTATATAATTATTGTGCATTATGTAGTCATTACGCCTATAGTAGAAAACTTTCTGTTTACAGAAAAACTAGAGCCAATTGACAAATTTCATTGTTATATTTGAACTCAGAATGTGAAATTCATTAAGAAATGGATCCTTTTGTTTCCAAAACTGGCAAAAAATAAAAATTTGTTGAACAGTGTAATAAAGCATTTTCCTTTAAAGTGACATTAAAGGTTTGGATTTTTTAACCTGCACTGTGCAATAGTTTTGCACAGAGCAATTCCAATCCTCCTCTTCTTGGATCCCCTGCTGGCACTCCAGGCCCCTCCCTCCTGCCTAGTGGCCCCATAGAAATCAGCTTTCTATGGGGGCACCTGAGCAGGCTTGCTTCTTAGCTGCTGCTCTCTGTGTCCATTGACATGCTGAGCATGACTCAACCTCGCCCCGCCCATGTTTTCTTCTCATTGGCTCGCTGGCTGTCATTGACAGTAGCAGGAGCCAATGGCTACTGCTGCGGTCTCAGCCAATAAGGAGGGAGAGAACAGGGAGAGCTGAGGCTCTAGTACACATTGCTGGATCGGGCTCAGGTATGTTTCGGGGGGTGGGGTCAGTGCTGCACACATAAAGTTTTTTACCTTCATGCATAGAATATCTGCATACCTTGAGCCTTTACAATCACTTTAAGGTAACAGAATTTAACACATTTTCTCATTTTTAAGCTTGGTAAGAAACGCTAAGTTTATGACAGGTTTACATAGGTGCACTAGATTTAAAAGACTAAACTGAATGAATGGACATGTGCTATTCCCCACATTGATTGTAACTGGCACACCAGAAAAGCAACAGCAATACATGTGCATGGCCTGGAGAGTAGTTTTAAGACTATGGACTCAGTACTGAGGCTATAGACTCATCCATGTGTTTATCTTGTGTATTATTGAGTGCTCCCTTTGATTTTTTTTATTGTTGTACACTACAAAGAAAAATAATATATATATATATATATACAGTATATATCAAATAGGTATATTTTTAAGTGGCATAACAGGGCTATCAGAATTCGGTTATGTACAATCAAAATGCACAATTATGTCAGATTTTGACACATATATGCATTTTCTTCTTACTGACACATTTCCAAATCTAAATAATTTTAAATGATTAGGAAAAAATATCCCACATTATATTTGAACCACTGAAAAAAATATTTTGCTTTCATATGAAAACTTTTTCTAGTCTGCACCTATGAGAAATGTGTACAGAAACAAGCTGTTACAATATAGGGCTTGTTTTTAGTGAATTTGCATGAACATAGTCCTGTTAAGAACTTTTTTTAGGCATTCATTTCCCAGTATGCACAACACAACCCCTATAAATGGTAGGTTACGTTTACACCCGCCTACATCCAATCCGATCTGCTAAAAACAGATGGATGGGGATCTGTTCCCCTTCCATCTACTGCACTGGATGGCAGTTGGGTGTAAAAGGACCCTTTACATCTGACCCCCCCCCGGCCCATAGAGGAGAATGGGCTGTGTCCATGTCTGCTTTGCATTAGCGGAGTGGACACAGACCAGCCATCTGCCTGCTCAGTGGGAATCAGCAGACAGATCCTGTTCTGAGCAAGCAGACTCCTGGCAGAGTGGGTGGAAGGGGCCTTAGAGGGTTTGCTACACTCCCTACACTAGTACGGACTGGAAGCTAGATGAAGGCATGGCAGCCTATTCCTGCATGCACCTTTTTCAGAACAGTCATGTGACTTAAGCCAACCTCAAACCAGTATGAATATTTCTATCACTACATTTGATGACTTGACAAATGTCTTTTGAAAGTGCACCAAAAAATGTTTGCTGTTAACATTCAACAATGGAGTGAATGGACTTTCCCTCTCCAAAACCACATTTACTGTTAGAAACTCATTCTTTAAAAAAAAATAAAACATCCAGCCTGCTCCATTACATTTTCTCATCACAAATGTTGTTTTGATCCCATGTGAGATTAGAAAATCAAACAAACATCTTAAAGTCAACATGTTTTAATAAAACTCCGCTAATGTATGGCCAGCTTTAATATGATATGTCTTGCAGTTTAGCTTTTACTGTAGAATATAAATGTGTGTTTTTAGGATCAGTTTCAGACAAAGGGAATGCAGACATTTGTATTTAATATTGTTAAATGAAAAACCTAAAAACTAATGTATTTAAAAAAAAGGATTTGTTGAAATGAACAAAAATTAGATATATTTGTTATATCTAGAAGAAAAGAAAGCATTATATCTATATGTTGACTTAGTCACCTCTTTAAATTACAAAAGCTTTGTAAAATGCTCTTAGAATTGTATATGAATCTTATATTCTGGCTTACTACTCCAGCAAACATCTCACAGTAATAGTTGCTTTTAGTGTTGTACACAGAGAATTACAAGAACAATTGATTTCAGGACAAGATTTGTTTTTGTAGTGCTGCTGTAATTCCATTTAAAGTGCTTTACGTGGTTTTCAAAAGATTTAGCTCGATTTTCATTGGTGAGGTATATAAATATTTTGGGACTGAGCATCTAGTTTTTGTTTTGTTATTTTTTACAATGAAAGTGTACTTGTGTTTCTACAAATTTTGATTAGCAAATTCAGATGCTGTATTATCAGTTTGTGGGCGCTAACAAAAATGTCAAAATGTGGAACTTAACAAATTTTTAACTAGAGTACAAATTTAGGGGATTAAAAAAAGCAAGAGACAATAGTTCAAGCAACACTTGTGTCATTCCAGTAGTGAAGTTATAGTAAGTACAGTGATTGCACCATTGACAGTAGACAGACTGCGTTGCAAGTTGCATGCCCAGCCGCCCACACTGAGAGTTGTATATAAGCATCATTGCATTAGGACTGATTTACAGTATATAATGTGATATTAAGTGAAAGGAATTAGAAAAAAATTATTGCTATTTTCTAATTCCTAATATTTTCTACTAGAGTTAAATCCCGAATACAGGCAGAGCTTTTTTTTATGTTTTTTTTTTTACTTTACATTCTGCATTAATACTGTAATTTTTTGTATTATTTCAGGAGCTCTCTAAGCTCTGCTGAAAGCTGCCAATATGTGTAATATGAGCTGCACCTTTGGCTCCCTGCTGCATTGGAAAAGTGTTCATTAACGACACCAGCTCTGTTATTGTACTCTACCCCTCGCTCTGCTTTCCCATTCACAAAGTGCAGCATAATGACGATGTTTGTGCTAAGAGGGCTTCTGAAGTAATGAAAATGACAGTGGTAATGTGAGAATTAAAGATAAAAACACAAATTGCTGCGCTTGGAGTTGGTTTTTAACATTAACCCATTACTATTCCAAAATGAGAACTATTGTACTGATTACTGACTTAACATCAGTCAGTAAGTCAACTTCACTATAGGCAGTACATCTCTGCAATACATGCACATTTCTCCAGTAAATACTGCAAGTAGGGAAAAATACCAAGTGATCTTGCAAGAAATTCACTGAGCTCCTAACACCCTGTTCCCCTTTCCTCTGTTGGGAGTGAAATCCCAAGCAGTGTTATCAACCCTGTCCAATTCTCTTTTGAAGGACTAAAAACACCACCTCCTTATGTTATGGAAAGGAGGATAAAGTTCTCTGTAGTTCAGCATAAGTGAACTAGGCAGAGCTGGCAGCACCACTTGAGATTTCTGTGCAGCAGGGACACTGTTGTCAGCAAAAACAGGACATTAGGTGCTTACTTACAAATGTAAGGTATTTTCTTGAACTTGCAACATTTAAAAAAAAACCCAATACATATGGAAAATGTGCATGTATTACAGAGATGTGCATGCATTTTATTTTTTATTTTGCCCAGACATATACTTTAAACCTTTTCTCTATCCATTACATCAACATAGGCATAGACAAAAAGAAGGAGATTTATAATCTTCATCCACAATGGCCCCGCTATATAATCTGACAATCAAAAAGAGAGGAAAGACAGAGCTTCATGCAATTCTCACTATACTTATCTGACATCTGTTTTCGGTAGATTCATAAGGGACATAGAAAATGTTTTATGCACAGAGAATGAGTTTTAGAAGCTCTACTATCCTCTAACTCCCTCTCCCCATTTAGTGTGCAAAACCAATAGTGCCTAAAATGACTGGTGCTGGAACATATTCTTTATTTGGAGCTATTCTGCCCTCAGGTACATGATTCAACATTGTTCAAAAACATTTAGTAAAAAATAAACATTTGTGGATTTTGCAGTATTTTCACATCAAAACGCAACTTCTCGTAAGTTTTTATTACAGATTAAAATATAAATTCAAAGCAAGAAACATAAAGCTATTTTATGTGCTGTATCTCTCTTTATATACACCTTTATAACTATATTTTCTTTCTCTATAAGCTAACCTGTATTGCATACTGCACAACAGTATCACTAAAAATAATAAACAAATTCTGTGCTTATATACTGGAAAGCATGTATGAGTCTGGTGCAATATAATGCAGACTGGTAGCTGTGACTATATTATTAGTGCTAAATGTAATGAAAACAATCATTTATTGATACTTTGTTATCTCTTTGTCATATTAGTATTTTCATACATGTAAATGTACATCTATGTATTAACGTAAACCTAAAGAATATTAGACCTAATTTATCGCCATGTTTCAAACAAGATTTGCCTGTGTCATCCTCTGCAACCAATGTACCTTATATTATTTTAACAAAGGTTTTAAATTATAAGGCAATTCTGACTGCTACAAAACACACTGATTTTATATCATACAAAAAGGAAGACAGGTTCTGTCAAAGATTTTGAAAGCTTAGAACCCTTGAACAATTGGGGTGTGTCAAGCAACCAGAATATTGCATATGCTTGTCACTTCACAAAACTGGGTCCTCAAATAGATTAAGTATAATTTAAATGTACTATTTAACATAAGAAAAGGTAAAAATAGTGGATTAGAAACGTCAAGGGCCCTTTAATTGTTAGAATGTATTAGTTGCTTCTACTAATTTAGCACTATTGTGCCTACTTTCAATCCTTGTGTATTTATAAATTCAAAATCCAGATGTGGATTTAAATTGTCTTTTTACTAGGCCAATGACATAATGCAAGGTTTGACTTGGTCAGGCTTTCCTAAGACTATATAATTTGTGTTACATAAGTTTCAATGTGTCAGAAATGCAAACCTTGATAATATTTGGACAGTCTTGTAAAACAAATGATTCTCTAGAAGCTCACACATAAAAGGCACATACTTCAATGCTGCATTGCACACTAACAACCATGTTAATTTTAAAAAGGTATTGATTAGTTTAGGATGCTGATTAAAATACTACAATAGGTTACCACCCAAGCTTTGTTCCCCTATCTGACAGGCACCATTGTACAAGCCTACATGTACATGGCTGGCTCCAATAGTCTCACTTCCCTCTTGGGAGAATAATACACTGCCAACTAAAAGGCTTCCAACCTGTTCTGTTGTCAATTCATATGCCAAGCATAGCTGCTGAAGAAGGTGGTACCCCATTAACATCCTGTCACTCAATGCAGACAGCTTTAGCAGAATCAATTGATTCTAAAAAAAAAAAGACATAGGCTATTTATATAAAAATGCTGAGATTTTGACCTTCAGTATACAGGGAACACAATCATGTCAGTATACGTAACATTTCATTCATATCTAGTCCTGCACTGCTCCACTACACCAAATAAAGACCGCTGTAGTGGATCTACAATCACAAACACATCTGAAATTTCAGTTGACATATCTTATATTGGTGTTGTTTTATATATGTCTGGGATATTTGATTTCACATACTGTGCCTTTTAAGTTAATATACATGTATTGCCTTTCACTTAAGCTTAGCTCAAAATACTTGCCATGCTTTCCACACCTTTGCTGTATTTTTTCCGCACATAATCTCATACCTGCTGATTTATGTAATAGAATATGCCAGTATTTAAATATATATATTAATCAAATGATCTATCAGTCATAATATAACCTAACTCCTTCACTTATAGCAATCCTAGTGCAAAATTATTTACCATTCTGATAAAATCCCACATATAATCTGTTATTAAAATGTATGTGTTTTGTTGATAAGTATAGCACATTGGCGATACTATTGGTGAGACATACATCCCTTCAATTGCATTTTATATTTAAAAAAAAAAAAGAAAAATGAACAGTATATTACCTAAATTCGGTTTAACTGCCCACATTTAAATGTTTTGATTCATTCAATTACAGTTGTCATGTGAAAATACCCTATATCAGTGAATTGGGGTACTTTGAATCCTCACCTTTTACATGTTTGGTGGCTCTAAAAAGGAAACAAGAACACTCACAGCTGCACAGCCTTTTTTAACATGACACAACCCAAGCTTCAGAAGTCCATTGCTTTTAATGAGTTTCTGATCCTGAAGCAACGCCACATTTAGAGATTTCAAGTGCTCCAGCAACTTTTTTTGCTGCTTCTTTTCAGCCACAAAGCGGCTGCTTCACAGAGGTCCAAATCATGAGATATTGAACCACCAGTGGAGAAGTTTCCCCCATCTAAAGATAGAAAATGGCATTCAAAGTAGTGTAGCAACAGTAGTCACATCCCTTGAACACTTGTTGCAACTAGGTCCCAGAACAAACAGCAGCATAGGCCTACCTTGGTCTTCAACCGTTAATTGCTTCTTCTTTGTTAAATAAATCTGTCATTTGGGATGCTTATATTTCTATGAGGATTTTTAAAGTTACTTTGCTTGTAGCATAGCAATTTTTTACATTAATGATTATTACTGATTACATGCACAGTACAGAATTGGAGGCCATAACATAGTAAGGATCAGGTTAAGGTGGAATAAAACAGATAAGACTGTTAGCAAAAAGGAGATCAACCAAGATATCTGTCATATGGGCTAGATGTAAGCAATGATTAACATAACAATATGTTGCCATTCAAAAAAATAGTTTTTTTCATACTTAGAGTTAGCAGTGCATTTAGGCATGGATGGTGGTGCACACAAGCAGAATTATATGCTCCAATCCATTTAAGTTATAAGTGAAAAGTAACTCTTATTTGAATTACTTATATATGTGACTACTTCAGAGCATATCCCTATTATCTGGCAGCCTACAGCATAACAAGCGTATTACCTTAGGCATCATGTTTTCTCATTCTAAAGTTAGCAGCATATACTGTATGTTTAACAATATGTAAATATGAAATGGATAAATCTAATGGTAATGAATCAAATGGTCATGCTATGGTTAGCCAAACTAAATTTCTGGATACATTAAACAGTAAACGCAAAGTTTGGTCACAGAATGTAGTAATACAATTCTGCATTCATTATGAATACTGCTAAATATTATTTAACAGAAGTGACAATTTATATTAACATTTATTCTACACAATATACCAAATACATAGCCTTCTTCAAAAAATAGTTACTCGAAAATCTAATGACATACTAGCTATCTTTTTTAGGCTTAGCTATAGCCTAGCTAAGGTACTCAGTTCAAAAGAAACCCAAAAACCTATTTTTATTTTATTTTCATGGAAAACAAATGTCCATTTTTAGTATTTCAAGCAAAGCTGAATGTTTAGCCTCTAGTGATGGGCATATTCCATGGATGTTCAAAAATGTGGCTGAGCTGTGGTTTACTGCTAAGTTAGACTTTCCTGCTGAAGAAAACTCTTGTGTTTTGCTATTTCTGTAAATTATTCTAATGTGAACAACCATGGCCATTGGCTATTATTCTTCCAAGAGTAATTTCACAGCATCTTGTTTCTTCAGGGCCTGGTCCTGTAGCATGATGATCTCGCAGTCTGGTATGGGGTAAATTTCTTAAGAATTCTTCATCTGTGAAATCCCAGCAGGACTTTGGCATCCATTCAGTACTAATTTCATTATACAGTTTATACAGTTTATAATTACACTTTTGTAGTTTTGTTACTTCTGCTGAAGAAACAAGTTAATATTGTAGCAGATTGCATCAATTAGCTATGGAATTATTGGTATCCTTGATTTATTATTCTTTTTTCTACAGTGTTTTTTTTTTTTTTTTTGTAGGATGAACGTAAAGCTGGTTATATTTCTGGCAGCCGAAAGTCAAAGTGAAATCAACTGAGCAGGTTACTTGATGCTCCACATGTCTTCTAGAAAAGGGAGATAAAAAACTGGAGTAAATTATTGTTTTGTTACCCCTCACACATCTAGTAGTAGTCCTCATAGTTTTTGGGGTTCAGGCAGTAAAGTATGGCACCTCCAAAGGAAAATATTGTTGCACCCCATGCTAATCCATAGCCCCAGTTGAATTCGTGGTATATCTTTAGAGTTACAGTCTCAATAAACTTGATTGGATACAACACAAGACCACAGACCTGAAGAACAACTGAAAAGAAAAAAAGAAAAACAATAAGATCACCTAAGCATTTACATTGCATATTTGCACATTGAAAATAAAACTGATTTTGCAATATATCTTTTTTTTTTAAGTTAGCTTAAAGTGATTGTAAAGGCTCAAGATTTTTTACCTTCATGCATTCTATGCATGAAGGTAAAAAACCTTCTGTGTGCAGCAGTGCCCCCAGTCCCCCTAATACTTACCTGAGCCCCAACCTCGGCTGTCCTGGGTTTCTGCCTCCTCATTGGCTGAGACAGCAAGAGAGAGCCACAAATTTCAAGAGGGAGCCAATAATTACAAATATCTAGCACTTGATTCTGCATTTTTTGTTTACTACATTGCTTTTCACTACAACTACAGTGGAAGGGACAGTGCTGAAAAATGTAGAAGGGATAAAGGGAATGATTTACTGAAGGCAAATATGTTGTTCACATTGCAAGGAAATCTCTTAGTTTAGTGAATGTGGTATAAATACACTTTTCAAAGAATTCTTTTTTCTAATGAAAATAAAAAAAACAGTACTTTTGCATGTACATGTCATTATAGTCTTACCTTATTCAATAAGCTAAGGGAAAACTCTTGAAAAGGTGAAAATTCCCTTGCAAATTCAACAGCCTATTTTAGTAAATCAACCCCACAGTCTCACTTAAAACCAGTGAATGAATCAAACCACTGATGTCAGCCAAAATGATGTCACAGTGTTGGGTTGGCTTTAACCTTTACAAATAGAATCAAGAATTAATAATAAACTATGACAATGTTTAGTTATTCATTTAGTTCCTTATCAAACTTTTTTAGGGCTGATGATGATTCTTTATTACATTTATTATATTCTATACCCTAAGGGCTGATGGTAATGCTAAAGAACATCATTCGACAAATATTGTATACAATAGTATTGTCTGATTCTTGGGACTGGTGGTGATGCTAAGGAACATCATCGAAATAAAATATTGTACACGTCAGTGTAGACGTTTTAAAAGGAATAATGACTTTACAACACAACAACTTTTTAAAGGTAAAACATACAACAGAAAGCTCATTCAAGAGGAGTGTAATTGAAAAAGCATCACAGTAACGCAGTTTGTAAGCCTTATATAGGTTTATAAGCTGTAGGGGAACCAGTATTAGCAAAAGAGACAATTTATGGCTTATATCATTTACAGTTTGAATGATTTGTTGAACTCAGCAAGGCAATGTGGATTAAACCAGATAAGTACTGGAGAGCCTTGTGTGTTGACATATGATTTTAATTTATTATGGCATTATAAAAGATCATATCCCTGCTTCTCAATTTTTCTAAATATGTTTATTGAAGTAGCAGGTATTAAAATAATCTCCCAGGGCCAGTCTCATCACGCAGCTACCACTTCTTTGTTGAAGTTCACATGTATGTGCATGTATATTTTCCTTATTGACCAAATCTAAACCGACATTTTTAAATGTCACAGTATGAGCTGAAAAGATGTGTGGACTTTACATGTGATTGAAATAGACTAAGGCTCCATGTACACTGCAGCTGAAAAACTGACGTTTAGGAGCTTTTCTGCATCTTTTTCAGCAGCCCCTGAACTCTCCTAATGTTTTCCTATGTGTCCATGTACACATAGTCATTTACAGTCGTTTATAGGCAGTTGAGTTTACAGCAGGAAAGGACTGATCATTCAAGCACTCGGGCACTGCCCAAGGGCCCTGGGTCAGTAGGGGGCCCCATGAGTACCTCTGGTACCTTTCATTAGCTTTTTCATAGGCTTTTTTGGGTGTGGGCGAGGACACAGGGGCCCCATGATCCCCTATTGCCCAGGGGCCCCATGAGTTGTCACTCCACCCCTGGTTTACAGTCGTTTTTTTAACGCACCACACTTCAGGAGTAGATTTTATCAGCGTTTCAAACACCAAACGCTTGTAAACGCGGCTAACCGTGTTTATAAGCGTTTGCGTTTGGAAATTTTATTTAACTCTTCCATTTCCAGATGCTGTCCAGAGCCTTTTTTCATCATGAAAAATTCATGCATTTCCCGGTACTCAAATGAACCTGGTACACCATACTTTGAGGTTTTGCATGAAAGAAACTGTGTTAGACACTGCTGCAATAATTTCTGCACAGAAATGAGCTGGAACACATCCAAACACCACAAAAAAAAAGACAGCTAATCTCAACAAATACTGTTCTCTCTGCTTCTGCTCTCTCTATTTCTCTCAAAATGTCTGAAATAGTTATTTTTTTACTGTTTTTTCAGTGCATTCTGAGCATTTTGGAAGGTCTCCTAAGGTTATCTTTAAAAAATGCTTCTAAACATAAATGCGGTATGGAAACGTGGCTAAACAGATTTTTTTTAACCTATGTTTTCCAGCAGTCAGTTTCCATCGTTCAGAAGTGTCCCATGTACATTGAGCCTAATTCGTATTTTGACATACAGTGTAAAGTACATTTAAAAATGACTAGGATACTGGCTTTTTTTAGAGTATTTTTGGGGCCAGTCCCTATTTACTGTAAATACTGAGCCCAATCTTTTCACACAAAAAATGAGCATTCTACATTAGAATAGCACATAGCACAAATGATGTCCACTTTCTCTGAGGCTGGAGCACTGTCCAACTCCTAAAGGATATTGGACTCGGAAGCAAATCAAATGCAATTTGCTTGTAGGTGCTTCTGAGCTGATTTGATTTGCAATTAAATTGTTTGAATTAGACATTTTGTCTGCACAAGGAGTTGCTTCATGCTGCTTCTATGTTGTACTGAATTACTAGGTTGTGTAGAGCTACTTTAAGCTGCTTCTTTCTCACACTGTTGAAGATAAGCAGATCAGATGCAAACAGGGGCGGAATGACCATTTGGAAACTCGGGCACTGCCCGAGGGTCCGGGGTCAGTAGGGGGCCCCATGAGATGCCCCTGGTATTTTTTTCATAGGCTTTTATGAGTTTGTGCAAGGACACAGGGGCCCCATGTTCCCCTATTGCCCGGGGCCCCATGAGTTGTCAGTCCGCCCCTGGATGTAAACAAAAGCATATATACAGTACAAGTGCCCTAACAGAGTTAATAATTATGGCAAACAGTTTCCAGAAGATTGGTTGTTTTCATGTGAAAAACCTGTTTTTGGGTCCTGTCTTATTCATAAATTGAATGCATGATTTTAAAAATGTGCTAAAAAAGGAGTAAAAAAAAAACACCTGTTACATATCTGAGGACATTATAAAGTGCTAGCACATTGCAAATCAATTCAATACAGCCCTCAGAAGAACATGCAACACCCCTAATCTAATATGCAAAAACTGACTTTCTGTTCCTAAAGACAAAAGGCAGACCCAATACCAAATTTTATGGCTCCTTGCCAGATTATCATTCTCAGATCCAGAGAAATGCCCCTAGTTAATCTCTAACTAGATCATTTTAACGCCATTACACTGAATCTAGTAATATTTTTAAATTGTTACAGTTGGATTTTCATAGTGTTGTTTTTCTGTTTTGATAAAAGTAAATTTTCCACAATAAAATGACAGGGGTTGTATAGCCTTGGTACAGTGTGTGCTTTTAGCTAACAGTAAGTACTTTTAAATTATTTCTGAAAACGTTCCTTTTAATTTCAAAGGTTTGTCTAACTGAAACATGAGGAAAATGTCATGAAAGAAACAGAATAGCTCTGTCTTCATCCAGCTGAGCAGAAAATGTTAAAAAATTTAAATAATGATTTATTTTGACGTATGCCAGTCATGAAGCTATGATTTCTTCTGACCAACCACACTTATATGGGGATATTTTTATTGCCACTTCCAGCTTCAAAAATGAATTAGCCGCTTTTGCGCCGCCCTACAGCAGAAATATTTCCACAGGGTGGCACGGGTGTGCAAAATCACGTATACATATGTGATTTTGCAGTTCCAGGTAGGGGGCGCGTGGCCTTGGCTGTCAATCACCGGGTCACAGCTGGTGATTCCTCGCCGGCACCCGGTGATTGCCAAGTATCTCCAACGAGGGAGAGACCTGTGTATAAGCAACACAGATCTCTCCCCTGTCAGCTCCTGCACACTGCTTTGTATGGCACACACACAGCCCACTGTAAAATAGCACACAGTTAACCCTTTGATCGCCCCATATGTTAACCCCTTCTTGTCCAGTACCATTAGTACAGTGTCAGTGTTTTTTATTAGCACTGATCACTGTATTGGTGTCACTGGGTATGTCAGTGACATCAAGTCAGTTAGCTCCAGTGTCAGTCCCACTATAGGTCTGTCTAACTGATCAGCGCCATTACTAGTTTAAAAAAAAAATCTAGTATCTATACCGCCATTTGTAAATGCTATAACTTTCACGTAAACCAAATAATTTACACGTATTGGAATTTTTTTTTAGCAAAGACATGTAGCAGAATACATTTTGGCCTAAATTTATGACAAAATTTGACTTTTAAATTTTTTTTACTGGCCATTTTTAATAGCAAAAAAAACCAAAAATACAGATTTTTTTCTCAAAATTTACGGTCTTTTTTTGTTTATAGCGCAAAAAAAGAAAACCGCATAGGTGATCAAATACTGCCAAAAGAAAGCTCTATTTGTGGGGAAAAAAGGACGTACATTTCATTAAGGTGCAGCATTGCATAACCGCGTAATTGTCAGTTAAAATAACGCAGCACCGTATCACAAAAAATGGCCTAGTCAGGAAGGGGGGTAAATCTTCTGGAGGGCAAGTGGTTAAACTATAGAAAGATCAACATATAGCATATGTTACTGCTCTGCCTCAAGCAGGGAAAATTCAGTGTTGTCCTGCCTGAAATTTGACCACTGCATGAAGCCCAGAATAAATTTACTGTTTTACAGAAACTAGCTACTATTTAGCCTAATAAAAAAACTCTTTCATTCTAAGAAAAAGAAAGAGATGCATCTTGGGAGCTTAGACACCAGTTTAAAGCAGAGTTCCACTCACCCTGTCAAAAAATAAAATTCAGCAGCTACAAAAACTGCCACTTACCTGTCCCTCGCTCCTGCAGTGTGTCCCCCGCAGCCCATTTCACCGGCTGTCCTGTATTCCAGGAGGCTGGCTTCTTCAGTGTGGGCACCCAGCTGTGCAGCTTGCGGCTTCACAGCTGGGTACCCACTGCACATGCGCAAGTAGTGCAGCGCGTCATGAATGGTCCTGTAGTCTTCTGGGATCTATCACGTGTTCCAAAAGACTACAGGGAGGGAGGGAGGACACCTTCTGCTTCCGATCGCCTATTCGATCAGACCGGAAGTGGGAGCAGGTACCTATCAAATTCGGGTACCCACTCCCCCCCCCTACCCCCAAAGGTGCCAATCCTTAATGGGGAGCGGGGGAGCAGTCCTTAAAGAGGAACTTCCCCTTTTGGGTGGAGCTCTGCTTTAAGAACTGAGGGAAAGGAACCAGCCACTGCAACACACGTCATGGACTGAAATTACATCTCTTACAGGCGGCATCGCTTATTGACTTATTGCCACTCATTGTGTTTGTTTATTTCATATATTGATTATATGTAGTTCTTATCTGTTTTTCCTAATAGTTTTGCCCACAATGTTCTGTTAAGAAAGATGCAAGATTACATTCAGTCTGACTAATTGAAGAATAGGAGGGTTTAGCTGCATGTTGAATTGCACACAGGGAAGCATGTAGCGAGGACAGAACAGTTAAGCTACAATTGTCATCTGTAAACCGGGGCGGACTGACCATTTGGAAACTCGGGCACTGCCCGAGGGCCCGGGGTCAGTAGGGGGCCCCATGAGATGCCCCTGGTACCTTTTTCATAGGCTTTTTTGAGTTTGGGCAAGGACACAGGGGCCCCATGATCCCCTATTGCCCGGGGGCCCCATGAGTTGTCAGTCCGCCCCTGGCTGTAAAGCTTGTTTTATAAATGAAGCAGCATAAACATGACATTTGGCCATGAGGATATGAGCATAGCAGGTACTGGCAAAGAGCATGTAGGCTGAGCTTCTCTAAGTATTTATAGCAAAAGTTTTCCAACACAAACTACAGCAGACATTGAGCATCATCACTGTGCTTTTAAAAGTCTTCACAGTAGCGTAGAGGTTACCCAGCATAAACGACCTGAACAGACTCTGAATGACCATATACTGTTTGCAGTCATAGCAGGTCTGTAAATACCAACAGTTGGGTATACCCAGATAATATATATTGCATATTCTCATATTATGTGCATGTATGCAAATAATGTGTAACCGTAACACTTACGGATCTTTTTTTACCTTTCCTACAGACCACAACACTCACTGTGACAATATATTTACCTTCCTTTGTACCAGGCTAGAAATGAATAAAAAGTTATCTCTTATTGGACAAGGTGGAGAGGCGGGAAGGTAATGTCACACTCTCTAATCCAATCAGAGAACACTTTTGTATTCATTAAGAAAATGCAAAGCATTCTCTGAAGGGCACCCATGCCAAGCGGCCAACCTCCTGTGTTGAGAATGCAGGGAAGCCACTCTGCAAGGGACCCAGGAGAAAGGAGGAGGGGAGATCAATGGAGTAGCAGTGTGTACTTCAGTGATTTCCAGCTTCCAGGAGCATCTGCCAGGTTAACATAATGCAGCTTTAAAAGACTGCACTCCTTCCCTGTGTCATGAAATATTATTTGAGAAGATTATCCCTGAGGTGTATATTCAGGAAGAAAAATGGTAATTACAATACATTTGGCTTTCAGAAACAATAAACAAACTCCTATTAAAATGCAAAAGCAGTTTATATGCGTATAACTGAAATTTTATAAGAGAGGTGATAGGCAAATAGGACAATCAGTGTAGTGTATTACCTTCCTAATATTACGCATACTGAAATGTGCTT
This sequence comes from Staurois parvus, assembly GCF_062004578.1. Taxonomy (NCBI): domain Eukaryota; kingdom Metazoa; phylum Chordata; class Amphibia; order Anura; family Ranidae; genus Staurois; species Staurois parvus. Next base: position 6,975,894 of record NW_028318492.1, on the reverse strand, counting down.
GCAGTTTCTCAAAATATCACTTCAGGAACAGTACAAAATATAGAGCTATATACATGGTATGAATATCAAACATCTCAAGCATGTTATTAGATATAGGGTAATAGTAGTAATTATTGCACAAAAGATATCAAAATAGGCATTTATACACAATTTAACTAAAGGACTACATTAAATATAGATATTTGCCATCTAATATACAGAAAGACAAATATCTGTTCTTACTGTGGTACTGTTTGATTTTTTAATTCCGTGAGAGATGAGAGAGTAAACATCAGGTAATCATGCAATGTTGAACAAACAGTGATACAGTTGAAAATGTCTTTATTATGTTTGTCAATAACATAAAAAAAAATCTACATCACACTTCTGTCTGATGACACCGTGTCCGTGACATCGTTTAATAATACACTGGAGTAGCTATTTCAATGTAAACGGTGCGCACTCAATACCAGACTTCAGGAAAATGGCCACCGTGGGTTGTCCTTCAGCTTAGTTGACGCCCAGGTCGCCTATTTAAGGCATTGCTGTCATGATGGATGTATACCCTGAGGAAGTCATGTGGGCATCGTTACGCAACACGTCGGTACGCATTGACAGAACTTCCGGGGTGTGGTGATGTCATTTCCGGCGCGGACGCCATATTGGAACACCAAAGAACCATGAGTATACACCCATAATATGGGAAAGGCTTAGATTGTTTGTTTTACATGTGAGTGGGCATTTTAGATTGCGTTTGCTTAATAAAAATACTGGATTACACTATGGAGGATTTCTTTTGTTTTATAATGTGATCCTGTGTTGGAAACGGCTGCCTGGGAGTTCCTGGTATCTGGAGAGAACCCATGAGCATTGAGGCCACTGTTTTACACAAGGAGGTCCTATTGGAGGCGTGGTTATTTCCACAAATACGTGGGTTTCCCACAAAGCGAGTAGGCCCTTGTGGTCAGTGTAAGGAGGTGAGGAGGCACTTTGGCCATTTATGGATATCCTAACACAGTGTGTGGCACTACAATCACCCCACGTTTTTGTCGATTGAATCCACAAGTATTATATCAGCAATCATGCACATTACCCATTGGATCAGCGGACTTTTTATCTGGCATGCATTGTATATGTGTGAAACACTTGCACTTTGTGTAGTCATTGAGTTCTCCTATATGGAATTACTTGGGTCACAGTTATTTGGTCCCCCGGAGTGGAGATATCTGTGTCTGGAGGGGTCACTTGTGAAGTTTGTGACATCACACCCTTTTATGTTTATATTATGTGCTATTGATGTTTTTAGTTTATTCAGAGCTACACCAATTTTTAAAATATTCTATTTTACTTTGTGGTTGAAGGAGGGTGTGAGCTGCTTAGGATAGGGTACACCCATTTCAAGCGCAGGAGGTTTTTCTCTGTTTACACCGCACTTCTACTGTTATTTATTTAGTGTAGGTTCACACTTGTGGGTTGGTTGTGGGTGCAGGAATCGCACCTATCTCCGCACCCGCAACCACCCGCAGCCTAATCACGCTGCTCTCACAAGACGCACGTGGCTGATATTCGTTCCCCATTTATTGCATTTGCAAGAACTGCAGGGAAATCGCATGGCCCTCCAGGCTGCGTTATTAAAAAGGTGCATGCACATTTTTCCTGCGGGAAATGCTGCACAGCAGCCCATTCAAAGGAATGAACTGCAGTGCCCAAGCAAACACGGGCTGGACGGGCCACAATAGTGTGAACCAAGCCTTAAACTAGATGAAGGTCAGATGAAGATCAGTTTGAAGGTCAGTTTGATCAGTTCTAGATGAAGATCAGTTTGATCAGATACTTTGGAGGCCAGAGTATAGATCTGGGGTCTAATAAACACAATTTTAAAGCGTGACATGTTAGGTATTTATTTGCTCAGAATAATGTCATCTTTTATATTTTACCAAACAATTGGCTATTATATTGTTTTAGTACACCGTTGTGTTAATATCGTGTGACACAGAAATATGTAATACCCACCATTTTATTCTCTAGGGCCTCTACTTAAAAAATATAATGTTTGGGGGTACTAAGTAGTTTTCTAGCAAAAAAAAATGGGGATTTTTGGATGTAGTAGAGGAATGTCAGAATTGGCCCGGACTGGAAGTGGTTAACTGACAGATTCATGAGGTGATTTGATAGATATGTAGGTAAAATAAAAAACCTTTAATATGCTTTCTTAAAATTAGAAATAGATCCCTTTAGATTTGTGAAAGACTGTGAATTTGGCAAACCTGTAAATGTTCTACTCTTTAATTTCTCTTACAGCTAAACATCTATGTGAAATGATGTTACGGGTCACTAGCACTTCAGTTCTCCTGGTTGGGAACTCATCCGTAAACTGCAGTACAAACACTAAAAGGTACAGATATATCTGTTTAACGGAAATTGTGTTAAAGAGAATGTAATTATATTTAGCTACAGAAAAGTATACACTTCTTACACTCATTGGCCACTTTATTAGGTACACCTGTTCAATTGCTTGGTAACACAAATTGCCAATCACACGGTAGCAACTCAGTGCATCTAGAGGTGGTGAATACAACTTCCTGAAGATTGTACCAAGCATCAGAATGGGGAAGAAAGGGGACTGGACTTAAGTGACTTTAAACGTAGCATGATTGTTGGTGCCAGACAGGCTGGTCTGAGTATTTCAAAAACTGCTGATCTACGGGATTTTCATGCACAACACCTCGAACCTTGAAACAGATGGGCTACAGCAGCAGAAGACCACACCAGGTGCCACTCCTGTAAGCTAAGAACAGGAAATGGAGGATTCAATTTGCACAGGCTCACCAAAATTGTACAATAGAAGATTGGAAAAACATTGCCTGGTCTGATGAGTCTCAAATTCAGCTGTGACATTCAGATGGTAGGGTCAAAATTTGGCAGAAGCAACATGAAAGCATAAATCCATCCTGCCTTGTACAACAGTTCAGGCTGGTGGTGGTGATGTAATAGTGTGGAGGATATTTTCTTAGCACACTTTGAGCCCCTTAGTATCAATTGAGCATCGTTTAAATGCCAGGGGCCTACCTGAGTATTATTACTGACCATGTCCATCCCTTTATGACTACAGTGTGTGCCCATCTTCTGATGGCAACTTCCAGCAGGATAATGCACCATGTCACAAAGCTCAAATCATCTCAAACTGGTTTCTTGAACATGACAATGAGTTCACTGTACTCCAATGGCCTCCACAGTCAACAGAGCTTAATCTAATAGAGCACCTTTGACATGTGATGGAACGGGAGATTTGCATCATGGATGGGCAGCTGACAAATCTGCAGCAACTGTGTGATGCTACCATGTCAATATGGACCAAAATCTCTGAGGAATGTTTCTAACACCTTGTTGAATCTATGCCATGAAGATGTAAGGCAGTTCTGAAGGCAAAATGGGTCCAACCCAGTACTAGCAAGGTGTACCTAATAAAGTGGCCGGTAGGTATTCAGTATATCTTAATTGTTTCTGCTTTTGTACTAAAATGACCTCCCTGTTTTTAACTTTCTGAGTTTATAAATTGAAAAACTGGAGCACAATAAGCTTGACTAACTCATCTCCATTAGTTACAAATAATGCTCTTTGAGAAACTAGTTTTCTATAGTTCTTCTTTCTCAAAAGAAAATAGTTACATACATAAACTTATTAAAAGTTACATTTATGCATGAATTTAAAGAAGCATCAGCAATACTTAAAAATCCTTCTCAAATTCCCCACAGGAATCCTGTTCCAGTCTTTTACATTAGGATTGCATTTTTTTCTGATTGTGCTGTAGCTCCAAACTCCAGGCTGAATATCGATTTATGGTGGAGCTACAGAACAGTGCTAGGCACCACTCTGTGACTGATTGTGCCAATAAACAGTCAATGCTGGTGAGGCTGTGTGATCTATCTGCTGGCTGCTAGTAAAAACCCATTGCATCGGTAGATCACACAGCCTCTCTGAGTGCAAACTGATCTTTTAATAGTGGCTTGTTATAATTAAGCTGACCTCTCCCCCTGCTGTGCTGAATAACACCACCCATCTCCAGTGTGCAAGAGCTGCTAGAGATCAGCTGTAAATTAGCCCTCATTAGTTATTGGTATCCTTGCTATCAGCATGGTCCAACATTGGTGGGGGAAAGTGGGCTGTCTGATACTCTGCTCAGCAACCATAGAATGGACTGAAACAGGACAAAGAGCTACATGCACTTGGTCCACTGGTGCACAATGTGATTGCTGTGGGCCAATCAAAGCACACAATAGTAAGCACAGTTGTTATGAATAAAACCCATTCATGACAGTTTAAAACATTGTTTTTACTGAGATCAGCACTGTAACATCAAAGTGTAAAAAAAAAATCCCAAGTTCACCCCCTCCTCCCCAGAGTAGTACAGTATAACTATGGTGACACTGAACTACTCTGATGAAAGTATGTAAAAAAAAAATATTAAACAAAAAAAAGTTAAAAAAATGACTTTACAAATATTTATTTGTTTATTTTTAACATACTGTCACCAGTCAGTGTCCCTGATCACCTCCACCCCAATTATATGATGACACTGTACTGCACTGGTGACAGTATGTGAAAAAAAAAACACATTGTATTTATTTCTTCATTTTCCAAACAATTGTGACAAAGAATTACAACTTCAAAAAATGTGCTTTCCCCATTGCTAAATACCTCGGTGTACTTTCCTAAAAAGGGCTATTTGGGGCATATTTGTACTGTCCTGGTATTTTAAGGGCCTCAAGAAATGAGATGTTAGTACATCAGGTTTATTTAACAAAAAAAAAAAAATATATATATATATATATATATATACCCAAGTTTGTGGATATAACTTTCACACAAACCAAATGTATACATTTTCTGGGATTTTTTTTTACAAAGACATACAGAATACAATTTGGGCTAAATTTATGATGAAATTTGATTTTATTGAATGTGCTTAATAAAGTACAAAATATTTTTTTTCAACATTTTTGCTATTTTTTTGGGGTTTATATAGCCAAAAATAAATACCCCAGTGGTTATCAAATACCATCAAAAGAAAGCTCTATTTTTGTGAAAAAAATTATATAAACATCATTTTGTACAGTGTTGCATGACCGAACAATTGCCAGTTAAAGCAGCACGAAGCTGAATAGCAAAAAAAATGGCGTGGGTGGTAAAACCTTCTGGAGGACAATTGGTTAATAAAGATTTTAAAGATTTAGTGATACTTTTGTCTGGAAATAAAGCTTATTTAAAGCGGTAATAAACCCACAAACAAAAATGTATTATATTGCTGCTTACTAATGAATAAATGTGGATCAGTTTCTTTTCTTTTGGCTTTTTTCTCTCTGTTTTCACCTGGTGATCTGGCCAGTAACACACCTCTTGTAGTAAATAGACACCACTTTGGAGGAATGAGCCAGAGCACAGCAGACAGCAGACAGCAGCCAGTCTGGGGGAGGGGGGTGGGAGCTTTAGATGTATTAGCAGATTTGAATACAAATATAAAATGGAAAGCAAAACTCCTGTTGACACTGTATAATCAGTTACAGCAAACAGTTTTTTACTTTTGGGATAAAGGTTTTACATGAATAAATAAAAGCTGATCACCAGTGGTAAATGGATGGTCTCATCCTTGTAAACTGATATATTCTGCTGGACAGCTTGAAATTCTGAGTTGCTGGCCGAATCACCAGATGAAAATAGAAAAAATAAAGCCTAAAAATGCAAACTAATACAGCCATCACATCTAACAATTGGTAAGCTGAAATATTATAAATGTCTGATTTTGGGTTTAATACTGCTATAAAGTCCAACTACAGGCTAATTTTTTTAAATGGTTCCTATGATATTATAAAAAAATGCAGCTCAAGTTGCAATACTCACCTTCTCTCTGGGAATGGCCCTCACATTAAACCCTTTCTGGCACTAGTTGTCTCCAGTCTTCTGAATGATGGCTAGCAGAGGATACACAGTGAATACAGGACATCCATGAGGGGACATCACCAGGGTTCCTTGCTCTCACAGTGTAATAATGCAGTGATTGGCTTGGCATCATCATATCAGCACTGCTTTCTGCATCAATAAGAACTACCCACCACCAGGAGAAAGAGGACCCCACTGCTTATGTGGCCAGACTAGAGAAATTCTTTAATGTACTATTTGTGCATTGACACACCAACGTTTCCTATCCAATAGCTATCCATTTGCAGCCATACTGGAGTAAGAAGTTTTATGATGTTCTCCATTATAGAGACAATCATACTTATTTTTCTTTACCAATAAATACCAGATGCCCTCAAGTATGAAATAGGTATGCCTAAATTGCAATACAGTTCATACCTGTAGTCGAGCTTTAACCTTCCTAGCGGTATGATTATGTCAGTATTTCTGTGCTCAAAGCGGTACATTGTTTTCAATGGAAATATGTTGTTTTATTGCAGGCCTGTAATTCTTAGGAATAACTCACTGAAATCTGTCTGAACAAGAGTCTAGTAAACATCCCGGGTATTATAAAATTTGAAACACGAAATCATAAATTATAATATAATAATCATAAAAAATTGTAATATAATAATAATACATTTTATTCAATAATGTAATCAAACCAAAAACACTGAAATTTGAAATAGAGCGCCAAGTTCGCACATCACTGAGCTCAGTCACAGAATCGTTTTCAGTGTCTGATGACGAATTTCCCCACAAATCATTATCACTCAATTCTGCAAGTAGTTCTAATTCACTATCACTGTTCTCTAGCTGGTCTAAAACTGCTTTTGACCTAAAGGAACGCTTTTTGGACGCCATGGACGTTTCTCAGTTTCCAGGCAGAAAGAACAGTAAAAATGCAGGCAGGGCACAGGTCAAAGCAGTAGGGACAAAATGTATGTGAAATGGTTTGATACAGTAATGGAGTACTATCAGATTTTAGTGTATTATGTGTATGTAAAATTTTGACATTTTTTAATCTCATGCCGGTTCAGTCCCCCGTACGTCCCATCGCTCGCAGGGAACGGAACTCGGAAGATGGATGCCGGCATCAGCCAGAGGACATGGTCGGGGACACAGCGGGAGGATAGCACAGGACCGCGGGAGAAGGTAAGAGATCAAGGGATCCCAGCGCAACGCTGCAGTGTAATCCTGAGTGTAGCTCGGGGTCACTGCTTCTGGTACTGAAATTTAACCCCGAGCTACACTCAGGAATACCGCCAGGGGGGTTAAGCATTTCTATATTTTTCAGTAACTTTCATATAAAACATTTATATAAAAACAAAAAAAGGCACAAATCAATTGGTCCCAGATCTACTGGCCAAAGAACTTCTAACTGGTTGAACAGAGACAATATAAACACACTTGGGTTGATTTACTAAAGGCAAGTAGACTATGCACTTTGCAACGTGCAGTTGCTCCAGAGCTTAGTAAATGAGCAGAAGCTCTACTGACTACCATCTTCCAATTGTGTGTAAGAACAAATGCTGTTTGTTTTTTCAATTTTCCTTGCATGTAATTGGGTATTCTTTGCAAATTGAAGCTTTACCTCATCTACTAAGCTCTGGAGCAAAGTACTCAGTTTATTTGCCTTTTAGTAAATCAACCCCAATGTGTGGGATTTTTTATTTTACTTATTTTTATTTTATTTCTCAAACAGAGCAGACTTTGATCAACCATGGAAACTGTGCTGTTTACCACCTGCAATTACAACTATTTCAGCTACGATATGCAGAGGAAAAGAGTGACAGCACAGAAGTACACTTTTTTCTATTTCAAACCCAATCAGCAACATGTGGATATAATGGAATAGACAATGTTTTGAGACTTTATAAAAAAAATATAATATACAGGTGAAACTCAAAAAATTAGAATATCGTGCAAAAGTTCATTTATTTCAGTAGTGGAACTTAAAAGGTGAAACTAATATATGAGATAAACTCATTACATGCAAAGCAAGATAGTTCAAGCCGTGATTTGTCATAATTGTGATGATTATGGCTTACAGCTCATGAAAACCCCAAATCCACAATCTCAGGAAATTAGAATATTGTGAAAAGGTGCAATATTCTAGGCTCAAAGTGTCCCACTCTAATCAGCTAATTAAGCCATAACACCTGCAAAGGGTTCCCGAGCCTTTAAATGGTCTCTCAGTCTGGTTCAGTAGGAATCACAATCATGGGAAAGACTGCTGACCTGACAGTTGTGCAGAAAACCATCATTGACACCCTCCATAAGGAGGGAAAGCCTCAAAAGGTAATTGCAAAAGAAGTTGGATGTTCCCAAAGTGCTGTATCAAAGCACATTAATAGAAAGTTATGTGGAAGGGAAAAGTGTGGAAGCTTGGAGAGGATTGTCAGGAAAAGGCCATTCAAAAGTGTTGGGGACTTTCACAAGGAGTGGACTGAGGCTGGAGTCAGTGCATCAAGAGCCACCACACACAGACGGATCCTGGACATTGGCTTCAAATGTCATATTCCTCTTGTCAAGCTGCTCCTGAACAACAAACAATGTCAGAAGCGTCTTACCTGGGCTAAAGAAAAACAGACCTGGTCTGTTGCTCAGTGGTCCAAAGTCCTCTTTTCTGATGAGAGCAGCTTTTGCATCTCATTTGGAAACCAAGGACCCAAAATATGGAGGAAGAATGGAGAGGCACACAATGCAAGATGCTTGAAGTCCAGTGTGACGTTTCCACAGTCTGTGTTGATTTGGGGAGCCATGTCATCTGCTGGTGTTGGTCCACTGTGCTTCATTAAGTCCAGGGTCAACGCAGCCGTCCACCAGGATATTTTGGAGCACTTCATGCTTCCTTCCGCAGACGAGTTTTATGGGGATGCTGACTTCATTTTCCAGCAGGACTTGGCACCTGCCCACACTACCAAAAGTACCAATACCTGGTTCAATGACCGTGGGATTACTGTGCTTGATTAGCCAGCAAACTCACCTGGCCTGAACCCCATAGAGAATCTATGGGGCATTGCCAAGAGAAAGATGAGAGACATGAGACTGAACAATGTAGAAGAGCTGAAGGCCGCTATTGAAGCATCCTGGTCTTCCATAATACCTCAGCAGTGCCACAGGCTGATAGCTTCCATGCCACGCCGCATTGAGGCAGTAATTGCTGCAAAAGGGGCCCAAACCAAGTACTGAGTACATATGCATGCTTATACTTTTCAGAGGTCCGATATTGTTCTATGTACAATCCTTGTTTTACTGATTGCATGTAATATTCTAATTTTCTGAGATTGCGTATTTGGGGTTTTCATGAGCTGTAAGCCATAATTTTCACATTTATGACAAATCACAGCTTGAACTATCTTGCTTTGCATGTAATGAGTCTATCTCATATATTAGTTTCACCTTTTAAGTTGCATTACTGAAATAAATGAACTTTTGCACGATATTCTAATTTTTCAAGTTTCACCTGTATATAACATACACGTGTGTGTGTGTGTGTGTGTGTGTGTGTGTGTGTGTGTATATATATATATATCTTACTCTGAGTTTATCTTTAATTAGGCATCATTTATGCTAAAAACAAAATCAGTGCAATTTCAATTCCATTCCAATGCTGCATAGAATGACTTATGACTATACTTTCCACGACACTGCTCATGAAAGTTTTAGGTATTAGATATGCTAGTTAGACCCATTAAGCAAAATGAAGATTTGAAGGCTTGATTGCCAAGTAAATAATTAATGACGCTTATAGATCGATCCACTAGCTGTGTGCACCTGCAGAGACTTATATCAAATGAAACTAATCAAAAGAACATAAGACTACTACTAGCCTGCTCAAGGAAAAATTGAAGATGCTTTACCACCCACTGACTTTCAAAAATGAGAGAATCATTAGTATTACCTATTAGCTGTCTTATTGTAAATCACATAGATCTTTGTCATAACATTAGTATCTGGACTGCAATTACAAATAACACAATTACAATAGTCATTCTGAAATAAGGCCTAAAAAAAGATTGTAGCTACAGAAGAAATGTGAAGCCACCAATGTATAGCATGGTATTTGTTCATACGGATAATTTAAACACTGTGTGCTGAACATGTCCAAGACCAAGAATGACAGCTGTGACAGTCTGATTGCTAGTAGTTTCAGTATTTTAAAAAATACTGAGATAAATAAATTGCTTTCCTATACATGAGTATAAAAAAGAAACTACACAATATTATCCGAAAATTCTGCAATATCTGTAGAATCAATTACTACAGTAACTACGTACATCCGTATTTTAACATATTTGACAAATAATGCTCAGCATATAGTAAAATAAACTGTGTTTTTTCCAAGTTTGCTTAAACTGGGGGGGGGGGGGAATAAAAGCATATCATTACATCTCCGGTATGTACTTACTTGTTTTCGCTCCCATATTGCTTGATTTATCTCTTGTACCAAGGGAAAATACTTGGTCTTTCAGAATATGAAGGAGCATATGACTAGCTCACTAGGTCAATCATTGCTGTCACACAGATAGCTCATAGCCCAGTGTAACCTATGATTCCAGTCACCTACAGCTTACATAAGTCTTTACTTCACTCCTGTTAATTGAATAGACCAGAGAGGGAGCAAATGGAAAGTTGGTATGTGCTACCACGGTGCCAAGTTTAAGTAAAATTGTTGCTTTGCCCTTTGTGAGTATGAAAAAATGGTGCTTTTTGGGTGAATCCTTTTAGTTATTGCATTAATCTGACTCAAGACAAAATGTCCAGAGACAGCATTATTACAGCTTATTAATGGGTCCATAGAGAAAAAAATATCTATCCAAGGACAAGCAAAGAACTGAAACAAGGTGCTGACCCACCAGGAAGCTGATTTGTCTCCAAACATGTTGAGCCTTTTTTGGTTAGCCCCTAGCTCCAAATATTGAAGAATTGGCTTCCCAGTTAACAGAAACTTGGAATGACAATCCATCAAGCATTTTTTAGCCGAAGGAGTATAGGAAAATAATTATGATCAAAGATGTTTTAAATCTTTTCACAGTGTAATAAGTGACACTGGATAGCTAATAGTAAGTATGGGCAAAGCTTTTTTGGCCCTACTTTTCCTATGGATCCCAGGAGTGCAGTTCATTCTGCACTTCTGCAACCCAATTTCAGCCAACAGTGGGCAAAAAAACCTTAGTCCTACTGGCCTTATTATAGATACAATTTTATTGTGAGGTTGTATGCTCTGATGTTTCTTCTATTCTTGAAATGTCCTCTTGTTAATGCCATGATACTGATGGAAACATTGTTTGTGTCATGCCATATGTACTAATTGATCTGGATTGGTGGTATTGTGTTACTGTTTTTTTAACTTATTTTTTCAAAACTATCCATTTTGTTTGAGAAAAAAAAGAAATAAGATACTGTATGTTCTTTACTTCAGGTCACAACAAAAAGACAAAAAGGGAACCCTTTTTGTTTAGAAGGGAAGATGTTCTTCAGGCTTTACATGTAGCAATGACATATATACACGACATGCAGCGCTAAAAAAGATTCATATCACAGTAATGAAAAATGTCAGGGTGACACTAATGGTGTATCACAAAAACATCATCATCTCTGGGGTGGATAACCCAAAATTGTGTAGTAAGTACCGTATATATAGGTATGATATTAAACAGCACAGAAAAGATTGATAAAGGTGTATATCGTGAAGTGACAGTCAATAGTAACTAATCAGTTGGCAGCGGTGACTTCGGTGGTATGGTGAGTAAATGTAGATTGCATACAAAAGCGCATTTGAGTGTTTAGACCAACTCCTGGTCATCTGCGTCTATGCATCTGGAACTCAGGATCATCTGGTGGGTATCAACAGGAATTACAGCGCACCATAGGGACTTCCAGGTAGCTTCCTTTGAGAACGTGCTTTCGCACGAAACATGTCAGGAAGCTGCCCTCAGTGACATTTCCACGTGGCTTTCCCTTCATGGCCAGCTGCCATCTTTGCTACTGATTGATGCACATCCCTCCCTTTCAAGGATACCATTGATGACAGCTCTAAGCGTTGGCTCCCCCTGGTGTTTATTGATTGCACTCCGGCTATCGACCGCAGATAGCCGAATGACGGCTGCACTGCGGCCGGCCAGTTCTGAGTGGACGTCATATGACGTCCCCCCAGAACGCGCTCTCCTGCACGCCCCAGGGGACACAGCTGATCACGTGATGCGGTAAAAGGCCAATCACAGCGGCCTTTTACCACCTGATCAGCGGTGTCCAATGACACACTGATCAGAGGGAAATGCAAGTGCCGGTTCTCGGCTGCACTTTCCTCACGCTGTCAGATCGTGAGGAAAGTACTGCCGAGAACCAGCAGTTGTCAGAGCGGGGATTGGCACCGATCATCAGGGCACTGATGATCAGTGCCCTGATAATCGGTGCCCAGCAGTGCCACCCGCAAGTTCCGCCCAGCAGTGCGCCCACTAGCTCCGCCCACCTGTGCCCAGCAGATCACCCACCTGTGCCCAGTAGTGCCCCCACCTGTTCCCAGCAATGCACCCACCTGTGCCCAGCAATGCACCCACCTGTGCCACTGCAATGTCACACACCTGTGCCCAGAAGTGCCACCTACCTGTGCCCACCCACCTGTGCCCACCCACCTGTGCCCACCAGTGCCACCCACCTGTGCCCACCCACCAGTGCTGCCCACCAGTGCCACCCACCAGTGCAGCCCAGCAGTGCTGCCAGTCAGTGCCACCAGTCAGTGCCCAGGGGTTGTGCCAGTCAGTGCCGCCAGTCAGTGCCCAGCAGTGATGCCAGTCAGTGCCGTCTATCAGTACCCATCATCAGTGTCACCTATCAGTGCTGCATATTAGTGCCGCCTATCCGTGACATCTCATTAGTGCTGTCTATCAGTGCCGCCTATCCGTGCCACCTCATTAGTACTGCCTATCAGTGCCCTATAGTGCTGCCTATCAGTGCCCATCAGTGCCACCTATCAGTGCCCATCAGTGCTGCCTCATCAACGCACATCAGTGAAGGAGAAAAATTACCTGTTTGAAAAATTTTATAATAGAAACAAAGAAACTTTTTTTTTTTTTTTCAAATTTTTGGCAATTTTTTATTTATAGCGCAAAAAGTAAAGTGCCCAGTGGCGATTAAATACCACCAAAAGAAAGCTCTATTTGTGAGAAAAAAATGATCAAAATTTCATATGGGTAAGATGTTGCATGACCGCGCAATTGTCAATCAAAGTGCGGCAGCGCTGAAAGCTGAAAATTGGCCTGGTAAATAAGGGGGTATAAGTGCCTGGTAGGCAAGTGGTTAAGGGAAAGGGACACCGCCCTTCATAAGTAGAATAAATCCTTACATAAACCACCACAAGGTAGGCAAAAATAGAGGATCAATGACATCTGAAGATGCAGTTACACTTTTGGCAAGTAAATCCTTTAGGCAAATAATTGATTCTCAATCTTTTTGTGAATACAGGGTAGATAGGAACCTATTTTATTCAAAAGGGACACAGTACACTTTTGCTAAATTGAAGGAATATTAGCTGTGCTTCTGTATCTATGCATATCCAAATGTTATGAGGTAGGAATGGGCACGTGTATAAGTCCACGGCAGATTCTACTAAATCAACAAAGGTCATAAAAATAAGGGTACTGTGAACATGGGGGGGACAAGACAGGGCTACTGAAGACTGAAAAACTGTTACCTGGTCATATTGTGATTTCTGTTTTGCTAGGCAAATGGTAGGGTCACAGTCTGATAAACACAACAGAATTCATGAAGCCATGTTGTCTTGTTTGAATGTAACAGGCTGTCCATGGTGGCAAATTGATGTGATAATGTTCTCATAGACCCCTTAATACTAATTGAGCATCATTTGAATACCACAGCCTACCTACATGTTCCTGCTGCTCATATGTACCTTTTCAGAGTCAGTCTGTCTATTTTTCAGAGTCTACTTTCAATAGCATAATGTGCTCTTCCACAAAGCACACATCATTTCAGCTCAGTTCCACATATGTGACAAATATTTTAGTGCACTCCAAAAAGCCTATACATTCCAGGTATCAGCTTTTAATCCAACAGGGTACATGTGGATGAAGTGGCGTTAATGGCTTAAAGCATGAATGAATCACTGACAGTCTGAAGAAACTACGTGATGCTATCAAGTCAACATGGACCAAAATCCCTAAAGAACATTTCCAGCCCCTTGCTGAATCCATGCCACAATGAATTCAGGCTGTTCTCAAGGCAATAGAAGTTCTTATATGGTACTGGATGTGTGTACCTAATGAATTGCAGTCTAGCAGTAAATAGTAATAACAGTGTTCTTACTTTTATGCTACTGGTCATAGAAATCATTTAAATCGAAGATAAATAAATATGTGAAATGCAAAATGTACGTTAGTAGGCAATTGATCATGAATGCTTTTTTTCTCTTTGAAAAGCATGATTTTATAAGTTAGCATATGGCTTATTTTTAATGTTTACTTCTTGGCAGGAAGCAGCCTATACCATCCACTTTTAAGAACACATCTTGTGCTAAAATAAAGCTTAATTAGCCTTGTGCAGTGCTTTTATAGATGCAGTGGTAAAGTAATATTATCATTTATGGTTGACTGTCTGTCTCCTTGGCTTCTTCCTGCTTAGAATATAAAAACAATATCATATAGCATAATTTAGTACTGATCGTTCATAAAGATTTAATTTTTGTTGCAGGCCAGCAAAATGTTACAATCTATACAAGGAATTTAAAGCTTTACTGTATATATTTAGCATTAGTTTATTGCGATTTCAGGGTATGGGTAAATCAATGCATCAAAATATATACAATAATATACATGCTGTTGGCCATGCAATATAACTTTTTTTTATTTAAATGATGATCTTTGTAAACTGTGTATATACCATCTGGTTTTAAAATTCCAGAGTCTGTGAAAAACTGTAATAACTGAATGGTGCATTAAAAACAAAGATGTTATTTGGACAAAATGTTCCTTGTTCAAAATGTTTATTGATAAAACAAAAGTACAGTAACAACAGAAAGTTAAGAAAACCTGTGTGAGACATGAAAAAACAAAAACATACAGTTGTACAGGGTTGGGTGTACAACCAAAAAGCAAACAGTGTAACAACTCGAGTGTGTCAAGTTCCTCAAAACAGTGGCTATCTAGCTAAACAAGGTTCACGAAGCTGAGGGTTGAGGGACATGTTGTTCAGGCCTCTAAGTGAGTGCCTGAAGGGTATGTAATATTGTAAATCTATAAGATGCTTAAAAATTCAGGGATTGAGCTGTTGCTCATTCTTCGGCGCCACTGAGTGGCTTGCTCCCTGAGTTCACATGTCTCATAGCAGCTGAACTGGAATATTGGATAGGCCAGCTGACTAAACAGTACAGAAAAAAGAAACAAAAGAATGCAGATGGGAAAGAAGAAAGAGGGGTGGAAAAAGGATGGGGAGGGGAGAGCTTACCTATGAATTTACCTGAAAGAGCCGGATCAGGTTTAAGGGAAAAGCACTAGTGAAGGTCACAGAAACAGGAGGGTGTCATTGAACTGAGGGGGGAGAAAATGGCGCAACCACGGTTGCCATAGTTTGGTGTAGTGGTCGACTCTGTCTAATACAACCGCCTCCAAATTAGCATGGATAATGGCCTTAGTGGCTCTGTTTTTTGTTTCCACAATATTAAGGGAACTAGTTTTCCAGGCTTTCAATGGTTTGCTTGGCAGCAGTGAAATAGTTTGTGTTCAACCCGTGTTAAGTTGAGAGGCCATATGTTCAGTAGTGCTGAGAGAGGATCTGGGGGCAGTTCAGTAGCCATTAAAGTGGAGATGATCTAGTACTGTGGGGCAGGACCACCACACGTGGAGCACACATATTTCATTGTAGCCTTAAAAACATTTGGGCGAATAGTTTGGTTTGGACAAAATGTTTAAATTATCGCATCTTTCTTTCACAAAATAATTTAATTAAAATTCTTGTGCATAATTGTATTGTTAAATTGTAGTGCATGTGTATAATTATTTTAGGTTATACTTTCTAGCAAGGATACAATTTACAATTATCATAGTGTTTTCTTTTTAATATTCTCACATTTTCGACTAAAGTCACGTTTCTTTCAATTTTTAGTTATATTTTCCAATTCTTATGTACAGACAAGGTATACATGGACATGCATGTCTAGGCTTGTAAGTTTCCATACACTTGGAAAAAAAGGGTGTAGGGATTTTTCAGCAGAAAAGGTTAGAACTGTCAGGCTTCTAACAGTATTTCTACCAGTAAAGGTTTTTATCGCCAAGGACATTAGCAGAGCTATAATATGATAATATTTATGCCTCTATCGCCTTTCTACTCTGCAACATAAGTTGGAATGTCCCCCAGCCAGGCAGTGGCTAAGTTTATGGTAGTGCCTATATTTTTTTTTTGAGCTTGCATACATTACGAAAGAATCAGTCAAATCCATTTGGAAATCATGGGATTACTATACAATACAACAGAAGTTAGGCTTCTTTTATTTAAACACTAATGGTGCTTCATACAGCAATTATGTTTTTCTGCAACAAAAGATTTCAAATGCTCCAACCTAATTTTAATAGGAATTTCAAGTTTTAATGTCTCTTGTAGTATGGGAAAAAAGTTGGCTTATTTGGAAAAAGAAGATAACACAGATGCCCATGCAGTGAAAAATTGCAGTGTAGTTCCAGGTATGTGAGTGTATCTAGGCACACTTGTGCCTACAGCCTCGCAGCTGAATATATGTAGGCCTCTTGCACACTGCTGCCTGAAAATGCTCAGTGTTCAGGCATACAGTCATTTTTTTACTGATCTAAATACAGCCCACTGTTGTCAATGTTCGTGTATTTGCAGGTGCGTAAACATATGCTGCATATTGATTAGTAAACAAAATGACTGAAAGCTGAGTTATCGGTCAGTATCTTTGTGTGTACACTCCCAAGTACGCACAAATGCTACACTTCCTGCTTGTGTGTGCATACTCACAAATATGCGCAAACACGTGAAAGTGATATACAGCCATTCTCATGTCATTTTCTCCCACGAATGTCCAATATTCATACATCAGTACAGTGTGAAAGAGGCCTAAGGCTTAATCTGACTACCAAAATGGCCACCTTCACACAGAGATGCAAAAGAAGGCAAAATAAGGCGGTAATGGGAAAAATCAGCAGGCCTACAGGCAATATTGGGGACTAATCCTATGCCTTCTGCCTGACATTTTTGGAAGGCAGAGCTTCCTCTTTAAGTCCTGTAATCTTTCACTGAGTAGGTATATGAAATAGATAACAGTTTATTTTGTATATACTTGTTACTATAGTTTCATCTTTTCTTACTTTAAATCAGTAAAGATATATCTTTTTACACCATTTTATGTTTGCTCTTGTTTCCTTGTGTTGTGAATGTTGTGAAGAATTTATCTTCAAGTGCACCTAAACCATAAGAATGAACTTCTCCTATTTGCTTCTTTTGATCTTATAAACATACCATTGAAAGTGTCTTGTTAAATCTACTCTAGAAGTGAAAAAACATTGGTTGATCCTGACGGATATCTTGTGAGCAGGGGCAGACTGACAACTCATGGGGCCCCCGGGCAATAGGGGATCATGGGGCCCCTGTGTCCTTGCCCAAACTCAAAAAAGCCTATGAAAAAGGTACCAGGGGCATCTCATGGGGCCCCCTACTGACCCCGGGCCCTCGGACAGTGCCCGAGTTTCCAAATGGTCAGTCTGCCCCTGCTTGTGAGCTGTACCCTCTGTCTCTGTTGCCTCTTCCTTATGATGAAGAAGAAAGAGGGTGGTGTTCCACAATCTCAATACATGTTCTGTCCTAGAGTGACAACAGCATTCCTTCATATGCACAGTATGGTGAGTGAGCACCAGGTGAAAATAAAGCAGACAAAGTCTAATAAAAGGAAACTAATGTAGTTACCATATCTAAGGACTGGTAAGCTGAAATATATTACATATTTTTTATTTTTTTCATATTTGCTTTAAAAGTTGATCCAGGGAATATCCGTTTGCCTCTCGGGGGATCAGGAAGGAATTTTTTTCCCTGCAGGAGCAAATTGGATCATGCTTTGCTGGGTTTTTTTTGCCTTCCTCTGGATCAACTGTGGGTATAGGACTTTTTTTTTAATGGTTGAACTGGATGGACTTTGGTCTTTTTTCAGCCAGAATAGCTGTGTGACTACGTAAAACATTCCCTAGAACTACTCTTAGACATCAAATACAAACATATTAACCAATGTGTGTGAACATTTGTGTTTGCAATTTGGCACATTAATTGCTGCTATCTAATTTAATGGTAATTAATTCTCAGAGACAACTAAGAAATTACTGTATTAGATTTCCTAGACAGTCTCAGGATGCATTTGAATCCAAAAAGAAAGTTAAAGTAATGTTAAAGGCAATAAAAAAAAATAACAAACATGTTATACTTAATTGCTCTGTGCAGTTGTTTTCCACAGAGCAGTCCATCCTCTTTCGGGCCCCCTGCTGGAGCTCCTGGCCCTTTCCTTCTGATGAGTGCCCCCATAGCAAGCAGCTTGCATTGGGGCACCCAGACAAGCTTGCTCCTGAGCTGCTGGTCTGCATGTCCATTTTCATTAGCTCAGTGCCTGTGATTAACATCAGCAGGAGCCAATGAGGTCAGCCAATGTTTCAGCCAATGAGGAAAGAGCATCCCCGGACAGCCTTGTTGACATCGTTGGATCACAATGGTGTTAGGGAAGCATTAAGGGGGGTAGGGGAGGTGCTGCACACAGAAGGTTTTTTTTACCTTCATCCATAGAGTGCATGAGCCTTTACAACCATTTTAAAGGTTGTATGTAGACAGATGAAATTCTGGGATGGCCCATTTTTACTTTGATCAGGATATATAATGTGAAAATGATGTTTATGGTTAGGGGCCAAAACTGATCAAACCTATACTTCTGGGTATTATACCATAATGGTATTCCTAATTGGCATTCCCATATAATATGGAAAATGGTATGCACTTGCCTCTTAGCGAATAAGTATTACTTGATCCTTCAGTAGGAAATGGTTTAGAGCACAGTTCAGTGTCTGTTGTCCAGGCAACACAGTCCAGGTAAGTGCCATTAATACATGGAATATCCGGCTACCGACTATGAAAGAGATGCTCTTTGTGAGTTAGCAAAGAGCTATTTTTAGCTGCAATTCTTCCAGGCATTGTTGCTTCAAGGGCTCACACTTATAAATTCATTTCTCTGTCTCAAGTGGTTGAAGGAGGAACAACAAAAGCAGAAAATATGTGAATATAAAATGAGAAACGCTGTCAGCTATAGCAAAGTCATTTTCAAAAGACATGTATATGAAAGCTCACAAAATGCAGATGGTAAGCAGCAACATTTCTTTTTTTTTCTTTTTTTTTTACAGGACTGGGTTATATGAGGCTGATTCTAACAAAAATTGAAATTGCCTTACATTTTATTGCCTCTAGTTCTAATACCATGGAAAAATAGAGTTCATAGCATTTTGGTCATAAACAATTTTGTTATTTTTTTCCCATAACCCACTTGAATGGGTTATCTACAACTACGGTAAATAACAAATCTCTCATTTTTAAGCATCACATTTAGGGCTCATGCAGAAAGGCTCTGCTTACTAAATGTTGCGCTTTCAAAGCATCACTACTCAACAGCATGAGATTAAATGCACAGTGCAGCAGGATCTGTGTTTGAGCTGCTTAGCCTGCAATGGGAATGTATAAAGCAGGCTTCATGGTTCTAGAAGCAACTAAACTGCCAAACTACTCAGGTGCAGCTATAAGAGCATTACATTTTGTTTGTAGTGCTTCCAAAGTATACAAAACACATGAAACAAATCTGGAGCCTACTTCAATTCTCATTTACGTCAAAGTTTTCTTACTCATAGCTACTGAAGTCTGCTAGGTAAGGTTGAGTATCTATATATACGAATTGTATGAGAGTCGCATTAGCTGGAACACATCCTGGTCAAGTAGGGACTGAAGGTGCTTGGTTTGCAGCTTTCTATTTGAATTTATTAGCACTGCTGAGTAGGCCATATTAAAATGGCTGCCGCTGGATGTTGAGTTGACTCCGTATGATATTTAGCGTTGGAATTCCATGTGAATTGTATTTATACTGACTGCCTTACGTTTGCCTGTTCTTATGTACCTCACGTTGTTATACCTTTGTACAATTTCAATAAACGCAACTGTTAAAGAAAACAATGGTTGCCACTGCTTTGCGTAGCAGAGGGCAGAGTGCTCATATCCCTGATAAAGCACCTGCCAAAACTTTGATTCACACATTAATTTGCAGTGGTTGAGAGAGTCCTCCTTTATGCCGAATATATACAACTGCAGAGTCAAAGCCAGTATATGAGCAGGATATTATCCACTTGCCCTCCGGAAGATTTACCCCCCTTCCTGACCAGGCCATTTTTTACAGTGCAGCACTACTTTAACTGACAAATGCGCAATCGTGCAACACTGTACACAAATTAAATTTGTATCATTTCTTTCACACACATAGAGCTTTCTTTTGGTGTTATCTGATCATCACAGATTTTAAAATTTTTTTTTGCTATAAACAAAAAAGACCAAAAATGTAACCACGTGCCCTCCAGAAGATTTACCCCCCCCCCCCCTTCCCGACCAGGCCATTTTTTGCGTTACGGCACTGCGCTGCTTTAACTGACATGTAACGCTTCACCCAAATTAAATTTATTTCCTTTTTTTCCCACAAATAGAGCTTTCTTTTATCACCTGTGCGTTTTTATTTTTTGCACTATAAAAAAAAGACCAACAATTTTGAGGAAAAAACAATATTTTTTGCTTTTTACTATTAAACAAGTCCAGTAAAAAAATTTTAAAAAATCTAATTTTGTCACAAATTTAGGCCAAAATGTATTCTGCTACATGTCTTTGCTATAACAAAACCCCCAATATGTGTAAAATAATTGGTTTATGTGAACGTTATAGTATTTACAAATGGCAGTATATATACTGGGATTTGTTTTTGCATTTTTTATTTTTACTAGTTATGGCAGTGATCAGCAACTTATAGCAGCACTGCAGCCGGCATTCTGACACTGGGGGGAACTGACTTGGTGTCACTGACATCCCCAGTGACACCAATACAGTGATCATTGCTAATAAAAAGCACTGACACTATACTAATGGCACTGGGCAGGAAGTGGTTAACATCTGGGGCAATCAAAGGGTTAACTGTGTGCTGTTATGCTGTGTTAGTGATTTCAACTGAAAATACACTAATTTGCATGGCTCTGCTATGCAAAGCCATGCAAAACAGTGCACAGGAGCTGACAGGGGAGAGAACTGTATTGTTTACATACAGTTCTCTCCCTCCATTGGTAATGCTCCTCGATCCATGGGTGCTGGTGAGTAATCCCAGTAGTCTGGGACCCGGTGATTGACAGCCGAGGCCACAAATAGTTCGCACGTGCCCCCTACCCAGAAATGCAAAATCGTGTATATATACACGTTATTTTGTACACCCCTGCTGCCCTGTAGCAGTATATCTGCTATAGGGCAGTGGGAAAGTGGTTAAAAAAGAAAATATTCTTTACTTTTTGCTATAAAACATATCCAATAAAATAATTAAAAAAAAATTAATTTCATCATAAATGTAGGCAAAAATGTATTCTGCTACATGTCTTTGGTTACAAAAAATCCCAATAAGTGTATATTAATTGGTTTGCATAAAAATTATAGTGTCTACAAACAATGGTATATATACTGGAATTTTTATTTATTTATTTGTTATACTAGTAATGGCGGTGATCAGTGACTAGCAGGAATGCGATAGTACAGAGCACATTCGAACACTAACTGACACTGGGTGGGACCTAACTGTTGCTGACATCTCCAGTGACACTAATACAGTGATCAGTGCTAATAAAAAGCACTGACACTGTACTAATGACACTAAGCAAGAAGGGGTTAACATCTGGAGCGATCAAAGGATTAAGTGTGTGTTGGGAAGTGATTCAAATATTACTTTGTGGTGTTTTAATAAGGGACGTGCTGGTTTTTTATCTCCCTGCTTTGCAGAGAGATAAAAACCAGCACGTCCCAACTGACAGCAGAGAGATCTGTGTTGTTTATACTCACAGATCTCTCTCCTGTTAGTTGCTCCAAGTCCCATCCCTTGAATTGCTGGTCAGGACTGGGTAATTGACATCTACAGGAGCTAATGACAGAGCGGGTAGGAATGCAGCGGAAATGCAGAATCACGTATATGTACATGATGCTAAGCACAGTGGCTGTCCTGTAGCAGGAAAACTGCTGGCAAGTTGGCAAGTAGTTAAATATAGCCATCTCCAACCCCAGGCCTGCCACAAATAATTTTACCAGTGTCAGTACAGAGAAACTCTAGGGAAAACAGGGAAAATAAAGACACTGTGCCTGGTGGTGTTGCAGGCATTCTGTTATCAGAAAGCAGAAAGCAAAGGAGAAACATTAAGAATACTCCATTAGACTGTACAATAACTTTGTGGAAAGACTGAAAAGAGAAAGATAGCATATACAGTATATTTGCTCTGTGGGGATAGGTTTATTAAGGAGCAATCCTTGGTGGGTTAAAATGAGGAACTTGGGATTAATATACGGAATGTATTGCACTGACGAACTAAACCTCTGATTTATAGTTTGTATTTAGCATTACAGCTGTCATTCTACTTCTGCCTTTGGAATACATTTAAAGGATAAAAGGATAAAAGTTCACCTTTTGTAACGTTTCATGTTACACCCATGTGCAGGGTGTAACATGTTACAAATGCACCGGCCCCTGCACTTCTGCCTGGAAATGTTTGGCATAGAAATAATTGTCAGTATGCCTGAACCATCCTACGACAGCATGCTTCAATTTGTCATCGTTGTGTTCACCATTCTCACAGAAAGATTTGTCTCTTATGCAATTCCACAAACAGGTTATGCATAGATTATCCAGGATCAGGCATTCCTGAATGTTCACAGGAATGTCTGCTGTGGGCCAGGAACCACCACGGCCGGGATCGTCACAAACAGACATATGGCCATCTTTGAAAAGTTTGCATCATTCAAATGTCTTACTGGGGCTAAGAGTCTCATCACCATACTGTGCTTGTCTGTCAAGTCTTCTGTATATATCCACAGGTTTTATGCCTTAATTCACAAGAAACTTCATCACCACAAGCTGTTCCATGCATGCACTAATGGTCTCTGGACTGGCCCATGACAAGTGGGCCACCTATCAGTAATAGGACACACTTGCCACTCACTATTGCATGCAGTACCATCATTCTAGCGTCCCTTTTTATACCTGTAAAATTAAAAGTTCTGGTTTGACTTGAATACCCCTAGTATACTGTATATAAAAATGCAGAACGTTTTTGAAGACCCCTTGTTTTTCATTTACCCAAAAAAAGACATAAACTACTTAAACCTCTGGTGACAGGTCACCATCTATATCCATCCATGAATCTGTCCTGTTGATGTAAAAATTTGCTTTGGATGAATCCATTTACACATCCCTACTTAAAATGCACTTCCGTGTGGAACAGTAAATTACACTTAGACGTAGCAATTTTCTAAAGAAAGCTTTAAAAGAAGGTCTACCTATAAGGCCCTGTACTTATACTGTACTGCTTATGAACCCTGTCAAAGTCTATGGCTGGACAGGAACAAGGTTCTGGAGCCCAGCTCTAAGAAAAAGTGTCTGAGACCATAATACTAGAAGCAAAAACTAAACAGAATATATATAAAAAAAATACTTCTGTGCTGTATTATGATTATTCAGAGCCTTATTCACCTTATTCAGAGCCAAGTAGACCACACCACCAGTTAACAATAACTTGAACTTGAAGAAACCTTATCCTCAGACCTCACATTTTTTAATGAAAACTTTGCAGCAGTAGAAGATAAATAAGCAATTGCATGTTTGTCCACTTAAAAAAGAAAAAAAAAAGAAAACGTTTTTTTCTTCTTTTATTGTCACCCATATAACTTGTATGTGCCACCCCTTGTTTCTGGCCTTTCCTTACTGCAATGAAATCAGACAGCAAGATCATGCACAGTTACCTGTTAGCAAACATTAAGCCTAGTACACACAATCAGAAAATTGTACAAAAAAATCCTGCTTTTGAAGTGATTGTAAAATAATCTGATTATTAGTACACAGCTTTTGCCGAAATTATTAGACGGGACAAGCACAAACATTTTTCTCGTGTGATACCAGATTGTACGATTTTCGTTTAATCAGTACAGTTTTCGTCCGAAAATACAATACACATACATTAAATCAGTTCCGAATTTTCTTTCTGTCATACAGGAATTTTTGTATCTTTAGTAACCTCTTCACTTTTTGATATGAGACTAGCATGCAAAAAACAAAAACGGAAGATCATTCGTCCAATATTTTTATCGTGTGTACAGGGCTTTAGAATCTCAGGCAAGATTTAATATCTGTCCACCCACAAAGTAATTAAACAGCAAAACCGTTTGGAGCAGAGTTGTACATTTGAGTAGTGCACAAAAACTGTAAGCAAAGTAGACCCTCATCGTATTATACGCAGAGTGGAGGTGTTTCTGGTATTGCTCTGCTGTATGAGAGCTCCTGCTATCATCCTCTTTTCCCTTTCAGCAGATAAATGAGAGGCTGTTCAGCGAGCCTCAAACATTCATAAAT
This sequence comes from Staurois parvus, assembly GCF_062004578.1. Taxonomy (NCBI): domain Eukaryota; kingdom Metazoa; phylum Chordata; class Amphibia; order Anura; family Ranidae; genus Staurois; species Staurois parvus. The sequence goes on along the minus strand of NW_028318492.1, from coordinate 6,951,278 downwards.
GATAGCAGGAGTATACTACAGAGTGTCATTTGAGTGACAACTGTGTCTGCCTGGGGCTGCTGATAACAGATCCAAGTTGGTGGCACCCAGCCGCAGTCTCAGGTCTGTTCAAGATCATAATATCATCAATAATTACAGGGAGATGAAACAAGGTAATCTGACATATAATTTTTATGAGAAGATTGTTACAGATATTAATAGCATGGGAACAGAGTTTATTTTCTGTCTGCAAAATGCCAATGAACAATGTCACATTATTCTTCTCACAGGCATCGTATAAGAGGCCATCGGCATGTTATGTAAGGCACTTTCATGTGTAAGTATTAGAACATGAGGCATTTGCATCTGTAACAATAAGACTAGATAAGTTACCTGCTGCAAACAACATGACCGCCACGGGTCTGTAGAACCGCCGGCGCGATCCCACACATATGGATATTAGACCGACCAGGAATGCAATGAGAATGATGGCTGCCCCACCTAGTAGTAAAGCGAGTGTTGCAATCTGCCAATCTGCAATAGAAAATATAATGTGTAAGTTATTAATACAGCACAGTTACAAATAAACAATTATTATTCTGAAACTCTGCATTCAGCTTTGGACCAGGGGCGGACTGACCATTTGGCACTGCCCGAGGGCCCAGGGTCAGTAGGGGGCCCCATGAGTTGCCCCTGGTACCTTTTTCATAGGCTTTTTTGAGTTTGGGCAAGGACACAGGGACCCCATGATCCCCTATTGCCCGGGGGCCCCATGAGTTGTCAGTCCGCCCCTGCTTTGGACTGTTATTTATGTATAAATGTACTGTTTCTATGCATGTTTTCTGAAACTGAAGAGTGGGGAAAGTTTTAGCTGCAAAAGTTTAGTTGTAGAACCTGCAATTTTTACATCGCTAGATATAACTAAAGTTTCAGATAGGCAATAAGTAAAAAAAGAAATATATTCACATGCTATTTACAATGTTCATAGAAAAGCCACATCTGCAACACACAGAGCACCCCCCAACCACCCAGATTGGTAAACTTTTTTCTAGTCCCAGTTGCCCACTCTTATTATTGACTGCTAATAAGTTGGCTGCAACTCAAGCGCTTTGAGTTTTCTATCTCTGTGCTAACCTTTTCTAATGATGGAGTGGGCAGGTAAACTGATCAGGGACTTCATTTATTGTGTGTGTCATTTTCAGAACCATGGCATTATCATGCACATTCTGGCTACAAGGCCCTAAAACACACAGGGGCTGGTTTATTAAAAGCACATAGGCTGTGCACTTCTCAAGTGTAGTTGTGCTCATTTTCCCCAGAGCCTAGTGAATGTGTTGAATCTTGACTTTGTAAAGAATATCCAATCAGGTGCAAAGAACATTTTTTTTAAAAAATAGCATTTTCCTTGCACATGACCGGATGATGGAAATCAGCAGAGCTTTACCACATTTACTACGCTATGGGGAAAACACGTGCAACTGCACTTGCATGGTGCACAGTCAATTTGTGTTTAGTAAATCCACCCCATAATAATATCTATTAGGCTGTTATCTGTAACTGCTTATGTAGTGTTAGCCAGAATTCAGCTTTAATTTGTTCGTCAAGTTTGGAGCTCAGTCCCATAGTCAAATCTGGAGTTCAACTTCAATTTGCTCATCAAATCTACTAGTTTAACACCACCCTCTCTTGAAACTAACAATACTGCTATCCAAAGATATCTGCTTTACTACTTTATGCAGAATGCAAACAACCTAAGACAGGAAAAGTGTTATTGGCTGGGTGAAACAAAGGGGGAAAAAAATTAAAACTAATGCAGCCACCACATCTAAGCATTGGTAAGCTGCAATACGTTAGTTTTGTTTTTGGGTTTAAAACTGCTTTAAGTTGTCCTCTTACTAAAGGAAATTAAATATGGCTATCAAACACAACATACTGCAAAATGTGATATTTGGCTAGATCTAGTAATTCTAATTATCATATATAATGAGAAATATGCACCTAATAGTCAACAGATTGAAATATTGAGCATATTTCAGTCTGCCTTTTACATAAGACCTTTAATTTATCATAATAATGTCTAAAGAAAGAACAGAAAAATAGATTATATACTTTGTGATCCTTAATATAGCAAAACAAGTCAAACAAACAATAAAAGTAATCAAATTGCCTTAGTGGCGCTCAGAACAGCGGCAAAGGTTGAGCAGGTAATGTTCAGGCAAAACCAATCAGTCAGTGAAATGTTCTTAGAATGGCTTAAATCGTATCAGAATCCAAGTTTTGGAGGTAAGTTGCTCATCTTCCCCTTTTTTCCCTCCAAGGTTAATATCTTTTTTTCTCTTCGGTTGTAATTTATCTGCAACAGCATGATCCTTAAAGCCAGGGTTATATTAGTTATTCATTGTCCTAGTCCATTTAGCTGAAGTTTGACATACAGAAATAGCAGCAAGATTTGGTTGCAGAACTGGGCCTGCCTGGTTAAAAAGCGCTTTTAAAAGCATCTCAATTTTTCTGTCAGCAGAATATTTAGAAAAAGAAACATTTTCAATAGGCACAGTGAGATGTTTGTTTAGGACAGAGATGGCAGGGTCAACAACAGGAGTAGCTAATTTTTGTGCAAACTCTTTTTCCACTGGGTAGAATTTAGCAAAGATTTTAGAAATGAAAAAATCCTTTTGGGACTGACCCAGTTATTATAGACTGCACATTGTATCTGTGCATGAACAAGGAATGTTTTTCAAGTTTTAAATGTGTCTTTGGGGTTTATTTACTAAAGCTGGAGAGTCCAAAATCAGACTCCCTTCTGCATAGAAACCAATCAGCTTCTAACCTCAGCTTGTTCAATGAAGCTTTGGCAATGAAACCTGGAAGCTGATTGGTTTCTATGCAGAAGGGAGTCTGATTTTGGACTCTCCAGCTTTAATAAATAAACCCCTTTGTGTCCAAAGGGGCATGTCGTGATGTAAGAGAGTGGACTTATACAATGCCAGGGCTTTTGTGTAGAGGCAATGAGCTTTTACAGGGTGACCCTGTTTTACCTACCCATGATGCTAGACTGTATATCAAGTTCTTGCTTCGTTGTTCATGGTGAACATAACTGAAAGGTGTCTTCAGGCACAGGGTTCCATAGTGATGGACCATAGCCCTGGACCTGTATAGCACCCTGTGACTAACTCAATGCGTCGCACCAAGCACCAAGGTGGGCACTGTACAAGGGATCCAGTGCCCAAAGCAATACTACAGGCCAGCCCCTCGGTGTGGTGTCTGGCTCTGGCAAGGTTTTACTAAGTTTGCACCTATCTGGATACACTGCATCTATGCAAGCATTAGAAGAGAGTGATAGTTGATTAAAGAATCTAAAGATAAAGAAAAAATAATAAACAAGTAAAGCTAGTTTATCTAGGAGAAGAGGTCCATGACCTGCGGGTGCTAACAAAAAATTGAGGATTCACAATATTGGCATTGAGTGGGGTAAAGCTAGAATGGAGGTGCCCTGAGGGGGGGGCAGGGGGAGGGGGTTGTGTATTTCCAGTGTCCAATGGCCTGAAGGTATGAGCCTATAACCCATGGTGTATGAATAAATTGCCTGTGTCCTGTACTGGTACAATTAAGATAACAACATGATTGTTAATGCAAAGATTTTCTAATAGTGTCTATTGCCACATGAAAAGTACCATTGATTGATTGAATTGATTGAATATGCATTAATTTCTTTGCTCTAAAAAAGGGGGGCTATTATGAACCATATAACAAAATAATAAAAATCTGCTATTAAAGGTGCACTTCAAGAAAACATAAATGTTAACTGTTTAAGGGTTTTTTTTTTACAGACTTTTGACTTTACTTCTGTTTTATTACATTTTTTACAATTTAAACGATAAAAAAAAGGCTTGTCAGCACACCAAGGTGCTGACAAACAAAACTTTGAGGTGGGTAACAAACTGGAACTATGGATGAGAGATAGAAACCTCCAAGTACTTAGCCCTAAAACTCCAGCTTTTACTGAGATATCACTTAGGGGTAGAATTGCTTCATAAACCAGTGATGAAAAATATGTATTTAATTTATGCCAACATAATCACTTTTTAATTAAACTACTTTTGAACCTAATAATAATAATAATGGAAATCTGAAATCTAACATGCAATTCTGGCACAAACATACACAGCACAATATGTTGGTTTGCACAGTGCTGCAGGAGAAAACCCAGAGCAATTATAGTACAGTTTCAATTTTCAGTATGGCAGAGCAGAAAAATGACAACTATTACAGCTCGTTCCTGGGAAAGAATTTACCATGTAAACTATGCCAATTTTGCTCTGAACAGAAGTAAATCAATTTTAAGCAGAAATGCAATCCTGGCAGCCTTGGACAAGTGGTGCATGCATGAGTTATAGCGAGCACAAAACAAAACAGCAGACACATTATCTTCTTTTCACATGGAACAATGAAAGAGAAAAAAAAATAACGGCATGTATAAGTGAAGTGTTAAAGGCTACTTTCAACAATCCCCGTACACTACAGGATTGTTCATGAGATACTATAAAAAGAGTGACAGTCTGCTTTCAAATACTGCAATTTCAACAGTCACAGTGCATGAAATAATACATTTTACCATGTTTAGGAACATCTATGTGGCAAATGACTCCAGAATGACTACTAGTTTATACTGTAAGAAATTACTTACAGACGTGTTCTAATAGCATTCCAGCAAATGCTATAATATAAATATTGATGGTGAAAGACGGCAAAGAACTGCCCATTACTGGCATAGAGCATGCTCACCGTGCCTCTAAGAATGCGGTTTGAGCAGTGCAGTATTTCATAAAAAGTGTTGTATGCCTTTTATTAGCTTCGGATGATTGCATGTAATTGAGTGCAATCATTCATGCCATTTTATTTTACATTTAGATGATGAGGGATTAAACAGGTGATATTTTTGTTACCAGTGTCTGTGACATTAACTATATATTCCAATGCAGCCTTTGGGGCTCATGTACACTGCAGCTGATAAACTCACGTTTAGGAGCAGTTCAGCGTTTTTTTCAGCAGCCCCTGAACTCTCCCTAATGTTTTCCTATGTGTCCATGTACACATCTTCATTTACAGTCATTTACAGCCATTTGAGTTTACAGTCATTTTTTTGAACGCAGAAAACTTGCGTTCCGCAGTCGATTTTATCAGCGTTTCAAACGCAAAACGCTTGTAAACATGACTAAACGCAGCTAAACGAGGCAAATCGTGTTTATAAGCAGTTGCGTTTGAAATTTTTTTTAAACTCTTCCAGTTCCCAATGCTGTCCAGAGCCTTTTTTTCATCATGAAAAATGCATGAAAGAGTTTTCAAGGTACTCAGATGGACAAAACACTTAACACAGGATGTTCCTACCAAGCTTGTCACGCATTGTAATGACCAATTCACACCTCTTGGAAACAAAAGATATGTTAATGACCATTCACACCTCAAATTCCTCATGAAGACCCCCTGCCAGGTGACCTTAATGACTCACTCCACCAGACACCTTTCCCACCCTTGGAAACAAAAGAAATGTTAATGAACAACTCACACGTAATTATCTCAACACATACTGCTGTCTCTGCTTCTACTCTCTGTATTTTTATGATACAGTCTGAAATAGTTAATAATTTACCACTTTTCAGTGCAATCTGGGCATGTAGGAGGTTCTCCTGTGCTTATCTTTAAAAAACGCTTCGAAATGCAAACACGCATAAACGCGGTATGCAAACACGGCTAAACAGATGTTTAACATACGTTTATCAGCAGTCAGTTTCCATCATTCAGAAGTGTCCCGTGTACATGGGGCCTTATTCATGATGAATATACAGTTTGAATATGATGAGCACCCTTTTCATTTTCCAGCCTACAATCTAGCACATACTGACATGACTTTAGAGCCCTGTTCACAACTGTTGAAACTCCAATGTATTTATCTAAGACAAAGGAAAACAGATAAACAAGCATTTCCTGCATGTTACATAGCTAAGCCTTAGCTGTTTTGACCTAAATGTCAGAACTATTTTTACCAAGAACAACAGTGTAAATTTCCAGTTTTAAGCTACATTCCCATGGGAATAAAAATTGAACTGATCTTATCACAAATGTTTTTTTTCTAGCACAAAGGTTTCTAGGTAATAAAAAGTAAACTTTTTTTTTTCCAATACTTGCATCTGGCATACAAGTATACGTGTATCCTCAGACCGAAATTTATGGATTTTGTGTTACAGATATTTTTTTTTTCAAACATTTTGTTATTTTAATTAAAAATAAAAAATGTTTACAGTGATACATAACAAAAATAATACTGCTCATACAAGCAAAGGAACTACCCAGAAAGTTCAAGCAAGACAGATCTTATACACATGAATGGCGAAAACTTTGGTAACAATATGAGATCTCGCATGGAAGATGGATAAGCATGCTACAAATAATTAAACATTGAAAAGCAGAAATAAATATTACATGCAGGGATGAGAGCTCCAATGTACTTGGTTGCGCAAACCCTGTAGTGGTACAGAGACAAAGTTGTTCAAAGACAGTCCAAATGAGTTTAAGTGTACAAGAAGAAAAAAAGGAAAGGGAGGGGGAGGGGAGGGTAGGGGATCATGAGAAAAACAAACCAAAAAAAAACAAAACACGTCATCACAAAAATGTCTAACTCCTTGGGTCCCGCAATATTGTCCAGTGAATGCAGACACTGTGCTATGGCAGTGCATGTTTACACACCTGTGTAATTGTCTCCATTGAAAACAATGCAGCTGCACTTAGATTTGTAAACAGAAAATGCTTGCAAATGCAATTTTTTACAGCCGTGTGAATGTGGCCTTACGTCCACTACAGTCACAACATCACCACTCTCACTTAAAGCCAAACTCCAGTCAAAAATAACTAGATACAAATGAATAGCAGATTAAAAGACAAAATAACAAAACCAGCTTTTGTTGCAATCCATGGACCTGGACTGCAAGGGCTGATACTAGGTAAATTCAGATACTTATGCTGCTTGCAAACAGCATGATGTATTAAGGGTTACAGAGTGGCATTCATTATTGTTTTTTATATCTGTCTAGAGAAGCCATTCTCAAGCAGGGTTTTCCTAGAGGTTGCTGGGGGTTGTTTGAGCTGTGGCTGGCTGACCTTCCATTTGATGGTACCTGCATAGTTCTGGGGCTACTGCCACTTGAAAGAGCCAGCAGTATGACGCCAATGATCTGTAAGGGTGCATTTTGACCACCACTGTAAGGGGGAAATTCTTCCCACTGACCATTAATGTAAGGTGCATTTCACAATAACCAGCAAATAATTTGTTTTAGAAGCTGTTCCCCTGGACATGAATATTATTTCAAGGGTTCCTTGGCAGTAAAATGTTGATAAAGACCGACTAGTATTAGAATATGAGTTTATCTCTTCTTAGGAGCAGGCTGCTGGTGATATTGTAAAAGCGATCAAGTAGCTATACAGCCATTTGTGGCTGAGAGATATGGAGCCACATATGGATATAAAACCCTGAGAAAGAATTTCAACCCTTACCTAGGTAAGTTAAAAAGTAAAACAAAAGTTTTGCAATACCACATTTAGCGCTTGGACATCTATTCACTTCACTGGCCATAGTACTTGCCATTGAAAAGGTGCTAAACGCGGCTAGTGCTTTGGCTAGTTCAGACATGTTTTTGCCGTGTTTGGTGTTTTTTGGACAAAATGTTCCTCTCCAGAATGCAATTCTTTTATGTTTAGGAGAGGGACAGTCTGCTGCTGCTAAACTCTAATAAAAACATATGTGTGCATAGACACATAGGCTTTTATTGAGTTGAGTTCAGGGGCTTTGGCAAAAAAAACCTCCAGAAGCTCCTTAACTCACATTTAGGAACAGCAGTGTAAATGAGGCCTTATAGAGTCTCAGCTGCTAGGGGCACCTTAAAGCCTAACTCTAGCTATTTTTAAAGCTTTGGATAGAACAGGGAACAGCTGAAGGCCAGCTCAGAGCACAATGGAAAAAAAAATATGCAGTGGGCCCCCTGCACTTCCCGGGTTAAATGCTCATGTCTAGAGAAGCTGGAATTGGTTGTTGGTATTCTGTGCTCCAACAGGGTCCCACCTGAGGTGGGAACAACCAGCCCCCACAGCCTTCTTTCTAAGCTGCTCACGTATGTGCTTGCCCCCTCCACATACAATGCAGGGTTAAAAGCTTTGCATTGTGCATTTTATGTGGTGCCACCAAGGGATCGCCCACAAAGCACAGCTTCTGGGAGAAAAGGGCAGCACCAGAGTGGAGAATAGACTAAGTAATAGTGCCTATACCTCAACGAGTAGACATAATAAACATTTAACCCTTGCATTGCAAGGGGCGGGGGGGCACTGCAAGGTACGTTTTTTTTTCTAATTCCTGGATTTGGGCTTTAAAATCTCTGTCAGACATTCACTTCTATATGTGACCACATTGGTAAGAGGGAGGATGGTGTTCCCATTCTTCCTTCATACATCTCTCCAAAAAATAACTGATAACTCACTTGTTTTTAACTAAATAATATGTTTTGACTGGGGTTAGTCTTTAATGTGGATCTGAATTCAAAAAGTAAAGATCTGCTATGTTAAGAGGAACATCTGAAAATGATAATTGCACCTAAGCAGTGCTCTGAATAAACTGCCTTATTTTGGCAAAACATAGTGCACTTTCTGGTATGTGAAAGTGCCAAGGCACTCCTGTGTCAACTGTCTGAAATCAGGAAGCAAAACCTGCCTCTACTTAGACTACCGCCACTACACTGAGACTGGTATGTTAGTGATGGGTAAAACCGTCTCCTGGGAGAATCCCTGGCAACTGTGGTATCTAGTCCTTTGCCCTCATCTTGCTGTTTTTTGACAAAGCCTCCTGAATTAGATTCCTTGTAGGCTGATAGCAGCTGATGCTGGATGGTGCACCCAGTGGCATGAATGCATAGAGTGGAATATGCTCAGGGATGAATACTACAAATGTGATTTGGGCATTTGTTCATACCAGCAGGTGCACGGTCCAGCCACAGCTGCTATCAGCCTCTCACAGAATTTGACAATCTGCCAGCATCGGGCCTGGACAGAGAACCTGTTCCCTCCGCCAGAAGCTTAACACTAAGCACCCCATATGCATGGGGCCGTATGCTTTCACTTTTTCAGAACTCACTAAGTATTCTGTTCTAAATTGCTATTCTAAGTATTCTGTTCTAAGTATTATTATTATTATTATTCTAAGTATTCTACTCTACGTATTATTATTATTATTATTATTCTAAGTATTCTGTTCTAAAGTCTGCAGTTGAGGACATTTATTCTGTCTTATGTCTGCAACACACATTATCTTGGTACCTCATCACTAGACAGATTTTCCTGTCATATGTGCCTATTGAAAAAAAACATTTTTCATTATATATTAGTGAAAATCACAAAGTGTTTTACATCACATTAATCAAATGTTCTGTAATATGTTTTGCTAATTATTACACAAGTTCACACATAGCCCACAAAATCCTAAGTGAATGTTTTGAAATGTGGTAATGGTTCTTTAGCAATTATAGATCATTACTTAGTTAAGCGTTTCTTAAAGCTAAACTCCAGGCAGATATTAAAAGACGCAAATTAATGTAGCTCTATATTCATTAATACATCAAATGTTATTTTTTAGTACAAGCAGCGTAAGTACCTGAATCTGATTTGTGTCAGCCTCTTGCAATCTCTTGTATAGCAAACATCAGACTGAGAGAAGGAGAAACAGCACACAGAGCCAATCAGTTGTGCTGCATGGCTCATGTGCTAACAAGGAATAAATGAATAGAAGGAGGGATCAGAATGACAGAGAGATGGACCTATACGTCTTCTGCTTCTCATTTTACAGTCCAGTCACAGCAGGGTAAGGGGTGGGAAAGAGGGATAGCTGCCCTGGGTGCAGTAGTTTACTGCATGGATGGGGACACCAGGATGGGGACACCAGTTAATGACTGCTGGGGGTAGCAGCCCCTAAGCTTGCACATAATAAGGGGGGGGGCACAGTTTGGCTTCTTTGCCCCGGGCACTAGTTGATCTTGTCCTTACATTGAGTCACAGGCCAAGATCCAAGACCTGTGTAACTAAGGCCACATACACACAGGACATTTTCTTAACTCTTCTAGAAGTCTTTCCTCCAGGCCGCATCGTTTTGGCAAAAAGAAAAAAGCATAATGCTTGTAAAAGTGTGTAACGTGTTTAGGTGCATTTATCAGTGTCAAGCATTTGGGGCATTAATTGGCTAGAATAAATATTTTTTCTGGCCACTGAAATGAATTAAAGCTCTAAATGCACCTAGTGTTGATGTGCATTTACACGCATTTAGAAGTATTCATTTTTTTTTCTGCCCAGACTCTGTTGCTCCAGGAGGCACTTGCAGTGTTTTCTTTTTTCCTGCCTTTAATTTCTCCTGCCACTAAATGGTTCAAAATGTTTATGTGTGCATTGACACATAGGCTAACATGCAGGGGAGTTTAGAGGCAGGAAAAAAAAGCCAGATGCCCCTAGGAGCAGCTGTAAAAACATCCAATGTGCATGAAGTCTTAAAGTGTATGCATACTCTAACAATAAAATTCTCTTATGTGCTCCTTTTATTAACTGCTTGCCAACTGCCCACTGTAGTTTTACTGCTACAGAGTGGGCCTGCTGAGCAGAATCACATATATATATATATATATATATATATATATATATATATATATATATGATTGTTTATTTCCAGGTAGGGGTGTCACTGGCTTCAGCACATGTCGATCAGTCGACTGGTGGTGCGGATGACAGGAGAGAGATCTGTGTTGGTAAACAGCACAGATCTCTCTACTGACAGTGGGGATGTGCCGGTTTTTGTCTCCCTGTGAAACAAGGTAAAATCAGCAAAGTAAAAAAAGTTAAATCAGCACATAGTAAACTCATGAACACTTGCTAATGCACAGCTAATCCTTTGATTGCTCCAGATGTTAACCCCTTCCTACCCAGTGGCATTAGTACAGTGACAGTGCATATTTATTAGCACTGATCACTGTATTAGTGTAACTGGTGATGTCAGACTGTCAGATTGCCTGCCACACTGTCACAGTCTTGCAATAAGTCACTGTGCACCGCCATTAATAGTATTAAATAAATAAAATTCCAGTATATACCCTCATTTGTAGATGCTTTACTTTCACACAAATCAATATACGCTTATTGGGATTTTATTTTACCAAAGATATGTAGCAGAAAACATTTTGGCCTACATTTATGAATACATTGTTTATTGGATGTTTTATATCAAAAATATATATATTTGTTAACATTTTCAGTCCTTTTGCATTTAATAAAATATGAAGTCCAGTGGTGATCAAATACCACCAACAGAAAGCTCTATTTGTGTGAAAAATTATATAAATTTCATTTGTGTAAAGTATTGCATGACTGTGCAACTGTCAGTTAAAGCAGCACAGTGCCGAATAGCAAGACATGGCCTGGTCATGAAGGGCGTAAAATCTTTCGGAGGTCAAGAGTAACTAAAGGCAAAAAGTTGAAAATTGTAAAAAGGCAGGCTTTTTGTTTGCAATAAAATACACTTACCTGCCTGTTTACAAACCTCCTGCACATGCACTGTAGTGATGCTATCCCATACCAGCCAATCAATACACAACAGAAGAAGCTGAAAAGAAGATACCAGCACCGATGAGGGACCTTATGGGTGTCAGACCACTGGAAAATAGGTGAGTATATGTGCCTTAAGTATAGCTTTAAATATAAAACTTAAGGGGGTAAAATCTTTCGGAGGTCAAGGGAAACAAAAGGCAAAAAGTTGAAAATTGTAAAAAGGCAGGCTTTTTGTTTGCAATAAAATACACTTACCTGCCTGTTTACAAACCGCTCCAGAATGTACATTAAGCTGTGCATGCGCAGCTCAGTTTACATTCCAGCACACTCCCTTGGTGTCAGGATGACTGCACTCCTGCACATGCACTGTAGTGATGCTATCCCACACCAGCCAATCAAGACACACCCAGAAGAAGCTGAAAAGAAGATATCTACGCAGCTGAGGGACCTTGTGGGTGTCAGACCACTGGAGCATAGGTGAGTATGTGTGCCTTAAGTATAGCTTTAAATGTAAAACTGAAGGTGTTTTATCTACTTGACAAGTACAAAAAAATAGCTGTACATCTAGCCAGAAATCTGACAACTTCCTGTGCTTTCTGCCTCTGGACTGTTAGCACCAGATAGCATTATTTCCTGCTATCTACGTGGGCTACAAAAGACCTTTCCCTGTCATGGAAAGGAGAGGGAGCTGCTATGTAGTCCTAAAACAGCATTATGTAGTCCTAACACACTCCCTGTCCTAGGGTGACAACAATGCTCAGTACAGTATACTATTATGCTGTACAAATACTATCAATTTTTGTTCTTGGGCTTAACTGCAGCAAAGAAAAATCAAGTCTTCTGCCATTCCAGACAGAATTGTGCTGTGTGGCAGTAATATATTAACCTTAGCACTAGCTGGACAGAAATACAAATTCTTTGGCAGGTAAAACAATTTCCTAATGTATTTCATCTATGTATTGCCTGGAGTTCACTGTGGCTAAGCACTTTGAAAACCTTACGTTTGAGCATTTCTTAAAATAGCAAATTGTGTCTAAGCATATGTGTACAGAGATTAAATTATGGATCATTACATTTTTATCATGCTGATATGTTTCTTCCTTATGCTTGTTTTGTATACATATAAAGTCACAATCATCCCATTTTGTGTTCACCATATATTTAATTGCACTGTAATTTATTGATATATTCCATATTACAAAAAAAAGACCTAAAAAAAAGTGTTAAGAAAAACCAACTGTCCATGTACATGTTATGAATGCCATATAGAGCATTAAACATTCATACTTCATCATGCTCTATTGTTCAATCTTTCTGCACAAAACAAAGATCAATGAATTCTATTATATCTCCAGACATGGCTCAGACATGATCTGAAATGCTTTATTGTCTCACCATTAGTCCAGCACATTACCTACAGCAAATATTCTTATGAAACAGCTGATTGATAATTATGCTCTTATAGGTCCTAAAAATTAAAAGAGAAATAAAACAAACCACTCCAACAAACTGGTATTACAAGTTTCTGTAATTATTAATGTCCCAATGTTCATAGAAATGTTAAATAGCTTAAGAAAATCTAGGCAATTTGATACTATGTGGAATTCTTTGTGACTAAAAGGAGTAGTAGATAATGTAAACAAATGAACTCTGTAGACAAAGGAATGGTATTGTTCCAGGTATTTTCACTGCACTCAACAGCCTGCATGTAAAACATGTGGGATTTATCTCCTACCCAAATGTTCAGTAATAAACCAAAGCGCACTCATATCTTTAAAGTGGTTCTAAAGCCTAAAGCTTTTTTTTACCCTAATGCATTCTCTGCAAGGTGTGTTGCAGGATCCCTCCCTTATACTTACCTGAGCCCAATCTTGATCCAGCATTGTGCACAAGAGCAGTGTCTCTCTCCACTCTCCCTCTCCTCAATGGGCAGATTGATAGCAGTAACCTTTGGTTCCCATCATTCAAATTCTTTGATGAGGGAGTGGAGGGGGTAGCAGTGCTGTCTGTGTATATAGACGCAGACAGGCCAGCTTGGGATTGAGTCTGCACAAGTGCCACATAGAAAGTGGCTTACCTGTGCCCAATCTTCATCCAACATTGTGCACGAGAGCAGAGGCTCTCTCCGCTCTCCAAATAAAAAGAATTGGCGCTGAGAGGGAACTACATTATATCGATCCTGGTAGAATAGTGAGCATATGGAGTTTGTGACAAACAATACAAATGATAAAAAATCACTTAAGGGTATAAGAGTCCTAGAGAGGCTTACAGGCGAAGGCAGCTCCCCATAGAGTGAAGCAATACTCTGCAGAAGATAAAAATGGACACATAAAAATGGACACAGACCCAGTTGCTTTGAAACGCATCACCTGACTTCTCCTCGCTTTGCCATTGGTCGCCCTCTGGGTCTGGACTTCCTTGCGTTCCACGTTGGTTAACAGCACCAAATAAAAAAACTTCCTACACCACTGACAGCTCATGCCTCCATCCCTGTCCTTCCAGAAGGACCAGGACCCATACCTACACCGCTGGCTTGCTGATGGTTCACCAGAGGATTGCTTTTACATGCCTTCATACTCCTTTTGTTTGTGAGTAGTTATCAACTTTTATGCATTTTAATAAATGATTAACCTTCTACACTCAGATTGGTGCCTCCTTGTGTCCATTTTTATCTCTCCACTCTCCCCCTCCTCACTAGGCAGACTGAGAGCAAAGGAGGCCTTTGACTGCTGCTGCTGTCAAGCAAATTCACTGATGAGGGAGCGGGGGGTCAGCAAAGCTGTCTGTGTATATAGATGCAGACATGTCAACTTTGGATTGAGCCCACACGAGTGCCTCCATAGAAACAGGCAGTCATTGCCAGCAAAGAATTTTCAACAAAATATTAAAAATGAACATATTATTTATGATTACAGTCATTTGTCCAATTACTTTTGGTCCTTTACTCTTAAGAGCTGGAATTCCTAAACCCTTCCTCCAATTTGGATGTACATACCCTGAAATTAAACCTGAGAGTGTGCACTTTCAGCCCATATCCATTATATAACTATAACTTGAATATGTTTTGGTCAATACCTGAAAAAAACTAAAATTGTGCCTGTGTCCAAATATATATGGACCTAACTGTATGTGTCCTCCTGCCATTGATTTGTACAGACTCAATGGCAATGGTTGTACGCTGTCACTTCTGGCAGAGAAAATACGGCCACACTGTATGCTATACAGCCATTTGTGGTTGCATAAATGAAGCTTTAATAATTTTTATTTTAGCTTAGTGTGATCTTCTGCCCAGTAGCATCAGATTGAAGAGGAAGGATCAGCAGTGTGAGCCATCAAGACTTCTGGATAACCTTGTCAGTGTGCTGCTGCTCAATCTGTAGCCACTTTGCAGGAAGAAACCAGTGAGAGAGCTCTGCTATCTGCCAGAGGATCTGGATTACATGACTAGCTGCTTTGGCAAGACATGTATTTCAGCTGTGAAGCTGTGTATTTAAGGGTTTGCCTGGAATTCAACTTTAATATAGATATAATGCCCTTTAAAGAAAAAAAATATTGTGATATATGAAGGCAGATGTATTCAGAAAGCTTTTAAACAAAGGTTAACTTTTCTGATAAAAGCATTTTCCATGATTATGACAATATAATGTGCCTATAAAAAGAGGGCATATGCCAACTTTTTATGTTATTTGGAATTTAATGGAATATGAGCCTCTGGAGTGTATGTTAATGTACGTTGTCCTAGACACATATTATCTGAAGGATTTTCCATAATTCTGTGCACTCACTTTACATTCATTCTCACATCTGTCTTTTATACTACAAAACATAAAGGAACAGCCAAGGAACAGCTCATCTGATGTACCCTAAAGCTTCTTTCTAGCAGAATGCAATTTGTGAAGATCCTGATAATTGGTTTACGTGATGTTGATTAGATTTCACTTTATTGCATTTTACTACATGCTTTCCACGTCATAAACAAGAGCAGATGATGTAAATGTGCTTGCTTGTTTGCTGAAGAAAGGCTGTAGTAATAATGGAATGGGAACATTCTTTGGCTGGCATATGCAAAATGAGGAAAACATTTCTTACTCAAACAGAAGAAAAAGATGAAGTCAATGATATCATCTGTATTCAGCAGTCTGGAATGAACACAATATATTTTTTATCATGTTACCTCTTCTTTTTGGATGATGAAAAGATATATGATTTAGTAAGTGCCAAATGTAAGGAAAAGGCATGTTACCTTGGAAAAAAACTCTCAGAAAGCTTTATAGTTCAATCGTGCCAAAAGGTGCTGATGTCTATAAAAGGTGCACAAAACAAAGATACAATTACAAAGTGCTTTTTTATGTAACAGCGTGATCTTATTATCCATCAGCTGAAATGTCCTTGTAGATGGTGTAAGTGAGTTAAATGCCAAAGTCATCTCCACAAGCAGTAGTGAGCAGAAAAGTGTAGCAGAAATGTTTATTATTATATCCTAGGTTGCTACATTTAGGAAGCTTCATTAACTGCTTTGCCGCCGCCCTACAGCAGATTTTGTATTGTTAGGTAGAGGGCATGCACGAGCCGCGCGCGGACCCTACCCGTGCTGCCATTCGTGGCCTCCGCTGTCAATCACTGGGTCCTGGCCAGTGAATTCTTGCCGGTACCCGGTGATCACCGAGTAATACCAACGGGGGGAGAGAACTGTAAGTAAACAATAAAGTTCTCTCCCCTGTCAGGTCCAGCACACTGTTTTGTATGGCTCTGCATAGCAGAGCCATACAAAGTAGTGTGCTTACAGTGGAAAGCACAGACACAGCCCCATAGTAAATACACACAGCACACAGTTAACCCTTTAATCGCCCCACATGTTAACCCTTTCCTGCGCAATGCCATTAGTACAATGTCAGTGCTTTTTATTAGCAGTGATCACTGTATTGGTGTCACTGGGGATGTCTCTGACACCAATTCAGTTTCCCCAAGAGTCAGAATGCCTGCCACAGACCCGCTATAAGTCACTGATTGCCGCCATTACTAGTAAAAAAAAAATCCAGTATATATGTATATATGCCGCCATTTGTAAATGCTAGAACTTTCACGTACACCAATTAATTTACACATATTGGGATTTTTTTTTAGCAAAGACATAGCAGAATACATTTTGCCTTACATTTATGATGACATTTGATTTTTTTAATTTTTTTATTGGGCATGTTTAATAGCAGAAAGTCAAATATATTGTTTTTTTCTCAAAATTGTCAGTCCTTTTTTGTTTATAGCGCAAAAAATAAAAACGCACAGGTGATCAAATACCACCGAAAGAATGCTCAATTAGTGGGAAAAAAAGAACGGAAATATAATTTGGTTGCAGCATTGCATGACCATGCAATTGTCAATTTAAATAATGCAGCGACGTAACGCAAAAAATGGCCTGGTCGGGGGGGGTAAATCCTATGGAGGGCAAGTGGTTAAGGTTTTCGACAGAGATATTTCTTTTTAGTGAGGGGGAATTGAGCAAAACTGGAGCACTTAGAATCTACAGCAGTTGCTCATGGCAGCCAATCAGCATCAATCATCAGAATCTGATTGGTTGTTATGCACAAATGCTCCAGATTCTGTTTTCTCCAGTTTTGATAAATTCCCCTCACTGTGTTTAGGACTAGAGGAATAAGACTTGCATATCACAGGCATGTATTATACTACTAAAGCAGCAATACCAAAATTGAAAGGACACCTCAAAGATTTAGTAGGACATCACAAAGATCTGGGTGGAACAAATGATAACTACATTCTACATATATACTTTTTCAGTTCACTTCATGCATTGCTAATTTTAAATATTGTTAAAGTGGAACTTCAATCTCTCAATCAACATTGACTATTTTTAATCCTTCTGCTGCTAGCATTTGTAAATAGATAGGAAAGTATATCATATTTACTTGCTTAAAACTTTTTTTTATACATTTCTTCAGGAGGGGAAGGAGGGTTCTCAGCTCAGCCAATGCCTGAGCTAAGGGCAAATGGATTCCAGGAAGTAAATGCTAACTTAATCATCTACCCTTACTTAAGATGGTCACTGACAAAAATACCAGGGGGTGTTTTTCAATATTAATTATCAGCAAAATAAAGCCTTGAGACATGGATGGATGGGTGAGTTTGCTTTGAATATTAAAAATGAATTAAATAGAATTTTTTTTGTGGTGCTGAGATACAGTGCAGTTCCACTTTAATGATCACAGCATAAAGGAATTTGAATAATTGATCCGTATCTCACAGGACAGACTTTTGAAATTCATGACAACATGGGACTGCTGGACCTTTTTCAAAACTACTCAACTTTGGAACAGTTATTGGTCCTCTATGGAGAGTAGCCATAGTTGACAATCTTTGCATCATTATGCACGAGTTGCTTGGGGCAATGACTGGTCTTGACCCTGGGGAAGGGGGGGGGGGGGTGAGCAGACCAAGATGTCTCTCCCTCTCTTTGCACCTACTTGTGTTCTTCCCTTTTTTTTTTCTTATCTACCCACCCTCTCAGGATCCAATTCACATCTCTTGGCCTCTTTTATTCTTCCCTTTCCCTCCCCTTCTTAAACCCCCCCTTGGCACCATGTAGGCCCTCAGAACCTCTAATGAGTTCATCTGTTTATTACTATTTGATTTTAAAATGGTTATTCTCTTTTTTTAGCGCTCCCACATATACCTACCTGACAATATACAAAACAAGCTATGCTTTCATTTTTGTTTTCATTTCTGTCATGTTTCCTTTTACATTTTTGAAATTGAAACTGAAATGTATACTTTATACTATATTGTACCTACTACACTTGTTGTGTATGGACTTGTTCTTTATATTGTCTTTACATATCAATAAAGAATATTATGGAAAAAAATTATGACAGTGCTTGGTTTTTTGAGAAGGCAAGGCCACTGGGATGCAACATAAAAATACTATGCTTAGTTAAATAAGTTGCAAAAAAGCACATTTACCCAATTAAAAAAAACTGCAATATCTTATAACAGAAGCACAGTGACTAAGTAGTTAGCACGTCCACCTAGCAGCAGTAAGGTTGTCAGTTCAAATCCCAACCACGGCACTACCTGCTTGGAGTCTGCATGTTCCCCCTTGTGCCTGTGCCAAATATATTTCTGAATGTGAGTTAGGGACCTTAAATTGTAAGCTCCATGAAAGCAGGTACTGATGTGAATGTAAAATATATGTAAAACACTCTGTAAATTGACGGTGCTATATACGTACCTGCAATAAATAACACTTGGTCAAATTTACTCTAGAAAAGTGGACTGTACTACACGCATGAGGACAAGTTGGAGAGGTATAATAAAAAATGGAAAGGATGGGAAGAATATAGAGGAAACATGAAATATACAGTTGCAAGAAAAAGTATGTGAACCCCTTGGGATTACGTGGAGTTTTGCATGAATTGGGCATAAAATGTGCTCTGAACGTCATCTAAGTCACAACAATAGAAGAACACAGTCTGCCCAACATAATACTACACAAACATTAGATGTTGCCATGGTTTAATTGCACATAACATGTAAAAATTCACAGTGCAGGGAGGAAAAAGTATGTGAACCTTTGGACTTAATAACTGGTTGACCCTCCTTTGGCACCAATAACCTCAACCAAACGTTTCCTGTAGTTGCAGATCAGACCTGCACAATGATCTGGAGTAATTTTGGACCACTCCTCTTCACAAAACTCTTTCAGTGTAGCAATATTCTTGGGATGTCTGGTGTGAATCGCTCTCTTAAGGTCATGCCACAGCATTTCAATCGGGTTGAGGTCAGGACTCTGACTGGGCCACTCCAGAAGGCGTATTCTGTGCTGTTGCAGCCATTGTTTTGTTGAATTACTTGTATGCTTTGGGTCATTGTCCTGTTGCATCACCCATCCTCTGCGGAGCTTCAGTTGGCGGACAGATGGTCATACGTTTTCCTGCAAAATGTCTTGATAAACTCTGGAATTAATTTTCCCATCAATGACAACAATCCGTCCAGGCCCTGAGGCAGCAAAGCAGCCCCAAACCATGATGCTCCCTCCGCCATGTTTTACAGTGGGGATGAGGTTTTGATGTTCATGTGCTGTGCCTTTTTTTCTCCACACATAGTGTTGTGTGTTCTTCCCAAACAACTCAATCTTGGTTTCATCTGTCCACAGTATATTTTGCCAGTAGTGCTGTAGAACATCCAGGTGCTCTTTTGCAAACTTCAAACGTGCTGCAATATTCTTTTTGGACAGCAATGGCTTCCTCCGTGGTGTCCTCCCATGTACTCCATTGTTGTTTAATGTTTTCCTTATTGTAGATGTGTCAACAAAAATGTTAGCATGTGCCAGAGATTTCTGTAGGTCTTTAGCTGACACTCTGGGATTCTTCTTTACCTCATGCAGCATTCTGCGCTGTGCTCTTGCAGTCATTTTTACAGGACGACCCCTCCTAGGGAGAGTAGTAACAGTGCTAAACTTTCTCCATTTGTAGACAGTCTGTCTTACCGTGGACACATGAACATCAAGGCTTTTGGAGATACTTTTGTAACCCTTTCCAGCTTCATGCAAGTCAACAATTCTTGATCGCAGGTCTTCTGAGAGCTCTTTTCTGCGAGGCATGGTTCACATCAGACAGTGCTTCTTGAAACCAGTAAACCCAAAACAGGTGTGTGTTTTTTAAGGGCAGGACAGCTGTCAGCAACACATCCAATATCATCACACTGATTGGAGTCAAGGTTGGCTCACTCCTGGCTCCAATTAGCTCTGGGAGAAGTCATTAAGCTAGGGCCTCACATACTTTTTCCTCCCTGCACTGTGAATGTTTACATGTTATGTGCAATTAAACCATGGCAACATCTAATGTTTGTGCAGTATTATGTTGGGCAGACTGTGTTCTTCTATTGTTGTGACTTAGATGACGTTCAGAGCACATTTTATGCCCAATTCATGCAAAACTCCACGTAATCCCAAGGGGTTCACATACTTTTTCTTGCAACTGTATGAAGAGATAATATACCTGGAAGTGGGTTTAGAAATGGGTTTAGGAATAACAGAATAACATGGATTTAATCAGAGAAGAGAAAATGTGGAGCGTGGGAGGGGGAGGGGGGGAGGGGATAGGGGGTTAGAGGGGGGGGTATGGGAGGGGGGGATGGTTAGAAAAGGAAGTTATATATATAAATAAATTATATAAGGAGAAAATATGGTTTTGATAACTATTTTAATAGAAATGTTGAAATGAATTGTAAGTGACATGAAAAATTAATAAATATTTAAAAAAAAAAAGAAAAAAAAATCCCAACCACGGCACTACCTGCTTGGAGTCTGCATGTTCCCCCTTGTGCCTGTGCCAAATATATTTATGAATGTGAGTTAGGGACCTTAATTGTAAGCTCCATGAAAGCAGGGACTGATGTGAATGTAAAATATATGTAAAACACTCTGTAAATTGACGGTGCTATATACGTACCTGCAATAAATAACACTTGGTCAAATTTACTCTAGAAAAGTGGATTTATTAGTCACACTGCCAGTAAATAAATTGTACTCTAAGGCCCTTGTCACATAGATGCCTTCATGCCTGTGTCCGTGCCTACAGTTTTTGTTGTTCTCTGAATGGAAATGGAGATACACGAATGCACATCTGTGTGCATTCATTGCTGTTCCATTTTTTATGTGCTATGGACAACAGATCCATTGTGACCCTATTGAAAAATGGAAGTCAATGGATGGTTCAACATCAGTTTCCCTATTGGGAACCGCTGTCCTCCATTTTTTATCTGTCTTACAAATTACGAAGGCACGATGGAGGCAAGGGCAGACTGGATCACAGAGTACAAGGGGACCCCTCGTTGGGCCCAAAGGAAAGAGATGAAGTTGCATGATGTCTTTTATATATTTTCAGGGCCTACACATACATTATGCATCATATAGTTTACCTCCTAGTTACTAGGACATAGTGTGCAATTAAGTGGTTGGGGTCAGGCATTTCCATGGTTTGCCACTAAACAGGAAGCAGGCTGGAATACAGCATTCATGGGCTCCCGCATGGAGTGTACAGACCCGTATGAGTGTGTGTCATCTTATTCCTGTCCTGTGTAGAGAGGAGAAATATATGAACCATCTGCAGCACCGATGGCCCCAGCGACTGGCTCCTCTGGGACAGTATGTCCAGTTTGTGGTTCAATGCTGCTCTTTATTGAACAAAGATATTGAGTGATATTTTCATCAGACCCGTGCACTCTTCTCTCAACATGCCAAACTTTCACTGTGACATACAACTGTTGCCACTGTGCACTCAAATATTGTGCTTTGTGCACTGAATTTTTGTTTTTTGGCTGTGGAATGTCTAATTTTCTCTGCAGCACAGACATTTTTCTCCATGACACAAAACCCTGTGGGTCCCACAGTCCCAGCCCACCTCTGGACAGAAAACTGAGTGAATTTGGAGCTATAGTTTGGAGCAGCAAAATAATTGTCACTCACAAAACTGAATGTGTCATGTGCAGGGGCGGACTGAAAACTCATGGGGCCCCTGGGCAATAGGGGATCATGGGACCCCTGTGTCCTTGCCCAAACTCAAAAAATCTATGAAAAAGGTAACAGGAGCATCTCATGGGGCCCCCTACTGACCCCGGGCCCTCAAGCAGTGCTCGAGTTTCCAAATGGTCAGTCCACCCCTGGTCATGTGTCTTTCCTGATGCAGTTAGTCCTATACATTATAAAGACAGGTGAGAGAGGAGGAAACACGAAAACATGCAGCAAAACTCCTCACTGGATGCTTTACAGCATGATCAATCCTGTGGTTATATCTAATAAGGTATAACATGGTAACTTTACCAAAAAAACCTTTGTCACCAATCAGTGGTGTATTTAGGTTTTGTGCTGCCCTAGGCAACATAAAAATTGTCTGCTCCCACACGGACACTGACCAACACCACCACCCCCCCTTCCCCCTCCCGTGGAGAGAGCCTGACATTGACCAACAACACCCCTTCCCCCCACCCTGGAGAGCATTCCACTATCCCCCCCAGTGATAGAGGAAAAACACTCATCTTTAAAGCTCCAGATATCCCTATGAATGATAGTCAGGCTCTACATACACCATCAAGCAGCCCGCAGCCTCTCTTGGATCCCACCTGGTTCCCATGGCGCGCGTGTCCCTTCTTTCATCCTTGTCATCCTTGAGGTGCTGCCCCCCTGAAAAATGTCACCCTAGGCAAGTGCCTTGTTTGCCTTAAGTAAATATGCCCCAGTCACCAAGTCTGACTGACAAATCTAGGGGCTTTTCTCCATATTATCACAATGGTTATCCATTTTTGTGCCTTTTGCAATTTATTAAACAGGTACATGCCTAATACTCTGTCTCTTCTTATCACCAAGAATATACAGTGAAAAGAAGGGATGAGATGTTCCCTGCTTTTTTAGTACTATTTGAATTAATACCCCTTAAGGGCTCGTTCACACTTGACTAATTTCTAACTCTTGCCAAACGCCCCTATAGCATTTGACAGGCGTTAGACAAGTGTTTAGGAAGTGTTTTTAACGCTTCTCAAATGCTCCCCAAACACCCTATGCACGTTTTTGAGGAGTTTGCCAAGCGCTAAAAACACATCACAAACTCCTACAATGAAGTTTAATGGTATTAACACTCCACAAACACCTCATAACCACCTCTCAAAAGTCCCACAAACCCCTGTCAGGCGTTTGAGGCGCGTCACCATATACTTGAATGGGAGTCAATTGTGCCGTGACGCTAACGCTTTAGTGTGAACAGTACTGTGTGCTGCTATGTGTAGAATTTTCATAGGCGTTTGAGGAGTGTTAAAAACACTTCCCAAACACCTGTCTAATGCCTGCTAACAAACCTAGTGTGAACTTAGCCTTAGGAACTTATACTCACTGGCCTCTTTGTTAATACACCTGTTGGTAACGCAAATTGCTAATCAGCCAATCACATGGCATCAACTCAATGTATTTAGCATCTAGATGTGGTGAAGACGACCTACTGAAGTTCAAACTGAGTGTCAGAATGGGGGAAAAAGGGGATTTAAGTGACTTTGAATGTGGCATGGTTGTCGGTGCCAGATGATCTGGTCTGAGTATTTCAAAAACTGCTGGTCTACTGGGATTTTCACGCACAACCATCTCAGAAGTCGAGACTCATCATACCAGGCAACATTTTTCCAATATTCTATTGTCCAATTTTGGTGGGCCTGTGTGAACTGTAGCCTCTCTAGTGCTTAGCTGACAGGGGTGGCACCTGGTGTGTTCTTCTGCTGCTATAGCCCATCTGCTTCAAGGTTCGATGTGTTGTGCATTCAGAGATACTATTCTGCATACCTTGGTTGTAACGCGTGGCTATTTGAGTTACTGTTGCCCTTCTATCATCTTGAACCAGTCTGCCCATTCTATTCTTACCTCTGACATCAACAAGACATTTCTGTCCACACAACTTCCACTCACTGGACATTTTCTCTTTTTCAGACCATTCTCTGTAAACCTTAGAGATGGTTGTGCATGAAAATCCCAGTAGATCAGCAGTTTTTGAAATGCTCAGACCAGCCCATCTGCCCGATGGCCGGTGAGCGTATAACCGTGCTTATCACCTTAATATGTAACTCCACTTTTGCAGAGAAAATACAATCTTTCCTTTGTCAGGTAAAAGCTTTAATGGATATTAACCCCTAACCAAAATAAGCATACACTTAACCTTCCTAGTGGTCTGATTATGTCAGTATTTCTGTGCTCATAGCAGTACATTTTTTTGCATGGAAATATGTATTTTTTTTATTGTAGGCCTGTAATTTTAAGGAATAACTCACTGAAATCTGTCTGAACAAGAGTCTAGTAAACATCCCGGGTATGTTAAAATTTGAAACACGAAATCATAAATTATAATTTAATAAATAATCATAAAAAATAATAATATAATAATAATAAATTTAATTCAATAATATAATCAAACCAAAAACACTGAAATCTGAAATAATGCCAAGTTCGCACATCACTGAGCAAAGTCGCAAAATCGTTTTCAGTGTCTGATGACGAATTTTCCCACGAATCATTATCACTCAATTCTGCAAGTGGTTCTAATTTACTATCACTGTTCTCTAGCTGGTCTAAAACCGCTTTTGACCTAAAGGGACACTTTTTGGACGCCATAGACATTTCTCAGTTTCCAGGCAGAAAGAACAGTAAAAATGCAGGCAGGGCACAGGACAAAGCATTTGGGACAAAATGTATGTGAAATGCTTTGATACAGTAATGTTTTACTATGTGATTTTAGTCTATTTAGTGAATGTCCCTTTTTCACATATTTAAATTTTCCGCCGTTCCGTCCTCCATACGTCCTGACATCACAGGGAATTGAACCCAGAGGATGGAAGCTGGCATCGGCCAGAGGACATTACCGGGGACACTGCAGGAGGGACATCGCGGAAGCGCAGGACAAGGTAAGTGAAGAAGAGATCCCGGAGCAATGCTGCAAGGTATTCCCGAATGCAGCTTGGGGTTACCGCTTGTGGTGCTGAAACTTTACCCCGAGCTACACTCGGGAATACCTCCAGGGAGGTTAATCAAAGTCTGATGGTGAAGCATTATAAAACCAATAAAACATTAACCTCTTCCTGTCCGGCTCATTGGCAATAAATGGGTGGACGGGAGTGTTGCCGATGTGTGGGGATGTTTCTAAACAACCCCCCGCATCCATTGCCTGTGTGCGCTCCCTGGAAGCACGCAGTGCCGCAACCTGTGTCCGCTGTGTCCATTGGACACAGATCGATGTACGGGACTGCTATGTGAGGTCCTGATTCATGTGATCAGTGATTGGCCATTTCCTGACATCATTGTTTACCACTTGTGAATTCTGTGAATGATCACAGAGGTCACATGGTACAAGGCTATTCACAACAGCCTTGTATCATGTGACAAGTTATGACCAATTACAGCTCTCACAGTATTTCTCAATGGCCACAGGAATGCAGCCAGAGAGAAGGAGTACTAATTGCTTTTACAAATTTTATGTGCGTTAAAATGTAGTAGAGTGTCACTATGGTGACACTGTATTGCTAGGGTGACATAAATAATAATATAAAAAAAAATGTAAAAAAGGTTTTGAAAAATTTAATTTTTTTTTATAAACAGATGGGGGTTTTTTACCAAAAAGATAGCTGAATACATTTTGGCCAAGATTTATGAAGAAAGTTTATTTATTTGCAAAATTTTTTGGACTATTTATATAGCAAAACAATAAAAATCTCAGTAGTGAATAAATACCACCAAAAGAAAGTTTTATGTCTCAAAAAAAGCTATAATTTTAATTTGGGTACAATGTTGCATGACCGTACAATTTTCATTCAAAGTGTGACAGCGCTGAAAGCTGAAAATTGGCCTGGACTGGAAGGGGGTGAAAGTGTCTGGACTTGAAGTGGTTAAAAAAATAGTTTACTTTTCAGAAAAATAGATATCAGCAGGAAGTAGATGATGACCATTCATTTGAAAATTGTTACAACATATCCTCCAGCCTCTATTGTCTACAGTATCTTAACATCTGTTCAGTGATAGCTAGTGAATATCATTTCTGTGTATGGTGTGCAATGTCTTTCATTCATAGGGAAGCCTTGCAATGAACATCAATAAAGGGTAGAAGCATTCAGAAACCTCACAGTGGATAGCAAGAAGAGCTGCACAGTCAGGGAGAGAGGACATTTGGTGCTATTAGGACAGTGGAGAAGGGTGAAAAGAATAAGAATAAAGAATAGGAATAAAGAGTATAAGAATAAAGAATAAGTATAAAGAATAAGCATGGAGTATAAGAGTAAAAGAATAAAGAATAAGAATAAAGAGTATAGGAATAAAGAATAAGTATAAACAATAAGAATAAAGAGTATAAGAGTATAGGAATAAAGAATAAGTATAAAGAATAAGAATAAAGAGTATAAGAGTATAGGAATAAAGAATAAGTATAAAGAATAAGAATAAAGAGTATAAGAGTATAGGAATAAAGAATAAGAATAAAGAATAAGAATAAATAGTATAAGAGTATAGAAATAAAGAATAAGAATAAAGAGTATAAGAGTATAGGAATAAAGAATAAGTATAAAGAATAAGAATAAAGAGTATAAGAGTATAGGAATAAAGAATAAGTATAAAGAATAAGAATAAAGAATAAGAATAAATAGTATAAGAGTATAGAAATAAAGAATAAGAATAAAGAGTATAAGAGTATAGGAATAAAGAATAAGTATAAAGAATAAGAATAAAGAGTATAAGAGTATAGGAATAAAGAATAAGTATAAAGAATAAGAATAAAGAATAAGAATAAATAGTATAAGAGTATAGAAATAAAGAATAAGAATAAAGAGTATAAGAGTATAGGAATAAAGAATAAGTATAAAGAATAAGAATAAAGAGTATAGGAATAAAGAATAAGTATAAAGAATAAGAATAAATAGTATAGGAATAAAGAATAAGTATAAAGAATAAGAATAAATAGTATAGGAATAAAGAATAAGTATAAAGAATAAGAATAAATAGTATAAGAGTATAGGAATAAAGAATAAGTATAAAGAATAAGAATAAAGAGTATAAGAATAAAGAATAAGTGCATGGAAGTTGTCTTAAAGTGCACTTAATTCTTTAATTTATAGGCTCTGGTGCAAGCCTCAAACTTTACGCACTCACACACAATAGCCTTGTGCAAGACATAGCCTCCAAATCCCTATCGGGATACTGTATAGTATAGTCCTCTCTCCTTCTCCTGGGAGAAGATCTGAATAACAGCGCAGGAGGTGCAAACAGGTGGAAACAGAGGAGCAGCCACTTCTCCCTCTCATACACATGCTGACAGGTCTCTGTACAGGAAACCCTTCAGGCAGCCAAAGGAGCACCGTCCACTGGGTCAAGTGGTGTAGGGAGTAAGGAGCTGATAGTATGCTGATGTTGTTGCTATGTTGAAGCGTTTCAGAGGGTGTGGCCTCCTTTTTCAAGTCCCTTGAAAACCTAGGGCTCCTCCTGACTGTTTGCACTTCCTGCACTGTCATTTAGAGCTTCACCTTGGGAGACAGCGAGAGGACAATACAATACAATACCCAGATGGGGATTTGGAGGATGAAATGTCTTGCACAAGGATATTGCTTGTGAGTGCATATAGTTTGAGGTTTTATTACATAACTTTTTAAAGGATCCCACCAGGGGCGGACTGACCATTTGGAAACTCGGGCACTGCCCGAGGGCCCGGGGTCAGTAGGGGGCCCCATGAGATGCCCCTGGTACCTTTTTCATAGGCTTTTTTGAGTTTGGGCAAGGACACAGGGGCCCCATGATCCCCTATTGCCCGGGGGGCCCCATGAGTTGTCAGTCCGCCCCTGGATCCCACTGATCTTGGGAGCAGCAAGGCTGTGGCAATCCAGAGATTAAAACTTTCAAGGTTGAACTTACTTTGCTGACTTTCGGGCTCCATTATGCAGGTCACCCTTGGGAATTAGTGCAAATCTAGAACTCTTTGTTGTGTGCATTTGGATTATTATTTAATTTAACCCATTGTGTTCAGTTGTTCTCTAGCGGGACCCATTAATGAAAAATTGGTAAAATAAAAGCGATTTTGAAAAATGCAGCTGTTAGTTATTTTCCCTTGTTCAATACTTTTTATTGCCTTTTAAAACAATTGTACAGATATCGCAATCATACAGTAACACTTTTCAGGAGTGGGTATCATCAATGTATACAACACTTGCTCGTTTTTGATACAGGACAGTGTATAGCACAACCTATAACCTCCCTGGAGGTATTCCCGAGTGTAGCTTGGGGTAAAGTTTCAGTACCACAAGCGGTAACCCCAAGCTAAACTCGGGAATACCATGCGGCGCTGCTCCGCGATCCCTCGATTACTTACCTTTTCCTGCACTCTTGCGATGTCCCTTCTGCAGTGTCCCCAGCAATGTAATCCGGCGGATGCCGGCATCTGTCTTCTGGGTTCCGTCCCCTGCAAGCGTCGGGACGTAAGGGGGACGGAACGGTGGGAAATTTGAAAATGACAAAAAGTGACATACACTAAAATCACTAAAATCGCATAGCAAAACATTACTGTATCAAACCATTTCACATACATTTTGTCCCTAGTGCTTTGTCCTGTGCCCTGCCTGCATTTTTACTGTTCTTATTGCCTGGAAACTGAGAAACGTCCATGGCGTCCAAAAAGCGTCCCTTTAGGTCAAAAGCGGTTTTAGACCAGCTAGAGAACAGCGATAGTAAATCAGAACCACTTGCAGAATTGAGTGATAATGCGTCGTGGGGGAAATTCGTCATCAGACACTGAAAACCATTTTGCGACTTTGCTCAGTGATGTGCGAACTTGGCACTATATTTCAAATTTCAGTGTTTTTGGTTTGATTATATTATTGAATTAAATTTATTATTATTATATTTTTTTTTATGATTATTTATTAAATTATAATTTATGATTTTGTGTTTCAAGTTTTATCCTACCCGGATGTTTACTAGACTCTTGTTCAGACAGATTTCAGTGAGTTATTCCTAAAAATTACAGGCCTACAATATAAAATGCCATATTTCCATGCAAAATAATGGTACCGCTTTCAGCACCAAAAATCTGAAATAATACCGCCAGGGAGGTTAAACAAGGAATAGAACAGTTTGGATATGGATAGTCTTGTTCCTTGATCCCTAAAGGGAGATTCAGTCAGCAACTGGGCAGGACAGTGGGTAAGGTATGATAATGGAGGGGGGGGTATGGAAACTATAGGTAATCCCTAGTTGACAAGAAGGAGATCTATATCAAAATCTGAAGGGAGAAAGTGTGAAATCCAGAGTTGCTATGTCACTATACTGTATATTTGTTTGCTGTCAGACAAGTTGGCCTCAATTTTTTTATGGATCATTACTTATGGAGAATTATGGATATGGTACTCTTCCTGGTTTTGACTATGGTGTGTTTTGCCACTGTAGAAACATGTAGTAATAACTTCAATAGTAATTTTGTAGATCTGTGATTTTCATGTCAAGCAAGCCATATTTTGCATTTAGAGGTACCCTGAACCCTAGTACATTTGTTGAAACTTGAAAAATCTCAGTCCAGAGCTGTCTGGGCTGTCAGACAGGTCCACCATGTCTAGCAGAAAGTGTCTGTTTGTACGCAGAACCGGAAGCAAAAAGAGTAATGACCTGATAAGTACAATACATTTGTAGAGGGTACCAGATACCATCATGTAAGAACTTTGTATTCTGCCTCTTCTGCCAGAATGTTAAACAAGCAAGACTCTGCCTCCCAAATCTGGGTCCAGTCATCTTCTTCCAAATCTAGCCCTAGATCTTCTGCCCATTTCTGGGTACACAAGGTGAGTTTGCTATTTAGCTAGGATCATACCTGGCTAGTGGCTATCTCCTCTCATTCCTTTCCTACTGACAGGATATCAGTGAGACAGGAAGCAATGCAAAAACTCTTCAGTGGGATCAGAAATTATCCCCCCCCATTCCGATTTTCTATTCTGCATCAATCTGGATAAATGGATACAAAGTGAACAGAAATCTTCTCAATGAAGTCACAGACTGACATAATTTAAAGATATGTTCTTATCCTTTCTCACTGTTAAAAAAAAAAGTTTTACCCACAAATAGCGTAGGATAGCATGATTCGCATGCTATATTTCAAGCCATTTCTTCATGAATTTACAGAAATAACAGGCAACTGAATGCAAACTGGTAGACATCTATGATTGCTGTTATCTATCTGCGTGTTTTACTTCCATTGCAATTCCAAAAGTAAGCTATTGTTGAATGCAGGGAATGCATGCATTAGAAAAGCAAATGGCTTCTTTGTTCCTTATCTCATTACATGCGTTTAGAATGCTATTTTATTTTTTAAAGCATCACAAATACTGTTTTGTTACTTTTAGTAGATAAAAATGCTACATTAAGGATCATATTGTGTATTTCTTGGCAAAAAGCCTGAATATTACAGCTAATCACCTAGAAACCATAAAATGCAGATTGATATGGTTATACACATACAAACCACACTACATGCAAAATGGTAACTGAGAGACCTTCACATCTGTTCTTTTCCTAATTTTTAAATATTTTTAATTGCCTGTTGAAGAAATTCCAAGTATCATGGAAAAATTAAGGGGTGTGTTTTTTTTTAAAAAAATGCATCGCTAGTCATCCATCAAAACTGCATGTACATTCATTCTGTGAGAACTAACCAGCTGTTGTGAGAATTAACATTCTTAGGCTATTTTCTCTTATATTCTCTTCTCTTCTATTTTCTCTGGTTGAATGTTCTCAAAATATTATGGGCAGTAGTAAACATAAACATGTATTGAATGAACATATATTCATTCAAAAACACAGCACAGATCCTGAAAATACCTCATTATGGCCACTAGATGGATCTGATAGGAAACAAAGGAGGAAATTAGCAAATAAATGTAACCAACACTACTATGGCATCCCTGTTTATTTTCTCATTCCCTTCAGTGTTCTCTTCGTGGAAATGGAATAAAAAAAGTGAAGATTTTCTATGTTATACAGAGCATTTAGAACTGTTAAAATGTACGTACAGCCATTTTTTGTTAGGGAAGGATTAGAACTTCTGTCGTTTTTTGTCTGTCTGGGTACTAATGGGGAAATTTCCTTAAAATTCAGTCCCAGAGAAGTTAGAGGAAAACTCTCAAAGGAATTATCCTCTTAGACAGTTGTACCCAGAATGGATGGCCTTATTGGAAGAGTTTATTTTTACTTTTTTTTTCTGATGATAATGGTAACCAGTACAAATAGAGGGGTAAACTTGCCCAATGGGGGCACAGACAGTAACAGAATTTTGACAGAGGACCTTTCCTGACTCTATCACAAAAAACATTGCCTAGCGATACACTTTATTGGGTCAAATCAGTACCCTGAAAAACACACTTTTTGCCTAAGACAGTGTCTCCAGATGGAGTGAGATTTGGTGATGTCACTGCTGTGCTGTTCAGTGTTCTCCTTGCTAGAGGTTCTGGTATGAGGAATGCAAAGTGTTATTTTTACAAATATGGTCACCTTCACACAGAGACACAACGCAGAAGAAGGCATGGGAAAATTCTGACTTGGGCTGTGTCAAGGAGAGTTGACTATCCAGCCAAAGGTTTTAAGGAACTGAATCATCCTTTTGATGTTTTCAAGAACATTTGTGAACAATTGTAATGCAAAGGAGAGCCCTAATGATAGTGCTACAAATTGGAAGTGTCTCCTACAGCAATACGCAAAAAGCATTGATGTTAGAGGAGGATGGGTATGTGTAGGTATGCATCTTGTATGGCTACTGATGCCAGAATTCCCCTTGTCTGAGATAAGCAATGACAGGTCTTGTTGATTCCATCTGAAATGTTGCTACACATATAAATAAGCTTAGATATTTTAGGTCCAGTATGGGGTGAATGGGACTGTTTGACTAGAAACCTTGAAAACAGTCCTTCTGAAAACATTTTATCTGCTTTGTTTTTGTGAGAAATTAGCACACTGGAAGGCAAAAGGTGAGGAGGGGTCAGACAAAGAAACTCTTGTTTGTACTTCTTTGAAATCACAGACTGGACACAGAAGTCTAATAAAGGTCCAGGCTCCAGATTGGAGCAAACACCAACAGGTGTCCCCTCACTCCAAAGAGTGAGTACACCCCTTCATTATGAGGAGGGTTTCCTCGGCATGCTTGGTGAACTTGGGATTTCATAGCTTGAGAAGAAAGTAGATGTTAAGCCTTGGTTTGGAAGTTGATGTGGAGTAGGAAACCTAGGCTTTTTCTTATAGGCTAGGAGTACCTTTCTTCCAATGACTTCCTTGATGAATTTATCAAGGAATTCCTCAAAAATACATTCACCATCAAGAGACATGCATAGAAGACTCTTTTTACAAGCAGGTTCAGCAGACAAAACTTTTAGCCACACAATCCTGCACATAAGCTCAGAGACAAGGGACATTCTAGAGATTTGACAAATGACATTCTCTAAAACACCAATACAAAACAATAATGCTGAGGGCATCATTTGCAATTGTTCTAAGAGAGTATTGCCCTCAAAGACAGGTTCCTGACCTGTTTTTATTTGCTATTTCCATTTAGCAATAGTCTGGCAAAGAGACACAGTAGCAATAGTTGGCTGCAGAACAGGACCTGCAAGGGCAAAGAAGGCCATTAAGAGGGATTTGGATTTCGGTTGTTGGTGTGTAGTTCATCTTTTGACTTTTTGGAAAAGTGGGATACAAGTAAATAATAAAGATTGTCCTTAATGCTCCACAGAAAAAAATTAGATATAAAAAGAGCATTAAAAATAACTTATATACATTTGAAATCTGTCTTACATATAGCAGTAGCATTCCCAGTGAGCCTGATATGAAACCTTAGCTGGTGTTCAACCAATTGTAGGAATTTAGAATTAGGTGACATTAAAGGTTAGGGGTGTAATTACAGAGACCACAAATAAAGCAGTGTCAGAAATCTTAAAAAATAATTGCATGTGTGTGTTTGCGTAACTGTGATTTTGTTTGTTGTAATAACTGTGACTAATATACTGACCATATTTCTTTAATTCTGATATATCATGAGAGTATGGTGAGGTAACTATAAAGCTCTCTAAGGATAATCAGTTATTTTTTGTTGCTGAAAGTTATAATAATACAGCACAGAGCTGTAATGGACTCAAGGAAAATGAAAGCGTAGGGACAACTTTTTGTATAATAGAACCAAAGTGAGAGTTGTGACAAGTTCAGCAATCTTCAGTATGTGAAAGAATCAGAAGTAACTGTAGGTAATATAATTTTACATGCCATGGAAATCTCAATAATTTAAACTTCTCTTTTTGGCTTCCATTAATGCTCTGTGGGACTGTCAACCCTTTTTACTATTTAAATGTAATTAAAGACTTTTACAGCAATTTCAAGAAACACCATTGCAGAGTTCAGCACAATGTGTTTTTAAAGGATATTCGTCATACTCAAAGTATGTTAAATTAAAGCAGTATTAGACCCAAAATAAAAACAAAATTATATATTGCAGCTTACCTATCCTTAGAAGTGGTGGCTACATTAGTTTTCTTTATCTAGGCTTTTTCCCCTCTCTTTTCACCTGGTGATCTGGCCAGTGGCATTGTTATTCTGGGGGGAGGGGTGTGTTAGATGTACTAGCAGATTTAGATACACAGCAATTGAAGCCAAACTCCAGCTGAAGCAACAGTTACAAAAGCGGTTACAGCAACAGCAACAGTTACAGCAACAGTTTGTTTTCTTTTGGGATAAAGGTTTTACATAAATAAATAAAAGCTGATCATTATATCAGTGGAAAATAGTTTGTCTCAACACTCTTGACTCTCATGTGTTGGATAGTTTGTTCTATTGAAAAAAAAAGACTAACTGGCCAGATCATCAGGTGAAAATGAAGGAAAGAAAAGCTAAAAAAAGAAAACTAATGCTATATCACAAGAATTGGTAAGCTGAAATATAAATATTTGCTGTTGGGTTTAATACCACTTAGACCTCTTCCCACCACAATCTATAAATGAACATCCTCCCAGCAAGTTCTCAGTGACAGGAGGACATTTTGAAAAGTTCTCTTTCTGCAGTTGCAGATTACTCTGATCTCCATAGTTGGTCTGTAGAGTACTACAGATGATGAACCTCAAGATTTGATCAGTAACCACTCTGATTGGTTAGTGATCAAAGGATCTGCAATACTAACTCTAGAATAGTTAGGGCAGGGCAATGACAGGACAAAAGCAAACATGCTGCTGCAAATGTGGTTGTAGGGTTAATTCTGTGTGAATGGTGCTGAGACAGAGAGAAATGCAGGAAGCTTTAGGTCGGATGAGTGCTTTGAGGAGGGTTAAAGATAACTGGGAACCTCTATTCTCCAATCTCCTTCACTAAGAATGAACCTGAAATTGACACTTCCCAGCAGGCAACAGTCAGTTTTTCTGGACCAAAATGTGGGTCAACACTCTATTATCCCTGTGCTGTACATGGCAATGTTGGCATGAAAGGCAGCAATAAAAAAGAGACCTCCAAGAAGAGTAGTAATTGAGAAATCTGTTGTCAAATTCAGTCAAATTCCAGTCAAAAAAGACTGGAAGAATATGGATTACTACATCATCAGCCAGTAAAACATGCATTATTTCCTGCACTAGCTGAGAGTAGTGGACATTGATATTTATTTTATGCATGCCTGGAGTTGAAGAGGATCTACAGCCCCCCCAAGAAGGACACTTACCTTTCCAGGGATCCAGCACTGTCCCCACCAGGCCAGTTCTTCACTGGTCTTCAGGTCCTGGGAATGGTACGTTTACTTTGGATTACCAGCTGTCACTCCTTGCAGCTTCACAGTCTGCTTTCCACTGCATATGCGCTTTGTGAATGGTCCCACAGCCTTTTGGAGCCTTTGAGCTATCCCAGAAGGCCGCGGGCAAAGTGGAGGGGCAAAACCAGGTACCACTCGCCCCCTAAAAGAAAACTTTGTCCAAAAGTGTGTGTGTGTGTGTGTGTGCGTGGGGGGGGGATGGGTGGAACTTTAGAGCCCCTTATGGATAAAGTTATGCTTTAACCACTTCCTGTCCGGACACTTTTACCCCCTTCCTGTCCAGGGCAATTTTCAGCTTTCAGCGCTATCACACTTTGAATGACAATTGCGCGGTCATGCAATACTGTACCCATATGAATATTTTACCATTTTTTTGAGACAGATAAAGCTTTATTTTGGTGATATTTATTCATCGCTGGGATTTTTATTTTTTTTACTATGTAAATGAAAAAGTCCAAAAATTTTGAAAAAAAATGTTTTTTTAAATAAAATTTTGCAAATAAATAATATTTCATCATAAATCTTGGACAAAATTTATTCCGTTATTTTTTTAGTAAAAAAAAAAATCCAAATTAGTTTATAACCAAAAATTATAATTTTTAAACATTTTTTTTTACATTTTTATTTTATTTTTTTATATTATTATTTTTTGTTTATTTATTTATTTTTTTACATACTGTCACCCTAGCAGTACAGTGTCACCAGTGTCACCAGTGTCACTTGTGGGGGGCGATGAAGATTTTTTTTTACACTGATTGCTTTTACACCCATATAGGATGTAAAAGCAATCATTTCTCTTTCTCTTTGTCTGCATTCTTGCAGTCATTGAGAAATACTGAGTGAGCTGTGATTGGTCACAGCTTGTCACATGGTACAAGGCTGTTGTGAATAGTCTTGTACCATGTGACCTCTGTGATCATTCACAGATTTCACACGTAGTAAGCAATGATGTCACAAGTGACATCTTGCTTACTACTTTGCATGTGATCACTGATTCGCCAATCAGTGATCACATGACCGGGACCTCGTACAGAGGTCCCGTCCGACGATCAGTGTTTCACTGTGTCCGGAGGACACAGCGTGCACCGGATCGCAGTGGTGCGCGCTCCCAGGGAGCGCGCACAGCTAGAAAAGGCGGGTGCCGTTTATGAATGGCAACCCGCCCCTGGACTGCCACCGACCTGCCGTTTATAAACAGCAGGCAGACGGCAAGAGGTTAAGCTTTAATATGTT
Source organism: Staurois parvus (assembly GCF_062004578.1). Lineage (NCBI taxonomy): Eukaryota > Metazoa > Chordata > Amphibia > Anura > Ranidae > Staurois > Staurois parvus. The sequence goes on along the minus strand of NW_028318492.1, from coordinate 6,915,111 downwards.
AATGTCCTTAAAAGCAGTTTTTCATGTTTTTAAATCTCTAGCTTTCCTGCATTGTCTCCTTGTCACATGACCTTCCGATGGAGATTACAAATGGCTACCTAAAACACACACTACGCACCATCAGGAAACTTGCCTTGAGAAATTAGGTGCAGCTAAAATGCATTTATTTGGACAGGAACTGATTCAGGAGATCAGCAGCACTGAGCTGAAGATGCAATAGATAAAAGAAGTTAAAAAAAATTTTCATAAAAAAAGCTATTGTTTATGATACACAGTGTTGTAGCAAGTTAAGTATTATTTTAGGTTTTACATCTACTTTATCTGGCTGTTGTAATCAAACAACCGGGTGGCACCCTTATATCCATGGAGGGACACACAGACCTCTACAGACTAGACAATGGCACCCTGACTTCCTTTAGGTATTGTAATGAAATCCTTGGACCCATTGTCAGACCCTACACTGCAGTGGGTTGCTTTTTTTGAGATGTCAGATTTCCAAAGAGGGGTATACTGTCCTGGCATTTTTATTTGCTATACTTTATAACAGAAAAGGAAACAAAATGTATTCAAAGTTTTTGGGTTCCCTTACATAGTACAGAAAAAAGACTATCTAACAATCTATATACAATTAATCTGGGTACGGTGTTACAGAGTGATTCAAACTAAGTAAAACAAACCATCACAGGCAGCCCAGAAAATGGAAAAAGGGCCTGAACAGGAAGCAGGTGTAACATTCCAGTCCTGAAGTGGTTAAGTAAGCACTGCACCGCCCAAGAGGGTCAACTAGGGAAGCGTATAATGTTAAAGTAAAATAAATTAAAGTAAATCCAAACACTAACTGCAAACTGAGATAAGAAGAAAAGAAAAACAAAGTCCTAGTGCTGCACAGATGAAAAAAGCACAACATGTATACAGTGGGGAACAAATAATTGATCCCCTGCAGATTTTGTAAGTTTGCCCACTTACAAAGAAATGAAGGGTCTATAATTTTTATCATGTGTATTTTAAATAATAGAGACAGAATATCAACCAAAAATCCAGAAAAAACACATGGTACAAAGTTATAAATTGAGTTTTTATCCCCAAGCAAAACATGACTTAGTACTTGTTGGAGGAACCCTTGTTGGCAAGCACAGAAGTAAGACATTTCTTGTAGTTGGTTACCAGGTTTGCACATATTTCTGGAGAGATTTTGGTCCACTCTTCTTAACAGACCTACTCTAAACCCTTAAGGTTTCTTTGCTGTCACTTGGCAACTCGAAGTTTCAGCTCCCTCCATACATTTTCTATAGGATTAAGGTCTGGAGACTGGCTAGGCCACTCCATGACCTTAATGTGCTTATTCTTGAGCCACTCCTTTGTTGCCTTGGCGGTATGTTTTGGGTCACTGTCATGCTAGAAGACCCATCCACAACTCATCTTTAGAGGGAAGAAGGTTCTCAACCAAGATTTTAGAAAACATGACTCCGTTCTTTGGCACATCAATGCGGCAAAAGTTGGCCTGTACCTTTAGCGAAACAGCCCCAAAGTATAATGTTTCCACCTCCGTGCTTGACTGTAGGGATGGTATTCTTAGGGTCATAGTACGCATTTTTCTTCCTCCAAACACAGCGAGTTGAGTTAGTGTCAAAGAGCTTAATTTTGGTCTCATCTGTCTGCAGCGCTTTCTCCAGATCCATCTCTGAATCATTTACATGTTCATTAGCAAACTTCAGATGGGCCTGTACATGTGCTTTCTTGAGGATGGGGACCTTGCGGGTGCTGTAAAATTTCAATCCATGATAGCATATTGTGTTACCAATGGTTATTTTGGTGACTGTGGTCCCAACTGCCTTGGGATCATTCACAAGCTTCTGGGCTGATCCCTCACTTTTCTCATAATGATCCTTACCCTATTATGTCAAATATTGCATGGAGCTCCACACCAAAGTGTTTATTTTGTATTTCTTCAATTTGCGAATAATCGCTCCAACTGTTGTCTCCTTCTCACCAAGCTTCTTGCTGATGGTCTTGTAGCCCATTCCAGTCTTGTGCAGGTCTACAATCTTGTCCCTGATGTCCTTTGACAGCTCTTTGGCCTTGCCCATGGTGGTGAGGTTTGAATGGACGAAAGAGATTCTGTGGACAGGTGTCTTTTATACACATAACGAGTTGTCGTTAGGAGCACCTTCTTAAACTGACAGGACTACTCTGTGTGAGCAAATATCCAGCCTGACATAGTTATAGCAGCACTGGCAAGTCTGCACATGCTCTGTATGGTGTGTATTCTTTTTTTGGGAGTGCATGTGATAAGCACAGAGCCAATCAGTGCTGTCCAGACAGAGGGTCAGGGGTTAGGACAGTCAGAGGACAATGAAAACTCCTCCTACAAGATTAATCAGTGCTTTGCTGGACACTGATAGAAGTCACAAGACTTCTATGTTCTGCTGATGAGAAAAGGTATTTAGCAGTTTATATTTACTAAAATAATTGCATCTCGATGTTCTGTGTACTGTAGAAGACAGGATATAGAGAATGCAGGGTCATAGGTTCTCTAACACTTTAAAGACAAGTTATATACAAGTATTTTAAACCTGAAATCCTCTACATTTGCTTTGAATGGCAGTACAAGCCTTGGCATAAGATCTTCTATGGCACTGTGCTCCTGACCGCTTGGTGATTTGGTGATGTCACTACTGTGCTGGTTACTATTCTTGTTGGAGGAAAAGCGGTACTTGAATACCTGCAGTGCAAGTATCTCACTTTCCCTGCTTCTTCAACTGTGTAAATCTGCCCTTCTGCTGCTTCTTGAATATTATGTCACCAGTTTTTAACTGGGCAGCTCTGACATGAGAAAGCAAAGCCCTGCTACTACTAAGATAGCCACCTTCACAGAGAGACACAATGCAGAATAAGATATGGTAAATCATGGACAAAATCAGCAGCAGGGAGTTTAATAGGAAACACTGCTCGCTAGTTATTTCCCCATTGCTTGCCTTTTTCAGGCAGAACTTCCACAGTACAGGTTCTCTTTAAGCTTACCATTGATATATCAATAAAATATTTAAAAGACTACAGATTATTTGTAAATACGATATACACTGTTAAGGTTATACAAGACAATGAGATCACAAAACTGGATTCCAATAAAGCTGTTGTAAACAGTATAATGTCAATGTTCAGTGAGATGTTGCAGTGGTTACTGATGTTATAGAGATTACTGATGCAAAAGTTATTTTATTTTATTTGAAATATTTGATACAAAGCTAAACTGGAATATGGTCTATGCTAATTTGGTGAATGACTATTAAATGTTAACTAGCATAATGATGTATGAACCAAAATATTATTTTTACTGAAATTACTTTTTGCAGGTATAAACTCTACTAGTTGGAATGAAGGTTCATTGAACACACAAGAATTCTGCAAACATAGTGAAAGATTCAGTAACTAATAAAAGATTAACATTCTGAATGCTAAGATATTGCAATAAATATTTAATTTAAAGTCCATCTCCATCCACAACTATTTTTGTTTTGTAAGCAAAAGAGGAATGACCAGTTTCACAAGATACAGAAAGAAAAAAAGAACTCAAGACACCATCTATTAAGTAGCATAATAAAAGCACTATTCCACCAACAATATAAATGACCAGTAAATAAAAGTAAGCATCCTGAGACAGAATCCCATGAAAATGATTAGCTTGCTGCAATTTGATTATAGGTTATAGACTGACATCACAACCCATGGTTAGCTTACCATGTTGATTTGAGGTCATACAATGTTGTTGACATTGATACTTTGCAAACCTATCAGGGCTTCAAAATAAAAAGCTTGTGCATGAGGCCACCCTCTGAACTACTCAAACCATCACCCATAAATACAACCACATTGTGAAAACGGAAAATATTTGTAAAAATAAAGGTTTAAAATCATTACCATTAAACATTGCTCACGTGTCACCCACTGCCCAAGGAACATCTTTTTAACTGCCCTTTAAGGCAAGGCACCTATTTGGCTCTGCCCTTGGCATTACTATTCCCGATATCCCTGGTGATTGGAGTTCATATCTGCCTCAATGCAGGGGATCTGTGGATGTGGCAGAACAGCCCTATTTTTCTTATGTTACTTCAGAAGTACCTCATAGATGATCACTGTCTAACTCCCACTCAAGCAGCAGATCTTGAGGCCAGAAGTCTTCTGTCTCATCTGCTCAGCCCTCTGTATGAAGGTGAGCTCTCAGTTTTGCAAGCAGGGTCTGCTTGCTCATCCTGTTGAATCCCTTAGTGGTTTAGCTCTTTGCAGTTTGGATGCCCAGGCCTTCCCTTGTAGCTTCCACTCTAAACTCCTGGATCAGGCACCTCTTTTAGCTGTCTCTTCTGATATCACTGCACACCATTGTGAATCTTTCCTGGTTTGTTTGTGTACTCTGCACCATGGGATCTCTGAATCATAGTCCATACTCTTTACCACAGGGGAGTTCAGTGTGGGATCATGGTTAGTTGCATCCCTTGCTGTGTTTGGCTTACTTCAGCCCTTTCTTTATCTTGCAAGATCAACAAAGATCAATTCCAACTAATCCCTCTACTTTGTAAGGTAATTAGTAATCTCCAGTAGTATGGGACCCTATCCATGGATGTGGACTGCTTATAAGTCCTTCACTGGAATGCCAGTGACCTAGACTCTCAAAATTCATGCTATAACAAGGGTCCCCTCATTTGCACTCCTTGTGTATACCGGAACATATTATTTCCAAATTTACCTTTTTTAATGGATTGAGGGATTGTTAGGGAACTCTGTTCCACTCTGTTTCAGAATCTGAAATTTGGGCATTGCACCAAGCTGGATCTTTCAGATCCAGATGTCTTTCTATTTGCCTGATTTGGGTCATGGTGGGAAGTATCTCTCCAGATATCTTGGGAGTGTGCTCTCCACATCTGTATAAATTTTCAGTTGCTATTGCCCACCCCTCAGCTGGACTGCTTTTAAACATTCAGAATGTCTAAGGTATACTAAATTCAGGTGTTCCTCAAAGGAAGACTAAGAAAAAAATTTCTTGAAGTCTATTGTTGTCAATGTTGTTAGCCTTAGGGCTCGTTCACACTTGGCTGTTTTACCAACGCTTGCCAAATGTCCCTATAGCGTTTGGCAAGCGTTTGTCCGTTGTTTGTGGAGCATTTTTTAACGCTCGGCAAACGCTCCGCAAACGCCGCATGCGTGGTTTAGTGGCGGTTGCTAGGCGTTTGGCGAGCGTTAATAACGCCCCACAAACGCCTATAATACAGTTTGAGTGGTGTTACTGTTCCGGAAACGCCCCGCAACCGCGTCGCAACCGCACCGCAAACGCCGGCCGGGCGTTTGCGGAGCGGCACCATAGATGAGAATAGGAGGCTTCAAAGCCTCCTGACTCGACCAGAGGCGTCCGTTTTGCCGCGACGCAACGCGACGCAAACGCTCCCGTTAGAACAGCACCATGTGCTGTAATGTGCAGAATTGGCAGAGGCGTTTGGGAAGCGGTAAAAATGCTTCCCAAACGCCTCTCTGCCGCCTGCACACAATGCTAGTGTGAACGTAGCCTTATGGATGCTTGCTCACAAAACTCAAGCATGACACTTAGGGGCAAGCTGTGGATATGATTGGTAATCCTGTTGTGTACTTGTGTTGCTGCCTATGGTGTACCATACAGCAATACATTTACACTATTGGAGTTAACACTAAACAGTAGTTTTCGAGGTCCCTGGCACTAGAACTAGCTGACTGCATTGCTTTTATCAGAACCCTTTTCTAACTCCTTATGAAGTTTACTAAACATCATTGAAATGCACTGAGGCTAGAAACTTTTTTGAAAAATCCCATTCTTCTTTTTTTAGAACATCTATTTTTTCAGTTTCTTTCATTTTCCTTGCACATGAATGGGTATTCTTTGCAAGGCGAATTTTCACTAAGATTCAACACAATTACTAAAATGAACAAACATGCTCTACTTTTTTAGTAAATCAACCCTAGTGAGTGGCTTCTCAGGTAGAAACAGGCAATCACTGTGGTTGATTTACTAAAGGAGTAGCGACTTCATTTAGCAAAGTGAATTCACTTTGCTTAGTAAATATGGTTTTTGTGTTCACTTCAATCATCAGAGAAGGGCAACCAAACTGATAAGAGGCATGGAGGAGCTCATTAGATTAGAGGAACTGAACTTAAGGGGGCATATGATCAACATGTAAAAATACATCAGTGAACTCGGTGTAGAGCTATTCACCCTGAGGTCATCACAGAGGAAAAGGAGGCATTCTTTGTGTCTAAAGGAACAGAAATTTAATCTCCAAATATGGAAAGTTTTCTGGACAGGAAGAGCTGTAAAAATGTGGAATAGACTCCCTCAAGAGTTGGTTCTGGCCAGCTCAGTGGATTGCTTTAAAAAAGGCCTGGATTATTTCCTAGATACACATATAACTGAATACTAACTTTTATAGGTAAAGTTGATCCAGGGAATATCCGATTGCCTCTCAGGGGATCAGGAATGAATTTCTTTCCCTGTAGTAGCAAATTGGATCATGCTTTTCTGTTTTTTTTGCCTTCCTCTGGATCAACTGTGGGTGTTGGATTATAACTTTTTTTTTTTATATGGTTGAACTGGATGGACTTTTGTCTTTTTTCAGCCAGACTAACTGTGTAACTATCTATTCATGTGTAAGAAAAATCCTGTCTTATGTTTCACATTCACATGTTTCAATTCATTTACTAAGCACAGTGCACAGACTCTATACCTTTAGTAAATCAACTCAAGCATCTCTTCCTCACATAAAACCTGTATGTAACATTAGAAAGCATGCAGAAGTAAGAATGACAGTGTACCCCGTGGTGCCCTTCTGGGTTCTTCAGTGGTGCCTTTCCAAAATGCCTAAAAAAAATGCCATAATTTGCTCACAAATTGTCAGAAACCTGGCAAGAGGATCAAGCCTGCAATTTTTTGTTACACATAGCAACAAATTTTTATTGTTCACTATTGCAACCTTGGGCACCATAAGGGCTAGCCACTGGTATCCTAACAACTAATGATACTTTTGACACAGAGAGGAAAAGAAACTGAAGGAGAAGAAAAAGCTAGATTACTAGTAAGTACCACTTTGCAAAGGTGGAAGAATAAATCAACTCTAATGTTGGGCAGCCCACAAGTGTGGATGCTGCCATGACATCTAAAACTATTAGCATTTTTTTTACATTTTAGAATAAGGTGCTGGGAACTGAAAAAAAAAACATTGAGAAACACTGGGCTAGATGAATAAAATGAAGAATTTTAGCATCTAACACTTCTGGGTATATTGGATGCCTGACCCCAAAATCTGCATGTTTGGGTTCCACCCACCAACTGCTACGCCACTAGCATGGTGGCGAGACAAAGGGGAAGGAGAGAAAGGATTGGAGACACAGGCAGTGGGTGTAAGGAGGAGACCACTGCTCTTTGGCAAAATCTGTAGACGTGTACAGCAGATTAAATTTTGGCTTTCTGAAGCTCTTTGCAATCCAGGTCCTGTCAGATGGAAGTATTATAAAGTCAAGGAGAGAAAAGAGTCCCAATAAGAACTGATGTGGCTGAATTCTTTATGGTTAAGTAATTCCATCTACACGATGGAAACAAGTAACTTTCAAATATAATAATTTGTATGTCAGTTGCTGCATAAAACTGTTTTGGGGATGTTCCACTGCTGGTTCAACTGTCCAGCTTATTCAATCTCAAAGGTAACTTACCTTTTGCTGAAGAAAATGAAACATAGCCTTCCTAAAGAACTGGTGTTACCTGCTGCCTGCAACCATCACTTGTTACACCTTTAAAGAGCTACCCCATTACATATGGAGCTGAGGGTAAGGGCTACTATTCAGGCCGTCACTAATATGAATGTTAGATACTATGGGTTAGGTCAGTTTCACCTTTTGAGAGACAAAATTCTACTTCATAGATTTGAGCACAATGAATTCCAAAAGAGCCCCCTAAAAGCATTAATTTGTTTTCCTTTTAAATCAGTAATCCATAGCTCTAAAGATGTTTCTGGCTTCTGTCCTTCCTGACTTTTAGTAATTTCCCCACAGTTTTTTTAAAGGCCCCACACATGTTATGGGGAGGCTATATTGAAAGCTTTGATACATAGCCATCACATTCAAATTCATTATATCTCAAATAGCACAGACAACATGGTGTGTTTCTATTCTCTCCACCTTTACAACCTGACAAGTAAAAACACTCACCAGAAATTTCTGACTTAACACATAAATGCAAATTTCAATTCAAGTTAAAGAGGACCTTCACTCCGATAATACACACATTTAGTAGAATAATTTTTTTTAACATTCCAGCCCCTACCTCCATTATGCTCCAATGACATCTCTGCCCCTGAAGCCTCCTGGGATATGCAATAAAGATATGAGACATCTTTAATATAGCAGCTAGAGGAAGGCAGACCTGGCGGTATATCATCAAGAGGCCAATTACCCGAAGAGACACCTGGCTCCCGATGACATTGGAAATGAAGATGGCAGTGCGGGACCTGGTATACAACATGAAGCAATGGATCACAGCACAATAACACTGGATTTACTCAGTTTGTAAGTACATTTCTGCAATGATAACCCAGTTTAAATGGTAGGAGGGAATTAAAAACACTGAGGGGAGGAGTACCACTTTAAACTCCGCCTGTATTTGTGTAGTCTATTTCATGTACTAAAGTAATAAAACAACATTGGGTCAACTGCAAAAGAAATATATATATATATTGTACCCGACTCACACAAAATTAAGGGTGGTGTCCTCAGGACCCATAGGTATGTAACAAAAAAACTGGCTTGTGGGTAAAAAAGCCACAAAAAGAAGATTGAAAGAGAACAACTCTGCGGCTTAAAAATTTATTTATTGAAAAATACCAAAGTCTGAATGTCTGAAATTCAGATTTGATATTTTTGAATAAATACATTTTAAGCCGCAGATCTGTTCTCTTTGGGACTTCTTTTTGTCGGTTCTTTACCCACAAGTCAGTTTTTTGTTACATCTACTTCATGTACCAGTTCTTCGTTAGTCATGATTACATCTTATTTTTCTTTGTCACTCCTGTAAGCATATTTGGCAGAGGCACACAAATGGAGAAGATGTTTCTTTGCACAATATTTTTATTGCTATAAGGTTAAAAAAACGGTTTATTATTATATACATGTTTTTTTTTTTCAATATAAACTATTTAAAGGGTAAATAAAAAAAAAGTATATGTATTAGCACCTGAGAGTACCGTATATATATATATATATATATATATATATATATATATATATAAAATATATAAATTTAGAATTTAGAAATAATAAATGTTGGTGAAGGGAAAGCACCTTCTGTTCTGTATCTCAACTGTTCTTCACATTTAAGTTCAATAGTACAGAAGGAAAGTGTCCAGTATACTGAAGCACCTGTAAAATACTGCTCCACAAAGCAGTGTGCATGCAAAAAAAATTGGTATTTATCATCTATCAAACTCTTACAACTATATCCAATACCTCCACAATAGTGTCTTCTTCAGTCTAAATATCCACAAAATGCAATCAAGATGAAACAATAATAAAGCTATATTTGTCTAGCACTTAAAAATATATATTTCTCTGCTCACATTATTCAGAAACAAGAAAATTAAGTGCAGGTATATTGCTGCCTTTCATTTTCCTTGACGTAAAAAAAAGAAGAAAAACAACTAATACAATTGCTTATATAGTATGCAAAAAGGTCTCCAAATTGGCTGTTTTTAATTATCAAGTAGCATGAAATGACTTCTTTAACCACAAGATCATTTTCTGCCTTTGAGACTATGTAACTGATTTTAGAGAAGGATAAGCACTGAATGCTAATCATGAGCAGCAGACATTTTCTTTAGAATCTAACTTTATTAATTTTCTTTTTCAGGCTGAATAAGCTACATTAATGAGCATTTTAAATGCAAAGTTTTTTTTTTAAATATGGGGTAACGTTTAAATGAAGTGTCAGTTAAGTAATAATTATAAGTTGATATTAGCAAATGGCATAGCAAAAATACTGTACATAAAATCTGAAATATAGCAAAGAAAAAAAAGTGAAATATTTTAGATTACATTTTTGAGAATGTGGAAGGGTTAGATGGCAGCACAGTGGCTAAATGGATCCTGTCTAAATTGTCCCTAGTATGTATGAATGTGAGTTAGGGACCTTAGATTGTACACCCCTTGAGGGTTAGGGACTGATATGTACCTGTAATAAATAAAAAAACACCTGTCAGCTTTTTTTTGCTGTCTGTGTTCTCTTTGTTTAGATATACGCTCACTCTCTATGTCTTCTGGTGCCAATGTCAGAATGACAGAAAGTGATGGAAATTCCGAAACATGTGACAGTTCCCAACTAGACACAACACCAAATAGGAAATAGAAGTGTCACACCATTGCTAAGAAGTCCAGACACAACTTTATTGCAATAATAGCCATGGGGGACAATCTAAATAGTAACAAAATTGTTTCAGGGCTCCAAGAGGGCCACCTTCATCAGGGCTAGAAAACAGCATCAGAGCATCTCCGTATCAATAGAATGTCTTCTTCTTAAAACCAAATACCCAATCGCATTGAAAGTATAACAATTAGAGCCAGGCAACATTGAATAGACATTCAATATGCAAGAACATCAAACAAGTGTGAGAGCAAGAATAATAAACCATACCATTTCAGTTCATCAGTTGGGTAAAAAAACAATCATAATGATAATGGTAATAACACATTCTGATTAAAATATAGACCTAATGAAAATAAATATAAAAACATGAGTAAAAGATATCCAAAAACATATATTTGGAATGATACACTATACAATCTGATTGCACAATCGCTACCAAACATCCTCAGCCTTACCAACATCATTATTAGGACAAACCCAAACAACCCAAATCATTAATGGTTGAATCAAAAGAGACTGTACTGTATTTTTTTTCCCTTTATTATTTTTTATTTTTTTTCCTTTATTTTGCACACATTCTTCATTTTTATTTTGTTTATACATTTTTTTTTCTCTTATCCTTTTTTTTGTTTGTTTTCCTTTGCTTTCAGTTCCTCCTTATTTAATTTTTCCCTTTGTTTTCCTCCCCTTTTTCTCCTCTGTTTTTGTTTTCTTTTCCTTTATTATTTATTTCCTGTTTTTTCACAGTCTCACCTCGCTCATTAAATATGCAACTACTCACTTCGCACACTTGGGGGCTCCACCACCTCCCAAAGTTTGTGTCCCGCTGCCTGCTCTCTCCTGATGGGTGCTTTGGCGTCCCACTTTGCTATGAAAACTTTTGGGTGGCCCTCCGGAGACAGTGACTTCCACTGCGCATGCACGCCAGAATGCACAGCATTGGAGGCCAAATTACTTCATGCTGCTTGGCAACCTGTGTAAACAAATCCCCGGGACTGATCAGCCCAGTGTTTTATGTCCAAATGACAAGCTACATTTAAGGATCACATAAGAATTTTACCTTTATACAGTGACCACTGTCTTTTTACACGTATACAATGCTGGATTGATGGCTTGACCAATATTACTAAGTCGATTGTCTATGTGGGTCTGGCAGTGATGTAATTTGTTTCAACTGAGTGTAACAGTGGGCTTATGATGTCATGATGATGGCAAGGAGGAGGTTGGGCCTCGTTTGTCTTTACTGATTGGTGGATTGTCTGTTAAATATGAGTTGGCTTGCACTGTACATATTCACTTGCCTGGCGAAGGGACCCTGTGTGGCTTGAAAACGTTGCCTTGTGTTTACCATGTGACCACAAAATAAAGCTCTGGACCCATTTTGAGGAATCCTTGGTGTGCTGATGACATTTGTTCACCAGGCTCTGCAGGGATCCCGACGATAATGTTGGGATCCCCTGAACTGCCTAACTGGCAGCTGGCCCAGCCTCTCAGTACACTGCTGAGAGCCTAAGGCAGCCATTCCTGCTCCCTCCCCCCCCCCCCCCACAGTCCAGTGCTGCAGTGTTGGAGGGGCAGAATAGGGAGCTGGTGGCTGACAGTCACTGCTCTGTGCTCAGAGTGAGTGATCAGTAGTCTTTGATCACTCAGTTCTTGGTGTATAGCTGGTAGGGGACAGCTGCAGCATTGGATCAATACTGCAGCCATCTAGGCAGGTACCGGTATGTTTGTTTTTTTACATTCCCACGCCTCTCTTTTAAGATAGTAATGCCAGTGAAATAACCCTACGGGTCCAGTGCTATTTTTCCACTTTCCTCCAAAAGAATGTTTTGGCTATACATATACTTTAAATGTTTATGTGATCATTTATTCAACATTTATTATATCAGTGATTTACACATTACATTGAAAAACATTTAAAAGCCAAACATTTCGAAAATGTTCACTCTGTCTGCCTCCATCTATCATTCTAAATTATATACAATATACACGATTGTAGTGAAAAGAAAACAGACTTTGCCTTTCATTAGATTTAATACACATTGGAATAGTCTGACATTTAAACAGAGCTTACAAACTGCACAGCTCTCAGGAAACCAGTTATGAGCTGTCACTCCAAAACTTTTAAAAAGTATGCAGGTCAGAATTTCTGACATCAATGGCCACTCAATTTTTCTTGCTTATGGACTCAAAAAATTGTGAAGCCGGAGGAATGACTTGATATCAAGCATTTTTAAAAAGGGATTCAAGAATGGAATCACAGGTATAGATGTCTCTCTCAAAAAGTTTCCTGGAAATTAAAATCTTCTTATGCCAACCACTTGCTGGGAATGATTTATTAGATGTGATGCTGGAGCAGGCATAGCAGGGAAATGCTAACTTTCTCATTTCTGAATTCCATTTTCAGTAGTGTCATTTCTGCATCAATTATCAGACCGCTTTCTCTAAAACCATTCCTAACTTCTAAAAGTTCTGAATCAGAACATTTTTTTTTCAAATTTAAATAAACAGAGGTTATTTTAATGTTTATTCAAATGTGATTTACAAAATCACAAAGAGCCATATGATAAATAAGTGAAAGAGGGAAATGATAAGTGATAAAGGATGACAAGTTGGGCAAATGATGGGAGACAATAGTCCCTGTACAATTAGAAACTCTGGGGCCCACTTAAAGCGCTGCTGAATGGCCTAACTAGTGGAATAGTGCTGCTTAAAAAAATCATTAGGCACATTTATAAAGCACACAGTAAAAGGGAACGTGAAAAGAGATTTGCAAAAAAGCGGTTACATTATGGACAGAATGCGATACTCAAAGTAATTAAAAAAATGATGCTTTATTAAACAATATACATGTGGACATATAAGGTAAATACCTCAGTTCACCATCACCTCAGTATGAGATGATACATCAAAATTGACCTAAAATCACTTAAAAACAGATGTCATGACCGGTCAAAGTAATGAAGTGCTGCAGATATAGTGACAGTTAGTCTAATACATATGCAGCACTGACACAATGGTTACACCGCCAAGCAGGGGGTGTTTCAAAAAATTGTACCAAACATGGCATAACAAACAATGCATTATATGGCTGATCATAAGTACCAGGTAGTGGATATAATTGCCCAATAAACCTTAACAGGTATATATAGACTGTAAAAAATTTTTTTTACAGTCTATATATACCTGTTAAGGTTTATTGAGTGATACTAAAGTCTTTTTTTTCCTTAAAAATAACAAACATGGCTATACTTACCTGCTCAGTGCAGTGGTTTTGCACAGAGAACCCAAATTCTCCTCTTCTGGCACTCCTGGCCCCTCCGAACAGTTTACTATGGGGGCACCCGAGCAGGTGCGCTCCCAAGCCACGGCCCTGCCCCTTCCTCTCCTGGTTGGCTTCCTGGCTGTGATTGACAGCAGCAGGAGCTAATGGCTCCCGCTGCTGCCTCAGCCAATCAGGAGTGAGAGTTCCCGGAGAACCAAGGTACTCATGGACATCGCTGGATTAAGAGGGGGCTCAGGTAAGTGTTGGGGTGGGCTGCTACACAAAGAAGGTTTTTTATTTTCATGCACAGAATGCATGAAGGTAAAATTTTTGAGACTTTAGAACCACTTTAAAGCAAAACATGTGCAGTGGAAAGCCGGCTGTGAAACCACAAGGAGTCACAGCTGGCTTCCCTTAGTAAACATGCTGGAACACTAGTCTACTGTGTGCAAAGATGGCTTTGTTTTGGAAGAATAAATCACCTTCAACTGTAAATGTCCTATATGCATGGATAATGCTGCCTTATGTAAAACTATTATTTTTTTTTACAAGTTTTTTACATTTGACAAATGGGTGCCTGAAGAATTTGTGCCTTGTTTAACCACTTGCCTACAGGGCACTTATACCCCTTCCTGCCCAGGTCAATTTTCAGCTTTCAGCACTGTCGCACTTTGAATGAATGACAATTGCACAGTCATGCAGCATTGCACTCATATGAAATGTTTATCATTTTATTGAGACAGACAGAGCTTTCTTTTGGTGGTATTTAATTACCTCTGGGTTTTTATTTTTTGCTAAACAAACCAAAAACAACTGAAAAGTTTGAAAAAAAAAAGTTTTTTCTTAGTTTCTGTTATAAAATTTTGTAAATAAGTGATTTTTCTCCTTCACTAATGTGCACTAAAGAGGCTGCAGTGATGGGCACTGATAGGCTGCACTGATGGGCACTGATGAGGAGATAAAGGTAGGTGGCACTGATGGGCAATGACAGGGATCACTGATGGGCATTGAGAGGTAGCACTCATATATGGCACTGATAGGCGGCACTGATAGTTGGCACTGATAGGCAGCACTGATTGGCACTGATAGGTGGCACTGGAATGGAATTAATGGAATAAGTCCTTGGACACATGAAATCTAGATGAGACCCTGTAAATGACTCCTAGACTTGCCAAGATAATGAGCCCCAAATAAGTTCAAAGGAAAATGGATGCTGATTCACAGATACCTCATATAATAATGACAGATGATGTTTTATAGAAGCATTAATGACTACCTTCAACAATTTATAATTTTACCTGAACTGGTTTATAGCACATTGGGGGTTATTTACTAAAACTGAAGAGTACAAAATCTGGTGCATCTCTGCATAGGTTTTATTGCCAAAGCTTAATTGAAGCAGCTGAAGTTAGAAGCTGATTTGCTACCTTACATAGCTGCACTAGATTCTGAGTGCTCTAGTTTTAGTAAATCTCCAGTATTTGCAAATAAAAACTGACCTACAAAAGTGAAGAGCCAAAGATGCACTTTGAAATTATGCCTGTATGTCCACATTTCTTTCATTAGCTCAGCTGTTCCGGTGTCCAGGTGGCTGTAAACAAATGCAGCAATCCACTATTTCCTCTAGACCACATGTGTCAAACACAAGGCCTGCGGACCGAATCTGGCCCTCCAGGCCATTTAGTCCTGCCCTTGCAGCACTCCTGCAGGTGCAGAACACCCTTGTCTTTGCCCATACCTTGTCTAATCAGTCGACAGCAGAGAAGAGAACAGAACTCCTTCGCCAGATCCAGTGCTTTTCCCTGCAGCTGCAGCACTACCTCATCCCTGTCTCTCTAGTCTCAGCATTCAGCAAACTCTGGCAGCTGACTCCAGCCCTCCTCTGGTCCTCCTCCAGACCCTGCACTTTCTGCTTCCCAGCTTCTTCCCAGCAGCAGCACAGGGTGGGGGGAGGTGGCACTATGATGTAAGAGGGTGGCGGCTGTTGATTTCTGACGGTGGGCAGGCTTACTCTGGATATCTAGTCTTACAGATACAATCAGCCCTTGGAGGGCAACTATAAAACTGATGCTGCCCACAATGAAATTGAGCCTGACACCCCTGCTCTACACCGTTTTTCTCCCTTACCCTTCCGACATCTTTTGTCACATATGCAAGGTTGTTTCAACTATTTAATCAGTTGCTATTTCTCATTGCTACTCTCCTTGCTTGAGCTCCCTCTCACTCAGTTAATGGCAAGGAAATTTAAACAGAGCTAAAGAACAGAAGGAACCCAATGTCAAGGCTGCAATGTTTGCAATTCAAGCAGAATCACTAGATTGTTTGCCAGAGCCAGGAAATTAATTCATAGTTCTGATCATATGACACCACAGTAGTGGATGAATGATTTTCCTAAACAATACACACTGCACTATAATGTAGCTAATGACTACTGTCAAAAGAGGAACTCACAGGGAGCTTGGAGCCTTAGACTGAAGAACAATTTATTATCTCTCAAACACCTACTATAATGCCCAGGTTCTCAGAAGGTATGCAAAAGAGAGGGAGGAGAAAAAGTTACATCTTCTCAAGCTTACAATTGTATTTAATCACTTCAGCAGAAAGGTGCATGCGTTTGAAACCTGCAGAGGAATGCGCTTCACTTTAGCAGATGTGCGTGGTGGCGTTAATTTTTAATGATTTCACATGCACTAATTCGCATGGTGCCACAGGTGCCAATTTCAAAAAAGGGTCATGGACTTCTTTCCCCATATTCTAGAGGGTAGGGCAGCCCTTTGAAATAAATGGCTGCTCTACTCATGACATGAATGTGCAAAACACACACGCAAAGATGTGAACAGAACCTTATGAAATTCTTGGCAAGAAAAGTTACCACTGTCTGAAATAGGGAGGAGAGCTAGTTTAGGGTGTCTAATATCTTTTAATTCTCTAGGAACTACTATAATAATTATAATAAGAGTCAAAGTGAGAGCAGAAAAAATCTACACAAAAAAAATCTGGCCATATACAGAGTGAATTTTCTCTGGTTCCTGAAGAACTGGTCAAAATTCATGCCACAGATAGGTCTGTCAGTATCCTTCCACCATCATTATTCAAAATATTTTCATTTTATTTTATTTTTTGCGGATTTATCTGTAGATTTCCTCTCAGCCCAATTATTACAATTATTATTGCCATTATTATCATTACTGTTGATTTTATTTCTATTTTGATTATTTTGATCATGATCAGGAACTCTTGATTTATATATGTAATTTTAAGACATATTTTACCTTGGTATTTTTGCCTCTACATAATCAACATAATGTTCAAATATATATGTATATATATATATATATATATATATATATATATATATATATATATATGGTGTGTTTTTGTTTCCTTTTAAACATACATAACAGTTTATTTTTCTTTCTCATATATTTGTTTCTCTGTATATTTTTCGCATTTGTTTAATAGACCCGAAGACAGAAGAGTCTTTTCTCCCGAAACACGTTGGCTTGATGTACTTGTCGTTACTCTCAATAAATGCCTCCTAATCTACCATCAAAAGTGCATTCTTTTAGACATTGGGCACTCCTTCTTTTCTTATTATACCAAGAATCCTTCCACCTGACATCTTTCAATATGACAATTGAAGGAACCAGGTGAAAAATTATTGGACGAGCAGCATTTGAATCCAATCAGATTCAGTCACAGTTTGGTTTTCTGACAACCTCAGGCTGCGGATATCAGAATACAATAGACCTTCTCTATTGCACTACTGACAACCTCCATACCAAAATCCCTCCTGTCCTGCCCTACCTGGTCACTTTGGTCACTTTAGTCTACAGTACAATAGCTTACTGTCTTCAACCCTGTACACACTCGCTTCATTCATTACAAAAAAGAAATAGGTTTCAACCACAGCAACCCTTTCAGACAGATGACCAGGTGTTCCAAATAACATAGCCGCACTCTTGAGTGAGTGTGGTTTGTAATTAGGAGCTTGCAAGATTTTTCCCTAAAGCATAATTCCTCTCTCTGGGCTGCCAAACAGGCCTATTAAATTACTCTTTTTAGCAACCTCTCATCCAGTCATAATCCGCTCTTTTCTACCTTTAACTCTCAACTCTGTTCTTCCTGCTGCCACTGCCCACTAGCTCATTCACTGTCCAGCAGTTTTAAAAACAAGATAGATGCAATTTGTTATGATGTCGCCACTGTTCAGTAATTTATACCAATTAAAACACCAACTTATGCAGCGTTAACTAACATTTGATTTAAACACTTTTCTATTTTGCCCCTGTAACTACTGAGGAAGTTGCTAAATTTTTCTCTGACACCCACCACACCACCTGTCCCTTGGACCAAATTTGCACACAACCATCTTGCTTTATTCTACACCTTTTACTCATATCTCTATTTGCATCTCTCTCTCCCCTCTAAAGCATGCACTGGTCACCTTCATACTTAAAAGTCCTCATTAAGGTGTCCGTGTATGAACCAGTGGTAATAGATCGCTGCTCAGTTCTCCGGCATTCTCGGAGAACACAGTTCTCCTGTGAATGCAGTTTATGAAGCAGTTATCAGAACTAAGGGAGAACGGTCTCCAAACGCTGGAGAACGGTCTACAAACTCTGAAAAACGGCTCATTTTACTATAATCTCGCGAGATTACAGTAAAAGATCAGTTTACTAAGCAGAGGTAAATTATCTCTGCTTAGTTTTCGGTCCCTCCGATTCTCCAGCTCTGGGCTGGAGAATCTGGAGGGAGAACACAGATCTCCAGTGAAGGGCTGACATGATCTCCTGAGTGTCATAAACTGTGAATGACCAGAGAATAGCTGAGATCTGTTGAATCGCAGCTATTCTGTGTGTCATAAATGGACACCTTAATTCCACCTTTATGAACAAACCTAAGACACATCTCTTTGCTTCAGTTTACCTATGAATTCCTAGAATGCCTAGTCTACAACCATCCGAGTTGCTATCTCCCTAATAACAATCTGGCTTTTGCCCACAAAACACCAAAGAACCTGCCCTTCTAAAATTCACTATCAATTTACTAACTGCAAAATCCAATGGCCACTATTCAGTCTTCTTACTATTATACCTTTCTGATGCCTTTGGCTCAGAGGATACCCTGTCTCTCCTCATAATCTCCACTCCTTTGGCCTCCAAGACTATGTTCTTTCCTGGTTCTTTTCCTACCTAAGCTCTCCTTCAGTGTCACCGACAACTGTACCTCCTCCTCTCCTCTCTCTCTTTTCATAGAGATCCCCGAAGACTCTGTCCTTGGCCCCTCTCTATTCTCTATCTACACTTCCTCCCTTGGTCAGTTGATAACCTCACATGGGTTCCAATACCATCAGCATACTGAAGATGCAAATAGATTTCTCTACTCCTTGGCTCTCCGCTCCTTCTCCATCACTAATTTACTAACCAACATATCACTATGGATTTCACACCACTTCCCAAATCTCAAGTCTTTCAATTTCAATTAATTTGTATGAAGTATTTAAAAATACATTTCAAAATATAAGGGATCAGGTAGGTATGGAAAGTGCACCTATTAGTTGCGAGGACTGCAGCTACCATTACCATAATTCTGTTCATAAGCATAATAAAAATCTGTATATATTCAGATTAGTAAGTATGTATTAAAAGGTAATCAGTAGCTAACTGCTAGGGGATTTAGTGGCTAGCCAGATGCTGCCCAGGATGTGGTGCCAAGACCAAGTGGATAGTAGAGTTAATGTCAAGATGAAAACATAAAATAAGTAAAGGTATCTCCATAGCTGGAAGGCAGTGTTAGAGAAGAGTAAAAAAGTGGGAAGATAGAGGAGAGGAAAAGTGAGGGGAAAGAGGACTTCAAGGACACCCAAACCAGGGCCTTAAGGTCCAGCCACTACAGAGAAGCTTAACTTGCTGTGGGTATTGAAGGATGAACATACTGAATCCACAGAGTGCAGACCTTAAGGAATTTCTTATGTTTGTCTAAAAGAATGCAGTAAGTAGTCATCTCGTTCCAAGCTTTCGCAATAGTCTGTTTTGCCACTAACAGAACATAGATCGCAAATTTGAATTTGGACTTGGTAATAACTTGGACTTTAAGATGTAGTAGAAAAAGCTTAGCGTCTCTTGATAAAAGGCAATTAAACAGAGACTGCTGGAGATTGAGAACCTTGGTCCAGACCCTTGCCAGCACGGGACAGGTCCAGCATATGTGTAAAATGTCTCCCGGGGTGAAACAGCCACAAAAGCATATACCAGGAAGAGATGGATGAATGTGCCCTAATCAGGACGGAACCGGGCACCACCTTATAATGGTCTTGAATGCAGATTCAGTTGTGTTTTTTACATTAATATAACAGGAAACCATTGTAGACCAACTTTGTAGACAATCTTTTCTATATTTAACCACCTCAGCACTGGACACTTTCACTCCTTTCATGCCCAGGCCAGTTTTCAGCTTTCAGCGCTGTCACACTTTGAATGATAATTACTCAGTCATGCAACATTGTACCAAAATTACATTTTTATAATTTTTTTTAGATAAATTGAGCTTTCTTTTGGTGGTATTTATTCACCACTGGGTTTTTTATTTTTGCAATATAAGCCTAAAAATACCAAAAATGTTGAAAAAAACCCTTTTTTTCAGTTTCTGTTATAAGTTTACAAATAAATATTCTTTCTTCAAAAACTTAGGCCAAAATGTATTCTGCTACACTTCTTTGGTAAAAATAACCCAAATCACTGTATAATATATAGCCTGTGTGAAAGTTATAGAGTCTACAAACTATGGTATATATATATTAGAAAATTGATCATAACTGATGTACTGACTGCCTATCTCATTTCATAAGGCCGTAAAATTCCAGGACAGTACAAATACCCCCCAAATGAATTTTGGAAAGTAAACAAAGATATTTAGTAAGCAGCGTGATGAGTTATTTTAGGTTGTAATATTTTTTGTCACAATTTTTTGGAAAGATACGAAGTTAAATAAAATTTATTTTTTTTCAGTTGTCATTGTCATTTTAAAAAGTTATTTTTCACACACAGCATATGAATACTTATAATTGAACCCCAAAAAAGCATTCTATAATGTTCCCTGAGTATGGGGATGCCACATGTTTAAGACTTTTTTACAGCTAAGAAGCACAAAGGGGCCCAAAATCCAAGGAGCATGTTTGGGCTTTCAAGGAGATAAATTAAGCATCTAATTTCCTGAGTACCTGTCACATTTTTGGAGGCCTTGGATCACGAGGACAATGGAAACTTTTTGGAAAGCAAGCACTTCCAAGTATTTTATGAAAGGCATAGTGAGTTATTATTTTGCCAAACATTTTTGGAAAATGCAAGAAAGACAATGAGAATTTTTTCTGCACAAATTTTGTCAATTAATCAGATATTCCTAACACACAGCATAGGCATACTTAGAATTATACCCCAAAATACATTCTGCTACTGCTCCCTTGTAGGGTGTTAACACGTGAGACTTTTTCATGGCCTAGCCACATAGAGGAGCCCAAAATCTATTGCGTACCTCCAGGAATTCTATGGGGATAAATTATATATACTAATTTCCTGACTACCTGCAATGGAGAACCAGGAGAACAGAAACACCCAAAAAACACACATTTTGGAAAGCAAACACTTTAAAGTATTTTTTAGGAGGCATGATAAGTCTTTTGAAGACTTTATTTTTTGACACAAATATTTGGAAAATGCAGAAAGAAAATAAAAATTAACTTTTTAAATAAAGTTGTTAATTTATTAAGATATTTCTCACTCACAGCATGGGCACACCTAAAATTACACTCTCAAACACATTCTGCTACTTCTTCTGAGTGTGTTGATACCACATGTGTGAGACTTTTTCACTGTCTGGGCTGATTATATACTGGAAATTGTATCTAGTGTATCATGCAAATCAACTAATTGTATAAAAACCAATGTACTGTAATGGTCACCTCTATATGAGTGGTCAAAGATTATAGCAAAGTGTATCATCATCTATAGCAGTCCCAGGAGATGGCTGGGACTCCTCGCAGGAACATAGACAGTCTGACATGCAGATGGGTCAGTTCAGGACACAGGCAGAGACATAGTCAGCAAACAAGCAAATGATAAGTCCAGGCATTAGGCAGAAATGTGGTCAATAAACAGGCCAAGGTCGTAACAGGGGGCAGGCAGAGAAAACACTGCACTGGTGTGGCGGTGATCAGGAACATTGTTGCTGGCTGCACTGGTCTGGTGACACTGGAGAATAGTGTGGCAGCAATCAGGAACATTGATGCTGACTTATACTGGTCAGGTGACACTGGGACTGGTGTGGTGACAATCAGGAACACCGTTGCTGGCTTACACTGGTGTAGTGACACTGAAACTGGTGTGGTGGTGACCAAAGGACACTGGTGTTGCACTGATTAGGGAAAATATGATTGGTATGGCAGCGAACAGGCACACTGAGAGGGTGGCGGTGATTTGGGACAAAGATTGATGCGGCACGATGTCACCATAGTGTAAGGCCCCTTTCACATGAGATGGACGCCTGTGATCTGCTTGCTCAGCTGGGATTCAGTCCACTGATCCCTACTGAACAGATGGCTGACAGGTCCGTGTCTGCTCTGTTTATGCAGAGCAGACACATACACAGCCTGCTCTCCTCTATGGGTGGTCGGATGTAAATGGACCACCTGTCCGTTTACACCTGACTGCCGCCCAATTCAATTTGCCTGGCCATGTCCGTTTACACCAGCCATACCATAGAGGAAAATCTAGGGTTTGACCGGGTCCACCCGAAAAACCAACAGGCGGATCCGATCAGACTTTGAGGGGGATTGATCGGGAGGTTCTTTGTACAGTGCTGTTTCATACCTGGTACCTTATTTTTTGCTTCCCATACGTCACAATTGCATGCCTGATATATCGAGATTGGGTGTTCTCTATGAAGCACGCTAAGATTCAAGGCGTCATATCTGATGGTGTGGAGCGAGCTATGACTGACGTTTTCTGATACCATTGAGCTTTTTTTGGCTACTCAGTAAAATAGGGGGTCAAACATATCTGGTAATCCTTTTATGAGCAAGGTGTGGGGTGACACATTTGCATGTGTTGACATGATTTCATCATTCCACCACTTCAAGAGTATCCAGTTATTGCATAGAAGATTTTCACAAGGAGACAGGACTTTCATAGATTAACATTGTATTTATTTATTTATGAGCATGAAATATTTACTCTCATGAATTGTTAATTTTGTTGAATTTTAGTGAGATACATATTTTGTTTATTCATACTTTCACCTGGTATTTGTTGATTATTCACTTTTTTTTGAGTGCTACACAGTTTTATGGTTGCATTTGATAAATTCCAGTATTGGAATTTTGTGTCAGCTGCTGGGTTATGGAAAACCTTTTGAACTAGCTCAAAATTATCTTTGCACATTTATAGAACCGAATCAAACTGCCTGTACAAAAACCTAAAAAAAAAAAAATAATAAATAAATATACATATATATATATATATATATATATATATATATATATATATACCATATTTTCTGGCGTATAAGACGGCTGGGCATATAAGACGACCCCCTACTTTTCCTGTTAAAATATAGGGTTTGGGCTATACTCGCCGTATAAGACTACCCCTCTTCCAACGCACACCAAATAAAAATTAAAAAACAAATGGTATTTCAGTATGGTATTCCAATGATGGGGTGCTATTCCTTGCTCTGACACAAATGATGGGGCACAATTCCTCCCACTGACACCAATGATGGGACACTATTCCTCCCACTGACACCAATGATGGTGCCCCATCATTAGTGTCAGTGTGTGAGGAATAGTGTCCCATCATTAGTGTCAGTGGGAGGATTAGTACTCCATCAGTGTCAGTGGGAGAAATAGTGCCCCATCATTGGTGTCAGTGGAAGGAATAGTACCCCATCATTGGTATCAGTGGGAGGAATAGTGCCCCATCATTGGTATCAGTGGGAGGAATAGTGGCCCATCATTGATATTAGTGGGAGGAATAGTGGCCCATCATTGGTATCAGTGGGAGGAATAGTGCCCCATCATTAGTATCAGTGGGGGGAATAGTGCCCCATCTTTGGTGTCAGTGGGAGGAATCGTGCCCCGTCATTGGTGTCAGTGGGAGGAATAGTGCCCCGTCATTGGTGTCAGTGGGGGAAGGAACAGTGTTCCATCATTGGTGTCAGTGGGGGGTGGAATAGTGCCCCATTGTTGGTGTCAGTGGGGGGGAGGAATAGTGTCCCATCATTGGTGTCAGTGGGGGGGGAGGAATAGTTACCCATCGTTGGTGTCAGTGGGGAGGAGGAAGAGTGCCCCATCGTTGGTGTCAGTGGGGGGAGGAATAGTGCCCCATCGTTGATGTCAGTGGGAGGAATAATGCCCCATAATTAGTACCAGTGACACCAATGATGGGGCACTATTCCTCCCACTGACACCAATGACACTTGCTGACCCATTCCAGTATGGTGCTGCTGCAGCAGCATACATGGTTGCAGCAGCACCTCTGCACGGCACACTTACCAGCCGCTCCCTCACTCGATTTTCGTGGGGCCGCTCGGCTCCGCCTCCTCGCTGGTGATTGGCCGCCTGTGTGCCTTTCCTGAGCTAAAGTTCTGGCGGCCAATCACCGGTGAGGAGGCGGAGCCGAGTGGCCGCTCGAACATCGAGCGGCCGCAGTGAATGAAGGAGCAGCCGCACTTCCTGGACTGGATCGTCATGGGACTGGGACCGGAGCCAGGTAAGAAATAGCAGCGCCCTGCCCACCCCTGTACTTAGTGTCCCTTCCGTTGGAAGGGGGGGGCGGTGGCGGCACCGCCCCCCCCCCAAAAAAAAAGTGCCGCCCTGACGCCAAGTGTCAGCATGCCGTATACCAGCGTATAAGACGACCCCTGACTTTTGAGAAGATTTTCAAGGGTTAAAAAGTCATCTTATACGCCGGAAAATACGGTATATATATATATATATATATATATATATATATATACAGATATTAATAATTTGTGTTTTGTTTTTTTTTTACAATATTTTTTACACCCTGTCAATTTTTTACTATACCATATCAGCAGAGCAGTATAGTGTTACTATAACAAGACTGCACTACTCTAGAGAGTTGATTGGTATTTCTGTTTTTTTCATTTTTGCATTATGATTGCTTATACAGCCATGATGGCTGTGTAAACAATACTTTCTGAAAGTTCTCAGCTACATTCCTGCAGCAACTGAGAACACTGTGATCAGCTGTGATTGACTAGAGCTGCTACAAGGTACAGGTAGATTGTGCCTGGCCCTGTATCATGTGATCACTGTGACCAATCACAGAGCTCACAGTAGTTCTGAATGGCTACATCAATGGCAGCCATCTTTACTACCGGACATGTGATCACTGTGATTGGTCACAGCGATGACATGTTACCAAGGCAGAGCACCGATCATGCGGTCATACCAGGTATGTCATCTCTAGCACTATGTTTATGTACAGTGGCCGGGTGGGAAGTGCTTAATGCACCAGTGGTCTTTTTCCCACTTGGAAATGTAAGTGTGATTTGCATTATTGTTAGAGTTAATTAGTTGTGATTAAATGAAGGATATCAATTTGGAAGAGAAAGGATTGTAACAGCAGATATGTTCAAAAAATAAGAATTGGCTCATATGATCTTTAATAGTGAAAACAGTGGAAAGTCAGTGTTTAATTTCTAGGAAGCAAAAAAGTTCAAAAGATGGAGCATGATGTTTTTCTCTAATTTACACCAAAGTATAAGATGTACGGCCATTAACAAAAAAGTAGACGAAATTAAATTTGTTTTATTAGAAGAGTCTAGTCCCAGGGAGAACAATGGGTTGCCCAGAAAGGGTAGGTAAAGGTAAATATGGCGAGATTAGTTTATTGAAATATTTGGTGATGTCCCATATATTAAGAGTATGCCGCATTAGAGGACTCATGAAAGCTGGCCTGGATTTTAATGGAATCCAGGGAAGTAAGCAAGGGGAAAAAGAATTTCTCCAGGTCAGCTCATAGAGGGGACTGCTGTGCGGCATGCAAGGAGATCAATGGTGTGATTTGTGCAGCTGTGAAGTTTGGGACTCCAGGTCCTCCCTGCCTCTTATTTATAAAGATCGTGTATTTTCAGATCTGTGGGTTTTTATTGAGCCAAATAAATCTTAAAACATGGTTCTGAAAAGATTTCAAGGTGTATGGTGGGATTGGGAGGTTGCAAAATATGTAATGGAGCATCAGTAGGATTGTCATTTTGATAGTATTGATTTTCCCTATCCATAATAGGTGATGGTGGGACCAGTATGAAAAGCTTAAGTATAGTTAACTGCATAAAGGGTATGGTAAGTTGGGTGAAATGATTTCCTAGATAATAGAGATGGGAAGTGGGCCAAGTAAATCTAAATTGTTTTCTCAAGAAAGCCAAAGTAATATTCAGAAGGGAGATATTAAAGGCTGAAGATTTTTCTTCATTGATAGTAAGGACAGATATTTTGGAAAAGTGTTTACGCATGGAGAATAAACCAGTTACGGTTGGACTAAGGTTAAAAGTAAATCATCATCAAACAAGCCTTTTTTTTAAAGATTTAAGTCCCAGATTGCTATGTCAAATATCTGGATTACATGAGGCATGCTAAGGGTTCCAAAGCTAATACGAACAAGATAAGGGAGAGGGGACATCCTTGGCATGTACTTCTATGGATCATAAATTGTGCAGATTGGTGAAAAAAGTAGCATAGGGTCAGTGGTACAAGGCAAAGGCAAAAATGGGAAAAGCCAGGGTTCCACACATATAGTCCTAGTAGAGGGAGTCAAATGCCTTGTGTATGTTTAGTTTGAGTATCATGCATGGATTTGTTTTTGGTGCATCAGATGAATTAGGTGAATGATTTTGCGAGTATTATCAGGCGACTGTCTACATGAGATGAAGCCCACCTGATCTTTGATAAATAGGGTGGGTAAGAATGCTGATTCTGGTCACAAGGATTTTAGCTAGAATTTTGATGTCCACGTTTAGTAGCGAGATCGGCCGAAAGTTGTGAGGATCTAATGGGTCTTTACTTGGTTTCAGAATGATGACAATATGGGCTGCAAATGAGGAGGGATGTCCATCCAAGTGCATATGTAACTGTTAAAGTTAAAAGTTACTTAGATGGGGAGTAAAAAGATCTGATTTTTTTTTTATAGTATGAGGCCGAAAAGCCATCAGGACCCACAGTTTTTTCGCATTTTGTGAGATTTGATTGCCCTGAGGACCTCTGGGGTAGTAGTTTCTGTTCCCATTATGTCTAACATAGTTTGAGATAGAGGAGGGGGATCAATATTTTGAAATAGGGTTTTTTGATAAATCTTTTCAGAAAGGCTTTTCATCAAAGCTCGATAAAATTGCCCAAACTCAATTGTTTTGAAACTAAGCTCATAGCTAAGCTTATACTACTCTTCAAATGGCAGTTAGACCAACACAAATTTTATACAGTAAATATAGAAGACTGTTTTTAACATAGAGTTTGACATTTGTTAATCAACCATGACCAAGCCTACTTCCAGTGCCATGCATCTTGGCCTATAATGGTTATAGAATAATAAATGCTCTGCTCCTGTCAATCTGAGCATTTAACACACTTTGTTGTATGTCAGTGACTCACAATAAATGAAGCTAAATGCCATGCCCTCAGGGCTTTTTCTTTATTCTAGGTCATGCAGTTCTTGGTTTTATATGTTTCATTGTTTCCTTTTTATTCCATTTCTACACTTGTATGATTTATCAGAAGCTGAAAGAACAAATCCAATAACTGTGAAGTGTGTTCTCAATCACATGTAGTTTGTAAAGGTTCTTTAAAACTCCTTTAGTCATGGTTGCTTACTTTGAAAATGCACTCATAAATTGTTGCTGATTCTGTGACCTAGCCCAGATGATAAATATTTTAAAAGCCTCGCCAGTTTTCCTTCATTCCAATGTAATGCTGCTTATTTCTGAAAGCATTCTTTGTCTATAAGGATAAATGGTTATGTTATACTGGCTCTATGGAAGTGCTGTCTGGAAACTGAAATTTAAATGTTTACATTACAAGCTTTGATGGGAAACCATGTTAACTTACTCAAGTGTTTAGTAAATGGCTCAGAAATCACAAAAACTGTAAGCAAGAAAGAGTAAATGCTTATTTTAAATACAAAATACCATAAAACTAGCTTTAGACTATAAATGTAGCACTTTTAAAGAAATGTAGCACTGATATAAAAAAAGTGAAAGAGCAAATAAATGCTAATTCCGTGACCCTACATTCACTATATCTGGTCTCCCACAGTACACAGCACATGAAAATGCAATTATTTTAGTAAATATATGCTGCTAAATACCTTTTCTCATCAGCATTATATACCAGTCTTGTGACTTCTATCAGCCGAGCACTTTTTAAAGCTTGTATGACTAGCTTTTGTTCTCCTTTGACTGTCCTATGAGGCTGTATCACCCCTGGCCCTCTGTCTGGAAAGTGCTGATTGGCCTTATGCTGATCACATGCAAAAAAACTCTCTAGAAATGCACACTAAACTGAGCATGTGCCAAGTGACTCCTAGGGATCTGTACTATCAGCAGATGAATTTTAGACTGTGGGTTAAGGGGAGGATCAGAGAGGACAGGATCAAACAGCCTTTTTACACAATGCAGAAAATTAACCCCTTTTCTATGTTAACAATGAAAACTGTTTTGAATTCTCTTACGGTTTTAAATACACTTGTTTCAAATCCAATATGCATATGCCAACCTCCTGATAGACCTCTCAAGTATTATGGAACAGTGTACCACAGAACTTGACAGGTTCATTAGGAGGTTGGCATTTTTGGTGGTACTGTGGTACAGTATGAAACAGTCATTATGTTTTAAAGTTTAACCAACTCAGTGCAAGTCTGCTAAGATTTAGTCTTAGATTAGCAGTTATGCTGACCACATCTACAACTAGAAAGATCTTTAGAGAATACGGAAATGTGTATATGATGAGCCTTAATGAAAACGTAGAATAGCAAACATGTAAACGTGATCAAATAAAAATACTGCTAAAATAACTTTACAATTATAATGCCAATTGCATGCTAACAATATTCCCTTTAAAGAAACTGTCACTTAAAAATTGCAGGTGAAAGTGCAGTAAAATCGAGTATGTTAAATAGTGACTGGCAGTGTTTTTCCTTTCCATAAATGATCTTTGCATCTATTTGCAATGTGTCTTTGAATTTGCTAGAAAATATGACTACTTCCTCCGTCCTTGCCCACCATAGCCCTCAATTTTTCTGGGAGTGTCTAACTACTCTCTGTGCTGACCCAGCTTCTCCACCTCTCCCTTCTCTTCTAAGCTTTTATGTAGATGCCATGGCAATAGCAAATGGGAATACTATAGAGCAGCCTTTCTCAATCTTTATAACATGGAAGAGCCCTTGAAATGACTTACAGGTCTCAGGTAACCCCTGCTAATAATTATTATTTTTACAGCAACAGGAGATTACTGTGAACAGTTCATTGTGGGTATATTGTAACGATGCGAACATAGAGCTGGTCTAAATGGAAAAACTATTTTCAGTAAAAATAACTAACCAAACAATAATAATAGCCAGAAAAGTTCAGACCATGAGAATTGTAGTTTTCCTGTTACACTAATGATTGGTGGAAAAGTGACACTTACATTGTTGTTTAGTGTAGGGCCCCCTTATACTGGTGGACACTGAGAAGAATGTTTCTTACATTGCTGGTCAGTATTGGGCCCCCCTTATACTGGTGGACAGTGAGAAGAATGTTTCTTACATTGTTGTCCAGTGTTGAGCCCCCCTTATACTGGTGGACAGTGAGAAGAATGTTTATTACATTGTTGTCCAGTGTTGAGCCCCCCTTATACTTGTGGACAGTGAGAAGAATGTTTCTTACATTGTTGTTCAGTGTTGAGCCCCCCTTATACTGGTGGACAGTGAAAAGAATGTTTCTTATATTGTTGGTTAATAGGAAGAATGTTCCATACATTGGGGGTCAGTTGGAAGAATGAGCCATTATAGATTGCTAAAAAGATCACTGGTGTTGGTGATAATTTATCTGGAACACAGAAATTGCTCAATACTCAAGGAATCCCCTAGCAACTGCTGGAGCAACCCTAGTTGAGAAAGTCTGCTATAGAGTGTCTAGTATAACAGTAAAACAGTTCTCAGTTTGCTTGGGTTGCTCCCATCACCAAGATGGTAGCACCCAACAGTAGTCTCCGGGCATTTGGATGTCTACACCAGGAAGGCTTTTTACAGTTAAATAACATGCATACATTATGTTAAAATGCATATAACCTTATGAAAAAACTTTTGCAGAAGTGAAAAGAAAAATGCACCAATGGGTATGTCATATAATCTGTATCTTCACTCTAGTTGTAATGGTTCCCTCTAACCTCCTTACCTGTATTTGCGAACATTCAGGAATGTGAACACTGGAGCTAGCTTATCTCCTGTACAAAATAAATTGATATATTTTTGTGGGTCATCAAAGCACGGTCCCAAACAATCCAAAAATACAGGGAATTTAATTGTGGGTGCAAGATTATTGTAAATCAGCCTCTTATTGTTGCCTATGCCATGTATGAACCAGATGGACTGGTACGCACGTTAACTGCTTCTAATATAATATAAAGATTCAGATTCCTGCAGCAAATGCCCATTCCTGACTGGTTCTCTTTAAACTAGCTACCCTTATTACCTATCATAAAGGCTTACTGAGATTACAGATCTAAATAACATGAACAGTAAACAAGGATGGGCACTTTTTGTTACTGACATAATTTCCTGTTGTTACGTTCTTATGCGTTACGTGATTTAAATGGGGGAATGTGACATTTGAGCGGTCTGTATTTTTAGCACATGTGCATATATTTCACTTACACTGTTGTCATCATGTTTTATTTTAATTGATTTCACTTGTCTTTTCCCTTGATTCATCCATGATTAATTACTCAGTATAATCTCAGTAGAACCTATAAGGAACTTTGGCAAGGTAACTGTCAGTTCAATGATTTTCACAGTGATATTAGCGTATTAACTTCAGCCATTGCTAATTCATTTAATTTCTTTAAAATGGAAAAAAAAAGCACAAAAACATTAATCAATATATTTTTTTTCCCTCGCTACAGTTAAAGACTGAGATAATGCTGACATAACCTAGGATGTGTAGATATGGCTTTAGTCCTCATGACGTTTTTTTCTACACCCAGTAAACCCCCCAGCATGTTATCTTATGTGCCCATGCACACATAGACTGTAATCAATGTTTTTTGGCTGAAAAAAAAAACCCAGGACTAGTGGGTTTCTAGAGTTTTTTAGCTGTAAAAATGCTCTAATGCTGAAAAACAGAGCAAAAATGCGGTAAACTGCAGCAAACTGGCATTTTTGGATGTTTTTTTTAACCCCAAAAAATTTTTTTTACCAAAAAAAACATCTAAAAAAAAACAAACGCTGAAAAATGCCTCTAATTGCGGCAAAACGTTGCTGAACACTAATGCAAAAATGCTAAAAAAACCTCACGTTTTTAACGTGACTTTACATATCTAATGTTACCAGCGTTATCAAAACGCCCAGCGTGCATGAGGACTTGAAGTGAACTTGTGTCCAGACTATGCACATTAAGTGCCCGGTCATACCAGTGTGATTTTAGGTGCGATTTGTATATTGAAATTGCGCCTGAAATTGCATCTAATGAATGTGAATATCAGTGTCATGTGTGATTTTCTGCAGCATGATTTCTAAAGTAGTTCTTCTTGCATTATTTTTTCTGCAGTTTTGTTACGATTTCACATACATAGAATATAACTGCAAATCGCAAGTAATGTTTGAAAATTTTCACAAGTAGCAATAAAGTCTTTAGAAATTGCACCTAAAATCACACTGAAATTGCACACAAATCGTGTGATTTTAAATTGCAGCGGTGTGACCAGTAACTAAAGCCTTTGCATATTCCAAACAAAGAGCAAAAACATAAAACAAGCCCTCACCCAGTACTTTAGCTGGGACCATTGTGGATAAATTTGTCTTCAATGTTTACAACTGAGGTGCTGAAATCACAGGTCTGTTCGACTTTTTTCTATGGCAGCAAAAGCTTGGAAGTCTGTCACTCTTCTAACGTAACCAAACAGAAAGAGGTTAGAAGCAAAGGTTGGAAACCTGACTTCAGTCTCTTTTGAAATTGGAAATTGGAGGATGTACTGTATTACTTCAAGAAAGGCGCAGCTGGAAAGGTCAGGATGGCTTCTTTTAAAGCCTTTTTACTGCTTGTTATCAATATGTGACAACTTTAATATCCATAGTCTGGGCATGGCATACTTTATTTGTTAAAGCTGAACCCTGGGATAAGCAATATTATCTGTGCATAAGAGTCATGTGTATTCTTAAAAATTCTTGGTGTTCTTTGTGTATTTTTCCCAGATCTGTGCAGTAATCCAGTATGAAACTTTCCCTTTGTGCAGGAACTTTGTGTAATAAAGACCAGTCACTGCTGTTTTCTCTTCTTGTGCAGTGCAACTGGTCTTGTCTCCACCCCCTCTTGCATTTTGTTGTGGGTGGAGCTGCTGGGTCCCTTCCACAGCTCTGCTCTCTGCAGTCTATGTGCAGCAGAGTGATGATATCACTGTTACTTATATTAGTTAATAACATGCGTTGTAAAGGTATTTGGTGCACACAAAGTGGATTTATATCCTTATTGGCTATTGAGGAACATCATCAAATATAAGCATTTGGACCCTGAGTTCAGCTTTAAATGCATCTTTATAGATGATCCAGAGTTCCTTGTGTCCTGTTAGCACTCCACAATGCACCTACTGCATGTGCCATTGCCAACGACTATAAAATTACTAAAAAATCAATATGCAGGTGCCTGCAGTCTGATCACAGTTATTTTTCATCCTCTTCTTCTGCCAGTGGTGGGCAGGTCCTATATGCTGTAAGGAGTGGTGAAACAAATTGCAGCATTTTCCTGTGAATATTCTAGATCAGAATTCTTACCCAACCTTTAAAATGAACCTCTAGCCCTTTACCATAAGGTTAACTATAATTTAACGGCACACTTTCAAACTATTATTTTCTTTTCTATGCTGTCCATTTCATTTTTATTTTTATCTTTTTTTTCCTGTGATCTTTTATAATGCTCAGAGAAATATCAAATATGGTACAACTAAGTTTTATTTAGGCTGCACTGAGCACAATGTTGAAACATTGGTCTTTAAAAGGGCTGTAATAGCAGTGATCTGTAGCAGCCTCATGTAATGTATTTCTAATCTATAATCATCTCCTGAAGTATGTCCCCAGTCTCCAACAACTCATAGAGCATGTTTGTAGTCTCTGACAGCTTTCTGTATTATATATTAAGTTTTTAATAAAAAAACATCCATACCCAACATTAAACACAGTAGAAATCTATAGAAAGTGAACATTAAGTGATTATACTTTTAATTCAATATACAAACCTGCAAGCAATGGAAAATAGAAAGTCAATGGGTCATTTAGAACCATGAGATGTAATCTCATAAAATATTGAGATCAATTAGCTTGCCCTCAGCAAGGGAACTTAAAGCACCCTTTAACTGGTGAGAGAGAGCGTTGAAATGTACAGTTAGTCATAGCGCATTCATAATCCAGCTTTTTATCATATCAGCAGGAGGGCAGATGCAACACACAGCCATGTGAGTTAAGTCGACTTGATTCAAATCTCATCAGCTGTTTTTTTAATTTTTTTAGTATGGCATGTGCACAGTGATCTAATGATCTTTAGAGAAATTGCAGGTTGTCTCCACGGAGAAGAAGCTTTGGAATTACCAGTGTTTATCTTCAATGTTTGATGAACCTCTGCACAAACACCTGAGACCAAGTCAGTGATCTGGATTTTGAATAATATGTCCATATACTGTGCATGTGACTTAACAAGCCAACATCGTTTTTTGGAGGCTGCTGTCCAGTCGCTAAGTAAAAAAATGAATACTGAGCAAAAATCTCTTTAAGCTGATCATCACAAATCTTATATATATGAATACAACTGCACACAGTAGCCGATCTTTGAACATGTATGGAGGGTAGAAGACTGAGAAAGGTCATACATACATGAAAGAGAATTAAAGGTGCAATTTTCCATGCAGAATCAGCAATAATGGGGAAGCTTAGGAACACACACCATGAGTTCAGACAGGCTGATGAAAGCACAATGTATAGCACCATGCATACTAGTTATGAAACAAACAGAGCCATCAATTTACTTTACAGAAATCAATACTAATGGGGCTACCTGCTTCTTACCTCTGCATATTTGTAATATTTGTTTATTTCCATAGATACATGTTAAAGTATCTCATCAGTTCACATTCTACTTGCAAAGCTGCCACCTAGACTCATGGAAGGGAATAAGGCCCACTGTAAGCCCACTTTAGGTAAAAAGGAAACTTGTGATCTGTTCTCAGACCTTTCTAACAGCAGCATTCCATGGACTGAATAATAGACTGGTTGCTACTGATCACAAGGCAGGCAATAGACAAAGGAACATGTTCAAAGAGAGCTGGGGAGGAGCAAACAAAGTCCGGAATTTGATGCACTTCTCAATTGTTTTATTGTGGTGTCAAAGTTACATCACAGACATAGCAAGAATAATGGCAGGTAAAGCATTTCACGCTAAAAACAGCGCTTACTCAAACCTCACACCCGGCTTGAGTAAGCGCTGTTACAATAAAGCAATCAAGGAGTACAACAAATTCTGAACTTTGTTCTTTGCATGCTCTCACAGGTTTGTATGTGCCCCTTCGTTGGAATCTCGCAGCAAAGAAACTTGATAGTTTATCTGGAGCGGCATACAATCTTCTTTCTCTATTGGAGAAGAGAAAACTTCCCCAAATTTGTTCCCCTCTAGCCATCGGGGAGCCCTCTGACAATGTACATTCTTTTGTATTAGTTTCACTATATGGTTCCTCTACAACAGCTCCTACCCTAATAGTGACTTAATAGAATTGACATGGAAGGTGATGTTTAATGGATGTGCCAAAGTTGTGCAGATGTAAAATTCTTCTCCCAAAGAAGTCCTATCACTTGCCCCTGAACTGCTATGTCACACACAAAAAGATGATCTGTCTCTTATAACAGTAATCTTATGACCTCTTCTTCCTGAAGGAATCATGGTTTCAAGTGGAGCACCTGCTTCAGCTTCAGGTAAGTAAAGTAAATAATGAATATCAATAAATGAAGGCCCCTTTTCCCACAAAACAACCATGAAGGTGGGACCTTTGCCCAGTAGGAGGGGCCCTCTCCCACTAAACACCAATGATAGTTGGCAGTACACCGGTCATCCCTTTCCCTACTGACCACCAATGTAAATGGGCATTTTACTGAGCAACAATATAATATGGACACCATTAACTCGGGGACATTGGTAGTCAGTGCATACTCCATTGTATTTATAGGCACAGGGATCCTTGTTGACTTTGTCTGCCACAAAGGCAGTATTTTTTTTTCAAACGTAACACTATATTGACCTGTAAAGTTTTTATTCTCTTT
Source organism: Staurois parvus (assembly GCF_062004578.1). Classification (NCBI taxonomy): domain Eukaryota; kingdom Metazoa; phylum Chordata; class Amphibia; order Anura; family Ranidae; genus Staurois; species Staurois parvus. The sequence continues at coordinate 6,879,854 of NW_028318492.1, read as the reverse complement.
ATAGTATAGTCCTTGTGCTTATGGATGTCTTCGCAGAAAGAAGAGTAAGATGTCAAAGTGCCAAGAGTGCAAAACAAAGTCAGCTAAAGTGAAAGGAAAACTTTCTTAGTGTGCTAAATTCTAACCACATTTTGCCATTTCTCATTTTTATATTCAGATATTTTGATAAAATTTTTACAAATAAAATTTTTACAAATAACAAGTCACACTCACATATTTCAAGATAAACCAATAAGCCTCACATGGGCAAAAAACCCCCCCAGAAACACCCAACAAAATTTGAATATCAAATGATGTACCTCATAAGTAGTAGGGTCAGCTTTTCCCTTCAGAGAAACTGCATTAGTATCTGGAATTCTGTTTTAAAACATACAGAACTGTGTGCTGTGGGATTTTTAAATATTTTGAAGAAGAAAAGCTCTCAGTTGTTTGATTTCTAAGCATTATGGATCCCCTGTAACAGACAGCAATAGTAAGTGAGGGCTTTCTCCTGACATAAAACCTGTGCAGGGGTTTGAAATGGGATGATAGAAGACTCATCAGGCAGAATTATATTTTTAGTTGAGCAGGGGGTTGGGTTTCTGTGCTTTTTGAAAACGGGTATTAATTTTTTTGCATTGATCTTGGCATAAGCAATTTACAAATGGGTCACAGCAGATTCAATTGTGATCATTTCCATATCTGCACATTTGTGACATCTAGCAACTATCCTGTGAAGGGTCCTTCTTTCCCTGTTGGTGACTTTGTATTATGACTGCTGTTCCTTCTTCAAGGTGTAGGTTGTTGGTATGGCAAACTGAGTCTGTTCCCCTTGACATATTAAATAGTAATTTTGTTGACCAATGTCCCTGAAATTTGACTTGTAGATCAACTTGTCAAATGCTGCTTTGAAAACTCTACTAGCTGACATGCCTCTTTCAGAGCTGACATATACCACAAATTGGTGATCAACCCAATATAGCTCACCTAAGTATCTATTTGTTCGTAATTTTAATTTAGTTGCTTGAATGATCACTCTTTTTTGATGTGTTTCCATTGGTTTGTATACCCACAATGTTCTTATTTAGTCTTTTGTGAAGCTTTTTTTGTGAGGAAGACCATTGCAGTACCCTTCCACATAAAATTTGAGACAAACAAAAATTTAATGCAACCCCAATTGCAAATAAGTTGGAACGCTGTGTAAAATCTACATAAAAACAAAATGCAATGATCTGCAAATCTAATAAACCCACATTTTATTCACAATATAAAACACTTTCTTTTCCAGTTTTTTTGTTGCCCTGCCCCAACTTTTTTGAGATGTGTTGCAGGTATCAATTTCAAAATTATTTTATTTTTCTTTTAAAACAGTACATTTTCTTTTTTCTTTGTTTTATTGTGAATAAAATATGGGTTTATGAGATTTGCAAATCACTGAATTCTGTTTTTATGTAGATTTTACACAGTGTCCTGACTTTTTTGCAATTGAGCTTGTATATTGCAGCTTACCAAATGTGGTTACTACATTTGTTTTCTTTTTTTTTCTTCGAACCATTCTCCCTTTATTTTCAGCCCACTAATTCTGCTATTAACACACTTCAGGGAATATATGTAAAAAGAATTTGTATAGCAATTTGCCCAGTGAACGTTTATGTACATTTGTTCTGTGCAAATGGGAAAAATAATGTTATTAGGCTATTTCGTGTGTTGAGCAAACATATTTAATTGATGTAGAATGGTGAATATTGCTTTTGGTCACTAGATAGTATCATAGTATATTCCTGGGTTCTGTCGGGACCCAGAATAGACCAGATACTGAACTAATAGAAGCAAAGGGGGCCGGTTTGAGAGGGTTAACAGGTGGAAACAGAACAGCATCAGCAACAGACCTGGATTGTGGGACTCAAATGAGAATAACTGTCTTCACCTGCTAAAAAAAACTTGGTAAACTTAACACCTAGTAGCATGTGTTAGAGGGGAATGGAAGGGAGAAATGGGAAAAAATATACTTCCACAGAGTTGAACTTTACATCAAATTGCAGTGAATGCACATAAAAATCCAGTATTTTAAATACTTACTTACAGCATATTTTCTTTACAAAAACTATTTTTTATTAATTTCCAATATGCCTTTGAACATGCTAGGAAATTTGATCACTCCAAGAAGAGTTGATTTCCTGGCACATTCACAGTTCCCCTCCACCAGGCCACATCATAGCCCTCATCTCTACTAGAAGTGTCTAATTACTTGCCTGTTCTGGCACAGCTCCTCCATCCCTCTCAACAGAATCCTTAACCCTTTCTCAGCAGTTGACGTAAGCATTACATCAGCAACAGCACCAACATGTAAACAAATTCCTAGCTGGGTTTACCATTTTAATCACTGAATTTTTATTAACATTTTCCATCTTGTGCAGAAAATCAAAAATAGCAACGCATTGACACATATTTATTATCCAACAAGGAAAATTGAGCTCCACGAGTACAAGTATTCACACGTTGCTGTAGGAATCCACACTTGGGTGATTGCAGCTGTAATCATAGTAATATATGTGCAAGTCTTCCATTTAGCTATGTAAATCAATTGGATAGTATCCACAATGTTAGAACTTGTTGAGTTAGGAGTGATTATAGAACTAGTTTTAGAACAAAAGAAAGTTTATCCTCTTCACGCCGGCCGAACGCAAATGTGCGGCCTCCCGATGTCTGGGCCTAGACGCAGAGCGGACGTACATTTGTGTTCTATTAAAAAAGAACATATGTGCAGAGAGTGCTCGCCCTGCGTGCTCCCAGCACACATGTCCAGTACTCACGGAAAGGTCCCGATCTCCTCTTTCAATCGGGACATTTCTCAATCATGTGACATGACCCTAAACCCCGCCTCCCGGCTTTTTGAAACCCTTAAAGGGCCGGGAGGCGCCGGCGTGAAGGGGTTAAGTGCATATAGAAATTAGTAACATAGAAACCAGTCTTTATACTAAAAGTGTAATATACAGTAGATCATTGTGTAGTGCAATAAGGATGTTACATCCCACAGAATAATTGTTTAACCCCTTCACGCCTAAGGGTAAAACAAATCTAAATGCCTAAGCATAAATTTGCAACGTTGACATGTTAGTAAAACCGTACATATCATCACAACTACTTTGTATATCCAGGTGAATTATACCTTGTTTTTTTTCAGGACAAATTGGGCTTTCATTTGGTGGTAAATGGTAATGGATATCTCCTGATTTTTTTTTATTATCAAAAGGAAAACTGGCCCAAAATAGTAAAAAAAATATTTGTTTTTAAATTTAGCTGTGTGTTTTATTACTACGATAACCTACCATCAAAGAACAACCCAAAATAAATTTTCCAGCTCTTGACGGTCGCAGCGATACCATATATGTGTATGTTATTTGTTGTTTGTGCCCGTAGTACAGCCCAGAAACAATAGTGCACATTTTGTTTTGTATTTGTTTTACCTAAAACACACTGATACCATTTTTTTTTAAATCCTGACCTTTGACCCTGACCTTTTGACCTTGACTTTTGACCCTGACCTTGACCCAAGCACTTACCCTGGCACTGAACTAGATAAAACCTTGATCTAGGTATTTTTTTCTTTCTTTATATTATTTTTAAATATTTATTTATCTTTTTTTTTTTACAAACATTTTTTCCCCTCTATGCCAGGAGTTAGAGAGATACAATGTATCTCTCTTCTCCATTCATAGAGAGAGAAAAAACACAAGGCTGCCGGACTGTACAGTGATTGATCACTGTGATAGCCAATCAGAGTCTATCACAGCCATCATGTGACCTGGAATCAGGAGTCCCAGGTCCCGATCATTAAAACGGGACTCGGGACTCTCATTGACACCATGGTCTTTGTGCTGGGAGCGCACTGTGAGGCGTGCTCCCAGCAGAAAGACAGGTACGCAAATAGGCGGCCCCATGGAAAAAAGGCCAGTTCTGTGAGGCCACATATTTGTGTTACGTTGGCATCAAGGGGTTAAAGAAATTAGAGGTACTCAATGGGGTAGAATACCAAGATGGTTTTAGTGTTTTTCCTGTATCATTTAAAAAGACGTTTCTTTGAACAAAGGTCATGCATTTGTAGTAAGTGAGAGATTTGAGTATACACAAATTGATCTGTCAGTGGTAAGTGATATTCCCAGGCTAAAACTAAAAAAAAGGATTAAAGACTATCATTTACATATAGGTGATCAACTTAATGCATACCTTTCTACATGCAAGACTGTACTTTTAAGTCTGGTATAAAGTTGCCAAAACCTTGCAAGTGCATAAAAAATTTGGTGGAGGGGGTATGTGTATGAGAACAAAAATCCAAGTTTCCAGATTGGCACGTAAAGTAGGAAGCTTAACGGTAGGGATATTAGCTCATTTCTGTACCGCTAGCAGCAGTGACTTTGGGTTCTGCCCAGTAACAGTGTGGGCTTCAATAGAAGCCCATAATTTATTATGGCTGGTAAGTCATCAATATTTGCATTGGTCCAATATCACTACTTTATAGTAGTCATATTGACTGGGAAGTCCCCACCCTCCTAATGACTTGTGTTTGTTAAGAACAGGGGTGTCAAACTCCATTTCATCACGGGCCATATCAGCATTATGGTTGCCCTCAAAGGGCCGATTGAATCTGTAAGACTAGATGTCCAGAGCATCCCACCCTCCATTACATCAGATTTCAAAAATCCCACAACCCCCTAACATCACCGTGAACCCCTTTGGGGGCAGAGCTGGAAAGCAGAAAGTGCAGGGTCTGGAGGAGGACTAGAGGAGGAGTGGAGTCAGTTACCAGAGTCTGCTGAATGCTGAGAGCAGGGGAGGCAGAGATGAGGGGATGCTGCAGCTGCACTGAGAGGTGCAAGATTTGGCAGAGGAGTTCTATTCTCCTCTCTGCTGCTGACTGCTGAGACAAGGTGGGGGCGGAGACAAGGGGGTACCTGCAGGAGAGGTGCAAGGGCCACATGGAATAGCCTGGAGGACTGGATTCGGCCCACTGGGCTTGTGTTTTACACCTGTGGTTTAGAATGTTTATGTTGCATTTAGGTCTACAGTATGAAATTAACGAGATGCATAGGTAGGGTACAGAGGATGTATAGAATTTTGGGCCACCTGTGTTTATCTTTTTACAATTAGCTGACCCATCCCCTGCCATGTGTTCCTGGTTGTATGAACCTGGATCACTTATCTCTGATAATTTCCTGGTTCAAGGATGTCAAACAGTCTGTGATCGATCAGTTTCAGCAGAGTAAATGATGGCACTAGAGCTCTAATAGACCCCTGGAAACTCTTAAAGAATATGTAAACCCAACATTTCATATTCTTGATATGTGCCTGCTGTACTATGTATGAAAAAGTATCCTGTTTTCTTTTTATTGTCTGCTTTGTGTGAAATCCCTGGTGTTCCTGCCTGTCCCTCTGCTTTCCAATAAAAAATAATGACCACAATAGGCATGAGAACACAGCATGGCCAGTGTTCTGCCTGTGCTGGAAGCAGGGACGGACTGACAACTCATGGGGCCCCCCGGCAATAGGGGATCATGGGGCCCCTGTGTCTTTGCCCAAACACAAAAAAGCCTATGAAAAAGGTACCAGGGGCATCTCATGGGGCCCCCTACTGTCCCCGGGCCCTCGGGCAGTGCCCGAGTTTCCAAATGGTCATGCCGCCCCTGGCTGGGAGATAATCCACTGATTAGACTTCTGTTGATATTATTATTATTATTATACAGTATTTATAAAGCGCCAATAGTTCGCTCAGCGCTGTACATTACAAAGGGAGACAGAACATGTGACAGAACAATACCAATACAATGCAAAACATGAGGGGATTGAGGGCCCTGCTCTTTCGAGCTTACAATCTAGGAGGGAGGGGGTGGTGGCACAGGAGGAGATAGCTGTGGGGGATGGAGTGGTAGGAAGAGTGGAGGAGGGAGGCAAGTTAGCAGGGGGTGGGGTAGGCTTCCCTGAAGAGATGGGTTTTCAGGGTGCGCCTAAAGGAGAGGAGAGTAGGTGATAATCTGATGGGTTGGGGCAGGGAGTTCCAGAGGATGGATATGCCTCTTCCCTCCAAAGCCTGGGAAGATTAGTGTACTGCTGTTTCTCCTTCCATAGCACTTTAAGCGGCTGAGAGCAGAAGGTATGTGATCACTTATAAAAGGGGGAAAAAAAGTTATGCATAATGTTTTTTTTAACATAAATGTTTTGCCCTTCATTTGTATTTGGAACTGAATGGGCTGTTTTATAAGGTGAGGATTTACACTTTCTACTAGGGGGCCCTCCTTGTGATAGCAATAAAGTTAAGTTAAAAATGTTTAATAAAGAAAATTAAAAAAAATACCCCAAAAAGTTTTAAATAAGACGGCTCCCAAATACATGCATGTATCAACACAAACACGCATGCTGGATGTGCCTGGTTATGAAAAACCAATTGAACCACACTCCACGTATGTCAGAGCAATCATTCGCTGTTGATTCTAAATTGTCTCAAAAGCTTTTAAAGTGTTGCCTATAGAAAATTCTGTGTAACACAGTCGTAAGGGCTCATGTACACTGCAGCTGATAAACTCACGTTTAGGAGCTGTTCAACATTTTTTCAGCAGCCCCTGAACTCTCCCTAATGGTTTCCTATGTGTCCATGTACACATCGTCGTTTACAGTCATTTACAGGCAGTTGAGTTTACAGTTGCTTTTTTTGAACGCAGAAAACTTGCGTTCAGCAGTAGATTTTATTAGCGTTTCAAACGCAAAATGCTTTTTTTTTTAACTCTTCCATTTCCAGATGCTGTCCAGAGCCTTTTTTCATCATGAAAAATGCATGTAAAGCGTTTTCCCTGTAGTCAAATGGACCTGGTACACCATACTTTGAGGTTTTGCATGAAAGAAAATATGTTAGACACTGCTGCAATAATTTCTGCACAGAAATGAGCTGGAACACATCCAAACACCACAAAAAAAAAGGCAGCTAATCTCAATAAATACTGTTCTCTCTGCTTCTGTTCTCTCTATTTCTCTCAAAATGTCTGAAATAGTTAATTTTTTTACTGTTTTTCAGTGCATTCTGGGCATTTTGGAAGGTCTCCTGAGGTTATCGTTAAAAAAAATGCTTCTAAACACAAACGCTCATAAACACGCATAAACGCGGTATGCAAACATGGCTAAACAGACGTTTTTTAACCTATGTTTTCCAGCAGTCAGTTTCCATCGTTCAGAAATGTCCCGTGTACATGGAGTCTTAGCCATTTCATGGGAACACACAATTTAAGGCGTGATATGTTTGGTGTCTATTTATTCAATACAACCTCCTCTTTAACATTTTACAAAAATGGGTCTTATATTGAGTTTGTGTGCACTAAAATGAATTTATATTACTGATAATATACATTTAATAAACACAATTATTACTGAAAATATACATTTAATAAACACAATTAACAAAATGGTTTCTTACAGGGAAAGGGTTAATGTGGCTGTGTGGATAAAGAAAGTATCTCCTATAGAAGGGTTTCCCAAACTTTTTTCAGTCAAGGCACCCTTTAAAATTCTGTACAATCTCAAGGCACCCCATATTAAAATGTAAATAACTAAATTAACAGTTTTACATAGTGTAGGAACATCTACACATGTAGGACACTCTACATTAGAAGTGATTTATTCTTCCAAAGCAAATACACCTTTGCACACTGGTACTCCTCAGTTTCTCTCCATCACTAATCTAATGTAACCCCAATGCTGATGGACAGGGGCAAGAGAGGGGCAAACAAGGATGCAATGTAAGCGCACATGTCCACCATATTAACCGATGATGTCATTGGTTGTTAGGATGCTCATGGCTAATAAGTTGTAATGGTGAACAGTGAAAACCTGTGGCTTTGTGTAACTAAAAGACAGCCTTCATCCATTCCACTGGCATGGATACCATTTTTGGGCAATTTTTAGGCATTTTGCCAAGGCACCCCTGAAGAATCCTGAAGGCACCCTGGTTGAAAAAGGCTGACCTATACAGAGTGAAATTCCCGTTTGTTTATTTATACCTACAGGGAAGCCTATAATTAGGCTTTCCTGTAGGTACAGTAAATATCTCCTAAACATGCAAACGTGCTTTAGCAGCACCGGTATTATCACCGGCACATGCGCACTGCACTCTCAAGGGACGACGTGCCATCCATTGAGAGAGCTGTGCCATGGCCGAGACTCCCGCGCACATACACGGGTGTGAGGGCATCGCGGCTTGGCCATTCAAACCGGTGCAGCCTGTGAACCTGGAAGGAAGACCAGGTGAAGATGGAAGCCCCAGGGAGTCATGACAGCACTCCACTGGAGGGCTTTGTTTTCAGGTAAGTCTTTCATAATGTGTTAGCATGCAATGCATACTAGCCCATTATGCTATTAACTTGCAGAGAGAAGATTTTTTTGTTTTATTATTTGCGGTTTACTGCTGCTTTACCAGAACCCAGCAGTATTCTAAGACCTTTTGGATGTCTACAAAGGAGGCTTTCACAGGTAAATACCAAGTACAACACAGTGCTAAATGCACATAAAAATGTATAGGAAGAGTATTATTGAAATGAACGGAATAACAACATGGTCCCTTTATTTGACTTAGTCACTTCTCAGAGTAAAACAGCCTGGTTCTGTCCTCCTATTACTGCTTTGCCAGGGTGAAGACATTTTACGAACCTGTCAGTGTAAAGTGTTACAAATGGAAAACACAGAGTTGCCACAGGCTACAGGGTTTGTTACTGCTCTGTGATCACACAGTCGCTTGTGACTATGTGATTAATTAATCTGAGGCTTTAGGAAATTTAGTGTATTTTGCTTCTGACTTTCAAAGGTGAAATATAGCCATTTCCCTCTTGTAATAGAAGGCATTTCTGCTGCCTTATATATACAAAAATGATAAATGATGTTCTCACTCATGAATTGTTGGGTTGCAAAGTTGTTATTTCCAATTTTACAGCCAAAACTGATGTTTTTGTTAGGGCAGTTAAAAACATTAGACCTGAACTCCTGTAGTTAACTATTCATTAAAAATTATTAAATGTAATAAAAGGATATCTTGATAGTGACCTCTTAAGAGTCTTGTATATAGTGGCATTCATACTGGAAGATGGTCAGAACTAAGCAAAAATCAGGATTTGCTGCAGTGCTCATGTGATGGGAGAAAAATTATAAAAGCAGAAATAAGCTGTGAGTGTTAGTCCATTAACCACTTGCCCTCCAGAGGATTTACCCCCATTCCTGACCAGGCCATTTTTTGCAATATGGCGTTGCGTTCTTTTAACTGACAATTGCGTGGTCATGCAATTCTGTACATAAAGTAAATTGATGTCCCTTTTCCCACAAATAGAGCTTACTTTCAGTGGTATTTGATCATCTGTGTGTTTTTTACATTTTTGTGCTATAAACAAAAAAAGACCGACAAATTTGAAAAAAAACCAACAATATTTTTTACTTTTTGCGATAAAACATATCCAGCAAAAAAAATTTAAAATCACATTTCTGCATAAATTTAGGCAAAAATGTATTCTGCTACATGTCTTTGCTGAAAAAAAATCTCAATACATGTAAATTAATTGGTTTATGTGAAAGTTATAGCGTCTACAAATGGCGGTATATATACTAGAATTTTTTTTTCTTTAATACTAGTAATGGCGGCGATCAGTGAATTATAGCGGGACTGCAGCAGGCATTCTGACACTGGATGGGAACTTACTTCCACTGACATCGCAATGACACTAATACATTGATCAGTGCTAATAAAAATCACTGACACTGTGCTAATGACACTGGGAAGGAAGGGGTTAACATCTGGCGTGATCAAAGGGTTAACAGTGTGCTGTGTGCTGTTGTACATATTGTGCTGTGTGTGTTTTACGAGGGAGATATGCTGCTGTGTATTTCTCTGCTGTGCAGAGAAATACACAGCAGCATGTCCTTGCTGGCAGGAGAGAGACCTGTGTTGTCAGCTTTGTCCGACAACCACCAGTGCCAGCAGGGAATCTCCAGTCGGGACCCGGGTAGGGCCCCCTGCCAGGGAATGCAAATCATATATATATATATATATATATATATATATACATACATGTGATTTTATGCAGCTCTGCTTCCCTGTAGCAGTAGCTCTACTATAGAACGGCGGGAAAGTGGTTAAAGTATAAGTTCATCTTCGGAACATCTTACATGTTCCACCCAGTTTTAGGGTGGAACATGTAATATTTTCCAGCATCTGCAGCCTCTGCACCCCCCTTCAATTCCCCATCCCTGTGACAGAGGTTGGGGGCTCTTCGCCCCGCATCCACTGTTACAATTTGAAAATAAAGTGGCCGCACGGGACTTCACCCATCGTTTCATTCATTTACTGTTTCCTGTGAGTGAATGCCTACAAGTACCATCAATCATTGAACTACAAGGGTGCTAGTGAGCGCTCTGGTAGTTCACTGATTTGTCCTTCTCTCAGGTAACTGCCTACCCATATGGACAGACAACTGCACTAGCAATCTGCAGTCTCCTCAGAGAAAAAAAAATAATAATTGCACATTTTTCTTTTACCTGATAATAATGTGCATTTATTTTTGTATTTTTATTTTTAAGTTGAACTTATCCTTTAGGCTCCATGCACACTAACAATTTTTTTAAGCTCAGAAAATGCTAGAAAAAAAAACACTGGATGAAAAAACACTGATAATAGCATTTTTGTGCTGGCTTGTAGTAGCATTCTAGTAGCCTTTAGGAGCGTCAGCATTTCATTAGCGTCTTTACAGTACATAAAGAAAAAGCTTTAAAAACACTGTTAGGAGGGTTTTAGTAGTGTTTAGGAGTGTTTTTTTCTGCCGGGAAAATGCTCCCAAAAACTCTACAAAAACATTTTTTTTCTGCTCCTAAATGTTGAAGCTTGAAAAAAAAGCTTAAAAAAACTGTTAGGAGGGTTTTAGTAATGTTTAGAAGTGTTTTTTTTTTTCTGCTGGGAAAATGCTCCCAAAAACTCTACAAAAACATTTTTTTTTCTGCTCCTAAATGTTGAAGCTTGAAAAACACTTCTAGCATAAAATAGCGTGCATGGACGCATAGGATAACACTGTTAGCTTCTAGAAGCAGAATTTTTTTTATCATAATAGCTTCCAGGAGCTTAAAAAAACCTCTAGTGTGCATGGAGCCTTGTGCTACAGCTTCATTGTCCAATCAATAAGCTGTAGTGGATATAAAACATCTGGACATGGTGATTGGCAGTGTGCCTGGATCATAAGACTGGCCAAACAGAAATACAAATCTAGTAGGTTAAACAGTTCAAATGTATGTATTTTATCTGCTTTGAGTTCAGCTTAAACAAATTCTGGACAAGTACCAATCCTACTTTGTCAAAATTGGTACTAAAATATATCATTTTACCTTTTGCAGAAATCTAAGTATAATGAACTATGTAAAATATATCCATTCATTTACTTTCCTGAAGACTAACGTAAAGTGTTAAAGTGTTACAAATGTACTTGTTAAAATGTTACAAAATACCAGATGTTACACCACTGCCATACAATTCTTCTTTACAGTACATCTGTCCATTCTCAGAAACCAATTCTCTTCATGTGCCTGAATACCCACATAGCAATTCCAAGAAGAAGCTTTTGTTTAAATCACAATAACATGTCAGCTGGGGTTGTCTCAGTATACCTTTATACGCTATATCACAACTGTGCTGGGACTCAGAGAAACTGCTGATCCCCCAGAAAAACAAAACTCCTTGGCAACCTTATTTCAATGACTTTAAATTACCAGATAATGAAACATGAGCATGGTTGCTTCTAAAAAAGTAATACACATTACTCTGACATCTAAGAGAAAGTAAATTGTGCCCACTTCTCACAATTACGTAGTAACACAGCTGAATCGGTAAAAAAGAAAAAAAAAGAGTCAAAATGTATATCTATAAACACAGAAGAAAAGAATATGTGATAAAAAAAACCCACAATAATAAAAACAAATAATAAATAAATAAAAATAAAAAATGGAAACAACTAAATTAAAACGGCTTAAAGAAATAAATATATTTTTTATTTTTTGTGCTATAAACAAAAAAAGACTTGACGATTCTGAAAAAAACAAAACAATATTTTTTACTTTTTGCTATAAAACATATCCAATGAAAAAATCTAAAAAATCTAATTTCTTAATAAATGTAGGCGAAAACGTATTCTGTTACATGTCTTTGCTGAAAAAAAATCCCAATACGTGTAAATGAATTGGTTGACGTGAAAGTTATACGTTTTCTTTTATACTAGTAATGGCGGCCATCAGCAACTTATAGTGGGGCTGCGGGTTTGTGGCGGGCATTCTGACACTGGGGGGGGGGGACTAACTGTCACTGACATCCCCAGTGATACTAATACAGTGATTAGTGCTAAAAAAAAAGCACTGACACTGTACTAATGACATTGGGCAGGAAGGGATTAACATTTGGGGCGATCAAAGGGTTAACTGTGTGCTGTGTGTGTTTTACTGTATATGTTTTACTGTGCAAGCATGCTGCTTTGTATTGCTCTGCTATGCAGAGCAATACTAAGCAGCATGCTGGAACCGACAGGGGAGAAATCTGTATTGTTTACATACAGACCTCTCCTGTCACTGTTCTTCAGCGATCGCCGAGTGCTAGTGGGGAATCTCAGGGCGGGACCTCGTGATCGACAGTTGTAGCCGCCAATGGCGGCATGGGTAGGGCGCGTGTGCGCACCCTACCTGGATATACAAAATCACGAATATATATGCAATTTTGTGCAGCCCTGCCACCCTGTAGTAGTAGTTCTGCTATAGGGTGGCTGGGAAGCGGTTAAAGCAAACAGGTTCACTTTAATACACCCATCTACAGCATTGTTAACTCCCATTTTCTTGACTCTCTCATTGCCCCATCCAGCCACCAGGAGTGAAGAAAGGAAACGTGGAATAAATACTCTATTTGAAGCTTACACAGGGCTAAGAATGTTCTCCCCACCTCCATGTGGCATTGCTGACCCAATCAAAAAGCACCAGAACAGTCAAATGTGAGAAAGGGAAATGAGCCATATGCTCCCCTATAACAAAAAATACCAGATATTTAATTCACTCCTATGGTTGACCAGAATGGCGATGAAGCAAAATGAAGGTAAGTACAGGTGAAACTCGAAAAATTAGAATATCGTGCAAAAGTTCATTTATTTCAGTAATGCAACTTAAAAGGTGAAACTAATATATGAGATAGACTCATTACATGCAAAGCAAGATAGTTCAAGCTGTGCTGTCTGTCACTTCCCTGTCAGCTTGAGGATGAGCTGATTGAGAAAGAACAGTTTCTCTTTCTCGATCAGCCTTGTCCCGTCCAGTACACACCCCCGCCCCCTAGTAAAACACTCCCCTCACTCCTATAACCCTTCCCTGCAAAATAAAGTTAACCCCTTCCTCCCCATTGCCATTAGTACAGTGTCAGTGGGTTTTTTTTGCACTGATCACTGTATTAGTGTTTTTGGGGATGTCAGTGACCCCAAGTCAGTACCCCCCAATGTCAGAATCCCGCAGTCCCGCCATAAGTTGCTGCCATAAGTCGCTGATCGCTGCCATAATTTGCTGATCGCCGCCATTATTAGTATAAAAAAAACCCTAAAAATCCCAGTATCTTTCCCGCCATTTGTAAACGCTATAACTTCACGTAAACCAATTAATTTACACGTATTGAGTTTTTTTTTAGCAAAGACATGTCGCAGAATGCAGTTTGGCAGAAATTTATGACTAAATTTTATTTTTGCATTTTTTTTTTACTGGACATGTTTTATAGCAAAAAGTCCAAAATAATGTTTTTTTTCCCTCAAAATTGTCAGCCTTTTTTTATAGCGCAAAAAATAAAAACCGCACAGGCGATCAAATACCACCGAAAGAAAGCTCAATTTGTGGGGAAAAAAAGGATGTAAATTTCATTTATGTACCATATTGCATGACCGCGCAATTGTCCGTTAAACTAGCGCAGCGCTGTATAGCAGAAAATATTGCAGTATTTATACCATAGTTTGTAGACGCTATAACTTCCACACAAAGCAATCAATATACACTTATTGGGATTTTGTTTACCAAAAACATGTAGCAGAATACATTTTGGCCTAAATTTATAAATAACTTTGAGTTTACTATATATTTTTTATAGCTGAAAGTAAAAAATATTGTTTTTCTTCAAAATTTTTGGCCTTTCTTGTTTATAGCATGAAAAATAAAAAGCGCACAGGTGATCAAATTACACCGAAAGAAAGCTCTATTTGTGTGAAAAAAGGACGTAAATTTTGTTTGGGTGCAGCATTGCATGACCGCGCAATTATTAGTTGAAATAGTGCAGCGCTGAGTAGCAAAAAGAGGCCTGGTCATTAAGGGGGGTAAATCCTCTGGAGTGGTTAAGCCATAACACCTGCAAAGGGTTCCTGAGCCTTTAAATGGTCTCTCAGTCCGGTTCAGTAGGAATCACAGTCATGGGAAAGACTGCTGACCTGACAGTTCTGCAGAAAACCATCATTGACACCCTCCATAAGGAGGGAAAGCCTCAAAAGGTAATTGCAAAAGAAGTTGGATGTTCCCAAAGTGCTGTATCAAAGCACATTAATAGAAAGTTATATGGAAGGGAAAAGTGTGGAAGAAAAGGGTGCACAAGTAGCAGGGATGACCACAGCCTGGAGAGGATTGACAGGAAAAGGCCATTCAAAAGTGTTGGGGACTTTCACAAGGAGTGGACTGAGGCTGGAGTCAGTGCATCAAGAGCCACCACACATAGACAGATCCTGCACATGGGCTTCAAATGTTGTATTGTCGTAAATGTGAAGCTGCTCCTGAACAACAAACAATGTCAGAAGCGTCTTACCTGGGCTAAAGAAAAACAGACCTAGTCTGTTGCTCAGTGGTCCAAAGTCCTCTTTTCTGATGAGAGCAACTTTTGCATCTCATTTGGAAACCAAGGACCCAGAGTATGGAGGAAGAATGGAGAGGCACACACTTCTTGCAGTGCTTGAAGTCCAGTGTGAAGTTTCCACAGTCTGTGTTGATTTGGGGAGCCATGTCATCTGCTGGTGTTGGTCCACTGTGCTTCATTAAGTCCAGGGTCAACACAGCCGTCTACCAGGAGATTTTGGAGCACTTCATGCTTCCTTCTGCAGACGAGCTTTATGGGGATGATGACTTCATTTTTCAGCAGGACTTGGCACCTGCCCACACTGCCAAAAGCACCAAAACCTGGTTCAATGACCGTGGGATTACTGTGCTTGATTGGCCAGCAAACTCGCCTGACCTGAACCCCATAGAGAATCTATGGGGCATTGCTAAGAGAAAGATGAGAGACATGAGACCAAACAATGCAGAAGAGCTGAAGGCCGCTATTGAAGCATCCTGGTCTTCCATAACACCTCAGCAGTGCCACAGGCTCATAGCTTCCATGCCACTCCGCATTGAGGCAGTAATTGCTGCAAAAGGGGCCCAAACCAAGTACTGAGTACATATGCATGCTTATACTTTTCAGAGGTCCGATATTGTTCTATGTACAATCCTTGTTTTATTGATTGCATGTAATATTCTAATTTTCTGAGATTGTGGATTTGAAGTTTTCATGAGCTGTAAGCCATATTCATCACAATTATGACAAATCACGGCTGGAACTATCTTACTTTGCATGTAATAAGTCTATCTCATATATTAGTTTCACCTTTTAAGTTGCATTAGTGAAATAAATGAACTTTTGCACGATATTCTAATTTTTTGAGTTTCACCTGTACATTCTGCTCTGGAGGACAGCATTAGCTTAAACCTGTTTCTTTGCCCTACATGAGCAACACACATGACTGTTTTAAGTGGAACTAAAGTCTGCAATACTTTTCTATGCATCAATAGTACCATGCCCATGAGATCGGACACTGTATCCAGTATCTTCTCTCTGGCTTCTTCCAGATGCCAGTCATCTTGATTGGATAGGGTGGGATGCTCTCATTCCCACACATGTGCACTGAACCTCTCAGGCCTAGGCACTGTTATTAAGCTGAAATTAAGGGATAACTGTACTTTTAGAGAAAGTACAGAAATCTTTTGTGCCTACTACCTTCACAAACTCAACCCACCCACCCTTAGGCTCCATGCACACTAGCATTTTGTAAGCTCCTAGAAGCTGTTATTAGCATTTTTTCTGCTCCTAGAAGCTAAATAGTGTTATCCTATGTGTTCATGCACACTATTATAGGCTATTAGCATGTTTTAAGCTTCAGCATCTAGGAGCAGAAAAAAAAATGTTATTGTAGAGTCCAGCAGAAAAAACGCTAAACGCTCCTAAACACTTCTAAACTCTTAAAAAAAAGGAGCCTTAAAGAGGAAGTAAACTCAATTTTGTATCTTTTACCTACAGGTAAGCCTTTAATAAGCCTTAGGTACTGTAAATATCTCCTAAACATGCACCATTTAAGAGATATTTACCGTAGAAGCTCCGGTGATGTCACTGGCGCATGTGCACTGCCCTCTCAATGGATGGAATGCCGTGCATTGAGAAAACTGTGTCAGGTCCAAGACTCCTGCACGGTCCAAGACTCTCGCACAACGTGGCTCAGCCAATCGTTTTCAGATGGCCACAGCTTGTGAACCTGGAAGGAAGACCGGGTGAAGATGGAAGCCTCGGGGAGCTGTGAGAGCACTCCGCTGGAGGTCTTCATTATCAGGTAAGTCTTACATAATGTGCTAGTATGTGATGCATACTAGCACATTATGCTCTTAACTTGCAGGGAGAAGATTTTTTCGATTTTTTTGCTCTTTTGCAGTTTACTTCTGCTAAACAACTAACCGCTAACAAACTCAACCCTGCCCCTGATACATATTTATTTGAAATCAACGACTGAGTTTGTCCTCATTCTTCACAACTTTCATATATCTTCTTCTTGCTGCTGCCCATGCCTGCACATTCAATCCACATCAACTTTCATGGGGCCATCCCCTGAGTGTCTCCTGTTGTGGGAAACTGCCCTTTAGAAGTCGATGATGATTGACTTTGCAGGTGTGGTCAACACTAGCAAGTAGTCAGCCAAAGAGTTATGCAGATCCCTGAAGGCTATGACAACCAGATTTAGTTAAGTATGCATCTGGATTACTCTGCTTTTCACATTATTATACGTCCTTGCACAAATTTACTGAATCATTTTGCTCTAATGAAAAAAATAACTCTTTTTACAGAACTGCTAATTCTGTAACCGAAATGCATATAGTTTTGCTTCCAGTAGTTCTTCCTATCACAGTGGTTAAACTAGTCCAAGCAAAATAAAAAAGCAATGACTATTGGGAGTGTATGAAAATATGAGAATAAACAATTTATCAGCTGCATGTTAACTCTACTGTCTTGGCCCTCTGTCAATAACCAGTATCACATGAGAATACTTAAAAAAAGAACTCCACGCCTTGCTCGAACCCCCTCCTTTTCCTTCGTTCAAACTGGCATGTAGCCAGATCTAATGTTAGCTTTACTTTGTTTTTATTTTTATTTTTCAGAATGACTGTAAAGGCAGTGATAAAAACAATTAGCAATTAAAGAAGCAGTTCACCAAAAGGGTTTATTTAGATGAAAATCTTAAAATAATCACTTCCATGACCATGTTCCACCTGCTCAATATTCCACAGGGTGTACTGCTCAGATCTAAAAGCCTTATTCCAAAAGCACCTGCAAAGTGTTGCAGAAGTCAGAAAACTAACTATTAACAAGGTGACAGTATGCTAGGTTCTCTACCATGCAGACAATATATGCTATGGATAACTTGTCTCATTATGCAAAAGGAATACATGTTAACCAACTGCATTAAACCCAGCACCAATAAGCTTTTTTTTGTTTTTTGTTTCGTTTTAACCACTTCAATACTGGGCATTTTCACCCCCTTTCTACCCAGGTAAATGTTCAGCTTTCGGCATTGTCACATATTGAATGACAATTGCGTGATCATGCAACACTGTATCCAAACTCAATTTTTTGCATTTTGTTCACATGAATAGAGCTTTCTTTTGGTGGCATTTATTCACCACGTTTTTTTATCTTTTGCTAAATAAATGAAAAAAGATTAAACATTTTGAAAAAAAAAACAAAAAACATTTTCTTAGTTTCTGTTATAAAATTTACAAATAAGTAAATTTTCTTCTTCACTGATGTGCGCTCATGAGGTTGCACTGATGGGCTACATTAATGAGCACTGATGAAGCTGCATTGATAGGCACTGATGAGGCAGCCACTGATCACCGTGCTGCTTTCCCACGGGCAACATGACCGGGAGGACATCACATGCTGTCCACTCGGTGGGATGAAAGGCCCACCCAGCCATCAATCTGCTATTGGCCAGGAGGGAACCAGTTAAATAGAGTATAGAAAAATTAGATCTTTTCCAAGTTTTTATTGCTGTCTGTGACTCTACTTTTTGTCTCAGAGACAAGGACAATATATGAAGGAAACAAAAGTCACCAAGACAGTAAGGCACACATAGCAATAAAAACATGACCAAGGTTTAAAGGGCTGATTCACACCATAAAGTGTATCATAACACATAATAACACCATTGCATTACATAATCAGCATTGTGATAGGGCCCTCTCCTTAGCCTCAATTACATGGGAAGCTGGGGACTGGTGAAAACATGTAGTTGAGTAGCGGTTTTACCACCTGCCAAACTGCAAGTCACCATGGACAGCGGCCATGTCAGTACACACTCCTGCAGTTGTGCTGCTGCAAAATGTATACAACTGGTTACGTTTGGCCAACACTACTGCTGCCAAATATAACCAATTCAAATAAATTAAGCTGCACCACAAATGCAAGCCAAGTGTTTGTCTTGCAGTTGTGGCTCGACTTTATTTACTTGAATAAATCATGTTTGGTGACATTACTCTCTGCCAATTGTGACCTGTTGTATTCATTTTGCAGCAGCGCAACCACGGGAATGTGTACTAACATTATTTCAATAGAAAATCCCCCTTCTGCTGAAAAAAACAGGCATTCAGGTGGTGGCAGTATCATTCTTGAGTTCTTAGCAACTGCTGCTTAACCACCCTCTGAAAAGTGACCCCCCCCCCTGGAGTGCCACTTATGTAAACAAGCCTTTATGGAGACATTAGTGGTCTGTTGGACCAGTTATGTTGCCCCTGCACTCTGCCTTATTAGATTGAGTACATTTGTCAGAGGAGATGGCTTCCAGGTTCACACTACCGAAGAGAGGTCTAGTAGTTCGATCTCTCTTATACCACTACTCACCATCTTGAAGCATTTTTTTGTGGTTCCAGGCTCTCAGTAGGAAAGCCCATGAACCATGGCCTGCACATCTATCGCACATTGAAGTGATATGGCAATTTTACAGCCACTGTGGATACTTATACAAGACAGCTATTAGCCTGTGAATGGAATTTAAAGTGGCTGTAAAGTTTTTTAACAGACAATTCATACTTTTCAGCTCTGTGCATTGGTTTTGCACAGAGCAGCCCTAATTTTCCTCTTCTTGGGTCCCCCATCAGAGCTGCTGGCCCCTCCCCCCTGTTTGTTTGTTCTGGGGGCATTTGTGTGTGTTCACCCCTGAGCCAGCCCTGTATGTCCATAAGCCCTGCCGAGAGTGTCTCGGCCTGCCCCCTGCTTCCTCCACACTGGCTGTGATTGACAGTAGTGGGAGCCAATGACTCCCGCTACTGTGTCTCTGCCAATGACGAAAGAGAGACCCGGGAGAGCTGAGGCCCTTTTGCACAGCGTTGGATCATGATCGGACTCAGGTAAGTTTTAGGGGGCTGATGGGGGGAACCACACATTGAACAATCTTTACCTTTGTGCATAGAATGCATGACGTTAAAAAAACCTTCAGCCTTTACAACCACTTAAAACAAACTTATGGCTGCTATTGCAGTAGTAAGCTTGTTTTAGGCCCTTTCATTATCATGAAGTATGGAACACATACAGTAATTGGCAGCAAAAGGGTTAAAGCAACCATGTCATGCCAAAAAAGGTCTGCCTGAAAAAGAAGATAGTAAATGCTTACCTCTTCTGATTACCACACTGCCAAATGTAGCTCCATTCACCACAACTCTTCCTCAGACATTCACTGAAGAACCAACACCTCCAGGAGTGTAGAGCTAATCGTTCCCCTAATGCCTTCAGCATCACTTTTGCTGGGAGCTTGACTTTCACATAAATATGAGGAAAATAAAAATAAAGGCATGCCAAATAAAAAAAGGGGGTTTCACACACTGCACTATCATGTGTTAATCCTGTATATCTATCAAATGATATTCTGTCCAGATAGTGCTCCTTCAAAGTATATGGAAGTCATTCTTTCACAACAGTTCAAATGTTGCTAATATACAGTAGTTTTATCACACGTAGATTTTTTTTTTTTTTTTTAATGGCATTAAAGAACCTTTTTATATGTTTAGTCTCTGTCAATTGACTGACAAGCCTTGGTACCTGTCTTTTTCCTGCAGAGCAGGGAGTGTAGCGTTCTCCTCTGTACTGACATCAGAAGGACATCTTCTCCCCAGACTCCACTACCCTAAAGCCAGAGTGAGGGAAGGAGGAGTGGAGGAACCAGATGGGCAAAGCATGCTTGTTCATAAAGGCCTCAGATGTAACCAGTAAAAATAAATGAGGTGGCACTTCTTTTGGGTACCAACAACGCTGGTGGGGATCAGCCATTTGATGATAGGCTGAAAAACAATGTTGCACCAGAGAAGGAGATACAGCAAGATTCAGGGGAATAACAGGATGAGCCAGTAGTTTCATTACCTTAACTGAAGCTATTAAAAACAAAGATTATCTCAATGAGCATATATGATATGAGCATTGCAAAGGATACTTTATCCATCTTTGATTGGAAAGACACTATAAAGACTACTAAGTTCAAAAACATTTAAAACCTTTTTGGCATCTTGAAGTACTGAATAGTATGGTATCCTTGTTTTCCCACAGTGTAATCTATATCTAAGTAATGGGAGTAACAGGAGGAGAGTAAACAATTGCAATATCACCTAGAGAGGGGTAATTTTCAACTTATCCCCCGCTGTTCTCCACTGTGTGGCAATACACAATATTCACAATGCACAATTGTTGTGTGGCAAGCTTTGCCCTGCTACACAATTATAAACACTAATTGAGATACAATAAATGATTTTATATATATATATATATATATATACTATATTGCCAAAAGTCTGCCTTTACACGCATATGAACTTTAATGGCATCCCAGTCTTATTCTGTAGGGTTCGATATTGCGTTGGCCCACCATTTGCACCTATACCAGCTTCAACTCTTCTGGGAAGGCTGTCTACAATGTTTAGCAGTAGTGTGTCTATGGGAATGTTGACAATTCTTCCAGAAATGTATTTGTGAGGTCAGGCACTGATGTCAGATGAGAAGGCCTGGATCATAGTCTCCACTCTAATTCATCCCAAAGGCATTCTATCGGGTTGAGGTCAGGACTCTGTGCAGGCCAGTCAAGTTCTTCCACCTCAAACTCACTCATCCATGTCTTTATGGACCTTGCTTTGTGCACTGGTGCGCAGTCATGTTGGAACAGGAAGGGGCCATCCTCAAACTGTTCCCACAAAATTGGGAGCATGAAATTTCCAAAATGTCCTGGTATGTTGACGCCTTAAGAGTTGGAACTAAGAAGCCAAGCCCAACCCCTGAAAAACAACACCATAACCCCCCCTCCACCAAACTTTGCACTTGGCACAATGCTCTCAGGCAAGTACTGTTCTCCTGGCAACCGCCAGACACAACGATTGGATCGCCAGACAGAGAAGCGTGAGTCGTCACTTCAGAGAACATGTTTCAACTGCTCTAGAGTCCAGTGGCAGCGTGCTTTACACGACTGCCTCTGATGCTTTGCATTGCACTTGGTGATTTAAGGCTTGGACGCAGCTGCTTGACCATGGAAACCCATTCCATGAAGTTCTCTACACACTGTTGTGCCATACTGAAGCCCACATGAAGTTTGGAGGTCTTTAGCTATTGAGTCTGCAGACAGTTGGCGACTTCTGCGCACTGTGTGCTTCAGCATGCGCTGACCCTGTTCTGTCATTTTACGTGGCCTTTGTGGCTGAGCTGCTGTTGTTTCCAGTTGTTTCTACTATGTTATAATACCACTAACAGTTGACCGTGGAATATTTAGTAGCAAGGAAATTTCACGGATGGACTTATTGTACAGGTGGCAACCTATCACGGTACCACGCTGAATTCACTGAGCTCCTGAGAGCGACCCATTCTTTCACAGATGTTTGTAGAAGCAGTCTACATGCCTAGGTGCTTGATTTTATAAACCTGTGGCCATGAAGGCGATTGGAACTCCTGAATCCAATGTTTTGGAGGGGTGTCCTAAAAATACTTTTGGTAATATAGTATATATATATATATATATATATATATATATATTTTTTTTTTTTTATATTATTTATTTATTTATTTTTTTTAAATAATATATATGGCAAGGCATGCACACACAAAGAGGTTCAGGACTATCCACTTTTTGCCAAGTATAGCCACAAGAATCCACTTTCACATAACTGAGTTGGAACATTATTCCCAAGCCCAAATGAAAAAACAAGTTACTTAAAACACAGCTCACAAGGCTTCAATTACTGTGCAAGAACTTGAATGGAATCCAGCTAACAAATATGTGAAACTTTCAATTCTACCACATGAGGAGCTAAACAAGCAAAAGAAGCATACTGTGGTAACCATAGTAGGGAGAAGGGCAGTATTTGGCATGTCATTGTCAGGATTAGCTATCCCAAATCTTTCTTTGCAAAGATACACTGAGCATGTTTTGTATAGTACTGTATTTTTTGCCACATACCACTAAAATAAAACAATGTCAGGAGGGGGTCCTCAGTCCCACAACGGGCCTTTATGCCCCATCAGACAGCCACAGATGTCAAACATAAAGAGCCTGTTCAGGCATAATTATTCATTTACTCAAGAAATTGCTAGTCAGTCTGTGTGATGACCTTGAAAGGCACAAGTTATAAGAGGAGAAACTTTGGCAAAAGTGAACACCAGACAAATATGGTTAAAAATAGACCGGCGGATTGAAAGAAATCCAAAAAAAAAAATCACATCTGGTCCTCAATTCTCCCTTAACTTTGTAATAAAAAGCCCATTGTTACTCCATTCTTTTGTTTTCCACCATAAAAAGCTGACATGAATTGAGCCTTAGAATAAGCATGAGCCACCTTGCATTATTCCCAACAAGCTTTGTCACGGCCTCTTATTCCCATACTGTCTTGAGGACACAGACACTCCAACAAGCATGCTAAAAATGCAGCTGCTAAGAAATGCAAATACTTCTTTTTAAGCTCATTCCCCTCTCAGCCATATAGAAAATTTGTCTGGAAACCATGGATATTATAGCAGAAAGTCACTGAGCTGGAATAATGGATTGCGGTTGCTACGGAGACCTTTTTGAAGTTGCCTTTCTCTCATAAGTTTGCCCATCCAGCAGCCACAATCAGGAGCCAATGGACCGTTGATGCCAAAAACTTAAAAAAAAAAAAAGCTGTACCTAAAATAAAAATAAATGTATTGATCTGTGTAAAGTACAAACTGCAGTTAGTGAATGATACCATTTCGGGAACACAAAACTCAGCTGCAGAATGGAAAAATATGCAAACCAACATGTGGGGTTTATGTGGTGGTATAAGGCTTGGCTGGGGGAACATAGAAAGCAGCCAAGTTATAAAGCTATGTTATTACAGCTCGGTTTTGTTGGACATAATGAACATAATGCATATTAAAAGCATCTTGTAAAACTTAATGATGCAGTAGGTTACAAAATATAAAGGGAATCACTGCCAGTTTATAGAAGGGAAATAAACGTTCCTAGTAAATGCTGAGCTGGTAACCACACTATTGCCAGCTTGCTATACTTTTACCATTGCCTTCCCCCTCTGTGTAAAAGTATATTTCCTGTAATCCAGAGCTGAGAGATACAAATCATTGAGCTGTCATTTTATACATCAGTATTCCAGCTGAATGTATTCATGTAAAGGCTTTAAACAAATGCAGTGACATTGGGTGCAGCATTAAATTCACCAGGGGATATGCTCCTAGACGATGATTCATCTCATCTAAACTAGAATGTAAGCGCAGGTTAAAGTTATTATGTTTCCAATGCATTCAGCAACAATAAACACACATCATAACATGGAAAATTATCATGTAACATTTATAGTATGTAGATACACAAACAAAAAAAAAACTAAACAGCACACAGAGGACTGCATATCCAGTAAAACATCTGGTAAAAAACCCCTTGCTTGCCATGTAACAGAAAAACAGAAGCTGCACATGTATCTGTCAGATATGACAGCACACACAGTTAGAGTACACCTAGAGACATTTAAATCAATTTACATCCAACTTGATGACACAAAGTAATAGACAGAATGCTGCTCCTGTTATTGTCCATCAAGAGGTTTTGTGTCTTAAAGTAAGAGAGGTAATATTTGCAGACAATTGTTAGAACATCAAGATCAACCATACATGATAACAATATACACAGGGAGTCTGGGGGGGGGGGGTACTCTAGCTTGGCACAAGCTGTAAGGAAATGTGATATGTATCACAAAAGGCAGCAGTGAGCTGGTATCTCAACAGCCACACAAAGACAAGTAGACACTCAGTCTTATTGAACAAGGCAGCGCAAAGAACTGCGATGCGCAGTAACCCATAGTAACCAATCAGATTTCAACCTTTGCTTAGAGCTGTCAATGCAAAATGACTGCAGGTCAGTTATGTGTTACTTTTCTAAGCCGGCTACTCTGTGTGTTATCAACTAAAGGCCATGGGGGTATATTTTAACAGCATAGTGCAAACAGCAGTGATGGGCAGCAATGAAAAGCTAGTAATCACACATCAGCTGATGCCTTTGAATGCTTTAAAACGGATGTGAGATTGGTTGTTGTGATAAGTGGATAAGTGCATGATATTGTCGTTATTAAAAAACATGAAAATAAAATCTAAATATTCATCAGTGATTCGGGATTCAGGCAACATACTAATTCAATGCATAAAGAAAAAATTCTAAAAATGTCAAATATGAAGAGCTTTAAAAGCAAAATATACTGAGCTGAAACTTACTTTGCTCTTTACACCAAGCATTGTCAACCAGGGTTATGTGGAACCATAAGGTTCCTCTGGATTATTTTAGGGGTTTCTTGAGCTGTGGCTGATTGATCTCCTACCTAGTGGTGTCAGCAGGGGTCCAGTGCTAATGCCACTTGGCTGAGCCACTGGCACAACACCAATATTCTTTTTAGCTGTCCGAAAGGGGAACATGTTTCCCACTGACCACAATCATAAGGAGGCATTCTTCTCAATGACCAGTGCCACCAATGTATAGGGGGTAGTCTTCCCACTGCCCACCAGGGTATGGAAGCAGTTATTCTTGCTGATCACTAATGTAAGGATCATTCCCCCAATTGACCACAAATGTAAGAGGGTATTTTTACTACTGTCCACCAATGTAAGGGACAATCTTCCCATTGATTGCCAATGTGAGAAGCATTCTTCCCACTGACCACCAATGTAAGGGGGGATTCTTCCTATTGACTCCCAGTGTAAACAGTATTTTTCCCACTGGCCACCAATGTAAGATGCCTTTTTCCCACTGACCACTAATGTAAAAGCTTTCTTCTGGTTGATCACCAATGTAAGGGGACATTCTTTCCACTTTCTCCCAATGTAAGAAGCATACTTCCCACTGACTACCAACGTAAGAGGCATTCTTCCTACAGGCCACCAATGTAAAGGGGGTACTGCACCTACTGATCACCAATATAATGGAGGCACCAATGAAGGGGGACATTCTTCCCAATGGACGCCAATTTAGGGGTGATCCTCCTACTGAACACCAATGTATAGGTTGCATTCTTCCCATTGACTACAAATGTAAGGGGCATTCTTCCCACTGACCACCAACATAAGTGGGCATTATTCCCACAAAGCACCAACCTAAGGAAGATTCTTTCCACTGACTATCAACATAAGGGGGTATGCTTTCCATTGACCACAAAAATAAGGGGGCATTCTTCCTTGTGACCTTCAGTGTAAGACTAATTCTTCCCACCACCAACGTAAGGAGGATTCTTCCTCATGACCCTCAAAGTAAGGGGCATTCTTCTCATTAACCACCAACAAAAGGGGGATTCTTCCTCGTAACCCTTAATGTAAAGGGAATTCTTCTCATTGACCACCAATGTAAGGGGGATTCTTTCTCGTGACCCTCAAAGTAAGGGGTGTTTTTCTCATTAACCACCAACAAAAGGGGGATTCTTCCATGTAACCCTCAATGTAAAGAGAATTCTTCTCACTGACCACCACCATAAGTCGTATTCTTCCTCATGACCCTCAATGTAAGGGGAATTCTTCTCATTGACCACCAACATAAGGGGGATTCTTCCTCATGACCCTCAATGTAAGGGGAATTCTTCTCATTGACCACCAACATAAGAGGGATTCTTCCCACTGCTCCCCAATGTAAGGGGACTTCTTCTCATTGACCACCACCATAAGGGGGATTCTTCCCACTGATCCCCAATGTTAGGGGAATTCTTCTCATTGATCACCAACATAATAGGGATTCTTCTCACTGAACCCCAATGTAAGGGGAATTCTTCTCATTGACCACCACCATAAGGGGGATTCTTCCCACTGATCCCCAATGTAAGAGAAATTCTTCTCATTGACAACCAACATAAGAGGGATTCTTTTCACTGATCCCCAATGTAAGGGGAATTCTTCTCATTGACCACCACCATAAGGGGATTCTTCTCACTCATCCCCAATGTAAGGGGAATTCTTCTCATTGACCACCACCATAAGGGGATTCTTCCCACTGATCCCCAATGAATTAATTTTAGCAGGGATACCCTGAGACCTAAAGGTAAAAAAAAAGGTTGAGAAAGGCTGTTTCACCCAGTATTTCTTACGACCCTTAACTAACGGCAGAGTAGTGTTGATGTAACAGGATTTATTTGCAAACATCTCTTCCCACATAGGAACAAACCCTTCCAGGAGCCTGGAAGTCTAGCACAGAAGCATCCCAGTAGTTGTAAATAGGGATCAGCTAGTGTAGGGTAGATGAGGTGAAGAGAGGAATGTGTTAGGTGCCAGGAGACAGCAGGCAGACACATGACAGTGAATGGGGATGTGGGAACAAGTCTCTCACCGCTCTGCAGGGTGTTCTCACATTTCCACTCGCCCAGTTTCTTGCAAGACTCCCAGAGGGAAAGGTAGTACTGGTTGTCCGCCGTCACCCAGGCTGGGCTCAGAACGGCTCCGATGTCCAGACACAGGGCCAGGAAGATGCACACAAGTCCCACCAGCTTGAGAGGGGTGAGCACCGAGGAGCGGACCTCCTCCATCCCGCTGGCAGATGAAGCCATGTTCCCCTCCCAGGATCAGCAACTAGACGATGGATGGAAGATGCTGGAGGGGACACCGTCTGCCTCCAACTCCCAGGACACTTCACCAAGTGGAGGAGCAGGCAGGAGAAGACAAGTGCGATGCCAGGTGGGGGGGAGCTCTTCTCCGCTGCCTGCTGCAGGATGAAGAGAACAAGTGTCGGGGAGGCTCCTTCCTCTTCTGCTGCACCCTGCTCCAGGACACGAGCGAACTCTTCACCACTGACCTCCGTCTTTGCATAACTCCCTCCCTCCTTCCTCTCCTTTCTTCTTCGCCTTCTTCTCCTCTGCTCTCTCCCTCTCTCCTCCTGCTGGCTGCAAAGGGGGCACCGGCCAAGCTGCTGACGTCACCGGCGAGGAGGGACAGACACGGGAGCACGGCGACAATGACATGCATGGACATGGAGAGCCGATCTGCCCGGCTTAGGAGTCACATCGGGGAGGATGGGAACACTGCGAGCTCCTCCTGCCAGCTTCATTTACAGATGTCAGGCTTGGAGAGCAATCAGTGCGGAGAGGAGACGATCACAGGGCTCTCCTTCTGGGATGATCCCTGAAAGCTGAACTTCAGGAAAGTCTTCTGTGCCAGAAATGCAAGAGTTAAAGTGATTCTAAAGGCTTAAGCAGGCCATACATGGCTCGAATTCCGAATGAAATCGAAAACGTTCGCTCGCTAATCCAATGGTGCCATCAGTGATTTCGAAAATTGTCCGACCAAGTCATAAAGTTCACGCCATATAACAGGCAAAACTTCTGTTCCTTCCAGGTCACGGCTCATGCGCATATTTTTTTGGAAAAATTATCGTACGATTTGATCATCATTGAGTCGCAAATCGGTCGTATTTCACAAATTTTCCAACATGCACGATCATCAAAAAGGGGAAGAAGCACAAACATCGGCCGGTGCCATTGATCCACTAACAGAGCGAAAATGGTCCGATTATTTTTAGGTCCGATTTTCAGACGAAAAATCAGTCGAATTTCAATTTGTATGGCTGGCCTTAAAGTGATTCTGAAGGCTTAAGCAGGCCATGGGTCGAATTCCGAACGATTTTTCGATCAAAAACATTGTTCGTTCTGTAATCCAATAGTGCTACCAATGATTTTGAAAATCGGTCTTTTTTCACAAATTTTCCAGCATAAAATGGGGAGGAACCATAAAAATCGTCCGGTGCCATTGCCACACTAACAGAGCGAAAAGCAGCCGATTTTCAAACAAAAAATTGTTTGAAAATCGGCTTATGTATGGCCGGCCTTATTTAACCACTTGCCCTCCAGAGGATTTACCCCCCTTCCTGACCAGGCCATTTTTTGCGTTACGGCGCTGCGTTACTTTGACAATTGCGCAGTCATGCAACGCTGCACCCAAATTAAATTTACATCCTTTTTTTCCCACGAATGGAGATTTCTTTTGGTGGTAGTTGATCGCCTGTACGTTTTTAATTTTTTGCGCTATAAAAAAAAAGACCAACAATTTTGAGAAAAAAACAATTTTTTACTTTTTGCTATTAAACATGTCCAGTAAAAAAAAAATTAAAAATCAAATTTCGTCATAAATTTAGGCCAAAATGTATTCTGCTACATGTCTTTGCTAAAAAAAAAATCCCAATACATGTAAATTAAGTGGTTTACGTGAAAGTTATAGCGTTTACAAATGGCGGTGTATATCCTGGAATTTTTAAATGTTTTACATTTTTACTAGTAATGGCGGCGACCAGCAATTTATTGCGGGACTGCGGCAGGTATTCTGACACTGGGGGGGAACTGACTTGATGTCAATGACATCCCCAGTGACACCAATACAGTGATCAGTGCTAAAAAAAAAGCACTGACATGTATTAATGGCACTGGGCAGGAAGGGGTTAACATGAGGGGCGATCAAAGGGTTAACTGTGTGCTGTTTCACTGTAATAACTGTGTGTGTGCTTCAATGTAAGCACACTGTTTTGGATGTCTGTGCTGTGTAGAGCTATCCAAAGCAGTGTGCACGAGCTGACAGGGAGGAGAACTGTATTTACACAGTTCTCCTCCCCATCAGAGATCCTCGGCAATCACCGGGCACTGGCAAGTAATTATCGGCTGGGACCCGGTGATTGATAGCTGCGGTCGTGAATGGCGGCGCAGGTAGGGCACGCGTGCCCCCTACCCGGACGTGCAAAATTACTTTGTGCACGCATGCTGGGAAGTAGTTAAAACAATAATAACAAATGTCTATACTTACCTGCTGTGTGCAGTGGTTTTGCACAGAGCAGCCCAGCTCCTCCTCTTTTCTTCTTGGGTCCCCCGCAGGCTCTCCTGGCCCCTCCCACCTGTTGGATTCCCCCACAGTAAGCAGCTTGCTATGGGGGCACCCGCTGCTCCATGTGTCCATTCACACACGGAGCAGCAGCTCGGCTTCGCCCCTTCTCATTTATTCACTTGCTTTCATTGACAGCCAATGGCTCCCGCTTCTGTCTCAGTCAATGAGGAGAGGGAGTCTTGGAATAGCTGAGACTCAAGTGCACAACGTTGGATCGAAGGGGGGCTTAGGTGAGTATTAGGGTGGGATGCTGCA
Source organism: Staurois parvus (assembly GCF_062004578.1). NCBI lineage: Eukaryota > Metazoa > Chordata > Amphibia > Anura > Ranidae > Staurois > Staurois parvus. Next base: position 6,849,865 of record NW_028318492.1, on the reverse strand, counting down.
CAGAGAAGGTTTTTTTAAAATGCATGAAGGTAAAAAACTTTGAGCCTTTACAACCCCTTTACAGTGACACTAAATGATATCTTTATTCTCCAAAAATTGTCCTTAAAGCGGAGTTCCACTCAAAAGTGGAAGCTCCGCTTGTTTGCCTCCTTCCCCCTCCACTGCCATATTTGACACCTTTTGAGGGGAAGCGGATATCTGGTTTTGACAGGTACCCGCTCCCACTTCGGGTTCAATTCATGGGACTGTGATAGTGTTGCAGAAAATCTGGCACTAACGGAAAATGACGCTGAATATCCAGTAACACTAATCCAGTAATGAGTGCTGATACTATACACTGCCACTCTGCTAATGACACTGGCTGGGAATGGGTTAACATTTCTGGGACAATCAAACTGTTATCTGTGTGCTGAACAAGTGTAAAGTGTAGTGTGTGCTGCTTTTACTAAGCAATGTGACTGTTTTCAGAGAAATAAGAAATGGCACATTGTGGCTGTCCATAGAGAGCACTGTGGTGTTTACCATGCTGTCATTCACTCAGCCTATCAGCAGGTCCCAGCCATAAATCATGGGCCAGGACCTGTTGATCAGTGTGTGTTGTAGAAAGTGACAGCACAGTTGGGGCAGTGTGTTCCCCCACCCAGAAATGCTGGATCACTTATCATGATTCAGCACAGCAGGACCACACTGTAGCAGTAACGTTACAGAAGGCAATCTGGAAACCGTTATTGAAAGTGATTATAAATCCATATTTTTTTTTTTCAAAATATGTCATATCTGCCTGCTCTGTGTGCAACCCCAATCCTCTTCTGGGGTCTCCTGCTTGCTCACTTGGTCCATTCCCCTCCCATCCTGCCAAGTGCCCCATAGCAAGCTGAATGCTATGGGGGCTCTCATTCAGGCTCGCTGCTGAGCTGGCTCTGTGTGTCCATTGCCCTGCCCCCTGCTCTCTCCTCACTGGCTGTGGATGACAGCAGCAGGACCTGGGATTTAAGCAGACATTTTAGAGTCAGTTCAAAGGATGGCAGTGCATTAACCACTTATGGAGCAATTACCTGCAAATGATCGGTCCTGGACATAGGAAGTCTGCATCCAGTCATGATCATTCACAGGTAAACATTACTTGAGCATTTACATGTGTTTAGCTGCAGGATCTGACAGCTTTCCAGTGCTTTCAGTGGGGCTTGTGCTTGCAGCTAATCAGCGGAACCCTCTAGCATGAAATCACTTTCAATGAATGAACTCCATCTAACACTTTGTTACCTGTTCAGCTTTCACACCTGTACACCCTCCTATGGACCAGAGCAACTTTTACATTTCTGCTATGGACCTGTATGACTTTGTAATAAGTGTAATTACTTAACCGCCTCCCGCCCGCCATATAGGGAAATGACGGACAGGCGGTGGTTCTCTCATTCTGGGAGGACGTCATATGATGCATGGGGGCATGCAGCGCAGCAAAGCGATCGGTGGTGTGATGTGTCCCTGGGACACAGCAGATCACCAATCAGCGGAAAGACCAATGACTTTGGTTCTGCCATGTGATCAGCTGTGTCCAATCACAGCTGATTGCATGTAAATAAGGAAATGCCAGTTATTGGTATTCCTCTTCTCATGAGCTGTCAGCTCGTGAGGAGAGGAGAGCCTGTAATCAGCATTCCTCAGAGGGGACATCTACACTGATCATCAGGGCACTGATGATCAGTGTAGCCCCATCAGTGCCACCTGTCAGTGTCCATCAATGCCACCTGTCAGTGCCCATCAATGCCGCCTGTCAGTGCCTATCAGTGCACATCAATGCCACATATCAGTGCCCATCTGAGCTGCCTTTCACTGGCAACTATCGGTGCCAGTCAGTACCACTTATCAGTGCCATTCAGTGCCGCCTATGAGTGCTGCCAATCAGTACCACCTATCAGTGCCAGTTAGTGCTGCCTATCAGTGCCCATCAGTGGCGCCTAACAGTTCCAGTCAGTGCCACCTAACAGTGCCAGTCAGTGCCATCTATCAGTGCCCATCAGATATGTCGTCAATGCCCACCAGTGATGCCTGTCAATGCCCATCAGTGCCACCTACCAGTGCCACCTCATCAGTGCCACCTATCAGTGCCCATCAGTGCAGCCTATCAGTGCCCATTATTGCAGCCTCATTAGCGCACATCAGTGAAGGAGAAAAATTACCCATTTACAAAATTTTATAACAGAAACTAAGAAAAAAACTTTTTTTTCCCACAATTTTCAGTTGTTTTTGGTTTGTTTAGCAAAAACTAAAAAACCCAGAGGTGATTAAATACCACCAAAAGAAAGCTCTATCTGTCTCAAAAAAATTATAAACATTTCATATGAGTACACCATTGCATGACCGCGCAATTGTCATTCAAAGTGCGACAGCGCTGAAAGCTGAAATTTGGCCTGGGCAGGAAGGGGGCGAAAGTGCCCCGTTGACATGTGGTTAAAGTGATTGTAAATGTTTAATTATTTATAATCAAAAACAGATTCATACTTAACTGCTCTATGCAGAATTGAACAAAGCAACTCATTTCCTCCTCTTTTTAGGTCCCTTGCCAACACTCCTGGTTCCTCCCCTCCACTGACTGCCGCCATAGAAAGCTGCTTTCCATGGGGGCACGCATTCAAGGTTGAGGAAGTGAGAGCAGTGAAGAGCTGCAGACGTGCACAGTGCTGGATCAAATGAGGACTCAGGTAAGTATAAAAACTGAGTGAGGGGGGAATACTGATGCCTAAACCTTTTGTACCTTACTACAAGGAAGGCATTAAAGTAAAAAATGTTTATGTTTTATAACCATTTAATTTAAAATATATGTAAACCCACCCTCACCTTGTAAAACAACTCATTCAGTTTAAAATAAAAATGAAAGGCAAAACATTTCTTACCTGCATAAGATCTAGGGGAGGATAAACAGCAGCACACTGATCTTCCCAGTGGATTGTTGTGTGTGTGTGTGTGTGTGTGTGTGTGTGGGGGGGGGGCGTGTCAGCAGAAGTCTGATTATTGGAGGAGAGCAGGCACAGCCAGAACACTGATCACGCTGTGCCCTCATGCCTAGTATGGTCAGTTTTTAAAAGGAAATTAGAGGGACTGGCAGGAACACCAGGGATTTCACACAAAGCAATACAAACGATACAGGATACTTTTTTATACAAATACATAGTACAGCAGGCACATATCAGTAATATGAAATGTTGTGGTTACGTATTCTTTAACAAAGCAAAACATACAGTATATTGTGTTTTTAGGGCCACACAGGGCTCTCATTCTGTCACACTGTCTTGCAAAAATTATTTGTTTTTATTTAATTCTTAGACAGAAAAAGTAGCAAAACACCATTTTTGTTTTAGTTTAAAAACAAATAGAGCTACAGTAGATAAAAAGTTTAATTTTTATCCAGATTTTTGACATTTTGTTTTAAATCTAACACTAAAACATATGAAAATTAATAAATAAATAAAAGCTGAAAAGTGTAAATATTAAGTTAATAAAATAGCAACAAACAAAAATATCTGTGTGAAAATAATAGCTGAACACAAGGAAGAAAGAATTAATTAGGGCTGATTGGGGTAAACTAGGGGTTAATAAGAAGTAACTGATAACATCTGCAGATTGATTCTCATCCCTTTGATCTAGATCAGGGGTCTCCAAACTTTCTAAACAAAGGGCCAGCTTGTTATCTTTCAGACTTTAGGGGGGCCAGAGTGGCTAGTGGGAGTAAAAAATGTCCCAGTGTCAGTGGGAGTAAAAAAATTGACATAGTGCTTGTAGTCAATGGAGGGAGGAATAGTGTCCATTCATTAGTATTAGTTGGGAGAATAGTGCTCCATCATTGGTATTAGTGAGATGAATAATTCACCATCATTGGTGACAGTGGGAGGAATAGTGCCTCATGATTGGTATTAGTGAGATGAATAATGCACCATCATTGGTGACAGTGGGAGGAATAGTGCCTCACCATTGGTATTAGTGAGAGGAATAGTGCCCCATCATTGGTATTAGTGGGAGGAATAGTGCCTCATCATTGGTATTAGTGGGAGGAATAGTGCCTCATTATTGGTATTAGTGGGAGGAATAGTGCCTCATCATTGGTATTAGTGAGATAAATAATGCACCATCATTGGTGACAGTGGGAGGAATAGTGCCTCATGATTGGTATTAGTGAGATGAATAATGCACCATCATTGGTGACAGTGGGAGGAATAGTGCCTCACCATTGGTATTAGTGGGAGGAATAATGCGCCATCATTGGTATTAGTGGGAGGAATAGTGCCTCATCATTGGTATTAGTGAGATGAATAATGCGCCATCATTGGTATTAGTGGGAGGAATAGTGCCTCATGATTGGTATTAGTGAGATGAATAATGCACCATCATTGGTGACAGTGGGAGGAATAGTGCCTCACCATTGGTATTAGTGGGAGGAATAATGCGCCATCATTGGTATTAGTGGGAGGAATAGTGCCTCATCATTGGTATTAGTGAGATGAATAATGCGCCATCATTGGTATTAGTGGGAGGAATAGTACCTCATCATTGGTATTAGTGAGATGAATAATGCGCCATCATTGGTATTAGTGGGAGGAATAGTGCCTCATCATTGGTATTAGTGGGAGGAATAGCGCCCCATCATTGGTATTAGTGGGAGGAATAGTGCCCCATGATTAGTATTAGTGGGAGGAATAGTGCCCCATCATTGGTATTAGTGGGAGGAATAGTGCCCCATCATTGGTATTAGTGGGAGGAATAGTGCCCCATCATTGGTATTAGTGGGAGGAATTGTACCTCATCATTGGTATTAGTGGGAGGAATAATGCCTCATCATTGGTATTAGCGGGAGGAATAGTGCCCCATCATTGGTATTAGCGGGAGGAATAGTGCCTCATCATTGGTATTAGCGGGAGGAATAGTGCCTCATCATTGGTATTAGCGGGAGGAATAGTGCCTCATCATTGGTATTAGCGGGAGGAATAGTGCCCCATCATTGGTATTAGCGGGAGGAATAGTGCCTCATCATTGGTATTAGCAGGAGGAATAGTGCCCCATCATTGGTATTAATGGGAGAAATAGTGCCCCATCATTGGTATTAGTGAGATGAATAATGTATCATCATTGGTATTAGTGGGAGGAATAGTGCCTCATCATTGGTATTAGTGGAAGGAGTAGTGCCTCATCATTGGTATTAATGGGAGAAATAGTGCCCCATCATTGGTATTGGTTGAAGGAATAGTGCCCCATCATTGGTGTCAGTGGGATGAATAGTGCCCCATCATTAGTGACAGTGAGGTGAATAGTGCCCCATCATTGGTGATATTGGGATGAATAGTGCCCCATCATTGGTGACATTGGAATGAATAGTGTCACATCATTGGTATTGGTTGGAGGAACAGTGCCCCATCATTGGTATTGGTTGGAGGAATAGTGCCCCATCGGTATCAGTGGGATGAATAGTGCCCCATCATTAGTGACAGTGAGATGAATAGTACCCCATCATTGGTGACAGTGGGATGAATAGTGCCCCATCATTAGTGAAAGTGAGATGAATAGTGCCCCATCATTGGTGACAGTGGGATGAATAGTGCCCCATCATTGGTGACAGTGAGATGAATAGTGCCCCATCGGTGGTATTAGTTGGAGGAATAGTGCCTAATTGTTTCTATTAGTGGGAGGAATTGTGCTCCATCGCTGGATTTAATTGAAGGAAAATGCCCCATTGTTGGTGTCAGTGGGAGGAATAGTATCCTGAGGGCCATATAGAGGCAAGCAAGGGCCACATGCAACACACGGGCCACAGTTTGGAGACCACTGATCTAGATGAATGAAACAGAGTAGATACAAAAGTAACAATGTTACTTTGTACCTGTTTATTTCATGTGTTAAAGGTGTTGGTATCGTGTCTCCATATTGATGAGGAAGAGGGCTTCTTTCCCACTCCGGCCCAGTGGTTGTGGGGCTGTGCGGGCAGGGGGTTTATCAGACTGTGGAAGTTTTATTTAATAATAAGGGTGCACCTAGATGTAGATATGCACTTCAATGAACAAGGGTACATTACTTACTCATTTACAAAAAAAAAATGTAAAGTGTAAATAAACACACATACACAGTGTTGACCACAATTGCTGCTCCCCACAAAACTGATTTTTTATTTGCTTTGGCACATATTCCCTTGGGTAGTGCTCAGTGCCCTTCTTCCCCCCAAATGCCATTTGTTTGACAATCCCTTGCCTATTAGCCTAGACAATTACCATTACTGCTTTTTTTTTTACATTTGGCTCTCATTAAATAGGGTTCAAATTCTGCACCTGAACCTGCCGAACCTACCAAATCCAGGTAGGACCTGTCACTAACCAGTAGATGCACAGGGAGCCCATACAGGAATGCTAGTAGAAATTATGGGGCCCCATACAGCCTACCTGAGACCCCCCTCCTCCTGAAAATATTAAATCATATTTTTGCTAAAATGCCACAACCATTGCAGAAATTATACCCCCTTTGAACAAGACCCAGCCAAGTTAATAGAGATGCTTTGAAGAGGCAATATGTCAAACGCTCTGCTCTTCAGAAAGCAAAGAACATTTGAATTGGACCTTAATTTTTTTTTTAGAATTTTATCATTTATTTATTGATTTATTACATTTTTTAACTGCCCTTTTGGGAGGCCTTTGGTGAAATATCAGGGGTCTAAATAGACCCCTGATGTCTCAAATTTGAGACAAAGAAAGGGACACCATTAACACATGAAATAGACAGGTACAAAGTAATTGTTACTTTTATATCTACTCTCTTTCATTCATCTAAATCAAAGGAATGAGCATCAATCTGCAGATGTTATAAGTTAAGGCTAATTGACAAGTAAAACATTTGAATTAAATGCGTTGCTCTTTTACCCCTTATTAACCCTTAGTTTACCCCGATTAGCCCTAATTAACTCCTTCTTCCCCTTGTTTAGCTTTTATTTTCCCGCAGATATTTAGTTTATTTCTATTTTATTACCATTAATATTTAAACTGTTTAGCTTTTATTTGCTCCAATCTTACATCCATGTGGGTGTGGATGCACAGCCCCAAACGCAAACAGTGTGAGTTCAGGGACATACACCAATGAATGTCAAATTGAGAGTAGCGGCTGTGTTTATTTAGCTGATGGTTCCCAATTGGCACAAATGGAACTGCTTCCATGGAACACCTGTGCATCCCTGCGCGACTAAATACGGCCTCAATATGAGCAGATAATATTGCCCGAAACACTTCAGAATTCATCCTGCTGCTTTTGTCAGCAGTCATATCATCAATAAATACAAGAGAACCAGTTCCATTGGCAGCCATACATGCCCACGCCATGACACTACCACCACCATGCTTCACTGATGAGGTGGTATGCTTAGGATCATGAGCAGTTCCTTTCCTTCTCCATATTCTTCTCTTCCCATCACTCTGGTACAAGTTGATCTTGGTCTCATCTGTCCATAGGATGTTGTTCCAGAACTGTGAAGGCTTTTTTACATGTCGTTTGGCAAACTCTAATCTGGCCTTCCTGTTTTTGAGGCTCACCAATGGTTTACATCTTGTGGTGAACTCTCTGTATTCACTCTGGTGAAGTCTTCTCTTGATTGTTGACTTTAACACGCATACACCTACCTCCTGGAGAGTGTTCTTGATCTGGCCAACTGTTGTGAAGGGTGTTTTCTTCACCAGGGAAGGAATTCTTCGGTCATCCACCACAGTTGTTTTCCGTGGTCTTCCGGGTCGTTTGGTGTTGCTGAGCTCACCGGTGCATTCCTTCTTTTTAAGAATGTTCCAAACAGTTGTTTTGGCCGCGCCTAATGTTTTTGCTATCTCTCTGATGGGTTTGTTTTGTTTTTTCAGCCTAATGATGGCTTGCTTCACTGATAGTGACAGCTCTTTGGATCTCATCTTGAGAGTTGACAGCAACAGATTCCAAATGCAAAATGCACACTTGAAATGAACTCTGGACCTTTTATCTGCTCATTGTAATTGGGATAATGAGGGAATAACACACACCTGGCCATGGAACAGCTGAGAAGCCAATTGTCCCATTACTTTTGGTCCCTTACCAAGTGGGAGGCACATATGCAAACTGTTGTAATTCCTACACCGTTCACCTGATTTGGATGTAAATACCCTCAAATTAAAGCTGACAGTCTGCAGTTAAAGCACATCTTGTTCGTTTCATTTCAAATCCATTGTGGTGGTGTATAGAGCCAAAAATGTTAGAATTGTGTCGATGTCCCAATATTTATGGACCTGACTGTATATCTTAAAGTGAAAATAAACCTATGGATTTAACTGTTTCCCAGATTCGAGAAAAGCTAAGAGAGCTGTGTCCAAGAAATTACTTGCAAAATCTTAATGCATCAGTATAGGGCCTCATTAAATGCTTCCCGACTGCCCTATAGCAGAACTACTGCTATAGGGCAGCAGAGCTGTGCAAAATCACACATATATTACTTAGAGGCTTACTATGGGACAGCTGTTGTTGCCTGTCCCTCCTCAACACTGAAGCTGGCATTGGGACCTGATCATGTGACCTGACCAAAGTGGCTTCAGAATAGGCAAGTATAGGCATTCTTTTCTTTCACAGGGTGGATCGAATAGTCTTACAATGCGGGTGAGAGTAGGTTTAGCCTTAGTTAAAATTTGACAGCCATTACACAATAAATAAATAATTTATTAATAAGAAAAAATATTTTAAAAAAAATAAGAAAAAACAAATATAAGAAAAAAAAGATGGCTGTTTCCTTGGCTGTAGGACAGAAGGCTTTAGTTCCATTTTAAAATATAAGATGAAAAAAAGAAGAAAAAAAAGATGGCAGTTTCCTTGGCTGTAAAGGACAGAAGGTTTTAGTTCCATTTTAAAATATAAGAAGAAAAAAAGAAGAAAAAAAAGAAGATGGCAGTTTCCTTGGCTGTAAAGGACAGAAGGTTTCATTTAAATTTTAACATATAAAAATAAAAAAAGAAGAAAAAAAAATATAAGAAAAAAAAGAAGATGGCAGTTTCCTTGGCTGTAAAGGACAGAAGGTTGTAGTTCCATTTTAAATATAAGAAGAAAAAAAGATGGAACAAAAATATATAAGAAAACAAGAGAAGATGGCAGTTTCCTTGGCTGTAAAGGACATAAGGTTTTAGTTACATTTTAAAATAGAGGAATGAAAAAAAAAAAAAAATATATATATATATATATATATATATATATATATATATATATATATATGAAAAAAGAAGATGGCACTTTCCTTGGCTGTAAAGGACAGAAAGTTTTAGTTCCACTTTAACATCTGAACGGGATTTGTAATGTGTTTACAGCAGATCTCCAGCCAAAAATAACAAGATAATAAAAGACCATGAAAAGCTAAAATAACAAAACTGGATTTTAAACATCCCAAAGATAAAGTACTGCTCTTGTTTGTTTTGAAAAGATACTTTCATCAGACAGAGTCACTACTTTTTGTGTATCTGTATTCAAGATGCGAAGAATGAGTCCTCTGCTGCTTAGTAATAACTGCAGTGTTTTGAGACCTGGGGTATATCTGGTGTAATTGCGTGTCAGTAATTCATACTCACTCTCTTAGTATTTATTGACTAAGGAGTCTTTTTGAGCTGCATTTTTACTGCCCCCTAACTGCTCCCCTTTAACCACTTCCCATCTGACCCATGTATATAAACAGACAGGAGCAGTGCAGGAGCGGGTTGCTGTTCATAAACGGTGCCTGCCATGTTAGCTTGTGCGTACTCCCTGGGAGTGCGCTGCACTGCGATCCAGTGCCCACTGTGTTCTCCAGACACAGTGGAACACCAATCACTGTATGGGACCTCTGTGTGAGTTCCCAATCAAGTGATCACTGATTGGCCAATCAGTGATCACATGAATAGTAGTAAGCAAGATGTCACTTGCTGACATCATTGCTTACTACGTGTGATATCTGTGAATGATCAAAGAGATCACATGGTACAAGGCCATTTACAACAGTCTTGTACAATGTGACAAGCTGTGACAAATCACAGCTCTCACAGTATTGCTCAATGGCTGCAGAAATGCAGCCAGAGAAAAAGAGAAATGATTGCTTTTACATCCTTTATGGGTGTAAAAGCAATCAGTGAAAAAAAAAAAATCTTCACCCCCCCACAAGTAGTACAGTGTCACTATGATGACCCTGTACTGCTAGAGTGACAGTATGTTTAAAAAAAACCATAAATAATAATATAGAAACAAAATAAAAAATGTAAAAAAAAAGTAAAAAAGAAATATATTTTTTTGTTATAAACTAATTTGGGTTATTTTTTTTTTACTAAAAAGATAACTGAATAATTTTGGCCAAGATTTATGAAGAAAGATTATTTATTTGCAAAATATTTTAAGAAAAACACTTTTTTTTTTTAAATTTTGGACATTTTCATTCATATAGCAAAACAAATAAAAATCCCAGTGGTGAATAAATACCACCAAAATAAAGTTGTATCTGTCTCCAAAAAATGCTAAACAATTCATATGGGTACAGTGTTGCATGACTGCGCAATTGTAATTCAAAGTGTGATAGCACTGAAAGCTGAAAATTGGCCTGGACAGGAAGGGGGTGAAAGTGTCCGGACTTGAAGTTGGTAAGCTGCAAAGGCAGAGTGTGTGTGTGTGGGGGGGGGGGGGGTACATATGCCATGGCTGCAATGCTTTCCAATGCAATGCAAGAAAAATTATCCCTGCTGTCACATTCGGTGGGTAATACCACTCACAGAACGTAACCCAGTTAACTTAATGGGGGCACCCCCCAACCATGTGAAAAGCATGCCATTGTGGTGTGCTGGTTCAGGGTTTAGGGGTTTAAACAGATGGTAAAGAGGTGATATAACTCCAATTCAATGCCCATCAAATGCTCTTCTAAGAACACTCCAAGCAGGGATCGTACTTTAGAGGGCATCATTGAGGCTTTAGTGATAAAAAAATTCTACACAACCATGGCTTTATTTTGGTCTGAAAAGGTTTTTACAATCTGAACCAAATATGGACATGTGTTCCCAATTCCAATATCTGCAAACCTCCCAGCAACACTAAACAGTGTTCACATTTAAATTAAACAAACAGTGGGCCAACAATACAATGTATGATTTAAGGCAATTTGCTCATAACTGGAAATGGGAGATGGGTCTGTCTTAAACAATACAGAAAGCGTAGAAATTCCTCTTTTGCATATAATTACATTGAAGAGCTGCATTAGTGAGATCTGAAAAGCAATGAAGTGTCAACAGTGAATTTCTGACTATTTAACACAGCAATGTGGGGAACAGTGGTATGTAACAAATTATCAATAGGCTTTTGACAGCTTATCGTGGGCAGACTAATAAATGCTGGCTGCTTTCTATGACCTAGCTAAATGGAGGGGAATAGGTAATAACTATTGAACTTTTAATACTATTACTTATTTGCTGCGTTTTAATGTTGGGGTGGACATGCCTTGCTGTGCTGTACTAGAAAGCTTTTATTAAGCCAATCAAATCAAATGAAACAAATCTACCCCTACAGGCTAGTGGCAAGGCCAGTTACCTGCAACGTAAAACCTTTTTGGTTCAGCAAATCTTTTTACAACAAAAAATTGGAACACATTAACCACTTGTCCTCCAGAAGATTTATCCCTCTTCCTGGTCAGGTCATTTTTTGTGATACGGCACTGCGTTCCTTTAACTGGCAGTCTTGCAGTGCTGCACCCAAATGAAATTTACATCCTTTTTTTCCCACAAATGGAGCTTTTTTTGGTGGTATTTGATCGCCTGTGCGTTTTTTATTTTTTTGCTATAAACAAAAAAAGAACGACAATTTTGAGAAAAAAAAACAATAATTTTGACTCTTTGCTATTAAACATGTCCAGTAAAAAAAAATTAAAAATCAAATTTTGTCATAAATTTAAGCCAAAATGTATTCTGCTACATGTCTTTGCTAAAAAAAAATCCCAATACGTGTAAATTAATTGGTTTACGTAAAAGTTATAGCGTCTACAAATGGCGGTATATATACTTTTTTTTTTTTTTTTTTAATACTAGTAATGGCGGCCATCAGCGACTTATAGTGGGACTGCGGGACTGTGGTGGGCATTCTGACATTGGGGGGGAACTGACTGTCACTGACATCCCAATGACACTAATAGGCTAAAAAATACACTAAAATACACTAAAAAAAGTCATATCGTTTACAAATGGCGGTATATATACTGGATTTTTTTTTAACTAGTAATGGTGGTGATCAGCGACTTATAAAGGGACTGCGACAGGCATTCTGACACTGGGGGGAGCTGACTGGGTGTCACTGTCATCCCCAGTGACAACAATACAGTGATCAATGCTAATAAAAAGCACTGACACTGTACTAATGGCACTGGGCAGGAAGGGGTTAACATGTGGGGTGATCAAAGTGTTAACTGTGTGCTGTTTTACTATGAGGCTGTGTGCTGTGTTTTACTGTAAGCACACTGCTTTGTATGGCTCTGCTCTGCAGAGCCACACAAAGCAGTGCGCAGGAGCTGACGGGAGAGATCTGTGTTGTTTAATACACAGGTCTCCCCCACCTGTTGAAGATACTCGGCGATCACTAGTTGCTGGCGAGAAATCATTGGCCGACACCTGGTGATTGACAGGTGAGGCCGCGAATGGTGGCGCAGGTAGGGCGAGCGCACAGCTCGCATGTGCCCCCTACCCAGAACTGAAAAATCACGTATATATACGTGATTTTGCACACCCGTGCCGCTGGTGTGAAAGCGGTTAATAATAACAATGTTAATAAATAAAAGAATAAGCCCAATTCACACCATGTACTGTGTTGCATTTATGTGTGTTTTCATGCGTTTTACACGGTTCACACGCAGGTCAGCCCATTGGGCTGCCCTACACATGACAAATGCAGCAAAGAAGATGAAGTTTTTTAGCTTGCATTTTTTTTTAGCTGCATTGTTTTTTCAGCATGCAAAACACATCTCCCTCACCACATTGGAGTACAATGGGCAGTCCGTACAAGCACAGCTACTTAGCTGTCCGTCGTTGGCCTTTCCCAGGTACAGGTGTAAGCAGGTCCTGGCCCATGATTCATGATTCCTGCTGAACATCTGTTTACAATCACAGCTCAGAACCCTGTGTTGACAATCAACATAGAGCTCTGTACAGTGGATCAATCTCTTTGTTTCTGTTCCCTGCAAAGCAGGGAGAAAGAACAAAGATATTTTTAGTAGAAAGCAGCATATAATACACACATTAACACTTGTTGGGCACACACTTAACCCCTTGATTATTAAGATGTTAGATGAGATGAGATGTTAACTCCTTCCCAGCCAGTGTCATTGGCACAGTGAGTGACAGTGTAAAGTATTTTGCTCTTGGAGATGTTCACTTTAAGGGTAGTTCCCCTTTAAAGAAAAAGAAACTGTACTAACAGATTATGGAGGGCTACAACTGCTAACTATTCTTTCTGAAAATACATGTTGCTCTTTTGTCATGCTAATCTTCTGGCTTCAGTAGTTTCTGATGCAAACTGCATGTTTGTCCATGGCTCAAAAAGTCCCAAAAGTAGAAACAGACAGCATTTCTAGAAGAAGATCAGCAATAAACACTCTGTTTCTACAGATTTGGAAAATGCAGCAGGCTTTCTCCTGCTGAGGTGCATCAGCTCAGCATACACTTTAATATGGATTCCTATCCATCTGTCACATGAAATTTTTGGAAGCTGATACTGTGTTTTTGGAAATTGACTGGTTCCCCCATGCTAGTATGACAGGGGGAGAATGATCTCTATTCATTTCAATACTGAGCAGCTCAGCAGGGTGGGAGACATGCAGTGTTTTTAGTTAGGCACATCTCTGTAAATGAAATCCAATAAAAAGCTCAAAAATAAATCTTTGTTACAAAAACATTGTTACTTTTCAGTGCCAGTACTGTGGAATTGGTACATCTCATTACAGATTTGTGATGATGATACTGTTGATGCCAGTAAAGTAGGTACAAAGGGTATGGAGTAATTTAACAATTTTAACAGTATTAGACCCCAAACATAAATTGTAATATATCACAGCTTACTAATGATTAGATGTGATGGCTACATTAGTTTTCTTTTCTAGGCTTTTTTCCCCTCTGTTTTCACCTGGTGAACTAGCCAGTAACAGACATCCTGTATTAGAGTGCTCTCACTCTGGATGAAGGAGCACAAGGCACCTTTGCATGGCAGCATTGTTAATCTGGGGGGAGGGGAGTGTTAGAGGTACTAACAGCTTTAAATACACTAACAAATGGAAGGCAAACTCCAGTTCATACTTTATAAGCAGGTACAGCAATCAGTTATTTTCCTTTTGAAATAAAGGATTTACAAATGGTGGTGTATATATACTGGAATCTTTTTATGTAATGGCAGTGATTGGCAGCTTATAGCGGGACTGTGATATTGCTAACTGACACTAACTGACCCTCTGTGGTAACCAGTGACACTAATACAGTGATCAGTGCTAAAAATATACACTGTCACTGTATTAATAAGACTGGCTGGGAAGGGGTTAAACATCTAGGGCGATAAAATGGTTTTTCTGTGTACTGTTTTTGTAAGGGTGTGATGCATGGATAAATGCTGATGTCCAATGTTAAACTATAATGTGCCTGTAATATGCTCTTTGGTCAGTAGATGGCAGCAAAGTACGAGAATCAAGTTTGCAGAGACATTTGCTAAGACAGAACCAATACTTATTTACCTTATAAAGTTTAATGAATGCTAATTTAGGGGTTGAGTAGGACACTCAGAAGGGTCATAGTGAACTGTAAATACAGGTTTGAGGCTGCAATTAGGAAATTACTTACTGCATCACAAACCCTCTGGGAAGGGGAGGAGTTCCTGTGCTGAGGAGGAAGTGAAGTCTGGGTCTGGCTGATGGATGCTGAGGACATCTGGAGAATCTGTGTGGGGCCTGGAAGAGGATTTACGGCTCACAGTGGAATCTGGCGACGGCACCTAGGGAAGATTCACAACGAGACCAGGAAACAAGTGACTGTATGGTCCGGTTCTGGAGTGGATCAGGGAAAAGCACCAAGAGCCTGCCAGGGAACTGTAAGTGCGGCTTTGCCGCAGCACATCGCACCACACATGGTCAGTGACATTTTGGATATACCAGAAAGTTACAAGAGACACACTCCACTTTCCTTTGGATTACAAATAGTATTGCGCAATACTTAGGGTGCACCCCAACGTTATATCTTGCTCAGGAACATTCAGGCGCAGCCAGGCTGCTTTCTGGACATTGGGGAAAAGTCCCCAAGTACGGGGTTAGTGTTAGACAGTATTATTCTTACTGTATGGTTATGCACTGTTATCATTATGTTTACGTATGCTCAACTACATGATCACTATAACTGTTCAGTAAACGTAATTGTTTTAAAAGAACCGCTGTCTGTGTCTGTATGGCATTGAGTACCCTCTGAATCTGTGGGCCCAGCCCTCAGTCTTCCTTCATTTTTACTAGGCAATGTGCTAGATTTTTTTTCTCTGAATAAAATCTAGTAGATCACCGTTGACATAACACTGCTCTGCCTTGTTTACATAGGCAGAGCTGTGCTCTGTCAGTGTCCTCAGCGATCAACATTTGCCGGCGCTCATCTATTGGCCGGCACCTGCTGATTGGCTTCTGCTTTGTCCAATCACAGCAGAAGTAGCGCTCCAGCAGCAGGAGCACACCCCCCCCCAGTGGCAATATCATGTTTATATACATGATTTTAAACAGAAAGTCTATCCTGTAGCAGTAAATCTGCTATAGGGCGGATGGCAAGTAGTTAATTATCAGTTGATTCTGCTAGTTGATATGTTATTTTTCCACTTCCTGCAACAAGTCAAGTTTTCTATAAAATTTGGTGTTTACGAGGGGTTGGGACAAGCCACATAACACTAATAGGGATACTTACAATTGCCATCTTTTGTACATATGGCTGAAACCATATTTTCCAAATATAAACTGTTGTAACTGCTTAAAAGTGTTAGTTGGTGTTAGGTATTAATTTATGTGTCTCTTATTGCAAGTCTGTTTAAAATTGCATGTCCATTTAAGACTACTCTGTCCACAGGGTGGAAGTGTTGCTGAATATTTTAAGTGTAGAATGAACAGTGTTGTTACTAAATTACAAGAAGTGGAAAAAATAACAAATCTACTGGCAGGATCATTAGGTAATAAAACTATGTTGGGAGGGGGGAAAAACAGCTCAGGAAAAAAAATATTTCTGCATTAACACCAGTGACAGGCTGCGTCATATCTTTTATTTTTATTTTGCTCACAGTTGCACTGTAATATCTAACCTAACTACTCAAACAAGCTTGTTACCCTAAACCCTCCCAATACCAGGGGCGGACTGACCATTTGGAAACTCGGGCACTGCCCGAGGGCCCGGGATCAGTAGGGGGCCCCATGAGATGCCCCTGGTACCTTTTTCATACGCTTTTTTGAGTTTGGGAAAGGACACACGGGCCCCATGATCCCCTATTGCCCGGGGGCCCCATGAGTTTTCAGTCTGCCCCTGCCCAATACTACACACTCAACATTTATAGGTCAGGTCATTAGTTAGCCCCTGACTTGAGTCCTTAACACTTAAAGTGTTACTAAACCCCGGACCCTACATTTACTATATCTTTTCTTCCACAGTACACAGCACATGGAAATGCAATTATCTTAGTAAATATAAACAGCTAAATACCTTTTCTCATCAGCAGTACATAGCAGTCTTGTGACTTCTATTAGTGTCCAGACGAACACTGGTTAATCTTGTAGGAGGAGCTTTCATTCTCTTTTGACTGTCCTATGAGGCTGCATGACACCTGACCCTCTGTCCAGACAAGGCTGATTGGCCCTGTGCTGATCACATGCAATCTTCCAAAAGAAAAAAAAACCTCTCTAGCAATACACACCAAACGGAGCATGTGCAAACTTGCCACTTTGCTCTGTCCAGTGGCAAAAGAATTGGGGACAGTAAAAGAAGAGGCAGATCAGAGAAGACAGGATCAAACAGCCTTTTTACACAATGCGGAGGATTAACCCCTAAGGTTCCACAGTGAGTATAACAAGTATGCTTTACTGCATATAGAGACTAACTTTACTGTTGTGGGTTTAGTCACACTGTAAAGTTATGCTGTGCCCAGATCATGCACACTAAAAAAAAATACTATCACAATTTTTAGCTCATGGGACAGCAATGCGGATGCCAGCAGACTGAGAATGGACACCACTGCAGCAGGTTACCCCACAGTTATTTCTTTACAAACACAAATAATAGTTGCCACCACATATTGTAATGGAAACATACACCCACCAATCACAACATGTAGGCAGGTTGCCTGTATTAGATAGTTAAATAGCCAGCTGACCCAGGCTGGAGAAGGGCTAAATGGTTCTGTTCTTTTTCCAGGCTTTTTTGACCTAGCCTTCCCACACTGTGGCATATATACTTGGGGGAAGACCAGGGACAGGGCCGTCAGGAGCTGTCTTTTGAGGATACTGTGCCACCATGAGCTGCAGAGGAGGACTGCTATGCCCTGCAGTCTGCCTGAAGTACCAGATCCCGGAGCCCGCCATTTATGGACTGTGCCTGTAATGGACTTTCACCTATTGAGGTATGCCTGGGCAGCCAAAGAGTAGCTAGTCAGAAGGACTGTGTCCCACCCAGTAAAGTTCTTTGAACTGTTCTAAAGCCTGGCCTGAAGTTACTTAAAAAGGGATGCATTTGGTTCATGGTGTATAAAAAGGAATTTGGGTCAGTAAAGCACATTTGGGGTATAAATCAAGGCCACTATGGAAGTTTAACTTGGCAAGACAAGTAGGAGGAGGAATGCAGTTGCTATGGTCAACTAGAACTAGTGCAAAATGTAAAACAGCCAGTTGTTAGTGTGATACCTGGTGTGGGCGAGGGATTATCATATATCAACGGGGTCATGCACTGATTCCCCCCCTCAGTGGTCGATTCCCCGAGTCCAGGACTGAACCTGTGTTATGGAGACCCTCAGCCTAGCCGCATGGTAAGGGAGGGAGTAAAGTGTTAAAGAGGAAAATGTATTCGGTGGGACCCCATTCTGTAACTTGGAGTAAGGTGGCAGAGGTACTCTGACTGGTGGACAGGGCATAGGTGACCCTCCTAAACGCGACACTCAACGGTAAGATGTGCAAGACATGGGATGATACACTCACAGAGGAGTATCCAAAGGTACCCCATGTGCGCAGGTGAATGACCCCACCCATAACCTGCAACTCTAACTCCTTACAACATGACATAGTCAGAGTGGTTTGACCAGCCCACAAAAACAGGCAAAAAAATATTTACAAAAAAAGATATTACAAAACAAGCAACAGTTAAATAAATGGGCTTAAAAGTGAAAAAAAAAGATGGTTCAACTATTTTTTGGTCTGTGTATAGAAAGGCCAATCTGATATCAGACCCACAGGCTCTCATAAGTGGTATTTGCATTGCTTCGTAGTTTTGATGGTAAGCAAGAGCTGCAAAATCACTTGTCTTTTATGGTCACCGAAAAGGGCATTTACAAAATTTACATAACCAATGAAAGGGTCTGAGCAATGTGCAGAAGATCTGTTGAAGCATTTTATGATGCTCAACAGATGTACTCTATATGCTAACTTTTATAACTATATCTATATTTTCAGATTTTACAATCCGATAACCAACATATTATTGAACCTAATGAAATTAGGATTTGATAGAGACCAAACAGAACATAAATTAACTTATGAGATATAAATTGATCCAGTCACTTGCTTGACATTGCATCATAGACATGATTGCTGTCTATAGTATAGGGGATGGGTGTTGCCAGCTTTTCTGCCCATGGCATTGGGGACAATGTTGGCCTTCTCTGTCTGCATATGCATGGATGACCTGTTGGCACGCTACCATGCCATCCTGGCTGGGTGCAGTTTGCATGCGCTGGGGGCCCACGCATGCGTGGACGCCATGGCCGAGCTGGGGTGATATCACACGCCTAATTTGGTAGAAGCGCCCCTGGTCGGGACGCATTTTAGGTGGCTTGGTTGGTGGTTTCAGCCATGGTATTCCCATCATGGCGGTGTGAGGCACTAAGCGGCTACTTTCCTGGCCGTTGACAGCTCCTTTTTTCTCATTACAAGGTATACAATATGGTGCCTTTGTTGCCTTATATACACATTCCTAAAGCTTTTCAATTGATGATATATGTTAGAGCCAAATTTCTGGGCCATCTAATCTGGAGACCTTATTCATGTTTTACAGCTAAACTTGGTTTTTATGGAGGACCATTAGTGTTGCTCTGGTCCAAGGATGTGGATGACATTATAAACTCTAGAACTATCAATGCCAGCTGGATATACCTTATCGTTTAAATACATACGGTGGACCTGCTGTTTAACCTTTTAAGGTGATTTACATTTTGGCCATATTTTGACATATTACCCTCTGCTTGTGTTGTGATACATGGTATAATGTAGTTGCAGGATGTCCTTTGGTGGCACATTTTACCACTTTTTTATATTTTGGCCCTTTTTAGGTTTGCTGGCCTCCACACTTTTTATGACTATTTATGGCAAGGAGTTTGTGACATGACTCTATTAGCAGTATTGAAATACTTAGGCTAATGGAGCTAATGGGGGTTTTTGACAGCTCTTTTCTTTTAGCATGGGACTGTTTCCTTTCAATTGTACTTAAATCTGGTTTGTGGCTAGCTGTCACCTTTTCTGTTTCAATGTGTTTAAAGCTTGGCTATGTTCTAGTGGGGGGAGGGGGAGTTGTATGAAGTGTTTCACCATCCATCTCTGGCATAAAATTTAAATCTAATTGTTTTCTCACTGGAGAAGTTAGTGTAACATTGTCTTCAGTACGGCTTCCCTATTCCTTCCACAAAGTTTGGGGTTTGTCAGACCTCATTATTGTCACATTTAAAGATTCAGATTAGCATTCACCTTTGTATAAAAAAAAAATACATTTTACACATGGGGGATACCTGGTAGCAGATTCTCTGGGGTTCAGGGTATTGAAAGTTTTGAACCCTCGGTTTGCCCCTTGCGCTGCATCTGGTCTAAATGTTTTTACTCCATGTATGTATGGTGTTCTGCTAAAAGGGTCTCTGATTACTACATGTTGAATAAAATGAGCATAATACCATTGTTTGTTTTGCTATTTATTTTCCTTTTTTAGATAATATTGCACGGTATATGACCTCTCTGCATGCCCTCCTAAGGAAGCAGGTAATTGACCCTGCGTAACATGTTGAGGGATCTTCAGTGAAACAGCAAGCCAATGTATTACTATCATAAGGAGACCTATCCCCTTTTTTTGTGAACTGAATACTGAATAATATTGTCTTGTTCCATGTTGGGTGGACTGAATACTAAACAATATTGATATGGGTTTGTGGTA
Organism: Staurois parvus; assembly: GCF_062004578.1. Lineage (NCBI taxonomy): Eukaryota > Metazoa > Chordata > Amphibia > Anura > Ranidae > Staurois > Staurois parvus. The sequence goes on along the minus strand of NW_028318492.1, from coordinate 6,829,442 downwards.
AACCCAGAAGAGAGGAGTAGTCTGTGCCAATAAGAGATTTTAAGTCTTGATAACAATGTGATATGTGCTTTTAAGAATGTATTGATAAAGTTTTGGAGGGGTGTGCATTCCTTTGTATTTTAGAATGGTACATGTGATCTTTCTGGGGCATCATAAAAAATTTTTATAAACTTTTTTTATACTATGAATTATTATAATTATGTGCTTCATCAAACCCAATGGCTTCCTAGATTCTTTTTTGGTGCATTCACCTCTGTATTTATAAGCAGTGTGGAAAAATTATTTCAAAGTTGGCACCACAGGCACTTTATTTTTCTATAAAGCAATCTTGACAGGCTGTCAACTCACTTATGTAAACAAACTGCAGGTGGTTCTAGGCTCTTAAACCTTGTACATGCGGTGAGAATATCGGATGAATGATCACCTGTCTTTTTTTGTTTTTGCATGATAGTCTCATAACAAAATTGGGGAGGTTATTAAAGTTCTGAAAATTCTCATAAGACAGAATACAACTTCAGAAGGGATGTAATGTATTGTATTGTATTGTAATGTATTCTTTAGTTTCTGAGCATCTGTGGTCTCGGCCTTCCAATTTGTTTTGGATGAATATCAATTAAACAAAAATCAGGCTGATACATACAGTTAGGTATATATATTGGACACAGGCCAAATTTTAGTTTTTTTCAGGTATTTACCAAAACATATTCAAGCTATAGTTATATAATGGATTTGGACTGACAGTGCATACTCTCAGGTTTAATTGGAGGGTATGTACATCCAAGGGTTTAAGAATTACAGCTCTTAAGAATAACCATCCCCCTTTTTCAAATGTAATTGGACAAATGAATAAAATCATAAATAAAATATTCATTTTTAATATTTTGTTGATAATCCTTTACTGGCAATGACTGTCTGACATCTGGAACCCTTGGACATTACCAAAGACTGGGTTTCCTCCTTTCTGATGCTTTGCCAGGCTCTAACCGCAGCTGTCTTCAGTTGTTCTTTGTTTGTGGGTCTTTCTGCCTTTAGTGTTGCCTTCAGCTAGTGAAATGCATACTCAGTTGGGTTGAGATCAGGTGATTGACTCGGTCCTGCAGAGTATTTCACTTCTTTTCCTTCCTGGGTTGCTTTTGCAGTGTGTTTTGGATCGTTGTCCATCTGTACAGTGAAGCGCCATCCAATCAGCTTTGCTGAATTTGGCTGAATCTGGGCTGACAGTATATCTCTAAACACCGCAGAATTCATCCAACTGCTTCTGTCTTCTGTCACATCATCAATAAACACCAATGACCCAGTTCCACTGGAAGCCATGCATGCCCATACCCATCATCAATAAACACCACTGCCTCCATCATGTTTTACAGATGCTTTTGTGTGTTTTGGATCATGAGCTGTTTATGAGTTGTTCCAAGCCTTCTCTAATCTTAGTTTCATCTGTCCAAAGAATGCTTTTACAGAACTGGTCTGGCTTTTTTAGATGTTTTTTGGCAAAGTCTAATCTGGCTTTTCTATTCTTCAGGCTTATGAATTGTCTGCACCTTGTGGTGAATCCTCTGTATTCGCTCTTGTGAAGTCTTCTCTTGATTGTAGATGTTGATAATGATATGCTCACCTCCTGGAGAGTGTCCTTCACTTGTCTGGATGTTGTCAATGGGTTTTTCTTTACCATAGAGAGGATTCTGCGATCATCCACCACAGTTGCCTTCCGCGGATTACCATTCCTTTTTTATGCTGCTGAGCTCACCAATGCATTCTTTTTTCCTCAGAATGTACCAAACTGTTGATTTGGCCACTCCTAATGTTGCTGCTGTCTCTCTGAGGGATTTGTTTCATTTGTGAAGCTTTACAATGGCCTTTTTCACCTGCATGGACAGCTCCTTTGAACGCATGATGTAGGTTCACAGCAATAGATTCCAAATGCAAATACCACACTTAGAATCAACTCCAGACCTTTTACCTGCTTAATTCATGAAGAAATAACAACGGAATAGCCCACACCTGGCCATGAAACAGCTTTTAATTAATTTGTCCAATTACTTTTGGTCCCTTGAAAAAGGGGAGATGGCTACTCTTAAGAGCTGTAATTCCTAAAGCCGTTCTCCAATTTGGATGTACATATCCTTAAATTAAACCTGAGAGTAGGCACTTTTAGCCCATATCCATTATATAACTATAGCTTAAATATGTTTTGGTAAATACCTGAAAAAAACCTAAAATTGTGCCTGTGTCCCCATATATATGGCTCTAACTATGTATTTATGTCACTATTTTAACATGTATTCATAATAAAACTGTTTTTAAGAGACATTGTAATTGAATATGTTCTATCAAGTGCACATAAAGCCCCGCAATCTGTTTCCCAATTTGGTACAAGGAGTTCTCCAAATCTCATTTTACATTTTTAAATAGGACCTTTTCTGGTTCACAAAACAAATTCTAAGAAAAGCAAATCTGGAATGAAAAGAGAACAAGTTAAAGTCACAAGATTTAATCTAATATATTTCAAAGTACAGTATGTCATTGTGCCTTTTGTGGATTGTATTAGATAATATTCACAATATGTGAACCAAAGCACATTTCACTTTTCATTATCAAATAGAAAAAAACCCACATCCTTTGATTTAAAATGATACACTTTTAAGGCTTCTATTTAAACCTCTTACTGGTTCCCAAATCAAATAGAGGGGCCCGGCTGATTCTGGATCTAAAAGCCTTCAACTTTGTTCTTGCAGGTTCAGAAGTTATGCATGGAAACTGCCAGGTTAGTCATTGCCTCCTTTCTTTCAGGTGATTTTCTGGTTTCAGTAGGCATTTAGGATAGTTACTTGCATATTCTCATCTTTCCGTTAATCAAATCTATATTTTACAGTGGCATTCAGCATTACCAACTGAATTTTCTAACATCCAGATTAGGCAGGTTTGTTGTCAGGTCCAGGGACCCTCTGGTGATGCTGTGGGATAAATTTAACCTGATCTATGGATTTCCACCCTTCCAAATTCTTCCTTCTCTGCTCTGCAGGACTGAGATGGAGAGCCCTCTGGGGATTCTCATCACATGGAACTGGCCCAGGAGGACAAGGTACTTAAAAGCGGAGCTCCTCCCAAAAGGGGACGTTCCACTTTAAAGCATCATCCCCCACTCCCCATTAAGGATCGGAACCTTTGGGGAGAGGGTACCTGTCAAAATCAGCTAGGCGATAGGAAGTAGAAGTTGTCCTTTCTCCCATAGTCTTCTGGGACACGTGACAGGTTCCAGAAGTCTACAGGACCAATCACAAAGGCACAGCACTACTTGCATATGCACAGTGAGCACCTGGCTATAAAGCTGCAAACTGTCACAGCCAGATACCCACACTTAAGATGCTGGTGGCGGGGAGAGAGGACGGCCAATGAAATCGGCTGCAATGAGGACACCGGTGGATCGAGGGACAGGTGGGTGTCTGTTTTTTTAAAAGTCAGCAGGTACAGTTTTTGTAGCTGCTGACTTCTATTTTTTTAGACTGGACCTCCACTTTAACATGCACAGATTTGCAGACTCTAAGACTTTCTTTGGCCCTACTGGATTGCCTGGATCATATGACCATAGGGCAAATGCACCAGCCTGTTTCTCATTTACTGGATTTAACAGAGTGGATGTGAAGGCCATGGTTCTAAGGGAGAGGGGTCTACTAGACCTGGTTATATCTACCCTTCTGCAGGCTAGGAAATCAACTTCTCACAGTGTCTACAATTGCACCAGGAAAGCCTATTTTGCTGTGGGTGAGTAAACGAAATTTCACCCTAGGAAATAATCTGTGATATATATCCTGCCCTTCCACCAGTTTGGTACAGAGCACCATCTAATTTTGAGTGGCATCAAAGTGCTCCTCTGTATCTCCATATTCTGATTCTCTTGACCCTTCAGAGGCCACCATTGGAACCTATTAGGGATATTCCTTTGTGCAGCCTCACTCACAAGGTGGCCTTTCTTGTTCTTATCATCTCTTAGCAGAGCTTCTCTGAGTTACTGGCCTTGTCTGTGCCTTCCACCTCAGCCAGAACATAATCCTTTCTTCTTTATGTCCTACTCCAAAACATCCTTAGGAAATGTATCTCTACTGTCTTGATGTGGCACATGTTTTGAGATTCCACCTCACAGCTACAACTTCTTTTAAGTAAACAAATTTCCTGTTTGTACTTTTTGAGGGTTCCAACAGATGCCTCCCTGCTTCTCATTGCGCCATTGATAAATGGATCAGACAAGTAATCAAACCTATGATCTGAAGCTGGGGGGTCAGATACATACAGAAGGGTGCTTTGAGAGGGGCGTGGAATTGTCCTGCTGGGGTCAGACATATATCCAGGGGTGCTTTAGGAGGGGAAAAACCTGTGTTGGGGGGTCAAATACATACAATGAGGTGTTTTGGGAGCGGAGTGGACTTGTGCTGGGTGGTCAGATATGTACTAGGGGGTGCTTTGGGAGGGGATCGGACTTGTGCTGTGGAGGTCAGATAGCCACTGGGGGGTGCTTTGGGAAGGGAGCAGACTTGTGATGGGGGGTCAGATAGGTAATGGGAGGGTGCTTTGTGAGGGGAGCAGACTTGAGCTGGGGCACTCAGATACATACTGGCCGGGTGCTTTGGGAGGGGAGAGGACTTGTGCTAAAAGGTGGGGGTGGGAGGAATTCAAATGCAATCCCCACTCTGGTACATTTTTTTCTGCCCTCCAAAAATGCCCCTCCAGAACAAATCCTTTTACACTCTTGCTGCCTGCCCCCTTCCACCCCCCTTTCCTGTCACTTTGTCCCTGCTCCCCTGAAAATATCTGTTAACCCCACTGCAGACTTCTGATCAGTGCTGCACAAATAGAATGGTGTTCCTCCTCCCTGGCTCCTCCTCCTGTCTATGTACAGGAAACATTAGAGCCAGGGAGGAGTCTGATATGCAGTGGGTCAATCTGACAAGCAACTAGCAGTGAGATGCTGGCTGCAATACAGACACTAGATCACAGTGTGTGGTACACGGTACACCCTGTACAAGCTGTGAGCCAGGTGCAACTGGTACCCATGTTATCACACCCCCGCCAGGTCATGTCACTGGAATCAAGTGCTGGAACTTGTTCTACCACTGGTCTCCACTTCAAGATTCAGCCTTGATTTGCAGGGATGCCATAACTTACATCAAATCCTGGGATGGTCCCAATAAATCAGGGACAGTTGAGAGATATGCAGATCTATTAGTTCTTCATGGAGTTTTCAGCATCAGGCATCTGTTTTTCAAATTTGTGAGTCTGCCACTGGGGCTAATGTTCACATGCTTGTTAGGCTCTACCAGGTGGACATTCAGGCTTCATCTAATGCCAGTTTTAGACATAGGATTCTACAAGCAGTCAGTTGAGCCTTTCTTGAGGGTCTGTTTGTGTTTGTTTGTTTTCTGTGTTGTCCATCCCTTGGTTAGACCGCTTTTCACCATCCCATGGTCAGTTGAGCCTTTCTTGACTCATTTGTTATGAGGGTCTGTTTGTGTTTGTTTGTTTGCTGTGTTATCCATCCCTTAGCTGGACCGCTTTTGACCATCCCATGGTCAGTTGAGCCTTTCTTGACCCTTTTGTTATGAGGGTCTGTTTGCATTTGTTTGTTTTCTGTGCTGTCCACCCCTTAGTTGGACTGCTTTTGACCATCCCATGGTAATGACTAAAAATCTTTGTCCAACACTGTACAGGAAAATATGATTTTTGGCTAATAAACATACATTTTTGGAATACAATATGGGTCACAGGTGCCTCCCTTCTATTCTTATCATCTCCATATTGCTTGCAAGAAAACTGAGGCTAGCTGAGAGTGGGAGGGGTTATATAGAGGATGTCCCAGCAGCTTTCTGTTTGCCAGTGTCCATTCATCTGAAAGTACCTCTATATTACCTATGGTAATGATCGTGTGTCCCATATTGTACACCAAGAAATGACTGCTACTGTCTAAAATCATATTTTTGTTCACAGACTGGCATTATTTTCAAATTACTTTAGTCAGAGGAATGTGAGAAAGAGAGAGAGGCTTACAACAGAATACATACTTGTTTATTGGGCAACTGGGTAGGTCAAGCTAAAGGACTCATTGGGTAATACCAAAGTCTGAGACAGTGTGGCATATTTTGAGACATTTAAAATAACTCCCCAGTGATAAAGTTCACTGAGAAAATAATTGTGCAGCGCCTTTTATCAATAAAGTGGCAAATTGTATCTTGGCTGCTAAGATAGCAGCATAGGACTGCGAAAAGGCAAGTCATCTGTAGCCTACTCATTCTGCAGCTGCAACAGAATGGTTAACTAGCCCCAGGTGTTCTTTGAAAAATAAACATTGCATGATATTTTGGTTACATTGCAGAAATTGGTTACAGCTAACAAGTGTAACGCTGTAACAAATATGATCATGTATTGGTCAGTTGTCAATCTGTTTACAGAATCAGTCTTTATGAAATAAATCTACTAAATATATTTGTTGATACTTATAGAATTAATTTTCTTCTGCAGTTTTATCTGCTAATAAAAATATGTTGATTTATTGGTAAAGGATCTAAACCATGCTACATGATGTTACATACTGTGGTCATAAACACAACCAGAAATTCTTTGCTGAGTGCATCATTTTTTCAGGTCATTTAGTTGTAATACACTCATAAACAACATCCTCTCTCCCCTCACACATTTAGATTTATTGTTTGTTTATATTTTCATTTTTATTGTTTTATTTAAAAATGGCTGGATCAAGAGCATATTTTACAATCCCTTGTGTCTAAGACACTCTTTGAAATTCCAATGCACCTCCACATGAGAAATGTCGATGTGGGTAGCAGATTGATGTACCAGTTGTACACAGGTACTTGAATCGGGTGCACACACCAAGTTTGGGAGTGCACTTTGAGTAGTGTGTCCATATGGATACTCTGCCTTCAATACAGTGGCACTCCCATTTGAGTATCCCATTTAATTTAGCCCTTTTGGATGGGTATGTCAAGTATTATGCAGTGTCAAAAGGGTACTAGTAATCACTGTCTCATGATATTGTTTTATATTTTGCCTAAACATTTCCTTTAAGCTTATGCAACAACTACATGTTAGTTGCTTCATAACCCCACTTCATCTCTTATTTCAGAGATAGAACAGGCTCAGCTGCCTTAAAGCGGAGTTCCAGTTGTTTTAGTGTTTATTAAAAGTCAGCAGCTACAAAAACTGTAGCTGCTGACTTTTAATAAACACACGCTTACCTGTCCCAGGGTCCAACGATGTTCTCATCTGTGTGGTCCCTTCTCCCCTACTCTCCAGCAGCAAGCTGTGGGCACCCAGCTGTGACAGCTTGAGGCTTCACAGCTGGGTGCCCATTGCGTATGCGTGAGTCGCGCTGCACCTCTTAATTGGTCTGGCAGTCTCCTGGGACCTGTGAAAGTTTCCAGGAGACTGCGGGGGCCGAACTTCTGGCTCACTTCACTGTGGTGAACTGAGCTGGAAGTGAAAGCGGGTACCCCCTCCCCCCCAAAAGGTGCCAAATATGGCAGTGGAGGGAGGGAAGAGACAAATAAGAGGAGCTTCCGCTTTTGAATATTAGATCCAGACTATTAGACCAGCCTTTTTCAACCTTTTCATCACAGAGGAACCCTTGAAATGACTTTTTGGTCTCAAGGAACCTTCTAAAAATGACTGTACCATGATCAGCTCATGATACATCGTGTGATGGTAAGTGGGAAGAATGTTCCTTGCACTTGTGGTCATTGAGAAGAATTACCCCCCTATAGATAGCTAAAAATATCAATAGTGCCAGTGGGAACCAATCTGAGAGGTGGATATTGTTTATTGCTCAAAGAACCCTTAGCAGCCTCTGGAGGAACCCTAGGGTTCCAGTACTCTGGTTGAGAAACCCTGTATTAGACTGATATAGTTACTGAGATCACTGGCCAAGAATGTTTGCTGAACATTCCAAATGGTTTATTAGGCTGCTGAGCAAAATAATACTACTTATGTTTTCAGGTAAATTTTTAAAAATATCTGTCTGTGAGATGTATACCATTAAGCATTATTTTTCATGTCAAAAGATCAATAATGTTAATTAGTTGTTTTACATAAAAAGTATTGCTAATACCCGATATGAAGATATTTCAGATGGGGATGGAATTGTTGGGTAAAAACTGTTCTGCGCGCTGCAGACTTTCTGTCTCTAATAAATGAATACAATTAGCTCTCATTATCAGTAATATAGGTAGGGGATTCTGCCAACCTTCATTCTCTGTGATTCTCTTATTAGGGATGAGAGTTCTATTCCAAAACACACAACTGTACTTCCTTTTAGTTATAGTCTATGTCTGCATGCTGTTACCCCACCTGTCTTCACCCCAGTTATGATGTCACTGGGAGTGATTAGTTTAACCACTTGCCTACCCGAAACTTTTACCCGCCTCATGCTCAGGCCAATTTTCAGCTTTCAGTGCTGTCCCACTTTGAATGACAGTTGCGCAGTCATGCAACACTGTACCCATGCAAAATTTGTATAATGTTTTCATAGAAATAGAGCTTTCTTTTGGTGGTATTTAATTGCCACTGGGTGTTTTATTTGTTGCACTATAAACAAAAAAAATAGGTTCTATTATAAAATTTTCCAAACAGGTAATTTTTATCCTTCATTGATGTGCTTTGATGAGGCTGCACTGATAGGCAGCACTGATGAGCACTGATAGGCAGCACTGATGGGCACTAATGAGGTGGCATGGATATGCAGCACTGATGGGCACTGATAGGCTGCACTGATGAGGTGGCACTGATGTGGCGGCACTGGTGGGCATTGATGAGGAGGCACTGATGATGCTGCACTGATATGCAGCAATGATGGGCACTGATAGGCAGCACTGTTGGGCACTGAAAGGCAACACTGAAGGGTGGTGCTGACTGATGGCACTGACTGACAGCACTGACAGGTGGCATTTCTGGGCACTGATGGGTGCATCTGCTGGGCAGCACTGATGAGTGGCACAGATGGGGCACTGATGGGTACTGATGGGTGGCATTGCTCAGCACTGATGGTCACTGGTGGGTGGCACTGCTGGGCACTGATCATCAGAGCACTGGTCATCAGTGCCCTGATGATCAGTAATGATCTGCTCTGTGACATTTTCCGGTTATAGGCAGCACTGTGAGGAATGTGCTGCCGATAACCAGCAACTGTATTTACTCGGTGGTAAAAGGCTGCTGTGATTGGCCTTTTAACTCATCATGTGATCAGCTGTGTCCATAGGACACAGTGATCACAGAGATCGCTGGGTGTGCACCGCTGGGGGCGTGTGGGAGGGCATGTTTTGGGAGGACGTCATATGGCGCCCTCCCAGAACTAGACATTCGTCATTCAGCTATAGCGCGGTTGTGAAGTAGTTAAAAGCTTCCCAGTGTGATATACTAAGGACTGTATCCTTATTGGACATGTGCAATTCAGTTAATTCAGATTAGTTTTTCAGGCAAAAATTAGTATGCCTCCAAAATTCTGAATGAACATACAAGCAGATGGCAATGAATCTGAAAAAAAGTTATAATAAAATGTAACAAATGCATTTGTTTATTCCTTTTGTTCAAATGACATCATTTTGCACTTGTTTGATAATGATCCAAATTCATTGTGAATAGCTGTAGTTGTTAAGGAGCAGGTAGCTGTGGCATCCTTAACAACTAGGACTCATCTGTAAACAAAAGAAGTGCTGGTTAAATTTAAAAAACATAAATAACATTGTGGGGGTCCCCTCCAATCCATAACAGGCCCTTTGGGTCTGGTATGGATTTTGAGATAAATCCCATGCTAAACATTTTTTAAAGAATAATGTTGGGTCTACCCCAAAATGCATACCAGACCCTTGTATGGATTTTAAGGGGAACTCCATGCCAAAATTTAAAACAAAATGTCGTAGGAACCCCCCCAAAATCCATGCCAGAACCTTATCTGAGCATGCAGCCCAGCAGGCCAGGAAAGGCGGGGATGAGCGAGCAACCCCCCTCCTTAACCATACCAGGCCACATGCCCTCAACCTGGGGGTGCTTTGGGGGAGGGAGAGCTCCCTCTTAAATCACCTTGACCCCATATTGAGGGGAAAAGGACTTCTGCCCCACAACCTTGGGCAGTGTTTGTGGGGGTCTGAGGGTGGGGGCTTATCAGAAGCCAGTTTTAAAGAAAAACATTTTGGCATGGGTGTTCCCCTCAAAATAAATGCCAGACTCAAAGGGCCCCTACACTGTTATTTTTCAAAACATTTTTAACCAGCGCTTGTTTTGCCTACATTCTGCTGTCAAGTTGAAATCTTGCTGACAGCAGATGAGTCATGGTTGTTAAGGACGTGGCAGCCGCCCACTCCTTAACAACTACAGCTATTCACAATGAATTCTGATCCGTACAAAGTTTTACTTTGTGGATTAGACAAGTTTTGGAATCCATATGGTATAATGTATATACAAAATGAATCCCGAAAAATTAAACAAATACTAAAAATGAACAAGACTGACACAACAAAAACAAATAAATAAAATGATCAACCTAAGGAATACATCCAAAACTAAACAATATTTTCCAGTGTGCACATGTCTAATCCTTATTCCAGTTTTAGATCGTTAGATCCTTTTCTGTTTTCCATTATAGCTTTTTTATTTATATGATTTTCCATTCTGGCTACTGATTCCAGTTACTCTTGGTGACACCCATCTTTTCTTGGCTTCTGCTTCACATCAATCTATTGCTTTCAATAGCAGGGGAAAATTGAGGGATGCAATACGAGAGCTGTCATGAAGCCACGTTCCAACATTGCTTACTGAGAGTTATGATGAAGATTTGACAGTTTTGAAGTAAATTTGTGCTTTGCCCAGATTAATTTTATTGCAGACCTACACATTATACATATACTTATTATCCTTACATCCTCCGATATTCTGTTCAGCCTGTGGGAGTAAAGGCAAAGCCCTGCATAAGCTACAAGTTAGTGGAGTAATAGGCCACACAGAATTATTAATTCATATCATGAAAACATTGATTAGCCTTATGAAGTGTCAGATGATCTCAGATGATCCTCCATACCAAGAAATACTGGTTATTGTCTTTGGCTCTCAGCCTTGAATGGAGTAACCAATGGGCAAAGTCCAAGTTTACTTTAGGGCTATGCGTCTATGTGAACGTTTAATTTCCAACTCATGTAAAACACTATTTCCTGTTTAGTTTTTTATCTGCGTATGACTGGATTATTGAGGTGATTACTGACACAATTTATTGTGTGAAGATGCTCAAATCATTTAGTAAATGTGCTCTATCATCTATATCATTGGTAATACAAAGGATAAATGTTTTAAATAATAATAAGCAGCTTTAAGATAATTCAGCAATGGAATAACCCACCTTTCTTAACTATATTATTTTTTCAAGAAATGGGACAGCTTTTCTGCTGAATTCCCTGAAGTTGGATAGTAGGCACTTTACAAAATAAGGTTCTGCTCTTGTTAGGTTTGGTCGCAATGCCTGTCTTCTGCATACCTTATCAGATGTAGACAGAGGTAGTCCAGCAATGGATGATTCCTCCCTAATTTCCCTCTTACAAAATGTCTTTTCAATAAGGATTAGGAGGACAGTCAAAGTAGGTATTGTAAGTCACATGAAATATGTGCAGACCTTCCAAAATAACTAGTGCACATTCTACAAAAAAGACGCATAGGTAAGACAAGAAGAGGCTTACAAAGAGACATTGCGAATTTCACTTAGTCACTCAAAATGTCCACTTACAGTGTTTTACTGGTAATTGATCAGGTCAGGATCCACTTTGAGCCAAGAGAGAATTAATTGTTCTTGCTCACTTATGTCTGCTTTTATATGGACATGCTGCATGTAGGAGGCAGTGGGAGAATGTAATGCTCTGATTATCTGGTTGGAGATTGTTGTTAGGTAATATAAGCTTTTCTTTTACATCCAGCATACAAGGAAGTAGTATCTTTTGAGGCTCCATAACAAGTATTCCCCAGTCCCTAATCCCCACACACCCCCACTCACCTACTCCAAAATTCAAGTACCATTGACATTTCAGAGAAGCATGAGCTCTGACAAATAGTTAATAGCCCTGTGTGTATTGACGGTGCGGTCTTGAACAAATCATGTATACATGTTTTCTGGACAGAAGAAGCAAGATAAACCACTTTGTCTTTCTTAAACACATACATATCAATCCCAATTGAATTAGGTAACTAAAGGTAAAAAAAATAAAGTGACACTAAGACTATTATTAAAAAAATATATATATTGTATACAGTGAATGTTGTTCATCTGTGCCCCTTCTAATTGGAGTATTGTTCAGCATCCAATATACACTATATTGCCAAAAGTATTGGGATGCCTGCCTTTACACGCACATAAACTTTAATGGCAGCTGAGTATTAGTCCGTAGGGTTCAATATTGAGTTGGCCCACCTTTTGCAGCTATAACAGTTTCAACTCTTCTGGGAAGGCTGTCCACAAGGTTTAGGAGTGTGTCTATGGGAATTTTTAACCATTCTTCCAGAAGTGCATTTGTGTGGACAGGCACTGGTGTCAAATGAAAAGGCCTGGCTCACAGTCTCTAATTCATCCCAAAGGTGATTCATCCCAAAGGTGTTCTGTCGGGTTTAGGTCAGGATTCTGTGCAGGCCAGTCAAGTTCCTCCACTCCAAACTCGCTCATCCATGGCTGTATGGACCTTGCTTTCTGCACTGGTGTACAGTCATGTTGGAACAGGAAGGGGCCATCAGCAAACTGTTCCCACAAAGGGAGGAAGGGAACATGAAATTTTCCAAAATATCCTGGTATGTTGATGCCTTATGAGTTCCCATCACTGGAACTAAGGGGTCAAGCACAACCCCTGAAAAACAACCCCATGCCATAATCCCCCCTCCACCATCTTTACACTTGGTACAATGCAGTCAGGCAAGTACCGTTCTCCTGGCAACTGCCAAACCCAGACATGGTAATTGGATTGCCAGACAGTGAAGCATGATTCGTCACTCCAGAGAATACATTTCCACTGCTCTAGAGTCCAGTGGTGGAGTGTTTTACACCACGGTATCTGATGCTTTGCATTGCACTTGGTGATGTAAGGCTTGGATGCAGCTGCTTGGCCATGGAAACCTATTCCATGAAGCTTTCTATGCACTGTTGTGCTAATCTGAAGGCCACATGAAGTTTGGAGGTTTTTAGCTATTGACTCTGCAGACAGTTGGTGACTTATGCGCACTGTGCGCTTCATCTGTCAGTTTACGTGGCCTACCCAGGGGCGGACTGACCATTTAGCCACTTGGGCACTGCCCGAGGGCCCGGGGTCAGTAAGGGGCCCATGAGATGCCCCTGGTACCTTTCATAGGCTTTTTTTTTGTGGTTTTAGTGTAGGCGAGGACACAAGGGCCCCATGAGTTGTCAGTCCGCCTCTGGGTCTACCACTTCATGGCTGAGTTGCTGCTGTTCCCAGTTGCTTCCACTTTGTTATAATACCACTAACAGTTGACCGTGGAATATTTAGTAGCAAGAAAATTTCACGGGTAGACTTATTGCACAGGTGGCAACCTATCATGGTACCATGCTGGAATTCACTGAGCTCCTGAGAGCGACCCATTCTTTCACAAATGTTTATAAAAGCAGTCTGCATAGCTAGGTGTTTGATGTTACACACCTGTGGCCATGGAGGTGATTGGAACACCTGAATCCAATGATTTGGAGGGGTGTCCCAATACTTTTGGCAATATAGTGTACATTAAATACACACTTTCCTAAACTTTCCCTTCTTTTATGAGGGTGGCTATGCTCATTCTACATTTCATACTGTATTTGTTAAGATAGCCACCCTATAGTGCTCGCTCTTGACATGGACTACAGTTATAAATATACAGAAGAATGTGAATGCCTCTTCATATTATAACCACTCACATGTTGTCACTGGTGGCTTTATTTTGTAGGATAAGCAGATTGAACAAATCTAACTGCAGTCATGCATGACTGCAGGTTATGTGCAGTGCTCTTTATTACAAAACAGAAGTGGAGGAGATAGGGACTTTGTCAAGGGCATGGAAGAAAAATTTTTACATTCTAGAAAAATATTTTGGCAAGTTTTTTTCAATAAACTACTGGATTTTACGTTAGATGTGGTGGCTGCATTAGTTTTCCTTTTTTCTGCTTCTTTCCTTCATTTCAGCTGGCGATCTTGCTAGTAGCACACTTTCTGTTGTAGGTTTTCCGCACTCTGGATGAAGTTGTACAGCACACACCTTTAGACAGCAATATTTTCAGGCTGAGGAAAGAGCAGTGTTAGACTAGCAGATTTAGATGGACACTTTATAGCTAACACTTTATAATATGTTACAGCAAACAGATTTTTCCATTTTAGGAAAAAGGTTTTACATAAATTAATAAAAGCTAGCCTATGTAAGCATCCCTGTCAGCATTATATGGTCTGTCTCAACCAGTGCTGGGACAAGGTTGCCTGTTGCCCAGGGCAAGAATAGCCAAGTGGCCCCCCTTCCCACCCATTTATTATGAAATAGTCAGTGTCTTTTCAAAACCAGTTCCTGCAATAAAAATCCCCAGCAATGGTGCCAGTTCTTGCAATAAAACCCCCCAACATAAAATGGCAGTTTCTGTAATAATATCCCCTAGCATCAGCGCCAGTATATGCAATAATAACCCCCAGAATTGGTATCATTAGCAGCAATAATAATCCCCAGCATCAGTACTAGTTTCTACAATAATAACCCTTGCATTGGTGCCAGTTTCTGCAATAACCTCCAGCATTAGTATCAGTTTCCGCAATAATAACCCTCAGCATTGCTGTCAGTAACGGGAATAATAACCCCCAGCATTGGTGCCAGTTTCCATAATAATAATTCCCAGCATTGCTGTCAGTAACGGGGATAATAACCCCCAGCATTGGTGCCAGTTTCCAAAATAATAATTCCCAGTATTGGTGTCAGATTCTGCAACAATGTATAAATGTCAGTTTCGATAATAATAACCCACAGAATCAGTGACAGTTTTTGCAGTAATAACCCCACAGCATTGGTGTCAGTAGCAGCAATAATAACCTTCAGCATTGGTGCTAGTTTCACAATAATAACCCCCAGCATTGGTGCCAGTCTCTGCAATAATAACTTCTAACATTGGTGTCAGTAGCAGCAATAATAACCCCCTGCATTGGTGTTAGGAGCAGCAATAATAACCCAAAAATTGGTGCCAGTTTCCACAGCAATATCCCCAACATTAGTGCCAGTTTTCCCAATAAGAATCCCCAACATTGATGCCAGTTTCCCCAATAATAATCCCCAGCATCGCCTATATGTTCATAAACCAGAAGATTGTGATGTTTGCAAATGTTGTATTGTTTACCCTGCAACCTGGTCAAGTTAAATGAAGAATTTAAAAAGAGAAATAATGCCCAGTATAGGTGTCAGTAGCAGCAAATATTTAAACCCCCCTTCATTGGAAGTGTTTTAAAGTGGAATTTAGGCTTAAACCTAACTAACCTTAAAATGCCCCCTTCCCCTCCTAACACCTATACTGACTAAACTGTGTTAAAAAAAAAAGAAGATATTTATACTTATCTATTGTCAGACCGCTCCAGTCCAGTCACATGATCTTCCATGCATGAACCAGCGGTGGCTACAGGGGAGAGGAGAGCACACTCGTAAAGCCTGGAGTGGTGACAACACCCATAGGCAGCCATAGCCCAGCTGTTGCCAATGCTCCCTCCTCTGTCTTACATATATCACTGGCTGCACAGGGGAGATCATATGACCACACTGGAGTGGTCTGAAAGTATGTTAGTCAGCATAGGTTACCAGTTGTAATAGCTGATGTTTTTTGGGAGACGCATTTCTATCTGAGGAAGGGAGTGTGTCTCCCGAAATGCGTCAGTTATTACAACTGGTAACCGGTTTCACAGGACCCCTGCTACCTGGGACTGATTAACTTGGCTACATGTCTGCTTTCATGGTCGTTTTGTGAGTATGCACTTGTCACTTTTTTATAATAAACTATTTTCTACCGCAGTAATGCATAAGGAGAGTGCGCCCTGTTGTGTTTACTCTTGTCAGTGTTAAGATTTCCTCGTTTTCAGAAGGGTTCCACCTCAACTAGTGACAGTTACTGTGAGACTGTGTGGACCACAAAGATTTGAGCACTGGTGATCCTATGACTTAGTCAGCATAGGTGTTAGTACAGGGGAGGGGTGTTTTTAAAGCTAGTTAGGTTTAAGCTTGAATTCCACTTTAATCTTTCTGCACTGATAGTCCATGTGGTAGTGCTTTTTAGACATCTCTGTCCATTAGTGATCAGTGGCAGTATTAATTAACCCCTTTGGGCTGCATTGGTGGATGGTGGCAGTATTAACCCCTTTATGCTGCAGGAGGAAGAGATTAATGCAAGTGATTGTATTGAATCAAGGGGGTTTATCTTCATATATTCTATGCATAAAGGTAAAAATAAAGGTAAAAAGCCCCCTCTTGATCCAGTGATGTGCATGATAGCCTCTGCTGTCTCTGGTCTCTCCCTCCCCATTGGCTGAGACAGCAGCAGAAGCCTTTGACTCCTGCTACTGTCAATCACAGCTAGTGAGCCAATGAGGAGAGAGTGAGGAGTAGGGACAAGCTGCATCTGTGTGTGAATGGACACACAGAGCAGCAGCTCAGGAGTGAGCCTGCTTGGGTGCCCCTCATAGCAAACTACTTACTGTGGGGGCACTTGCCAGCAAAGAGGGCCCAGAAGCACTTGCAGGGGATTCGAGAAGAGGAGGATCAGGGCTGCGCTGTGCAAAACCACTGCACAGAGCAGGTAAGTACTGTATGGCATGTTTGCTATGTTCTTTAAAGAAAAAACTAACCTTCAATATCACTTTAACACTAACAGCAGCCTCTAATGCAGCACAAAGGGCCAAGGGGTTAATTAACATTTATCACTTATGTATCAGTAACCAGTAGCAGTGCATTAACCCATTCATGCTACCCTCCCCACACACACACACACACACACACACACACACATTCCCCAAGCAGTGCAGTTGCAGCATTGCCCCATTCTCTTGAAAGAGTTTTGTTCGGACGACAGTAGTGTGTGTGTGTAAGTGCTCTCCCAGCCACTGCCTTTCCAGCTAAAGTGGGAGGGGTTGAAGGGTGGTAAAAATCCAGCTCAACCACATGCTTTCAACTCCCCCCCCGCAAAGACTAGTGTATGAGCCCCTTAAATAATAAAAATAGCACACTTGCTGGCTGGATCACCAGATAAAAATAAAGGAAAAAAAAAAAACAGAATTCAGCCACCACATATAAGAACCGGGGAGCTGCTATTTATTACGTTTTCATTTTTGGGTTTAATATTGCTTTAACAGTTGCAGGATTATTTTTCTTGTTGAAATCTTATTTTACTGAGGTTGTGGGTATGCTCAAAGCCAAACGTCACATCTAATTAACCTTGATTCTGCCTCCTACATCAAATTATCAGCAGGAGAATATGGCAATATGTCTTTCTCAAAAATCACATAAGTTAGGGCGTTTGTCACCAAAACCTTTACAGATGTCCTAACTGTGGTATTCATAGTACAGTATCTACAAATTACAGGAAGCCAGCAATTAACATTCAGAGCACTTTTGCCAGCATTTGTCAATTTTATAAATGACGGTGAAATTCAATGTGCATGCAGAATTGGCACTCAGAAGACCTACAAGTGCTGTATAACACAATGTTCAATAACATTTTCTGATGCCTTGATTTTAAAATGAGCTACACACATTTATAATAGTTCTATCCCACATAAATTGTAACTCTTTTGCAAGACTTTTCAATAATTAGTTTTCATGTTTATAACTCTTTAACTCCAGATCTCAGTGTTCAATTACATTATGTCATGAAATCAACAAATAAAAAGAGATATATGTATAATAAATCAAATGATGTCTGTACCTAGATCACTATAAAATACATGTGATAATTTGGGAACTTAATCTTGCTCAAAGTCAAACTCTGTGGTGGAACTCATATATCACCCTGGTGTGAAATGAACAACAGTTAAACTCAATAAAATAATATAAACAGTCAGATCAATTTCACCTATCTTTTCTGAGCCTTAAAATTGATCACAAATGTTCAGATCAATGCATTTCTACTGCAGTGCAAAATTAGAACAAAATACTACCTCTATAACCAAAGAATATATTCTTTTTACTTCTAATAATGATCAAAATTTCAATGATATCTAT
This sequence comes from Staurois parvus, assembly GCF_062004578.1. NCBI lineage: Eukaryota > Metazoa > Chordata > Amphibia > Anura > Ranidae > Staurois > Staurois parvus. Next base: position 6,811,193 of record NW_028318492.1, on the reverse strand, counting down.
TTTTTACTACCAAAGTGTGACATGTTTCCAAATTAAAGATACATTAAGATACATTTTATTGATCCCTAAAAGTCATAGTGCTCAGTTTACAAAGCCATAACACAAGGATAAGTCTCTCTGACTGTAATTTTCAAATCTTCTATAACTCATATATCTTATATTGTCACTTTTTTTAAATAAGTGTACTTGTGTCAGCTTTTTACATTGAGCCATAGCCTTGTTTAATTAGGAGCTGACTTTGAGAATGTGCCCTGGTTCACATTTTCTGTATGTATACTGTTTTAGAAAAAGTTTATTTATACTGGAACACCAAGGAAGCGGGAAACGCGTACATATACGTTTTAAATGATTTACTGTTCTACCTGCCCAAAGATTTGCAATTCTGGGTAGCCAATCTTCACAATCATCTGTCCTTACCTCTTCCTGGTTTTCCTGCCTTGTAATTGGTCAAAGGTTAAAATACTAGCTGAATGTGGACAAGGGTCTTATTTCTAGGTCAAAAATGTATTTTACAGAGAGTAAATGAGTCAACACACATCACAGTATCCACTTTAACTGAGTAAGGGATATACAGTTGTGTTCAAAATAATAGCAGTGTGTTGAAAAAAGTGAATAAAGCTCAAAATCCTTCTAATAGCTTTTATTTCCATACACACAAATGCATTGGGAACACTACACATTCTATTCCAAATCAAAATATGAAGAAAAATATATCACATTTGTGTTGTTCCTCTAAAGAAAATTGAAGAAAAGTGAATATTAGACTGTTCAAAAAAATAGCAGTGTTTGTATTCTTCTTTACAAACTCAAACATTCACTATATAAACTGAAAAATGTTTGAAGATTTTGCTTTCCTTTGAATCACTTAATTAATATTTAGTTGTATAAGCACTGTTTCTGAGAACTGCTGTACATCTGTGTTGCATGGAGTCAACCAACTTCTGGCACCTGTGAACAGGTATTCCAGCCCAGGATGATGGGACTACATTCCACAGTTCTTCTCTATTTCTTGGTTTTGCCTCAGAAACTGCATTTTTGATGTCACCCCACAAGTTTTCTATTGGATTAAGATCCGGGGATTGGGCTGGCCACTCCATAACGTCAATCTTGTTGGTCTGGAACCAAGATGTTGCACGTTTACTGGTGTGTTTGGGGTCGTTGTCTTGTTGGAACACCCATTTCAAGGGCATTTCCTCTTCAGCAAAAGGCAGCATGACCTCTTCAAGTATTCTGATGTATTCAAACTGATCCATGATCCCTGGTATGCGATAAATAGGCCCAACACCGTAGTATGAGAAGCATCCCCATATCATGATGCTTGCGCAACCATGCTTCACTGTCTTCACAGTGTACTGTGGCTTGAATTCAGTGTTTGGGGGTCGTCTGACAAACTGTCTCTGGCCACTAGACCCAAAAAGAACAATCTTACTTTCATCAGTCCACAAAATGTTGCGCCATTTATCTTTAGGCCAGTCAATGTGCTCTTTGGCAAATTGTAACTTCTTAAGCATGTCTTTTTTTCAACAGTGGGACTTTGCGGGGACTTCTTGCAGATAGCTTGGCTTCACGTCTTCTAATTGTAACAGTACTCACAGGTAACTTTAGATCTTCTTTGATCTTCCTGGAGCTGATTGTTGGCTGAGTCCTTGCCATTTTGGCTATTCTTCTATCCATTCAAATGGTAGTTTTTGGCTTTCTTCCACGTCTTTCAGGTTTTGGTTGCCATTTTAAAGCATTTGCGATCATTTTAGCTGAGCAGCCTATCATTTTCTGCACTTCTTTATATGTTTTCCCCTCTCCAATCAACTTTTTAATCAAGGTACGCTGTTCTTCTGAACAATGTCTGAAACGACCCATTTTCCTCAGAATTTCAGAGAAAAATGCACTGTAACCAGCATGTACAACATTTGCTGCCTTCCTTCCTTAAATAAGGGCAATAATTGCCACCTGTTTTTCAAAGAATGAATGACCTGACTAATAGAACTCCACACTGCTATTATTTTGAACATGCCCCTTTCAATTAGTGATTCAATTACACAGAATCAACAGCATGCATGTTATGACTGTTGGGTCTGTTGGATTTCTATTACTCCACTACACCTGCTAGTAAATTATTTGCCATGTAGAAATATCATTTCTACCAAAAACAGTGATTGATCAGGTTAGTGATGTCTGACTGCTATTATTTTGAACACAACTGTATGTTGTTGGTCCTCTAGGCTTGGGTGGTTTGGAGCTCCACAAATAAGTATCTGGTGCCTTGACACCAATTCTACTTGCATAACAGCTGTGATATTTTCATGTGTATTGTGACAATCTGGAACACAGAATGTTTATGTACCAAGTTTACTTCACTCTATACGTGGTTTTTACTTTGCCTTTTGGGCACTATTGTTTTGTATTGGAAAATATGACTTTGCAATCAAAATCTCCTGATACAAAAAAAGATTAAAATACTGCTTCATTATCCATTCAGTAATCAGGGAATAACACATGGTGATCTGAGCTATGACATAACTGCTTGGTTAGGTAAGGAGAAAGAGGTGTGTGGTTCACGACCAGAAACTGGCAGGTGAACCAGAGACAGGAATTTTAACTGAGAAAGACATTTAACTGGAAGTCTGCTTTCAAGTCCAACTCTGCCCTCCTCATCCCACAGGGAACCTCAACAACCTCAACCCGCCCCACTAGCAGTATGTTTTCCTCTTCTATTATCCTTCATCTAACACCTCTTGGACAGTTACATGACATGCTGTCTATGTTTTCTCTTCATTTCTTTCTTGCCTTTGGGCAGTCGGATGATTCAAAGAGCAATGCTGACCTGATGACATCACCTGATTGGTGAACTGCAATGGTCTTCCTTTAACCTGGAAGATTGAGAACATTTTGTGGCCCTGTTGATTGAAAATGAGAATTGCAGCCAAAGTTGCACTTTTTAATTTAAACCTACATGGGGACATTAAAAAAAGTTGTCTGGGAATTAAATGTAAACTGATCATTAGGGAGGTATGTAGGCTGCCCTTGTTACACTTCCTCAGAAAAATGCTCTTTGCCTAGTGATCATGCTAATCTAAGGATCCATTATTTTAAGGATCCATTATTTTAAGGATTCATTATTTTCTGCGGCACTGACCTAGAACAGTTATGCAATTCAGGAATTCTGATTTCACTATGACTTCACTTGCTGCATACTGGATCTAGGTCAGTAATTTACAAAATGTTGATGCTATAGATAGCTAAGAGTTAGCAGCTTCAGAAGGAGGACAGCAACTGCAGTCATTGTGTTCCCGTCATAACAGATTCCCTGTTATAAAAATGTAATCAATAAAGTACATTTTAACCAATCAGATTTCTATCCTAATTCAGAGTAGTCCCAGAAATGAACGTTTATTATTTTTTAATTTCAAAATGGTTTCTCTGGGTCATAAAGGCATAGTAATGCTATATTGCTTGTGGTATAGATATATAAGCACATTTAGGTTTTCTGATATTAGCTTTTAACTAAATATATATTTTCTGATTAATAAGCATATTTACTGCTTGATATTAATAATAATAATAATAACAATCATAATAATAATCGTCATCATAATAATCATAATAATAATAATCAAAGTTTGAGATGTCATGTTTTATTCCCATAACAGAACTCTTGTCACTTGACATGCATATACCTTGGCAAACTAACAAGCAAAATGTCAGTTTTTATTACCTGCTTTCTATGTAATGGTGGTCAACCAAAGGTAAACCTTCTTAATTACAGGTGTGAATGACAATAACTGCCACCTATATACTGTCACCTACATGTACCAGTCTTATGGACTTCAAACAGTATTATTTATACTCAGAGCCAGGGGTGGACTGACAACTCATGGGGCCCCCGGGCAATAGGGGATCATGGGGCCCCTGTGTCCTTGCCCAAACACAAAAAAGTCTATGAAAAAGGTACCAGGGGCATCTCATGGGGCCCCCTACTGACCCCAGGCCCTCGGGCAGTGCCCAAGTTTCCAAATGGTCAGTCCGCCCCTGCTCAGAGCACTTGCTTGGTCATCTTGGTGATGCTGCAGCTTCTCTTCTAGAGGCTAGAAATGAACCTGCTTTATCAAATTTTCAGAACTATGCAGAAACTAATATCTCACTTGGGCAAATTTAAACATAAGAGTGTACATTTCCCATACATGGGAGCACTGTATGTTCACTAAACATTTAAACAAACTGGCCTAGATTATTATTTTGGTGCTAAGTAATTAAATGCGGCTTAGCTAATGTTTACTGTCAGTGGAATTTTGAGGTGTCCTCAAAAGTAATCGGTAAGTGTCATTGCCTTACACTTGACTTAAAAATATGGCCTTACACATGTGTTCTAATGGAAAAGGGATTTGGATTTGATGGAACCCATGATCTGATCTGATCAATCAGACAGCTGTTGGCCACGTGGATAGTACTCTTGATTTTCAGTATGAAAATTTTGAGTTCAGTTCCTTCAAATGACACCAATGAAATTTGAATTTTCTTCACCTCAAAGCTGTGACAGTCTGCATATGTAAATGTTTGTCTTCCTTGTTTTTAAAAGATACTCACTGGCCCCTCATGATCCTGTATTCTTCCATCTTCACTGTGGGCATCTGAAGCCTGGCTGCACTTTTTTCCAGGATACGGTGAAGCTGGTTACCCAGCATGCACCTCCCGATTTTGCGCCTGCGCAGTGCGAAGAAAACGCACACTCATTACAGAGTGGGGGATGCCCATTGACTTCTGGGATTGATGACACATACATCCCAGGAACCAGCAGGCAGGAGGATGTGACGTACCTTGCCGTGGCAAGTGCAGAGCTTCAAGTAGCCTAAAGGTATGAAAACTTTAGGAGAAACAAAAATGTGCCAAACATTGATAGGACAGCAGGAAGCAATACATGGGGCAAAACTTTAAAAATCAAGTGGAACTCTACTTTAATTTGTTTGAGATTCATGCAAAGACATTGGTTTTCTCCCACAGCGAAAAACACATGAGCAAGTTATATGGCTTTTTCCCCAAACGGACTCCCGTGTATGTGTTTGTATGTCTAGATACTAGAGAAGTTCTTAAAATGGAAGCTCTGTCCTATTGAAAGCTCCACCCAAATCATCTAATCACGCATTATATCCAGTTGCAGACTTTGCACATGTTAGATACACCGGAAAAAGATTGTATGATCGTACACAGGGCATGTGTAACACGTCCAATCTTTCTGCTCTGCTTCCAGCACCTCCCCGTCACAGTATTAGGCAATTCAGCTCAGATTAATCAAAGCAGCATTGATACATAGAGAAAGTTCTGACAGCTAGAGCTGTCAAAGAAATGCAGTCTGGCAAAGTTGTTAACAACATTGCTGGAAAGAAAACAATGTTTCACTTTGTATCTTTATTAATCTACAGATCAAAGGGGATGAACTTAGATCTGCAGGTGAAGTTGCTAAAGCAACTTGACAAGTAAAAAAAAGTTTTGTTTTTTTTAATTAAATGTTCCTCTGTTTAACCCCTTATTAACCCTTAGTTTTCTCTAATCAGCCCTAATTAACTCCTTTTTATCCTTCTCCATTCAAATAATAATTTCCTGCTAATTTTTTTTGTTTTGTTGTTAGTTTCTATTTTTATTAACTAATAATGTTTGTTTTTGTTTGATTTCTTCATTATTAGTTTTATATCTTTAACATATATTTCCAAATTTCACATAAAAAAACAACGCAAAATTGAAAAACAAAAAAACACTTTGTTCCATTTGGAAATAACTTTGCAATGCTTTGTACCAGAATCATAATTTTAGTGTAATTTTAAAATGGACAAATTACATAATAACATCTCCACTTTTTATGTGCAGTAACACTATTTATTTTTAAACTAATGCTACTCAAAAAAAGAAAAGTGTGTTTTGTTATGTTTTGTAATGTTTAATTGTTTAAGGTTTGTAAAAAAAAAAAATCATTGTTGTAAGACAATATTCACAAAAAGAAAGCCTTGTTTGTCCTTAAAAAAACAATAAATGTATTACTTTTTTATCTTAAGTAATGACAAAATTATCTCTGAATAAATAGGTCCATAGCAGAAACTTAAAAATTGCTCTGGTCTAAAGGGGGTGAACAGGTGTGAGAGGCAAAGTGATCAAAATTAAAAATTATTGCTGCAAAAAAAAAAAACTTTTAGAACCCAGCTTTCTTGGGATACATGGTGAGACATGGTGGTATCACCTGTTCCAGTTTGGGAGCATTGGAAGTCAAGGATTAGGTAATTTTTTTTCTTTTATTACAATAGCTTTATCTGTAAAATGTAGGCAATTGCATTCGGGGGTAGGGGGCTTTCAGTAGAGCAGACCTCAATGAAAATGGAAAGTCTGCTTTAAAATATCCTTAGTATTTGATTACCGGGTGTCCTATCTATCAAAACATTCATTTTACCTAAAATAAATTGGAAGTTTCTGCATTTGGCTTCTGAAAGCACAGGGCATCATGTGTTTAACAGAGGAAGATGGTTAGGATGATACATTGTATGTCTTTTCTGTGTTTTTATTAAGGACATACACTTGAAAGATAGTGTAGTGATTGTATTATATGATGCTTTGCTATCCTTACCTGATGAATTTAAGGAAATATAAAACTTTAAAATGTTTTCATATTAACATTTGGCACCTTTATGCCATTGCCCATACCTTATACACCTGGAACTTCAAAGGTGTGGACAAATCCATGCCAATATCAATAAGCCTAGCCCTTTAGGGTGCCAAAAAACGATCCTTGCAAAAATAGGAGTACCTGTGTTTTGCACTGTTTTACTAAAGTAGTGATTCTTATTTAGACTCCCCTTGTTATAGAGTCTAACAGAGACATAGTTAACTTACAACAATAGTTACTGTTACCCTGACTTTGAATGACAATTGCGTGGTCATGCAACACTGTCAGGGCTGCAGTTAGAAACCACGGGGCCCCATACAGCCAACCTGACTGCTCCTCCCATAATAAATACAGGTAACTATGCTTCAGTTATGAATAAACACAGTGAGTGATTTGTACCAATAACGCATTGTGTTCATTCAGGAAAGGAAGGAGCTGGTAAATGTGACATTTATGCCAGACCCACCCCCCACTCTCCATCCTGTTGTGTGCATGCAGCTGCCAGTGGAAAGGAGAGGATGGAAGCTGGCAGCACTGTGGGGGTGGGGGCACACAGGGGGGGCAAGGGCAGCAGAGGGAAATGTATGTGATTGGTGCGACAGGAAGCAATTACTGGAACCGATCCCCTGCATGCCTTTCTCCCTGCAGCAGCTGAAAGTCAGCAAGAGGGAAAGGAGAAGACAGCTTTCAGCTGGTGCAGAGAGAGCCATACAGGGACCGGTTCCAGTAATAGCTCCCCACTGTGCCGATCACCCTCCCTGCCCACATCTGATTCACCCAGCTGCCTGGGCCCCCTTGTTGTCCTGGGCCATGTACAGGAGGTATGGTGGTACCCCCTTATCAATGGCCCAGAACACTATACCCAAACTAAATTTTTATCATTTTTTTGAGACAAATAGAACTTTATTTTGGTGGCATTTGATTACCACTGGGGTTTTTATTTTTTTGCTAAACAAACTAAAAAAGACCACACATTTTGAAAAAAAAAGTTTCTCTTATTTTCTGTTATAAAGTTTTGCAAATAAGTAATTTTTCTCCTTCACTGATGGGCACTGATAGGCTGCACTGTTGGGCACTGATAAGCTGCCCTGATGAGCACTGATAGGCTGCACTGATGGGCACTGTTAAACGTCACTGTTAGGCGACACTGATGGGCACTGATACGCAGCACTGATGAGGCGGCACTGATAGGCGATACTTATGGGCACTGATAGGCGGCACTGATGGGCACTGTTAGGTGGCACTGATGGGCATTGATAGGTGGCACTGATGTACACTGTTAGGCAGCACTGATGGGCACTGTTAGGTGGCACTGATGGACAGCACTGATGGGTGGCACTGATGGGCAGCACTGATGGACAGCACTGATGGGCACTGATACAACTGATGGGCACTGATTGCCAATACTGATTGCCAGCACAGATGGGCACTGATGGGCACTATTGACCACACTGATGGGGCTACACTGATCACCAGGATCACCCTGATGATCAGTTTAGATGTCCCCCCTGCAAAATGCCACTTACTGGCTCTCCTCTCCTCACGCGCTGTCTGTGTAAAGAGAAAACTGCTGATAACCGTCATTTCCTATTTACCTGGTGATCAGCTGTGATTGGACACAACTGGTCACATGGTAAAATCAGCTGAGATTAGCCCATTCCTTAGTCATGTGATCAGCTGTGTCCAAAGGACACCGCGATCACAGATCGTGCACAGTGCCCACCCCAGGGGGCACGCGGGGGTGTGTGGATGCCCTCCCAGATCTAGCCAACCTCACTGTAGCCATATTTTGGCTATAGCGTAGTCGGGAACTGGTTAAATATGCCATTCCAAAACCATGAGCATTGATACACAACTGAACAACACTTTGGGGCTATAACAGGTTCCACTGGAAAACGTGTCTGTGGGAATTTGGCCCATTTAGTAAAAAGAACACTTGTGAGGTCTAGTACTGATGTTGAATGAGAAGGTCTGGCACACAATAGGCATTTAAGTATATCCCAAAGATTTTCATTAGGTTTGAGGCCAAGGCTCTGTGAGGGTAACTCTGGTTCCTCCACACCAAGCACATCAAACCATATAATTTTGAACCTGACTTTTGGGCAAAGTCCCATCCTAAAACTGTCATCACAAGGTTGGAAGCACACAGTTGTTTAATATTTCTTTGAATGTTGTGACATTAACAAGAGCCTACACTGGAAACACCTGCATTCAATAATTAGGGGGGGTGTAACATAATTCCATTATTTTTCATATTTTCCATATGCTTTAGTATGGGAAATTATCAGGTATCCACAAACTTTTGATCATATAGTGTAAGTGTGGGTTGTGCTGCAGAATCAGTTAATTAGAATGAGTCAATAACGTACAAAAACTAACGAGGCAGGTTTGCATAGAAAATGTGCTTAAACTAAATATCTACAATTGATCTACACACAGTCAAGCGTCCACATATCCACATAAAGTATACAGGATAAGCAGAATTCTTCTTCCGTGCAGACTGTGACAGGATGTTATACCCAATAACTTCTAGATGTTGATTCAAAATGATTTTGACTAATGGACAGAATGTGCAAATGTACAGTATACTGCATTGTTTGGGGGTGACACTTTGTAGAAACCTGAAATGTGTGATAAAGAAAACAAAAACATACAGTATGTAAAGGTTTTCATTTTTTATCCCTAGCTTTTATCATTATTTCTCTCTATGCTGTCTGTAATGGCTAGTAATTATAATGATCTCTAATAGATTGTAAGCTCCCAGGATCTTACCCTCTTGTATTGAACTGAATTGTTGCAGTATTGTCTCCCTTTATACTGTAAAGTGCTGAGCAAACTGTTGGCACTATATAAATCCTATATAATAATAATAATAATCTCATGGACTTTTACTAATATTCCTAAGCAAAAGTACTGTTCTCATCTCCATTTCTGTTATCTTTTGTTTGTAATTTACATGACATGATATATTTATGACAGAGAAGGTGGCAACAAAAGCAGAAAGTGCTGTTATTGTAGACACACACTAACACACAAACTCATTCTTTATGAAATGTGACAATCATACGAGATCAAAATGGTATTACAACTGTGCAACTGTGAATTCTGCTGTTGTTAAAGGGGTTTTCCTCCTGTGTAACAAATAGCTCCTGAAGTCAGGGTAACGGATTGCTTTTCACAATGCTGCAGCTCACAGCTGGCAAAACAAATCATTCATATCTGTTCTGACAGCGGAAAGTGGATTGATTCAGTCTATTAAAATTGTGTGCCAGAAAAGTGTGAGTGTGACTCAACATCTTGACTTCAAATTGTATGTTTTTGGATAGTGGCCATGCAGTTGCAAAAATAAATAAATTAACTAATAATGGCAGAATGAAAAAAAATTTCAAGTTGAAAATTCTAGTATTGATATAACAGACAATGTGGAAGCTAAATGCTCTTCCTTCTGTGAAAAACCATGGTGAGAACAATTACTCTAAACATCAATGAATCATTCAGGAGTGTGTTGTGTATGCCAAGACTTTTCTGCAACTACAAACAGGCAAACATGTCTGGTGGTGCTGTGCTAATGCTAAAGCAATGGACATGTCAGTAGAATGAAGAAGTCAGCATTATATTTTCAATAACATTAACTCTTTAGTTACATCTTTCCCTGTAGGGCTTGGTTAAAGTGGAACTTCACCCAAAAGGGGAAGTTTCACTCTTCCTCCTCTTCCCCCCAACCCTCCTCTGTCGCATTTAGATTTTTTTTTTTTGGGGGGAGCAGGTATCTGGTTTTGACAGGTACTGTCTCCTACTTTTGCTCGGATCGCCTAGGCTATCCAAGTGGAAGTTCTCCTCCCCCCCCCCTGTCCACAGCCTTCTGGGTCACATCACAGGTCCCAATAGACTGCGGGACCATTCAGGTAGTGCAGTGCGGGTCACACATGCACAGTAGGCATCCCGCTGGCGACAGTTAACATGCCAGCACTGGGAACTGAAGACTGGTGAAGAAATTGGCTCAGGTGAATACAGTGCTGGATTTTGGGACAGGTGAGTGTCTGTTTATTAACCCCCTGGCGGTATTCCCAAGTGTAGCTCGGGGTTAACTTTCAGTACCAGAAGCAGTAACCCTGAGCTACACTCGGGATTACCCTGCAGCATTGCTCTGGGATCCCTCCAGCACTTACCTTGTCCTGTGGTCCCACGATGTCCCCCCTGCAGAGTCCCCGGCCATCTCCTCTGGCTGTCTTCCGGGTTCCATTCCCTGCGAGCGTCGGGACGTATGGGACGTACGGGGGATGGAAATGTAAAAAATTTAAAAATTTGACATTCACTCAATACACTAAAATCTAATAGTATTACATTACTGTATTAAACCATTTCACATACATTTTGTCCCTAGTGCTTTGTCCTGTGCCCTGCCTGCATTTTTACTGTTCTTTTTGCCTGGAAACTGAGAAACGTCCATGGCGTCCAAAAAGTGTCCCTTTAGGTCAAAAGTGGTTTTAGACCAGCTAGAGAACAGGGATAGTAAATTAGAACCACTTGCAGAATTGAGTGATACTGATTCGTGGGGAAATTCGTCATCAGACACTGAAAACGATTTTGCGACTGAGCTCAGTGATGTGCGAACTTGGTGCTATATTTCAAATTTCAGTGTTTTTGGTTTGATTTCGGTATTGAATTAAGTGTATTATTATATTATTATTTTTTATGATTATTTATTATATTATAATTTATGATTTTGTGATTCAAATTTTATCATACCCGGGATATTTACTAGACTCTTGTTCGGACAGATTTCAGTGAGTTATTCCTAAAAATTACAGGCCTACAATATAAAAACAACATATTTCCATTGAAAACAATGTACCGATTTGAGCACAGAAATACTGAAATAATCAGACCACTAGGGAGGTTAAAAGACTACACTTTTTGTAGTGGCTGACTTTTATTTTTCACACACATGGCTGAAATTCCTCTTTAAGGACAAAGCATTGCCATTTTGATAGCTGCTAATATGATAACTGGGCTTTGTTTTTCACCTGTAAAATGTGGTTCATGATAGGTGCATGTGTGCAAAGACAGATGCCACATGCACTTTAGGTCTACTCCACATCCAGTAGGAGCAGATCAAAGGACATTACACTAGTTGCCAGTCCCCAGCAGGGGCGGACTGACAACTCATGGGGCCCCCGGGCAATAGGGGATAATGGGGCCCCTGTGTCCTTGCACAAACTCAAAAAAACCTATGAAAAAGGTAGCAGGGGCATCTCATGGGGCCCCCTACTGACCCCGGGCCCTTGGGCAGTGCCCGAGTTTCCAAATGGTCAGTCCGCCCCTGGTCCCCACATTGTAGGCATTGCATCCACCACCTCCTTTGCCTACAGATAAGCTAGCTGTCTCAACATGTTTCAGCATGCCGAGAAACCCCAAACTAAGCCCATAGCAGAGGCTATGGTGAGAGCTTTAGCCAAGATGGTGTAGCCCTGGGTTTTTTTTTGGTCTGGGGGGGGGGGTGTTATGAAAAATGACCATCCTCAAACAGGATAGTGTGCTAAACCTGTAGGTAAATAGTAGAGCCAGAACATTTGTGAAGTGGAAAAGTGGGTTTGATAATAAAGCTAGCAGTGCCTCCATCCAGGACAGGTCTTTTGGGCCTCTGCAAACAAGGGGAATTCCATTCCTGGGAAATTAACCAGTAATCTAATCAAAGTAATCAAAAGAAGAGAAACTACTGCAGCCAGCATATAACATTAACCATAGGTAAATAGATGCACACCAGCAGGGGCAGACTGACCATTTGGAAACTCGGGCACTGCCCGAGGGCCCGGGGTCAGTAGGGGGCCCCATGAGATGCCCCTGGTACCTTTTTCATAGGCTTTTTTGTGTTTGGGCAAGGACACAGGGGCCCTATGATCCCCTATTGCCCGGGGGCCCTATACGTTGTCAGTCCGCCCCTGCACACCAGTATGGGAATAGTATAAGCTTTAAAATATAGGTTATAAGATTATAAGGTTATAGGATACACAAATAAGTACTTACAGCAAAGGGCCCAACTAGAGTCCTGGTGGAATTTTGCACATATATCCAAGTATATACAGTTAATAATAAAGATATCTCCAGCTGAATGTTACAGCAAAATGCAGTTGTAGGGATCCCTGAAGATGATCACAATGCAGAGTCTGTGCTTGTGTCGGAGACCTGAAGACAAGATGAGCGGTGATGGGGATATCCTCCAATTGTTTTCCAACCATTCTGGAATGCAGCTTTTCACCATCAGAATCCATGGTATGGCACTGGACCTCAGAGTCAGCTTATCTATTCTGCTTCGTAGTGTTGTAAACAAATATTACGGACTAATCATTAATGCAATTATTAGTATTGTGAAGACAGACAGTTGTAGAATACAATCTACTCCAATCCAAATTAATTTCCAATCAGCAACTTCAGTTCTTTTCCAGAGAGTAAAGTGTTTTTTGGATCCTAGAACAAATGACAAAGTCCAAAAGAGTATTGGAAAGAGATTGCAATGATCAGAAGCTTTCAAAGTCCTTGTTCCACTGTCATGTCCTTTATTAGCAAGCTTATAGACACTCCACCCATCCAGCATATGTGTCCGATCTATATTATGCAGCTAGGTGTCCTTCTTTTCATGTAATGTATGCTATAGTCTAAGTCATTCTTTCCATAAAACTGTTTGCAATCAAATTTATATATATATATATATATACATATATACACACAGTTTTGATACCAGTGACTACCATTGTATGGGTTTCTGATTGGCTGACCAAAAACATTTGATCTTGTTGTTATCAAGATGAAAGGCTCTACCTGCAGTCATTAAAAACAACAATTAAGGCCAACTGTATTGTTTACAACCATTATTTCTTACAACAGTAAACCTATACCTATACCTATCTGAGTAGAATTAGCAGACAAAGTCCTCAAACCCTTTTTTTAGTGTGTAAATGTTCTGCTACCTGTCTATGCATGTACAGTATTTTCAGAAATATACACTACTGTGAAAACATTTTAGGCAGGTGCTGTAAAGTAAGAATTCTTTCAAAAATATTCTATCAGTTCACAAAATGCAAAGTGAGCAAACAGAAGAAAAATCTTAAAAACGGGTGTCAAACTGGCGGCCCTACAGATATTGAGAAACTAGATTGACCGTTACAAGCATGACTCCCGAAGGCAGAGGCATGATGGAACTTACATTTTTGCAACAGCTGGAGGGCTATCAGTTTGACACCCCTGATCTAAATCAAATCAACATTTATTATGACTACCCTTTGACTTAATACCAGCATCAATTCTTACACGTGCACACTTTGTACACTTTGTCAGGTATATAATTAACCAATTATACTAAGTAGGTGCTAATGATTATCAATTTCATTTATAGGTTGAAACACAGTCAATAACTGAAACAGAAACAGCTGTGTAGGAGACCTAAAACTGAGTGAGAAACAGCCAAACTCTGCTACTAAGGTGAGGTTGTGGAAGAAATTTTCATGTCAAAGGTCATACACCATGGCAAGACTGAGCATAGCAACAAGACACAAGGTAGTTATACTGTATCAGCAAGGTTTCTCGCAGGCAAATGTTTCAAAGCAGAATAAGGTTTCAATGTGCTGTTGTTTTTTTTTTAAATAGCACAAATAAACGGACAATGCTGTGGACCGTAGCTGCAGTGGTCAGCCAAGGAAACCTAATGCAGTAGATGAAAGACACATCCTGCTTACTTCCCTCAACATCGGAAGATATCCGACAGTGCCATCAGCACAGAACTGGTGGAAACCAGTGGAACCCAGGTACACCCATCTACTGTCCAGAGAAGTTTGGCCAGACGTGGTCTTCATTGAAGAATTGTGGCCAAAAAGCCATATATCCGACATGGAAACAAGGGTAAACAACTCAACTATGCACTGAAACATAGGATCTGGGGTGTAGAAAAATGGCAGCAGATGCTAGATTGATGAGTCAAATTTCTTTATATTTTTGCCATTTGTTTAGCAATCCCTTGCCTATTAGCCCAGAGAATTGCCATTACTGTTTTTTTTATACTTTATCGCCCATTGACTTCAATGCAGTTTGGATTCAACAGTAACGTTCTTTGAACCTGCCACGAACCAAACCCAGGTACGTTCAACTCATCCCTAGTTTTAAACAGTGCTTGCATGAATGCAGTCGTAAATAACTTATCTTGATTATATCTCAATACAAGATTTAACAAGAATGTAGATTTTTGCTAGTAGTGTTTAAAAGTGTAACTTTAGTCAGAAACTTAAGTTCTAATAGTTTTTTTCATGCTGGCCACTTTTGCAGGTACAGTATAATTTTGTAAAACATTAAAAATCAGTGCCTATACTGTTTAAAGGTAAGGCATGGTCTCATCCTGCTCTGCACATGCTCATTTGCTCCCTATTCTTGGCACTGTACCAAAAATCAGAGCAAATAGAGGCCGATATACTGACAGCCTAAAGATTTACTGCAGCTCAGGGGCTCTGGGCTTCAGAAAAATCACAGTTGCCAGCTGGCAAGAAGAAACAGGAGCAATGCTGGAGGCAATTTACAGCAAACACTAAATTTGGTGGTATAATTATTAATGTGGAATGTACTGTATGTTCCTAGCTAAAGAACATTATTTTTTATCACGTTGCTATGTGTAAAGTTCCGTTTTAGCCACACAGAGGCAAAAATTATACTGTGGGTTCAAGAATATGGAGAAAAAAGAAAGACATTTTCTCAACCCTACTAACAACCAACTATCATTGCTGGCAATGTGAAGTGCTCTCTAAGAAGCTTTTTACCTTAGCATTCCTTAATAGAATGGTACTAAAATTGCTAGCATTATTGATTACTCAGCAATGGTAGATTGAATAGGAGAGAAAGTATACTCTCCTACATTGCTTTAATCTGCTACGTAAAACTGTCACTCAGATGGTATTTTTTAGTGCTCGACTGTAACCTCTTTTATATATTGTATAGGTGCACTGATGGAAGCATGAAAGCATGAAAACAGGAAAAATATGTATACTAATATATCAACAGAAAATGTAACCTAATTATGATATAGAAATACATATTTAGACCCTAAGCTGACTATATCTGTTAAATTAAGTATGGTCCTTTTCTGTGTCATGGACACTCCAAGACTGCTATGAGTAACTATTGAGGAATGTGTAATTGTTTTATGGCCATGACCATCTGGTAGCATGTGTCTGTATGTGGCTTGCTATTTATGTATGGTGTGACTTCCCATCTTTAGCAATCTGTTCAATTTAGTTGTTCTGTCCTACTTTAGAACATATTTTACAATGTAATGGGGAGATATTAAAGTAATTTGTGTAATACACCAGATTTATAATGGTGACTGTGTTAAACTGCTGTACTAGATCAGATACTCAGGGAGTTACCATCTTGCTCTTGTACCATTAAACTGGACTTCACCTTTTCTAGATACCCATTATGGCCTCCCTCTGGAAGATGTTTATTTGTGGCCACCCCAAGGTTTGAGGTTTTAGGCTTGGTTCACACTGCCATGACTTGGGATCCAACTTGTGAGACCCCAAGTCGCATGACATGTGAAATCCCATGTTAGTCAATGAAAGCTGTCTTAATTAGCACTACTGAAGGTGACTTGTATTTGACTTGTACCTACAGACCTATACAGTATAAATCGCTAGCAACTTCCCAGGAAGTCATCTGGCAAAGTAACACCGTAAGTTGCGCAGTTTTCAAGTTGTGGCAGAGGCAATTTTCTAAATTTTTTATAAGTCTGAATTATAATATATTATTAGATTGCAAGACGACACAGGTGTTGGGAGATCCCCTGAAGAGTTTCACTTACTGATATGACTCCTATAGTTGTGCCCAGCATATTCAAAAAAGGAGGGAGTCTACCAAACATTATGCGTTATTACCATGTCTCACAGTTATACATGTAATTAAAAGGATGATAATATAATGATTAAGGAGATATACCTTGTCTTCTGCTTTAACAATTATTCCTTGTTTGTCCATCCTGTACACCGAGCTGTGGATGCACAGCCAAGTATACAATTTCGTCAACACTAAGATAAATGAGCTCCAGTGCATGTGCAAGAGTGACATCATCTTGGCACAGATAATAAAAATGACTAAAGGCCAGTACTTGGAAGCAGACAGGCCTGAAGATGTCAATGGCTGGCAGGGAGCTCTGGGTCAATGCAGAGTATAGCTCTGCTTTAAATAAGACAGGTTCTATCTGCATACTCTCTAAGGCTTCATTCCAACAAGCATATGTGTATTTTATGCATGAAACACAGGTTCTGGCTGGCAGAGCTAGCAAAAGATCCTGCATAAAATACACAGCAAAAGTACTTGAATTTAGACATGTTTAGACATATACAAGTCTTCTAATGTGTATACACATTTACATATGTACATATACAGGGGCGGACTGACAACTCATGGGGCCCCTGGGCAATAGGGGATCATGGGGCCCCTGTGTCTTTGCCCAAACTCAAAAAAGCCTATGAAAAAGGTACCAGGGGCATCTCATGGGGCCCCCTACTGACCTAGGGCCCTCGGGCAGTGCCCGAATTTCCAAATGGTCAGTCTGCCCCTGTACATATAAAATCTGAAGATATGTATGACCCTGGAGACAGCTGTATCCTACATTTTTTGTAAGCTGCTAAACTCAGCACTCATTTTGTTTTGTATGGTCCATTTGAATCCTATGTATTGTGCTGTGTTCAGATGCTTACAAAACTATTCACTGTATGCATCTTAACGTGGCATTGTAGGCTCCCTTGTGATGAACCCTAAGGAGGTTCTAATCATTGCCACTTATTCTGGAGAACTTTATTCTAATTTAATGCAATTGAAATGTAAGATAATGCAAGGGTGTACAAATGCTTTTTTCAAGTGACAAATCTGCATTTTGGTTAATTAAGATTATGAAATTGAATACACATTGTAAATCAGCTTCATCAACATAAATATGAATATGTGGTGAAATATTTTTATAGATGCACATCTACCTTTTACATTGTATATGTAAAATGCCTAAACCTCTTGGCAGTGTTGTTTTTTTTCATAGATAGGAAAAAAGACAGGTATCCAAACTAATCACCTCTCTACCAAAAGTGCTTTAATTTTGTCTGTGTTTCCACTGGAGAAACTCTGTTCACTGCATGCCTTGGTAACTACAAATGGGGGGGGGGTATTTTTTCTTTAACCAGGATGCAGATAAACAATAAAAACCAGGAAAAATATCTCATTATTCCTCACTCTGTCTCATTCAACTAAAAAATGTTTTGGCTGGATTTGGGCTTTTAGGTCCTGCCATTTTATGGGTAATGTTGACAGTTTTCCCTAAAGCCAAACATTTTTTGTTGTGGAAAAAGTGGGGACTGGTTAAAACCCCTGCTCGGTTCAACCTCAAATCCTGAATTGTGCAGTAACTAAGCAACACAAACTATGCTTTTTTATGACTTTGCTTTTCATGGGCCAGTTTTGGTCAAAAGTGAGTCCTTGCCAAGATTTAAAGTGAGAGCCTGTTTCCTAATATGCGTTACTAGATGGCTAGGTGACGCAGTAGAACCAAGGTCTAAAGCAAATCTAAAAAGTGAAATGTAAAGTGCTCAGGTCAGACACAGGCAATAGAACACATGGGAGTGTTTTTTAGGGGGGCAGTTAAACAGTGATAAACCTTTCACCGTTCACATGTTAACAGCATACCAATCCACCCAAAACAGGGGTATAATCTCTCAGCAGTGTATGTCCCTTATATCTGAAAGCATAACATCCTGAATTTACAATATTACAAGCTAGTGCTTGGGTTCTTGTAGCTGGGTACAGAGAGGGGTATAGAGGAGCTGGGGTTGGGGCCAGCTATGCAGAGAGGCTGTCTAGACAGACATAACAGGAACCATAAAGCACACTTCACCATTATATTTATGGCATCATGCAACATGAATGTTTCCACCTATGCATCCTATTACATTCAGCTCATTCTACTATGCATCTCAAATGTTGTGGACACCATACCATTCTCCAAGTTACACTTATCACACCACAGTATAAGCCTAACATTTGAGATCATTCTCCACAATACAGTAATGATATGAAGGTATGCACAGTGGATAGGATTAGAGGTCTGTCCAAAATATCAGGTTGGGAAGGGTAACAAAAATTATAGTAATACAATCTTTGAAAAAATTAGTGATGACTTGCTTCCATAATTACTCAAATAAACCCTTAGCACTATACTGCGCAATACATAGGATAATGTGGCAACATATGGCAAACACATGGCAAACACTCTAGCAATCCTGTGGGGGAATGACCTGCCAGTTTGGTCTGAAGCCAGGTTTGGGCTGAATTTTGCTTGATTGGAGGTTCAGCAAATGGTTAAACTAAATTGATCCATTTATTAGCTGTATTACTACTGGAATCTCTATGACATCACTGATCAGATATGGCCATGTCATTTTTTGCTTAATGACATCAACCAGGAGACTCTGCCCCTTTGTTTACTTTTAGCAGGAAGTAGGAGATGGCATTTGCTACAAGAGACTTTAGAAGATTTTGTTAGCGGTCTGCTTTTTTTTTTTTTTCTTTTGGCAAGTCATGGGGAATTATTAATTGGGATTGACATAGCTCTGCATTGCTGGATGATGTGGTTAAGGATGAATTTACATTGTGAGAATTGTTTTTCTCTTTTAATAAAGGACATGTCAACAACTGTCCCTGAGGAAGCCATGTGGTTGGTGCCGTAACACGTGGGGCGGAGCTTAGTGACATCAGTTTCGGTTATGGAATTGCAGACCGGAAGTACTATGCTGGTCCATACCGATCTATATTATCCAAGATATTGTGAGTGATAATCTGTCTTTGGTTTTTATTTAATAAATGTTATTATACTATGGGAGCCTGTTCTTTTCTTCCTACATGTGGATATTGAGTGATAAAGAGATCCTTGTGGTTGATTGGGTTATTGTCATCCCTGGTAATGGCATAATCAAGTTTATGCTGCCATCTGGAGTCCGTGGATTGAATTACTATGCTTGATTGACCTATATTTATCATATAGCTCAATTCCATGCGGTGAGCAGCCATTCTTACTTGTTGGTGGAGGTGCACTTATTTGCAGTGGAGCACTGTTGGTTGGAGTTGTGGAGCATATTTTTATTCAAGCACAATTTATTCAAGCACAATATTGAGTTGGAGCTGTCACAACAAATGTACTTTAATTATATATCTCACTTTGGACCCTTATATGACATGTTATGTTTTTCAAATATGATATGAGTTAGCGCAACACTATTGTTCTTATTTTATTAGTGATAGTGTATGGACAGCAAATGGACAATACATAGATAATAAAATACAGGTCACTGGAGCCTATTCTTTCTCCCTCTACACTATGCACCTTAGTTTAGGCAATAGCCACTGGACACACTCCAGTGGCCACAGGGAGGTGCTAGAGAGTGGGGGAGGAGAATTAGGCAACTCCAGTTCTTCTCTCAGTTCCCTGCTCCAGTGAGCTAATTGACTGGCCAGAGGGAACTCCAAATACTTTATAGACCTAGAAATCATATTGATTAGTTTCCCTGTGTCAGCTGGTTGTCACTTGTGAGGCAAAAGACAGATATGCAGTTCTCAACCAACAACCTTGAATATCTCCCTGACACATAAGTCAACCATCTTCTTGGACATCAATCCCTTGCCCCTCTATGCTTGCAGTACTCTGAGAGAAGGATGCTGTGTGTTGGGGCAGCGACAACATGTGACCTTTTGACATTTTGAAGTATACTGTGCATCTTGGGTCCTATCAGAGAGTGGGGACCCTGGCTAATTGCCAGTTTGGCTCAGTCCTCATGACAGCTCAGAGTGCATTTAAGATTTACTTCTTTCATCAAATCACTCCTTTCATCTCAAGCTTAGGCGATCCATATTTTCAATTTTTGTTCTTACCTTGGATGGGGATGTTTTAAAAATAATTTACCTGCTCTATAAAATATGTGTCTTTCTGAGGAAAACAGGAACTCTTTTTTTTTTTTTACTGTGCATATTGACTTTGATATTGCTTAATGGACACCTTTACTAATATAACCACTGCATACGGTATCTATTCTTTTTCTTTGGTTGTAACATGTACTGCTATTGAGCAAATTGTAAAAGATATAAACTCTTTTGAGAACAGACACCTATCAATTTCATAACTAAAAAGCTCAAAAGCTGTATTTCTAATTCTCTTAAAATGGATAAAATGGCTCATGTTGTATAGTTAAAGGTATTTTATGAACTGTAATTCAACTTAACAGCTTACAAAACCTCCCTGCTGTCTTATTTAAACGAAGTGCTGAGAAGATACACCATTATAACAAGCTAAATATGTATGAAAATTTGATTAGACCAAAATAAAAACCAAAAAAATGCATGCTCCAGATATGCAAAGATCTATAAGTGAATTGAAAAATATACAGACTCAAGCATCTTTTGTGATATATCAGCGGTTTCCAATCTTTGTTCCATTTTCTCTTCTTTTTAAACATATATGAAATAACCGAGGGAAATTGAAGATAGAAAACAGGGTAGATTGCCTTTTATACAATTCAAATTCTTTCCAAATATTAATTTGTAATTTTTTTGTAAAACAATAGTCTTTTAAGCAACACAACTTTTTGGAAGATACAGTTTTTACATTAGGTTTTAATGATGGTTGCAGCTATAGATTTGTCCTTTCTATTGCCACCTCAACTGATTTTTTTGCAAAGCAAAACAGCTAAACCTAAAGTGCACTAAAATAGCGACAAAAGAGACATGATCAGATAAATAAATTACAGCAAACACATTAGTCAGCCACAAGTAAGAGAACAGGTAACATCCTGTGAAAGACAGATCAATACCTTAATGGATTCCAGTAACATCACTAAACACTTGCAAAAAGGAAAACTCAGGGAGATATAAATTGTACCAGATTTTTTTGCAGAAATACTTCACACTGCTGACACTTAGGTAAAAGAAATATTTTATACCCTAATATCTCTGCATGAAACAAATTTGATCCTCTGTAGATAGCTACCAATCAACTGGATTTTAAATGCCACGACTGAAAAAATAGATTTTAGACATTTCACTAACTTTCAAGACTTAAATAAATCTGAGTATAGAAAATTGATAAAAACTGTCCTAACAGAAGAATAAATAGTTAATTACTAAATAATCAAACAAAAAACATAATACATCAGAGTCACAATATTTAACCAGTTCAGTTCTCACACCTTTACACTTCCTATAAACCAGAGCAATTTTTAAATGCTGCTATAAGGCTGTTTATTCATATATAATATATATATAATGAGTACACCCCTTTTGAAAAGTAAGATTATAATCAATATCTCAATGAACACAAGAACTATTTCCAAAATTTTGACAAAACTGAGTTTTACAGAACATTTGTTTAGCTCATTACATGAAAGTAAGGTTGATAATATAACTTAGATTATAAAATCTTTGGTTTTACTAAAATTAGTTGATGCAAAAATGAATACACCCCACAACAAAAACTACTACATCTAGTATTTTATATGACCTCCATGATTTGTAAGGACAGCATAAAGTCTTCTAGGTATTGAATGAACAAGTTGGCGACATATTGCAACATCTATCTTTTTCCATTCTTCTCTAATTTAGAGCCTGGATGCTGGATGGAGAGTGAATTCCCCATAGGTGTTCAATTGGGTTTACTTTAGGAGACATACTTGGCCACTGTTCTTCTTCAGAAATGCAACAGTGGCCTTAGATGTGTGTTTTGGATCATTGTCATGTTGGAAAAATGCAGGATGACCAAGGGCATGGAGTGATGGTAGCATCTTCTCTTTCAGTATAGAGCAGTACATCTGTGAATTCATGATACCATCAATAAAAATGCAGCTCACCAACACCAGCAGCACTCATGCAGCCTCACAGAAGGACACTGCCACCATCATGTTTCACTCTAGTCACCATGCATTTTTCTTTGTGCTCCTCACCTTTGTGATGCCATACAGTTTTGAAGCCATCAGTTCCAAAAAACATTTATCTTGGTCTCATCACTCCAGAGTACAGAGTCCCAGTAGTCTTCTTCTTTTTCAGCATGGGCCCTGGCAAATTCTAGGTGGGCTTTTTTGTGCATGGGCTTTAGGAGAGGCTTCCTTTGTGGATGACATCCATGCAAGCCATTCCTCTGCAATATATGCCATATTGTATCACGGGAAACAATCACCACGGTTTGGCTTTCTACTTCTTTAGCTAACTGCAGTGAACTTGCATGGCGATTTTCTTCAACCCTTCTCATCAGAAGACACTCCGGTCGATGTGTTAACTTCTGTGGTTGGCCTGGACATCTCTGTGAAATGGTTGAAGTTCCATCTTTGTTCAAATTTTGCATAACTTTTGCTACAATATTCCGACCAATAAGTAAAGCTTTGATGATCTTCTGGTAGCCTTCATCTTTCTTGTCTAAAGAAATTATTTTCTTTCTCAGGCCTTGTGACATTTCTCTTCCATGTGGTGCCATTGCTGACAGCATGAAATGGGAAGGGGTTTTCTTTGTTAAGTAATGCCCTTTTATAATCAACTGTCTGCTGGACATCTGTTTAATGAATAATTAGACTCACATGTAGTTGAATCCTTCTTAATAAGGATTTTGTTGTCTAAACTTTATTTTTTGCTACTAAGACTTTCATTGGGGTGTATTAATTTCTGATAACATGGTTTTGAATTTGTTAGGAAAAATACTTTTTTGTATGTGCAAATTAACAAATTTTGTATGCAATCAAGGGTCCGCATTTGTGGGAGTATTTTGTAGTATAGTGTCCCATAGAAAATGTTGATTCAGAAAGGAAAGTAAAGGTTTTCTGACAAATCTGCTGAATGTACTCATTTATGCTGAACATATATAGTTTTCCCCCCAGCCCGTGCCCCCCCCCGACTTCTCCATCACGACCAACAATGCCACCATCAGTCCCACCCCGCAAGCCAGAGTACTAGGTGGCATTCAAGACTCCAATCTGTCTTTCCAGCCCCAGGTCCAATCACTGACAAATTCATGTAGACTCCACCTCCGCAACATCTCCAAAATACGTCTGTTCCTAACCTTAGAAACTACTAAGCAACTCATTCACTCTCTTATCATATCACAACTTGACTACTGTAACTCCCTCCTCACTGTCGTACCTCACCACAGGCTATCCCCGCTTCAGTCTATCCTGAACACTCGGCCAGACTCATCCACCTTACTAACCGCTCCGTATCCGCCACCCCCATCTGCCAATCCCTCCACTGGCTTCCCATTGCCCTACGGATAAAATTCAAAACACTAACATTGACGTACAAAGCTGTTCATAACACTGCCCCAAACTACATCACTGACCTTGTCTTCAAATACCACCCAAATGTACTCTCCGCTCCTCACAAGACCTCCTACTCTCTAGTTCCCTGGTCTCCTCCTCCCATGCCCGTTTCTTGGACTTCTCCAGGGCTTCCCCCATCCTCTGGAACTCCCTACCCAAATCCATCAGACTATCACCTACTCTCCTCTTCTTTAGGCACACCCTGAAAACCTATCTCTTCAGGGAAGCCTACCCCACCCTCAGCTAATTGCCGATCTCCTCCACTCTTCCTACCACTCCATCCCCCACAGCTATTTCCTCCTGTACCACTATCCCCTCCCTCCTAGATTATAAGCTCCAAGGATCAGGGCCCTTGAACCCCTCATGTATCAAATTGTATTGTTACTGTACTGTCTCGTGTACTGTCTCCCATTGTACAGCGCTGAGCAAACTGTGGGTGCTATATAAATACTGTATAATAATAATAATATATATATATATATATATATATAGAGAGAGAGAGAGAGAGAGAGAGAGAGAGAGAATACAAAATACTAGATGTAGTAGTTTTTGTTGTGGAGTGTATTTATTTTTGCATCAACTAATTTGAGTAAAACTGAAGATTTTATAATCTAAGTTATTTTATTAACCTTACCTCCATGTAATGAGCTAACATATGTTTTATAAAGGTCAGTTTTGTATACATTTTGGAAATTGTTCTTATGTTCATTGAGATATTGATTCAAATCTTACTTTTCAAAAGGGTGTACTCATTTATGCTGAGCACTGTATATATATATATATATATATATATATATATATATATATATAGATAGATAGATATCTCTCTCTCTCTCTATATATATATATATATATATAATATAATTAATTTATTTACTTATTTATTTTAAGCTAAACAAGGCTTTTTCTATTGATATTGCCTTGAAGAAAACATTTTTTTTTTTTGGCCATTATGTCAAACTGACATCATATACAGATTGAAGCTTACCGCTACAGACTGGACCACATGAGGTTTGGGCAAGTGGATTTGCTTTATTGAAACTTTCATTTGGTTGTGACTGGTTGTGACTCATTGAGTTGACTGTACCTTAGCTGTTCTATGTGCTTGCCATACATCAAATACATTTTTGGTGGTGATGCAGCATTTTCCTTCAGATAGATGCAGCTATCCGGAAAATCACATGAGGACAATTCAGGTGTCAGCATTGTTAATCCAGAAGAAACTGAGACAATTTTATTCCCTTTCAGACCTCTTCTTTTGGGAGTGATGCCACAGAAGATTTGTTACATGAATTTAAGAAATTAAGATAGTGTTCCAATTATCTCAAACTCCATGGTTGCACTCTATCAGGTAATTATAGAGCCCTAGAAATACCAAAGGGGTTCTGAATCTTTAATGATGTAATTATAGGCAGACAAATGCATTAATTTGAGAAAAGTGGAACAAAGTTGCAAAAGAGAATTCTCTCTCATGCTCCTGGTCATACAGAAGGGGAAAACACAACTCTGGCAAATTAAGTGTGAAATGATGACACTTCAGGAGTAATACAATTCAGAGTTCTCTGTGACCACAGAATCACAGTGCAGATAAACAGATCTTTCCTCCTAAACTGACAGTCAGGCACAATAAGAGGAAGACATATAAACACATCAGCCAGGACTTTAGTGAAAGATGTGTATACCCATGCTTATGCTTAACAAGTTATTAGCATTCTCAACAGGTTAAAGAACTCCTCTGCCCACAGCATTTGTAATAAACTGAAGTCAACTGATGGTGTCACTATCATTGGTGGTTGGCTGTCAGAAATATTTCCAAATGCACCTTGGTGGATTATCCCAGATTTCTGGCAATTTCTGCATTATCAAAGGTCTTTAAAGGCCCCAGTGCCTTGAAATATTGCTTAACCACCTCCTGCCCGCCATATAAGGAAATGTCGAGTGGGTGGTAGCTCTATCGTTCTGGGAGGACGGCATATCTCCTTCTGCTCTAATTGTACCTGTGTGCCACTGGGGGTGAGCAGCACGGCGATCAGTGGTGTGCACTGTCCCTGGGACACAGTGGATCACCGATCACAGTGAAGAGTCGATGACACAGGCTCTGCTATGTTATCAGCTGTGTCCAATCACAGCTGATCGCATGTAAACAAGGAAATGCCGGTTATCGGCAGTCCTCTCCTCACGCTGACAGCGCGTGAGGAGAGGAGAGCTGGTAAGCGGCATTCCTCAGAGAGAATATCTACACTGATCATCAGGGCACTTATGATCAGTGCCTTGATGATGAGTGTAGCCCCATCAGTGCCACCTGTCAGTGTCCATCAATGCCACCTGTCAGTGCCCATCAATGCCGCATACCAGTGCCCATCAGTGCACATCAATGCCACATATCAGTGCCTACCAGTGCACATCAATGCCACATATCAGTGCCCATCAGAGCTGCCTTTCAGTGCCAAATTTCATTGCCATTCATTGCCGCCTATCAGTGCCAGTCAGTGACACCTATCAGTGCTGCCTATCAGTGCCGCCTATCAGTGCCATATATGAGTGCTGCCTTTCAGTGCCCATCAATGATGCCTGTCAATGTCCATCAGTGCCACATACCAGTGCCTCCTCATCAGTGCTGTCTATCAGTGCCCATCACTGCAGCCTCATTAGCGCACATCAGTGAAGGATAAAAATTACTTATTAACAAACTTTTATAACAGAAACTAAGAAAATTATTTTTTTAAATTTTCAGTCTTTTTTAGCTTGTTTAGCAAAAAAATAAAAACCCCAGTGGTGATTAAATGCCACCAAAAGAAAGCTCGATATGTCTAAAAAAAAGTTACAAATTTTGTTTGGGTACAATATTGCATGACTGCTCAATTGTCACTCAAAGTGCAACAGCGCTGAAAGCTAAAAATTGGCCTGGGCAGGAAGGGGGTATAAGTGTCTAGTAGGCAAGTGGTTAAACATGTCAGAATCTGGTGACATCACTCAACCACACGCCAAATCCTTGACTCTCACCTTCAGCCACTCTTCACTGCTTTGGCTTTCAACTTACAGGACACTAACCACTTCCTTTCCTGTGCGTGGCTCCACCCAGACAGCTGTGTCAATCATTCACAGAGATCTGTGAATAAAGGTCCCTTTTGTCACTGCAGCAATAGACTCATAGTTCTCAAGGGAGCACAAGTGTGGTGGTGTCACTGCATTTGTGGTCTATTGATACTTCCTTCAGCTCCATAACTGAAGGTCTGTATTCCAGTATGAACCTGAGCTGGAGGAGGAGTCCGCAGGAGCAAGAGCATTTCACTAATTATGGTTGCAATGCTGTGCAGACTCCAATGCAAAAATAATAATAATAATAATAAAAAAATAAATATATAGTGTATTTGTTTTGTAAAGCGAGACTGTTATCTTGTATCTGCTAAGCAAAAAGTCAGCATATCAACATCCAATGAAAGGCTATATTTACATCAAATGACACACATATGTTTAATGGTCTATCGAGTTTTATAAATAAACGTGTGTACTTCAAAAAGATGTATTTCATGTGATCTATCGTAAATACATATTGTTTGGTGAAAAATTCTCCAAATGACTATTTATTTAATCTAGGTGACCCCCTTCATTGCAGGGCACAGCATGAACTATTTATGTGCTTCAGAAAAATGTTTCACATTAATAAAATACACCGTAAATAACATATGGCATGACTTAACTTACATATTTTCATTATATACATAAACATCATAGGGTTTCATTCTACTTTCATTTTGATGGATTCTTTTAACACACTGTCATGTATGACCTTCCCTTTCTATTTAAGTTTTTTGATAGAAGCCATCAATTATATCTGTGATAAGGTCACAAGTGTAAACACTGTCAGCAATAACACATCGCTGCTAATCATGAATTAATACTGGATTGTCAAATGTAATTAATGCTTATCGTGTTTAATGGGTGACTTTAAGTGTACAAATGCTGGTTTTTTGCTGTATAACAGTATATTTCACAAATATATATTTACTTTAACTAAGAAGATTTTCTCCACTTGGCAATTTTAACAGTTAATTTTTGCCACCAGCATTATATATAAGTGGATTTATGACCTAGAGCGCGATCAATTACAGTGTTTAAAATAAGAGACTTTCCTTGCACTGTACAACTAAGTCTTCTCTCAGCCTTCCTAGTTTATTTCAAGTAGTTGAAGGAATGTGATTGTTTATTACCTGCAAGATTGCAGTTGAAGCTGCAATAGAAATAAGGCCTCTTTCACACAGGCCACTCTTCACTGTTTTGCCTTTCAACTTACAGGACACTAACCACTTCCTTTCCTGTACGTGGCTCCTCTTTCACACAGGCATTCCATATGTCCATTTTTCATCTGTCTGTTTACGGATGAAAAACGGATACCCATGTATTTCTATGGACTAGTGGATGTAAATAGATGATTATCTGTTTACATCCGTTAATGTCCGCATCTGTTAATATCTGTTTTTGAATAGAAGAAAACTCTATTTTTCTTCCATAAAAAAAAAGGAACAAATAGGATGTAAATGGATGAAAAACAGATGTAAATGAATGAAAACAGATGAAAACCAGAAAAAGTGGATTAAAACGGATGTAAAATGAATGTTAACGGATGTCAAATGGATGAAAATACTGATGTAAACTGATGAAAAACGGATGTAAACTGATGAAAAACTGATGAAAATTGATCAGTTTTTTCTTTGAAAAACATGACTGAACTGATGAAAAAAATGGAATGCCTGTGTGAAAGGACCCTAAAAGTTATCGAGAGCACAACAACTTGCTGTTTTGTGATTGTTTTTAAGACAGACATATTGCTGCATTCATGTATTTTGACCTTAGTGAGAGATGGATGTTTGGGGCTTAATAGTTAGTTGTGTATTAGCTTACTATATAAGACATACCAAATAAATATTACATTACACATCTGTTAAAAAAATATATTACATGACACTTTGTGGAGATGTGGTAGTATTATTATCATTGTAATACAGGATTTATAGAGTGTCAACAGATTGCATAGAACTTTACAATATAAAGGGAGGCAGTACAGTTACAATACAATTCAAGACAAGAGGGTTAGCAGAACTCTACTCATGAGAGCTTACAAGGGAGGGACAGGTGATACTAAGGAATCAAATGTGGGATGAGCTGATGGAGAAGGTAAATTCTAGTTGTTAGACAGAGACAAGATAAGGTTCCCTGAAGAGATGAGACAGAAGATAAAGGCAGACAGACTATGAAATAGCCAGAGAGATTGGAGTAGGGGGTTCCAGAGCATGGAAGAGGCTCTTGAGACGTCTTGGAGCTGAGCATGGGAGGAGATGAAGAGAGAGTTAAAGAGCAAGAGGTCTTGGGAGGAGTTAAGAGGACAGTTTGGGTGATATTTTGAGACCATGTTGGTGATTACAAGAAAAAGAGTATACTTTATATGGATCTGGAATTGTTTGATGTTTATAATGGAACCAACTTTCTAAGTAAAAAAAATACATTGGAGCGAAAGAGTAAGGGACTTTTAAGGTACCAGAAAAAGTCATAAAGTGCATACAAGAAAATAAAAGTTGATAGTTTTTATTTAAACAGTCATTACATAGTACATAATTGATCCAAAAAGACTCACACAGTAAAACACTACACCATTATGCTCACAATCCCCATGCTGCCTGTTTGTTATTCTGCACAATGGGAACACAGTCTTTTAAAAATCTATTTATGGAATAAGTGCAACATTATTGCATTACAGCATGCCATTCTTGGGATTGCAAACACTTGCAGGATAACAATGAGACTTTTAGTGTAGAGTTCTCCTGCGTTCCCTCGCATTTCCTCTTGTTCCTGCCTTAAAAAAGCTGATCTCCACATTATTGCATATAGATGTTTTTTTATTGTGTCTATTGCCTAAATGCAATTAACTCCTGAATAAGTTGTAAATCAATGCAACACATAGAACAAATTGCTCATCTTTCTTCAATAATGTTGCAGTTATGCTATAAATGGACTTTTAGAAGAGAACACCATAATCTCATTATTCAGAATAATAGAAGACAACATATGGAATATGACCATGGTGGTGTAATGTTTTACTATGTGTGAGTTGTATCAGGCTCAAATATGTACTATTTTATTACTGTTTAAATAAAAATTATCAACACATTATTTTGTATGCATTTTACTTTTCTGGTACCTTAAAAATTCCTTACTCTTTCTTTTCCATACAAGGTTGGTGATGTAGCTTTGGACATTTTTTCAGGAAAAATTCGAGACACATGGAACTTTTTTCAGGGTATTCCTTAGGCAAAATGAACACTTCTTGATGTTCCCTATATTAATAGTGGATTAGATAAGGACCAAAAGTGTCCGTTGATTATCTGCTCCTGTCCTAATTAATCTTTGCTAGCTAGCTTTGGAATGTGCGCACACTGGAAGAGACTCACACTGACTAACAAGTTCAGTCTATGAACACTTCTAGTTTATTATAATGAGAAAGTGAGCTTATAGATGCAAAATGATGCAAGAGTCATGTGAGAACAGCATAAGCATTATATTAGTCTTTGATTGGTCATTTCCACACGAAAACAATCTCCGTCATGGTATAGGTGTGATCTTCTTCCAAGTCTTATCTTATAGAAAGAAAAACATAACTTTGTCTCAAGTTGGCACGATGGGAAGGGGTCGGTGCATGTGAGCAAACATTTCTTAAGCAAGGATTTCTTAAAGTACCACAAAGTCCAGCAGGCAGAAAATATTCACACAACATATGTATTCATACTAAACATTTATAAATATGAAGAAAGAAATAGTATTTAAGTATAAAAGTAAATATGTATAAAAATGTGTAGAAAAACGTATATATATATATATTCAATAGGAAACCAAATAGGCATTTTACCATATTCATCACAGTCCTCCCTTAAAATTACTATTTTACTCTGTCCCTATAGAGCCTAGCTCAACTGTCCTTATGTACCTTGGAACTCTTTTATGCTGTACGTTAGACAGGTGATGACTATTTCATCACCCCCCTTGCCACAGACTTTGTACATAAGGAAGTCAGATGCTATCCCTACAAAATTGTGAGATTACTATTGGCGGGGAGGGACCGTAATGGGGAAACATTTTTCTTCATCTATCATGTGGGGATCCTCTTGCTGCTGGTTCAGGAAGGTAGGTGTACTGTTGTCTACAGCTTTGCTCATCAATTTCGTCACACATGGTATAACACAGCATACAACCAGGACCAGGAGAATCAGAATTATTAGTACAGTTACCCCTATTTGGGCAAGTATCTTTTGCCACCCACTCATCCAACTGCAATATTGATCCCACGAGTCTGTGATCCCTGAATTTTTTTTCAACTCAACTGACAGGTCTTCCAATTTCTTTATAGCCAGAGTAACCTTACCATTCGGGCCAGTATTGTCAGGAATATATGTACAACATGTTCCGGTTCCTTCTATCATTTTACAGACACCTCCTTTTTCCGCTAAAATCATGTCCAGAGCCATCCTATTCTGGATGTAGGGGCTAACTGGTCAACGATTCCTTGGAGGGCATCTCTGGTGTAATTCACAAACCTCTGTTGGTTGTAGTATATGTCATTTATCCAATCTACATTTTTATTAACAGTTATCATGGGAATCAGGGATTCGAAGCCTGCTTTTACTTGATCTCTGGCTTTAAATTCATTAGGCACCCCCCTTGGGACTCCAATGGCATCTATGTACACATGTGGGTCAAAACTGCCAGAAGGAGATTTTCGCTTCCTCCTACGGCCAGGCATTGGGTCATGGGTATTTTCTGCTAGGATGTGGAGAGGCATAATGGCCTTTGCAAGAGCATACTCACCAGTCCAAATCCCTTCCAATCTGATTCTAATCTTTTGGTCCACAGTAATCATCCATGACACATATGTATACCTGGTCACTACTATCGGAACATGCTCATTGTATCAAGATCATATGGATCATGATCATAGCACCCCATGGAATCTATACTACAGAAATCAAAGGTGAAAACAGCTACATGAGTGTTGGATGAGTTGTACCAAAATATAGTGGTGTCGCCTATTTTGGTGATAGCCGCTTGTTGAGCCTCTGTCAGACTCATTAGAAAAAGGATATACAACATAGTTGTCATGGTGTAGATGACGCCTTTTCCTCAGGGTTTGGGACTTTCTTGCATTGGGAGGCGTGTATCCAAGTGTTCTTCCCAGCCACCTTGACAGAAGTGGCTGTGGTCAGCAGAACTTGGAATGGACCATCATATCTTGGCTCAAGGGAATGTTTCCTCATAAATGTCTTTACTAATACCCAATCTCCGGGTAATAGGCTGTGAGTTCCTGTATCTGACTCAGAATCTAGAATGGAGAAAACACTTGGACATGGATACAGGTTAATTCACGTGATAATACAGTCACATAATCAGTTAACACATCAGATTGTAATTGCAACTGTTGTGGTAAATAACAACCAAGTCTGGGGGCTGAGCTAAACAAAATCTCATAAGGGGATAGGGAGTGTTCTCCCCTTGGTGTGTATCCTACACGAAATAGGGCAATTGGCAGACTGTCAACTCATGCCAGTCTCTTGGGCCATTTATAGCATTCTTTCTACTTTCCCACTACTTTGGTGGTGATAGGGGGTATGGTACGCCAGAGTGACTCCTAATGCCACCCATATTTCTTTGGTTACTGAAGCAGTAAAAGCGGGGCCCTGGTCACTCTCTATCACCTCTGGAAGCCCATATCTGCATACAACCTCAGTGAGGAGTTTCTTCGCAGTTGTTTTAGCAGTCATGTTAGTTACAGTAAAGGCCTCTGGCCAACTGGAAAACATGTCCAACACCACTAGGTCGTACTCAACCGCCCACTCTTTGGCATCTGGATATGGTCAATTTGTATCCTTTGAAAAGGGTATAGGGGTTTGGCCAAGTGTTTCTGTGGTGTCTTCTCTGTGCCTCCCGGATTGCATTTTGCACAGATGGCACATATTCTGCAAAAATTGTTCGTCAATGTGGTGATTCCAGGCGCTATATAGTACTTGTTGATGAGAGAGTTCATGAGGCTCTTTGACAGATGGGCTGCTCCGTGTGCCCACTGGACTACAGCTGGAAACATATTCTTGGGTAAACAAAGCCTCTTGTTCCACTCAAACAGACCGTCTTTGAAATTAGCTCCTCTCCGTCTTTCTTTTTCTTCTGGACTTGCTGCTTCTTGGAGTTCCTTGAGGTAGCTTCTATCCACAGATAAGGTCTCTAGGATGAATATTTGTTCCCACTCTCTGGTCACCTCTCCTTCCATTTCTGGTGGCTTCATGGCCGCTCATTTTGCCGCCAAATCTGCCAGATTATTGCCTTTGGCTTCTGGAGAGTTTAATTTCCCATGAGCTTTTACCTTCAGAATAGCCACTTGAGTGGGTAGAAGGAGTGCTTCCAGCAATCGTCCAGTGGCGGACAGCCGCTTATATATGCAAAATGATGCGAGAGTCATGTGAGAACAGCATAAGCATTATATTAGTCTTTGATTGGACATTTCCACATGAAAACAATCTCCATCATGATATAGGTGTGATCTTCTTCCAAGTCTTATCTTATAGAAAGAAAAACATTCCTTTGTCTCAAGTTGGCAGGATGGGAGGGGGTCGGTGCATGTGAGCAAACATTTCTTAAGCAAGGATTTCTTAAAGTACCACAAAGCCCAGCAGGCAGAAAATATTCACACAACATATGTATTCATACTAAACATTTATAAATATGAAGAAAGAAATAGTATTAAAGTATAAAAGTAAATATGTATAAAAATGTGTAGAAAAACGTATATATATATATATATTCAATAGGAAACCAAATAGGCATTTTACCATATCCATCACAATAGCAATTCTTCACTTTCTAAAGTCAGGTTCCCTTTAAGTTTCCACACAACTAAATTTTATGAATGAGAAGTACCTACTAAGTTAAAAGACAGCATTCTTGTCTCTATATATTTTGTGATTGCCCCTAAATCTATATTTTCAGTAAAGAATACAGTAAAATCCATATTAACTCACACAAACACAATGACGTCTGTATTTTTTGTACCTAACCTCAAAGATGAAGCTTCATTTAGTTACAAAGTATCAGAGCAAAGATATACTACTTCACCTTGTAAGTTTTAAACTATCATTTCAACCCTAAAATTATTTTTAAAGATTTAACTTGTTTGTAAATACTGTGTGTAAAGCTTATTGTTTTATTTGCATTCTAGTTGTTTGGTAAAAGTAATCTGGTAAGTTTTCTTTAGAACCTTGGTGCTTCATTGCCTGCTATGTGTTGAACATGAGAAGGCATTCCAGGACCTGGCACAAAATAAACACTGTATTCTCAGGTGGAGACACCAGCATGGAAGTGCATGATAAAGTAAATAATCATCAATGCTGGAGAGTTACATTTTACTACGACTACTACCAGCAATGTGGTGGGGACACTGCCACCAACCACCACTGGGGGAGGTTAGAGGCCTCATGCAGACAGTACATTTAAAGCCAGTTTTTACATGCATTTGTGTGTTTATGTGCATTTGTTGTAAATGCATTCTGTTCGTCAGGATATTAATTTATTCTGACTATTTGAATGAAGTAATGTGCAAATGCATGATTGCTCCTAAATGAGTCTAGCATCAATGTGCATTGATGAATGTTTATGTATATTTATGTGTGTTTATGCACATATGGCATCTTCTTCCATTCATATGCTCCTCTTGTGAATGCACACAAGTCATTTTAAATCATTTTGTTTTTGCCTCTAAATGCCAGTAAACGCCTATGTGTGCATGAGCACATAGGCTACCATGGAGGGCTATTTAGAGACAGAGAAAAGTCAAATACCCTTAAAAATGATGTTTTTGACACCCAGTGTGCAGGAGGCCTTAATACCAACTGAGCAACTGAGCACCACTGAGGGAATAGAGATTTAATTAGCAACACCAATGTTTATAGTACCAGTGCAGGGGTTAATATTGTAATTACTAATGGTTTCTGACACCAAATCTGGGGGCTATTATTGTGATCACTGGCAGTTATACTGGGAGTTATTGTTGTAGTCACCTACACCAACATGGGCTTTATTGTTGTGGTTTCTGTCATCAATGCTGAGTAATACAACCATCCATTTTAAATGAGCTGCCTAAGTTGATACAATGCTCCTCAGCACAAGAAATTGTGCAGTTGAGCACTTGAGGCCACTACATTTTTCAAACTGACAACAACTGCTTTAAAACGTGAAAATATAAAAGAGGTTATCTTTATAAATGGTATGCATATATTTTCTAAATATGTTTTTGCATATATTTATTTGTAGAGGAGCTTTCTTTGAAAATTATTTATAGTATGTTCTACTGGTAAAAAGTGACAGTTTATTTGGTATAGGATCTGCTGAAAGCACACACAACTCAGAAATACAGAAATACAGTGCCATTGATGTGAAGTACTAATAGGGAAATAGACACAAAAACATAAAGAAAAAGATGAAAAACTCAAGTGGGTGTGAACTTTAAAGGATAGAACGTAAAAAAAACAACTAGGGGGAATCATTATGAAAATTATTATTGGTGAAATAAGTATACCTGCCCCACCACCATGGTTAAATACTAGGAAACTGCTTGAAAATGGAGACAGTGGAGTTGATTTAATAAAGGTGAACAGGTTGCTCACTTTGTAAGGGAATTTGAGCTTTTTTTTACTTAGTTTCATGAATGTGGTGAAAATTAGAGATATGCACAACAAAAAAATGTTTTGTTTCAGAACTTATTTGTTAAGTAAATAATTTTGTTTTGTCATAGTCATTCTGTTAGAATCATTCCAAAAGGTATTTGTTTAGTATATTTGGATTAATTTCATATATCCTTTCCGAATTGATTCATATTTTTGGAAGTTATTTTTGAAGACTGGGTGTATTAGTTTTAACGTGTTTATTATTTTGGGAGATTACTTATGCACTCTGAGACATCCCTGCTAGTCCAATCCACAGAGAGAAATGGAATGAGCTGATTGGATGGTATCGACTGGAGTAGCGTGCATCCGAAATTAACAAAATGTAAAGAGTTATTCATTATATTATGATTTGGAGATTCTGATGAATCTACCTCCATTGAACCCAAACACAATAAATAGGAATCAACGTTTTATTTTGCTTTTATACCTTACTGTATTTACTGCAATATGTTTACATTTCATATATAGTGCATATATACATATAATACCATGTTGTTGTTATTTCGGATGCTTCAAACATTAACAAATGGCCCAAACTATTGCACCATGTCATCCAAATGAAACAAATGAATACAAATGAATTTGTTGTTTTTGTTATATTTTTTTTCCGGATTCACTGAAATTCATTACAGTTGTGATTCAGAGATTCTAATATATCTGAAACTCCAAATAACGATAAGTTTGTCTGAATTTCTTTTCCAAAGGAATTGCACGTCTGTTAAAAATTCACTTTGCAAAGAATACCCAATCACGTGCAATAAAAAAAAAAAATCCTTCTTCACAGACCTTTGTATGTTTTCAAAGGAAGCACTATGCTTTTTGATATTAATTAACGGAAACGTAAAGAGAAGACTGATACAAATCTATTATAAGTACACACTGGAGATGAAAATATGATTCTTCAACAAAGGTATAGATTAATAAACAAATGGTCTTGCCAGGTGTAGACAGTGATTAAATACCTTACTCTCTTGGTCAGCTACATCCTTATAACTGGAGGAAAAAAGAGATAGATTTCAGAGGATAAATATTGCTTAGTTTTCTGTAGTGAAAATGACAAATGATAGCTTTTTTCCTGCAATATGATGTGATTTCATACTTACTGTTAGGAAAATGGAAAAAATGAACCTAAACAAATAATCTAAGTATGGGGAGATATGCCATAAAAATGAATACTGATAGTAAAAACAACATTTTTTACACTAAAATATGATAACATACCTTCCTTTTGTACATGATTAAGACTTTTTTTATGATTAAACAATAGATAACTTAAAGGGGCTTATTTACTAAACCTGAAGAGCGCAAAATCATGCTTACTTCTGCATAGAAACCAATCAGCTTCCTGGTTTTATTGCTAAAGCTTAATTAAACAAGATGAGGATAGAAGTTGATTGGTTTCTATGCAGATATGAGTCTGATTTTGCACTCTCCACCTTTAGTAAATAAAACCCAAAGTGTCTGTCCATCTAAAAAGGTTTATTCAGGCTATGTGCTACAATAATTCAAGGGTATTATTAGGAGCACTGCTTTTAGGTAGCTCATTCATTTTAATTCATTTTGCACTGGCACTATGCACTAAATGCACAAGAAAACAAAGCCTTAACATATAGTAGATTGTTCACATTCGTATGTTCTGGTGGACTAAAATGCATATGCTTTAACCTCCCTGGCGGTATTCCCGAGTGTGGCTCGGGGTAAAGTTTCAGTACCTCAAGCGGTACCCCCGAGCTATGCTGCGCTGCTCCGCGATCCCTCGGTCACTTACCTTGTCCTGCGCTCCCGCGATGCCTATTTTGTAGTCCCCAGCAGGGGGTGTCTCTTAAGTCAAGGCCCAATAACCCGTTTAGGGTGTGTAGTTATGGGCGGATGCCTCAACTAGAGCAGAAATCGTCCATAACTCATATTTTGGCCCATAACCGTCCATCTGCACAAGGGACAGTCCACCCGCGGGTAGATTATTATGCAGCCAAGTCTAAGGATTGATTAGATATGAATTATGAAAGTGTACACTGTACGGTTTGCGAGATCTATTTTTCTGCTTTCCTGTGTGTTCGAGACAAGTGACCCATCAAACTGTTCGCCTGCTCATTGGCTATCTGACGATATGTCTAGTTTTTATGTAAGTCTCTCATATTCCAAGATATGAGACATAGGGGAAATATGGATTTTAACAAAGGTTATCTGATTCTGTCACCTACGCTGAGTTAGGTTTATGAGGTCAGAATCTCTTTCAACTCCTGAGAAAGCTTACCTTATCTCTTTTGAGGTGTGAAATGGTACAGCTTTCCAAGACAGCTAGGCACCTAGCTCAGAGATGCCTTGGCCTGCCAGTGACCCACAACCAGCACACACACACGCTGGCCAAATGTCTCCTCTCAGAGAGAGGGAGGGGGAGGGAGTGAGGGGAGAAACATGGATACTCTTAACAAAATGGAGTTTGCGTCCTTCACTGTGTGTACGTTAGTTACAGCGTCCAAAAAAGCATCCCTTTAGGTCAAAAGCGGTTTTAGACCAGCTAGAGAACAGCGATAGTAAATTAGAACTATTTTCAGAATTGAGTGATAATGATTCGTGGGGAAATATGTCATCAGACACTGAAAATGATTTTGCGACTTTGCTCAGTGATGTGCAAACGTGGCGCTATATTTCAAATTTCAGTGTTTTCGGTTTGATTATATTATTGAATTAAATTTATTATTATTATATTATTATTTTTTAGGATTATTTATTAAATTATAATTTATGATTTTGTGTTTCAAGTTTTATCCTACCCGGGATGTTTACTAGACTCTTGTTCGGACAGATTTCAGTGAGTTATTCCTAAGAATTACAATATAAAATGCCAAATTTCCATGCAAAATAATGGTACTGCTTTCAGCACCAAAAATCTGAAATAATCATACCGCCAGGGAGGTTAAGATGCTTTGGCAAAGCATGTGGTGGAGCCATTTAATATGAATGGCACTGAAATGCATTGCACCACATCGTAGAAATGTGAATTAGCACACAGTACTGCAAGAAGTGAACGGAGATGACTTTTCAGCTTTTTAAAGAGGTAAATCACAGTTGCACTTTTAGTTTAAATCACCTAAATAGTTTCCAGGTCCATTAAAACAAAAGGTATCACCCTCCTTGGACTAGCAATGCAGTGAAAATGTATCTAAACCCAGACCCCAAAATGTGATGCATAGTATTGCAGATTGGTGTTTGGTGTGGTGGCTGCATTCCTTTTCTTTTTAAAGCTTTTTTTTATAATTTTTTCTCACCTGGTAATCCTGCAAATAACACACTTCCTATCTTTGGTGGTCACATCTCCATTGTATCTATGGAGGAAGTCATGGTTGTTACGCTAGGCTGCCCTCCTCATATGGACTCCAAACATGTCTACATCTCTTCTTCTCTATTAACTGGGAGGTAGGACTATTGGTAGTTTACATAAGATAGATAGAACACTGCACATCTTAGAATTGTAAGCTGCAAAATTTAACATTGTTTTCTTGAGTTTAGTCAAGAAAGATGTTTACAACATACTGTAATACAATAAATAGGTTATTTTAACCACTTGCCCTCCAGAGGATTTACCCCCCTTCCTGGCCAGGCCATTCTTTGCGATACGGTGCTGCGTTACTTTAACTGACAATTGCGCAATCATGCAGTGCTGCACCCAACACTACTGTGCAGAGAAGTACACAGCAGGATGTTACTGCTGGCAGGAGAGAGACCTGTGTTGTTTACACACAGGTCTCTCCCCTGTCACTGTTCCTCGGCGATCGCTGGGTGCCGGTGAGGAATCTCCGGCCGGGACCCAGTGATTGACATCTGTAGCTGCCAATGGCATCATGTGTGCCCCCTAACCAGAAATGCAAAATCATATATATATATAAATGCAAAATCATATATATATATATATATATATATATATTCAGTATATATATGTGAGTTTGCAGAGCCCTGCCCCCCTGTAGCAGTAGTCTTGAAATAGGGCAGGGAAGCAGTTAAGGGACCCCTTCCCAAGCATGAAAAATATGCATACCTAGGATGCAT
Source organism: Staurois parvus (assembly GCF_062004578.1). Classification (NCBI taxonomy): domain Eukaryota; kingdom Metazoa; phylum Chordata; class Amphibia; order Anura; family Ranidae; genus Staurois; species Staurois parvus. The sequence goes on along the minus strand of NW_028318492.1, from coordinate 6,771,369 downwards.
ATGTAAATAACAATTGTGCAACACGTTTTGAGCTGGAATGAGAGCCTTCATTTATTAATGTTTAGCTCTAAACTGATCAGCGGTAAAGATTTTTTAAAGCACTGCAGATGCACAAATTTGGGGATAACGGTCTTTCACTGTATTGCAAATTTCACATATTTTTCACCATTTTGCTTGTAATTGTGAGGTTTCACATATTTAATTAATGTTTATTCAACATAATGTCAGCTTTTATATTTTACAAAATAAATCTATGATATGTGCCAAAACTATAGCTTTGGTAAACATTTAAGAAAATATGGTTTGCTATAAAAAAAACAACCTTTAATCTTCCAGTCTTCTGCCTTCATAACATATATAATTTTTTGGGTGGTTTTAACTATTTTTACAGCCTAAAATGCACATTTTACAATGCATGTGAATTTTTTTTTAAAAATGATCCAAAAGTGAATGGATTAAAACAGAACTTCAGGCAATTAAAAAAGAATGTTAAAGTATAAATATAAGTTAAGTCTCAAGAGGTGTTTGCCACTTTTAGTATGGTTGTACTTTCTGTAATATTTGCATTTCATTAAGGTGAGAGTAGCTATGAGAGCTGAAGAAGCCGCAGTGTTGTTTGTTCACCTCTCCCTCTGTCTCTGTCTCTGTCTCTGTAACTGGTAGCAGAATGCTCTCTTCTCTTGAATGGAAACAGATCTATCTGCTTCACCTGGTTTACACATGTGCACACTTTCTTACTAAGCAAAACCCATAAAGCTATGAAATGTGCTGAATGTTACCTTTACTGCACTGCTAGAATTAACTTGAGAAAGAGGGATCTGCTTATAAAAAAATCACTGGAACAATGTCGCGAGCATAGGCCCAGCTGTTATGAATTCTAACCATAACTCGCTTTATATAGTGATTTCTTATGATCATCAGCTCCATCTAATAGCCATAATGTGTGAGATATTTCAGGAAAATACCTCATTATAGCCACTAGATATAGGTAATGATTATTGGAAGTCACTGTATTAAACAAAATGCAGTCAGAATTCATGAGGGCTAAATGAGTGCTTGTGTTATTCATCCAGCAAATTCTATATAAATAGACTTCAAAGTGAAAAAAAACTCTTTTTGTAATACACATAAAACACTGAATGGTGGGGTATTGAGGGCACTTCTTGTGATTGTTATTATAAGCATACTGTGACTTTATATAATCTTGTATAACCCTTTTCACTCGTTTGTATTATAAAAAAAGGAAAACATTTAGGAACTTTTCAATTATATATTTTATATCAATGTAGCACTGGAAGAGTCAGAGTAAGTTCCTTTGAGGGTGCTCTTTTTACAATGAGGGATTTGGTGCATTGATCCAATGCTGGATTTAAAAGATAAGTTCACCTTTGGGAGCATGTTACATGTTACACCCATATTTAGGGTGTAACATGTAACATACGTGTATGCATCAACCTTCTGCCACAAGCGCTCCCCTCTTCTCCCTGCACCAGCTATCACAATTCAAAAGCAGCATGCCTGTACGGGGCTCTGGTCACAGCCGAGTTGGTGTACAGTTTCCTGTGATTGAATAGACTACAAGTACCTTCTGTGGCAGACAGCTTGTAGATCTTAAAGAACTGTGAATCACTGGTGAGCACCTTCATAGTTCATTCATTTTTTCCTGCCACTCAGTAACTGCTTGCCCATGTGGGAGGTATGGGCAGACAGCTGACTGAGAGTCTGCTGATCACAGGTGCAATGCTTTACAGGCTGCAATGTAAAAATAATAAATCCACATTTTCTTACCTGCAAAAAGATGTATGTATTTATTCATTATTTTATTATTATTATTATTATTTTTTTTACAAAAGGTTAACCTAGCCTTTAAGATTAAAATAGTCATTACACTTCCAAAAAATATGTTTAATTATTGCACTACAATACAGGGGCTTATGGGAACAATATCTATGTAACACAGACACTTCATATATCATATAGCAACTTACACCAAAAATGCTTTTTAATTTAAAATAAATATTTCTTGTGAATGATACATGAGTTGAAGCTAGGCATAGAATACAATGTGCCACCTTGGCTGAGAATAATGAAAGAGACACAAAAAGATTAACAGCAATAATACTGAAAGCAGCTCTACCTCTGAACAGAAATAGAAGCAGCATGACATCACTCCACAGACCATACTGCTCTTTCTTCCATATATAGTTGTGCTCTACACAGGCATCACATAGACTCTGCCAACAATCACACAGAATGGGAACTATTATACAAACTGTAGAAAAAAAGATAACAAAATGAAATTTTCAGAGACTGCCATTTGGCAAAAGTTAAAACTGGCTTTGGTAATTACTGAGATTTTGTAATCAGGATAATCCAAAGGCAATCGAACAGTCTAAATTATTTATGCTGAGGAATGAAGATGAAGACAACAGCAAAAACACAGTTACATGTAGAACAATTGTTCCTATCTGTGCTGAGACTATTGAGTCATATTTTAGAAGAGTAAGGATATAGTTGCTAATCTGTCTATTCTGTCTTGCAAAATAAAATACAGTATTTCTGAATCTGTGGGCTAAACATGATTTATGTTTTTACATTTGCCACTTTAGCACAACTTAGAATTTTATTAAAATGTATGCATAAAAACAGGGAAGCTCTGCTATTGATTACATTATTGATGATCATTATATTGGTTTACTGCAAATAGATTACTTACAGTAGATGCACAGTATGCATTGACTTGGTTAAAGTTGATCTTCAGGCTATTAAAAAAGAACAAACAACTACATATTCTAGTATAACCACCTGCATCTGTTTTGATATCAGCTTTATGTGATCTCAGCACTAAAACTAGGTTATGGAGGGACAGCACTGTGAGCCATCACAGAGCTGTCATTCTAACATTAAAAATTATTTATTGGGGGCGTGGCTTGGGCATCCATGTGTGCGGACACACTACTCCATAGCTCTGACATAATCCTACCTGTGATCTTGCATTGAGACACAGAGACCGTACAGCTCAGAGACACTGCTATAGCTGCAAAATAAACCATCCTTTCACCTCCGCCGCTACTCCGGAACTCCATGGCCATGACCAGGAAGAAGGAGGATGGCTCTTCTTCTGTGTGGCCTACCCAACATGGAGGAACCCCACTCCTGCAGCGTACTGCAAGAGACCACCAAGCGGATGCTGTTGCTAAGCTAGGGAAATATTCACACACACCAAACAAGGGTCACTCACTACCAGAGCCCTTATCCCCTTCTCCATCGAGTCCCTTTGGTGCAGATCAGCCAGCTCTGACAACCCCGATGCCTTCCTCCTCCCAGGATGCAGTGAGTATACTACAGCCATTATCACCCCTATTCACTGAAAACACTGAGATGGACCCGCTGGAACCCACACTGAAAGAAATCCTCACAGCTGTTCATACCTATGACTCTTCACTCATATAACTAACACTGGAATTTAAGGGCATGAAAGAGGATGTACTTTACATCAGACAGGATATGCAGAAGATTAGAGAAAGAGCTACTGCACCGGAGGGTAGGGTGAGCACCATAGAGGATGAGCTGTTCCCCTTAGAAAAGCATGTTCGCACCATTTCAGCTAAAACATCTGAATATGCAGCTAGGGTTGAGGATATGGAAAATAGGCTCAGTCGTAGTAACCTAGGAATCATGGTGTGGGAACTCGCTTTAAATGGTAGAGCTTCTTACATGCACACAGCAACTCGCTTCTTTTAAGACCTTTTTTACCCACTTTTATTTAAAAGAAAGTTCAAGAAACACAAATGCTTCCCACGCAGGGGTATCCACCATCAAGCAAATTAACAGTATTCAGCCTCCTGGCTTGTACGCAGTTTTAAGTCTGCCTCCTGCAGACTCTTCCCAAAATATGGCCACTAGCACACAGCTAGTCTGGCTTCCAGCTGACTCCAAGGCAGAGACCTCCCGTCTGCCGGGGTGGAGCCCTCCTGACTCCTGTCTGCCGGGGTGGAGCCCAGAACTATGGTTAGGACTCTATAAAAAGCCCTGCACACACCTGTGCAATCAGTGTGCTGGGGGTTCTCAAAACACGGACCCCGGATTGGAGATTTCATCCCTCCCAGATCTCTTTGAAATCTTCAGGCTCCAGATCCCAAAACAAACTTTATGAATAAATGAGGAAACTGAAAAGTCAGTTTCCTCTGCAATACATTAACTCTCTGGAGCCCCTCAACCTGCCTGGTTGAGAATCCAGGGTTTTCAACTTGAGTTTGACCGTGGCAGGACACCGCACTGCCACATAGGGAATGCATGAAAAAGCTGAGGGTAGGAACCCTATTGATTTTATCAAATCTTGGTTCTCTAACACCTTTGGAAAAGATAACTTAACACCGTTTATTCAATTGGTGCCAATATATTTGCTTGCACTTGATCTCTCATCAAGTGCGGAGCTCGGAAAGAAAGAGTTGATAGCTTCTACCCATTATTATGGATGCTGTCAGGGATCCCGGGTCCTCGGCGGCGCGCGCATGCGCAGACCGCCGATCCGTCCCAGCCGGCGAGCGCAGAATCCTCGGCGATCGCGGCGGCCGCGCATGCGCAGTAGCGATCGCGGCCGCACCAATGGGAGAGCAGGGCGCCCTATTTAAAGCTGCCTGTGCATCTCCAAGTTGCCGCAAGGTCTCGTTCCTGTTTCTGTAAGTACGCTTCTTGTTGCCAAACTCTGCCTGTCCTGTTTATGCTGACCTTCTCCTGCTCTGACCCCGGTTCGTCCCTGACCATCCTTCTGCCTGACCTCCTGCACTGCGCTGCCCGCTACCTGCTGAACCTGGCTTGTGACCCCGACCATTCTCCGCTTGCTCCCCCGTACCACGCTGCCCGCACAATACCGACCCGGCTAGTCTGACCTCGCCTACTCCTGATAGCTGCCCATCCATCCCGCTCGGATCAGGATCTGTCATCCCATCCATCCCGCTCGGATCGGGATCTGTCATCCCCTTCACAGCAGGCTCTACCCGGGCACATACCCTCAGCGGGACCCCTCTGCCACCGCCGGGGGTGCCCAGGGACGCGACCTGGTTTCAGTCTTGCACCAAGTCCATCCCCACCATCAGGGGCCCTGGTGAAAAGGCAGACTGGGACTTAGACTCCGCGTCCTGGAAAACCCCGTGCCGTGGACCACTAGAGATCCCGTTGGGCGGAGCCTGACAGATGCTTACATACCCAACTGTCTGGCACTGTTGATGATAGCCCTTGTTTTTACCCCCCTCTCAACAGCGCAGGGAGTTCTTGAGCCTAACGAGCTGAGTTCCGGAGTGGGCCTAGACTTTTTTGTGTTTTTACAGTTTCTGGTTCTATTATTATTTTTTTGCTGCCTTCAAGTGTCCATCTGGTTTTACTCCTTGATCATGTCCTCGCTTCAAGGTTTATCTATTCTGCTGCATGAAACCCTCTCCCTGCTATTTATGATCTCCAATATATTTTTTCTTATCTATCTGAGTGTGGTACTTGATCTGAAGATAATTTTCATTCCTGATTTACACCAATTAATCCACACTTGGACATTGTCTTCTCCTAGAACGTGAGAGGGTTACACGATGCAAAGAAGAGGACTGCCATTTTTACTACAGTTGGTCAAGAAAAGCCTGCCGTCCTATGCCTACAAGAAACTCACTTGACTGAGGACTCTATTCATTTATTGGAGTGCCCAACATTTCCTCTTCAATTTCACTCTACATATACTCACTATTCCCGAGGGGTGAGCGTCTTGATTTCCCTGAATGCTTCTCTCAAGGTGAACTCCTCGAAGACTGACCCTCAGGGCCAATTCATTCTTCTTCTGTGCACATGGGACTCATATGTCTGTATTATAGCTAATATTTACATACTTCCTCCTTTTCATCCTAAGGTCTTGCAGTGCCTTTTTCAATTTATAGTGAGCCACCCCCAAATTCCGTATTGGATGTATCACTTTAGTTTATTTAGACAATATTGCCCGCAAGGCCCTAGAGCATTGACCCCTTTTGCCTGCCACATAGTTGAGGTGGGGCTCATAGACGTCCGGTGGATTAAGCATCCATTAGTGGCTCACTTTACCTGCCATTCCTGAACTCACTCCTCCCTTTCATGTATAGATCTTGTCCTGGGAACGGAATCAACTTTAACCCTTAAACCTAGTGTTATGTACTTGGCTAGAGGTTTATCTAACCACATTTTGTCCCTGTCCTTACATACTTCCCATTTTCCTACTTTATGGAAGCTTAATCCTTTTTGGCTAACTTTTTTTTCCCAACATTGACCAAATGCAATCACATCTGAGAGGCTTCTTGAGTGACAATAGGCACTGAACCTCATCTATGGTGGGATGCACTGAAAGCTTATTTTGGAGGTTTATGTCTTCAGGAGATCTCCATAATTAAAAGCAACACTAGACAATGGGCAAGGGATGCCAGAGCAGCTGGTGATATAGCAGAACAGGAATATTTGTCTAACCCCAATCCCATAACTGAAAAGCATGGATCAATGCTCAACAATTCTATCGCACTACACAATTACTACATGTTGAAAATAAACTATTTTTTTCTTCCCAGACCTTTTTTGAGGAGGGGGAGAAAACTGGCCACCTGTTGACAGTTATATCCAAGTCCCAACAGCTGTCAACCTCTCTCTCTCTGCATTACAGCTGTCTCCGGCTCAAGTGTCCACCAACACTCCCTCCATTTTACAGGGTTTTTGCTCCTTCTATGTCTCCTTATACTCCTCTAAAGTTTCCTACGCTGAAGACATTAACTTTCTGAAGCTTTCCATTGTGGCTAGAAAGTGACTGAATGCTCCTATATCCTTAAAAGAATTACAATCAGCAGTAAATTCCTTTCCCAGTTCTCAGACTCCAGGTAGTGATTGCCTGCCAAATGAAATTTATAAAGTTTTTGGAGAGTTACTTCTTCCTGAATTACTAAATACAATACAGGCTGCTATGACTCAAAAATCTCTCCCAGCCTCTATGAGTGAGGCGATTATAGTGGTTCTTCTGAAGCCGGAAAAGGACCCTACTAAGGCGGAATCATACCGCCCAATTTCATTATTGCCCACAGACTTAGAGATTTTAACAAAGGTACTTACAACATGGCTTTCCAAAGTAATTGCCAAACCCATACACCCAGATCATCGATTTCCAACAGATTGACTGCCATTAACCTTCAACGGCTTTATCTTAATTTACAATTACCACTGGAAAATGTGGGTAACAGAGCAATTCTCTCTCTTGATGCAGCTAAGGCATTTGATAGTGTTGAATGGCCTTACTTATGGCCGGGGGACTAGATTTATCTCTTGGCTTCAACTGCTTTATAAAGCACCCACAGCTCAAATACGGGTAAATAATGCCATATTTCCATCCTTTGCATTAAACAGAGGCCCAAGGCAGGGATGTCCACTGTCACCTTTACTCTTAGCTCTGGCAATAGAAACTCTGGCAGTGGCCATTAGGGCTGATCCAAATATAGTAAGTTGTAAATGAGGTGATACTGTAGAAATACTGGCTTTATATGCCGATGATGCCCTGCTGTTTCTGGGCGATACGTCCCCTTCCTTTACAAGGCTGATGTCCCTTATACATACATTTGGGTCCTTCTCCGGCTTTATGATCAACTGGGATAAATCTACCCTACTACTCTTAGGCCCTATGCCAAATCCCTTACCAAAAGTTGTGTCCCAAATTGAGGTGGTAGATTCCTTTTATTATTTGGGTATCCATATACATCCTAACTTATATGCCTATTTTCAGCTAAACCTTCATCCTTTACTCCTTAGATTCCAACAAAAAACAGCTAGCTGGAATAAATTACCATTATCGTTACGTCCCCTACGTCCCCTTCCTTTACAAGGCTGATGTCCCTTATACATACATTTGGGTCCTTCTCCGGCTTTATGATCAACTGGGATAAATCTACCCTACTACTCTTAGGCCCTATGCCAAATCCCTTACCAAAAGTTGTGTCCCAAATTGAGGTGGTAGATTCCTTTTATTATTTGGGTATCCATATACATCCTAACTTATATGCCTATTTTCAGCTAAACCTTCATCCTTTACTCCTTAGATTCCAACAAAAAACAGCTAGCTGGAATAAATTACCATTAACGGTAGTAGGCAGGTGTAGCCTAATAAAAATGATCTGGGCCCCTCAATTGCTATATGCCCTGCATAATGCCCTGGGGTGGATTCCCATGTATGTGTTCAAACAATTTAACACTGTGTTTCACTCTCTGATCTGAAAGAAGCGTTCCCCCCGTATTAAATTAGAAACACTGCGGGAACCTAAAGAGGCTGGTGGATTGGTGGTCCCTAACCCATTTTATTACTACATGGCTGCCCAGCTTCAACATCTTACTGCCTGGCAAGATGAGATTTATTTTATTTATTCCAGCTATACCCCTTTCACTCTCATTTTTTATAAGGCCAAATATTCTGAACTAGTGAAGTTGCAAGGCTTTTCTGGCTGGTTAACAATGGGTATTAAATATATACCACAATTATATCACGGTCAACTGCTGAAAGACCTTCGAACTTTCCAAATTGAACATGGCCTACCTAATCACTTTTTTTTCAATATCTGCAACTTTAAACTCTCTACTTGGTTATTCGTTGAGCCAGTGGTTCTTACCCGGACTATGACCACATCCTCTAGGAAGGGCCAAATATCCTCATTGTATCAATTCTTTGTGCACCAGGTTTCTAAGGCACTGTCTCTCACAATGGTCCATTGACTTAGGACCTATCTCAGATGAGGAATGGTCCACAGTACTGGAACATGCAATTAAGATTTCTCTGTCCCCAACTCAGAAGCTTACCCAGCTTTTTATCATTCATCATACTTATCGCACCCCTCAAAGACTGTATGCCTGGAATAGGAGGGACTCTCCCCTCTGTCCCAGGTGTGAAATTAATAATGTCACACTTCTCTATATGTTGTGGAAATGCCATAAATTAACAAGATACTGGGCATACATTGTTGAAATGATAAACAGAATTTGGATTCTTAATCTTCCCCTGGACCCTAAGATTTGTTTACTGGGAGCCCTAGATGAGGAATTATATACACCGCATATTTACATTGCAATTCTTTGAGTGCTGTTTATTGCCTGGAAACTCATAGCCCAGAAATCTCCTGCACCCCCTTCTCATGTGACATGGATTAAAACTGGATTAAAACTGTCATTGATACCTTAGTCAGAGAGAAATTAATCTATCAGAATAGGGGATGTGTATGGAAATGTACAACTATTTGGGATGCATGGTTAAGCACACCGGCACTAGCACCACTCCAACTAGTCAGAGATAGAATATTAGGTGGAGGAGTCTCTTTTGGTTTGATATGACATTACCCCTACCCCATACCTTACGACGTATTGTCTATAGAACAGATTTACATGAATAACAGTCTAAAACTATTCTCACAAATATAGCTATTCACCATCTTGTACTTTTCTCACCCTTAGATAGTCACTAGAGCAACATGTATGCTGAATGTTCCTCTTGCAGGCATAAGGTCTCTACTTAAACCTCTAAACATGGATACACTGAGGCAACTTGTTTATTAGGGTTCAATTTACTTGAAGAATGTTGTTTTTTTTTACTGTTTGTTGCTCTTTTGGTCTTTTTTCTTTGTTTTTCTCAATGCTTTTTTTTTCTTTCTATGTTCCTTCATCTGTGGCCTCACTGAAAAATATCTGGTGCTTTGGGGATATGTGGGAGAATGTGATATCCTTAAGCAGAGTTCCACCCTTTTCTTCATGATCCTTGCCACAAAATGCCCACCCGCAGAACAGTCTGTTATGGGATATTTTTATGTATTTATTTAAAAATTTCTAAATACCTTTTTTTGCTATCAGTAACCTGCACTTCTGGTCCGGCCACCTATTTTGTCATTAGGCATTTCCCTAGGACTCTTGGGGTATTGGCATTGGTTTTCCCATGTGATTTTGGGAAGCCTAATGGTGAAGTCTCACAGTATTTCTTGACTGAAAGTGTCATTATCAGGAGGAATGATTGATAAGTTGCCATAACAATGGGGCGGGATCTTCCCCCACTGCTGCTATTGTTATGGCAACCTACAAACAACACAGTGAGCCATGTCCTTACAGCATAAGTGTGAGATCGGGAGGTGCATACTGGGTAGCCAGCTGCACCTAATCTCAGAAGAAAGTAGGAGCTGGCTTCAGATGCCCAAACTAGTAATGGCCGCTGCCCATCTGCCGGGATCCTGCTGAGGAATGTCACATTTACAAGCAAGCAAACAACATACACTTAGAACACTGTCCTATTTATATACAGCAACTGAAGAGAATCACGCTAGTGCTTTTTGTAGAAAAGTGCCGAGGAGACTGGAACGCTGCTTTAAGTGCTTTGGCCCAGTTGCCAATCACTAGGTCCAAACAGTAGCACAGTGGCTAAGTGGATAGCACTTCCACCTAGTAGCACTAGGATTCTTGGATAAAATTCCAACCAAGGCACTACCTGCCTGGAGTTTGCATGTTCTCCCTGTGCCTGCATGAATGTGAGTTAGGAACCTTAGTTTGTATGCTCCTTGAGGGCAGGGGCTGATGTGAATGAACAAAATATATGTAAAGTGCTGCATAAATTGATGGCGCTATATAAGTACCTATAATACAATAAATAAACTGTCTCAGGGCAGAGAGGGTGACATTTACTCTCCCCCTCAGTTCTGACATTGGGTATTTTGGTAGACTTTATGCAGACATGGTCACTTTGCCTTGAATGAGCAAGGTGACAGGGCTTTATTAAAAACGTTATTAAATATTATTATTTAAAATAGCTTGCAGACAAGTGTATTAATTGGTTGTACTATGTGGCAGGGGTGTCTGGATAACAATACTAGCTGAACAGAAGGGCAAACTCTTTGGAAGCTACTGTATATGCGTTTCCATTGTTCCTCTGGTGTTCAGCATTAACCACTTGCCCTCCAGAGGATTTACCCCCTTTCTTGACCAGGCCATTTTGTTGCGATACGACACTGCGCTACTTTCACTAACAAGTGCACGGTCATGCAACACTGCTTCCAGATGAAATTTATGTCCTTCTTTCCCACAAATGGAGTTTTCTTTCAGTGGTATTTGATCACCTATGCATATTTTATTTTTGCGCTATAAATAAAAAAAGACCGACAATTTTGAAAAAAAAAAACAACTATATTTTTGACTTTTTGCTATTAAACATGTCCAGTAAAAAAATTTAAAAAAATCAAATTTCGTCACAAATTTAGGCCAAAATGTATTGTGCTGCATGCCTTTGCTAAAAAAAAATCTCAATATGTGTAAACTAATTGGTTTATGAGAAAGTTATAGTGTCTACAAATGGTGGTATATATACTGGAATTTTTTATTTTAATTTTTTTATACTAGTAATGGCAGAGATCAGTGACTTATAGCGGGTTTGAGGCAGGCATTCTGACACTGTGGGGGGGGGGGCTGACTAACTGTCACTGACATCCCCAGTGACATCAATACAGTGATCCGTGCTAATACAAAGCACTGACACTGTACTAATGGCACTGGGCAAGAATGGGTTAACATGTGGGGTGATCAAAGGGTTAACTGTGTGCTGTGCGTGTGCTTTACACTGTCAGCATATTGCTTTGTATGGCTCTGCTATGCAGAGCCATACAAAACAGTGTGCAGGAGCTGACAGGGGAGAGATCTGTATTGTTTACATACAGGTCTCTCCCCAGTCCATGATACACGTTGATCGCCAGGTGTCAATGGGGAATCACAAGCCGGGACCCGGTGATCGACAGGTGAGGCCGCCAATGGCAGCACGGGTAAGGAGCGCGCGTGGCTCTCATGCTCCCTCTACCCAAAAATGCTAAATTACATATATATACGTGATATTGCTCACCCCTGTTGCCCTGTAGCAGTATTTCTGGTATATGGAAGTGGGAAAGCGGTTAATTGTATGTAATCTCAATCAATATACTTCTCTTATTAGCTTTTATTTTTTAAATATACTATTAAAAGTATGTTTATATTTGTTTTATAAGTGCAAAAAATGCTTAATCCTTATAGAACTCTACAGAGCTAAAGAGTATGACTATCACTGTTTACTAAATAATGACTTCCTGATCCTTGACTGCTGGAATGCTAGGATACCGGCAGCAGCACAGTCATTGGTTGTTAAGGTGCTCCCAAAAAAGGGGTTTCCCCAAAATCCATACCTGACCCTTATCCCAGATAGGGCTTTTGTATGGATTTTGACGGGGACTCTACACATAACACAAGAAAAAATTTTGGGATTCTCTTCCCTAAAATCCATACCAGACCAGCAGGCCAAAAAAGGGCAGGCAGTGAGTGTGTGACCCCCTGTGAGCCATACCAGGCCACATGTCTTATACATGGGGAGGGTACCTTTTCAGTCGGCAAAAGGGCCTCTTTCTCACATCCCTGACCTAGTGGAGGTGGGGGTCTATGGGGGGACTTATCAGAATTTGCAAACCTCTTTTAAAGTAAGGGAGCTTAACCACATGCCACCCAGCCACTGTATAAATAAGTTGGCAGGGCGGCACGGCTGGGCAAAGCCACGTTTTAAAACGTGTGTTTTCAAAACAGGTAGGGGGCGCGCGTGAGGCACGCCGCCGCCCTACCTGTCCCGCTGATCACGGCCACGGTTGTCAGTCGCTGGGTCACAGCCGGTCGTTACTGCACAGCTACCATAGTAACATTGTTCTACTTTGGGGAAGTGATCAGTATTTATTTTTTTTTACACTATTTGCTTATAGTAAAGAATTACCTTGCTATAAACAAGCATTTATCTGAATGACATCGATTCATTCAAGGCTTTTTTTTTTTTTTTTGTGCTTAGCTGTGATTTGGCCACGGCTAATCACATGACACAGCTGGGCTGTGATTGGCCCAGCTTGTGCATGTGATCGCTGTGACCATTCACAGCTAGGCACACTAGTATACAATGGATGGCATGAATGAAGCCATCCATTGTATACAACTGTCATGTGACCTGCTGTGATTGGTCACAGCAGGTCACATGGTACTGGCAATGGGGCCGGTACTCAGATCTGTCATCGGCCGGGTCCGAGGTACGTGGCCCGTGACAGATCGCACTGCAGGATTTTGCCGGCCGCCAAACGGCCATTGGCCGGGTGGCTAACGGTTAAAATCCATACCTGATCCTCATCAAATATATTTGTCTGGAAGGATTTTAATGGGAGACCCCACACTGTTTTTTTGTGGTGTTCTCTTTACAATCCATAACAGAACCCCACCTAGCATTAGGTTCTGGTATACATTTTGAGGGGGATCCCCACTCACTTTGTTTGCAAAAAGGATAGAAATGTAATTTAGCAAATATGTCAGTGGTGTTTTTTTCTTTGTAAATGCCACTTTTATTTTAGTACAATACACAGGTGCAAAACTTCACATGTAGGTTTGAGGCATCCCCCCAAGCATATTTACTTTTAGACCTCATACATACAGGGTATCTGCTTTGCTCCTCTAAATGGCAGAACTCCAGAACTGGCAGGAGAAAAACTGCTTAAAAAAAGCATCTAAAGCTGTGTATTACACAAGGATTTAGGTGTGTCAAGAATATTAATTTAAAGGCAAATTTGTCTTTATTACATTTTCAACAGTTTAACAATACAAGGCATGGAGAAAAAATGAAAACAAGTACAATTAGACATACATAAGAAAAGCCATCACACAAATGTGACAATGATCCATGTGAATAGGTGAAAATAGTTTCATACAAAAAAAAAAAAAAGAAAAATATAAGGATCAATAACATAATAGCATGTATTACAGAGATATCAATAAATATAGTGTCGAGGAGGGCATCCTCAACGAGATGTAGGGACAAAATGAGCTAGTTCCAGATAAACAAGAATATGAATCCAAACGAAAACAAAACAAGAACAAAACAAAAACAAAGGGGGGGGGGGGGAGAAAATAGAAGAAGAGAAAAAAGAAGTCAGTTGGAGAGATATAGAAAGATAAGGAGAGATGGGGATCGGGAGACGGGGATGGCAAAAAGCAGGACCGAGGCTGTCCTCTTCTAGGATCCCATCGGGGTGACCCCGCCAGCCGCACCCAATGTGAGCCGCGGGGCCACACCGGCGGACCCCCCCAGAAAAATTGAATTGGGGGAGCAAATATGGAGCTGCGTACCGACAGCTTTAGTACAACACCAGCAGAGATTGGATGTAGAGGGAAAAATTGTGTGCAGGGAAAGGGGGTCCCTATACCAGCAAGAAAGAAGCTTAAAGTTTTTTTCCTGGGAATAGCAAGAAATGGATGATTTGTGAGTGAAGTGGAATGACGTGGACCAGTCCGCCACCAAGATGTCTTTACCTAGGCAAATTTCATTGGTTCATGTCCTCCATCACAGTACCCAGCTATTACTTTTTTTTCCCAATAGCTTGTAAATTGGCCCTATATACTTCAATAGGGATTGATGCTATGTTTGGGGTTTCAGACATTTTTAGATGTTCAACATAACTCCAACAAACTGAATTTTTGCTTGGTTTGCTCATCAGTGCTATATTTTGTTACTTTTCTGAAGAGCTTACTCTCTTTATAGTTAAAGCTGATAAAATATTTTACTACTGCAACTCCCTCTTCATTGGCTTACCTTTACATAGGCTATCCCCCCTCCAGTCCATCATGAATACTGCTGCCAGGCTCATCCACCTTACCAACCATTCAGTGTCTGCTACCCCTTTCTGCCAATCCCTCCACTGGCTTCCACTCGCTCAACGAATAAAATTAAAAATACTAACAACAACTTACAAAGCCATCCACAATTCCGCCCCCCGGCTACATCACTAACCTGGTCTCAAAATATCAACCAAACTGTTCTCTGCAATCCTCCCAAAACCTTCAGCTCTCTAGTTCCTGTGTCACCTCCTCCCATGCTTGCCTCCAGGACTTCTCCCGAGCTTCTCCCATCCTATGGAATTCGCTACCCCAATCTGTCCGGCTGTCTCCTAATCTATCCACCTTTAGACGATCCCTGAAAACATTTCTCTTTAAAGAAGTCTATCTTGCTTCTACCTAGTAAACAGCCATTTATTTCCTCCATCAGCTCATCACCCCCCACAGCTATTACCTTTTGTATCACTCAACCCTTCCTCCTAGATTGTAAGCTCTAATGAGCAGGGCCCTCTTTTTCCTCTTGTACCAAATTGTATTGTAGCTGTAATCTCTACCTTTATTTTCTAAAGCGCTGCGCAAACTGTTGGCGCTATATAAATCCTGTATAATAATAATATATAATAATAAATTCATTTATTTTTTTAACGTTGTCACTTAGTTGTACAGTTCTTATTCCCTTGAAATATTTATGTAGATAAAAATACCACACAATTTTGTGAGGCAGAGTATAACAGATTTTTTTTGGCTCAATTTTTCACTTGGCTAAAAACTCATATTCTTAGATAAAAATACCACACTATTTTCTGAGGCCTGTATACAGTAACAGTTTTTTCATGCATTTTGTTACTTTGCTGAAAATTGCACTCTCTTTTAAAACTAGTTTAGATACATGCCTGGCCTTGCAGATCTCTCAGAATGTAAAATGAACTTTATACTTTTTGCTTTATACATTGCTGGAAAATTTTACCCATAAGTATATATAATATCCTTTCTATGATGTATACACGTTGATAGATAATATATTTGTGTCGCACAATTATGCTTCCATCATGTTATTCTTGAACTTTCATCTTTATCAAACCTATAGAAGATAAACTAACTTCATATAAAGACCAAGATTACATAAGGGGGAAGTCAGTACTTTATTTTTAAGAACATAACATTTCTGGATGCTCAATACTAAGACATTAAAGCATAAGTTCACCTTTTGTAATATGTTACATGTTACACCTGTATTCAGGGTGTAATATGTAACCTAATACTGTTGCATCAGCCCCCGCACTCCCTCGATTCCTCGTTGTGACAGCAAGCTGGAAATCTTCTCCCCACACCCACTGTCACAATTTAACTATAACAGTACAGTTTCCTCATTTGTGGATGGTTTGCTTTGTGCTTTATCTAAATTTTAAATAACACTCCCAAATCTGGTAAAAATACAAGTTTTTTTTTCAATTTTAAAGTTAATATATTAAAAGCAGAATGATTGGACATTAATTATGATAAGGATACGTGGCTGAGCTTGAATAAACATTTTACCTTTTAAAATTGCCAAGAAAACAAATAAGATGAAATAAAATAATATGGAAATTTCCCTTTAAATTGATTATAGCTATATCATGGTTTACTTTAAAAAAATATAACCTAAAAATTAATCCTGAAACCATAATTAAGAAAAAGCAATGAAATGTACCAAACCTACGCAAGTCTACTATAAGACTGTGTACCTTGAAAGAAAACACCAATTGAAACTGAAATTTATCCGTGAGATGTATGGAGTAGAGGTGTGCATGGTAGAAAAACATTTCTTTCATTTTGGAATCATTTGTTAACCAGTTTGGCTCTAGGGCAATTGCAGAATTGAAACAAAAAGATGATAGTTGCAAATTTTTATGTCACATTATATTTGGGCAAAATGTTTTTTATAATAAAATTAATTTTAGTGCAAAAACACAGTATATTACCCAAAGAAAACTCAATAAACTGAATGTCGCTCTCCTATTCCAAATGCAATATTGTATACAGCGTTAAAAAATATAACTTATATTGAATCATAAACCCAAATCAAACACAGAAAACTAATTTTCAAATACTAATGCGATCAAAATATTCCAATGCATAACATATAATGACAAAACGTCTCTATTTAGTGATGGTGACAACTCCCAGTGGTTCAAATAAAATGAAAAAGATATATATAGGTGACTTCCTTAATGTGATTCAGATGTACGATCACCTCCTCGATAGCCTATGACAGGCTTAATGTGCTTTTGTTCACTAATAGGAACATTTATTGCATAGTATGAGGTATGGCGGGTATCTCTCAGCCAGCTCCACGTCTCGTATCCCTCCTGGGATTTCTCTCTCATGCAGCTACTCCTCCTCCTTTAGATAAATCCTCTCTTTAATAACCTATAACAGGCTTGGTGCGCTTTTGCTCACTGATTGTATTGTGTGAGATAAGGTGGATATCTCCCGTCCGACTCCCCGTCTCTTATCCCTCCTGGGATCTCTCTCCCATGCAGCTACTCCTCCTCTGATATATCCTCAGTGTAAAAAGAAAGTAACAAATAGTGCCTTATCCTTTAGATAAAAGTACTTTATTAAGTGCCAAAATGCACTCACATTTAATCTGTATAAAAACCGCTTTGTAAAAAATTCTGTAGACAAGCCAAACACAGCATGCTGTGTGCATACTCGCTGTCCTCGAATGGTGTGTGACGTCGCAGCCCCTCCCCTACGTGTTACGTCACAAGGCTTCATCAGGAAGTTGTGATTGGACGTTCACATCTCCATTCGTTCTATATATATTCACTATCCTCCATTTTATTGTAGCTCTCATGAGGGTGGCCATCTTTTTGGGGCCAAAAATTATAACTATCCGCAATCTATTCTGCTGTTGTTTGTATTAAGGATCAGATGTAACTTTTAATTCGATACTGCATGGCACTCCCATTCTTGGACTGGCGGTGTACACTTACAAAGAAACACTAAAAGTTTACTATATCAGATAGATTGTATAACAATCTATACTAATCTTAGTTAAACCTATATGAGAAGCATATCAAGATACAATTGGCTAAATTGCATCAACCAATTAAATATTAAATAAATCTAATAAATCTAATGGAAAAAATTTTTTTTTTAACAAAAATAGAAAATAGCAAATAAAAAAAAATATATAAAAATTAAAAGTAATAAAATTTAAAATAAAGACACAATATATATATATATATATATATATATATATATATATATATATATAGTTAAAAAAAAAAAAAAAAATATATATATATATATATATACTTAATGAAATAAAATGTAAATTTAAATTAAAATAGTAACAACAAATATATATATATATGCACTTAATTATATAATATTCCAACCTAATGGATCTAATTGCTGTAATACACTGGGTATGCCATAAATCTAAATGGATTAAAATCTCATCATTAATATATAATATTACATCATTTATCACTAATAAAACATGTAAGGTCAAATTCCTTATTCAGACCTCCTGGACCAAAACTTCCTAACTCATAGATCCAAACGGATTCTTTCTTACTAATTTCTCTGACTAAATTATCACCCCTCCAATGTGAGTTGTGTTTTTCTATTCCCCAATATTCTACAAGGTCTGCGTTACAATTGTGATATTTCCGAAAATGTAATGACAGATGGTGATATTTAAAACCTATACTGATGTTATGAATATGTTCTTTTATACGTTCTTTCAGGCTACATTTAGTTCGTCCTATATATAAAAAATCACACGGGCATTTCAAAGCATACACGACACCCTTAGTGTTGCATGATATAAATTGCTGTATTTTATATTGTTTACCATTTTTAGGGTTTGTGCATGTGGATCTACGTTTGGGATTCAATCGGGTTCTTTTACAACTATAACATCTACCGCATTTATAAAATCCAACACCCTGAAAAAAACTAAGTATAGCATTTTTATTTATAGGAGGTTCTAATACACTTTTGATTACCTTATCTCTAATATTCAGTGCCTTAGTATATATAAATCTAGGTTGGTCTTTAATTATTGTTTTAAGATCTTTATCTAATTTTAGAATAGACCAATGTTTCTTGATAATATTTTGCACATCTTTATGTTGTCTACTATAAGGTAATACTATAGATAAATCCATATTTTCAGTATTGAACTTGTTTCCAGTTTCTAATAGACTAGTTCTATCTATATATTCTATTTCTTGACTTACTTTTCCTACAATTTCTTTTTTATAGCCCTTATCTGTATACCTTTTGATAAACACTTTACTTTGTTCTTTGTAGTCATTGATATCTGTGCAGTTTCTTCTAAGACAGAGGAATTGCCCCTTGGTATATTTCTAATCCATGGTTTATGATGGCAGCTATTGACTGGTATGTATGAATTATGGTCCATTTTTTAAAAATAATTTTTTGTGTATATATTGGATCCCATATTTATTAACCAAATATCTAAGAAATTAATCTCTTCACTACTAATATTCCAGCTTAATACAATATTTTTATTGTTTTTATTTAAATCTTCATATAATTCCACCAATGCTGTTTCTTTTCCTCTGCATAATAGTATGATATCATCTATAAACCTTTTATAGATGACTATTTCTTCTTTTACATTATTAAAGATTACTTGCTCTTCCCATTTGGCCATATAAAGATTGGCAATACTTGGGGCGAATCTAGCGCCCATGGCCACGCCTCGTATTTGCAAGTAATATTTATGTTGGTACCAGAAATAGTTATGGTTGAGACAAAAATCTATGCATTTTAATATATATTTTTGTTGGATATTGGGAAGGTTGGAATACTTCTTTAAAGCCCAATCGGCCGCTTCTAGAGCCCCTTCATGATCTATAATTGTATACAATGAAGATACATCAGCTGTACTTAATATTAAATCACTACTCTCTTCCAGTTCTTGTGTTTATCTAATTATATGTTTCACTTTAAGATATGCTTGAGTCTTCTCAACCAGTGGCTGCAGAAATTGGTCGATATATTCACCTAATCTTGATGTTAATGAGTTAATTCCATTTATAATTGGTCTAATGGGCAGATTAAATGCATCTTTATGGATTTTAGGTATGGAATATATGATAGGTATTCTGCAAATAGAAGGAGCCAAATACTTAGCTTCCTTTTCATTCAATATACCTTTTTTATTTCCATAGTCTATCAAATTAACTAATTTTTTTTTATAGATACGTGTTGGATTAGTATTCAATATGTTGTATGTCTCTGTATCTTTTAACATATTATCCATAGCTGCCTCATAAAACTCTTTGAAAAGAATAACGATTCCTCCCCCCTTATCCACAGGTCTTATTATAATATCTTTCTTGCTATTAAGGCTTTTAATTCCTCTGTTGATGAATGCTTCTTCCTTATATGCTTTAATTTTAAGTGCTTCAAGATCTTCCGTTACTAATTTTTTAAAAGTGTTAATATAATTACTATCTATATTTTTAGGATTAAATGTAGATTTATTCTTTAAATTACTGTGTTGAATATTCTCTGGTTCTCTGGGCTTATCTTTCAAAGGGTGTTGTATAAAATATTTTTTTATTTGTAACTTTCTTACCAATTTTTGTAGATTCACATGTGTATTGAATTCATTTAGTCCTCTATTTGGTGCAAATTTCAGACCTCTATCAAGTACTTGAATTTCTTCATTAGTCAGAGATGTGCCACTTAAATTAAAGATTCCCTCTCCTATTGGCTTCTTCTCCTTTTTCTGTTTATCTTTAATATTATCTTTAATAATGTAAAAGAAGAAATAGTAATCTATAAAAAGTTTATAGATGATATCATACTAATATGGAGAGGAAAAGAAACAGCATTGGTGGAATTATATGAAGATTTAAATAAAAACAATATAAAATAAAGCAATTTATATCATGCGACACTAAGGGTGTCGTGTATGCTTTGAAATGCCCGTGTGATTTTTTTATATATAGGACGAACTAAATGTAGCCTGAAAGAACGTATAAAAGAACATATTCATAACATCAGTATAGGTTTTAAATATCACCATCTGTCATTACATTTTTTGGAAATATCACAATTGTAAGGCAGACCTTGTAAAATATTGGGGAATAGAAAAACACAACTCACATTGGAGGGGTGATAATTTAGTCAGAGAAATTAGTAAGAAGGAATCCGTTTGGATCTATGAGTTAGGAAGTTTGGCTCCAGGAGGTCTGAATAAGGAATTTGACCTTACATGTTTTATTAGTGATAAATGATGTAATATTATATATTAATGATGAGGTTTTAATCCATTTATATTTATGGCATACCCAGTGTATTACAGCAATTAGATCCATTAGGTAAGAATATTTTATAATTAAGTGCATATACCGTATTTTTCGGACCATAAGACGCACCTGACCATAAGACGCACCTGGTTTTTAGAGGAGAAAAATAGGAAAAAAAATATTCTGAACCAAATAGTGTAATAAAATATTTAATAAAGTATAACAGAATAATATTTGAACCATATAAACTGAACAGCAGTCAACAGTGGCATTAAGAACCATTATCACTGTCATTAACACATAAAGACAAAGGTTTGAGTACTCTAGTCTTCTGAAAACCCCAAGAACTCTTCTTCGCTAGAGTCAGAATTCATGAAGCTCATTTGGTCACAATCACTGACATCACTTTCTTCGCTGTCTTCGTATAAAATACAGTCTTCACTTCCATCTAAGGCATTGCTAATGCCACATTTTTTGAACGACTGTACAACAATCTCTTTCTTCACTGAGTCCCATGATCTTTTCACCCATTCGCAAACTTGAGTGATGGTGGGCCTCTTCATTCGTCCAGTGGGTGTCAAATCATGGTTACCATCAGCCATCCACTTGTTCCACTCTTCTCTCATAAAGACCTTAAATGGCTTGTTTATGGAGACATCAAGAGGTTGCAACTGGCTGGTAAGACCTCCGGGAATGACAGCTAGATGGGTCTTTACTTCCTTGAAGCACTTTTTGGTTGGTTCACTAATATGTGCTCTAAATTGGTCAAGCACTAATAGGGCAGGTTTTTTCAGAAGTCCTCCAGAACGTTTGGACCACACCTTTTCAACCCATATTTTCATGCCATTGTCATTCATCCATCCTTTTTCATGGACGTGTACCACAACACCTCTTGGAATGGCATCTTTTGGAAATGTTTTCCTTTTAAAAATCAGCATGGGTGGCAATTTGGTGCCATCGGCACAGCAGGACAACACAGCTGTATAATGCGTCTTCTCGTGCCCTGAAGTTTTCACTGTGATGGTTTTGGCACCCTTCAGGTCGACAGTCCTATTAGAAGGCACATCAAATGTTAGCGGAACTTCATCCATGTTCCCAATCTGGCCAATTTCAAAGCTGTTTTTCTTTCTGGCTTTGATAACAAAATTGTGAAAGGACAGAATTTTAGCCTCATATTCTTTGGGCATTTTTTGGGCAATTCTGGTTTTGGTACGCATAGCAAGACCACATCTTCTCATGAATCTGTAGCACCATGATGGTGATCCTGTAAAGTCTTGAATGCCCCTCTCTTTAGCAATGCGTTTCGCTTCAAAAATGATCATTTTTGTTGAGACGGAAAAGCCATTATTGCGATGAAGCATGATCCATTCTTTCACGTCCACCTCCAACTCTGGCCACTTTGCAGCATGCCCACGGAAAGTGTGCTTGCTTTTGTCTTCTTTTTGCAGCCGATCCTCCTGTTTCCTCCAATCTCTAATCAGTTTTTCAGTTGGAGGCGGCCCAAAATGCCTCTCCGCTGCTCTGTTTCCATGCTCTTTAGCATATTTGATAACCTCCAGTTTGTATGGAATTTTATAGGCTATTCTTTTCTGCTTCAGCATCTTTGTAGAATGAGGTACAGTAGTACGGTACAATATTTTTCTGCAACAAAATGAAGGAACTTTCAGTATACCATAATTTCTTCAATGATTACAGTACTATTGAGCACTAACCATTTGCGTTTTCACTGAGCGCTGACCATTTCCTTTGTTTATGGTACCATATATGGGAGTATGGTTTATGGTACCGTATATGGGAGTATGGTTTATGGTACCATATATGGGAGTATGGTTTATGGTACCGTATATGGGAGTATGGTTTATGGTACCGTATATGGGAGTATGGTTTATGGTACCGTATATGGGAGTATGGTTTATGGTACCGTATATGGGAGTATGGTTTATGGTACCGTATATCTGAAGTACCGTATATGGTACGGTACTTCAGATCACAAAAGTGACAACTGAAAGAAAAAGAGTGACAATTGAAAGAAAAAGAGTGACAATTGAAAGAAAAAGAGTGACAATTAAAAGAAAAAGAGTGACAATTGAAAGGAAAAAAGGGACAGAGGGAAAACAGTTTTTTTTATTGGGAACAGTTTATTGGGAAAATGTAGTGTAGTGTAGTGTAGTGTAGTGACATTTTACCTCAGAAGCCGATGACTGGAGTGAGGGGCATGCGCACTACTGTGTACTGTAACACCGCCTACTACATGCTATCCTCCAATAGCATACGGCGGTGACACAGCAGCAGCATCGCGCCGCCTGCACAGATCGGCTTCCCGAGGACAAGGTAAGGTGAGAGGGGCATGCGCACTGCTGTGTACTGTAACACCGCCTACTACATGCTATCCTCCAATAGCATACGGCGGTGACACAGCAGCAGCATCGCGCCTCCTTCACAGATCGGCTTCCCGAGGACAAGGTAAAGTGAGGGGGGATCCGCTGCCGCTCTGCCTGAGAAGCCTGGACACGGGGCGGGGGAGGGATGATGCAGTCGCCTGAGAAGCCTGGACACAGAAGGTCCCGGGGGACCCGCTGCCGCTCTGCAACTTCTTCTATTCGGACCATAAGACGCAGGTACTTTTCTTCCCACTTTTTGGTGAAGAAAAAGTGCGTCTTATGGTCCGAAAAATACGGTATATATATTTGTTGTTACTATTTTAATTTTAATTTTATTTTTATTTCATTAAATATATATATATATACGGGAGATATCCACCTTATCTCACACAATACAATCGGTGAGCAAAAGCGCACCATGCCTGGTATAGGTTATTAAAGAGAGGATTTATCTAAAGGAGGAGGCGTAGCTGCATGAGAGAGAGATCCCAGGAGGGATATGAGATGTGGAGCTGGCTGAGAGATACCCGCCATACCTCATACTATGCAATAAATGTTCCTATTAGTGAACAAAAGCGCATTAAGCCTGTCACAGGCTATCAAGGAGGTGATCGTACATCTGAATCACATTAAGGAAGTCACCTATATATATCTTTTTCATTTTACTTGAACCACTGGGAGTTGTCACCATCGCTAAACAGAGATTTTTGTCATTATATGTTATGCATTGGAATATTTTGATCACATTAGTATTTGAAAATTATTTTTCTGTGTTTGATTTGGGTTTATGATTCAGTATAAATTATATTTTTTAACACTGTATACAATATTGCATTTGGAATAGGAGCGCGACATTCAGTATATTGAGTTTTCTTTGGGTAATTTTGCACAAAAATAAAGGTTGTGTTGGATGTCAGCGAACCAGAGTATATATACCTTTAAGTCGGTGTTTCACAAGTAAAAAAACGTTTTTGTCTCTCACAGTATAATACCCATTTTTGGTTAAAATCCAAAAGATGATGTTGCATTAAGTAAATAGATATCAAACATTCCATGTCTTAAAATTGCATACGCCCGTGATATCACCAAAAAATCACCAAAGTTAACTAGGAACTCTTGTGCTAAAATTATTGTTCTCGCTCTGACATTCGCGGCAATATGCAACACATGTGGTGTGTCTGTGGTTTACAAACACATGCAGACCCTGGGTTAGTGTTTGCGTTTGTGCAGGTGTGTGGGGCAATGGGGATTATGGCAATTTTTTAAAATATATTTTCTTATAAATGTTTTTTATTTTTTTATTTACATGATAGCATTGGGCAAGTGACAGGTACTGGTGACAGGTACTCTTTATGAAGACATTAGGGGTCAAATAGACCCCAATGTCTCCCCTGCCCTTCACACCATCTAACCAAGAACAGATCGGCTTGTTTAGATGTGTCCTCCGGCTGTACTGACCATAAAATGGTGCATCCAAAACTGGAACTGACATCACTTCGGGTTTCATTGTTTGCATGTGAGATTGAGGCCCCTATCCAACAGGAGACACCGGGAACCAGGGAGGAAGGGGACTACCACCGGGAGAGGGGAAGCACCGATCTGCCAGTTCTGTGAAAGTGATCGGCATCTATGGAGCAGCAGCATCACTTTCAAGCCGGGAGCTGGCTAAACAAGAGTCCCCCCTGCTCACGCCAGCCGACGTGACCCCCTCAACCTCATACATGTACCCCTCCTCCCCATACCTATCCCCCCTCTCTCGGTTGCATTCCTGAATGCCCGTTCGGTTTGCAACAAGCTTACCGCCATCCATGATCTCTTCATCTCCCACTCCCTCAACCTCCTAGCGGTCACCGAAACCTGGGTACAGGCCACCGACTGCACTTCCCCTGCGGCACTCACCCATGGAGGTCTCATCTGGACCCATTCGCCAAGACTGAGCGATCGCAGGGGTGGTGGTGTCGGCTTGCTCCTTTCACCGCTGAGCACCTTCCAGGTCCTCCCTAACCCACCCTCTCTATCCTTCCCCTCCTTCGAGGCGCACTGCATCCGACTCTTCTCACCCACCCCCTAAGGATCGCAGTGATCTACAGACCTCCTGGGTCCATACCCCACTTCCTGGACAACTTCGCCGCCTGGCTCCCCTTCTTCCTCTCCTCTGAGCTACCGACCATCATCCTCGGGGACTTCAATATCCCCATCAACGACAACAACCCGGCCACTTCCCAATTCCTCCACCTAACCTCCTCCTTCGCGCTCACACAGCACACGCAGTCCTCCACCCACAGCGGAGGGAACACCCTGGACCTCGTCTTCTCCCACCTCTGTACCCTCAACCAGTTCTCTAACACCCCCTTCCCTCTCTCTGACCACCACCTCATCACGTTCTCCATCTCCCCTTCCCCCAACCCCCCCCCAAAACGCCAAACCATCACCAGCCGCAATCTCCGCAACCTGAACCCGGCCCCCCTCCACTCAGCCGCCGACCGCCTACACAACAGCATCCTCCCACTGTCATGCCCTGACATAGTCACCACCTTGTACAACGACTCACTGTCAGCTGCCCTAGACTCTCTAGCACCCCTAACCACACGCATCTTCAAACCCAGGCCGCTTCAACCATGGCAGAATGACAGCACTCAATGCCTCAAATGTCGCAGTCGCGCACTGGAGAGACTGTGGCTTAAAACCAGGTCCCCTCACGCATTCTCCCTCTACAAATCTGCCTTCCTCACTTACACCTCCTCCCTCCACACCGCCAAGCAGGCCTACTTTGTTAACCTAATCAACACCCTCTCCTCCTGCCCTCGCCGACTCTTCTCCACCTTCAACTCCCTGCTCTCTCCCCCCCCTCCTCCACTCAGTACCTCACTCACCGCCCACGAGATTGCCACCCATTTCCGTAACAAGATTGACGATATCCGTAAGGACATTGTCAACTCGCAATCTATCTCCCCAACTAGCTTCCCCACCCCCGTCAGCCCTTCTTCTCCCCCCTCCTCTGCCCTCACAACGGCACTGCCCCCCACCTCTCCCAAGGCCCCGCCCACCATAACCCCCCCTGCACTGCACTCCCTCAGCCCTGTCACTACTGAGGAAGTCGTCAAGGTCCTCTCTGAAGCTGTGTCACTACCTGCCCCCTGGACCCTATCCCCTCTCAACTCTTCCGGTCACCCCCCTCTTCCCTTATCCGCTCCCTCACCCACATCTTCAATCTCTCCCTCTCTACTGGCGCATTCCCCTCCCCCCTAAAGCACGCACATATCATCCCCATCCTCAAAAAGCCCTCCCTGGATCCCGCTGACCCCAACAACCTCAGACCCATCTCCCTGCTGCCACTCACCTCCAAGCTCCTTGAGCGCATAGTCTACGATCGCCTAAGCGCCCACCTTATTGACAATAACCTCCTTGACCCATTACAGTCCGGCTTCCGTCCCCTACACTCCACCGAAACTGCCCAATTAAAATCACTAACGACCTACTAAACGCCAAAGCCAAGGGCGACTACTCAGTCCTCCTTCTCCTGGACCTCTCCGCGGCCTTCGACACAGTCGACCACCCCCTCCTCCTTAATAAACTACTCTCCCTTGGCATCAGAGATACCGCTCTCTCCTGGTTCTCATCCTACCTATCCCAACGCTCCTTCAGCGTCACCTACAATGGCGCCACCTCCCCCTCCCTCCCCCTCTCTGTTGGGGTCCCTCAAGGCTCTGTCCTTGGACCCCTTCTCTTCTCCATTTACACCTCCTCCCTGGGCAAACTCATACACTCCCATGGCTTCAATTATCACCTCTATGCTGACGACACCCAAATTTACCTCTCCACCCCTCTCCTCACCCCCACTATCTCCGCCCGCATCACTCACCTCCTAAACGACATCTCAGACTGGATGTCACTCCATTTCCTCAAGCTTAACCTCTCCAAAACCGAACTCCTCGTCTTTCCCCCTGCCCACACCCCCCCATCCTATCCATCACCACCACCAACACCACTATCATTCCCGCCCCGCAAGCCAAAGTCCTTGGCGTCATTCTTGACTCGAAGCTCTCCTTCCTGCCTCATGTCAAATCACTTACAAACACCTGCAGGCTCCATCTCCGCAATATTGCCAAGATACGTGCCTTCCTCACCCCTGACACCACCAAACGTCTTGTACACTCCCTCATCATCTCACGCCTTGACTATTGCAACTCTCTTCTCACTGGCCTACCCAAGTGCAGGCTCTCCCCGCTCCAGACCATCCTGAACTCAGCAGCCAGACTCATCCACCTCACCACCCGCTCCACCTCTGCCACCCCCCTCTGCCTCTCCCTCCACTGGCTCCCGATTGCCCAACGCATCAAATTTAAACTTCTAATCCTGACCTACAAAGCCGTTCATAACACTGCCCCTGACTACCTCACCAACCTTATCCCCAAGTACGACCCTACCCGTACCCTTCGCTCCTCACAGGACCTCCTTCTATCCTGCTCCCTGGTCTCCTCCTCCCATGCACGACTGCAGGACTTCTCAAGGTCCTCCCCTATCCTCTGGAACTCACTGCCCCAATCCATCCGACTGTCGCCTTCCCTCCCCACATTCAGGCGCTCCCTCAAAACCCATCTCTTCAGGGAAGCCTACCCCACCCTCATCTAACGGCCATTCTCCCTCATTCCTCCCACCACTTCATCCCCCTCAGCCACTTCATTCCCCTCAGCCACTTCCTATTGTTCCACTACCCCCTCCCTCCTAGATTGTAAGCTTGAAAGAGTAGGGCCCTCTTACCCCTCGTACGCTGTCTGTTTTTGTTGTACTGCACCATGTATTGTCCCCCCTATTGTACAGCGCTGAGCAAACCCTTTGGCGCTATATAAACTTGATGTAATAATAATAATAAACAAAACCTGCACAAGCGGATGGCTTCTACTACAGCCATCAAATTGTGATTAAAGGTTCAATCTTTTGACATACTTAGTACATCCAAAGAGCTGAACTGGTTGAGTAAATCATTTTGTTTTATCATATTAGTTATGTTAGAATGACTTATTTTTTTAATTCTTTTTGTCTGTTCAGATTTGTTTTGTATATTCATTGTTCCAAATCTATTCATATTTTTGGAAGTTATTTAGAAAGATTGGCTATATTAATTTGAACATGTGAATTGGAATAAGTTGATTAGATGATCGCGACTGGAGTTGCAGGTATCTGAAAGTAATGAACGGAACAAAATTAATTTTGGATTAATTAGTTATGCTTTTGATTCACATACCTACCTCCATAATTTGTGTGAAAAATATCATATAAATTATGCTTGGGTACAGCGTTGCATGTCCACACAATTACCAGTTAAAGGGATAAATAGCAAAAAAATAGCCTGGTCATGAAGGGGGCTGAAGTGGTTAACAAAAGACCCAAACTATCATTATCACTATGAGGACAAATGACAGCTGATATGCTACTGAAAAATGAGCCACCAAAGCTATTGCTAACCTTCCCTTACTCCAAACTTCTGAAAACATTACTAAGTGTCCTTAAGGTAGTGATCAGGACATTAGCATGAGGTATGGCGGTGATCAGAACGCTGCTATGGGGTATGGGTTGATCAGGAAGCTGGTATGGAGTATGGTGGGGACCAGTAAGCTGGTATGGTGTATGGTGGTGACCAGGACGCTGGTATGGGGTATGGTGGTGATCAGGAAGCTGGTATGGATTTATGGCGGTGATCAGGATGCTGATATGGGGTATAGTGGTGATCAGAATACTCTGGTATGGTGTATGGTGGTGACCAGGACGCTGGTATGGGGTATGGTGGTGATCAGGAAGCTGGTATGGATTTATGGCGGTGATCAGGATGCTGATATGGGGTACAGTGGTGATCAGAATACTCTGGTATGGTGTATGGTGGTGACCAGGACGCTGGTATGGGGTATGGTGGTGATCAGGAAGCTGGTATGGATTTATGGCGGTGATCAGGATGCTGATATGGGGTATAGTGGTGATCAGAATACTCGTATGGGGTATGGTGGTGATCAGGACACTGATATGGGGTACGGAAATGATCAGGATGCTGGTATGGCATATGGGGTGATCAGGATGCTGGTATGGGGTATGGCAGTGATCAGGATACTGGTATGGTGTATGGGGTGATCAAGATGCTGGTATGGGGTATGGCAGTGATCAGGATGCTAGAATGGGGGTATGGTGGTGATCACGATGCTGGTATGGGGTATGGCTGTGATTGGGATGCTGGTATGGGATATGGTGATGATCAGGATGCTGGTATGGCAGGTGGCAGTGATCAGGACATTGGTATGGGGTATGGTGGTGATCAGGATGCTGGTATGGTGATGATTAGGACATTGATATGGTGTATGGCCATGCTATTGTGTGCACTGGGAGAGGTGACAGGGATGGCTGTTTTCTTTATTATTGATTACAATGGGCAGTGATCAGAGACACTGGGACAGTAATCAGGGACACTTTTTTCCAATGCCACTTGTACATACAAGTCCAACAGTTGGTCACCCCGCATTTGAAGCTCCCTTTTTGGTCAAAGAGAGCTAACCAAGGACGGATAGTGTTTTTGTCAGTGGTACACGGTTTCCTAATCCTGCGATATAGCTTCAGAGATCTCTGGGTTTTCTGAACATGACTTCTGGTCTAGGAGCAAGGCATTACCCCAATACGGGATCCTGTTTCAGAATATTCCAGATATTTTGGAAGACTCGTTGTATATCGAAAGATTTGGTATTATACTTGGTGCAGAATCTAACCTGATCTATATAATTAGAGTACTTTTTTCTTAGTCCGGTGTATTTGGTCAGCTCTTGTGATTTATTTGGGTGGCACTCATCTTATTGAACCCAATATTTTTGGAAAGCCTCCTCCCATGGGCCTCACTGTCTCCCTTTTCCAGGAACTTGGTTCTCAAGACTGTCCTTGTGGTGCAGATTCTCGTTAATCTACAATATTGACCAAACAGGACATTGCGGATCCACTTAGGATAGTGGTTACTGTTGGCGTGTAAACAGACAGTGCTGTTCTGTTATGATGTGCCTTCGACATTATTGTCATCTGTGAGTATAATACGTATTGTTTTTATCAATAAAAGGTTTTTTAGGTAATGCACTAGGCCTGTGTGCCCACAAGGGGCAGATGCTCCCAGTCTCAATGTAGCCCTTCAAGAATGAAACTAGACCTTTGGCCATTCTTATATTCCATTACCTTACAGCCCCATTTTACCACCAAGAACCCACGGAGGGAGGACAGTGGCTGTACAAAAGTGGTTGCCACATGTAAGAAAGGGACTTTGGCTGGAAAGGAGGGATAACTACCATCAGGGTGCTTTTAGGTTTTTTCTAGCAGTGCATTTTCTTCATTTTTCAAGGCAAAAGAAGGCAGTTCTTTTTTAACAACTTCTCACAGGGATAAATGCCAGATAATGTCCACTTTTATTAATGCGTCCCATTTCATGTTTGAGACAAGCTGTGCATGTATCCAGCTGAGACTGGTTCAGTTTTTTAACCACTTTCAGTAAAACATTGGTAAAAGTATATTGGTGTCCAGTATTAGCCTGCAAATTTCAGATTTATTAAATAGGAAGTTTTCTTAAAGTTGATGTGTTGAAAAGAAAATAGGATATATTAGAAGCATGAATTATCTCCCTTACTTTACACTGAGTTATCCGGAAATGATGAGGAAGTCATTGTAAAACAAAAAGGAACATGGGAAGGTTTTTTTTAACTCAGCAGGAAGCTTTTCTTCCTAGTTTTATTTTTTTTTTAAATATGCTTAATAAAAAGTATATGTTGGCATAATGTAATCATCTGAAATAGATTATATCTATTTTTCAGGTTATTTAAAATAGTAATCTAAAAATGATAAAGTCATTTTTAAGTCACTATAAAAATATCAGATTCTAATTCTGAAAATAGTTTGCTGATGATTCCATATATATATAGTATGAGAATATTTAACATGGTTGATGGCATGTTAGAATAATTTCCAGAGACTGTTGCTGAAGTCATGCATATAATTATACTAGTTAGGCTTCATGCACATGGACATTTACGTCTTCTAGCATTAAATTTGTACTGCTTTACTGGGTCTGGGGAGTCCATATGATGTGTATAGTCCCCAAACAAGTAAATAACTGTATAGGTCACCACACTTGTAAATGTTGATGGCGTCTGCATTGACAATTACCCACACATATACTGAGGAAATATTTCCCAAATTCAAGTGGTGAGTTCAGGGAAATACGCAGTATTTTTTTAACTCATCAGGAAGCTTGTCTTCCAAATTAAATTTTTCAAAAACTAAACTAAATTAATTAATATTATATCCCCCCCCCCATTTTTTTTTTTTTTTTTCTCCTTTATTTTAACATGATGATCCAACCTGTAACACCCTTTCTGTTTTAGCGTGGCTTCTCTGTCTATGAAGGAGCAGTAGAATCACTAAAATATTCATACAAACATTGCTACAAAAATGTTTTGTATATATGATGACTTGACGAATGTCTGCAATTACTTCAAATTTTCATTTGCTTTTAACACTTGATTTTCAAATTAATGTAATTTCCCTGACAAAAACAAAATTCGCTTTTAGAAATCTGTGCATTTGAGAAATATTTTCCATACTGTCCCTTCGAATTTTCTTGTCACTATGGTTGATATTAAAATGAACGTTGATTTGACTCCACTAAGTCCTCATGCACAATGGACATTTTTACAGCTGCTGTTTTTGGATTTAGAAATTTTTTTCTACAGCTAGTAAATCCCCCAGCATGTTATCCTATGCGTCCATGCACACATAGACTGTAATCAACATTTTTTGGCAGAGGAGTTTTTCAGCTTTAAAAACTCTCTAATGCTGAAACACGTGGCAAAACATGGTAAAACACCGCAAACCTGCATTGTTGGGTGTTTTTATGATCAAAAAAATTTTTTTTTGGGGGTAAAAAAACACGCTAAAAAAAATAAACGTGGCAATACGCAGGAAACTGCCACTAAACACAGCAAAACGCCTCTAAACACTAATGCAGAAATGCTAAAAAAAACTGTAAAACTCACATTTTTAACGTGACTTTACACAGCTAACATTACCATCGTTATCAAAACACCCTGTGTGCATGGAGCCTTATAATTAGAAAATCAAATGAATGTTCTTAACCACTTCAGGTCTAGATACTTTCACCCCCTTCCTGTCCAGGCCAATTTTCAGCTTTCAGTGCTACACTGTCATGCAACACTGTACCCATATGAATTTTTTAGCATTTTTTTGAGACAGATAAAATTTTATTTTAGTGGTATTTATTTACCACTGGGATTTTTATTTTTTTTGCTATATAAATGAAAAGGTCAAAAAATTTTGAAAAAAATGTTTTTCTTATAAAATGTTGCAAATAAATAATATTTCATCATTGCCGGACAGCAAGTGGTTAAATAAACATCTTGTACAAAATCCTACTAGTTTATGATTTAGATGGGATTTTCTTAGTTGGCTAACAAATTAAGCATTACTTTTTAAATGACACACTTTTTAAGCAGTTACAGAAATCAATTTTGTCTCAGTCCTCTACCATCCACTTCTACTTGGTCTGTTAAAGGAAGCTGAAAAAAACCCAGCGGGATCAACAGGTAAAAAAAAGTTGCGGGTTGACTAAGGCTACTTTCACACTGAGGAGATTTTGAAGCATTTTTGCATTAAAAAAAGCACCTGAAAAGCTCAAGAAAAATGCTTCCCTATGTTTGTGTATGAATGTCTGTGTATGTTTTCACACCGGGGCATTGCCCTTCCGTTGCGGTGGTAAAAACTCCTGCTTGCAGCATCTTTGGAGCATGTTTGTTCAGTTAGGCTACGTTCACACTGATCTGCCGCAAAAACACAGCAAAACGCATAGGCGTTTTTACCGTTCTTTTGCCACGCTTTCTAGAGCGTTTTTTTAAAGGACACATGAGTTAACAACTGCACCAAAAAACGATTTTCAGAGGTGTTTTTGAGGCATTTTTTTAGGTGTTTTATTTCAGGTGTTCTCCAAAGATACTGCAAGCAGGAGTTTTTACACTGCACCACAAGCACAACGCATCAGTGTGAAAACTTACATAGATATATATTCACATACTTAGGGAAGCATTTTTCTTGAGATCTTCAGGTGCTTTTTTTAACGCAAAAACGCTTCAAAAACTCCTCAACATGAAAGTAGCCTTAAAAAATGGCTCAAAATTGCCTCTTCCCAATTAAATCAATGGAACGCGCCTGAAAAGCGCTTGAAAAATGCCTCAAAAACTCCTCTGAGAAGCATTTTTGGTGCAGTTTTTAAATCACGTGTCCTTTAAAAAATGCTCAGAAAGCAGGGCAAAAGCGTGGTAAAAACACGGCAAAAATGCCTATTGTGTTTTTACTGTGGAGCAGTGTGAAAGTAGCCTAAGAAATACAAAGACTGCTTTGTTAATTCTAGTGACCGATTGCATCATGTATCTCACTTTTGATTTTGCTTTTAGTACCACTTCAAAAGTATGCTGTATGTTGGCATAATGTAATTCTATCTGTTTTTCAGAATTTTTTAGAACAGTGATCTAAAAAGTCACAATTCAAGATTCTAATACTGAAAACAATATACTTAATGTAATCTAATCTAATCGAATCCAATCTAATCATATAATAATAAAGTTATGTTATACAGTATCTCACAGTCTCACATGTCTGAGCACTTACAGGCTGACCCCCCACCCTGTCAACCTCTGCAGCAATGCTGGCAGCACTCTTACATTTATTTCCCAAAAACAACCTCTGGATATGAAGCTGACCACGTGCGCTCAACTTCTTTGGCTGACCATGGCGAGGCCTGTGCTGAGTGGAACCTGTCCTGTTAAACCGCTGTATGGTCTTGGCCCCCATGCTGCTGCTCAGTTTCAGGTTCTTTGCAATATTCTTCTAGTCTA
Source organism: Staurois parvus (assembly GCF_062004578.1). Lineage (NCBI taxonomy): Eukaryota > Metazoa > Chordata > Amphibia > Anura > Ranidae > Staurois > Staurois parvus. The sequence continues at coordinate 6,737,121 of NW_028318492.1, read as the reverse complement.
GGCCATATTTATGTAGAGCAACAATTCTTTTTTTCGGATCCTCGGAGAGTTCTTTGCCATGAGGTGCCATGTTGAACTTCCAGTGACCAGTATGAGAGAGTGAGAGCAATAACACCAAATTTAACACACCTGCTCCCCATTCATACCTGAGACCTTGTAACACTAACGAGTCACATGACACCGGGGAGGGAAAATGGCTAATTTGGCCCAATTTGGACATTCTCAGGGGTGTACTCACTTTTGTTTAGACTTTAATGGCTGTGTGTTAAGTTATTTTGAGGGGACAGCAAATTTACACTGTTATACAATCTGTACACTCACTACTTTACATTGTAGCAAAGTGTAATTTCTTCAGTGTTGTCACATGAAAAGATATAATAAAATATTTACAAAACTGTGAGAGGTGGACTCACTTCCGTGAGATACTGTATATATATCATGGCTAATGGCAGGTTCAAATAATTTTTGGAGAATCTCTGTTGCGGGAATGCTGGATATAATTTTAATAATAAACTTGTTCTGGACAAGTCTAGAAATGGTAAAGCCCACTTTCAGTTTAACCCCTTCATGCTACTTCTCACTGTCCTTTTAAGTGGGCTTTAATGCGGGTTTGGCTTCTCTGTCACGTTACTGCTGTAATTGGTTCTCACAGAGGTCACATGATCAGAACCCCATTTACTTGTTTCTAATCAGAGAGGTGCTGTGGACAGCTTGGACAGTGTACTGGGAGTACAACATCCGGATGCACATATGAGATGGCTGCGCATTAAAGCCCACTTTTATTCCTCCATAGATTAATGTTACATGGTTAACTATGGGTTACATCAAGTAAATACACTGCTATGTGTATTTAAACAAAAATTATTCAGTGTTTTACAGTTTCTTTTCCCTGCCAGCATCTGCTGAGTGAGGCCGTTGCTTTTGTTGGGAAGCAGTGATCTCATTGCAGAGGTCCAACACAGTCCCTACGGAGTCAGACCTATAGCACTGCAATCAGCAAAGCCCATGCTCTCCTCTGATTGGAATGCTTGGACTCAATAGGGGGCATGTCAGACCTCTGCAATGAGATAACTGCATTCCCATAGAGAGCAAAGGTCCCACTCTGTAGCTGCAGGACTTGAGAAAATGAACTGTAAGACATTAACCACCTTTTGTTTAGATGCACCTAGAATGCATTTAGCTGGTGTAAGCTGAGGGCTCAGATGGGCTATGAAATACCAGGTTATTAAATATACAAGTAGTGTCGATTAACACAGTATGCAACAGCATGAGAGCATTGTGGCTAGCACTAATGCGTCAAACCTACCCAATGTTGTGCAAGCAAGAAGACTGAAAGTCTTAAGGGTGCTCGGGAAACTACTTGCTCTGAACTACAAGCCAGGTGTTGCTTGTATGTCTCTTGGCATGAGGTTTGGCATTGGAATTGCTAATAATTTTGTGACTGGCTCTACTCCTACCAGAAGAGCGCTGCCAGTAAGGAATTAATGTAACTGAAGTAATCAGTATTCAAAATTAGGAAATCCGCCATAGACCAGTTATCCAAAACATGGGACACAAAGAGCAATTATAATTGCGAGTTTCTGGACTGATATACTCAGCCTTATCAAGAACCAAATAAAATATGCCACCAAGCATTACTTGTACTTATAGTTTGTACAATGGAATGTAAAAAACAGAATATTCACCTTATCGTCTTTGAAATCATCTAGATTCCTGTTGCTAAAAAAAATCTACAATCCTTGTAACTTTGATAACTCTCTCAGTCAATTATCTAAGAAAATCTATCTAACTTCAAGCTATCAAAACATAATTATGTGACCTCAAATGCAAAGCCATAAATTTAACTCAAAATTATGCTAAAAATTATTTTATGCACCACAGTCTAATTTAGGACAGTTTTAAATCTGACATAATTACATCATGCGTCAGTAAAATCTTGACAGGCTTAAGTAGACTCAGAGATTTGCACGTCACAAAAGTAAAGTGATTAGACAAACGGGATCTTTTTTTTTTTCAATTTGAAGTTAATGTTTTTAAAAGTTTTCTGGAACATTCTGTAGTGTTTATAAAGATATGTACCAAGAAAGGTATGCAATGACTATAAAATGAACAGTCACCATGCTATGACTGTATTTGAAGCTTCTGAATAACCATTTAGTCATTTTCAATATTCCTTTCTTTTTGGGCAGTAGAGGAAGGGGCCTTAAAAGGTAAACAATGAAAGATAATGAGAGAACATTAAAATGTATTTATTCTTGACCTGTGAACATTTGAAAATATGAATAAAGATAACTATAAAAAAATGTATTTTTTCTAAACATAGCTTTCCTATCTGATTTTTGGGTCTTTTCAGTGGATTTTTGGGTCTTTTCAGTGGATTTTTTTTTATTCACAATGGGTTTTTGTGTTCGCGGAAGCAAAAGTGGCAGCTAATACTGAGCAAAACTTGTTTTGGGTTTGGATAGTGAAGGAAAGAGTTATAATTTGTTTAGGTTTTTATTGCTGCTTGTGTGCTCATTAGGGATTTGAACAAACTTTGTTGCAGATTTTGTGTGTTGCTTTTGTTGGTCTGAAGAAATAGCAGTTTGGTTATGGCAATGTGCAAAGTGAATCTGAATGGGAATGGCTTTCAGCACGTGCAGAATTCTTATGATGACTATTAGAGATGAGCGAATTATTCAAAAATTCGATTCGACTGATTCGGCGAATTCGTGAAAAAATTTCGATTCGAGTCGAATATATTCGCTGCGAATTTAACTTATAAAAGGGTGTTTCTAGGCTTCAGAGAGCCTTTATATTAGTGCAGAACACTGTACCTTTAATTTAAATGCCCTTGGAGTCTGCTGGGGAAGAGAAATAATACTGGCAGTCAGTATGACATGCAGATGAGTGCCGTCGATCTTAGAATCACCGCACACTTCACTCATTTGGGCAGTCACGGGGCCAAAACCAGAGTGTGGAGCCACAGTGTGGCGGTGGAGGCAGCAGCAATGGGAGGCCATACAGCACCCTATGACAAAAATGGAAACCACCAGCAGTGTGAGGAGACCTGAAAGTGGCACATGGCAGAGTGTGGCGATGGAGACAGCAGCAATGGGAGGCCGTACAGGGACCCATGACACACTCTGGACCTGGCAGCAGCATGAGGAGGCGGTACAGGGGCCCATGACAGATTACGGGCCTGGCAGCAGCATGAGGAGTTGGTACGGGGGCCCATGGCAGATTACGGACCTGGCAGCAGCAATGGGAGGCCGTACAGGGACCCATGACACACTCTGGACCTGGCAGCAGCATGAGGAGGCGGTACAGGGGCCCATGACAGAATACGGGCCTGGCAGCAGCATGAGGAGTCGGTACGGGGGCCCATGACACACTCTGGACCTGGCAGCAGCATGAGGAGGCGGTACAGGGGCGCATGACAGATTACGAGCCTGGCAGCAGCAACTTGGACAGGAGGACGTTCAGCTTCTGCACCGTCGGGTGCGTGCTCGCAAACTGTTGTCTCTTGGAAACGGATTCCAAGAAAGACTGCTGACGGAATCCGTGAAGAGGAGTAGCAGGAGAAGGAGCATCTGAACGAGCGGAATATGCCAACAAGCGACAACAGGGGCCCATGACAGATTACGGGCCTGGCAGCAGCATGAGGAGTTGGTACGGGGGCCCATGGCAGATTACGGGCCTGGCAGCAGCAATGGGAGGCCCGTAATCTGCCAGCACCCTATGACAAAAAATGGAACACACCAGCAGTGTGTGAGGAGACCTGAAAGTGGCACATGGCAGAGTGTGGCGATGGAGACAGCAGCAATGGGAGGCCGTACAGGGACCCATGAGAGACTGTGGACCTGGCAGCAGCATGAGGAGGCGGTACAGGGGCCCATGACAGATTACGGGCCTGGCAGCAGCATGAGGAGTTGGTACGGGGGCCCATGGCAGATTACGGACCTGGCAGCAGCAATGGGAGGCCGTACAGGGACCCATGACACACTCTGGACCTGGCAGCAGCATGAGGAGGCGGTACAGGGGCCCATGACAGAATACGGGCCTGGCAGCAGCATGAGGAGTCGGTACGGGGGCCCATGACACACTCTGGACCTGGCAGCAGCATGAGGAGGCGGTACAGGGGCGCATGACAGATTACGAGCCTGGCAGCAGCAACTTGGACAGGAGGACGTTCAGCTTCTGCACCGTCGGGTGCGTGCTCGCAAACTGTTGTCTCTTGGAAACGGATTCCAAGAAAGACTGCTGACGGAATCCGTGAAGAGGAGTAGCAGGAGAAGGAGCATCTGAACGAGCGGAATATGCCAACAAGCGACAACAGGGGCCCATGACAGATTACGGGCCTGGCAGCAGCATGAGGAGTTGGTACGGGGGCCCATGGCAGATTACGGGCCTGGCAGCAGCAATGGGAGGCCCGTAATCTGCCAGCACCCTATGACAAAAAATGGAACACACCAGCAGTGTGTGAGGAGACCTGAAAGTGGCACATGGCAGAGTGTGGCGATGGAGACAGCAGCAATGGGAGGCCGTACAGGGACCCATGAGAGACTGTGGACCTGGCAGCAGCATGAGGAGGCGGTACAGGGGCCCATGGCAGATTAGGGGCCTGGCAGCAGCTATGGGAGGCCCGTAATCTGCCAGCACCCTATGACAAAAAATGGAACACACCAGCAGTGTGAGGAGACCTGAAAGTGGCACATGGCAGAGTGTGGCGATGGAGACAGCAGCAATGGGAGGCCGTACAGGGACCCATGAGAGACTGTGGACCTGGCAGAAGCATGAGGAGGCGGTACTGGGGCCCATGGCAGATTAGGGGCCTGGCAGCAGCAATGGGAGGCCCGAAATCTGCCAGCACCCTATGACAAAAAATGGAACACACCAGCAGTGTGTGAGGAGACCTGAAAGTGGCACATGGCAGAGTGTGGCGATGGAGACAGCAGCAATGGGAGGCCGTACAGGGACCCATGAGAGACTCTGGACCTGGCAGCAGCATGAGGAGGCGGTACAGGGGCCCATGGCAGATTATGGGCCTGGCAGCAGCTATGGGAGGCCCGTAATCTGCCAGCACCCTATGACAAAAAATGGAACACACCAGCAGTGTGAGGAGACCTGAAAGTGGCACATGGCAGAGTGTGGCGATGGAGACAGCAGCAATGGGAGGCCGTACAGGGACCCATGAGAGACTGTGGACCTGGCAGCAGCATGAGGAGGCGGTACTGGGGCCCATGGCAGATTACGGGCCTGGCAGCAGCAATGGGAGGCCCGTAATCTGCCAGCACCCTATGACAAAAAATGTAACACACCAGCAGTGTGAGGAGACCTGAAAGTGGCACATGGCAGAGTGTGGCGATGGAGACAGCAGCAATGGGAGGCGGTTCAGGGACCCATGAGACACTGTGGACCTGGCAGCAGCATGAGGAGGCGGTACAGGGGCCCATGGCAGATTAAGGCCTGGCAGCAGCAATGGGAGGCCCGTAATCTGCCAGCACCCTATGACAAAATGGAACCCTGGGCTGGAGCAGGCAGAACCGCCGTATCTTTATCACGGTTTTCCCAGGCCACCGAATGGCGACGCTGCATATGCTGACGCAACGCTGTAGTCCCAACATGGGCCCCCTGGCCACGCTTGACTTTTTGGCCACATAGTCGACATACGGCTACGTTTACTTCCTCGAGCGGCTTGACGAAAAATTGCCACACCGCCGAGTAGGAAACTTTGCCCCCGCTACTCCTCACTGGCTGACTGCTACTTCCTCCGTGCACACCGGCACCACTACTGGCCGTGGTGGTAGGCTGCAGTGGAGCTGGTGCTCTACTCCGTGGCCGTTTGCCTCCACTGACACTGCTGCGACCCTGCTGCCTCCTGGCAGCAGCAATGGGAGGCCGTACAGGGACCCATGACACACTCTGGACCTGGCAGCAGCATGAAGAGGCGGTACAGGGGCCCATGGCAGATTACGGGCCTGGCAGCAGCAATGGGAGGCCCGTAATCTGCCAGCACCCTATGACAAAAAATGTAACACACCAGCAGTGTGAGGAGACCTGAAAGTGGCACATGGCAGAGTGTGGCGATGGAGACAGCAGCAATGGGAGGCCGTACAGGGACCCATGAGAGACTCTGGACCTGGCAGCAGCATGAGGAGGCGGTACAGGGGCCCATGGCAGATTAGGGGCCTGGCAGCAGAAATGGGAGGCCCGTAATCTGCCAGCACCCTATGACAAAAAATGGAACACACCAGCAGTGTGAGGAGACCTGAAAGTGGCACATGGCATGAGACACTGTGGACCTGGCAGCAGCATGAGGAGGCGGTACAGGGGCCCATGGCAGATTAGGGGCCTGGCAGCAGCTATGGGAGGCCCGTAATCTGCCAGCACCCTATGACAAAAAATGGAACACACCAGCAGTGTGTGAGGAGACCTGAAAGTGGCACATGGCAGAGTGTGGCGATGGAGACAGCAGCAATGGGAGGCCGTACAGGGACCCATGAGACACTGTGGACCTGGCAGCAGCATGAGGAGGCGGTACAGGGGCCCATGGCAGATTAGGGGCCTGGCAGCAGCAATGGGAGGCCCGTAATCTGCCAGCACCCTATGACAAAAAATGGAACACACCAGCAGTGTGTGAGGAGACCTGAAAGTGGCACATGGCAGAGTGTGGCGATGGAGACAGCAGCAATGGGAGGCCGTACAGGGACCCATGAGAGACTCTGGACCTGGCAGCAGCATGAGGAGGCGGTACAGGGGCCCATGGCAGATTAGGGGCCTGGCAGCAGCTATGGGAGGCCCGTAATCTGCCAGCACCCTATGACAAAAAATGGAACACACCAGCAGTGTGAGGAGACCTGAAAGTGGCACATGTTTGGGGCATGATTCATGGCAGATTTAGTCAGTTGTGTCAGGAACTGGTGGTTTGAAATCCAGACTAATCCACGCCTGATTCATTTTCACAAACATCAGTCTCTCCACACTTTGGGTGGACAGTCGTGTCCTCCGCGGAGTTACAATACCTCCTGCCGCACTAAACACGCGCTCCGATGCCACGCTACTGGCCGGGCATGACAGCCTTTCAAGGGCAAATTCAGCTAGTTGGGGCCAAAGGTCAAGTTTCGTTGCCCAGTAGTCAAGGGGATTGTCTACCTCGGTTGGCAGGGTGCTGTCCAAGTAGGCCCAAGCCTGTTGTTTGAGGTCCTGCTCCAGGTCCACCTGATGCTGCTGCTGCTGCGGCTGGTTACTAGTTTCCTCACTGCGCTGGTGAAGAAAGCTACTCATCATCGACTGCAGACTGAGGCAGCCGCTGCTGGTGGAGCTGCCACTGCTCCTACCACCCCACCCCTCCCCTGCTGCCATGGCAGCGGAACGCGAGCGCACAGGGCCCACGGTGTCTGAGGATGGACTTTGGCGCAGAAAGGCAGAGACCAACTGACTACATAGGTGGTTTTTATAGTACGTTATTTTGGCCTCCCTCTCAGCAGGTGTGAAAAAGGCCACCATTTTTGAACGGTAGCGAGGGTCCAACAAGGTGGACAGCCAAAAGTCATCCCTCTGTCTGATGGTTATTATTCGGCTGTCGCTACGCAAGCAACCGAGCATGCTATGGGCCATTTGTGCCAAGGAATGCGAGAGACTCCCTGCCTCCATCTCCACAGCATACTGCCACGGTGCGTCTGGGTCCTCTGTCTCCTCCTCCTCCTCCTCCTCCTCTACCAGATGCTCCTGCTCCTCCACTCCTGTCCGCTGAGTGGAAAAACCACCCATTTCACTCAATAATTCCTGAGCACAAATGTCCTCTACCTCCTCCTCTTCTTCCTGTCCTGCCCCCACAGGGGTCATGTGGCGTTGAGATCTGTGCGCCACGTCTACCGCACCCTGACCAGCCATTGTTAACAGCATTTGTTCCAGGACGTGCAACAGAGGAATGACGTCGTTCATCCCATAGTCTTGCCGACTCACGAATAGCGTGGCCTCCTCAAAGGGCCTGAGCAAGCGGCAGGTGTCACGCATGAGCTGCCAATGGCTGACATCGAAGTTACACAGGGGAGTACCTTTATCCGCTTGTAACATCAGGAAATCGGTGATGGCCTTTCGCTGTTCGTAAAGGCGGTCTAACATGTGTAGGGTTGAATTCCACCTTGTTGCAACGTCGCAGATCAGGCGATGCTGTGGAATTCCGTTCTGCCGCTGCAGCTCAAGGAGGGTGTGCTTTGCGGTGTAGGAATGGCTGAAATGCATGCAAAGTTTACGTGACATTTTAAGGATGTCTTGCAGTGGGATGGTGGATTTTAGGAACCGCTTGACAACCAGATTGAACACGTGAGCCATGCATGGAGCATGGCACAACCTTCCTTGACGCAGAGCAGACACCATGTTCTTTCCGTTGTCGGTCAACATGGTTCCGATTTTCAGTTTGCGCGGAGACAGCCATCTGTCGATTTCTCTGTTCATTACACTCAGAAGTTCCTCCCCTGTGTGACTACGTTCGCCAAGGCATACCAGGTGCAGCACAGCGTGACACCGTTGCGCCCTGCACATGTGATATGCCGGTCGGGTAATGGGACTTGGCACGGGGGTGGCGGCTGAGGACACGGCGGAAGAAGAGGTGGTAGAGGTGGACATCTTTGCCGGACCAAGGACGTGCAAACGTGGAGGCAAAAGCGGCGTGACCTGTCCAAGTTGCTGGTGCGGCTGTGACGGCACCACGTTCACCCAGTGGGCCGTAAATGACATGTACTGTCCCTGACCGTAGTTACAGCTCTACACGTCGGCGCTGCCGTGCACTTTGGCAGAGACCGACATGCTCAAAGACTGGCCCACCATCTCTTCTACATGTGAATGCAGGGCTGGCACTGCCTTTTTGGCGAAGAAATGACGGCTTGGCACTCTCCACCGCGGCGCGGCACAAGCCATCATTTCTCGGAAAGGTGCTGAGTCCACCACTTGGAAAGGGAGGGACTGCAGCACCAGCAACTTGGACAGGAGGACGTTCAGCTTTTGCACCGTCGGGTGCGTGCTCGCAAACTGTTGTCTCTTGGAAACGGATTCCAAGAAAGACTGCTGACGGAATCCGTGAAGAGGAGTAGCAGGAGAAGGAGCATCAGAACAAGCGGAAGATGCCAACGAGCGACAACTCCCCTCAGCAGAGGTGTTGGAGCCTTGACTGGCTGATAGAGGGCGATTGACGTCGGGTGACGGAGCAAGTAACGGAGCGGGTGATGGAGCAGGGGCTGGGGCAGGCAGAACCGCCGTATCTTTATCACGGTTTTCCCAGGCCACCAAATGGCAACGCTGCATATGCTGACGCAACGCTGTAGTCCCAACATGGGCCCCCTGGCCACGCTTGACTTTCTGGCCACATAGTCGACATACGGCTACGTTTACTTCCTCGGGCGGCTTGACAAAAAATTGCCACACCGCCGAGTAGGAAACTTTGCCCCCGATACTCCTCACTCGCTGACTGCTGCTTCCTCCGTGCACACCGGCACCACTACTGGCCGTGGTGGTAGGCTGCAGTGGAGCTGGTGCTGTACTCCGTGGCCGTTTGCCTCCACTGACACTCCTGCGACCCTGCTGCCTCCTGGGCAACCCACCGACTGTTTTGCTCGCTGCCAAGCTGCCACCCTCTTCTCCTGATGATGCGGAAGCAATAGCCTGATGACGACGAGGCTGCCAAGTGCGATCAGCCTCATCATCATCAATTAGGGTCTCCGCCTCACTACTAGCCCCCTCGGCTGCGTGTGGGTCAGGAGACAGACCTGTCTCTAGACCGGATACCGAGCCACTCTCCTCGCCACTACTTCTTCGCCTGGCTGCTGAAGAGGCGGATGTCTCCCCCCGTTCCTGACCGCCCTCTGTTAGCTCTTCCTCACTGTACAGTGGGGCTGAGCCCACAGCATGCGATACTTCGCTTGGTGAGGGAACACCAAAGGACAGGGGCAGGTAGAGGACACGTGATTTTAGTGGGCTTGCTCCTGGGCCATGCCAACTAACGGTTGTGTCTGACGTACCCACCGACCGTTGGCTGTAGGTGTCAGAGGTGACCTGGGAAGAGGAAGACGACCGAGCCAACCAATCGATGACGGCAGGGTTGTCAGTGGAGACACGACCGCTAGATGACACCGGGAGCACTGGCCTCTGGCTGCGACTAGTGCTGCCTCGACCCCTTCCTCTGCTGCCACGTCTGCTCGCTCCTAAAACATTGCCTCCTCTGCCACTCCTCTGCATGTTGTCTGACATACTCTTTAATTAAACGATTCTGTGTCCCTGAGTAACAATTCTGTGTCTGTCCCTGAGTAACAATTCTGTGTCCCTGAGTAACAATTCTGTGTCCCTCAGTAACAATTCTGTGTCCCTCAGTAACAATTCTGTGTCCCTCAGTAACAATTCTGTGTCCCTGAGTAACAATTCTGTGTCCCTCAGTAACAATTCTGTGTCCCTCAGTAACAATTCTGTGTCTGTCCCTGAGTAACAATTCTGTGTCTGTCCCTGAGTAACAATTCTGTGTCTGTCCCTGAGTAACAATTCTGTGTCCCTGAGTAACAATTCTGTGTCCCTCAGTAACAATTCTGTGTCCCTGAGTAACAATTCTGTGTCCCTCAGTAACACTTCTGTGTCCCTCAGTAACAATTCTGTGTCCCTCAGTAACAATTCTGTGTCCCTGAGTAACAATTCTGTGTCCCTCAGTAACAATTCTGTGTCCCTCAGTAACAATTCTGTGTCTGTCCCTGAGTAACAATTCTGTGTCTGTCGCTGAGTAACAATTCTGTGTCCCTCAGTAACAATTCTGTGTCCCTCAGTAACAATTCTGTATCTGTCCCTGAGTAACAATTCTGTGTCTGTCCCTCAGTAACAATTCTGTGTCCCTCAGTAACAATTCTGTGTCCCTCAGTAACAATCTGTGTCCCTGAGTAACAATTCTGTGTCCCTCAGTAACAATTCTGTGTCCCTCAGTAACAATTCTGTGTCTGTCCCTGAGTAACAATTCTGTGTCTGTCCCTGAGTAACAATTCTGTGGCCTTAAGTAACGGTTCTGTGGCCCTAAGTAACGGTTCTGTGGCCCTCAGTAACAAATCTGTGTCCCTCAGTAACAATTCTGTGTCCCTCAGTAACAATTCTGTGTCTGTCCCTGAGTAACAATTCTGTGTCTGTCCCTGAGTAACAATTCTGTGTCTGTCCCTGAGTAACAATTCTGTGTCCCTCAGTAACAATTCTGTGTCCCTCAGTAACAATTCTGTGTCCCTCAGTAACAATTCTGTTTCCCTGAGTAACAATTCTGTGTCCCTCAGTAACAATTCTGTGTCCCTCATTAACAATTCTGTGTCTGTCCCTGAGTAACAATTCTGTGCCTGTCCCTGAGTAACAATTCTGTGTCCCTCAGTAACAATTCTGTGTCCCTGAGTAACAATTCTGTGTCCCTGAGTAACAATTCTGTGTCCCTCAGTAACAATTCTGTGTCCCTCAGTAACAATTCTGTGTCTGTCCCTAAGTAACAATTCTGTGTCTGTCCCTGAGTAACAATTCTGTGTCCCTAAGTAACGTTTCTGTGGCCCTAAGTAACGGTTCTGTGGCCCTCAGTAACAAGTCTGTGTCCCTCAGTAACAATTCTGTGTCTGTCCCTAAGTAACAATTCTGTGGCACTAAGTAACGTTTCTGTGGCCCTAAGTAACGTTTCTGTGGCCCTAAGTAACGATTCTGTGGCCCTAAGTAACGTTTCTGTAGCCCTAAGTAACGTTTCTGTGGCCCTAAGTAACGTTTCTGTGGCCCTAAGTAAGGTTTCTGTGGCCCTAAGTAACGGTTCTGTGTCCCTCAGTAACAATTCTGTATCCCTCAGTAACAATTCTGTGTCTGTCCCTGAGTAACAATTCTGTGTCCCTAAGTAACAATTCTGTGTCTGTCCCTGAGTACCAATTCTGTGTCCCTAAGTAACGTTTCTGTGGCCCTAAGTAACGGTTCTGTGGCCCTCAGTAACAAATCTGTGTCCCTCAGTAATAATTCTGTGTCTGTCCCTAAGTAACAATTCTGTGGCCCTAAGTAACGTTTCTGTGGCCCTAAGTAACGTTTCTGTGGCCCTAAGTAACGATTCTGTGGCCCTAAGTAACGATTCTGTGGCCCTAAGTAACGTTTCTGTAGCCCTAAGTAACGTTTCTGTGGCCCTAAGTAACGTTTCTGTGGCCCTAAGTAACGTTTCTGTTGCCCTAAGTAACAGTTCTGTGGCCCTCAGTAACAATTCTGTGTCCCTCAGTAACAATTCTGTGTCTGTCCCTGAGTAACAATTCTGTGTCCCTAAGTAATGTTTCTGTGGCCCTAAGTAACGGTTCTGTGGCCCTCAGTAACAAATCTGTGTCCCTCAGTAACAATTCTGTGTCTTTCCCTAAGTAACAATTCTGTGGCCCTAAGTAACGTTTCTGTGGCCCTAAGTAACGATTCTGTGGCCCTAAGTAACGTTTCTGTAGCCCTAAGTAACGTTTCTGTGGCCCTAAGTAACGTTTCTGTGGCCCTAAGTAACAGTTCTGTGGCCCTCAGTAACAATTCTGTGTCCCTCAGTAACAATTCTGTGTCTGTCCCTGAGTAACAATTCTGTGTCCCTAAGTAACGTTTCTGTGGCCCTAAGTAACGGTTCTGTGGCCCTCAGTAACAAATCTGTGTCCCTCAGTAACAATTCTGTGTCTGTCCCTAAGTATCAATTCTGTGGCCCTAAGTAACGTTTCTGTGGCCCTAAGTAACGTTTCTGTGGCCCTAAGTAACGTTTCTGTAGCCCTAAGTAACGTTTCTGTGGCCCTAAGTAACGTTTCTGTGGCCCTAAGTAACGGTTTTGTGTCCCTCAGTAACAATTCTGTATCCCTCAGTAACAATTCTGTGTCTTCCCTGAGTAACAATTCTGTGTCCCTAAGTAACGTTTCTGTGGCCCTAAGTAACGGTTCTGTGGCCCTCAGTAACAATTCTGTGTCCCTCAGTAACAATTCTGTGTCTGTCCCTAAGTAACAATTCTGTGGCCCTAAGTAACGTTTCTGTGGCCCTAAGTAACGATTCTGTGGCCCTAAGTAACGTTTCTGTGGCCCTAAGTAACGATTCTGTGGCCCTAAGTAATGTTTCTGTGTCCCTAAGTAACGTTTCTGTGTCCCTAAGTAAAGTTTCTGTGGCCCTAAGTAACGTTTCTGTGTCCCTAAGTAACGTTTCTGTGGCCCTAAGTAACTGTTCTGTGGCCCTCAGTAACAATTCTGTGTCCCTCAGTAACAATTCTGTGTCTGTCCCTAAGTAACAATTCTGTGGCCCTAAGTAACGTTTCTGTGTCCCTAAGTAAAGTTTCTGTGGCCCTAAGTAACGTTTCTGTGGCCCTAAGTAACGTTTCTGTGGCCCTAAGTAACATTTCTGTGTCCCTAACTAACGTTTCTGTGTCCCTAAGTAACGTTTCTGTGTCCCTAAGTAAAGTTTCTGTGGCCCTAAGTAACGTTTCTGTGGCCCTAAGTAATGTTTCTGTGGCGCTAAGTAACGTTTCTGTGGCCCTAACTAACGTTTCTGTGTCCCTAAGTAACGTTTCTGTGTCCCTAACTCTCTCCCTGAATACAGCCAGGTCTGCCTCTGTTGAATGACTGGAGGCAAATTCTAAAATGGCCGCCATTTATAGCTCGACCATTACACAGTGCTGGCTGGCTGGCTGCTGATTGGCTAATGCGATCACATGTCATGAATGAATGCATTATGGGTCAGCGCGCCTTGTCTGCGCGCCTTCCCAGACATCCCCACTCCGTCGCCGCACATGTCGCCGCCATTTTAGGAAAAATTTCGATTCGCGCATCCGAAGTCTGCTTATTTTCGGATTCGGAATTTTCCTAATATTCGAAACGAATTCCACTTCGCCTAGTTCGATTCGCTCATCTCTAATGACTATTGCAGTGTCTGAATTCCTTTAGACATGATTTACCCTTTGGGAGTATCTCACCAAAATTTACATTTTTGTTGCAGAGGATGCCTAAACATTAACTTGGATCTTAGAGCAGACTTCTAGAAAAATCAGTGAGCCAATCACACAAGCAAGAAATGACATTTCTGAGGGTGTACCACACACCAATGGTGTACTGAAACCCTCCAGGTTGCCATATTACATTGAATTTTACAAGAGATTAAAACACTGCAGGTTGAAAAGCAAAGGTAATATTTTAATAACATTAAATTACATTATGGTTTGTGTCACAATTGTATATTCTATATTATCTGTTTGTTATGTGCAATATTTTTCCCACTAATGTGAAATTACTCCTTAGGTAATCTATATAACCTATATGATATCTATATAATATTATATATAATATATTAATTTAAAAATCTGCATTCTCAGAATCCTGAAGTCCACAGTTAATCCAACGAAAGACAGAAAAAACCTTAATTAGCATTGTCCAAACGGCTGTAATATTGAAAAAAGAACTTCCTTTCTGATCCCCCTAGGACAATTTGATGCTCTCTTTATCCACAATTTATGGTGTTTGTTTCCTGTATATTAATAGTCAATTATAATTTTGTGAACTTAGAAAATGTTCCAGTCATTTTTGAAGGCATCTACGGAGCTAGCTAGAGTTAGCTCCTGTGAAAGACTAGTCCACATTTTTACATTTCCTATTGTAGTAAAAGACAAAGAGCACCCCTTTGTTATTTGCAATTATCTTAAAGTGAACAACTTTGCGTCAAGTGTACTATAATTCATGTATTTATACAATATGATTACCGGTATATCTCAAGGGAGAATCAATTCAATTAAATTGATTCTAAGGGTATTTTTTTAAATAACAAAAATGTCATACTTACCTGCTCTGTGCAATGGTTTTGCACAGACTGGTCTCAAACCTCCTCTTCTTGGGTTCCGCACTGGTGCTCCTCTCTCCCTGCTAAGTGCCCCATAGCAAGCCCCTTATTATGGGGCACTTATGCAGGCTCACCCCCAAGCCTTGCTATCTGCATCTATTGGCAAAGACAGTGGGACACAGCCCTCCCCCTGCTCCCTCTTCACTGACTATGATTGACGGGCTCTCACAGCTGTCTCTGAGCCAATTAGCAGAGAGAGAGCAAAGAGAGCATGTGCTCTTCTGCACATCGCTGGATCGAGATTGGGCTCAGGTAAGTATAAGGGTGGCTGGGGAGAGCTGCATGATGAAAGCCTTTTACCTTAATGCAGAGGATGCATTAAGATAAAAAAAAAACCTTCTGCCTCTAAAGCCACTTTAATTTTCCTTATATCTGAGGCTTTCCATGCTCATTCTTTTAGTTGCACCTATCTATACCCTCTCAAGATTCCACAATAACCTTTTTATGAACTTGTGCCTAAAACAATCTTGACTTGAAGATAATTTGAGGTTCTGTGAATAGTCCCAGTTTTGTCCATGCACAAAGGAACTGAATTGAAGACAAGTGCAGGTTTTGCACTTTACTATTATAGATAATTTATACACTTCAATGGACATGACAGATCTACTTTAAATCTGCATATTTGTTTACACATTCCATTTGCCAGGGCATTTTTTCTAGGTTCATGTATTTACCGTTTACAAGTTTCAATTACCTTAAAACAATATATTAGGCTATTTTTGGTCCAAGCAACCCATTTAATTAATTACTGCGACACCAGTTTCACAGTTGCTTATAACAAGCATCTGTTTTGTCTAAACTGCTAGTTGAGATCTATTTTAATGGCATGAATTGGCTTTGAAGTTCTCATTTCAAGTCCAGTTTATAGCTTAACTGATAAATTATTTTTACAATTAAAGTAGGATGTTTTGGACACAGGAATGTAAAGAGGTCTTTTTTCTTGAGAAATTGTTATTCACATATATTTTACCCAAATTAGAATGTAATATTTTTTTGCCTAGAAAATGAAATTCAAGCTGAATACACTGCTTAAATCAGTAAATGCAAAGGAGCGGAATGGAATTCACACAACTTGAACTAATTTGTGAATTTGTTGCAGTTTGCAGCAGAGATCATCACCCCCCCTCCTTGCCAGTCAAATGAGAGAAAGCAAATAGCAAGCACACATGGGAACAGTTTACTACAAACGATATCTGAATCACAGGCAATAGGCTGTGAGAAAAAGAAATAGTGAGGATTGAGATCTGTACAGGAGCTTATAAAATACAGAGCACATTGATAGAGAAAATATAGACCCTCATTTTATATCTATTTCAGCATTAAAATGAAACTCCAGCTAAAACATTTTTAGTTTAGATAAAATGTTGAAAGGTTGAAACTTCTGTCAAGTTTATACTGCTGAGTTTTCCCCTTGCTGCTTATTTTGATGACAGCTGTCACTAAACATGGAATGAGGTGAAATCTCCCCAATAGCAGTAGTGAGATCCCAAATCTTTTCTTCTATACTAAAAAAAATCTTTATTAATGTTTGCCTTTACATGCTTTCTCTCCCAGTGACAGGAGGTGAGTAGAAATCTCCCCAATGGGTACAGAGAGAAAAACAGACAGGGGTATAAATCCCCTCCTCTATTGAAGCAAAAATAAATATTTGACTGGAGTTATATGATAAGATATTACTGTGTATTTATTGATCACAAGATTGCAGAGAGACCAGATAATTATACACTCACCAACCATCAATAACTACACATAAAGGTGTGATCAGCCCTTTCTGTGTGAGTTAATATAAGAGATGACATGAGTTCATTTTGCTTTATTGATGTTTACTATGTAAACCAGACCTGGTAGTATATTGGAAAGTATTTTGAAACTATTTGTCAAAATAGTTACCCGTGCATAAAAGGACACGGTTATTAAAAAAAACACTTTTCAGGCTGCTTACATAAATAAAATGTTTACAATTATCACTTACAGATGCATCCCTTGCTATAGAAATTTATTATATCTTCTGTCAGTAACATAGGTGTAGTTTTATTCAATTTTGGACACTTCTGGACAGCCTGCACTTTTCCTTCCATCCCACCTCCTAGCCCACCAGGGTGTCCATCTGCTGCCTGTGAAGCCTCCACCATTCTATAAGTGACAGTGGAGAACAAGCTGAGTTTTCTCTGCCCATGCTCTAAAGTCAATGCAGTCACAGATAATATGCAGGTACTCTTCTACACACAGCTTCAGACACTGGACACTTTACAGACAGGAAACAGTCAAAATTACGATGTCAGGGCCATTACAGGACCTACTAAAGAAAGCCTCAAACAATGCTAAAAATGTCAGAGGTGGAAAGAAGCTACAAGGCTATTACAAGAAGCAGTATAATTAATTTTTATCGCAAGGGCAGCATTAGTAAATGCTAATTTTAACAATTTTGTGTATGTGAGCAGCCTGAAAAGTGTTACCTAATGACAGTATTCCTGTAAATGACTAGCAGAATTTGTCTGCTCAATTATTATCTACAATATACTGCATGACATAAAGCATTTGTTACCTACCTTTTATGACATATGTCAAGATTATGCCCCATCTATTCTCCAACCACATCATTCACCAATGTCATAGACTCTGCAGCTAATAGAGATACATAAATAGCAATAGGTAAGGCTTAATCTGTACTTGAAAACATTTTATACAGTCAGAGTAGGATCTAGAGTCTCTCACAGGCACAAAGAAGCAAACGTGGAGATCAGCATAGGTTTAATGTATAGTACCAGATCGTTTCTACATGTTGGTGACCATAACAGGTTCTCTTTTAGCTCTCTCCCATTCTGACTTACAATAGCTAACTATTGTCAGTTATTTCAACAGGCAAGGATGCTAAATGTAAAATTTTTTTTTTTTTTTGTAAAATTTTTATTTTCAGTTTCAATATCCACTAAAAACAGAAAAGGAAAAAGAGAAAAGCATATGTGACAAAGATGGTAAAGGGTGCAAAATCAGACCCACAAGCACCCCATGCAACTGGTATACAAATTTCAAATCCAGAACAGATACAATAGACATATCCAAAAAAGTCCACATCAACACCAAACAGCATAGGGAGAGAACTACACCTATTGGTAAGCCCCACAAGGGTGCTCAGGAGGGCTCAGAACTATACTGAGCCCTCAGAGAGGTTATGTGCCTCAAACACAGTGCAGGAAAGCATGGTATAGAATAAAAATAGTTGTTAACCAGAAAAGAACAGGTAAATGCATAGCTACAAAAACCAAGGTCTGAAGCCCAACTATCTCTGCACGAAAGCCAGGAAAGGAGTCCAAAGAACAAAAGAAGTAATCTATTATGCCACATCAACCAGCCCCTGCCCACCTGATTACCAAGAATAAAGTGCAAGTTACTCAGCTTTGACATTTAAAACCAGAGTGACATTGCAGTAACTGTTTGTATAAGTCAGAGGTACAATTTGTTTTGTTCACAATAATTTGAACTACAATCAAAAATATGCAGCGCTATATGTTAGAACACACAGATAATAGAAATTGGTATAACAGCGCTATACAGAGCTACGATCGAAATCATGTGCTATGAGCGTCTATGGACGTTATAATTGTGCAGATGGTGAACTCCAATAGTAGAGTGTAATATATAAGCATATAAGTCCCCAAATCCATAAAAAGGTGCAAATCATGACTCTGGTGATGTGTATATAGATGTAGATTGCACTAACCAGATAGCGCAAACAAATGCACATCTGAGTATTTAAACCACTCCTGGTCCTCTGGTAACAGAAGGATGAACATCCACAGCTCAATTTCTTGATAGTGCTAGTGCACGAAACGTGTTAGAGAGGAGCCAGGGTGTGACGTCACGCCGCACGGGCCACGTGTTTGAGGCCGGCTGCCATCTTTGATGTCCTTTTCCCACTGTGAGTGTTCTATGCTGTTTTATGTGGCAAATTTATAATAAATACTACACTAACAAGACATTTCTGTTTTGGCTCGTTTGATTGCGAGCCCCCCTTCAAGGTGGATTTTGCTGCTGTTTTGTACCTGCCTTTGAGAGAGGTCCCCCTGGTGGCTACAGTATGTATGATACCATGGTACATGGAGTGTGATCCCCCTGGTGGATGGCTGAGTGATTCCTGATCCCTGGAGGCAGATGACCCTGCAACTACTTGTCCTTCTGCGGTTGGCCAGTTGAGCTGTGGATGTTCATCCTTCTGTTACCAGAGGACCAGGAGTGGTTTAAATACTCAAATGCGCATTCTTTTGCGCTATCTGGTTAGTGCAATCTACATCTATATACACATCACCAGAGTCATGATTTGCACCTTTTTATGGATTTTGGGACTTATATAGTACACTCTACTATTGGAGTTCACCATCTGCACAATTATAACGTCCATAGACGTTACACATGATTACGATCGTAGCGCTCTACAGAGCTGTTATACCAATTTCTATTATCTGTGTGTTCTAACATATAGCACTGCATATTTTTGATTGTATTTTAGGAAGGTATAGAGGATTTTGCCTTTATGTCAGCTGCTTATTCCCTGTACTACCTAGCGCTCGTATACCTTTCCTACTGTTTAAATAATTTGAACTAGTTTGCATTTGAAGGATACACAGACATAACAATTTGAGTACATTGTTAGCTTACAGCATTTACGAAATAGCAGCCTGGTATAAAGGTCACCTATTGAAATAAAGGTCATCTAAGCCAAATTTCAAGTGTTTATATTACTCTTTAACAGATGTACAGTGACTATGCTGTCTTTGGTGTCATCTTGTGTAACTGTGAGATTTACATTATATGGAATGCCAGTAAAAGATTCTGGAAAAATTAGTTTTATCTTGCTAAGCTATACAAATCCTGTAACATACAGTAATTCAGACTAATATATAGTAATGATATAAAATGTACTTTAAAATATATTTGTGAGTATATTTTATTTCAGATGGACTCAGTAATAAACCTGATATTTTTATAAACCTACAGGGTTGAATATCTTTCTTGCTTTATGTTGTTTTCTCTGGTTCTGGAATGTACATTTGACTATGAATAATATGCAGAAAATATTGTTATAATAAGACTATGCCTGTCTCCTATTGTGTATATAAAATTAAAATGATGGAATTACAAACAAGAATGGTGATGATAATAATAGAGGTAAGCCTTTAATTTTTTTTGCAGATATAGTTTTTATACCAGAGTTTTATAGAAGCATTTTTACTCAATAATGTTGAGGGGCCAAGTATTAATTCACCCTATGCTTATTTACTAACAGATGACAACTAACTAACAAAACTGACAGAAGCAGCATTGTGTTTCATTACAAAACTGAATTTACTTCTGTGAATAGTTCTGTAAAACTGCAATGCAATCACATAAAATGAGGTTATAATATGCTTTTACACATACAGTATCTCTTTCAAATGCATACAATAAACACATTTCTTTGCAGACAGTTCACTTACAAATCCACATGTACATAACATTGCAATCCAGATATATCATAACTTTAACAAAAAATGAATAGACTTACAAGCATATGTGTATCAAAGAGAAAAAGGAGGAGACAGTCACTGGTGTTGTTCAAGAAGCTAAAATGGCTCTGCAGTGGTTTGTGGGTAGTCTTTATTAACAAAATGCAAAGCACTTCATGTTCTTGTTTGAAAAGAATATAAAAAGGCTGCAATTGTTGTGAGCATCCAATAGATGGCTCCCTACTCATCACAATAACTTGTTAGACAGTATACACATTGTCCCTCTGTAGTGAAAAATAGGTCATATATATAATATAATATAATATATGTAATGCGCTGACACATACACTGAAACATTGCCCAAAAAGCTGACTGTAAAAAATTTTACATTTCCACCATTTGTCCTTTGGATCTTCACTTCAGTGCAATGCGCTTCAGCAGAATTTTCACATCCAACATATTTCCAGGTGTGTCAGATGGCTGTGTGCAGTGGTTTCATTCACTGACCTCTACATCACTACAGACCACAGGACAATGGATAAACCTCCAGTGTGCACTAAATGACCAGGCATCCAACACTGCCAGATATGTTGGATGTGAAGATTGTGCCAAATCAGCAAAATCAGTCAATGCTTAGCATTCTCCCTGTATTTAAAGGCAAATGTATAGCATGTTTGTATTTTCTTTATTTCTTTATGTTCAAGACTGAAAAATACACTTTTTTAAAATTAATTTTTAGTCGGGTAAATGTGAAATGATGTATATTATTATTTTATATGCACAACTTTCTGCCAGCAGGTAGCAAGTACAAGTTTCTAAAAAGCGTATTTACTACAATGGGGTGAATAGCCTGTATTGTGGCTAGATATGAAAATCAGGATGTCAGATAATGCACTTACAAATGAATAAATTAGAGAAGGGACACACCCCTCCTTAGCCTGCCTTCTGGAAGGTTCTGGAATGTAGTGGGCTTGGCTTCAAATGAGCAGCCTGAATATTTATGTGGTCCCAGCCAATCCCTGGGGGAAGGTGCCCAATCGGTGGCTGGAAGAGTCCATAAATATCTTGAGGCTTGGAGCAGAGGGGTTCTTGTAGTGTTGAACTACATATATCAACATATTAAAAAATGTTTGGCACAAGCCTTAGTCTGTAAGTGCAAATCTAGGGGAGGTACTGGGCCATCTTACTGATAATTCCAGAATGATCTACAAACACTGAATCATGGAAGCAGCCTGCAAATAAATTTATTTATATGAAACATTAATTTTCTATGATTTAATGTTTAAATATTTTTGATAATTTCTCATTGTTATTTTTGATAATTCCTCATTGTTATTTCAGAACAATATATAAACAAAACACATTTCTAATTCTAAATTTAGTTCCCACTTAACAGCTAAGTTGTTTTCCTAATTTCCAGCTACAAAACTGAAAGCAGTCATGTTTCCTACAGATCACTTACCCAGAATGCCATACATTCAAAAGAAATAATGCAAACTGAATCGCACCAGTTATGTATGAAGGAACAGTATGTGTTAAGCTTATTATTTTTTTATGAATAGTGAACATTACAATATGTCTCATTTTTACTGCCATTCCATTCCTAACTAAGCAAACCACTGTATTGATATGCTTATTTTTCTACTTACTAATCTAATTCAGATGCTTCCAAGAATTTCAGGAACTTGTGTTTTATGGTACCAAGGCTTGGAGACAGATGGCAGAAAACATATCCAATAAGCAAACAGTGCAGCCCAACCCACTATTAGTTAAATAAATATATGTGCTAAAATAAAATTCAATCTATACATCAGCAACTATGCAGTGCATATATTCTGTGAGAAAAAAACACAAATATTGTAATATATATCTATAAACTGCAATGTGCAAACGTGACAGTTCCAAAAATCACAGCAATAATGTCATATAAGCAACTGAATGTTGATAACACACTGCAATATGGTCCCAATCCAAGTTCAGACAATTATAAGAACTCTTCCTAGAAGACTCCCATTGTGAAATTTGCAGCTTTCACCCTGTGGTACTCCAAACCACTCACTTAGAAAAAAAAAATCCCTCACACTTATAATGAGGTCAGAAGCACATGTATCTCCATATGAGATTAGAATCATGGTCTGGTCTCCTCCACACATTTCCATATATCACCCAGCTCTTAAGCAAGTGTTTCAGCACATATGGTGCATATAGACAAAAACCTCACTGACAGGTTTATTGTTTAAGAACAAGATTAAAAACATTCATGTGGCTTGTTAAAATCAGTGCATGAAACATGTATACTTCAATCCGTCCGCACAATATGGAAGAACAGCTAACCGCTCACCAAGCATGTCAGAGACTTGATCTCAGCGTAATGACCAGAAAAGTTTAGAAATATACCTTCTATATGTGTATATTTACTGTACATACTCAAGATTTGCTGTTATTCATATATATATATATATATATATATATATATATATATATATATATATATGTGTGTGTGTTCTGTATATATATAAAAAAGTGTAAACCTATTTTTTTTACAGTGTATTTAAATGTAACAATAAAAAAATAATATATTGCAACTTTTTAGAGATAGTGGCTGCCTTTTTTTTTTTTTTAAAGTTAAGAACATTTTCTGCAAGTACAGGAAATATGTGTTTATCCTGTCTTCTGATGATTTCATAAATTTTTAGCTCTAAACTGAAATCTAAAACAATGTTTAATTGGATATAGTGATTCTATTTGGAACTTTTAGTTACAGTATTTAGGGATATACACAACACACTCTAAATGTTAAAAATTAAAAAAAAAAAATTGATATAAATAAAGATAATGTGACGGGCAGCAGAAATATTATTTTATTTTTGTGTTGTTTTGTTAACACGTGTGGCCAACAGTCAGCTTGTCTGCTTTGTTTATAATTTGAAGTTCCTGTGCCCCTCAGGGGGTGGGAGGTGAGAGTTATCCCAGTAGGGAGCGCAGACAGCATGGTGTCTTATGGCTGTAAAAGGAGCTTGGGGCTTGGTCAATTGAAAGGGCCATATACTGTCCCTATGTGGGGAGAAAGATTCTCAGGATGGACAGAGACGTTCATGGCTGAGACTTAACTTCAAGATGCATTGAACTGTGCTTTGCTTTGTGCACTGCTGGGGCTTGTGGTCCTATATTGCCTGTGTAGTCTTGAAGCTGCGGCCAAGACATACAGCCCTCTGAAGACCCGTGAGGAGTTGGTGCCTATCTGCCTAGACTTCCTCTGCTGAGGCCACTGCTGGCTGGTGAGTCCCTGGATCGCTACCCTGTGAACTGCCCTCTGCTGAGTGCCTGAACCTCCTGCCTGCCAGAGCTACCTTCTGCTGTGTGCCCTGATTACCCTGTCTGCCAGAGCTACCTTCTGTTGTGTGCCCTGATTACCCTGCCTGCCAGAGCTGCCTTCTGCAGTGTGCCCTGATTACCCTGCCTGCCATAGCTACCTTCTGCTGTGTGCCCTGATTACCCTGCCTGCTAGAGCTATCTTCTGCTGTGTGCCCTGATTACCCTGCCTGCCAGAGCTGCCTTCTGCTGTGTGCCCTGATTACCCTGCCTGCCAGAGCTGCCTTCTGCTGAGTGCGCGGACCTCCTGCCTGCCAGAGCTACCTTCTGCTGTGTGCCCTGATTACCCTGCCTGCCAGGACTGCTTTCTGCTGTGTGCCCTGATTACCTTGCCTGCCAGAGCTGCCTTATGCTGAGTGCCCGGACCTCCTGCCTGCCAGAGCTACCTTCTGATGTGTGCTCTGATTACCCTGCCTGCCAGAGCTGCCTTCTGCTGTGTGCCGGAATTATCTTTGTCTTAACTGCCCCTCTGCTGTGTGCCCGTATTGCCCATTGTCTGCCAGCCTGCCCTTCTGCTGTGTGCCTGGACTTACCCATTGTCTGTCTGAATTGCCCTGTGGCAGCCTGGACTTTACCCATTACCTGCCTGAACTGCCCCTCTGCTGTGTGCCCCAGACTTAACCCTTGCTGCACCGATCAAGTGCCTCAAATCCCTCAATAAAAACCTTGTGCGCCCACTGCTCTCCGTGTGTGTTCTGTCTCACCTACACCTCCATCACAGATAGAAACTACATAATTATATGTATTATATTAAGAATGCTTGGTACATAAAAATAAACATTTACAATGCTTTTTTTCTAGGCCAGTTAAAATATTGGCATTGCTTTTGACATTATTTCACCCAAACACAGATGGTTAACATGTTTCTCACACATATATGCTTCATGAGGACCAAACACAACAGAGACAAAATACAGGATAGGCAGCAACTGCAGAGGTATTTGGTGGTCTTATTTTTGGTCTGAAATAGTAAAAATATATAATCAATTAGAAATGTTACTTCCAAAAGGGCAGAGAAGACATTTAGGCAGGAATCCCTAGGTATGCCCAAAACACATATAGCTTCTGTCACAGTCGTGCATACAAGAGCAGGCACGGCTCTCACTGTATTAAGAAGTCTTCATGTATCCCCTCATTCCCCCTCCCTCAGGAATGCGTTCAGTGTAGCGTCTATGCATCCTTTTCCCAAATAAGGCAATAGGCTTGTCTGTTTTAGGAAGATACCAATTGATTTTTGTAGAAAAGAAGCTGTTATGGGTTGTGTGTAGTGAGAGAAGTGAGGACTTTCGGCGTTTTACCATCTAACAGACCGAGAGCAAAGGAGAATTGCGCTGTACCAACGAAACTGAGTGCTAGACCAGAAATCCCTTTTTAGCTCATCAGACTTGAAACTGCTTAACCCCAGGCATTTATTTGGCAAGTACTTATTTACATAAACTTTGTGCTGTTGTGCTCTGTATATTTATATATATATATATATATATACAGTATATATATGTTACATCTTCTTTCTGTAAATATTTTTACTGCACCCTGCATAGTCAAAGAAATATTCCCATATACAATGACACATAAAAACAAAGTGATAAATATTACGTAGTCCAAAATAGTGAAATAGAAAAATCCCAAACACCAAATAATGTGACAGAAAGTAACCGGATCTTCTTGCAACTTCCACCAACGTGTTTGGACAAAATGTGAACTCACCAGATTAAATCTGCCAACAGAGTAGCCAGAAATCATTTAAGATCAGATATTGTGTTTTAACTATTTGGACTATTTTTAATATTTATCACTTTGTTTTTGTGTCATATGTGTCATTGTATATGGAATATTTTTTTAAGTATGAAGTAGTATTGTGGTACATTTGGCTAGCGCCCACTTTCACTTCACACCTTGGTAATTTAACTTTGACCTGGACTTTGGCTTTGCTGCTGCTTGCCAAATTGGTACTGCTGCTTCCTAGTTGTTGGTAAGTCCTGCTCATCTTGAGTATAATTCCGTTTCATGCTCCTGCATGTTCTGTGCCCAATCTGTAAACCTACACTCTGCACAGATCAAGCCTGAATCTCTCCAGCAGCTCATCAGTATCCAGATGGTCTATAGATCACATGTTGCATCCGGGTTTGGAACCAGGACACTCCTCATCCTGTTATGCCCTGTCACCAACTCTAGATAATTTTGGTCAGAAGTTGAAAGGGAGCCATTCCATCAACATAGCTTATACCAGGTATGTGACCTACCACTTTATTTCTAAAAGCAAATACAGCATTTGGTACAGTGATTGTAGAAATAGATTGTCAGCTCCTCCAAGTGTGTAATCAAGGAATTTAAACAAAGGAGACCCCTATTTGACCAAAGTAATACAGAATGTCATACACTGAGAGATTCACATATGCTAGAGAATAGTTATATGTCTGTGCTCAAATGCATTTTTTCCAGTCATGGAAATGACTGGTGTAACAATTGTGAGCAATAGAGACATGGAACCTTCACACGACAGCCATTTCTGCTTTTCATAAGCAGTGTTCCTACCTCCCCCCCCCCTTTGCCAACTATGGAATGTGTAGCTGTAACTTTTAACAAACTTCAGAAGAACCTCTTATCTTAGTTAAAACACAGAGCTGGCCAGAGCTGTAAACAGCTAATTAGTCTTGGCAGGATATCTGTTTCTACAAACTATGGAAAACACTTTCCTCTAACCTATCGTTAAACAATAATAACTCAGTCAAGCTATCACACATGACCTATAAGGCCATTAAGGCTCTAGGAATGCAGAGCATGCCATCAAACATTTATTCCACAACCTAACAATTCCACATGCAATTCATAAAATTCCCCAGGAACAGGGCACATTAATATTAGGTATATATTTCAATAGGGAATATCATACCGAACAAATCAAGGTCATACATGACTATGATAGCACAGAGGAAAGGGGAGGACACAGTCTCTTGCCTCCTGTGTTACAAGGTATGCTGTGTTTGGTATCCCTGGGTTTGAAATATAATTCTGAATATCAATCTGCCAGTTGCTAGAGTACCACTTGCATGTATTGGAGGTTATTGATATTAGTGTAAAACTGTAGCTGGGACTTGGTCATAACTTTGGTGACCTCCTAGCACCCCTTCCTAAAACCGGATTATTGGACAGTTGGTCTCTGGAGACACCCCATTGATATCATAGAAAAGGGACTGCGCAGATCTAGTATTGAGCTCTTGTTTAACATCAACCAAGGAACATCTTAACGGCCTTGAGAGCCAAGGCAACATTTTTGCTTGGACAATTGGACTCTGCTAAAACCAGGACCTTGCAAGTATTCTGCCTTCTCATTTCTTTTATTTCTCTGTTGCATTATTGTTCTCTTTATGTCTTTGTAAAATCCCTTTCTGTAAATAATTTAATTGCACCATTTGACCTTTACATTAATAAACAATATTTTGAAAAGTGTTATAATATCTCTAAGGCTTTTAATGCAAACTAAAGAATCCCTGTCTCTTGAAGAGTGCTACTGATAATAATCCTCTGCATATACTTATATACAGACAATGTGTGTTACAGACATTTATTGTTCACATGTGTTCTTGCTAACATTGTGAAGGGTTGATAGTCCCAGTTTGGAGTTTAGAGTTTGGAGTTTGAAGGGTTATTTGCGTAATTAAATAACCCAGTGACAATCGCTCTCAGGCTGCTGGCACATAGATTGTGATCCTGCAAGCTGGAAAATCTCTGTGAAGGGTGCAACTGAGGGTGGCATTGTTATGCAAGTGACAGCACAGTGTGAGATTGGCTAGTACTTTGTCATGAGTTGGTGAGAAGGCCAGGGGTCAGGCTCCGCGTTCATCACAACTGAGACTTCACTTTCTTTTCAGGACTGCCTGACTGGATGTTCATTGAATTGATCACATAACGTAATTTTTATAAAGAAGATTGTGCAAAGATTGTACAATCAAATTGTAGGAAGTATGGTCAACTTTAGGTTTACCACAATGCATTACAAGGTCCTACATGGCTGAATATATAACTAAAAAGATTTTCTGGGTGCAATTTTTATCATGCTAGTTCCTGACAAACAGAAACATTTACTTATATTAGTGTCTGAGTAGCATTATATATTTTTATACTTTTTACATAATTTTAAGGAAAAATGGAAATAAATGATATTCCACATATTTTCCTGATTGAATATAATAATTAATACACAAGCAGTTCAAAACATTTTAAGTAGTTGAATCTTCTCTTTGTGAATTAGCAAGCAGCAACCATGAACAGGTTACATGGAATAGTTTTTTTCTGTTTTTTTTTTGCTGTAGAAATTTTCTTTTCCCTATGACCTTTCAAGTAGTGGAACAGAGACAATGAACAATTTTCATTCTCTAAACTGAATAATGCAGTTCTGTTAGAGTTATAGTAGCTATTTTTTGCTTGAGCTGATTCAACGTAATTTATAAACACTGGACTGGAAGTCTTGGTTGATAAGTGTCACCTGTGCAGTACGATTTATACATTGTAACTTTATGATGTTGCTGTATTTCTTTGTCAGGTTTACAAATGTTAACATTAATTAAGGCCTTCACAGTGTAAAGAGGAAATACTTTACTGTATGACCATAAAATTCTAATTTATGTTTCTGAAGTCTCGCAGGCTTTTATAATTTGTTGCACAGATCACTGATTTATAAAGTTGATGTTCTAGATCTAGTCCATAAATCTGAGAAACTGAAGAATTGGAGCAACAAAGTTCTTACTGTGTTCTAACCTTAGCAACATAAAACACATTTTATGCTCTCTTTCCTTCTGGAAAACAACAGCTGGAATACATTTGACCATATAAGACTACATAGGTTTGCAAAAGCATGCACTAGCTTTTCAAGGCTGTTCACGTGAATTAAATCTAGTGATGAATGAATAACGAAAAAAACTGTTCAGCTGTTGTTTTTGTAAACACCATTATTAGCCCTTCCTGGGCTATTATTTAATTTGCATTGTAGAATAGGTGCACTGGTAAAAATTGTTATCAGTTTACATTTTTTGCACAGCAGGATGAATTGCACCATAGTGGTTGGAACTGCAGAGGTCAGTGAGGGCTTGTTTTAAAGCTAATTTACTGCTTGTTGATATTATGTAAATATTTAAATGTCCATAGTCTGGTCACAGTTGTACTTTAAGGAGACTTCCCAAGAGGGTTCTGGACATAGTGTCAGGGATCCCCTCGATCCCCGCCGCGTTGGTCCCGGCGCAGGCGCAGTATGCCGCCCGGCGCAGGGACTCGAGCACTGGTTCCGGGCCGGCCGCGGCGTTCGAGTTCGCGCATGCGCAGTAGAAGCCGCGGCCGCCCGCTGGGCACCAATGGCAGCGCAGGGCGGGATATTTAAACGACCCTGAGCTGTCATTCAGTGCCTTCTGGTCTTTCCTGCATCCTGAATCCTGTGAACCTGTACCCTGTAAGTTATTGACCCGGATTGTACCTGACCTTGCTGTTTCTCCTATTCTGACCCTTGCTTTGCCTGACCTCTCTTCTGAATGCCCCCTATTGGATTTGACCTGCTGTTGCTGACCTGGCGTGTGACCCGACCATTCTATGCCCGCTGCCTTGTACCTTGCCGCCCTCTCTGTTACCGACCCGGCCCGTCTGACCTTGCTCATCCATCCATCCATCCCGTGCAGCGGGGTCTTCTGACCTCCTCACATCAGACTCTTCCCCGTGGGAGCCCCTTGCGCATACTGCTACCACTGACGGGCGCACCCAGTAGCCACGACCTGGTCTCAGGGAGCTCCAAGTCCATCCCCACCATCAGGGGCTCTGGTGAACAAGCACCCTGGGACTTAGACTCCGTGCGCTGGGGACGCCTATTCAGTGGAGTGCTAGTAGTACCGCCGGGCGGTCCCTTACAGTACCAGAAGGCCATGACTGAGTCTAGAGGAGGTCCCTCTCCGCTGGAGGAGATCTGCAGGCACCTGTCCAATTTGACTCAGACCGTATCGGCCCTGCAGGATAGATGTCAGCGGATTGAAACTCAATTCCAGGCCTGCACTATATCCGCTCCCGCCCCACAGGCCGCGGTCACCACGTCCCCAGCTGTAGCAGCCCCTGTGCTGGTGTCTGGGGCATCCGCACCACTCCCGGCGGCCGACCCCCGAGTACCCTTACCGGAACGTTTTCACGGGGACCGCACACGTTTTAGATCATTCCGCGAGTCCTGCCTCCTCTATTTTGAGCTACAACCCCGAACCTTCGTGACTGAATCCGTGAAGTTGGGGTTCGTCATCTCCCTCCTGCAGGGTGAACCCCAAGACTGGGCCCATCGATTACGGGGAAAAAACGACCCTCACCTCAGTTCGGTTGACAGTTTTTTTGATGCTATGGCCATCCTGTATGATGACCCACAGCGGGCAGCTTCTGCTGAAGCTACTCTGTACACGCTCCGGCAAGGCCGCCGAGCGGCGGAGGAGTACGCAGCTGATTTTAGGCGATGGATGGGGGATACTCGCTGGAACGAGTTCGCACTCCTGCATCAGTTCCGTATTGGCCTATCAGATGGCCTGAAAGACGAGCTCGCCCGGGTGGAGGTACCTGAGACTTTAGAGGACTTAATAGCACTGACCATCAAAATTGACCGTAGATTGCGGGAACGCAGGTTTGAGAGGTCCGGCCAGGGTCATGGAAATCCCTGGGGATCATTTCAGGGTCCCAGTCAAACACCTAGGCCAGTCGTCCAAAACCAGCCACCTGGAGACAACCCCGAACCCATGCAGCTCGGCCTGGCTTGGCCTAAACTATCCCCAGAGGAACATCTGCGCAGACGATCCCAGAACCTGTGCCTCTATTGTGGCGAAGCTGGTCATATGGCGCGTTCCTGCCCGCAGAAACTGAGTAAGTGCACCTCTTCTTCCTTATCCATTGGCAATGTTGGTCCACCCCAATACTTAGTGGTACCCCTTTCCTTTCAGCTTCCAGAAAGGACCGTGGAAGTATCGGCCATAATTGACTCTGGGGCATGCAGCTGCTTCGTGGATATTAATTTTGCTCACCAGCAGGGTATTCCCCTTCAATTAAAACAGAAGGGGTTCAATATTTTTTTGGCCGACGGTTCCCGAATAAAATCGGGAGTAGTGAACCAGGAAACCCCCTCCATCACCACTGTCATTGCCGGCCAGCACCAGGAATGCCTCCGCCTGGATGCTATAGCTTCACCCCTCTTCCCAGTCATTCTGGGGCTCCCATGGTTACGGGCCCATAACCCCCAGATTGACTGGGCAACCGGAGTAATCACGTTCCCTTCCCCATACTGTCGGATATACTGTCGCACTTCGGGCCCGGGGGCCCCCCAAATCCTCCTGTGTTCTGAGGGGGAAGCGGAACTAAAACAAGTAATCCCTGCGGTCTACCATGGGTTTTTAGACGTGTTCAGCAAACAGGGAGCTGATGCTCTACCCCCCCACCGCCCTTATGACTGCCCCATTGACCTGTTACCCGGCTCAGAAATTCCTTTTGGGCGAATCTTCCCCCTTTCAGAGCCCGAATTGGGGGCCCTAAAGGAATATATCGAGGACAGCCTCCAGAAGGGGTTCATCCGTCACTCCACCTCACCGGCGGGGGCGGGAATCTTCTTTGTTGAAAAGAAGGACAAAACCTTAAGGCCATGTATCGATTACAGGGAATTGAACAGGGTCACGATAAAAAACCGTTACCCACTACCATTAGTACCAGAGCTGTTCCAAAGCTTAAAGTCAGCAGTGGTTTTTACCAAGCTGGATCTGAGGGGGGCGTACAACTTGATTCGCATAAGGGAGGGGGACGAGTGGAAGACGGCCTTCCGCACCCGCTTCGGTCATTTTGAATATCTGGTCATGCCGTTCGGGTTGTGCAATGCTCCGGCCACTTTTCAACACTTTGTAAACGATATTTTTAGGGACTTTCTGGACGTCTTCGTGATCGTTTATTTAGACGACATTCTGATTTTCTCCCCGTCTTTGGGGGAACACAGAATACACGTAGCAAAAGTATTGGGGCGGTTGCGGCAGCATGGGTTGTACGCCAAGGCAGAAAAATGTTGTTTTGAACAATCCAGCATTGCCTTCTTGGGCCTGATTATCTCCACCGCGGGGGTCGCAATGGATCCCCAGAAGGTCGCTGCAATACTGGATTGGCCTGAACCCACAGATAGGAAAGGCGTCCAACGATTCATCGGCTTTGCAAATTTTTACCGGAAGTTCATCAAGAACTTCTCGGGTCTGGTCTCCCCCATTACTCAGCTAACCAAGCTGGGAACCCGATTCAGATGGACACCAGAAGCGCAGGGAGCTTTCGGAGTCTTAAAGAAGCTGTTCACTTCGGCACCCATTTTGGGTCACCCAGATGCCGCTCTGCCCTATATCGTGGAGGTAGATGCATCGGAGAATGCGGTAGGCTCCATCCTCTCCCAACGAAAAGGCACCAAGGAACTGCTCCACCCTGTAGCGTTCTTCTCACGGAAGCTGACCCCAGCGGAGAAGAACTATGATATCGGTGATCGAGAGCTACTAGCGATCAAAACGGCGTTAGAGGAATGGAGGTACCTGCTGGAAGGTGCGGTGCACCCCATCTTAATATTTACTGACCACAAGAACCTAGAGTATCTGAGAACCGCCAAGCGTCTACGCCCGCGACAGGCGAGATGGGCACTATTCTTTTCGAGATTCAACTTCCATATTACGTACCGGCCGGGATCAAAGAACACTAAGCCGGATGCGTTATCACGGATGTACGAAGACGCCAAGGAGACCCCAGTACCTGACACCATCCTGTCCTCGGGTAACTTCTTGGTCCTCCAGTCGGATCTTCGTTCCAGGCTAATGGAGGCATCCACAAACTTCTCTACCCCAGGCGGAGGGCCGCTCCGGAACAAGGGGGGACTCCTATGGAGGGATGACCGAATTGTGGTGCCGGAAGAAACCCGAACCCTGGTCTTGGGGCATTGCCACGACCACCCAATGGCGGGGCACTTTGGCCCAGAAAAGACCCTGGAACTTCTCCGATGCTCATTCTGGTGGCCAGACATGGCTAAGGATTGTAAAGGCTATGTCAGGTCCTGTGTCACCTGCCAGAAGAACAAGCCAGCAAGAAACAAGGTTTGGGGTCTGCTGCGACCCTTACCTATTCCTGAACGGCCTTGGCAAAAGATCTCACTAGACTTTATAGTCGAGCTTCCGCCATCCCGAGACCACACGGCAATCCTGGTAGTCGTGGACCGCTTGTCCAAGATGGCCCACTTCATCCCGCTGAAGAAAACCCCCTCGGCGGCCGAGACCGCGCAAGTCTTCATTCGAGAGGTAGTCAGGTTGCATGGGGTCCCTGAAGACATTGTCTCGGACCGAGGGGTCCAGTTCACGTCCAGATTCTGGAGGGCACTGTGCAAAGCCCTGGACATCAAATTATCTCTCTCCTCTGCGTTCCACCCTCAAACTAACGGTCAAACCGAAAGGACCAATCAGACCTTGGAGCAATACTTAAGATGCTATACCTCGTTTACTCAAGATGACTGGCTGCCACTTCTTCCTTTAGCGGAATTTGCGTATAACAACGCCCGCCACTCAGCAACAGGGCAGTCCCCGTTCTTTGCCAACTATGGCTTTCACCCAGTCTTCCTCCCGGATTTGGTGTCGGAATGCCCAGTACCAGCAACACAAGATGTGGTAACGTTCTTCGCTGCGAACAATAAGAAGCTTCAAGTGGCCATCAGTCGGGCCCAGGAAGACTACAGGAAAGCATTCAACAGGAAACGGAGAGGAGATCTGGTATTGCGGCCTGGGGAGAAGGTTTGGCTGGCGACGTCCAATCTAAAGATGCTTTGCCCGTCAAAGAAATTGGGACCCAAATTTATAGGCCCCTTCTGCATTAAACGGATGGTTAACGAAGTAGCCTACGAACTCGCCCTCCCTGACACGCTCAAGATCCACCCGGTCTTTCATGTGTCCCTTCTGAAGCCTGTGGTCCCAGATGCCTTCCCTGACCGGGAAGCTAGACCCCCGGAAGCGGTAACGGTCGAAGGAGAAGAAGAGTTCGAGGTTGAAACAATCCTGAAGTGTCGAAGGAGGGGAGGCCAGACCCAATTCCTTATCAAATGGAAGGGCTATGGTCCTGAGGACAATTCTTGGGAACCAGCCCATAATGTCCATGCACCCAGACTTGTCCGGAGGTTCTTTCGCGATCACCCGTGGTGGAGAGATCGGGTGGGCATCCGGAGGTTGCCCGTAGGGGGGGGGCAATGTCAGGGATCCCCTCGATCCCCGCCGCGTTGGTCCCGGCGCAGGCGCAGTATGCCGCCCGGCGCAGGGACTCGAGCACTGGTTCCGGGCCGGCCGCGGCGTTCGAGTTCGCGCATGCGCAGTAGAAGCCGCGGCCGCCCGCTGGGCACCAATGGCAGCGCAGGGCGGGATATTTAAACGATCCTGAGCTGTCATTCAGTGCCTTCTGGTCTTTCCTGCATCCTGAATCCTGTGAACCTGTACCCTGTAAGTTATTGACCCGGATTGTACCTGACCTTGCTGTTTCTCCTATTCTGACCCTTGCTTTGCCTGACCTCTCTTCTGAATGCCCCCTATTGGATTTGACCTGCTGTTGCTGACCTGGCGTGTGACCCGACCATTCT
Source organism: Staurois parvus (assembly GCF_062004578.1). Lineage (NCBI taxonomy): Eukaryota > Metazoa > Chordata > Amphibia > Anura > Ranidae > Staurois > Staurois parvus. The sequence continues at coordinate 6,702,789 of NW_028318492.1, read as the reverse complement.
ATGCCTGCTGCCTTGTACCTTGCCGCCCTCTCTGTTACCGACCCGGCCCGTCTGACCTTGCTCATCCATCCATCCATCCCGTGCAGCGGGGTCTTCTGACCTCCTCACATCAGACTCTTCCCCGTGGGAGCCCCTTGCGCATACTGCTACCACTGACGGGCGCACCCAGTAGCCACGACCTGGTCTCAGGGAGCTCCAAGTCCATCCCCACCATCAGGGGCTCTGGTGAACAAGCACCCTGGGACTTAGACTCCGTGCGCTGGGGACGCCTATTCAGTGGAGTGCTAGTAGTACCGCCGGGCGGTCCCTTACACATAGACATACTGTATTATTCAAAATGAATAATTAATCAGAAGTGACGTTTCCCAATTAATATAAGGAAATATAAAAAAGCTTAAAAGTTGACCTCAGCTTGGAGGAGCTGGACAGAATTCTCCAGATACATCAGCATCAAAACCCTCAATACCCGAGATGGAAAAACCCAATCTTGGTTTAGTTCTCTGACTTGCTTTACATAGATAGATAGATGGATAGATAGATAGATAGATAGATAGATAGATAGATAGATAGATAGATATTATATATAGTTAAATTGTATATTCTGCCACTCAAAGGCTGTCATGAAATATGCATGAAGGCTGGCATTTCTGACTTCTCCTGCTTCTAACACCTGGAGCACATATGCATTTAGGGGAGTAATTTCTTACCTGACAGTTCCTCTTTACTTTCAACTTCATTTAATTGGACCCCATGGAGATGCTCCATGTGGGGTATACAGCATCTCCTGTCTCAAGTACTAATATCAGTGATCTATTTATCTCCCACTGACTACCAACATAAGGATGTACTACACCACTGACCACCAAAGTAAAATAGGAATTAAATTACATACAAGCAAGATAAGAGGACACTACACTCAGAAATTACCACCAAAGTAAGGGGGCACTGTAACAATGACCATCAATGTTAGGAGGCACTGCACTGACCACTAATGTAAAGGGGCATGTGTCTTCCTCTAATGTAAGTGGTCACTTCATCCTAACCATCAATTTAGGTGGTACATCACCATTGAGCACCAATGTAAGCTCACAAACACCCCTTTCCCTCTCTCTGACCACAACCTCATTACGTTCTCCATCTCCCCGTCCTATAACGCCTCCCCCCCAAACGTTAAACCATCACCAGCCGTAACCTCCGCAACTTGAACCCAGCCCCTCTCCACTCTGCAGCTGACCGTCTGTACGACAGTATCCTTCCACTGTCATGCCTTGACCTGGCCACTACTGCGTATAACGACTCGCTGTCAGCTGCCTTAGACTCCTTAGCACTCCTTACCACACGTAGCATTAGACCCCGACCACTTCAACCCTGGCAGAATGACCACACTAAAAATCTTAAACAACGCAGTCGTACACTGGAGCAATTGTGGAGCAAAACCAGATCCCCTCGAGCGTTCTCCCTGTACAAATCCACCTTCCTCACCTACTCCTCCTCCCTCCACACTGCCAAACAAGCCTACTTCGTAACCCTCTCCACCTATCCTCACCGGCTCTTCTCCACTTTCAACTCCCTACTCTCCCCCACCCAGTACCTCACTCACTGCCCACGAGATTGCCAATCACTTCCAAAATAAGATCGACGCAATCCGTAAGGACATCGCCAATGCTCAACCTACCTCCCTCCCACCATAACCCCACCAACTCTTCCCTCCTCTGACCTCGCAACCGCCCTACCCTCCACCACACCTAACGTCCCGCACACTATAACCTCCCCAACACTCCGCTCCTTCAGCCTTGCTACCGCTGAGGAGGTCACTAAGGTCTTCTCAGAAGCCCGCCTCACCACTTGCCCCCTTGACCCTGTCCCCACACAACTCCTCCGGTCACCCTCCTCCTCCATCCTACGCTCCCTCACCCACATCTTCAATCTCTCCCTCTCTACTGGCACATTCCCCTCCCCCCTAAAGCACGCACACATCACCCCCATACTCAAAAAACCTTCCCTGGAACCCACTGACCTGAACAACCTTAGATCCATCTCCCTCCTGCCATTTACTTCCAAGCTCCTTGAGCGCTTAGTTTACAATCGCCTAAGCGCCCACCTCACTGACAAAAACCTCCTCAATCCACTACAGTCTGGCTTCCGTCCCCTACACTCCACCGACACCGCCCTACTCAAAATCACTAATGACCTGCTAACCGCCAAAGCTAATGGCCACTACTCAGTCCTCTTACTTACTCCTCGACCTTTTCGCGGCCTTCGACACAGTCGACCACCCCCTCCTCCTTAACAAACTACACTCCCTCAGCATCAGAGACTCTGCTCTCTCCTGGCTCTCCTCCTATCTATCCCAATGCTCCTTCAGTATTACCTATAACGCTACCACCTCCCCCTCTCTCCCCCTCTCTCTCTCTGTTGGGGTCCCCCAAGGCTCGGTCCTCGGGCCCCTTCTCTTCTCCATCTACACCTCCTCCCTCGGCAAACTGATAAACTCCCACGGCTTCAACTATCACCTCTATGCCGATGACACGCAAATTTACCTCTCCACCCCTCGCCTCACCCCTTCAGTCTCCGTCCATATCACCCACCTACTGAACGACATATCAGACTGGATGTCGCTCCATTTCCTCAAATTGAACCTTTCCAAAACCGAGCTCCTGATTTTCCCCCCAGCCCGTGCCCCCACCCTCTCCTTCATGACCAACAACGCCATCATCAGTCCCACTCCACAAGCCAAAGTCCTAGGTGTCACTCAAGACTCAAACCTGTCCTTCCAACCCCATGTCCAATCGTTGGCAAACTCATGCAGGCTCCACCTCCGCAACATCTCCAAAATACGTTTGTTTCTAACCCCAGACACTACTTAACAACTCGTTCACTCCCTTATTATCTCACGTCTGGACTACTGCAACTCCCTTCTCACCGTCCCACCTCATCGCAGACTATCCCGGCTTCAGTCTATCCTGAACTCAGCGGCCAGACTCATCCACCTTACCAACCGCTCCGCTTCTGCCACCCCCCCTGTCATTCCCTCCACTGGCTCCCGATTGCTCAACGCATTAAATTCAAACTACTAACACTGACATACAAAGCCATTCATAACATTGCCCCAAACTACCTCACCGACCTGATATCCAAATACCACCCAACACGTACTCTCCGCTCCTCACAAGACCTCCTACTTTCTAGCTCCCTGGTCTCCACCTCCCACGCCCGACTGCAGGACTTCTCCAGGACTTCCTCCATCCTCTGGACCTCACTACCCCAATCCATCAGACTGTCACCTACCCTCCTCACCTTTAGGCGCACCCTGAAAACCCATCTCTTCAGGGAAGCCTACCCCGCCCTCACCTAACAGCCGATCTCCTCCACTCCTCCTACTACTCCATCCCCCACAGCCACTTCCTCCTGTACCACTATCCCCTCCCTCCTAGATTGTAAGCATGAAAAAGCAGGGCCCTTGAATGTCTCGTGTTTTGTTTTGTTACTGTATTGTCTCATGTTCTGTCCCCCAGTACAATGTACAGCGCTGAGCAAACCTTTTAGCGCTATATAAATACTGTATAATAATAATAATGTAAGGGTGCTCTACAACACTAACCACTTATTTACGGGGGCATTAAACCACTGTCGCCACACATTTGCGTTCTATAAAAAAAAAACAAGTGCTGAGAGTGCGTGCCCTGCGCGCTCCCAGCACACATGTCTCGTACTCACGGAAAGGTCCCGATCTCCTCTTTCCCGATCATGTGACCGTCATGACAGCGTGTCAAGGTTGTCACATAACCCTAAACTCCTCCCCACCTCCCGGCTTCTGAAACCCTTAAAGGTTCGGGAGGTGCCGGAACCAAGGGGTTAAGGAGCAGCGACACCAATGACCACCAACATAAGGGGGAACTACACCACTAACCACCAATTTAGGGGGATACTATATAACTGACCACCAGCTTTGGTGGCAGTGTACTAACTGCCAATTTAAGGTGGCTCTTCTTCACTGACCCCAATGTGATTGGCACATCTCCAATGACCAGTAGCTTAAGGGGGTGCCTCACTGGCAGCTTAATCCAATTTATACTCTTGTCTTTTGCACTTTAAGCTGCACAGTATATTGTATACTCCCAATCACTGCACCTTGCATGCTTTGCTGTACATTATATAGTACCAAAGTATTCATTGCTCAGTACTCAACTGTTACAGTTGCATTCTGTGAGCAGATCTTATTTAATGGAGTGTATTAAATAGAAATGTTTCACTTTTTTTTTAAAGAATCCTTTGCTTGAGGTTGGGTATATATGTAGACTGCTGCTTGTTGCACAGTAATAAAGACATATTTTGTGGAAAAAAAGGACTGCCATACATGTGTGCCATGCATACAGCAAGTAGGCTCAGTTAACCATGTCATTTTAAATTACGTCCACTGTTCAAAGGAATGTGGCCACATTCAGGATTCCTGGGAGAGCCCCAGGTTTTTACACTTCTAATCCTGATGTTAATGCTTTTGTGTCAATACTTTAAGTCACATATATGGGAACAAGTATGTGGATAAAGAAGTATGAATTTTCTTTTACTGTCTTGGTCTGCATACATCTTTGCATTGTCATCATACAAAGGGGTTGATCTACTAAAACTGGAGAGTGCAAAATCTGGTGCAACTCTGCAAAGAAACCAATCAGCTTCCAGGTTTTATTGTCAAAGCTTAATTGTATAAGCTGAACTTGTGAATAAGTTGATTGTCTACCATGCACAGCTGAACCAGATTTTGCACTCTCCAGTTCAGTAAATCTACCCCTAAGTATTAAAGTAAACCTGACAATTAACATTTTCAGATAGAGAGGTCAGTAAAGGCAATTCCTGCTTTCCTCTTATGACAGGCTTACGTAAACTAATAAACATCTGGTAGTAAAATAGCATAGTTGCATCACAATTAATTAATCTATCCCTTGCATTTTCTAAAATATTTGAAAAGGGGGGGGGGCATATTCTCTCTGTCACAAAAACCAATTGCTCATTTTTTAACTTCTTTAATTTAAACAGTGTGTCACTTCTTTTGCAATAATTTGTCTAATGGTTCAATTCGCTTCTACTTTACTCTGTCCTGATATGTTTCTATGGAAACCTTACAAGATTGCATCTCTTCATTTGGTTGGTATACCTTCTATTTATAATTGCTATTTGGAATTTTTCACTTACAATATGAATTAACCAGTACCTGTACAAAATACATGTGAAAAGTAGAATAAAGTTGTATATTTATTACACAATTACCAAGGTTTAATCAAACAGGATTCCATATTATTTTAAAACAAGGAGAAAAAAGCAAATTGCATTCGAATTGGGGCATTTAATAGGTTGACCACTTTGGACAACCTTTCATTAATTAAAAATGCCATCAAGCCTATGTAGCCAGGACTAAGATTATGTAAAATGTTCAGTACTCTTTTCACACAAAGCATAGATGTAGCATTTATTCATTTAGCACTTCTGTGATGTTTACATGAAATGCTTCAAATGAAAGTGAAAATCATTTACTATACATTACTAATGTTGCACAGTTTTTCTACATTCTCAATAAATTGGAAACTGTACAGTAAAGAATACAGTAGTTCTGAAATAAAACGTAATTAAGTATGCATCAAGGAAAGATAAACATATGATAAACATATGGAAAAATAAACATACCCTCCCCTCCCCCGACCTCATAGTCGCACTACCCCCCACTATACCTAATGCCCCGCACACCATCACCTCCCCTACACTCCGCTCCTTCAACTACCCTTGAGGAGGTCTCTAAGGTCTTCACTGAAGCTCGCCTCACCACTTGCCCCCTGGACCCTATCCCCTCACAGCTCCTCCAGTCACCCCCCCGTCCATCATTCGCTCCCTCACCCACATCTTCAATCTCTCCCTCTCCACTGGCACCTTCCCCTCCCCTCTAAAGCACGCACACATCACCCCCATACTCAAAAAACCCTCCCTCGACCCCACTAACCTTAACAACCTTAGACCCATCTCCCTGCTGCCTTTCACCTCCAAGCTCCTTGAGCGCCTGGCCTACAATCTCCTAAGCGCCCACCTCACTGATAACAACCTCCTTGACCCCCTACAGTCTGGCTTCCGTCCCCTGCACTCCACCGAAACCGCCCTACTTAAAATCACCAACGACCTGCTAACCGCCAAAGCCAATGGCCACTATTCTATACTCCTGCTCCTTGACCTCTCCGCGGCCTTCGACACTGTTGACCACCCTCTCCTCCTTGCCAAACTGCACTCCCTTGGCATCAGGGACGCTGCTCTCTCCTGAATTAGTATATATATAAATATATAATACCCCTGCGCTATTAGAAAAAATATGTAATAAGCAGCCGCCACTTGGGTGTCCCAACCCTGGCACCAAATACAGTCAAAGAATTGCAGATAAAAAAGTGCAGCGCTATAAGTACCTCTTCCACAAAATGTACTATGTGAAAATGATCTCATACCATATCTACTAAGAAAAAAATAAATAAATATATAGTGCTGTGATTACTCTCAGATAACAAGTGAATAAAAACACACAACAATCTTCATGCAAGTGCTCCCAGTTGGGTAATGAATCCACAGTGACAGGGGTGCCCCCTCACCTTCCTGCCCAGGCCCCTCAGGACCACTGAGCTAGATAAAATGCCTCTTTTGTTATCCTCCCAAGACACCGTGGAAACCTCCTCAGCAATAACGGTGGTACTTCCTCCTCTGATCAATATATATCCAACGAATACCTCCGGATATTAGTGCGAACACCTCTCCATACATGTCCCACATAAGGCAAAGAGATCCAACATAGTGTAAAACTGCATACTTGTCCAATAGCTTCCGCCAACACCACACCGGAACTTCCGGCTGACACTTCCGCTTCCGTTAGTGATGAACGTACTCACATGGAGTAAACAACGTTGTGTCTCTCCTGGTTCTCCTCCTGCCTTTCCCAACGCTCCTTCAGCGTCACCTACAACACTACCACCTCCCCCTTCCTCCCCCTCTCTGTCTGGGTCCCCCAAGGCTCTGTCCTCGGGCCCCTCCTCTTCTCCATCTATACCTCCTCCCTTGGCAAACTTATTCACTCCCATGGCTTCAATTACCACCTCTATGCCGACGACACCCAAATCTACCTCTCCACCCCCCACCTCACCCCCTCACTCTCTGCCCGCATCGCCCACCTCCTAAACGACATATCAGACTGGATGTCGCTCCATTTCCTCAAACTTAACCTATCCAAAACCGAGCTCCTGGTCTTCCCCCCACCTCATGCCCCCCCATCCTCTCCATCACTACTAACAACGCCACCATCTCTCCCACTCCACACGCCAAAGTCCTGGGTGTCACCCTGGACTCCCACCTCTCCTTCCTCCCCCACATCCAACTGCTATCTAGATCTTGCAGGCTCCACCTCTGCAACATCTCCAAGATACGCACATTCCTCACCCCAGACACCACCAAACAACTCGTACAGTCCCTCATCATCTCACGCCTGGACTATTGCAATTCCCTTCTCACTGGCCTACCCAAAAGAACGCTATCCCCACTCCAGTCGATCCTAAACTCAGCGGCTAGACTCATCCACCTCACCAACCGCTCCACATCTGCCTCCCCCCTCTGTCAATCCCTTCACTGGCTCCCGATTGCTCAACGCATCAAATTCAAACTGCTAACCCTGACCTACAAAGCCATTCACAACGCCGCCCCAAACTACATAACTGACCTGATACCCAAATACTACCCTACCCGTGCCCTCCGCTCCTCACAGGACCTCCTACTCTCTAGCTCCCTGGTCTCCCCCTCCCACGCCCGATTGCAGGACTTCTCTAGGACTTCCCCCATCCTCTGGAACTCCCTACCCCAATCCATCAGACTGTCACCCACCCTCCTCACCTTCAGGCGCACCCTGAAAACCCTCCTCTTCAGGGAAGCCTACCCCAACCTCACCTAACACCTGACCTCACCTAGCAACCTCCTCCACTCCTCCCACCACTCCATTCCCCACAGCCATCTCCTCCTGTATCACCTTCCCCTCCCTCCTAGATTGTAAGCTCGAAAGAGCAGGGCCTTCGAACCCCCCGTGTACTGTTTTGTTACTGTCTTGTCTCATGTTCTGTCCCCCTTGCTACTGTACAGCGCTGAGCATACCCTTTGGCGCTATATAAATATTGTATAATAATAATGTGGTAAATCTCTGTTTTTTTCCTTCAGACCCTGCAAGTAAAGAAATAGATCTGTTGATTTGTAAAAAAAATGCACCAATTTCTTGTTGTGACTAAAAACACACAACATTTTTGTTGACTGAGTGGTGTTAGCTTGTCCAAGTTGTATCTTGCTAAATGACTGAATCCTTCAAACTTATCTCTGTAACATAGAGACTAATTATTATGTAATCCAAGGAAAGAACTATGAGGGCTAATTAGACTTCTTTAGTTAACACAGAAAGTGTACACATGCACAGGACAACTCCAAAATTTCTGTGCAACAGGTATTTTTTTTTTAATTTAGCAATCACTGGTATATTTAGCAGACCAAACAGGTATATATAAGAGAAATTCATTGTTAGAGTTTACTTGCATTTTAACTAATATACTGTATATTTCCTGTAGCAGTCTCTTATTCAGTTGCATCTATTATTAACTTGTATGCTGTTGAAGTATTCATTTTCCCCAATAAGAAATTATTGACTTTTCCTGGCTGCCACACTGGGGGTTGATTTACCAAAGGAGCAGAGGATGTTCACAATGCACAGTTTCTAAAATATATATACATGTACTGATTGAATAGCTGGAATCTCTCCAAGTAAATCATATGCTTGCTTTTTACAGTTATCTACCACTGAAAATGGGATGTGCACACAGATAAATATTTAACACAATGCCACAAAGCAGTAATTTTATGACAACTCTGTGCAAAGGAATGACAGTTTTCTAAATGTATAACTATACTTTTGTTTTTGGAATTATTAAAAAGATAAATAACAAAGACATTAAAATACTGTAGATCTAAAGCTTAACTAGATGGAATTAGGTTTGCCCCATGTATCTTAAACAAGTTTTATTTTAAAAATGTGAGAAACAGTATTTAACCTATAACAGGATGCACCTGAAAAAGGACCATTATGACAGGATCACCAGATATTATTATGATTCATATTTAAGAGATTAAAGACAGTTTTTGAAATGACATGTTACAAATTAACAAGTTGAAGCTTACATGAGATGTTTGGGATTAGGTCTGTTTAAAACTCCATTCTTTTCCATTCCAGGCCATTTTTCTGTTTTCAGCACTATTACATAATGGATGACAATGACTCCAAATTAATTTTATGTCATAATTTTTTAGATAAATATAGCTTTCTTTTGGTGGTATTTAATTACCACTGTTTCTCTTTTTTTGAACTTTCTATAAATTTTGTGTCTTATTTCCTGACTACCTATCATATTTTTTGAGTCTCTAAAGTCCCAGGAGACATGAAACTCCCACAAAACAACACATTTTAAAAAGAAAACACTCCAACATATTTTCTGAAAGGCAGGGGGTCTCTCACATGTGAGGTTGGGAGGGACCTTGGAAGTATTACGCCCCCCCCAACTGCTCCTCCTTTTAGCTACAGAGGCAGCACCAGAGAGTGTACACATGCTTCAGCTGTGATGCTTTTCTGTGCAGCTGAGTCAGATCCGTCTGATGAAGTCATGTGGGTGTGACGTAACATGTAAGGGCGTGGCCGTGGGCAGACGTGAATCCTAACTAACACTGCTTTGAAGTGTACCTTGGATCTGGTGATTTCTTATCTTGTTTATGGCATTTTTATTCGTTTTGACATGTGAGTGCAATTCCTTTTAACAAAATAAAAATACATCTGTTAGTACATACTGCACCATTGGAGTGTCCTTTTATCTCCTCTACTAGTCTACAATCTCAGCCCTCCAACCCCCTTAAAGAGACCAGTCCCCATTTCTGGCTTGATGTTGTATTAAAAGCATAAAAGGTATTTGACCACTTCTATATGGTTGATGATCGGGAAAGTGAAGGAATCTTTACCGATTTGGTATTACAAAACGAATTTTATCGCTCTGAGGTGAGAGTTCTGTGCACACCGAGGTGACATTGCCTGAATGTTTCACAGCACTTCATCTGATGGTGTTGGTTTATGAGCACATGAAACTTTAGAAGCTGTGAAGACTTGTATTATTTGAATTATCACTGATTATCTCACATATATGGATTGCTTTATGAACATTTTATTTGTTCGTTTTGTTTATGATATAGATATGTTCTATTTCACTTCATCACACTTTTGATTTAATTGTTTCATGTATTCGCAGTGCAGCATTTATTCTATTTATGTTTTATATATCTCTTGGTACTTTCAATGGGCATATCACCTGCCGATTGTGACCTATTCACGTTAATGAGAATGCTTGTGCTGGGCTAAAGGGGTTAAAGCAAGTGTTGAGGAAGGAATACAATGCCTCATCACCACCTGCCAAATACTCTCTAAAGAGTGATCCAAACACAGCCTTATGGTGACACTGGTGTAGTGGTGATTGGGAACATTGTGACTGGCTGCACTGGTCTGATGACATTGTACTGCTGTGGCGGTGATCAGAGACAATTACTGGCTGCACTGACATACAGTGATGTCAGAGCAGCAGTCAGTTCCTCTGATCAATAGACAGAGTTGTATAATCTTACCATTGTATTGCTTGGGGGGAGTTAATTTTTTTTTTACATCGATGACTGTAGTAAGCACTCCAAAGCTGATCAGTGTGAGAGGAAACAGATCAAGACAAGAGGCTAAAGACAAAAGCCAACAGCTGTTTTTCTTTTTGGCATGCATGATAACCACCTATGCTTGTACATGGGGACTCCACCACATATACACTGGTTGCTAATGTGTATTTTAAAAACTCCTGCGTAATGCACATTAAATCAGGTGTGCCTGTTTTATTTGCCACAGTAGCAGTGCTGGCAAGGTTTTTATTGCCATTGGAAAAAAGCCTAGTGGCTGAAACTACATACTCTTTCATAGACCTCTCCAAGTAAGGCTGATTTAATACAGATAAAGGGAATCTTCACATAATGTACTAGGTGAACATTCACTTCAATTATTTAGTTATGTGAAATGGATATTTCTATTGACATGTATCATCTGCATCCGATTATATAAATAAAGGGAACACAATTTACACAAAGCATTGTAAGAGGATTCCCAGATTGTAAGAGATCTTTTAATAAATAATGCAAAATTCCCCTTTGCTGTGTTTACATAGGAAAACACGTGACATCAGTGCACTTCCTGACAGTATAACAGCTAAAGGGAGAGCTAAAACAGCTCTGTCTAGGCTTTTCCTGCCATAATAGACCACTACTTCAGGAAGCTATTATCTATTGCTGGCTGATTGCAAGTGATCTATTACTGCAGAGCTGAATGGGGAATGGGGAATTGGGGGGGAGGTGGTCAGGTGCCCATTGGCAAATCCAAGCTACCTATGAAAAAATAAAAAATAAATTTAATTTATATATATATATATATATATATATATATATATATATATATATATACACACATAGAGGGTTACTTACTAAAACTGAAGTGTGCAAAATCAATCAGCTTCTGGGTTTTATTGTCAAAGCTTATTTGAACACGTTGAAGGTAGAAGTTGATTGGCTACTATGCACAGCTGCACCAGATTCCGAGTGCCCCAGTTTTAGCAAATGTTCCCCACAGTGTCTGTTATATGATAGTTTATACGTATATAAACTATTTAAAAATATTTTCTCTTCAGATGAATCTGCAGGTCCATTTTTTACTGCATAAAGGTCACATAAGTGAACATAGTATTATTCAACATTTTTGGGTGATCATAAACCTGTGAAATTGTTGCCACCATGCTAATTTGCTTCCTTGACAATCCTACTTGATGTTATCTTAATATTATGCAGACAATTTATGTAAACTGATATTTTCTTATGCATGCATCAGAATATATCATTGAAAAGGGAATAAAGAAATTCTTAAGTAAAATGCAAATGCTCCATTTGAGCTTCATTATTCTACTATATTACATGAAAATCACACTTTTGTAAAATCACAAATACATAATCTCTAAAATCCCTACCAAACAAAAAAAGATAACATACTGCGTCACATCTGTATCAATTTAAATTCTGTGTTTTCAAAAGAGTCCCCATCTCTTACTAGATCTATACTCAAAAAGTGAGGATTTGCAATTTTATAGATAAAATAAAGAAAAGTTAATTGCAGCTATTTGGTGCCTTGGCAGGTTTACTATTTGTCTCACATTTTTCCTAAAACTAGCAGTTGTGGGAACCAGATTAAAATGGAGTTCCATTCGACCTATCAAAAAATAAAAGTCAGCAGCTACAAAAACTGTAGCTGTTGACTTTTAAAGAACAGCCACTTACCTGTCCCTCAGTCCCGTTGTGTGTCCCCTGTAGCCCAATTCACTGGCTGTCCTGTATTCTAGGAGGCTGGCATCTTCAGTGTGGGCATCCGGCTGTGATAGCTTGCGGCTTCACAGCCGGGTACCCACTGCGCATGCGCGGATAGCACTGCGCTTTGTGAATGGACCTGTAGTCTTCTGGGATCTGTCATGTGTCCCAAAAGACTACAGGGAGGGAGGGAGGGAGGACACCTTCCGTTTCCGATCGTCAGGTGATCGGACTGGAAGTGGGAGCAGGTACCTGTCAAATTCGGGTACCCGCTCCCCAAAGGTGTCAATCCTTAATGGGGATCGGGGGAGCAGTCCTTAAAGCAGAACTTCCCCTTTTGAGTGGAGCTCCGCTTTAAAATGGTAGAATCTTAGGCACACAGCCACTCCCTTAAATCTTCTTTTTGGGGCTTTTCTTGCCCACCTTTATTGAAACAAAGTTCAAGAAAATCAGTGTTTCCTATGTAGGGTTTTTGTAGCATTTTCCTTCACCTATAGAAATACAAATTCAGCAGTCTCCTGGCCTACACTTGCAGCACTGTTGCTCTGGCTTCACTTTAGGTTCCTTTCAGTATCCTCCAGCAGTCTTCACATGCAAGCTTTGTGCATTCATATAGAAGCTCATTGTTGTACCTTCATTCACCTGTCTATTAGGTTGAGCCCTCCTCACTCCTGAGCAGAGACCACACAGTACAGGTTCTTTTGATTCAGTCTGATTGACATAACATATTTTATACATCATTGCCTATCCAAGAGAGAGTACAGCTAAGCTCATACATTAGTTATTGTTTTCATTCAACCAGCAAGTTGAACAAAAAAAAAAGGACCAGATTCCTCATCCACACAATCAATGTGGATGGAGGAATCACTCTTGCTGAGCTATTGTATTCTGACAGTGGGGAGACTTCCCCTCCACCAGAATACACTGATAAGTGCTGCTGGATATAGCTTGCGGCACTGATCGATCAGTAAAAACCCAACAGGTGGGTTGTACAGATGTTAATCAGTAGATCAGCTTCTGTACAACCAGACTGCCATACATGGATTGAAATTTGTCTGGTCCTGGCTAAATCAGCCAAATTTTGATCCATGTATGGCTGGCTTTAGAATACATCCTTGCCAGGAAAAGGGGTTAAGTATTCCTTTCATAATAGAAATATGAAAGCCGCCATTGTTGAACATCTTTCTGGCTTTATACCAACCCACTGCATTTAGTACTTGCTACACTGATTAACTAGAACAAGCATGAAGATCAGAAAAATTTATCAAAATGTAGAAGTTCATATCGGTATGCTGGTTCTGAGTTAGTGACACAAACTGGTTGATTTACTAAAGGATATGCATGCATCAATCCTGCATGAACAAGTAAATTATATGCACATAAAATTTACAGTAGATTTATCTGTCCCAAACCAACTATTTCTGTTACATTACCATGAGCTATGTGTACTGTATCATACTGTTGTAGCTTTGTTCCAACAGCACAACAGACGACCTAGCGTCTGCTCATGGAACAAAATCAAAGCAGTCTGATTGCTTCTCTGCCATTCAGGAAAAGCCTTGTATTTTATTCAATAAGCACAAGGTTTTCTCTGATTGAATGAGGTGGAGAGGCGGGCAGGGGCATCATGTCACGTCCATGAACAGATTCCCTGCTGAATCGTGCTGAACAAATTGGATGTCGTTTTTGTTTTAGACCTGATTGGAAAGCCCATGTGAAAGGAACCTTATATATGAGATTTTTTGGCATGCCATTTAGCTTTGCACACATGCAGCTCAAGGAGCTGGTCACTTTATTTATATTTTTCTAATTATTTTTTCAGCAAAATATTGGGTTGTACATTATGTGGTACACCTTTTATGAACACAAGGTACACATGCAACATTATTTGAATGTTCAATGCTTATGGCAAATTAGATGCACGCATGCAGAGCTGCCATCCAAGCATACCTTAACAATTTACCCCTGATCATGTTATTTTCTTTAGCAAATCATCAAAGTGTTGCAGTAAGAGAATGAGCATGGCAGTCAGGATGTTTTAATGATGTTTGCTGTATAGCAGAGTACAGTATATAGAATACATTTGGGTCTTTTATAACAACCCACAGAACAATTAAGTATTTGGTGCATTCATATTTTTAAAATATGTATCAATTACAATTAATAGTTTTATACAGTTATTTGCCTTTATTGTTTCATAAAAATATATATTGCTGACCTGGTAAAATTTAAAGTACCACACAGGTTTATTAGGAAGACTGAACAGGCAACTTAAATGCATTTGAAGTCCAAATTACCAGCAAGCAGTCGCAAGCTTTGTAATAGGAACAATAATCACCTGCAGTCAATAATAACTGAATGGCTCTCAGAGGTACAATGTTAAAAGTGCTTGCATAATCAAATAGGTAACAGCTTGGGCTGTCCAACAATAATATCTTATAAATTGGTATTAATGAATAATCTTGACATTAAAGTAACACTTCTCCTAGCTATCTGTTTGTCTGAGGTATAAATGTGCAGCTTAGTACATGTTTTATAAAACAAAAAGTTTATTTTATTATTTTAAAAAAAGTTAAAAGGAAAAAAATTGTAATTTGAAAAAGGCATAAGGAAAAGTGGATGTTGTTCGTAGCAATATAAAACATTCTGTAAATTGTAATGTTTCTAGTGTAGATAATTAAATAGGAACCAAATACTAGAGGGTTACTATGAGCAAGCAACACTAGTTTTAATTTGCTCCAGGTTTTATAAATGGGAAGCCCTGCCAGCTATATAACATATTAAATCCAAATGCAAAAGTACACAAATGGAAATACCTGTAGTGAGAGTGTACTCATTTCAGCATTATTATAGATTATGTCTGAGCTATTAAACAAAACATTGAGCTGTTAGGCAGCTAGCTAGAGTGATTATACTTACTGTGGAAATGTTATGGTTAGCATTAATATACTTAAAATGAACCTGCCATCCAGCATTTTGTGTTTCAGATAATCAAACTGTGTGACAGGGTTAGTTTACCTGTGTGTATGAATTAAAGTCATAAAGGTAAAGTCAATATTACTGGGAAGGTTACAATTATAAATCTATTTATGCAACCTAAGCTGGGTATAACCAGAAAGTGTTTTATGTAAAAGGGGGCATCCTGATAAAGGGGTGTTGCATTGGGCATCAGTGTGTCTACAGTAGGGTTCCCTGAGTGAGGCTGAAAAAATTGACGGAGGTCAAAATGGGCTCAGTAAATGTCTGGAAGATCAATAAGTGCTTGATAAAAGTTGAAAGGTCAATGGGTGGGGGTTAATGCATCGTTTTAGGTCACTGTAGAGCCCCATGAATATTGAAGCATTCTCAACTTCTAACTAAATAACTAGGTTTTAGCCATTCAAATGCAATTCTAATTAACCAAAACAAAAAGAACTTGACAAGAACTATGTGAAAAATGTGAAAGTGAATGCTGCTGTGCCTTGATAAGAATCAAAAAGATTGATCAAAATAAAAAAATCAGTGAAACAATAAAACAGCGCTAAAAGACTTTCAGCTATTCTAATTAAGCAGAGGAAAATATTGAATCTAGAAAAGAGTAGTGACGTATAACTAAAACTCGTAAATCTTTAACTAAATATCACTGCCCTTGTTGATGTTAGTTTGATGCATCCTGCCCATTACTGATACCAGATATGTAGTAATTATTATCAATTATCAATTATTATTATTTTCTTTCTAGAACTATAATTTAAAATAGCATTACTCTTTTTATAATAAATGTTTGAAGGTCAATAAAAAATCTGAAAATGAATGAAGGAGTTGATGTGCTCAATTCGGGGATCTATGGTCAACATACTGCTCTTGCATTGACTGCTTAGAGTTCAGTTTCTACAAACAGTACTATCTGTATGAGGTTTGTACATTTGCCATATTTGGTTTCTTTTCCAGAGCACACTGATGTGTAAATTTACTTCTGATTAACCATTTGAACTCCGGAAGGTTTTACCCCCTTCATGACCAAGGTATTTTTTGCTATTTAGCACTTTGCTACTTTAGCTAGCAATTGCTTGTACCCAAATGAGATTTATATCTTTTTTCACCCAAACTGATTTTTGTTTTGGTGGTATTTGATCACCACTAGGTTTTTTTTATTGTTTTGCGATATAAACAAAAAAAGACTGAAAATTAAAAAAAACAATATTTTCTACTTTCTGTTAAAAAACATATCCAATAACATCAAATTATATTTAACTGTATGTAATTATATGCCAATCAAACTGTATTCTGATACATGTCTTCAGTAAATAAAATAATTCCAATTAGTGTATACTTGTATACTAATTGATTTGTGTGAAAGTTATAGTGTCTATAAACTATAGTATATATATTTGAAAAATGAGCAATCCTGATGCACTGAGAGGCCAATCTCATTTCTTTAGACCCAGAAATTCCAGGACAGTACAAATGCCTCTCAACTGACCCCTTTTTGGAAAGTTGACAGTCTCAGGTATTTAGCAAGAGGCATGGCGCATTTTTTGAAGATGTAATTTTTGGGAAAATGAAGACATTTTAAAAAAGTGCTTTTTCACAATTTTTTTTAAACATACTGTCACCAGTGTAGTAAAGCATCATAATATGACTTGTGTGACAGTGATCAAGGATACAGTATGGTGCCAGTATGGTAGGGTGACAATATGTTAAAAATGAATATTTTTAACAATGTTTTAACATTTCTTTTAACTTTTTTAATTTTTTTTTAACATCCTGTCATCAAAGTAGTTCATTGTCACCATAGTGACACTGTGCTAGTTTTGAGGAGGGAGGTTACACTTTGCTGTTACAGTGATGATCACTAGAACAGCAATGCTTTGACCTGTCATGAATGGGTTTCATTCATAACAGCTGTGATTACTATTGTGAGCTGTGAAAGGCCAACAGCTATCACATGGTACATGGTGCTGTGATTGGCTCAACTTCTTTGGTTGACCATGGCGCGGCCATGGAGTGTAACCTGTTCTGTTAAACTGCTGTATGATCTTGGCCACCATGCTGCAGCTCAGTTTCAGGGTCTTAGCAATCTTCTTATAGCCTAGGCCATCTTTATGTAGAGCAACAATTTTTTTTTCAGATCCTCAGAGAGTTATTTGCCATGAGGTACCATGTTGTACATCCAGTGACCAGTATGAGAGAGTCAGAGCGATAACACCAAATTTAACACACCTGCTCCCCATTCACACCTGAGACCTGAGAACACTAACTAGTCACATGACTCCGGGGAGGGAAATGGCTAATTGGGCCCAATTTGGACATTTTCACTTAGGGGTGTACTCCCTTTTGTTGCCAGTGGTTTAGACATTAATGGCTGTGTGTTGAGTTATTTTGAGGGGACAGCAAATTTACACTGTTATACAAGCTGCACACTCACTACTTTACATTGTAGCAAAGTATCAGTTCTTCAGTGTTGTCACATGAAAAGATAGAATAAAATATTTACAAAAATGTGTGGGATGTACCAGGGGTGGACTGACCATTTGGAAACTCAGGTACTGCCCAAGGGTCCGGGGTCAGTAGGGGGCCCCATGAGATGCCCCTGGTATCTTTTTTATAGGCTTTTTTGAGTTTGGGCAAGGACACAGGGGCCCCTTGATCCCCTATTGCCTGGGGGCCCCATGAGTTGTCAGTCCACCCCTGAGGTGTACTCACTTCTGTGAGATACTGTATAAGCTGTGAAACATGACAACTTCCTATCACAATATTTGGAAAAATTGCATAGTGTACATGTGACATCTATGTTACAATAAGGTAATCCTGCATTTAGTCCACAGTGAAAAATACATTTGTATTCAAAACTGGCATTTTTTTCAATTCTCTGTGGAGCTTGGGGTGGTAGTACTGGTAAAAATGTTAGCTCATCTCTATATATTTTTATCTGTATTAATCCACACATTAATTTTTATTAGTTTTGGACAAAGTGGCAAAGGGTTACACTCTCTTTTAAGTTTTATTGCAGTCTTTGTTACCATTAGAGAAAATTATCCTTCTATTTGTAAAGGTGACCATTGCAATGAAACAAAATGGAGGAAATACAAAATTTTAGAGTAGTTCTCAGAACAAGAGGTAAGGGAAAGTCTGTCAGTGGGGAAAACTGCCTAAGAGATGAATCTCCCTCACTTTGAGAAATTTTATCCAACTTCAAAATTTTGCATAGACTGCAAAAAAAATGGCAGGATGTTTAACCATTCTCTACTCTATCCAAAGCAAAATAAAAAAAAAATCTCATTAGTCTTTTTGATGTAAACGGTGAGAAGCACAGTCCACCCTGAATTTGTATACCATGTCTGTAAACTCTGCACCTCAGTTATAGCTAGTGCTCTCATTGTTAGACGTTTTCTTTATGCCATTCACTATATTAATTGTGAAATGTACTAACTAGTATCATAATCTCTAGCTGTATGCTATAGGATAAAGAATCAAAATTCTCTGACGTCTGTGTGTAAGACAGCACAAATATCATACTCGAAACTTCTAGTCAACCTAAACAGTTATAGCATTTCAGCTTCTAATATTAAGCTCACGAGGGCTCAGGCAATCATGCGCCGCCAAAGTCAAAACACATCTTGCTTATTTACCAGCTTTTGTTTGCAGTACATGCAGTTAGGTTTTTACAAGCCTATGGGAACTGTATAATATACACATTTTGAAGGTTTACATTGACATAATTATATGCAGTAGCTGTGACAAATAGGACTTACATGTGCAGTAATGCACAGAGCGTGTGCGCGTTTGTGTGTACAGTATATGTAATGTTTCCTTTGGGGTGCCCAAGATCACCAGCAAGCCGCTTGTAAAAATACATTTATTGATCTCTCAAAACAGAACAACACAAATGGCTTTTTTTAGCAAAAGTAAAGTAAACAGTTAATTGTTCTGGTATAAAGAAAACCAAACAACACGGCTCACCTCCATTCTGTCAGTCCCACACTGGGGTTTAGGATTAACACTTGCTTTGGGGTATAAAATCAGACAGAGGAATTCAGAAAAATCCAGATATTCAGTCTCCAGAGAGCCCATACTTGTTCACAGCTCCGAACCACTCCACATTACCTCACATCCCCTGCTGCTTCATTCTGTGGTTTTGTAAAGCTCCCTTGCATGTGGCTTAAGCCTTTCAGGATCAGAGTCCCTGCAGTCCTTCCAAAAACTCTTCCAACTTCTAAAATTCTGGCTCCCTATTGAAGACTTACCAATCCAGAGAGTACTGAGAATCCTCTCCTCTCCAAACGGACTACCCTAGAACCCCTCATCCTGCATGCTTGAGAACCCCTGATTACTTAACAATGCTTTCAACCCATCCCCCTTAAGGGGGGTTAGTGGGGATATACACCTGACGTTCAGGACACACACCTTGCATTCTGTACAATATATATAAATATATATTGTGACACTTGCAGGTTTCACTCAGCAGTAATGCTTTTTCATCAAGTTCAATCCATCCAGGGAAATATATGTGGAAGGACACGGCACTGTTATATATATATATATATATACAGTGGGGGTCGAAAGTTTGGGCACCCCAGCTAAAAATTTGTATTAATGTGCATAAAGAAGCCAAGGAAAGATGGAAAAATCTCCCAAAGGCATCAAATTACAGATTAGACATTCTTATAATATGTCAACAAAAGTTAGATTTTATTTCCATCATTTACACTTTCAAAATAACAGAAAACAAAAAAATGGCGTCTGCAAAAGTTTGGGTACCCTGCAGAGTTAATATCTTGTACTGCCCCCTTTGGCAAGTATAACAGCTTGTAAACACTTTTTGTAGCCAGCCAAGAGTCTTTCAATTCTTGTTTGAGGTACCTTTGCCCATTCTTCTTTACAAAAGTCTTCCAGTTCTTTGAGATTTCTGGGCTGTCTGTCACGCACTGCTCTTTTAAGGTCTATCCATAGATTTTCAATTATGTTGAGGTCAGGAGATTGTGAAGGCCATGGCAAAACCTTCAGTTTACGCCTCTTGATGTAATCCCCCGTGGATTTCGAGGTGTGTTTAGGATCATTATCCATTTGTAGCCATCCTCTTTTTAACTTCAGCTTTTTCACAGATGGCATCAAGTTACCATCCAAAATTTGCGGAAATTTTATTGAATCCATTTTTCCTTCTACTCATGAGATGTTCCCTGTGCCACTGGCTGCAACACAACCCCAAAGCATGATTAATCCAACCCCATGCTTAACAGTTGGACAGAGGTTGTTTTCATTAAATTCTGTGCCCCTTCTTCTCCCAACGTACCTTTGCTCATTCCTGCCAAAAAGTTCAATTTTAACCTCATCGGTCCACAGAACTTGTTTCCAAAATGCAGCAGGCTTGTCTATATGTTCATTTGCAAAGTTCAAACAATGATTTTTGTGGTGAGGTTGTAGAAGAGGTTTTCTTCTGATGACTCTTCCATGAAGACCATATTTGTACAAGTATCTCTTTATAGTGGAATAGTATACCACAACTCCAGTGTCTGCCAGATCTTTCTGGAGGGATCGTGCAGTCAAACGTGGGTTTTGAATTGTTTTTTTCACAATCCTGCGAGCTGTTCTATCTGATATTTTTCTTGGTCTTCCAGATCTTGCTTTAACTTCCACTGTTCCTGATGACTGCCATTTCTTAATTACATTCCGAACAGAGGATATTGACATCTGAAAACGCTTTGCTATCTTCTTATAGCCTTCTCCAGCTTTGTGAGCGTCAACTATTTTCAGTTTCAGTTTTCTAGACAATTGCTTAGAAGAACCCATGGTGCTGATTGTTGGGGCAAGGTCAGATGAGTCTGGGCATTTAAAACCTTTGAGATTGACATCACCTGGTCTTCCCATACAATGATTGAGAACAATCCATGACACTGGCAGGTCTCAGCTTGGCAAAGGGGGTGGTGCATGCTATAAATTCTGCAGGGTGCCCAAACCTTTGCAGACGCCATTTTTTTGTTTTCGGTTATTTTGAAAGTGTAAATGATGGAAATAAAATCTAACTTTTGTTGACATATTATAAGAATGTCTAATCTGTAATTTGATGCCTTTTGGAGATTTTTCCATCTTTCCTTGGCTTTTTAGCTGGGGTGCCCAAACTTTCGATCCCCACTGTATATATATATATATATATATATATATATACTTTCATATATGTATATGCTATATACAGCATATCCACATATGCTTTGAAAATCAGGACATACTGTATATACACTGTGCACAATAGCATATTTGATTGCAATATGTTCCAGATAATAATACAAAAATTAGAAACAGCCATCTTATCAAAGTCTATGTTCCATTTCTGCCACCAAAATAAAGCATCCATATTTGTAATTCTACACTGCTCAACAAAATTAAAGGAACACTTTGAAAACACTTTAGATCTCAATCAGGAAAAATATCATGCTGGACATCTATACTGATATGAACTGGGTAATGTGTTAGGAATGCAAGCATGCCCCATCATTTGATAGAAATGAAAATTGCCTACAGAGGACTGAATTCAAAGACACCCCGAAAATCAAAGTGAAAAAATTATGCAGCAGGCTAGTCCATTTTGCTGAAATGTCATTACAGCAACTCAAAATGGTACTTTGTATGGCCCCCCACGTGCTTGTATGCATGCCTGTCAACTTCGGGGCATACTCCTAATGAGATGACGGATGGTGTCCTGGACAGTCTGAGGTGCAACCTGGTGACGTCAGATGGACCAAAAAATGATATAACAGAGGTGTTCTATTGGATTTAGGTCAGGCGAGTATGGGGGCCAGTCAATGTATCAATTCCTTCATCCTCCAGGAATTGCCTGCATACTCTTGCCACATGAGGCCGGGCATTGTTGTGAACCAGGAGGAACCCAGAACCCACTGCACCAGTGTAGGGTCTGAAAATGGGTCCAAGGATTTCATCCCGATACCTAATGGAAGTCAAGGTGTCATTGTCTAGCCGGTAGAGGTCTGTGCGTCCCTCCATGGATTTTCCTCCCCAGACCATCATTGGCCCACCACCAGAAAAGTCATGCTGAATGATGTTACAGGCAGCATAATATTCTCCATGGCTTCTCCAGGCCCTTTTACGTCTGTCACATGTGCTCAGGGTGAACCTGCTCTCATCTGTGAAAAGCACAGGGCGCCAGTGGCGCACCTGCCAATTCTGGTGTTCAAAGGCAAATTCCAATCAAGCTCCATGGTGCCGGGCAGTGAGCACAGGGCCCACTAGAAGATGTCAGGCCTTCAGGCCACCCTCGTGAAGTCTGTTTCTGATTGTTTGGTCAGAGACATTCACACCAGTGGCCCGCTGGAGGTAATTTTGTAGGGCTCTGGCAGTGCTCATCCTGTTCCTCCTTGCACAAAGGAGCAGATACCAGTCCTGCTGATGGGTTAATGACCTTCTATGATCCTGTCCAGCTCTCCTAAAGTAACTGTCTCCTGGAATCTCCCCCATGCTCTTGGGAGACACAGGAAACCTTCTGGTAATGGCACGTATTGATGTGCCATCCTGGAGGAGTTGGACTGCCTGTGCAACCCCTGTAGGGTCCAGGTATCTCCTCATATTACCAGTAGTGACACTGACCCTAGCCAAATGCTAAAATAGTGAAAAAGAGTCAGAAAAGATGAGTAGGGAAAAAAATGTCAGTGGCCTCCGCCTGTAAAACCATTCCTTTTTGGGGGTCGTCTCATTTTTGCCCATCTAGTGCACCTGTTGTTAACTTCATTACCCCAAAGCAGCTGAAACTGATTAACAACCCCCTCTGCTACTTAACTGACCAGATCAATATCCCAGGAGTTTAATTGAAGTGATGCTATACTCTGATTAAAAAGTGTTCCTTTAATTTTTTTGAGCAGTGTACATTTAAATTCAGCACTGTGTCTGTTCTCATTCTCTGCAAAATAACTAAACTATATGATTTCTTAGTTTTCTGCTCTGTAAAGTAATACCATTTTGGGATATTAAAATCATACTCCATAACCGGGTCAGGTTTACAATTTCCGTTGACCAGGGGGACAATAGTAACATTTTTGTAATCTTCATTTCATTGTTATGGCATTGTCATGAACTTACTACAAAGGATAGCAGTCATTTAAGATAGTTACCAGAGGGGTTAGTGGATGAGGTGTAGGATTGGGCCATCATTTATTAAAGCTTGGTACACATGGATGAAATTTGCCCAGTACAGCAGGAACTGGCAGAATGTTGATCTACTGTATGTGTGTGTGGCCTTCCCTGCTCACCAATCAATTTCTGTTGAACAAGACTGTTGCAAAGATTTTATTTAATCAACTGTTGCAGCACTAATCAGTGTATTCTGATAGCATAAGAGTCCCCACTGTCATAATAGAATTATTAATATTATTATTATAATACAGGATTTATATAACACCAACAGTTTGCTCAGCACTTTACAATATAAAGGAAGACAATACAGCAATGATACAGTTCAACACAAGAGGGTTGGGAGTGCCCTGCTCCTTGGAGCTTACAATCTAAGAGGGAGGGGCTGGTGGTACAAAATGTAATAACTGTGGGGGATGAACTGATAGGAGAAATAGAAGATTCCGTTATTAGCTGAAGGCAGGATACGCTTCCCTGAAGAGATAGGTTTTCAGAGATCGCGTAAAAGTAGGCAGAGTAGGAAATAGTCAGATAGATTGGGGTAGAGAGGATGGGGGAGGCTCTGAAGAAGTCCTGGAGATGAGCATGGGAGGAGGAGACAAGGAGCTAGAGAGCAGGAGGTCATGGGGAGGAGCAGATTGGTGATGTAATTTGGGGCAGAGTTATCAATGTCTTTATATGTTATTGTTAAAGTTTTGAATTTTATTCATTGAGCATTCTCATCAAAAGTGGAGTTACTCTTTAGAGGCACTGTAACTTTTCAAATGTTTTTGTAGTTCTAACTAGGTATTAGTGTAGATATAATCCCTGCATTGTTTGTTTGCCTTACCTTGTAGTGATGGGCTCACATGTTGTGACTGCAGTTTATAATGTCATGACTGATTGAGTCCTCTATCTCCATCTATTGATACACCTACCTATTGGTACCTGAAAAATTCCCAGGTTTTCTTCATCTTTTTGGTATGTAATCTTGTATAGGGATCAGAAAAGAGCTTGGTCGTGTTCAAATCTTAATCCAAACCTATGTGTACTTGTCCAAACATTTGTGTCCGGGGTATTTAATTCCCAGCAGCAGCAAAAGTAAAAAAGGCATGTACTGTATAGGGAGATAATGGTGTCTTATTCTATGACATTAGCATACATGAACAACTATGTTGTAATTACTCATACAGAAACATCTGATGCTCTACAATGCTTTAGTTCTTATAGGGCATGTCAGCTTCTACCTAGTTTGTATTGACAATTGCCTGTTGTTTTTTGTTTGTTCTGAGATTCCCACTGTTTGGGGAACTAAAAACAGACTGGGAGGGCTGATGGGACAGGAGTCTCTTTCTTTTGATTTGTTTTTTTTTTATTTTGTTTTGTATGTAAAGAAAAAATTCTTAATAAAAACTATTTGATTAAAAAGTGCATGTACTGTATATGTGCGGCTGCAGGAAAGGGATTTGGCCCAGTAGAGTGACACGTTGGTTAGGACTAGGATACAAAAACACCTAAGCACTTCCCTAATAGGGAGTATGGTACTCCCCTAGGAGAAATAAATGCATTTACAGGGTATAATTATTAGTTACTGTGTTATAGTACATTAATGCATTCAGTATACTGTATGGAAAATACATGAAGTGTGCTCAATTCAGTTCATATGAAGTATTATACTAGATCAGGGGTCTGCAACCTTTAAGACATAAAGAGCCACTTGGACCCGTTTCCGAGAGGGAAAAAAAGACTGGGAGCCGCAAAACCATTGCAACATTTAAAACAAATCCGACACTGCATATATTGCAAAAAGCGCTCTGGTCATGAAGGGGGTTTAAGGGCCCAGTAAGCAAAGGGTTAATCAGGGCCACAGTGTATCGTCATAATCACAATCATAGCCTTAGGTCAGTGGTGGGCAACCTTTTTTATCAACTGAGCCAAATCTCGCCAAAACCACAATTAAAATTTATTTTGAGAGCCACATTTTTAAAACTGAAAATACATCCCCCATATAGTAATTCATCCCCCATAGTAATTCATCCCCCCTATAGTAATTCATCCCCCCTATAGTAATTCATCCCCCATAGTAATTCATCCCCCCTATAGCAATTCATCCCCCATATAGTAATTCATCCCCCATATAGTAATTCATCCCCCCTATAGTAATTCATCCCCCCTATAGTAATTCATTCCCATATTGTGTCAATTCACTTACCTGTACTCCGCGCGTTCCTCTCGCCGTGTTCCCGCGCAGTTCTGGTCTTCAGGGCGGACTGTGAGAGGAGAGGAGTTCGTCACGCTGCCCCGCCTACATCCTGACAGCCAATGTTTGCCACGCTCCGCGGGCCGGATTATAAGGTCCGCCGGGCCGTAGTTTGCCCATTGCTAGGCTAGCTGCAGAGTCCTGACTTTTGGGGTGGCCGCCCGAGAGGAGGGAGGGGAGCGGGCGCCCGGCACACAGAAGAGCTGCATTAACCTCCCTGGCGGTATGATTCCTTCCGATTTTTTGTGCTGAAAGCGGTACCATTTTTTCGCATGGAAATAGTTTTTTATTGTAGGCTGTAATTTTTAGGAAAATTTCCCCACAAATCATTATCACTCAATTCTGCAAGTGGTTCTGATTTACTATCGCTGTTCTATAGCCGGTCTAAAACCGCTTTTGACCTAAAGGGACGCTTTTTGGACGCCATGGACTTTTCTAAGTTTCCAGGCAGAAAGAACAGACAAAATGCAGGCAGGGCACAGGACAAAGCACTAGGGACAATATGTATGTGAAATGGGATGAAACAGCAATGTTTTACTATTGAAAATTGAAAAAAAAAAAAAAGACATTTTTTAAATTTTTTAAATTTCCCGCCGCCGGCGGCGCCCGTACGTCCTGACGTCACGGGGACCGGAACACAGAAGCCAGATGCCGGCATCGGCCGGAGGAGATGGCCGGGGACGCTGCAGGGGACACATCGCGGGAACGAAGGACAAGGTAAGTGCTGCAGGGACCCCCAGAGCAGCGCCGCATGGTAAGCCTGAGTGTAGCTCGTGGTATAGAAATTCTACCACGAGCTACACTCGGGAAAACCGCCAGGGAGGTTAAAAGAGCCGCGGCTTGCCGACCACTGAGCTACGGCAACCCTATTGCCTGTCACCTGGTGGGCAGTGTGCTCCGGAGCCGCAGCAAAGGTGAAAAAGAGCCGCATGCGGCTCTGGAGCCGCGGGTTGCCGACACCCGTACTAGATGGAGGAATGTGGGAGGAAGTACTAAAAGGCTTAGAAAATAATTGCCCAGCAGCCTAACTTTCCTATAAACTATTTTATTTAGTAAGTAGAGACAAATTTTCCATTGGGGACAATTCGTATGAAGAATGACAGAAATTTTCACATTTAATGAGAACATGATAAATATTATGATGGTGAGCAGGGGTTAATTAAAGTCACACACATAGCCAGTCCCATCAGTTTAACTACAACATATGTTCAGCAAAATCCACCTGTCTATCCATATTTACAGTGGCAGATTGTCTTGTAAATAGAGATTACAGACATTGTATTAGATAATCACTGGAGAATGACATTTTGTCTGAAGAACACACAACACAAACATTTGACCAGAGTCTCCTAGCTCTTTTTTCCAGTTTTAACTTTAAGGAAGATTGAGGCTACTAAATTAAAATGACACGTCAAAGTTAACATTATGTGTTTTTTTTTCTTTATTTTCTTTTGTTGGAAATTTTTTCTTACAAAGTCATCAATAAAAGAGCCAGCTGTTATTGCTTGGGACACATTTTTCTCCCAAGGCAACACAATGTGAGACTATAAATGTTCCTGGCAGACGTGTACAGTCTAGACTACATTACAATCACTTATAAGCTTTGGTAGGGTTCCAAAAAAAAAAATAATACATTACTGCCAGTTTCTTTAAATATAAAATGTATTCTCTAAGGTAGCCCTGGAGCACAATTAATGTATGTTTATTTAATGTAAGCTAGAATAAAATTATACACACAGTGCAAAGTGTGCAGTTAATATTATATGTATTATGTTATCCATAATTTTTTTTAATAATAATAGCAACAAACCATTGTCTTCACTGGCCATTACAGACTGTGGAATCATCTGCTGGCTTGGAAATCTACTGATCAGCTGTTAGCAATGTGGAAAAAGCAGATATGAAGGTCTTTGAATGCTTAGAATGCATCTGTCTTTTTTTTTGGGGTATGACTTAGGTCAGAAACTGAAAGCAAAAAAAGGTTCTGAATTTTTTGGCAGTCTCATTGCTATTTTTAACAAAATGTGAGCAATTGATTGCTGGATTCTGAATCTGAACAGAAAGATACTCCATTATTATTTAATAGCCAACAAGGCAAAAAACCCTCTAGTGATAGAAAATTTCAAACCAAAATATTTCAGTGCAATTATGTGCCCCCCTAATACTGTTTAAAAATGTATCTACAGCTGCTGACACTTTATGCCTTCCCACATATAAGCAGTCAAATATAAAATATACTAGTGCCGCACAGTATTTATCCTATGATATGCTCATATGATGTATTTGCATATACTGTATCCTAAATAATCAAACACAGCTTATGAACAAGGTGAAAAAACAATTTAGTGCAAATAAGATTGTGAGTCCTTTTCATGAAAATGGAAAATAGCAGTGTCTGAGTCCTTCTTATAACACATTATTTGTTAATAGACCATCTGCTGCATGCTCTTCACATACAGTCTTGTGCTTATTTCACCATTTAGTGTGTATTCTCCTTCACTGCTATACGTATACTGTATCCTCTAACCGCCTGTACATGACCGAAAGATATTTTAGGTAAAAAAACACTTTCCATCTTTAACCAGGGTTGGTATGTCTACGACTTCTCTCCAGCATAAGATGTCCACCGGAGCTCAATCCACATCCATCCTCATGCCCCATAAAGGATAAGTTCACCATTTTTCACCATTCACAAAATAAAAAATGCATATATTTTTGCAGGAAAAAAATGTGCTGTTATTATCATTACCCCAAGGAGCCTGGAAATCATTGCATCCATAATCAGTGGATCAGGGGTGCAATGCCAGACTCCTGCAGGCAAACCCTGCAGCTGTCAGCCTGTACTTTCACATGGGCTGATTGTTTACAAGCAGAAGGGCTTGTGAATGAACTACGAGGCCACTCATCAGTGAACCCGCAATCCATTCAGAACTACAAGCCATCTGCCACAAAGGTAGAAGTAGTTTCTGTATTCACAGAAAACTGAATGAATGGCACAACCGTGTTCTTTTCAAATAATGACAGGGGCACAGGGAAAAGATACCTCACGTGTTGCCAGAGGAAGAGAAGGGGCTAGCATTCAGCTGCTGGAACATGTTGGAAAAGGTAAAGTTATCCTTTAGGGAATTTTTTTCCTTGAGCTTTGAGCCTTCCGGGTGGTGTCTGGATAATACAGGAGGTATGTTACTGGCCAGGATAAAACAGGACAATAGTGCTAGGTATAGTAAGCACCACTAAAGTAATATATCAGCTGATGTTTTGAAATACATACGGGAGTGCCAGCACCTGTGGTAGTGAGCTCTTGTTGATACTCAACTTGGGGCTCCCCAGGGTGCGGAGTCTAAGCCCCAGCCAGAGCCCCTGATGGTGGGGATGGACTTGCAGCAAGCTGGGACCAGGTCGCTGCCCCTAGGTATGCCCAGCTGGGGTTAAAGAGACCGCTCGCGGGAGCAGAGTATAATGGGAGGAGACAAATGGAATCCGATAGGCTAGCCGAGGTCAGGACAGGTGGAAAACAAGCAAGGTGAGAGAATGGAGCCGGGGTCGGTACACAAACAGTCAATGTAGGATACAGGAGATAGCAACACACAGGAGCTCTGACAACTAGGACGTTGCTCAGGCAAAGTGGCCTAGTCTGAGCATGTCTTATATAGACATGCAAACAAGGAGGTGGGCCAGGAAGTGATGGAAGGGAAGGAAATAAAACCCAGAGGACAGCAGACAATGCCCATAGAAGAGAACAGACAAACATGAGAAGGGATCAGAAACAGGACTGCAGCAAGGAGGTAAGCACACAAACAAGAAACTGCAGGCTAACTTGTGACAGTCTAGTATTCAAAATGTTGTGGTGGTGGGTTCTTGAGAAAGGGGGTTCTCCCACCCCTGAATTGTTGTTTTTTTCCTCCTCCTCTCTCTTTTCACCACAGTCTGGCTCAGCTATCCTCATTATTCCATTCTGAGTACTAAATTAGTAGTGCTTACTATACCTACATACACACATGTATTTTTGTCGGTTGGTAGTGGAGCGAATATCTGAGCTGTATTATGCTTGGCGTGATATGATATACTTGGATATTTGTACCTATTGTATAATTATATGTATATGCCTAATACAACTTTATTGCTAAAGCATTTTTATTATGTGTTGTGCTTACTCTATATTTAAAACTGTTGGACTAACAGATTGATACACTGTGGAGGGATTTAATCATCCAAAAAAATAATGTTATTGGTTGTTTAATGATGTAGATAATGTTGTTGTGCAGACCTTTATTGCTAATTATATATCTCTCCCAGTAACACACACACACACAAGTGGAATCCACAAATGCAGCAGGGCACCAAGGACTTCATAAGTAGGCAGTGACATTGAAACATGTTGTTATGGTAACAAGGGATGCTTAATGTAGCTCGGAAGTGTCTCTGCTGCCTGGAACCCAGAGGAAGAGGAGGAGAGAGGCATTCTAGCAGCATTTGGATGGTCTTGGATTGGGACATACACAGCTGCTTTTTGACATGACATGCAGATATTGTCTCTTCTTGGTATATCATTATTGTCTCTTCTTGGTACATCAGTGTGGACTGGTGATGTTATTTAGAAGTGTTTTGCATGTATCCTGAATATAATTTATATTTACCAATCATGCAGTATATCCTTTATTGTTGAATAATGTATTATTAACTCTGTAGTTGTATATTACATTTATGTTATTTCTCTTATTTTGGAGTGTTGATTTTGCAAGTTGTGGGTTGTTTTTCTGTCTTCTGTTGTCCACCACTCTCTATCTGGTACCCACAGCTGCAATTTCCTGCATTTGAATGGCAGTGTATTTCTCTGAATCTTGGATGGTAATTGTGTGATTGGTGCCTTAGATTTTTTTCATTTTTTCCAATATAAATTGTGTCCAGGATTATTCCCTAAAGAATTATTGAACTATTAAAGGTATATTTACCCTCTGATATCAGGGTTAGAACAATAGATTTAACATCTTATTTGTTGTTATTTTCATCGTAATGAATAAAAACAGACTGTATAAAAAAACTCAAGGACAAACTATTTGTAAAGCATCTAGTGATATTAGATATGCAATTGTCAACATTTGTATGTACCAGAATTCTGACTATTTATGAAAGATACAGATACAGATTGTGTTTGCTAGATGACTAAACAGGTGTTGCATAATTCAGTATGAGAGACAGCTCTTGGAATTGAAAAATAATGTTTCTACACAGACTAAACTAAAATTGCCCAATTAATATTAAATACAAACTGTATCAGATATAGAGGATGTATTTGATGGGAGCTGCAGTATACACCCGGTAATCCAAGAACAACACTAAATCAATCAATCAATCAATCAATCAATTAGTGAAGTATAGACATTTACAAAATTAATCTGATTCTTATTCCGAAGCTGTATGGCCTGTTGCTGTAAGCCACAGATATAGCTCAGAATAAGCAACGGTTCATGTGAACCTGCCATAAGCATGGATAATTCAAACTGAGGATATGATGAAAAAATGTATAAACAGAGGGTCCCTTCAGTGTTGCTAAACAATCTGTAGATGCAGAGAGAGTAGGCTTAATCATATACTAATGTGACACACTGCACTGTTACTGTTTGAAGGATGTTATTTAACCACAAGATGGCGGTGTTCTGCAGCTTAACTAGTACAGACTTGAGTACAGCAAGGTGTTTTTGGACTTGCATGCTGAAGGCAGGACTGTTATGCATGGATGGGCTAAAAGCAGACTACATTTCCCAGAAGAGCTGGGAAAGGGAAGAGAACCTATATAACCAAAGGCCCAGAAATTTCCAGGAGGGAGGAGAGAGACTGTGTGAGAGAAAGGATGTGCGGTGGGTGTTGGTGCAGGACTTGGTGGGTCCAAGAAGGGTTGCATCGGAGAGCCAGAAGGAAGGATTTCAGATGACTGGTGTTGCTGACCCTGCAGACAGACAGATCGTCGAATTGTATTGTTTCATTTCCAGAGGGAACCCCAAACAAGAGACTGTTCTTCACTCTACTAAAGCTACAGGCTTGGTGAGAAGGTTCCATAACCCATATTGCCTTCAGTTACCAAATATCCTTTTTGGTGCAGTACACATTGCATCACAGTCTACCACTTGAACACAGACTTCATAGCCCAATTCAGTACTGCATCCTACAGTTTTAGTGCCCCCCCCCCATTGCTCTGAATGCAGGACTACTCCTGTAGCACATGTGCTTTTGTGCACAGTGACACTGTTAATACCTCCTCTCCACTATTATAGCTATGAGGAACTCACTTCATCAAGCCAATTCTCTACCTATTGGAATACAAATTTTACTGGAGTTTACTCCTGCCCCTCCCTCATGTATATTAACCCTTGCCTTCACCTACTTCCAAAAAGGGGCCCTTTCAAGTTCCACTACCATCAGTCAATGGAATTTTCCTACTACTGTGCTTTTTCTTCATTAAGAAATCCTGCTGTCACATTTTGGATTTGTTTCAAAGTGGTATCAAGTTCGATCACTTGACTGAGCCTTGCAGAGCGTCTAACTCTTGTACATGATTGTCTCTTTTGTGCTTATACAATTTGTTTTACTTAATCCCAATATAATCAAAACATTGGTTCACCTTAACCACTTGCCCTCCAGAGAATTTACCTCCCTTAATGACCAGGCCTCTTTTTGCACTAATTCAGCTGATAATTGCGCGATCATGCAATGCTGTACCCAAACAAAATTTTATGTCCTTTTTTCACACAAATAGAGCTTTCTTTTGATGGTATTTTATCACCTGTGCACTTTTAATTTTTCACGCTATAAACAAAAAAATACAGAAAATGTTGAAGAAAAACTATATTTTTTACTTCCGGCTATAAAAAATATATAGTAAACTCAAAGTTAGTTATATATTCAGGCCAAAATGTATTTTGCTACATGTTTTTGGCAAAAAAATCCCAATAAGTGTATATTGATTGCTTTGTATGAAAGTTATAGCGTCTACAAACTATGGTATAGATACTGCAATTTACACCATTTTTTTGCTATACAGCACTGCACTAGTTTAACGGACAATTGCGCGGTCATGCAATATGGTACATAAATTAAATGTATGTCTTTTTATTCACGCAAATAGAGATTTCTGTTGGTAGTATTTGATCATCTGTGCACTTTTTATTTTTGGCAATATAAACAAAATTTTTTTAAGAAAAAAAATTGTTTTTGAAAAAACCAATATTTTCTCATTTCAGTCATAAA
Source organism: Staurois parvus (assembly GCF_062004578.1). Lineage (NCBI taxonomy): Eukaryota > Metazoa > Chordata > Amphibia > Anura > Ranidae > Staurois > Staurois parvus. The sequence goes on along the minus strand of NW_028318492.1, from coordinate 6,669,716 downwards.
AAATATCCAAAAAAACTAAAATTTTGTCATAAATTTAGGCCAAAATGTATTCTGCTACATGTTTTTGGTTAAAAAAAATCCCAATAAGTGTATATTGATGGTTTTGTGTGAAAATTATAGCATCTACAAACTATGGTATAGATAATGGAATTTACACAGCTTTTACTTTCTGACTGCTTATCACATTGCTTGAGGTGCTAAAATACCAGGACAGTGCAAACACCCCCAAATGACAATTTTTGGAAAGTAGACACCATAAGCTATCTGCTGAAAGTCATATTTAGTCCATGGAAGATTTATTTTATTTCCACAAGTTTCTGGAAAATGACAAAAACATTTTTTTTTTACACAAAGTTGTCATGTAAATTATATATTTCTCGCACAAGCCATTGGTATATGTGGAATTACACCCCAAAATACATTCTGATACTTCTACCGAGTATGGGAATACCACATGTGTCAGACTTTTTGGGAGCCGAGCCACATACAGGAGCCTGAAATCCAATGACCACTTTGAAAGCCTGAAGGTGCGTAACTTCCTCATTTCACTTCCTCACTACCTATCACAGTTTCAGAGGCCCTAAAATGCCAGGATAGCACCAAACCCCCCAAATTACCCCTTTTTTAAAGTAGACACCCAAAGGAATTTAAAATGAGGCACGGTGAGTATTTTGCAGATCTAATTTTTTCTCACAAGGTTTTGAAATATAAAAAAAGAAAAGAAAAAATATGTTTTTGTTTTTTTTCTTCATATTCCACAAACATATGGCAACAAACGAGGCCTGCAAAATACTCACAATGCTTCTTATCAAATTCCTTGGGGTGTCTACTTTTCAAAAAAGGGTCATTTGGGGGGGGGGGGGGTTGGTGCTATCCTGGCATTTCAGGGCCTCCGAAACTGTAATAGGTAGTCAAGAAGTGTAATGAGGAAATAAAGCCCTTTAAAAGCCTAAAGGTGCTTATTTGATTTTGGGGTCCTATACTTGGCTAGACTGCCAAAATATCTCTCACATGTGGTACCCCCATACTCGGGAGAAGTAGCAGAATGTATTTTGGGGAGTAATTCAACATATACCCATGGCATGTGTGAGCAATAAATCATTTAAGTGACAATTTTGTGCAAAAAAAAAAATTTTTTTTTGGTCATTTTCCAAAAACGTCTTCTATTGATTCAACATGCCTCTCAGCAAATAGTTTGGGGTGTCTACTTTCCAAAAAGGAGTCGTTTTGGGGGGTGGGGGCATTTTATGACCAGCATTAGAAGTTTATGCCACACATCACTCACTCTTCTAACCACCTGAAGATCAAGCCTTTTCTGACACTTTTTGTTCACATGAAAAAAAATCTGTATTTTTTGCTAGGAAATTAATTTATTTCAAAATGTTTTTATTGAAGATTTTCAATAACAAGGTAATGTTATAATAATGACGTTCAGTTCAATAAAAATTGCAGACTTACAATACAGTATTGGAATGTGTGTACCCCACCATTTGGCTGGAGACAACTTAGGAATAAGGCAATAGCATCAGAGGAAGATATGGATATATACTGAACTTTGGTGAGGTGTAGGAAATGGTAGTGGGGTGTTAAACAGGGGGGGAACGGAAGAGGGTAGGGAGAGGAGGGGGAAATTGTAATGGGATGGAGAGAGGAGTACCAGTCTAGAATGGATGGGTAGTTCAATTGTTTGTACAAAATCAGGCTTGTACTGAGCAATTGGGATGTTGTAACCAGCTAGTCCATTGGGAATTGAATTTGTATTGGGTGGAGTTGTTGAGGGACAATCTTTTTTCCATTTCACATTGGAAATTAAGATCTGTAATTAGTGATTTGAGAGAAGGGGCAGTAGTGGTGTTCCATAGTCTGGTTAGATTGATTTTTGCTGCGAAAAGTACGTGGACAATGATAGTGCGAGATGTACAGGGGAATTTTTCAATCCTAAAGTGTAAAAGCGCGAGTAAAGGGTTTGGGGTGATCACTGTTTGGGTTATTTCAGAGAGTAGTTGGAAGACACTTTTCCAAAAGGATTTAATTGATTTGCATGACCATAATATGTGCAGAGTTGAACCTATGTCTCCGCATTGTCGCCAGCAAGAGGCGGAGTGTTTTGGGTGATACATGGCAAGTTTGACTGGGGTTAGGTACCATTGGTGAAGGATTTTTAAATATGATTGTAAGTGGTATTAAATGCCATGCTCCATGCGTGTGATGTAATTGTGCCTGAAAGTTTTTTCCCAGTGGGATAAAGAGGTAGATTTTAGAGCAAATTGCAGGTTCGTTATGTATTTGTAGAAAGTGGAGATACCTTTACCTGGGTATTGTGGTTTTGTAAAGAAAGAGTAGGCAGTATTAGGGATTTTTGTGGTGAGAAGTATACTCTTTGTTCGTATACAGTGGGCAGTTCTTAAGTAGGTGAAGTATTCCGTGGAAGGCAAATTGAACGTGGATTGAAGATTTTGAAATGGCTGTAGGGCGTGATCTGTATAGAGGTCTGTTATTTTGTATATGTTTCGTTTTTCCCATTGGGATAGGTCCATTGAGGGTGTAATGGAGTGTAATATGTCAATTGGGGTGAGAATTCATTTGGGGTCCGTGTATTCCATGGTCAGAAGTTTGCGCCATGCTTGAAGGGTTGCTTGGATACTTGGATGTTTTAATTGGTAATTGGTTTGAGGCATTGATGGAATTAGGAGTAGATTTTGGGGTTTAAGTGGATGGAAGGGTAAGGTTTCCATTGTAGGCCAAATTTTTTCTCTGTTTGGGTTCCACCAAAAATATATTTGGTCCAGCAGAGTAGCATTATAGTAGGATTTTAAATGTGGAAGGCCAGCGCCTCCTTTGGAAGATGGTCGTATTAAGAGATTGGTAGTGCATCTAGGTTTTTTAGAGTTCCATAAAAATCTGGAGAGAATCGATTCCAATTTGGAGAGGAAGGTGTTAGGATCTGGTATGTGGAGCGTGCGAAAGATATACAGGATTTTTGGTAGGATGTACATTTTCAAGGTCGCAACTCGGCCTAATTTGGAAAGTTCTGAGATGCATAGGGTGGCAATTTCTTGGGGTATAGTTTCAAGTAGTGTTTTGTGGTTTGAGGAGAATAGTTGGTCCGTTGTTGCAGTGAGTTTTATTCCTAAATAGGGGATGTTATTTTTTTGGCAGGAGAAGGGGAATTGTTTAGCAAGTAATATTTGGGTTTGGTGTGGTGTGTGGAGATTGAAGGTTTGGGTTCATTGAGTTTATATTAAGAAACCGTTGAGTATTGTTGAAGGTGCGTTCGTATTGTTTTGAGGGATTTGGTTGGATTGGTAATCATCAATATAATGTCGTCTGCAAATAGGCTAATTTTATGTTCAGTGTTAAGGAGTTTGATGCCAGTAAATGCCGGGTCATCTCTGAGTTTAGAGGCTAAGGGTTCAATGAGCAATGCAAATATGATGGGGGATAGTGGGCAGCCTTGTCTAGTACCATTGGTGATATCAAAGGGGTCTGATAATGTTCCGTCTGTTAACCACTTCCTGTCCGGACACTTTTACCCCCTTCCTGACCAGGGCAATTTTCAGCTTTTAGCGCTATCACACTTTGAATGACAATTGCGCGGTCATGCAACTCTGTACCCAAATGAATTTTTTACCATTTTTTTGAGACAGATAAAGCTTTATTTTGGTGGTATTTATTCACCACTGGGATTTGTATTTTTTTTGCTATGTAAATGAAATGTCCAAAAATTTTGAAAAAAAGTGTTTTTTTTATAAAATTTTGCAAATAAATAATATTTCATCATAAATCTTAGCCAAAATGTATTCCATTATCTTTTTAGTAAAAAAAAAAAAATCCAAATTAGTTTATAAGCAAAAATTATAATTTTTAAACATTTTTTTTTACATTTTTATTTTATTTTTTTATATTATTATTTTTTATTTTTATTTTTATTTTTTACATACTGTCACCCGAGCAGTACAGTGTCACCATGGTGACACTGTACTACTTGTGGGGGGTGATGAAGATTTTTTTTTTTTTTTTTTACACTGATTGCTTTTACACCCATATAGGATGTAAAAGCAATTATTTCTCTTTCTCTCTGTGTGCATTCTTGCACTCATTGAGAAATACAGAGTGAGCTGTGATTGGTCACAACTTGTCACATGGTACAAGGCTTTTGTGAATAGCCTTGTACCATGTGACCTCTGTGATCATTCACAGATTTCACACGTAGTAAGCAATGATGTCACAAGTGACATCTTGCTTACTACTTTGCATGTGATCACTGATCGGCCAATCAGTGATCACATGATCGGGACCTCGTACAGAGGTCCCGTCCGACGATCGGTGTTTCACTGTGTCCGGAGGACACAGCGGGCTCCGGATTGCGGTGCTGCGCGCTCCCAGGGAGCGCGCACAAGCAGGGTGCGGGGAGGCCGTTTATAGACGGCCACCCGACCCTGCAGTGCCACCGTCCGGCCGTTTATATACAACGGCCGGACGGGAAGTGGTTAATACTCTGGCTGAGGGGAGGGAATATAGTGATAGGATGACTGTTAGCATCCATCCTGTAATTCCAAATTTCTGTAATGTCACTCGCATAAATAGCCAATGTATTTGATCAAATGCTTTTTCTGCATCTAAGGATAAGAGTATTGAGGGCTGTTTGGTGTGTTCTAAATGGTGGAGGAGAGCTATAAGTCTTCTGGTGGCATCGGGTGCTTGGTGGCCTGGTATGAATCCTACTTGGTCTGGGTGTATTAAGTTAGGAAGATAAGGAAGTAATCAGCGAGCTATAATTTTTGCATAAAGTTTTATGTCTGTGTTGAGTAGGGAGATTGGTCTGTAAATTTGGACGAGTTGCGGGTCTTTGCCAGGTTTTCAATTGTTGTTATTATTGATTGCAGCATGTCTTTGGGTAATATGCCAGTGGTGGCAGCATGGTTAAAGAGTTTGGATAGATATGGTGCTAGATTAGGGGCAAAATATTTGTAAAATTCGTTCATATAACCGTTGTTTCCTGGAGATTTGTTTAGAGGGAGTGTTTTGGTGATATTTTCTATTTCTTTGATAGATATCGGGGTAGATATAGCGTCAAGTTGGGATGGGGATAGTTGGGGGAGTTTGGTTATGTGAAGAAATTGTTGTATGGATGTTAGTGTTGGTTGGATAGTGTCAGGATCGTTTTTAAGATTGTATAGTTGTTGGTAATAGGTCGCAAAGGCATTAGCTATTTCTTGTGGATTTGTGGTTAAAGTGTGTGTGGTTGGGTGATGAACTGAGGATATTTTGGCTTTTAGGCATCGCTGTTTAATCATTTTAACATAGACGTAGAGGTTGAGGGGTTTGGGGATGTTTTGTTTAATTCTTCTTTTGTTTTAATTGACATGAGGAGTTTGTCTATTTGTTGGTTTCTTTGTTTAGAGATACGGGCATTTAGTTGGATAAGAATACCTCTCATGTATGCCTTGTAAGTAGACCATAGTATAGGTATAGAGATATCAGGTGATTCATTCATTTCAAAAAGATTATGAGCTTCTAGTATATGTTTTCTGTGGTCTGGATTCTTCAGTATGGTTGAGTTCAATCTCCATATTCGAGGGATCATAGAATGTTGATTGTGGTCTAGAGTGATGGAAATTGGAGTGTGGTCCAACCATGTTATGGTGCCAATCTTGGAGGAGGTGATATGTTGTAGGGTCCACTTGTCTGTGATGAAAAAGTCAATTCTGGAATACGAGAGGTGGGCTGGAGAATAATAGGTGTAGTCTTTTTCTGTACTGTGTTGGCATTGCCATATGTCGTAGAGGTCGTTGTTGTGTAGAAAGTGATGAAAAGTTTGTTTAAAGGAGCGTTTACTGGAAGAAGAGTCCAGGAGTGGGTTGTTTATGATGTTGAAGTCTCCTCCTAATAGTAGCCTGCCTTGTCTCTGGGTAGTGATGATTGAGATTAGTTTGTTTTAGAATTGAAGTTGGTTGGTATTTGGCCCGTAAATGTTGACCAGGGTATATAGGATTTTGTTGATCTTGCATATCAGAATATGTGTCAGGAATGGACTTGCCAATAGTGGTGGGACTCACCTGCCTTGTGGGCTGCAGTACCAGGGCTGGCCAGCGGGTACTCTCAACAACCAGAGGTTCACTTCCGCAATTAGCCATCACCTGGGGCTGATTGCAGGTGGTGTATTTAAGGGATGGCCAGACCTGCAGTCTGTGCCTTGGTGTGTGTTTTTCCATGGGCCCCTGTACCTTGTAACCTGCATTCCTGTTCCTGTTCCTACCTGACTTGTTGCCGACCCTGCCTGATCCTGACCTCTGCTGACTTCTGTTTGATCCCTGGCTTGTGACCCTGACCATTCTCTCCGCCTGCTCCTCCTGTACCTACCTGCCCGATAGTTATTGACCCGGCCTGCCTGACTACGTTGTGCTCTATATGTGTATGTACCTGTGTATCTTTATCAGTTTAGGTTTGGGTTTGTTTCACCTTGTTGTATGTATTTGTGTTAGCTTGGGGTTTGGTGCACTGCGTTTATGTTTGTATTGTTAGTCTTAATAAATTGTCTTATTTATACCATATCTGAAGCTTGCGTTTCCCTGTGTCAGTCCACACACTTCTGGTCACACCCGCATCCCTGACATTATGGTAGCAGCCTTGTGGATGTGCAAATTCTGAGATATATTGGAATTGGAGGGAGTCTCTTATGGCGGTGATCACGCCGTTCTTTTTCTTGGAGTTGGTTTGCATATATATCGATGAGAAGTAGTGTAAGTTAAATTTGGGAATTTTGGAGGAGGCAAAGTGGGATTCTTGGAGGAATAGAACATCAGTTTGCAAAGAGCGAGCTTCTTTTTGCAGTAGAGATCCCTTGTAAGGAGAGTTGAGGCCTCGGACATTCAACGATGATATGCTAATCATATTGCTGGGTATTTACGGGTTGCATGGAGTAGGAGAGATGATTCGTAAGTTGTGGGAAAAGATGGATATTTCTTTGTCGTGGTTGTAAAGCTTCCATAGAGAAGAAGTAGTGATCTTGATATGTTTGCTGGTTTGAGGAGGTTAATTCCGCTTGTGATAGAGGTGTTTGAGGGAAAGGGGGTTGATGTGAGCGACTGGTGGTATGAGGTGGGTAGGGGGTTAAAAAAGACTTGTGAAAAATACAAGTAACATGTGTAGCAGATGTTGCTACTGTATAACGGGGTAACATAAACATACATGACTCAAGAAAGGAGTCATGTTGACGAAAAACTTGAAGTTTAGAAATGTTCGGTTAGGGGTCGTCTGTCAGCCTTTAGTGGTTTTGAGGTGATACCCAGTGTGTTGGGTAGTAAATGGTGTTAGGGATTTTTGGTTCAGGACCATTCTGCATCCATTTGTTGTGGTCGCGTTGAAGAGGATTGGTGGGAGTCCACTGGTAGGATGTTCCATGTTTTCAGGAGTCCGATGCCTGCTTCTAGGTTTTTGGCCGTGTAGAGCCTTCCTTGATGCTTAACGATGAGCTTCGTGGGAAAACCCCATTGGTAGCCAATTCCATGGTTCCGCAGTGCTTTAGTTATGGTAATAAGTTTCTTGTGGTTGAGAAGTGTAGCTTTGGATAGATCTGCGAATAGTTTTATATTAGCCTGAGATGCCGGAATTGAGGTAGGGTTTCTAGCAGCTGGCATGATTTTTTCTTTCACGTGGTAGAAGTGCACACGCGCTAGGATATCTCTAGGTATTGCGGCCGGTAGGAACGATGGTTTTGGTATCCTGTGTGCATGATCTATGGCAAGCTCCACGTCTGTTAGAGAAGGGATGAGGTGCTTCATGTATTGCTAGATGTAAGGGACTATGTCACCTGTAGTGATAGATTCCTGTATTCCGCGGAATTTAATATTGTTGCGCCTGAAGCGGTCTTCTAGGTCTGCCAATTTTAGGTTAATTTGTTCTATGTCAGCTTCGTGGTCTGTGTGTGCATCTATAAGGTCATTGTGTGCCGTGAACATTTCCCCCATTTTGTTCTCAATATGGCGGATGTGTCGGTCCTGATTTAGTACCGCGGATGAGATTTGCGATATAGTTACTGTCAGGTTGTCATGTAGTGTTTTTTGCAGGGATAGTAGCATACTTTTCATTGAGATTTCAATGATAGGATGATCAGAAGCAGGAAAGTTTTCAATTAAAGATCGAGTAGAATTAGCAGTAATTGTATGAGGATAGGAAGGTTGCAGGTCAGAAACAGAATATATGCCCAGTCTGGGTCTGGACTTAACAGGACTGCTTGTAGAAGGAGACAGGGGCAGAGAGGACTCACCCGGGTATCCTGTATATAGTGGTGCCTTGAGCCTGGGGTCTGCGCTGTGTCTTCATCTGCTTGTGTGTGGAGACTGTCTGCTGAGGAGCCAGCTCCATCTTGGATGCAGGGGCTGAGAGCAGGGAAGAAGCTCGTCAGGTTCCCTGGTTGCCCTGGTGATCTGCGGCGTCGGGGTATGATCTGGAGGGTGGCAGGAGCCTCTGTAACTCCTTATGTCTCTGGGGAGAGGCTGCGGTATCCCTGTTTCTAGTGTGAGCCGCGGTTAGGCTGACGGCGGGACGGAGCTCTTACTCACGAGCTGTCATCCCGGAGCCGGCCACGCATGCGCCCCCTAGCAAATTAATTTAAACCCCCAAACATTAGATATTTTTTAAAAGCAGACACCCTAGTGAATAAAATGGTGGGTACTACAATTTTTTATGTAACAAAGTACTCACGCAGTGATTTTTCAAATGCAAATTTAAAAAAAAATACACTTTTTTTACATTTAATGCACAAAAAACACAATATATTGGTCAATTATTTGGTAAAATATAAAAGGTGATGGTATGCTTAGTAAATAGAAACCAAACATGACATAATTTAAAACTGCGCATGCCCCGTGAAATGGTGACAAACTGCATACGTTTTTAATATCCATAGGCAACGTTTTAAAAGCCTTTACAAGCTACCATTTTAGATTTAAAGAGGGAGGTCTAGTGTTAGAATTACTGCCCTTGATCTGAAGTTCACAGCGATACTTCACATGCATGGTGCAACCGCTGTTTACATACATACTGGCGTGGGGGGGGGGGGGGGCGAGGGTGCTTTTTTTTTAATTTTTAAATTTTTTTTACACTGTCCCTTTCATTTTTTTTTTATCACTTTTAATGCTATCACAGGGAATGCAAATATCCCCTGTAACTTTAATGGGCATTGTCATATATTCTTTTTTGAGAAATCTGGGTTCTATCAGACTCTAGATCTCTCCTCTGCCCTTACATTATCTAATCAAACCAAGATCAGTGTGATCAGATGCTTTCCCAATTTACAAATGGTGCTGTTTATATCCTGTGAAACTGAAGTGCTGAAATGCTCCGATTTCTTAGACTAGACTATAGAGATGATTGGCACCATTCTGGTCTCCATTCAGCTCTATGGTCAGCTGGCAGAAACACCGGCTGCACTCTCAGGTTCCCCCAATGGCATGAGACTGCCCAAGAAGGCCATGGAAGGCAGCGGGGGAGGGGGGCATCCTCTCTTGCTGAGTGTAAAAGTAATCCTGCAGCTAATTTGTCACTGCGATTGCTTTTACATGAAAGCTGTTCGCCGGCTGAAAAAAATTATACCAGGATGATGCCTGCAGCTCTATTTACTCATCCTGGTATAACCATTCAAAGTCCAGGGATGTACCAGTACGTCACTGGTCCTTTTTGGGTATATATGCTATGTTCTTTTTTTGTATGCAGTCTGTTGACTGAATGAAAAAGAGAAAAAAACTCTGCCAGAAAAAGTGTGTGGTATGCCCACCATTAGAATATACCACCCTGCATCCACCCACTTCTAATGGTGGGTACACATTAGGTCGCACGATGCACATGCGTCAGTTCCAAGATTGTACATATGTCTAAATAGTAGCACGCTTGAATAAAAATTGTCCACGTATAAGTGGTACCCCATGTAGAAAAAGGATGACACCAAGTCCCAAACTATCTTGCCACTACTCCCCATGTAGTCTGGGCATCCGGGGGGCTCCACGTGACTATCTTTTCCCTCATAAATATGAAACTTATAAGTATAGCCTGTTGCCCTGTCACAGGTCTTATACATGTTGACCCCATAGCTGGCACGCTTGCTGGGGAGAAATAGTTTGAATGCAAGGCAGCCAGAAAAATTAATGAGGGACTAAACGCAGATTTTTTGCTGGAGATTATAGACATCTGCAAATTTTTGGTTAAGGTGATTTACCAGGGGCTGAATTTTGTGGAGCCAGTCAAATTCAGGGTCACCTTGAGGATGACAGAGTATATTGTCGTTGAAATGCATAAAACACATTATACTCTCATATCTATGCATTACCATGGCAGCAGAGAACGTGGGCATATATGGTGAATTGGGTCTGTGGACCAATACAACTGCAATTCATTTTTTTTAGTAATGCCCATGTTGAGGGTTAGGCCCCCAAAAAATGTAAATTCGGAAACCATAATGGGTTTCCATGCGAATGGTCTGGCAAGGTTTGAATTTGGGTTGTCAGCGATAAATTGTTGCGCATATAAATTGCTTTGATACACAATCAATGCATACAGATATTCCATGAAAAACAGCTCCAAAAAATCAAGGTGAGTAGTTAAATTTGCTGTTTCCACCTGAATTTCAGGTTGGGCAGTGAATAGGGGAAGTACGGGTGCTGCAGAATTTGTGGGCTGCCAATTGGGATTTGCAAGCACATCTGGAAGGATACTAGGGGCTCTACGGGCCAGTGTGTGAATTCTTGATGGTTGCTCACCAGCTTGTACTACACTTATGGGACTCGCCACATCACCAAGTGATACTGCAGTGCTAGTATGTGAAAGACCAAGATGTACTTGGCCATTGCTGCTAGCCAGTTCACCAAAAAGTAGCGTGACACTAGTACTGGCACTCTGCTGCATATGAGAGTCATCAAAATTTACCGGCAAGTGCTAACAGAGATCAGGCCTGATTCTGCGAACACTGCGGTTTTGTGTGCAATGTATCAAGTGACAGTGACCTACTGACACTGCACTTGCTGCGGGAGAAGGGGGGGGTAAGCATAGGGGCTAAATGCAGGCACTGGCAGGTGTCGGGGCTGATTCCGCTAATGCTGCATTTTTGGGGACACTATACTAATGTGAACGCTGGTATAGTGCTGATCTGATCAGATATTGATCCGTTCAGACACTATACTAGCAATGGAGGTTTATTGTGTATCGTGTTCCTGGCAATCAAGGGGTTAAAAGGCAATCTGACTTTATCTGGGAGGGGTGTGAAAACCATGGGAGCGCGAATCATGTATATATATGTGATTTTGCGCACCTGTGCCGCCCTGTAGCAGTATTTCTGCTATAGAGCGGTCAGTAAGCTGTTACAGAAACGGTTTGTGTTACGGCGCTGTTACTTTAACTGACAATTGCGTGGTCATGCAATGCTGCACCAAAATAAAATTTATGTCCTTTTTTCTCCACAAATTGAGCTATCTTTTGGTGGTATTTGATCGCCTGTGCATTTTTTATTTTTAGCTCAATAAAAAAAAATACCGAATTTTGAGAAAAAAACAATATTTTGGACTTTTTGCTATAAAACATGTCCAGTAAAAAAATTTAAAAATCAAATTTCATCATAAATTTAGGCCAAAATGTATTCTGCGACAATCTCTGCAGTCAGTTGGAGACTTCTGTGCACTGTGCGCTTCGGCATGCACTGACCCTGCTCTGTCATTTTACGTGGCCTACCACTTTGTAGCTGAGTTGGGTGTTACATAGCCAGAGTTAGTCTGGTGGAAAAAAGACAGAAGTCCATCCAGTTCAACCAAAATAAACCCAAAAAGGTATAATCCTATACCCACAGTTGATTCAGAGGAAGGCAGAAAAACCCAGCAAAGCAGGATCCAGTTTGCTCCTGCAGGGGAAGAAATTCCTTCCTGATCCTCTAAGAGGCAATCGGATATTCCCTGGATCAACTTTGCCTATAAATGTTAGTATCCAGTTATATTATGTGTATCTAGGAAAAAATCCAGGCCTTTTTTAAAGCAATCCACTGAGCTGGCCAGAATCAACTCTTGACGGAGTCTATTCCACATTCTCACAGCTCTTACTGACCGTGGAATACTTAGTAGCAAGGAAATTTCACTGATGGACTTATTGCACAGGTGACAACATATCACTGTACCACGCTTGAATGCACTGAACTCCTGAGAGCGACCTATTCTTTCACAAATGTTTGTAGAAGCAGACTGCATGCCTAGGTGCTTGATTTTATACACCTTTAGCCATGGAGGTGTTTGGAACATCTGAATCCAATGTTTTGAAGGGGTGTCCTAAAACCTTTGGAAATGTAATGTCTTATCCAATTACTTATGTTACAAGCCCAAGGAATAAAAATAGTCTATGTTGATTGAGAAAGTGGAGTTCCACTTTAAGGTCTGTGCCATGGGATCCCCCCCCCCATATGTATCTGAGCCAAATCTCAATCCAGTGCTGTGCCGAAGAGCAGCGGCTCTCTCCCTTCTCATAGGGCAGCTTGATAGCAGTGGAAGCCATTAGCTCCTGCTGCTGTCAATCAAGCAGTCTGCATGTCTAGGTTGATGCCTGATTTTATACACCTGTGGCCATAGAGGTGATTGGGACACCTGAATCCAATGATTTGGAGCGGTGTCTCAATACTTTTGGCAATATAGTGTATATTCACAAAAAGTAACAGGACAGTAAACCAGCTCAGTATGTGCTGTACTTCCCAACAGTTTTATGATGAATAGATGTTTTCTAGTATGTATTACAGATTGCTGATTGGCTCCCAATGATCGTAGGCAGTTTGGCTTCAAAGTGGTTTGTACAAAAACAAGTCACTTGCACAGTGACAGCTGCCAGTAAGACCCCAATGTGAAGTGGCAGGTCTCCATTTTCATGAAAAGAATATTTATACATTACATTTCAGCTTTTGAAGGCTGTAGAATTATTGATAAAGTGCTTGATTTCATATGACAGGTCCAAAAAAACCTTTATTTATTTAGGACACCACTCAGAACATTGAAAAAAAATACATTTAGACACAATAAAACCAGATCTACATTCTCTTAAAAAGTATCTTGTATACTTCCTGGAAAGTAAACTTCAGTTCTGGAAAAACAGAATGGGATCTGACTTTGTTTTTGTGTGCTGAAGCATGGTTGAACAATGTGCTTACCTTCAAGAAAGGGAGGTAATTGACTTAAGGGTTATTCAAAGGTGAAGTTTTTGTAATGTTTAAAATTATTGTTTTATAAAGGTTAATAGATGGGAGGTGATGACTGTGTAATTGGGAGGGATGGGAGAAGGGTTGGGGAGCAGGCTAGGTAAAGAGATGAAGAGAAAAGGTGAAAGGAAGGGGGGAAGTTATGAGATGAGGAGGGAAGGGGATAGGGAGGAGAAAGGAGTGAAAAGAAAATTTTTCTTTTTTGTTGCATACGGAAGTTGTGAGCAGGGGCGGACTGACAACAATAGGGGATCATGGGGCCCCTGTGTGCTTGCCCAAACTCAAAAAAGCCTATGAAAAAGGTACCAGGGGCATCTCATGGGCCCCCCTACTGACCCCGGGCCCTAGGGCAGTGCCCAAGTTTCCAAATGGTCAGTCCGCCCCTATTTGTGAGATTTTCCATTTTCATATTTTCATTGATTTTGGCAAACTAAAACATTATCGGGATAAAGGGTAATAGATTGTTTCCAGAGTATAGGAATGCATTTGTAAGTGTTTATTGGTATACTGCTGAGATAAAGTAGGCAGCCTATTTTAAGTGAAAAATGCCTATTTTCATTGCCCAGTGGGAAGTCTGAGTATCCAAAGAATAATCACCAAAGATCCATTATCTCCTGTGCTCAAAGACTCAGATAAAATGGGCGTTAGTAACAAGCAGCGTGTTGTGTGTTCATCCGCTGGTGATCAGAGGTTGTGCAGCTCTATCATGAAGCTGGGGAAGCTTTATAAAACTGTAGAAGAAGATGAAAGAAAGAGCGCACAAACCTTGCGCATTACCTCAATAAATAGTGACTAATTTTAATATTAAGGAAATATACTCACAAAGTGATGGTATAACAGGCATGAGTAACCATAATCCAAACAGGGTTACAGGTAAATCCAAAAGGGGGGGGGAATGAAGGCTAACGTGTTTCGAAGGGTGCTCCCTTCTTCATTAGTGCTGGGTTGAGCAGATAGAGACTTCAGTATGGCAGAGTTCCCATGGCAAGGAGATATTCAGCCATTGAGTGTCAGTATTACAGCAGTTCAGCCTGAACTGCTGAACCCCCCCCCCCCTTTAGGATTTACCTGTAACCCTGTTTGGATTATGGTTACTCATGCCTGTTATACCATCACTTTGTGAGTATATTTCCTTAATAATAAAATTAGTCACTATTTATTGAGGTAATGCGCAAGGTTTGTGCGCTCTTTCTTTCATCTTCTTCTATCCAAAGAATAATGTCATGAGTGAAGGGTGAAGAGTAATTACAGGAAAAGAATGATGGAGACCGTTTAAGGTGGCTCCAATTGGTGAGTACTCATGACATGTTAGGGAAACATGGAAAGCATTTATGGGACATTAGGATGCTATTCTGTTTGATTTTTACCTAAAGTTTTATTTCACCATGACAGCACTAGTTGACCACACATGTGAGATGCAGTGATTTATAATAAGCATGAAGGTAAGGTAGAGTTTTTCTCCATATTTTTGGGTGAAGAGTGCGAAGTAATGAATACTGGGAGGTTTATTTTTTCATATAACTGATAGTAATAGGTAACATAGCTGTGATAAAAATAAATGGCTATGATCTGTATGTACACTGATGGGAACAGGAAAAGGGAAGAATCTCCTGATTGTGAAATGGTGGAGTTACCATCTGTGTACCCACCATTTCACATTCAAGATATTCCTCAACTTTAACTCTTCCGATCAGTGTATACTGTATACAGATGAAAAGCCTTTGGGCTCCAGTATTTTCCTTGTCTGTAAGGAGGAGAATGCCAATTTAAATTCTTCAAATATGAGGAGGGCTTCCAGGGAAGCATAAGCTTCCTTGGAGAAACTCGAAAGACCAGAGGAAAGGTAAGTCTTAATTTGATGATGGCATAGGCCACGGGAGACAGCCAAGTTGTAGAGTTCATGGTAAAAGGTACAGCATTTGTGGGCGATACCTGTAGAAGTGACTCCTAAATAAAGTGTGACTTGGGAAATAAAGGTTCTAGTTCAAGTGCCCATTTCAAGGGACTGTTTCTACCACTTATATGACAATTTTTTTCCTATCAATGGTTATTAGGGAAGAGCAGGTTCCAGTAGTTGCCCTGTCCTTAAAAAAATAGCAACATCATCCAGCCCATTTGCTTGCTGGCTGGGAAACACTAGCTACTGTATGTAAACAAGGGGCAGGGTTCATGGCTAACATTACTGTCCAAATATGGCCATGGCTATATCCATAGACCAAATATGACCCTTTGCTTTTTTATGTCCTCTCCACCCCCTTAAAATCAAAGGGTCAGATGTGCTTTGGGGGGGGGGGGGACAGAAAGAAAGAACATTTGCTGGTAACTTAATTACCCTAGACAACTTCTTTTTTGGTAAATGGCATGGGGGCTCCACAAAATACATACCAGACCCTCATCCTCTTTTATCAGGGTCTGGTCTGGTACATATTTTCTAGGATCTCTGTGCTCTTTTCTACAAAATAAAGGATGTTTGCAGGGGAATGTAAATTATTGGCAGTAAATATATTTTTTTCTTTCTAAATGTCACTTTTGCTGCAGTACTTTAAATAGATCCTAGAGATGAGCCACAGACAGATTTAGGCAATCCCACAAGCAGTTTTTTTTAAATAGACTGGGTAAAGTAGATAGGAGCTGGGGGGATGGAGTAGAGAGTAATGTAGAATATGGGGGAAGTGGGAAAAGGTGGGAAGCAAGGGAGGAGTGGGATTGTGTAAGGGAGAGAAGGGTTGGTGTAGGGGAGCAGAAAAGCTGTAAGGGATAGTAGAGAGACAGAGGATTGGAAGGGTGACAGCTTGGGGGGTAGAGAGGAAAAGGACAGCGAACTAGTCTCTCTGTCTTATTTACTGCTTGCATTGTTGTGTACATGGTTCTCTGGGGTTACCATCCTATAAAGAACATAACTTTTGCATAAGTCCTTTAAGCATTCATTGGGTGGGTGTAGGTAGGCATCATGGAAAGGTATAGGAGAACTATATGCTAGGTCAGTCCTTCTCGGTGGTGTGCTTGCAAGAAAGGAGAGGGTATGTGTTTTTTTTGGGAAGGGAATATTGATTTAAACTGATTATCCCTTTTCCTCAAGGCAGAAGGTTAGAAGAGAAGGGTGTATTGTCCTCAGACATCTGCCAGCCAGGTACATTGTTCCTTGTTGAGGAGGAGGAGGCCAGGGTGAAGGTGGATACAGCTAAAGAATATGTGGTTAACTAGGGCCTGCTCTGCACATTCTCTGATGCCTGCATGGCAGGGATGACCACAGGGTCAATTCCTCTAGGAAATCTAGCCAGTTTGGCACCTGTACCACTTGACTTCCAAAAGTAGTGGCTGAGAGAACATGCAGGCTAAAGGTCTGAATGTCCTTTTTACCAATAAATGGAAAGTGTGACTCCACTTATAAGTTGCACTAATGGAGTGTATTGTATCCAATAGAGGACATAGCAATCCTGTCATCCTGAAAGTGTGATGGGAGAAATCTGGGAGTATGTTGAGGGAAGCCTCGTCAAACTTGAATTGCTCCTGTTGTCAGGCTCTAATATGGATATACAGTATATACTGTATCTTCCTTTATGGTGTAGAAATGTACTTGGTAAAGTAAATCTCTGGGAGCTGTGTGCTCGCAGTTTCTAGGAGTGAATGCCTTGTGAACCATGTCAAGTTCCAATTCAAAGGTAGGTGGGTTATCCAGAAGTTGCAACAGTGTCTTTCATGTCAGCTCTGTAGTGGTCTCTATAATGCCCTTTATAAAAATATTGTTCCTTATGATTATGTTTTGGCATCTTCTATCCAAAGTATAAAGTACAGAAATATTTGTTGAGGTCTGGGTACTTACTAGAGCAATGAGATGAGAGCCTACAGAGTCCCTTACAATTTCTAGGGTGCGTATTCTGGTTCTTAGCAGGGCATGGTCGATTGTTTCCCACCCCCTCCATCTGAGTGAGCCTGTGATGTGTGAAGTGGGAATTGTCTCACTGTGCATGTCAGTGATATCATCCTGCCCACTTTTGGCAGCCACATCACAGCGGATCTAGTATGGCACAGGCCCCTCTGCAAACTCCACGACACCAGAGGGCATGCATGGTGCTGTTTGTTACCAAGCATGCCCATTGGCATGTCCACCCATGGCCCTGTAAGCCAGGTATCAGCCAGTGATAGGCATGGTGGAGGAGATGAGTGTGGGGGCACCATCTTGGAGGCATATATAAATCAATAGGATGAATCTGAACTATCTGTTTGGAGACACACTTTTTGAGCACAGTGATACATATGGTCCCCTTTCAGGTTTAATATAACAAGGTAATGTGCTTGTGAAGGTATTGGTTACTTTATTTTCGCTGTGGTGGTGATTGTGAGGTACCCAAGTTTTCCTGGCAGCCCTTTCAGTTCTATGGCATCTTTTTTATTTGCTTACAGCCTGGTTCCATTGTTTGAAACTTGGTGAACTGCCATCTGTGAAACTTACCAGTTAAGGATAGACTTTACCACCACATATAGAGGTATGCTATAGTTGGCTTTTCTCTTTATATATACATATGCACCCCACCTCATTCGAATGTGTTTTATAGTTATAACAGGCATCTGATGCCGTCTTTTTCCACATTACCATTCTTAGTTGGCTTCTCGCTCTGGGTCTATTTTTGTCTACTCCATTTTTTTCTTGTATCTGGTATGTAGCCTCTGGGGTATTTCCCTCCCCTGTTCCTGAATAATAAGCAGCCTTCTGTACACTTACTGTGTGATTATTTTTAATTGTATTAGACATATATGTATAGGAATCACTGGTTTTAACTCGCATGACATGTTCATACACTAATATGTGTGTGTTCTTCAGCGACTTGAGGTCTCCTGAAGAAGCAATCTACCCGACATGCATATATTTTTGCATATATTGTTCCTCAAGCTTATGTGTTGACATCTTCCATCCAAATGTACAGAGTAGTGAGTGGTTATTTGTTGAGGTCTGGGTACTTACTAGCACCAAGAGATGAGAGTCTACAGAGTTCCTTGCAAATTCTAGGGTGGATATTCTTGCACCATGTGTTTCAGGTTATCCAATTTTTTTGGGGGGAGGGGTGCTCTCTATGCAATGTACAAAGGCCTCTATGGCATGTCTCCTGATCAGTGCATGTAGGAGGTCTTGTATCTCCTGGTTCTCTAAGAGAGAATTATTAGGCAGAGAGAAAAGGTTTATTGGTAAGCCTCAGAGTGTGAATATTGGAAAAGGAAGAACCAGAGTTCTTTCTTCCCATTTGGGAGGGTTTGGTAGAGAAGAAAGTGACACATTGATGGTGTATCAAAGTCTGTGCCATCTTGGCCTGCACACATTAAGTCCAGGCCAATGCATGAGAGGTAAGATAACTGTATATCCCCTTAGTTGAAGGATTCAGGCTGGATCCTTGTAGTTTTCACTGTAGCATCCCTAAGAACTATGCATTAAATCATGTAGCCCTCACTGACTGAATCCATAACCACTTACAAACTTAGTCACTGAATGGACCCTGAAAAGCTGGAGCATTTAGAATCTGGTGCAGTGACAGCCAATCAGCTTCTAACTTCAGATTATTCAATTAAGCTTTGACAATAAAACCTGGAAGCTGATTGGCTTCTATACACCAGATTGTACACTCTCCAGTTTTAGTAAATCTCCCCCTATGTGTCAAACTGAATAGCACAGTCTAGGGATATACCTATCACTTTATACAATCTGCTTTACAAGCATATATTTTTTTAATTACTGTCAAGGGTAATCTTCAATAGCCAGCTACAAAAACAATATTCTTTTAAATCACTAAAATACATAACATCAAAAAAGCCAAAATGTGAACATTTTCAGTCTGTTTAGTAGTTATCAATCACTTAATAAGCATTAAACACATTAGGTAGAGAATGATTCTGGTCTACTTAAAATATAACTGCTAACATCAGGCATTTCCATAATATAAATGCTAACATAAGGAATTTCCATAAAATGAATGTCTTCTTGTTGGAATCCATCATAGTTAACCTTCTCTAAGTAGAATGGAACTTATTGCCTTCATTTATCAAGGTTAAATGCTGTTCTGTACCTGATCTAGCTCCAGATTGTTTTCAAGTGTGAAGCATACTTAGAAATTTACAAGCAGTTCTCTGAGGTCTACTGTCAGCAAAATGGTTTAGAAAGGAAACAGTTTAAAACTCACTAATTTGTTAAATTAGGTTTATTTAGGGCAAAAAAATATATATATCCTGGAAGATGCAGAATTATATAAAATCTAGTTTGATATATCATGACATGTCATGAATACTGTATGTGTTATTTTATATATTTACATAATTAGTCAGGTTGAAAAAAATACACAACTCCATCTAGTTCAACCAATAGAAAAAAATAAATAAATAGAGTAAATAAATACCTATATATACAGAACCCTGTACTCACAATTGATCCAGAGAAAGGCAAAAATAACCTTATAAAGCATGCCCCAATTTGCTCAAATGGAGTAAAAAAAATTTATAAATCACTTCATAGAAAGTTTATTGAAAATATCTTACCACTACATCTCCTCTGTGTGTCAGACCTATAATGGTAACTTAAAAAATAGTCAATATTAGCACACAGTAAAAACATGCTATGAACTGAAGTCAAATTTAACATTACCTAAAAGGTGCTACATTTTGCAATGGCTCTAATTCTTATCTGTACATGTATCTTTTGCAGCTTTTGGCTGGCACTTGAAAATGAAATCCCTATTGATGCCAGTAACCCTGTTTTTTAATTGTCTTTAATTCAAGCCTGAGGAAATGCAGACCAGAGATGTATATATCTATTACAAGTACTTATAAAGCATTGACAATTTAAACAGCACTTTAAATTTATATTTTACATTCACTTCAGTCTCTGCCCTCAAGGTGCTTAAAGTCTAAGGCCCCTAACTCACATTCATACATACACATACTTGGGGCCAATTGAGACAGGAGCCAATTAACCTGCCAGCATGTCTCTAAAGTGTGGGTGGAAACCCATGTAGGCACAGGGAGAAAACATGCAAACTCCAGGCAGGTGGTGCTGTGTTGGGATTCACACTAATGACCCTAGAGCTGCCAGGTGGAAGTTCTAACCACTTACCCACTGTGCTTTTCATTTATTATAACAATATATCTCAGAGCAGATGTGAAACATTTTCTTTTGCTTGCTTTTGGAAATACTGTATATTGGATAATTCAGAGGAAAATCAAACAGGAAGAAATTAAAGATTCCACGCAGAGTTGTTTGTGTCAATTAAAACAAAGGCTCAAGTGCTGCAAGACAAGAAGGCTGCTAAACACTATGGTATCTGAGTGTTAACTCTGTTAAACCTCTTCTCTTTTCCATAGAAAGAAGGTGCCCAGAACAGGGGCGGACTGACCATTTGGAAACTCGGGCACTGCCCGAGGGCCCGGGGTCAGTAGGGGGCCCCATGAGATGCCCCTGTACCTTTTTCATAGGCTTTTTTGAGTTTGGGCAAGGACACAGGGGCCCCATGATCCCCTATTGCCCGGGGGCCCCATGAGTTGTCAGTCCGCCCCTTGCCCAGAATCATGTAACATGTGGCAGTAACCCTTCAATGAAACAGCAAGAAAACAATCTGTATCTTGTTGTATTTGATTATATTCCAGATATTTGTAACCCTGACAGTATGTTCACTAATGATTACTTACCTTTCCCACACTCCATGTCTTAAAGTATAATAAATCCTAACAATTAACTTTTTTTATTTATTCCCAGTTGGTCTGTTAATTTTACTCATTGAAAGTGTTTTGTTGTGTTCCAACATCCACATTCATTGATATCATAGCATTGTGGTATCAACAGGACTTACAGTATATAAACCAATTGTTTTCTGTATGCTCTAGGGGTAATCCAGAATTGATCTGTGCAGATTAACTCAGGTCACAACATATGATATGATTGAGCTTAGTGTGACTCCAAATGTCAGTTTTCATGTTGTAGAGGGAGTGGTATAACTTTGCCAGTTACATTACCACTTCATTGCAACATACTCTTAAAGACTAAAGCCAGCCATAGATGGATCAAATCTTGGCCAGTTCAGCAGGTATTGGCCCAGATTTGATCTATCTATGGGCAGTCTGGTTTTATGGAAGTCGATCTATCAATCAACTTCAGTACAGCCAGCCTATCAAATTTTTGCATGCAATTACTGCTAGCAACTATAGCCGCCAGCAGTGATCATTGTATTCTGCTGGCAGAGAAGGCTTCCTTCCAGCAGAACATAATAGTGCTGCGGGAGGTATTAACATATCAACACTGTGTTGATGACGGAATCGTGCGATTTTCTTTCCTGCAACCAGTCTAGTGGTCCAGTGCTGGTATTATCCCAGGCAGCACTGGAAGATTATGGCTGGGAAGGGGCATGGTATTGGAATGGACAGATCACTTTGGATTTCTACTATGACAACTGAAGCTAGCACAAGGGACACTTTGCATTAAAGTAGGTAACATCCTTTAAGCTGATTTAAAAAAAAACAACCTAAACTTATGCTTATTATTTCACATTGTTTTTATTGAATGCTGTTCATTGTTTATTAACAGTTACTCTGTATTGTTTTTGTAATTCCAGAGTGTTTTTTGTTGTTGTTGTTGTTGTGTTGTTACTTGTTTCCATTTTCATTTTCTCATTGAGCCTGGAGAAACAGCTTTTCATTTTGTAGGCAGGTGTTCAGTGCTATCCTCATTTTCTTTTCCTTTGTGTATTACATCATTATTTTCTTGCTTGAACAAGGAATGTTTTCATGACTAGGGAAATAAAAGCATTTTTGTAGTATAACATTGGGGGTAATGTATAAAAACTGGAGGAAATAAAGGACTGTTTTATAGACAACTACTCAGATATTACCATTCCTTCTCTACCTTGCAAAAATGACAGTTGTGCTTTCATTGGAAACTGGAACATCTTTGCTTTTCCGTTCCTTTAGCAGTTTTTACAATTGAAAACTGAATTTGTAATTCAGTTTGCAGTTAATATTTAATAAATGGTACAATTCTGCTCGCTTACAGTGAAGAAGTATGTGGTGGATGGTACATAATTAATAAGAGCTTTTTATTTGACAACTGACACAATTTACTATAAAAATATTGTGTGATATGATCTTTTCTAGTTAAACCTGACTTCAGCTAAAACTTCTCTTTTGCAAAGAGTTGGTAATGCAACTTCCTATAGCTTTAAGAGATGGTTGACTGGGTTGGGCGAATGGCATAGCTAGGCAGAACATTTTTGTTTGGATATACAAATTGGCATAGGTGGTGTGGAGGGGACAGGCGGTGTGTACGATAGGTCATGTTTACCTTGTGGATGAAGCTCTAGGAGGTAAAGCTTGCAGGATCTGTTAGCAAAAAACATTTCCTCTGGAAGAGTGTCGAAAAAGGTTGTGCAGGAAGGTGAGTGGTATCTAGCTAGAATAGCACAGTTTGCTAGTGGGTTATGGAGGGGGAATTAGAGAAGCTAGTGAGGAAGATTAGGGAGCAAGCTTTAGTATAGGGTTCTGACTGGGTGCAGGAGTTGGCAGAGTTTTCTGTGCCCCCTGCTAAGACATCCAGAGCCAGGAGGAGTCACCCTCCTGAACATCCCTTTGTGAGTCCAGCTCCCTTGTCCCATATAAAGCATGACTGGAGACAGAGCGCTGAGGTGCAGCCTGCGAAGGGAAGTTGGCATTTGGCACAATGGTTACTACCTACATCTACTGTGTTGAGATGTGATTTTTGGTCTAGTGGAAGGGCTGTCAAGCATAGGAGGGTCACCTGGAGACAGGCTGAGCATCCTTCACTAAAGATTTTGGATGCCATTCCAGAATTCAAACTCAATATTTTTTTTCTAAAGGTGGTCTCCAAATATAGGGAGATTGGGCTGGCCTGAGTTGGCAGGCATTGACATGGCTGCTTTGAGGAGGAATCTGCACTGAGCACTGACTCATGCAGAAAGAGTGGGGACAGTGTCTCTTCTTTTCACAGCAGGAGCAGGAGCCCTTTAGCTTCTGTCCTGCCATTCCTACCTTTTATATAAATCAAATACTGAAGGTGTAGCGATCTCCTCCTAGAACAGAACCTGAGCTACCTCAGTTTGGATAGTGTACACCTGATTGATGTGGGACTGGATGTCTTCAACTTTGGAATTTGAGATGGGAATGAGGCATTGCATGCAAGGTGGCAAAGTATCATCCTTGCATGCAGGTGGCAAGCTCCTGACAAAAATCCAAATGCTTTCATTGTGACAAAGAGCTGGAAATAATGAAGTATAGTTTGGTAGGTCACGGGGGCCTGGGTCTGTTCATGACCATTTTTTTAAGGGGCATACCCAAAATGCCCAAAATGCCAAGTTTAGCTACAGAACCAGTGCCAGGCACAAACTGGATTATTCTGATGTTAGGAGTAAGGTGGTGGCATTGTCAGAAGCCTGAGAATAAGTTATTTTTACCATGGTAATATGTTTTTCCCCTTTTTCAAATTTTTCTGAACTGGGATTTGTTCGGGAAGTTATTCAGATGGTATTTAATATTTGTCTTTGTTATAAAGCTGCAGAATTCTAGTGTGTTTTTTTAGATAGGAAAGAGCAAATGTTGCCCTAGCATTGGCCATGCAACTCCCCATAGTTTTAGGCTCAGGAGAGGCATGACTGACCAATAGTACAGCAGAGCATGACATTTTTGTTTAAATAGAAAATTGTGAGGAAGGAATCACATAGAATGTGGGGGAGGAATCAGAAAAGGTATATTGTGCAGTGAACAAGGGTCAGAGTGTACAGATGTAGGTAAAATCAGGAGATAAAGTGGCCTCAAAGCAGATGATAGTGAAACTAAAGTGTCCAAGACCAAGGCTAGTAGGTTTGCAGTAATCCAAAGGTGTGCAAGGAAAATTAATGTATGCTTGTACAAAATTAAAAAGGCATGTACAATAATGCTATAAGCCTGGTTAATAAAATTGAAGAACTAGAACTTCTGATACATGAGGGGGATTTTTGTCTTTGTGGAAATTACAGAAAACTAATATGACAGCTGACATGACTGGCTTGGGGCTGTCCATGGGTACTCCTTGTATTAGAGAAACAGGGTGGGTAGAGGAAGGGGAAGGGTGTGCTTGTATGTTAAGAGTGACTTGTTAGTGAATATGCAGAATGACAATGACATAAGCTAGTGAGGAGGCGGAGTCTTTGTGACTGGAGCTTCAAAGGTACATAAAACATGGTAAATTTCTTGTGGGTGTATGCTATAGGCCCCCTAATGTTAGGAAGGATGAGGCGACCAATCCTTTTACAGGTAGAGATGGTGGAGAGGCAGGACAATGGTATAATCTTGAGGGCCTTCAACTATCCCAATATTGATTGAGCGGACATAACCGCTGTCTTAACTAAGACTTGTCATTTCTTGAATGTAATACAGGACAATTTCATGAGTCAAATGGTGGCAGCCCCAACTAGAAATAATGCTCTGCTGAATCTACTAATTAGAAACAATACGGAGTTGATTGCAGTTGTGGAATTAAGAGATATTTTAGGTAACAGTGATCACAAAGTAATTACAATCACCGCAAATTATAGGAAAAGGAGACAAAAGGGTAGGATAAGAACACCAAGTTTCAAAAGAGCCAACTTTACTAAGCTCTGATCCATATTACATGACACTAAATGGAATCAAATTCTTGCGACAAAGAACAAAGACATTATAAACAATGATATTTGTCAATGCATTTCAACTGGCAACAAATATAAAAGAACAAAAGTTAAACCTAGGTGGCTAAATGCTAATGTATAAAGGCACATTAGTGAGAAAAAATGGTTCTTAAACAAACATAAGACAGAAAGGTCATCATCAACATTCCAAAACTACAAATAATGTAATAGGAAATGCAAAAGCGTGATCATGGCAGCTACAAAAGATAATGAGAGACACATTGCTGAGGAGATTTCAAAAAGATCCCAAAACACTTTTCAAATATAATAATAGTTTAAAGGTTAGGTCATAACACATTGGACCTATAAAATATGATCAGGGAAGTTAGTCACAAGTAGTGGGGAAAGGCAACTGTATTATTTACATTCTTCTACTCAGTTTATTTGAAGAAAAAGGACGAGTATAATAAACAAAGCAGTAATGTTATAACTTTTGAATGTATCATTGTGGCTGACAGAAACCAGTGCTAAAAAATACTTAATATAAGCAAATCACCAGGACTAAATGGCTTACACCCAAGAGTTTTCTAAGAACCTAGTTATAGCCAAACCATTATTTCTAATCTTTAAGGACAGCTTACTGTCTGGAATGGTACCAGCTGGTTGGTGAAAGCAAACATGGTATCAATATTCAAAAACGGGCTGAGATATATACCTGGAAACTACAGACCATAAATTGTATGTAAATTTTTATCAGAAATGATAAGGAACCATATGCAAAAAGTTGCTGATGAAAATAGTATCATTAGTAGTAACCAACATGGATTTATGAAGAACCATTCTTGCCAGACCAACCTTTTAACATTCTATGAAGTAAGCTTTAATTTAAATAGAGGAACGCCTGCGGACATAGTGTATCTGTCTTTCAATAAAGCATTGGATAGAGTACCAAATAAACATTTAATTCACAAATTAAAGTTATTTAGCATTGATAAAATTGTAGGTGCCTAGATAGAAAACTGGTTGTAGAAACGTGCCCAGAGGGTAATGATAAGTGGCATATTTTCTGAATAGTCTAGAGCTGTAAATTGGGTACCCCAGGGCTCTGTCCTGGGAGTGATTCTGTTTAACTTGTTCATAAACAATATAGAGTTTGGAATAAATAGTTAAATCTCAGTGTTTGTAGATGATTCAAAGCTAAGGAGGACAATAACATCAAACAGGACATACCAACTTTACAAGAAGACCTAGTTAGAATAGAGGGGTGGGCAACTATATGACAGATGAGGTTTAACCCTTTTACTTTCACCACCACTATGATGGTGGCCTTGGGGGGGGGGGTGTTTGGGGAACAAATCTGACAAGCCAAATTTTGGCTATTATATATAGGTTCCCCCCCCAGATTGTAAGCTCGAAAGAGCAGGGCCCTCGAACCCCTCGTGTACTGTTTTGTTACTGTCTTGTCTCATGTTCTGTCCCCCTTGCTACTGTACAGCGCTGAGCATATCCTTTGGCGCTGTATAAATACTGTATAATAATAATAGGTGATCTGGCAGCTGTGCAACTGCCAGATTGCTTCCACACACCCCCATTACTGCAGGCCCCCCTTACATGCACCCCTGCCACATTTCCTGGGCTCCACACACCCATTGGCACACCTGGGACCACTATGGCAGGTGCCACCATTAAGGGGGGGAGATCATTGAACGTCCGTTTGTTGATCTCCTCTTCCCGTTAATGATCTGGAGGCAACATGTAAAATGTAACTTCCGGGTCCTGGTGCCACTATCCCCAGTCAGTATGGTTGGGGAAGAATCTTATGGAGTGTAATCTGCACTCAGTTTGATTCATTGGAAGGCAGGTATAAAAGACCCTTGATGCCCCATGTTTAGGGTGGAACAAGTAACATGTTCCCACTCCTGCTGCTTCTCCCCGTTCCCCCCTCCCTGTAACAGTGAGCTGGGAATCTTCTCCCTGCACCTTCTGTCACTATTTAAAAACAGTACGACAATGCGCGGTTCTGCACGGCTGTGTCATTAATTCACATGGTTCTTTGAATGAATGAACTACAAGTACCAAGAGCATTTGCAACTGAAGGCTCTCAATGAACTACCAGGGCACTGCTAAGCACTCTAGTAGTCCATTGATTTTTACTATCATTGTGTAACTGCTTGCTCATACAATGTATGGGCAGACAGCTATTTTGCCTGACATTGCACCTACAATCTGCAATGATTTACAGGCTCCTGAAAAAGTAATAAATGCAAATTTTTACCTGAAAAAAAAAAGTGCATTTTTTTTGGAAAGGTGAACTTATTCTTTAAAGAGAATCTGTCACCAAAAATACATCACATAAGGAACTTTTTGTACCCTATGTGATGAAAAAAGGTTTAGCAAAAAAAAAAAAAAAGTAAAAAAAGTTTTAAAAGAAAAGTTACAACCAAGCACTTAAAATCCTCCCCCAAAACATTTTAGGGAGCTCCACCCCTACATACACACGTGCAAACATGAATGCATCTACACATCAAAACATGAATGCATCTACACATCAAAACATTAATGCATCTACACATCAAAACATTGATTGCGCTCCACATGTTCCATAAGATCAATACATCTAGGCCCATTTGTCTTGGTTATCTTTAAACTGATGACCTTATGAGAGGCTTTTAATGCATCGCCTATGAAAAATATAGTGTACTAAAGTTTGTCGCTATTTCATTGGTGCATGTAATTTAAAAGTTTGACATGTTGGGTATTTATTTACTCAGCCCAATTTCATCTTTGTTACTGGCTAGATCAACAGGGGGGAAGAAGCCTAAAAAACCCCAAATGCTGCCACCACATCTAATGAACGGCAAGCTTTTTGATTTTGAGTATACCGCTTAATACTTATTCTCCCTGAAGGAAAGATGCTTAGAAGGGTAATAACATTCAAAGATACAAATCTTTGACTGATGCCTTTAGCATTAGAAGTAAACTATTTAACCTAAGGTCTTTAAAGAAGAAACACAGCCACAGAATGAGTTGGCTGAGAAGTGGATCAGTCTCAAACTGCATAAGGGGTTCTTTACTGGTAGAGTGGTAAGGATGTGGAACTCCCTTTCACAGTTGATGATGTCAGCGGGGAGTGTAGATAAATTTAAAAAAAACTTTTAGATGTGTTTCTAAGCAAGTGCAAGGGATGAGGAAAATAGTAGACACACACACTCAAGTTGAACTGAATGGGCTGGTGTTTTTACTCACTCCTTATCAATGATTTATGTACTGTACATACACTCACCTGCCACTTTATTACAGTAGGTACACCTTGTTAGTGCCAAGAAAATATCCCCCACACCATTACACCACCACCAGCCTGAACCATTGATATAAGGTAGGATGGATCCATGCTTTCAGGTCGTTTTTGGCAAATTCTGACCCTACAATCTGAATGTTGCACCAACCAGTCTGCCAACTCCCCTCTGACATCAACAAGGCATTTTCCTCTACACAACTGCTGCTCACTGGATATTTTCTTTTTTCGGACCATTCTCTGTAAACCATAGAGATGGTTGTGCATGAAAATCCCAGTAGATCAGAATTTTTTAAATACTCAGACAAGCCTGTCTGGCACTAACAGCCATGCCACGTTCAAAGTCACCTAAATCCCCTTTCTTCCTCATTCTGATGCTCAGTTTGAACTTCAGCAAGTCATCTTCACCACATCTACATGCCTAAATGCATTGAGTTGCTGCCATGTGATTGGCTGATTAGCAATTTGTGTTACCAAGCAATTGAACATGTGTACCCAATAAAGTGGCTGGTGAGTGTAGCTTGCAAATTAAATTACTCTCCTCCTTTCCTTTCCTAATGCCAGGAGGTCATCTAAAAACATTTTTAAAGTAGATTGGGCTGAGTAGGAACCAGGGGCGGACTGACCATTTGAGCACTCGGGCACTGCCCGAGGGCCCGGGGTCAGTAGAGGGCCCCATGAGATGCCCCTGGTACCTTTCATTGTCTTTTTCATAGGCTTTTTTGGGTGTGGGCAAGGACACAGGGGCCCCATGATCCCCTATTGCTCAGGGGCCCCATGAGTTGTCAGTCTGCCCCTGGTAGGAACCTTTTTGAGGCTTTGATAGCAGTCTGTACTTTTCTGTCATAGTGACTCTCATTTTTGTCTTGGGGTTATAAAGATAAAAAGTAAAGAGACATGAACTAAGAAGAGTCTCAGACAGTAATCAAGACTTTACATAATTTCTAACTATCTTTAATTTATAAATGTTTTCTAAAGGTGTGGTTTCATTTTAGAGGGCGTAGGAAAGTCATAGAATCCCTGCTAGGTTTATATTGAGGTCTATGTCCTCATTGAGACAGAAAAGGTAGAAGAAATGTTTGCAAGGGGAACAGGGGCTGTATTAAAACACATATTTTTAGTCACATGGCAAAGGTCTTTAACCTTTGTCAGGTTGTAATTGCTGCCAAGACTCCGTTCCCCAGTGATAACCTCTCCCCTAATTTCTTGTGTTGTTGTCACAGGCTATTAGAGGGACAGAAAATAAACTGATTGTTCCCCAACAGAATAATAAACAGCAAAAAAACTTAAATTTTATTAGTCTTTCCAACACTTAATGCTTATTTGAAGATAATATTAGTTAGTCACCTTGTGGAGACACACATAATTATCAGAATGTTCAATCAGTCTATAGGATTCTTGCTTTCATAGAACTGCATGTGTTCAGAAATGTTATTTCATTAATTTATCCTGCCATTGCTGTGCTTTCGTGCAAAACAAATCATTTTAGAAAAACATATGGTGTGAGTCAATTAAATAACTAAAGAAACTGCTTCAGATTATCAAAGTAAATTGGGTCAAAGGGAAATTATTTCAAGTTTGCAATATGCTATTCTATTATTGTTTTTTAATATATTTGGTTGCCAGTTAATTAAACATATGAGATGCTCTTGAGGGACACATGGAAAATATTAAAATAGTTAAAGTGCACAAAAATGAGAATTATTTAGAAGCCATAGTTCTTACAGAATGACTCTTGCCTTTTTTCTTTTTTCATTTCAAGAGCAGAATAGCCCACTCACAAAAGTATTTCTAAATATGCTTGTTTATGCTTATTATATTAGTATTTTAATCTTATTTTTTAAAATGTTCAAGTTTAGAAAAGACCACCCACATTTGCACTTATTATGCTTTGTTTGTGCGTATTTAAAGTAAACCTGTCATGAAATAAACGAGAATGCTGCCATTGCTGGCCTCCTTCTGAAAACTCTAATTGGCCAGCTATTACCTACAGGCTTCAATCATTTCTAATTTACTAACCCAGAACAAGTGCAGATCAGGAAAGTCAGAAGTCATTATCTACATCACTGTTCCAGGTCAGTGACTGAAAGTCAGAGAGGCAGCATAATAGACAAGAAGATAGTAAT
This sequence comes from Staurois parvus, assembly GCF_062004578.1. NCBI lineage: Eukaryota > Metazoa > Chordata > Amphibia > Anura > Ranidae > Staurois > Staurois parvus. The sequence continues at coordinate 6,639,446 of NW_028318492.1, read as the reverse complement.
TTCTTTATAATGAGAGCATAATGGCCTCCTGCATTGTCATTTCATGACAAAATTTCTTGTAGTTGAAAGAGTCGTAAAACTAAGGCTAGGTTCACAGCTATGCAGATTACAGTTGATGCAATTTCTGGGTGTATTTTGCGTTGTTTTCACACCTGCTTTTGATGCATTTTTATGTATTTTGTCCTTTGTGTGACTTTAGCTGGTTGTCAGGGAGCGAGTGGCCGCTGGCATTCTTAACAACATGATCATTAAGTAGAGGGCGGCCGCTGCGGCCTTCCCCTCTGATAGCTAAATATAAACAAACCTATTGTCGGGAATTAAAAAAATCAGGGGAAAAAACATGGGGTCCCCTCCCGATCCATACTAGACCCATATCCAAGCATGCAGCCCGACAGGTCAGGAAAGGGGGGGAGCAAGCACCCCCTGAACCATACCCGGCCACATGCCCTCAACAAGGGGGGGTGCTTTGGGGCAGGGGGGCTCCCCTCCAAAACAATTGTCCCCATGTTGATGACATAGTACCCCTACTCATTCATCTAAAAAGTGTAAAAATTAATAAAAACACAGCAGTTTTTGTCAAGTCCTTTATTAAAAAATAAAAAAAAAAGTGTCCCCTGAGGTAGATCCAACGTCAATCACAATGGATGCTGCTGCTAAGAAAAAAGAAGAGCTCCGCGCCCAACAAAGGCTCCAATCGTCTGACAGCTCTTAAATAACCCAAGGGGTGGAGCCACCTAGTGACAACACCAGGTGACCCCACCCCCTCATAACGTCATTGACCCAGCATGCCCCGGTCAATGATATCACAAGGTATATATAATAAACATGCAGCGCTATAAAGTTGTGGTAAAATCATACATCATATAAAACACAGGTGACTGGGTATGGTTAATATATTATATATGATCCTCTATGGTTTTCTAATAGTCTATAACAGCTATAGAATCTTATCGTGAATAAATGACCGCACTGCGGCGTTAAGCAGAATAGAGGTGTGATAAACGTCCCAGATTTGGCGTTTCAAGGTGCAAAAGAGTGAAGACCTATTCAGTTAAGGTATATTCAGTGGAACTTTGTGATGGTGATCTTATGATATATGGCTGTAGAATGCACTTACCAGAGAGCGCAAATAAAAGCGCATTTGAGTAAATTAGGACCAACTCCTGGTCATCTGCATCAGGTTACTGGTATAACAGGTCATCTGGTGGGCACCAATAGGTTAAACAGCACACCATCAGGGCTTCCAGGTATCAGGATCGGAATTTAATCAGCCACCAGGGGGAGTTGCACTTGTAGTTAAAGCCAGGTCACCACGGATATCCTTATAGGAAAGGCAAATGAGCCAGAGCACAAAAAGTATCCATAGTTTATACCGTTTATAGAATAAAGGGGTTACAATAGTAAATAGGATGTGATTCACATTAGAAATACAAATTACAGTATCAAAACAATGGCCACCCGCCGTCCATATAAGCTGTGCGATGTAGTATCAATGAGGCAGCTTCCTTACATGTTTTGTGCGCCTGCATGTTTTCAAAGGATATCACAAGGCGGTGGGGTCAATTGGTAAGGTCGCCAGGTGCCTCCACCCCTTAGCTTATTTACCAGCTGTCAGACGGCTGGAGCTTTCATCTGGAACTGAGCTCTTTTTTATTTCTTTGGGTCAGTGGTGGCAGTGTTCATCGTGATTGGCATTGAGTCTACTTCGGGGGATTTTTCTTTTTTTTTAGTTTTTTAATAAAGGACTTGTCAAAAACTTTCAGAGAGCTTTTATGTACTTTTTACAGTTTTTTGATGAATGAGTAGGAAAACTATGTACCTCATACTCATTCACATAGGGGTCCGGGATCTGGAGGCCCCCTTGTTAAAGTGGGCTTCCAGATTCCAATAAGTCACCTCCCGCAGACCCTCATAACTAAACCCCAGAGTTTTTCAGAAGAGACCCTTGTCCTCATCAACACGGGGACAAAGAGTTTTTTGGTGGAGTCCCCCTGCCCCGAAGCAGCTCCCCATGTTGAGGGCTTGAGGTCTGGTATGGTTCAGGAGAGGCGTATGCATATCTCTTCAAATACAGCATCATCGGTGATACCGATTTTGGTAAATCTTGTCTACTATTACAGTTCACAGACAAAAGGTTCCAGCCTGTCCATGACCCAACAATTGGGGTTGAATTTGGCGCATGAATGATTACAATTGATAGCAAGCAAATAAAGCTTCAGATTTGGGACACATTGAGCTATCTTTCCCAGATTAAAGATACACGCACCTCCGGTACTGAGAGGATGCTGGATGATTAACCCCTAAGCTGCTTCTCTGCTCCTGAACCCAGATGTGACAGATTGTAACCAATGCTTATGTACATCAAAGGTCTGGTCAGTGCACACCCATCAGAAGTGGTGGATTACCTTTAAAGATATAAGCACATCTGAACTTTGAATAAAAACAAACAACAGTCGCAATGCAAATGTGTCTAATGATGCGGATAAGTTGACGCATTTCGGGAGCTCTGAGGAAGGGGGTTTAACTCCCGAAACGCGTCAGTTTATCCGCATCATTAGACACATTTGCATTGCGACTGTTTGTTTTTATTTAAAGTGCAGATGTGCTTATATCTTTAAAGGTAATCCACCACTTCTGATGGGTGTGCACCGACCAGACCTTTGATGTACATAAACATTGGTTACAATCTGTCACATCTGGGTTCAGCTGCTTTTTTTTACCTTCGTTACCCTGTTGAACTGGTACAGTGGCCCTTTTACTTGCTGCTAATTTACTAAGATGTAAATGTAATCTTTCTAAGAACACTGTAGTCAATAAACTTTCTTTGAAATAAAATCTATCTGCCCACCTGCGTTCCTGTTCCCCATCATTGAGGAAAAAAGGAACATCAAGGGTTACAACCCACAGACAAAATAGGATGACAATGATCCAGGTTAGATCCTGGTTTACATGTTTTGCTTTCCTTTATTTCAGAATAAAGGTTCTTTGTATAATGTGATTAACAGTAAGACCATATTTTATGGTCACAGTGTGCAGAAACAAAACTAATGATCTGAGCCCCACCAATAGACAAGCAATACCACCATCATTGCATTTGCACTTCTAAAGAAAGTAACCATATTGGTCTCTGAGGCACAACATATTATAAGTCGAGTCAATTCTATTCTAATAGTGTGCATTCAGAGCCACATGGATGCACATAAAAGAGCTTCTAGGTAAAAAAGAAGTTATCAACTACAAGAAAGAAAGCATTAAACAAGTATAATACCTCTTTGAAAGGTCAGTTACATCACAGGGCATGGGAGTTCATAGAATCATAAATCAAACCCCATAATTCAACCTAATGGATCCACCTCAGTTGTTGACCATAAGTCTTTGAGCGAGGGTGGGGAGCCAAGAACCAGGACAAGCCATGGGCTTTACCATTACCTAGTAATGAGTCAAAGGACCTTTTTATCAGTTTTTTTAAATGAGTAGACCAACATTTTATGGCAGATCAGGTAACAGAGGCACAGATGTGTCATATATAAGTTGAAATCCAGTTCTGTTACCACAGAGCACTTTAGCTACACAACAGATGACAGTCAGCTTTGAGTGATTTGTGAGAAGTTTGAAAGATCTTTTTCAGCCAAGGCACACTCACCAGCCTCTTTATTACGTACACCTGTTCAATTGCTCGGTAACACAACTTGCCAATCAGCCAATCACATGGCAGCAACTCAATGCATTTAGGCATCTAGACATGGTGAAGATGACTTGATGAAGATCAAACTGAGCATCAGAATGAGGGAGAAAGGGGATTTAAGTGACTTTGAACGTGGCATGGTTATTAGTGCCAGACAGGCTGGTCTGAGTATTTAAAAAATAGCTAATCTACTGGGATTTGCACGCACAACCATCTCTGGGGTTTTCAGAGAATAGTCCAAAAAAGAGAAAATATCCAGTGAGTGGCAGTTGTGTGGATGAAAATGCCTTGTTGATGTCAGAGGTCAGAGGAGAATAGGCAGACTGGTTTAAGAAGATAGAAAGTCAACAGTAACTCAAATAACCCTTCATTACAAACAAGGTATGCAGACTATCATCTCTGAATGCACAACAGGTCGAACCCTGAAGCAGATGGGTTACAGCAACAGAAGACCACACCAGGTGACACTCTTGTCAGCTAAGAACAGGAAACAGAGGCTAAATTTCACTCAGGTTCACCAAAATTGGACAATAGAAGATTGGACAAACGTTGCCTGGTCTGATGAATCTCAATTTCAGCTGTGACATTCAGATGGTAGAGTCAGAATTTGGCATAAACAACATGAATGCATGGATCCATTCTGCCTTGTATCAATGGTTCAGGTTGGTGGTGATGGTGTAATAGTGTGGGCGATATTTGCTTGGCACACTTTGGGCCCCTTAGTACCAATTGAGCATCATTTAAAGGCCAGGGGCCTACCTCACTATTGTTGCTGACCATGACCATCCCTTTATGACTACGGTGTACCCATCTTCTTATGGCTACTTTCAGCAGCACAATGCACCATGTCACAAAGCTCAAATCATCTCAAACTGGTTTCTTAAACAGGACAATGAGTTCACTGTACTCCAATGGCCTCCACAGTCACCAGATCTCAAGTCAATAGAGCAGCTTGGGATGTGGTGAAACCAGAGATTCCCATCATAGATGTGCAGCCGACAAATCTGCAGCAACTGCGAATTGCTGCCATGTCAATATGGATCAAAATCTCTGAGGAATGTTTCCAACACCTTGTTGAATCTATGCCATGAAGAATTAAAGCAGTTGTGAAGGAAAAAGGTGGTCCAACCCGGCACTAGCAAGGAGTATCTAATAAAGTCGCTTTTGAGTGTATATGAGAAATAAAGAACAGAGAAATTGCTCTTGGCACTCTACCCGCTCATGGGCACCCAGAAAACCAGTGCTTCTGACAGCTCTCTCAGCAGTGTATCCAAGGGATTACAGCAGTGGTCCCAATGATCATATTAGCTCATGTGAGAGACTCCTGATGGTTGCAGCAGTGCTCATGGAGATTAATCCAGCTGTCCTCTGATTCTAGATGAATCCCTGCACCTGTTTACTGAGACATGCCTTTATTGACAGAACGATTTGTCAGGAAACTAATATAGCTAATGTTTATTCTCGTGCAGCTAATGCTCATTCTCATGCGGCTAATACTCATTCTCATGCGGCTAATGCTCATTCTCATGTGGCTAATACTCATGCTCATGTACCAGCACACAGACAAGCTCAGGCTAATATCCAGGATGCATTTGTGTGCGCCTCTCCCATTGGAAACAAGCTGCCTATTTAAAGGAGATCCTGCTGTGTGCTAATTGCTAGATGTTCTTCAGCTCCCCATGATCTGTGTTCCAGTGTTTCTCTCTTTGCTGAATGACATCCTGTTGCTGACCCAGCCTGTTCTTGACCTTTTTCTGAGGATTCTGGATTCTGACCTCGGCTTGCCTCTGACTATTCTCTACCTGATCTCCTGGTGCTGACCTGGGCCTGCTTCCTGACCACGCTGATGTATCAGCTTATATGTCCCTGGCTCACCTTTACTACGTCTCAGACCGTGGCAGTCGCCTGCAATCAAGCTATTGGCATCCGTGCTTCTTTGAGCCACGTATTTGCTGTGAGGCAAACAAGGTGTTTGCCTAGGGTGGCACTTTTCAGTGGGGCGGCGTGGTGACGCCGCCCCACCCTCCTTTCCCATGGAAGTGACACTTATGACATGGGCTGCTGTTATGTGTCTTACCTGTGTCCGTGACTCCGTGTTCCACTTTGATCCAGCCCATGAGGTGCTCCTGGAGGAGGGGTAGAGAGGTTGTCCGATGTCTTGATTTCCCTGGATCTTGGATTGCGATGTGGGCAGGATGACATGCCTCCCCTCTCATCTGGCTACACCCCCAGGATCACTGGGCAGCCTATGACAGCCTGTCCCTCCTTCTGCAAGCTGCGCCTCCCCATCGGTGATTGGTCTCCGGATCTGTAGCTTGGGGAAAGCACACAGGCAGAGAGGAGGAGCCGAGCAGCAGCACGAGGATCAAGGAAGCTGATTGGAGTGAGAGTGAAGAAGAGGAGAGCGGCCGGAGAAGGAAGACAGTTGATCAGTAAGGTAAGTCTCTGTGCCATGCAGCCGGGCTCTAAGCAGAGCAGATGGTGTTGGCTGTGGATGGGAGAGGGAGGGAGCCTGGGCTGGAGCAGGGGTCAGCAATGTAAGCATCATTGGTGTCAGTGGGAGGAATAGTGCCCCATAATTAGTGTCAGTGTGGGAGGAATAGTGTCCCATCATCAGTGTCAGTGGGAGGAATAGTGCCCATCGTTGGTGTCAGTGGGAGGAATAGTGCCCATCGTTGGTGTTAGTGGGAAGAAGAGTGCTCCATCATTAGTGTCAGTGTGGAAGGAACGGGGACACATCATTAATGTCAGTGTGGGAGGAATAGTGCCCAATCATTGGTGTCACTGACATCAATGATGGGGCTCTATTCAACCCACTGACACCAATGATGGGGCACTATTCCTGCCACTGACACCAATGATGGGGCACTATTCCTCCCACTGACAACAATGGAGCACTATTCCTCCCACTGACACCAGTGATGGGACACTATTCCTCCCACTGACACCAATGATGGGGCATTATTCCTACAACTGACACCAATGATGGGGCATTATTCCTCCCACTGACACCAATGATGGGACACTATTCCTCCCACTGACATCAATGGTGGGACACTATTCCTCCCACTGACACCAATTATGTGGCACTATTCCTCCCACTGACACCAAAGATGGGGCACTATTCCTCACACTGACACCAGTTATGGGGCACTATTCCTCCCACTAACACCAGTGATGGGGCATTATTCCTCCCACTGACACCAATGATGGGGCACTATTCCTCCAAATGACACCGATAATGGGATAAAATAAGAGGTAGAGTTCTAATAGGAAGAGGTGGAGCCTAAAGAGGAAGGGGTGAAGTTTTCGAATGAAGGGGTGGATCTTAATCAGGAAGGGGTGGGACAAATTTAGATGCAGGGGGGTGCCCGATTTTAGTCTTGCCTAGGGCAGCACAAAACCAAAATATACCACTATTGAGCCATGTACCTTGGTGACCACATTCAGGGATGCTTGGACCAGAGCCACTAGGGAAGCCCTCTCGTCAACTCGACATCCAATCAAGGTACGTGGCAGCATTACTTATAATTGTTTTTAATATTGTCCATAAAATTAAATGCTACAGTATACCACTGTTTGCACTCATCTTGCCTTCCCCTCTTTCTTTTCATTATGATGTGTACAATGCATATACATATCATATGGAATACATTGTGTACTGTGGAAATAGATTTATCTATACAAAAACAAAACAGAGAAGTGGTCTGGGCCCTGCTAAACGTATGAATAGGGACCTTATGACATGTCATTGTTGTTTATAATATCTACCCAGGGGTGGACTGACAACTCATGGGGCCCCCAGGCAATAGGAGATCATGGGGCCCCTGTGTCCTTGCCCAAACTCAAAAAAGCCTATTAAAAAGGTACCAGGGGCATCTCAGGGGGCCCCCTACTGACCCTGGGCCCTCGGGCAGTGCCCGAGTTTCCAAATGGTCAGTCCGCCCCTGTATCTCCCACATTTGAACATTTCTTTTATAATATAACACATTTGCAGAAATTAAATCCTCTTCTTTTGAGTACTTTGTTATAGTAAGGGTAGAAATATGAAAACATGCTTGAATCAGAGTGAGGCTCCACATCAAAGGAATTCCCAGCAGCAAAATGGAGTCAGTACTGCAAGAAAAGCATAGCAGAATTTTTATGTGAGTCAATTAAGTAATTTAGCTATAGTACATTACAGAAAATGCAGTGTGTATGAATTTCACTGTGTTGATGTAAGTTGTGTTGATATACAGAAAAAAATATATTTCATGTTTAAAATAAGTTCCAATAGTCATTAAACTTTCACAGCATGTGAATAGAGCATCAGAACTGGGCTCCGAGTAGCCATGTCCAATTAGCAGTTGTTACCTCTGCTTTATATGCTGTTGCTAGCAGAAAATAATAATATTAATAATAATAATAACAATAATTTTTAAACTTTTCCTTTCTTCTACCTTTACAGTTAATGCAAGGCAGTGATATTAAGGTTTGTATGTTTCTTATCAGCAATGCAACCATAAAAAATATTTTATATGCCCTTTACTTCAACTTCCAACAGTTAACTTCTATCTTCTTTTTTCCAGACTTTATCTTCTACAATCTTTCAAATCACTTTCACTATGCAGCTGTAAGAATTGTTCATATCAGATATATAAAAAAAAAAATCTCTCCATGTTTAGCCACCTTAATGCTTACTATTACTGTACAGGATAAAAAAATTTAATTTTAAAGCATCTTAAAGTTATATTACCTAGCACATAAATGCCAAACTTGCAATATTATATCAATGCAGGGGGAGGAAGGACACAAAGAGCAGTGCAGACCTCTGCGTCTGGCACCACTTATCGATCTAGCACATGCCTATAGGCTGTTCTTTTCAAAGAGATAGCTACAGTATATTGAGTAAATTGCTTACTGTCTGTTACCTGTTCAGGGAGTAGTGACAAATTCTCTTGAAACTTTTGAGTTCAGTTTTATATGTTGATTTTGCAGTTGCACTAGTCCTATTCACTGTTCATTGTTCAGGCTTTATGTTTTACCTATAAATTTTTTTTCATGTATTTTGTTTCATGATAGAATGGTAAAGCCTTACAGAGAAAAGTAGTCAGAATTATCCTTACAACCTATTGCCAACCCTTAATTGTATCAAAATGATCTAAATAGATAGCAAATCTTATTTTGTGAAATAACTTGCGCCAAGGAAAGTAACACACAATCAAACAATGCTGCTGCTCAAGAGATGGAAAAAACATCAAAATACACACACAAAAAAAAGCTCAAACCAATTAAAGAGACAAAAAACAAAAAACCAAATAAAGTCCCAAACAAAAAAAAAAGTCTCATGCTTCAAAAAAACTTCAATAAAATAATATAAACAATATAGTTCCCAAAAAATGATCTAAATGGTGCAATTTTCACTCACACTCCCTCAATCAGGTGTTTGCCAGGTGGAAATGACTTCAGGAATCAAACACACATTTTGGAGTTACGATGAGATCTTCTGAACAAATCTTCCGATTACTTCAGTATTTTCTTAATCAATACCTCCTGAGTGGATGAAAGAAAAAAACAAAAAAACAAATTGTGTAATACTGCAAAAAATTGTATTTTTTCAAATATTAACCATTACACTCATATTTAAAAAATCGACTGCAAGCTCAAACTGACACCTTCCCTGGTAATCCTCAAACTTTTGCTCATGGATGGATGGTGGATGCAAAAAAAGAAGGGGGAGAGCCTAATAGTATAATACTGTATAAAGCCTTTATTAAAAAATGTTTTTCATATTGCACTCACACTTTTAAAAGAATAAAGCAAGACTTTTGATAGACACAATTTCCTTCTGGTAAGCTGAAAAATCAATTTTTACACATATATGATCCCAATAGCATGGAAAGAGATGAATTGGCAGCAATCAGGGAATATAGCCTGATTTGCCCACATCAAATATGGCTGTGGAATGCCGAACCAGCGTGCGTTCCACTCACCGGACGTGTCGTCACACATCGTGGATTGTAAACCGGAAATTACATCAATGTGTTTCGTCCTTCCTCCAAGGCATCATCACAGTCCAAGGCGTCCGTGACAATGCCGTGGAAGGGCGAAACGCGTTGATATAATTTTTTTTCTTTTTTTCTTTCATCCACTCGGGAGGTATTGATTAAGAAAATGCTGAAGTAATCGGGAGATATGTTCAGAAGATCTCATCGCGACTCCAAAATGTGTGTTTGATTCCTGAAGTCATTTTCCACCTGGCAATCACCTGATTGAGGGAGTGTGAGTGATTTTGAACACATTGGGAACTATATTTTTTACATTATTTTATTAAAGTGTTTTTCAAACACAACTTTTTTTTTATTTGGGACTTTATTTGTTTTTTTGTCTCTTTAATTGGTTTGTACTGTTTTTTTTGTGAGCAAATGATCTTAGGATTTACCTTCAAATGGTGCTTTGTGTGAAATCTGAAGTTACAGGTCTCTGAAATCCTGCATAGACTGGAGTTTGTGGCAAAAAATGGCATGATATTTTCTATTATTGTTGGGGATGCCTTGAAAGTTTATACAATCATATTAGCCACAATTTTTAGTGAGACAGGTGGTACATAGACCCCAGTGCTTATGGACACCATAGCAAGGGCATGCTCTGACAAATCTGCCCATATAACAAGATCGTGACAATTTTATCAGACTTCCTTCCATATCATGAAATTAAATGCTTTTGTTTTTAAATTATAATAGTATTTTGCCCTTCTCTGTCATACCTAGCTATTGCTAACCAAGGAAATTGCAGCCTTGAGCATCATATATAACAAGGTGCTATTCATTATAATTATCTTTAGCAGCTCATATATTATAGTACTTTTGGTGAGTATGCATATTTCTTTCTGTCTACCTTCCTAACTACTGTCCATTACTTTATGATAAAAGAAAGGCGACATGAACTATTTGTACTTACTGCATCCCAAGGGAACACACTTTCAGAGCCAACATCGAGAGAAGGTCACAATACAATCCATAATCTACACTTAAACTTCAGAGCCTTCAATTTGAAACTCAGTCTACAGTGCACCATATGTGATCAAGATTAAATAAAAATACAGTAGTTGAAGTCTAGCACTTGTCTTCGGTGAAAAGTCATGGAACAATAGCACAGGTACGAGCCTTTTTATAAGAGAACATTTTAAAACCATAGGACAATAGTGGTTATCTAAGTCAGTTCAACAGGATACAACTACAGTTTCTCATCTTGTTCAAGTATATTTAACTTCTCCACTGGCTTCAGTAGTTCCTCTCATCTTTATCCGACTGCTCTTACAAAACCCAAAAATGCACTCTGCCAGAAAACCACTCTGTACATGTTGCCTATTTTTGTCATAAGATTTATTTTTAAATTGCAGTTTAAACCCTTTACTGTTAGCAGTAACAGGCTGTAACTTGTAGTATGCAATGTATAGTTAGCAAGTATCCTTCCTGAAAATGCCGAAGTGAAGCTTATTGACTGCAGATTATATTGATCAGTTTTCTTCATATATCTACCATATTCAGTTTGTGCACGATTTGACAGTATATAACTGAGAATGTTTGTAGACATAGAAAGTTGTTTGTATTATTGTGGGAGAAAATTAATGCAGGCTTATTCAGAAAGTCAGTGAAAGGAAAAATAAGGAATTGCAATAAATAACTTAAGCAACAGATCCGGGATTGTCTAACGTACAGCCTAGGGCACAGGGTACAGGAGTCAGAAATGTGTATTATACAGCTAAGTAGAATGACTGCAGCACTGAGGGACTTCAAATGCCCCTATACACTTGATTCACAGCCAACAGCATTCCCATTAATCCCCAGCTTCAGTTCCTCTTCAAGGCTCTGAATGATGACATCATCTAATGCAGATCATGGTAGAGGAACTGAGTAGTGTAAGAATTCCTGTGCTGGCTCTTTGTTTACAAGCGAGAGCAGTGCTTGTCCCAGCTGTTAACATTGTTGCAGATCTGCACTGACTGTTATAGACTGCAGGGTGGAAACCTATTGGAATCTGAAACAGAAAGAGGTGACGTCATTGACCAAACATGGACATGACTATATTTGGTCAATGATGTTACTTGCATCCCAGTGATATATTCCTTTGTTTTTATGAGCTGTCATCCATCAAACCTGTTGTGCAGCAGGACAGAAGCAATGAGACCACATGTAAATCAGAAGACCATTTTTTAATGGTCTTTCAGTAGGTTTGTAGGTGTCCAGCATGGTGATTGACATGGATCTACATCACTGGACAACATGATTGACTATACAGCAGGTGTACATCATGGGACATTTTTTAATGAAACGATTTGTCAAAAATTGTGCGTGTGTTTTTTAAGTGTTTAGATTTTTTGTGAATGTATAAGGGTACTATGAACCCTATACTCATTCACATTGAAAGGGGGCAGTGTTTGGAATCCCCTTTATTGTTAAAGGGGCTTCAAGATTTTGATAAACCCCATGGCCTCTTACCCCCACAGCCACTGAACTTGGGCTGTGGGAAAGAGACCCTCATCCTCATAGACCTAGGGACAAGGTATTTTGCCAAGGGTTCCCCCTAGAGCGGTACCCTCCCATTCTGAGAGCATGTGGTCTGGTATAGTTTGGGTGGGGGGTGCATTCTTACCCCCCTTTCCTGGCCTGCCAGGATACATGCTAGGTTGAAGGTCTTGTATGGATTTGTTTCTTGATTTTTGCAGGGGGTTCCCCTGAACCTGAAGGGTTTGATGTAGAATATGGGAGGAACCCAATTTATTTTTGTGTGAAGTTCACCTTAAAGTTCAGCCCAGAAGGCCTTTTTTATATTTTGTGCACGAGAGGGGTCCCCCATTAACATCTATACCAGATCCTCATCTATGTCTGGTCTGGTATAGGTGAATGGAATCCCTGACCACTTTATTTACAAGCATAATGTCAATTTTAACTCCTTCATGAGGAAGGTAAAACAAATCCTAATTCTTGAACACAATTCTACAACTTTGACATTTGTTAATAAAACTGTATATATCATTGCAACTATTTAGTATATCCAGGCAAATTATAATTTGGTTTTTTTTTCGGACAAGAAACATTTTTATTTGGTAGTAAATAGTAATTGATATCTCCTGATTTTTATTATCAAAGGAAAACTAAAATACATTTTGTGCACATTTTGTTTTTTTTGTTTTGTTTTTATCCTACCTAAAACACACTGACACTAACTAACACTGATACTTATTTTTTTTAAATGCTTTTTTAAAAAATCCTACCTAAAATACATAGATCCTGATCTTTTACCCCAACGTTTTATTCTGACCTTGACCCAAACTCTAACCCTGACACTGACCTAGATCAATCCTGATCTATATATTTTTTCATTTACACGCACACTGTTCTTTGTTTACAATTTGTTCCTCTAGGAAGGAGAAAAAGATATTAATGTATCTATGAAGAGAAAACAAACATGGTGTGGGTTGTACAGTGACATTTCACTGTGTGAGCCAATCAGAGGCTATCACAGCGATCAGGTGAACAGGAACCTCCCGATCATTAGTACGAGACCCAGGACTCCTCAGTGAGAACTCGGTCTCTGTGCTGGAAGTGCACTGTGCAGCGTTCTCAGCACAAACATAGGTATGCATACATGTAGCCCCAACTGAGTGGAACCACTGAAATGTAAATGTCAGTGTTGTTGCAGTAGGTTGTATATATCGCATAGATGTACCACCTTACAGGCAGGGTCAGGGAATCCCTCAGACTTGTTATTTAATGGAGTTTTGCATTACTAAACCCACTGCTTCCAGCTATTTTTTATTTTTTTTGCATTGGTACATGTCACCCATAGCATTGCTCCCAAGCCACTTGCTTGACAATCTCTTGCCAATGAACCTAAAAAAATTGCCAGAACTTTAAGCTCCCATTGACTTTAATGGAGTTTGGAATTTAGCATCATAAGTCATGTTTGCCGAACCATGCTCGATCCGAAACCCAGGTATATTCAGCTCGTCACTAAGATGGACCACAACTGCTAGAAATGAGAGCCTAGAGTTAACATTGGTAATTTTTCAGATTCACTAACTCTATACCTGTGTAATAAATGTTTATAGCAAAACATTTCTTTTGGCCTCTCATGATTTGCTCAATTGGCCTCTTGCTACATTTTGCTCCCGTATATATAGGCTTCCATCATGTCTAGGGGTTTCAGCTCTGAGGAAGGGAGTTTGACTCCCGAAACGCATTAACATAGCCTGTCACAGGACCAATATTTTCTGGGACTGTTGCATTTGGTTCCTTGTTTGTTTACATGGCCCTTGGTTTGTGAGTATATGTACTCTTGTAATTTTTAGTAAATCCTTTTTTATCACGGTAATGCACAAGGTGATTGCGCCCTTTTTTGCTTTCTTTCAGTGTTTAGCAGTATTTAGGAGTATTTAGGAGCATTCATCAGCATTTGGCATTTTTTTCTGCTGGAAAAATGCTCCAAAAAACTCTACAAAACTATTTTTTTCTCCTCCTAGATCCTGAAGCTCAAAAACGCTAATAGCCTAAAGTAGTGTGCATGGACATATAGGAAAACACTATGTAGCTTCTAGGAGCAGAAAAAAAAGCTAGTGTGCATGGAGCCTTAATGTAATGGCTTCTAATAGATTCCATGGCCAGTCTCTAGATCTAAATATCATTGAACCTTATGGGTAAATGCCATGAGGGTGCCAAAATATACAATAGTGGCAATCCTGAGCTACATGCTTGCAGTGAATTTGCTAGTCCATGGTATAAATATGAGTGTCTAGAAGTGCTATTCTAGGCGTAGGATGTGCATTAATAGTGGGGCCAGCAGGACTATATACAACTTGCCAGCATGTAGCTCAGGATTGCCACTATTTTATGTCTTTGCATCTGCATGGCATTTACCGCATATATATTGCATCCCTTATTATTGAAGCCTGTCTATTCAAGATTCCAACAACTGTTTCTACATGCATAGGACTGTCACTACATTTGATAATCAGCTCTGTGGCTCTCAGCACATGTCGCATATATGCCTGCACAGGACTCTTGTCATCATAGTCAATCCATCCACTCATGACCATTGAGTGACATATATACCACACAGTATCCAGCACACATAGAGTCGATACCACTTCATATAGTGATGCACTGTATTGGACTGAACTGGTCACTTATCCATACTAAGAATTTATATCTTTACCTCCATTTTGCATCAGATTGACATCATGGTCTTTCCATCTCTGTGTTTTTGGAGTACTTTATTAGCTTTGTATGGTGGGGGGGAGTAGTTAGGAGCGGGTTTCTTTCTTCAGCTCCCTCCGGGGGGGGCAGCTGAGTGTACTTGGCAGGGTAGGGGTGTCCTTATGTGATTTTTGGAAAGCGGGGTACCTATTGGGTGGGGTCTTGGAGTGGTATGGGATTGGTGATCTGGGGTGTCCTAGGGGACAGTGGGGCAGTGATTTTGTTACACATCTGTGGTACATTATATTTTTATATTTTTCTGTGTACAATAAATATTTTGAATGAGGAATTTGCCTAATGGGTGTGTAGACTATTTTCTTTTATTTTTCCATTTTGCTCCTAGGAAAAACCCCACCAGACTAACCCCTCATTATATTTGTACCATTTAGGTGGGCTCCCCAGGCCATTTTTTGTTCCCCCCCCTCTGTTTTCACCTGGTGATCTGGCCAATAACACACCTCAGGTATGAAGTGTGTGGCATACAGACATTTATTTATTTAATGTACGGTTACTTATTATGCTGATGTTCTGTGGAGATATGAAGTCACACATTTATTGATTATTTACTTATATTAATTGATTTATTGTGTCATTATTTGTTCGATGTGGGAACATATGACAGTGTTTTAGCAGCATCACATTTTTAAAATATATATTACAATGCACATATTGGTAGCCGAGAGGGTTTTTTTTATTCCTTTTTTCTTCTAAAAGAATACTGCAATATTCCATTGCACACTACAATACACTACCAGTTTATTCTTGTACGATAGGATTCCAAAAATAATTTTAGCTACTCAGAACACAAATTGTGGGTTCACCCCATTAGGTACTTGATATTATTATAATGTTAAGTATTTTGTCTTCCTGCTTGATATTTAACCACTTGCCCTCCAGAGGATTTACCCACCTCTCTGACCTGGCCTTTTTTTGCGATACGGTGCTGCGTTACTTTAACTAACAGTTGCGAGTCATGCAACAGTGTAAACAAATGAAATTTATGTGTTTTTTTCCCACAAACAGAGCTTTCTTTCAGAGGTTTTTTATCACCTTTGTGCTTTTTATTTTTTGTGCTATAAACCGAAAAGTCCGACAATTTTGATTAAAAAAAATAGTTTTGACATTTTGCTATAAATCATATCCTGTAATAAAATTTTAAAAATTAAATTTATTCATAAATGTAGGCAAAAATGTATTCTGCTGTCTTTGCTTAAAAAATCCCAATACATGTAAATTAATTGCTTTATGTTAATTGGTTTAATTGGGGCGATCAAAGGGTTAACTGTGAGCTGTGTTGTGTTTTACAATGTGTGCTGTGTGGGTTTTACTAGGTAGACATGCTGCTGTGTATTTCTCTGCTGTGCAGAGAAATACACAGCAGCATGTCCTTGCGGGCAGGAGAGAGACCTGTGTTGTTTACACACAGGTCTCTCCCCTGTTAGCTTTCCCTGACGATCGACAGGTGCCAGTGGGGAATCTCCAGCTGGGGCCTGGTGATTGACATCCCTAGCCGCTAATGATGATGTGGGTAGGGCCGCATGCACATGTCCCCTACCCGGAAATGGAAATCACGTATATATATGATTTTGCGCAGCCCTGCCACTATGTAGCAGTGGTTCTACTATAGGGTGGAGGGAAAGCGGTTAAAGAAAAGTTCAAATAATATAAAGGCATGCTTTGCTGAAGCATGAAATAAGTTTTCTTTGACATACATTTGTTGCATAGTTGTTTGTGCTTATCTTTTTTGCATTTCACTTTTGCAGACTGTTGGTTCATTGGCTGGTTATTAATGATAACATAATTCTTTTCCCCTGAACATAAAAAAGACCTCAAATTCCCTACTGTCTATGGACTATTGATCACACATGCAAACATTCTATTTCCCTGATAATGTCACCACAAATAAACCTCACTTTCCCCTAATTGTAGCACTAACATTACACCATAAACCCTTCTCCTCTACCTGACAGCTCTTACACACAGTAACTCTTTACTCATAGCTTTTGGTAGGCCCCACACTATTCTATCTTTTCCTTTACTGATGAAAATCTGTTGAAATCAGAATTTCTTCATCATCATTAATGCCGGACAGCGCTCACTTCCTCCACAATATGTTATCTCATTTTCCTGTGCCCCAAAGAAATTCCTTCATCCCTACATTCAAGCACTTAATTTATTCTTTCCCTAGAAAGATACTATAATCCCTTTCCCACCCCTGAACCCATGTCCCTATTTCCACCTAATCTCGAAAGCTCCCGCTCTCTTCCACAAACAAATCAGTTAGTATACTTTACTCCTAGATTAATGCTCCTAATCTGCTCTTCAAATCAGCGCTTCAACCTCTAATGCCTGGTACACACGGTGAGAAAAGTGGACAAAAAAAATGCTTTTGGAGCATCTATTTGATAATCAATTCATTAATACACAGCTTTAGAGAGCCAATCATGACCATTCATGTGAAATTATCTGAAGGGACAAGCGAGAAAAATTTTCTCATAAGATACCAGAACAGATGATTTTCATTTAATCAGTACAGTATTCGTACATAAAAAATTGAGTGGCAAAGACTGCGCATATGATTTGAAACATAAAAACAACCCAGAAGGAAAAGGGGCAAGGATAGTAATATTCATTTACAATGCAAATACCCCTAATTACAAAAAATAACTATTCCATACATAGGTATGCACAAGGGAAGTTGAACTGGATCAAAAAAAATTTGTGTACGCTTAATAGCGCTCTATTCGATATGAGAGTATCATGCAAAAAAACCACAAACGATTATTTGTATGATTTTCTCATCATGTGTACAAGGCATCAGTCTTCAAAACTTTCCACTTTACTCATTCTCCTAGTTATATACATGTGCAACTCCCACCTTGAACCAGTGCAACTGTATCATCACTCTAATAAATTAACTAATTTAACCAAAGCGCAAGGTGTCTTTTGAAAACATACATTTACTTGTTTTTTTGTGCACCAACTTCCTTTCAATTAACCTTATTTTTTATTATGCTGAAACTGATATAGTTATATTAAGGTATTGTATACACCTGAAAACTATTAATTGCCCATTGCTTTCCTGTGAATGAATAATGGCACACTTTTGCAAGTTATTAAATACAGAGAAACATTCAATTGTATTTTGCTATGCTGTGTTAATTATGCAGTTTAACACTTTGGTTGTATTGTGATTATTTGCTTACACTGCTCATACAATTAATATGAATATATATATTATAGTCTGAAAAATATTATCTGCTGGAAAAAAATGCACAAGTTTGGCACGGACCATTTCATTAAATTTCATGACATTATTGGAATGTATTCTGCTATGAGTTAATCCCCAACAGAGATTTTTTCAATTTAGTCTGTGAACAATGGGTCCATTTGCATCCTCTAAAGAAACACCTATAATAGATTTATGTACATTATGCACCAATTCTCACAATCTTTATGAAGCAAGAGATCTTAATTAAGATAAATGCTACCCAAAGCGATAATTATGAAAAAGTACATACTGTGAAGGGACAATACTTTCACTTCAATAATTAATTAGAAATGTGTATATCCCCAGCAATGACTGCAGAAAGCCCTCTAGAACTTTCCTTTTTATTTCTTTTAGAATAACTTTTTTCAAATGAAAATATTTTAAGGTGACAGCATTGTTTTTAAGAAAGGTCAAACAAAGAGTTTAACTACACATATTGGTGTGCTTTTGTACATGACTGTATTAAAATGGCTTGTCTGTCGCAGGTGTCTTTGCACACAAAGGGCTAGGCCCTATCACAGAAAGCTGGTGAAAGCATAAGAACACACAGGGGCATATTTGCCACGAAGCAAACAAGGTGTTTACCTAGGGCGGCACTTTTCAGGAGGGCGGCGTGACAGCGAACCCTCCCTCCCTTTTTCCCATGGAAGGGACACTTAGGACAGGGATAGCTGTGTCTTACCTGTGTCCGCGACTCCATGTCCCACTTCGATGCGGTCCATGAGGTGCTGCTGGAGGAGGAGTAGAGAGGTTCTCCGGTCCGGTGTCTTCATTTCCCTGGATCTTTGATTGCGATGTGGGCAGAATGACATGCTGCCCCTCTCATCTGGCCACACCCTCAGAATCACTGGGCAGCCTATGGCAGCCTGGCCCTCCCTCTCCAAGCTCCGCCTCCTCACCGGTGATTTGCCACCAGAATTATAGCTCAGGGAAAGCACAGAGGCAGAGAGGAAGAGCCGAGTGGCAGTGCAAACACTGAAGAAGCTGAGGAACTGCCCAGAGCCGGTGAAGAGGAGGAGAGCGGCCAGAGAAGGAAGACAGCTGATCGGTAAGGTAAGTGTCTGTGCCGGGCCTGGTAAGGTAAGTGTGGGAGGAATAGTGCTCCATCATTGATGTCACTGACACCAATGATGTGGCACTATTCCTCCGACTGACACCAATGATGGGGCACTATTCCTCCAACTGACACCAATGATGGGGCACTATTCCTCCCAATATCATCAATGAAGGGGAACTATTGCTCCCACTGACACCAATGATGGGGCACTATTCCTCCCACACTGACACCAATGGTGGGGCAGTATTCCTCCCACTGACACCAATAATGGGACACTATTACTCCCACTGACACCAGTGATGGGGCGCTATTCTTCCACTGACAACAATGATGGGGCACTATTCCTCCAAATGACACAGATAATGGAATAAAATAAGAGGTGGAGCTCTAATAGGAAGAGGTGGAGCCTAAAGAGGAAGGGTGGAGTTTACAGATGAAGGGGTGGATCTGAAACAGGAAGGCATGGGACAAATTTAGATGTGGGGGGTTGCCCGATTTTAGTCTTACCTAGGGCAGCACAAAACCAAAATACACCACTGAGAACACACATAATTCTGCAATGGATGATAGATGTACCTTATCTGTAGAGTGAACGTAAGTAAACCTCAGAAACGTTTGATCAACGTGGATTAGCCAAACGTTTATAAAATTGTGATTTTTCTAACTAAAGTTGGATTGAAGTTAAAAGAATCCAGTTTACAATAAAGTATGTATTACAGACCAGAAAATATTGCAAAATTATGAAGATATTGCAAAATTATGGTATACATGAGCTAGATGAGATTATTAGGGCAAAATAAGATAGAAGTGGGGCATCAGATAACACTGACAGTCAAGTTAAAGAGTCCAGGCAAAAGCAGAAGCAGTTATAAGGCAGAATTGGCTTTTGAAACAATCTTTAGTGTCTTTCTGTCAGATTTATACACTAACGCTGAAGCTTAGTTCACTCATATTCATTAAATATGTTCCAAACCCAAACTCTTCTGAATTTCTGGATCCACAGATATTAAGCCTGTATGAACAGGTTGACATTTCTGGGCAACTGATCAGGTATATTGCATCTGGAACTGAAAAAAAATCTGTGTTAAGAATTAGAAATTGAATATTAAAAAAAAAAATTGCATGAGGAAAGAAAATACCTAGTGTCTACTTGTTTCAGTTTTAAATAAAAAAAATTTGCAGCATACCTTTGAAATCTTTTTTTGGAGAAGCCACAATTTCTGAGGAAGAGAGCAAGCAGGTTGCATGCAAAATAAAAAAATTGTGTTTTGGAGACTCAAAATAGAAAAAGGATGCAGATTTGCACCGCATATATTAAGCCTGTATGACCAGGTTGCAATTTATGATTGACTGAATGGGCATATTGAAAATGTAAAATAAAGAAAATGGTGCCTTTTTGTGTAAATTTGAAAATAAAAAATTATGAACGAATTTGTATCACACCTAATTCACTTTTATTGTATAGGCCACAATTTCTGAGGGAGACATCAAGCATACTGCATCTAGAAATAAAAAAAAATGAGTGTCTTGTTTCAGAGGCTGAAGATGGGAAAAGGTTTGAGATTTGCACTACAGGTATCAAGCCTGACTGAGCTGGCTGCAATTTCTGAGCAATGAAGTGTGCATATTGCATCAGGATAAAAAAGTGTGTAAAATTAGAATTATATACATAAAGATATACAAAATTGCACCACATTATGCATATCACATTATGCATACACATTATAAAAATCATATGGATTGGCTAAAAAGAATCTCATCTACAATATTTTAATGATAGGTAATCTTTGAGACAGGGATTAATCATATTTCAACATAGAAAACTAAATAAAAATGTATTTTTATTTTAAGAAACCACAGGTAATTTGTACAGATTTGCTTAATGCATTTTTTTTATGGCAGACAGCTTGGAAGACAGAGATTTGGCATATTTCAGCCATAAATATTAAATCAAACTGCATTGTTTGCAAAATAATTTTATGAATTAATTTTATATATTTGCTGAACCAAATAAAATTATATTTTAGGATGTGATTGGGGGAGATTTTGAAAAGGGAAGTAAGAATTTAACAGGCAAAAAGATGAAATGCTGTAGAAAAATTGGGTGTGCCAAGTTAGAAGTATGTTACAACAAACAATAGCAATGGGTCCAGTATGAGATGATAACAGTGACAGGCCTGCAGTGGTGGTAGTAAATGCTAAGAATGCCAGGCCAGCAGTAGTAGAAGGAGGTGTTAATGGTGGTTGGGCATGCTCATGGGGCAGTAGATAACAAAGGTGGCAGGAGGTAGAATTTATTTCAGGCCTGTAGCAAAGAAAGGAGAGGCTTAAGCTATACAGAAAATAAATAATTT
Source organism: Staurois parvus (assembly GCF_062004578.1). Classification (NCBI taxonomy): domain Eukaryota; kingdom Metazoa; phylum Chordata; class Amphibia; order Anura; family Ranidae; genus Staurois; species Staurois parvus. The sequence goes on along the minus strand of NW_028318492.1, from coordinate 6,617,842 downwards.
GGATCAAGCAACCCAATAAAATAATTAGCAGCATCTGCAACAGGAACTTGATAATTGTCACTGATCCTGGACTGATTAATATTAAAAAACCTCAGCTGGTAAACTATCCAGTGTAAGATGAAAGGGCTGCAGGGCAGCCAACAGCTTGATTGCATAATGGACAATCTCTGGCCAGTGCTACATCCCTGCTACCCAATAATCAAGAGGGTCATCCATTGGAAGGGTGTCAACCTTCACCCTTGACCCCATGTAATCCCCCACAAAATGGGGGACCACTGCCGATAGCTCCTGGTAGCAAACATACCTGGACACTGGGTATAGAAAAATGTTTTGAACCCCTTGCTTAGGCAGCCACCACCACCACTGCTCAGTCCTTCAAATACAGCAGACTCCAAGCTTTGTTGTCTGTGAGACAGTCTACTGCCAGTCTCTGGAATGGAGGATAATGACTTCTTCTCTAGTGTGTTCTGCAGGTGTTTCATCTTTTACTCCCTCTGTGAGGGCGGGATGTTATAATTGGGATCCAGGAGGGTTGCCAACCATTGACGCTCCTGCTCCTGGATGCCACAAATCCTGGTCCTTTTACAGGCTCTGGAGCATGAAAGAGCCTATTTGCCACTGTCCTCAAGTGTCTTCTTTCTTTCTATCTTTCTCTGGCCTTCTAACAGATCTTTGAACTGCTTATCATTGAGCCACTACTTTTAGATCCACAGATATTTGAGTTGTACCTGGTGTACTGGATATGATTCAATAATAGTTCTGTGTTTTCGTATGTTTCTTTCATGTGTGCAGGATAGTCAACAGGTATTGAAGGGTGTACAAAGCCTTTGTGTAACAAGGCAACTTTGAGGCTTAAGGCTGATAAATCAGTATAGAGACGCTATTCTAGTGGGTCATGCTTACAACTAGAGATGAGCGAAGAAATGAAAAATTCGATTCGGCTGATTCGGCGAATTCCAGTGTGAAATTCGATTCGATGCGAATTTCTCCGCTACGAAGATGACTTATTTAAAGGGTTTCTAGGCTTCAGAGAGCCTTTAAATTAGTGCAGAACACTGTACCTTTAATTTAAATGCCCTTGGAGATGAGGAAGGAGAAGGAGAAGGAGAAGGATGAGAAGAAGGAGAAGGAGAAGGATGAGAAGAAGGAGAAGGAGAAGGATGAGAAGAAGGAGAAGGATGAGAAGAAGGAGAAGGATGAGAAGAAGGAGAAGGAGAAGGATGAGAAGAAGGAGAAGGAGAAGGATGAGAAGAAGGAGAAGGAGAAGGATGAGAAGAAGGAGAAGGATGAGAAGAAGGAGAAGGATGAGAAGGAGAAGGATGAGAAGGAGAAGGATGAGAAGAAGAAGGCTGAGAATAAGGAGAAGGATGAGAAGAAGGAGAAGGAGAAGGATGAGAAGAAGGAGAAGGATGAGAAGAAGGAGAAGGAGAAGGATGAGAAGAAAGAGAAGGATGAGAAGGAGAAGGATGAGAAGAAGAAGGATGAGAAGAAGAAGGATGAGAAGAACGAAAAGGATGAGAAGAAGAAGGATGAGAAGAAGGAGAAGGATGAGAAGAAGGAGAATGATGAGAAGAAGGAGAAGGATGATAAGAAGGAGAAGGAAGAGAAGAAGGAGAAGGAGAAGGATGAGAAGAAGGAGAAGGATGAGAAGAAGGAGAAGGATGAGAAGAAGGAGAAGGATGAGAAGAAGGAGAAGGATGAGAAGAAGGAGAAGGAGAAGGATGAGAAGAAGGAGAAGGATGAGAAGAAGAAGGATGAGAAGAAGGATGAGAAGAAGGAGGAGAAGGATGAGAAGAAGAAGGATGAGAAGAAGGAGAAGGATGAGAAGAAGGAGAAGGAAGAGAAGAAGGAGAAGGAGAAGGATGAGAAGGAGAAGGATGAGAAGAAGGAGAAGGATGAGAAGAAGGAGAAGGATGAGAAGAAGGAGAAGGAGAAGGATGAGAAGAAGGAGAAGGATGAGAAGAAGAAGGATGAGAAGAAGGATGAGAAGGATGAGAAGAAGGAGAAGGATGAGAAGAAGGAGAATGATGAGAAGAAGGAGAAGAAGGAGAAGGATGAGAAGAAGGAGAAGGATGAGAAGAAGGAGAAGGATGAGAAGAAGGAGAAGGAGAAGGATGAGAAGAAAAAGGATGAGGAGAAGGAGAAGGATGAGAAGAAGGAGAAGGATGAGAAGGAGAAGGAGAAGGATGAGAAGAAGGAGAAGGAGAAGGATGAGAAGAAGGAGAAGGATGAGAAGAAGGAGAAGGATGAGAAGGAGAAGGAGAAGGATGAGAAGGAGAAGGATGAGAAGAAGGAGAAGGAGAAGGATGAGAAGAAGGAGAAGGAGAAGGATGAGAAGAAGGAGAAGGATGAGAAGAAGGATGAGCAGAAGGAGAAGGATGAGAAGAAGGAGAAGGATGAGAAGAAGGAGAAGGATGAGAAGAAGGATGAGAAGAAGGATGAGAAGAAGGAGAAGGATGAGAAGAAGGACAGTTCTGTGACAGTTTCTGTCTATTTCTGACAGTTCTGGGACATTCACTCCATACAGCGGTTTCAACCGCTGTATGGAGGGAATGTCATAGAACTGTCAGAAATAGACTATTAATGACAGTTCTGGGACTGTCCTTCCATGCAGCGGTTGAAACATTGTATGTATTTGTTTCCATAAATGGATCCATTTATGGAAACAAATACATACAATGTTTCAACCGCTGCATGGAAGGACAGTCCCAGAACTGTCATTAATAGTCTATTTCTGACAGTTCCATGACATTCCCTCCATACAGCGGTTAAAACAGCTCCGCTACGAAGATGACTTATTTAAAGGGTTTCTAGGCTTCAGAGAGCCTTTAAATTAGTGCAGAACACTGTACCTTTAATTTAAATGCCCTTGGAGATGAGGAAGGAGAAGGAGAAGGAGAAGGATGAGAAGAAGGAGAAGGAGAAGGATGAGAAGAAGGAGAAGGAGAAGGATGAGAAGAAGGAGAAGGATGAGAAGAAGGAGAAGGATGAGAAGAAGGAGAAGGAGAAGGATGAGAAGAAGGAGAAGGAGAAGGATGAGAAGAAGGAGAAGGAGAAGGATGAGAAGAAGGAGAAGGATGAGAAGAAGGAGAAGGATGAGAAGGAGAAGGATGAGAAGGAGAAGGATGAGAAGAAGAAGGCTGAGAATAAGGAGAAGGATGAGAAGAAGGAGAAGGAGAAGGATGAGAAGAAGGAGAAGGATGAGAAGAAGGAGAAGGAGAAGGATGAGAAGAAAGAGAAGGATGAGAAGGAGAAGGATGAGAAGAAGAAGGATGAGAAGAAGAAGGATGAGAAGAACGAAAAGGATGAGAAGAAGAAGGATGAGAAGAAGGAGAAGGATGAGAAGAAGGAGAATGATGAGAAGAAGGAGAAGGATGATAAGAAGGAGAAGGAAGAGAAGAAGGAGAAGGAGAAGGATGAGAAGAAGGAGAAGGATGAGAAGAAGGAGAAGGATGAGAAGAAGGAGAAGGATGAGAAGAAGGAGAAGGATGAGAAGAAGGAGAAGGATGAGAAGAAGAAGGATGAGAAGAAGGATGAGAAGAAGGAGGAGAAGGATGAGAAGAAGAAGGATGAGAAGAAGGAGAAGGATGAGAAGAAGGAGAAGGAAGAGAAGAAGGAGAAGGAGAAGGATGAGAAGGAGAAGGATGAGAAGAAGGAGAAGGATGAGAAGAAGGAGAAGGATGAGAAGAAGGAGAAGGAGAAGGATGAGAAGAAGGAGAAGGATGAGAAGAAGAAGGATGAGAAGAAGGATGAGAAGGATGAGAAGAAGGAGAAGGATGAGAAGAAGGAGAATGATGAGAAGAAGGAGAAGAAGGAGAAGGATGAGAAGAAGGAGAAGGATGAGAAGAAGGAGAAGGATGAGAAGAAGGAGAAGGAGAAGGATGAGAAGAAAAAGGATGAGGAGAAGGAGAAGGATGAGAAGAAGGAGAAGGATGAGAAGGAGAAGGAGAAGGATGAGAAGAAGGAGAAGGAGAAGGATGAGAAGAAGGAGAAGGATGAGAAGAAGGAGAAGGATGAGAAGGAGAAGGAGAAGGATGAGAAGGAGAAGGATGAGAAGAAGGAGAAGGAGAAGGATGAGAAGAAGGAGAAGGAGAAGGATGAGAAGAAGGAGAAGGATGAGAAGAAGGATGAGCAGAAGGAGAAGGATGAGAAGAAGGAGAAGGATGAGAAGAAGGAGAAGGATGAGAAGAAGGATGAGAAGAAGGATGAGAAGAAGGAGAAGGATGAGAAGAAGGACAGTTCTGTGACAGTTTCTGTCTATTTCTGACAGTTCTGGGACATTCACTCCATACAGCGGTTTCAACCGCTGTATGGAGGGAATGTCATAGAACTGTCAGAAATAGACTATTAATGACAGTTCTGGGACTGTCCTTCCATGCAGCGGTTGAAACATTGTATGTATTTGTTTCCATAAATGGATCCATTTATGGAAACAAATACATACAATGTTTCAACCGCTGCATTGAAGGACAGTCCCACAACTGTCATTAATAGTCTATTTCTGACAGTTCCATGACATTCCCTCCATACAGCGGTTAAAACAGCTGTATGGAGTGAATGTCCCAGAACTGTCATAAATAGTCTATTTCTGATAGATCTGGGACATTCACTTCATACAGCTGTTTTAACCGCTGTATGGAGGGAATGTCATGGAACTGTCAGAAATAGACTATTAATGACAGTTGTGGGACTGTCCTTCCATGCAGCGGTTGAAACATTGTATGTATTTGTTTCCATAAATGGATCCATTTATGGAAACAAATACATACAATGTTTCAACCGCTGCATTGAAGGACAGTCCCACAACTGTCATTAATAGTCTATTTCTGACAGTTCCATGACATTCCCTCCATACAGCGGTTAAAACAGCTGTATGCAGTGAATGTCCCAGAACTGTCATAAATAGTCTATTTCTGATAGATCTGGGACATTCACTCCATACAGCTGTTTTAACCGCTGTATGGAGGGAATGTCATGGAACTGTCAGAAATAGACTATTAATGACAGTTCTGGGACTGTCCTTCCATGCAGCGGTTGAAACATTGTATGTATTTGTTTCCATAAATGGATCCATTTATGGAAACAAATACATACAATGTTTCAACCGCTGCATTGAAGGACAGTCCCACAACTGTCATTAATAGTCTATTTCTGACAGTTCCATGACATTCCCTCCATACAGCGGTTAAAACAGCTGTATGCAGTGAATGTCCCAGAACTGTCATAAATAGTCTATTTCTGATAGATCTGGGACATTCACTCCATACAGCTGTTTTAACCGCTGTATGGAGGGAATGTCATGGAACTGTCAGAAATAGACTATTAATGACAGTTGTGGGACTGTCCTTCCATACAGCGGTTGAAACATTGTATGTATTTGTTTCCATAAATGGATCCATTTATGGAAACAAATACATACAATGTTTCAACCGCTGTATGGAAGGACAGTCCCACAACTGTCATTAATAGTCTATTTCTGACAGTTCCATGACATTCCCTCCATACAACGGTTAAAACAGCTGTATGGAGTGAATGTCCCAGAACTGTCATAAATAGTCTATTTCTGATAGATCTGGGACATTCACTTCATACAGCTGTTTTAACCGCTGTATGGAGGGAATGTCATGGAACTGTCAGAAATAGACTATTAATGACAGTTGTGGGACTGTCCTTCCATGCAGCGGTTGAAACATTGTATGTATTTGTTTCCATAAATGGATCCATTTATGGAAACAAATACATACAATGTTTCAACCGCTGCATTGAAGGACAGTCCCACAACTGTCATTAATAGTCTATTTCTGACAGTTCCATGACATTCCCTCCATACAGCGGTTAAAACAGCTGTATGCAGTGAATGTCCCAGAACTGTCATAAATAGTCTATTTCTGATAGATCTGGGACATTCACTCCATACAGCTGTTTTAACCGCTGTATGGAGGGAATGTCATGGAACTGTCAGAAATAGACTATTAATGACAGTTGTGGGACTGTCCTTCCATACAGCGGTTGAAACATTGTATGTATTTGTTTCCATAAATGGATCCATTTATGGAAACAAATACATACAATGTTTCAACCGCTGCATTGAAGGACAGTCCCAGAACTGTCATTAATAGTCTATTTCTGACAGTTCCATGACATTCCCTCCATACAGCGGTTAAAACAGCTGTATGCAGTGAATGTCCCAGAACTGTCATAAATAGTCTATTTCTGACAGTTCTGGGACATTCACTCCATACAGCGGTTTCCGGCAAAAAGTGTATGTGCAGAGTTCCTCTATTCTGCAGATACACTTAGAGGAGCTCTGCAGATACACTTAGAGGAGCTCTGCACATACACTTTTTTCCGGTTTGGAATTATTCTTATTTTCATCCTACTTCTTCTTCTTCTTCTTCATCCTCATCCTCATCCTCTTCTTCTTCTGAGGATGAGGATGAAGAAGAAGAAGAAGAAGAAGAAGAAGAAGAAGTAGGATGAAAATAAGATTAATTCCAAGCCGGCAAAAAGTGTATGTGCAGAGCTCCTCTAAGTGTATCTGCAGAGCTCCTCTAAGTGTATCTGCAGAATAGAGGAACTCTGCACATACACTTTTTGCTGGCTTGGAATTATTCTTCTTTTCATCCTACTTCTTCTTCTTCTTCTTCTTCATCCTCATCCTCAGAAGAAGAGGATGAGGATGAGGATGAGGATGAGGAAGAAGAAGAAGAATGAAAAGAAGAATAATTCCAAGCCGGCAAAAAGTGTATGTGCAGAGTTCCTCTATTTCTGACAGTTCTCTCACAGCTTCTTCACATGTACAGCGGTTGAAATATCTGTATCCTAAATGGAAACTAATAGATACAAATTGTATCTATTAGTTTCCATTTAGGATACAGATGTTTCAACCGCTGTACATGTGAAGAAGCTGTGAGAGAACTGTCAGAAATAGAGGAACTCTGCACATACACTTTTTGCCGGCTTGGAATTATTCTTCTTTTCATCCTACTTCTTCTTCTTCTTCTTCTTCTTCTTCTTCTTCATCCTCATCCTCATCCTCTTCTTCTGAGGATGAAGAAGAAGAAGAAGTAGGATGAAAAGAAGAATAATTCCAAGCCGGCAAAAAGTGTATGTGCAGAGTTCCTCTATTTCTGACAGTTCTCTCACAACTTCTTCACATGTACAGTGGTTGAAACATCTGTATCCTAAATGTAAACTAATAGATACAATGTTTCAACCGCTAAACATGTGTTCCTTCTGTCAGAGAACTGTCAGAAATAGCGGAGCTCACTGCAGGGACACTTTTGCCGGCTGATCGGGAAATGTTCGATTCGCGCACCCGAAGTAGGCAAAATTTCGGTTTCGACACGAATCGAATATTTCCTGAAATTCGACTCGAATTCCGGTTCGCCTAGTTCGATTCGCTCATCTCTACTTACAACCCAAAGCTGTGAAAAAAAATTCAATGTCAGTGCAGAAAAAAAAAGGTTGTCTCTCTCTGTGCAAATACGTTTGTTAAATCATCTTGACAGCTTTGAAAGATAAAATTTTTCTTACCTGGTGATTGCAAAGACCATCCTTGCAGTCTTGAACCCAGTAGTACTGCTTTTAATTTTGACACACATAAGTCTCTGACCAGGTCATTTAATTCTGACTGTGTATGTCTGGTGAGCCTTATCTCATAACAAAGTTCAAAATCATGATCATTATTACCGTCTTTGCCTGGCTGGTGCATTTCAGCATCTTTGTTTGTTTTGTCTAAGCTCCATTTCTCTGGTGGCTTTGGTACTGCCAAGTTGTCATGTGGCACTGGTCTTATGGCTGAAGTCAGATTGGGGTATTTATTAAGCAGAAAACAGTAAAATTTTGTACAGAAATCCAAGCTATTATTTATAAAAAAACAAACAAACTACCATAAAAAATAAAAATCACATTCCAGCATGAGTTTGTCACACAGATCCCGCCTGCTTCACGTGTATCACCCCTCCGGGCTTTCTCAAAGGCTACATATAGGACTTCAACAATATGGTGCCTCTGGTTACAAGTTTCCATGGTGATCCTTTCTCTGTGCTCTATAAGTTTGATGCTGCTGATCCCATCTGTAGCCTTTGTGAAAGCCCGGAGGGGTGATACGTGTAAGGCAGGTGGGACCTGTGTGATGACATCATGCTGGGGGGGGGGCCAGGTTCCATCTTTCTGAGCTGACATATGTACACTGTGTATATGCTGTGTATGTGTCTCTGCACATTGTGAGTGTTAATCCTTTTCATTATTTGATTAAAACGTCACTGGCAATACCACAATATTGGATCTTCTTTGCATATATCTCTTTGAGCTTTTTTATTCAAAAGCTGCAGAATATGGAGATGTGGCCTGGATGCTACTGACCTGATGTGATTAAAGTGCTTTCAACCACCTTGATTATTTTAAGGGTTCTATCACATCAAGTGCTGAGACACCAAATTGGGCACAATTGCCACTTTGGTGGCAGCCCATGATGGAAGACTTTTGATATTGTACAAGACATACCTTTACTTGTGGCACATGAACTGTGGAGGTGTTTCTTTTTTTGGACACTTATAATCTAATTGGATGATATATGGGACTGTTCTCACATTTTTTTACTTACAACTTAATTGGATGACATATAGTATTGTTTTCATGTTTTTTCTGGGCACTTAGGGGTTTATTTACTAAAGCTGAAGCGTGTAGAATCAGGCTCACTAAGCTCACTGTCAATCAACTTCTAACCTCAGCTTGTTCAATTAAGCTTTGGCAATAAAACCTGGAAACTAGTTGGTTTCTATTCAGAAGTGAACCTGATTGTGCACTCTCCAGCTTTAGTAAATAAACCCCTTATAATATAATTGGATGATAAATAGGACTGTTCTCACTTTTTTTTACTTACAATCTAATTCGGCTGTTTTCATGTTTTTTTGTAACTTTTTTCTGGACATGATTTATGATGATTGTGTAATTTATGAGTATGGTTGTTTATATGAAGATTTGAGAAAAAACAGTGATATTAGTCAGACAGAAGTAAGTCTATTACATGATCATTCTGTCATCAGCATATCATCTGCACAGTAAACAGCATTTACTTCTGAGTTCCTCAGGCAAGTAGAAGATTTGGCGCACTCCAAGACGGAGTAAGGAGGTAGACAATAGTATGTATAAGCATATAATCAATAGTGGTGGAATTAGGGAAAATAAATCATGAACAATATACTGTAATAAATATACAAATAAAATGTCCTTAGAGTCCTATAGGTAATTCTGATGCACCATGGAGTGGTGGCAGCCGGCCAATAACGGGCTAGAGAGGCCCTGCGGAAGATCAGGAAGAAAGAGGCGGCGCCCTGTAAGTGCAGTATAAAAGCTTTTTAATGAATAAAAAGTGTGGTAATACAGGCCACTCACAAAGCATAAGTAGGTTTGCTCTTGTAGGTTTGCGCCTGATCTTCCACAGGGCCTCTCTAGCTCGTTATTGGCTGGCTACCTCAAATATATGGTGCATCAGAATTACCTATAGGACTTTTTCTAAGGACATTTTATTTGTATATTTATTACAGTATATTGTTCATGATTTATTTTCCCTAATTCCATCACCATTGATTATATGCTTATACATACTATTGTATGCCGCATTTGCCTCCTTACTCTGTCTCAGGGTGCGCCAAATATTCTACTTGCCTTTCTTTCTGTTTAGAGATACAAGCGTACCTCGGTTTACAAATGCCTCGGTTTTGGTTTACGAATGAAAATCCATTGAAAATAATGCCTCGGTTTATGATTTTTTTTTTGCAATAGGAAGCAAGCTTCCCTAGGAGGCATTGCACTTGGGAGGTTTATAGCGCCGACCCCGTGTCTTTAAAGAGCATTTTATAAAGAATTTTGAACAGATAAGACTTTTTTTTACTTTTTTCTGACCTCCGGAATGGATTAATTGGTTTTCAATGCATTTACAAAATTTTTTTAAATCATGTCCCTGTACAGTATTTATACCTTTAAAGTGCACTTTATAAAGAGTTTTGAACAGATAAGACTTGCTTTTTTCTGACCTCCGGAACGATGAATTGGTTTTCAATGCATTCCTATGGGAAACCGCGTTTCGGTTTACAAATTTTTCTCAATACGAAACGTCCCAGAGAACGCATTAACCTCCCTGGTGGTATTCCCGAGTGTAGCTCGGGGTAAAGTTTCAGTACCACAAGCGGTACCACGAGCTACACTCAGGCTTACCATGCGGCGCTGCTCCAGGATCTCTTCTTCACTTACCTTGTCCTGCGCTCCTGCGATGTCCCTCCTGCAGTGTCTCCTGTGTTGTCCTCCGGCGGATGCCGGCATCTGTCTTCTGTGTTCCGTCCCCTGTGACGTCGGAACGTATGGGGACAGAATGGCGGGAAATTTGAAAATGACAAAAAGTGCCATTCAATAAATTCACTAAAATTACATAGTAAAACATTACTCTATCAAACCATTTCACATACATTTTGTCCCTAGTGCTTTGTCCTGTGCCCTGCCTGCATTTTTATTGTTCTTTCTGCCTGGAAACTAAGAAACGTCCATGGCATCCAAAAAGCGTTCCTTTAGGTCAAAGTCGGTTTCAGACCAGCTAGGGAACAGCGATAGTAAATCAGAACTACTTGCAGAATTGAGTGATAATGATTCGTGGGGAAATTCGTCATCAGACACTGAAAACGATTTTGCGACTTTGCTCAGTGATGTGCGAACTTGGCGCTATATTTCAAATTTCAGTGTTTTTGGTTTGATTATATTATTGAATTTAATTTATTATTATTATATTATTATTTTTTATGATTATTTATTAAATTATAATTTATGATTTCGTGTTTCATATTTTACCATACCCGGGATGTTTACTAGACTCTTGTTCGGACAGATTTCAGTGAGTTATTCCTAAAAATTACAGGCCTACAATAAAAAAAATACATATTTCCATGCAAAAAAATGTACCGCACAGAAATATGGACATAATCAGACCGTTAGGGAGGTTAAATTCGTAAACCAAGGTACACCCGTACCTATTTGCAGCAGCCCCATTAGGAGACGGAATACCTTGATCTTCAACAATATTACTATATTTTATACATATCAAACTATGTGGTTTTTCCTTTAATCCCCTTCCCTCTTTAACCTATTATCTGTTACACACGGAATTGATACCTGCATTTGAAGGTTTTATATGCCCTGTCCGCACACATCCATCTATACTACGTTGCATATATTCCCACATTACTTACCATATCACCTGTTTATGTTCCTGTATTTTATTTATTTATTTATGTATTTATTTATTTGTTTGATTGTTTATTTTTTTTTTTTCTCCCTCTTTACCCAGTCCCCAACATGGATATTATTAGTAGTATTGAATCAGCCAAATATGATACACTCGAAAATCTGTATACATCATTTCCAGACCACATTTTTCATTCTTCCTACTCTGTACCATGGTCCATCTATAGGCAATTATGTGCCAAATTTAGAAAAATATAGGATCTTATCATCTCCGCCAATTATCAGTGGTGGGATAATTTCTTTCCAGAACTATATCTCAAATACAATATTAGCTCAAGAGGACATAGAAATACAAAAACATGTACATCTCTTAACTCCGAATTATCCAAAGAATGGTCCAACAAATCAGAATTTTGCACACGAAAATGGATCAAACAGTGAAACCTCAAATTCCATGACATCTCAACCCAACTTTCATCCCTCATCAAAGCTCTCACAAACATTACACCACATTTACCCTCTAAATGGTTCAAATTGCTCAAAATACATACTAAATGCTCTGAGGATAACTGGATATACACAAAATTGGGTCACGTTTTTCATGATTACAATCTCAATAGAATGTATTGTTGGAAAAAAAAACTTGCATACTACATCAATCCACAGACAATCTCCAGTCCCACTTACGGCTTGTTGGCCCAAACCCACTCTCCAAAAACACACTGGACCCAAACTACATACTTTCACTCCCCCACCTGCAAGTAGGCATAAACCAAGGCCCAGCAGAATTTAGAACCCACCACCTAGACATGGTCCCCTTTCCCAAACAGTCAGGCCAAAGCCCCCTTAATGCCCTCATGTAAACCCCCAATAAGCTGGATAATAGAATCCTTACTAATACATCACATCTGTCTACTCCATCTAAAACAGTATTTCCTTCTCCCAACCCACCAATACTAGTCCTGCCCCATCCCAGCCCACACACACCAGTTCTAACACTCTTGTACATTCCCTATCTTCCTCTGACCCACAACACACACCCAACGATGGTTGCAATCTCCAAGCACAACCCCAAAATGACTGCTATTTTTTATTTTTTATTTTTATGTTCCAGTTTCTACACACCAGGAGGCTACTCTACACATCCTGGCTCATATTGAGAACATATCTGCAGAATATATGGTTCATTCTAATACAAGTTGGAGATTTATGGAAACCTAGGATCAAACCACACCATTACCCTATATTGCCTTATATGGTACTCTACTTGCCAAAATGACCCTGAAATGAAGACGCTAAGTGCTTTTAAAATGATTCTATCTGTTTGACATGTTCACCGTGCTCATGTTTAACCTCCTTATGATCTATGTGATCAAATAAAATATTGTTTGTAATTTTTGAACCCATATTACTCCGCGTGGATCATTTAGTAACCTCTTTTTTCTAGGTAGGGGTGCTCTGGTCACACTACCATATTGTTTAGTATGCATTTCTTGGGTTTATGGATCCACACTTACATGTTAAGTGAGCCGAAGATATGACTATGACACTAGTCATTCGTGTCATTTCAGGTGGCCTCTTTCTGTTCTATTTTTGTGACATTCATTATGCCTTTACATTGCCCATCATGCTATTCTGTTTACATCTAACACCATATCCTCATAATCATCTTGAACATACTTACAGTATCATAGTCTCATATATGTGGGTCATACACGTGTATGATAACCATCCATTATATTTTCCTTTAGGACTAGAAATCTGCACACATGCGCTCATTTTCCACATCTATTAGAGGCAAGCATGTATATTCCAACACATTCCTATAATTGCATCCATATCCAAACCTCACAATAAACACATATGTGCATCTACGTTTTCCATTCAGCTATTCCATTACACACACCATCTCCACATCTTCAATGGCAACATAGGTTACATTTATTCACTCCTTTATTCATCTTTTAATTATATATCATCGTGTTCCATCCATTCATTTATCCTTGATTCGGTTACTAATCTGAACCAGCATGCTGAACAATTTTTATTAATATCCTGAATTTATCCTTCTCTTTTAATTTTTATCATTATCCTGAATTTATTCTCATTTTTTTTTTTGTTCCACAAAGTTTTTTGAGAAAAATTCAAAACATATAAATGGTATAAATTGTACAATGTAATACAATGTGCCAAAGAAAAACGCGGTAAAACACAAATCGCACATGCCAAACAATAAGAAATACGCAGGCGAACAAAATAATAAAGCCATCTTGTGTCACCTGTAACAATAATGAAGTTGAACTTGGAAAAAAAAACACGAGAACACAGCAAAAAAAAAAAAGAAGGCAAACACCAATCATAATCACCACATAGCATACAAAATATCACCAAACAAACAGGAACATTTATTTGCACCCCCATATATCTTTTATCGTAGAGTAGCAGAGTAGGGGGGAAGGGGATAAAGCTAAAGGTGCTGGGCTTCTGGTGCAAGGAAGAAGTTGCGAAAATATAGAAAGCTCGGTGTTATCCATGAGGAGCAGCAAAGGTACCACTCAAAGGTAGCCAACGCATATGAAAATAACTCCGTGGAATGGGAGAGGCACATGTGCAAGTGTAATCCGTGTGTGAGATTAGGTTGCCTATGGACAGAGGAATAAACGTATGTGTAGAGAAAAAAAAAAGGGAAAAAATGAAGTGGAGAAGATGTGAAAAACAGCAAAGACAGTAATGGCAGGTACAGGGCACAATGAGGAAAGAGTCGGGAGAAAAGAAAAAATAAAAAATGGTGAGAAGCTGGAAAGCCAAAGAAGGAAGAAAAAAAGTGTAGAAGAAAAAAAAAAAAAAAAAAAAAAGGGGGGGGGGTAAGGGTCAAAGGGGAAGGAGACTAAGGGGGGGGCGGTATGGATAGACATGTCATATAGGTGGAAGCTCCAAGGACAGAGCTGGTGTGCTCATCCCCTAGGGGATAGAGACATAAAGCAGACAATAGGGCACCAGGGAAAAGGAGTGTCTCACTACCTGATCAGTGAAAGGGATATAATAGAAAAGTGTTATCGACAGCCTAGCAAGGGTCGAGGAGTCAATACAATACAGAGTGTAATACAAAGCCACAGGTCTGGCTCAGAGTCAGGTAGAAAGACCCATGATGGAGTGGTATTCGTGGGTCGTTCGGAAGTGAATCCAACATGACCAAGTATGGGAGAATTTAGTCGGGTTATCTTGGGAGGAAGCAATCAGCTCCTCCATCTCTGCAATTCTTCCCAGACGAGTGAACCAATCTTTTATTGAGGGGGGTTGAGTAGATCTCCAAAGCACAGGAAGACAGAGTCTAGCAGCATTAATCATATGCATAGCTAACGATCGGAAGTATAGACGTTTGGGGAGCGGTGTATGGTGGAGGAGAAATTGGGCCGGGGAGAAATCGAGAGGTAAAGTGGACACTGACGAGGTTATACGGTGGACTTCCTGCCAGAAGGGCAGGACGATAGGACAGGACCACCAAATATGGAGAAGGGACCCATCAGGTGCTCCACATCTCCAACAATTATTGGGTAGAGAAGGGTTAAAACGATGAGTTCTGGAAGGGGTAATGTACCAACGGGAAGCTAGCTTGTATCCGTTTTCTTGGGTCGATACATTCAGCGAACATTTGTGGGAGTATGTAAAAATTTGGTCCCAATCTGAGGAAGAAAAATCTATATCAAGGTCTCTCCTCCAAGCTCGGCAAGCGGGGAGCGAGTTAGGATTCCCATCACCGGTGAGAAGGAGGTACATGGATGAAATTAGATGCCGCTGGGGTTCAGCCTTAGAACAAATTGATTCAAAGGGGGTGAGAGGACGAGTCCATTTGTGGCGGTGAGCAGAGGATGTGAGAAAATGCCTGATTTGAAGGTAGGCCCAAAAGGGGAAGGTACGATCTTTCATGGTGCTCGCCAAAGAGGAGTAGGATTTCAATTGGCCTTTATGAAAAAAGTGTTCCGCTTTCACCTGGTCATACGGCCAATGTTCCGACAGGAAGGCCTTGTGCATACCCGGAGGGAAGTCCGGGTTTAAGCAAAGGGAGGTTAAAGGGTTGGGGGCATCCGAGATGGAGGCCGACTTGCATGTCAAGCGGAAGATGCTCAAGGTAGGACCAATCAGTGGATGAGTGAGAAGGGCCTGGGGGGTATGTTTCGTCAAGAGCCACGGGATCTAAGCTATAGGAGAAGGAGAGAAGGAGTTTTCGAGATGCACCCAGTCTTTGGTAGTCGAGTGAATATTCCAATCTATAATTCTGCAAAGATGGCAGGCCCAATGATATTGCCTGAGGTCTGGGAGCCCAATCCCACCCCTGGATTTGGGGAGAACCAATTGGCAGAAAGATATGCGCGGACGCTTGTGGTTCCAAAGGAAGAAGGAGCACATTCTCCTACATGAAGCGAAAAAGGCGGGTGGCAATTGGATAGGTAAGGTTTGAAATAAATAGAGGAGGCGGGGGAGAATGTTCATTTTTAATATAGCAGCTTTGCCGAACCAGGAAAAGCATGGTCGATGCCATTTAGTGAGATCCTCCTGAATGGATTTAAGTGCTGGGATAAAGTTTTTTACATAAAGGTCAGAGAGGTCGCACGTAAGCTGAATGCCCAGGTAAGTGAGAGTCTCACTGTCCCATCTAAACGGGAACTGCGATCTGCAAAATGAGACTACATCAGAAGCGAGGGTGACATTGAGGGCGTATGACTTTGAATGGTTGATTCTAAGGTTCGACATGAATTGAAAAAGTGAGAAATCTTTAAGCAAATTGGGCAAGGTGGTCCGAGGTTCCGTTAGAAACAGCAAAATGTCATCCGCATAGGCGGCGAGTTTATACTCTTGAGCCGGTGCGGAAACGCCCTTAATATCTGGGTTGGAACGGAGTTTACGCAGCAGCGGTTCTAATGATAGCACAAAGAGGAGAGGAGAAAGGGGGCAGCCCTGGCGCGTGCCATTGCCGAGAGAGAAATGGTTCGATAAATGGCCATTCACCCGAACCTGTGCCGTGGGTCCAGAATACAAGGTCATGATGAAATTAAGCATGTGTTCTCTCAAACCAATCGCCTGAAGGGTTGCCCTCAAATAATCCCAGGACACTCTGTCAAAGGCCTTCTCAGCGTCCAAAGAGAGAAGGAACCCAGGATTCTTTGATGTGCGAAGCCAATGGATAAGGTTGAGGGCCTTGATAGTATTGTCTCTCGCTTCCCTGCCAGGGATGAAACCCACTTGATCGAGGTTAATCAAAGAAGGGAGTAAGGGGAGGAGACGGTTGGCCAGAATTTTAGCATAAAGTTTCACGTCTACATTCAGAAGGGAGATGGGCCTATAATTGGAAACCAAAGTTGCATCCTTATCTCCTTTGGGTATGACAGTGATGTGCGCTTCTAGAAGGCGATGACACGGCACAGGGAGTGAAGAGAAAGTGTTGAAAGCCGAGAGGAAGGGGTTGGACAAGACGGTTAAAAACTCCTTGTAATATACTGCAGACAGGCCATCAGGGCCCGGGCTTTTACCAGACTTCATTTGTCCGACGGCCCGCGACAGTTCCTCTGCCGTGATATTTTGCTCCAGTTCCAGGGTGGATGTCTCAGAAAGTGCAGAAGGGCTATAAAGATGAAGAAAGTCCGAGATCACCGTGGCTCTAAGTTTGTTGGTTTCAGGTGGGGGACGTTCCGGAGGGAGGTTATATAATGCCTTATAATACTGCTCAAAATGAGAAGCAATGTCAGCATTAGTGGTGGCAAAAGAACCGTCTGGACCCCTGATTTTGTGGATTGTTAAGCTCGACTTTTTCGCTTGAAGGGATCTGGCGAGGAATCTCCCGCTTTTGTTCGCAAACTCATAAAATAATTTTTGAGACAAGACATATCTACGTTTAGCCACCTTGCCCAGTTCGGTCAAAAGCTGCGTGCGAGTGTTTGTGAGTTCAGTCAAGGTAGAAGCCGCTTGACTGTGTTTGTGAACTCTTACCAAAAACTGGATGCGCTCCATAAGTCGTCGCAAATGTGCTTGTCTCTCCCTTTTACGCTTCGTAGCCATAGCTATGAGAACCCCGCGAATTATGCATTTATGTGCCTCCCATTGCGTCAAGGAGGAGGTATCTGAAGTCTGGTTGGTCGCGAAGTAATCTACCAATTGGGAGCGGATCTCGGCTTCGTTTGTTGGGTCGGACAGAAGAGATGCGTCCAATCTCCAAATCTTAGAGCGGGAGTGTTTTTCAGGAAAACGCAACGTCATGGTTATGGGATGGTGATCCGATAGGACCATTGGTTCAATGGAGGTGTCATGAAGAAATGGCAGATCCACTTGCGAGAGAAAAATGTAGTCAATTCTGGAGTACTTATTGTGTGGAGGAGAAAAGAACGTATAATCTTTAACGTTCGGGTGTAGGATTCGCCAAGAATCGTGAAGTTGTAAATCCTGGAGTTGTGTGTGGATCTGTCTTAGGGATTTGTATGGTAAAAATGAACTGCCCGAGGAGGAATCCAGTAAGGGGCATAAAGGGACATTAAGGTCTCCCCCCAAGATCAGTACACCCGACTGAAAAGAAGAAAGAGATGTGGAGATTGAGCGGAAGAAGGGAACCTGCTTGGTATTGGGCGCATATAAATTTGCCAGTGTAATGGGTCTGTTGGCAAAAGTGCCTTTTAGAAACAGGAACCTACCTTCTGAGTCAGGGAGCGACTCCGTGATAGTTAAAGGGAGATGTTTCGCAATCAAGATGGCGACACCTTTTGATTTGGCATGAGGGTTAGGGGCATGATAGACTGTCGGATAACGTGAGTCAAAGAGCTTGGGAATGACATCCTGTCTAAAATGCGTTTCCTGAAGGAAAACGATATCCGCTCTTTGTTTAGATAAGTAGGAGAGCAGAATGGAGCGTTTTTCAGGCGTGTTCAAACCCTTCACATTAAGAGATAGAACTTTTAGTGATAAGTGTCCTGACAATGATTTGGGAGAAGACATGTCCAAATAGGTATGTGAAAGCAACCTAAAAAGAAGGAACACGGGGTACTAAAAGGATGGGAATAGGATTGAGGGGGGGGGGGAGAAAAAAAAAAAATTAAAAGAGATAAATGAAAGAAAAATAAAATAAAATAAAAGAAAATAAGAAAGGGGAAAGGAGGAGAGTAGATACAGGTAAGAAAAAAAAAACAAAAAAAAAAACAGAACTACCAGCGGGAGGAGTAGACCAGCTAATCCACCTAGATATATAAGAAAAGGGGAGAAGAGAAAGGAAGAGAAGATGGGGGGGGGGGGGGGTTAAGTGGTAACAGAAAAGAGAAAGGAGGGAGTAAAAACAGCCGGCAAGAGTCAGTAAAAGCACTCCGAGCTTACTGTGTGGGGAACGCAGTGGGTCGAAATCCAAAATAAAAAAGAGGCCCGCCGTGCGGAAGACCTTAAAAAGTGCAGGGAATGGAGAGGTAGGGCGAGGATAGGGCATGCACAGAGAGGGACTACACCCAGCCGGCGAGGGAGATGTATCAACCCTCACCTGGTAGGGCGTATGGCTCAGGATTTAGCGAGAAATTGGGGTCAAGAGCAGAACGGTAGCCTGCGCTAGGAGGGAAGTGAGGGAAGTGAGACAGGCAACAAGCCATATCAATGGTTGGGAGATACACATATGAACAGAGCACTACGTAGGAATTCTAAAGCGGAAATATGGTGTCACGAGTATACCGTGGTGGAACTACTAGGAGTGTTGTCCTCAAAGGTATGACTTCATAGAACGGTCAGACCGCCCTCTCCTCAGGGAGAGAACAGGCAGTGTCTCACAACACATGAAGTCACAAATTATTGGCAGAGGAACAGTAAGGCATGACATGTGCAAAAAAAACATACAGCTCAAATATCGCATATCAAAAAAACACAATATACTAAATTGAAAACAACTAATATGACAGAACGACCCCCCCCGGGCCTGGACTCTCAAGGTACTCCTTGACTCGAGCAGCACCTCATATCAAATAGGAGGAAATGCGTGGGGAGGGAAGAAGAAGGCACAGGCAGAGTACCTACATTGGAGCCTCATCAGAGGTACTCATTAGTATGCAGAGGGTGGAAAAGGATACAGAGCGGGATGGGAGAGACCGATTTCTGCTAGGAGTCTCCATCCGGAGAGCTTATTGAGGTGATGCTCGTTCACAGGTGCACAGTAACAATGCGAAGGTTAAAAAAAAAAAAAAAAAATTATAAGCAAAGGTTTCCCCCCCCCCCACCCCTCCCAATCCAAACTCAGCAACCCGCTCATCAGAGTACGTGAAAAAGGATAACTGGTGCTGGGGAACTCTCTTCATCCTCTCCTAACTCGGTCTTCTGGAAACGGTGCAAGGCGAGTTGAATACGATACGTGTGGGAGGACAAAAAGTCCTTCAGTGGCGAACCCGATATCCTCGGAGGTCCCCAGGATAGGCTCGTAGTCAGCTGTGCAGGAGATGGAAGAGGATCGGAGCCCTCCGGAGTCCACCCGGGGTCTCTAGATCAGAGGTGTCATGGAGGAGGTTGGGCACTAAATTGGTTGTAGACCCGATATTCCCGTTGCGGAGCGACAGCGGTGGTGCAGAAAATGGGCGGGTAGAAGGGAGGAACTTATTGGAATATTCTGTGCCAAACAATCGTTAAGGGTCAAGAGTCATAGGGATGAGATCTCAGTGGCCCCAGATGCATAGGGCTGCCTGTGTGCAAGAGTACCAATGAGTCCAGTCCAGATCATGTGGAGGGAAGATCCCAGGATGATAGATCAGAAAGCTCCATAGGTAAGGCGAAATGGGACAAGGATTTTGCAGACAAAGTCCGAAGAGTGGCTGAACGGATCCTGAGCAGTGAAACCAGCGGTAGTGTATAATAAATTAAGGAAATCAGGACAGAGTTTAGAGAAGGGTCTCTAAGCTTCATGACGAGGCCTGCGATGAGCAGGAGAGGCCGATGGGCTGGTTATGCTGGTAGAGCCACCGGCTGGAAGTCTCGGCGGGGTTGCGGGAACCAATCGGCGTCGGCGAGAGCCAGGGCCCTGCCATTCCATATCACTTGGCGTCGGTCCGGATTCCGGAACACCTGGGAGACGCATATTGCTGTACCAATCGGGGAGGTCGATTAGTGGGATATCTAGGGAAGTACAGAAATTAAGCAGATCCTCCGGAACTCGCAGGTAGGCTGTGCGCCCTTGCGCCTGTGCGGAAAGACAAAATGGGAAACGCCACCTATATGATATGTTATGGGAACGGAGTGCATCCAATAGGGGGCGAAGTTCCCGTCTTTGTTGCAGAGTAAGATTGGAGAGATCCTGGAATAAACGTATTTCTGACCCCTGATATAAGAGGCGCCGTCTGTCCCTGGCGCGCCTGAGGATGTCCTCTTTAATTGGGAAGCTGACTAGGCAACATATTACATCTCTCGGGGGATCAGAATCTCTGCCCCTGGGACGGAGTGCTCTGTGTGCCCGTTCCAACTCTATAGGTGTGGCCGGTGGGCGACCTAGTAGGTCATTAAAGATCGCCACAACCGTTGTAGAGATGTCGTTCGGTTCCACAGATTCTGGCAAACCACGGAGTCTAATGTTATGTCTGCGTCCACGGTTATCCAAATCCTCTATTTGTCTATAGAATTCACGGATATGTGATGCGTGTGAGACTGTTGTCTGCTGTATGTCTGCTATGGCATCTGCATTAGTGCGGTTAGCAATTTCCACTCCCTCCAGCCTTGTGCCCAAGGAAAGCAGGTCATTTCGTAGGTCACTGAGGGCGGTGGTGAGTGTGACTTTAATGTCTGCAGCCACCGCCTGAAGATCTCTGAGAGACACTGCCTGGGAGTCAGAGGAGAGATCATGCTGCGGGACTGCATCTGTGACATTCTCAGTGTCACTACTGTGAGCACAGGCTGCCGTTGAGGAGGGAGGAGGGGGGGGGAGAGGGGGAAGCTGTATGGGACCTGTCCCTCTGCTGGGAGCGGAACAGCTCCTGTATATGCCGCGATTGCGGCTGAGTAAGGACCCGTGGGGAACGGGAACGGGAACCGGGTGTGTTCCGGTCCGTTTTCCCCATGGTTATGTGCCCCTGCCTCACCCGATCCTCGGTGCAGTGTGAGAAGAAGTCTTCGGCCGGCGGGAGCTCCTGGCTTAAGCGGCCATTCCGGACTGCGGCAGACCACGCCCCCCCCTATTCTCATTTTTTAATTGTATATCATCATGTCCCATCCATTCATTTATCCTTTATTTGGTTATTAATAAATCCTGGATGCACCCACGCTCCAGGCACTGGCATCTTATTGATTATGTCATCATGCGGAGGAAAGACAA
This sequence comes from Staurois parvus, assembly GCF_062004578.1. Lineage (NCBI taxonomy): Eukaryota > Metazoa > Chordata > Amphibia > Anura > Ranidae > Staurois > Staurois parvus. The sequence continues at coordinate 6,596,295 of NW_028318492.1, read as the reverse complement.
ACAGGGTGTAAGGGTGACCAAGGCCATGCCGAGTGCTGACTGTTGGACTGACCATAGACTCATCATCTCTAAATTAAGCTTTTACATCAAGCCAAAGAGACGTCTGCAGGGAAACAAAGCAGTGATGAAATGGATTAATGTTAGTAAACTGAGAAACCCCAACACAGCAGCTTCACCAGCAGAAGATCTTGACAACCAACTCTCAGAGCTGCAATTAGAGGGAAATTCTGAGAAGGACTGGGAGCACGTCCAGGATATTGTGCACTCTTCTGCACTAAAGTTTCTTGAACCTTCACACAGGAAACACCAGGACTGGTTTGACGAAAATGATGATGAGATCAAGGCCCTACTTGCTGAAAAGCACCGCCTTCACTGTGCTTATCAAAATGACCCTTCGTCAACAGCTAAGAAAAATTCCTTCAACAACACTCGCAGGACCGTATAGAGCAAGCTTCACAAGATGCAGGACTCCTGGTTGAGTGTCAAAGCAGATGAAATTCAGAAGTTTGCTGATAGTAGCAATGTCTATGAAGCCCTCAGATCCTTGTATGGACCTCAGCCCTAAGGGACCTCCCCTCTACTAGACTCAGATGGTGCAACTCTCATTACTGAGAAGACTCTGATCCTACAGCTTTGGGCTGAGCAATTCCAATCTGTACTGAACCACCCATCTTCCATTAACAACAAGGTGATCGATAGAATGGCCCAGGCGGATATCAACCACAGCCTGGATGCCCCACCAACAAAGACTGAAACCCTACAGGCTATCAGCCAGCTGACCAGTGGCAAGGCCCCAGGATCTGATGTGATCCCAGCGGATGTTTATAACTCATTCTGCTGCTCCAGTCCTTTTGGAATCAAGGATCTATTCCTCAGGAACTGAAAGATGCGTCCATCATACACCTCTACAAGAGGAAATGGAATTGACAAGTCTTTGATAATTATAGAGGAATATCACTGCTTTCCAGCGCAGGCAAGATCCTTGCACGAGTGTTACTGAACCGCCTGATTGACCACCTGGAGCAGGATTTATTACCCGAGACACAGTGCGGTTTCCACAAAGAGCGTGGCACTGTGGACATGATCTTTGCAGCCCGACAGCTCTAAGAGAAGTGTCAAGAGCAGAACCATGAATTGTACACCTTCGTGGATCTCACCAAGGCTTTTGACACTGTCAGTCGTGAAGGTCTGTGGCGCATCATGTCAAAGTTTGGATGCCCTGACAAATTCATCCTAATGGTACGTCAGCTCCACGACAGCATGTTGGCTTGTGTTTTGGACGATGGAGGAGCTTCAGATGCCTTTCCCATTACAAACAGCATCAAGCAAGGTGGTGTGCTGGCACCAACCCTCTTCAGCATAATGTTTTCAGCCATGCTGTCAGACACCTTCCAGAACAGTTCCTTGGGAGTCAGCCTGAGACACAGAACCGTTGGGAAATTGTTCAACCTGAGAAGACTCCAGGCTGTCACCAAGGTAAAGGAGACTGTGCTACGAGACCTCCTTTTTGCTGATGACTGTGCCCTGAATGCTGGATCAGAGCAGGAAATGCAAGCCAGTGTTGACAAATTGGCAGCAGCATACAACAACTTCAGCCTCCTCATCAACACAAACAAGACCAAAGTGATGCATCACCCAGCTTTGAAAGCCCAACACCAAAAGCCTGCCATCACAGTGAAGGGACAAAAGCTGCAAGCAGTGGAGCAATTTACATACCTTGGCAGTACCCTATCCCGCACAGTGACAATTGACGTCAAACTCACCTGCAGAATTGCCAAGGCAAACTCTGCATTTGGCAAACTACTTACCAATGTGGAATAAGCCTTGCCACAAAGCTCAAAGTCTACCGAGAAGTAGTGCTAACTACCCTGATGCATGCCAGAGAGGTTCAAACTTTATACATGAGGCATACTAGGCAATTGAACCACTTTCACAAGACCTGCCTCAACAGACTTCTGAGGATATGTTGGCAGGACAAGGTGCCAGACACAGAAGTCCTCTTCAGAGCAGGCCTGCCATCAGTTCACACCCTGCTGATGAAAGCCCAGACACATTGGGCAAGCCATGTTGCAAGGATGAGCTGCCTCAAAGAAAGCGATTGCACGGGGAACAAAGGAAGCAAAACAACGACACATTGAAAGCCTCCTTCAAGTCCCTGGATAGTGACATCACCTCCTGGGAAACCCTGGCACAAGATCGATCGACACGTTGATCCACCAAGGCTGCCAGACATTTCAGTAGAGCAGAACAACCATAGCACAAGGGAAGCGAGCACTCTGCAAAGCCAGAGCTGCAAATGCTGCAACAGTGGTACCTACTTATGTCTGCCCGACATGTGGCAGAACATTTCGTGCCCAAATAGCTCTTACCAGGTACCTACGGACACAGCATGGACAGCCCACTACCTGTTAGATGTCAAGGTCCTCTTCGAACATGATGGATGAACATCACCAATCTGAACCAGCATGCTAAACAATTTTTACTATTATCCTGAATTTATCCTTATCTGCATTTTTATTTTTTATTCTTTATTTTGTTTTTGCTGCTTAATACTGGGTTTGACACATTATTCCAATGCTCTGCTCGTATTACTTTTCAGTATTCAATTATTTGTTATTTTATATATATTTTCAATATCTCTTTCACTTCGTATAACGCTATGAACCCTTATTGTAGTTTTCATATGTATAAATTCTTACACATGGACATAGTGCTAAAGGTAATTTCTGTGTATCAATGCTTGCGATTTACATCTTTTCTCTTACTTAGTTTTATTATATTTTATCACATGCTTTTTATCCCTTAATTGTCCACATCTGCGCTTAATGGTAGCCCTCTTGCTGTGGGTCATTTACTCCTCAAGCTGTATCTGCCTGTAGGACGATTCCCCTTACTCCTTCTCTTGCTGAGAGTATAAATGCCCTAAATCAAGATGGCATCCTTATGGCCTGATTATGGAGCACGCATGGTCCAAATGCGCGCCAACCCCCGCTATCACGTGACCAGAAGTGACATCTCAACTGAGGGAATCCCAGAACTAGGAGGATGTGCTGGAAGCCACGAGCACCACCGCCAGATGTAGGTGACCACCATTCATCCAGAGGCTTCACACTCCTTCACTACAGTGGATGCTTATTCATTTACAGGCACTAACCTACCTATGCTTTGTGAGTGGCCTGTATTACACTTTTTATTTATTAAAAAACTGCTGAGTTCACAGGTGATATCACATGCTGCAGAAGGAGAGGTTAGTGTATCAAAGTGTTTCAAAGGACCTCCTTTTTCAAACCTGCCCTAGATTACTATAGGGATTGCTTATAAAGGGGAGGATTGGGGATGCAGAACACCGCCTTGCTTGCAAATTACTGACATGTGCAGACTACACCAGCCAATCTAAGTTAAATAGATACAAAACTTAGAAAGAAACACTTATTTGACCTTTCAGAATATAACTACATAATATTACCAGTGTCGTAAAGTAAAAAAGTTTAAATAATAAGATTCATGAACTTTATATTTCAATAATTTTTATTGAGTTTTTCAAGGGTAAACACAGAAAAAACAGGGAAAGGATAAATGATTCAGTCATACAATATTACAATAGACAAAATATGATTGATCTTTTTGTTGTAATTTCGTTCTTGGATGGATGAGGTGTTGGTCTTGTTTTAGCAATATCATCACAGGTATTCGTGTATATTTGATGAGCTTTTTTGGTGAGATTTTGGGAGTTATGGGGGGAGGGGTATTGGAGGGGAGGTGGGGGAGGATAGGAACAAGGGGGGAAGGATCTAACTGGGAAATTGAGGAGACACCAGTCTTGGTATGGGATATGATTTCGTCTCTTGAAATGTCGGCAGGATTGTATAGAACATTTTGGGTGTTTTAGCCATCAGGTTCACTGGGTGTTGAATTTGTGGTAGGAGGAAGTGTTAATTACGGATAGTTTTTCCATTTGACATTGGGTGTTAAGGTCTATAATTTAAGAAGTGATTGAGGGGGTATTATTCGTATTCCATAATCTAGTAATATAAATTTGTGCTGCAAAGAGTATGTGGGTAATATTTGTTCTGGAATGGGTGGAGAGTTTCCCTATTCCAATGTGAAGGAGTGCCAAAAAGGGGTTCGGGACTATCGGAGATTTGTTTATTTCAGATATTAATTGCAATGTAGTATTCCAGAAGGATCGAAGTGACTTGCATGACCATAAAATATGGATTGTTGAGCCTAGTTCGCCACAATGTCTCCAGCATGTAGGAGCATGTTTTGGATAGTAAATCGAGAGTTTAATCGGGGTCAGGTACCATTGATGGAGTATTTTTAGATATGACTCCCAGTGGGAGCTACATTGGGTAGCTTTATAAGTGATGTTGAAGGTATTTTCCCAGCATTTTAAGGTGATTTGGGTTGAAAGGATTTTTTCCCAATTGGTTAGGGAGGTTGTTTGTAAAGTGAACTGTGAGTTGATGAGGTGCGCATAGAAAGTGGAAATACCTTTACTCGGGTATTGGGGTCTGGTGAAAAAGGTGTAAGCTGTGATTGATTCATGAACTTTAAATAACCTCACTTATAGCAATTTTAATACATTGATAAACATTTGAATTACTATATGTTTACAGAATAATATACAAAAGCCTTTATTTTAAAATCATATTTGCCTGTACCTCTATGAACTTATTCTACTAATGCATAGTGGTTGCAGAGGATATACAGTATATGCAGTATGTATGTAGAGGTAGAGAGAGTATATATATATATATATATACAGTTGTGTCCAAAATTATTCAACCCCCAATGCTGTAAAGGGGTTTAGGGACTATAGTGTACATTTGGAATTGTATTCAGAATCAAATCCTACAAGGACGTTGTAACTACCCAAATGCAACTAAAATGACATCAATTGTTTATGTAATACAGTAGTAAATGGTTCTTATGTGGTTTCTTCATTGCCACAATTATTCAACCCCTTAAAGACTACCACTCTGAAGAACAGAGGTTCATACAGGTGCTTTCCATCAGGTATTGAAAACACCTGTGGATGTCACCGAGCAGCAATCAAGCATAATAAGCACCAATTAGGCAGCTTTAAAATGACTGTGATACTCAGCTCCTTCTAGACATTTACTGGTGTGGTTACAAACATGGTGAAGGCAAGAGAATGGTCCAGGAAGACAAGAGAAGAGGTGATTTCTCTTCACAGGAAGGGCAATGGCTATAAGAAGATTGCAAAGATGTTAAACATACCAAGAGACACCTTAGGAAGCATCATTCGCAAATTCAAGGCAAAGGGCACTGTTGAAACGCTACCTGGTCGTGGCAGAAAGAAGATGCTGACTTCGACTGCTGTGCGCTACCTGAAGCGTAGAGTGGAGAGAAGTCCCCGTGTGACTGCTGAGGAACTGAGAAAAGATTTGTCAGATGTGGGTACAGAAGTTTCAGCCCAGACAATAAGACGCACACTGCGTAATGAAGGCCTCCGTGCCAGAACTCCCAGGCGTACCCCCTTGCTGTCTCCAAAGAATAAGAAGAGTCGACTGCAGTATGCCAAAAGCCATGTGGACAAACCACAAAAGTTGTGGGATAGTGTTCTGTGGACTGATGAAACAAAATTAGAACTGTTTGGGCCCATGGATCAACGCTATGTTTGGAGGAGGAAGAACAAGGCCTATGATGAAAAGAACACCTTGCCTACTGTGAAGCATGGTGGAGGGTCAATCATGCTTTGGGGCTGTTTTGCTTCTGCAGGTACAGGGAAGCTTCAGCGTGTGCAAGGTACCATGAATTCTCTTCAGTACCAGGAGATATTGGATGGAAACGTGATGCAGTCCGTCACACACCTGAGGCTTGGGAGACGTTGGACCTTTCAACAGGACAATGATCCCAAGCATACCTCCAAGTCCACTAGAGCATGGTTGCAGAGGAAAGGCTGGAACATTTTGGAGTGGCCATCGCAGTCACCAGACTTAAATCCGATTGAGAACCTCTGGTGGGACTTAAAGAAAGCAGTTGCAGTGCGCAAGCCTAAGAATGTGACTGAACTGGAGGCCTTTGCCCATGAAGAATGGGCGAAGATACCCGTAGATCGCTGCAAGACACTTGTGTCAAGCTATGCTTCACGTTTAAAAGCTGTTATAACTGTAAAAGGATGCTGTACTAAGTACTAAGATTGAATGTCACTTGGGGGTTGAATAAAACTGATAATGCTGTGAGCACAGAAAAGACATTTGTGGTTATTTCATTATAACTGTTATGTTATATTTGTCTGACCTACAAGTGCCTCTTTAATGTAAATGTAAGCAAGATGACTGAATGATCAAAAGCAATGTCAAACTGGCCAAAACACTCAATTTCAGTGGGGGTTGAATAATTTTGGACACAACTGTATATATATATATATAAATATAATTTTTTTTTGTTTTTATATATATATATATATATATATATATATATATATATATATATGTATATATACACTATATTGCCAAAAGTATTGGGACACCCCTCCAAATCATTGGAAGGTGTTCCATTCACCTGCATGGCCAGGAGAACGGTACTTACCTGACTGCATTGTGCCAAGTGTAAAGTTTGGTGGAGGGGGGATTATGCTGTGAGATTGTTTTTCAGGGGTTGGGCTTGGTCCCTTAGTTCCAGTGAGGGGAACTCTTAAGGCGTCAACATACCAAGACATTTTGAACAATTTCATGATCCCAATTTTGTTGGAAAAGTTTGGGGATGGCCCCTTCCTGTTCCAACATGACTGCGCACCAGTGCACAAAGCAAAGTCCATACAGACATGAATGAGCAAGTTTGGGGTGGAGGAACGTGACTGGCCTGCACAGAGTCTGGACTTCAGCCCACTAGAACACCTTTGGGATGAATTAGTGTAGAGACTGCGAAACAGGCCTTTCGTCCAACATCAGTGCCTGACCTCACAAATACACTTCTGGAAGAATGGTCAAACATTCCCATAGACACACTCCTAAACCTTGTGGACAGCCTTCCCAGGAGACTTGAAGCTGTTATAGCTGCAAAGGGTGGGACAACTCAATATTGAGCCTTACGAAGTAAGACTGGGATGCCATTACAGTTCATGTGCGCGTACAGGCAGGCGTCCCATTACTTTTGGAAATATAGTGTAATAGTATATTAGGATTTACATCCCTGTTAACCAACAAAAAGAATTCAGCGTACCTAGTGCAAACCCATTCCTGCTGTTACATTTCATCTTACTGGAAGCTATTTTATTCTTAACCCTCAGAGCTTTTCTGCGCAAACCTCAAACCAAGGGCCTTATATTAAATCTGAAAAATATCAAAATAATACATTATGATGTGGGAGAGCCGTTGGTGTATACACATAATCCATAAATCCAAAGAATAAAAACCTGACTTAAGCTACCAACCCCTAAAAGAAATAAAAATAAATGTTCATGACATGCTCAGGGTGAAATGTAAAACACAATATACTCTATTAGTCATATGGTAAAAAGCATATGCAAAAGCACAATAAAAAATCTTGGCCAAGAAAATCACTACTGGTACCAATAACTGCCCATAAAATATTAATGGATATTATAAGGCTGATAATGAATATGTATTTTATATGTATCATGCTTTAAAAGCTTCATAACATTGGACATCAGCTACAATTACATATCAGCCTTTTATAATTATAATCTGCCACATCCAAGTCCATATAATAAGATATCGAAATCCATATTCCAAAGGATATGTAGGTATAGCTGTAAAGTAGATATGTATTTACATGTAGACTTAAAGATTCATCTTGAGCATATAGTCAATCACGCCTCCACCTTTATATAGTGTTCTGTGCAGGGGCGGACTAACAACTCATGGGGCCCCCGGGCAATAGGGGATCATGGGGCCCCTGTGTCCTTGCCCAAACAAAAAATCCTATGAAAAAGGTACCAGGGGCATCTCATGGGGCCCCCTACTGACCCCGTGCCCTCGGGCAGTGCACGAGTTTCCAAATGGTCAGTCCGCCCCTGGTCCTGTGTGAAGACAACCATATGTAACCTCATAGGGCTTTAGATACCACCTCAATCCACCAGTGTATCATCATTAAGAAGGAATAACCTCATATGAATAAATGATAACAGTGGATCATAGATGGAGTGCCTTGACACTCAGCAGCAACACAGGTGTAGAAGTTCAATCAGGTAGGACCAAACCATGGCTCCAAGTAGAAATGGCATAAATATGTTTCTGCAAATGTTTACATACCATACCAATAGTTTTGCCTATTAGAAGGCTCCATAGGGATGGCGGTGTAGGAGAGCACGGAGCGGGTGCTCTCTGAGACATCTACACCACCCCAGATGCCTGCAGAGGAGTGACCCGGGGACTTACCCATGAGTGACAGCTCCAGAGCGGGTCCGGCGGCCTGGGAGTGGAGAGAAGAAGGTGTGCTGGGCGGCGGGGCTCACTGAAGGAGTTCCCGGACTGACGTGCGGGGCTGCTGGGAGAGCAGGGAGTCACAGAGTGGACACGTGGGAAACCGCAGAGCATTACTGGGAAGGGGAGAAAGCCGGCCGGCATCCGAAGTGAGAGTGAGGATGCCGGCTCGCTCCCCCTTGCAGCATACAGGAGAAATCATATGTTTAATGGATAACCTGCTCCCCGTGTGCGTTAAGTTTATACACAGGGGAGTAGGATCTGAAAAAGAAGACCCAGAGGAGTCCCCCTGAAGAGAGCAGTGGGAAGCTGAAGCTAGCAGCTGGTGGCTCGTAGCTGTCTCATCAGAAGAAAAGCAACCAGAGGGTGAGTGTGAGCAGCACGACCTAGCCAATTGTGATCAAATAGTGACTGTATGCTTAAAGAGGGGTAGACTTCCTGGGGAAGATTGAATGAGTGTAAGAGGAACTAGCAGCCCTGGAAGAAGAAGGAGAACATAGTGGGAAAGTGGAAAATAAGTGCGTGTTGAAATCTAGATACCTGGTCTGTAGCTGTTAATCCAAGGTGGTTCCTGTATTTAATTGAATAAAACTTACAGAAGAGATGAAGAATAAAAACGTTAAAAGTAGTGGGCTAAAGGGGTCCCAAGTAGGCACGATAAAAAAATATACGTCTCAAGGAAATGTGACTCCAGAAAGATCTCAAGGTATCCGTGATAAAAGTGAGCTGGAAATGAGCTTGGAAGCTAGCCCTAGACTCTCCCTGGGAATAAAGCATAATAGCCAACAAATATCAGAGAATGTGGAGAGGAAAGATTTGGAAAGTGAACTACAAGTACCAAATAAGAAAGAGATGGCAGATATGTTCAGAAGCCTAGAAAAAACAATAAAACAAGAACTGACAATTATACAGAGCGATTTAGGGCAGTTGCTATTGCGGATGGAGGAGACAGAGGAAAGAATTAAAAACCACGCCCAATCTATCTCTGGTTTAGAAAAAAGGACATAAGATATTAAGAAAAAGCAAAAAAGATTGCTGTATAGGATGGAAGTACAGGAAAACAGGGAGAGGAGGAAGAACCTCAGGGTAAAAGGTGTTCCGGAGTCCGTAAAGGGAGAGGAAGTGAGAGACTTTGTCTGTAAAATCCTAAACTCCATAAGAGATAGACCAGAAACAGAACAGGTGAATCTGGAAGAGGTTTTTAGAATTGGAAGGATCCAACATGGAAATGGAGAAAAGAAACCCAGAGACATAATTGTCCAATTCCAAAAGATGGGTGATAAAGAAGAGATATGGAGAAAGATTAAGGGAATATTAACTATTAAATATGGAGAAATAGATATACAGATATTTGCAGATTTAACAACAGAGACACTGTGGAGAAGAAGATCATTGAAACCCCTGTTAGAGCAAATAAAAAAACAAAATGTGCACTATAGATGGGGTATTCCTGAGTGTCTAATTGGATGGAAGAATGGAGTGACAGCCTACTTGAGATTTCCTGAGGATTTAAGAGACTTTTGTGACAGACTTGATTTGCAAATTATAGAAATTTCTGGTTGGGAGGAGGAGGTAGGAGACAGTGGGGCCAGAGTAAAGGAAGACTGGCAGTTAAATAGGAGAGGGAGATAGAGGAGGGTTTTTGTCTTTTTTTTTTTTTTTTTCTTCTCTTTCTCTTCTTTTCTCCCTACTTCTTGCTCGCTCGAATGAAGCACCTCTTAGTGGTACCATCTTGAGTTTATGAAATAGACAAGGGGCATCTGGGGGGGTGGGAGGTGGGAGAGACCGTTCATGGGAGGAGCTCAACCCCAAGGTACAAAATCTATGGAGGGTTTAGACCCTCAACAGATTTATAGGCAAACTACAAGCCTAAAATGGGTGGGAGGGAGGGAATTGGAGGGGGAGGGGGGAGAGGAGGTTTTTAAAACTGACATCTGGCATAAGAGAAGAGACATAGGGAAAAGGAAGAAGAAAGAATATGGTAAAATAGAAAGAAAACAAACAAAATATGGAGGAAATACAGTTTGTAACCCATAATGTAAATGGGTTAAATTGCCCAGGTAAAAGATTTAGGTTATTTAGAGAACTACAGCATAGAGCGGCCTCAGTGGTATTCTTGCAGGAAACGCACTTCGAATTAAAAAAAAACCTTAAGTTGAACTCTAGATACCACCCGATTTGGTACTATGCAGACTCCCCAGTTAAGAGAGCGAAGGGTGTGGCTATAGGATTTGCAAAAAATATTAGGTTCGAACTAGAGGACAAAAAAACTGATCCGGATGGGAGGTTTCTGTTTTTGAAAGGTAAACTGCAGGATATCGAGTGTACGCTAGCAAATATATATTGCCCAAATAGGAAGCCGGAGATGTTTCTGAAAGGGGTTCTGAAGAAATTGATGGATTTTGCTAAGGGATATATAATAGTGGCAGGGGACTTCAACCTATGTATGGAACCACAAATAGATACAACCTCTTTATTGCAGAGAGGGGGAAATAAGTCGATGAGATTATTGAAGAAGGTGATGAGAGAGAGCCAACTGGTAGATAGCTGGAGAATTGTGAATATCAGAGACAGAGATTATACTTTTTATTCTAATGTACACAAGACATACTCCAGATTAGACTATATATTGATAGATCATAGACTCATTGAAGATTTGTCTAGGGTAACGATAGAGGCAATGACCCTTTCGGATCACGCCCCCGTAGCAATGAAATTAAGATGGGGAGGGAGGTCGTCGGGAGGCCTAACATGGAGGCTGAACGAGGCACTTCTCATGGATCAAGATACTGAACGGAAGATTAGGGAGGAGATAGGGAGATTTTTTGAGGAGAATGAAACGGGAGATGTATCAAGGGCTACAGTATGGGAGACGCATAAAGTATATATAAGAGGAATCTTAATTGCGATCGGGGCAAAGAAAAAAAGGGAAAAGCGAGAGAAGATCAGTGAACTCCTGAAGGAAATAGCGGAGTTGGAACTCCTACATAAAAATAATATAACGAAAGAGATAGAAGAAAAAGTGATAAAAAAAAGGGAAGAACTAGAGAAGGTGTTGGAGGAAGAAAAAACGAGAATTTTCAATAAAATTATGGGGGAAAGATATACATGGGGAGATAGACCTGGAAAATACCTAATGAGAGCGTTGAGGAAAAAAAAGAATAGGAATTATATAGACAAAATAAAAAATTCCAAGGGAGAATTAGTCCACTCTACCAAAGAAATCGCAAAGGTATTTAAAGATTATTACAGTAAACTATATAATATTGCCCCCAACGATCCTACAAATAAGGTCAAAATGGTAAATGAGGGGAAAAGAAGGGAATATTTAAGAAACGCAGGACTACCAAAATTAAGCGAAGAACTAATAAACTCCCTAGAATCTGAAATTTCACAGGAAGAACTAAAAATAGCATTAAAAAGTTTTATGTCGGGTAAAAGCCCGGGTCCAGATGGATATACTGTGAGGTACTATAAAAAATATAGTGATTTACTGTTGCCTAAATTAAAAATATATATGAATGCGTTGGAAGGAGAGATGGAGATGAGACAGGAATCCCTACTGGCCCAGGTGGTTTTAATTCATAAGGAAGGTAAAGATATCTCCCAGTGCTCAAGTTATAGACCGATATCATTGCTGAACATAGATACAAAGTTGTATGCAAAGGTTTTAGCAAATAGGTTGAGGGATCTGATGCCAGAATGGATACATGGAGACCAGGTGGGCTTTGTTAGAGGAAGGGAGGGCCGAGATAATGGGTTGAGATCCCTGATGCTTATTCAGAAAAGTAGAAAGGGAAAAAATCCAGTGGTACTGTTCTCAATAGATGCGGAGAAGGCGTTCGACAGGGTTAACTGGAACTTCATGAGGGACACGCTAGAGGCTTTGGGATTGGGTAGTAGGATGAGGAGGTGGATTGGAAGACTGTATGAAGGACCTTCCGCGATGGTAATGGTAAATGGAGAGAGATCAAGAGTCTTTTGTAATGTCAAACGGAACTAGTCAGGGTTGCCCACTATCCCCACTGCTGTTCGTCTTATCATTGGAACCCCTGCTATTAACAATTAGGAAAAATATAGATATAAAGGGAATTAACGTAGGAAAGATAGAACATAAGGTTGCCGCATTTGCGGATGACTTATTGTTCAATATTGGAAACCCTAGGATAACGCTTCCCAATCTAATGAAAACATTGAAGGAATATGGGGAATTGTCAAACCTAAAAATTAACCCGAGTAAAACAGAGATATTAAATATAAATCTTCCAAAGAATGAAAAGGAAATGATACAGAGAGAGTTCCCCTTTTTATGGAAAGATAGAGAAATAAAATATCTGGGAGTGAAACTTACTTCTTCACAGAAAAACCTGTTTAAAGCAAATTATATTCCATTGTTGAACGAGATTAGGGAGGAATTGAAGAAAATGGGGGGAGGAAATCCTTCCTGGTTAGGTCGTATTAACTTATTAAAAATGGTAATTGTCCCCAAGATCCTGTATAAACTCCAAATAATTCCCATTAAACTCCCAGAGATATAATTTAGGACTATCAAGCGAATGGTAACAAGATATATATGGAAAAATAAAAAACCTAGAGTATCATATGAAGTGTTAAGTAGAAATAAAGAGAAGGGTGGGGTGGGAATGCCGGACTTCAAAAGATATTATAGGGCAGTCATCCTAGCAAGAATTTTTGATTGGAAGCACAATCCAAAGAGTAAAAATTGGGTTACAATAGAAAATACACTTGGTGGAAAGGATTTGAGTGAGATTGTTTGGGTGTCAACACAGTTTAGAGAATTAGCTGAGAGCACGAGTCCATACACTAGGATAGTACTGAAGGAGTGGGATAGATTGCACAAACAGAGGAATTGGGATTTCAACTCACTGTTAATGCCACTAAGAAATTCAGAGTTTTTTCCCCCCAGGTAAAGAGGAAATTATGGGTAAATGGATTAAGAAGGAGGACGCTCAGTTGAGAGACGTAATTGAGGGGGTAAACTTAAGAACACTGGAGGATTTGAAAAGAGAAGAGGGAGGGATCTTCACTAAGATAGATATATGGAGATATAACCAATTGAAACAATTTGTGGGGAAACTAACGAAGCCCCTTAGAACTAGAAAAGATTGGAATTTATTTGAGAAACTTCTAGAAGTTCGAGGTGATGGGAAGCACAGCACTGCTAAAATATACAAAATTCTCACTGATTTAGATAGTAAGTCAAAATTAAGATATATAGAAAAATGGGAAAGGGATTTAGGGGTGGAGTGGGAGGAAAATACACAAAGAAAAATATACAGATTGGTACATGGAAATTTTAGTATGCGGGAGGTGGAATTGAACTATAAATGTCTAAGTAGGTGGTATATCACTCCAACGGTAGAGCACAAGATGAGTGGTGAGAAACAACCTTGGTGTTGGCGAGAGTGTGGAGGGGTGGGCACAATGTATCATATATGGTGGGGATGTTTAAAAATACAAGATTACTGGAGAAAGGTTATAAATCAAATTAGGATCATCACTGGAATTGAGATTGGTCTGGACCCTGAGATTTGTCTTTTCCACATCACAGAAATATCAATGAATAAATATAAAGGTATGGGCATAGAGTGCTATTTAAATGCAGCTAAAGGATTGATACCTAGGTTTTGGCGCAAAGTTGAGGCACCAAAGGTAGAAGACTGGATGAACAGAATGGACCAGATTGTCAGACTGGAGAAACTATATTATATACAGGAAGATAGGATGGAGGCTTACTATACAAAATGGGAGAAATGGGAGGAATTTAGAGTAAAGAAGAAAGAAGCTACCCGGTGAATAAGTATAAAGGAAAGGGGAGGGGAAACAAACAGATGTCAGGGGTTTAATGAAGAGGGGTGGGAGGGAGGGTGGGGTGAGGGAAGGGGGTTATGGGGAGAAAAAAATATGCAATAAGTGATTTTAGAAAAAATTTGTTATGTTGTATTTCTTATTACTTGTTTTGGAAATATGTATATTGCTATATTTGAAAATGAATAAATATTTAAATAAAAAAAAAAAAAAGAAGGCTCCATAGGTGCATACCAGTACAAACCCAGAGGATTCACAGTCCACGTGCTGTCTGCACCTGGGGAGCTTCGCAGTAGAAAGCCTAATTGTAGGGCCAGTTATCATGAAGTCACAGAAATTACAGGAATTGCATGCATCCTGACTAGTGATGAGCGAATTTCTCAAAAATGCGATTCGGCTGATTCAGCGAATTCCAGTATGAAATTCGATTCAATGCGAATTAATTCGCTACGAATTTAACTTATTAAAAGGGTTTCTAGGCTTCAGAGAGCCTTTAAATTAGTGCAGAACACTGTACCTTTAATTTAAATGCCCGTGGAGATGAAAACAAATGGAAACAAATAGATACAATGTTTCAACCGCTGTATGGAGTGGGTGTCCCAGAACTGTCAGAAATAGTCTATTTCTGACAGTTCTATGACATTCCCTCCATACAGCGGTTTCAACCGCTGTATGGAGTGAATGTCCCAGAACTGTCATAAATAGTCTATTTCTGACAGTTATGGGACATTCACTCCATACAGCGGTTTCAACCGCTGTATGGAGGGAATGTCATAGAACTGTCAGAAATAGACTATTTCTAACAGTTCTGGGACACTCACTCCATACAGCGGTTGAAACATTGTATCTATTTGTTTCCATAAATGGATCCATTTATGGAAACAAATAGATACAATGTTTCAACCGCTGTATGGAGTGAGTGTCCCAGAACTGTCATAAATAGTCTATTTCTGACAGTTCTATGACATTCCCTCCATACAGCGGTTTCAACCACTGTATGGAGTGAATGTCCCAGAACTGTCATAAATAGTCTATTTCTGACAGTTATGGGACATTCACTCCATACAGCGGTTGAAACATTGTATCTATTTTTTTCCATAAATGACATTCTGCAGATACACTTAGAGGAGCGCTGCAGATACACTTTTTGCCGGCTTGGAATTATTCTTATTTTCATCCTACTTCTTCATCCTCATCCTCTTCTTCTTCTTATGAGGATGAGGATGAAGAAGAAGAAGAAGAAGTAGGATGAAAATAAGATTAATTCCAAGCTGGCAAAAAGTGTATCTGCAGTGCTCCTCTAAGTGTATCTGCAGAATGTCATTTATGGAAACAAATAGATACAATGTTTCAACCGCTGTATGGAGTGAGTGTCCCAGAACTGTCATAAATAGTCTATTTCTGACAGTTCTATGACATTCCCTCCATACAGCGGTTTCAACCGTGTATGGAGTGAATGTCCCAGAACTGTCATAAATAGTCTATTTCTGACAGTTATGGGACATTCACTCCATACAGCGGTTGAAACATTGTATCTATTTTTTTCCATAAATGACATTCTGCAGATACACTTAGAGGAGCGCTGCAGATACACTTTTTGCCGGCTTGGAATTATTCTTATTTTCATCCTACTTCTTCTTCTTCTTCATCCTCATCCTCTTCTTCTTCTTATGAGGATGAGGATGAAGAAGAAGAAGAAGAAGTAGGATGAAAATAAGATTAATTCCAAGCTGGCAAAAAGTGTATCTGCAGCGCTCCTCTAAGTGTATCTGCAGAATGTCATTTATGGAAACAAATAGATACAATGTTTCAACCGCTGTATGGAGTGAGTGTCCCAGAACTGTCATAAATAGTCTATTTCTGACAGTTCTATGACATTCCCTCCATACAGCGGTTTCAACCACTGTATGGAGTGAATGTCCCAGAACTGTCATAAATAGTCTATTTCTGACAGTTATGGGACATTCACTCCATACAGCGGTTGAAACATTGTATCTATTTTTTTCCATAAATGACATTCTGCAGATACACTTAGAGGAGCGCTGCAGATGCACTTTTTGCCGGCTTGGAATTATTCTTATTTTCATCCTACTTCTTCTTCTTCTTCTTCTTCATCCTCATCCTCTTCTTCTTCTTATGAGGATGAGGATGAAGAAGAAGAAGAAGAAGTAGGATGAAAATAAGATTAATTCCAAGCTGGCAAAAAGTGTATCTGCAGCGCTCCTCTAAGTGTATCTGCAGAATGTCATTTATGGAAACAAATAGATACAATGTTTCAACCGCTGTATGGAGTGAGTGTCCCAGAACTGTCATAAATAGTCTATTTCTGACAGTTCTATGACATTCCCTCCATACAGCGGTTTCAACCGCTGTATGGAGTGAATGTCCCAGAACTGTCATAAATAGTCTATTTCTGACAGTTATGGAACATTCACTCCATACAGCGGTTGAAACATTGTATCTATTTTTTTCCATAAATGACATTCTGCAGATACACTTAGAGGAGCGCTGCAGATACACTTTTTGCCGGCTTGGAATTATTCTTATTTTCATCCTTCTTCTTCTTCTTCTTCTTCTTCTTCATCCTCATCCTCTTCTTCTTCTTATGAGGATGAGGATGAAGAAGAAGAAGAAGAAGTAGGATGAAAATAAGATTAATTCCAAGCTGGCAAAAAGTGTATCTGCAGCGCTCCTCTAAGTGTATCTGCAGAATGTCATTTATGGAAACAAATAGATACAATGTTTCAACCGCTGTATGGAGTGAGTGTCCCAGAACTGTCATAAATAGTCTATTTCTGACAGTTCTATGACATTCCCTCCATACAGCGGTTTCAACCGCTGTATGGAGTGAATGTCCCAGAACTGTCATAAATAGTCTATTTCTGACAGTTATGGAACATTCACTCCATACAGCGGTTGAAACATTGTATCTATTTTTTTCCATAAATGACATTCTGCAGATACACTTAGAGGAGCGCTGCAGATACACTTTTTGCCGGCTTGGAATTATTCTTATTTTCATCCTACTTCTTCTTCTTCTTCATCCTCATCCTCTTCTTCTTCTTCTGAGGATGAGGATGAGGATGAAGAAGAAGAAGTAGAATGAAAATAAGATTAATTCCAAGCCGGCAAAAAGTGTATGTGCAGAGCTCCTCTAAGTGTATGTGCAGAGCTCCTCTAAGTGTATCTGCAGAATAGAGGAACTCTGCACATACACTTTTTGCCGGCTTGGAATTATTCTTATTTTCATCCTACTTCTTCTTCTTCTTCTTCTTCTTCATCCTCATCCTCTTCTTCTTCTTCTGAGGATGAGGATGAGGATGAAAAAGAAGAAGAAGAAGTAGGATGAAAATAAGATTAATTCCAAGCTGGCAAAAAGTGTATGTGCAGAGCTCCTCTAAGTGTATCTGCAGAGCTCCTCTAAGTGTATCTGCAGAATAGAGGAACTCTGCACATACACTTTTTGCCGGCTTGGAATTATTCTTATTTTCATCCTACTTCTTCTTCTTCTTCTTCTTCATCCTCATCCTCTTCTTCTGAGGATGAGGATGAGGATGAAGAAGAAGAAGAAGAAGAAGTAGGATGAAAATAAGAATAATTCCAAGCCGGCAAAAAGTGTATGTGCAGAGTTCCTCTATTTCTGACAGTTCTCTGACAGCTTCTTCACATGTACAGTGGTTGAAACATCTGTATCCTAAATGGAAACTAATAGATACAATGTTTCAACAGCTAAACATGTGTTCCTTCTGTCAGAGAACTGTCAGAAATAGCGGAGCTCACTGCAGGGACACTTTTGCCAGCTGATCGGGAAATATTCGATTCGCGCACCCGAAGTAGGCAAAATTTCGGATTCGACGCGAATCGAATATTTCCTGAAATTCGACTCGAATTCCGGTTCGCCTGGTTCGATTCGCTCATCTCTAATCCTGACCAAACTATCTCTATTCTTTATCTTACTCCAAGTTACATTGCTATGGGTTAGTAAATCTCCAAGTGACTTTGCCCTTCTGAACGAAAACTGTGGGCAGTCAGTGATCAATTTTTTCAGCGACTCCTCCTCAGTAAGTAGGTACCAATGTTTGTTACATATCTCCTTAATCTTAGGAGATGGCATACTCTAAACTGATCCTAATAGGATGATCTGTAGGTAATCTCTTGATGCTCCTTCTGAAAAGAAGGTCCTGTCTATTGCTATATCTAGCTCTTTTTTAGGCCCAACTACACCAAGGCTTTTTACACCCTCTATTGGTAAATCTTTGTCATAATTTGTTTGCCTCTTCCACAAAATCTGCAAATTCCTTTCAATTACAATGGGCATGTAAATACTGCCAAATGGGTATATTTCTGTCGGTGGATGAAAGCTCCCAACATGAAGCAAACTATTAACCGATGTAGGTTTGGTAGCCTAAGTCAGGTTTTTATTCTTTAGATTTATGTATTAATGGGTTCAGTTTGGGGTGTTGTTTAACCACACACCCTCCAGAGGATTTACCCCCCTTCCTGACCAGGCCATATTTTGCGATACGATGCTGGTTACTTTAACTGACAATTGCACGGTCATGCAATGCTTCGCCCAAATACAATTTACTTCATTTTTTCCCACAAATAGAGCTTTCTTTCAGTGTTATTTGATTGCCTGTGCGTTTTTTTTTTGTGCTATAAACAAAAAAAGACCAGCAATTTTGAAAAAAAAAATCTTTTTTACTTTTTGCTAATAAATATGTCCAGTAAAAAAATTTTAAACATCAAATTTTGTCATAAATTTGGGCCAAAATGTATTCTGCTAAAAAAAAAAAAAAATCCCAATACGTGTAAATTAATTGGTTTAGATGAAAGTTATAGCATTTTTTTTTTTTACTGCTAATGGCAGTGATCAGTGAATTATAGCGGGACTGGGGTGGGCATTCTGACACTGGGGGCAACTGACTTAATGTCACTGACATCCCCAGTGACACCAGTACAGTGATCAGTGCTAATAAAAAGAACTGACACAGTACTAATGGCACTGGACAGGAAGGGGTTAACATGTGGGACGATCAAAGGGTTAATTGTGTGCTGTGTCCTGTTTTACTATGTGGGCTGTGTGTGTGCTTTACACTCTAAGCACACTGCTTTGTATGGCTCTGCTATGCAGTGTGCTGTTTTGTACACTAGCCTGCCATGATTCTTCTCTCATTAATAAATACAGTACCTGCATTGTACCTACAGTACCTGCATTGTGCACTTTAAAAATTAAACTGTATCTATTGCCATTTTTTAGTTTTGGATAGAGTGGGAAAGGATTTGAATCCCTCTCAGGTTTACTGATATCCAGAGCTCCATTAGAGGGATTTTTCCCTCAGTTTCTGTTTTGGGGACAATGTTATACCCAACAGAAAGTAAAGGAAAATCTGCAACAGGGAAACAGACTGCAAAACTGACTAAGGTTTTAGCATTCAATTACTTAGATATAGAGCTCTATGGAGGCTTGTTTTAAAGTGCTTTTACTTCTTCAATGTGTATGATTTCGTAATGGGTTCACTTTAAGTTATTCACCATCCTAACTGATAATTCTCTACATCTTTAGTAATTCAAGCCCCTAGACCAATTCGGTCCTTTAACTCTATAAATAATTTGATAAGAAAATTAGGTAAATTAGCAAATCGCAAATTGTTTATATTTCTGAATATGCCTGTATAGTTGTCCAATCTGTAAAGAATAGTTCTATTTATAAATCAAGATTTCCTAAAATTCTAAGGTGTGTGATTCTCTGCAGATCAAATAGAAGAATGCAGAAGAATAAATAATTTGTGAATTGCAGATTGATATTCCTTATGTGATCGCTGTATCACTGCCCAGCAACTGGAACTTTCAGAAGAAAAGGTCATCAGTGGCACCTTACATATTTCTCTCACTTCAACTTTCTTTTAACATTCACTGCTGCTTTCTATGAGAAACATCATGGGAGGGTGGTATAAGTCATTGCTTAGCAGAAGGTGACAGACTACATGAAATATCACGATTGACGAGAGTTCTGTACCACAGGGAGAGCTTTCTTTTGTTTCTGCTATTGAGAAACATATTAAATCTTGCCTTCATAAATGTTATGTTTCTAATACCTTTTTCACTGACATCTAGCAGAGTAGCCTGGGAGGTGTATGAATCCTTCTTTTGCCTACTCAGTAGTACTGCAATAGTAGGAAGCTGTAAATTACATAGAGCTGACAGCTTGTCTGCTGCGCTGTAGTTAGAAACTTCCACGGTACCTGCAGAACATACTATCGGGAGTAGTGGATTTTGAATGGATACTGCTTCTAGACTGTTTCAGAAAACATGAGTAAGAATGGCTAGATAAGGAATGATTTTTCAGGAGATTCAACAAAATAATCAATGAAAAAAAAAACCAAATTATCCCTGTGCTTTAGGAAGGAAAATCACTGCTGATAAAAGTTGAAGATATTTTTAGACATAAAATGCCTTTCCTGACAGCTCCATGTCAGCACAGCTGGGTAAGAGCTCAGCCAACCCATGCTTCTGGTACCTAACTCATAAATTTGAGCCCACATGCAGCCTCAGTGTTATTATTTTTTCCTCCTATGTGCAGGACCTAGGCTTGTTTCTCTACCTGGCTGGTCTAAAGGGCTGGCTGTCCATCCATGTGAGTTTCATTGGACACAGTCCCTGGTGTACTGGCTAAATGACCCATAATCCAGGCATCCCCCTGCTTTTCCTCGGGGAGGCTAGTATCATGGCTAACAGCCTTGTCTGAGGTCTGCTGGGTTCATGTGAAGTGGTCAGTGGTGTCTCCCCAAGGTATATGCACCCGCACAATGCCAGTGTTTGCAGTCGAATTGTGGAGGTTGGGTGAGCTAAATTTAAAAATGCCTTGTATCCATGTTCCTCCAGAGGTAGTACTCTGCATAACAAGTGCACAAAGTAATACTTTGTTCATACATGGCATTACATGGTGGTTTCTCATGTTTACTTTACTATTGTGCCATTATACCAACCCCCTCAAAAGAACAGCATTCCCAGAGAAGGCAGAGGAACCGCCTGTGGATGACTACTATAGTTAGCATTGCCTGTTGGAGTATAGGACATCCTTTTATATTTGTTTGTGCTCTCCAGTTCTCAGCCAAAAAAAAAAAAGAGAAGGTCTTTATAATGTCAACAATTTTCTTGGGTGGTTTGTGTATATTGAAGAATATTATTGTAATTCTGTTGCAGATTCCTACCTTTTTTTTGCTTTTCTGAACAAAACCTTTTCATTATCAGCTGCTTTCTGGCAAGGCAAAGTTTGGTTAACCGCTTCCCAACCACCCTATAGCGGAGCTACTGCTACAGGATGGCAGAGGTGCGCAAAATCACGTATATATACACATGACTTTGCATGTCTGGGTAAAGGGCAAGTGCATGCAGCCCTACCTGCACCGCCATTGGTGCCTACAATTGTCGATCACTGGGTCCTGGTCGGAGATTTCCCACGAGCACCCGGCGATTGCTAAGTATCACTGACGGGGGAGAGACCTGTGTGTAAACAACACAGGTCTGTTTCCTGCTAGCAGCAACATGCTACTGTGTATTTCTCTGTAAAACACACACAGCGCACACAGTAAAACAGCACACAGTTAACCCTTTGATCGCCCCAGATGTTAACCCCTTCCTGCCCAGTGTCATTAGTACAATGTCTGTGCTTTTTATTAGCACTGATCACTGTGTTGGTGTCATTGGGATGTCAGTGGCAGTTAGTCAGTCCCCCCCTCCCCCCCATTGCAGTCCCGCTATATGTCGCTGTTTGCTGCCATTGCTAGTATAAAAAAAAAATTGTGAATCAAATTGGCTTGGAAATCCAAGTATAATCACATGCATAACTTTAGTGTGCGGACTAGATGACATGAACAATCACTGGTGAAGCAATGAAGAGTAATGTCCTACTAAAGTCCAAGTGCATAGAACTTGATAGTAGATGGTTTTGCGTGAATGGATTCACATCCAAATATATCAGCCAAGCCCCCATGCAATTAATGATATATCAATGTAGTCATCTTCAAAACACCTGCATCCAGTTGCTGCAATGTAAAATAGCATAAAGATGGTGAATATTGAAGTCTCAATAACAGTTCCCACTTCATAAGAAACAAGCAGCGATATAGAAAGATCTAAAAGATCATGCAAAACAGGCAATATATAGATGGAAGCTCAGAGCTGTCTAAGCAGTGATGTAAATTCAGAGTGTTCACTCAAATTGAGGAGTTTGAACAGCTCACTAAGAAATGGATAAGCATACATACTGTATGTAAAGAAAATGAAGTCCAATGTAGTATATATTGAACAAGGATAATGGTGGTTAAAGCACAAAACTACCAAACATGATATATATCTACGTCCTGCCCATAACCCCGGCAGGCTCATGCTCTTTCTTTAATAGGACAAATAGCGGTGGTCAAAATAAAAACCCTCGCATCTTTAGGTCCTTGCTGATTCAGATACCATCTACATTCTTCTGGAAATTGCAATCATTGATCTACAAATTTATCTGAAGTACTGGAGATTGCAGGATAGCACGCTCCGCCTTTTACATCTCCTAGTGGCGAGGGGGTCTGGGGGTTCCCCACCTTCTACTTTATTATCTGGCTGCTCAATTGGTCCAGTTATATCAGATCTTTTTTAAAACATATTGCCCTGACTGGATGCGTTTAGAGACACAAGCTGTCGCATCAATCCCTATAGACCTTTTGATGTGGATTCCCCCAAAGGAACCCTGGGGAGTTTTGAACCCCTATCGCATTCCCTACATTTATGGGACACAGTATGCAAACTATATAATATTATTCTGTAACCCTCATTTCCCTCTTTGGAAAAATCTTCAACAATTTACATGATGGATGAACAAGGGTCTCTATAGGATAGCCCATTTACCACATACTGTATGTAAAGAAAATGAAGTCCAGTGTAGTATATATTGAACAAGGATAATGGTGGTTAAAGCATGGGACCACAGCCGAATGTATTGGTTCAGTTGGAATGGTCACTTACTGCCACCTCCGGTCAATGCACTGCAATAAATCCACTTGATTATATGAATGCTTCACTTTCCAGTGTAGAGCTGTTCCCATTGCCACAGATCGCTACTTGTAATGTGCCTTCCTGGTGCTTAGCAGGAATAATGGTTACTCCAATGCGGTATGCCGTGTAACTTGTCTTCCGACTGGTCATGTGAAATCCAGTCTGGAGACACCTGCATATGTCATTTCCAGACATGCTGATGCCACTATGTTGATGTGTTTCATCGCGGATTTAATCAGAACTGGGAGGGGACAGTCCTACGTTTCCTTAAATACCTTATCTCCTATGTACTGGACCTGTCATTGCACCCTCTTGTGTTGAGATGCCATCATTACATTCTAAAACATTTTAAAATTGACTGCAAAGACCCAACCAAGGGTCATAGAAAGAAAGCAATCAAGACTTGACTATTGAACAGAGCATATATCTCCAAAATCCCCCCTTGGGAAGCAATGGCCAGTAGACATTTATTCTCAAACAAGGTCCTAGTGGTTATGTCAGCCTGTTCCCTGTCCAAACTCTGCAACAAGTGGGTAATTTGGCACAGGTGAAAGGTTTCTGCAGGGGGCATCTGCAGCGTTTCTAAAAAAATAAGAGGACTGTCTGATCCCTTTATGGTAAATGTGCTATCCTATAGAGACCCTTGTTGATCCATCATGTAAATTGTTGAAGGTTTTGCCAAGGAGGGAAGCGAAGGTTACCGAATAATATTATATAGTTTGCATACTGTGTCCCATAAATGTAGGGAATGTGATAGAGAGGGACTCAAAACTCCCCAAGGTTCCTTTGGGGAAATCCACATCAAAAAGTCTATAGGGATTGATGGGACAGCTTTCGTCTCTAACCGCATCCAGTCAGGGCAATATATCTTGAAAAAGATCTGATATAACTGGACCAATTGAGCAGCCTGACAAAAACGTAGCAGGTGGGGAACCCCCAAACCCCCTCGCCACTAGGAGATGTAAAAGGTGGAGCGTGCTACCCTGCAACCTGCAGTACTCCAGGTACATTTTTAGATCAATTATTGCACTTTCCGGAAGAATGGAAATGGTACTGGAATCGGCAAGGACCTAAAGTAATAAGATGCGAGGGAGAGTCATCATTTTACCGCCGCTATTTGTCCTATTCAGGAAAGAGCATGAGCCTGCCAGCTTTTCAAGTCATGTTCAATTAAAGTATAAACGGGGAGGTAAATAGCCCTATATAGCATAGAAATGTTGGGGGTAAATTTGACACCAAGATAGGGGAGTGCTTGTGTACACCATTTAAAGGGAAAGAACGTCTGCACCGAATGCAGCTTTGACTCTAAAAGATTTCTGCCTGATTCCTTTTTTGTATATGCAAAAGGTCCATCTTACAGCCATATGCAGTGATATTAGCCAGGGGATTGGAATATAATGCCCCTAGAAGAGTGAGAAATTTCCGTCCACAATTCCATTTCCTCAATATATGAAATAAGAATGGCCAGGATAAAGAATCAAAGGCCATATGTAGGTCCAATGACAATAACATTCCTTGCCTGGGACCCATACTATTTCAATAAGAGCGCAATAAGGAGATCAAATCTATGGTTCGCCTAATCTGATCTGTGGCCTGCCGCCCTGTGACAAATTCCACCTGGTCTATATGAATAACCAACTATTAAGTTGGTTATCATATATATTTTCGTTAAAAATTTTAAGTCATTGTTGATCAGGGATATTGGGCGGTAATTGGCCATGTCAGTGGGGCCCTTATCAGGCTTGGGTATCAAATATATATGTGCCCTATTGGAGTCTGCATCCAAGGCAGTACAATCGCGTATGGACATAAAGAATTTAAGGAGGGGGCATATTTTTTATAATAAGAGGCTGAAAATCTATCTGGACCCAGAATTTTTAAGGCATTGGCTTGTTTAATAACCACCAGTATCTCCTCCATAGTAATATCCTTCTCAAGCATTTCCCGGTGAGGGGCCGACAGAGAAGGAAGGGTTAAATCCATGAGGAAGTTTCCAAGGCCACAGCCGGTTGAGCACCTTGTTCAGCATACAAAGAGGAGTAATAAGATTGGAAGAGATCCACGATCCTCTGTGGGTTCTGGGTTAGGGCCCCATTGGCTTCTCTAATCTTAAGAAGCACAGTCTGATGGGGTCGAGGTGTGAGCTTTCGGGCCAACATTGTCCCTGGTTTATCTTTCTGTATATAGATGGAGGCCTGGATCCATCTGAGGCTTTTTTCTGCCTTAGTAGCCAAACAAAGGTTCAGTTCTAGCCAAAAAGCATCCATTTTATCCCTGAGGTCCAAGTCTGGGTTCTGTTTATGCTGGACTAGTAGGTCGGATGACTCCCTCTCCTTCTCATGTATTAGGGATTCTGAGTTCCTTTTTAATCGGTCTGCTATTTGAATCAAATAGCCCCTAATCATAGCCTTGTGGGCCACCCAGTTGTTCACAGGGGAAGTATCCTACGAATCATTATGGGCAAAGAACTTCTTGATGTGTTGTTCTATATCAAAGCACACTGAAGGGTTGCTCAGTAAGGAGTAATTTAGTCTCCATGGGGCTGGACCCCGTGGCTCGTCAAAGTGTCACACATGGTCCAGAGCTAGGAATGGTCCGACCAAGTCACTTCTACTATTTTGCTGGCTTGAAAGAGGGACACGGCAGTACATATCGTGAAGAAATTGTCTATTCTGGAATAAGTATTATGGACATGGGAGATAAACATGTAGTCCTTCCAGGATGGGTTGAGCTCCCTCAATACATCAATCAGATTATGATAATGTAAAATTTTGGCCAATTTGGACCTGATTTTCAGGAAGTCTAGCTGAGGTCCCCCTGGTTTTGTCAAAGCACCACGTTAGAGTTACCCTCAAATAGCACAACCCCATTCATAGTCAGAGTCACAGTATGCAATAGCTTTCGAAGAAGGGCAGTTGGCCTGTAATGGTGCCATAATAAGTGATAAGAGTGGCCAGAGAACCCTCCAAATAACCCACTAGGACCAAATATCAACCATTAGGGTCACTAATATTTTTCTCCAGCGAGAAGGAAACCTGCTTAGAGAAACATATTGCTACTCCCCCAGTCTTACCAGGCCCATTAGTTAAGAAGAAGTGGGGGAATAGTAATGCAGAAATATTGTATTACAATTTGGTGTGAAATGTGTTTCCTGAAGGAAAAGCACATCTGCATGTAAAGATTTGTAATATTGGAAAGCCGTCTGTCGTTTGACTGGGCAGGTCAGTCCCTGGACATTGTGAGTGATAAATTTGAAGGGTAGTCTAGTGGTGAAATTTGCCATGGTGCACAACTAGAAGGAAGACCCACTTACCAGTATCCTTGTTGGTGGAGGGCAAGTTTCCCCAACAGATGAACATTTCCAAAAGGTCAGGGACAAGGACCGGGTGATTCCAAAATGAAAAAAAAAATATGTAAGAGAAGTGTAGATAAAAAAGCGTAAAAGAGGAGAGAATAAAGATAGAAATAACGTGAGTACTGTCCTAAGAACAACAAATAGAAAAAAATAGGACAGATAACTAGTTGCAATATCAATATTTAAATAATTTTAACAAGTCAAGGGAGAGATCCCTTGTCGTCTACAAATAACACCCTGGGTCAAACCCAGGGGTAAGTTTAGTTTTAATCCCCTCAGAAAGGAAGAGAAGCAAAAACAATCAGGGCAGATGACCACCTCTGCCAGTTTCCAGCACACCCTTGAAACTTGAAGCAAATGTAATATACATTATAAGCATGAAAAAGGAGTAAGAGCTTTATATAAAAGCTTGGCATGTAAATATGTGATATAAATATTAATTAATAAATCATGTATTCCCATTTTATGGGAGATTTTCTAAAATTGCCCCACCCAGAATCTGGTGCAGCTGTGCATGGCGGCCAATCAGCTTCTAACTTCAGCTTGCTCAGTTAAGCTTTGGCAAAAAACCTGAAAGCTGATTGGTTTCTATGCAGAGTTGCACCAGATTTTCACTCTTCAATTTTAGTAAATAACCCCCTTTGTATATATGACTGTTGTTCTTTGTCCTGTATTCTAAGGTTTCAAAAGAACAGGTTGGACTAGATGTAATAAGGATGATCTCATTCAGTAATAAAAATAGAAGATACAGAAGGAAAGTACACTTTGTCCTTTGTGTTTTTGTTATAATGTTAATTATATTTTTTTGTTCTTTTAACTTAGGGCATCTAGATTATTTAGTATTGCCAGCTTTGAGAAGTAGCTTAAGTTTACTAAGATAAACTATTGATGCAGTAAGTGTACCAATTGTTGTTTGTATTTATCCTAACCAATCAACAAATCACTCCTCAAAGAGTAATAAAACAGCTTATATGCTACAGAAAATTGTATTTAGCCCTCAGTGCTTATACAAAGCTAAGCATGCTGGTTTAAAATAATAAACCTCTTTTCATTACTACCTTTGGAAATATATTTGAAATAAATTCAAAGCTTTAAATCATTGATATGCTTTCTGCTTCAGGCACTGTGAAAGAGCCATGGGAGCGTGGTAGACAAGAACACACTGAGCCAAGTGAAAGAAGCTTATTGATTCATTACAGCATCAACTACACTATTTTAACTATCTGCTTCAAGGCAAGAAATTTCACCAAACTGCATCAACAAAAATTATACTTTTAAATATAAGTTTCAATTCGATAGAAAAAAAGTATATTAAAGTAAAAAGTATACAAACATGTTCATCATTAATCATTATTAACATCATTGTATAATAAATAGTAAAACTTAGTTGAAGTTTTTTTTTGTTGTTGGTTTTTTGTTTTTGTGTTTTTGTTTGTGTGGAGGCATTTGTATTGCTGTCTCTGTTCCCAGATAGGAGTGGCTATCCCCTCACTTCCTTTTAATATTATAGAAAACCAGTGACCAAGACACAGCAAAGGGACCTTTTCTGGATACAACTGAAGGGCTCTGCATTTATATTTTGTCATAGTGCATTTTTAATTGCTTTACATGCATTTTGTACACATTAATTTTCTGGTAACAGCACCGTAGTTATAGCAGGCATGATGTTTTTAAAACTCACCACAATAAAAAACATAGATATAAACTGTGCCTTAGGCAACTGCCTATGTTCTCCGACCTTTTATTTGTACTTACAGTCCTGAATAAGCCAATGTCCAGATTTCATCTGCAATATCAATGGGGAATACCCATAAGATTCAATGTACTAACTGATATTTAGAACAAACCTGGAGCATAACTATGGTCAAAGCAGCCAGTTCCACTGCAGAGCGAGAAAGCCATTGAACATGAAAGAAGACTGAAAAAAATGGATTTCCTAAAGGTAATGATGAAGGTCATATGCATATCTACGCGAGGCACATTTTACAGGTTTAACAATGTTTTTTTAACAAGCATTTTAAAATACATGTTGCACATATACTGTACTATCATAAAAATAAATACAATATTGTGTATATATACAGTAACTGTATGATAGTTAAAAATATATTCACTTGTGTAAAACTTTCTCTTTATCTGGAACATGTTTAATAATATAATAATTGTTTCTCTGTTTAATGGTTCAGCAAAATGGTGGTAGATACTGTATATTAATACTGGAATATTGTATAATATTGTAAATTGTAACACTGTATGTAAAATGTAATAAGGTCAATATTGATGATCAAGTAGGTTTGCTGAAAAGCTCATGCAGAATAGGTGTCTGTAGACTAGTGTTAAACAGTGCAGGAAGGCAAATACTGACTGTATTTAGTTGATATTCATCACATAGCACAGTAAAGTCTTCTTTAAACAGAAGACATTTTCATTCCATCAGATATCCTGAAAATAATATCATTATTCCTTATTTCAGGACAGTGGGTATAGCCATGAAAATCAATAAGTTTTGCCCATTTGACCATATCTACATCCGGAACTGCTGGTGTATGATTCAAATATAGCCTAAAATTATAAAGCCTTGCACTGATGATGGACAAATTGCCTGGAATAGCTGTACGAGGTTTAAAAAATTAAACCTCGTACAGCTATTTCAGGCAATTTGTCCATCATCAGTGCAAGCTTCTAGAGAGTAGGACTTGGGACTCAATGAGACAGTACAACCATACAAGCCATGGTGAAGAGGGATTAATGCAGTCAAAAAGCTTTCAATTTCATCTGTGTGTAACACAGTAAAGCCTTCTTAAAACAGAAAGTATTCACATGTCTCATTCCTTCATATTTCCAAAAAATAAGAAGATTAAACCTATTATTTCAAGACAGTAGGCAGATCCATGACAATTTTTATTTTACACCCCCAACATAATATTACACCATTTTATAACTTTTTATATTCACAAAAAGTTTTTATTGAGCAAAGGTGATGAAACATACAGGACCAAAATTTGTGCAGTAAAATACCGTATTCGGTTCCGCACATCCAGCAAGTGTGAAAGTAGGAGGTCCAGGGGGGATGAGGGATTGTTCAGTGCGGGAAGAGAGCTGTTCATGAAAAAGGAGCTACTCATGTTAAAAAAAATGGTTTACCAGGACCCAGTCATCAGGTCAATGTTCTAAGAGAAGGTGATGGAGCATACTGGGAGGAAAGTCTGGGTTGAGTCATAAAGCTGTGAGTGCTCCAGGGGTTGATGAAAAAGAGGTAGTTCTGCAGACATTATGGAAGCTGCGTAAGGTGGGGCTGATAAGAGGATGTGTTCTTATCTCGGGTGGGATGTTGCGGTCATGAAGCCAGGGCAGAGTGTCTAGCAAAAGGGGGGATGAAGGAAGCTTTCAACTGGACCTAATCTTTAAGTGTGTTGTATACATTCCAATCTATAATTCTGGATAGATGGCAAGCTAGGTAGTAGTTTTGCAGGTCTGGTAGTCCTCTACCTCCTTTATGTTTGGGTAGTGAGAGCTGTGTGTAACTGATCCTTGGCCTACCATTGTTTCAGGTAAACCTGGAACAGAGGCTTTTATAGGATTTGAGGAATGCTGGGGGAAAGTGGATGGGTACAGTTTGCAGGATATACAGTAGGCGTGTTTTAGGATAGCAACTCTGCCAAACCAGGAAAAAATGGGCCTTTTCCAGCATTTGAGATCAGTCACGTAGAATCGGTAGGCAGTTTTTCAGACATAGGTCATGTAGGCATGAGGGTAGCTGGATGCCCAGGTAGGTGATGTTGTCATTTTTCTAGTGGAAAGGAAAGTTTCCCTGGCATTGGGCAACCATCTGCGCTGGGAGGGTTATATTAAGAGCATAGTGTTTCGAAAAATTGATTTTCAAATTAGATATGGAGCAGAAGTGCTGAAATTCTGCTAGGAGGACAGGAAGTGAAGTGTGTGGTTCCTTGAGGAACAACAAGATTTCATCTGTAAACACTGCTAGTTTGATGTCCCCAAATATCAGGGTTGTGTCTTAAGCGGTGAAGGAACGGTTCTAGTGTGAGTATGAAGAGGATATTACATTACATTGAGTTTATATATAGGGGAAAGGGGGCAGCCCTGTCTGGTACCATTGCAGATGGGGAAGGCCCCTGACACGCTGTTGTTGACTCTTACCTTGGCTGTCAAATTAGCATACAGAGCCATAATAAAACTGAGAATTCGAGTGCCAAGTCCCATGGTCTGAAGGGCTGTAGTCATTTAGTCTCTGGCTACCCTGTCAAAAGCCTTCTCCACATCTAGGGATAGGAAAAAGCCTTTCTGGTTAGAGGAAGTTTAGAAGCAGATGTTGCAAGTTGAGAGCTTTTATGGCGTTGTCCCTGGCTTCCCGTTCTGGGAGGAAGCCCACCTGGTACTTGGTAACTATCGATGGAAGAAGGGAGAGTAAGGGTTTGTTAGGATTTTTGCACAGATCTTAACGTTGACATTAAGAAGTGATATTGGTCGGTAATGTGCTGCTTGGTTGGTGTCTTTGTCTGCATTGGGAATCACTGCTATATGGGCTTGTAGCATCCCAGGGGTGAGTGGGGTGGAGGGAGACAGGGAGTTAAAGGTGCGGAGGAAAGGAGAGATTAATATGTCTGAAAACATCTTGTAGTAAGAAATCGTTAAGCCGTCAGGGCCAGTGCACTTGCCCAGTATAAGCTGATTGAGCATTAGTTCCCATTCTTTTAGGGAGATTTGACTATCTGGCCTGTTTGTGGCTCCTGGAGAAATAGTTTTGGGGCAATGACTGAGCAGGAACTCTTTCATGAGGGTTAGCCTAGAAGAGGGAGAGGATGTGGGGCATTCTGTTGAGGGATGGTCGTACAGTGCAGAATAAAATGTTTCAAATTCCTGCGTTATGCCTGAGCCTTTTGAGAAACACCTTTGGAGGAGCGTAATTGGTGGACTGTAGCCTTCGCTTTTTTAGAATGTAGAGCTTGGGCTAAGAGGTGACCACATTTATTGCCGTGTTTGTAGAAAATTATTTGGAATAAAGTGTATGTATAACAGAAGGATACAGACCTCAATAAGTTCTTGGTAGGTCTGGTTGGCCAGGGTGCGTATGTGTGTCGCTTCTAGGGTTTTTAGCCTTGAGAAAAGATCCCTGATACATGCCTATTTCTCTCACTTTACTGTGGAGGCTAGATAAATTAGTTTCCCTCGCACAACACATTTGTGTACTTCCCATTGTCTTAATGGCGTGGTAACTGGGTGTTGTTTTCTGTAAAATAGTCGGAGAGGCATTTATGTACCCCGATTCCCTTTCTTTGTCGCTCAGAAAGAATGAGTCAAGTCACCAAAGTTTTGTGAAGGAAGATTGCTCCAGGAAGGTCAAGGTAAGAGAGACTGGGTGGTGATCTGATTGAAGCATTGGTTCAGTTGTTGCTGCGGTCAAGAGAGGGAAATCTTGCTGGGTGATAAAGAAGTACTCTAGGTGTGAGTACCTGTTGTGGGGGGTTGAAAAAAGTTCAGTCCTTGTCATGTGGGTGAAGAGTAAGCCAAGCATCGTGTAGAAGGAGAACTTGAAGGCATAGCTTCATTTGGCGTAATGCTCTATATGGTAAGTGTGATGTGCCTACAGAAGTGTCAAGGAGGGGGTCTAGAGGGATGTTGAAGTCCCCTCTGAGAATCAAGATTCCTGACTGAAAGGAGGTCAAGAGTTGTGAGATGGAGCAATAAAGAGAAACGTGATACGTTAGGGCTGTAAATAATGGCCAAAGTGATGGGTTTATTCCGGAGCATGCCTTTAAGAAAGAGGTATCACCCGTGTTTGTCGACAAGGATGTCAGAGATCTGAAGGGGCACATTCTTGGAGAGAAGGATCGAGTTTCCTTTGGATTTAGAGATTGAGGAGATGGCGTGGTATTCATGGAGAAAGTAAGTGTTGTCAAGCTTGGGGATTGCATTAGATCGGAAGTGGGTTTCTTGTAAGAAGATGATGTCAGCCTTCATGCTATGCATGCAGGCTAGGAGGTGTGAGCATTTCTTGGGCGTATTAAGGCTTTTGGCATTTAGCATAATCAGTTTGAGGGTGTAGGCTATGGCCAATAGGAAGTTGGGAAGGGGTATGGGATGGATGTTTGGAGAGGGGAAGGGATACAGGGGTGGGTGTGTATTTGGGTGATATGGAGGAAAGGGAGCAGTATGGTGTTCTCCTCAGCTCACTCACACCTTAGATCGAATATAAAGCATGGTAAGAGGCCACAGAGCTCACCTTGGTATGTTACATACATGTATAAAAAGTTACTGTATGATTATTATTATTATATTATTATACAGGATTTATATAGCGCCAACAGTTTGCTGTTAACGGGAGACAATACAGCAACAGTACAGTTCAATACAAGAGCTTACAATCTAGGAGGGAGGGGCTAGTAGTACAAAAGGTAGTAACTGTGGGGGAAGGACTGGTTGGAAGAGTAGAAGATTCCATTGTTAGCTAAGGGCAGGATAGGCTTCCCTGAAGAGATAGGTTTTCAGAGATCGCCTAAAAGTGGGCAGAGTAGGCGATAGTATGATAAATTGGGGTAGAGAGTTCCAGAGAATGGGAGAAGCTCTGGAGAAGTCCTGGAAATGAGCATGGGAGGAGGAGACAAGGGAGCTTGAGAGCAGGAGGTCCTGCGAGGAGAGGAGAGTACGGTTTGGGTGATATTTAGAGATAAGATTGGTGATGTAATTTGAGGCAGTTATAAATGGCTTTACACGTTTTTGTTAGTGTTTTGAATTTTATCCATTGGGCAACAGGAAGCCAGTGGAGGGATTGTCAGAGAGGGGTGGCAGATACAGAACGGTTAGTAATGTGGACGAGTCTGGCAGCAGCATTCATGATAGATTGAAGAGGGGATAGCCTGCGATCAGGTAGGCCAATGAGGAGGGAGTTACAATAGTCAAGGCGAGATATAACAAGGGAGTGAATAAATTGCTTAGTGGTTTCCGTGGTTAGAAACGGGCGTATCTTGGAGATATTGTGGAGGTGAAGTCTACAAGATTTGGACAGCGATTGGATTTGTGGCTGAAAGGACAGATGGGAGTCTAAGATTATACCTAGTACCCTGGCATGAGGGGAGGGACTGATAATTGTGTTATTGATCTTGATGGAGAAGTCAGGGGAGGGGGCACGGGCTGGATGGGGGGAATACTAAGAGCTCAGTTTTGGAAAGATTGAGTTTGAGGAAGTGGAGTGACATCCATGCCGATATGTCACTTAGTAGGTTAGTAATGCGAGAGGAGACTGAAAGGGTGAGGTGAGGGGTAGAAAGATAGATTTGTGTGTCATCAGCATAGAGTTGGTACTTAAAGCCATGGGAGTTTATCAAGTGACCAAGGGAGGAGATGTAGATGGAGAAGAGAAGGGGTCCAAGGACAGAACCTTGAGGTACCCCTACAGAGAGAGGGAGTGAAGAGGAGGAGGCAGCAATATAGGTAACGCTGAAGGAGCGCTGCGATAGGTAGGAGGAGAACCAGGAGAGAGCTGTGTCTCGGAGGCCAAGAGAGTGGAGTTTTTTGAGGAGGAGGGGATGGTCAAAAGCTGCAGAGAGGTCAAGCAGTAAGAGTACGGAGTAGTGGCCATTGGTTTTAGCTGTTAGTAGATCATTAGTGAGTTTTAGTAGGGCAGTTTCAGTGGAGTGGAGTGAGCAAAAGCTAGACTGTAAAGGGTCAAGAAGGCTGTTGACGGTGGGGTGGGAGCTCAGGCGATTGTAGACTAAGCGTTCTAGGAGTTTAGAGGTAAATGACAGCAGGGAGATGGGTCCTAAGTTGTTCGGGTTGGTGGGGTCCAGGGATGGCTTTTTAAGTTTGATAGTGATGTGCGCATGTTTTAGAGGGGTGGGGAAGGCACCGTTAGAGAGGGAGAGATTGAATATGTAGACAAGTAAAGGAAACCTGTGGCTGGGATCTGCATGGCAGGTAGGAGAAAGTCCATGGATGTAGCCAAGACCGTGTGTCTATAGTTATGTATTGTCATTTCTTTGTCCATGAACTGAGTGGTGGAGAGATGGCAGGGAAAGTTCCAGTTGGTACTGCTTGAGTGGTTGGTAGAGGGAAGTTTATAAGAGTCAGCCAATGAAGGCTAGGCAAAGGAGGGAAGTCTAACTTAGAGAGCAGTGTTGGCCCTATCTGAGGGACCAGTAGGTAGCAAAGGAAGCCTGTTGTGGGGTTGCCAGCCATCAATAGAGGTACGAGAAAAGATTTCTTGGTTTTTACCATAGGCAAGGATGGTGAGATGGTTGTTGTGTATGGACAATCAGAGATGGTTGTTGTGTATGGATGGCCTGGTGGGTAGAGGATGCAGTTTGCAGGAGCAGCATCTCAAACCTAGGCAGAAGTATAGGAGATTCAGTAGCTGATGAAAGCTGTATGAGCCTTCCTAGGCTAAGTGGTGGGTCTCACTTAAAGAGCATTAACTAGTATGGTTTTAGGAAAATTCAAGAATAAACGGTAAGGATCAGCTTGTACGGTGGGTGATGAAAATCCCAGCAGGGGTCACTGGAAAGTGTGGTAGGTAAATATTATCAGTAGGTATGGATAAAGAGAATGAAGGGTAGGAGATGTATCCAGCAGGTGGTATAGAGCAGGTGAAAATCAGCATATTTTCAGAGACCAGTGGCATAGGTATGAGGAATAGTCGGAGTCCCAGGGGGTGCGATTGCTCAAATGATAGACAAACAGATGAAACAAAGTGTTAGGATGGCTTGCTTTAACATTAGTGCAGGAGGAGGATCCTGTTTTTTTAGGAGGAATAGTGGGCTCTGTGGTAAGCGGGCAAGGATGTGTGGTTGCCATTCCTCAAGGCTCCACAGGCCTCTGGAGGTGGAGAGAATGGAGGTGGGGAACGGTGTCATCTAAGGCCCTGGTAGCCCACCTCACAGATGTCATCTATGGAGCTAGAATTCCTTAGTGTTAGTAAGCAAACGTCACTCTACCAGTTAGGTAGATTGATGAGTGGTATGTCTAGTGCTGCATAGAAGTGCTCTAAGTCCTCTGAGACCCTTAGGTTAGCTGTGTGACTCTGGGCTATGGCAGATAGGCATAAGGGAAACTTCCAGCGGTATGTAATGACCCTGGAACACAAAAGGTCCAGTTAAGATCGTAGTTCCCTTCTGCGTTGTATAGTGATGTTAGAAAGGTCTTGGTAGATTTTGATGTCAGCTCTCTGGTATGTTAGGTGGTTGTGGATTCTAGACTTTCCTAATATCTCCTCTTTCAGGGGGAAATTCATGAGGCAGCATACTATGGGGTCAATTCAGTAAAGGTTATTGCATGAGTTAAGTCAGTTACATGACCACATATCGCATGCGATACTGAAAATGTCAATTCACTATTGCTAGTATGAATATTTACTGAAAATAGAAAAATGCTTGGTAAATACCATATAAAAAGACCTTAAAGTCAATTCACAAAAAGAAAAAAATAATTAAATGCATGCGATAATTAAGTTGTGGTATGTACTAGTATCTGTCAGGACTGTCGTGGGTTCTTAAGGAATTGGTGGCCGCCGAGTCCTTAACAACCGATGAGTCATCAGCTGTCAGCGGGGTTCCCCACTGACCAAGGCATGCTAGGTCAATTATGTCACAAAGGGGTGGGGTCACACAGGTGATGCCAAACTGTGGGAGCCAGCATCGAGAACGGAGCCTTTTTTGTTTTTCTTTTTTTTGGGTCGGTGGGGGCGGGCACCGTGATTGATATTGATATTGGATCTACATTCTTTTATTTTTCTTTTAATAAAGGACTTGTCAAAGACTGTCTCCTGGCTTTTTTTACACTACACTTTTTGTTTTTGTGAGTGAGTAGCGGGACCATGTACCCCATACTCATTCACATGGTGGGGCCAGGATCTGGGGACTTAAAGGGGGCTTTGAGATTCTGATAAGCCCCCCTGCCCGCAGACCCCGCACAACCACCAGCCAGGTTTGTGGGAAAGAGGCCCTTGTCCCCATCAACACAGGGACAAGGTGCTTTGGGGGATGGAACCCCCCCTGCCCCAAAGCACTCCCCCATGTTGAGGGCATGTGGCCTGGTATGGTTCAGGAGGTGGGGACGCTCATCCCCCCCCCTTTCCTGTCTTGCTGGGCTGCATGCTCAGATAAAGGTCTAGTATGGATTTTGAGGGGGACACCACAGCATTTTTTACATTCAGCTGTCAGTGGGGAACCACGCTGACAGCTGAAAACATTAATGCATGGTGAATGCAAACTTTTTAAAAAAACGCTGTGCAGCATCTTACCGCATACTTGGATGTGGTAAGATACCACTTAGTGAATTGTGCCCTATATCCCTTGGTGGGTCTGTGTCCCTGCCTCTAGGCCGCAGAGCTCTATGGGGGAGTCTTTTTATAACTTATGCAAGTTTCATATGATATTTGAACTACATAGCATTCTCAAAAACACATATTTCATAAACATTCTTCTAGGGAACACTTTTTCAAATGTTTTTATGCAACTAGTCAGTGAGTTTAAAGTTCATTTTGATTTTCTTGTTCTAATGTACAAAAATATATATGAAATTAAAATATAAATAATTGGATATTTCATGTTTATTTGGACATAAGGATTCATAAGAATTAAAAGATTATTATTAACTAATAAAAAGGATTTTCAAGAATTCGTATAGTTTAGCTGTTTACCTAGTCTAATTATTCATTCAAGTAAAATGAACAAAGATCATAGAAAATGTTTAACGCAAACTGTTAAACAGTACCTTTTTTTTGCAGGCAAGTTGGTATGTGTGCTAGCAAAACTTTTGTATGTTTGTGCTGTGGAAAGCTCTTCCATGTGCACTTTACTTCAAAAGCTGGTTATAAATTGGGGTGGTTACTATTTTTGTATAGCTTGATCTCTGGAATTGGCATGGGAACAAACTGGATGTCTTCAGCTGCTGTTGTGCTCTTGCTGGGCTCCTAATGTGCCCCTGCACATTTAAGGAGGAATTAGTTGCCTCCAGGTATGCCTGCCCTTTATTTATCCATTGCTTTATGTGCTCCAGTATGGAAACATTCAAACATAAGAGTTAGGACTGCATTTTACAGAAAGGCCTTCACTAGTCAGTGCAGCTTCCACATACTGTATATTTTGCAAAATGTGTGCAACTAAAACCTCTGTTTTTAATGCAAATTTTATATGAATGCTTGAAGGATTCGCACAGCAACATTTTTATACATAGACTCCTTACATTGTCAGATAACTTCTTTGAAAGAAAGTGTCTTTATATACTAAAGTGATTCTTCCAAGTACAGTCTGCAAATAAATAATTTGATAGCCAATTCAGGCATGCATACTGTGTATCAAGATAGCTTCTTTCAGTGGATACAAATAAATTCAGATTGAAACATGGTAAGTAGAGATGAGCGAATCGAACATGACGAAGTGGAATTCGTTTCGAAGATTAGGAAATATTCGATTCGCGCCGAATCCGAAAATTAGCAAACTTCGGATGCACGAATCGAATTTTCCCAAAAATGGCGACGGAGCGGGGATCTCTGGGAAGGCGCGCAGACAAGGCGCGCTGACCCATAATGCATTCATTCATGACATGTGATCGCATTAGCCAATCAGCAGCCAGCCAGCCAGCCAGCACTGTGTAATGGTGGAGCTATAAATCGCGGCCATCTTAGAATTCTCCATTAGCCTCCGGTCATTCAAGAGAGACAGACCTCTGTGTATTAGGGACAGAGTTAGGGCCACAGAGACTTTAGGGCCACAGAATCGTTACTTAGGGACACAGAATCGTTACTTAGGGACACAGAATCGTTACTCAGGGACACAGAATTGTTACTCAGGGACACAGAATTGTTACTCAGGGACACAGAATCGTTACTCAGGGACAGACACAGAATTGTTACTCAGGGACACAGAATTATTACTGAGGGACACAGAATCGTTACTCAGGGACACAGAATCGTTACTCAGGGACACAGAATCGTTACTCAGGGACACAGAATTGTTACTCAGGGACAGACACAGAATTGTTACTCAGGGACACAGAATTGTTACTCAGGGACACAGAATAGTTACTAAGGGACACAGAATCGTTACTCAGGGACACAGAATTGTTACTCAGGGACACAGAATTGTTACTCAGGGACAGACACAGAATTGTTACTCAGGGACACAGAATTGTTACTGAGGGACACAGAATCGTTACTCAGGGACACAGAATTGTTACTCAGGGACACAGAATTGTTGCTGAGGGACACAGAATCGTTACTCAGGGACACAGAATTGTTACTCAGGGACACAGAATTGTTACTCAGGGACACAGAATTGTTACTGAGGGACACAGAATCGTTACTCAGGGACATAGAATCGTTACTCAGGGACACAGAATTGTTACTCAGGGACACAGAATCGTTACTCAGGGACACAGAATTGTTACTCAGGGACACAGAATCGTTACTCAGGGACACAGAATTGTTACTCAGGGACACAGAATCGTTACTCAGGGACACAGAATTGTTACTGAGGGACACAGAATCGTTACTGAGGGACACAGAATCGTTACTCAGGAACAGAATCGTTACTCAGGGACACAGAATCGTTACTGAGGGACACAGAATCGTTACTGAGGGACACAGAATTGTTACTCAGGGACACAGAATTGTTACTCAGGGACACAGAATTGTTACTCAGGGACAGACACAGACGTGTTACTCAGGGACAGACACAGAATTGTTACTCAGGGACACAGAATTGTTATTCAGGGACACAGAATTGTTACTGAGGGACACAGAATCGTTACTCAGGGACACAGAATTGTTACTCAGGGACACAGAATTGTTACTCAGGGACAGACACAGAATTGTTACTCAGGAACACAGAATTGTTACTCAGGGACACAGAATTGTTACTCAGGGACACAGAATCGTTACTGAGGGACACAGAATCGTTACTGAGGGACACAGAATTGTTACTCAGGGACACAGAATTGTTACTCAGGGACACAGAATTGTTACTCAGGGACACAGAATCGTTACTGAGGGACACAGAATCGTTACTGAGGGACACAGAATTGTTACTCAGGGACACAGAATTGTTACTGAGGGACAGACACAGAATTGTTACTCAGGGAAACAGAATTGTTACTCAGGGACACAGAATCGTTACTGAGGGACACAAAATCGTTACTCAGGGACACAGAATTGTTACTCAGGGACACAGAATTGTTACTGAGGGACACAGAATCGTTACTCAGGGACACAGAATCGTTACTCAGGGACACAGAATCGTTACTGAGGGACACAGAATTGTTACTCAGGGACACAGAATCGTTACTAAGGGACACAGAATCGTTACACAGGGACACAGAATCGTTACTCAGGGACACAGAATCGTTACTCAGGGACACAGAATCGTTGAATTAAAGAGTATGTCAGACAACACGCAGAGGAGTGGCAGAGGAAGCAATGTTTCAGGAGCGAGCAGATGTGGCAGCAGAGGAAGGGGTCGAGGCAGCACTAGTCGCAGCCAGAGGCCAGTGCTCCCGGTGTCATCCAGCGGTCGTGTCTCCACCGACAACCCTGCCGTCATCGATTGGTTGGCTCGGTCGTCTTCCTCTTCCCAGGTCACCTCTGACACCTACAGCCAACGGTCGGTGGGTACGTCAGACACAACCGTTAGTTGGCATGGCCCGGGAGCAAGCCCACTGAAATCACGTGTCCTCTACCTGCCCCGTCCTTTGGTGTTCCCTCACCAAGCGAAGTATCGCATGCTGTGGGCTCAGCCCCACTGTACAGTGAGGAAGAGCTAACAGAGGGCGGTCAGGAACGGGGGGAGACATCCGCCTCTTCAGCAGCCAGGCGAAGAAGTACTGGCGAGGAGAGTGGCTCGGTAGCCGGTCTAGAGACAGGTCTGTCTCCTGACCCACACGCAGCCGAGGGGGCTAGTAGTGAGGCGGAGACCCTAATTGATGATGATGAGGCTGATCGCACTTGGCAGCCTCGTCGTCATCAGGCTATTGCTTCCGCATCATCAGGAGAAGAGGGTGGCAGCTTGGCAGCGAGCAAAACAGTCGGTGGGTTGCCCAGGAGGCAGCAGGGTCGCAGCAGTGTCAGTGGAGGCAAACGGCCACGGAGTAGAGCACCAGTTCCACTGCAGCCTACCACCACGGCCAGTAGTGGTGCCGGTGTGCACGGAGGAAGTAGCAGTCAGCCAGTGAGGAGTAGCGGGGGCAAAGTTTCCTACTCGGCGGTGTGGCAATTTTTCGTCAAGCCGCCCGAGGAAGTAAACGTAGCCGTATGTCGACTATGTGGCCAGAAAGTCAAGCGTGGCCAGGGGGCCCATGTTGGGACTACAGCGTTGCGTCAGCATATGCAGCATCGCCATTCGGTGGCCTGGGAAAACCGTGATAAAGATACGGCGGTTCTGCCTGCCCCAGCCCCCGCTCCATCACCCGCTCCGTTACTTGCTCCGTCACCCGACGTCAATCTCCCTCTATCAGCCAGTCAAGGCTCCAACACCTCTGCTGAGGGGAGTTGTCGCTCGTTGGCATCTTCCGCTCGTTCAGATGCTCCTTCTCCTGCTACTCCTCTTCACGGATTCCGTCAGCAGTCTTTCTTGGAATCCGTTTCCAAGAGACAACAGTTTGCGAGCACGCACCCGACGGTGCAGAAGCTGAACGTCCTCCTGTCCAAGTTGCTGGTGCTGCAGTCCCTCCCTTTCCAAGTGGTGGACTCAGCACCTTTCCGAGAAATGATGGCTTGTGCCAAGCCGCGGTGGAGAGTGCCAAGCCGGCATTTCTTCGCCAAAAAGGCAGTGCCAGCCCTGCATTCACATGTAGGAGATGGTGGGCCAGTCTTTGAGCATGTCGGTCTCTGCCAAAGTGCACGACAGCGCCGACGTGTGGAGCTGTAACTATGGTCAGGGACAGTACATGTCATTTACGGCCCACTGGGTGAACGTGGTGCTGGCACAGCCGCACCAGCAACTTGGACAGGTCACGCCGCTTTTGCCTCCATGTTTGCACGTCCTTGGTCCAGCAAAGATGTCCGCCTTTACCACCTCTTCTTCCGCCGTGTCCTC
The DNA here is from genome assembly GCF_062004578.1 of Staurois parvus. Classification (NCBI taxonomy): domain Eukaryota; kingdom Metazoa; phylum Chordata; class Amphibia; order Anura; family Ranidae; genus Staurois; species Staurois parvus. The sequence continues at coordinate 6,554,611 of NW_028318492.1, read as the reverse complement.
AGCCGCCACCCCCGTGCCAAGTCCCATTACCCAACCGGCATATCACATGTGCAGGGCGCAACGGTGTCACGCTGTGCTGCACCTGGTATGCCTTGGCGAACGTAGTCACACAGGGGAGCAACTTCTGAGTGTAATGAACAGAGAAATCGACAGATGGCTGTCTCCGCGCAAACTGAAAATCGGAACCATGTTGACCGACAACGGAAAGAACATGGTGTCTGCTCTGCGTCAAGGAAGGTTGTGCCATGCGCCATGCATGGCTCACGTGTTCAATCTGGTTGTCAAGCGGTTCCTAAAATCCACCATCCCACTGCAAGACATCCTTAAAATGTCACGTAAACTTTGCATGCATTTCAGCCATTCCTACACCGCAAAGCACACCCTCCTTGAGCTGCAGCGGCAGAACGGAATTCCACAGCATCGCCTGATCTGCGACGTTGCAACAAGGTGGAATTCAACCCTACATATGTTAGACCGCCTTTACGAACAGCGAAAGGCCATCACCGATTTCCTGATGTTACAAGCGGATAAAGGTACTCCCCTGTGTAACTTAGATGTCAGCCATTGGCAGCTCATGCGTGACACCTGCCGCTTGCTGAGGCCCTTTGAGGAGGCCACGCTATTCGTGAGTCGGCAGGACTATGGGATGAACGACGTCATTCCTCTGTTGCACGTCCTGGAACAAATGCTGTTAACAATGGCTGGTCAGGGTGCGGTAGACGTAACGCACAGATCTCAACGCCACATGACCCCTGTGGGGGCAGGACAGGAAGAAGAGGAGGAGGTAGAGGAGGACATTGGTGCTCAGGAATTATTGAGTGAAATGGGTGGTTTTTCCACTCAGCGGACAGGAGTGGAGGAGCAGGAGCATCTGGTAGAGGAGGAGGAGGAGACAGAGGACCCAGACGCACCGTGGCAGTATGCTGTGGAGATGGAGGCAGGGAGTCCCTCGCATTCCTTGGCACAAATGGCCCATAGCATGCTCGGTTGCTTGCGTAGCGACAGCCGAATAATAACCATCAGACAGAGGGATGACTTTTGGCTGTCCACCTTGTTGGACCCTCGCTACCGTTCAAAAATGGTGGCCTTTTTCACACCTGCTGAGAGGGAGGCCAAAATAACGTACTATAAAAACCACCTATGTAGTCAGTTGGTCTCTGCCTTTGTGCGCCAACGTCCATCCTCAGACACTGTGGGCCCTGTGCGCTCGCGTTCCGCTGCCATGGCAGCAGGGGAGGGGTGGGGTGGTAGGAGCAGTGGCAGCTCCACCAGCAGCGGCTGCCTCAGTCTGCAGTCGATGATGAGTAGCTTTCTTCACCAGCGCAGTGAGGAAACTACTAACCAGCCGCAGCAGCAGCATCAGGTGGACCTGGAGCAGGACCTCAAACAACAGGCTTGGGCCTACTTGGACAGCACCCTGCCAACCGAGGTAGACAATCCCCTTGACTACTGGGCAACGAAACTTGACCTTTGGCCCCAACTAGCTGAATTTGCCCTTGAAAGGCTGTCATGCCCGGCCAGTAGCGTGGCATCGGAGCGCGTGTTTAGTGCGGCAGGAGGTATTGTAACTCCGCGGAGGACTCGACTGTCCACCCAAAGTGTGGAGAGACTCACGTTTGTGAAAATGAATCAGGCGTGGATTAGTCTGGATTTCAAACCACCAGTTCCTGACACAACTGACTAAATCCGCCATGAATCATGCCCCAAACATGTTAATATTTTTAACATAGGCCTCTGTATGGCCTTCAATTTAAGCTGCTTACGCTTCGCCACTCTGCCATGGGCCCCTGTACCGCCTCCTCATGCTGCTGCCAGGTCCAGAGTGTGTCATGGGTCCCTGTACGGCCTCCCATTGCTGCTGTCTCCATCGCCACACTCTGCCATGTGCCACTTTCAGGTCTCCTCACACTGCTGGTGGGTTCCATTTTGTCATAGGGTGCTGGCAGATTACGGGCCTCCCATTGCTGCTGCCAGGCCCGTAATCTGCCATGGGTCCCCGTACCGACTCCTCATGCTGCTGCCAGGCCCGTAATCTGTCATGGGCCCCTGTACCGCCTCCTCATGCTGCTGCCAGGTCCAGAGTGTGTCATGGGTCCCTGTACGGCCTCCCATTGCTGCTGTCTCCATCGCCACACTCTGCCATGTGCCACTTTCAGGTCTCCTCACACTGCTGGTGGGTTCCATTTTGTCATAGGGTGCTGGCAGATTACGGGCCTCCCATTGCTGCTGCCAGGCCCGTAATCTGCCATCGGCCCCCGTACCGACTCCTCATGCTGCTGCCAGGCCCGTAATCTGTCATGGGCCCCTGTACCGCCTCCTCATGCTGCTGCCAGGTCCAGAGTGTGTCATGGGTCCCTGTACGGCCTCCCATTGCTGCTGTCTCCATCGCCACACTCTGCCATGTGCCACTTTCAGGTCTCCTCACACTGCTGGTGGGTTCCATTTTGTCATAGGGTGCTGGCAGATTACGGGCCTCCCATTGCTGCTGCCAGGCCCGTAATCTGCCATGGGCCCCCGTACCGACTCCTCATGCTGCTGCCAGGCCCGTAATCTGTCATGGGCCCCTGTACCGCCTCCTCATGCTGCTGCCAGGTCCAGAGTGTGTCATGGGTCCCTGTACGGCCTCCCATTGCTGCTGTCTCCATCGCCACACTCTGCCATGTGCCACTTTCAGGTCTCCTCACACTGCTGGTGGGTTCCATTTTGTCATAGGGTGCTGGCAGATTACGGGCCTCCCATTGCTGCTGCCAGGCCCGTAATCTGCCATGGGCCCCCGTACCAACTCCTCATGCTGCTGCCAGGCCCGTAATCTGTCATGGGCCCCTGTACCGCCTCCTCATGCTGCTGCCAGGTCCAGAGTGTGTCATGGGTCCCTGTACGGCCTCCCATTGCTGCTGCCAGGCCCGTAATCTGCCATGGGCCCCCGTACCGACTCCTCATGCTGCTGCCAGGCCCGTAATCTGTCATGGGCCCCTCTACCGCCTCCTCATGCTGCTGCCAGGTCCAGAGTGTGTCATGGGTCCCTGTACGGCCTCCCATTGCTGCTGTCTCCATCGCCACACTCTGCCATGTGCCACTTTCAGGTCTCCTCACACTGCTGGTGGGTTCCATTTTGTCATAGGGTGCTGTATGGCCTCCCATTGCCACTGCCAGGCCCGTAATCTGCCATGGGCCCCCGTACCGACTCCTCATGCTGCTGCCAGGCCCGTAATCTGTCATGGGCCCCTGTACCGCCTCCTCATGCTGCTGCCAGGTCCAGAGTGTGTCATGGGTCCCTGTACGGCCTCCCATTGCTGCTGTCTCCATCGCCACACTCTGCCATGTGCCACTTTCAGGTCTCCTCACACTGCTGGTGGGTTCCATTTTGTCATAGGGTGCTGGCAGATTACGGGCCTCCCATTGCTGCTGCCAGGCCCGTAATCTGCCATGGGCCCCCGTACCGACTCCTCATGCTGCTGCCAGGCCCGTAATCTGTCATGGGCCCCTGTACCGCCTCCTCATGCTGCTGCCAGGTCCAGAGTGTGTCATGGGTCCCTGTACGGCCTCCCATTGCTGCTGCCAGGCCCGTAATCTGCCAAGGGCCCCCGTACGGACTCCTCATGCTGCTGCCAGGCCCGTAATCTGTCATGGGCCCCTGTACCGCCTCCTCATGCTGCTGCCAGGTCCAGAGTGTGTCATGGATCCCTGTACGGCCTCCCATTGCTGCTGTCTCCATCGCCACACTCTGCTATGTGCCACTTTCAGGTCTCCTCACACTGCTGGTGGGTTCCATTTTGTCATAGGGTGCTGGCAGATTACGGGCCTCCCATTGCTGCTGCCAGGCCCGTAATCTGCCATGGGCCCCCGTACCGACTCCTCATGCTGCTACCAGGCCCGTAATCTGTCATGGGCCCCTGTACCGCCTCCTCATGCTGCTGCCAGGTCCAGAGTGTGTCATGGGTCCCTGTACGGCCTCCCATTGCTGCTGTCTCCATCGCCACACTCTGCCATGTGCCACTTTCAGGTCTCCTCACACTGCTGGTGGGTTCCATTTTGTCATAGGGTGCTGGCAGATTACGGGCCTCCCATTGCTGCTGCCAGGCCCGTAATCTGCCATGGGCCCCCGTACCGACTCCTCATGCTGCTGCCAGGCCCGTAATCTGTCATGGGCCCCTGTACCGCCTCCTCATGCTGCTGCCAGGTCCAGAGTGTGTCATGGGTCCCTGTACGGCCTCCCATTGCTGCTGTCTCCATCGCCACACTCTGCCATGTGCCACTTTCAGGTCTCCTCACACTGCTGGTGGGTTCCATTTTGTCATAGGGTGCTGGCAGATTACGGGCCTCCCATTGCTGCTGCCAGGCCCGTAATCTGCCATGGGCCCCCGTACCGACTCCTCATGCTGCTGCCAGGCCCGTAATCTGTCATGGGCCCCTGTACCGCCTCCTCATGCTGCTGCCAGGTCCAGAGTGTGTCATGGGTCCCTGTACGGCCTCCCATTGCTACTGCCAGGCCCGTAATCTGCCAAGGGCCCCCGTACGGACTCCTCATGCTGCTGCCAGGCCCGTAATCTGTCATGGGCCCCTGTACCGCCTCCTCATGCTGCTGCCAGGTCCAGAGTGTGTCATGGATCCCTGTACGGCCTCCCATTGCTGCTGTCTCCATCGCCACACTCTGCTATGTGCCACTTTCAGGTCTCCTCACACTGCTGGTGGGTTCCATTTTGTCATAGGGTGCTGGCAGATTACGGGCCTCCCATTGCTGCTGCCAGGCCCGTAATCTGCCATGGGCCCCTGTACCGACTCCTCATGCTGCTACCAGGCCCGTAATCTGTCATGGGCCCCTGTACCGCCTCCTCATGCTGCTGCCAGGTCCAGAGTGTGTCATGGGTCCCTGTACGGCCTCCCATTGCTGCTGTCTCCATCGCCACACTCTGCCATGTGCCACTTTCAGGTCTCCTCACACTGCTGGTGGGTTCCATTTTGTCATAGGGTGCTGGCAGATTACGGGCCTCCCATTGCTGCTGCCAGGCCCGTAATCTGCCATGGGCCCCCGTACCGACTCCTCATGCTGCTGCCAGGCCCGTAATCTGTCATGGGCCCCTGTACCGCCTCCTCATGCTGCTGCCAGGTCCAGAGTGTGTCATGGGTCCCTGTACGGCCTCCCATTGCTGCTGCCAGGCCCGTAATCTGCCATGGGCCCCCGTACCGACTCCTCATGCTGCTGCCAGGCCCGTAATCTGTCATGGGCCCCTGTACCGCCTCCTCATGCTGCTGCCAGGTCCAGAGTGTGTCATGGGTCCCTGTACGGCCTCCCATTGCTGCTGTCTCCATCGCCACACTCTGCCATGTGCCACTTTCAGGTCTCCTCACACTGCTGGTGGGTTCCATTTTGTCATAGGGTGCTGTATGGCCTCCCATTGCTGCTGCCAGGCCCGGAATCTGCCATGGGCCCCCGTACCGACTCCTCATGCTGCTGCCAGGCCCGTAATCTGTCATGGGCCCCTGTACCGCCTCCTCATGCTGCTGCCAGGTCCAGAGTGTGTTATGGGTCCCTGTACGGCCTCCCATTGCTGCTGTCTCCATCGCCACACTCTGCCATGTGCCACTTTCAGGTCTCCTCACACTGCTGGTGGGTTCCATTTTGTCATAGGGTGCTGGCAGATTACGGGCCTCCCATTGCTGCTGCCAGGCCCGTAATCTGCCATGGGCCCCCGTACCGACTCCTCATGCTGCTGCCAGGCCCGTAATCTGTCATGGGCCCCTGTACCGCCTCCTAATGCTGCTGCCAGGTCCAGAGTGTGTCATGGGTCCCTGTACGGCCACCCATTGCTGCTGCCAGGCCCGTAATCTGCCATGGGCCCCCGTACCGACTCCTCATGCTGCTGCCAGGCCCGTAATCTGTCATGGGCCCCTCTACCGCCTCCTCATGCTGCTGCCAGGTCCAGAGTGTATCATGGGTCCCTGTACGGCCTCCCATTGCTGCTGTCTCCATCGCCACACTCTGCCATGTGCCACTTTCAGGTCTCCTCACACTGCTGGTGGGTTCCATTTTGTCATAGGGTGCTGTATGGCCTCCCATTGCTGCTGCCAGGCCCGTAATCTGCCATGGGCCCCCGTACCGACTCCTCATGCTGCTGCCAGGCCCGTAATCTGTCATGGGCCCCTGTACCGCCTCCTCATGCTGCTGCCAGGTCCAGAGTGTGTCATGGGTCCCTGTACGGCCTCCCATTGCTGCTGTCTCCATCGCCACACTCTGCCATGTGCCACTTTCAGGTCTCCTCACACTGCTGGTGGGTTCCATTTTGTCATAGGGTGCTGGCAGATTACGGGCCTCCCATTGCTGCTGCCAGGCCCGTAATCTGCCATGGGCCCCCGTACCGACTCCTCATGCTGCTGCCAGGCCCGTAATCTGTCATGGGCCCCTGTACCGCCTCCTCATGCTGCTGCCAGGTCCAGAGTGTGTCATGGGTCCCTGTACGGCCTCCCATTGTTGCTGCCAGGCCCGTAATCTGCCATGGGCCCCCGTACCGACTCCTCATGCTGCTGCCAGGCCCGTAATCTGTCATGGGCCCCTGTACCGCCTCCTCATGCTGCTGCCAGGTCCAGAGTGTGTCATGGGTCCCTGTACGGCCTCCCATTGCTGCTGTCTCCATCGCCACACTCTGCCATGTGCCACTTTCAGGTCTCCTCACACTGCTGGTGGGTTCCATTTTTTCATAGGGTGCTGTATGGCCTCCCATTGCTGCTGCCTCCACCACCACACTGTGGCTCCACACTCTGGTTTTGGCCCCATGACTGCCCAAATGAGTGAAGTGTGCGGTGATTCTAAGATCGACGGCACTCATCTGCATGTCATACTGACTGACAGTATTATTTCTCTTCCCCAGCAGACTCCAAGGGCATTTAAATTAAAGGTACAGTGTTCTGCACTAATATAAAGGCTCTCTGAAGCCTAGAAACACCCTTTTTATAAGTTAAATTCGCAGCGAATATATTCGACTCGAATCAAATTTATTCCGCGAATTCGCCGAATCAGCCGAATCAAATTTTTGAATAATTCGCTCATCTCTAATGGTAAGTTTAAATCAACAGCCACCAGGCTATAATTGAGAATAAGAAACAAACCATTCACACAGTGTCAGTTAGTGCAATTTCAGGAGTTTCAGGATCTCATAGCCCATAGAACAAAAAATACCTTATAAAACAAAACAAATTTGAAACCATGCAAATATTATTAAATATAGTTCACAAGGTCTTTTTAGAGATGGGAAAATCTGCTTGGGTTCCATTTAGGGGCAGGTGTGAAGAACATGTTCAAAAATCTACTGATTTTAACTTTAATGTGAACCCCATTGAAGTTAATGAGAGGCGAATTCTGAAAATCAATTGTCTCCATTTTTAAGGCTGGAGATTGTAAGTGAGCATGTGGAGTTAGGTACTGCCAGGGGCACCTGTATCAATGCAAAAATGTTTTTGATGGGAAGCAGCTCTTTTAATTAGGCTTAAAGTGAAACATTAAAAATGCACAATTTGTATAAAGTACATGCTTGTGAAATGCCTAAAACCTGTCTGTGATGCTGTATACCTGTGAGATGTACTAAGGAAAAAGGGACAAGAAAAAAAATGCCACTAAACAACATTTATCTTCCATACTTTTTATTTGTAGATTACTAGCAAGAGAACAATACTGATATTCGATAGATCAAAAACAAACTTAAAGATCTGGAGATGTTTAGCAGACAGAATAAATTGAAATGCAGAAGGATCCTAGTATCAATTAAACAGCAGGGGTATATTTCATATCTCCAGCAGATTTTGAAATTTCTGCTCCCACTTCAACAGGAGCAGGATTGTATCATACACAGGGCACATACAGTAGAATCATCAAATCAAAATTTCTCTCTGATTCTGTACCTGGAGACATGCTAGTCAGAATCCACTTTTTCATATAAAAGACAGAGCGATTACAGCAGCATGCATAATGGGGAAACTACCAGATCCTTTCACTAACATCTCTTTCTAAGCTGACATATCGGCATCTGTGTTACAAAGTACATAACAATTTTTCAAGGTCAACACAGCCCTCCATGAGCAAAAGAACTCCAATGGGGACAGACCACTACATTACTAACCAATCACCAGGGAAGAAGACAGTCCCACAGGAGGTGCTTAGATAATTCAAAGAAGGACTTTACCTTTTTCTCAAAAACTCGTGTTGGCTTGATATGTTCCTAATGGACAAATGCACATTGCAGTATGTAAATAAAGCCCATATTGGGATTTAAACTTGGCCCAATTATGCCTCAATCTCCCTATTACTCTGGACCAAATGATGGACCACTCAAGCCCATTGAGAGCAAACACCAGTGTTTTACATAATCCAATCCATGAACAACATATCAAAGCTAAAATTGAAGAATCCTTTATATGCCATTCAGAGTCAGTTGAGACATTCAAAACAATGGTCTTATCAGACTTGGGACACAACAGAACCATAAGAGGAAATGACTAACTACAGATCTTTCCAATTTCCGCTATAGAGGACCTAAATAAAAAGCACAAATACATTTCACAACAGTTAGAGGGACTTAATATACCTAATGTAGCCACTTCTCAGCTTGCAAAACTGTCCTCTCCATTGCATAAATAAAAGCAACCATCCATAAATAACCCCAACACAAGGTCCTGGGCCAGATGGCTTTAATAACAAATATTTCAAAACCTTTAAAAGCATATACTGTATAATCACATTGCTAAAACTACTTCATTTCCAAAAGAATCCCTTAAAGTCCTGATAGTTATCAAAGCTAAACCTGACAAGACATCAATTCTCCCTGCCAACTATTACCCAGTCCCTCTGCTCAACACACACACATAAAATGTATGCAAAAATAATATATCATGCATAGAAGGTATGCTCCCTCAGCTGGTTCACCCTGACCAGGTGGGGTTTGTGAAGGGCTAACAAACTTCTAATGGGATGAGATGCATATCAAACCTAATACAATGGACAAATAACAGTCACATATTTTCTCTGTTCTTTTTTCTTTGGATGCAGAGAAGGCATTAAACTGAGCACACTGACACTATGTGCGCAAATTCCTCATTAATTTTTGCCTTAGAGGCTGCATAGGTATGGCCATCCATGCCCTGTTCCCATCTGCTAGCAATACAGTTTTCACCTTAGGGCTACTCTCTTTTTGATATTACTAACAGTATCAGGCAAGGGTGCCCTCTCTTACCTGTAATGTTTGCACTCATAAAAGCACCACTAGCAGAAGCTCTAAGGTAACATTCAAAAATATCAGGATTTCAAATCAGTGGTGTAGAACACAAAAGTGGTCTCTATAAAGACAATATTAAGCTACCCTTAACATCCTATCATGTCATTGTTGATGGTCCAACAACTGGTAAAAAGTTTTGGACATATTGTTTTTTAAAGGGTCAATGTCTCCATGTCCCATATGCTAGGTATTGTCATACTCCAGAAACTTAAGGCTGTGATATTTACCTAGTTTCTCCTCTTAGGGATAAAACTATCTTCACCCAGTGCACATCTCTTACAGCACAACTATGAGGCCTTCCTACGCAAAAGTTGCTTAGCAGTGTAAAGATTTAATGAACACCTGGTTTCATGAGCCAGCAGAATTTTGGAGGTGAATACAGTCTTCCTCCAAAACATAATATACTTGTTTCAAACACTCCCTATATTCCTGCCCATATCATACCTCTCTAAGCTGCAATCAGCAATCATCTACATTAGAGGAAAAAGAGAACTAAATTAAAAAGGTTTATTATTTAGAGTACTATGGAAACAGCTATAATGGGAACCCCTAATGTTACCAATACTATTGTGATGCAATATTTGACCAGCTAAAATATTTGCGGACCCCTATGAGAGATAAACAATGGGCTACAGATCGAATAGACTCTGCTAAGTTATAATGCCCGGAGTTTGCTTTGGCAATCCTCCCAGGTTACTAATCTAATCATCCTTTCTTATTTTCCTCCATGGAAGCAGCTACTAATGTTTGGAAATCTGTACACAGCTTTCATACAAAACCTCCTATGCTAATGTAACTTCACAGTCAGTACTTCAACATTGACCAACTGTTGGATGGAAACATACTTAGCACCTTCCAGGGTTTACGACAAACATGATTTTCCTAACAGGAACATTTATAAATACTTGCACCTCAGAAGTATTCTACTTTTAATACCTCTGAAAGAATATCTTCTATCCAGTAAGGTTCTCTCTTACTGTATGTGAAATTTCAAACAATGTAAAGGCATTTCCTTTTTCTACTGTAAACTTATTCACCCTCTACAAATGGAAAAAACTAATTTCAAGCGACTCTAGGAGGAGGATCCAGCACAAACATTTCATGCCTCTCGATTTGCTAACATTTCCCATACGTGGTGGAGAGACTGGTGAAATTTGGTAGACCTGCACTAAGATCCTTTTATTTTGGAAATGTGCTTTTGCTTCTCTTCTGTCACAGAACTTGATATCAAAACAGACCCTGCACTGGCCCTACTTCTTTTAAACACAGATCAATGGCCAAATAAATCCCTAGCATTCCTCTGACACTGTCTGATAGCTGCTAGAAAAACTATAGCTATGGCCTAGAAACAACAATACTCCTTGGATAAGTCATTGTTCCTAGATGCTATTATTGCACAGACACAATTTAAGCCTAATTTTCACCAAAAGGAAATAATAGGTGGGACACTTTTTGGAAAGAGTGACTGTACATTACATTATAGTGGCATAACTCGCATCTATTGAGTATACTCCCAAAGTGTTTTTCTCCTACCTAGCTAGTGCACTGCCCAATGTTATATACTACAACCCCTATTACTGTACATACCTGTTAATTTGGATATAATAATTTCATGGCTATCATATCCAAAAAACCTTTTCAGATGGAGTTGACTTATTCTTTTGGATATTTTCATATTCCTGATGTGCTGTTTTCTTTAACATTCATCTCTTCCCCTTCCTTATATTGTTGAATACTTAACCTTACATTGTTCTCTTTTTGCCTGCTGATACGCATGTAATTACATCATAGGTGACTACAGTGTTCTACATATTGTATACTAAGCAGCTTCTCCCTTAGAGTGTTTATCTATTCTTTACAGTATATATAACAGTATCAAAACTGAACAAAACTTTAAGTTTAAAAAAATCCACAATTCCTTTAAACAGTCTTGGAGGGTGTCCTAAACCTGCTTGGTGTACCCAAGCAAAAGTGACATTTACAAGGGAAAAAAATTCAATTTAAATTGCTGGCCATTAAAAGACATTTCCTGAATGCATTGTTCTGTTTGTACACAAAGTAGCCAGGGATTCCTTTCATCTAGGAGAGCATGAAAATAGGTTGGCCGCACTTCAACGTTGTTGCAGATAAAACATAATTTATTGAAATCTCCAAGGAAATTGCAATACAGGCATGACAGCTCCCACAATGGACAAAGAACAGTAAATGCATTTCACACAAACATGCTTAGTCATTACTTCCCTTCATCTATACCAGACACTTATCCTAGATAAAGTTTTGGTATGAATTGTAACCCCACAAAAAATGGTGTGGGGTTTCCCCTAAAAATACATACAAGATTGTTATCCTTGGTAAGGATCTAGTGTGAATATTAAAACAAAAAGAAAGCATGGGGTCCTCTTCACAATCCATACCAGGAAAGGGAGGAAGTGAGCATGTGTCTCCCTTCTTGAACCATTCAAGGCCACATGCCTTCAACATGGAAAGGGTACCTTGCCAGAGGGTCCCTCCTTGCAAAAAAACCCTTTCCCACATTCATAGCCTGATGGAAATGGAGGTCTGCTGGGCAACTTATCAGAATCTGGGAGCCCCTTTAAACCCCTGGTTACTAATTCACAAAAGAAGATTATAATATAAATAGGCACATTACATGTTTAATGTGTATTTTATTATAAAATCACGTCTCACAGTCAGGGGCTGACTGACAACTCATGGGGCCCCCGGGCAATAGGGGATCATGGGGTCCCTGTGTCCTTGCCCAAACTCAAAAAAGCCTATGAAAAAGGTACCAGGGGCATCTCATGGGGCCCCCTACTGACCCCGGGCCCTCGGGCAGTGCCCGAGTTTCCAAATGGTCAGTCCGCCCCTGCTCACAGTGTAAATCATGTCATCCAGCTACATGACCAAATATAGGCATAACCATATTTAGTCACTTACATCACCTGGCATCTCCCGACCCTTTGTTTACATTCAGCGGTCAGCAGGGGAAATGCACTTTGGGGTGAGCGTTTCACTGTGAACAAATATGTCTTCATGCTTTCTTTTGGTATCATTATTGATGTAAATCTATATCACTGGAAGTCATGGTTGACAATAGGTTTATACCACAGAGCATTTTTTTAAAGGGCTTTGTCAACTGTGTTGTGTGTGTATTTACTACTTTTTTTGTGAGGTAGTAACCTGAGATTACTTATTCCCATAGGAAATGGTGAAAATCTGGGTGGCCCATTATTTTATAGTGGGAATCTAGATTCTGATAACCCCCTTCTCACAGACCCCCTCAATCACTGGGCCAGGGATGTGTTGAAGAGGCTATTATCCTCAGCTACATTAGGAGAAGGTTCTTTGCCAACCCCCTTCCCTGGAAAGCCCCCCTTATGTTGATGAAGACCCTTATGAAGAGTCTGGTAAGGATGTTCGGGGGACACCATGCTTTCTACTTGTTTTTTCTATGGATTACCCTCTTGAAATCCAGACCAGATCCCTATCTAGTATAGGGATCTGATATGGATTTTGGGAAGAATTCTCTCATGTTTTTTTTTTTGCACAACATAATAACATAATTGGTTGCTTAAATGCTTGCAGCAGCATAATCATTCATTGTTATGGAACTCAACCAAAGCTTAACAACCAGTGACACATACAAACAAACAGCATGGGATTCCCCCTAAAAACTAGACCCTAAATATGTTGTTAACCCCAAATAGGGTTGTTAGCTGAAAATGTATTTTTGTTGGTGGCTGAGTTTGTTTTCTGAGGCTGGCATATGCAGGTTTATCCTGCTGCAGCGCACAAGACCTTCAAATTCCAAATGAATGTATGGCAGATTTCTGCCTCATTTTCCAACACACCTAGTGGTTCTTTTAATGTTACAATCTCTGGTCACAGATGTCTTGAAAAGCCAATTGCCTTTTATCGCTGTTCAGCATTGGCAGCATTTCTTACTTTTCAAATTGCCTATTTTTGTTTATGCCAAGAACTGGAAAGTGTTATGTCCAATTTTGCAGCTGTACATAGAGATGAGATGAAGACCAAACTCCTGCAACGTTTATGCATTAGACACATATGTACAACAGATTTCAAGAACTATGGATAAACATTGCCCTGGGCTAGAGAAAATAGCAAAAAATGTTTTTAAAAGTGCAAAAAAAGAAAGAACCATCTTAAAAAAAACTTTTGAGTATTTAAAGCTTTCATGGTCATGTATCTGTGCTTGCAAAATTTTGCAATTTTCAGTCAGATTAGATCAGATCTGAACCCCAAAGGGAGCTGTCACTCCCACCCACTCCCACTCATAATTCAGACTAAATCCGTGCTCATCCCTAATCCACAGCATTTATAGGAAAAGGACACAGTGTCATCTGTACTTTGACCCCTGGGGTGCAGGATGAAGTATCGGGAGATTTCTTCATCACCCCGGAAAGATTGTTTTAGGCTCCATGCACACTACAGTACTTTATTTTTAAGCACCTAGAAGCTGTCATTAGCATTTTTCCTCCGAGAAGCTAAATAGTGTTTTCCTATGTGTCCACGCACACTACTTTAGGCTATTAGTGTTTTTTGAGCTTCAGCTTCTAGGAGCAGAAAAAAAATGTTTTTGTAAGAGTTTTGGAGTGTTTTTCCAGCAGAAAAAAAAATGCTAAACACTACTAAATGCTACTAAACGCTACTAAAATGCTACTAACATCTTTTTTTCTAGCTTTTTAATTTGTTTTTCTACATGTACTGTAAAAACGCTAATAAAATGCTAATGCTCCTAAACACTTCTAAACGCTACTAAAATGCTGCTAAAAAACGCTATTACCAGCATTTTTAATCCAGTGTTTTTTCCAGCATTTGTTTAGCGTAAAAAAACTGCTAGTGTCCATGGAGCCTTATACTTAGACACTCAACATGGATTCTTGTCATAAACCAATTACATATGTATGATTTAGACTTATGTGGATGTTTTAATAACACAAAGAGCAATTTTCCAAAATATCCAGCCAACAATCATCTTTCATTTTTCTGTGTGCTTTGAACTGAGGTAAGGTGATTGCTTGTACACATTATCAATTATAATTCCAATAAAGAATGTATGTTCTTATGCTATATCTGTTGCAAAAAGATACACAGTACTTATATATATTATTCTTTATTTCAAGTACTTATATAGCACTGTCAATTTATGTATAAGTGTAGCCTGCGAAGAGCACTAATCAATTAGACTGGCTGCTGCTAGCAAAACCACAAATGTGTAATGGTGAATAGATGTGTAAATACAAACATAAAAATTGCTGCACTGCCTTTACTGAAAAAATAATAATTAAATAAATAAACTACCCTACTACATATAGGATCCCCACAAATCTGCATATACTACAATGCCCTAAGGGCTGACAAATATATCCCTCCTGCCCTGTGACTAAATAATAAATAAGAAACCAATATATATACTCAACGTCCTCAAACAACAATTGTGCTATAAAATGAATAATAGCAAATATACAATACCACCAAACTATATGTACAGTGAACTTATATGCAAAAGCAGGGGCGGACTGACCATTCGAGAACTCGGACACTGCCCGAGGGCCTGGGGTCAGTAGGTGGCCCCATGAAATGCCCCTGGTACCTTTTATAGGCTTTTTTTGAGTGTGGGCAAGGACACAGGGCCCCCATGATCCCCTATTGCCCGGGGGCCCCATAAGTTGTCAGTCCGCCCCTGTGCAAAAGACAATATGTATGTGTATAAAAGTCCCATTCAATGTGAAAACATATAAAAGTTCCAAAGTGGAAAAAAATCCCCATCCGCATCTACTGTGAATACTAGGTGATACAATAGTTAATCTTCTTAACCATAGCAAACCTCTGTGCGAAGTGCTCCACTTACTGCTCCCCCTCCAGAGCCCCACTCACCACCACCACTGATGTCACATGACGAAATGTGTAGGGCAGGGCCTGATAGCGCCACACTTGTCCTTTGAGAAGGAATTGCTTTGTTCTGGGATTTAAAGTGCCGTACACTTTTTTTATGTAAGTGCAATTTTAGTGTTTTTTTATCTAATAAATACGGTGTTATGCTATGTAAGTTTCCCTTTGAAGTTTCTATGGTGGTAGAGGAGTACTGTGGATGTTCTGGAGGAGTTTTCACAAGTGACTGATCTGGAGGTGTTTTCACATATGGAGTCTGTTACCAGTGTATAAAGGTATCAAGGTCACACAGACGGCCAACTTACTGCAGGGAAGTGCTGCAACATCTATGCGATATTTGACCTACCATTCAAGGTGGTCAATTATTTGTGGTAAGTGGGGCTCTGGAAGGGGAGCACTAATGGGAGTACTTCACACAGAGGATTGCTATGTTTAAGAAGATTGACTATTGTATCACCTAGTATTCACAGTGGATGTGGATTTTTTTTCCACATTGGAACTTTTATATGTTTTCACATTGAATGGGACTTTTATACACATGCATATTGTCTCTTGCATATTAGTTCACTATCAATTTATATATAGTGACATTATGAAAGGCGAGGTGATTGATGGACGCTATGTGCCACCTCACATGCGATCATATCTAGGAGACTAAGGTTGATTCCAGTCCGAGTTTTCCAGGCCACTTTGGTAGGGTTGGTTCTGGACCAGATTTTGCTTTCCACTGATAACCACCAGCAGGTGATATAAATAAAGCAGGACTGGAGCAAGAGGTTGCTCTTGGCCTGGAACTCAGGAAGCCATACCTGAAAGAGCTGTGGATGTGAACGTTTGCTTTGTGCAAGAGAGGAAAAGGTTTGCACAACATTTTATTTGGTTGGTGGAGAAGCCCTTCACCTGTGAGATAAGAATCTCTGCTGTTTAGTTAGAGCCTGGATGGCAAGGATTTATTTTTTGTTTTGCTTTGTTTATTTTCCATGCAATCTTTTCAATAAAACTGGCTAAAAGTCAAAATTTTAAGACAGACCTGCTGTCTGGACTGCCTTTCTCCCAGGGAAGGTGATGCTAATTTGAGCTAACCCCCAAAATATATACAGTGGGGATCAAAAGTTTGGGCACCCCAGCTAAAAATGTGTATTAATGTGCATAAAGAAGCCAAGGAAAGATGGAAAAATCTCCAAAAGGCATCTAATTACAGACTAGACATTCTTATATGTCAACAAAAGTTAGATTTTATTTCCATCATTTACACTTTCAAAATAACAGAAAACAAAAAAATGGCATCTGCAAAAGTTTGGGCACCCTGCAGAGTTAATATCTTGTACTGCCCCCTTTGGCAAGTATCACAGCTTGTAAACGCTTTTTGTAGCCAGCCAAGAGTCTTTCAATTCTTGTTTGAGGTATCTTTGCCCATTCTTCCTTACAAAAGTCTTCCAGTTCTTTGAGATTTCTGGGCTGTCTGTCACGCACTGCTCTTTTAAGGTCTATCCATAGATTTTCAATTATGTTGAGATCAGAAGATTGTGAAGGCCATGGCAAAACCTTCAGTTTACACCTCTTGATGTAATCCCCCATGGATTTTGAGGTGTGTTTAGGATCATTATCCATTTGTAGAAGCCATCCTCTCTTTAACTTCAGCTTTTTCACAGATGGCATCAAGTTACCATCCAAAATTTGCTGAAATTTTAATGAATCCATTTTTCCTTCTACTCATGAGATGTTCCCTGTGCCACTGGCTGCAACACAACCCCAAAGCATGATTGATCCAACCCCATGCTTAACAGTTGGACAGAGGTTCTTTTCATTAAATTCTGTGCCCCTTCTTCTCCAAACGTACCTTTGCTCATTCCGGCCAAAAAGTTCAATTTTAACCTCATCGGTCCACAGAACTTGTTTCCAAAATGCATCAGGCTTGTCTATATGTTCATTTGCAAAGTTCAAACGATGATTTTTGTGGTGAGGACGTAGAAGAGGTTTTCTTCTGATGACTCTTCCATGAAGAACATATTTGTACAAGTATCTCTTTATAGTGGAATAGTGTACCACAACTCCAGTGTCTGCCAGATCTTTCTGGAGGGATTGTGCAGTCAAACGTGGGTTTTGAATTGTTTTTCTCACAATTCTGCGAGCTGTTCTGTCTGATATTTTTCTTGGTCTTCCAGATCTTGCTTTAACTTCCACTGTTCCTGATGACTGCCATTTCTTAATTACATTCCGAACAGAGGATATTGACATCTGAAAACGCTTTGCTATCTTCTTATAGCCTTCTCCAGCTTTGTGAGCGTCAACTATTTTCAGTTTCAGTTTTCTAGACAACTGCTTAGAAGAACCCATGGTGCTGATTGTTGGGGCAAGGTCAGATGAGTCTGGGCATTTAAAACCTTTGAGATTGACATCACCTGGTCTTCCCAGACGATGATTGAGAACAATCCATGACACTGGCAGGTCTCAGCTTGGTAAAGAGGGCAGTGCATGCTATACATTCTGCAGGGTGCCCAAACTTTTGCAGTCACCATTTTTTTGTTTTCTGTTATTTTGAAAGTGTAAATGATAGAAATAAAATCTAACTTTTGTTGACATATTATAAGAATGTCTAATCTGTAATTTGATGCCTTTTGGAGATTTTTCCATCTTTCCTTGGCTTCTTTATGAACATTAATACAAATTTTTAGCTGGGGTGCCCAAACTTTCGATCCCCACTGTATATATATTACATTCGCATCAGTCCCTAACTCTCAAGGAGCATACAATCTAAGGTTCCTAACTCACCTACACATACTAGGACCAATTAACCTACCAGCATGTCTTTGGAATGTGGGAAGAAACCAGAGTTCCCGGAGGAAACCCACACAGGCACAGGGAGACCATGCAAACTCCAGGCAGGTGGTGCTGAGGTTGGGATTCAAACCAACACCCTTAGTGCTGCCAGGCAGCGGTGCTAACCATTGATCCACTGTGCTGCCAGTACTTCTTCACATATTCCCTAAGCTATAAAGTGAAAGTAAAGTCCACTTGTTAGATTGTAGCTACAGGTAAGCCTATATTAAGACTTACCTGTAGGTACACTAAATATCTCCTAAAAGTGCACTGTTTAGGAGATTTTCACATAGCATGCAGCCGGTGATGTCACACTGTGCTGTCCCATTAGAGCTCCATGCCATAGCTGAGGGCTCTCACGTGCAGGAGTGGTTTATTGCGGCTCCGGTCATTCATACTGCTAGAGCTTGCGAACCCAGAAAGAAGACCGAGTGAAGATGGCGGTGCTGGGGAGTCATGACAGTGCGGTGCCAGAGGGTTCCCTGTACAGGTAAGTCTGTCATAATGTACTAGTATGTGGTGTATACAATTTTTTTTGGGAGGGGTAATAGAGTTCCAGGGACATAATATAACTCTAAGGAAGTGAATCCCTACATCCTGCTGTTGCTGGCTACTGTACAAATCCACACTTTGAGAATGCCTTCACAGTAAAAGGATGCACAGTACTACCAAGGTTAAACAAGATTGCTCAAAGCTGAAGTTTAGTTAAACTTCTTTGGAGGGATACAGCACCAGGAACAAAACTTTAGTAAAGTGTATCCTACATACAGCCTGCTTCTGGTTACTGTCAAAATCCATCCTTCAGTGATTTTGGGCACCCCAGCAAACTTCTGGCACTGCATGTTTAACTAGCCTCAGCTGCAACAATGAAGGTTCAGGCTGGTCTCTGTCCCCTTCTGCCCCTTCTGCCATTCACAGCACTTCTTGTATTATTTTCCAAGGATTCAAAACATTCTGTAAATGGATGAGAAGCAGATGAATAACAGGATCCCCCTACAACAATCATAGAATACTTTGTATTCTTTTAATGAAGTTTACAGAATACAGAAGTCATGCAGCTCCACTGCCTTTTTGCCCCCTTCCTTCATTCACAGAAGTTGCATGATTCTTTACTGTTACAGCCAAGGCAAGCTAATCTATGCAGCATTGGGAATTTACTACTGTAAGGAGTACCCAGAATCACTAAAGGATGGATTTTTATAATAACCAGCAGCAGGGAGGACATATCATACAGTTTATTAGAGATATGTTTTGTCCCTGGTGCTGTAAACTGAAAACATGTTTAACTAATGTAGGGATCTGCTGCCCTACAGTTTCTGTATTTGTAAATAGCTGTTGCTTGTTAATTACCCAGAGAGTTTGTTAGTTTAAGAAATGTACTTCCTACCCTTCCTAGCTAGTCAGCTCTTCCACGCCAAGACAGATGCCTCATAATGATCATGTTCAGGAGCCCCTGCAACTAGACTTTTCAGCAACATTTATCTGGAGGTATCTTTATTAATAACTAAAAATACCCAGATATATGTGCACAAATCCACTAGGACTCCTGGCGGACCCTTTGTTGATATTACCTTTTTGTATTTTGGATGTACAGTATGTACTATTATTTACCTTTTATTATAGAAAGCTCACATTATTCATATACTGATATGTATCTATATACTTGTGGTTAATGTTATACAGTATGGTGGCTGCAGTAGTTCCTCTTCTCTCAATTACTTTGATTGGAATACATGGAACTTGGAATAATTTCCCAACAAGAGAATCCCCTCTGCTCACAGAAGCTCAGTACTGGGTGGAAGACCTGCCAACTTTATTAACAAACCCACTCTTAAACTTAGTGAAGGTTCTGGTTCTCTTATGTACTTACAAGTCAATATCCTGTTTGGGGAGGGCCATTTCTCATAACCCTTGCTTGCTTCCCAAAAGAGTGCTAAACTAAACTTCAGCTTTAAGCAATCTTGTTTAACCTTGGTACTACTATATATCCTTTTGCCACTACTTTGGTGGAGAGCCTACATTCTTTATTGGAATTAAAAACAGCGCAGTACAGCATGTAGCTCCATTTTGATGTTATTGCATATTATTGTTGTTTGGTTTACCTTCAAAGATAGTGCTGTTTAATGGTGCATAGAAGCAAAAAGATATATGAACAAACAAAGTATATTTCATGCCTAAACAGTATTGATTAGGGGTTTGAACTAAAACTCAGATACAATGACTTTCATTTGTCCTAAACTGTGTGTGCTCCCCTAGCACAAAGCTGCAATTAAGAGTCAGACCCTTCCAACCTCTATTTACAGATCAATCTTCCCCACAGAGTATTAGACAAAACAACACAGTCCTATAATTCACAAATCAGTGAGCAAATTATGTAAAACGGAAGAGCACAGATTCTTCAAAAGAAGAATCACCAGTACTATACCTTTGGTTTCTGTAATTTGTTAAAGACAACTTACTGAGTTGTGCACAGAATTTATATAGATGGAGAAACTATTCCATTAGCACTTGCTGTTTCAATGTAGTTGCTGCAAGCAGTAGGTGCTGTTGCTTCAGCTTTACAAAATCCACTACATATATACATACAGTGGGGATCGAAAGTTTGGGCACCCCAGCTAAAAATTTGTATTAATGTGCATAAAGAAGCCAAGGAAAGATGGAAAAATCTCCAAAAGGCATCAAATTACAGATTAGACATTTTTATAATATGTCAACAAAAGTTAGATTTTATTTCCATCATTTACACTTTCAAAATAACAGAAAACAAAAAAATGGCATCTGCAAAAGTTTGGGCACCCTGCAGAATTTATAACATGCACTGCCCCCTTTGCAAATCTGAGACCTGCCAGTGTCATGGA
Organism: Staurois parvus; assembly: GCF_062004578.1. Taxonomy (NCBI): domain Eukaryota; kingdom Metazoa; phylum Chordata; class Amphibia; order Anura; family Ranidae; genus Staurois; species Staurois parvus. The sequence continues at coordinate 6,533,757 of NW_028318492.1, read as the reverse complement.
TTGTTCTCAATCATCGTCTGGGAAGACCAGGTGATGTCAAGCTCAAAGGTTTTAAATGCCCAGACTCATCTGACCTTGCCCCAACAATCAGCACCATGGGTTCTTCTAAGCAGTTGTCTAGAAAACTGAAACTGAAAATAGTTGACACTCACAAAGCTGGAGAAGGCTATAAGAAGATAGCAAAGCATTTTCAGATGTCAATATCCTCTGTTCGAAATGTAATTAAGAAATGGCAATCATCAGGAACAGTGGAAGTTAAAGCAACATCTGGAAGACCAAGAAAAATATCAGACAGAACAGCTCACAGGGTTGTGAGAAAAACAATTCAAAACCCACGTTTGACTGCACGATCCCTCCAGAAAGATCTGGCAGACACTGGAGTTGTGGTACACTATTCCACTATAAAGAGATACTTGTACAAATATGGTCTTCATGGAAGAGTCATCAGAAGAAAACCTCTTCTACGTCCTCACCACAAAAATCATCGTTTGAACTTTGCAAATGAACATACAGACAAGCCTGATGCATTTTGGAAACAAGTTCTGTGGACCGATGAGGTTAAAATTGAACTTTTTGGCCGGAATGAGCAAAGGTACGTTTGGAGAAGAAGGGGCACAGAATTTAATGAAAAGAACCTCTGTCCAACTGTTAAGCATGGGGTTGGATCAATCATGCTTTGGGGTTGTGTTGCAGCCAGTGGCACAGGGAACATCTCACGAGTAGAAGGAAAAATGGATTCAATAAAATTTCAGCAAATTTTGGATGGTAACTTGATGCCATCTGTGAAAAAGCTGAAGTTAAAGAGAGGATGGATTCTACAAATGGATAATGGTCCTAAACACACCTCAAAATCCATGGGGGATTACATCAAGAGGTGTAAACTGAAGGTTTTGCCATGGCCTTCACAATCTCCTGACCTCAACATAATTGAAAATCTATGGATAGACCTTAAAAGAGCAGTGCGTGACAGACAGCCCAGAAATCTCAAAGAACTGGAAGACTTTTGTAAGGAAGAATGGGCAAAGATACCTCAAACAAGAATTGAAAGACTCTTGGCTGGCTACAAAAAGCGTTTACAAGCTGTGATACTTGCCAAAGGGGGCAGTACAAGATATTAACTCTGCAGGATGCCCAAACTTTTGCAGACGCCATTTTTATGTTTTCTGTTATTTTGAAAGTGTAAATGATGGAAATAAAATCTAACTTTTGTTGACATATTATAAGAATGTCTAATCTGTAATTTGATGCCTTTTGGAGATTTTTCCATCTTTCCTTGGCTTCTTTATGCACATTATTACAAATATTTAGCTGGGGTGCCCAAACTTTCGATCCCCACTGTATATATATATACACACTGCTCAAAAGAATTAAAGGAACACTTTGTTTGAAAAAACATCAGATCTCAATGGGGAAAAATATGATGGATATCTATACTGATATGGACTGGGTAATGTGTTAGGAACGTAAGGACACCCAATTGTTTGATGGAAATGAAAATTATCAACCTACAGAGGACTGAATTCAAAGACATCCCAAAAATCTAAGTGAAAAAATGATGCAGCAGGCTAGCCCATTTTGCTGAAATGTCATTGCAGCAACTCAAGGCCGGGTATTGTTGTGCACCAGGAGGAACCCAAGACCCACTGCACCAGCATATGGTCTGATATGGGGTCCAAGGATTTCACCCCGATACCTAATGGCAGTCAGGGTGCTATTGTCTAGCCTGTAGAGGTCTGTGCATCCCTCCATGGATATGCCTCTCAGACCATCACTGAACCACCACCAATACAGTCACGCTGAACGATGTTACAGGCAGCATAATATTCCCCACGGCTTCTCCAGACCCTTTCATGTGTCACATGTGCTCAGGGTGAACGTTCTCTCATCTGTGAAAAGCACAGGGCGCCAGTAGCGGACCGGCCAATTCCGGTGTTCAGTGTCAAATGCAAATCAAGCTCTGTGGTGTTGGGCAGTGAGCATAGGGCCCACTAGAGGATGTTGGGCCCTCAGGCCACCCTCATGAAGTCTCTTTCTGGTTGTTTGGTCAGAGACATTCATACCAGTGGCTTGTTGGAGGTCATTTTGTAGGGCTTTGGCAGTGCTCATCCTGTTCCTCCTTGCACAAAGGAGCAGATACCGGTCCTGCTGATGGGTTAATGAGCTTCTACCAACTCTCCTAGAGTAACTGTCTGTCTCCTGGAATCTCCTCCATGCTCTTGAGACTGTGCTGGGAGACACAGCAAACCTCCTGGAAATGACATATATTGATGTGTCATCCTAGAGGAGTTTGACTGCCTGTGAGAATTCTGTAGGGTCCAGGTATCACCTCATGCTACCAGTAGTGACACTGACCCTAGTCAAATGCAAAACTAATGAAAAACAGTCAGAAAAGATGAGTAGGGAAAAATGTCAATGGCCTCCACTTGTAAAACCATTCCTGTTTTGGGGTTGTCTTATTGTTGCCCATCTGTCACCTGTCGTTAATTTCATTAGCACCAAAGCAGCTGAAACTGATTAACAACCCTCTCTGCTACTTTACTGACCAAATCAATATCCCGGGAGTTTAATTGACTTGATGCTATACTCTGATTAAAGAGTGTTCCTTTAATTTTTTTGAGCAGTATATATATATATATATATATATATATATATATATATATATATACACACATATTTATTCGACATTTTAGGATAACAGGATTTTTTCCACTTATCTAAAATTTGTTTCTTGGACTTCATTAGGGGCCAAGGGTCAGATGTAAATTGGAGATAACTGGGCTATACTGCAGCCTGTAGGAGGAATTGGACACTGACAAACAAAAAAGCCTGTTAGTTAAATAGGCATGAAGTTTCTAACTCTCATCAAACTTAAGTTTTTTTAGAAAGCAAAACAGGTGTAGATCACAAACACAGATGGGTAGGGCCTGTGGCCTTTATTGAGCTCCAAAAAACAAATTTATAAAAGCACTCTAACTGGAAGGTGGTAAAGCCTCATAGAGGTCTAAGCAATGTGGAATTTTTACCATGCTTAGCCTAGAAAAAGTAATATCTGAATAGACAGTTAGAGGAAGAATAACCATCCAAAAGACAAGAGCCAGGGCTAGGGAGAGAGCACAAAAAAACAGAAACATGGAGCTACAGATCTGGAAACAGCACAAAGAGCAAAAACTGTTCCTATGGGTCTCAAACAACGAAAGGACTGATTTGCAGCCCACTGAAAAAGAAATGTACATCCGAAGCATAGGACAAAAAACAAGTAACACTGTAGTCAACCGAAGACATGAAAAAATGTGTCCAATAACACAACAGAGACTTAAGCCTAGCATGCCTAACTCTTGATTTAAAGTAAAGGAATTTAGGACAAAGCATGGGTGTTTACATGAATGGTTAAAGGATAAGTTTACTTAAAAATAAATAAATAAATGCCCATTTTTTTGCATGTAAAAAAATGTGCATTTACTATTTTTTTTTAAATCTGGAAAGCATTGCAGCAGCAAACAGCAGATCGCAGGTGCCATGCAGGGCTCATGCAAACTGTCAGTGTATCTGCTTGTCCATACATCCTGAACAGGCAAGCAGATACAGTCTGACAGGAACACTCAATGAACTACCATAGCGCTCAACAGTGCTGTGGTAGTTCATGGAGAACTACAAGCCGATAGCCACAAAGGCTGTCAGGACATGTAGTTCATTCATTCACAGAACTCTGAATGAATGATGCGGCTGTGTGGGCAGAGCCCTGCACAGCCGTGCTGTTTTTAATAACTGATGGCTAGCATGGGGAACTTCTTCTGCTGCATCAGTGGGGACATGTTACATTTTCCACTCTAAATATGTGTGGAACTTCTAACATGTTCTCAAAGGTGAACTTATCCTTTAGGTAGACAATTTCTAAGACCATACAGGATAATCCCAAGCAAGGAAGAAAAAACTTTCAATACTTGGGAAAATTGGGAGGTCTTCAAAGATAGAAGGAGGGCAATAAACAGTTCCTTTGTTAAAAAGAAGTTAGGCATGCATAACAGAGTGTGATTCCAGAATATTTCAGGATATACTGTATACCCTAGATTCTTCTAGGGATACTGGTGATCTGCTGCTCCAGACAGCAGGAGAATATAGGACAAGGTTATCCATTGCATTGGGATTGTTTTCTAAATTTATTAAGAAATATGTTGCCACATATAGCAGGAAACCAACAGATCCAAGTGAGGCAGGCTGTGCATATTTCAAAACCCCAGCAACAGGAGCTGGCGAGGTTTGTACGTAGGTGGAGGTGACCAGGACACTGAAGGTAGGCAGTGAAAAGAATCCAAAGACTGGAGGCTCCATAAGTGTACCAAACAGAGGTAGCAGCAGAAAAAGACTTTCTTCTGAACTGATAGCTGGGAAGAGAACAAGTAGTGTATGTATGTGTGACACTGCCTTTAGTGGGTGACAATAGTACTGAGTACTCTAGCTTAAACAATTACCTCAGTAAAATGGGTGAGAAGTGCCAAAGAAAAGACTACAGTTGTCACACAGTTCCCTTTGCTGCAACCCACCTGTCCTATCATAAATTAATAGGAGGGAGACAGGGTCATGCTTGCTGGCTGTGCCACAACTCTAAAACTGGATAGTGCTCTTCAAAACACTGAAAACAGTGTACAGACAACTGAGAGGTGACATATGACATCTGGATGGTAGAACCTGACTCCACCATTAACTGGCCTTGGTGTTTTTTCACAGTTCATCACCAGCTGTACCTGTGCTTGTAAGATATCAAGACTCTGGCTCCCAGTGTCAACATCTTGGCACTTATGTCATTCCTTCACCCTTACAGCCCCTGTATCAGCATCGAGGGTTGCTTGGATGGGCACTGTGCACGAGGCCACCCCTGGTATCTCAGGCTCTGCATACAGGTACATTGACAGATGTCAGATGTCAGAGATTTGGTTACACCAGAGATTGTGCACTGCTCTAAATGAAAGAGCCCTCTGTGGTATATACACAGGGCTGGAAAAGTCGAAATGCCATAACAGGCTATCTTATAGTTAAAGGATGACCATTAGGGCCAATTCCCCAATGTTAGGGTTCCAAAATGCTTCCTACAATAACTCAATTTTACCTATACTAGAATATACCTTGGGTGCTCAAAAAGCAGGAGAATTTAGGACAAGGTTATCCATTGCATTGGGATTGTTTTCTAAATTTATTAAGAAATATGTTGCCACATATAGCAGGAAACCAACAGATCCAAGTGAGGCAGGCTGTGCATATTTCAAAACCCCAGCAACAGGAGCTGGCGAGGTTTGTACGCAGGTGGAGGTGACCAGGACACTGAAGGTAGGCAGTGAAAAGAATCCAAAGACTGGAGGCTCCATAAGTGTACCAAACAGAGGTAGCAGCAGAAAAAGACTTTCTTCTGAACTGATAGCTGGGAAGAGAACAAGTAGTGTATGTATGTGTGACACTGCCTTTAGTGGGTGACAATAGTACTGAGTACTCTAGCTTAAACCATTACCTCAGTAAAATGGGTGAGAAGTGCCAAAGAAAAGACTACAGTTGTCACACAGTTCTCTTTGCTGCAACCCACCTGTCCTATCATAAATTAATAGGAGGGAGACAGGGTCATGCTTGCTGGCTGTGCCACAACTCTAAAACTGGATAGTGCTCTTCAAAACACTGAAAACAGTGTACAGACAACTGAGAGGTGACATATGACATCTGGATGGTAGAACCTGACTCCACCATTAACTGGCCTTGGTGTTTTTTCACAGTTCATCACCAGCTGTACCTGTGCTTGTAAGATATCAAGACTCTGGCTCCCAGTGTCAACATCTTGGCACTTATGTCATTCCTTCACCCTTACAGCCCCTGTATCAGCATCGAGGGTTGCTTGGATGGGCACTGTGCACGAGGCCACCCTTGTTATCTCAGGCTCTGTATACAGGTACATTGACAGATGTCAGATGTCAGAGATTTGGGTATACCAGAGATTGTGCACTGCTCTAAATGAAAGAGCCCTCTGTGGTATATACACAGGGCTGGAAAAGTCGAAATGCCATAACAGGCTATCTTATAGTTAAAGGATGACCATTAGGGCCACTTCCCCAATGTTAGGGTTCCAAAATGCTTCCTACAATAACTCAATTTTACCTATACTAGAATATACCTTGGGTGCTCAAAAAGAACAGCTGCTGAATGCAGAAGAGGTATAAATAGCTGGAGGTGATGGAGTCATTGTATGCGGCAGCAAGTAAAACTGAGATAAACACAAGGCCCTTGCAATTAGAGCAATGATGAGAGAATGTTCGCATGCTGAAAGGCGGGTACAAGGAATGTAGCATGCACGTGACACAGGAATTAGTGAGGAATTTGACGAAATTGGTAAAAGGCGGCAATCAATAGCATGCAGTGCTCACAAAATTAAGAGTAAAGTCCTTAGACACTTGCCTCATTGGTGTACATGGGGAGCACTCTGTGACTTACAGGCACAGTATAGAGATACTGGAGAGTAACAAATGTAGAGGCCAGTACCCATAGGTCACAATCCAGCTGATGCTCACCCCATCAGAGGGTATACTCACAGAGTGAGTCTGACACATTCACAATGATGACTATGGCACAGCTCTGGACCTGTAAGATGCTCTGTGGTTAACACACTAGTTTACTAGGTATCTAGGGAGTGCCAAAAACAGCACCCAGTGCCCAAAGGTCACAATGCAGACTTGACCCACAATCTACAGTCCGGTGAGTTTGAACATGACCTCCAAAGTGGCACTGATGATTAACCAATCTAGATAGCTGCATAACAAGCCCATCTTAGCAAAGCATTTTGATGGAAGGAAAAAGTCTTGATAAAAAAGGTAAAGAAATGTGTACTAAAATTGGGTACATTTTTCTCTGAAGATTTAAAATATCCATCCTCCTAGAATACTCGTAAAATACTGATGCATAATTGGAGTTGAGAGGTTATACCTGATTGGAAAACATATTTTTGTTTGCTAATGTCCAGTTTAAGGCAGCGGTTAACCCACTTGCCACTGATATTCATCTGATCCTGTGTCCCTTAATGAACAATAAAGATTATAAACTATGAATTCAATTAACCATGGTCAACAAGAAATATTTTCATGAACAACATTTTTTCTAGTGATAACTGTCAGGACAAGAAAGTTCTTCTTCACACTATCACATCAAAAAAGAACAAGCATTTTTTTTTCTGTAATTACACTTCATTTAGGTCAACACAGAAAATAAGTGCAGTTGGAAAAAAGATTTTTAACCTGCAACTAACAAACCGTGACTTAATTTAAAAACTATGATGATGTGGAAGTGTTCAAAAAAGATTGGTTTGAAAAAAGTTGGGTTATTTCCTGAGCAAAACAAGTATATATACTTTGTAAGTTTTTTTTTCAGCAAGGTCAGTAAGGTTTGTTGAGGATGTCTTTCATATTTTAAGAGTTTTAGATTTTTTTTTATTCAGCCAAACTATGAAACTACTAGGGATACTGCACAATGCAAATAGCAGTTTGTAACATTTTTTTTTCAGGTTTGTCTCCCTTTCAGCCTAACTAGTTAACTACCAAGGACATTAGACAATGCAAGGCTTGTTTGTTAAATATTCCTATTTTGTTCCCAAGAGCACCATCAGTATTTTGCTGTTTTATGCAATGAAAAGATAAACATTTTTTAAAATAATTTCTTATATAAGGTCACAGAGGCACAACGGCATTAACAGAACAGTGAAGCAGAGAAACATGCCTATTGATAAAGAAAGGACACACACTCTTTTATTAATCTTATTCTTCTGGGGTTCAGCAACACTGCACCAGTTTCAGCAGATATAGAATCATGGTCTATGGACTGGAAAGAAAGTTAGATGACAAATAAGGCGCAAACACGTAGCTATTTTATTTCTATTAACCTATTATATTCCATAGTGCAGCAGTACCACAACTGCATTAGTACCATCAATATTGTTGTCCATAGAGTGAGAAAGAAGGTGGACAATAAAGAAGACAAAAACAACAAATGCAGTTTGTTTTCCAGGGTGTATTAACACTCACATTGCTGAAGTTTAACCCCTTTGTGCCTAAGGGTAAAACAAATCTTAACACCTAAGCACAATTTTGCAACTTTGACATGTGTTAGCAAAACCTTACATATCATCACAACTACTTTGTGCATCCAGGTGGATTATATCTTGTTTTTTTCAGGCCAGATTGGGCTTTCATTTGGTGGTAAATGGTAATGGACATATCCTGATTTCTTTTATTACCAAAGGAAAACTGGCCAAAAATAGTAAAAAAAAAACATTTTTTTTAAATTTAGCTGTATTTTTTTGCTACTACCATAATCTACCACCAAAAAACAACCCAAAATAATTTCTCCTGCTCCTGACAATCACAGTGATACCACATGTGTGTATGTTACTTGTTGTTTGTATCCGTAGTACAGCACGAAAACAAAAGTGTGCAATTTGCTTTTTTTATCCTGCCACTAAGGCTGGCCATACATTATACAATTATCTTCCAATTTTCTGCCCAATTTCCTTTAGATTTACCTTCAACTGTGTAGTGCAAGGGCCTGCCTAATTGGATACAACTGAAAGTGTTGTTTAGGTTTGCCCTCCTATTATATAGTTTTTGGTAAATCTAAACCAAAAATCTCCAGATAATTCTATAATGTATGGCCAGCCTAACTGACACTGATACAAATTTAAAAATTAAAGAAAAAAACCTGACCCAAAAAAAATCTGACCCTGACCCTTGACCCTGACCTTGACCTTTGACTCTGACCTTGACCCAAACACTAACCCTGGCACAGACCAAGATCAAACCTTGATCCAGGTATTTTTTTATTTTTTTATTATTTGTATTTATTTACTTTTACACATACTTGTTTTTTTTCTCTCTGAAAGGAGAGAGAGATACAATGTATCTCTCTCCTCCATTCAGAGAGAGAAAACAAGGGGATCACAGCAATCAGGTGACCCAGAACTGGGATTTCTGGGTCCCGATCTTTAGAATGGGACCCGGGGATCTCAGTGACGCCCCGGTCTTTGTGCTGGGAGTACACCGTGCAATTTGCTCCCAGCAGAAAGACATGTACGCAAATTAGCAGCCCCAGGGAAAAAAGCCCAGTTCTGTGAGGCCTCTAATTTGCATAAGGTCGGCGTCAAGGGATTGAATTGAAGTTTAAATTGCAAATTTTTTGATTTCCATGGCTCTCTCCACCATCATGGTACTACGGTAAAATATTTAAATAAAACATTTCTGTTTTCATTATAAGCACTATTAAAGCATAATGAAAGAACCCACCATCCTCATTTTACTCAGGCTACCCTTGAAGTAATGCATAGAGTAAGCAGCTGCACAACAAAGCTCAGCATCCCAACAGATTAGCAGCCTGAGTGGTTCCCCATAATAAACTATTTACAATAATCTGGTGGAAAGTTGAGCTTTTCTGTGCAGCCACTATCTCTATGTATGATTTTGAGGGCACCCTAAGTTACATTCATTGAGAATTTTTCATTATGAAGGGGGCTTTTTCTCATCCAGCACTTTAAGAACCTGTCTTATCAATGATTCTTTGTGTAATTCAGGCAGATCATAACTGATGGGGGGTGCCAACAGAGCTCTGGACATAGCTACCTTAAAGAGTACCTTCAGTCTGAAAAAAAATTACAAATATTGCAGCTGTTGACTTTTAATAAACATTCACTTACCAGTCCAGGGATCCAGCGCTGTCCTCACCCGAGACTGGTTCTTCTCAATCTTGTGTGTGGAAGCCAGTTGTGACTTTCTATGACTTCAGAGCCCTACTGTGCATGAGTGTGTTGAGGTCAGGGGCGGACTGACCATTCGGGAAATCGGGCACTGCCCGAGGGCCCGGGGTCGGTAGGGGGCCCCATGAGATGCCCCTGGTACCTTTCATAGGCTTTTTTGGATGTGGTTTGAGTGTGGGCGAGGACACAGCGGCCCCATGATCCCCTATTGCCCGGGGGCCCCATGAGTTGTCAGTCCACCCCTGGTTGAGTTGTGCTGTCCAAATGGACCTACAGCCTCCTGTGAAATATGATGTGTCCCAGGAGGTTGTGGGCAAGGATGGGGGAAAACTTCCACTCAGTTGCCTTAATGAGCCAAGTGGAAGTGGGAGCAGGTTCCTATCAAAATTATCTACCCCCTCCCCATAAATAAAAAAAATACCTCCAAATATGGTAGAGAGGGGAGTAGGAGGAAAAATGGAACTTCCATTTTTAGGTGAGGCTTTTATTTAAAAGCATCACAGCACCCTGCCTCTGTACTCCTCTCAAGAGCCTTTAGCTGTAATGGGCTGACTCTTGGGAAGTGTTATGAAAATATCATAATAAAGATGTTACTCTGGAGAAGTGGACATTTGTAGACAGATTTCATTTGTATGCAGATCGCCTAAGAGCACAATGGCAACTGGAGCACCCACTGCTTTCCCACGCCAACTTTGGCAAGCTAAACAAAAAAAAGACAGCTACCTCAATTTATAACTGGCCTTTAGAGTAAGGTGCATATGGAAGGGCTTTGCATAGAGCAAACAAAAAGGCTGGAAGGTTAGATTTATTAATATTATCCTTCATATATTTCTTCTAGGCTATTGAAAAATCAACATCACAAACTGGACGAGAAGTCTAACTGAGGAAAAATGAAAAAGTAATATAAAATGGAAAAAATAAGAAAGAACAATGCTGAAGCATTAACAAGAAAAACAGCTTTATGAGCCTGAAGCAACAAAATAAAAGCAAAACTTCTTTCAATAATTACACTTTTAATAAATGAATATACATGCATAGTGTGCAGACTCAAGACTGAATAGCCAAGTGAAAAAGATTTTTGACTTGTATTAAGAGTAAGGCTTTTCCTGCACAAATTGCTGATCATTCAATAACTGTTTAGCATCTGACAGTATGGGGGTTATTTCCATCCCTGAAATGCAAGCATATTTCCTGCCATTAGTTATCCAGATAGCCCTACAGTCAGATCACCCTGAGACACAGAGGGAAAATAGAACTGACATTGCTGCTGTATGCTATTTGCACTCTAGACACTAGACAACTTAGTCTTTGCTTTTGGTGGGTCAACTTACACTATCAATTCTTCCTTTTGCCATAAACTGGGTATTTCTCACATCATCATTTTTCCCACATTAACTGTATTATGGCTAGTATTATGATACAAGGTGTGGCAGTGAGTTGTCTTTTTTGCCCACCCTGCACATTTGCACACAATCTTACTGTTGCATTAGTCTCATTAGCCCTACACATATAGTAATAATAATCATTATTATATTATAAGTATAAGGTAGAGGAAAGCAGACAAAGAAAGAATAGACTATGCTGCATGCAACAATATAAACCTTCCGAAAGGACGTACAAGTGTCAAACCACAGTCTATAAACAATGGGAACTTATTGGATTGGTGTATTTACATTTTATCTCTTCTGAATGTGTGCATGCTAAATGTGGTTGAGTGAAACACTGAAGCATATTTTATGGCTGACACTGTTGGTGATATATTGCAAACAAAAAAACAGTGCCACCTCTGACAAATACAAATCCAGCAAACATGTGAAATCATGACACTTAGGCTACGTTCACACTAGCCTTGTTAGCAAGTGGCAGACAGACATTTGGGAAGCGTTTTTACAGTTTCCCAAACGCCTGGGAAAATTCTGCACATTGCAGCACATAGTGCTGTTCAAACGGGAGCGTTAGCGTCACGTTGCGTCACGGCAAAAAGGACGCCTCTGGTCAAGTCAGGGGGAATTGAAGCCTCCTATTCAAGTCTATGGTGCCGCTCCACAAACATCCAGCCGGCATTTGCGGTGCGGTTGCGACGTGGTTGCGTTTGTGGAGCGTTGATACCATTCAAACTTCATTATAGGCATTGGTGGGCATTTTTAACGCTTGGCAAATGCCGCTGAACCGCGCATGCGGTATTTGCGGAGCGTTAAAAACCCTCTGTCAAATGCTATAGGGGCGTTTGGCAAGAGTTGGAAAACCAGTCAAGTGTGAACGAGCCCTTACACTTTTCTCTCATCAATTAAGCTTGCAGCCCTTATAAGCTTCTTTCTGAGAACAGGAAGCTTCCATCCTTACAGTTCCTGACCGCCAATTCCTGGATCTTGTGTGTCCTTGCTCTTTCCTGCCTGTCTGTTTCCTTGTAACTTTAGTGTTAGCATGACTAAGTCTTTGCTTGCCAATCTCTTGTGCTGCATTTTGGGACTCCGGCTGCCAACTGCAGCTTGATGCTGCTACCATAAAATGTGCTACCACCAATATTTAACTAAGCAACCAGTAACTATCCTGTTGATCCTCTCCCACCTACTGGATAACTCTTACAGCTGAGACTTACCACTGCTGCCTTGAGGAGACCTATTCAGGACACGTTCCCTTTGAAAGCTAACCCTTTACTTATCCCTGCAACTTAACCTTTAAAACATAACATGACCCCAACATTTTACTACTGACCTCACCCTTATGGCAAACTTTGGCCCATCCCTTAAAGTGGCTCTAAAGTCTGCAGGTTTTTTACCCTCATGAATTCTATGCAGTAAGGTAAAAAACCTACATTGTGTAGCTCTCCCCTCAGCCATCCCTCTTTATACTCACCTGAGCCCGATCCAGTAATGTGCACAAGAGCAGAAGCTCTCCCAGCTCTCTGCCCCCTCATTGGCAGCAGTGGGAGCCTTTGCCTGTCAATCCCAGCCAGTAAGGAGGGAGGGGGGGGACAAGCTGTACTCTGTGTGTCTCATAGACACACAGAAGTGGCTCAGGGACAAGCATGAACAAGGGCCCTCAGAGCAAGCAGCTTTCTCTGGGAGCACTCAGCAGGGGGAGGGGCCTATAGCACAAGTGGGGAACCCAAGAAGAGGAGGATTGGGGCTGCTGTGTGTAAAACCATTGCAAAGAGCAGGTACGTTTGTTATTTAAAAAAAACAGAACCTTTGCAATCACTTTAAAATTAAAATATATCTGTTTAACCCTAATTCTTTATCCCCTAGTAACTGTAACTGTAAACCCTTATCTTTGACCCTAACACAGGGTTATTCCGCTTAAATTGCATACAACCCTTTTCTGACTTTTGCTTTTCTTGCAGCAAAACATCCATGTCTTTGTTCACAAGAATTACTGACATTGCAGTAAAAGAATCTAAAAACAAGATGGACTCAGGTTACACTTATAATCTACCCAAACCTAAAGAAGCTCCTACGTAGTTAAGTGGAGGGGATTTAATAGATAACTTTAGAGCCTCTGATCATTTTTAGTTCAATTAATAAGTTGACATCTACAAATGTTTGGTAATTTATTCCCAAAGAATGCAAATTTTATTCTTTGCAACATGTGTTGATCTTCTTCTGCATGCTCACCTTCATACTCATGTGGAATTTTATAGCAGCATGTGGTGAGGACTGTGACGGAGGAAAGGCAGGACAGAACACACAGAGTGGATGGCAGACGCACAAAGCTTTATTGAGACAAACAGACGGCAGTCCTTCAATACGTTGGGTGGCAGAGAGGGTGGATTTGCCACTAAAGGGTAATGAGGGGGCCCCACCCACTTATAGTCCACTAGGAGAGCCAAGGGGGTGTCTCTGTAACAGGGGTAGTCCGACACAGGAGAGGGGTGCGAGGAGTCACCACCGCAACAGTCCAGGTAACACAGTGGGGAAGCAGGTACTCACGGATCCAACAGGGTGCCTGGTCTCCCAGGGGTAGAAGTAGAACACTGGTACCTGTGGAGTCCGGATCAGGCGGGTGGCCTCTGGCTCTGGCAGACGGGCTGTGGTAGTCTCTCCCCCTTCTGTGGGGTCTCTTGCAATCGTAGGCAAGCTTTCTCTGGTTGTCTCTTCCCTCCTGTGGGGTCTCTGTGAGGCTGGGGTAGGCTTGCAGAGTCTATTCACAAGGGTCTTGCCGGAGCTTGAGATCCCTTGCAGACTACACAACAGAATGAATAGGAGCTCCCAGCATCCACCTCTTAAACTGCTGCAGGACGCTCCCCGGTCGCCTTGGCAACCGGGAGGGGGAAGTGAACACTAGACCCCAGGGAGAATCAGGCTGGTGACAGGGACATCCTGGGGGGGCAGGGATGCTCTCTGCATAGATGAAAAGCAGGTTGGGAGGTGTGCAGAAAGCTCCAAGCCAGCTGGCCAGGAGGGAGGGGGCCCAGAGTAATTTGATATGGCCATTTGGCCTAGTGACACAGGGGACAATTGGAACAATACAGAGCAGGACACTGAGGGCATGTGATACAAGGCATTAATAAGGGGATTAATAATTGGCAGGTTCCCATACCACCGACAACGAGAAAATTCAATGTCTTAAGATTGTGTTGAATCATGGTAATTATGACAGTATGAACCTGTGTGAGAGCAGCCCCTAATGCACTATGATGGTGTAACTGATAGTAGTGTATAGAGTAGCTCACAGAAAATAGTGACCACTGTGATTTATAGTGTTTTTATGTAGGGGTTGTGTCCAACGGCTTTCAGAAAAAGGATATAACACAAGGGTGAATAGAAAGGCATGAAAGTTAGCATTCAGAAGAAAAACAAATGTCATAAGGAACCAGGGGCGGACTGTCCATTCTGGCACTCGGTCACTGCCTGAGGGCCCAGGGTCAGTAGGGGGCCCCATGAGATACCCCTGGTACCTTTCATAGGCTTTTTTGGGTGTGGTTTGAGTGTGGGCGAAGACACAGGGGCCCCATGATCCCCTATTGCCCGGGGGGGCCATGTGTTGTCAGCCCGCCCTGTAAGGAGCTAAAAATTGCATTCTTTTGATATAAATTACCAAATGCACTGGTGCCCAGCTTCACATATAGTTCCATATGTATGTTATTTAAAGGAAGTATGTCTTTTTAACTTTGCCCTTTCAGCTGCATTAAAAGACCTGCTTACTGTGGAACAGTATTTTTTTTAATTGTCTCCCATGGCAGTGCCCAGCTGGCCATGCCCTTTTTTAAACAAAAACATGCACACTGATCTTGAAAAATGCCAAATAAAAATTATAAGATTTGTCTCCCATAGACTTTAATGCTAGGTGCTATGTTTGGAGTATGAGGCATTCCCACTGGGTTTAGCAAACATCCAGTGAATTGAAAATTGCTTGGTGCACCCATCCCTACCATAAACAATGGCTAGGGTTTATAACTAGTGCATTGTATTCATTCCACTTCTTTCTGTCATATTCAGCAGTTTACAATCTTGATCTCATACATCAACATTATAATGTTGCTAAATATGTTTTTAAGGGATAAAGGCATAGAATTTACTATTTAATAAACTTCAAATCGGCAGTGCTGTGCAGTTTTTGTTGGATATACTAGAAAATGAATTATCTGTGTCCAGCTGAAAATATTGTTGTGACAGGTGAAGTGAATTATATATGTCAGCGGAATATAGTACACAGGGAAACATGAACCTGCACTGAACCCCATTCCACTTTAATTTGGATGGCGAAATGCCCACACACATCAGCACGTGCTGTAGTTTGGTAATATAACACTGCAGCAGCCTCCACACTGAACAGCACGTCCTGCTCTTCAAGGCTCTTTCCATTGTGTCACACAGCGATGTAATTCATAGTTTGGGGCCCTCATTTTTCAACTCATACTGAGCCTTTACTTTTTTTCCTCACATGTTTACTGATTTTTCATTCCATTTCTATGCCTGGCAAATTTAATACAAATAAGCAGTAGCCTGAAGGGAAGCAATAGTCAGTCAAAGTTTAGACTACACAGCGTACTGTTAGAAAGCAAAATAAATGATCTAAGTATATAGAATAAAATGTTTTTAAACCTTCTATCACAAAGAAGGCAACATGTTAGAGTATTCTGTAAAGTCCTTACAAATGTGCTATTTATGAATAAAAATGTATATATACCATACAAATATTGAATATAAATGTAATTAATATGCTGTACATTGTGACACACAAGGCTGAATGGGGTCCATGAAAAGACCCTATAGAAAAAAAGTAACCACCCCAATCTATAGCTAGTTTTTGCAGTAAGGTTCACAGAAGGGCATTGCACATCATCACAGCACACCTACCAGCAGGTGACCTGTCTAACAATTCACTATGTAACAATTCACATTAAAAAAAGAAGGTTTAGTTGCGAACATTTGGAAACATATGTGGGAGTCCCACTGGCTCGCCAAGGCTCCTCTGTATACTGTGGATCTAGCTCTATATTTAAGAGTCTATAAGTTGGAACATATATAGTAGTGGATAAATTATGGGCAGGCATGCCTGGACACATTAAAAGCCCAGCAAAAGCACAATGGCAGCTGAAGGCATCCAATGTGTCTTCACAACAAATCCAATGAGCAAGCTACACAAAAATGGCAGCCACCGAAATTTATAACTAACTTTTGCAATAAGGTGCAAATGGAAGGGCATTGCACATCACAAACAAAAAGATAGGAGCGCTACCTCAATATATGTTATATTACATAAAAACATATTTGAATAGTGAACACATAATAATTAATAGTGAAATAAAGTCCTCAACGTGAAATCAACAAGTGAAAAAAAAATTCCTTTCACATCCAGAAGGTGATAAGTGCTCTATGCTCCCAGCCTGTGTGCCTTCTCACTCACCAACTTTAACGTACTCTTATGGTAAAATAAGACACATTAGAGCTTTAGGTGGAGCATAAGAAGTAATACTGGAGCTTGCAGTCCTCCTGGATGAATATTGCTTGTCATCCCCAGTGATTCAACTGTGGAGCCGATTGGTATATACATATAAGGAATGGAGAGAGGCATCCAGCAGTGTAATTGCCTCCTGCCTTTTTGTGTATTATGTTGATAAGTTTGTACCTTTATAGGAGCAGCAGCCCAGTTGTGTTTTATATTTGAGTGTGCACTATTGATTGGTGTGTCCTAAGTGCAGGTGATCATTATCTAACATTACAAACAAAAGATTTCTCAGCACACCTACTAGCTAGCCTGCAAAATGTGAGGGCACATACCGGATACAGGTACCTTTAAGGAGGAAATGGATTCCCTCCAGGCATGCCTGCCCTTAATTTATCCAAATGAAATGAAGTTTTGGTTTTCTTGTGGAATAGTAGTAAGCATTTTAAACTCATCACACTAAGTGAGAGTACTGTATATCAAAAACAAACAAAAATTCACAGCTCACTTACCAGACAGATTGCAACAAAACTGAATTGACCCTGCTATATGTGCCCAATTTTGGAAACTCTCAAAATTATAGAGTTAGGACTCCAGTACACTGGGGTGGCTTGATTTGGCCACTGCAGTGTGGCGCTACCCTTGTGAGGGCTACTGTATTGTGGGTATCCCTAAGCTTCCCTCTGCCAGACAATTGGTATCTTTCACACAGACTTGCATCCAAAGACAGTGACCAGTCCATGAACTTGGTTTTGTTGTTTTATTAGGGGATTTCAACTTGGATAGGGAAATAGGGAAAAACTTGAAAAAACAGAAGGGGGACACTTCCCTCCTATGTACAAAGCAGATCCTGGACTGTTCTTTTCCTGAAAGCCGTCAGTCATTGCGGGTCAGTAGCAACTGCCTCTTACGGGCGAGAAACTAGCAGCCCCTCAAAAATCACTTCACTTCTCATAGCTACATGTCTTCTCTCCCCCTAAGAAGCTGCTCCCATCTCCACTGTCTGCAAGCACTACCAGCTTCTCAGAAGATCTCCTTGGTTAGGGATAAAGGATTAAGGTCAATGCTGTCCTTGAAAAGCTTGCTATGGTTGGAAGTCTTTCCCCTTGTAGAACCCAAAGTGTGCTGCTGTACTCATACTGTCCTCTTTTGCTCCCTGCTTCTCCAGGCCTTGATCCCATCATTGCCTCTCCACAAGAAGTATCCTCCTGAGCCAGTCTGAGCCCAGCCCAGAGGCCGGACCCTTCCAAACCTAGGAGACCCCTCCTAAGCACCAACAGTCTCCTCAGCACTCCATCTTCTACCTGACTCCCCTGTCAACCTGACTCTCCCATATTTATAGGCCAGTCCACCACTCTACCAGGGCTTCTAAACCTGGTATTGGCCACCACCCATGATCAGGGGCGGACTGACCAATTGAGCACTCGGGCACTGCCTGAGGGCCCAGGGTCAGTAGGGGGCCCCATGAAATGCCCCTGGTACCTTTTATAGGCTTTTTTGGGTGTGCTTTGAGTGTGGGCAAGGACACAGGGGCCCCATGATCCCCTATCGCCGGGGGCCCCATGAGTTGTCAGTCTGCCCCTGCCCATGACTATGCAGATTAGGCCACCACCCCTTCCTTCTTACCGACATCTGGAAGGTTCTATGGTCCTCCAGAGTCAGGAGGAGGAGATAGAGCCACAACCTGTAGTCATCCAGTTGACCTGCAACAACCCAACCTTAATCACATGACCCACACAACTACCATGAGTCACACAATGATTTAGCCTATATTACACTACTGTTCTAGTAGCACACTAGGGGGTGTTACAGCAGCATACACATACATTTGCAAATGTGTGCGACTAACCCCCTGTTTTTAATGTGAACCTTTAGACAGGGTCAATTCGGTTTTGTTACAAGCTGGCTGGTGCATGAGCTGGGAATTTTTGTTTGTTTTTGATGTGCTAGCTATAGGTTGGGGTGGTTGCCATTTATTTGTACAGATGATTAATTGGTGCAGGGAGACACCAGATACCCTCTGCTGCCATTGTGCTCTTGAAGGGTGTCCCATGCTTCTCTGTACCTTAAGGAGGTGGGCTCCCTCCAGGCACACCTGCCCTTTATCTATCCACTGCTATATGTTCTCCAATTTAGGAGACTTTCACAATTAAAGTTAGGACTGCAATACACTGGGATGCCTTAATGTGGCCACTGCAATTTACACATAAATTTGCAAAAGTGTGTGATTAAACCTCTTGTTTTTAATGTGAACTGTTAGACAGGGTCAATTCAGTTTTTGTTGCAGGCTGGTTGCCGTTTGTTGCAGGCTGCAAAGGCTAGCTATAGGTTGGGGTGCTTTCCATTTACTTGTATAAGTGGGAGTATAGTTTTTGTGTGGTATAACACTAATATGGAAAGACGTTTAACTAGCAATTAAAGGGGCACATTGCAAACTTTTGATGAGACCCCTATAAGTTGTAGGTGACATATTATGCACTCTATAGGAATCCTAATTATAAACATATATCAATGGTTGTCATTCACACTTATAAATTATAATCAGGCTAAATTAGGAGCAAGAAGGTCTTCTAGGAGACTTGGCTTTCATATCATAAGTGTCTGCTTTGCAGAGACTGAGCTGTACTAATAAGTGAGCCCCTGATGAAGATGGTCATACCATTGGCATGCATTTGGAACTAGGAGAGCACAAGCATGATCATCCAGTTGCCTAGAGTTTCCACTGAAGGGAGCTGGCCCCTGATGGGAAAACCTTGGTGACAGTGTATATTTTATGCTCATTCTCTTACAACTACATGTGAGTAGTATTTTAATCTTTTGTTACTGAAATCACAGTTATACTATTCAAGGAAGAGGCCCTTTGTCCTTCTTTTTATTAGAGCTACATTCTGAAAACATTTCTATAGATGTAGGCTGAGGCATGAACCCAGCTACAACATAGGAGAAACAAGGAGGAGAAAGTGAGGCTATACTGCCCAGGGTGGACAGAGACACATTACAGATTCATTTACACAGAGATATGAGGATTTGCCTGTTTTTATTACAGAAAAATAGGACTCACATTCCTGGGATTTCTTGTATTCAGACTGTGAGACTTTGTGTCATATTTATTAAAATGTTTAAATATATTAATAAGAAGATTTTGTTTTTGTTTTAGCTTTTACCCCTATGATAGCATAGGTTTGAGAGAACTTGCGTATTGGATTTCCCTGTATTTGCACTGCACTCCTGGGTATTAGGCAGTTCATTATCTAAAAAACATGGAGGTGAAAGTGAGGCTATACTATTCAGTGTTTAGCAATGTATCAATACTAGCAACAACAACCTCAACTACCAGCTTGATGTGCTACAGGCTGAGCTGTAAGACAAAAACCATAGGTAGCAATTGTAAAAAATGGTGACAGCTTCTCTGGTCCAGCAAGTATAGTAATCGATGACTTCATGGATTGGTTCTACAGGCTAAATCAATGGTCTGAACTAGCCAATTTTCAATCCAGGTGCTCTCATGTCTAACGTCCTTCCTCCATTCATGGAGAATATTTAGCATAGCTGATGGCATAGTCACAAATAAGTACACAAAGCCAAGTTTTGAGAGAATGACTATGATAAAAATTAAATAGGGCTGGATAAGCTACCCAGCTCAGATACCAATGAATGGAGTGGCCAACACCATCAATACCATCACTGTCACCACCATTGCCAATAATCTTTTGCTTCCTACTTTAACCATCTTCTACCATGTCATTCTCACAATACATGTGCCCCAGTAGCAAACCATACTTGTTCTTCATATTTTTAGCTGTCCTCTAGTGTTGAAGCATGTGAATAGTATATAGGTTCAGTAGTAAGCATTTTAAACTCAGCCCTTGACTATGCAGACTTTCATAATTTACACAAACAATAATCTGAAATGATTAGGAGTTACATTATTCCAAAAGCTGTTGGAGATGGAATGAGTGATTAGTTTCACCAGTAGGGAAGTATAAGACTGCCTGAGTTGAGCTATCTGAAATCCCACTAATGACATCTCATTTAGATTGCAGAGTAATTAATTAGGCAACTTCAGTGTGCCAAATGTAATGGGGACAATTTAGAGGGATTACAAAGTAGCCTTCTTATAACACTGCTTTTTTTTGTCAAGATTAAATGCAGGTTTTTATATACAGTTTGATTCAGTTTTCAGTTAAAAGTGGTTGTAAAGGTAAAAGGTTTTCTCCTTATGCATTCTCTGCAGTATGGAAAAAAAAACTTTTATATGCAGCTCCCAACCCCCCCTCCCCCCGCAGCCCCCTCTAAATACTCACCTGAGTCTAATCTCGTCTGCAAAAGCTCCTTTCGGAGCTTTCTGAGGCTTGGTCATTGGCTCCTGCTGCTGTCAGTCAAAACCTATGAGTAGAGAGCAGGGGTGGGGCCGAGCCAGGCTCTGTGTTGGAATAGGGGTTAAATAGGAATACACCTTATAAAAAGATATTTACAGCTATAAGATAACTATTTGTTCTACACATTACAGTTTCTCTCAAGATATTTTTTTTTCAATATGAATGCACTCATTTTAAGTTACCATTAGGAGAGATCTTAAGAGAATGCATCACATACCATGGTAAATGATCAACGTTTCAAATACAGAGTAGTGAAATAACATGTCACCAATGAAAGTAATCAATATATAATGTAACAGTCACCACCAGGGGCAGACTGACAACTCATGGGGCCCCTGTGTCCTTGCCCAAACTCAAAAAAGCCTATGAAAAAGGTACCAGGGGCATCTCATGGGGCCCTCTACTGACCCCAGGCCCTTGGGCAGTGCCCAAGTTTCCAAATGGTCAGTCTGCCCCTGGTCACCACTGTGCATGGCAGGATTACTGTAAAACATGCCTTGTCAGTGAGAGAACTATTTAAAGAACTCAACAAGGCTGTAAAGGTATGCTGAGAAGTATGGTGCATGAAATGAACTGGTAAATTAGCAACAAAAAAATTCTAGATAGATATGTCTCAATAGTGATAAGAGATGGAATGCTTAAAGAAGGAAAAAAAACCCAAACATATAGGATGGAACAATGGGTGTTATTATGCCATCGTTAGAGAGTGGCTGTGCGGGATAAGTGTTGTAACCAAGCCAACCATTGTGCACAAAACAATTAACCTTTGCTGTTTTTGATGGGAAAAATAAACTCAAATTAGGTCTGAGTGTTGAGATTAACTATAAAAATGCAAAGTCAAGGAGCTCCATCTGTTTCCAAGTCAAGTCATCACTATAGACTTCCTGGCTGCAACATGCAATGATTGATGATGGGTAACTAAAGTTAGGCTATCCTTCGTAGTTTAGCAGAAGGAGCTCCATAGCTGGTTCTGGTGTGAACTGAGGAGATGAAGTGGAACATGCTGTTCCAAAAAGTAATTTTAGTGCTTAGTCTCAATGTGTTCAAGAATGGGCCCATCTCACTGCAATCTCTCCATCATAAAGAGGTGTAGGAATGACCATCATAGCAAACCCTTCCAGGTCCTCCCACCCTCTCCTGTCACCATATTGATGAATTCTCTGGTGCATAGTGTCGGCTGGACTGGACATATACGCAGTGGACCCGGCATGTTACGGCCACAGCAGTTCCATCATGTCTGGCTATATGCATTCAGAGTCTCAGCTGACTCCCTAGATCAGTGGGAATTTCCACCCAGGAGTGAATGTGGACTCCTGTTATATACCTTATTTTCACTCTCCTTTGTGAGTGTATCTATTAAGTATTTATTTTATTGTTTTTATAAATAAACTGGATTACACTAGGGTGGACGTGTGTTCTCTTACTTTCTTTGTTTTTATATTTGACTTTGGCCCACTCATAGATGCCAGTTTCAATCCAGAGTTATAAATATAAAGTCAGCTGTTTACTTCTCTAATTTTTGCAACCTGGTCCAATGTATTGTATACATAGTAACAGGCTTGCCATCAATAGTCAAGCCACTATGAGTTGAGCATTTACACCTCTGTAAGATTTTTTGTGGCAACCCTATCTTTCTACAGTGTGGACAACAGGCATAAATCCTGGCAAGGGAACACATGTGTCCCACCAAAGTAATCACCAAATATCCCAGCATGCACCTTTTTTCGAGGATTAACTTTGTGAATTATTATAACGTTAAAAGATGTTATAATATTAAAAGCTGATAAAGCAAGAGAACATTCATTTTTAACAGTAATATAATGTTTACCCCTACCCTGTTTTTATCTCAGCTTATTAAATGATCAATATACTTTAATCTAAAAGCATTTGACTAAGGGTTAGAGGAGATGGCTACAATACTTACCTTATTCCTTGCTACCCTGGACTCCAGGACTCTTCTCCTCTCTCTGATGTTCCAGGTTGTGGGTGTACCCTCAGCATCATCATATGCAAGACCACCTCAATTGAATAATGCCAAGACGAGGCTTTGGTGGCCAGTTGCACAGGTGGAGAAAGTCTATTTGGAGAAAGACTGTGTGGGCAGTACAGTGGTTCAATGCCTGGCAGTACTAGGGTCATTGGTTCGAATCCCAACTACAGCACCACCTGCCTGGAGTCTGCATGTTCTCCCTGTGCCTGCGTGGGTTTCCACAGTGTACTCCGGTTTCCTTCCACACTCCAAAGAAATGCTGGTAGGTTAGTTGGATCCTGTCTGGATTGACCCTAGTATGTGTATGTATGAATGCAAGTTAAGGATCTTAGATTGTACAGCCCTTGAGGGTTAGAGGTTGATGTGAATGTACAATATATGTAAAGCACTGCGTAAATTGACAGCATTATAATTACTTGTAATAAATAAATAATACAATAAGTAGGTAAAGTAAGCATTACATCTTTTCCTCTACCCCTAAACCTAAAAAGCATTTATCACTTGTTATGTGGGGGAGGATACTACTGGAGCATTTTTTCCTGCCCAGAGTGGTGCTTTATGTATAGTGAAACCTAACATAATTCACAATGTGATTTGAGAGATTCTTCATAAACTGCAATCTTTAAATCCCTTGTTATGGTATCTGCTGTATTTGCATTATTTCAGAAGAAGCCAATGCCACTTGCAACCCACTAGTGACCCATTTAAAGAGACAGTTCATGATGTGCATCAGTTATACATACTGAAGCAGCAAAAGTATATATGATGTATCTAGCTCTTGCAAAATTATAAAAATAGAAATTTGGTTATTACTACTTTCCCTCTGGAAGATTTACCCACCTTCATGACCGTCATGCAACACTGTACATAAATGAAATTGATATAATTTTCTTTTACACAATAGAGCTTTCTTTTGGAGGTATTTGCTTACCACTGTTTTTTTTTTATCTTTGCACTACAAATGAAAAAATACTGAAGATTCTTTAAAAAAAACAATATGTTTTACTTTTTCTATAAAACATATCCAATAAAAAACAAAAACAAAAAAAGTTTTCATAAATTTAGGCCAAATGTATTCTGCTTAATGTCTTTGGTAAAAATCCCAATAATTGTATATTAATTGATTTGCATGGAATTATAACATCTACAAACGATAGAATTTTTTTTATACTAGTAATGGCAGTAATCAGCAATTTATAGAGGGACTGTGATAGTACTGAGGCATTCTGACACTAACAGACACTAGGTGAGAACTGACTAAATGACATTGACATCTCTATTTACACTAATACAGTGATCAGTGCTAATAAAAAGCACTGTCACTGCACTAATGACACTGGGCAGGAAGGGGTTAACATCTGGGGTGATCAAAGGGTTAACTGTGTGTCAGAAAGTGTGATTATTGTGCACTGTGTGGTATTTTACCAGGGAATTTGCTGGTTTTTATTCCCTGCTTTGCAGAGAGATAAGAACCAGCACATCCCCTTTGACAGGAGAGGGATCTGTGCTGTTTACATTCACAGATCTCTCTTCTGTCAGTTGCTCCACCAGTCGCCGGGTTTATGAATTGCTGACCAGGACCCAGTGATTGACATGTACAGGAGCCAATGACAGCACGATTCGGACATCGCACATGCCCCCTTCCCTGAAATACAGAATCATGTACAGTATATACTGTATATACGTGATTCTGCACAGAGTGGCTGCCCAGTAGCAGTAAAGCTGCTATAGGGTGGCCGGAAAGTGGTTAGGGGCAGCACAGGCTAAATTAGTACCACCTCAATGCTACAGCCCAGATTATTGTTCATTCCTGAACATTCTACACAAATCCCATTAACATTATTGTTAAGTAATATATTATTATTATTATCATTATTATTATTACTACATTCATGTTTTCACTTGAAAATAAAAGCTACAATCATGGATCATATATGGGCAGGAAAATGATGGGTGCATCTTGAAAATATATCACCAGAGATATATTTATTTTGGTTACCATGTTTCTTATGTTTGCTTGTTAGCACAACATTTGGCTTGACAATACTTTACGGCAACTCTATAAAAATTAGCTAATTTGTGTTTCAAAACATGTTTTTTTCTGTTTTTTGCTGTTCATTAAATGGTATTGGAATTGTTTGTTTAACAACTGCATGTTTTCCGATTTCCAAAGAAGGACTAGTACCTTTCTTTTTGTTGCCTATTAGTGTATGAATAGAGGGCCTAACTGGGATAATGAGAAGTACTATGAGGCCAGGATAGCAAAAGGTTTCTGCTTCCTGCAGGACACTTTATATTTTTCCAGTACAAATACTTAATTATTAATTTAAATACATATTTTTATAATATTCAATGTTTATTTTCCTTTGCAGGTTAAATACATTGAGCCTTTTTTTTTTTGGAAAAATATGTTCGTATTTATTTTCCTTAGATAACCCACATAGTGGTCAGAAAAACATCATTATTTATAAAATAAAATGCTACAGTAATGATCATATAAAATACTTACACATTTTGAATTTGAGCTCCAAGCAAACAGCTAAATATATGGTTGAAATACATTTAGATAAACTGTTTTAACTTCCAATTAATGTAAGATTTTCTAACTAAAATGTCTTGAACCGGACATTGCTTTCAGACAGTATAGCCAGTTTGGGACCTCTGCTGTATTTGAATAACCCTGCCAGAGTAAATTAGAGGTTAAATGAAATGTCATCAAACACAACAAGGTACAGAGGTTGGCAGAGCCAGTTCAGAGACAGAAATTGGCTGGGGGCACATAAAGTTAGTGTCAGGATTGGACCACAGTATATACCTTCAGCCATGGGAGTTTTCTTAATTTTTATTTTGATAAAGTGTATGCTGCTCCACAAAAATACTTAAAATGGATGTATTTACAGTCTCTTAATGTTATAAAAGTATTTTTGCTGAGTTGATAAGTTAATGAATGGAAATGCTTTGCAGAACATGGCACATGTGTATGCTGTATATTATATCAAAACTGCATGCATTTAAAATGTGTTCTGTAGCTAATGGTGTGACGGGCACAGCGTCAGACCCCAGCCCTTCTAGCCAATCTAAAACTGCGATGTCATGTGCGTAACAATGACACACCCAGCTGCACCCTGCACACCGATTTTCCAGCTAATTGTACCACAATCAATGTACCGGCAGCCTGAATGCGATTGTTACTGAGTCAGGTTAATTACTCAATTACCCTTCACACTACCACCACCTCCTTTTTATACAGAGAAAGAGGAAACTCAGCAATACACTAGGATGACTGCTTAATCGTCGGTATAGCGCTATCTCTACAGACCGGTTATACAGAGGGTTAAACACTCATAGTAGTGCTCTTCAGTGGCAGGGAATCATAAGTTACATTCAGGAGCTATAGAAACAGTTCAACACTTTTAGAAAGTAAGATTTATTACCAAAAGGTCAAAAGGGTGCAGTAAAAATATTTACAGAAAGAAGATGTAACCAATATATATATATATATATATACATACATATATATATATATATATATATATATATATATAAATATACAGAGCACAACAGCACAGCAGTTCAAGTCTGATGAGCTAAAAAGGGATTTCTGGTCTCACACTCAGTTTTGTTGGTACAGCGCGATTTACCTTTGCTCTCGGTCTGCTAGATGGTAAAACTCCGAAAGTCCTCACTTCTCTGACTACACACAAAACATAACAGCTTCTTTTCTCCACTCAAAATCAACGGGGCGTCTCTTCCCACAACGGACAAGCCAAGCCTTATTTGGCAAAGAATTGTTAGGCAAGGGCTCAGCATCATACGCTGATTGCATTCCTGAGGGAGGAGGAATGAGGGGATGACATTAAGACTTCTGGACATAGTGAGAGCCGTGCCTGGCTTTTGTATGCACGACTTGGACAAATGGAATTCTTTATCTCATTACACAGTTGTCCTATTGTTCACATCAGAACAGATAAGTTTTTCTTAGCTGTTGTTTTAATTAAAGTAAATGTCAGTAAAAACAATTTTTGTTGAACCCCCATACAGTACTGCTATTTAGGTCTCCTTGAGAGAGGTTTCCCCTCACTTATTACCCTGGTGACAGCAGTTTCACAGGTCTGAAAGTGAGTAAAATCTCCAACTGCAACATAGACAAACAAATTTGTTTTTAGTATTAGTATTTTTTATGAGTAGAAGAAGGCACAAATCCTATTCAGCTTTTATTATTCTCTGTGTCCCTTTTGCAGATTTTCCTTCCACATTTCTCTGCTGAAACATTAATATCATGACAATAGGTGAGTAGAGATCTCGATAACATAACCAGGAATTTTAAAGCAGTAAAATTGCAAAAGGAGTTCTAAATCTACCACGCTCTATCCAAATTTAAAGAATGTGTTTAAGCTGAACATAAATTTTAAATAATCTGACTTTCTGATTCAAAGCATATATCTTAATTTGCAGTTTGATGGTCACTCTCGGGGGTGGACTGAAAACTCATGGGGCCCCCGGGCAATAGGGGATCATGGGGCCCCTGTGTCCTTGCCCACACTCAAAGCACACCCAAAAAAGCCTATAAAAAGGTACCAGGGGCATTTCATGGGGCCCCCTGCTGAACCCGTGCCCTCGGGTAGTGCCCAGTGCTCGAATGATCAGTCCGCCCCTGGTCACTCTATGGTTGGATGGATAGATAGTCAAAAATAATAAGATTGGATTAGAAACACAAGAAGCACAATTAAGTAAATACTTGTGTGGTATTGTGGGACTCTTGTCGTGTTGTCCTTACACAAGTCTGTGGGAAAATGTCTTACTTTGGACAATAAGATAGAAACTAAATGTCCTAGAAGTACTTTTCAAGAGATGAATGGAGGTGGGAGCAATTAAAGCCTATTATTCCAATTTGGATCAATAACATTTTTTATTTTTGTCCATTTACCCAAAACTGATGTTTTGCTTCATGGTAGATGATCAGTGGTTAAACTACTAGACATTTTTTGATCTCTAAGGAACTCTTTGGCGAGCTATCTTACCTTGAGTTTCCAGTGTTCAAAACTGCAGTGACATATAAAAGGGAATCCACCTTGATTTCTAACTTACTGTATATTATGGAGAATGTAACAGTAGGTACTAAAAACACAATGGTAAGGCAGGAACATACAACACTCCCAATTTAATGAGAAGGAAACTGTAAACTATAATATGGTGATCTTGTCAGGGTATCTAACACATATAAGAAGCCATGAACTGACTCAACCTATAACCAAAATATCACTTTCATGTAGACTGACCCTTTTACTTTAGCTTTATAAACCTGTATAGAAAAAGTATTTCTTGTTATTTGATGCAGGCTGTTGGAAATATAAATACACAGATGTGTTTCTTTTACACAGTAATACCCATAGAAAATGGAACATTTCCGCTTATGTATCTGTCATTTTGAAGATCAATGATGTATAAATCAATCTGCATACTGCTTTATTAAATAATGTATTTTCATAGTACTGTCCATGCAACACCATTTCTTCTTTCTTTTACTGTGATTGTAGAGGTATTATACCAGCAACAGCAAGTAAAAAAATATCTGATGATCCAATATTCTTGGCCTTTTTCCAGTTTATCAAAAGTAGCAGATAGCTACAGATCTAATATGTTTCTAGAATAATGTAAATAATTTGTCTGCTTAAATAATTGCTGTCTCCAGTAAGTATGGGTAGTTAGAGGTGATGAGGGAGTGAAAGTTGGCCCCTGGTACAGTGCAAATGATATTCTAGTCCTATGATTACCCTCAAAGATCCTGAGAGAGCAGTAATAAAAATGTTGTCCCAAAGAAGTATCATGCAACACAAATCCACATATAAACACCTATATAAAATGGCATGTTTAATAACACTCAATTATATGATATTCATGCATCATGGCTTATGCTTTCTAAGTTAGCCAAGTTGTCATGTACCTTTTTAGGGAGCCCTATGATGATAGGTGGTGTTCTTTCTCACTGTTCAAGTCCAAACAACCTTGGATAGGGAGATAAAATGTGTAGCGATGACAGAGTATTGCTGCCAGTGGATGATTTTGGTGTTACGGTACTTTGAGAGCATGATCAGCAAAGGTTTGTGATGAGGAGATGTATTTCTCCAGTGAGACAAAGTCAAGACACAAGCTGAGGGCAGGGGTAGGGATGAGCTTCACTGTGTGTGTCTATAGATGCACACAACCTGTATCAGGAGAGCATCCCCATTTGTGCCACAATGGGAAGTGCCTTCTTATTGGGTACACGATGTAAGGGGCAGACTGACAACTCCTGGGGCCCTTAGGCAATAGGGGATCATGGGGCCCCTGTGTCCTTGCCCAAACTCAAAAAAGCCTATGAAAAAGGTACCAGGGGCATCTCATGGGGCCCCCTACTGACCCCAGCCCTCAGGCAGTGCACGAGTTTCCAAATGGTCAGTCTGCCCCTGCACGATGCAGAGGTGGAGTAGAGAGCGCTGGCAGGGTACCCCAGATGAGGAAGTTCAGGGCCACTATGTGTGATACCATTGCACAGAGCATGTAAGTATAAACCTCTTTTTTATTTTAGTAAAAAAAAGTTTGACTTTAAAACCACTTAAAGGTAAAAGGTTGTTTATCTTAATGCATTCTCTGCATTGAGATAAAAAACCTTTTACATGCAGCTCCCTCTGGAGCCCCCCCTAAATACCTATTTCTATCTCCATTCAGCACTGTGCACATCTGCAGCAGCTCTTCTCCCCTCTCTCGGCTCTCAAAGGCTTGGCTGAGATCAGTGAGAGACATTGGCTCCTGCTGCTGTCAGTCCAAACCTGTGAGCAGGGAGTGGAGGATGGGGTCTGAGATAGGGTTGTGTCTGAATAGACACAACAGCCTGGCTTGGGAGCAAGCCTGCATGAGTGAAACAGATTCCTATGATGAGTACTCAATGGAGGGGAAGAGCCAGGGACAATGGCTTGGGAACCGAGAAGACGAGGATCAGGGCTGCATTGTGCAAAGCCATTGCACAGAGCAGGTAAATATAACATGTTATTTTAATAAAAAAAAACAAGCTTCAGTATTGCTTTATGGATAGCTGCATGTACATATACCACCCAGTTAGCAAGGAGACAAACAAGAAATCAGTTTTTATTGATGGCCTTTGTCCCCAACTTGAGGCAAGAACCATCACTAAGAATACAGGGGTAAGGTTGCATGTCGGTTAAACTATGCAGCACAATTCAGATCTCTGTGTCTCTCCTACTCATCTGCTCTGCACACTGGAGGAAAGACTAAGACCAGACCTACCCACCAGCTGACAGCTGTTCTGGAGAAAAAGTCTAAAATAGTAATTGACATGTTATTGAGGCCTTGTGTTTTTGTGAGAATGGCATATAACATAACACAACAGCTAATACTCTAGTCTGCCTCTCCAGAATGGCTGTTGACTAGTGGGCCACTCTGGCCTCAGCCTTTCCACCAGTGTATAAGGCAGAGGTATAGAGTGGAAGAAACACAGCACTAGAAGATTACATGGCAGAGCTGCAGAATGAAAAAGGGAGGTGGCTTTAGTGCTGTGCTGTAACTTCTCCATCAGCAATGGGCCGAACAAGCCCGTGTTCAGTTCATTGTCGAACATTCAAACCTAATGAGTGTTTGACAATGAACTTCGAAATCAATGCAAGTCTATGGGACTTGTAAATTCAAAACTGCCCATTTTGAAGGCTTTTATGCAAGTCATTGACCATAAAAGCGGTATGAGGTACTGCCCTGAGGGACATGAATCAGTGAAAAAAAAAATTTCAAAAAGTACCTGTTTTAAAGGGGCAGTAATTTTTAATTGCTTAAAGTAAAAAAAAAAGAAAAATTCTTTTAAATATCTTACCTGGGGGGTCCCCTTAAACTACCCGCAAAGTTGCACATCTATACAATGTATAGAATCTGCTGTAGCAGGACTGACCATTTTTTTTTTTAATTATAATTTTTATGAAAAAAAAAGCATGGGGTCCCTCTCCTAATCCATACCAGACCCTTTGGGGGAGATTTACTAAAACTGGTTCACTCAGAATCTGGTGCAGCTGTGCATGGTAGCTAATCCGGTTCTAAGTTCAGCTTGTTCAAATAAGCGTTGATAATATTGGTTTCTATGCAGAAAAGCATCTAATTTTGCACTCTCCAGCTTTAGTAAATAAATTCCTTTAGGTCTAGTAGGAAGGTTAGGAGGGAACCCACAGTAAAAACTGAAAAACAAGGCCTGGTAGGACATTTAAAGGGAACCCCACCTCCCAAAAATGGGGGGAAAAGTGCATGGGGTTCCCCCTAAAAGCCATACCAGGCCCTTTAGGGGGAAATGGGGGAAAAAATGTGGGTTCCCCGCTAAATTCCTACCAGATCCTTGATCCGAACACAGGCATGGCATAGCAGGAAAGAGGGGATGATTGAGTACCCCCCTGCTGCTTACCAGGCAAACTGCCCTCAGCATGGGGATGGTGTCCCCATGCCGATGGGGACAAGGGTCTTTTCCGCACAACCTTGGCCCAATGATTGTGGGGGTCTGTGGGCAGGGCATCAGGGTAACCCTTTAGATAAGCAGGCACCCTGGTGTTGCCCCCCTTGAGAATGAGTAAAGGGTACTTGTACCCCTACCCATTCAATAAAGGGTTAAATTTAGAAAAAATAAAGAAGCCAGACTTTTAAAAAATTCCTTTAATTGAACAAAAAAAAAAAGGCTCTGTCTTTGTAATCCGTTGTTAATCACGGCGACCACCATTATCATGATGACACCAATATTTAAAAGAAAAAACAACGCCAGCTGACCTTTCCGCACCCACTGAGCACTTGACGCAATCTGACATTTGCTGGTCAAATGTAAAGAATTGGGCGGAGCTAGCGGTGATATCACTGCTAGCTCTGGCCAATTGTGCCATGATTGACCAAAGCATTGCACCTTACCTGTGGTCAGGTACATTGCTTTGGCCAATCATGGCTATCAAAATGCACTGTGAAGTGCATTGTGGGGAGCCCGCTGAATGCTCTTACCATTTGTGTGTTTGGTGAACACACAAACGGCCAATGTTTGAGTCGAATGTACGTCTTAACATCAAGCTCATCCCTATTCTCTATAGGAACACCCATTATTTGGGCTTCAGCCTGGGGTGGAGCTACAACACAGCACAAAATTATACATGGCAATGACATACAATATAACACAACAGCTAATACTCTAGTCTGCCTCCCCAGAATGGTTGTTCACTAGTGGGCCACTCTGGTCTCAGCCTTTTCACCAGGCAGAGGTGTAGAGCAGAAGAAGCACAGCTAAAAGATTACATGGCAGAGCTGCAGAATGAAAAAAGGAGGTGGCTTTAGTGCTGTGCTGTAACTTCTCCATAGGAACACCCATGAATTTGGCTTCAGCCTGGGTTGGAGCTACAACACAGCACTAACTGGAATTTAATGTTGTTTTATTTGTAAACTACTGAGCGAGCCTGAGAAAGGTCAAGTGCTATGTGTACTGGGACCTCTGGGTGTCTGAAGAAATATTTTCAACTTCTGGTGATATTTATTCTTTAAATAAACTGCTTGCCATCAGTGCAAGTAATGGATATGTACATATGCCATGCACATGTCGCAAGATGTAAGTACATTTCTTCTTGCACAGATGCTCAAGCTCAATTCCAGTGATACAGGCTGGCAAAATCTTCCTGAAACAAGGGCATATTCCATAATTTAAAAAATTTAAACAAATCTGTTTATAATAACTTTAATATTTGCCCACTCTGTGAATTGTAGAAGGGATTCAAATCACTACAAGAGTATGCAGCCCAAAGTACTTAAGGCTTAATGCTCAAAGTAGTGCCAAGTAAAAATAGACCAGAGCCTTGTTAGGGTTGAATATGCCCTCCACAGGACCTGGGAATTCCTCAGTAGACTTTGTTGTTTATTCAAATCAGGGCTTGGGATTTATGTGCACACACAGCTCTGACCTGTGCCCACCAGCTTTCAGTGATCAGGTACAGGTCCAGGTTTGCCATTGAATGTCACTCTCAGAAAAGTCCTGACTATTTTGAGTTTACTTGGAAACTGAAGTAACTAATTTGTTATAGAGAAAGATCAATATTTCACTATAACAAACCGGACTCTGTGAAAACTGTATAAATGCCCTGGAGGGTAGATATTATTCCTAATTTGTGATCATTGCTTTCTGGTATACCAATATTTTAAATGTAAAATCTTAACCACTTCAATACCAGGCACTTTTACTCCTTTCCTGCCCAGGCCAATTTTCACACAAATAGAGCTTTCTTTTGGTGGTATTTAATCACCACTGAGTTTTTTTATTTTTTTGCTAAATAAAACCAACAAATCACATTTTTCTTCGTTTCTATTATAAAATTTTGCAAATAAATAACATTTCTTCATAAATTTAGGTCAAATGTATTCTGCTACATTTCTTTGGTGAAAATTCCCTACATTAGTGTATATTATTTAGTCTGTAGGAAAGTTAGAATCCACAGACCAAGGTATATATATCTGACAATTGATACTGATGTACTGACGGCCCATCTCATTTCTGGTGGCCCGAAAATGCGAGGACAGTACAAATACCCCCCAAATCATTTATTTTTGGAAAATAGACAGTCCATAGTATTTAGTAAGAGGCATGGTGAGTTTTTTGGAAGTTGTAATTTTTTTTTTTGTACATATTGTCACCAGTCCAATAGAGAATTATTATAAAATTGGTGTGGTGGTGATCACATGCAAAAACAGTCAGTGATATCTTCATGAACTTGGCCAGTCCAAATTCTTAATTCAATACTTGTGCACTTTTTCAATCCTCATGGTATTACAAGTGATAAACCACTACCATATGTCACCACACTCACCAGAAATGATTGCCTCTCATTTTAGTGATTGCTAAAAGTGCTTGCAAACAGATTTCCTTTCTTGCAGCTCTATTCCTCTAAGAGCTCTCCATTAGTTCCCCATAAGCTCCATATTTAACTATGACTCAGAAACAAAAGGTGGGCCACATAGCGTAATCCTGTATATAACCATTTATTTAAAACCAAGCATAAAAATACTTACAAAATTAGCATTAAAAATCGCCCATCAAAGAGTAAGACATCAGTTACACTCAGAAGTAGCTTAGATTGTACACTCCTTGAGGGTTAGGGACTGATGTGAATGTACAAATATATATATGTAAAGTGCTACATAAATTGACAGCGCTATAAAAGTACTTGTAATAAATAAATAAATAAGTAGCACAGCCAACAAAGCAGATAATCTCACCAGAATCACCTGCCACACCACATGCACATGGGGTTTGTAAACAAACCCCATGTGTCTCCTCCCTGTCAGCTGGTGCACACTGCTTTGGATGGCTGTGCACAGCACAGCCATGCAAAGCAGTGTGCTTACAGTGAAGCACACGGACACAGCACATAATGAAACAGCGCACAGTTAATCCTTTGATTGACCCTCATATTAACCCCTTCCTGCCCCGTGCCGTTAGTACTGTGTCAGTGCTTTTTTTAGCACTGATCACTGTATTGGTGTCACTGGGGATGTCAGTGACACCAAGTCAGTTCCTCCCAGTGTCAGAATGAATGCCACAGTCCCTCTATAAGTCCCGCTATAAGTTGCTGTTTGCCACCATTACTAGTAAAAATTTAAAAAAAATCCCATTATATATACCGCCATTTATAAACACTATAGCTTTCATGTAAACCAATTAATTTACACGTATTGGGATTTTTTTTAAGAAAGACATGTAGCAGAATACATTTTGGCCTAAATTTATGTAGAAATTCGATTTTTTTAATTTTTTACTGCACATGTTTAATAGCAAAAAGTCAAAAATATTGTTCTCAAAATTTTCAGTCTTTTTTGTTATAGCGCAAAAAAAAAAATGCACAGGTGATAACATGCCACCAAAAGAACGCTCAATTTGTGGGAAAAAAAGGACGTAAATTTAATTTGGGTGCAGCGTTGCATAACTGCGCAATTGTCAGTTAGGTAACGCAGCGCCATAACGCAAAAAATGGCCTGGTCAGGAATGGGGGAAAATCCCCCAGTCATAAAAAAATAATAAACCTCTTTTAAGTCAGTGACACTAAATGCAGCCTGTCATAAACTGTCTTGTAAAAAAAAAAATCTGCAAGTACAGTTTTTGACTGAGACTGAACTACCAGAGCCAAAAAAAATATACTTTACATAATTCCTGCTCTAATTAAATTTAATTTGTAAAACAGGGTTACACTATTGTATAAGAAAATAAAAATCAATTAGACACCAAACACGCCTATATAACTAGGTTCAGGAGACTGATGGGTCA
Source organism: Staurois parvus (assembly GCF_062004578.1). Classification (NCBI taxonomy): domain Eukaryota; kingdom Metazoa; phylum Chordata; class Amphibia; order Anura; family Ranidae; genus Staurois; species Staurois parvus. The sequence continues at coordinate 6,498,418 of NW_028318492.1, read as the reverse complement.
CATTTGATATCTTAAACTAGATTAGCAGAGCTGTAAATGCTGTACAGTATTGGAGGAGCAGAGGAAGAGAGATATTACTGGGTTTATGTGTATAAAATGATTAGCATTTCTTCAAATATGGACTGTACATGCTTGGACCATTTTCTGCTCTGTAATTATGATAGTGCTTTTAGAGTGCAAGTAACACTTTTGCTATGTGATGTCCTCAAAAAAAAACCTCTTGTATCATTCTAAGTCCAAATTCTATTTGTTTAACAATAATAAACCACAGGGAATCAACTTACTGAGATTGCAGCAATTGCCTTCTTTCTTCTTACCTTTCACACCTTACATATGGTTTTCATAGGAATTCACTCCTTTGGAAAGACCTTCTTGTTATATAGACTAAAAGAGTGGTTTCACTTTTCAAAATCAATAGGTTTATTGAAATACTGTGCCAGAAGGACTGATGCCATGCTGGAACTATAGAAACTACAGGGGGTGCTGAAGACCAAGGTTAACCCTTGCTCAGGGGCAGACTGACAACTCATGGGGCCCCCGGGCAATAGGGGATCTTGGGGCCCCTGTGTCCTTGCCCAAACTCAAAAAATCCTATGAAAAAGGTACCAGGAGCATCTCATAGGGCCCCCTACTGATCCTGGGCCCTCGGGCAGTGCCCGAGTTTCCAAATGGTCAGTCCGCCCCTGCCCTTGCTATCCAGCAAGATATGGTACATGCAGCATCAGTAATAGAGGTGGAGTTATAAGCTGTACATAAACTTAGCATATTGACCATGGGTTACATTCAAGGCTGTGGTGCTGTGGATAGCAGAGCTTTGCACCAAGGACTTGAAACAATCTATGAGATGATCCTGAAGAGGATCATCTCATATATACACCAGGCTGCACATAAGGCATTCCCTGCCTATGATACCTGTGAGTGCATTTCTTCATGTTTTTTTGTCTCATTCAAAAAGATTTTTGCATTTCCCTCTTTTCTATTTCTTAACATGATGAAATCATGATTACTGTGTGCTTGTATATCCGCTCTCTTTTATATATATATATATATATATATATATATATCTCCTGTATAATAATAATAATAATATATATATATATATATATATATATATATATATATATATATTTAAGATAAATCAAAACTATATATATGTTTAGAGAGAGAGAGAGAGAGAGAGAGAGAGAGTTTTGATATATCATAATTTATTTCATAAAAGGGTGTTCTAACACTCTTTGTTATTTAGTTGTTGCATCTAACATTTGGTCTGTGAATTCCTCCTCTGATAACTGCAGGATTCTGCTTCTGCCTGCTTTATAAAGTGAATAGCAGGGGAGCCCTACTAGGAAAAAAACTGATTCACACCTGCTGGCTGCCTATTAGTGTGTGAATGGATGGCCTGATTGCAGAACAGAGAAGTACTAGAGGATGAGATGCTTGCATCTGTCGGACACCCCGGGGTATAAGAAGTATTTTCTTCTTACAGGCACTCTAATGTTTTGAATTAATACATCTGTACCACGTAGAACTTGCTTTGTAAGAAACAAAACTCTTATTTGATTTTTTTTTGTCCACTAATAAATTATGCTGTTTGTTTACAAATGTGCCCAGAGACTAATAATTGTCGTTTGTCATCCACTATTCTACAACTCCACTGTCTCACAAATAGAAACCAGAATCAATCCGAAGCTGTTATTTATTATATGCTGTTCAAAATCTGCAATTTACCAAGTGTCACAAATAATTTTTTATGCAAACCTAGAGTGAATTGTACCTGATATGCCTGCTTTCAGTTTCTCAAGGTGACTATAAATAGGCATTGCTGAAAAAAGGCATGATATGAAATAATGCTGGAGGTAAACTCAGAGTTTATGTTCTTAAAGATTTGTTTTTTTTGGTGTATATCCTACATTTTCTGCAGGCAGCTGCTTCTGGTGAAATAGGGCACCCCCTTTGACCTCTCTGCCATTCACAGAACCCCTGCTATTATTGTCCCACCGTGCATTGTGTTCTGTGAATGGAGGCAGGACAGTTGAATGAGAGACACTCATCCTGCCCATTCACAGAATGCAGTGCATCATGGGATAATAATAGCAGGTGTTCTGTGAATTTTGGAGACAGTAAAAGGGGCTAGGTGAGTAGTACAATTTTTCTCAGTACCAGCAGCAGCTGCTGTTAATCCTTACAGAGCCAGGAGACAGCCATTCAGGACAGATTCAGGTGGCTCTACGGAGGCAAAGCAGGGAAGATCTTTACTAGAAGCAGTTGTCTGCCTGTAGATAATGGAATACACACCATTACACATAAATGTCTGTGTTTTGGTGCTGCATCACCCCCAAAAATATAAACTTTAGTTCTAAATATAAATATATATTTTTTTGTTCTTTTTTAAGTGTCCTTTAAAGTAAAATGCCAGTTCTGTTTAAAAATAAATTCCTTCGAGCTCAGTTAAAAATATCCTCCAAGGATTTTAGCTAACTTGTTTTTAGAGAACACTAGTTTTTACACTAAGTACTGTTGTTATTGTTTCAAGGAAACTAAATTTACGTCAGGCTTCTAAATGAAATGCAGAAGGGATTTTAAGACATTAAACTACAAAATAGCTTGTATAGCAATTGTAAATGTGCAACTCATTTTTAACTAAACTTGAAATTTCCTTTTATTTATACCTTTTCCATTAAAACAGTTTTAGTTTTGGTAGCCGCTGCGTGAAAGTATTTACCTCCAAAGGTTGCTGCTCTGGGAGAAGTCTTGTTCCCTCAGTGTTCTTGCATAGTTTTGGGTAATTTAATAACAGGAAGGCCCATGTAAAAATCTTATACTTTTGTGTTTTTCAATAATAGAAAACAGAATTGTGAATGTTTCTGGATTCACAGAATTAGTGGAAGAAAAGGTTTGCACAGATAACATCCATAAAGTTTTTGAACATATGCTTTCACCATGATTAAAATATTTGTTCTTTATTGTAGGTTATCTTTTTAATAACACAAAAAGAATGAGACTCTCTTTTAAAATAAAATTATACTTGTCTAGTTAAGACTTTCCAGAGGATGGGGATATGATCTTCCAAAAAATATGGCTGTATAATTAAAAAAAAAAATCTAAATTCTCTTGGTGTTTTTTGTATGATAGGCTTCAAGCCTGCACACATATTGCATCTTCATTAAAATAGGCAGCTTGCTGCTTTGCCTGTTTTTTGTGATATTTTTCCCCTCTGAAGTTGATAGGCCTGAAATCTTTGAAAAGCCAAGGCAGTAAAAGCAGCAATGAAAGGAAACTGGTGGAAATTCCTGACTTGCTTGGTACTGCAGTTAATGAAATCTTTGTACATATGAACATGAATAGGTAGGCACTAAAACAACTGTGCAACACGATTTGAGAGAGAATCCTCTCTCTGCACATATTATACATAATACAATATAAAGTGATCACAAAATATATGGTGACTGTCCCATGAAGATGAGTTTCTGGAAACCAAACATTTGTGCGCTCCCACCACGTGCAAATGAAATAGCTTCTGCTTGTCTCTGGATCTGGAAGAGAGAAGTTCTTGTGGTCAGTGAGCCACTTGGAGCATCACCTTTATTGTAAGGAGAGCCTGATATTTAGAGTCCATCCATTACTGCCATATCTGGAATTTTGTGAACATCCAATATCTATGATTTGCTGATTACCGGGAGGGTTACCCCGGGAGAGCCTGCTGCTGGTCTTCAAATCCATATTTTCACAAAGCGTTATTTGACCACCTTAATTGGGGTCAACTGTCTCTGGTGAGTGAAAAATTCAATTATTTTGTCTGCACATGGTGGAAGTGCACAAATGTTTTTGTTTCCAGAGATGCATCTTCATGGGACAGTCACCATATATTTTGTGATCATTTTATACCAACCTTTCTCAACCAGGGTGCCCATGCACCCTGGGGTGCCTTGAGGTTTCTTCAGGGGTGCCTTGGAAAAATGTATAAAAATTGCCCCAAACTTTTAAACAAGCCAGTGGGTGATACAAGCCTGCCTTTTAGTTACACAAAGCCACAGGTTTTCATTGTGCACCATTACAACCTTCTAGCCGCCGGCGTCCTGACAACCAATGACATCATCAGTTGATAAGAAGGATATCAGCTGCCTGCACAGTATCCTAGTTTGACCGTCCCCTGCCCCTCTCCATCAGTGCTGGGGTCACATTAGCTCAGTGATGGATAAAAACTGAAGGAGAAGAGAAACACTGGAATACTAGTCTGTACCAGTGTGCGAAAGTGTATTTGTTTTGGAAGAATAAATTACCTCTAATGTTGGGTGTCCTACATGTTGATGTTGCTGTATTGTATAAAACTAATAGAATAGTTTGTCACATTTTAGAATGAGGTGCCTCAAGACTATCCATCATTTTAAAGGGTGCCTCAGGACTGTCCATAATTTTAAAAGGTGCCTTGACTGAAAAAAGATTGAGAAACACTGCTTTATACTATATTATTTATATTATTTGCTATTTGATAGATGGTGTTGCAAGCTTTTTTCATACCACATCTGTTTTAGGACTTATTCAATAATAGATGCGAAGAGAGGATTCTCTCGCAAATTGCATTGCATAGTTGTTTTAGCGCCTACCTATTCATGTTCGTATATGCTTACGTTTATTTCACTTTTTAGGGACAGCTGTCAATCTTTATCGCCAGTGTATTAGGGGTTTAAATTAATTCAAAATATATTGTTTGAACACACAATCACATTGGCGCCACAATATTCTAATTTATTTATTTAATTAAATCTTTGGTCTTTTGTTAGTCTTTAAAATTATTTTCTGGTTTAGTTTTTTTACAGAATGTACCGTATTCTCCATTTACATTTCCAACTACTGCTGGTACAACTGCTTGCTTTGCCGTTATGGGCAGAGTTCTTTTTTTAAATGACACAAAGATTAATTGATGCTTCATTGTATTAAAACGGAACAATGGACAAGCAGCTAAATGCACAGTTAGTACATAGCTGCTAGATATTTGTAATTCAGTTCAGTCAGTCTTGTAAGCCCTGCAACACAAACCCAGGAGAGTGTCCTCACTTTTGCACCATTATTGAGAAATAATATAGTTTGGAAACATACCTGCTGCCACTCCGCTCACTGGAAAATAAAGGAAATTTAAACTCACAGTACCCAAAAACATGTTAGATTGACATTGTCAAGCCATGATTGATTAGCTTGCAGTGCTAGCCCTCCCTTGGTAAATATGACTTTTGTTGAATAGGAAATTAAGCAAATATAAAGCCAGATTCCAAATGCTTATGCTAGAAGTATTTAGAAAATTACTTTAAAATGTTATTATAAACACAACTATTTTAGTGATTTTTTTCATGTAAACTGTTTATTGGAAAACATTTAAGGCCACTTAGATCAAATATAGAAGCATAAGCTTACTTTTTCAATAATTCAATAATGTATTCGTAACAGTAAAAGGAGTACAAAAATACACCATGATAAATAAAATATTTATCCTAAGAAAAAGGGTAGAGCTGAAGAAGAAATTGTCTTTACCGGGAATGCAACAGGGCACTAGTCTGGAAACTGGTGTTTTTACAAACTCAGTGTTAGCCCAATGAGTTACTTATTAGAAAATCTTGTAGAATCTTTAGAAATTGTTCCTGCTGTCCAGGTCTGTATAAAGATGTCTTGCTTATTGTACTACTTCTTCCATACTCATTTTGGTATTGAGTTCTAAGACACACTTTGCTGCTCTTTGATTAAAGTCAGTACCAAGGAATACCTGATCTCAGTAGGGTTGGGAAATGCCTCAAAATATTTTTTGATTGAACCTATTTGGCCAGTAATAATAGATAATATAATTTTTTTGGTCCTTGGATATATCCTGTCCTGTACCTTTATGATACAGTATATTTTACACATTTTAGACCACAAATTTTCTTCTTTTACTGGGACAGTCACCACTTATGTCTGAGATGTAGGGGAAGGATTGATACACAATTGCATAATTGATGCATCTGTTCCACCTTGTCAAGAATTTAGAAATTCCTTCCTTTTCTTTACAAAGTACAGCCATTTTTGTTAATAAATTAATTTTCTCTTTCCTCTTTCTCAAACATTGAAACTACTTAAATCTATATGAACCTAGAATTTTAGAGACTTGGAACAAATTGTGAAAAAGGGCAGAATGCAATGTATTGTAGCTATTTGTTGAAGAATATCATACTGAGCAGCACAGTTTTGAGTGAGGATATTTCTGGATGCAAGGGAAATAATGAATGTAAAAAGTTGTATATACACCACCCAGGATAGCAGGGTCTGAGACTATGTTGTATATTTTAGAAAAAGATAGTGTGAGTTCCCACAATACCTGGAAGAGTTGATTGTCATTCATAGAATATCATGTCAGAAAACGTTGATGTGAGAACCCTTTATAAAGATGACTACACCCACCCCCTTAGTTATGTTACTATTTCCTCATAGATGAGGTTTTCCTTTCCACTTAATAACTTAATCTGGACGCATTACAATTTTTTGACAAGCCTTGTAAATTGGTTTAAAAACAAAGCTACATATTTTAGGTGAAGTCCTAATAAAATGTTCTATAGGAGCAGATTATTCCTGGATTCATTACTTCCGATTCATTAAGTTCTACACAACCAGATTATACTGTTAAATCTAGTAAACTGGAGACATTCTGCAACAAATGGATTCTGCTATATAGAGCCTTATGAATTGAATATATTTCATTTTCGTATGCACTTGTCCCAGACAGTTAAAATAGTTTGTGCTATAACTGGTAAGATGTTTATTTGACCCTAAGAATTAGGACTGATAGATTGATGGATATTACACACAAAAAGGACAGGTAGTTTTACCACTAGAATGGTGGTTTACTCACTGTTTGGTTCTTCTGTGGTAGACCCAGTCATATAATTAGTGCTGTTTATGATAAGATTGGTCAAGAGGATTATATCACTCATAGTTTTGGGACCTTCTATAGCAACCTTTACTTTCTTAGACACTTGCCACAGTGTTAACTGTTTTGAGACCACCTGTAACAGCATATATTCAATACACTGTAAAACTTACATTAAGGTGGTTATTGACAATCTGCTTTTCTCCTTTTGATCAATAAAAATAAGAAAACATGAATTCCAAAATATATTTATTGACCTGAAAACAATTAGAATTTTGTTGGATTTTCAGTTTAATTTAAATGGTCACTTAGTAATTTCCACAAGTAGTGAGAGGTTAGAACAAGTGCATGGACAGAACATGGAAGTTTTAAATAATTAAACATCCTCCTAAATAATTTATTAAACCTATTCCAAAAGCACATAAAAGAACTTTGAAACAAAGTCAATGCCTAGTTTTCTACTGGTTTGCTTATAAATTACTAATATTTTTGAGAGAGAATATTTTATTTTCACACTTCTTTCATTTCAAAAGGATGCTTCAAAACAGGGAACTTAAGATTTGCTCTAAATGCTTCATTTAAAAGAGAAATGGTAAAATCCTGTCTTATCCTCATTGTTAAAAAGGCTTAGGCTTTGAAGATCAGACTGTTAAGTTTTATCATTGTAAATCTATTTTTATGGAATAGAAATAAGACAAAAAGGCCATTTGCAAAAATCTTACTGGTATTGCTGTTTAAGACACTGACATTTTTTTTGCTGGCTGTTTTTTTATTCCAAGGAAAACACATAAATGGTAAATATTACATAGGACAATTAAGATATCTAATTCAGAGTTTCTAGTAGTGATTATCTGAATAAATATGTGATATCTGAAGGTTCATTAAAACATGGTAACTGTTACATTTAAACTACATGTTCTGATATTGGCTATCTCCAGCTTATCAAGGTTTGTACAGGTCAGCTACATAAGCGCTCTAGGAACTACGTGAATGAATAAATCAAACCCCCCTCATAAAAAAAATCAATATAGCCATAAATATTGTGCAATACAATATCAAAAACCTAATATTTGCAGTAAAAAGAACCCACTAAATAAGAGTGCTATAACATTCTAGTAGGAAAGCAATATCCTCAAACTGTGTATGTGCAAATCTTCCAAAAATAATAAAAAGTAAAAGAAACTTCTTCCCAATCCTTTGAAAAAGATCACACATTATCCACTGTTGATGCAATCCCAAAGTGTCAACCACTGAAACCTCTCAAGGTGTCCTCTCATCTGGTTTGATGGGCCCCACTAGCATAAGGAGGTCAAACTCACTGTTATCACAGCTTGTGTCCACAGTTTCTCTTCATGATGGCCATTATACTCCCCGGTAAGAATATCAGGAGAGAGGACCAATAATGCAGATTGCAAACCATTTTTATTAAAAAATATATAAGAAATGCACTTATATGATAAAATAAATAGATCACTTGTAAAACCAAAACCTCAGCAAAATGGTGTCCTGGCTGTGCCCTACGTGGTGATGCCAATGTCCACCTGCCCCAGACCTAACCTTTCTCAGAACTGTATGTCAAATAGTTTTCTGCTTTTAGCAATTTCTCCTTCAGCAATGAAATATCTTTCTCTGAGTATGTTAGCAATAAATCACCTAAAGGAAGTCACGTGATCTGTGTCAAAATGCATCGGGCAGGACTTAGCAGATGATAGTGAAAGAGTTGTTAGAGGCTATTGACTATATCTTGGCAGTTTAAAACCTTCTTATGACCACCACACAGTGGCAGTTTCTGCATATCATACATGTTTTATGTTTATAATGTGAGTGTTTAAAGGATAAGTTCACCTTTCATAAAATGTTACACCCATATTCAGGGTGTAACATGTCACATGTTATGAACAGACCGGCACCCGCTCCCTGTTGTGACAGCTAGTGGGGGATATCCCCCCCCCCCTCTCTAGCTGTCACAATTTTTAAAAAACTTGGCCCTGCTGGGCTCTGCCCACCCAAATTCTTCACTCATTCACAGCATTCTGTGAACAAGAACACTACAAGTTCCGATAGACTTTGTGGTAGCCTTTGAATGGTAGTTCATTGAGTCTTCCTGTCAGTAAGTATCTGCTTGCCCTTATGGGATGTACAGGCACACAGATACAATGACAGGTCTGCAAAAGACCTGCATGGTGCCAGCAATCTGCTGATCACTGGTGCAATGCTTTAGAGGCTCCAGAGACAAAAAATAATAAATGCACATTTTTTTACCTGCAAAAAAATGTGCAATTATTATTTTTTGTTAAAAGGTGAACTTATCCTTTAACTTGCTTTATGGAGAAATAAATGATTTTAAAGGGATATAGCACTATTTCGCTTTTTTACTCCTTTGCATGTGTATGAGGGGAGGAGAGGACTGGAGAGTGCCAAAAAAGAAAGGAATCCAGATTGTTGATAACATAAAGGATTGCTGAATATTGTAATAAAACTAATGGCCACTACTCCATACTCTTATAACTTGATCTCTCTGTGGCTTTTGATACTGTTGACCATCCCCTCCTCCTCAAAAAACTCCGCTCTCTTGGCCTCCAAGACTCTGCTCTCTCCTGGTTCTCCTCCTACCTATCGCAGCGCTCCTTCAGCATTACCTATAACTCTGTCTCCTCCTCTCCACTTTTTCTTTCTGTAGGGATCCCTCAAGGTTCTGTCCTTGGGCCTCGTCTCTTCTCCATCTACACCTCCTCCCTTGGTCACTTGATAAACTCCCATGGCTTTAAGTACCACCTCTATGCTGATGACACACAAATCTATCTTTCTATTCCTCACCTCACCCCTTCAGTCTCCTCTCGCATTACTAACCTAAGTAACATATTAGCATGGATGTCACGCCACTTCCTCAAACTAAATCTTTCCAAAACGGAGCTCATACTATTCTCTCCAGCCCATGCCTCCTCCCCTGACTTCTCCATCAAGATCATTAATACAACCATCAGTCCCTCCCCTCATGCCAGGCTACTAGGTGTAATCCTGGACTCCCATCTGTCCTTTCAGCCCTAAATCCAATCACTGTCCAAATCTTGCAGACTTCACCTCCACAACATCTCCAAGATATGACCATTCTTAACCTCTGAAGCCACTAAGCAACCTATTCACTCCCTGGTTATCTCTCGCCTTGACTATTGTAACTCTCTCCTCTTTGGCCTACCTAATCACCAGCTATCCCCTCTTCAGTCTATCATAAATACTGCTGCCAGACTCATCCACCTTACTAACCGTTCTGTATCAGCCACCCCTCTCTGCCAAAATTCAAAACAATAACATATAAAGCCATTTATAACTCTGCCCCAAATTACATCATCAATCTTGTCTCAAAATATCACCCAAAAAATCCTCTCCGCTCCTCCCACGGCCTCCTGCTCTCTAGCTCCCTTGTCTCCTTCTCCCATGCTTGTCACCGGGACTTCTCCAGAGCCTCCCCCATCCTCTGGAACTCTCTACCCCAATCTATCCAACTATCGTCTACTCTTCACACTTTTAGGCGATCTCTGAAAACCAATCTCTTCAAGGAAGCCTATCCAGCCTTCAGCTAATAATGGAATCTTCTATTCCTCATATCAGTTCATCCCCCACAGTTATTACCTTTTGTACCACCAGCCCCTCCCTCTTGATTGTAAGCTCCAAGGAGCAGGGCTCTTCTAATCCTCTTGTATTGAACTGTATCCTTGCTGTATTGCCTCCCTTTATATTGTAAAGTAGTGAGCAAACTGTTGGCACTATATAAATCCTATATAATAAGAAATAATAATAATAATAAGGCAAGAAGACATCTGATGAATTTTGGTATGGACACAACTGTAAATCCCAAAATGCACAGTTTATAGGCATAGGTTTGTGAGTAGCAGTCCTTACAATTTAATTGCTTGCTTGGTATTAAGGATAAGGCACTATATATTTTTCTTTTTGTATGGACTGAGTGGAAGAGAAGTGGAAGAGGACTTAAAAGGACAGCATTCATGAACATTTAACTAAATAAGGTGATCTAAGAAATCAGTGAAGGATATCAAAAGTTTATTTGAAGCTGAATTATAAATTGACCAGGTGAGGGCACATCTGGTGAAGGCGTCATATTGCATGATCTAGTCAAAAATTCACATTATTCAGCACACGGTTTAGTAATTTTGGAATGTGAGGAAGAAAACACTTCAAAGATTGCATATAATACACCATGAAATCTGATTGCCTGAATCTATGAGTGTTGTGATTACTTGGGAAAAAAAGGAAAGATTTGACCATACATGAATGTAGTACAGCTAATACTGTATATTGATTGAAGGATAAGGCACTATATGGTTTATTTTTTTCTTGCATGCACCACTGGGAGGAAGAGAACACATTGAAGATTGCATATAATACACCATGAAATCTGATTGCCTGAATCTATGGGTGTTGTGATTACTTGGAAAAAAAAGGCGAGATTTGACCATACATGAAAAGCAGACTTTTCTTTGGAATGCACAAGAGACTCAAAAAACAAACAGTTTTTCTAAAAAGACAGTGGAAGAATATAGGATATTTGGAGAGTGGCTACAATTTACACTAATTTTATAATTTACTATTTTTTTTTTATATGCACAGTTTTATTTGTAACAAGAGCTACACTGTTTTTATTTATATAATATTACAGCACATTTATATGAGGGTGTGAGAGGGTGCTGGCTGCTGTATATTCAGGTAAATCCAAAGCAGCTTGCAAGATACATTTCATTTGTAATAAATCATACATTGCTTACAAATGGCTATACATAAATCAATTACCACGCTACACCATCACTATTGTGAATTAAATAAATAAATAATGAAAATTGTGTGAAAGAAAATATCAACATATAATCAAGTCCCAAGTGAAAAATTGTAAATAAAGTCCTAATATTCGGATACTGTGTAATCAAACACCACGTGTCTTAAAAAAAATGAAGTGCAAAATGTTAGGACTCTTACCGGAACATGTGGAACTTTAAAAACCTTAAACTAATAAGAGTCATAAACGCATGAATGTAATGACCTGAAGATGTGTATCCACCATAACCCTCAAGCAGAGGAAAGATGCTGGACAATCATAAATGTGCATTCAATAGACTATAAAGGAAGAAACAGGAGAGCAAGCATCGCGTAAAACCATATGGACAATTTAATTAAAAGTTCCACTCACATTTAAGTAGACAAATATGCACTGTATACAAAAATAAGGTCTCTGGTCCCAGGAACCAATCCAACTTCCTGGTAATCATAAACAGCGTGATGATGTCAGGAACACAGACTCCACCCGATGTGTTTAATCACAAATTACGTCATCTGGGGCATGGAAGCTTTGCTCAATCATCGCCACTGTTTTATAGAGCTGTACAAAGAAGGGAGCAACCCTCTTTTATTCAATCAAAAATGGTTGTCCAAATAACCAGACCTCGATATGAATTTAAAAATGGCTGCCGCTTGGATTAACCAAGCCTCGGTTACAATTCAAAAATGGCCCCTAATCAACCAAACCTCTGGAATAGGATAACCTCCAATATGGCTGCCGATATTTATCAGCATTAACATATTAAAAAATCTCTATCTTTATAAAAATAAAAAAGGAATAATCTGGAACCATATATTGCTCCAGCTTATCATTAAAAATTTTTTAATTCATAACAGTCTTAAAGACCGTATCAAAAGATGTTTACAGTTACATATAAAATTAACCTCTTTAGAATGGATCCATAAAGAACACCCTAACAAATAATATCTAAGATAATAATACATGATATTACAATGGTATCATAATTAAGCAAGCTAATGAACAAATAAATATCCCGCTCAACGTTCATTCCATGAGGGGAAAAAGATTTGAGCTCATAAATACAACGTGCCTCTAACTGAGGCACCCCCCTTTTACAAGAACCCCCACGCCATGGTGCCACATATATATATCTATAGCTAAAAAGAGAGTCCCCCTTACATCTTTGTTATGATAAAGCGCATAATGTTTGGGAACACTGTGTGGATCTGATGGTCCTTCCCACATATTGTTTACCACAAGGGCAAAGGATTAAATACACCACATTTTTAGAGGCACACGTAAAAAAGTTTTATAGAATACTGCTTGGAAGTGACTGTAGCTCTAAAAGTATTGCATTTCTTATTTTGTAAAATGTTATACCGACAGACAGAACATTTTTTACATGGGTAATAACCCTTAAGCTCATGTAAAAACTTCAGTCGCTCAGGAGGATCAATAACATTTGGCGCCAGTCTCGCCCGAAGGGAAGAAACTCCTCTGAAAACTATAACCTGTCTTTCGGGTAAGAATGGACCCAAAACGCTATCATTTTTAAGGACTCTCCAATGTTTTTTAAATATATTTTGTAACTGTCTGTGCTATGTCGAATATGTGGTAATGAAAGACCACTTAAATCTATCAGATTCCTCTTGTTTAGTTTTATCTAGCAACAAACCTCTTCTACTTATATGCTTAATATTTGATATTTCTTGATCTAATATATGTTCATCAAACTGCTCCTTTAGAGTCATGGCCTGTTTCAAGTAATCATCTAAAAAGGAACAATTGCATCTCAACCTAATAAATTGACTAAGGGGCACAGATTTTAACCATGCTTTATTATAACAAATATCGGTAGAAATAAAGGAGTCTTGGTCAGTGGACTTAAAAAACGCTCTAGTCGACAGTTTATTATTATTTACTATAATTTCTAGACCCAAAAACTGTATAGAGTCACAACTCACTTGAAACGATAATGATATTCCCCTACTGTTACTATTCAGCTTCTGTATAAAAGACTGTAGGGGTATTGGGTCTCCATCCCAGAGGAGGAGGATGTCGTTTATATACCCCACCCACAGCAAGAGATGGGGTCGTTCTCGAGAATAGACGACATCCTCCTCCCACTTGGCCATAAACAAATTGACCAAGCTGGGGGCAAATTTTGCCCTCTTAGCTACTCCCTTTCTTTGAATATAATACTGGTTATCAAACTAAAAATAGTTATGTTGAGTAACAAACAATAAAAGTTCCCTAACAAATGCCTTTTGTGACTCAGTGATCTGTGCTTCTTTCATAATATAATATTCCACTGCATTGAGACCCAACTCATGCTGGATACATGTGTATAATGATGCTACATCTGCCGTTACCAACAGTGTCCCATCTCCAACCACCATATCATCCAAAAGTCTGATAGTATCTTTAGTATCTTTTATGTAAGAGTGTATATTTCTCACCAGTGGTTGCAAATAAAAATCAATGTACCTACCTGTCCTAGCTGTAATAGAATCTATTCCACTGATGATGGGATGCCCAGGGGGGTGTTTGAGGTCCTTTTTGGTTTTTAGGAAGGTAATAAATCATGGGAATACATGGAGCTAATGGGACAAGGTAGACTTTCTCCTTCTTGTCCAAAATGTTATTTTTATGCCCTTTATTAATAATTTTTAATAATTCTTTCTTATACAAGGAAGTAGGATTACTCTTTAATACCATATATGTGTCTCTATCATTCAAGATTTTCCGCAACTCTATCACATAATCCTGTTTGTCCAACATTACAATCCCTCCCCCCTTATCCGCAGGACATATTACAAGATCCTTCCTCTCACATAGTTTCTTAAGTCCTATGTTTAATGGGGCAGCCAAAATAGTTTCTTCAAACACATCTGTTCAATGTCTCTCAGAACCAATTCTTTGAACACATTCACAGATGGAGCTGTAGATCCAGGGGAGTTATAAGTAGAAGCATTTGACAGACCAGAATGAACAACCCCTGAAGTATTAACCAAAGGTCTATGTATGGTAGGATTAGTAATCAAATATTTTTGGATGTTTATCTTCCTAATATATTTCTGTATATCAATAATATGAAATCTGTCCAATTGTTGTTGGGGGGCAAATTTAAGACCCTTATCTAGCACCATAGTTTCCTCTTTAGTCAATGTGGCCTTACTAAGATTGAAAATACCTGCACCTGCTCTTCTCCTTTTTTCATTGGTGTCTCCTCCCTCCTCTAGACCCTCTCTTTGTTCTGGGCCTCTTTTTTTCCCTTGTGTGTGTTGGAGAAAACCCCATCCATTAAGGTTTGGGGAATCATGATATGTAGTTAAAAGGGAGTTTGTTGTACATATCTCCATCCCTACCAATGGAGGGATAAGTTTATCTCTTAATGGGAAATACCGATTATATGTGGAAACATAACCTCTGTCCCATTGTCCATGTCTATTGAAGTTATAAGTCTCCCTAGGATGCCCCTGAGGAGTATGCGTATAGTGATTATCATGTTTCCAAAAGCATGCCGATGATGGAGGAGCCCTATACGTATTATTCTCCCTTCCTCTATAGGGGGCCCATATGAATGACCATATTGGTTATGCTGAATATTTTTATAAGGACCACCATATTGGTTGCTGAGTGTCCTATAGCTAGGTCTTCTCCAAGTTGTTTGGGATGGGTATATCTTTTGGGGTGGCCGACTTTCCCTCACAGATGGCCGACTAGGAAGAGGAGGGTTGGATATGGTGGAACCCTTAATATTCTGATCCCTCTCATCGTATTGTCCTCCTACGTTTACCTCTATATCTGTTTCCTTTTTCTTTTATCATTTAAATATTTCACCTGACTAATAATCTCCCACATCTCAAATATAATTTAATTAACAATAATGGTGGTATAGCGCAACAATTGATTTATGTTTATTTGTACACAATTGATCTTTTATCTTTTACTTTTGTGCGCAACTTTTTGCCACTTTCTTGTTCTAAATGGCTGCTGGTATGCATCTAATAAGATGTTTAGGCAGTAATGATGAGACAAACATCACTGGATGCAGTTTATGTGAGGTCACTGAACAGCTGACAAGTTTGAGCATTAAAGTATAACTAAAGGCAAAACTTTTTTTTCAGTTTTGCACAGTGTAGATGGATAAGAACCCCTGTCCCCTGTCAGTTTTTATTGTTCTCTGTGCTTCTGTTAAGGAGACTCACCCCCTCTATTTGTCCTGTTTACCATTATCATTGAAAGTAAAAGAAAATCTCAAATTTTGGGTTGTCCCCAGAAAAGTTATGGAGAGGAAATCTTTCAATGGGGACACTAGTTCTAGTGAGAACTGGGGGTTCCCAAGGAATTTGCTGGGATTTCCTCTCTCTTCTTGTTTGGCTCTCGGACAGCAAGTGAAGGGAAATCTCCACAATGGGACAAAGATTGTGAAAGAAAATCTGACAGGGGTTAAATTGCCAGTAAATTAAATTTCTCGGTCAACAGGGGGATATGGGCATATGCACCCCCCAAAATACATACTAGATCCTTTGGGGGGGTTCCCGTGCTGTTCTTTACAAAAAAGAAGACAGCAGGAAAATGTGAGTTACCTGCAATGTTTTTATATTTTTCAAAAATGTCACTTTTGCTGTAGTAATTCCTACAGTACAGATGGCAAAACATGCATGGGGTCCCCCTAAAAATGCATACCAGGCCCTATCTTTTGATAAGGATCTGGAAGGAATTTAAAGGGTCACTCCACATTTAAAAAAATTTAACAAAAAACAGTGTGATTCCTCCCAAATTCCATACCAGACCCTACAGGTCTACTGCGGAGGTACTACATGTTGATGAAAAAATAGGCTTATTTCCCACATCACAGGCCTGGTAGCTATGAAGGTCTTTAGGCAGGAGGCCTATCAAAGTAAATAAATACACCACACATTTGAAAAAGTCCTTTAATTAAAAAAAAGTCCTTTGCTAAAATTTATCATCAATCATGTCTTCCAGCAACCATATCCATATGCAAACATATAAACCATGGATTCCTTAAAAGATAAGGCTGCCAGCTTAGACACTAGCCTCTCAGAGGTGATGATGGTGATGTAAAGTTCTCTTGTTTTTATATGCCAATGAAACAGCTTTTCATTTTGGCCTCCTTGGGCTCTTCTGACAATGTGGGGAAGGGTACTGAGAGTATACTGACATTTTAAAAAATACACAACACATTCAACACAGTTGTAAAGTAGATCAATGAAGTGACTTGGTTTATGAAACCATCATATAAACAGCATTTATCCAGTACTGAACTAAAAAAAATACTGTAATGCGTACAGTGAATAGATATCAATCAAAATGAGGATGATTTAACTGCAGCCAGTCAAGAAGCCAATTAAAGGACTGAAAGGTCAGCTGGAAACAGCCACAAACAGAAATGTGCATGGGGGAAAAATGTGTTTCATTTCAGATTCATTAGTTAAGTAAATCATTTTGTTTCATCATATTCGTTATGTTAGAATTATTCATTTTTGGAATTGTTTTTGTATATTCAGATTCATTTTGTATTTTCGCTGTTCTGAATAAATTCATATTTTTGGAAGTTATTTTGAAAGATTGGCTATATGTGTAACTTGTTATTTAGGGAGATTTTTTATTAAATCTGAGACATCTCTGCTAGTCCATCCAACAAATAGAAATGAAATGAGCTAATTTGATGAAATTGACTGGAGTCGCGTGTATCTGAAAGTAAGGAATGGAACTAAATTAACTTCAGATTCATTTGATATGGTATGATTTGGAGATTCTGATGGATCCACCTCCATCTCTCCCAAACACACAAAGTAGGAATCATCTTATTTCACTTTTATACCTTACTGTATTTATTGCAATATGTTGTCATTTCATATATAGTGCATTTTACGATTACCGTGCTGCTCTCATCCAAATAAAACAAAAAGATCTGAATCAATTTGGATCTTTCATTATGTCGTTACATAATTTCGGGTGCTTAAAACATTAACAAAAGGCCCAAACTATCACATCATGTCATCCAAATTAAATGAATGTCTACAAATTAACTCATTGTTTTTGTTATAATTTATTTTGGATTTGTTGAAGTTCATTATAATTGTGATTCAAAGATTCAAGTACATCCAAATCTCAGAATAACATAAAATGTCTAGCAAATTTCAATTTGTAACAAAGCGAATTGTACATTTCTAGCTAGAAAGCAACAACATGAAAGATGAATACAATGAAACTGCATATTCTATTGAGATGGACTAAAGCTAATAGCTACAAGCAATACCACCTTGAAGAAGACAGTAGAGAGAAGAACATCTTTAATGAGTTAAAATACAGTTTTGAGTTAAAATACAGTTTCTGAAGCACAGAGAGAACCAGATTTGCATACAAGAATGGAATGTGTGTTGGAGCTGGTGTGACCCTTAAATTGTTACTAAACCCGCAATAGTAAAATCAGCCTGTATATGCAGTAAAGCATGCTTGTTATACTCACTGTGGAAACTAAGGGCTTAATCCTCTGCATTGTGTAAAACGACCATTTGATCCTTTCTTCTCTATTCCTCCCCTATCTCAAGCAACCACCTCTTATCTCCTGATAAGACAGACTGAACCGTAGTAGTTTTGCACATGCTCAGTTTGGCGTGTATTGCTAGAGAGGTTTTTTCTTTTCTTGGGACAATGCATATGATCAGCACAGGTCCAATCAGCAGTGGTCAGACAGAGGTCAGGGGTTTTGCATCCTTCTAGAGCAGAAAGAAAACTCCTCCTACACTCTTTAGCTAGTGCTGGGCTGGACACTGGTAGAAGTCACAAGACTGCTCTAACTTCTGATGAGAAAAGGTATTTAGCAGTTTATATTTGCTAAACTAACTGCATTTCCATGTTCTGTGTACTGTGGGAGACAAGATATAGTGAATGAAGGGTCTTGGGTTTAGTAACACTTTAAAAGGAGTCTAAGCACACACACCAGATTTTCCCCAGAGCACTCCTCAAGATGTAATTGAATATGCTGGTGTGTGTAACAAGTTGCATCCCTGAGACACATCTTTGCTAATGACAGCTGAACAGGAATAGAATCAAAGCATGGTACACTGTTGACAGGCAATATCAGAAATGGGGACATCCGAAAAGGTCAGAGCAACTCACAGACAAGTGTAGTTAGATGCAAGCTGTAGTTGGTAAATGGAGAAACAGAAATGTAGAAAATGACTTTGATTGGAGCTGAGAAATGAACCTAATGCTTAGACAAGGGGTTTGAGTCTGAGCACAGCTAAATAGTGAGCTTAAATGACAGATAATTATGCCCAGAAAGCATGCTGTAGAAAGGAAGAAAAGAAAAACAAACAAAAAGAAGCAGGACATGTGATTTTCTAACCTGTGACATATATTAGGTCTTATTAAAAGGAGTGAGAGGCAAATGGCTTTTTAAACAAGACAATAAGGGCAGAAATCGCAGGTAACTATTTATGTATACACAATAAAACTCTAACAGAAACAGCGTTATCCGCCCAACCATATCAATAACGTAATTCAAAACTGTGAAAAACAAAAATACAAACCCTGATCTCTGAGCTTGTATATATACCTCAGACTGCTCTCTGGCCACATTGGAGCAATCCTAGGGACAACATAGAAGGACATTGGATCCAAGAGGCCATCCATCCATGGGAGATGCAGGGGCATCATTGACTCACTTGTTCATGTAAAGGGGTCCAGTCTCTCTGGTGAGTGTGGAAGAAGTTGGGGGATCACATGAAGTGAATACCAAACAAGCATATGAAGTATTGTTGTCCAGCACATTTGTATGCACGTGGGGTGAATATCAGCATGTGAAACTGAGCACTGGAAGTATACACTTTTCATATGAACTTTGACTTTATTTATTAAAAGTTAATGATCCATTTTTAGAGTGGCAATGTGTTTATAATTTTATGCTTTTCATGGTTTTGAATTAATTTATTGATTTGGTTGTGTCAGCAGCTGTCCAAAATATTTATAAAGTATAAGACTTTTCATGTAGTACAGGATTTGGGATTCATTATACTATTTTTGTATGTTATTTACAAATTGACAAATTTAATCTTTTTCATTAATTCATTTTCTATTTTTTTTTTTCTTAAGCCCATTTGTTGAAGCAAACATAGTGGTCAGGGATGGCAAGGCTGTAAGTGAAATGTTTTCAAGTGATTATTTCTCCTGAACTAAAGGCAGGGCAGCCATTTTCTGCTGCCATACACGTGCACATTGATGAAATGATCTTGCTATGGCTCTGCATTGGTAATAAAGATATTCTACTCAAACCAAATTGAACTCCAAATCTAAAGATGATTGATGTAGATGACAACTCTAAAGGTGTTCCATATAGCCTGTGGTGATCACATGGAAGCCAAGCATATTAAACTCATAATTTTTTTTCCAATTTACAAAGCAGACATTATCTCTTTTGGTTGACAAAGATGAAGCATCTGATGAGAATGCACCACCTGACTTTGTTTAAACAAATCACTCCTGGTGGCAGAATTACCATTTTTGCTGTGGAAAGTGAGCAAGTATTTTATGTTTTTGCAGCTCATTCTGTAAGACATATAAATAGGTATATCATTTTGCATCTGCTTCTGTTATGGACTTTTCATTTAACTGTTATTAATGGCATGAAAGGTTTTTAAGTTAAAATATGAATAAAATTGGAAGTATCAGAGAGGAAATAGTAGTGTGAATTGGTTACCATTGCACAACTTTTGGTACTTGTCTGTTAATTCACCGGATTTATTTATTTATATATATACACACATATATATATATATATATATATATAAAAATATATGTTTTTGATATATTTAAATAAAACATATAAAATATATATATATATATATATATATATATATATATATATATATATATATAAATCCGGTGAATTAACAGACAAGTACCCATACTTTACTTATATATATATTATTTTTTTCTCTTTACCAATGACAAAAAAATATTGGACAAACTGTCAAAAACTGAAAAAATTAATCTTAAAAAAATAGGGAAAGACCCCGTGTAATAGAAAAAAGTAGCATGGGTGTTGCCAATTGAAGAGCTAGATATCAAACAGTTTTTTGTGCACATATTTTTGGTGTATAGATGTGTGCACAAACAGGGCACTGGATTTCAAAACAACTCAAGTAAAGTTTGTTAAACTTGATATAAACACAACCTCTAAAATGTTATAAAAGCTTTAACAGATTGGATACTCTTGTTTTTGGTACTGTGTTATGGAGTGAAGACACTCTGTTCCTCTCTTCCAGTCTCCTGCCTGCAAATCACAGTTTCATGCCTTCCCTAAGGAAATAATATACTTCTGTGCTCACAAACATTGGTCAGGAATATTACACCAGTTTTACACAGAGGCTTTTAAAAAATTGCAGCAATGTTTAGGAAATTTTCACTGTGACATAACCGCATGCAGCCATGCAGTAGTGAAATGCATGTTGACTCACACATTAACCTGATATGACTGTATACGGTGCATGTGGAGACGCTGCCAGGAATCTAGAGAAAACATATCAGCAGCACCACCACAGTGTCAGGCCCCTTTCACACGGACATTCCAATATGGTTTGCCTGCCTGTTTTTCAAGCGGACCCGATCCGAACCTCTATTCTCCTTTATGGAGCAGCAGGTGTAAACAGACATGTGTTCATTTACAACCAATGACATCCACTCCGCCAAAAAGAGACAGATGGGCTCCATCCGTTGGATCGGATCAGATGGCAGTTGAATGGAAATGTAAAGGCAGTTCCACATGTCCACCCATAGAGGGCAGCAGGCTGTGTCTGTGTCCACTCTGCAAAAGTGGAGATAACATGGACCCGTCATCCACTTGCTCAGCGGGGATAAGCAGACAGATCCCCCACTGAGAAAGCAGATTCACTGATGGGTGTGCCCCATTTTAAAAGTTTTGCATCCAAAATAAATGTATTGAAAAGAAACTTTATGTTTTGTGACAAATAGGCAAAGTGGTCCCACATTGCATGTATAGCAAAATGTGAGTAGAGAGTGGGACTCACAGGTTGCCATTACCATGTCTAGAACCAATGCCAAGGTATCCAGTAACCATAGTGTTATGTACATTCACAATGTATATAAGATCTAATGTGATACAGCATCATCCTGGGAGACCATAACTAAAGGTAAGAGATCCATTCCTTGTGGAGAAATATTAGTCATATAGGAGTATTGGTGCAAGCCTAGTTTTCTATTTAACAATGCAAAAAGGCAAGGAATCAGCCAGAAAGCAGAAAAGTAGAGAGATAAAGCATAGAAAAGAGAGAGAGAAAAAGAGAAACCCCATGGGGGGTGGGGGGTGGGAGTATAGGAAGGGAGCTGGGAAAGTAGTCCTGGGGCTCTGCCAAGAGGGGACACATATACTCATACATAAAGGAGTTCATCAGAGAAGCAGAATAGATCCCAATAAAGCCACCTGTCCTTGTTTTTCTCGGTTTTGTCCCTGAGGGCATAGTTCAGTTGTTCGAAACATTGTAAATCATTCACCCTGGCAAACCTTTGTGTAACCATAGGAGAGGACTGTTGTTTCCACATAGTAGGAATACAAGCCCCAGCTGCATTCATGAGATGTTTCAGAAGAGATTTTTGATAGCATTTTCTGGATAAAATATGTGATAGAGAATACTGGTTCAGGTATCCCTCCCATTTGCAGAGGTAGGGAGGGTCCTGCTGAGAATGTATAGAAACTAAGAACTGCTAGGAAGTGGAGAAGGACTGGGCCATCACCCAGACAGTGTTCCTCAAATGGTAATAGTTGTCTGCGAAAGTGGGCAGATTTAGATAGGGGATGCAGAAAATGGTAAAGCTGCGGAGTTTTCCACATGCTCAGTTTTGGGGTAGAAAAGTCTTCTGATAATTCAGAGGTTGAGGTCCAACCTTCCTGCATCAAAAAGCGTGACATCTAGGAGTCCTTTGTCAGCTTGTGCTATGAGGGCATTGCCAATAGACCTGGAGCGAATGTTAGATGTCCTATTATGCGCCTCATAGGTGAAGGGAAGTTTTGATGGGCATCTAGTTTATATTTATCTGTCTCAGTCAAGTTAGATCCAATCAGGGGGTGACTGTAAAGGACCTGGTTATATTGTTTATCATCTCATGGTAGGTCAGCAAGGGGAGAAGGTGCATTCTTTTTAAGGGAGACCCATAGTTTTTTGGACACACGTCTACATCAGTCAACTACTCTTGTTATGTGGACTGCAGTGTAGTACCCAGTCCTACTCCTCCTTTTGGATCTAAGTAATACATTTCTGCTGATGCAAGGCACTTTTCCCTGCCAGACAAATTTAATGAGACGCTTGTACTGAACAAAAGAAGGCCTGTGGGATTTTAATAGGTTATGTTTGTAGTAGGTACAGAAGGCAAGGTATAATGTTAATTTTGAGGACATTGCATTTGCCAAACCATGAGATGGCCAGTGTTTTCTATTACACTTTCTGACTGACATTAATGGGAAGAAATTGAGTTTAAGAAGGAAACCGCGGTTCAAGGGCAGCAAAAATAACAGTTAATAATACCAAGAAAAAAAATGAAATGGCTGCATGGAATATATATATATATATATTTAATTGGTACATGTTCCCCATGTTCCCCAGGGAAGTTGGGCTAAATTAATGTTATGTGTTATTTTATGTTAAAATAATGATTGGTCAGGTGTAAATAATACAATGTTCCATTTAAGAAAATTACACTGTGTGAATATAGGGTGTGATGAGTCACCATATAAAAGGAGCACGTTGTCCTGACGAAGCTACGCTGGTACATAAGCGAAACGCATTGATGTCACAGGGCATACAGTGACATCATACTTTTACTCCCCGAAGCCAAGCTGTGATGGTGATGGACCATGTGGAGGGAGAGATGACCGGCAAGCTGCGGTTTTGAATTTCCATTGCACAACAGCAGACTTTGGCCACATCAAGCACCAATACGGAGACGGCTGTGGAGCTGTAAGACTGTATCTTTCTATCTGCCCTTACCAGCATCGGGATCATTATGGCTACACCTTGTAATATATAACAGATCTGTTCACTACCGGCCATGTGCATAATGACTGCTTCAGCTCCTGGGATGATTCAGCACCATAAGTGAGCTTGCAAATTCCACACGTTGCCACTGGCCTTGTTCAATTATTGGATAGACATTGAGGCTGAGTTTTTGTGCTCTTTATGTCAACGCTGACTGGTGAAACAACTTACCAATTCACTTTGGATATCCACTGCTGCCTTAAATGGGCTACCCGCTATCCTAGCGTCCGCTGATTTGCTATATATTGGCCAACCGATGTCATCATGTGATTATACTTAACAAGTCAAACAGTGACTTCATTTTTGATCTAATTGGATTGGGATTATTTGCCGCATTTTAGATGTATTACATGTCAACCACTATCTTACCAGCTATTTCCTGGTCCTTTCTAGCTCTTATTTTTTGGGGTCACTGTTGGTGACCTTGGGACTGTTTCCAGCAGTCCCCCCGTGATATTTAATTATACAGGGAGTAATCTCCCTCTATGAGTACCATCATTATTGAAACCATCTACTGCTCATGGGCCTTGTATATATGTCCTGCAGTGCTATTTGTACTCAACCACTGGTAGCCACACACGTGCATTCATGTAATGAGTACTTTGTAGGGGATATTTACATACATTGTATATGACATCCGGAAGTCTCTACATTGACATTTTTTTATAATCTTATTTGTTTGTATATGTTTATATTGTGGGTGTTGAACACTGTGATCCACTATATTTATTATGCATTGCAATTTTTTCTGCCATGAATAAACAACAACTTTTAAACAACAATTTCTAATACAAGGTTTAACCACTTGTGTCATATAGGGGCCTTTTCCCGCTGTAAGCTTCTTTATTGTATTTGCTTTGATTACGGTTTAGACAGCAACACTAATACAGTGATAAGGCAATCAGTGTTTTGAATATTCCCTCCTTCTTTTCTAGTATAGTTGAGGTGCCCAACTCCCATACTATTTTGTTGACTCCCCCCCCCCCATGTGAATTGGCCCAGAAATTGAGAATTTTTTTTTTTTATTTGACAGATTTGGCTCCCATTGATTTTAATGGGGTTCAGCATCTAAGCTTCTTTGACGATCACCAAACCCCTGCCAAATTGAACTCTGTTGTTTTGGCTCATTACTAATCCTGAGCTATAGATGACCCTTGCCACAGAGAAAGTGTGAGTCCTGTGAGAGCTGAGGAGAAAAAAACAGTCCTCCTCAGCTTCCCCAAGAAATATAACCACTTTTCTGCTCTACCCACCAGATAGAATACATGCACTGATGATGATAAATCCTCTGTAAACATTGTTCATAATAGGCGGAATTTCTCTACCTCCACCCCCTCCGGCACATAAACAATTTTCTCTTTTCTAAAGTACTGTAAATAATTAATTTTCTAGTCTTGTTCACATTTAGCTCCAGACTATTCTCCTTACATCAGCCTACTAAACCCTCTATCTCCTACTGATATACCACCTCATCACCATCTTTTATCTTCCTAAATGACAGTAGTGTAATCTGCAAATGTAATCACTGAGAGACACAATCATGTGTATACAAAGTAAACAAAAAGGGGCTTAACACACACCCGTCTGGCACCCCTGCACTAAGGGGTAATGGCTAATAACAGTGTTCACAAATTCTTACCCTCTGCCGCCTAGCGGTAATGAAATCCAAAACCAAAGTACATAAGGAAGGACCTAATTCCAATGGCTTAAAGTGATTGCAAAGTCTAATTTGTATTGTATACAATTGATCAGTAAGCACTTACTGGACAATAGTAGCAGCTAGCACCAGAGGTTAATACACCCAATCTCCCTCAGTGTATGGAAAGATATATGGTTGCAGTGCTAATAATTAATAAAAATCCATACCATAAGTAGGTAAAGTACCTCTGTGCAATAATAAATAAAAGATATAACAGACAAAATGTGTATATTTAAAGTGAATACATTATAATAATAATAAAAAAAAAAAAGCAAATCAATAGTCCATGTATCAATTTATGTGACAAATCCACCAATTCTTGAACATATAGTGCACTAACTTCTCCTTTAATTAATTTAAGATTAAACTATGAGGATCCAGTGTACCAAAACCACCTCCAGCACTCCCCACTCACCAGAACATGTGGCTGCATAAGTTATAAGCAGCAAAAGTGCTCTATTTATTCACCCAGGTAACAATGGCTCTTTCATGGAAGCGATCCCTTTAAATGGATCCACTGATCAGGTAATCAAAGTACAGGGTGCATGAATATGGAGTGTGCCTGTGTGCGATAAATGCTCACCAAGCGAAGCCAGATGTAACTTCCATAGTGTAGTATTTGTTTAAAAACACCCCGCATGCAGTGAAAACATACTGTAGGATTAAAAACAAACAAAAGTCGCCAGCACTTACAAATATGGGCACAACACAGACTCCATGTGGCTGCATGATGTCAGGACCCTAAACTCTACTAAACACGTTCTGTACTCTAGCGCATCATCATAGTTTTTTTATGCCTTTGATACCTATAAAATGATCCTGCTATGACTGCAACATATTCCACTCAAACCAAATTAATCAGATCAAAGCTTGGATAAAAATATTTTCTGATTGTCGAAGCAGACATTACTCCCTTTGCCTGACAAAAGATAAAGAGTTTGATTAAAATGCACCAGTCAACCTTGCTTAAACAATCCAACTATACATTTTATTTTACCTATGGGCATAGGGGGTGCAGTGAATGTGAATGATCTAATATTATTTAATTTAAGTGCACACTGGCAATTATTTTTTTTTTCTTTTAAAGAAGGCAAGAAAAAAAAAACAGAGTGTCAGCATCTACTGTAACAATAATCTAATTAGTAGGAAAAAGTAAGGTGTTAACAATTTAAGTACTAGCTATTAATCAGTTATTGTAGACAGATATTGGTCCTTTAAAGGATTTTTGGATGTACAGATCTGTGCACACAGGCAGGTCACATAAAGAATTTTACTAGCTAAGGTGTTAACAATTTAACCACTAGCCATCAATCAGTTGGTGTGGACAGATACTGATAATCTAAAATCACATAAAAAAATGTCCCCAGCACTGCAATTCAACGAACTTAAGCACAGTTTGTCAAAGTAGATTTAAACCCAATTACTACAATCTTATATACATTTTAACAGCTGGTGATATTGATATAAAGATCCCTGTTTGGGCACTTTGTGTTATAGAGTGACAATGCTCTGCCCCGGCTTTAACAATCTCCTGCTTATACTGTAAATCACTTTGTCACATGGTTTTTCCCAAAGAATACAAAAATGCTCCTTCTTTTTAAAGAGCGGGTCTTTAAAAAATTGCAGGCATAAACAATTTGGGAATTAGGAAATTAGGAAATTTGCCCTGTGAAAAAACATATTGGTTGCTATGGTGGTGATTGGCCACATTAGTGAACTGTGAATGAGTTGGGCTTCAATCCATGCTCCACCAAAACCTTAAGCTCATATCTAGGGGAAATAACACTAATAGCCACTAATGACAAAGCAGCGGTCACTAGTCTACTGGCTTAAAAGTGGTTGTAAAGGCTGAAGGTTTTTTTTTTACCTTAGTGCATTCTATGCATCTAAGCATCTATGCATAACGGTAAAAAACCTTCTGTGTGCTGCTCCCCCCACAGCCCCCCTTAATACATACCTGAGCTCAATCTCAATCCAGCGCTGTGCATGGGAACCTCAGATCTCCTGACTCTCTCACTCCTCACTGTCTAAGACACAGAAGCGGGAGACATTGGCTCCCACTGCTGTCTATCACAGCCAATGAGGAGCGAGCCACGCCTGAGCCACGCTCTGTGCGTCTTATAGAAACACAGAGCAGGGCTGGGGAGCGAGCATACACAAGTGCCCCTAAAGCAAGCAGCTTGCTCTGGGGACACTCAGCAGGGGGAAGGGGCCAGGAGTGCAAGCAGGGACCCGAGAAGAGGAGGATTGGGGCTGCAGGTAGCAAGTAAGTATAATACATTGGTTATTTAAAAACTGAGCCTTTAATATCACTTTAACCTTCTAAAAATCTGTGTTCTGTTTAGCTGAAAGCTATTTTCACTGCATTATGAAATACATGTATGTGTACATATATATATATATATATATATATATATATAGTGTATATATAGTGTGTGTATATATATATATATAAAATTTTCTTTGTTTAATTTTTTATTTTCATATTACATGAACCATCAAAGTGTTACTAAACCCACAACAGTAAAATCATTCTGTATATGCAGTAAAGCATGCTTGTAATACCCACTGCTGTGGAACCTAAGGGGTTAATCCTCTGCATTGTGTAAAAAGGCTGTTTAATCCTTTCTTCTCTGCCCCTTATCTTGTTGAAATGTCCACTTGATACAGGCTGAATCTGTAGTCACATGCACATGATCAGTTTGGTATGTATTGCTAGAGAGATTTTTTTTTTCTTTGGGAGAGTGCATGTGATTAGCACTTTCCAGACAGAGGGTCAGGAGTTTCACATCCTCCTAGAGCACAAAAGAAAACTCCTTCTACAAGCTTTAACCAGTGCTCTGCTGAAGTCACAAGACTGCTCTAACTGCTGATGAGAAAAGGTATTCAGCAGTTTAGTAAAATAATTGCATTTCCATGTTGTGTGTACTGTGAGAGACCAGATATAGTGAGTGCAGGGTCCTGGGTTTAGTATCACTTTAAGGACAATGCGTTTCATAATGTTTATTTGTAAGGAAACCTACAAATATAAGCAAAAGACCACTGGAAAATAATTTTAATCATACTGTCTTTGAATTTATTCTAGAACTGAATGTGAATGTTACCTAATTATAACTGCCTTTAAAACACCAAATATTAAAAAGGTATGCCTTCCAAAATAAATGCATGGCAGATTAAGAAAGATTAGCTAAATTCCTATTATCATTATTTTTCGTTTAAGCATTTACTACCCTCATTTTGGCTATCTAATTTCAATTTATTTCCAAGTGAACATACATCAGATACTGTGCCGCTGGCTGATTAAAACTGGGTTTTATAAGTGAAGTAATCCATGATAGGGCAGATTATGCCAGGGTGATATAAAAATGATTATAATAAAATACCTCATAATAAAAGCAATATTCTGCAATGAATTAAGGACCACATTTCTTAAATATTGCTTAAACTGTTAATCACGTATTTACCTTTGATCTGTGCCTTATTTAAGAGCAATGAGAAACGACAAATATATAAAAACAATCCCTTATTAACCAATATTTAAATTTTCAGAAACAAATGCAACACGTATAAAATTGTATCTTGTTTTATTCATAGCGGTTTCTGCACTGTAACATTTAAAATGGCACATATATTACTGAATTGTTTCATATTCTCATAAATATTATTTTAAATGTATCCCAACATAAAAAAAAATGCTTATTTAAACAGTGCTGGAATTAAGTGGTGATAGCTCCTTATCCCATCTACTATATATTATTCACCTAAACCAAGTTGGGATCAAGCTTCAGACTTCTGTATGGTGTACAGCACTTGCAATGACATGGTATTATATGGGTCTCTGATGAAAACTGCAAGTGGCCTTTTCAACACACTTTATGCAGGCATGATCGATTGTTGTTAGGATGGCCATCCTGAAAAATGTCATGAAGCCGCTGCTGGAGTACATGTATGTAAATGAGACTGCAAAGAAACTACAGAAGAGCAGCAGCACCAGGGAACAAAGTGGAAGAACAAAATGTGAAAACAAGTGTTTTAATTAAACAAACAAAAAAAACAACTATTTATTATGCACAATGATTTAGAAAACTAAGGCTCAGTTCACACTGTCGCAACTTGGGATTTGACTTGTGAGACCCCAAGTCGCATGCCATTGAAATCCCATGTTAGTCAATGAGAGCTGTCTTAACTAGCACTACTGAAGTTGCTCCAACTTTACAAAAGGTTCTTATGCTACTTCAAAGCAACTTCTATCCGACTTGTGCATATATACTTTAATGGAAGTCGCCTTAAAGTCAGATCCTCATCTATATTGATGTGATTTGGATCCAACCTTCCAGGAAGATCACCTAGACAAAGTCACATGACATGAAAGTCGCATCATGTCACATTAAAAGTTGTACTCAAGTCACTAGCAAATTGCCAGGAAGTCGCCTGACAAAGTTGCACTGTAACTGGCATCACTTTCAGGTTGCAATGGTGTGAACTGAGTGTAAGGGGGTGATTTACCTAAGGCAAATAGGCTGTTGGATTGCAAGGCAATTTGTTAGCTTTGTAAATGAGGTAAAGCTCTGCTCCAATCATGTGCAATCATTTTTAATTTTCCATGCATGTGATTTGGTATTCTTTGCAAAGTGAACATTCACCACATTCACTAAGCTAAGGGAAAACTGCCTTACAAAGTCAGCAGTCTATCTTCCTTTAGTAAACTAACCTCTAAAGTTAGGATCTACTTTAATTCTTCAATTTTTATTTTAGATAAATATAGATTCAGGATGCCTTTAAATTTCTTAACACATTTAAAAATACAGGCAGTTAACAGTGCAGATAAGATTCAGGATACAGAACAGCAATCCTCTAATTACTTCCTCTGCTAGATATAAATCATGGGCGAGTGACAAGCATTTGTTACAAAGAACTTTTTGCTTTTTACCCAAAGGAAAATCATTGATTACTGCATTGATGATTAATGTAAAGGAATCATGGGCAACAGTGATTATTCATGGTGCCCTCGGTAGTTCTGATCTGTGCATCATGATAATTAATTTGTTATATGAGAACCTTGTTTATCTACAAGTTTTCTTGTTTCCTCTGTACTCCAACTGTATATCTCTTATATCTCTTTGCATTAACTAATCCTACATACCGCACTCTAATATTTTCACAGTTTTCTGGGCTACATTCACCTGCGATAAACCATGTCAAAAAATGGAAGTGTTAAAAGTAACCAGATTCCCGTCATATGTCTTTCACTGAAGGTATGACATTGAATGCATTTAATACATGATTGGAACCTATTGACAAACTATCCACATTCATATTTTTTATATTTTTCTTTTTTTGAACAAAGTATTGTTGCTTAGTTTTAATTCTCAACATTAGTCTCATTAGAACAAAAGCAAGAGTTAAATCAAATCATTGTTTAAGATGTACCACTTTATACACCTTATGTAATAGGTTTAAGGAATAAGACAAAATCTACTAGAAGTGGGACTCCCCCAACACTATAAGGGTTAAATGTTCATTTAGTCTAGGAGTGCAGGCACAAGGTGTACTATTTACCATATCCTTCAGTCAGGCACACTCCATCGCTTTTCTCATCTGCCTAAACCAAGTTAAAATCCTACACCCACAGTTGATCCAGAGGAAGGCAAAAATAACCCAAAGCATGATCCAATTTGCTCCTGCAGGGAAAAAAATTCCTTCCTGATCCCACGAGAGGCAATTGAATATTCCCTGGATCAACTTTAACTATAAATGTTGGTATCCAGTTATATTCTATTCTGTATTCAAGGAAGAATCCAGGCCTTTTTTAAAGCAATCCAC
This sequence comes from Staurois parvus, assembly GCF_062004578.1. Lineage (NCBI taxonomy): Eukaryota > Metazoa > Chordata > Amphibia > Anura > Ranidae > Staurois > Staurois parvus. The sequence continues at coordinate 6,467,111 of NW_028318492.1, read as the reverse complement.
TGAGCTGGCCAGAAACAACTCTAGAGGGAGTCTATTGCATATTATCTAAAATGCAGGGATATTGTGGAATAAGACTAAGTCTCAGAAACACTTCAACCTATATAAATCTGCCCTCCAGAAATACTATTCCTGCCTCCTCACTGCCAAGTAGACCTATTTCATCATTCTCATTAACATCTTCTCTTCTAGTCCCCTTCAACTCTTAACACCTTCTCATACAGTCCCCCACCCAGTAGATTACCAATTACTTCAAAAAGAAGATTGATACAATTCCTGAGGAGATCTCTGATGTGCAGATACCTTCCTCACTTAACACTCCATGTCCACAGGTACAATCACTACTTCCCACATTCAACCCCACTACTGCAGATGAGGTTGCTAAACTTTTTTGTAACGCCCACCTATCCTTAAACTCACAAATGATCTATTTACGACTACAACCAATGGACACTATACTCCCTGCTGCCTTTGACAGTGGACCACTGCCTCCACCTCAAAAAACTCTACTCCTTTGGTTTTAACGACTGTGTTTTTTGCTGGTTCTCATCCTACCTATCCCACCACACCTTCAGTGTCACTTACAATTCTACTTACACTTCTCCTCTTCCTTTCTCTGTTGGGGTTTCCCAAGGTTCTGTATTTGGACCCATCCTATTCTCAATCTACACCTCCCCCCTGGGTCAGTTGATTGCCTTCCACAGCTTTCAATACCATTTCTGTGCTGATGACACCCAAATCTATTTCTCTACTCCTCAGCTCTCTCCATCCTTCTCCTCATGCATAACTAATATACTAACAGACATATCAGCCTGGATGTCACACCACTTCCTAAAAATTAATCTATCCAAAACCAAGATCATAATAGTACCTCCCTATGTGCCACTTTCCCTGACTTCCCTGCCAAAATCAGTTGCTCAGCTAGCAATTTGTTTCTAAACTATCCTTTTAGCCCAACATCCAATCACTGTCCAAAGCTTGCCGCCTTAACCTCTGCAACATCTTTAAGATACTCCCCTTCCTAACCAATGACACCACAAAGCTTTTAACTCACTCCCTAGTCATCTCCTGCCTCGACTACTGCAACTCCCTTATCACTGGCTTACCTTTACATGGACAATCCATCATGAATGCTGCTGCCAGGTTCATCCACATCCACCTTACCATCCGTTCAGTGTCTGCCACCCCTCTCTGCCAATACCTTCACTGGCTTCCACTCACCCAACTAATTAAATTCAAATTACATGCAATAACTTACAAAGCCATCAACAACTCCCCCAGCTACATCACAAACCTGTCTCAAAATACCAACCAAATTGTTTTCTTTGTACCTCCCAAGACCTCCTGCTCTCTAGCCCCCTTGTCACCTCATCCCATGCTCACCTCCAGGACTTCCCCAGAGGCACTCCCATCCTCTGAAACTCCCTATCCCAATGTGTCCGACTATCTCCTACTCCACTTTTAGACGATCCCTGAAAACTCATCTCTTCAGAGAGGCCTATCCTGCCCCCACCTAACAACTGTATGTGTATTTTCTCCATCAGCCCATCCTCCACAGTTATCACCTTTTGTATATCTTGACCCTCCCTCTTAGACTGTCAAGCAGGGCCCTCTGATCCCTCCTGTATTCAATTGTATTGTAGTTCTACTATCCACCCTTATGTTGTAAAGTGCTGCGTAGACTGTTGGTGCTATATAAATCCTATATAAATAATATTAACCCTGCATTGTATATGGAAGAGGCATGCATGCAACCGCAATGCCTTAGGGAGGCAGCAACACTGGACTAGTTTCCTGAATTGAGGGAGCCTCCCAAATCTAGAAATAAGGTAAGCATTGCACCCTATCTTTTAAACAGTGCTATTGGTTTTTGTCTAAATGTGCAATAAACAAGCATATTCTCTACAATGCTCATATCCTTAAATACAAAATAAACATGATTCAATGAAGTGTCCCTTGTGCATGAAGTTTTCAAATGCTTTTAGTTATTCACAGTAAAATGCACAATGCCTTTAATCCTATTAAAGTGTCCGTGAGTGGCATTGTGGAAATGGTTTTTAATAAATAAAAGTTTTTAAAGATTTCACACTATGGTAGTCTCCCTCAATCTCTACATGTTGTAAGAGGCATTTAAAATGAAAGAGTGTAGGGTATGCAAGGGTGTGGGTTGAGCATGGGTTTGAGGCAAATAGATCCTATTTGTGGAAATGGCAGTCTAATGCAGCCATTTATCGCCATAGCAACTAACTACCAATAAAGCACTGCCAGGCCTTAAATCAGGTGGATTAGAATGAATAATAATGAGGCCTTTGTTATGTATCAGCCCCCTCTATAAAGGTTGGATTCCTAGCAGCCATATTTACACCATGCTTAGCTGTGATAGGAAAAGCATTGGAAGTGCAGCCGATAAAATGCATAGGGACATGTCAGTGTATGGCTTATAGGGAACTGGTCTCTTAAAGCTGATGTAAACTCTTACTGAGTGTCATTTGGATAGCAAAAGACTGTGTATCTTGGGAAATTTTGGAGAGCGGGGAGGGACAAGATTTTATACCTTGCAGCTAATGTATGTCCTGAAGCTTCTTTACATACTCTCCACTAGGGATGAGTGTAATGTCCTGTCTGAATACAAGTTCAAACTGAACAATGACTGTTCAGACTTTTGTCCAAGCACCAAAAGTTTAGGGAATTTGGCATGGACAAATGTGACAGATTCTGAATGCAAATGGTTGCTAATAAAGCAGTTGGTAAGGTTGCACCCACTGCAATCTTACCAACTTCTGATATCACCCAGCCCATTCACTTATTTGGCCAGGAATGCCCAGCCACACAAACAAATGCACGGGAATCTGAGGGGTTACATAATTGCCTAAATATGGCCACTTGGACTTTTTGAGGGATTATATTTTTTTTACTGAAGGACTTGCAAAGTGTTTGGGTTTCTTTCTGTCTTGGTGACATTTTTTGTGTAGGGATACTATCTACCCCATACTAATTCCCATAGGAGGGTAGTATCTGGGGTCCATTCATTATTAAAGGGAGCTTCCAAATTCCAGTAAGCCCCCACAACTGACCATTGTTGTGGGGAAGAAGTCCTTGTCCTCATCAATATGAGTACAAGGTGCTTTGCTAGTGGGGAGTTCCTCTGGCAAAGCAGTCCCCCATGTTGAAGGCATGTAACCTAGTATGTCTTAGTGAGGGGGGTTGCATGTTTGTCTCCTCCCCCCCCTATTTTCTGGCCAGATTGCATGCTCAGATGAAAGGGTCTAATATGGATTTCCAGGAAGACCCCGCACTTTTTGTTTGAAGAACCCCCTTAAAATCCATACTAGACTTAAATGGTCTGTATGTCATTTAAGGGGACTCTATGAAAATTTGTTTTGCATTTTTGTTGTATGGTGTTACAGCAAAAATGACATTTACAAAGAAACAAAAACAGCATGTAGAACCCTCCAAAGGTCTCATTATGCCTATTTAAATGTTGGCATTTAATTCACTGATGAACATTGTTATTAAAGAATTACACAGCACAAACCATTTATAAACAGTTACTTAAAAATACGTTAAATAAAGTATACTTCTTAACTGACAAGTGGAATGCTATGAAAACATCTTCACTAGGCTATTGATCAGGAATGTATGAATTATGCTTGGTGTAAGGTTAAAAGTTAAGCTGTTTTATCCAGAAGAAGCTGCACCTCAGTTCTACAGGTTATTCAACTACAATGAAATATCTTCAAGGTCACTGCGATCAAACTCTTCTGCAGCACCTGCTATAAAGTTTAATGCTGAAATAGAAGCTGATTTGCCGCTGTTCATCTCACACTGAGAAAGAAGTAGCCATGAAGATAATTAGAGATCTCAGACAAGGCCACCAAGGGACTATATTCCAGCTGCTGGCTTCATGAATCTTAGTTATCTAGATGCAGCAATTGTGCAGCTTAAGGTTCATAGACACCCAAATCTAATAAAACTTGAATGCTTCTTTGGCATTACACCTATGTTAGAAATGGATTAGAATTTATTAAATGAGCCTACTCAACAATGTTTTTTATTGATTAAATTTTTAATGCAAGCATCAGATTGTGATTGATCTGTCTTTTTCTGTTGATGGCATTTGCTGATCATTCTGATCTGTTGTTTGTTGACATAAAATGACATGTTACTACAGTCATATTGCAATACAATATAGGTGTTAGACAGACCTAAAGAAAAAAAGACTAAAGAATAGACTAAACAATTTGGAGAGAAACTAACACTTTACCCTGAAAGTTGGAGTTTTCCATACTAAGTACATTCTGTAAATGTTTATGGATATCAGCAAGCTAATGTATGCTACCTCTTTCTCTGTTTCATCAGGGGGCTGCATATGAGCTCCCCTGAACTCTTGGAGGTACAAGGCTAATTGCAAGCATGGATAGTAGAGCACAACTGATTTTCATCTGGTACAGATTTTGGCTTGGAAACGTGTTTTTTTTTTTTTGGGAGGGGGGTCTTAAAGTGATAATATTGCTCTGGTACACATTTTAAAACCCTTTTAGTGGACTTTGAGTAGTGTGTATACAGGTGAAACCCGAAAAATTAGAATATCATGCAAAAGTTCATTTATTTCAGTAGTGCAACTTAAAAGGTGAAACTAATATATGAGATAGACTCATTACATGCAAAGCAAGCTAGTTTAAGCCGTGATTTGTCATAATTGTGATGATTATGGCTTACAGCTCATGAAAACCCCAAATCTGTAATCTCAGAAAATTAGAATACTGTGAAAAGGTGCAATATTCTAGGCTCAAAGTGTCCCACTCTAATCAGCTAATTAAGCCATAACACCTTCAAAGGGTTCCTGAGTCTTTAAATGGTCTCTCAGTCTGGTTCAGTAGGAATCACAATCATGGGAAAGACTGCTCACCTGACAGTTGTGCAGAAAACCATCATTGACACCATCCATAAAAAGGGAAAGCCTCAAAAGGTAATTGCAAAAGAAGTTGGATGTTCCCAAAGTGCTGTATCAAAGCACATTAATAGAAAGTTATGTGGAAGGGAAAAGTGTGGAAGAAAAAGGTGCACAAGCAGCAGGGATGACCGCAGCCTGGAGAGGATTGTCAAGAAAAGGCCATTCAAAAGTGTTGGGGACTTTCACAAGGAGTGGACTGAGGCTGGAGTCAGTGCATCAAGAGCCACCACACACAGACAGATCCTGGACATGGGCTTCAAATGTCATATTCCTTTTGTCAAGCTGCTCCTGAACAACAAACGTCATAAGCGTCTTACCTGGGCTAAAGAAGAACAGACCTGGTCTGTTGCTCAGTGGTTCAAAGTCCTCTTTTCTGATGAGAGCAACTTTTGCATCTCATTTGGAAACCAAGGACCCAGAATATGGAGGAAGAATGGAGAGGCACACACTGCAAGATGCTTGAAGTCCAGTATGAAGTTTCCACAGTCTGTGTTGATTTGGTCCACTGTGCTTTATTAAGTCCAGGGTCAACGCAGCCGTATACCAGATTTTGGAGCACTTCATGCTTCCTTCCACAGACGAGCTTTATGGGGATGCTAACTTCATTTTCCAGCAGGACTTGGCACCTGCCCACACTGCCAAAAGCACCAAAACCTGGTTCAGTGACCGTGGGATTACTGTGCTTGATTGGACAACAAACTCGCCTGACCTGAACCCCATAGAGAATCTATGGGGCATTGCCAAGAGAAAGATGAGAGACATGAGACCGAACAATGCAGAAGAGCTGAAGGCCACTATTGAAGCATCCTGGTCTTCCATAACACCTCAGCAGTGCCACAGGCTGATAGCTTCCATGCCACGCCACACTGCGGCAGTAATCTCTGCACAAGGGGCCCAATCCAAGTACTGAGTACATATGCATGCTTATACTTTTCAGAGGTCCGATATTGTTCTATGTACAATCCTTGTTTTATTGATTGCATGTAATATTCTAATTTTCTGAGCTTTTGGATTTGGGGTTTTCATGAGCTGTAAGCCATAATCATCACAATTATGACAAATCACGGCTTGAACTATCTTGTTTTGCATGTAATGAGTCTATCTCATAAATTAGTTTCACCTTTTAAGTTGCATAACTGAAATAAATGAACTTTTGCACGATATTCTAATTTTTCGAGTTTCACCTGTATGTATATATACAGTGCTCAGCATAAATGAGTACACCCCTTTTGAAAAGTAAGATTTTAATCAATATCTCAATAAACAATTTCCAAAATGTTTATAAAACAGATTTATAGAACATTTGTTTAGCTCATTACATGAAAGTAAGGTTAATAATATAACATAGATTACAAAATCTTCAGTTTTATTCAAATTAGTTGATACAAAAATTAATACACCCCACAACAAAAACTACTACATCTAGTATTTTGTATGACCTCCATGATTTTTAAGGACAGCCCCAAGTCTTCTAGGCATGGAATGAACAAGTTGGCAACATATTGCAACATCTATCTTTTTCCATTCTTCAAGAACGACCTCTTTTAGAGCCTGGATGCTGGATGGAGAGTGATGCTGAACTTGTCTCTTCAGAATTCCCCTTAGGTGTTTGATTTGGTTCAGATCAGGTGACATACTTGACCACTGAATCACTTTCACCCTGTTCTTAAGAAATGCAACAGTGGCCTTAGATGTGTCTTTTGGATCATTGTCATGTTGGAAAAATGCACGACGACTAAGGGCACGGAGTTATGGTAGCATCTTCGATTTCAATATAGAGCAGTACACCTGTGAATTCATGATACCATCAATGAAATGCAGCTCCACGACACCAGCAGCACTCATGCAGCCTCACAGAAGGACACTGCCACCACCATGTTTCACTGTAGGCACCGTGCATTTTTCTTTGTACTCCTCATCTTTGCGACACCATACAGTTTTAAAGCCATCAGTTCCAAAAACATCTATCTTGGTCTCTTCAGAGTACAGAGTCCCAGTAGTCTTCTTTTTTCAGCATGCACCCTAGCAAATTCTAGGTGGGCTTTTTTGTGCATGGGCTTTAGGAGAGGCTTCCTTCGTGGACGACACCAATGCATGCCATTCCTCTGCAGTGTACACTGTATTGTGTCAAGGGAAACAGTCACCCCGCTTTGGCTTACTACTTGTTTAGCTAACTGCAGTGAACTTGCATGGCGATTTCCTTCAACCCTTCACATCAGAAGATGCTCCTGTCGAGGTGTTAACTTCATGGGTGGCCTGGACATCTCTGTGATATGGTTACAGTTCCATCTTTGCTAAATTTTTGTATCACTTTTGTTACAGTATTCTGACTGATAAGTAATGATCTTCTTGTAGCCTTCACCTTTCTTGTGTAAAGAAATTATTTTCTTTCTCAGGCCTTGTGACATTTCTCTTCCATGTGGTACACAGATTTCAGTAGTTTGTAAGGTAGAGCATTACAAACTATTGATCTCTGAACACTGCGTTACAAACTACTGAAAACTGCGTTACAAACTTTTTTACATTTTTACCTGGTGTCCCCTGAGATTTTGCCAAATCTTAAAGGGTGCCTTGGCTGAAAAAAAGTTGAAACGCTGGCTTAAGGAATTCCTTGTAACCCTTACATTCCAATGCAAAGTTAGGCGTTTGCATTGATTAATGCAGAGTGGGTTTTGCATTAAGCACTAATGCAAAGTTAATGTAATCACTGAGCAATAATGCACTGTGTTTTTTTTTTATTCTGTCATTCAAAAATTTACTAAACTGTACAGTGAACTGTAGATTAAAACATTTAGGGGTTCCTCAAGATCTAAACATTTTCCAAGGGTTCCTCAATGGGAAAAATGTTGAGAAACCTGAGCTAAAGTGACTGACCAACTAGATCAAACCACTGAGATTCAAAAAGGTCACAAATGAATATACTGTATTTTCCGGTGTATAAGACGACCCCCTACTTTTCCTGTTAAAATATAGGGTTTGGGCTATACTCGCTGTATAAGACTACCCCATGTCACTGCCCCCCCAAATGTCACTGCCCTCCCCATGTCAGGCCCCCCCATGTCAACTCCCCCCCCTCATGTCACTGCCCTCTCCATGTCAGTGGCCCCCCTTATGTCACTGTCCTCCCCCATGTCACTGTCCTCCCCATGTCACTGCCCCCCCAATGTCACTGTCCTCCCCATGTCAGGCCCCACCATGTCACTGACCCCCCCACATGTTACTGTCCTCCCCATAGCAGACCCCCCCCCACTGTCCTCCCCCCACATGTCACTGTCCTCCCATGTCACAGCCCCCCGTGTCACTGACCCCACCACATGTCACTGTCTTCCCCATGTCAGCCCCCCCACTGTCCTCCCCCCACATGTCACTGTCCTCCCCATGTCACCCCCCCCAAATGTCACTGTCCTCCCATGTCATTCTCCCCCCCTCATGTCACTGGCTCGCCACATGTCACTGTCCTCTGCATGTCATGCCCCCACATATGTCACTGCCCCCCCCACATGTTATGGCCACCCATGTCACTGACCCCCCCCACATGTTAGTGTCCTCCCCATGTCACGGCCAGCCCATGTCACTGTACTCCCCATGTCACTGTCCTCCCCATGTCACAATACCCCCCCTATGTAACTGTCCTCTCTCCGATCGATGATGCTCCCCAATATGCATCTTTGATCCATCTTGCTGGAGCATCGGCGGTGGCTAGTGATCCATGGGATCAGCGGTGTGTTTAAGTGTGATCAGCGGTGCAGCAGAAAAGGGGTTAACTGTCAGCTGGATGCTAATGTTGTTGATCGGCGATCGGCTTCTTATGCCTAAAACTGTGACATGCGCAATTGCTTCAAGGGGGACAGATCTTCACGGGAGACAGATCTTGCCACTACACCGGCTCGGAAGTACTGGTAAGTTTAGCCAATCAATGTGCTCTGTTAAGGGGGTGCTCAGGGTTGGTTGTGGGGGAATGGTCGGCATCTCCAGATCCTCGTGCTGTAGAGGGGCAGATGGAAGGTCCTGATGGTGCAGCTACTCAGACATCGGTCATCTCACCTTCCAGCTCGGCATTGTCCGTCTCTTCCAGTTCAGCGTCCTCGTCTTCCTCCTCCAATACCAGCTTATAAGACGACACCCGGCGTATAAGACGTCCCCTGACTTTTGAGAAGATTTTCATGGGTTAAAAAGTCGTCTTATATGCCGGAAAATACGGTACTTGCAAAAGGTTTGACTTCTTTCCAACAAGTCACTACATTGATATGGACCCCTCATTCATACTACTTATGTATGGCAGTAAGAAGATTGCTCATGCCATCATTATTAAATCTTCATTAATGAATTTTAGCCATCCATTAAAAGGATGTACAACAAAAAAATAATTGCTCAGTGTTTTTGACTTGAAAGATTGCTAAAGACAGTTCACTAATAAATATGCTAGGGAAGTGTTTCAATAAAAATGCAGATCCATTAATAAGACACTGGGATTGATTTACTGAAGGCAAATAGGGTGTTCCCTTCGGAAGAGAATTTTCTCTTTACAAGGCAATGCTCTCTTAAATTAGTGAATGTTATGAAAATTAACTAAAATAATGGAAAATTTCCTTGCAAAGTGCAACAGCCTGTTTACCTTAAATCAACCCTAATGCAAACATTCATATAAAAGCAGATGACAAGGCTATAATTGTTTTGACTAATCATCCTAAATGGTTAGACATTCTTGAAACAGAAAAAAACACAATAACGCTATTTTATTAGCATAACATTGAGCTGATTTCCATTGCAATCTAATGTGCCACCAGCTAGCCATGAAAGTCATTTTTTTTAACCAGAAGACTTCTGCATAGGTTAAACAATAAAAAGTCAATTCAAATGCCCTTTTTCATGTTGGAGCGACATCTGTTTTTAAACACAGATATATAATACTGTAAAACCACTTAAAAATACAGATTTCTAGTAAACAAATAAAATATGTCAGTAAACTGAAAATACAGCAAAGTGGCTGTGTTAAAGTCAGGGCCGCTGTTAGAAATCATGGGGCCCTGTACAGCCTACCCAACGGAGCCCCCAACCCCGCCTCTAACCCCACACACACCAGCCTAAAAAAATACAGCTTTGTCTTCAAGGGATATTTATCTTTAAACAGTAAGTTTAATTATTCAAAAGAATAGTGCTTTCTGATGAGAACAGACCTCTTTAATATCAACATTTAACCTCCCTAGTGGTCTGATTATTCTGAAAGCGGTACTTTTTTTGCATGGAAACATGTTGTTTTTTTATTGTAGGCCTGTAATTCTTAGGAATAACTCACTGAAATCTGTCCGAACAAGAATCTACTAAACATCCCGGTTATGATAAAATTTGAAACACGAAATCATAAATTATAATATAATAAATAATCATAAAAAATAATAATATAATAATAATAAATGTAATTCAATAATATAATCAAACCAAAATCACTGAAGTCTGAAATATAGCGCCAAGTTCGCACATCACTAAGCTCAGTCACAAAATCGTTTTCAGTGTCTGATGACGAATTTTCCCACGAATCATTATCACTCAATTCTGCAAGTGGTTCTAATTTACTATCACTGTTCTCTAACTGGTCTAAAACCGCTTTTGACCTAAAGGGACACTTTTTGGACGCCATGGACGTTTCTCAGTTTCCAGGCAGAAAGAACAGTAAAAATGCAGGCAGGGCACAGGACAAAGCACTAGGGACAAAATGTATGTGAAATGGTTTGATACAGTAATGTTATACTATGTGATTTTAGTGTATTTAGTGAATGTCACTTTTAAAATGTTTTAATTTCCCACCGGTTCCATCCCCCTTACGTCCCGACGCTTGCAGGGAACGGAACTCAGAAGACGGATGCCAGCATCGGCCGGAGGAGATGGCCGAGGACGGTGCAGGGGGGACATCGCAGGACACAGAAAGTTCTGGAGGGAATCCCTGAGCAACGCTGCATGGTAATCCCGAGTATAGTTCAGGGTTACCGCTTCTGGTACTGAAAGTTAACCCCGAGCTACACTTTGGAATACCGCCAGGGAGGTTAATATCAACCACTGACGAATGAATAAAGCAGTATGAAAAAAAAATCAGACAGCTGGTGATTCCAGTGCTAAATCCAGCAGGGGCCACAGAAACTATCGAAGTACTGACCCAACTGGACCCTCTATTCATCTCTGCGGAGAGGCAGGTGTAAACAGACTTGTGTCTATTTACACCCGCCTACCTCCAATCTGATTCGGTCTGCTAAAAGAAGTGGAAGGGAATCTGCCCTCCTCCATCTAGGTGGATCAGATCAGAGGGCAGTCAGATGTAAGCAGATAGTGGAGTCCATTTACACTCAACCACCCATAGATCAGAGGGGGCTTGGTCCACATTCGCTCTGCATAAACTGAGCAGACACAGACTTGTCATCTGCCCACTGTGCTTTGCTCAGCGAGTGATCAGTGGATATATCCCCCGTTGAGCAAAGCAGAGTCTGCCCCACATGATAGGGGCCTAAGGATGCATTTCACTGACCTGCAATGATCATCATCATGATAATCACACAGTAAAAGTGCTGTGACTCAAAGCACCTGTACTATGTGACTATCACCATGATGATGATAACGATGATGATCACATTTAACAGCTTGCTGCTGTATAATTCAACATAGGCAAAGGGCGGGACATGGGGAAAGGTGTGTGTGCATCATATACTGTACCTTTCCTGAGACTTTTCTGAAGGTGATCCCTCTGTGCAGTGTTGGTACAAGGTCATCCAGTGCCAAAGGGGAAGATGGAAAACTGCTAATAATGACATATTGTTTGTAATATATGCAATGTTTGTGATATGTGCTTTGGTGTCACTGGAAGAAAAAAAAATGCTGCTACATCACTCTATGCACACTGGGTGTTTTAATAACGCTGGTAAGGTTAGCTGTGTAAAGTCACGTTAACAACGTGAGTTTTTCAGAGATTTTGTATTAGCATTTAGCCGCTTTTTTTTTGCATTTTGTTTGCATTTGCCATTTTTAGTTTTTTTTTACAAAAAAAAAATTGTGGTCAACTAAAGTTCAAAAACACTGGTTTGCCGCATTTTATCACGTTGTGCCACGTTTTCAGTGTTAGAGCGTTTTTACAGCTAACAAACTCCTCTAGAAACGCACCAGTTGTGGAGTTTTTTTCCAGCCAAAAAACGTCCCTGCCAAAAAACATTGATTACAGTCTATGTGCATGAACACATAGGATAACATGCTGGGGGGTTTACTGGCTGTAGAAAAAACATCAAAAGCCAAAAACAGCAGCTGTAAAAATGTCTAGTGTGCATGAGGACTTAGGGCTCGTTCACACTTGACTGTTTTACCAACTCTTGCCAAACGCGCCTATAGCGTTTGCTGAGCGTTTTTTAATGCTCCACAAACGCCGCATGTGCGATTCAGCGGAGGTTGCTAGGCGTTTGCCGAGTGTTAAAAATGCCCCACAAACACCTATAATGAAGTTTGATTGGTGTTACCGCTCTGCAAACGCCCTGCAACCAAGTCGCAACCGCACCGCAAACGCCGGCCGGGTGTTTGCGGAGCGGCACCATAGATTAGAATAGGAGGCTTCAACGCCTCCTGACTTGGCCAGAGGCATCCGTTGCGCCACGCCGCTAACGCTCCCGTTAGAACAGCACTATGTGCTGCAATGTGCAGAATTGTCCGAGGCGTTTGGGAAGTGGTAAAAACGCTTCCCAAACACCTTTCTGCCACCTGCACACAACACTAGTGTGAACGTAGCCTACGTTTGAGAAGGACTGATTGGCAGCTATGTTGGTACCATCCAGTGCACTGTGATAAAATGTAGCATAGCTGCATTTTATTGCAGCTTACTGCACGGCACCTCCAGACTGCATTGAAGTAAACAGGGCACCTAGAAAACAGCTCTGTTCTATGTGTCCTAGCAGTGACTGGTCTTCTGTAGAAAAATGCCAGTCACTGCATTAGTGTGAATGAGCCCTAATCGTATGAGTTAATGAATAGCAGAGTGAAGGTCTGCATGTGCTAGGTGCATGATTCTGACAGCACTGTTGTATTACATAAGAGTAAGCTGGGATGGAAATGGTGTCAGCACAGGAGGGTGTAAGTCTGTGGAATGCCCAGGACTGAGACCAGAGGCTGCAGTGATTAATGTGGGGAGAGCAGAGGACAGAATTTAAAAAAAGAAGAGAGGATAAAGGATAGGAGGATTGGTGCAAGGAGCATCTGACTTACTGTAGGGTTGTACCGGCCATGAGAGATGTGTACACGGAGGGGGTGGAGATGAAGCAGAAGTGGAATGGGCCCGGAATAGATTAATTAAATTAACCAGGAAGGAACACAGGTGAAGTGTCCTAGAAGTAGACCGAGGTTATGGGAGTGAAGAGTGCTTGACAGGGGCGGACTGACCATTTGGAAACTCAGGCACTGCCTGAGGGCCCGGGGTCAGTAGGGGGCCCCATGAGATGCCCCTGGTACCTTTTTCATAGGCTTTTTTGAGTTTGGGCAAGGACATAGGGGCCCCATGATCCCCTATTGCCTGAGGGCCCCATGAATTGTCAGTCCGCCCCTGGGGATTGATATATTGCAGTAAGTAGGATAGCTAACAAAAAGCTGGAGCTGCTGGAACAGAGAAATGAGAGAATGATAGCTTGAAGCTGCTGGCAGGCCGGGCCCCCCATTAAGTGACAGGTCTGGGACCCCCTACAGGAGATTTTGTGGTACCCCCTTATCAGCGGCCTTGGTTAAAGTCACATTCACTAATATTATCATATTCTAAGTTTTATATGTTTAAATTCCAGAAGAATAGGTATGCTTAACTAAAGTATATCTTTAAACACAACATCAAACCTTAACAAAAACTTCTTGTAAGCCACAGAAATTGCAGTAGAAAAACAGATTTTCCATATATTTAGCCTGCACAACTGAAGCATTCTATTTTTGTAAAAAAGTAAATATTTTTACACATGATTACTCATTGAGCTTTATCTGTAGGAGCTTTGGGGAGTTAAGCATTAAGAATTGTCTTGTCAAATAATTCCACAAGAAATAGACATGAATAAATAGAGCAAACCAGCTTGTTTTTTACAATTTCAATCACTCAGTTTGGAATAATTGTACTTAAATGATTGCATTAACTATTGTTGCACAAATAGTGATGAAGTAATTGGTTACATTTTTGCAACAGCTGTACTTGTCTAACATATGCAAATAAAAGCAAACTAGAACCTTCGTCAGATAGGTTGAATAAATGGTACAATGTGTACAATCCAGATCAATTTTAAAAAATGTGTGTATACATATACTGTATGTACATGTACACAGTGGTATATTTAGATGTATTTAGGTTTTTGTGCTGCCCTAGGCAACACAAAAAATTCCCCCCCCCCCAGCAGAGAGAGCCTGACAATGACCAACACCAGCCCCCCGTCCCCGCGTGGAGAGAAACTGACAATGGCCAACAACACTCCTGCCCCATTCCCCCCCACCTGAGAGAGCCTTCCACTAACACCTCCCGGGTACAGAGAGACAGACACTCACCTTCACAGCTCTGGACATCCCTGGGACCGATAATCGGGCTCTGCATACACCATCAAGCAGTCCACAGCCTCTCTCAGATCCCACCTGGTCCCAATGCCGCATATTTCCCTTCTTCAAGGGGGCACCCCTAAAAAATGCCACCCTAGGCAAATGCCTTGTTTGCCTTGTGGTAAATATGCCCCTGCATATACACTATATAGCCAAAAGTATTGGGACACGCCTCCAAATCATTGGATTCAGGTGTTTCAATTACCTCCATGGCCACAGGTGTATAAAATCAAGCACCTAGGCATTCAGACTGCTTCTACAAACATTTGTGAAAGAATGGGTTGCTCTCAGGAGCTCAGTGAATGCAAGCGTAGTACCATGATAGATTTCCACCTGTGCAATAAGTCCATCCATGGAAGTGGAAGCAATTGGGAACAACAGCATCTCAGTCACAAAGTGGTAGGCCAGGTAAAATGATAGAGAGGTGTCAGCACATGTTGAAGTGCACAGTGCTCAGAAGTCACTAACTGTCTGCAGAGTCAACAGCTAAAGACCTCCAAACTTCATGTGGCCTTCAGATTAGCACACCAAAAGTGCATATAGAGCTTCATTGAATGGGTTTCCATGGCTGAACAGCTGTATCCAAGCCTAACATCACCAAGTGCAATGCAAAGCGTCGGATGCAGTGGTGTAAAGCATGCCGCCACTGGACTCTAGAGCAATGGAGACATGTTCTCTGGAGTGACAAATCATGCTTTTCTGTCTAGCAATCTGATGAACGTGTCTGGGTTTGGTGGTTGCCAGGAGAACGGTACTTGTGTGACTGCATTGTGGTGCCAGTGTTTTGGAGCCACTCTCTACAGATTTGTAATGTAATTACAAAGTTGGGGCAGAGCCAAGATGCCCTGGGCTCACAAAAAGTGGGTTGAATGATGCTGGGCAGTATTCAAACCAGAGGAGAAGCAGTGCTCGGTCAGTGAATCTAGACCAGGATAAAACTAGGCTTTAAGTTATTTATATGTTGATGTAATGCAATTCATTAATCTTTTATTTACTCAGTGAAATAAAATATCAGTATCCTAAAATTACAATCAGCCCTAAGAATCACTTGCTAAGTGTTGTGTGTGATAAAACAGACCTCTCCTTCCAGAGCCATTCTTTTCAACTACTTGCAGACATCTTGCCAGTGACTATTCTGAAGGGAAGAGTTCTTAAAGCTTTACCTGAAAATTCTTCAGGAAAAGATTTTCCTTAAAAATTTTTTTTACCTGGCAGAACCATCACTACCAAACTTCCACTCAGAAGAGACCTCAAAAGACTTTGTTCTAGAGCTTCTCCGACAAGCTTCTTTGCAAAACAGTCTTTGCAAGCTCTCTGCTCTCTGAAAGCTTATCTAAAGCCTTTACTATTCTTTTATGAAAGTGAGGATCTTCAATTCTCTCCAGCCCACTCTTGGCTGCATCGTAAATAGAGCTTCATACCCATTCAGCTTATGCATATTTTGGGGCTGGATATGAGTCTGTTCTTTTTATGCCCTCTTATTTACTTTATCATCAAATCTTTGAGCCAGCAATTTCATTGATACAGACTGCTATATCTGATACTTGGCTGTGGCTCTTAATTTACTCAGTGGTTACTTGTAGCCCTTAAATCTTCATCCGTGAACTAATTGACTAACTTCCATGAGCCATTTACATTTGTCTAATTCAAGTAGGACATGGGCCAGCTGTGCTGTGTAACTTATGCAACTATCTGTTTTGTTAGTTGGTCCACTTACAAAACTTACAATTTCTTTGTTAGCTGTGACTCCTCCTGACCATGGTAACTTCTCACTAGTCATATCACCTATTGTATGAATCCTGTGGGATGCTAAACTATTTTTTGGGGGTGATTGCATAACCCTGGTTTCTCTCTCCCATTGATGTGCTCCAGTTCTGGAATATTAGCCTGGAGTATTATATGGGCTACCTACTGTTATGGTTGGATTCCATGTGACTCACAACTTGGTTCTTTAGTAAATTATCTTACACTAGCCTTGTTGCAATATGCATACACTATCTCTCTAATCAAATATAGTGAATTCACAATTTTCAGAACATTAGTGTGTTCATAACCCTGTTGTGTTTATGTAGGTTAACTGTTTCTTACTTATACATTGGCATATTACAGTTCTATTCATTCAATTTATGTCATGAAGGGCTATGAGAGTTCTTCCCCAGATGTAAGTACCAAAATAATAACTATGGTGGGTTTCCTTTCCGATTATATGTGTAGCTTTCTCGCATTGGGACGTTTTGCACCCATTCCCCAGCAGTATTTAAATATATGCCCATAAATAAATGTGACTAGTATTGTGAAGAAGGTATTTTGTCCTATCTCCCTATTATATCTTCCCTGGTTGCAAGGTGATGCATTTACCTTTTAAGACCTTTCATGTATTGTGCTGCATAAATGCATTAAACATGCAACCCATATCTACGGAACTTAGTGAGGTGGCATCGGGAACAGATAATCCCCCCCCGGATGTATAAAAAGTGCTGGCAGGATTCAAATGCCTTCATCTTGTGGAATTTGTTGCCCTGTCCTGGACAGGGCTATGTCTATCTCTCTGTGGACCCAATATATCTACTAATAAACCTGAGATGTCCAGCCACAGGATGGCTTCACACTCTTTCCTTAATGTGCTACATTTATTTGCATTGCTGTTACTGAAGTCTACGTTGCATACTAGTTTCCCACGTTTAACCTCTAGCTCCTAAATATCCTCTGCTAAACTGCACTAATGCCATTTCATGATCTTCTTTAACACCTTTTGCACACAAAGTCCAGAAACCTTTTACATTGATATTTTAGATTCCCTTTAGCCATTTCAATACCGTGCAATTTTACAGCTTCCTGCCCAGACCCATTTTCAGCTTTTAGTGCTGTCGCACTTTGAATGACAATTGCACGGTCATGCAACATTGTACCCATATGAAATTTTTATCATTTTTTTCCCACAAATAGAGCTTTCTTTTGGTGGTAATTAATCACCCCTGAGTTCTTTATTTTTTGCACTATAAACAAAAAAAGACCGAAAATTTAGAAAAAAAATAAGATTTTCTTTGTTTTTATTATAAAATTTTGCAAATAAGTAATTTTTCTTCATAAATTTAGGCAAAAATTTATACTGCTACATACCTTTGGTAAAAAAAAAACAAATCGGTGTATATTATTTAGTCTGTGTGAAAGTTATAAAGTCTACAAGCTATGGCACCAATCATTGCAAATTGATCACACATGAAGCACTGATGGCCTATTTCATTTCTTGAGGCCCTAACATGCTAGGAAAGTACAAATAGCCCCCAAAAGACCCCTTTTTGGAAAATAGACAGTCCAAAGTATTTAGTAAAAGACATGGTGAGTTATTTGAAGTTGTAATTTTTTCCCACAATTCTTTGGAAAATGAATAAATTATTTATTTTTATTTTTTTTCACGCATAATTGCCAAAATAACAAGTTATTTCTCACACCTGGCATAGACATACTTGCAATTGCACCCCAAAATGCATTCTGCTACTCCTTCTGAGTATGGCGATACCACATGTGTGAGACTTTTCCGCAGCTTGGCCACATACAGAGACCCAACATCCAAGTAGCACCTCCATGCATTCTAGGAGCATAAAAGGGGCATAAATTACACATCTAATTTCCTGACTCCCTATCACAGTTTTTAAGGCCCTGGAGCACCAGGATGGTAGAAACACCCACAAAATGACCCCATTTTGGAAAGCAAACATCCTAAGGTATGTATCAGGCATAATGAGTTTTTTGAACATGTTATTTTTTTCCACAAGTTTTTAGAAAATGTGGAAAAAAAATGAAAAAGTATTTTTTTATTTACACAAAGTTGTCAATTTATAGGATATTTCTTCTATACTCGAAAATACATTTTACTACTCCTCCTGAACATGACAATACCACAATCTGAAACTTTTTCACAGCTAAAGAAAGGATAAGCAAAAGATTACCTATGGTTTTAGGAGAGCATTGGACCAGGAAGCAGGCAACAGCAACAGGATTCGACCAGGCAGCAGGCAGGAATATAGTGGATAAACAAGCCAGGGTCAGAACAGGCAGCAGGCTGAGATCCAGGTAGAAGGAAGAAACATGGTCCATAAAAAGTCTTAGGTCAGTCCAGGCAGCAGGCAGAGATATGGTCAGCACAGCCAAAATATTGGTCCTAGACAACAGGCAGGAACATGGTCCATAAAAAGTCCTAGGTCTGTACAGGCAGCAAGCAGAGATATGATTAACTTGTGTTGGTTTGTATTGGTCCGTGTAAAGTATTGGTCCAGGCAGCAGGCAGGAACATGGCCCGAAAGTTTTGGGTCAGTACAGGTAGCAAGAGGAGATATGGTCAGCACAGCCAAAGTATTGGTCCAGGCAGCAGACAGGAACATCAGGCTTAGGGCCTTGATCAGGTAGGACTGGGGCACAGGGGTAGAGGCTTCGTCCCACCCAATCTCTTCGAAGCCTCCGGACAACAGACCCTATTCTGGGACTAACAAAACCCAGAGAAAACCAAAAACTGTTTTTTATCTATTCTGAAGCCCCTCACATATTCGAGACCCCTGTGTTATCTTGAATCCCACTACTGCAGTAGCAGGGCAAAAGATCAATCCAAGCAGCAGGCAAAAAACATTGTCGATTTAACAGGCCAAGGTCAGTCCAGGAAAAAGGCATAAACATGGTTGATAATCCAGACGGCAGGCAGAAGCATAGTCGATAAACAAGCCATGGTCAGTTTTGGTGAAAAGCAGAAATGTGGTGTAGAAGCAATTCAGACGGCAAGCAGAGGCATTGTCGGTAAACAGGCCAGGGTCAGTTAAGGTAGAAGGCAGAGGCATGATAAATCATGGCAGTAGGCAAAAGATCAGCACAGATAACAAAAATGGGGAAGTTGTAGGCTGTTGAAAATATGGGGAACTAATATCTTATTATAGTGTGATAACGTTTGAAGCAGTCTTCGAAGCATATAAAAACGGAGGGACGGAGCTTTGGATCCTGGCTAATTACCATACCATCTGTAAAGGGGATCTCCGGACTTCTCTCATACATCTCCAGGCTGAATGATTTACAGAGTTGGAGCTTATTCTCCTCATTTTCCATAAGGATTCCAGGGGATATTTATTATATGCGCATTTTCCATGCGCGTCCGGTGAGTGCGCACTCTTTCCATTGTCTCCGGGCTTTATCAGCTATTCCTTGAGATCCGTTAATATATACATCTATTCAATTATTACGGACTTTTTTCGTTTGTATTTATTTTTTAGCGCTGCACTCTGTTTTTATCTGTTACTTGTGGGTATACTGTGATTACCTTTAGTGCCATAGCTGCTTACTCAGGAGCGCTCACTTTATACCATTTACATTAGTCTTCGAAGCATAGGCCTGGTTGGGAGGGACATTGGGGACAATGAACACTGGTGTCTTTCCTAATTCCCCTTCTGCTGCATACCTTACATGTTTTTCGACGTCTTCTTCCTGTTTCTGATGGTGGAATTCTCTCAGGGAAATGGCGTTCATGCAGTCTGCTGACACAATCGGAGCGAATGGTTTGTGGTGGAGATCCTTGCTGATAGATTAGGGCAGTGATGACATCTTCAGTGTATTTGAAGAGGTGGCTAGGTCTTTCAGTTGATTTTTGATAGATTATATATGAATTATAAATTGCCATGTGGAAAATGTATATTGCAGCTTTTTTGTACCAGTAGAGGGTCTTCCTTGTTGGTAAGTATGGCTGCAGCATGCGATCGTTTAAATCCACCCCCCCCATGAATTGATTATAATTGAAGATACACTCTGGCTTTTGGACTTCCCCTCGTCTTCTATGAATGTCCACCATGATGTCATTATGGATTGTGGACAGGACATAAACATCTCTCCTATCCCTCCATTTCACGGCCAGCACTTCCTCGTTCCTAACACTTGCAGATTCCCCTCTTTGTAGAGTCGTTCTAATTAAACTTTGTGGGAAGCCCTTCCTGTTTGGTCGGACAGTACCGCAGGCCATTGTTTTTTCAAGGTACAGGTGGCGGAAAAGGGGCAGGCTTGTATAATAATTGTCAAGATAGATGTGATACCCCTTTTGGAGGAGTGGAAAGGCCAGGTCCCAGACAATTTTGCCACTTATGCCAATGTAGGTTGGGCACCCAGGGGGCTGAAGGTGGGAGTCTTTGCCTTCATACATGCGAAAGGCATGCACATAACCCGTGGCACTTTCACACAGCTTGTTGAGCTTAAGTCCATACCTGGCCCTCTTACTGGGCATGTATTGCTTGATTCCCAGCCGGCCAGTAAAGTGGATAAGAGATTCGTCCACACAGATGTTTTGGTCAGGGACATAAACTTCAGAAAATATTCTAGAAAAAAAAATAATTAGGGGGCAAACTTTGTACAGTTTGTCAAAGCCTGGCTGATCTCGGGGAGGGCACTGGGAATTATCACTGAAATGCAGGAAACGCATTATCATATCATAACGTGACCTGGACATTACGAATGAAAATATGGGAATGTGATGGATGGGGTGGGTGGACCAATATGAATGTAGTACATTTTTTTTTGTAAGCCCCATGTTGACCGTAAGGCCCAAAAACAATCTAAGCTCTTCTAGTGTTAGCGGTCTCCACTCGAATGGACGGGCATAACACGAATTGGGGTTGGCTGCAATAAATTGTTGGGCAAATAGGTTGGTTTGATCGACAATTGACTGAAGGAAACTATCAGGGAAAAATAAATTAAAAAAATCAATTGGGGAAAAATTTTCTGTGTTGATCTGCACTCCTGGTTGTGCGGTGAAAGGGTGGATTGTAGCTGATCCTGTGTTGGAAGGCAGCCACAAAGGGTTTGCAAGAGAGTTTGGGAGGCAAGTTTGGGACCTGACTCTTGGGGTCTGGCGTGATATCCCAGTGCTGGTACTGGGCCTGTCATCCTGGGGTCTAGCTCTGTTGGTATTTTCTGACTGACCATTTGTGTGTAATGGCACTTGTATGTTGGCGCTGCTCGTTGTTGCCTGCTCTTCAGAGCGTCTTACTCTTTTTGTAGGGACTACTTCCTCTTTCGATTCGGTCACCGATCCACTGCTTTCTCTTGGCTCGTAATCAAAATCGGAATCAGACGGTGAGAGCTCCCCGCTGCTCTCGTCCGTCATGCTCAGGATTTGGAAAGCCTCCTCACTAGAATAATATTTTTTGGACATGTTGGCAGTATGTCAGGCAACTGTAATGGGTAATGGGTAACTACTGATGGGCTGCAGTGATGGTGGCTTTTATGGGTACTCTGATGACAGGCACACTGACAGGCTGCACAGTTGTATGCGCTGACAGGTACGCGGTGATGGGCTGCTGACAGGTACGTGGTGATGGGCTGCGGACAGGTACACTGTGATGGACTGATGACAAGTACACTGTGATGGACTGATGACAGGTACACTGTGATGGGCTGCTGACAGGTACACTATGATGGGCTGATGACAGGTACACGGTGATGGGCTGGTGATGCGCTGACAGGTACACTGACAGGTACACTGTGATGGGCTGCTGACAGCTACACGGTGATGGGCTGCTGACAGGTACACTGTGATGGGCTGCTGACAGGTACACGGTGATGGACTGCTGACAGGTACACGGTGATGGACTGATTACAGGGACACTGTGATGGGCTGATGACAGGTACACGGTGATGGGCTGGTGATGCGCTGACAGGTACACTGTGATGGGCTGGTAATGTGCTGACAGGTACACTCTGATGGGCTGACAGGTACACTCTGATGGGCTGACAGGTACACTCTGATGGGCTGACAGGTACACCGTGATGGGCTGGTGATGCGCTGACAGGTACACTCTGATGGGCTGACAGGTACACTCTGATGGGCTGACAGGTACACTCTGATGGGCTGACAGGTACACCGTGATGGGCTGGTGATGCGCTGACAGGTACACTCTGATGGGCTGACAGGTACACCGTGATGGGCTGGTGATGCGCTGACAGGTACACCCTGATGGGCTGACAGGTACACCCTGATGGGCTGACAGGTACACCCTGATGGGCTGACAGGTACACCGTGATGGGCTGACAGGTACACCGTGATGGGCTGACAGGTGGGCTGACAGGTACACTGTGATGGGCTGACAGGTACACTGACAGGTACACTCTGGCAATCTATAATGTGCTGCACTGTACTGAGCTGTAACTCACGGTTCCCCTTCTTCTCCTCACACACGATCCGTGTGTGAGGAGAAGCAGTGGTGACAACAAGTGACAGCTCTTTGTTTATACTTCTGATCGGCTGTGATAGGACACAGCCGATCGCAGGGTAAACAGCCAATTGTATTGGCTGTTACCCTAATCAGGGAAAGCGCTGTGTCCATGGGACACAGCTGGCAAGATACCGGCTCGCTGCGCCGCCGGGGGCGCGCCGCCGGGGGCGCGCCGCCGGGGGCGTGCTTTGGGGGCGTGTCCGGGAGGAAGCCAAGTGACAGCTCCTTGTTGCTACTTTTGATCGGCTGTGATAGGACACAGCCGATCGCAGGGTAAACAGCCAATAGTGTTGGCTGTTACCCTCATCAGTGAAAGCGCTGTGTCCATGGGACACAGCGGACATGAGACCGGCCGGATGCGCGCCGTTGGGGGCGCGCTTTGGGGGCGTGTCCGGGACAACGCCAAATGGCGTGTACCCGGAAAGCTGCAGCGCTTTTCAAGCCGCCAAACGGCTATTGGCCGGGCGGCTAATGGTTAAACACACATCTCTAACCAATTTCCCTAGTTTCACTTGACATTTTTTTTCCTAAAAAAAATACTTCACTTACAGCAGTCTCTATACTCATATAACATTTAGAGATCTCCCTGCCCAAGTGATTCCATGTTACTCCATATACTGATTAATCTTTGGTCATATAGGACAACTCAAGACACCTACTCAAAGTTCAGTCTTTTTACCATACCCTTTTACCCTCTTGCTTTTACCCTCTTCTCTGCTCCTACTATCTTACTTTTTACCCCTTTCCCTTCCTTCTCTCCATCTTAAACTTTCCCTGTCTTCTCATCCACCATCTTTTGTCATTTTCTTCTTCCTTTTCTTCTCCCCTCTCCCTCTGAGCCAGAGTGCACCCATTCCATTTAATTTATAACTATACATGGCTCTAAATTGGCCTTTTCTTCATGTACAGAAACTAAACTCCCCTCAAACATTATTCAAAGTATTGCAATATGTTAGGTCCCTGCAGATATATTTGGCCAAAACTCAAGAAACTCATATAGTCTCTTCCTCTTTACAATATTTTGATGCTAAATACCTCCAGGTTTACAAGTTCAATGCATCCACAAAACAAAAGGGGCTAATATTAGCTTTCATGATAACACTCCTTTTACATGTACAAAACAAATATCAGACCTGGACTGGGGTACCTTGTTCTCCAGAGGATTTTACAAGACACAGAAGTGACCATTCTCACTTAACATGCACCTAAATCCTGACAGCTACGTTATTTTTGTCTAATCGTTTTAATCTTAAAGGTATGGTATTATTATGTGGAGATACTAACCTAATTATTATCCCCAAATTGGATAAGTCAGCACTGGATAACCAACCCATTTCTCCTGATATTAAGACCTTTGAGGCTCTTCTACAGCAACACAATTTGGTTGATGTACAGAGGGAGTTTCATGCCCTTTTTCCGAGGTTTACCTATTATTCCCATCCCCATAATTCCCATTAAAGCATTGACAATATGGTTACTTATAAACAACCTCTTTCACAAGTCGAATCTGTAAACATGTTCAAAGTGTATTGGTCAGTCCTAAACCTACCTTAACCACTTGCCCTCTGGAAGATTTACCCCTCTTCCTCACCAGGCCATTTTTTGCGATACAGTACTGTATTACTTTAACTAACAATTGCACAGTCATGCAACACTGTACCCAAATAAAATTTATGCCATTTTCCCACAAATAGTGCTTTCTTTTGATGGTATTTGATCACCACTGCAGTTTTTTTTTTTTTGCGCTATAATCAAAAGAAAAAAGACAGACAATTTAAAAAAAATACAATTTTTTTTAATTTCTGCTATAAAACATATCCAATAAAAAAAAATTCAGAAATCATATTTCTTCATAAGTTTAGGCCAATATGTATTCTGCTACATATTTTTGGAAAAAAATCCCCATAAGCGTGTATTGATTGGTTTCTGCAAACGTTATACCATCTACAAATGACTATACAGTATATAAAGGAATTTTTATTTATTTATTTGTTTATTTTATACTAGTAATGGCAGTAATCAGTAACTTATAGGGGGACTGCGATGTTGCGGCAGACAATTGGACACTGACTGACACTTTGCAGGAACCAGTGACACTAATACAGTGATCAGTGTAAAAAATATGCACTGACACTGTACTAATGACACTAGTTAGGAAGGGGTTAAACATCTAGGGCGATCAATGGGTTAACTGCGTGCCTAGCTAGTGCTTTTGTGCAAACTGTGTGCTGCTTTTACTAAGTGAAGTGATGGATCTTATTCCCTGACACAAGATCCATCAATCCCCCCCCCCCCCCCGTCAGAACGGAGCTCTGCCTTATTTACAAAGGTGTTCATCGGCTTACTGAGGTTGTAATTGTTGGCCTTTGAGTATGAAGAAGAAACTAGGAAAGTGGCTAGAGTGGTGAGCAACCTCTACCTTAAAGGAAGCCCTCCAGTAGCATGCTGTCACCACTGACAGGGCTTCCATCTTCACCTGGTATTCCTTCCTGGTATGTGTACTCCAGCCATTTGAATGGCTGAGCTGAGATGACGTCACTCCCATGCACATGCATGGGAGTCACAGCCACGGCACAACTCTAATGATGGACAGCATGCCGTCTATTGAAAGTGTAGTGTGCATGCGCTGGTAACATCACTGACTGCTACACTTTGGATTATCCCCTAAATGGTGCATATTTACGAGACATTCACTGTACCTACTGGTAAGCCTTATGCAGCTGAGAACAGAGGGTATGTAATCACTTTTAAAAAAGAGGTGTATATAATGTTTTTATATCTATAAACAAATGTTTAGCTTTTCATTGCTATTTAAAATTGAATGGGTTGTTTTACAAGGTGAGGGTTTACAATCACTTTAATGCTTGTTTGATGACATGTTTCCTTTAACGTTGAAGTCCAGCCATACAGTGGGGCAAAAAAGTATTTAGTCAGCCACCAATTGTGCATGTTCTCCCACTTAAAAAGATGAGAGAGGCCTGTAATTGGCATCATAGGTAGACCTCAACTATGAGAGACAAAATGAAAAAAAAAATCCAGACAATCACATTGGCTGATTTGGAAAGAATTTATTTGCAAATTATGGTGGAAAATAAGTATTTGGTCACCTACAAACAAGCAAGATTTCTGGCTCTCACAGACCTGTACCTTCTTCTTTAAGAGGCTCCTCTGACCTGCACTCATTACCTGTATAAATGGCACCTGTTTGAACTTGTTATCAGTATAAAAGACACCTGTCCACAACCTCAAACAGTCACACTCCAAACTCCACTATGGTAAAGACCAAAGAGCTGTCGAAGGACACCAGAAACAAAATTGTAGAACTGCACCAGGCTGGGAAGACTGAATCTGCAATAGGCAAGCAGCTTGGTGTGAACAAATCAACTGTGGGAGCAATAATTAGAAAATGGAAGACATACAAGACCACTGATAATCTCCCTCGATCTGGGGCTCCACGCAAGATCTCACCCCGTGGGGTCAAAATGATCACAAGAACGGTGAGCAAAAATCCCAGGACCACACGGGGGGACCTAGTGAATGACCTGCTGAGAGCTGGGACCAACGTAACAAAGGCTACCATCAGTAACACACTACGCCGCCAGGGACTCAGATCCTGCAGTGCCAGACGTGTCCCCCTGCTTAAGCCAGTAAATGTCTGGGCCCGTCTGAAGTTTGCTAGAGAGCATTTGGATGATCCAGAAGAGGATTGGGAGAATGTCATATGGTCAGATGAAACCAAAATAGAACTGTTTGGTAGAAACACAACTCGTCGTGTTTGGAGGAGAGAGAATGCTGAGTTGCATCCAAAGAACACCATACCTACTGTGAGGCATGGGGTTAGCAACATCATGCTTTGGGGCTGTTTCTCCGCAAAGGGACCAGGACGACTGATCCATGTACAGGACAGAATGAATGGGGCCATGTATCGTGAGATTTTGAGTGCAAACCTCCTTCCATCAGCAAGGGCATTGAAGATGAAACGTGGCTGTGTCTTCCAACATGACAATGATCCCAAACATACTGCCCGGGCAATGAAGGAGTGGCTTTGTAAGAAGCATTTCAAGGTCCTGGAGTGGCCTAGCCAGTCTCCAGATCTCAACCCCATAGAAAACCTTTGGAGGGAGTTGAAAGTCTGTGTTGCCCAGCGACAGCCCCAAAACATCACTGCTCTAGAGGAGATCTGCATGGAGGAATGGGCCAACATACCAGCAACAGTGTGTGCCAACCTTGTGAAGACTTACAGGAAACGTTTGACCTCTGTCATTGCCAACAAAGGATATATAACAAAGTATTAAGATGAACTTTTGATATTGACCAAATACTTATTTTCCACCATAATTTGCAAATAAATTCTTTCCAAATCAGCCAATGTGATTGTCTGGATTTTTTTTCTCATTTTGTCTCTCATAGTTGAGGTCTACCTATGATGCCATTTACAGGCCTCTCTCATCTTTTTAAGTGGGAGAACTTGCACAATTGGTGGCTGACTAAATACTTTTTTGCCCCACTGTATATGAAAACCATATATAATGTAGTGCTCTTTAATCCCATATTTTCCTGGTACACAAAGACATTATGACAAAGACCAAGTTCTATATAGCAGACTCTTAGACCAGACATCCTTGCCCAGTAACCATTCTGCTGTATGCAGAGGACTTTCAATGCAGTCTGACCAATCAGAAGTGGGCAGAGCAAAGTCTGCACATCCCATTTTATGATTTGGCAACTTTAGGGATTGTATAAAAAACCCATTAAAACAGAATCCTGGGAGTGGTAATCCTGCCAGTGCCAAACCCTAATTCAGGAAAGTGCATCCAAAAGAAACCACATCAAAGCAGAAAACGCCACAAGGGTCAAGCACCTTTAAGGCTACAAAAGCAGTTTTATTAAATAACTGAATGTAAATATATATCAAAACATTACAGTATATGCCTGCAATCCACCATGGGGAGTCCCCCCCAAAAAAATACCACCCCACCACACACCTCCCCCAACTACTCCAATCCCCCCAAGCCAACCCACGCCCCACTCCAATAGACTTGAAACCCTACCCCCACTTCCCTCCTATGAACCCTTGCCCCCCACCTCCATCAGATGGATGGGAAAAAAAAAACAATGTCCTGCTACTGAAAGAGGCACAGCTATAGTCCTGAAATGGTCTCAGTGAAGACCAAGTGGCAAAACGAGAGGTGATGATCCTAGGCCCTGGTAAAGTGTGTGAAAACTTATGTATCCTGTTTGGCTCAACACCTGTAAAATAAGAGATGGGTCTCACCTATGTAGAACTCATTGCTAACATATGACAATAAGTACAAAACCCTAGGCTCATTGTAGCTGAATATTCCAAATCAGAGCAAAGTAGTGTGCACTATGCTACCCAGGCACTTTTCTTTAGCAACAATTACATAAATGTCCAACAGTCTCTCTAAACTTTATGCCCCGGTGTACCAACTAGGTCCAACCTACTTGTGTTAGATGTCCTCCTATGTATAGTAGCTGACTGACCTATGGTTCAGAGGCAGAGTAATCTGTAAAAGTAGTACTGTGGCAGGCACCATAGTGTTCAAATGGCATGTAAACAATCTCACCACATCTTGCTGATGTACCGAGGCTCATCTTTGCATAGTATATTCGAAAATGGCAGTGTGCATGGAGCAGTCAGGCTGCGCTGTCAGTGTATCCTGCTACAGAGATGCTGGTGTGCACTCTGGCATCACTATGGGGCTTATAC
This sequence comes from Staurois parvus, assembly GCF_062004578.1. Classification (NCBI taxonomy): domain Eukaryota; kingdom Metazoa; phylum Chordata; class Amphibia; order Anura; family Ranidae; genus Staurois; species Staurois parvus. Next base: position 6,438,604 of record NW_028318492.1, on the reverse strand, counting down.
CTTGGAGGGGGAGAACATATCCATTCCGCCTACATGTTTTGCCTCTCTCACTGACTGGGGCTTCCCCAGGGCATGGGGGTTTGGATTGATGGGGGGGAGGTGTGTGGCAGGTTGCTGTTTTTTTGGGGGGAAATCCCCATGGTGGGTTGCAGGCATATACCATAATGTTTTGATATAGTTTTTAAATCCAATTATTTAATAACACGGCTTGTGTAACCTTAGAGGTGCTCAATCCTCGTGGTGTTTTCTTACGTTTAGGAATTGGTCAATGCCTGAAGAAAGCCTAGGGGCTGTAAGAGTGTGTTTGTACAGCAGAGAACATGCTGGTTGCAAAAAATGAATATTGCACAAGTACTCATGGGAATTGTGGCACTGCTGGATCACAAGGTAGAATTGTTTACCTATGAAACTTTCCCCCCAGGTCAGGATTTTTTCTACCCAGAATTTTGGCATAAATATACATTTTGACTTATATTTAAAAGTCATTCTACATTAATAACCATACCCATCGTATACGTTTTTTAATGATTCAGGAATTTAGCTTTCAAATAATCTAAATTTTGTAAATTAATCAGTGCTTTACTAAAAACAAAAAAAAAGTATGTCTTTCCTTTCTGCCACTATTTTATTTCAAGAAGCACAAAGCTTTTTAAGCTCACACTAACAAATATATTTACTAGGTAAAAATAACTAGCTGGGATATTTGCCAAAGGTCAATCTTAAGGGAAAATGACTGAAAAGCCAGCTGTATGCAAAGCCAAATGCTGAGATGGAGAATTAAAGGTCAGGGAACAATGTCCGTCCACTTATTGTTTATTTCACTTTGGTAGAAATGTGATTTACCCAGCAAAGGTATTAAAAGAGAGATGGGATAGCTTGACAAAACCCCCTATCTGCTCTGCTATCCTTTTTAGGAACCTTTCCCAGTGAACAAAGCCAGGGAAATTACAGTTTCACAGCTGCGTGGGAAAAAAAAAACAGATCAAGTGCTGCAAGTGCTTCATTTCTTCCCTTTTTGCTGTCAATCAAACCTTTCATGATACACAGACTGTGAAAGAAGCTCATACACTTGGTTTTCTAGGTAACATTTCCAAGCAATAAATGTTAATTTTTAACCTTGGAAATGGCTATTTTTGATAAATAATATTTGGTAGTGCAGGCTCATTTTGCAAGTATTAACAAGTCAATTCATCTAATGTGGATTGTCTGGCTGCATTCTCTCCCTGCACTACAAAATTAAATACATTTACTTTTTTCTCTGTGAAAGAGCGAGGAATAGGGTATAAAAGAGGTGAAGGTTATTTTTTTCTCTCCCTTACATATGACTACCTGTAAAAGATAATGTAGAAAAAAGTGATATTCGTGCAGATACAGGCTAGTGCTATAGATAAAATATGATTCCATTTCATTCAGAGGTGTTTCAAGTAAAGAAACTGCAGACAGTATTTTTACTTTCCCAGAAGATGTCTTGTGGGGTTTTTAGAGTTTTTCCTCATTACTATTATTTTTTGGGGGGTAGATTACAGTGACAAAGTTGAACCAGATCCTGTTTGTAAATGCCTATCTCACAAAGTTGCATTGCAATCTGAGAAACTTGAACTATCCTAAGCCTAAGAAAGTATAGAGCAAAATGCAGTATTATTACTGGGAAAAAGTCTTAACGAATATGTAAACATAACATTTTATATTCCTGATATGACTTCTATACCATGTGCTTTTATGAAAAAGTATCCCATTCTCTTTGTATTTCTTCCTTTGTGTGAAATCAGGGCCATATCTAGCCTGTAAGATGTGGGGGTGCAGTAAAAAATGTCAAGGGAGCAGAAGATGCAAGGTCAGTAGGGCAGTGTGTAGGAGTTAGTAGGGAAGTGTACAGGGGTCAGAAGGATGGAGAATGGGGTCAGCAGAACGTAGGACAAGGGATTAGTAGGGCAGTGCACAGGGGTCAGCAGGATGGAGGACAGGGGTTAGCAGGACGAAGGACAGGGGGTCAGCAGGACAGAGGACAGGGTTCAGCAGGATGGAGGAAAGGGTGTTACAAGGGCAGAGGAAAGGGGGTCAGTAGAACACTGGACAGAGGGTCAGCAGGATGGAGGACAGGGGGTTAGCAGGACAAAGGACAGGGGGTCAGCAGGACAGAGGACAGGGATCAGCAGGATGGAGGAAAGGGTATCAGAAGGGCAGAGGAAAGGGGGTCAGTAGAACACTGCACAGAGGGTCAGCAGGATGGAGGACAGGGGGTTAGCAGGACAAAGGAAAGGGGGTCAGCAGGACAGAGAAGAGGAGTTAGCATGATTGAGAACAGGGGGTCAGGGTACAGGGATCAGCAGGGCAAGGTACATGGTACAGGGAGTAAATTTCCCTCCATTCCCCCACTTAACCAAAATCCTACAGCCCCACCTAGCACAAATCCCTCCATTCCCCCCTCCTACCACATATCCACCCCTTTCCTCCTCCTAGCTGCACACATACTCCTCCCCAAAATTACCCTTACCATCCCTCCTTTTCCAAAAATCTCTCATCTGATACCAAGCACAAATGATTGGTCCCAGTACACTGCCCCTCCTGTATGTTCCACCCCAGCCAAAAACTTACAGCTGGGGAATCTGCTACAGAGCCAGATGAGGTGTGCTGGGCTGCACTGTGCTCTCCTCCTCCTGTAATAACAGCAATCCTCCATGCAGCAGATGACACAGGATCGCTCTTTGGACTGTACATACATGGTTTGATTGCCCCCTATGTCCTCCAAGGGCTGTCCATCTCCCAGCAGCAGAAAATAGGATAGGGGGGTGGGTAATCAAACCATGCACAGTCTGATTTTCTTGTTTGATACTTGGGGGAATAGACAGTTGAAAACAGAGACATGTAAAACTGAAAAGGTTCTGATCGGAGAGATAAAAGGGTTGTTTAGAATTCAGAATTAATTATCATTCTTAGTTCAAAAGTTTTCCTTTCCTGAGTAGATTTAAAGTTCCCTTTAAGAATCAAAACACTCAGGTCTCCCATAGTGTGGTTGGTTGTGAGAAATAACAACCCACAGATGTGCAGAAATTGCCTTCCTTATGCTCTTTAATGGTGTGTCTGTGCAAATTCATTCATGCTTGTAATTTTTGTCCTGTTTCACCAACGTAAGGATCTTAGCTGCACTTTTTTGCATTGGATGTGATACACAACATTGCTGGAGGTGCAGCTGTATGATCCTGTGATATTGAAGGTGCCTTTTGTGTGGATGACACTTTTTTATGGATTTATTTGGCTGCATAATTTGCAATACTTTTTATTGCAGGCCTTGTTACTCTATTTGTTAATTCATAGTAAGAACTACGTTTTCAGCTGATTAGTTTCTGTCTGCCTGAAAGCCAGCATTGGGGGTTGTTGAAAGATTTCTTTCAGTGTTTCATCCTTTGTTATGATGGGTTGTAAATATTTGATTATCTTTCTTGCTAACATTCTAATGTAGGATTGTATGTTGTTACTAGAGGTACACAATCGTTTGTTTTTCTTTCCCTTTGTATTGTAGAAAATGTTCTCTTTGGGTTTTCAGGGCTGTGTTTATGCTGGTATTGATGGTTTTGTCCTTGTATGCTTTCTTATGGAAAGAGTCTGCTGGTGTTCTAAGATGTTTCTTTCTTCTGCTTCTGAGCATATGTGGTGTCTCATGGCCTGGCAGTTTATGATGGCTCGTTTAGTGTGCTGGAGGTGGAAGTTGGAATTGTGGAGATAATTGCAACTGTCGATGGATTTCCTGCATATTGAGGTGTGCAGCTTGTTGATTGATGGATGAAATGTGTTCATCAATGAGTAAAATGTTAGATTTTCTTCACCTTCTGTCCATGATGAAAATGTCATTGATTTAGCAATAGTATCGATATGGCTTTTCTTCTATGCTGTTAAAGGATCTGTCCTCCAGGTCAGCACTAAATAAGTTTGCATATGGGGGTGCTATTTTATTTCCCATAGCAGTACCTGTACATTGAAGATAGATGTCATTACTGAAAGTGAAGTAATTTTGTGTAAGAATGGAGGTGAACTTTCTCTTCCTTGATATCACTAACAGTAGTCAATTGTTTCTATCTACTGCCTAAAATTGTTACTGCTGCTTTATTACTTGGACAATCGCTGAATGTTCAATAAAAACATTTTTAGTAAAATGATGAACTTTCTTTATGGAGAGGAGTGGGGAAAGCAATTTTAAAGGTAAGCTCAATCATATTAGCTAGGGCTTTCCATCAAAACAGATAGAGATGAGCGAAGTATTCAAAAATTCGATTCGACTGATTCGGCGAATTCGTGGAAAAATTTTGATTCGAGTCGAATATATTCGCTGCGAATTTAACTTATAAAAGGGTGTTTCTAGGCTTCAGAGAGCCTTTATATTAGTGCAGAACACTGTACCTTTAATTTAAATGCCCTTGGAGTCTGCTGGGGAAGAGAAATAATACTGACAGTCAGTATGACATGCAGATGAGTGCCGTCGATCTTAGAATCACCGCACACTTCACTCATTTGGGCAGTCACGGGGCCAAAACCAGAGTGTGGAGCCACAGTGTGGCGGTGGAGGCAGCAGCAATGGGAGGCCATACAGCACCCTATGACAAAAATGGAAACCACCAGCAGTGTGAGGAGACCTGAAAGTGGCACATGGCAGAGTGTGGCGATGGAGACAGCAGCAATGGGAGGCCGTACAGGGACCCATGACACACTCTGGACTTGGCAGCAGCATGAGGAGGCGTTACAGGGGCCCATGACAGATTACGGGCCTGGCAGCAGCATGAGGAGTCGGTACGGGGGCCCATGACACACTCTGGACCTGGCAGCAGCATGAGGAGGCGGTACAGGGGCGCATGACAGATTACGAGCCTGGCAGCAGCAACTTGGACAGGAGGACGTTCAGCTTCTGCACCGTCGGGTGCGTGCTCGCAAACTGTTGTCTCTTGGAAATGGATTCCAAGAAAGACTGCTGACGGAATCCGTGAAGAGGAGTAGCAGGAGAAGGAGCATCTGAACGAGCGGAATATGCCAACAAGCGACAACAGGGGCCCATGACAGATTACGGGCCTGGCAGCAGCATGAGGAGTCGGTACGGGGGCCCATGGCAGATTAGGGGCCTGGCAGCAGCTATGGGAGGCCCGTAATCTGCCAGCACCCTATGACAAAAAATGGAACACACCAGCAGTGTGAGGAGACCTGAAAGTGGCACATGGCAGAGTGTGGCGATGGAGACAGCAGCAATGGGGGGCCGTACAGGGACCCATGAGAGACTCTGGACCTGGCAGCAGCATGAGGAGGCGGTATAAAGGCCCATGGCAGATTAGGGGCCTGGCAGCAGCTATAGGAGGCCCGTAATCTGCCAGCACCCTATGACAAAAAATGGAACACACCAGCAGTGTGAGGAGACCTGAAAGTGGCACATGGCATGAGACACTGTGGACCTGGCAGCAGCATGAGGAGGCGGTATAGGGGCCCATGGCAGATTAGGGGCCTGGCAGCAGCTATGGGAGGCCCGTAATCTGCCAGCACCCTATGACAAAAAATGGAACACACCAGCAGTGTGAGGAGACCTGAAAGTGGCACATGGCAGAGTGTGGCGATGGAGACAGCAGCAATGGGAGGCCGTACAGGGACCCATGAGAGACTCTGGACATGGCAGCAGCATGAGGAGGCGGTATAGGGGCCCATGGCAGATTAGGGGCCTGGCAGCAGCTATGGGAGGCCCCTAATCTGCCAGCACCCTATGACAAAAAATGGAACACACCAGCAGTGTGAGGAGACCTGAAAGTGGCACATGGCAGAGTGTGGCGATGGAGACAGCAGCAATGGGAGGCCGTACAGGGACCCATGAGAGACTCTGGACCTGGCAGCAGCATGAGGAGGCGGTATAGGGGCCCATGGCAGATTAGGGGCCTGGCAGCAGCTATAGGAGGCCCGTAATCTGCCAGCACCCTATGACAAAAAATGGAACACACCAGCAGTGTGAGGAGACCTGAAAATGGCACATGGCATGAGACACTGTGGACCTGGCAGCAGCATGAGGAGGCGGTATAGGGGCCCATGGCAGATTAGGGGCCTGGCAGCAGCTATGGGAGGCCCGTAATCTGCCAGCACCCTATGACAAAAAATTGAACACACCAGCAGTGTGAGGAGACCTGAAAGTGGCACATGGCATGAGACACTGTGGACCTGGCAGCAGCATGAGGAGGCGGTACAGGGGCCCATGGCAGATTAGGGGCCTGGCAGCAGCTATGGGAGGCCCGTAATCTGCCAGCACCCTATGACAAAAAATGGAACACACCAGCAGTGTGAGGAGACCTGAAAGTGGCACATGGCATGAGACATTGTGGACCTGGCAGCAGCATGAGGAGGCGGTACAGGGGCCCATGGCAGATTAGGGGCCTGGCAGCAGCTATGGGAGGCCCGTAATCAGCCAGCACCCTATGTCAAAAAATTGAACACACCAGCAGTGTGTGAGGAGACCTGAAAGTGGCACATGGCAGAGTGTGGCGATGGAGACAGCAGCAATGGGAGGCCGTACAGGGACCCATGAGAGACTCTGGACTTGGCAGCAGCATGAGGAGGCGGTATAGGGGCCCATGGCAGATTAGGGGCCTGGCAGCAGCTATGGGAGGCCCCTAATCTGCCAGCACCCTATGACAAAAAATGGAACACACCAGCAGTGTGAGGAGACCTGAAAGTGGCACATGGCAGAGTGTGGCGATGGAGACAGCAGCAATGGGAGGCCGTACAGGGACCCATGAGACACTCTGGACCTGGCAGCAGCATGAGGAGGCGGTATAGGGGCCCATGGCAGATTAGGGGCCTGGCAGCAGCTATAGGAGGCCCGTAATCTGCCAGCACCTTATGACAAAAAATGGAACACACCAGCAGTGTGAGGAGACCTGAAAGTGGCACATGGCATGAGACACTGTGGACCTGGCAGCAGCATGAGGAGGCGGTACAGGGGCCCATGGCAGATTAGGGGCCTGGCAGCAGCTATGGGAGGCCCGTAATCTGCCAGCACCCTATGTCAAAAAATTGAACACACCAGCAGTGTGTGAGGAGACCTGAAAGTGGCACATGGCAGAGTGTGGCAATGGAGACAGCAGCAATGGGAGGCCGTACAGGGACCCATGATAGACTCTGGACTTGGCAGCAGCATGAGGAGGCGGTATAGGGGCCCATGGCAGATTAGGGGCCTGGCAGCAGCTATGGGAGGCCCGTAATCTGCCAGCACCCTATGTCAAAAAATTGAACACACCAGCAGTGTGTGAGGAGACCTGAAAGTGGCACATGGCAGAGTGTGGCGATGGAGACAGCAGCAATGGGAGGCCATACAGGGACCCATGAGAGACTCTGGACTTGGCAGCAGCATGAGGAGGCGGTATAGGGGCCCATGGCAGATTAGGGGCCTGGCAGCAGCTATGGGAGGCCCGTAATCTGCCAGCACCCTATGACAAAAATGGAACACACCAGCAGTGTGAGGAGACCTGAAAGTGGCACATGGCATGAGACACTGTGGACCTGGCAGCAGCATGAGGAGGCGGTACAGGGGCCCATGGCAGATTAGGGGCCTGGCAGCAGCTATGGGAGGCCCGTAATCTGCCAGCACCCTATGACAAAAAATGGAACACACCAGCAGTGTGTGAGGAGACCTGAAAGTGGCACATGGCAGAGTGTGGCGACGGAGACAACCCACCGACTGTTTTGCTCGCTGCCAAGCTGCCACCCTCTTCTCCTGATGATGCGGAAGCAATAGCCTGATGACGACGAGGCTGCCAAGTGCGATCAGCCTCATCATCATCAATTAGGGTCTCCGCCTCACTACTAGCCCCGTCGGCTGCGTGTGGGTCAGGAGACAGACCTGTCTCTAGACCGGCTACCGAGCCACTTTCCTAGCCACTACTTCTTCGCCTGGCTGCTGAAGAGGCGGATGTCTCCCCCCGTTCCTGACCGCCCTCTGTTAGCTCTTCCTCACTGTACTGGATGACACCGGGAGCACTGGCCTCTGGCTGCGAATAGTGCTGCCTCGACCCCTTCCTCTGCTGCCACGTCTGCTCGCTCCTAAAACATTGCCTCCTCTGCCACTCCTCTGCATGTTGTCTGACATACTCTTTAATTAAACGATTCTGTGTCCCTGAGTAACAATTCTGTGTCTGTCCCTGAGTAACAATTCTGTGTCCCTGAGTAACGTTTCTGTGGCCCTAAGTAACAGTTCTGTGGCCCTCAGTAACAATTCTGTGTCCCTCAACAACAATTCTGTGTCTGTCCCTAAGTAACAATTCTGTGGCCCTAAGTAACGTTTCTGTGGCCCTAAGTAACGTTTCTGTGGCCCTAAGTAACGTTTCTGTGGCCCTAAGTAACGTTTCTGTGGCCCTCAGTAACAAATCTGTGTCCCTCAGTAACAATTCTGTGTCTGTCCCTAAGTAACAATTCTGTGGCCCTAAGTAACGTTTCTGTGGCCCTAAGTAACGGTTCTGTGGCCCTCAGTAACAATTCTGTGTCCCTCAATAACAATTCTGTGTCTGTCCCTAAGTAACAATTCTGTGGCCCTAAGTAACGTTTCTGTGGCCCTAAGTAACGATTCTGTGGCCCTAAGTAACGTTTATGTGGCCCTAAGTAACGTTTCTGTGGCCCTCAGTAACAAATCTGTGTCCCTCAGTAACAATTCTGTGTCTGTCCCTCAGTAACAATTCTGTGGCCCTAAGTAACGTTTCTGTGGCCCTAAGTAACGATTCTGTGGCCCTCAGTAACAAATCTGTGTCCCTCAGTAACAATTCTGTGTCTGTATCTAAGTAACAATTCTATGGCCCTAAGTAACGTTTCTGTGGCCCTAAGTAACGTTTCTGTGGCCCTAAGTAACGATTCTGTGGCCCTAAGTAACGTTTCTGTGGCCCTAAGTAACGTTTCTGTGGCCCTCAGTAACAAATCTGTGTCCCTCAGTAACAATTCTGTGTCTGTCCCTAAGTAACAATTCTGTGGCCCTAAGTAACGTTTCTGTGGCCCTAAGTAACGGTTCTGTGGCCCTCAGTAACAATTCTGTGTCCCTCAATAACAATTCTGTGTCTGTCCCTAAGTAACAATTCTGTGGCCCTAAGTAACGTTTCTGTGGCCCTAAGTAACGTTTCTGTGGCCCTAAGTAACGATTCTGTATCCCTCAGTAACAATTTTGTGTCTGTCCCTGAGTAACAATTCTGTGTCCCTAAGTAATGTTTCTGTGGCCCTAAGTAACGTTTCTGTGGCCCTAAGTAACGATTCTGTGGCCCTCAGTAACAAATCTGTGTCCCTCAGTAACAATTCTGTGTCTGTCCCTAAGTAACAATTCTGTGGCCCTAAGTAACGATTCTGTGGCCCTTAGTAACAAATCTGTGTCCCTCAGTAACAATTCTGTGTCTGTCCCTAAGTAACAATTCTGTGGCCCTAAGTAACGTTTCTGTGGCCCTAAGTAACGATTCTGTGGCCCTAAGTAACAATTCTGTATCCCTCAGTAACAATTCTGTCTGTCCCTGAGTAACAATTCTGTGTCCCTAAGTAACGTTTCTGTGGCCCTAAGTAACGTTTCTGTGTCCCTCAGTAACAATTCTGTGTCCCTCAATAACACTGTTCAACAGGTAAAAAGTTTTGGGCATAAAATTAGCTAATCTTACATAATTTTGGGGTGCTGAAAACGAAAATGACCCTAAAAAATGTTGATTGGCTCTAGTTTCCATGATATATTCACCCATCTAATGACGTAAGCCATTCAAAATTATGATGCAACTTCAGCTGCATATTGCGCAATTGATACTGGTGACCAATAGAAATTTGCATGTATACTGAGACGATGCAATATTAGCCTTTAATTGCATCACTTCACTGCATAAAAGCTGCAGTATCTGTAGCTGATTGTAGTTCGACAGCGTCTTTACATTTCGTTTTATGCTTATATAGGCTACTCAGTAATGCCTCGAACTTGTGTGAATAAAGGAGATAATTTCTGCTATATCTGCGGTGAAATAACTTTTATCTCACAAAAAAGGAGGATAACAGGAATGATTAAGAAAGCCTAAAACTTGTATTTTGGCTGCAAGATAGGAGACCAGGACAAGAGCTGGGCACCACATATATGCTGCAATTCTTGTGGGACGGCACTGGAGCAATGGTTGAATGGAAAAAAGGCATCTATGCCTTTCGCTGTGCCAATGATTTGGAGAGAGCCAACAGATCATGTTAGTAATTGTTACTTTTGTATGGTGTCTCCAATTGTAAAAGGGCTAAATAAGAAGAAAAAGTTATCTGTGCACTATCCAAATATTCCATCGGCAATACGTCCAGTTCCTCATGGAGAGGGGCTACCAATTCCTAAAGCACCAGAATCCTTCGTGGTTGAGTCAAGTGAGGAAGAACCTGAAGCGTGTAGTCATCAACCGTCAACCTCACATGACCCAGACTTTCTTCCATCCACACCCACTGAACCACACCTCATTACACAAGTGGAATTGAGCGATCTTATCAGAGACCTGGATCTTCCGAAGCACAAGGCAGAGCTTTTGGGGTCAAGACTACAACAGTGGAATCTCCTAGCAAGTGATGATCGTACGTCTTTCTACCGTCATCGTCAGAAAGATCTGATCCCATTCTTTGTCCAGGAAGGTGATATTGCTGTATGTAACAATGTTCATGGTTTAATCTCAGCCATCGGCGTATGCTATGATCCCGATGAGTGGAGGCTGTTCATTGATGCTTTAAAGGCGAGTCTTAAAGCTGTTTTGCTCCATAATGGCAATCAGCTGCCGTCAGTTCCAGTTGCTTACGCAGTTTCAATGAAAGAAACGTTTGAAAACTTGAAAGAGCTTTTAAGGTGCATCAACTATGATGAACATCAATGGTCGATTTGTGGTGACCTGAAGGTGATTGCTATCCTACTGGGACTTCAAGGTGGATATACTAAGTACTGCTGCTTCCTCTGTGAGTGGGACAGTCGTGCGAGAGAAATGCACTATGCCAAAAGAGACTGGCCATTACGCCAGTCATTGCAGCCTGGAGAAAAAAATGTTAACTATTCAGCACTTGTAGACAGCAATAAGATCTTATTACCTCCATTACACATCAAGTTGGGATTAATAAAAAACTTTGTTAAGGCAATGGACAAGAATAAAGCAGGTTTCAAGTACCTGATTAGCAAATTTCCAGCACTTAGTGCTGCAAAAATAAATGAAGGAGTCTTTGTTGGGCCACAGATTCGTAAACTTATTCATGATGATGAGTTTCTTTCTCTGTTGCGTGGAAAGGAAAAGGCTGCCTGGACAGCATTTGTATCAGTGACATCAAATTTTCTTGGAAACAATAAAACACCAGACTACAAGAAAGTGGTAGAAAAACTCATCCAAACTTACAGAAATCTGGGTTGCAACATGTTTCTAAAAATTCATTTTCTACATTCGCATCTGGATTTTTTCCCACCAAACTGTGGAGCAGTGAGTGATGAACACGGAGAGCGCTTCCATCAAGACATTGCAGCTATGGAAAGAAGATATCAAGGTAAATGGAGCCCATCAATGCTTGCTGACTATTGCTGGACAGTTGTAAGAGAGAGCCCTTTCCTCGAATACAAGAGAAAAGCCAAGAGAAGCAAAACCGACACAAACTGAAGACAAAACTAGTGAGAATCCTAAGTATTAAAATGATTCAACTTAGCTTATGGCTATAATTTTTCTTGGTAATCCTATGCAATATATTATGCCATTTAGGCTTTGTTATGTAGTCAATATCACTTGCTTTATATTTGTGGAAAGACATCTATCTATATAATTATTGTGCATTATGTAGTCATTACGCCTATAGTAGAAAACTTTCCGTTTACAGAAAAACTAGAGCCAATTGACAAATTTCATTGTTATATTTGAACTCAGAATGTGAAATTCATTAAGAAATGGATCCTTTTGTTTCCAAAACTGGCAAAAAATAAAAATTTGTTGAACAATGTAACAATTCTGTGTCTGTCCCTAAGTAACAATTCTGTGGCCCTAAGTAACGTTTCTGTGGCCCTAAGTAACGATTCTGTGGCCCTCAGTAACAATTCTGTATCCCTCAGTAACAATTCTGTGTCTGTCCCTGAGTAACAATTCTGTGTCCCTAAGTAATGTTTCTGTGGCCCTAACTAACGATTCTGTGGCCCTAAGTAACGTTTCTGTGGCCCTCAGTAACGTTTCTGTGGCCCTCAGTAACAAATCTGTGTCCCTCAGTAACAATTCTGTGTCTGTCCCTAAGTAACAATTCTGTGGCCCTAAGTAACATTTCTGTGGCCCTAAGTAACGTTTCTGTGGCCCTCAGTAACAAATCTGTGTCCCTCAGTAACAATTCTGTGTCTGTCCCTAAGTAACAATTCTGTGGCCCTAAGTAACATTTCTGTGGCCCTAAGTAACGTTTCTGTGGCCCTAAGTAACGTTTCTGTGGCCCTAAGTAACGATTCTGTGGCCCTCAGTAACAAATCGGTGTCCCTCAGTAACAATTCTGTGTCTGTCCCTAAGTAACAATTCTGTGGCCCTAAGTAACGATTCTGTGTCTGTCCCTAAGTAACAATTCTGTGGCCCTAAGTAACGTTTCTGTGGCCCTAAGTAACGATTCTGTGGCCCTCAGTAACAATTCTGTATCCCTCAGTAACAATTCTGTCTGTCCCTGAGTAACAATTCTGTGTCCCTAAGTAACGTTTCTGTGGCCCTAACTAACGATTCTGTGGCCCTAAGTAATGTTTCTGTGGCCCTAAGTAACGATTCTGTGGCCCTAACTAATGTTTCTGTGTCCCTAAGTAACGTTTCTCTGTCCCTAACTCTCTCCCTGAATACAGCCAGGTCTGCCTCTGTTGAATGACTGGAGGCAAATGGAGAATTCTAAAATGGCCGCTATTTATAGCTCGACCATTACACTGTGCTGGCTGGCTGGCTGCTGATTGGCTAATGCGATCACATGTCATGAATGAATGCATTATGGGTCAGCGCGCCTTGTCTGCGCGCCTTCCCAGACATCCCCGCTCCATCGCCGCACATGTCGCCGCCATTTTAGGAAAAATTTCGATTCGCGCATCCGAAGTCTGCTTATTTTCGGATTCGACGCGAATCGAAATTTTCCTAATATTCGAAACGAATTCCACTTCGCCTACTTCGATTCGCTCATCTCTAAAAACAGACATTAATGATCACTGCAGCAGTATTATTATCAATACATCTGTTTTATAAATGTTATATATGGAAGTTCTCAGAAGCCCATTTGAAGGATAACTCCACTTTTGAGGGAAAAAATTGCAAATAAAAGCATATAATATAGCATATTTGTAGATCTCCTAGATTGTAAGCTCGAAAGAGCAGGGCCCTCAATTCCCTCATGTTTTGCATTGTATTGGTATTGCTCTGTCCCCCTTTGTAATGTACAGCGCTGAGCGAACTATTGGCGCTTTATAAATACTGTATAATTATAAATAATGTATAAGAATAATATACAAATGATAGAGAAGCCCTATTGTAATTTAATGTTATTAAAAATTACCTTCTCTTTTCAATCTGCAACTGCTGTAATTGTCTGTAACATTTAATGATTTAATACCCCTCGTACGTTGTTTGTTGTTGTTGTACTGTGCCATGTATTGTCCCCCCTATTGTACAGCGCTGAGCAAACCCTTTGGCACTATATAAACTCGTAGTAATAATAATAATAATAATAATAATAATTTAATGCAATGTGACACCCCCCACCCCCCCAGATAGTGATGATTAGAGATGAGCGAATCGAACCAGGCGAAGTGGAATTCGTTTCGAATTTCAGGAAAAATTTGATTCGCGGCAAATCCGAATATTAGCATACTTCGGGTGCGCGAATCGGATTTTTCCCGATCAGCCGGCAAAAGTGTCCCTGCAGAGAGCTCCGCTATTTCTGACAGTTCTCTGACAGTTCCTTCACATGTACAGCGGTTGAAACATTGTATCTATTTGTTTCCATTTAGGATACAGATGTTTTTATTCGGAAATAGATACAATGTTTCAACCGCTGTAAATGTGAAGGAACTGTCAGAGAACTGTCAGAAATAGCGGAGCTCTCTGCAGATACACTTTTTGCTGTACTGGAATACTTCTTCTTTTCATTCTTCTTTTCATTCTTCTCATTCTTCTTTTCATTCTACTTTTCATTCTTCTTCTCATTCTTCTTCTTCTTTTCATTCTTCTTTTCATTCTTCTCATTCTTCTTTTCTTCTTCATGAAAAGAAGAATGAGAAGAAGAATGAAAAGAAGAATGAAAAGAAGAATGAGAAGAATGAAAAGAAGAATGAAAAGAAGAAGAAGAATGAAAAGAAGAATGAGAAGAAGAATGAAAAGAAGAATGAGAAGAAGAATGAGAAGAATGAAAAGAAGAATGAGAAGAATGAAAAGAAGAATGAAAAGAAGAAGAAGAAGAATGAAAAGAAGAAGAAGAAGAATGAAAAGAATGAAAAGAAGAAGAAGAATGAAAAGAAGAATGAGAAGAAGAATGAAAAGAAGAATGAAAAGAAGAATGAGAAGAAGAATGAGAAGAAGAATGAAAAGAAGAAGAAGAATGAAAAGAAGAATGAGAAGAAGAATGAAAAGAAGAATGAGAAGAAGAATGAGAAGAATGAAAAGAAGAATGAGAAGAATGAAAAGAAGAATGAAAAGAAGAAGAAGAATGAAAAGAAGAAGACGAATGAAAAGAAGAATGAAAAGAAGAAGAAGAAGAATCTTTTCATTCTTCTCATTCTTCTTTTCATTCTTCTTTTCATTCTTCTTCTTCTTCTTTTCATTCTTCTTCTTCTTTTCATTCTTCTTTTCATTCTTCTTCTTCTTCTTTTCATTCTTCTTCTTTTCATTCTTCTTCTTCTTCTTTTCATTCTTCTTTTCATTCTTCTTCTTCTTTTCATTCTTCTTCTTCTTCTTTTCATTCTTCTCATTCTTCTTTTCATTCTTTTCATTCTTCTTTTCATTCTTTTCATTCTTCTTTTCATTCTTCTCATTCTTCTTTTCATTCTTCTTCTTTTCATTCTTCTTTTCATTCTTCTCATTCTTCTTTTCTTCTTCATGAAAAGAAGAATGAGAAGAAGAATGAAAAGAAGAATGAAAAGAAGAAGAAGAATGAAAAGAAGAATGAAAAGAAGAATGAGAAGAATGAAAAGAAGAATGAAAAGAAGAAGAAGAATGAAAAGAAGAATGAGAAGAATGAAAAGAAGAATGAGAAGAATGAAAAGAAGAATGAAAAGAAGAAGAAGAATGAAAAGAAGAAGAATGAAAAGAAGAATGAAAAGAAGAAGAAGAAGAATCTTTTCATTCTTCTCATTCTTCTTTTCATTCTTCTTTTCATTCTTCTTCTTCTTTTCATTCTTCTTCTTCTTTTCATTCTTCTTCTTCTTCTTTTCATTCTTCTCATTCTTCTTTTCATTCTTCTTCTTTTCATTCTTCTTCTTCTTCTTTTCATTCTTCTTCTTTTCATTCTTCTTTTCATTCTTCTTCTTTTTCTTTTCATTCTTCTTCTTCTTCTTTTCATTCTTCTTCTTCTTTTCATTCTTCTTTTCATTCTTCTTCTTCTTTTCATTCTTCTTCTTCTTTTCATTCTTCTTTTCATTCTTCTTTTCATTCTTCTTCTTCTTTTCATTCTTCTTCTTCTTTTCCTTCTTCTTTTCATTCTTCTCATTCTTCTTCTTCTTCTTTTCATTCTTCTTCTTCTTTTCCTTCTTCTTTTCATTCTTCTCATTCTTCTTCTTCTTCTTTTCATTCTTCTCATTCTTCTTTTCTTCTTCATGAAAAGAAGAATGAGAAGAAGAATGAAAAGAAGAATGAAAAGAAGAATGAAAAGAAGAAGAATGAAAAGAAGAATGAGAAGAAGAATGAAAAGAAGAATGAGAAGAAGAATGAGAAGAATGAAAAGAAGAATGAGAAGAATGAAAAGAAGAATGAAAAGAAGAAGAATAAGAATGAAAAGAAGAATGAAAAGAATAAGAATGAAAAGAAGAATGAGAAGAAGAATGAAAAGAAGAATGAAAAGAAGAATGAGAAGAATGAAAAGAAGAATGAAAAGAAGAAGAAGAATGAAAAGAAGAATGAGAAGAAGAATGAAAAGAAGAATGAGAAGAATGAAAAGAAGAATGAGAAGAATGAAAAGAAGAATGAAAAGAAGAAGAAGAAGAATGAAAAGAAGAAGAAGAATGAAAAGAAGAATGAAAAGAAGAAGAAGAAGAAGAAGTAGGATGAAAATAAGAAGAATTCCAAGCCGGCAAAAAGTGTATCTGCAGAGCTCCGCTAAGTGTATCTGCAGAGCTCCGCTATTTCTGACAGTTCTCTGACATTCACTCCATACAGTGGTTGAAACATTGTATCTATTTGTTTCCATTTATGGAAACAAATAGATACAATGTTTCAACCGCTGTATGGAGTGAATGTCAGAGAACTGTCAGAAATAGCCTATTTCTGACAGTTCTCTGACATTCACTCCATACAGCGGTTGAAACATTGTATCTATTTGTTTCCATAAATGGAAACAAATAGATACAATGTTTCAACCGCTGTATGGAGTGAATGTCAGAGAACTGTCAGAAATAGCGGAGCTCTGCAGATACACTTAGCGGAGCTCTGCAGATACACTTTTTGCCGGCTTGGAATTCTTCTTATTTTCATCCTACTTCTTCTTCTTCTTCTTCTTCTTCATCCTCATCCTCTTCTTCTTCTTCTGAGGATGAGGATGAGGATTAAGAAGAAGAAGAAGAAGAAATAGGATGAAAATAAGAAGAATTCCAAGCCGGCAAAAAGTGTATCTGCAGAGCTCCGCTAAGTGTATCTGCAGAGCTCCACTATTTCTGACAGTTCTCTGACATTCACTCCATACAGCGGTTGAAACATTGTATCTATTTGTTTCCATTTATGGAAACAAATAGATACAATGTTTCAACCGCTGTATGGAGTGAATGTCAGAGAACTGTCAGAAATAGGCTATTTCTGACAGTTCTCTGACATTCACTCCATACAGCGGTTGAAACATTGTATCTATTTGTTTCCATTTATGAAGAAATAAGAAATTTCGGAGCTCTGCAGATACACTTTTTGCCGGCTTGGAAATTCTCCTTCTTCTCATCCTTCTTCTTCTCATCCTTCTTCTTCTTCTCATCCTTCTCCTTCTTCTCATCCTTCTTCTTCTTCTTCTTCTCATCCTTCTTCTTCTTCTCATCCTTCTCCTTCTTCTCATCCTTCTTCTTCTTCTCATCCTTCTTCTTCTTCTCATCCTTCTCCTTCTTCTCATCCTTCTTCTTCTTCTCATCCTTCTTCTTCTCATCCTTCTCCTTCTTCTCATCCTTCTTCTTCTTCTCATCCTTCTTCTTCTTCTCATCCTTCTTCTTATTCTCATCCTTCTCCTTCTTCTCATCCTTCTCCTTCTTCTCATCCTTCTTCTTCTTCTCATCCTTCTTCTCATCCTTCTCCTTCTTCTCATCCTTCTCCTTCTTCTCATCCTTCTTCTCATCCTTCTCCTTCTTCTCATCCTTCTTCTCATCCTTCTCCTTCTTCTCATCCTTCTCCTTCTTCTCATCCTTCTCCTTCTCCTCATCCTTCTCCTTCTTCTCATCCTTCTCCTTCTCCTTCTTCTCATCCTTCTCCTTCTCCTTCTTCTCATCCTTCTCCTTCTTCTCATCCTTCTCCTTCTCCTTTTTCTCATCCTTCTCCTTCTCCTTCTTCTCATCCTTCTCCTTCTTCTCATCCTTCTCCTTCTCCTTCTTCTCATCCTTCTCCTTCTTCTCATCCTTCTCCTTCTTCTCATCCTTCTCCTTCTTCTCATCCTTCTCCTTCTCCTTCTCCTTCTTCTCATCCTTCTCCTTCTCCTTCTTCTCATCCTTCTCCTTCTTCTCATCCTTCTCCTTCTCCTTCCTCATCTCCAAGGGCATTTAAATTAAAGGTACAGTGTTCTGCACTAATATAAAGGCTCTCTGAAGCCTAGAAACCCTTTTTATAAGTTAAATTCATAGCGAATAAATTCGCATCGAATCGAATTTCTTCCTCAAATTCGGCGAATCAGCCGAATCGAATTTTTGAATAATTCGCTCATCTCTAGTGATGACGATGATGTAGGCAGCTGGGTGTTTGATGAGCAGTGTAAGCTGTAGACACTGCTCTCCAAATGAGTGGATGAGCCTGTAGATTGTTGCCACCACTAACAAGGAAGTGGAGATCAGTGGCACAATCAACAGCAAAAAAAAAGACCAAGTGGTTTATCGACCAATGACCTGGTCCATAGGGAGCTTTAAAAAAAAGGCACAAACCCAGACACATCCATTGGATTGCCAGACAGAGAAGCGTGATTTGTAACTCCAGAGAACACGTCTCCACTGCTTTAGAGTCCAGTGGCAGTGTGCTTTACACCATTGCATCCGTCACTTTGCAATTCACTTGGTGATGTAAGGCTTGGATGCAGCTGCTCGGCCATGGAAACCCATTCCATGCAGCTCTTTATGTACTGTTGTTGTGCTAATCTGAAGGCCACACGAAGTTTGGAGGCTCTGCAGTTAGGTGGCTACTTCTGCTCGCTGTGCGCTGCAGCATGCGCTGATCCCGCTCTGTCATTTTATGTTGCCTACCACTTTGTGGCTGATTTGCTGTTGTTCCCAGTTGCTTCCAATTTGTTATAATACCACTAACAGTTAACCGTGGAATATTTAGTAGCAAGGAAATTTCACGGATGGACTAGTACGGTGCCCCGCTTGAATTCATTGTGCTCCTGAGAGCGACCCATTCTTTCACAAATGTTTGTAGAAGCAGTCTGCATGCCTAGGTGCTTGATTTTATAAACCTGTGGCCATGGAGGTGATTGCAACACCTGAATCCTATGATTTAGAGGGGTGTCCCAATACCTTTGGCAATATAGTATATTTTTTCACCTTCATTAAAAGACTCTCATCCAATACTCCTTTCCAGGCAGGTCAGGGCTAGCCACAGTCAGGATATGAGCCAGAGGTCTGGGCAGGCAGTGGACAAGGATAATTAGTATACAAGCCAGAAGTAAGGGCAGGCAGAATACATGAAAAACCAGGAACATTGAAGAAGTTGGTACACAGGAATCAACAGATAAGATGCAGGCTAGATAGCAAGAAAGTTTACCAAGGACTTGGCAGCTAGTTTGTAAAAACGTTTCTTGGGCAA
Organism: Staurois parvus; assembly: GCF_062004578.1. NCBI lineage: Eukaryota > Metazoa > Chordata > Amphibia > Anura > Ranidae > Staurois > Staurois parvus. The sequence continues at coordinate 6,419,453 of NW_028318492.1, read as the reverse complement.
GAAGCCGGGAGCTGCACCAAGTTTAAATTGTCTGGGCAAGAGGCAAAAGCAGTTCTACCTGGCTTTGTCCTTACAGATGGAGCAGGGCACTGCTCTGATTGGCTGTGGGCTGACTGCACATAAATGGTGCTGCTCTCATTTGTATCAGTCATTCAGAGGAAGGGTGCCACTGTGATTAGCTGTTGTCTGTCAGGAAGAGGGTGCCACTTTGGTAAACCACAATCTTATATAAAATCTAAGCCCACACTTAACATAAACAAACTAGTGTAACATCTACTAAACTACAACAGTCAGTCCAATCTGCTTGTTAAACTTGTTTCAACAAAATAGGTAAACTCATCCACAGTAGACAATGTTTCCCAAAAGATCCTTCAAATAATACTCCTGTAACCTTTTAACCTGTTGTTTTGAAACACTGTATGACAAGTTTTAAATTTGATAGATACATACTATCTTGTTACAGTGATGTTTGGTGTATGCAGACCTATTGTTTGGATGGATAACTGCCTCATATTTGATTAAAATGAATTTCCTGTTTCTTCAGTCTCCCGAAATATGCAAATTGAAAAAACAGTTTATTCCTGCAAAAATACCTTGAAATGCAGAAAACAGCATGAATTCAAGTAACTGCAACTGTTAATACCAGACCCCAGTAGTAACCATGGTAACTGTCTCTCATGATACCTATCTGTTACAGATAAACAGTTTGGGAAAAACAATTACATTGAATCTTCAGGGACAATATACAGTGAAAGCAATGTAACATCAATCTTATCAACTGTTAATAAAACACAATATGAAAATGTATTAATAAATCAACACGGTAAACTTTTAGAAATCGGAAAGGTAGCATGTTGCAATCGATCTTCAGTTAAAGGTAAATGTAAACTTTAGATTTTGATCAGGTATGAAAATACAACAGATTTGGTGCATCAAGCTGTAAAGTCACATATCACAATTTAAAAATAGTATAATAAACAATAATATTACATCTTATAATATTTCTGACTCATCAAAGATAAAAAGGTTTGAGGCACTATTAATGCTCAGGATTTTGCCTGCTCCAAGCTGTCATGAAAAAGGAGCACTGCGGGTGTTAGACATAAACATTGTTTTTCTGTATGTAAAAAAGTAAAATAAAAAGCTGGCAGAATGTTATTCCAATGTTTTAATTGTAGACATATGCCTCTAAATATGCTGATCCAGCCTGAATGGTTTAGGGAAAATCTTGCTAAAGCTCTGTTGCCCAAGGTAGAAACGCATAAGGATTTTTTTATACCACAGGAGCAAGCTACCTGCTTTCCCCCCTAAAGGGGTCAAGTAGGTTGTAGTCATCCCTGATGAAATAGTAAATGGACAAAAACCCTTAAAGGATAAGTAAAGCCAGTCCAGGATGGGGAAAGATCATGACCATATGGTTGGGATCCACTCGGGAGCCTGGGCTGACACCTGACTCAGCCTCTCAGCCAGCCATTTTCAGCTGACAGCAGACTTTAGTCGCCACTCAGGCAGTCCAGGCTGGGGAAAGAGTGAGACCATATGGTCAGGATTCACTTATGAGCATGGACCAGCACCTGGCTCAGCCTCACAGCAATCTGCAGAAGCACACACATAATAAAAGAAACAATACTTATTTTCTGATCCAAATTGACCCTAACATTTGTACTTTCCACCACAAGGCCTCCTCCTCTCACCCTAGTCAGGCTACAAAAGCACGGAGATAGTTTTCCATCACTTTATCCCCAATCTCCAGCTAGGGGTAGACCCTCAACAGGAAACAGTTCAAAAGAACCAGGAATTCTAGGCAGGTTGTTATCTATTATCTCCGCCTATCACTGAGTATAATATTATAATTAGAATACCATTACAGATTACCCAAAGGGTTCTACAGTGTAGAAATGGTTTTGTGTGGAACATTTCAACTAAAATGTTTAAGAAATCAAGCACTCTCCATCTGATATAAACTTCAGGGCATATTTTGACATATCAGACTTGAGTGTATTTTAAATGGATAAATGGCCTATCAGTTTCTTTTACATTTAGAGGATTACATTAAACAAGCAAATCTACTAATTTCTTTATATGGTGAAGTAAACAAAAAAAAAAAGACAAAGGAGTGGCTGTGGATATAGTATACTTGGATTTTGCAAAAATATTTGACACAGTTCCCCATTCACGGCTATGGTGCAAGTTGAAGTCTACAGGCTTAGATAATGTAGTTTGTAAATGGAAAGAAAAAAATGTCTGTTTTCAGAGAGTAGTGGTTAATGATTCATACTCTGAATGATATAAGGTTATTAGTGGTGTATCCCAAGGTTCATGGTTGGGGCCCTTACTTTTTAACATATCTATATATGATATACAGTTTGGGATTATAAGTACCATTTCACTGTTTGCAGATGACACTAAGTGGAATTACCAACTAGTGAAAAAATGTCCTTACAGGATGTCTCCAACTGACAAACAGACCTCAATAAACAAATTAATTAGGCAATGTGGCAAATAAGGTTCAATATTGATAAATGTAATGTTATGCATTAGGGGGATAAAAACGTGCATGCATCATACATACTAGGAGAACAGCTAGGGAAGTCAATGGTTGAGAAGGTTCTGGGTGTACTGGTAAATCATAAACTTTCAAGTTTCATATATTTATGAAAGGAAGCTGATCCAAACTCTTAGCTACAAGCATCAAAAACATTTTCATTAGAACAGGGAAGAGATCCAGGCTAGTACTTTAATTTTTATGCATCAATACACATGGATAGATACCAGAAAACACCTTCAGTTGGCATGAGGACACTCTGGATCAGGTGGAGGTGGGAATCCCAATGTTTTGGAGTAAACCCCCCTACTAAAGAGAGATCCACCTGTCTGCATGTGGATCTCCAATCTAAGAGTTTCCCTTTGTCTAGATAGAGGAACTGTGGGGAAATCTTGTGCATGTACTACATGTCTTTACATGATGATTAATTTCATAAATATATAAAACCTGAAAAGTTAGCTGTCTGGAGTGCCGCCTATTTTTTATTTAGAGTGTAATATTCCTGTTTTTTTTTTTAAGGAAACCCAATCTATGGTTTCAGCACCCTTATTTATCTAACTCTATATGCACTTATGTGATTTGGCATGCATTATATTATTTTTTGTTGCACTTAAAGACTTACCGGGTAACTCCACTTTTGTAGGGAAAAAAGCAAGTAAAAAAAAATATAATATATATAATTGTGACACAAGTCATATTGTAAATGAATGTTATTAAAAATTACCTTTTCTTTTCAATCTGCAGCGCTGTAATTTTTTGTAAAATGCAATGTAATATTGCAACCTGGAGGTGTTCTGTACACAGAATGTGTACAGAACTCCCCCCAGAAGTATCATTTACTGCTTGTGTGATTGTCTTACCGATATTCACATAAGTCTGCACTAAGATATAGGTCAGATTTCAGGCATCCTCTGCACAAAAATTTCATTTTTGGTGAGATATGCCCAATAGGAAATTACATCTAAAGGGGTGCAGACTCTGCAATTTTCCTCATTAGAGCCTTGCAAGTACAGCAGCTGGTTGATAATTAGGAAACCACTCCCATTAGATTTACTCTAAAAAGGTAGGAATCGGCAACAAAGTTTGTTCAAAGTGCTTGCAATGTACATAGATGGCCAAAAGAGAAATGTTTTTTCTTAACAAAAGTGAAAAATATTTTCTTATATTAAAAGAGGTAAAGACTCCAGAGAAAGAGACAACATTTTGCATTCTGTGCAATTAGTAAGTCTTGGTTCACACTTGTTCAGGCTGTGTGACCCATGTTGGCATGGGCACGGCAGCCCGTTCATTTAAATTTGCCCATTCAATTTGCCTGCATTTTCCGCCCCAAAAAAATTGCACACACTTTTTAAAAACTTCAGCCACAGAGAAGTTTCTTTTGAGCATTTTCTTCGGTTCCTGCAAAAGTGCTGGGGGCTGAAACGCATCTCTTAAAAGCAGCATGATTTGGCTGTAGGTGGTTGCGGTTGCAGGAACAGATGTGATTCCCACACCTACAAAAAGCCCAAACAGTGTGAACCAGGGCTAACACCTCATTTGAAATATGCAGTTCAGTTTTGAGAAACTAGCTCACAAAAGGGATATTTGGGTATTGGAGAAAGTGCAGACAAGGGCAACCAAACTGATAAGAGACATGGAAGAGCTCAGCTATGGTATAGAGTTATTCACTTTCAAGTAATTACAGAGGAGTTTTAACCTCCACAAACGGAAATGCTTCTTCACAGTAACAGCTGTGGTAAAGACTTTCTCAAAGACTAGTTCTGGCAAGCTCAGTAGATTATTTAAAAAAAGATCTGGTGTAAGAGATACTGAGTGAAGGTGTCCAGCAGCAGCAGGGATGACCAGTTCAGTGTAGCTGTACTTAGAATCAGAGTGAGTAAGATTAAAATAAAGTTTATTAATGCACATAACACCAATCCAAAACCAACAGACCATAATACACTATATACAAATGGAGGGAAGCTGACATAACAGGGCATAACTAGGACTGGGAACAAGTGGAACAGAGATGGGGTAACAGGATACAAGAAACTAAATGCAAGATACAGGTTAAGGCAGGGATCAGGATAAACAACAATCAGGCATATGGCTAATAGACAAAAAATGTAAGCACTGATGCAAACCAAGGGAGAGGATATATACCTTCCCAGCAGCTATCATCAGGAGAAGCCCAATTACTGGGATCTGCTGGTTGTAGGGAGACACTTGCTGGTTGCCACTGGAATGGCACTCTTCAGCTCTGGTAACCACAGTGCTATCAGCGGGTGATCTAGGTCCTGAAAGCTGGATCCATTCCTAAATGTACAAAATATAACTGGATATTAACATTTATAGGTAATAACACCAGGGATTGTTGATCCAGGAAATATATGATTGCCTCTTAGGGGTACCGGGAGGAATTTTTCCCCTACTGGAGCAAATTGGACCATGCTTTATTGTTTTTTTTTACTTTCTGCTGGATCAACTGTGGGTATAGGATTATGTATACGTCGTTTTTCTATTTATTTATATTTTCAACTGGTTGAACTACATGGACTTATGTCTTTTTAACCTAACTATGTAATTATCAACAGCAAGTGTCTGCCAGGGTTCCTACAATGGGATAAAAGGCCCTCTGATGATGTTTTGATTTATATGATAATATGAATGTTATATGAAGGAGTCAGGCTACCTTTTCCTTTGCAACTATACCTTCTTAAGCTGTAGCAGAGCTGCTGACTTCAATGCTATACTCCCTAAGCCCTGGTTCACATATGTGCGGTTGTGCCACTGCGGATACTCACGGAAATCCATTCAGCTGCACCACCTGCACAGAGAAATGCAGACCGGCAGGCGGGTGCCTTTACTTTTAATGGCATGCCGCCCGCACTGGAAAACGCAACCGTACTGGGAACCGAGGTTCCCGTGCGGGTTGAGTTTTCAGAAGAAGTGCAGGGACTTCTTCACTGCATGTCAAGGGGCACGGGAGTCCATTCAAATGAATGGGCTCTCGTGCCAATGCAAAACACGGCCCGCACAGCTGCATATATGTGAACCAGGGGTCAGTGTCTAAGTGACTAAATTAACACTCAAATAAATATTCATTTGGGGTCGATTGATCCAGTAAGATTATTGAAGAACTTGTATTTATTCACCCTGAAAATACAAGTAATAATGGAGTTCTTCCAAATGGTAAACAGAGATCACTTTAAATGTGACCCTTGTCTTTCACATTTTATGAAGACAATTTATACAATTATGTATATTTTAAAAATGACTCTGCGCTCAGTGTGTTCTGCTAACTCAATAAGCAAATAATAGCTATGTGTGTAAAGCACAGGGCAGCACAGTGGCTAAATGACAGCACAGTGGCTAAATGGTTAGCACTCCCGCCTAGCGTCGTTGGTTCTAATCCCAACCACGGCACCACCTGCCTGGAGTTTGCATGTTCTCCCTGTGCCTGTGTGGGTTTCCTCCAGGTACTCCGGTTTCCTCCCACACTCCAAAGGCATGATGGAAGGTTAATTGGCTCCTGTCTAAATTGGCCCTGGTATGTGTATGTATGAATGTGAGCGCTTCCTACAACTTACAATAAAATGCTTGTGCAAATTGATTCTAAGCTGAATCTAGTGCTCATACCATCAAAAGTTTATCATAATAAAAATATACATAATTGTGACATAAATCCATGTCCATATTATCCAATAAGTGAATAAATAAATCATCTAACCAGAGCAATGGATTATTGAACTGAATCAAGTGCTCATGCCATCAAAAAGGTCAGAAACAAATATTTGTGATATAAGTCCATGCAAACATTATCCAGTAGGTGCAAGGAAAGGATGACAGGTAATTGCTTTTCACATGAGTCCTCCACCACAGATCAAACAATTAAGCAGAGATAAAAAGATGCTTGTATAAATGAGCCCCAAAAAAGACCACCTGCTTTGGCCAATGGAACCTCTGAATGTTTGGTCAACTCACAGCAAGGACCAATATTTCATTACCACTTGAGCTCACATTATCCTCAAAACAAGAGGCAGCCGTCATAGTGTAACATTGAAAAGGTGGATTGCTTTATTGTATCTTTGTACTCACTGTGTAAGTAGCCTGTATTCTGCTGAATTAGGAGTGTGTCTATGGCAATGTTTGACCATTCTTCTAGAATTTGTGAGGTCAGGCACCGGTGTCAGACAAGAAGACTTGGCTTGCAGTCTCTGCTCTAGTTCATCCCCAAGGTGATCTATTGGGTTGAGGTCTGGACTCTGTGTAGACCAGTCAAGTTCCTCCACCCCAAACTCACTCATCCATGTCTTTATGGACCTTGCTTTGTGCACTTGTGCACACTCATGTTGGAATAGGAAGAGGCCATCCTGAAACTGTTCCCACAAAGTTGGGAGCATGAAATTGTTCAAAATGTCTTGGTTTTCTGATGCCTTAAGAGTTCCCTTCAGTGGTACTAATGGGCCAAGACCAACCCCTGAAAAACAACCGACATCATAATCCTCCCTCCACCAAACTTTACACTTGGCACAATGCCGTCAGGCAAGTACCGTTCTCCTGGTAACCGCCAAACCCAGACACGTCCATCGGATTACCAGACAGAGAAGCATGATTTGTCACTCCAGAAAACATCTCCCCACTGTTCTAGACTCCACTGGTGGTGTGTGTTACATGTATTGCAATATGTGTGAACCAAATATCCCTATTTGTTGCATAGTTTGCTTGAAAGGGTATATACCAGTGTGCAGAGGGTCCTTCAGAATTTCTAGAGTTAATGTGGTTACACCCCTTTAGCACCTGATGGATAAATGCATGCACTAGCTGTATGGATTTGAGCACAGGGATCTCTTGTTTGTTACACCACTGCATCCCACGCTTTGCATTGCACTTTGTGATGTGAGGCTTGAATGCAGCTGCTCAGCCATGGAAATCCATTCCATGAAGCTCTCTACACACTGTTGTTGTGCTAATCTGAAGGCCACATGAAGTTTGGAAGTCATTAGCTATTGACTCTGCAGTCAGTTGGCGACTTCTGAGCACTGTGTGCTTCAGCATGTCCTGACCCCGCTCTGTCATTTTACGTGGCCTACCACTTCATGGCTGAGTTACTGTTGTTCCCAGTTGCTTCCACTTTGTTATAATACTACTAACAGTTGACTATGGAATATTTAGTGGCAAGGAAATTTCATGGATGGACTTATTTCACAGGTGACAACCTATCACGATAGCACGCTTGCATTCACTGAGCTCCTGAGAGCAACCCATTCTTTCATAAATGTTTCTAGAAGCAGTCTGCAAGCCTAGTTGCTTGATTTTTTTTATACCTATGGCCATGGAGGTGATTGGAAAACCTGAATCCAATGATTTGGAGGGGTGTCCCAATACTTTTGGCAATATAGTGTACAGTTGTGGCCAAAATTATTCAACCCCCACTGAAATTGAGTGTTTTGGCCAGTTTGACATTGCTTTTGATCATTCAGTCATCTTGCTTACATTTACATTAAAGAGGCACTTGTAGGTCAGACAAATATAACATAACAGTTATAATGAAATAACCACAAATGTCTTTTCTGTGCTCACAGCATTATCAGTTTTATTCAACCCCCAAGTGACATTCAATCTTAGTACTTAGTACAGCATCCTTTTACAGTTATAACAGCTTTTAAACGTGAAGCATAGCTTGACACAAGTGTCTTGCAGCGATCTACGGGTATCTTCGCCCATTCTTCATGGGCAAAGGCCTCCAGTTCAGTCACATTCTTAGGCTTGCGCACTGCAACTGCTTTCTTTAAGTCCCACCAGAGGTTCTCAATCGGATTTAAGTCTGGTGACTGCGATGGCCACTCCAAAATGTTCCAGCCTTTCCTCTGCAACCATGCTCTAGTGGACTTGGAGGTATGCTTGGGATCATTGTCCTGTTGAAAGGTCCAACGTCTCCCAAGCCTCAGGTGTGTGACGGACTGCATCACGTTTCCATCCAATATCTCCTGGTACTGAAGAGAATTCATGGTACCTTGCACACGCTGAAGCTTCCCTGTACCTGCAGAAGCAAAACAGCCCCAAAGCATGATTGACCCTCCACCATGCTTCACAGTAGGCAAGGTGTTCTTTTCATCATAGGCCTTGTTCTTCCTCCTCCAAACATAGCGTTGATCCATGGGCCCAAACAGTTCTAATTTTGTTTCATCAGTCCACAGAACACTATCCCACAACTTTTGTGGTTTGTCCACATGGCTTTTGGCATACTGCAGTCGACTCTTCTTATTCTTTGGAGACAGCAAGGGGGTACGCCTGGGAGTTCTGGCACGGAGGCCTTCATTACGCAGTGTGCGTCTTATTGTCTGGGCTGAAACTTCTGTACCCACATCTGACAAATCTTTTCTCAGTTCCTCAGCAGTCACACGGGGACTTCTCTCCACTCTACGCTTCAGGTAGCGCACAGCAGTCGAAGTCAGCATCTTCTTTCTGCCACGACCAGGTAGCGTTTCAACAGTGCCCTTTGCCTTGAATTTGCGAATGATGCTTCCTAAGGTGTCTCTTGGTATGTTTAACATCTTTGCAATCTTCTTATAGCCATTGCCCTTCCTGTGAAGAGAAATCACCTCTTCTCTTGTCTTCCTGGACCATTCTCTTGCCTTCACCATGTTTGTAACCACACCAGTAAATGTCTAGAAGGAGCTGAGTATCACAGTCATTTTAAAGCTGCCTAATTGGTGCTTATTATGCTTGATTGCTGCTCGGTGACATCCACAGGTGTTTTCAATACCTGATGGAAAGCACCTGTATGAACCTCTGTTCTTCAGAGTGGTAGTCTTTAAGGGGTTGAATAATTGTGGCAATGAAGAAACCACATAAGAACCATTTACTACTGTATTACATAAACAATTGATGTCATTTTAGTTGCATTTGGGTAGTTACAACGTCCTTGTAGGATTTGATTCTGAATACAATTCCAAATGTACACTATAGTCCCTAAACCCCTTTACAGCATTGGGGGTTGAATAATTTTGGCCACAACTGTATATGCAGGGGCATATTTACCACAAGGCATTTGCCTTTGTATATCTTACATTTGTATTTTCACCATTTTATAATAAGTACCCATGAGATTAGCTGTTGTGTTCTGCATGTATAGTGTGCAGGGCATTCAATTGCCATTTTATACTGTATATTAAGACATAAGAGAACAGAATCAGTCACTTAGATTTATAAACACAACATTCTTTATTCGGTATAAAGTAATTTACATTTATATCTAGAATCTCAACAGTCAAGCTAACATATTTCTTCTTTTTGTGATATATGCCTGTGAAAGGAAGGAATATTGTCAAGGACAAGCTATACATATAGTGACACAGTAATACAAATTATGAATCCACAAAAGATTTATGATTGCACAGAACAGCACTGCAGTCCTGAGAGACTTTATGAACTGCTCTTTGTGTTATGTCATAGCAACAAAAAGGGACTAACAAGAATTTTCTTTATATCTCACTGCAATAAAGTCTCTGCAAGCAAAATGTATCCCAGAAAACAAGCATAAATGATGTAAGCTGGGTTGGGAATTACAGAACAAGTTTTATTTAAAACAATATTCTTAAAATAATATGTATCGCTAGCAGCTACCCTGCTCTGAAATAAATTTCCAGCATGGATATAAAAACAATATATAAATTTAGTAAGCAGGTTCATGTCTAAGGGCAATGTAAAGGTTTTAGGAGAACACTTTTCATAAATTGTGGAGTAGTTTACTGGCAGGGTATTGGCCATCTTAACATATTTTATGTACTTTTTTGTAACTGCCAGATATCCAAATAGAAAAAGGTTAAAATGTCTTTGCTTCTCATTTCAGACTTTGTTTCATAACAGCTATTTTCCTAACTGTAATGATCAGCCCACAGATGTATACCTTTTGCAGTTATCTGAGATTTTCAAATCTGCTGCATCTTGATGGTGACTCCTGCCTAGAGATGAGCGAATCGAACTTGGCGAAGTGGAATTCGTTTTGAATATTAGGAAAAATTCGATTCGCACCGAATCCGAAAATTAGCAAACTTCGGATGCACGAATCGAATTTTTCCCGATCGGCCGATTTTCATCCCTTCTACAGCCGGCAAAAAGTGTCCCTGCAGAGAGCTCCGCTATTTCTGACAGTTCTCTGACAGTTCCTTCACATTTACAGCGGTTGAAACATTGTATCTATTTGTTTCCATTTAGGATACAGATGTTTTTATTTGGAAACAAATAGATACAATGTTTCAACCGCTGTAAATGTGAAGGAACTGTCAGAGAACTGTCAGAAATAGCGGAGCTCTCTGCAGATACACTTTTTGCTGTACTGGAATTCTTCTTCTTTTCATTCTTCTTCTTTTCATTCTTATTCTTCTTCTTCTTCTTTTCATTCTTCTTCTTCTTTTCATTCTTCTTCTTCTTCTTTTCATTCTTCTTCTTCTTCTTCTTCTTCTTCTTTTCATTCTTCTTCTTCTTTTCATTCTTCTTCTTCTTTTCATTCTTCTTTTCATTCTTCTTCTTCTTCTTTTCATTCTTCTTTTCATTCTTCTTCTTCTTCTTTTCATTCTTCTTCTTCTTCTTTTCATTCTTCTTTTCATTCTTCTTCTTTTCATTCTTCTTCTTTTCATTCTTTTTCTTCTTCTTTTCATTCTTCTTTTCATTCTTCTTCTTTTCATTCTTCTTCTTCTTTTCATTCTTCTTCTTCTTCTTTTCATTCTTCTTCTTCTTCTTTTCATTCTTCTTTTCATTCTTTTCATTCTTCTTTTCATTCTTCTTCTTCTTCTTTTCATTCTTTTCATTCTTCTTTTCATTCTTCTTCTTCTTCTTCTTTTCATTCTTCTTTTCATTCTTCTTTTCATTCTTCTTCTTCTTCTTTTCATTCTTCTTCTTCTTCTTTTCATTCTTCTTTTCATTCTTCTTCTTCTTCTTTTCATTCTTCTTCTTCTTCTTCTTCTTTTCATTCATCTTCTTTTCATTCTTCTTTTCATTCTTCTTCTTTTCAATCTTCTTCTTCTTCTTCTTTTCATTCTTCTTTTCATTCTTCTTTTCATTCTTCTTCTTCTTCTTTTCATTCTTCTTCTTTTCATTCTTCTTCTTCTTCTTCTTTTCATTCTTCTTTTCATTCTTCTTTTCATTCTTCTTCTTCTTTTCATTCTTCTTCTTCTTCTTCTTTTCATTCTTTTTCTTCTTCTTTTCATTCTTCTTTTCATTCTTCTTCTTTTCATTCTTCTTTTCATTCTTCTTCTTTTCATTCTTCTTCTTCTTTTCATTCTTCTTCTTCTTCTTCTTCTTTTCATTCTTCTTTTCATTCTTTTCATTCTTCTTTTCATTCTTCTTCTTCTTCTTCTTTTCATTCTTCTTCTTCTTCTTTTCATTCTTTTTCTTCTTCTTTTCATTCTTCTTTTCATTCTTTTCATTCTTCTTTTCATTCTTCTTCTTCTTCTTCTTTTCATTCTTCTTTTCATTCTTCTTCTTCTTCTTTTCATTCTTTTTCTTCTTCTTTTCATTCTTCTTTTCATTCTTCTTCTTCTTTTCATTCTTCTTCTTTTCATTCTTCTTCTTCTTCTTCTTCTTCTTCTTCATCGTGCCCCGTGACTGCCCAAATGAGTGAAGTGTGCGGTGATTCTAAGATCGACGGCACTCATCTGCATGTCATACTGACTGACAGTATTATTTCTCTTCCCCAGCAGACTCCAAGGGCATTTAAATTAAAGGTACAGTGTTCTGCACTAATATAAAGGCTCTCTGAAGCCTAGAAACCCTTTTAATAAGTTAAATTCGCAGCGAATAAATTCGCATCGAATCGAATTTATTCCGCAAATTCGGCGAATCAGCCGAATCGAATTTTTGAATAATTCGCTCATCTCTACTCCTGCCATCTATTGGATGATAATATTGCCACACTGCATCACACACCTGACCTCAATCAGTAGTGTTTAAACTGGATTTAAAAGCACTTGGTGTCATATAAAAAGTGCTTGAATCTTTACCTGCTAGGCTACTGTTATGTACTTGAGTAAGAAGACTTGTAGTGACTTGAGCAGGATTCAGCTTGTTTTTGGAATCTGTCTTTTGGATCATCCTTGGCATCTGCATCTTCTGGTTATTCTGTTAATAACTCAGACTGATTTTGGTTCATGCATTCTGCCTTCAGCCTGCCATGACCTTTGGCTTGTTTCTCAACTATGCTTGTTGTTATCTGTTCTGACCTTGTCTCTGTTTCATGATTTGGTACTTTGTTCAGGTATTGCCTGAACTTTCTGATGTCACACGTGGCAATTTCAAGGATCCTACTCTGATATCTGTGTGCAGGACAACATTTACACCACCAGAAACTATGAAGAAAATCAGACATTGCTTGCCCATCAGTGATAGCTTTCTGGCAATTGGTGACACTGAGGTTCCACTTCAATCATTTGCAGTAACCAACTATGCAACATTTGCAGGGTTATATAACATAGACAACCAACTGTAAAGCTATTATATTTTATTGCATTAATTAGAAGACTGTACACCAAAAAGTCTCCTTATGTGCAATATATGGTGAAGCAGCAAAAGAGAGTTTGAAAACTGTGCAAACATCTGCCTGTGTTGATCAGCCCTAGTAGCAACAGAGACATAAGGGGCGATTTACTAAAACTGGAGAGTGCAAAGTCTGGTGCAGTTCTGCAGAGAAACCAGCTTCCAGTTTTTATTGTTAAAACTTAATTGAACACGCTGAAGTTATTATTATTATACAGGATTTATGTAGCGCCAACAGTTTGCTCAGGGCTTTACAATATAAAGGGAGACAATACAGCAACAATACAGTTCAATACAAGAGGGATAGGAGGAATGTGCTCCTTGGAGCTTACAATCTAGGAGATTAAAAGCTGATTGGCTATCATGAGCAGCTGCACCAGATTCTGAGTGTTCCAGTTTTAGTAAATCTCCCCCATTGTGATTTGGCCCAGAGACACAAAAACAGTGGTTTAAGGGGTTTAGAGTCAAATAAGATTGAAATTGCTAGTTTTATCGTTATAACAAAAATATGGAAGCATGAATGCTACCATGGACTATATGACAAGGCGTTACTAAGAGTCAGCTCTACTGTCAAGTGATGATACAAACTTTCTCCCTCCCTGTTCCATTCCACTGCTTCTTAACCTGTTCTTTTAAGAGAGACATGCCTGATTGATTAGGCCATACTATACTTAACATCCACCCTATAGCAGTTGTACTGCTACAGATTGGCATTCCTGTGCAAAATCATGTATATACATAATTTTGCACTTCCGTCACACAGGGGGCGTGCATGCACCGCCAGAGGATTGCTTCTACTGTAAAATGTCACAGCACAAACCGATCTATAAGTCCCAGCGAGCAGTTGCCAGCACCTGAAGATTGTCAGTCAGAAAGAACAGAGCTGTGTCTATGTTTACATAGATACAGATCTGTTGTGACAGGGGGAGTTGTGAATCGTGTGCCACTGCAGAGCTGAGAACATGATCCATCACTTTCCATAGTGAAAGCACCACATAGTGTACACCAAGCACATAGCTAAGCACACACTTAACCCTTTGATCACCCTAGATGTTAACCCCTTCCCAACCAGTGTCATTAGTACAGGGATTAGTATATATTTTTAGCACTGATCACTGCAGTAGTATCACTGGTTTCCACAAAGTGTCAGTTAGTGTAAAAATGTCCACCACAATATCACAGTCCAGCTGTAAGTCACTGATCACCGCCATTACTAGTATAACAAATGTAATTTTAAAAAATTCCAGTATATGTACCATAGTTTGTAGATGCTATAATGTTTGTGCAAACTAACCAATATACATTTTTTTTTTACCAAAAATATGTAGCAGACTACATTTTGGCCTAAATTTATAAAGCAATTTGATTTTTAAAATTTTTTTATTGGATATGTTTTATAGCAGAAAATAATAAATACTGTTTTTCTTCTAAATTTGTATTCTTTTTTTGTTTATAGCGCAAAAGTAAAGGCCACAGAGGTGACCAAATACCACCAAAAGAAAGCTCTATTTCTTATAAAATAAGGACATACATTTAATTTGGGTACAGTGTTGCATGACCCTGCAATTGTCAGTTAAAGTAATGGAGCGCCATATCACAAAAAATGGCCTAGTCAGAAAAGGGGGGGGAAATCTTCTTGAGGGCAAGTGGTTAAACTAATTCTTTGTTTTTTGTGTGGTATTCTACAATGTTAAATATAACTAGATTTTTTTTTGTAACAAAAAAAATTTTGCACTACAAGAGAAATCAATCAGCTTATAATGATATTCAAAAATGTTGGAACTGCACATAAGTCAGAAAGTATTTAACTTCATGTATCAGATTCAGCCTTTCAAGGTAGGTTTGGGTATGACTGAGGGGGACATTTGACACATAAAGCTTTCTGTATGTGAGAGAAAGCAAGAAGTTTAAACTTGGTGTGTGTAAATTAGGTAAATGCAAGGCATTTCTAGATATCCATTTGCAAACAGAAGAGAGGCAGTATGGGTCACTTAGAGATGTGTGGTTAAGAATATGAAGCTAGTAGACTATGGAGGAGATTTGGTGCAGCTGTGCATGATAACCAATCAACTTCCAGGTTTTATTGTCAAAGCTTAATTGAACAAGATGAAGTTAGAAGCTGATTGATTACTTGGCACTGCTGCACCAGATTATGAGTGTTCCACTTTTAGTAAATCTCCCCCCTGTGTTGTTCAAATCCCTTGTGCCTTGGCTGTGTTTTGAACTGATTTTTTTTCTAATCACTTCAAATCCCTGATTTCCAATACCCTGTCAGTGAGTCACAAACAGACCACCTATGCATGTATATTAGCAAGTTGAACTCAGATGCCTTTGGCCATGAACTCTATTCTTCCATATTTCACTAGTGGACTTTCCTCCCATAAATTACAGAATACATATGTCTCAAATAGAACAATATTATACAATCCAATACTGTACTTTCTACAGAGAAAGGTACAGTATATTATGCAGCTAAAGATTAGCAGGATAAAAGAAACCAAAAATCCTTTCAATACAAGTAAATGATAGTAATTCAGACCTTGATAAAAATTCTAGATACTGACATATGGCAAGAGGGCAAATGTATCAAGGAGCATATGTGGAATGCCCAAACATACAATGTCTACAAATCACAATTTATATTTCAATTCTAAAGTGGTTTTAAAGATAAAAGGATTTTTACCCTAATATATTTGGGTCTGCTCATTGCAAAACCATTACATAGAACAGGTAAATACGTTTGTTATTTTTATGGAAAAAAAACCCTGAAGGTTTACAATCGCTTAAATATTGTACAGCTTACATTTAGTTGGTAATGATGACAATTATTCATTTATTTATTAAAATGAACGTGTCCACATATACAAATGTTTATATGACATGTCTACATATACACCTAGTTTGGCACTGCAGCCAACTGCCATTCTAAATGTACTTACTTGTCACTACTGATAAATAAATACAAAGACAAAGGTTATAAATTCATTTTAAGGGGGCTTTCCACGATAAAGGATATAATACCTCCCTGATGTGAAGAAGAAATTCGCTCTATTCTCCCAGGGAAATCAGTTCTTTACAGTGTAAGGTGCAGGCAACATGAAAAGGAGACATGTACATAATTATGTAACCTTCCTGCTACCAGCTCTCAGAAACATAAGTGAACAGAATATGTATCATAGGTTTTATTATTAGGTTGCTAAGTGTGGAGAAACAGATGTTTATGATGTACATATGTCCACAAGGGAATATAAAAAAATCCTTTAACTATGAATTTTGTTTCACAAAAAATATCATAATGAAAACATCAACATAGAGATGTCATTCATCTGTTCATTTGCTTGGATAATTCTTCAAACCACTTGCATTACTTGGGAGACTTGACAGGAAATACCACTGGTGGGAAAGAATGCAAAATATGCCTTTCCTTGATCACATATCATATTTATTTCAGGATGTACTTAGTAACAAGTACTGTTTAGCTTTACACAACATTTGACACTTTGAGACTATATATATATGTACATATATATATATATGTTTATATATAGTCTTAAAGTGTCAAATGTTGTGTGAAGCTAAACAGTACTTGTTACTAAGTACATCCTGAAATAAATATGATATGTGATCAAGGAAAGGCATATTTTGCATTCTATATATATATACACACACACTCACAATGCAATGTATATACTGTGTGTATATATATATATATATATATTACTACCCCCACAGGGGCCGCTTGGTAATGCTTGTCACCACTGGTTGCCCTGACCTTGCAAGCCTCCCGACACCTCTGACACTCTGGGTTCAGACATATTTTAACAGTATAGGAAAATAATGCAGTAAGTAAAGTAAACCACAAGAATAATGGGTTTAGGATATACAACCTCAGTTAATGCATAACAACAGAACACCAGTAAAATAGGAATAATCAGCTAGCAATGTTTAACAAATTATACAGTCATGAGTAGTAAGCTTCAACTATTAAACTGCAATACCAGCAGTAAGAGGGGGAAGAAAAGGCTTGTCGACTTACCAGCTCCCTCTAGGCCACCAGTGCTGCAATGCTGGATGCAGAGAACTATATAGATACTGAGGTGTAAAGATGTGTGCATGCAGTGTCTCCAGAGTGATGACAGAAAGTGGTTGGACCTTCACCGACTCACCAACCCCATGGATATCATGGCCTCCTGGAACCAAAGTTTTTGCATAGGTTCTTGGCTGTTTGCATGGATATGCAGAGTAGCCGCCTTGCAAGGTGTCGCGTAGAAAGAAGAAATGTCTTTGTGAGGACCAGACAGTGACAGTCCTGATACAAAGAAGCTGATGTGATCCCATTGTGGTGATTGGCATCTCCGCTGTGCTGAACTGATGTGCAGAGTCCCACAGCAGTAAGCCAACAATCTTTCTCTGGAGGAGAACAGCAGTCCCCCTGAGTTCAGATCTGAATCCCATGCCAAGAGTCTCCTGCTGTAGAGTATATCTGCTCTCCCAGCATCCTTCTGGTTCCCCAGCTCTCTGGTATTTGTAGTTCAATCAGCACTCAGAAATACAATATGTATTGGCTATAGGACTATAGGTCTCAAGATCCTCTGGTGTCAGAGGAACTGGATCCACTATGCTAACAGGAAGTGATGTAGCAGTCACAGTACTGGGCACAAGGGGAGGAAAGCATTAATCATAGTCTTATCTGTAAATCTCCCTGAAAGGCACACACACACATACAGTTGCTTTTCTAACTTACCCTTTGCTCTTCTGCAATTCCATCTTGCTCTCTGGCTGCTTCCACTTTGTAAATGCTCCCCAGATGTCCATCTCTCCTCAATGAAGTGGCCAGCCAGTGTGTACTCAATAAAAATTTTGAAGTCACTTTTAATCACTGGGGTTGTGAGCAGCACTGAAACCTGTAATTGAAGAATGCAGAACCCTGCTCCTACTTAGAGAGTCGTTGCCATTCTAATACATACAGAAAGAAGTAGCACCAGTAGGAGAAAATCTTGCAACAAAGATGCCAGAGTTCCAAAGTTCACACAACTGCCTATCTATCTGGAATTCTTCTTTAAGAAGTGAAAAAAGAGATCACCAAGCTTTGCTATACCCCAGGGTTTGTTTTCTAAGCACTGCTTATTGCTTTTGCTCCGTCTGCAAACAAGGCAGTTGTTAAAGTGCTGTGCACTGCACGAAAAACAGCAAATCAAACTTTGCTCATTTGAGTGAGATATTTTGATAAAAAAATTCCCAGTGCTTGGTAGAGAGCCAATGTTTTACTTGTTGCTGAGGATAAAAACATGTTTTTGACCTAAGATTCAGTAAAGTAAAGGCTCCAAGCAGTTGATGAATTGACCAGCTGTACACATAAAAATCACTAAAAACTTATTGTATGTAAGTTTTTATTACAGAATATTTATGTTTACAGTTCCACATTGCTCATCTAAGGGTTCATAGCCTTTTACTGTATCCCGAAGTTTGCATCCCATAGGGATCAAATAGTAAGCTTTTGATTTTTCTGACTTTTTCAGGGATGCTTTCAAAGTAACAAAATACTGCTTTGACATTAACCTATAACATAAAACAAACCAGCACTACTACTGATATTAAAGACTAGTTGATATTTACTATAGGTTCTCATTACTTTGTAGAAGACGAGAGGTGATACCTATCATTGGTAAAATATATCAGGGCTATATTGCACTGTTGAATGCCTCTACTGCTTACCAGTTTCATCCTAAATAACTATTGATCTCATTCCATGTGCAATTTTTCCTGCAACCATGGTGTTTCAATCATTCTGAAGTGCATATCAGAAGAGCTCTGAAGGCAATTGTACAAAATGAAAATCTCTCAAAATGACTGTGATCTGTGGCAAAGTCATAAAAACTAATCAATTGAAAGTTGGTTATAAGAGCTTTGCAGCCATGTATACTCACAAGTGTGAATTTATAACAAGGCCTAACTATCGTACCGGAACATTATTGTTTGATCCAGAGGATCAAAAGTAAGTTATGAGTGTTTAAGGACAGGAGCTTCTGTTTAGTCTTTCAAGCAGAAATTATGTTTTCATTATTTTATTTGTTCAGAACACAGATGGTGCTTTCTTTCCTCTATGGGATACAACATTCCATTAGATAAACATTGTTCAAGCAGAAGACTAGTAACTTCACCAGCAGGGAGCCTTCACAAACATTTTTAACCTTCTACGTGCATAAATTAGGGGAGCTTGCATCCACACTCCAAGAGTCAAACTGAATACTCTATTGCACAACATTTTGACATATGTACAGCAGGCTTTTTGGCAATAATGTAATATACCATTTGTTTACTTTGTTCTGTCTGATGAGATTTGTATTCCCTTGTACCCTAATGAACCCTGTTACTGCCAGTTTGATGCAGTAATATATTGTGTTCATGCTTGCCAAGTGTTACATTGACCAATTGAGTTACATTCTGTCAGGAGAGGAGACAAAAAAACTTAAAGTTTCCTACAAAGTGTTGTATGCTTGTTTTACACTTGCATTTAAAGTGAGCTACAGATGAATCTCAATATCATAAAACCATAAGATTGCCATATTAGTTTTATTAGATGCATTGTCTAAGAGATTTAAAGGCATAGTCCACCTTTTGAAAAAAAAATTAATAATAAATAATACACAAAAATAATAATAAATGCACCAACTTGATTAAAACAGTGTTATTAATGTATTATTATTATTATTTTTCATTTCAGTCTGCAAAGTAATTCAAACACAATCAATGTATGCAATGTAGCCTGTTCCCTCTCCGCAGTTCCATGCCAAGGTACAGACGTTTAGTTACAGGGCTGAAGGGAGTATCAAAGGTCTACAAGTGCTGTGATGCCACTGTACTTGAGCCCCTCTGCTGCAGTGACAGATAAGACTTGTCTCTCCTTTCACAAATGTATGTGAATGAATGATGTGGCTATGTGGGTAGAGCCACACATAGACGTGTTTAATTTAGAAAAAATAACAGAAACAGGTGGGGAGGAAGAACCCGGAGAGTCAGAAAGAGTGGGAGGGGTTTTGCAGACTATTTTGTGTTAGACCTTAAAAATGGATGTAGTTTGACACATGGTCAGAAAGGTGGACCTTACTTTTAAATTGTAACAAAAAACAAACCTTTTTTTTTCACTTTGGATTGACTAGGGAATGGTTACATACCCAGTCAGGTTTTTTGCCTTTTAAATCCCATTGGGGTGATTTCCCTTCATTTCCTGTCTTGTACACACAACAGAAAGTAAAACAATATATCTACAAAGAGAGGGGAAGCCACTCTTAGACATACAGTATCTTACAGAAGGAAGTACACCCCTCACATTTTTGTAAATATTTTATTCTATCTTTTCATGTGACAACACTGAAGAAATGACACTTTGCTACAATGTAAAGTAGTGAGTGTACAGCTTGTGTAACAGTGTAAATTTGCTGTCCCCTCAAAATAACTCAACACACAGCCATTAATGTTTAAACCGCTGGCAACAAAAGTGAGTACACCCCTAAGTGAAAATGTCCAAATTGGGCCCAATTATCCGTTTTCCCTCCTGGGTGTCATGTGACTGCTTAGTGCTACAAGGTCTCAGGTGTGAATGGGGAGCAGATGTGTTAAATTTGACACATCATGGCAAAGAACTCTCTGAGGATCTGAAAAAAAGAATTATTGCTCTACATAAAGATGACCTAGGCTATAACAAGATTGCCAGGACCCTGAAACTGAGCTGCAGCATGGTGGCCAAGACCATACAGTGGTTTAACAGGACAGGTTCCACTCAGAACAGGCTTCACCATGGTTGACCAAAGAAGTTGAGCGCACAAGCTCAGCATCATATCCAGAGGTTGTCTTTGGGAAATAGACGTATGAGGGCTGCCAGCATTTCTGCAGATGTCGAAGGGGTGGAGGATCAGTCTGTCAGTGTTCAGACCATATGCCGCACACTGCATCAAATTGGTCTGCATGGCTGTCGTCCCAAAAGGAAGCCTCTTCTAAAGATGATGCACAAGAAAGCCTGCAAACGGTTCGCTGAAGACAAGAAGACTAAGGACATGGATTACTGGAACCATGTCCTGTAGTCTGATGAGACCAAGATAAACGTATTTGGTTCAGATGGGGTCAAGCGTGTGTGGCGGCAACCAGGGGAGGAGTACAAAGACAATTGTGTCTTGCCTACAGTCAAGCATGGTGGTAGGAGGTCCAAGACAACCACTGCCTTGTTAAAGAAGCTGGAGGTAAAGGTGATGGACTGGCCAAGCATGTCTCCAGACCTAAACCGTATTGAGCATCTGTGGGGCATTCTCAAATGGAAGGTGGAGGACTGCAAGGTCTAACATCCACCAGCTCCGTGATGTTGTCATGGAGGAGTGGAACAGGACTCCAGTGGCAACCTGTGAAGCTCTGGTGAACTCCATGCCCAAGAGGGTTAAGGCAATGCTGGAAAGTAATGGTGGCCACACAAAATATTGACACTTTGGGCCCAGTTTGGACATTCTCACTTAGGGGTGTACTCACTTTTGTTGCCAGCAGTTTAGACATTAATGGCTGTGTGTTGAGTTATTTTGAGGGGACAGCAAATTTACACTGTTATACAAGCTGTACACTTACTGCTTTACATTGTAGCAAAGTGTCATTTCTTCAGTGTTGTCGCATGGAAAGATATAGTAAAATATTTATAAAAATGTGAGGGGTGTATTCACTTCTGAGAGATATTGTATATCACTTGAACAAGTGCCTCCATTGGAAGATTTTCCCTATATTCATGTTCTGGTGACAACTCAAAAAACTTTTCTCTCATGTCCAGTCTCCTTGACAATGGTTACTAGGGCATTCAGACACAAAAAAAAAACAATAAAAACCTGATAAAGGTACTAACCTGACACTGGGCCTAACTCCAATCCAAACCACAAGAAAGCTTTTGATGTTCTGTCTCATGGGTTGCTTTATGCAAAAGATATACCTCATGAGAACCAGTCTGTGAAGACAGTATGGCAACTTGCTAACTCAACAAGATCCACAAGCATTATGAACTTACCCAGAAGTAAAATCCAAAATAGTTTATTTCAGCTTGACAATACATAAGTTGCTTTTGAGAGGTTTTTTTGTAGGTGAAAAGACTTTTTCTACATTTTCATCACTCTACAAAGGTGAAACAGAAGTTAACATGAAGGGGCAGGGAGTGTTTGACTGCAACTTGCACCATCTAACACTAAACACAAAGAGGAGTATACAGGAAAATACACAACAGATTTCCCAGCACACTTACGAGCCAGTCTGCAAAACAATCAGATTGCCCTGTTTAACAGTATATGATAAAAATAGAGGGTTTTGTTTGCACACATTTGAAAAAATATGTGTAAGCAGCAGTGCCTATGTCAAGGGACCTCTGAATATACCATGGTCCTAATGCTATAATTTTCAGAGCCTCCATAGTAGGAGTATACTGTATATATCAATGGTGGGTTGGAGGCAGGTGTGCCTGCAGGGAGCCCACGCCGACAACGGAGGGATCTGAGTGTACCGAGTTATAAATAGGGGTTCATTAACCCCTCGCCTACCATGCCACGGAGGAGAAAAGCCCAGGACAGCCAGGGAAGCTGACAAACTTCTTCCCTGCTGTCCCCTCATGCAGCCAAGATGGCGCTGGCTGCAGCATGAATGGACACAGAGCCTGTGACAGAGCCTGTGACAGAGACACCGGAGCACAGCACCTGGATCCCAGACTGAGAGCACCACCGTACCCAGGAGACCCGGGTGAGTCCTCTCCTCCCCTGTCTCCCACCACAAGTAGCCCTGCTAAACTGAGACCCAGATTGGATACTGAATCCACTCCTGACAATCAACTCTTTATCCCACAAATTCTACCTCAAAATTCTGCTCCATCTTTAATTGAATCTTTCCCTGCCTCTGATCAACCTATCACTGAGATATCCATGAAAAACATGCTTCTTTCTCTGCGTCAAACACTTCACACTGATCTTACAGCATCACTATCCCAAGTCTCCAATGTGGTACAACAACAAGAACTCCGCATACGCCATATTGAAAACAAAATGGGAGAAATGTTTACAGCCCATAACGACTTGATTGACGCACATGCAGACCATGAAGCTGATATTGAACAAATAAACCTGAAATTAGCTGATTTAGAAGACCGATCCAGAAGCAACAACATCAAATTTAGAGGCATACCTGAATCAATTACCAACGATGCCCTGACTCCATATCTCCAACAATACATCAAAATCCTCATTCCCTCACTCACGGATATGAAACTCACCATAGATCAGGCTCACAGAATACCCAAGCCAACTTTACCATGTAAAAGAGAAAATAATGTCAACAACCAGAAATCCTCCACCCCTTCCACCATCACATGCAAATATCAAATTATTTGCTGATTTATCCAAAGCCACACTCCTCAATCGCAAAAATCTGGTCACCATAACCAAAGCTCTGAGGAACCATGGGATAGGTTATCAATGGGGCTTTCCCACAAAACTTACAATTAAACAACATGGTAAAATATACACCATCAAAAATCTAGAAGCGGGCATCGATCTCCTAAAAAACTGGAACAGAATACCGGCGGAATCTCAACACTCCACTCCTGCCAACACGCAACAAATGGATGCAGAGTGGTCCTGATTTTACAGGCCCTCATACTACTAAACACCCACCATTTTGGGCACTCTCTCCCTTACTTAACCAACTGCTGGCAAACGGCCCTAAATCGAACATTTTCAAGTTACAAGAGACTTTTCAGCATGACCTCTCTTATGGTCTATGCTTGTTCAAACCCCTCTGTTATGCAGTAGCAATTCAAGCTACTCGTGTTACTTGCATTTCTTGCAAGTCTTTTTTTTTACCCACTCTACCCTGCCCTCCCCCCTGCCCTCCCCCCCTCCTGCACCACCAGTCAACGGAATCACTCCATCGTTCAACTATCATCTCCAACATCACCAGTAAAACTCTGACCCAATGATCTTTCCACAATTAACACATCTTGTGTATGAAAGACCACCACCTATAACTACAACACATGTACCTTCTCATCAAGATAAGAAACGACTCTCCTAATTAGAGATGAGCGAATTATTCAAAAATTCGGTTCGGCTGATTCGCCTTCGAGCCGAATATATTCGCTGCGAATTTAACTTATAAAAAGGGTGTTTCTAGGCTTCAGAGAGCCTTTATATTAGTGCAGAACACTGTACCTTTAATTTAAATGCCCTTGGAGTCTGCTGGGGAAGAGAAATAATACTGTCAGTCAGTATGACATGCAGATGAGTGCCGTCGATCTTAGAATCACCGCACACTTCACTCATTTAGGCAGTCACGGGGCCAAAACCAGAGTGTGGAGCCACAGTGTGGCGGTGGAGGCAGCAGCAATGGGAGGCCATACAGCACCCTATGACAAAATGGAACCCACCAGCAGTGTGAGGAGACCTGAAAGTGGCACATGGCAGAGTGTGGCGATGGAGACAGCAGCAATGGGCAGCCGTACAGGGACCCATGACACACTCTGGACCTGGCAGCAGCATGAGGAGGCGGTACAGGGGCCCATGACAGATTACGGGCCTGGCAGCAGCATGAGGAGTCGGTACGGGGGCCCATGGCAGATTACGGGCCTGGCAGCAGCATGAGGAGGCGGTACAGGGGCCCATGGCAGAGTGGCGGAGCGTAAGCAGCTAAAATTGAAGGCCATACAGAGGCCTATGTTAAAAAGTCCCCCCAGCAGCAGCGTGGGGAGACGACTATCAAGAGTCCAATGGCAGAGTGGCGGAGCAGAAGCAGCTTCAATTGAAGGCCATACACAGGCCTAGGTTTAAAAGTCCCTCACAGTTAATTCCAATAACGAACTCTACTCCTCCGTGCAATCTACTTACGAGACCCTGGGCAGGTCTGGGTCCAATTTGTGGTAGAGATTGGTTTTGTTCAGCCATGCTTGAGCGAGTAATAACAGGTCTGTGCTGCCCTTTGGTGTCTGGCTTAATGCGCACAACACTGAACGTCCCAGCGTTTGTCAACGATTTGCCGTTAAGTGATGCAAGCCCGCTGAACCACGTTCATGAGGAGCCGGTACAGGGGGCCATGAATCAGTATGGACCTGGCAGCAGCGTGAGCAGACGACAGAGGCACATGGCGCAGAGTGGCGGTGTAGGCAGCATTATTCTGAAGCCATACACAGGCCTAGGTTAAAAAGCGGAAGCCGTCAGCAGCGTGAGCAGACGACAGAGACACATGGTGCAGGGTGGCGGTGGATGCAGCAGTATTTGGAAGCCAAACACAGGCCTCGGTTAAAAAGCAGAAGCCGTCAGCAGCGTGAGCAGACGACAGAGGCACATGGCGCAGGGTGGCGGTGGAGGCAGCAGCAATGGAAGGCCATACAGCACCCTATCACAAAATGGAACCCACCAACAGTGTAAGGAGACCTGAAAGTGGCACATGGCAGAGTCTGGCGATGAAGTCAGCAGCAATGGGAGGCCATACAGGGACCCATGACACACTCTGGACCTGGCAGCAGCAAGAGGAGGCGGTACAGGGGCCCATGGCAGAGTGGCGAAGCGTAAGCAGCTTAAATTGAAGGCCATACAGAGGCCTATGTTAAAAAGTCCCCCCAGCAGCAGTGTGGGGAGACGACTATCAAGAGTCCAATGGCAGAGTGGCGGAGCAGAAGCAGCTTCAATTGAAGGCCATACACAGGCCTAGGTTAAAAAGTCCCCCCAGCAGCAGCGTGGGGAGACGACTATCAAGAGTCCAATGGCAGAGTGGCGGAGCGGAAGCAGCTTCAATTGAAGGCCATACACAGGCCTAGGTTAAAAAGTCCCCCCAGCAGCAGTGTGGGGAGACGACTATCAAGAGTCCAATGGCTGAGTGGCGATCCGGGAAGTCAGCGTTGTGATTGCAGATGCAATGCAAAGATTCTATGAGGTGATGCCGTGGGTGCGAAGAAGATCATATACCGTCGTACTTCCATCCATAAGACGGAACAACCTGCGAACCGGGAGCTTTATTGCCCTGACCCGCTGAGCAGCTTCTGGGATACCCAAGAGGCCCATGGCAGAGTGGCGGAGCGTAAGCAGCTTCAATTAAAGGCCATACAGAGGCCTATGTTAAAAAGTCCCCCCAGCAGCAGCGTGGGGAGACGACTATCAAGAGTCCAATGGCAGAGTGGCGGAGCGGAAGCAGCTTCAATTGAAGGCCATACACAGGCCTAGGTTAAAAAGTCCCCCCAGCAGCAGTGTGGGGAGATGACTATCAAGAGTCCAATGGCTGAGTGGCGATCCGGGAAGTCAGCGCTGTGATTGCAGATGCAATGCAGAGATTCTATGAGGTGATGCCGTGGGTGCGAAGAAGATCATATACCGTCGTACTTCCATCCATAAGACGGAACAACCTGCGAACCGGGAGCTTTATTGCCCTGACCCGCTGAGCAGCTTCTGGGATACCCAAGAGGCCCATGGCAGAGTGGCGGAGCGTAAGCAGCTTCAATTAAAGGCCATACAGAGGCCTATGTTAAAAAGTCCCCCCAGCAGCAGCGTGGGGAGACGACTATCAAGAGTCCAATGGCAGAGTGGCGGAGCGGAAGCAGCTTCAATTGAAGGCCATACACAGGCCTAGGTTAAAAAGTCCCCCCAGCAGCAGTGTGGGGAGACGACTATCAAGAGTCCAATGGCTGAGTGGCGATCCGGGAAGTCAGCGTTGTGATTGCAGATGCAATGCAGAAATTTTATGAGGTAATGCCGTGGGTGCGAAGAAGATCATATACCGTCGTACTTCCATCCATAAGACGGAACAACCTGCGAACCGGGAGCTTTATTGCCCTGACCCGCTGAGCAGCTTCTGGGATACCCAAGAGTTTGGCTTCTGTGGGGAATATGGTTGAAAACTGAAACTTAAAGGCATGTTGATGGAAGGGCACCAGTGTCAGTGCTCCGGAGGGAATATAGCTTCAAAGCTGACACTTAAAGGTATATCGACGGTCAGAGACCACAGGAAGTGGAGCTTGCGTCTTAAATCGACTGAATGTGGCAGACGTGAAACTTCTACGGGCCGTATATAAAACGGGTTGTTCCTCTTTCTGGAATAAGTGTTGGAAATGGCCACTCTTTTTGGTGTGGCGTTTTGTCTATTTAATTCCGATAACGGACTCTACTCCTCCGTGCAATCTAGTTACGAGACCCTGGGCAGGTCTGGGTCCAATTTGTGGTAGGGACTGGTTTTGTTCAGCCATGCTTGAGCGAGTAATAACAGGTCTGTGCTGCCCTTTGGTGTCTGGCTTAATGCGCACAACACTGAACGTTCCAGCATTTGTCAACGATTTGCCGTTAAGTGATGCAAACCCGCTGAACCACGTTCATGAGGAGCCGGTACAGGGGGCCATGAATCAGTATGGACCTGGCAGCAGTGTGAGGAGACCCGAAAGTGGCACATGGCGCAGGGTGGCGGTGGAGGCAGCAGTATTCGGAAGACATACACAGGACTAGTTTAAAAAGCGGAAGCCGTCAGCAGCGTGAGCAGACGACAGAGGCACATAGCGCAGGGTGGCGGTGGAGGCAGCAGTATTCGGAAGCCATACACAGGCCTAGGTTAAAAAGCGGAAGCCGTCAGCAGCGTGAGCAGACGACAGAGGCACATGGCGCAGGGTGGCGGTGGAGGCAGCAGTATTCGGAAGCCATACACAGGCCTAGGTTTAAAACTGGAACCCAGCAGCGTGAGCAGACGACAAAGACGCACATGGCAGAGGATGGATCTGGCAGCAGTATGAGAAGGTGGTACAGGGGCCCGTGGCACAGTGTGGTGATGGGGGCTACAGCAACTGGATGCCAGAAAGTGGCCGATAGGGCTATATACTGCATGGAATTATAAAGTTGTAAAGACAGCGGCCTATAAGGCTATACACACTATAACAATCATGACTTGATTGACCATTGGCCTATAAGGCTATACACAGCATGAATATCATGACTTATTCTGAGAGTGGTTTGGAAGGCTATATACAAAAAGTAATTCATGAGCTGTCCGGACAGCGGACAATAAGTACATATATACAAATCAATTCATCAGCTGTCCAGCCAGCGGCCTCAAAGGTGACACATATAGAAAGCAATTCATTAGCTGTTCAGACAGCGGCCTCTAAGGCGACAGATATACAAAGCAATTCCCGAGGTGTTCAGGGAGCGGCCTGAACGGCTAGGTTATTACTAAATATATTTTTGTGGCCAAACATCGGCCTATAAATAGATGTCTACACAGTGACAAAAAATTATGTCACCAGACAGCGGCCCCTAAGGCGACAGATATACAAAGCAATTCCCGCGAGCGCACAGGGCCCACAGTGTCTGAGGATGGACGTTGGCGCAGAAAGGCAGAGACCAACTGACTACATAGGTGGTTTTTATAGTACTTTATTTTGGCCTCCCTCTCAGCAGGTGTGAAAAAGGCCACCATTTTTGAACGGTAGCGAGGGTCCAACAAGGTGGACAGCCAAAAGTCATCCCTCTGTCTGATGGTTATTATTCGGCTGTCACTACGCAAGCAACCGAGCATGCTATGGGCCATTTGTGCCAAGGAATGCGAGGGACTCCCTGCCTCCATCTCCACAGCATACTGCCACGGTGCGTCTGGGTCCTCTGTCTCCTCCTCCTCCTCTACCAGATGCTCCTGCTCCTCCACTCCTGTCCGCTGAGTGGAAAAACCACCCATTTCACTCAATAATTCCTGAGCACCAATGTCCTCCTCCTCTTCTTCCTGTCCTGCCCCCACAGGGGTCATGTGGCGTTGAGATCTGTGCGCCACGTCTACCGCACCCTGACCAGCCATTGTTAACAGCATTTGTTCCAGGACGTGCAACAGAGGAATGACGTCATTCATCCCATAGTCCTGCCAACTCACGAATAGCGTGGCCTCCTCAAAGGGCCTGAGCAAGCGGCAGGTGTCACGCATGAGCTGCCAATGGCTGACATCTAAGTTACACAGGGGAGTACCTTTATCCGCTTGTAACATCAGGAAATCGGTGATGGCCTTTCGCTGTTCGTAAAGGTGGTCTAACATATGTAGGGTTGAATTCCACCTTGTTGCAACGTCGCAGATCAGGCGATGCTGTGGAATTCCGTTCTGCCGCTGCAGCTCAAGGAGGGTGTGCTTTGCGGTGTAGGAATGGCTGAAATGCATGCAAAGTTTACGTGACATTTTAAGGATGTCTTGCAGTGGGATGGTGGATTTTAGGAACCGCTTGACAACCAGATTGAACACGTGAGCCATGCATGGTGCATGGCACAACCTTCCTTGACGCAGAGCAGACACCATGTTCTTTCCGTTGTCGGTCAACATGGTTCCGATTTTCAGTTTGCGCGGAGACAGCCATCTGTCGATTTCTCTGTTCATTACACTCAGAAGTTCCTCCCCTGTGTGACTACGTTCGCCAAGGCATACCAGGTGCAGCACAGCGTGACACCGTTGCGCCCTGCACATGTGATATGCCGGTCGGGTAA
Source organism: Staurois parvus (assembly GCF_062004578.1). NCBI lineage: Eukaryota > Metazoa > Chordata > Amphibia > Anura > Ranidae > Staurois > Staurois parvus. The sequence goes on along the minus strand of NW_028318492.1, from coordinate 6,389,894 downwards.
TGGGACTTGGCACGGGGGTGGCGGCTGAGGACACGGCGGAAGAAGAGGTGGTAGAGGCGGACATCTTTGCTGGACCAAGGACGTGCAAACGTGGAGGCAAAAGTGGCGTGACCTGTCCAAGTTGCTGGTGCGGCTGTGCCGGCACCACGTTCACCCAGTGGGCCGTAAATGACATGTACTGTCCCTGACCGTAGTTACAGCTCCACACGTCGGCGCTGCCGTGCACTTTGGCAGAGACCGACATGCTCAAAGACTGGCCCACCATCTCTTCTACATGTGAATGCAGGGCTGGCACTGCCTTTTTGGCGAAGAAATGCCGGCTTGGCACTCTCCACCGCGGCTCGGCACAAGCCATCATTTCTCGGAAAGGTGCTGAGTCCACCACTTGGAAAGGGAGGGACTGCAGCACCAGCAACTTGGACAGGAGGACGTTCAGCTTCTGCACCGTCGGGTGCGTGCTCACAAACTGTTGTCTCTTGGAAACGGATTCCAAGAAAGACTGCTGACGGAATCCGTGAAGAGGAGTAGCAGGAGAAGGAGCATCTGAACGAGCGGAAGATGCCAACGAGCGACAACTCCCCTCAGCAGAGGTGTTGGAGCCTTGACTGGCTGATAGAGGGCGATTGACGTCCGGTGACGGAGCAAGTAACGGAGCGGGGGCTGGGGCAGGCAGAACCGCCGTATCTTTATCACGGTTTTCCCAGGCCACCGAATGGCGACGCTGCATATGCTGACGCAACGCTGTAGTCCCAACATTGGCCCCCTGGCCACGCTTGACTTTCTGGCCACATAGTCGACATACGGCTACGTTTACTTCCTCGGGCGGCTTGACGAAAAATTGCCACACCGCCGAGTAGGAAACTTTGCCCCCGATACTCCTCACTGGCTGACTGCTACTTCCTCCGTGCACACCGGCACCACTACTGGCCGTGGTGGTAGGCTGCAGTGGAGCTGGTGCTCTACTCCGTGGCCGTTTGGCTCCACTGACACTGCTGCGACCCTGCTGCCTCCTGGGCAACCCACCGACTGTTTTGCTCGCTGGCAAGCTGGCACCCTCTTCTCCTGATGATGCGGAAGCAATAGCCTGATGACGACGAGGCTGCCAAGTGCGATCAGCCTCATCATCATCAATTAGGGTCTCCGCGTCACTACTAGCCCCCTCGGCTGCGTGTGGGTCAGGAGACAGACCTGTCTCTAGACCGGCTACCGAGCCACTCTCCTCGCCAGTACTTCTTCGCCTGGTTGCTGAAGAGGCGGATGTCTCCCCCCGTTCCTGACCGCCCTCTGTTAGCTCTTCCTCACTGTACAGTAGGGCTGAGCCCACAGCATGCGATACTTCGCTTGGTGAGGGAACACCAAAGGACAGGGGCAGGTCGAGGACACGTGATTTCAGTGGGCTTGCTCCCGGGCCATGCCAACTAACGGTTGTGTCTGACGTACCCACCGACCGTTGGCTGTAGGTGTCAGAGGTGACCTGGGAAGAGGAAGACGACCGAGTCAACCAATCGATGACGGCAGGGTTGTCGGTGGAGACACGACCGCTGGATGACACCGGGAGCACTGGCCTCTGGCTGCGACTAGTGCTGCCTCGACCCCTTCCTCTGCTGCCATGTCTGCTCGCTCCTGAAACATTGCCTCCTCTGCCACTCCTCTGCGTGTTGTCTGACATACTCTTTAATTCAATAAGCACCCCAAAAATAAAAACGGATTTAACTCTTTGAACGTACAATAGTGGTTGTGAAGCAGAAAGTCAGTTTATTTAGCACAATCGGTCAATTGCAGCTTGCCGTTGGCTGTAAACTGTACGTTTATGTCACTGGAATGCACTAATCACCCAAAAAATATTACCGCCACCCGGCGTGTAAATGGATTTAACTCTTTGAACGTACAATAGTGGTTGTGAAGCAGAAAGTCAGTTTATTTAGCACAATCGGTCAATTGCAGCTTGCCGTTGGCTGGAAACTGTACGTTTATGTCACTGGAATGCACTAATCACCCAAAAAATATTACCGCCAGCCGGCGTGTAAATGGATTTAACTCTTTGAACGTACAATAGTGGTTGTGAAGCAGAAAGTCAGTTTATTGTACACAATCGGTCAATTGCAGCTTGCCGTTGGCTGTAAACTGTACGTTTATGTCACTGGAATGCACTAATCACCCAAAAAATATTTCCGCCACCCGGCGTGTATATGGATTTAACTCTTTGAACGTACAATAGTGGTTATGAAGCAGAAAGTCAGTTTATTTAGCACAATCGGTCAATTGCAGCTTGCCGTTGGCTGTAAACTGTACGTTTATGTCACTGGAATGCACTAATCACCCAAAAAATATTACCGCCAGCCGGCGTGTAAATGGATTTAACTCTTTGAACGTACAATAGTGGTTGTGAAGCAGAAAGTCAGTTTATTGTACACAATCGGTCAATTGCAGCTTGCCGTTGGCTGTAAACTGTACGTTTATGTCACTGGAATGCACTAATCACCCAAAAAATATTACCGCCAGCCGGCGTGTAAATGGATTTAACTCTTTGAACGTACAATAGTGGTTGTGAAGCAGAAAGTCAGTTTATTGTACACAATCGGTCAATTGCAGCTTGCCATTGGCTGGAAACTGTACGTTTCTGTCACTGGAATGCACTAATCACCCAAAAAATATTACCGCCAGCCGGCGTGTAAATGGATTTAACTCTTTGAACGTACAATAGTGGTTGTGAAGCAGAAAGTCAGTTTATTGTACACAATCGGTCAATTGCAGCTTGCCGTTGGCTGGAAACTGTACGTTTATGTCACTGGAATGCACTAATCACCCAAAAAATATTACCGCCACCCGGCGTGTAAATGGATCTAACTCTTTGAACGTACAATAGTGGTTGTGAAGCAGAAAGTCAGTTTATTGTACACAATCGGTCAATTGCAGCTTGCTGTTGGCTGGAAACTGTACGTTTATGTCACTGGAATGCACTAATCACCCAAAAAATATTACCGCCACCCGGCGTGTATATGGATTTAACTCTTTGAACGTACAATAATGGTTGTGAAGTAGAAAGTCAGTTTATTTAGCACAATCGGTCAATTGCAGCTTGCCGTTGGCTGGAAACTGTACGTTTAGGTCACTGGAATGCACGAATCACCCAAAAAATATTACCGCCACCCGGCGTGTAAATGGATCTAACTCTTTGAACGTACAATAGTGGTTGTGAAGCAGAAAGTCAGTTTATTGTACACAATCGGTCAATTGCAGCTTGCCGTTGGCTGGAAACTGTACGTTTATGTCACTGGAATGCACTAATCACCCAAAAAATATTACCGCCAGCCGGCGTGTAAATGGATTTAACTCTTTGAATGTACAATAGTGGTTGTGAAGCAGAAAGTCAGTTTATTTAGCACAATCGGTCAATTTCAGCTTGCCGTTGGCTGGAAACTGTACGTTTATGTCACTGGAATGCACTAATCACCCAAAAAATATTACCGCCAGCCGGCGTGTAAATGGATTTAACTCTTTGAACGTACAATAGTGGTTGTGAAGCAGAAAGTCAGTTTATTGTACACAATCGGTCAATTGCAGCTTGCCATTGGCTGGAAACTGTACGTTTGTGTCACTGGAATGCACTAATCACCCAAAAAATATTACCGCCAGCCGGCGTGTAAATGGATTTAACTCTTTGAACGTACAATAGTGGTTGTGAAGCAGAAAGTCAGTTTATTTAGCACAATCGGTCAATTGCAGCTTGCCGTTGGCTGGAAACTGTACGTTTATGTCACTGGAATGCACTAATCACCCAAAAAATATTACCGCCAGCCGGTGTGTAAATGGATTTAACTCTTTGAACGTACAATAGTGGTTGTGAAGCAGAAAGTCAGTTTATTTAGCACAATCGGTCAATTGCAGCTTGCCGTTGGCTGGAAACTGTACGTTTAGGTCACTGGAATGCACGAATCACCCAAAAAATATTACCGCCACCCGGCGTGTAAATGGATCTAACTCTTTGAACGTACAATAGTGGTTGTGAAGCAGAAAGTCAGTTTATTGTACACAATCGGTCAATTGCAGCTTGCCGTTGGCTGGAAACTGTACGTTTATGTCACTGGAATGCACTAATCACCCAAAAAATATTACCGCCAGCCGGCGTGTAAATGGATCTAACTCTTTGAACGTACAATAGTGGTTGTGAAGCAGAAAGTCAGTTTATTTAGCACAATCGGTCAATTGCAGCTTGCCGTTGGCTGGAAACTGTACGTTTGTGTCACTGGAATGCACTAATCACCCAAAAATTATTACCGCCAGCCGGCGTGTAAATGGATTTAACTCTTTGAACGTACAATAGTGGTTGTGAAGCGGAAAGTCAGTTTATTTTGCACAATCGGCAAACTGCAGCACCAACTGTGCACGACAGCCACCAAAAAAAAAAGGGTGTATGTCACTTTAAATTTTCGATTCTTTGATAGCTGTGGCCCTAAGTAACGATTCTGTGTCCCTGAGTAACGATTCTGTGTCCCTGAGTAACGATTCTGTGTCCCTGAGTAACGATTCTGTGGCCCTAAAGTCTCTGTGGCCCTAACTCTGTCCCTTAATACAGACAGGTCTGTCTCTCTTGAATGACCGGAGGCTAATGGAGAATTCTAAGATGGCCGCGATTTATAGTGCTGGCTGGCTGCTGATTGGCTAATGCGATCACATGTCATGAATGCATTATGGGTCAGCGCGCCTTGTCTGCGCGCCTTCCCAGAGATCCCCGCCCCATCTTCTCTGTCCATTTTCTCCGTGGCCACACATGTCGCCGCCATTTTTGGGAAAATTCGATTCGTGCATCCGAAGTTTGCTAATCTTCGGATTCGTCGCGAATAGAATTTTTCCAAATCTTCGGAACGAATTCCACTTCGTCATGTTCGATTCGCTCATCTCTACTCCTAATCACTAACTCCAATCAAAAGCTTATCAAATTATTAAACTATCATCTCTTAATGTCCACGGCCTAAACTCCCCCTTTAAGAGGTCCCTGCTCCTGAGAGAAACTCGCTCCTTACATGCTGATGTACTTTTTCTGCAGGAAACACACTTCGCGACAACCAAAATCCCTAAATTCCACCTCCAACATTTCTCCCATATATACATGGCAACGAACCCTAAAAAGAAAAATGGTGTCATTACAGCCATAGAAGACTCTATCCAATTCCAACACATCTCGGAAACAATAGACCCTCAAGGTCGATACCATATCCTGATCTGCAAACTCAACAAAATTATACACACCCTAGTCAATGTCTATGGCCCTAACTCCAATCAATTAGAATGCTACAACAAACTTCAATCAATTATCTCCTCCCAAAAACAAGGCAGACTCCTTATAGGCGGGACTTCAACATCTTTGGCAATCCACTTCTGGACTCTTCTTCAAACGATCTTCCAAACAGAATTTCAACCAATTTCTTCATAATAATGATCTCTATGACATTTGCCGATGCCAACACAGCACGGAAAAAGATTACACCTACTACTCTCCATCCCACCTATCCTACTCCAGAATTTACTTTTTTATCACAGACAAATAGACCCTACAACGCATAACCTCCTCATCAATTGGTACCATAACTTGGTCAGATCACGCTCCAATCAACATTACCCTTGACGACCAGCAATACTCCTCGATACCTCAAATCCTGGAGACTAAATTCATTGCTACTGAAGAACCCAGATGAAAAGAAGCACATACTAGACGCACACAATATGTTTTTTGAGCTTAATGACACACCTGACATTTCTATATCCACACTATGGCCCGCTTACAAAGCATACATGAGAGGTATCCTCATATAATTAAACTCCCGCATCACAAAACAACGAACCCAACAAATTGACCAACTCCTTGCATCTATTAAACTAAAAGAAGACCAAAACAAAAGAAATCCCAACCCCTCCACATCTACCTCCCTCATTTCAGATAGAAATAAACTAAGAGCCCTTCTACTATATAAATATGATATCAACCTGCAAAAAATGAAAGCAAAATTCTACTCTTTAGGCAACAAAGCAAACTCACTACTAACTAAACTAAAATCACTCTAGTCAAACATCCAACTACTCACACTTCTCTCACAAACCCACAAGAAATAGCAAATGCCTTTGCGACGTACTACCAAAAATTATACAATCCCAAAAATGACTCAGACACTACCCAACCAACACCTATATCTATACAAACATTTCTCGATATTATCAAACTACCCCAACTCACTTCAGATCAACTCACTACTATCTCCACCCCAATTACCCCTGCGGAAATAGAAAAAAACATTAAATCTTTACCACTCAACAAATCACCAGGAAATTATGGCTTCACCAACGAATTTTACAAATCATTTGCCCCTGACCTCTCACCATATCTGACCTCAACCATGCAGCCTCTACAGCCTCATTTCCCAAAGAAATGCTACAATCCATAATTATGACTACCCCGAAACCCGGTAAAGATCCTGTAAATGTCCAGAATTATAGACCAATATCACTACTCAACACAGACATAAAGCTATATGCTAAAATAATAGCCCAAAGACTTCTCCCCTATCTACCTACATTAATCCACCCAGACCAAGTAGGATTCATCCCTGGTCGCCAAGCTCCTGACACAACTAGGAGAATCATATCTCTTCTCCATAACCTAGAATTCACCAAACAACCCTCCATATTACTATTCTTAGACACGGAGAAAGCATTCGATCGAATACACTGGCAGTTTATGCGTTTAACCCAAAAATTCGGCATCACAGATTGGATGTTATCAGCCATCCTTTCCCTCTACTCCAATCCATCATCCAAAGTATTAACAGATGGTACACTATCAGATCCCTTCAACATCACAAACGGCACCAGACAAGGTTGCCCCTTATCCCCCATAATATTTACACTACTTATTGAACCCTTAGCTTCAAAACTAAGAAATTCCCCATTATTCTCAGGAATTACCCACCTCCACACAGAACACAAAATCAGTTTATTCGCAGACGACATCATACTAATGATAACCAACCAACATAAATCTCTCCAAACGATTTGTTCAATTCTCCAAAATTATTTGGAAGTTTCCTACTACAAACTTAACCCCTTGACGCCGACGTAACACAAATATGCGGCCTCACGGACCTGGGCTTTTTTCCGTGGGGCCGCATATTTGAGTACCTGTCTTTGTGTTGGGAGCGCGCCCCTCAGCGCGCTCCCAGCACCGAGACCGCGGTGTCACTGAGAGCACCGGGTCCCGTTCTAACGATCGGGACCCGGGACTCCCGGTCCCGGGTCACATGATCGCTATGATAGCCTCTGATTGGCTATCACAGTGATCAGTCACTGTGCAGCCCGGCCCCCTTGTTTTTTTTTCTCTCTCTCTCTATGAATGGAGAAGAGAGATACATTGTATCTCTCGAACTCCTGTCAGAGAGAAGAAAAAAAAAAGTTTGTAAAAAAAAAAAAAAGATAAATAAATAAATATTAAAAAAATAAAATAAAAAATAAAAAAAAATACCTAGATCAAAGTTGGATCTAGTTCAGTGCCAGGGTTAGTGTTTAGGTCAGGGTCAAAGTCAAAGGTCAGGGTCAAAGGTCAGGGTCAAAGGTCAAGGTCAGGATTAAAAAAAAAATTGGTATCAGCGTCAGTTAGTGTTAATGTCAGTGTCAGTTAGTGTTAGTGTGTTTTAGGTAAAAAAAAAAAAAAAAAAAAAAGACAAAAACAAAATGCGCACTATGGTTTCTGGGCTGTACTACGGGTACAAACAACAAATAACATACACATATATGGTATCGCTGCGATCGTCAAGAGCTGGAGAATTTATTTTGGGTTGCTCTTTGGTGGTAGGTTATGGTCATAACAAGAAACACATAGCTAAATAAAAAAAAAAGGATTTTTTTTACTATTTTTGGCCAGTTTTCCTTTGACAATAAAAAAAAATCAGGAGATATCCATTACCATTTACCACCAAATGAAAGCCCAATTTGTCCTGAAAAAATCAAGGTATAATCCACCTGGATGTGCAAAGTAGTTGTGATGATATGTACGGTTTTGCTATCACATGTCAACGGTGCAGAATTGTGCTTAGGCATTAGGATTTGTTTTACCCTTAGGCGTGAAGGGGTTAACAAACCTAAATCCTCCATCTTAAATCTCCACAAACCTATCCAAACTCAAACATCACTAGCCAAACAATTTCCCTTCTCCTGGGAGCAACACAACATACCCTATTTAGGAATTAAACTCACCGCAACAATAGACCAATTATATCCAGCAAATCATAAATTACTACTTGAATCCATTCCACGAGAAATCTCAACACTTTGTACATCACCATTCTCAAAACTGGGACCAGTAGCAACTCTAAAAATGTACATATTACCTAAAATTCAATACATATTCCGCACTCTCCCTATTCCCATTCCCAATATCTTCTTCTATAAACTACAAACAGTCTTCTCTAAATTTCTCTGGAATTCTATATGTACTACAAATCTACTATTACGTCCAACATCCAGAGGAGGAGCAGGCATTCCACACTTAAAATCATACTACAATGCGACCCTTCTTGACCAAATATACTTTTGCTGGCACCCAACAAAAGAAAAATTATGGTCTACCATGGAAACACTCCCATTGCTCCCACTTTTACCTCAAAACATACTCTTCACACTGCAAATACCCCAAACCAAATACCTACTTAAACACTCTTGTATCCAAGCCTCTCTCCAAGCCTGTTACAATCTTACCACTACTAAATTTGAAAATTCCAAACACATACCCACCCCAATCAATATACTACACTAGTCAATATACTACACCAGCCACTCCCTCCCTAACTCTATTACAATGGGAAAAATCTGGCCTAACCAACATAAAAGATCTCTACACAAATCACAATTTGGAACCGTTCCAGACTCTCCACGATAAATGTAATCTACCCACAACTGAATACTTCACCTACCTGTGAATAGCTCACTGCTTACGAACAATACATATTCCTCATTTTATGAAAGTTCCTACCACCGCTTACCAATTCTTTAACAAAAAAAAATATCCAGGTAAAGGTATCTCTGCCTTTTACACACTAATAGTAGAATCACTATTTACCCTACAATCTTCCTCCTTAATTAACTGGGAAAAAACTCTCCTACAACCAACACCTCCACATTTGTGGGAAAAAACCTTCAACATCACCTATAGACCCTCACAATGGTAGTTCTCATTGGGAATCGTACCTAAAAATACTACATCAATGGTACTTAACTCTCGTTAAACTTTCACTATACTATCCACAGCATTCCTCCTCCTGTTGGAGAGCGTCTTCCAAATGCTCTCAACATTAACTAAAACGTCAATAACCCCAAACGCTGCTCTATCACTCCTCCATATTGGAATCAATGGTTTCCCTCGAGACTCCCGTACCATTATTATTCATACATTATCGACAGCTAAAATAAACATAACTAAATTATGGAACACTAGTAAATCTCCTTCCCTTACTTCACTGATAACAGACCTTAACCTCCAATGTGATATGGAAAAAAGATCTGCCCTAAACAATTCTGCCTATCACACATTTAAGCTCCATTGGTCGCAATGGTTACAAAACCCAAACTGCTCCATAAAATTCTGATAAATTCACTATAAAATACCTTGACCCATCTGGCTAGACTGGTGCACCTACCCTTCCCTCTCCCCTTTCCCACCTCCCCTTTTTTCCCTACTCCTTGTTCTCCACCCCCTATATATCTCTTCTACAACCTTACATGGTTCAGAATATACTGAGCATACCTCTCATGCCAACGCCACATATTCTAGTATTACCCCCAGCCAAATGGTGGGGAAAATATTGTTTACTATCCTGTACTGCATTATCTCTAAATGAACCGTATTTACCTACAATGTCTTGTTATTAAAACCTCAATAAAAACTATTGAAATTAAAGTGTTACTGAACCCACAACAGTAAAATCAGTCTGTATATGCAGTGAAGCCCTGTGGAACCTAAGGGGTTAATCTTCTGCATTGTGTAAAAAGGCTGTTTGATCCAGACCTCTCTGATCCTCCCCTTCTTCCAGTGTCCCCCCTTTTATCTCCTGATAAGACATATCGTATGGAGTCTGCACATGCTCAGTTTAGTGTGTATTGCTTGAGAGTTTTTTTTCTTGGGAGAGTGCATGTGATCAGCACAGGGCCAATCAGCACTGTCCAGACAGAGGTCAGGGCTTCTGCATCCTCCTAGAGCAAAATGAAAACTCCCCCTAAAAGCTTTAACCAGTGCTCTGCTGTAATGATAGAAGTCATACGACTGCTCTAACTGCTGATGAGAAAAGATATTTAGCAGTTTACATTTACTAAAATAATTGCATTTCCATGTTCTGTGTACTATGGAGACAAGATATAGGGTATGCAGGGTCCTGGATTAAGTAACACTTTAAATTTGCAAGCTAGAGAAGCAAAACGTAAATGGTAAATGTTATACATTTCTTTAGTAGAAGGTTGGCAACAGCAGCCAATGTATTTATCTCATGACACAATTCATATAAATGGCCTCTTTCAAAGCAAAATAGCCATTTCAGAAGCCTTTGATGGATTCAGCCACTCACTGACTCACAGTCAACATAGCTGAACAGATGCACTGGTAACTGAGCAAGTGAATGGTGATTTTATGAGCAACTAATTTTTTAAAATATACACTGCTCAAAAAAATTAAAGAAACACTTTGAAAACACAACATTTCTCAATGGGATAAAATATCATGTTGGATATCTATACTGATATTGACCGGGTAATGTGTTATGAACGTAAGGATGCCCCATCATGGAAATTAAAATTATCAACCTACAGAATTCAACTGAATTCAAAGACACTCCGAAAATCAAAGTGAAAAAATGATGCAGCAGGCTAGTCCATTTTGCTGAAATTTCATTACAGCAACTCAGAATGGTACTCAGAAGTTTGTATGGCCCCCATGTGCTTGTATGTATGCCAGACAACATTGGGGCATGCTCCTAATGAGATGACTGATGGTGTCTTGGGGTATTTCCTCCCAGATCTAAACCAGGGTATCACTGAGCTTCTGGACAGTCTAAGGTGCAACATGGCATTGTCAGATGGACCGAAATATGATATCCCATATGTGCTCTATTGGATTTAGGTCAGGTAAGCATGGCCCTGTGGCCCAATTCCTTTCCTCCATACTCCAGGAACTGCCTGCATACTCTCACCACATGAGGCCAGGCATTGTTGTGCACCAAGAGGAACCCAGGACCCACTGCACCAGTGTAGGGTCTAACAATGGGTCCAAGGATTTCACCCCAATACCTAATGGCAGTCAGGGTGCCATTGTCTACCCTGTAGAGGTCTGTGTGTCCCTCTATGGATATGCCTCCCCAGACGATCACTGAACCACCTACAAAATGGTCATGCTGATCAATGTTACAGGCAGCATAACTTTCTCCATGGCTTCTCCAGACCCTTTCACATCTGTCACATGTGCTCAGGGTGAACCTGATCTCATCTGTGAAAAGCACAGGGTTCCAATGGTGGACCTGCCAATTCTGGTGTTCAGTGGCAAATGCCAAATAGAGCTCTATGGTGCCAGGCAGTGAGCACAGGGCCCATTAGAGGACATTGGGCCCTCAGGCCACCAGCATGAAGTCTGTTTCTGATTGTTTAGTCAGAGACATTCACACCAGTGGCCTGCTGGAGTTGATTTTGTAGGGCTCTGGCAGTGCTCATCTTGTTTCTCCTTGCACAAAGGAGAAGATACCGGTCCTGCTGATGGGTTACGGACCTTCTATGGCCCTGTCCAGCTCTCCTAGATTAACCGTTTGTCTCCTGGAATCTCCTCCATGCTCTTGAGATTGTACTGGGAGACACAACAAACCTTCTGGCAAAGGCACGTATTGATGTGCCATCCTGGAGGAGTTGGACTGCCTGTCCAGGGTCCAGGTATCGCCCCCTGCTACCAGTAGTGACACTGACCCTAGCCAAATGCACAACTAGTGAAAAACAGTCAGAAAAGATGAGTAGGGAAAAAAATGTCAGTGGCCTCCACCTATAAAATCGTTCCTGTTTTGGGGGTCATCTCATTGTTGCTCCACTAGTGCATCTGTTGTTAATTCCATTAACACCAAAGCAGCTGAAACTGATGAACAACCCCTGCACCCTATGAGTACATGCATAGCACGAAACGCGTCAGTGGGCTACAGCAACCGGACGTCTAGCCACCGCTGGTGGCCATCCTGAATAATGTATGGTCAGTGTCCTTTTTATTTACAACTTTGTTTACACCTATCTTTGATGGAATAAAGTTCCCAATACAGTATCACGCTATGTGGTGTTCCTTATTGGGCTCTCTTTGTGAGTGCCATCATCCACAGACCCCAGACGGTGATACACATCAAGGAACCCTGAGCACCCTAGTCTGATGGAACCAGAAGGTGTATAGAAGCCTGACCTGACCTGGGAGCAAAGGACCTGAGTAATATCTGATGAGACAGGCTATATCTCAAATGCGTGTATTTACGCACTTCTGGTGGTGTGTGCAATTTACTTAATCAGATTTATCATCTGCCACCCCGGATCACATTTCCACGCACAAATATTGTGATCGTACCAGATCCTCATGTTAGCTGTGTTATGGGACATTTACTCACTATAGTTCACCATGTGGTGATGTTAGGGATCCGGGTATGACCAGAAATGTGTGGACTGATACAGGGAAGTAACAGGCTTCAGGAATGATATAATAATATAATTTATTATTAGCTACCCAAATATACAACGCACAGTAAATAAACCAACCTTCCACTAATCTTAGTATGTGCAGGAACACAGGCGCATCAGGGCTGGAGAGGTGGAAGGGTCAGGCCGGCCATATGGTTATGTTAACGACTGTCTGGTGGTACCCCTAGCAGTCCACAGGACAGGATTCCCCAGGGCACGGAGTCTAAGTCCCAGTCTGCTTATTCACCAGGGCCCCTGATGGTGGGGATGGACTTGGAGCAGACAGGAACCAGGTCACGGCCCCTGAGTACACCTGCTCGTGGTACAGGGATCTGCCAGAGGTATTTGCAGGTAGGACGCCTGATGTGAAGAGGCAGAAGGTGTGAGCAGGGATGGCTGGATCCGTGTAGGATGGATGGATCGTCTGGGTAGCGTAAGGCGTAGTCAGGCAGGCCAGGTCAGCAACGTGTGGGCAGCGACGTACCGAAGGAGCAGGCAGAGAATAGTCAGGGTCACAAGCTAGGTTCAGTAACTCACGGGCAGCGCAGTACAGAGGATCAGGCAGAGAATGGTCAGGGTCACAAGCCGGGTTCAGTAACTCACAGGCAGCAAGGTATAGAGGATCAGGCAGAAGGATGGTCAGGCAAGCCAGGGGTTAAACAGGAGATGGTCAGCAGCGTCAGGAACAATGCAGAGACGGCAACAAATCAGATAGGCAGAGGAACAGGAACACAGGATACAAGGTACAGGGGCTCATGGGAAACATACACCAAGGCACTGACTGCAGCTCTAACCATTCCTTAAATACACCTCCTGCAATCAGCCCCAGGTGTTGGCTGACTGCAGGAGTGAGCTTCTGGCTGCTGAGAGCACCCACTGGTCAGCCCTGGTACTGCAGCCCACACAGCAGGTGAGTCCCACCACCAATGCTGAGTCCATTCCTGACAGGTGACATCATATTTTGCACCTAATTATTGTGCACCTTATATCGTTAAGGTTTTATTTGTTTATTTAATATTTATCTTTGTATATATAACGGATTATCTTGCTCATTATGTTTTAGCGCTGCACCCTTTTATATTGATTAACAACCCCCTCTGCTACTTAACTGACCAGATCAATATCCCAGCAGTTTAATTAACTTGATGCTATAGTCTCCTAGATTGTAAGCTCAAAAGAGCAGGGCCCTCGATCCCCTCATGTTTTGCATTGTATTGGTATTGTTCTGTCACATGTTCTGTCCCCCTTTGTAATGAACAGCGCTGAGCGAACCATTGGCGCTTTATAAATACTGTATAATAATAAAAAATAATAATAGTCTGATTAAGAAGTGTTCCTTTAATTTTTTTGAGAAATGTATTTCCTGTTGTGTTTTCTATAGTTGTCGATAGGGAAAAATTAACACGTTTTGTGTTAACTCTTGCAACTGTTGTCGATGTCCCTGCAGGTAGAAGGGAGTCATTTTCCTGTCTTGGTGTAATTCTTTAACACCCTGTCAGAAATACAGTGTCATCAGTACAGATATGACGGCAAATAATGAGCAGGTAGGTTCATGGTCATTTGAACATTTTTGTGGCCTAGTTTTATTATCGTTTATAGAAGAAGCATCGGTAGCAAACAAAAGTAGGAAGGGTGCTCATAGAAATTAGATGACATTTGCTTGATCAGGTTGGTTTCAGAATTTATGTGCTGACTTTCTTTATTGACAAGTAAATCCCATCTTTCTTTTCGGTCACAGAAGTATATTTATTAATCAATTTATCAAATTATTAATTAATTGTTAATTTATCAAAGTCAGCCAATAGCAGGCTATCCACCCTGGCTACCTAATTGACAACTGTCTCTGCCTCTCTGTACATGGATGAGAGCCAGAGCCAGCCACACCCATTCCCTTTTCAGCCTGTAGGTTCATCCAGCCCTGGAAGAGCAGAAAGTAGAGAGGGTAAAAGCCTGCTGGGTGCAGAGACTGAAATCTGACTGATCAGCAGGCATGTGATTCTCAGCTCTCAGTCCTAGAGCCAGAATGGGACAGCTGCAGTGTCACAAGGGCATTAAAGCATCATGGGCAATATTAATGTTTATTATTTTATGAACCCTAAACTTCTTTGATTCAACATGTTATTCAGACATCCAAACACATGCAAATAAAGCTACTACCTGTTTTTTCCCTTCACAGTTTAAAATGCATTATAAAATATGCTGTCTTAGTTGTGCCATAGCTATATTTGTATGTTTGTGTGGATATTTTAGAAAATAATAATTTCCAGCCTTTGTACTATTGATGAATAGGTAATGTAAACCCTCATTAAGGATCTTTTGCTCCTAAAGGTGTAGCCATGATTTATTCTTATTAGCAGCCTTGGTCTTGATAGATAAGGATGTGATACTCTATATCAAATATTAACAGACCAATCTTAGTATGTTTCATCCCTATGAAAACAGCACATGCTGGAGATGAATTGAACTCATTTTACATGGCTTTTATGGATCAATACATTTATTCAGAGTTATTTAAAAAGCAATTAACATTCCATTAACACCAAACAGTGATGTGTGTAAGCAATAAGACTACTTGGTCATTTATTTTAAAACTCAAAGTCACGGCTCAGAAAAAAATAACATCATTATTTAGTCATGGCTAGATTTATATCAGGACAGTGCTCGGAGGCAAGCTCATTTTATTATAGTCTTACTTATTTCTAATCCCTGGTGCCAGAAGGTTAAATAGAGGTGTGATATTTTGCATAATATTCCATACCGTGAGACTGATAACAGGAAAGAGATAAGACTTCAAAAAAGTGTTTTTACTATTTAATTTTGGAGAGAGATAATCCAGATCAAAGGTAGAATTTAAATGTAAGAAATTTACTGATGATTTTGTTTAATAGAGTAGGAATGTTATTACTATTGAAATATCAAGAACAATTTTAGAGGCAGAACTTGATTCTCAAGATTCCCATTAATGTGTAAAATAATTGGTGCTATCCTTTATGTGCATGAATATACAATGGAAAAAAAATGACATTATTCTTGCAAATAATATATGGTGGAAAATTGTGTATGCAAGTTCACAATATGCAAACCTTTCTAACTTGCTCCTTTTTAGTCTGGTGGATATACCATTAAAGGGTGTTATATCTATAAGTGCAAGTGTGACTTCCACATACTTTTCCAAATGTATACAGCAAAAAAATCTTTTTTTATCCTGGATAGTTGAAACAGGTTGGTTTTTTTTTTTTCTGGCTAGTTTGAAACAGGTCTGTTCAGACTAGTATGTAGCAAGTTGTGGTAATGCACACTTTAAAAACAATTAATATTCGTGAGTTAATATGGGTTGCATTACGGCAGCCCATTTATTTTAAATGAGCCGGAAATGCATTTAAACTGAACATGTAGCATTTTTTCCAACACAGTGCACCCAACACCAAATGTTTTACATTTGTACATTAAAATGCAAGTGTGTTAGGTTTCTTAGATGCTTTGGGATAACCTTCAAAATTAATGACATTCCACTGTGTTTTATGCATTGCAGTAACCCTCAGTTGAGGGTTCAGATAAATGTAATGTTTGGTCTAAGCATGGCAAATGCGTAGACTAAAATGGGGTGTTCACTTGCCTGCCAAACTGGCTGCAGCAAGAAGTCACACATTTAAGAGTGGTATAGGAGCGGACTGACCATTTGGAAACTCGGGCACTACCTGAGGGCCGGGGGTCAGTAGGGGGCCCCATGAGATGCCCCTGGTACCTTTTCATAGGCTTTTTTGAATTTGGGCAAGGACACAGGGGCCCCATGATCACCTATTGCCCGGGGGCCCCATGAGTTGACAGTCCAACCCTGGTGGTATTACTACCATTGCTAAATTTGACAGCTTCCAACTCAGGGCTCCTTGTTGCTCGAAAGCTAATGGCTGTCTGCATCCTAGCAACTAGTAAGGGCGATTCATGGGCAGCAGGCTGGCTGTAAACAAAGGGGTGTCAATGCTACATGATGTCATTGACCAAATACTGTATGTAGATGGCCGCTGTGTTTACAATTAAGCCATTGCCATGGGATCTGTCAGTAGCAGCTGGGAGTGTAATGGAAATGCAAGTGTAGGTGGTGAGCATTTTTGTTTTGGTGGTCACCATTCATCAGGATTGACATTAAATCTACATCATTGAACAACATGATTGATGATGTATTTATACTACGGGCCATTTTTATTATTATTATTATTTTTTAATAAAGGGCTTGTCAAGTATGTGTGTATGTTTATTTACACACACACATTTTTTGTAATTGAGAAGAGGGCAATATGTATGAAAGTATGACACTTCCAGCAATTCTTGCTCCACCTATGGAAAGTCTTTAATATACTTTTGGGCTTGAGACAAGCATCATTTACACTTCTGAATCGTGGAAATCGTGTGTTCAAGTTTTAATGTGGAAATGTGGCCCATAGGTCTGTGCCATTATCCCTGAAATGATGACCAAACAAATCATGGTAGGGGGATGTCTGTCAAGGCATACATTGTATGGTTGTATTTTCAGACCACTGCTGCTAAGTAGTGGTTGCATTTCCTTTGCTTCCCATGACCTATGCCTCTTAGCAGTTGTATCAAGGTATGATAAGACCTTTCATGTGCCCCATTGCATTGTCAGCTGTATGGGGCAGTTGTGCAGCTTCTTAATGCCTAGTGAGTGGCACAATTCTTGTAACAACTTACTTGCAAATTCTAAAACCAGCCAATTTCTACCAAACACATACCTGAAGTCTACGTTTGGAATATTTAGAGAATGATTGGGATATTGGGGATAGGAGAGAGAGTTGTGGTTTTGAAGTGTTTTTGTGCACTGTTTTGACATTTTATTAAAGGTTTAACTAGCTTTTAGATTTATTGTGGCATCTACTTCAACTCGGTCACTTCAGGCCTATTACATTGAGTTAGAAAAAAATTAGGTGTAATAGTCAAACCTAACTAAAAAAGCCTTTTCTTAAGTTCTAATAAATCATATTGAGATGATACTGCTGTGTTTAAGCTAAAAAATTAAATAATGTAAAATTAAAAAATCAATTACACATGGAAATTAAATGATGGCAGAATATTGTGTCACTGTTTGGTGTTTTATAACAACACATACAGCCTAACACCATCTCCCATGTATATGATTGAAAGTATAGGTGTTTTTTCCCATTTCATCCTAGAAGTCATATTAAAAGATGGGCTCTTTTCCTGCTGTTATGGGTTTTTTTTTGTTTTTTTTGCATTGGTACATGTCCTTCACAGCAGTGTTCAGTTACCCATGCCTTTTTTTGACAATCCCTATTAACTATTATGCCTTGAAAATGGTTGATTTTTATGATTTGTTTTCTCCCTAGATTTCAGTGGGTTTGATTAATACCCCACCAACCACATCCAGACACATTCACATATCCCTATACATAAGCTGAGATTAAAAAGTAGCTCTGTGCACATATCCTAAAGGCATCTCCCAAGCACGTAATTAAAATGATTGGTACTTTTCCAATGTTGCCCCCCTTATTAGCATTAAAAAGTGGACCCTAATTTTGAAATGTCATGCTGATTGTTCAAAATAAAGAATTAAAAAAAGTGTACCCTCTCTCTTTGCTGCATGATATTTTTAATTTCATTTTTTTTTTGCATTGGTACCCTTCCCCCATGACAGACTCCAGCTTTTTTGAAAATTCCTTAAGGATTTGCCTCCCCCAGACTTGAATGGGATTCAGTTTTAAGTTTGCAATTTTCTTACTTCCCACTGGTTTTGAGGGATGAAATTTTAGTGGTTGGTTTCTATAGGCTTTAAATAAACTGCAATAGGCTGATTGTACATGATGATTATACCTTTTAATGGGTAAATATATTTACACAGATATTAGGCAATACAATATATGAAGACATCAAAGGAAATATTAGAGCAACAGACCACAAAAACAGCCATTTTAATTTTACAAAATGGTATTGATTTACTAAAGGCATAGACCATGATCAGTTTGCAGAATATATTTTCACTTAGCTTAATGAATGAGGGAAAACTACACCAACATCAATCATCTAATAACATGTGAGCAAAAGTCCTGTGTTTTTTTTCTTGTACATGAATCGATGTCCTGTGCAGAATGAATTTTCACTTAGTGTCACCACTTTCAGTAAGTTGATTGAAAATTAAATTTGCTAAGTGAAGATGGTTTAGTGATTTGGTAAACCTCAGGTTAAATGTTTAATATAAAAAAAAATAATTATCTAATTACATTAAAGGATAAGTACAGCCAAAACTATTTTGGATGTACTTCTGATATGGATCACAGGAGTGCAGTTTGTTCTGCACTCCTGTGATCCATTTTCAGCTGACAGCGGGATGAAGCCTGTTGTCGGCTGATGTCACTCAGCCAGTCCAGGCTGGGAAAAGATCCCGACTTCAAAGCTGGGATCCACCAGAGAGTCTGGAGCGGCAACTGGCTCAGCCTCTAAATGATCTGCTGAGAGCCTTAGCCAGCCGCTCCCTCCCCCTTCACAGCCCATCATTCCAGTGAGCGCGGGGGGGGGGCAGGGCAGAGAGCGGTGAATGACATTTGCACTTTCAGCTCAGAGCGGCTGTACGAGTTCTCACCCTTGGGTAAAGCAGGGGATAGATGCAGCATCGGACCAATGCTGCATCCACCTAGATAAGTATGACTGGGCAAAAAAAAAAAAATCCCACACTTCCCTTTAATTAATCTAAATAGAGAAAATGGAACACAACAGGTTACATTTTAACACTGGTTATCATTTATCTATGCTCTTTCCTCCTTTACCCCAATCCACCAGCTCACACAGCAGGAACTCCCTCTGGAAGCCAGATGCATTTTTCAGAAAGTAGATTAGCAATGCGAGAGGAGACTGAAGGAGCAAGGTGAGGAGTAGAAAGATAGATTTGTGTGTCATCAGCATAGAGATGGTACTTAAACCCATGGGAGTTTATCAAAGTGAAAAATGGAGAAGAGAAGGGGTCCAAGGACAGAACCTTACGGGACCCCAACAGAAAGAGGGAGTGGAGAGGAGGAGACAGAGGTATAGGTAAAGCTGAAAGAGTGCTGCGATAGGTAGGAGGAGAACCAGGAGAGAGCAGAGTCTCGGAGGCCAAGAGAGTGGAGCTTTTTGAGGAGGAGGGGATGGTGAACAGTATCAAAAGCCGCAGAGAGGTCAAGTTGTAAGAATATAGAGTAGTGGCCATTGGTTTTAGCAGTTATTGAGTTAGTATCAGTGAGTTTTAGTAGGGCAGTTTCAGTGGAGTGGAGTGAGCGAAAGCAAGACTGTAAAGGGTCAAGAAGATTGTTGACAGTGAGGTAGGAACTCAGACAATTGTAGACTAAGTGTTCTAAGAGTTTAGAGGTAAAAAGGAGCAGGGAGATGGGTTTTAAGTTGTTCAGCTTGGTGGGATCCAGCGAAGGCTTTTTAAGTATGGGAGTGATCTGTGCATGCTTTAGAGGGGTGGGGAAGGCACCATTAGAGAGGGAGAGATTGAAGATGTGAATGAGGGAGCATAGGACAGAAGAAGAGACTGACTGTAGTAGTGGAGAGGGGATCAAGGGGGCACGTGGTGAGATGGGCTTCTGAGAAAACTTTAGTGACCTCTTCAGTAGTAGCAAGGTCAAAAGAGGAAAGTGTTGACGGAGGTTAAGTATAAGGTATGCTAAGTAGGTTAGATGTCTGTGAAGTGGAGAATCCCCTACGAATTGCATCAATCTTGTTTTTGAAATGATTTGCAATCTTGTAAGCAGTGAGTGAGTTACTGGGTGGAGGTGGAGAAAGTAGAGAGCTAAAAGCAGAGAAAAGGCGATGAGGACTGAATGACAAAGTATTAATAAGAGTGATAAAGTAGGCTTGTTTGGCAGCATGGAGGCAGGAATTGTATGTTAAGAAAGCAGATATATATAGGGTGAATGCTTGCCTAGATTTGGTTTTATGCCACAATCGCTCCAGTGCACGACTATATCTCTTAAGATTTCTGGAGTCGTCAGTCTGCCACGGTTGTAATGGTCGGGGCCTGATACTTCGTGTAGTTAGAGGAGCAAGTGAGTCTAGTGTGGATGAAAGCGAAATGTTGTAGACAGCAGTGGCCAGGTCAGGACAGGGCCGGGGTGAGATTCTGTCATAGAGGCGGTCAGTTGCAGAGTGAAAAAGAGAAAGGTTAATGTTGTGAAGGTTTCTGCGAGTAATTGTTTGCTGCTTGGAGGGATAAGTGTTTGAAGACAAGGACACTGTAAAGGTGATGAGATTGTGATCAGAGAGAGGAAAGGTGGTGTTTGTGAGGTTGTAGTGAGTGCAAAGATAGGAGAAAACAAGGTCCAATGTATTCCCATCAGAGTGAGTGGAGGGCTGTGTCCATTGTGTTAAGGCAAAAGATGAGGTTAGGATGAATAGTTGGGATGTAGCTGGGTTGTTAATGGGGATGTTAAAATCTCCAAGAATGATAGTGGGTATTTCAGAAGAGAGAAAGTAGGGTAGCCAAGCAGAGAAGTCATCAAGAAAGCGAGGCACTGCTCCAGGAGGCCTGTAGATCACTGCAATCCTCAGAGAAATGGGAGAAAACAGCCGAATGTAGTGAGTCTCAAAAGAAGAGAAGGACAGAGAGGGAGGGTTAGGGAGGACTTGAAAGGTGCTCAGTGGGGATAGAAGCAAACCAAATCCACCTCCTTTCTGACCACTGGGTCTGGGTGAGTGAGTCCAGAGAAGGCCAGGTTTCCGTAATTGCTAGTAGGTTAAGGGAGTGGGAGACAAAAAGGTCATGAACAGAGGTGAGTTTATTACAGACAGAGCGGACATTCCAGAGTGCACATGAAAAAGGAAGGGTGGATTTTAGGATATTGGAGACTGAGATTAAATTGAGTGCATTGCGGCTATTCCTGGAGTAAGGAGGGTACCTTGTGTGGGGTGTGATACTGGAGGAACAGGGTTTGGGGAGATATCTGCAGAGGTTAGGAGAAGAAGGAGAGTGAGGAAAGTAAGATGGGAGCAGGATGTATATGAGTGCACATGCCTTCCTGTCCTTGTGTTTGGGTCAGCAGGTGAGTAAAGTATTAGCAGGAGGTGATGAGAGCAGTAGTAGGGAGATGGTAGAAGTGAGGGTGATATGAATAAGCTGTGAGGTGGAGCAGAGGGGTAAAGAAATGTGATTTTGAGAACAGAGGATAAAAATATGAAAAGGAGGTGTAGAGGCGGCATATCAAAAGGTAGATGGAGCGGGAATCAGAATTGTAGGAGATGTTTCCCAGGGTGTTTGCTTGCAGTCCATTCAACATGCAGTAGAGTTCTTTGATATATCTTTCTGCTGCTTGAGTTATTCTGCTTTAGTTAAACTGATGTGTTCAACTGCTGTTTGCCCTCCAACAGAAAATGCACTCACGCAGGACAATGCACCGTCTGTGACTCTATGTCCTCCACTATAAACTGGTCTAAATTTATAGGGAGATGATTAAATAAGCAATTCTTCTCTGCCACAATTAGGAACTGATAAGGATCACATGAATTTGGGGGTTGGTTTTTCAAAACCAGATCAGTTGCATACACAGGCCAGGGTCATAAAAGATAATTGATTATCCTGAGTTTTGCAGAAAGTCAGTGCGTAGCAAGGAGACAGTTTAAGGTGGAGATCACACAACAGCATTTACTCTTAGTTTGCAGAAAGTCTGTGCGTAGCAGGGAGACAGGGAGACAGTTTAAAGTGGAGATCACACAGCAACATTTACCTGTGAAAAAGCAGAGAGGACATGATCAGGGGGCTGTGTTCAACTGCTGTTTTGCCCTCCAGCAGAAAATGCACTCACGCAGGACAATGCCCCGTCTGCGACTGTACCCCCTCATATTTGTATGTGTTCCTATATTTCCTGTATATTTAGTATATCATGTTGCATGGACTATATAAATGTATACAGTTTTGTACTGCAGTAGCTTACTGCTTGTGGTACGTACTGAGATGTCATAGATTTCACAGCATGGTTTTAGTAGGATTGGCCTGATTGGATTCCTGTATTTTTTTCTAAAGCACAAATATATTTCACAGTATGTGGCTGTTTTTTATTTTGGTTTCTAAGCTATAGAGATTAAATCAATTCCTAAAAACATCAAATTAGATTTATTGTCAGAAAAGGCAATTTTGTCTCATATTGGCAAACATAGCCAGTGAATACAGGCTGGCCTTTGAAGCCCAGAGTTTAGCAACACAAAAAAGCACAGTTGAAAATCAATCTCAACTGCACAAATCAGGAACCCTATAACTATAAATAGACCACCACAACACACAAATCCCTCTGGACACATAACAATGTATATTAGGTATGATCCTATTGTACAATCCTAACAAGGTAAAAGCATTTACAACCCAATGCATCTTTCAGTTCAATTAGCTAAATCTTTTCTAGATGCATCAAAACAAAATATGTTCTGAGTCCTGCAGTTAAATTTCATTAGACAGTAGAGTAAAAAGTCCAATTCTTGAAAGCAGTTGCAAATTTAGGTGCTTGCTCTCTGTGGGGAAGCAGCAATCTCTCTGCAAGGGTCTGGTGCATCCCCTTCTGAGTCAGTGCAAGAAGTGTCCCAATGAATAACTTTGTTGATGGCAAAGCTATTGGTTTGTTGGGGGAAGAGGGTGTCAGTAAGAGGGACTAAAGGTAACACTTTGAAGGGCTTGGCAAGGGAAAGGTTTTTCCACACAGGCTGTGTATGCTTTAGAAAGAAAATGAACTGTAGGAACCTCTAGTTTTGATACATCTGGAATCTATTTGGCAAATTTAAACTGGATGTTTAAATTAACTTTAAAACGTATAATATAGCCCCAGTTTTGATACTCTGCAAAGAAAGGGAAAGACAGAATCCTTGTCAGGGAATATATATTTCCCCAGGGATGAGAGATAAATTTGATATATCAATAATAATAAATACCACAAGAAATACACACGTACACCTTGATTGCAAGGGAGCATACGTATGCATTGTGCCCTTTTTTGCTTTGATGCTTCATATTACTGACATACCAGATCTGTATATCCATGGAGGGATAATGTATTTTTTTTAACAATGAATCTGCATTTTCTGGATTAATATAATTGCAACATAAGGTATAATTTAATAGAAAGCACTAGCAGAGGATAAAAACAAAATATTGAAGTATTCATACTATTTTACTCACAATAGTTCATAGATACTGAAGCAATGTTGTTAGATTTATTGAATATTACAACATCTGTTCCAAGAACTCATTTTATTCATGAGTTAGCCAGAAGGGTTGTTGTATACTGTTCCACTGAAGTCCATCATAGCTGTACAATAGCCCAGGTCCTGTTAAATCACACAGACATCAGACAGTCTTAATGCATGCTTTTATTGCCAGTCACAATAACTAGCAAAACAGGGACAGAGGCAACCAAATCTGAGAAGGCTGACACACTGCTCTCTTTCATTTTACACTTAACAAAGCATTGTTACAGTTTGTAACATTTCAGTACAGGTTTTATACACACAATTATATTATTTGACATATACACAACTGATGGCCATATAAATCTGCAGTCATAGGACGCAATACAGTGGACATGAGGGCACATAATTAAAATCTGACCAATTTTACTGAAGCAGTATGTTCTCACCTCTTCTCTTCTACTAACAGGTTCAATTAACTGAGTGCAGGTAAATACAGTATATATTTGTAAAACCAATTGTTCATGGACACCTCTTCAATTCATATCTATTTGTTTGAATGTAAATATTTTAACAAGGCTAGAGATGGCTTGTGAGTCAATACTGCACCAGATATCCTGACATTAAGCATCCTTGACTTAGAAGACAACTTAAAAATGTCCATACTGTCTGTAAAGGGAAGCAGGAATGTCTCTCTTACTGGTCTAATAATGTTCACTTGCTTGTGGAGAGTACACCCATGTTTGCACAGGTGAAGTAACAATTAAACTTTTTTTATTACTTATTTTTCTATTTTCCCCCCCAAAAAAACTACATTCTGAAAAAGGGCACAACTCTACTGTTGCAGTCTGCATGAGATTTACTGTTCATATTGCAAGGGAATTTTCCACAGTTTAGTGAAAGAGGTAAAGTTTAAGAGTCTATTTTGCTTTGGTAAAATCAAGCCCCATAACATCCAATAATATTCCTGAATTACTGAATGTTTTTGGAGTCTCACTAAACAGATTTTCAAATTTAAACTCATACATCACTCTTACAAGGATACCCTGATCCCAAGCTATAAATTTTTACTAATCTGAAATTATCTCTACAGGTTAATATAAACAACTTTGCAAAGCTTTCAAAGTACTCATCCATTCAGTTCTAATATGCACACATTGTTCTGCTTCTTCAGAACAAAACAAATATGTATGTATATATATATATATATATATATATATACACACACACACACTATATTGCCAAACGTATTGGGACACCCCTCCAAATCATTGGATTCAGGTGTTCCAATCATCTCCATGGCCACAGGTGTATAAAATCAAGCACCTAGGCATTCAGACTGCTTCTACAAAGAATGGGTTGCTCTCAATAGCTCAGTGAATTCAAGCATGGTACCGTGATACGGTGCCACCTGTGCAATAAGTCCATCCGTGAAATTTCCTTGCTACTAAATATTCCACAGTTAACTGTTAGTGGTTTTATAACAAAGTGGAAGCACCTGGGAACAGCAGCAACTCAGCCATGAAGTGGTAGGCCTTATAAAATGACAGAGCGCATGCTGCAGCGCACAGTGCTCAGAATCTCACCAACTATATGCAGAGTCAATAGCTAAAGACCTCCAAACTTCATGTGGCCTTCAGATTAGCACAACAACAGTGCATAGAGAGCTTTATGGAATGGGTTTCCATGGCCAAGCACCTGCATCTAAACCTTACACCACCAAGTGAATTGCAAAGTGACGGATGCAGTGGTGTAAAGCACACCACCACTGAACCCTAGAGCAGTGGAGACATGTTCTCTGGAGTGACAAATCACACTTCTCTGTCTGGCAATCCAATGGACGTGTCTGGGTTTGGTGATTGCCAGGAGAGGGGTACTTGTCTGAGTGCATTGTGCCAACTTTAAAGTTTAGTGGAGACTGGGATTATGGTGTGGGGTTGTTTTTCAGGGGTTGGGCTTGGCCCCTTAGTTCCAGTGAAGGGAATGCTTAAGGTGTCAGCATACCAAGATGTTCTAAACAATTTTCATGCTCCCAACTTTGTGGGAACACTGGGGACGGCACTTTCCTGTTCCAACATGACTGCACACCAGTGCACAAAGCAAGGTCCATAAAGTCATGAATGAGCAAGTTTGGGGTGGACACACTTGACTGGCCTGCACAGAGCCCTAACCTCAACCCAATAGAATACCTATGGGATGAATTAGAGTGGAGACTGCGAGCCAGGCCTTCTCATCTAAAATCAGTGCCTGACTTCACAAATGAGCTTCTGGAAGAATGGTCAAACATTCCCATAGACACACTCCTAAACCTTGTGGACAGCCGTCCCAGAAGAGTTGAAGCTGCTACAGACTAAGACTGGGATGCCATTAAAGTTCATGTGTGTGTAAAGGCAGGTGTCTTTACATTACTTTTGGCAATAGATAGATAGATAGATAGATAGATAGATAGATAGATAGATAGATAGATATAGAACACCGTTCCTGTGTCTGAACTGTTGGAACTGCAGATTACTGTATTTTCACAGTGCTTTCTATTAGAGTATACATAGGAACTTTTGTACAGAAACAAAAGCAGGGTTAAATCACAGGGCTCATGGCAAAAATTGTTGTGTTTCCCCTGGTATCCACAGTGATCTTTCTGTAGAACCTAGCACTTTGCACCAATGGCTTATATGTACTAATATTAGCTTCTTTATGTTGGTTCTTAGTGGCAACCTTTTATGCCCCCTAATATTAGCCCATGTTACTGATAGTCATAGTGATATTGACAGTCATATGCCCTTTGACGAAAGCCGTCTTTACATTGATATTATATGCTTGTAGTAAGTGTCAGATGCAAACATTATTTTTATGCTAATGATACATTTCAAAGAATGGCCATGTAGACCAGATTTTATATGATATCCTTATGGGAGATGTTGTTTGAACTATCTATTTTTATGCTGCATTGCATTACCAAGTTGTATAAATATCTCTTTTTCATTTGAAAGTGGAGCATACAGAATACCTTAACACTTCAGCGACCTCCTATTGTTAAACCTAAAGGCAGTCCCAGAAGTTGTTTTAAATTCCTTTAATCTATCCTCTTAGAATAGATCTAATAGGGCAGTTCTACTTCCAGCCAGGGGCAGACTGACCATTCAGTCGAGGGCGAGGGCGAGGGTGAGGGGTCAGTAGGGGCCCCATGAAAGGCTCCACACATTTCACACGGTGTCAGTCTCTTTACGTCTGTCTGAATAATGTGTCAATCTGAAATTCTCTAACATATTAGGTGAATTGACACTGACTGCTTCACCACTGAGTCTCTCTCTCACCCTCTCTCCTTCCCTCTCTCTCTCTCTCCCTCTCTCCTTTCTCTCTCTCTCTCACCCTCTCTCTCACCTTCTCCCTCCCTCTCACCCTTTCTTATCCTCTCTTACCCTCTCTATCACCCCCTCTCTATTTCCCTTTCTTGCCCTCTCTCTCTCTCTCCCACCCTCTTTCACTCCCCCTCTCTCTCTCCACCTCTCTCTCTTACCTTCTCTCTTGCCCTCTCACCCCCCTCTCTCTCTCGCCCTCTCTCTCTCACCCTCTCCTCTTGCCCTCTCACTCTCTCACCCTCTCCCTCTCTCTCACTCACCCTCTCTCTCTTTCCCCCTCCCTTCCTCTCTCCCTCTCTCTCTCACCCTCTACCTCTCTCGCTCTCTCTCACATCCTCCCTCTCTTATTTTCTCTCTCTCGCCCTCTCCCTCTCTCTCGCCCTCTCTCTCTCACTCCCTCTCTTTCCCACCCACCCTCCTTCTCTCACCTTCCTCTCCCCCCACCTTCTCTCCCCGCCCTACATCTCTCTCCCTCCCCTCTTTTATCTCGATCTCACTACCCTCTCTCCCCCTCTTAGGTTCTAACAGGAGTTTCTGTCATATTTCAGTAAAAAAATGCACTGTCAGATTTTTCATGGTCTGTCAGGAAACAAAAGGGTTGTGGGGGGTTGGCTCCCCTGTCAGGATAGAGGCTGAGTGGGAGCTGAACAGCCGCACAAGGCAATTAACCTCTCAGTCATTGGACATCTTTACTGCACAATGTAACCAGCAGACATTGTCTACAGCTCCTGAAAACCACATCCATTTTTGTGCACACCGCACTTCTTTCTGGGCTGTCCAGGCCCAAATTATGTTCTTGCACACAGGCCCTTTGCTTTCATAAATTGCCCCTGGTTACATCACAAAAATGACTGCTATGCCACAGCAATCTTTAAACTTGGAAGTGCCCAGCAGCTTCTACAGAAAGAAGGCAGGAACTACCCTGCAGGCTATGCTGCGGTAGATATTTAAATACCCCCTATACAGCTGGACTGCAATATGTAGGTGGGGTGTGGCTTGAGTGTGAGTGTGGACACAGGGGGCCCCATTATCTCCTATTTCCTGGGAGCCCCATGATTTGTCAGTCCACCCCTGCCTCCAGTTCCAGTTTTTAATACCATTTCACAATGCAGAAGTGACTTCCAGTTAAAGTGTAAATTTGGAAAACTGCATACTGTTTAATGGGACATAATTATTTTTTTTTCTAAGTGGGTAGAGTAATAGCAATATTGATAGAAGAAAACATTATTTATATTATCAGAAATGTACATAAATATACAGCTTTTTTGGGGGGTTGAGGTAGAGGTAGCAGCAGCCATTGGTGGTATTGATGGCCACAAGATCAAAAGCAAAAGAAAGCTTAAAATTGACAGGAGGCGGCTTAATTAAATGCACATATGTTCACTAATGGAAACAGCTGTTGAGCTCTCCTTTACACAGGGGAGCTGGAGCTGTTGGGTCATGTAACAAGACGGGACAAGTTTAAAAAGATTTATTTACACTGGTCTTTTTTTTAATTCAGACAAGCCAAGTTAGGTAGGAGGGGCAAGCGCACATTTTTAAGAATGACTGTTTTTACCTTTTACTAACACTTTAACTATCCTCCTATATTGCTTCCCCAAAGGAAGTTCAATAAGCACTTTCCCTATGGTGTTTGGTGTGAGAGGTGTCCAGGTGGAGGGATGGTAACAAGGAATTTAGGTGTTAATTTCATATATCTATATTGTACCGCGCTCCAAAATTAATAAATCTAAGTGCTCTAAATAAATAAATAAATAATTGTATATAACTAAAAATTCAATAATAATCTATATCCATAATACTTAAATTCATATTTGCATAATACTTGAATCCATGATAGAAGTGAAAAAATTCAATTAATATTGTAAATCAATACATAAAAAACTTCGTGCCTGAAAAACTATTTAAAAAATAAATAAATAAATAAAATAAAATAAACTGGAAGAAAATTTTGTATGAATTAATAATAGTTCAGTTCATACGAATTGAGATGGTAATGTGAATCAATCTGACTGGCGTGGTAAGTCTATGTTCATGGCATGAACCTCTCTCTCCTTCCTCCTCTCCTTTCTCCTCAATTCAGCTTTTCTCAATTAGGACTTTCTCCTCTATCTGCTTGGCTTATTCCTCCATAAACGATGCATACATAAAAAAGGGAAAAAGAAACATAGTGTCTTATCCTTAGTAAAATTGTTTAATGAGCTTCTGATCTCCCACTCACATGGTATCAGCAAAAGTAACGCTTTGTGTAAATAAATCCAGGTCCTCCTGCAAACAGCCCTGCAGGTGTGTGTGTGTTCACTCGCTATACTCGCCGTTTCCTCTGTGGATGCGTGATGACGTCACCGCCCCTCCCCTACGCGTTACGCTACAGGGACTCGTAGCTTCCTCTGGGGGATGTAGTTTTAGATGTCATCCTGCACCGAAGGTTATATATATCCTACCGACGCCATTTTTGGTATGATTTAATCGTTCTTGGTGCCCACTCCATATTAAAGGAGTCCAAATTAGACCACAATGATAGCAATATAATATATATTAATAGTGCGCCTCTTCATCCTCCGGCTGCATATCGAATGCTTCCACACACACCTTTCACAATTGGGATTGCAAACTCCTACTTTTACATCGCCATAAAGATAATGATAATCATTACTATAATGTCCACAATTTACATACCATATCTCCATAATAAACATTTTAATTCATTTATAAACATTTTTAATAGAAATAACCTTAAAATGAATATGACAATAACTAATTTGATAATAAGCCAAAGTATAAAAAATAAAATAAAAAAAAAAAAAAAAATATAAAATAAAAATGAAAATGAAAATAAAAATAAAATAAAAATAACTATGAAAATGAAAATAAAGCTAAAAATAACAATAAAAATAAAAATAAAAATAAAAATAAAAATAAATATAAATATAAATATAAATATAAATAAAAATAAAAATAAAAATAAAAATAATAATAAATAAAAAATGAAAAATAAACATGAAGAATAAAATACAAAAAATGAAATAAAAATAAAAATAAAAATAAATATAAATAAAAATAAAAAATAAAATTAAAATAAAAAAGAAAATTAAAATAAAAAAGAAATAAAAATAAAAATAAAAATAAAAATAATAAAAATAATAAAAATTAAATAAAAATGGAAAATGAACCTATTACTAAAATATTTCAATATTCAGCGGTACAAAAATTATATATTATATTAAAAAATGCTAAAAAAGCATCAACCTTTCCTTAAAAATTATTTATTATATACTATTCTTTAATTGACGTTTTGAACGTAAACACATCTATATTTCCCCATATTAATTTACTCTATATAAGAAATATATTATTATACTCCTTAATTCATATTAATATCAATAATCACTCAGGAAACAAGCTAAGTCAAATTCCTTATTTAATCCCAGCGGGTGCAAAGAATTCATTTGATAAATCCACTGGGATTCTTTTTTACTAATTTCTCTGACAAGGTTATCCCCTCTCCAGTGTGCCTTATGCTTGTCTATTCCCCAAAACTCTAATCCTTCTGTTTTCTGGCCATGGTGTAATTTAAAATGTAATGATACATTATGATATTTATATCCTTTTGAAATATTTCTAACATGCTCCTTTATTCTTTCTTTTAGCATGCGTTTTGTTCTTCCTATGTAGATTTTATTACACGGACATTTTAATGCATATATTACCCCCTTAGTGTCACATGTTATAAATTGATTTATCTTAAATATTTTTCCACTTATTGGATTAGTGAAATTCAATCTATTCCTGGGGTTATTCTTTGTTCTAATACAACTATAGCATCTTCCACATTTATAAAAACCAATTCCCTGAAAAAATGAGAGTGAATTTTGTTTGGGGGGATCTAATATATTCTTTACTACCTTATCTCTAATGTTGGGAGCTTTTTTGTAAATGAATCTTGGGTTATCCGGAATGCTATCTTTCAAATCTTTGTCCAGTTTCAATATATCCCAATGTTTTTTAATTATTTTTTGCACATCTTTATATTGTTTATTATAAGGCATTATGATACTCGTAGCATTATCCATATTAGTATTATCATGACTTTTTATTAGTAATTTACTTCTATCCAATGCACCTACCCTGTCTCTTTCTTCATCTATATACTCTTTTTTATACCCTTTACTGATAAATCTCTTTACAAGGATGTCACTCTGTTCCTGATAGTCTCTATCATATGTACAATTCCGTCTCAGTCTTGTGAACTGACCTCTAGGTATATTCTTAATCCATGCCTTATGATGGCAACTATGGGTAGGTATATACGAATTTCTATCAGTGTTTTTAAAGTAATTCTTTGTAGAGATAGATGATCCTTCTTTAACTAACCATATATCTAAGAAATTAATTATTGTATCACTGCTATTCCAGCTAAGTGTTATATTATTGTGATTGTTATTTAATTCCATATAGAATTGCTCTAGTGATATATCATCTCCTCTCCATACTAGAATGATGTCATCTATAAAGCGATGGTATGCTATAAGCTCTTGTTTTGGATTTTTATAAATAGTGTCTTCCTCCCATTGTGCCATATATAGATTTGCTATGCTCGGGGCAAAACGTGCCCCCATTGCTACTCCTTTGACTTGCAAAAAATATTTGTTATTGTACCAAAAGAAATTGTGTTTAAGACAAAATGTTAAACATTTAATAAGATATTTTTTCTGTCTTTTATGTAAATCAGAGTACTTATCCAATGCCCACTTAGCTGCTTCAATTGCCCCATCATGGTCTATATTTGTGTACAATGAGGTGACATCCGCTGTACTTAGTATACTATCATCAGTGAGTGGTAGGTTTTGCATCAGCTTAATAACATGTCTAGTATCCTTCAAATATGCCTGCGTTTGTACTACTAATAGCTGCAAATATTGATCTATATATTCCCCCATCCTTGCTGTTAAAGAATCTATCCCATTAATAATGGGTCTAAATGGGGGATTCACAGGATCTTTGTGGATTTTTGGTATTGAGTATATTATAGGCAATTTACATACTGTTGGCACCAGATATTTTGCCTCTTTATCATTTAATATGTGCTTTTTATTTCCATAATTTACTAACTTTATTAACTCTTTTTTATACTCTTTATTTGGATTGTTCTTAAGCTCCAGATATGTACTTTCATCTTTTAACATTTCCTCCATAGAATGTTCATAAAATGTTTTCGATAATATAACTATACCGCCCCCCTTATCTGCCGGCCTAATCACTATATTTTTTCTATCCTTGAGGCTATTAATACCTTTCTCAAGGATATGGTTATGCTTGTACTTTTGTATTTTCAATTTTTCTAGATCACCTGTTACTAATTTTTTAAAAGTGTTTATATATGTGTTATCACTAGATTTGGGGTTGAAAACAGATTTATTTTTCAGATCACTGTGTTGATATTTCAATGTTTTGGCCACTTGATTATGTTCTATCGGGTTTTGAGCATAATATTTCTTGATATTTAATTTTCTTATAAATTTTTGTAAACTAACGTACATTTCAAATTTATTCAATCCTTTATTCGGAGCAAACTTTAAGCCCTGATCTAGTGCGTGTATTTCTTCTTGTTTAAGGGGTGTTCCGCTCAAATTAAAAATTCCTTCACCTTTTACACTCTCCTTCTTTTTTTGTTTATGTTTTCTTCCTCCTCTGTTTCCCCTCTTTCTGCAATGTTTTGATTTACTTCTGCAGGGTGTTGATTCAACTCTAAAAAAGGGTTTGGTAGAGGTGTGTATGATTCCTCTGATTCTAGTGGAGAATACCTATTTGACAAAGGGACATTAAATGATTGTGGTGTATTTCTCATCTGATTGTTATTTACATATTCTGATGTATATCCATATGTATTATCATTTCTGTATTCATTTCTATAATTTGGGGCATAATTTCTTACTTGATTGTAATGATTCTGGCCCTGATGGTAATAATTTTGGTGTCCTCTATAGTTATAACCCCTATTTCTATTTCTGTAGTATGGTCTACCTCTTGTTGGTTGGTATGGTGGTGGGCCTCTGTTTTGATAATAATATGATGTTTGGCCCCTATACTCATTGTTGGGGTATTGTGTATAACTCTTTTTGTTAGGTTCTTCTCTGACATGTTGCAACGTAGGTGGTTTTTTTGATGATGGTAAAGCCATTTGTTCTTGTTGTTGCGTCGGTGCCTTTTTCAGTGGTATTTTTGGTGTATGTTGGTGAACTTCTTTAGATGAATTATTGACAAAATTAAGAGTTTTTTTATTTGTCAATTTATTATTTTTTTGATTCCTGGCTGGAGGAATTTAGGTGTTTTTCATCAAAAGTAACAATCCTAAGAGCGGATGTTTAAGAAGTACAATTAATCCAGTGATTGTTTCTGGGAAACACACAGCACTTAATGACCTTCCTTTGGGGGCCAAACGTATCTGGTAAGGGAAAATGAAGAATGATGTAGCGCTAAAACACACAATTAAAGAATCAGTACCTTAGGACATATAGCATAATATTGGGATCCTGTATAAACGTGAAGAGGAAATACATATATGTGCGTGATGATACTAGCAAGATGAAGATGGAAAACAGATGTGCAACCCCTGCACACAGTGCACTTATATAAATATAAAGTCCAGTGATCCTGTATCAATATTCTCCACTCAAACAGAGTCCATGGACTGTATGTGGACCCGCACACCACCACGTGCAATCCAAAACCAGCTGAAATGGCCTCTCACCTCCTCCCTGAATTCAGCTCCATTGGATAAAGGGGCCACAGCCCAGCTGAGAGTCATCAGAGGAGCTCCACCTCCAGACCAGGACACCATCAGCCAGGAGAAATTTGACTAACCTCGGAGGATACTATAGGAGAGGTATATAGGAGAGGTGGAAGCTGTATACTGGGGATATACTAAAGAAGCCATCTACTCAAGAGGAAGCATACCTTGATTCAGTGGGGATCTGTTATAGCTCTGTGGCCCTGCAGGGTCGCAGGGAGGAGGTGAGAGGCCATTTCAGCTGGTTTTGGATTGCACGTGGTGGTGTGCGGGTCCACATACAGTCCATGGACTCTGTTTGAGTGGAGAATATTGATACAGGATCACTGGACTTTATATTTATATAAGTGCACTGTGTGCAGGGGTTGCACATCTGTTTTCCATCTTCATCTTGCTAGTATCATCACGCACATATATGTATTTCCTCTTCACGTTTATACAGGATCCCATTATTATGCTATATGTCCTAAGGTACTGATTCTTTAATTGTGTGTTTTAGCGCTACATCATTCTTCATTTTCTTCTGCATTTCGTTTGATCTTGGGGTATTGGATCAGATGTTAGCAGCTTCACACGTTTATTAATTGTTTTTTACATAGGAGCGCAAGCAGATTTCAAATACCAAATAGTATCTGGTAAGGGGCAGTGTGTTTGGTGTTGGTGAAGTACCCTTTCCTTTTCCCCTTTGATATTTCCTCTGGACACATATTGGACTGATGTTGCTGCTCCAGCACTGGTCTTTATATATTCTACATGCTGAACTTCTTGCATTTATGTTACTCTAGATATATTTCATTTTGTTTAAATTGTATATAGTATATTGTTAGTTAATCTTTTTAAAAAGTGTGTTTCAGGTTTATGTCATTCAATTTCTTATTCAGCACTTCTTGATGTCATCATTTAAATTTTTTTATGTGTGTTATCAAAATCTGACATATATAAAAAGCTGTACAATAAAATAAATTGGGAACATTTTTTTGTATTTTTATTATTGCACTATAACGGTGTTGTATATCATTACTATTGGTTTCTCAGTCTGTTAGCTACTTTGATTACATCTAAGCAATATCGTGTGCCATTTTTTCAAATACAATTTTGTTTTCAATTTACAAAAGCCTCTTCAATCAAAAAACTGAAGTTGTGAACAGCTTTTTAAATAGATGTTTAATTTGTACATATTGATGTCTTGTGGTTCAGCATAACACCCATAACACTGCCAAACAGACCTTTTTTTTATCACTCTCATTAACACCCTCTCACGCAATCCCCGTTTTCTACCTTTAACTCTTTACTTTGTCCTTCTTTACCTCCACCCACAAACTCACTCACTGCCCAGGAGATCACTAATTACTTCAAAAATAAGATTGATACATTTTGTGACGAGATCTCCAATGTACAGATAACTCCCTCTCCCTACACTCCTAGTCCACCTGCACAATCTATACTCCCTTGTTTAACCCAGCTACTATAGAGGAGGCGGGTAAACTGTTTTCTAAAGCCCACCTAACCACCTGCCCCCTGAACCCTGTTACCTCGCAAATACTATGATTACTCTCTGGCTCCATCCTTCATTCTTTAACTCATATCTTCAATCTCTCCCTTTCTACTGGCATCTTCCCCAACTCTCTAAAACATGTGCTAATCACCCCCATACTTAAAAAAGCCACACTGGACCCCGCCAATCTTAGCAATCTAAGACCCACCTCCTTACTCCCGTTTGCCTTCAAACTCCTTGAATGTCTAGTCTACAACTGGCTGAGCTGCCACCTTATTGAAAATAACCTTCTCAATCCCCTTCAGTCTGGATTTCGCCCACAACACTCCACAGAAACTGCTCTCCTAAAACTCACAAACGACTTACTAACCGCTAAAACCAAAGGTCACTATTCCGTACTCTTGCTCTTGGACCTCTCTGCTGCCTTTGACTCTGTTGACCATCCCCTTCTCCACAAAAAAACTCTATTTACTGGATCTCCATGACTGTACTCTCCATTGGTATGAATCTTACCTATCTCACTGCACCTTCAGTGTCACTTACAACTCAACTTCCTCCTCTCCTACTCCTCTTACTGTCGGGGTCCCCCAAGGTTCTGTCCTTGGACCTCTCCTATTCTCAATCTACACTTGTTTCTTGGGTCAGCTGATAGGTTTCCAATACCATTTCTATGCTGATGACACACAAATCTATCTCTATACTCCTCAGCTCACTCCATCAGTTTCCTCACTTATCACCGATTTACTAACAGACATATCAGACTGGGTGCCACACCACATCCTAAAACTCAATCTATCCAAAACTGAACTCATAATATTTCCTCCCCCATGTGCCTCTTCCCCTGATTTC
Source organism: Staurois parvus (assembly GCF_062004578.1). Classification (NCBI taxonomy): domain Eukaryota; kingdom Metazoa; phylum Chordata; class Amphibia; order Anura; family Ranidae; genus Staurois; species Staurois parvus. Next base: position 6,353,497 of record NW_028318492.1, on the reverse strand, counting down.
TCGGTCAAGATCAATAGCACCACTATCAACCCATCCCTGCATGCCAGGGTGCTAGGGGTAACCCTGGATTCTGAATTATCCTTTCAGGCCCACATCCAATCCTTGTCCAAATCATTTCTCCTCAACCTCTGCAACATCTCCAGAATACGCCCCTTTTTAATCAATGATACCACAAAGCTCCTAATTCACTCCCTGGTCATCTCTTTCCTCGACTACTGCAACTCCCTCCTCATTGGCTTACCTTTACATAGGCTACCCCCCCTTCAGTCCATGATGAATACTGCTGCCAGGCTCATCCACCTTACCAACCGTTCAGTGAAACCTGTGCAGATGGAAGCTTACCAGGAATAGAACCAGATTCCCATGGAAGACATGTACAGTGGACCCTCTGTGCTATCTGCATGAAGAGGGTGTAGGTCTTTAAAAGAGCTCAGCACAGAGTCTATGCACAAACACCTGATCTTCACCAGAACACCCCACAAGAAGAAATTGACTTTCCTGGTGGTGTGCCTGAAATAGAGAGTGTTTACTAACATCATTGGTACCACACTTGAGCGCAGAAGATTGTTGTTTTTCATACACATCCAGATCTGCACCAGAGCACATGCAGTGAGTGATGAACCTTCCTGGTGGGTGTACCTGTATATGGTCCTCAAACACAGGAATAGAACCATAGCATGATAAACAATAGGCAACAGTATCAACAAGGACAGCCAAAATGTTAGGGAGGGTGGTGAACAAGTGCAGTAAGATACAAGCTGAAGTCGGTAGCAGATTGTAACAACCTGGTCAATCTATCCTTTAAGAGCAAGGCAGCCTATTTCTGCTGCCACTGATGTATATAGCTATGGTGTGATATTGCTATGGCTTTGCACTGGTAACAAAAACATTCCCCTCACACCAAATGGAACTCGTGATAAAAAAAGGATTAATGTGGATTACAAAAAAAATCTTCTATCCAGCTTATTTGTATGTGGCAAGCAGATTAACGCTCATAACGTTTTTCTTGTTGCCAAAGCAGACATTATTCTCTTGTCTGACAAAGATGAAAAGCATCATCAGAAAGCAACAGTTGACTTTACTTAATCTCTCCAATGCTTGGGGCAGATTCACCTTTTTATTGTGGAATAGGAAAAAGTAAATATTATATCTGTTTATGCAGTAGGGCCTACGTGTGTTGAAGCAGGTGCTAAATGACTGTCACAAGTATCCCTAGTTTTGGTGGTCAGGCACTAAAGCTAGCTTCTGTGTTCTTCACCTATAGCAGCTCCCATTCCAATAAGGCAAGCAGGCCTACAGGTACTCTGTTGCCCCCAGGACTTTTAAACAATGCCATAGTGCCTAGCTACCACGCTGTGGCAGGCGCAAATTGAGCATAGTGAACAGGTACTTGAACTGAGCACAGCAAACAGGTACTTGAGGTTGGCAGACAGACAGAGTGGTCATTGACATTCCATGTTCAGAGCAGGTTGGGTCCTGAGCCTAGTCGATATCTGATATGAGGTCATCAACAAGTGCATCTAAAGTAGCAAGCACAGGAACAGGGCAAACAAACAGGGAGCTTGAAGCATGTGTTACATTAATACAAGCAAGACTCTGAGGGTGTGGCTGGCTTAAAACAGGTCTGGTCTCCACCTAGAGGCTGGCTATATCAATTACTTCGCAGGTGCACAGCCAGACAAGGAGAATTCAGTGCAGCCAAAACCAGGATGCTAGAATGAGACCAGAGGCTGTCATGGACCAGGAGAGATACAGGCTCCTGATCAGGGGTGGACTGACCATTTGAGCACTCATGCACTGCCCGAGGGCCCTGGGTCAGTAGGGGCCCCATGAAATGCCCCTGGCACCTTTTTATAGGCTTTTTTGGGTGTGCTTTGAGTGTGGGCAAGGACACAGGGGCCCCATGATCCCCTATTGCCCAGAGGGCCCTATGAGTTGTCAGTCCGCCCCTGCTCCTGACAATGACTTACTGTATTGTGAACGGTTTCTAAATAGTTAAATCATTTCTATCTTGTTTATTAAGTAATACTGACTAGGTAATTTACCTATTAGCAATTACATAAAAGGCCCAACCAGTGTATGCCTATGTTTTGTCTTATCTATGAGGATGGGGGTGCAGTGTATGGGAGTGATGTAATATGAGATGAATTGCTGTTATTTTCTCTCAAGCAATGCAAAAACATTTTTTTTAATGTACTGTCAGCATCAACTGCATAATTCACTTGAAACACCCAAAGCGTAACGTTACCATCTGAAAAAAATTAAGGGAAAAAACGTCATTTAATAGAAGGCATTAACAATTAAGGAGCTACCTATCAATCAGTTGTTGCAGACAGATATTGGTCCTTAAAGGATTTTAGGTGTACAGATTTGTGCACACATGCAAGGCACACAAGAAAATGTATCCCAGTACTGCAATTCAAGAAAGAATTACAACTTCAAAAAACTCAAACTTTCCAAAAAGGTGTCATTTGGGTGGTATGTGTACTGTCCTGGCGTTTTCAGGGAATCAAGAAATGAGATTGGCTGTCAGTACATCAGAATTGATCAATTTTCAAATATATACTCCATAGTTTGTAGACACTATAACTTTCACACAATCCAATTTATATACATTTTTTGGGATTTTATTTTACCAAAGACATATAATAAATAATAAAGACAATAATGTTTGTATTCTAACTTTTCAGCTTTTTCAAATTACATAAGAAATATTAAATTAAAAAAAAGGAAAAAAACAGTGGTTATCAAATACTACCAAAAGAAAGCTCTATTTGTGTGTACAAAATGATAAAAATTATATTTGTGTACTGTGCTGCATGACTGCGAAATTGCCAGTTAAAGTAGCACAGTGATGAATTGCAAAAAATGGCCTCATCATGAAGGGGGTAAAACCTGGAGCTCAAGTGGTTACGTTAAATAGGATTTTTTTTTTTAATCAGTGCATGATAAATGTGAATACAATTAGCATTTCTAAGTTTACAAACTCTAAAAAAAAACAAGTTGTAATAACAAAAAAAATGATTTTATAGTAAGGGGTTTCGTGATAGTGGGTCTGCCTTTATATTAAATATGTACACACATAATAATTACATATACTCATAAAATATGACTTGCAGGTCTATATAGGCTCAAGATTCTGTATATCGAACTATTATCAAAATTATAAAATGTTCATTCACTTAGGATAAACACAGTACCCTATCCTAATAAATGCAGTATTAAAAATGTATCTCTGTACGTATTTGGCCCAATGACTATTAAAATAGCTCTTTTTTCTCAGACTTAATATCCATTGCTCCATAAATTTCCACTGGCAAACATCTACAGATGTGATCCAAAATACTGCTAATTTTTGGTAGTCTTTTCTCCAACCAACTTCTAAGCAGCTCCTTAGATTCCATCGATATATCCAACATTAATAAATTACTGTCCCTTTCCCTGGAGCTTGGTAAGAAAATTATCAACCCAAATGTCAAGCTAATACATCTTATGCCTCTACAACAAACCACTTGACCATTCAGCAATTATTTTCCACATCTTCTTAACCTTTCTACAGTAAAACAACAATGATTTAGATTTAGACAAAGGGACCCACATTTAAAACAGAGTGGGTTGATTTCTATAATCCACTCACAATATCTCTCAGAAAAAATGTGAGCTCTGTAAATCATTTAATAATATGTATCTCTGACATCAATTCCCACAATTAATTCATGTATCTTCTTATACAATGCCTTCAATAGTCTCCCGAAATCTCCCACATCAGGGAAAATGTACTATTGGGGATAAGCCCAACTGCCCTTGGTATAGTTTGAGCTAGACAAACTTCAGAAAAGTTAAAATGCTGAGCCCAAACACCATTGAAATCAATGGGAACTAAATATGTGAAATTATAAATGCTGAATATGTGAAATTAAAAATATGTGAAAGTAAAAATTATATATTACTCTGATGGGTTTTGTTTATCAATTCTTTTATATTGGGAGATTTTCCAAGATACAACTTAATTTACCTTAGTTATTAAGACACTCCTCCTTCATCGTAAGTTTATAACTGAATAAAGAAGCAGAACAGCGCTAAAAAACACTATATAAAAATGACATATACAAAATAATAAAAATGTATAATCCAAATAATTCTATAATACTCAATAATCCAGATTATAACTTATAAATATAAGTAAATATAGTGCTATGAAAGGCACCGAACATAAATGTGATCGTGTGAACAGTCTATTTATTCAAAAAAGTGTTCAAAGATTTGTGCAGGATTGACGCGATCAGGTCTGCATATTAGTGCTCCATATAATTAAATTGCTCTAGTGACTTCCAATAAATCCATGTGACTTAATCCATGCGAAAGACTGTAAGAAATGTGCGCTCATTGATTTTAATCAATAAATCAACTTTAAATACTAGACTATGAGGCATTTTTGGCATTGCCTGTGACTTGAGCTAAGAATTCCATAGTACCCCAGTGGAATCGTGGCTACATAGGAGGCTTGTGTCCAGAGGAGGGATCCTGATTCAATGCTGTCTGGCAGATCCATTTAAAGGGGTTCCCTACAGATTCTTATTCAGCTTAATGCGCATATACTATGCGCATCTGGTGAGTGTGCATTTCTTACAGTCTTTCGCACGGATTGATCGCGTCAAGCCTGCACAAATCTATGAACACGTTTTTGGATAAATAGACTGTTCACACGATCACATTTATGTTCGGCGCCTTTCATAGCGCTATATTCATTTATATGTATAACTTATAATCTGGATTATTGAGTATTATAGAATTATTTGGATTATACATTTTTTTATTATTTTGTATATGTCATTTTTATATAGTGTTTTTTAGCGCTGCACTGCTTCTTTATTCTGATATTGTTCACTAGGTTTAGGGTTCCTATATTGGTGCATATGCAGTTTATGGTATTTTTATCTTGAGCTCGCTGTATTTTCACCATATTTGTAAGTTTATAACTAACTAGTTGTCTATATGAAAAATAAAAATCTCCAGTAATACCCCAGGTTTCATTACACGCAACTGATGAAATATGAAGGCATGCAAAAACTCCTATGTTAATTGGGATTTCAAATCCAAATCAACAAGTTATTATTTTTAAGAGACCTGTTAGTACAATTCTAATATGGCCATATAATAACACATTATATTTGGTAGTCCCAGCCCAATCCACTTAGCGTTTAATAATTGTCATTTATTCTCTGCTCAGTCATAGATATTCTGTTTTGCCAAGGCTAATTTTGTAGATTGCAAAGGAATTAAACTTTTGGATCAATTTCATAATTTTGGCAGGTATGTGCTTGGTTCTGAAATATATAGTAACACATGGCCTGCACAAAACAAGATGCCCATTGTTTTTATTCCCACCGATACTCTCAGGAAATATTTTCTAAGCATTACTGCTAAAGGTTCCACTGCAAAATTAAACATTGAAGGTCAAAGTTTACACGCTGTCTTATCCCCCTGGGGACATGGACTATCTCAGAGATAAAGATATATAGAGATATAAATATGACCGTTAATTATCATGGTAACACTGATAGATGCTTTTCACATAAGAAAAAAATTCCTCTTAAATGCAAATCTCTGCAGAGTTTCTTTGATATGTTGCCACCGAATACTAATAAACCCTTCTCGGCATCTGCCAAGTAGTCAAACACATCCATTTGTGGACTCACCCTACTTTTAGAAATTTTTTCACTAGAGTAATAATCAATTAATTACCAGAGTTCTAATTTATTACTTGACTAATAATCAATTAGCACTAAAAGCTGTCTTATATTTCTTAATATTAAGCGGCCCCAGCATAAATGCTGTCAGGTTTTCATGAATCACACCTCCAATTACATTCTTCATATGCTTTGCCATCACAGACATCGTAACTTTAAAAGCAACATTTAACAGAGAAATTAGATGATAAGACAATTTCTCCTTACCAGGTTTCAAAATCATATTAGTCATAATCTATGCTTTAGGGGTTGGTGTACCCCTAGGAGTACCTGTATACATTTCAGTAGGAATGGGAGTTTAGGGGATTTAAACTGGGATAGGATTAGGGTTGTACAGGATGCCCAAGGGTACTGATAACCTGAGGACCACATCCTGGAACAATTTACAAGCCTTCTCTGCAGCACAGTCTTTGTTGGAGAGCTAGCCAGCATCTCCTTAATGTAGCACCCCAGACCCTAGATGAACTTCTCTGTGCCCAGCAATTTGCAGGCATCCCTAAGCATGGCATCTTGTTCCTGTCACTTTAAGAGGTAAACAGCCACAAGTAGAGGGCTAATCTGGTTTCCACCAGAGTGCTCCTTCCTCTATCTGCCCAAGGGGTGCAGGTGTACTCACTCAGATCCTCTCCTGTACTGCTTGTGGGTTGGCTGCTGTGACAAAGGCTATCAGCTGGGCTGCTCCTTCCCTGCCATACAGATGGTCCTCAGTCAGGGGGCCAGTGAGTTCCAAGCTTTCTTCTTTTCCAGCTCCAGGCTCACAGGCTGGCCCCATCCCATTAGGCCTCCCAGCAGCCTCCTTTCTCACAGCCTCACATCTTCCTCTCATCTTCTTCCACCCGATTCTCTCACACTCCTGCCATTGAGCAGGCTCCAACACTTTTAAGAGAATACAGCCCCTTGCCAACCTCTTGTTGGGGATTGGCTAGGACCCCTCAAAAGTGCAGCCAGCCACTCCTCAGATCCACCCACTGCCTCTAAAGCCTTCCTCCAAAAGGCCTAGAGCAGGGAGAAATTCCAGAGGGGCTGGCCTGCACAGCCTCTCAGCTCTGACCACAATTTGACCCCTCTCTAAATATTACACCTTGGCTGCTGCTCAGACCCTGTATAACCATTGAAGTCTAGCTCCCCCTAGCTAAACTGGGAGGATGCTACTCTAGCATTCAGATTATCTAGCTGGGTCTCACTTAATTGTTGTAATGTGTATTGGGCCGAAAATTATTGTCTTTTACAATCATGGCTATTATTTAAAGAGGAAATGCACTCTTGGAGTTAAACTGTGCAAAGCAATAGTTACTAGTATTGTCAGTGGTCTCTCTAATTTTTTCTTCATTATTGATTTACTAAGCCTTGCTGTGCATAGTGTCTTTGTGTGAAGGTGGCCATCTTAGTAGTGAAAGGGCTTTACTTCTTTATGTAGGAGTCTTTAGCAAGGAGAACAGTGAGCAGCACAGCAGCGACATCACCAAATCTCATACAAAATTGCCTGAGACTAGCAACAGTGCCTTAGCTCTAACATTGCAGATATACATGTAGGAGGCTGTAGGCACATCAGTGTCAAGGCACACTAACATGCAAAGAGTGCATTGCTATTTTTCAGGAGGAAGTCAAGACAAAAGGTATATTTTTCAGAGTACTGCTTAGACACATTTAACATGTCCAGATGTTATCTATAACATAGCAAATCTTCACTTTTTGAGTTTTGTTTAATGCCTATCTTCAGGGGAACCTGTATTCTAGTCAACTGATTTTCCACAAACAGTGTTGCACCTGCCATCTGTTGCAGTTTTTTTACCTCACACAGCCTAAATATCATCAGGCAGATATTATAATAAGCATTTCATCTGTCTATCTGTTCCTTAAAACTCAACTGAACTTTCCTTTTAAATGAACTAAATACATTCAATGTTCATCAAATTAAAAGGTGTTCAAAGTCTTATGCTTTGTTTTCTTTGAAAAGCAGCCACAGTAGAAAATAAATGTCACTGTCAGCAAGCTTCAGAGAAGGGCCCCTGCTTTCTGTGTAAAACAGTGGTCTCTATGCAGTAGTCTAACATGCCCAGGGGCGGACTGACCATTTGGAAACTCGGGCACTGCCCGAGGGCCCGGGGTCAGTAGGGGGCCCCATGAGATGCCCCTGGTACCTTTTTCATAGGCTTTTTTGAGTTTGGGCAAAGACACAGGGGCCCCATGATCCCCTATTGCCCGGGGGCCCCATGAGTTGCCAGTCCACCCCTGAACATGCCCCATTCTGAGTAAAAGCTAAAGTTCTTCATGAAAGTGTCATTAAACCCAGACTATGAAAAACTCTCATTGCATGCTATATAACAGAGTATGCATACTCACAAAGCCACTAAAGTATTTGTTTTGTGTACAGTGAAATATACTTGGTTGATCCTGCATTCATCTGTTCCTCTTGTCTTCTCAGTGTCCCCATTGCAGGCTGAAAATGTGTTGACTAGCTGGTGTCCTCTGCTGACAATGCTCAATTTCAGTTCACTTCTAAGCTTTTCATTTCCTCCTTTTTCTTATCTGTGCAGCTCATGTGACTACAGAGTCACACATGTGGAAGTATACACAGAAGTAAATGATACTCCCCTCCCTCCTCCATATCCTCCTATTAATGAACACTATGAGAGCAGGATTTAGTATGCTGATTGAATACATTCACTAAAAAAATCGCAAAAAAAGCTTAGTTTTAATGTAAATCAGTATTAAATATAACAAATTAAATTGCTAATACCTATAAAGTAAAAAAAGACCCAAATCGGATATCGTATGTACTCTCCAGCGCCTCAGGATATGCACAGCCAAAAGGGAAGCCAAGGGTACCAGGACAGTGACAACCAAAGGAAATGCTTCAGGGGTGCAGCCCTCCTCAGACGGGGAAATCAGCCACCGGATAGAGAGAAAACAGGTGGTGCACACACCTAGTGCATTATCCAAGGTTTATTGTAGGAGTGAAAGAATAATAAAAACATACTCACAGACAAAGCATGTACCTAAAAAGCATTGAAAAATGACAATGGCCACATTGGCAGGCAAGGTGTTCTCACTGTCAGTGCGGTCAAATGGCTGACGCGTTTCGGGGACAAATCTCTTTCCTCAGAGCTGATGACCAGCCTCTGATGCAGATGTATGATGAATGGAAAGTCGGAGCCTTGCTGTTGAGGTATCAACAGCAAGGCTCCAACTTTCCATTCATCATACATCTGCATGGCCGTTGTGGCCATTGTCATTTTTCTATGCTTTTTAGATACATGCTTCGTCTGTGAGTATGTTTTCATTATTCTTTCACTCCTACAATAAACCTTGGATAATGCACAAAGTAAAAAAAGAACCTGAGATGCATATTCCGTCTGAACAAAATGAAAGCTAGTGTCAATCACCGTTGACTCCGCCAACACCATAACAAAGCACAAAAAAACACATTTTATGTTCAATAGAGATTTATTGGGAGCTGCAAAGATCCTTCCCTGCAGATGCCAAAGAACAGGCAAAGATCATGTGACCACACAACAACACTGCAGAAATAAGGTATTAAGGTATTTAGAGGATTTAAAAAACAAAACAAAATACAATGATATGATATATATATATATATATATATATATATATATATATATATATATATAGTTTTTGTGAACAAATTATGGCAATTAACACTTCTATGTTTAGTATCACTTTAAGCTAAGCCTGCAATAACCAGTGTTTGAATAAATTCAATGCTTTTGCAATGATTAATTAAATACGTGGCAGTGATATGGGAAGAAATGAGCTTCTGAAACAACTAAACATAACCCTGTGATCAATCACAATATTAACCTTGTAAACAAACAGTAGAAGGGTATTTTTACCAGCTCCTGGTTTATTAAATGTGTAGTTTTGTGACATCTCCTTCAAGGTCTGTGTTTACAGCAACAAACTGGGAATTTGTACAGGACACAAGGCAGCAAATTGCAATGTGTACAGGGAGTTGCACAAGAAGAACATCGCCCTATGTAACCTTAAATTATTATTTCTGAGCAGAAACACTAAAAGCTTTACCACAATAAAGTCCTTAGCGATAACAAACAAGACATACTATATAATAAACACATTTGTAAGATGTGAGTGTCTTGGGAGGCTACCCAGGGCCAAATCTAACCCTATGATAGTCATTCTTTTTAAGTTTTGTTTTTCACACCTGTCTTAAATATTTCTGAAAATCATCATGACTGAAGACTGTTGAGATAAGGATTAAGTGTGCTAAAATACTCTGCTGGGAAAACTGCTATCCTAAAATTGCTCATATAAGACTATAAAGTATTAGCTACATTTTAATCATTTTTAAAATATAACACATATATGAAAATAAATGTAAAACCCCATTTCAATACAAAACAAACTACTTTCAAAAGAAGATATGCTAGAAAAACAAAGACAAAAGCAATCAAAATCACAATAACAAAAACATTACAGATTTTAAACATTTTAATATTCTATCCCTCTGGTCCAAAAAAAACACACAAGGTAAAATATTTCTCCAAAATTCCCAATCTTGTACCATCTATCATGTCCTCACCATTCAACAATATAATAATAATCCACATCAACATATACTCTTCATAACTTGTATACTTTTTGACCAAACCCTTACTAAACAAATAGACTATTTAGTACCAGACCAGGTATCTGAAGTCATACCACCTAAACCCTTTGAAATTTACTTAGAGCTTCCCTATTCCGGAAAATCAGCTGCTCTAATTTCAAATTGAGATTGACTATCAATATCCGTTCACTCACTGCTGGTTGATGTGGAGAGATCTACTTTTGGCATTTCCTAGCAAGAAACAATGTTCTACTAAGCTCTAATCTGAGATTGGTTTGATTGCATGGAATATCTGAATGCCCAAAGATGCCTGTATATAGGTTATATAGAATAGTAGTTGTAGAAATATTGTTAATATATTGAACTTCTTTCAAATATTGTACCACTGTTCTACTATCCACAAATATGGTGAATAAAATCTCATGGGGTCTGGCCACACCTATTACAAATGGAACTGTCCCAAAGATACTCTAACCAAGTTACTCTCTGACAGACTAATGTCGAGACAAAGACAATCATCTCAAAGACCTTTGACCACTCATCTTCTTCTATATTCCCTATGTCTTAAGACCACTGCTCTCTTCAATTCAGTGGACATTTCATCAAATACTTATGAATTAGAATACTATTGTAGCAGTACCCCCTCAGGGATTGCAGAGTAATGTATGGGTTCTCTGTCTTTCTTGAACCTGTCTGAAAGCCCAACCCCTGCTGACACCACCTTAAACCTCTGGCTAGAAGAATCCTCTGCCTGCAACCATAAAATAGACTCACACACAGTAGAATGAACTGATATTTTGGTTGTATTGAGATCAAATATAGGCACAGTAAAGCAACAAGAAAATATGTGCATAAGATAACAGCTTTCACTCTAGTAACTTCAAATAAGGGTCACAACACAGCACAATCTTAATCAGTTTTAGATATCCTAGTCCCAGTCCTGAGATGTTTCTTCCACAAAACTAACAAGCAGAGGTTAACTCACTTTGGGCTCTCATTGGCTGAGGACTGAGTCTAATTTGGGGTAAAAAAGAAGAACTCTTCCATTAAATAGGCCAATGTCCTTTTAACCACAGTATCTGATCTTCTGCATGCTCGATGGGGCCCTAGCTGGTGCACATTACAGTTCAAATCCTCCTTGAGGCAAAGGTAGAAGTTCCTTAATAGAGGGTGAACACAAAGGAAGGGAGCTGACCCTTTAAGTGATATTGAATTTGAATGGTACCCCTTTGGCACACACAGGGTGAGGTGTAAAATTTGGCAGAAATTAAAAATGGGCAAACCACACCTCTGTAGAAATTGGTTCTTCCTGGGGCCACAGTGGCAAACTGCAGCAATGAAAAAGCACCTTGGTGAATGGGCAGACTGTAATGGGAGCAACTCTCTCTGTCCACTTCCTGTCCTCGAATTCCCAGGCTTCAGTATTTATCTGCACCACCAATCCTCCAGTTCCTATGGGAAATGTAGTTTGTTAACTCCCTGTTAGACAGCCTACGAATCCCACAGAACTTTTCAATAAAGTCTGTTTAATTTGGCTGCAGGACACTGCCATCTTGTGTCCATTTAACATCCTGCAAACAGTATTATGGCAGGGTGTTATACTATATACAGAAGTAATAACACCCTTTGATTACTCACACATCACCACACCTTCTATTACTGGTATCTCATAATATATTACAGGCAATATTTTCCTTTGGGAGTTTATTGCATGAAACACATATACTGTAAATACTGATAAGAGCATTGGTTAGGCATAGAAAATTCTTCTCATAGCTGTTGAAACATTATCATAAAATTGTATAAATCACAAAAACCCCATCATTCCCAAGGGATAAATCCCTTCAATTTTGCTACTTTTTTATACAAAGGGAAACCTCCAATATAGGTGTAAGAGGTAAGTAAGTCCCTTTATCCCTTACATATCATTGAACATTCTCAATATGTTATCTATCAGTTGAAAAATAGGGGGACCTCCCTGAATATATTAAAACTTTTTCTCCAAAGCCTCCAGAAGGTCTGACTATCCCACATTTAAACTTTATAACCGATACAAATGGTGCGTCCCCTTACTCCAACCGTCAAAATAATATATCCTCAGGTTAGGGGTAGCTATACCTCCCACATTAATTGGATGTTGTAGTGTTTCTATATATAATCTAGTAGTTTTATTCTTGTCTAAAAAATCTCTAAAATATTAATAATTATTCTAAAACCATTCTTTGCAATCCACACTGATGGATTATGAAGTACATCCAATAATTAGGGCATCCAAACTATCCTTATAAGGTTATATCTACTAACTATATACAAATAAACGAAGTTCACACCACAATTTTCACTGTGCTCACAATCTGGAAATGAGTGAACCCACATTTAAAGAACTGTATACTTTAGGATTAGAAAAAATATCTAAGAAGTATCATGTATATATTCAGAAGACATAACAGTCTTAAGAGACGTGGTAGCATTTGGCAAAGGGGATTTCAGTTCATCAATAGGTAATAATATGGGCTTATTCCAATTAATTAAATATAAAAACTAAAGAACGCTATCATCATTTAAAAGTTAGAGAATATAACAGAATATGTAAAAATGAAATCAAGGCTCCAAAAAATGACATAATACAAAAGAGAGTAGGACACATTTCTTCAAATATAGTAACAGTAAAAAGTTTCTATAAAAGCATAGAGAAGGCCAATTTATTAAATAACTTCTTCAGCTCAGTGTATACAAAGGAAATGGTGAGGTTTAAGTCTTTAAAGGGGATAAGTATCATAAATATGTGCAAAACAGTTCAAATTGATTCATAAAACCCCAATGCCAATAAAATGATTGTGAAATAGATGACTTTGGACTTTACCACTTTCACTCAGAATGCTACACACCTCCACATGTGTGTCCATCACCACTTCTGTGCACTATTTGCCAGAAGCTGTTAACCTAAAGATTATACGAGGTTAAAAACAGCATGCAATGAACCAGCTCTGGTCTCGGAAACAGCTGCTCAACTGTTCAATCGGAACAACTGGATTCCCCATTAGGTGACTTTATTTGGCTCCACAGCTCACTTGCACCACTCACCCTGGGCATATGTGTCACTTAAAGTAATGATAAATAAAATACCAGGGCCCATATATAATCCAATTTGATGGATGTATTGCATAAATTCTTATTCACAGAAGCATCAAGAGTTGGACATAAGCTGAAACCGCCACCTGCATCACATACATATTGTTTTCTATATACATAAAACATATAAACATAAGACAATTTTTTTGGGGGGTGCAAAGAAAACTTTCTTTTGACAATATTGTTTTTATATATAATTTTATTTTCTATGAAATTGCATTTTTAAAAACAAAATGCTAATAAAAAGTTTAAGCAGTTTTAGTTTTAAAGCCACTACTATAACCAGCTAAAAAGTGTACATTTTATTTTATTTGTCTCATTTAATATTACACAAAAATATATTCTTGTACAAGCCATTGCAAAGTTATTTACAAATGAAATAAAAGCTTTTTCAAAATGTGTCTTTTTTTAACCCTTTAATGTCATGCCTCCCGGCCCTTTTAGAGGTTTTTGATGCTGGATTGGCTGTCACATGGTCAGAAAGCTCCCGACTGAGCTTTTTGTTAGCCTCCAGCAACTGTGCCAGGATTGAGAAGGGAACATTTTCACACAAGACCTCAAAATTGGGCAGGTCTGGCTCAGAGGAGGTCTCCACTTTCAATCCTACAAACATCTTGAGGAGACCTGTTTCCATCTCCGCAGGTTCACATTTCTTCTGATGCATAACAATATTGTTTTTAAGTTGAAGTGTTGGTATTAGTTACTTCATAAGAAGGTTCCTCATCAGGAGAAGCTTCTGGACCCTTCAGTTTTTGTTCATATATGTCCCAGAATATGGGGCAGTTTCACCCAATTTACAAGTCATGTTGCAAACCTGGCATCAGCCTTTACTGGAGCAGTTCCAACTTTGGTGGACAGGGTTACACAGGATAGTCCTTAACACTGCGCTAAACACTAATGACACCCACTTGTTGTCTTTCCCCAAAAGTTGTTATATCAGGGAAGAGTAGTGACACTCCCAGAGTCAAGGTGTGCAACAACTTTCCCATTATGTCCCACCACACATTCATGCAGATTTACAATTTTATCAGTACACAGATACAAATACATGTAGTGAAGTCAGCCCATGTCACATTCCATTGGCTCATCCTGCTTTGGGCACTGAGCCACCAGATGACACAGTTGGTGGCAGGTATGTGTGTTGGGATATTACACCCTCAGGCAGACATTCTGGCATCTGTGCCTCCTTGTTCAAGAGCAACTTCCTTGTGGATGAAGGGCACCCTATGTAGCCCTATACACAGTTATATGTTTTTACTGCAGGGGCCATTGCATCCAGGTATTGGGGCTGAGACTGGGCTACTCAACAGCACAGTTCCTTGAGATGACCTTGCACAAAATGGTCCAGGGTGACCCGTTTCACATCCTTAGTAGGGATCAGCACTTCAAACTGCAACCAGTCTTGGTGGAGTTGCACCATACTATACAATTGCACACAGGCATCTTAAGCCTTATCAAAGATCTGAGCAAGGACACAGACAGCCCTCAAGGTAGAAGTCACCCCCAGCCTGGCCAATACTTCAACCTTCAACAGCTTGTAGCCAAGTAAAAATATGCCTGCTGGGAGTCTAAAAAGGAAAAGGGCCTAGCACATCCACCCATACTGTCTCAAACAGTGCACTTCTAGTAGCAATCAACTCCACAAACGAGTCAGATGCATCTCAATGCTGTCTTGGTGGTCATCTTTTGTAGAGTCCACTGCAGGGCTCTCACAGGTCAATGTAGAGGAGCCATCTTGGAGCCCTCTAACTTGCTGGGTCACTGCACTCTATAGGACCACAATTTAAACAGTCAGCAAATGGTTTGTTTCTTTTTGAGCTGTGATTATTTCCACCAGAACATGCTGGCATCTACAACACAGTTCTACAAATTTAAAGTCTGCTTTGTTTGTCAGTCAACACAAAAGCAGCACATAAGACACGCATCAGGAATATGTTCAAGTCTTTCAGTCAACCTGGCAGCCTATCCTTCAAAATCCAGGCCTAATCTGGCCATAGATGGATTGAAATTCAGCTAGTTCAGCAGGGAACAGGCTTGTTGGAATTTTTTCCCTGTAGCATCCAAATTTAGCCAGGTTACAACTAGTGGCTGGGAGGCAGAGAGGCAAAGACTGACTAACCTGGGGTTTTCACCTTCAGACTTTAAATCCTGTTAAAGCCAGGAAACCTACTACAAACCTCATGTATTCAGAATTTGAAATTCAGAATTTGCAATTTCTAAAGGATTTAATTCCCTGTTTTCTGCTGTAACAGATATTATGAATTTTCTGAAAGTAGGCCTGGATATAGGATTTAGTGTTAGTTGACTGTTATTTCCTCACTCTCTGGGATACAATAGTCATCACATATCCTGGGGAAGCAATTCCAAGAGGTCTGTTCAAGAATTTTCCTTTCAGGAAGATTATTCTTTCCCCTAGGGATTTACAAATAGTGAGGGACATCTTGTCTCACCCTTCATTTCTTCTAAATCAGACTTCTTTAAAGCGGTATTAAACAACAAAACCAAAAATGTACTATATTGCAGCTTACCAATCATTAAATGTGGTGGCTGCATCAGTTTTATTTTCTTTGGCTTTTTTCCCTCTGTTCTCCAGGTGATTTGGCTAGTAACACACCTCTTGTATTAGTTAGACACCACTCTGGAGGAATGAGCCATGATACAGCAGACAGTAGCATTGCTAGTTTGGAGGGGATGTGAGTGTTAAATATTTTAGCAGATTTGAATACAAATAACAAATTGAAGCCAAACGTTTTTCCTTTTGGGATAAAGGTTTTACATGAATAAATAAAAGCTGATCTTTTTAATCATTCCTGCCAGTGGTAAATGGATGGTCTCATCCATGTTAGCTGATACATGCTGCCAGAGAGCTTGAATTTCTGAAAAACAGCAGAATTGCTGACTGAAACAACAGATAAAAATAAAAGAAAGAGAGCTAAAAAGGAAACTAATACAGCCATCACATCTAAGAATTGTTAAGCTGCAATATAATAAATGTTTGCTTTTGGGTTGAATACTGGTTTAATATGGCCAGTAACAATGACGCAGTATTTCTTATAGCTATCATGTCCAGGAGAAAGATCTCAGTTATCCAAGTCATAGATCAACCATTTGGTACCATTTTCCACACAGGGTAGTCATAAAACGTCTTTCTCAGCCTCATCCAAGGATATGCAAATCTTTCCATCTAAGCTAGGACATTGTCCTTCCACCATGTCCACAGTGAAACATTTGAGTCACCACAAGCACTGGAAGTGGCTGCAATGTTGCAGAAATACAGGGAGGTGGCCCCTTCTGTTAGGAAATTGGCAGTGTAAGAAGAGGGCTTTCATTGTTGACCAAGACAATTGCATAGTCATTGGTCAAAGTAGTTTGTGGAGGCTAATATGGCTAAGAAGATGAATCCATCAATTGATTTCAGAGACCACTCTGCCAGACAGGTGTCTTTATGAGCAGAATTCAGAGGTCCAGAATTATTTTGCAGGACAGCAACGAGGTCCATGTATGGCACATTTGTAGCCTATTACAAACCATTCTAGCCTATTGTACAGTTGGTCAAGCAACACTGACAACGGGGGAGTTTTGCCTCAGTTCTAAATTAATTCAATGAAATGTTCATTAAGATGCTTCAACATTACCCTCCCTTATCTTTTTTGTTTGTGTGCTACATCCCATGTGTGTATCAGGAAAGGAAAATTACCATCAAGCAAGTATACAATTTTCCATTGTCTGGCTTCCCAAGTTAAACCACTTTTAGCCTTGCTTCAGGCTGACTGTATACAATAGTTTATTTTCCAGAGCTACGTGTACAGGTATGTAATACCGATTGCTCAAGTCTGTAATTCTGCATTTCCTAAATAAACCTGCTCACTGAACACTGAGGATTCACTTTGCTTAGGTGTGGTGGGGATCAGGGACACAGACTGGTGATAGTATTTTTAAAAAAATAAATTTTTTATCATTTTTTTCAATTTTGTAAAATATTTTTTCTTTTTAATCATATTTTCTTTTCCTTTTTTAAGATTTTTTTAAACATACTTTTACCATAAAAACAATATACTACTTCGGGGAGGTGATTTAGATTTTTTTATTTTACACACTATGATTGCTTATAACAGTGATAATAACTGCTGTAAAGAACCATTTTTTCTAAATGAAATCTATTCATTTAATGTGAAGTAATGTGATTAGCTGTGATTGGCCACAGCTAATCACAGGGTACAGATGGGCTGTGATTGTGCAGCACCAGCTGCTGTGTCTCAGCAAATGAGGAAGCAGAGACCTGGGAGAGCTTCTGCTCTTGTGCACATTGCTGGATCAGGATTGGGCTCAGGTTATAAGGGGGGGGGGGGGGCTGAGGGAGGAGCTGCACACTGAAGGTTTTTACCCTTCATGCATAGATTGCATGAGGGTAAAAATATTCAGACTTTAGAAAAACTTTAAATCTTAAGTACACAGCACAAAATGTTCATCCTCTTCACCAGTGTTTGAAAATATAGGCTCAAGCAGCCTTTGAGAATGTAAATGTGAGAAAGACCCATCTTTAAAGACTCCAGGCAAACCACTATATACACAGATGAAAGGTATATATGGGTGCTGTATTAACTGTCAAATAATTTGTAATTTTGTCCATCCAGCTTTGAGTCTAAGACTGTCCATAGATGATCTGGTTTATTTGATCAGCCTTCCCCCATTCGCACATTCAAGGTGGATGAAGGAATCCTTCCCACCATGCTACCATATTCTTACAGCGGAACTCCCCCACTGCCAGACTACACTGATCAATGATGCAGCCTATTGGCTGCATGTGCTGATCAAATACAAATTTTTCAATATTCCCGTTTGGCAATCACTAGGTTCACACAGTACTGTAAGCACCAACATTTGGGGTTGACACTTGTAGTTCCGGCTGTATTGACTGATCATAGCAGGTCACTTGATGTATACCGCTTCCATTTAGAAAAAAATACTTATATTCTTTTCACTGAATGCAAGGCTTTCTGAGACTGGGGAAGGAGAGATCATGACATACAGCCACACCTCCTCCAAACATAGAAAGCCTTGCACTCAGTGAAAAGAATACAATGTTGTTGTTTTTTTTTTTTTTATGAATGGAGACATTTGGTGCTTACAGTACTGTGGGGATTGAATGAAAGTAACAGTTTTACCAAACAGGGCAACATGGGACAGTGTAGGACAGGCATTAATAGAGGTAATTTATTGCATTTCTTTCTTGAAGTTATGCTTTAATGTAACACAACCCATAACTTAAGTCTAATTAAACCTTGTTCTGAATACTCATCTAATCCTGCACTGGGAGCCCTGAAAGCACACAGGTGCTGCGCTGAAAACACACAATGCCAATTTCCAGTGCCAGAAAACTGAAGTGGCAAACTCCCATATTTAGGTCCATGTTCATGTATAAAGGGCATGCAAATATTCACCAGCTGCTCGCCTGATTGCTTTTTTATAAACTACTTTTATTACAATTTATTGTATTATCTTCTAGTCTAGAAGGCTTGGAAACACAGTATATAACAAAGAAATATAAAATCTTTGATTAGAAGAGTTACTCTAAATATTAAGTTGCAGTATTAAACTAATAAATCTGCAGATTAAAGTATCAGCCAGCAACATTTCCATGAGATCCATTTCGCTCCTGAGATATATTAATATTCATTGGTTTGAAGAACTGATGTAGACAAATGAGCATAGACGCTGAAGTCAATTAAAGGCAATGGCCAAAGTACAATAACTGCTTCCTATTTATTAGAGCAGAGTACACAACTTGTGTCATTGAGGGACGCTGACTGGACACATTTTCTAAATCAAATGCAATGACACTAAAAGCCAAATGAATTACTGGTAAAGAAAACCAAAAGTTTGAAACTATACTACCACAATGAATAAATTTAAAATAATTGAGAAAAACTGCAAAAAATCCTAATCTGAAATGTAGCAATTTATAAATTAGCAAATAATGTAGGTGGACTACTATTTTTGTGAAAATGTCATCCCAGTGTTCCATCTCAAAGGGGTTGTGGGATACATAGGCCACAGACATTTCCCCGATGACCTGCATGGCTGTCAGAAGGAGAATCTGCAAGCAATTTGAATTGCCTGGCAATTCACATGTAATAAATAAAATTCACAATATAATTGGGCATCCAGATTGCATACCTAACTCTAATGTGGAGAATTAAACTTAGATGTATTGGAAATACTGTACAGGAAACAAATATGCAAAATAATAGTGATGCAATATATAAAGGAAAAAGCAAAGTTTCATTTATTTTAAAGGTGATGTATAGCCAAAGCTCTTTTGGTTGTACTTCTCTTATGGATCACACGAGTGCAGTTCATTTTGCACTCCTGTGAACCATTCTCAGCTGACAACGTGCTGAAGTACTCTGTCGGCTGACATCACTCTGTCAGTCCAGGCTGGGGAAAGAACCCAGAAAGATCCACCCCAGACTCTGGAGCACCTCCTGGCTTAGCCTCTCAGCGAGACGCTGAGAGCCTGAGCGAGCTGCTCCCTCCTCTTCCACAGCCCAATGCTCCAGTGAGCATGGGTGGGGTGGAAGGCAAAGCAGACAGTGGTGACTGACAGTCACAGCTCTCTACTCAAAGTTGCTGTAAGACCTCATGTGATCTGTAAGCGGTCATGCAATCGCTGAGTTCTCACCCTTAGCACCCTTAGAGCCAGCGGGGGACAGGTAAGCATGACTTAAAAAAAAAAAATACCGCACTTCACTTTTAAAAACAATAAATAGCCAAATATTATTTATCAATAGTAATAATTACCCTAATTTGCCTAATATTACCAGTAATGAAGGTTTCATTACAATTCTATTTTATAAAATATTATGATGTGTGCTTTAAATGAATACTACTGTGCAAAATTTCTGGGCTGATTTACTAAAGGCAAATACGCTATTCACTTTGCAAGTGAAGGTGCTCTCTGAAAACAAATTTTCCCCAGAGCTTAGTAAATGTGCTGAAACCTCACTTTGCAAGGAATAATCAATGATGTGCAAGGAAAAAGAAAGCATGCTTGCGTGTATTTGGGTGATAGAAATCAACAGAGTGTTGCCTCATTCACTAAGCTCTGGGGGAATTTCCCTTGCACAGTGTAAGTGCATTTGCAAAGTTAACAGTCTACTTACTTTTAGTAAATCAACCCCATTGCATTCTGATAAGTATTTGGAGCCTGATTCAGCATTAGGCACCTTGGGTTTCTGCTCATAGGCACCGGTATGGGTGTTCTTCCAGACTTACTGTTATTTTGACAATTAAATCTAGTCTATGTTAGAAGAGCATTGAGAGTGACAGTGTTTTCAGGATATTCTTATGTATATACTGTATATTGACAGCATCTCCTGTATAATCTAGGTCTGCAAACAAACACTGTTTGCAGGCATTTTTTATAAATACATAATACTTATAATATTGTTACAATGGGTATGATATATGGGTTGATATACTAAAACTTGAGAGTGCAAAATCCGGTGCAGCTATGCATAGAAACATTGCAAAAAACATCCTTTATTGTATATAATGTGTCCCGAGAGGTAAGACCTTCTATTAGACCTTACTGTCAAAGAGTAAAATTGGGTAAGAAAAGCCTTTTTTGACATTACATGTGGGCTTTATGATATATCCTTTTACTTCACTTGGACTTGTGTGTTGGAGGTGGGAGGGTGGGGTGCAGTCTTCATTGCCACCAATGAATGCCTTCACATCTATTTCCTATTGTATTCTGAATTAAGGCTGATTATTAAATTAAAGGCTTAAATAAGCTATTATCCAGGGTTTGTTTGATGGTAGTAATGGGAGGGCTGAAATGCCTTTCCTGGTGAAAATTCTGCTTCAGGATCCTTCTATGGTTGGTCACATGATTAAAAGCTTGGGTAATGAGTCGTGTATGTAGTCTCTTTTGAAAGGAAGACTAACCAAAAACATTGAGTCTTTGCTTCTCAAGAGATTGTATAATCACACACCTAGGATTTTACTGAAGTGACCAGCAGTAGAGAAAATCTAGAGAGGTAAGCACATATTACTTTCTATTGCTATTTTTTTCATCCTTCCCTATGCACCTTCAAAAACAGTCAACTATGCCAGTTACTATGTTTTTATTCTTACAGGTTCCTTTACATTTATATTCAACCAATTTAACTCAACCAATTGTCCCTTTCATGACTCGGCCATTTGTTGCTATTCAGCACTGCGCTACTATATATATATATATATATATATATATATATATATATATATATATACATACATACAAATCCTGCCATGTTTAACTGCTGATTGGAGTTCTGATATAATTCAGTAAAGGAAATAATCTGTTCATCACTATCAAGCACACAAGCAATTTAGCATACATTTTAACAGAAATGCTCTTTGAGTACTATTTTATTGATAAACTAGTTGTTTGATATTAAGCACTTACTTTCTGCTGTATTTACATGACAAGGAGGTAATTTAGTACTTTCATGTTCAAGGAAGGCATCTTCAAAAATGTTCACTTAAAAAAAAAATACCAAAAAAACGATAGTGGGAAAAATAACTCCTACTTTGAAAATGTGTGCAGTAGGTATTTTGGTAATGATATCTCAAAATGTGTTCATTAATATTTACAATTACCATTTGATTACAATTTGCGTCTGCGTCCGATGTAAAATATCCTTACGGTAGGGATGGAAAATACATCACTTTCAGAAGACCGCATCCTAAATGTAATTTTTGCTTGATTTTGTTAAATCAATTGAAGCCGGAAGAGTTTTTTTCATGTGTGCACACTTGTCACAAAACAAAAGTGAAGCCTGCTGTGTTTAACCATCTAACATGATGTACTCAAGATTGGACAGCAATCAGTAACTGCTGGACCTGCAAGGACATTTCAAATGACTGAAATGCTTCAAACTGTTACCATTTCCCAAGTCTTATATTAGCTATTAGAGTTGGTGCTGGGTGCAGAATAAAATGACTGGAACATGATTTTTAAGGTGGTTCACACAATTAGTGGCACTGTGTGAAATTCGGCGTATTTTATAATAGCACTTGAGTCCTTAATCGCAGTCAATAAATATTTATATATTAAATAAATACTTATTTTCAAGTCCAGGTAAAAGCTACCCAGTTGGGAATAATCCATATGCATGCAATACCTTAACCTTACTGTTGGCATAATTATTTTTGTGTTTACTATATATAGGACCTTCATATTTAATAGAGGTTCACTGTATTGTATACATTAAGCAAAGTACACTACTAAAGTAAAGGGAATTGGTAACCTGCCATGCATTTGGTATATATGAAAACAGAATAGGAATATTAAAAAATGCTATTATGGAGTTGTGTTTTTTAAGGTGACAGCTGTGGGCCTTTCATTCTTATCCTTGCTTGTAAAAATGAAAACAAACAGCAATGAAAGGAAACCTGATGTTTAGGTATTTCTTTTTGGGTCACTAATTTGACAAGCAACAAATGATGAATAAGTATAATATGACAGTTCCAGGGCTTACACCTTCAACAAGTCAGCAATTACAGCTTTTTAAAGGAGCCCAGAGACAAATTGTGGTACTCCATGTCAATAACATCCTCTGTAACTGCAATGGGGTCCACAGGCAGCCTATAAATGTATGACTACACAGTGTTTTATAGAGGTAATATTTGGGAAATGCATTTGGATAACTGAACATTCAGATAGTTCAGTAGACTCTAAATCAAACACAATACCAGCAGGCCGAATCCAGCACGCAAGGCCATTTCATGCGGCCCTTGCACCACTTCTACAGCTGCAGCACCCCCTTCATCCCCACCCTCACCTTGTCTCAACAGTCAACAGCAGAGAGGAGGAAAGAACTCCTCTGCCAGATCCTGTTCTTCTCTGTGAAGCTTATCTCTGCCCCACCTTCTCAACAGTTGGCAGCAGAGAGGAGAATTGAACTCCTCCTACAGATCCTGTGATTCTCTGGGAAGCCGCAGCACCCATAGGCCTCCACCTCCTCTGTTCCCAGCATTCAGTATACTCTGGAAGCTGACTCCAGACCCTGCACTTTCTGGTTCCCAGCTCTGCCCCCAGGTTCTTCCCAGCAGCTGCACAAGGTAAAGGGGTGCACTGTGATGTGAAGGTGGGAGGCTGTAAGGGATTTCCAGTGAAACGAATTGTGAATAGAAGTGCACATGCGCATAGAAATGTCCGGAGAAGGATGACCGTTGTGCACATGAGCGGAAATGCGCGCACGCTCTGCTCCTGACTTCAGCTTTGCTTCTGATTCTGTACCTTGCTGTCTGCCTGTTGATGACCTTGGCTATTCCTATGACACTGCTCCTGTCTCTTCCTCTCGCTTCCTGCCTTGTTCTGGTGCACACCTGGCAATCTACAAAACCAGCTCTGCATGTTACCACTGTGCCTGAATCGGAGGATCATCAGTCTTCCAAGGTCATCATCTACAAGAGCTGCAAACAACAACTACTGGCGCTCTTGTTCCCCTGGGTCCTAGACTCCCTCTGTTCCAACTCCAGTGGGGTCAGGGCTAGTGACACAAGTGAGGCCGACCTCGTCATTTCAGTCTCCCATCAGGTACGTGACAGAGGCTCTTGACTTCTGATAGTGGGAGGGGCTCTTGACATCTGATGTGGGAGGGGGTGGGGTGCTTTGGACATCTAGTCTTACAGATACAACTGGCCTTTTGAGGGCAACCATAATTCTGATGTGGCCCGCAATGAGTTTGACACCCCTGCTCTAAATGGTAGTCAAGAAAGCAAATACTTTTCAGAGTCATGAGATAAATCGCCTTTGAGAAGAAGATTGGAGTAGAAAGGGGCCCTGTTATGGTTTTGCTATGGGGTCCAATCACCCTGTCTTAAGAAATGTGACCAATAATCAGTCAGTTGGAGCAGTGGGTGAAATAATATGCCCATATGGCTCAGTATGTGAAATTGCTGAGATAATAGAAAGTACCTATTGAATATCATATACTATTCCGGAGAGATGTGCTTTTAGTTAGCAATTAAAGTATTCAGTGCTTGGAACAGTTCAAAAGAGCAAAACAGCTATGCAAGTTATTGGTCATAAAAGGGGAATAGGGACTTGGGTACTGCCCTGAGGGACATGAATCAGTGAAACAAAAAATTTCAAAAAGTACCGTTTTTAAAGGGGCAGTCATTTTCCATTGCTTAAAGTAAACTAAAAGAATTAAAAAAAAATTCCTTTAAATATCATGCCTGTGGGCCCCATTAATATACCTGAAAAGTTGCAGATCTGTACAATGTATAGACCTTGCTGCATCAAGACTGAGCTTTTTTTTTTGTAATTACATTTTTATTACAAAAAAAAAAACAAAAACCGTGTGAGGTTACCCCCCCTCCCCAATCCATACCAGACCCTTTAGGTCTGGTAGAAAGTTTAGGAGGGACCCCACAGTAAAACATTTTTTTAAAAAGTGTGTGGAGTTCCCCTAGATGCCATAGCATGCTCTTTAGGCCTAGTAGGACTTTTAAGGGGAACCCCACCTTCCAAAAATGGGGTGCAGTGTGTGGGGTTCCTCCTAAAAGCCATAGCAGGCTCTTTAGGCCTGGTAGGACTTTTAAGGGGAACCACACCCCCCCAAAAATGGGGGGAATGTGTGATGTCCCCCCTAAATTCCTACTAGACCCTTGATCTGAGCACTGGCTTTGCAGGGCATGAAAGAGGGTGGATGATCAAGCGTCTTACCAGGCCATGCACCCTCGGCATAGGGATGATGTCCAAAGAACAGAGGTATACCGCTCAGGCAAATGATCCAGATCAATCCACGACAGGTACAAGCTCTGGCTCACCACCACACACGATGCAACAGGAAGAAGGGTCAGTCGCACACCGGAGGATAGATGAATATAGTGTGTATTTATGGATCCATAGGACACACAAAACACCAGGACATGAATACAGGACCTGTTAACGCATTTAACATGATCTCGTGCTTAATCATAATTTGTCATGATTAAACACGAGATCGTGTGAAACACGTTAACAGGTCCTGTATTCATGTCCTGGTGTTTTGTGTGTCCTATGGATTAATAAATATACACTATATTCATCTATCCTCCGGAGTGCGGCTGATCCTTCTTCCTGTTGCATAGGGATGATCTCCCCATGTTGATGACAACTGCGGGAAGGGGGCTTCATTAGCATCCGGGAACCCCGTGAATCAGTTTTACCCTTACCCATTGTCTAAAGGGTTAAATTAACAGTTAACAGTTTTTGACAAGTCCTTTAATTAAAAAAAGCCAAAAAAACAGTTCTATCAATGTAATCTAACATCAGTCATGGCATTCAGTGTTGTCACGATGACACCGACTCGCCAAAATACAAAAAAAACAATGCCCGCCAACCCATCCGCACTCGCCGAGCACTTGCCGCAATCTGACATTTGCCAGATGTAAACAATTGTCATGATGTCACCGTTAGCTCCGCCCAATTGTGCTGTAATTGGACAAAGCATTGCACCTGACCTGTGGTTCAATTGAAAACAGCACAGCAGTGAGGTTCTGATCATATGGCCACATCATTCATTCACAGTGCCCTGTGAATAAATAGGCTACAAGTACCGTCAGCCATTGTGGCTGATGGCTTGTAGTTCTCAATGAACTATGAGGGCGCTGATGAGCACATTGATCTTCCTGCTGTCTGCCCATTCCTGAGGTACAGGCAGACAGCCAGATATTTTCTGGTTTAGCTAACTTGTAATTGATAGTGAGAGCATTGTGTGTCTGCATGCTAGTCTGCTTATGCAGTATGTCTACTGACTTGAGGTGTCAGAAGCAAGTTTGCCCACAAGCCTGTAATTTGCGGGTGGTAGTAGCTTAGATTTTAGTGTGTGGGTGTTGTTCACTTGTAACCTGTGTCCAGATCGTGGAACCTGAGGTTCTCACAATAATGTGCAACTGTTATGGTCAATTTCCACAAACCATTGATGGAAGGCAATACTTTGTGCATCAGATCGGCTCCCCTTGTCTCTGTACCCTATGTACCCCTGTTTATGACAAGCAACCCATGCACCTTCTCATTGTCTTACATCCTGAAGGCAGTTTTGAAGGGCTTCATGTCTGAAGTCAGCCTCTTACCTTTCTGACATTTTGATTTTCCTAATCTTCTGAACAGAGAAGTAGAAAACTGCAGCGGTTTACAATCTTCAGATAAAGGTGCACATGTTTTATACAATTATGCTTTGGTTTTTGAACATTTTATTAAATGCATTTTCCTTGGAATTACACTGAATCTTTTTTTATTTTTAAAGTACAAAAAACATACTGAGCAAAATAGTGTTGTGTATATAACTAATGCAGCCATTAAACTGCCAAGTGCACTGACCCACAACAACCAATCAGAATCCATCTTGCACTGATTTGACTACATCAAAGAAAAATGTGGCTGGATGCTATGGCTTACTGCACTCTGTACATCAATAATATTATTTGTTTTATTTACTGCACTCAGAACATTGTCAGAGTGTGATTACTTTCTGCAGCTTTCCGACCTTGATAAACCAGTACATTTTTGTTTTTTAACAAAATGAGAGATCTTATGACTGTATTTACTGTGTATGTCCAACTCCAAAACTGTGTATAAATTCCAAATACAAAAAAAAAACATTTAGGCTTTACATTGCAAAATATATTTATTACTGCAAATGTTAGCACAAAGAAATGTATAAAAGAAAGCATGTCCATTATTTTCAAATGCTTTTACTTTGTTCCTAATATCAAAGAAGACTTTTTAACGGGGGAAGACACAGCTGTTGTCGTCAGTTTTAGGTTTTCACGTAGGAAATTACGTTTTTGGGTTGATGTTGGTTGCTTGATACCCAGGGAACATATTCTGGAGGAAACATTTGTAGGTGGAGTGGTCTTTGGGGCAACTCCCTTGATTTCATAAGTCCATTCCATTGTCTGAGTCTGGAAAAATAAACAGGCAGTTGAAAAATGAATACTTCATATATTAAACACTAAAAATATTTTCCAGTGTCTAAAAATGACCAAATTAACACCTTTCTTAGTTTATAGAAAAAGTAGATGATTCTAAAGCTGTATACATTGTACAGTGAACTAATCCCTTCATACTACTGCATAAACAGCAACCACAAAGAGGAACATCCAAGTTTATATAAACTTACACCAATAAGGACAGTTCCATTTGTGAGTTTTTCCCTCTGGTATTAGGCTTTGACTTTCTGAATGAATGACTAAGACTGGCCTAATTTAGCCACTGAAGCAATAGACTTGCTTCACATCTAGCAAGCTAGCATTACATTTTGTCATTAGAAGATTTAGAGGGTAAGAACCAAAATAACAGAGAAAAAATAGGTCAGCTTGACATGTTAAACCTGCTCAAATGTACAGCAAGCCATTTTCTAAGTAAGAGATATAAATATTATTACTACCATAAAAGAAAACATTTAACATTTTAAGTCAACCTGTGCTCCATTTTAAACCTAATAAATTGACTTCATAGCTAAGCTTCGCTAGTTTCTCTGCTGTGTCAAAACAAGAGTGTCCTTTAAGCAGCCTATTTGGAGCAGCAGTTTACAGGGCTTAGCCATGAAGTCAGCACAGAAACAAAGCAAAACTAAATCAGCTATTTTTTTTTCTCTAATAAAGGTTACAATAGGCAACTTTTAGTCTTCATGCATACTGGACTTTTTTTCTACAACCAGCAAACTCCCCAGCATGTTATCCTATGTGTCCATGCGCACATAGACTGTAATCAGTGTTTTTGGCAGGGGCGTTTTTTTGGCTGGAAAAAAAACGAGAACTAGTGGGTTTCTAGAGGAGTTTTTTAGCTGCAAAAACATTCTAATGCTCCAAACTGCGGTACATCACTGCAAACCGGCATTTTTGGACTTTTTTTGAGCAAAAAAAGTTTTTTCTTTTGGTCTAAAAAAAAAGCTAAAAAAACACAATTGCGAAAAAATGTGAAAAAAACCCGGCAAACGCCACTAAACGCGAATGCAAAGATGCTACAAAACTCTGAATGTGACTTTACACAGCTAACGTTACCAGCGTTATTAAAATGTCCAGTGTGCATGGAACCTTAGTGTCTGCACCAAGGCAGGACTAGTAACTGTTTAATATGAATCAGAGGTTCATTTTATGCAGATCTGTGTGAGAAGCCACAAATGCAAGCTTCTATTCTCTAGCTTCCTGGCTGCATAATATAACTAAGTTACATTATTTTCTCAGAACTACATACATCTCAGCAGTCAGAGAACTGCAGTTTAGGAATTGGTGCACACACATTATTTTCCTTCATAAAAATTCCCCTCAACACCCAGGGTTATAATCCCTTTTTTTCCATGTCTTTACCTACAAAGACAACTAAATGTAGGCAGCAGTATCACAGTATCAGATACAGTCCTCTAGGTTGGTTTTGAACACTGCCGAAACAACTGCATGTTTGAGAATAGTTGAAGAACTTTTATTACATATTTAATCATGATAAAAAATATATACAATTTGTAGTACTTAAAGCAGGAATCCTTAACATGAAAGTATAATTCATTAAAAAAGTGCTCATGTCCTATTTGCATAGGGCTTGTAATACATATTAATGCATTAGTTCACAAACAGCATGAAAAGTGTCCACCATTAAAATAACTCTATATGTCAGTAAGGTTTCTGGATCAGCAAGACCCTTTCTGCTCTGGCTTGAGAAATTCTGGCTTGAGAAAGGGTCATACTGGATCCAAAACTTCATCAAGACCTCTATGCGGATCTTGAATATTTTATGCAGTGATGTTGTCCTGGCTCTATATCTGTGATTGCATGTCCTGTTTGCTGTTATTTCACTTAACTCCTGAGTAAATGTGGTGCAAACATCACAATGGTCAAAATATTTAAAGCATTAAACAAAAGCTGATATAGTTCCTCCTACTGACTCATACTTGTCACTGACTCCAGTGATGGTATACACTTATACCTTTGCTTTGTGCTTGGCTCAATAAACCTCAGAAGAACTGATGGGTCATTTCAATTGGCCCATGAAAGTAAGACATGGTCACATGTCTATACAATCTGTAATAAATCTTGATTTACAGTTGTGCTCAAAAGTTTACATATCCTGGCAGAAATTGTGACATTTTGGCATTGATATTGAAAATATGACTGATCATGCCAAAAAATGCTCTTTTATTGAAGGATGATGATCATATGAAGTCATTTCTTATCAGATAGTTTTCTTTTTAAATCATAATGATAACAGAAATCACCCAAATGGCCCTGATCAAAAGTTTACATACCCTGGAATGTTTGGCCTTGGTACAGACACACAAGGTGACACACACGGGTTAAAATGCCAATTAGAGGTTAATGTCCCACATGTGTGGCTTTTTAAATTGCAATTAGTGTCAGTGTATAAATAGTCAATGAGTTTGTTAGCTCTTACGTGGAAGCACTGACTAGGCTAGATACTGAGCCATGGGGATCAGAAAAGAACTGTCAAAACTGCGTAACAAGGTAATGGAGCTTTATAAAGATGGAAACGAACATAAAAAGATGTCCAAAGCCTTGAATATGCCAGTCAGTACTGTTGAATCAACTATTAAGAAGTGGAAAGTTTGGGGATCTCTTGATACCAAGCCAAGGTCAGGTAGACCAAGAAAGATTGCAGCCACATTGCCTGTGTACTGTGTTCATCAAGATACCCATCCAAGAGGTTTTTAAAACTCAATGCTTCCTGCTGACACCACCAATTGTGGAAGTAAGTTCCACATACTTACCGTCCTGACAGTGAGAAATCCCCTACACAGTTTAACCTCCCTGCAGGTATTCCCGAGGGTAGCACCACAAGCGGTAACCTCGACCTACACTCGGGAATACCCTGTAGCGATGCTCTGAGGTCTCTTCTTCACTTACCTACTCCTGTGCTCCCGCAATGTCCCCCCTGCAGTGTCCCCGGCAATGTCCTCTGGCCTATGATGGCATCTGTCTTCTGGGTTCCGTTCCCTGCGACGTCATGATGTACGGGGACGGAACAGTGGGAAATTTAAAAATGTCAAAAAGTGACATTCACTAAATACACTAAAATTACATAGTAAAACATTACTGTATCAAACCATTTCACATACATTTTGTCCCGAGTGCTTTGTCCTGTGCTCTGCCTGCAATTTTACTGTTCTTTCTGCCTGAAAACTGAGAAATGTCCATGGCGTCCAAAAAGCGTCCCTTTAGGTCAAAAGCGGTTTTAGACCAGCTAGAGAACAGCGATAGTAAATTAGAACCACTTGCAGAATTGAGTGATAATGATTCATGGGGAAATTCGTCATCAGACACTGAAAACGATCTTGCGACTTTGCTCAGTGATGTGCGAACTTGGCGCTCTATTTCAAATTTCAGTGTTTTTGGTTTTATTATATTATTGAATTAAATTTATTATTATTATTATTATTATTATATTATTATTTTTTATGATTATTTATTAAATTATAATTTATGATTTCGTGTTTCAAATTTTAACATACCCGGGATGTTTATTAGACTCTTGTTCGGACAGATTTCAGTGAGTTATTCCTAAAAATTACAGGCCTACAATAAAAAAATGACATATTTCCATGCAAAAAAATGTACCGCTTTGAGCACAGAAATACTGACATAATCAGACAGCTAGGGAGGCTACAGTCTTCTCTAATTTCATCAGCTGTCCGCGTGTCGTCTTACACTCCCTGAGACTGAATGGTTTATTCCCTATGC
This sequence comes from Staurois parvus, assembly GCF_062004578.1. Lineage (NCBI taxonomy): Eukaryota > Metazoa > Chordata > Amphibia > Anura > Ranidae > Staurois > Staurois parvus. Next base: position 6,322,294 of record NW_028318492.1, on the reverse strand, counting down.
TAGAATCACCATTAAGATACTTGTATATTGCAATCATATCCCCTTTCAAGTGTCTCTGCTCCAGGGGGAATAAGTTTAATGTTTGTATTTGTTCCTCATAACTGAGGTCCTCCAGCCCTCTTATTAACTTTGTTGCCCTTCTCTAGACTCTCTCCAGTTCCCACACCTCCCTTCTGAGGATTGGTCACCAGAACAGGATGGCATATTCCAGATGTGGCCAAACCAGAGTTTTTTAAAGTGGTAGGATTATAGTTTTATCTCTTGAGTAAATTGCCCTTTTAATGCACGCTAATATTTTGCTAGCTTTGCTTGTTGCAGCTTGGCGTTGTATGTCATTCCTGAGCCTATCATCTACTAGGACCCGTAGATCTTTTTCCATCCTGGATTCCCCCAGAGGTTCTCCCTCTTGCGAGTAATTTGCATTCATATTTTTAGCCCCCAAGTGCATTACTTTACATTTTTCAACATTAAACCTTATTTGCTATGTAGTTGCCTACCTCATTATTTTAATGAGGTCTTCTTGTAAAGTTTCTACTGTATATCATGTTGTGAAATAATTGCCCTACTTAGCCTTGTATTGTTAGCGAACACTGAGATTGAGCTATTTATATCAACCCCTATATCATTTATGAAAAAATTAACCAGAATTGGTCCCAGGATAGAGCCTTGTGGTACCCCACTTACCACTTCAGTCCAGTCTAAGTACTCACTATTTATCACCACCCATTGGATGCACCCTTGTAACCAGTTTTTTTATCCATGAAAAAACCCTGTGGTCCATGCCTATAGATCTCAGTTTGTAAATTAAGTGTTTATATGGAACTGTATTGAATGCTTTTGCAAGATCCAGATACACCACATCCACTGCCCTTCCTTTATCTAGATGGCAGTTAATTTCCTTGTAGAATGCTAAGAGATTGGTTTGGCAAGAATGACCTTTCGTAAATCCATGATGATTACTGGTAATTATACTTTTTTCTTCGGCACATTCTTGGATATAGTCCCTTATTATCCCCTCAATTAGTTTACATACTATTGGGTTATGCTCACTGTGAATATGACTCATTAACCTCTGCAAAATATCTATGTTGATATCTGGTGTGCAGAAAAATTTAACCCTGTTAGTACTCATATACCTCTTCATATAAATATAATAATCTTTAGCCTGTATTACATTTTAACATTCAATTTTCTATGTTTTATAAGTTAACCACTTAGCATTTGGTCTTATGAAAAGGTAGTAAAATGTCAACCTTTTGTAAATCCATAATGATTACTCCTAATTATACTGTTTTCTTCAGCAAATTCTTGGATATAGTCCCTGATTATCCCTTTATTTAGTTTACATACTATTGATGTTAGACTGACTGGTCTGTAGTATTTGTTTCTGCCCTTTTTTGAATATTGGTCCTTCACTAATCAGCTCGTACCATTCCTGTCAGTATGCTGTCCATAAAGATTAGGTATAGTGGTCTGGCTATAACCTGACAGACTTCATTGAGGACTCTCGGGTGTAAGCCATACTATCCTGGTGATTTATTTGTGTTGAGATGTTCTAGTCTTTTTCAGACGCTATCTTCTGTTAGCCACAAGGGTACATTCTGTGATGCATTACTAATGATGCTGATGGTTACTATACCCTTCTTTTTCCTTAGTAAAAACCGAGGAGAAGAATGTATTTAGTACAGTTGCCTTCTCCTTATCATTTGTAACCAACTTCCCTTCATCATCCTTTAGGGGGCCAATATGTTCTGACCTCCCTTTTTTTTCACTATTAATGTATTTAAAACATTTCTTAGGATTCGTTTTACTCTCCTCTACTATGTGTCCTTCGGAGTCTATTTTATCCACCCTGATTGCTTTCTTACCCTTTTTATTGCATTCCTTGTAGTGTTGGAATGCTGACAATGACCCCTCTGCCTTATATTCCATAAAGGCCATTTTTTTCTATTTGATATGTCCTTTTACATTAAAGTTTAGCCACCCAGGTTTAACCTTCACTCTTTTATATTTACTGCCCATTGGAATACACTGGATAATACCTTTATTTAATATGATCCTAAAGTTTCCCCTATTTTTCCTTAGTGTTCAATGTTTCTAGGATTTGGTCCCATTTAATATCTTGTAGTATTGAGCATAGTTTTAAAAAGTTGGCTCTTTTGAAGTTTAGTGCTTTTGTACTACCCCCATGTCTCCTTTTTCTATGGTTTATGCTGAATGTAACTATCATGTGATTGCTGGTTCCCAAGTTGTCCTGCATTTCCACATCTGTGACCAGATCTGTGTTATTTGTAATTAATAGATCTAGCAATTAATTCTTTATAGTTGGGTAATCCACCAACTGGCTCATGAAGGTGTCCTATAAGACATTTAAGAAGTTATGAGCCTTGTACGAGTGAGCTGTTTCTTCCATCCAGACAATATTTGGATAGTTGAAGTCCCCCATTGTGACAACTTTGCCTTGCCTCGCTGTCATTTCTAACTGTAATAGGAGAGCCAACTCCTCCTCATCCTTCACGTTAGGATATATCTTCCAAACTACATTTTTTATATGGTTAATTGCTTTATTTATCTAGTTTATTTTTGTGTATTCAGATGTTAAGAATGAAGATGTTAATAAATATAATATAGACTCTATGAAGGAAAGTGAGCGTGTATCCTGCATTTCCCATTTTAAATACAGTAGTAATGAGGGCAGAGGAGAATAGACCTAAAGGCCACGAAAAATAAAATTGTAATATAATCAAGTAATATAATGTTAATGATTTCTACTTTTGGTCTATTAAGTTTGCAAAGTATTATCGTTATGATAATTTCTGTAATAGAAAATTTAAGTGTTATAGTGAACTGTAGCACATAACTTTGTTCTACAAAGCATCCATGTCTGTTTTTTTTACAAGCTAACCCCTTATACATGCATCTATAAGTACTTATCATAGTAAAAGGCCACAATATTAAATTCCAATGTGGTTATTAAAGGAAATGTTAGTTCACCATGCCAATCCTTATCAAGAGAAATATCAATCCTTTCATTGCCATTATTATATAAGCATATTTCAATCAACAACATCTGACATGAGTTTGCTCACATGTAATATTTATTGTAGTTTCTTCACATATATTATTTATTGTAGTTTCTGAGCTTCAGGTTCCCGAGAGCATTTCTAATCATAGTATTATGTAAGGCATGTGAAATGGTTTCTGATGGAAAACATATTGCTGGAATTTTGTCAAATATTAAAGGGAATTTTTACGTCACCTGTACAATCAGAGTTGCCACCCTGTCAACAGTAACTATGATTATCATTTCACGTTTATCTGTCTCCTGTCAAAGAACTGCAGGCAATAGCAACAACATATTTGTTGAAAAAAGTTTTATTATAGCTGTGCTAAATACAATTATGCATTATTACCTTTGGCTGTGTTTTTCTTCTGTAGGAAGAAGAGGACATATTTAGAAGGAACCAGCCGAGATTCGAACTGTGTGAGGGCAGGCTGATTGTACCAGGTTGATCGATCCCTCAACTTGGTTACAACCAGCCTGCCGAATTTACTTGAGATTATTGCTAGTTGCTAGTCACTAGCAATAATCACTGTCCTCCCAGCAGGGACAGCTTCCCCCGGCCACCCCCACTGGGAGAAGACAATTGCTTAGTAGGAGGGAGTCAGCACTGTCTGTGTTGATGGGGGAATCGTGCAGATTTCTTTCCTGCAACTAAGGGTTTGTTTCAGGGCTTATGCACACAGTCTTGAAATGTACACAGGATCTTTCTGGCAGAAAAACTGTTCTGAATGACTACAGGTCAAGGTCATTATGTGCTTGCACTACTGCCTACAGACACATACACTTTTGTCACTAGGTAGCTGCCCTGAATGAGTCCTTCACTAAGCAATGGCACAGATGCAGAATGTTCTCAACCTTCATTCATTTAAATGAAGGCCATGATCATTCTGCAGCTATACCACTGCCAATGAATGACTTCATTCGACTAATTCAGAGTCAGGGGGTAAATGTAAACATAAAAATGTGAGACTAGGCAGCGGTGCATACGACCACAGTGCTAGACTGCAATCTCCACTATTTGTCCTCATGCACACTGGACATTTTTACAGCTGCTGTTTTTGGCTTTTGAAGTTTTTTTCTATAGCCAGTAAACTCCCCAGCATGTTATCTTATGTGTCCATGCACACAGACTGTAATCAATGTTTTTTGGCAGGGGCATTTTTTGGCTGGAAAAAAAAACAGAACTGGTGGGTTTCTAGAGGACTTGTTTAGCTGTAAAAACACTCTAACACTGAAAAACACAACAAAACCTGGTAAAACGCAGTAAATCATGGCAAACCAGCGTTTTTGTGCTTTTTTTACCAACAAAATTTTTTTTCTTGTAAATAAACTCTCAAAAATGCAAACACGAAAAAACGTTGCAAAACGCTAATACAAAAATGCTAAAAAACGCTGAAAAACTCATGTTTTTAACTTGACTTTACACAGCTAATGTTACCAGCATTATTAAAACACCCAGCGTGCATGTAGCCTTCAAGATTTCTAAGCTGAACCAATAGAGTAGGTTCAACTCACCAATCATCAAGGCAGTGTCCAGTAATTTGTTATGCATGTAAACATTTGCACTTTCATTTACGTGTGTACTGCATAAAGTGCATTTCAAATTGGACAATGGATTTTTCTATTTTAGGTTTACGCATCTCAGCACTACGGGACAGTACTGACCATAACTCAACTCTATGCAAGGGCCTACAATACTGCTGTGTTCAGATCCATATAAAACTGTGCACAGTACAGCCTTGAACACAGTGTTTACATGCCTGTGTGTATAAGACCTTACAAACGGAAAAGTTTTCTAACAAATGTATATCTAGAAAGATATCTACACAGAGAATGCCATGGAAAACATATTTATGAATAGGTTATGTAATTGAGTAGAGTATTAACCCTTAACCAGAATCACCAGAGTAAAGACAGCTATTGGACCAGTGGCAATGCAGATCCTAACTTTTTTTGCATTCCATCTTACTAAAGAGACAATAACTGCTCTTACAAGGAACTTTGGTGTTCAAAAGTTGTTATATTATATGAGATATTTGTGTGTATAGCAGGCATTGTTAAATAATGATATTATAGAGTCATAGTCCACATTTAGCACTGTGGAAATTTAGAAATGCATGAGTACGGAGCACAATCTCACCTTCTAGCCTCACAGTGAAAAAAAATAATTGGTGCGGTAATAAACAAATTTTCTAGGTTGGGTGTAATTATGCTGTAACTTGTATAACTTTAATAAAAGATAAAATATTCACATCTTTCTACTGCTCAGGCTGATACTGGCCATTACTGAGCTAATGCTTGATAATAGCAGTTTCACTTCAATCAAGCAATGTGCTGATTTAAATCTGTACAACAACACTAGTATTAATAGGAATTATTCCCAGAGGGTATCCTAATTGCTTTGTTAATTGAAGCTGAAGGTGAAACAGTTATCTTTTCTGGATGCTTGGAAATGTACCCAATGGGTTATGCTCACTGTGAATATGATTCATTAACCTCTGCAAAATATCTATGTTGATATCTGGTGTGCATAACAATTTAACCCTGCTAGTACTCATATACCTCTTCATATAAATATAATAATCTTTAGCCTGTATCACATTTTAACATTCAATTATCTATGTTTTATAAGCTAACCACTTAGCATTTGGTCTTATGAAAGGGAAGTAAAATGTACCACATAGCATATTATTTTAGTCAACACATTCATTTAAATGTATTCATTTGGGTATATTTTCTAAAGGAGTAAAAACTGTGCACTTTGTACAGTAAATGTTCATTTAGCTTAATGCATAAAGTAAGGCTTTTACCTTACTTATAGAAGCAATAATCATAGTTTGTGTTCTAATTTTTCAATTTGAACTTTGATTTAGCTTGTTATCTAAGGTATTTCTTTCTTTCCTTAGTAACTCAAATCTACTAAAGCCTTGCTCTGGGCTTGGAATTTCCCCACCGGACCACTGTTTCCGACGTAAAAAATAATTCTTTATACTAACCTTCATTGTTTTCACCTGGGTCTGATGATGTCACAAATTTTCTTCTCATGTGAACTTAAGGCAGGGAGCAGAACCTTGATATGCCACATTCACAGGAAGTGGGTTGAATGACACTGGGCATCATTAAATTAAATTAGTGAGTCTTTAGGGGACAGCTTTGGAGATCAGGTCAGTATTGCAGCTGGAGCTGCTTTTTTATTTTTAGAAGCTGCGGGGGATAGACTAATGTATTTTTTTACCCAAGGTAGATTTATTCTTTAAAGTGTTACTAAACCCACAACAGTAAAATCAGTCTGTACATGCAGTAAAGCATGCTTGTTATACTCCCTGTGGAACCTAAGGAGTTAATCCTCCACATTGTGTAAAAAGGATGTTTGATTCTGACTTCTCTGATCCTCCCCTTATTCTACTGTCCCCACTCCATCTGCTGATAGTACAGAGCTCTAGGAGTCACTCTGCACATGCTCAGTTTAGTGTATATTGCTAGAGAGTTTATTTTTTCTTTGGGAGGGTGTATGTGATCAGCACAGGGCCAATCAGCACTGTCCAGAGAGAGGGTCAGGGGTTATGCATCAGGACAGTGAGAGCAGAATGAAAACTCCTCCTACAAGCTTTAGGCCTAGTTCACGCCTAGGTGTGTTGCAATCCGCAGTGGAAGAAAATGTCCCTAACCCTTACAAAAATACAGTAGTTGAAAATGCATAGATGTGAACATGTCCCATAGTAAATTGACTGTTGTGCATTTCTGCAAAGTGCAAAAAAAGCACTAAAACATGCATAGGTGGGAAGCAAGTCTTAACCAGTGCTCAGATGGACACTGATAGAAGTCACAAGACTGCTATATACTGCTGATGAAAAAAGGTATTTAGCAGTTTATATTTACTAAAATAATTGCATTTCCATGTTCTGTGTACTGTGGGAGACCAGATATAGTGAATGCAGGGTCCTGGGTTTAGTAACACTTTAAGGCCTGGTTAACACTGATGTGATTTCTGATGTGTTCCAGAACACATGGAATCGCATGACAAGTAAAAGAACGTAAGTTTCAATGGAGGCTGATCACATATATGCAGTGTGAATTTGATACAAATTAAAAAAGGGTCCTGTGCGAGTTAAGTGGTGCAATTTGTAGCTCCATAGATTTGAATAGAAACTGCATGTTTTGGACCCAAGAGATTCCAGTACCCACTCGCACGGGATCTGCTCCTTGAAATCACACTGCAAAATGGATTCAAATCACACTAAATCAGTAAGGGCTAAATGCACTCTGCTGTTGGGCCCAAGGTACAAAAGTGATGGGAACACAAAGTAGTCCAAAGCATTCAAAGTGCTGCTGGACAAAAGAATACAAGTTAATGATCTGAAAATGCCATAATGTCCTTGTGCAATTTGAAATGCTGCGAAAAAAAGTGTACAGTCTCCTAGTCTTTGCTTTAGTATAGGGAGCAAGGCTGCTCACTGCTGCAACTCACTGCACCTGTATTTCCCCTTGATTAGTCCATCACTAAACAGCCTTGTTCACTGGGAACAAAGCAGGAAAGAAAACCTGTGCAGCTACTGCTTTTGTGAAAGTAGTGATAGATTGAACATCATCTTCATGTGACATTTTCAAGTTTAGAAAATGATTAAAATTAGGGCTACATTTTGGGCCAATGACTGACTGTTTCTTAAAGCAGTATTTTCAATTCACTAATAAGAAAAAGAAGTTTACACACACTGCGCAAGCAATTATTTCCACTTAACAACATCAATCTGCATTGCTGCATAGAGTTCTCCAATAAAGAGATGTAAAATAAAATCATTACAATGTCACACCTCATCCCCGCTATAAATAGAATCTGTCAAAAGGAATATCTCCTGTGCAAAATCAAGACAGCAATTGAAGATCCATATATTCAAATCTAGAGACCTAAGCTAAAGAGCACTTTAGATTCCTTAGATTCTTTGATCAAAACCTATTTACTCATGATTACTATGAGCAGAGCCAGATATTCTTTCCTGACTATATCTCTCTGTTATATTAACAACATTATTGCACAGCTTTCTATCCATTCATTTTAAACAGACATGTAAATTAAAAGAAGAAACAGAACCAACACAATGTCAGGCTTTATTTCTATAAAATATAACAAAGAATCCCATTAAGATTTCTAGTAGGGATTTTATCTACAGTTTCATATCTAAAAAAAATATTTCTTTCTCTCCTCCCTTCCTGTACACATTTTGATATATTATTGTAATATTTGCCTGAAATTATTTTTATGTGACTTTCACTCTGCTTTTACAGCAGAGGAGTCAGTATCTCTGCTGAACAATGAGTCCACTAATTATATGGATACGTTCAAGATCACAGGGTAGATGTAAAACCAGATATAATATATATGTGAACATACACCGTATCTCAAAATTGCTGTTAAAATCCCCACATTATTACCATGTCATATTAAAAAAGAACAGGATGTGCAAAAAAGGAACAATGAAAAAAGTACCAATATCTGCAAAATGTAGGCAAATGTAAATTTATATTAAAGAAAAATTAGTTATGTTAAGCTGCTGTCAGAAATGTATGAGCTGCATTCCATGGAAAAGATCAAGAGTAAAACTATTACTTTAGTCAGGAGTTTCTTTCTAAAATAGTATCTGTAAGACTCTCCTCCTTTTGATAAAGAAGATTATGAAATAGTTATTTCAATAGACAAGGCTGCTCAGTTTTTATGTTGACAGTACAAACTAAAAACGATGAAACAAAATTATTTTGCAAATACGTTGTTCAATGTCTCTTTCAGTTACAGCTTGTATTTCCATAAATAAAATGCAAATGTCTATTCCACAATCCCAGGGAAGCAATAAATATTGACAGCATGAATAATATTACCTTATACTTTGCATGTCTTTACATATCTCTAGGTGTTCAATGACTTATTATGACTATGACTTTACGTTTTGGATAACACTATGGGGGTTATTTACTAAAGCAGGAGAGGGCAAAATATGGTGCAGCTCTTCATAGAATCCAATCTGCTTCCAGGTTTTATTGCCAAAATATAATTGAACAAGCTGAATTTAGGAGCTGATTGGATACCATGTATAGCTGAACAAGATTTTGAGTGCAGCAGGTTTAATAAATCTCCTCCTTAATGTATAAGCAAGTATACTGTCAATAATTCCTATGTGCATTTTCTCATGCAGAAGACAGCCTAGAATTGGAAAAAAAGTATTTTTGCTTGAATATGATTGAATGTTTGAATCAGCAGAGCTTTACCTCATTCACTAACAGAAAGACATTTTACCCCTTACTATCCCCTTAGGCCACTGAATAAGATTATCAGTTCACAAAAAATACAATCATATACTATGAAAACTAAGAGCAGCAATAGTATGATACATGTTGAGGTGCTTTACTAGAGCCCATTGCATATTGTATCTTGACTTGAAGGGTTAACGCTCATTCACACTACCCACACAAGAACACTATCCTACTGTACAGGCTTCGAGAAGTGGTACCTTGTGTTTTTACCTATTTTTTAACTTCATTGAAATGTCAAAGTGACATTTAATTCACTACTATGCACTGCGGCTCAGCTGTGGTGCATATAAATGCAGGGCCAGACAGCAAACCGCGAGGCGTAAAAATGCAGACATGCTGCACTACTCAGCATCTGCTGTCTGGGTTCTAGTGTGAACAAGTGATCAAGTGCATATAGAAAACAATTGTTATCTGTGCACCCTTGCAGAGACCAGTGGTTTTCTAGTGCAGAAAAATCCCAGCCTTCACATAAGTGTGAAGAGCCCTTTTTCTTAAAAGCAGATGTCCGATATGGCAGTTTCCATTATTATTCTATGAGTTTTCTTTTCATGTCTACATATAGTAATGACTACTAAATATTAATACAGTAATTTGCAGGATGGTTTTCATTGATTCATTTGATTTTCTTATTATATTATTAATGTATAGTGATTATAATTGTGTGTATTTTCTACAATCATATGCTGATTTGTTTTATAGAATCAAGCTGCTCCTCAAAAAGCACTGCATACATCTATCAGTCTAGTAGTTATGTTCAAATCCCTTTTAGTTAGCCTTAACCATAACTTGAGCTTGTTAATAAGCAGAGCTCCAGTTCCTAATTGGAATGTAGTTCACTAAGTGGTGGCGCCGAAATGAAATGCATTTAAGTGTTGGCATTACTGATAAATGTTGTTGGTAGACAGCAGACCACTAAGGAATTTACTTAAGTAGTTCTTGGACCTTGTGATAAACTTATATCTTATAGTGCTAGCCTTGCTTACAAAGGTTTTCTTTATGCTATCACACTATTGTCATGGCCAAAAATATTGGCACACCTGCACTTCTGTCAAATAATGCACCACTTCACCCAGAAAACTGTTGCAATTACATATGTTTAGGCATTCTCATGTTTATTTCTTTTGTTTGTATTGGTATGACACAAAAAAGTGGAGAGACAAAAAGCCAAATCTGACATATTCCATGCAAAACCCCCAAAAATTGACTGCACAAAATGATTGGTACCTTCTCCAAATTGTAAGAAATAATTGCATTCCAAGTTTGTGATGCTCCTGTAATTTGTAATTAAACTCACTAGTATCAATTAACAGATCTTAATGTTCCTGTGTCCACTGTACGCAAAATTGTCAAGACGTTTACAGCTCATGGCACTGTAGCTAATCTCCCTGGACGTGGATGAAAGAGAAAAACTTGATCAAAGATTGGAACGAAGGATTGTTCAATTGGTGGATAAAAAAACCTCGATCAACTTCCAGACAAATTCAAGCTGACCTTCAGGCACAAGGTACAACTATGTCAGCTCGCACTATACGTCACAATCTGAATAAAAAGGGACGTAATGGTCCAACAGAACCCCACTGCTGACACAGAAACGTAAAAAAGCCAGATTGGAGTTTGCCAAAACTTACCTGAGAAAGCCAAAATGCTTTTGGGAGGATGTGCTATAGACCAACAAAACAAAATTACAGCTTTTTGGTAAAGCTCATCATTTTACTGTTTTCAGAAAAAAGCAATGAGGATTTTAACAAAAAGAATACATTCCCTGCAGTCAAACATTGTGAAGGTTCACTGATGTTTTGGGGTTGCTTTGCTGCTTCAGGCACTGGATGTTTGGATGGACTGTGTACATGGCATTATGAAATCTGAAGACTACCAAACAATTCTGGGGTGCAATGCAGGGCTCAGTGTCAGAAAGTTGGGTCTCCCTCAGAGGTCATGGGTCTTACAGTAGGACAATGGCCCAAAGCACACTTCAAAAAGCACCCAAAAATGGTGTAAGACAAAGCACTGAGCAATGAGTCCAGATCTCAATCCCATAGGGCATCTGTGGAGAGATCTCAAAACAGCAGTTGCGAAAAGGAACCCTTCAAATTTGAGAGACCTGGAGCAGTTGATGAAAGAAGAGTGGTCCAAACCAAAATTCCAGTAGAGAGGTGTAAGAAACTCATTGATGGTTACAGGAAGCAATTGATTTCAGTTATTTTTCCAAGGGGTGCTACCAAATAATAAATTGAGGGTGCCAATAATTTTGTCCAGTCCATTTTTTGGGGTTTGCCTGGAATGTTTCAGATCTGGCTTTTTGTTTCTTGGCTTTTTTGTGTCATGCCAATACAAACAAAAGAAAAAAAAAACATGAGAATGCCTAAACCTTTGTAATTGCAACAATTTTCTGGGTGAAGTGGTGCTTTATCTGACAGAAAGGGGTGCCAATGTTTTTAGCCATGACTGTATATTTAGTGCACAGTGAGGTGGAGTTTAGCTTAATTATTGTTGCAACAGCTAATGGGACAAGCATGAACCTAAAGAGGGCAACTGATATGTGTCCAGAGCTTATTTTCATTCTGATGCTTTTAAAATCAAATGTGGACTACCGTGCCCAAGAGCATTAATGTTGTATTCTCTGTTCTTTGTTTCCCTACTGGGTTGAGCTTTTCAATATTATTAATTAATAATATGGGTTCTGCACATGGATTACATCCAGTGCCTGGGTATTCAAATTCAAATCAACTATTAGGACATTCCTAAGTAATAAAGGTTATGAAATGGACACATGCATGGTCATATTTTGCAAGAGACTTTTTCATATTATATTACCTAATCTGTTCTCTGTTTTTGGATTGGCAGCATAGCTAAATTTGTAGGTGATAGCACCCGAACCCCTATACATCTCAAAATAAACATCACTGAGGCACCAAGATCCCCAATGATCTTTTCCTTTACTCAGCTGATGTGTATAAATGGTCCATTCACCTTAAAGGTTTGTTCTCTACTTTTCTACAAAAAAGGGAAAAAAAGAGTAAGGTCATGTAGAGATTTTTCTGCATATTGTAAAATCTCTCTGTACATTAATGAACACTTCCACTGCTCAAAATAATTTGGTACCGTTTTGTCCATTACCTTGTTGAAGCCTGGCTGTTGAAAGTAAAGGTTGAATTGGATGCCCTCATTACTTTAGGTCCTCCAGTGTGTTTTAACCTTAAAGTGGAGCCCCACCCAAAAGGGGAAGTTACTTTTTAAGCCTTTTTTTTCCCCCACTCCCCATTAAGGACTGTCCTTCCCCTCCCTCCCTGTAGTCTTCTTGGACATGTGACAGGTCCCAGAAGACTATGGGGCCATGCGCAGTAGGCACCTTTCTGAAAATGCCGGCGTCAGGGAGAGAAGACAGCCGGTGAAACCAGTGGTGATGAAGACATTGCTGGACCGAGGGACAGGTCAGTGGCTGCATTTTAAAAGTCAGCAGCTACAGCTTTTGTAGCTGCTGACTTTTTTTTTTCTTATTTTCAAATTAAACATATCCTGCAACAGTGCTATATCTATAGTTATTTAGATGCATCCCCCCATGCAGGCCCACTGGGATGAGCAACAGCAGTGACCTTGGACTGTAGAGTCAATTATGTTCAATGCAGAGCAAGGCAAAGCAAATGGAGATACATAGCTAAGTGTACTGAATAATCCTGATCATTACAACCTTTCAGAACAGCTATATGAACCCTGGCCAAAATCTCTTTGTTCTGGATAGAGTGGAGAAGGGACAGATCCAGTTTTTACTGTTGATTTTGTCTGCATTTAGGAGGATTACCAACACTTTTTGCTCCAAACAATGACATACGACATACAGTAGATAGCAACAATCTGACAAGAACATAGATAGTAACATCCCAACAGCACTCTTAGCTCCCTTCCTCCTCCTTTTCTGGCCCTAATGTCCACAAATTCCTAATCACATTCTCCATTGCACTCTCCAATACTATATACAATAAATTGGGAAAAAGAAAGAGTTCGGTGGCAACTGTTATATACTCATAAATATGTTAAAGTCTGTGAAGATACAAAACACACTGGTTAATCTTAAGTGGTATACACACATAATGGAATTTAGATAATTGGATAAGATAAAACTCCAAAAGCTGCAGAACAAATGATGGTGAGAAAGAGACCACTGTATAGAGAAAATGCTTTGTTAACATAACTGAATGGAGATATTTTAGTCTGGTACAATCACTGTGATGGAATTGACAGGAAGTTTGTGCTAGAAGTCAGCTCTCAAGATCATATGGGTACACAATGCCATGATTACAAAGTTTAAATTGCAGTGCAATCTACCATTCATTTGGGCGAGGCTGTGCATTAACCATCCTGGTCTTCTACCGATTACTTCTACTGATTAACTACTGCTCTTCACTAAACTAAGAGTTGGATTAATTGCAATAATTATAGTGAAATTCCAGGATTGTGACATCATATTTTGTATAGATTGTGTAACTGGGAGAATGCCCTTTCAGTACAGGGGTTTTGAACTAAAAAAATTAAAGTCCTTGATTTAATCGGTATAAGGTATTTGTCCAGGGTCCTTTGAACTCTGACTCTTTCTTTTTGTGCTATATGTATTGGTATGGAACCCATCATTTACATTAGGTGTGAGTCCAAAATGTATTTAGTTGAACATTAAAGCGGTTCTCAAGCTTAAATATTTTTCACCTTAATGCATTCCTTGCAATAAGGTAAAAAAAGTTTTGTTAAAAATTGCCCCCTCACCCCCCCAAATGCTTACCTTAGTCCTCACTCAATCCAGCACTGTGCCCATCTGCAGTGTCTCCTCTCACTGCCTGGTCCCACAGGCTTTGCTAAGGCAGCGGAATCCACTTCTGTCAGTCAAATCCTGTGACAAGGAAGAGGGGGGCTGCGTTGTCTGTGTCTATGAACAGAGGCAGCACAGCTCAGGAGCAAGCCTGCAGGTGTGCCACATTGCACAGAGCAGGTAAGTATAAAACTGTTTATTTTTTAAAAAAATGTGTTTAACATCGCTTTAAGTAAGATGGACTCCAGATTTTTAAGTTTTGTAGCAACATTTCTAAATAATCTAAATGAGTGGCTAATAGATTGATACGGAAAGAAAAACAGATCTTGCTCATACTTTAGATTGTAGTCCATCCATTAGCATGGGTCTCCTCTCCCTCATGTATTGAATTGTATTGTAATTGTACTGTCACCCTTCACATTGTAAGGTGCTGTGCAAACTGTTGGCGCTATATAAATCCTGAATAATAATAATATTAATAATAAACAAGCATGAGTTCGAAGGATATAATCTAATGTCTGATTTTGATATCTATGGCATGCAGATATTATTTTGTTTTTCAATTAAAAACAAATTGTTTCCATGTGTTTCTAGTGCAGCTTACCTGTATTACTAAAGTAGCTTTATGTTTCTTACTGTACATTGTAGGCTTAAATCCAACAGTAATTAGTGTCCCAGCAGTTCCAGTGGGCAATAACTCTCCAGATTGTGGAAACACGGAAAACTCCAAGTCACTGCCTACTAAAAAGTATGCACTGAATGGTTCTGGGTACCTTGGTATAATAATAAAAACATTGGAGTGTAATTAGATTTTACCTTAAAACAAACACTAGAAAAATGCAGCACAATGAATTGACAAATAAATACAATAAAAACTGGACAGGAGTCATTTCAGCAGTGAATAATGATGAAATATCAGGGAAGATTTTCTCCTCCTGAAGCACTGATTAGTAACAGGATAAAAAATGTCAGTAGCAAGCTGCAATTCAATCTGTCACTACAGGTTGGCCTCAAATACCATTACACCTATGTCACCCTGCATTTGTGTGCCCTGGGAAATAAAGAAAGGTCATACACCTTAAAGAATCACTGTTACTGTGGCAGTTAGAAGTTGCCAGGCAATTTTTAATACCTTTTATTTTTAAACCATTCAACTAACTGAAGCTGTCACAGTTTACTAGACATGAGCTGCACTGCATTTTGTGTTCCACTTAAATAAAAGACAAAGAGAGAAAGCTGTGTCTGCTATACAGCTAAAATAGGGAAATACCTATGGGAACACTATTTATTTTTCAAAAACTACCAAAATGCAAACAAACTTAAATTAATAATTGGCCAGGTGATTCTTTCAAGCGGAACTTTAGCAAGAACATTAAGTCCTGTTACATCACTTCATGCTATCCCCTTTTGCAGGTATAGCTATGTAAATCATTACAAATAAGAACCATTCATTCTTATGAGGTTGTTATAGATAAAGTTCCGTTTTAATTGATTTAATTCAAGAATGTTTATGGTTAGAGCTAAAAAAGATAAAACTCTGAAATCAAGTTAAAAGTCCAGAACACAAAGATCACAAAATAAATAGTTGTATAATGCATACAACTACTGACAAATGTAGTAATCACACAACCACATCTCCCTCCCCAGTTGATGTTTTGATGTTGTGGCCAATTGATGCTTCTTCTGGAGAACAGAGCAAGGTTTGGGATATCAAGAAAGGGAACCCTATCAGCTCTAATACATTACATTCTACCCCACTTTCATTTTTCCTATACACTGGCCATCAAGTAAAAGTAAAACACATCCTCGTAGGCTAGGATGCCTATGGCCATACGGTAGGCACATACCCTATTTAACTGCAGAAGCTCAACCACTCTGGTCTGGGATGACCAGGTGACAATTGCTTGGAAACAACACACACCATCATAAAAGAAATACCCAAAACAGATAACTTTGGACATTGTCATTGTATTTTTTCCTCCCTTGTAAAATTAGGCTTAACATAATGGTGCATGTGCCAAAGGCCAAGGCTGAACAACCAGGCAGATTTAGCGGTGTCACATTTTATAAGTAATATAAATTAACACACATTTGGATCCTAGGCAGTGACTTGATATTACTTATGCAGTGTTCTTAGCATATACCTTTGGAGATAATTCATATGGCTTTTATTATTTTGCTGAACAGTGTTTTTTATCCATTTTTTCCTATATTCATCTATGTGGTATATCATTCACATTTGTTCCTGGAGGCCAAAATACAGCATTTTCTCTTGTAGTCAGCACATGAAATCCTCCACAAGAAATGTACATTTATATTTACAAGGGTTAAAAAAACTCATACCACTGTTGATGTCATTTGTATAATTCAAATAAGAGCAAGCACCGAAGAGGAAATCATTTCTTCAACATAAAAACACAACACTCTGGTGGAATAAGGATTTATTTAAATAGCTAAATAGCCATTTTGCATAATAAGATTTCTTCCTCTATTGAATTGCTCCTTTTGACCTTTAACAACTTTTCTCTGCTATGCGTAGAAATCCAAATGCAATAGGAACAAAATAAATACAGTTGTGTTTAATGTCCTAATCACTATCTAATCCTCCCTGGCCCCTGGAATTAAATTCATACAAATAACCAACTCGTAAAATGTGACCTAACCTTAACAAATCTTTGCCAATTATGATAATAATTTCAAATGTTAATTCCTACTCAAATCATATTTCATATAAAATTGTATTCTCAAATACATGTCCAATTAGTGATTTCCTTATTCTGAATTATAAAAGTTGCAAAAACAAACCTGAAATTAATTGCTTTGCACTATAAAGATGATACAGAATTGTGTGTTTTACTTTTATTTCAAATAATTTTTATTGAGTTTTATAAAAAAAATATAAAAGGAAGAAAAGGCAACCATTAGGTAACATAAATTATTGAAAGAGATGAAAATGGAAGAATAAAGACCATTGAAGTGAACTTTTTTTTAAAGGATAAGCTTTACAGATTGTTCATATTTGGAGAATTGAATACAGAAACATAAATAGAAGTAATAACAAAAAAGGTAAAAAAATGGAGTACAGATTCAAAGGCAAATTTAGTTTTCAAACCCAGGAGGGAGCAAAACCTGAATTCTGGATCTAACTATACTAAAAGGTATTGTTTATACATCTTTCCTAAATACCTTCTAGTGTGACCGATCTTATAAAATATTTCTAGGCAACCTTGTTTGTGGGCCATAATTTGCTCATAAGTGCATGTTTCGGATAGAAGAGTGATCACTTCAACGAGATTTGGGGCTGCATTTGATTTCCATCTACGCAATAGGACCAGACGTGCAGCGAATAGCACGTGTGCTGCTATGGCCTCAAGTTGGATGGAAATCATAACTCAATATGACTTGTTGTATATTGGATTTCACCTTTGGTAATGAGGAGCTTTGCTGGGTATCTAAATTGGTAGTGCATTTGATTATTCTTTAAAGGTTTGGTAATGGTAGCTAGCTTTCTACGTTGTTGCATAGTATGGGCAGATAGGTCAATAAACATAGTTAGGCCCTGGAGATGCTCTGGAAGTTGGTCTACCTTTCGAAAGACAATTAGCAGCTTTTCTTTGGTTTGAAATAAATGTATGTGGGCTATTGTATCCCTTGGCAGATGTGCAGGAATATGTTTGGGTTTTGGCAGTCTGTGGATACGGTCAATTGTTAGGTCTTCTAGTGGAAGATCTGGTACAGCTGTTTTGAATATATCAGTAAAATAGGCATTCAATTCATGTGGTTTGACTGTTTCAGGGATACCCCTGATTTTGACATTCTTCCATCGTGATCTGTCCACTAGATCCACAATTTTAGCTTTCATCCGGCATTGTCATCTCCCCACTCTTTGTGGGCATTTACTAGGTCATTAAATGTCGTGGCCAATTCTTTCATTTTACCTTCAATATGGGTGACTCTATCTCCCACTTCCTTAATATCTGATCTGAACTGTTGCACAAGTGACATGATATATGAGTGGATTGAGCTCCTCAGTGAGACAAGCATGTCTTTCAAAGTTGTGTCAAGAACTGGTTGGTTGCTGGTAGGAAACTCCAGAATGAAGGGGCACATCACTCACCTCTGCTGAAGATTCAGAAGGCAGGGAGGATCTCAGCTTGGCTTTGACAGCGCTAGATGTAGTGGAGGATTTTTGAGAAGGCAAATTTCTGTGGTGCTGGGAGTGGCTCTGATCCATAGGAGTCCGCTGCACTGATCTCTCCCCCATTGATGACCAGCCATTCTGTGTGCAGAGCGAGCTGCCAGCACCATCTAGGATGTCACAGCACCGCGGCTGGGGGAAGAATTCTGTCATCTTGCCCAGTTGATTTCTGTCTTTTTTTTTGCGGGACATTGAGCCCGGATGATCCCAACCCTGTGGGTGTCAAAACCACCATTCCTGGGTGTCCTGTGTTCTAGTAAATAGCTCCAGTACGTGGACAGTCAGGTCTTCTAAGCTTACTAATTATGATATCAAAAAAGAAGTAGAGTTGTTGCTCCTTTGCATTGAGCAGAAGTGGACATGGTTTGGGCATCTTTTCTTAGCATCAACAGAATCATAATTCTGTGATGATGATAACAATAATAGTCTCCAGAAGCAGGTGGAAACTGATTAGCAATTTTGCACTTTGTCTCTAGTTATTTGAATATCAATTGGAATGGTCCTGGTAAGTGCATTGAACATACTGTAGGCATTGTATTTCCCTGATAGTCTGGAAATACCATGGCGTTCCCCAAGAAAGGAATCTAATACTCCCTCACTGCTAGCATTACTACCACGAAGATATATTACAACAAACACATATCATACTTACACCAACCATTTCAAAAGTTAACCAACCTACCTTGTCTGACTGGACAGT
This sequence comes from Staurois parvus, assembly GCF_062004578.1. Lineage (NCBI taxonomy): Eukaryota > Metazoa > Chordata > Amphibia > Anura > Ranidae > Staurois > Staurois parvus. The sequence goes on along the minus strand of NW_028318492.1, from coordinate 6,303,231 downwards.
CGGAAGCCAACAACAGACTCTTTGTTTAGACCAGCTGCCTCAATCTCAATAACATCATCCACATTTGGCTCAGTGGCAACAAACTGTATGGGGAATTTCCATATCCCTCCTGTGACACACTGTACCACTAATGTGGCAAAATGCCTAAAACATTAAAGACATTGCTTAGTGAATTGGCTTACACGTGTGGGTGTATGTGTCCTTTAAAAAAAAACCTGTTATGAGAGAAACATAGTCCCTGCTCACCTCTTCTTTCAAAAATGCTAGTTGCTTGGCTGCCATGTTGGCCCTCTTTTTTTTTACTTTACAACTATAAAGAAAATACTTTTTTTCTAACTGTCTCAATTTGCATAATAATTAATGGTTACCACAGCAGACAGTCAACTAGCAACAGCAGCTCCCATATTGCTCTTTTGACACATTACTTTAAGGCAACATGCTCACAGGCAGTTTGGCCCATCAGCATCAATTCCCAGCATTTTTGGGTGCCTTCAAGGCACAGGTGCAGCAACCAGCCCTGCTGCTAGCAGACTATCAGAGAGGCTGAAAAACACCATAGCTGGATGCAGCGGGATACTGTACTGAGCCACACTTGCATTTAGTATTGCATGTGTTTGAATTCAGGAATTCTGATTTTGATTTTTAAAGTTGTTGGCAATGGGACTGGACACTGCAGCTATGCTTCTGAGCACTCAAAAATGCCAGGATTTGATGCTGCAGGAGGCCTAAAGGGGAACTTTACTAATACAAGACAACAACCTTTAGTAAAATTATATAATAATTACAAAAAATATTAATATATTTTGATGTACTGATTATATTACGATCAGAAATCTATTATACATTATTTTCCCACAACTCCTTGGACAGCAGATAATGCACTTAGAGTTATGCATACGCACTGTGTGCCAAATCAGAAAAAAAGGAATTTCTAGAAATTGTTCCCTGCTTATAAATACTCCTTGTAATAACACTAAGCGACATTGACAGGGAAGTACAATTATATATGACTAGATTCCACTCATGGTACCATCTGCTGATGAAGTCTGGTACGCCATTCATTTCGATACAGTAGTGTTGTATGAGCACCATTTAAGTGAGTTGTTAGAATTGAATAAAAGGAAAGTAATAGGAATCAAAAGAGAAAAAGAAGCAAATCTCTTTAAAGCATAATTCTATCTAGATATTTTTTTTAATGCTTTGATATAATGAGGGAGTGCTAGGTTTTTATTACCATCTGTGACCCACTTTGTTGAAAGTGGACCACACTTCCTATTCTTGTGACACCTATCCAAGTTGACAGCAATGTGAAAAGATTATCAGAAGTTCTTACTCTTCCTCAAGCTACTAGAAATATTTTTGTCTGTATCCTGATTCCCATGACTTGCTGTACCTTCAAGAAGTCAGGGGAAATTTCAAAACAGGGACATAAATGGTAGTTAAAAACCAGACAGAGGCTCTAACCCTTCCCACTCAATCTAACACACACTACCGTTTCTAATTTTTAGGGACTCTTTAATGACTGGCATAGTACCACTGGACTGGTGTAAGGCCAATGTGGTGCCAATATTTAAAAAGGGGTCAAAATCTTTACCAAGCAATTATAGACCTGTTAGTTTAACTTCTATAGTTGGAAAGATACTGGAGAGTTTAATAAAAGACCACATAGATGAGTTCTTGCTGGAAAAGAATATTTTAAGCAACAGACAGCATGGATTCAGTGTTGGGGCCCTTACTTTTTAATATATTTATAAATGATATAGGGTCTGGGATTAAAAATCCCATTTCAGTCTTTGCAGATGACACCAAACTGTGCAGTGGAATAGTGTCCTTGCAGGATGTCTTCAACTTACAAGCCGACCTCAATGCACTGTTTAATTGGGCAACTATGTGGCAAAAGAGGTTTAATGTTGATAAATGTAAGGTTATGCACTTGGGGCTAAGAATATGCATGCATCATACATACTAGCGGGAGTACAACTGGGGGAATCAATGGTGGAGGAAGATCTGGGAGTTCTGGTAGATCACAAGCTTAATAATGGCATGCAATGGCATGCAATGCCAAGCTGCGGTTTCTAAAGTGAGCAAAATCCTCTCTTGTATTAAAATATGTATAGACTCCAGAGAGAGAGATATCATTTTACCCCTGTAAAAATCATTAGTAAGACCTCATCTGGAATATGCAGTTCAGTTTTGGGCACCAATTCACTAAAAGAACATTGGGGAACTGGAGAAAGTATAGAGAAGGGCAACCAAACTGATAAGAGGCATGGAGGAGCTCAGCTATGAGGAAAGATTAGAGGAACTGAATTTATTTTCTCTTTCGAAGAGGAGATTAAGGGAGGATATGATCAACATGTGTAAATACATCAGTGGTTCATATAGTGAACTTGGTGTAGAGCTATTCACCCTGAGGTCATCACAGAGGACAAGGGGGAACTCTACATCTGGAGGAAAAAAATGTAATCTCTAAACACGGAAAGATGTGAAAATGTGGAATAGGCTCCCTCAAGAGTTGGATCTGGCCAGCTCAGTGGATTGCTTTAAAAAAGGCCTGGATTCTTTCCTAGATACACAGAATATAAGTGGATACTAACATTTATAGGTAAAGTTGATCCAGAGAATAACCGATTGCCTCTCTGGGGATCAGGAAGGAATTTTTTTCCCTGCAGGAGCAAATTGGATCATGCTTTGCTGGGGTTTTTCGCCTTCCTCTGGATCAACTGTGGGTATAGGATTTTAACTTTTTTTTTTTTAATGGTTGAACTGGATGGACTTTTGTCTTTTTCAGTCAGACTAGCTATGTAACTATGTACCATATTTTTTGCTCCATAAGATGCACTTTTTTTACCCCAACAAAATGGGGGGAAATGTCTGTGCATCTTCTGGAGTGAATATTGACCAGGCCTTCCCCCTCCCCTCTGCTGCCATGTTAGAATGGCGGGCCAGCCAGCAGGGAGAATGCTGGGGCCAGGTCCGGTAGCCCCACTGACCCCGCCCCATGCAACCTGTATGTTCGAGAGGGAGCTGCTGTAGAAGTTGTGATGTGAGTGGGAGCCCTACCCCCAGACCTCAGAGTGGATGTTGAGCATGGCTGGCCAGGTAGGTCCTTCCCCCCATAGACTGCCTGTGGACTGTTATACCAAACCCTGAGCAGTTTTTCACAAACTGTACATCTGTGCATTGCTGAAAGAACTCTGTTCATCCCATGTCTGCAGTCATCTCCTGTACTATGTCTGTAGTCTCTGGTCATCTCCTGTACAATGTCTGCAGTCTTTGGTCATCTCCTGTACTATGTCTGTAGTCTCTGGTCATCTCCTGTACTATGTCTGTAGTCCTGATTCAGAATATTTTATTTCTTGTCTTCCTCCTCTAAAATCTAGGTGCATCTTAAGTCAGGTGTGTCTTATGGAGTGAAAAATACGGTAAAAATGTTTTAATGAATTTTGCCTTTAAAGATACAATTTCATCTCTAAATACATCACAATTTTATCTCAATGAGTGTAGGGGAGCAATTACAGCTACAAATGTCTATTGATGCTTATTTCAGGGAAGAAAAACAGTTGCCGAGTTGATTTTTCTAACCTATCCATTCAAAGTTCTCGCATGAGCTCCCAGCCAGGAGCCATCACAGTAGACATGAGAAAATAGTCAGATTGAGTAACTTTCAACAAATTTCCAGTAACTGCAAAATATACCTTACCTAAATGCTCAGCAAAGATTTTAGGATTAGATAAGAAAATAGAAAAAAGTATGCTGATTTGGTGTATCAAAATAAGTACATTAAAAGGCTTGAAATGTATTTGTCATTACTGCTTTGAAAATATTTGTCAAAGTTTAGCCCTCTTAACATGTTCATTGTATTCCTTTCATTTAGCAGTAAGTGCAAAGTGTGAGGAAATAGCTAGTTCATCTAATGAGAAGTAACCAAATGACCTAATTTATTCTCATATCAGTTTGTACAGTGTTGTACATAGAACCTGTTAAAATGAATACTGAACAGTCCACATTTGCTGTCTTATTACAAGATCAGCTATTACTTTCGCAATAAAACACTACATATGTAACACTTTACCTCATTGACTTGTTGGGTGCAAAAATGATGTTGAAAATTAAAGTGACAATCCCAGATGGTGTATCACGCTCTTTCCTAACAAGTTCAATTCCCACAGATGATTCTAGCTGGGATTTTGATTCTTCAGATTCATACCTAATTTCATACACAAATTCTTCTGTAGTGCTGAAACCTAAAGAAAAACAAAATCAATGATTAGATAGCTGGCAGCATCAGTACCATCAGTGAAATAATGCAGTTCTCTATATATATATTCGATGATAGCTTTTTTTTTTAAAGAAATGTATTTTAAACACATCAGAAACGTCTTAGTATTAAAATAAACATAAATTTGAACCTTGTTCCACATACTATCCTGGATTCAACAATCAATAAACTGTACATCAAATGTGATTATGGCATAGTGTAAAATAAGTAAAATATATACATTGTTGTCATACTGTCACCCCCCATATACACACACACACAAACACACAGCAAAGTTGCAAGCAAGGATAAGGTACTTGAGAGAACATTACTTAAAAAAACAAAATTCATTTACAGAAGGGCAAAATCATTTTTAAAAAATATAGTCATGAAAAATGTATTAGACACCCCCCCCCACCACCACCACAAAAAAGGTTACCTTTTTGGATATGAAGGTATTCTATAGATGCAAGAAATACATTGCAAGTAGAACAAGCAAGAATAAAGAGAGGAAAAGATCGTATTTTTGTTCTAGTAAGACTGGCAAAGAGTATGAAATAAAAACATTTATTTCCTGCTGAAATACACATATCACCTACATACTGGAATGCCCTTGCAGCTCAGTGCTGGTGGAGGATCACTGGACCATGGATATACGATTTATCATTGGAGACACTGGTTGCACAGTTTATTGAACTTTATGGAATCATTTTAATGCATTAACAGTATATATCAGCATAGACACTTTAAATGATGTATTGGACTTTATGAGTTTCTGTTACTTTATATAATTTTATATTTTTGCTTTTGGTAATTGCTTCATTATATTTTATGTGATAAGGTGGCACAAAGCAGCACCCTATAGTTGGTTATTTGAAAATACACAGTTTTTTACTAATAAAAAAAAAAAAAAAACATTATCTATACCGCCATTTGTAAACGCAATAACTTTCACATAAACCAATTAATTTACAGGTATTGGGATTTTTTTTAGCAAAGACATGTAGCAGAATACATTTTGGCCTAAATTTATGACGAAATTTTTAATTTTTTTTTGCTGGACATGTTTAATAGCAAAAAGTCAAAAATATAGTTTTTTTCTCAAAATTTTGGGCCGAAAAAAATAGAAAATGCACAGGCGATCAAATACCACGGAAAGAAAGCTCTATTTGTGGGAAAAAAGGAAATACATTTAACTTGGGTGCAGCATGCATGACCGTACAATTGTCAGTTAAAGTAATACAGAGCCATAATGCAAAAATGGCCTGGTCAGGAGGGATAAATCCTGAAGGGCAAGTGGTTAAAAAACAGTGTATGTTTTGACACCAAACTCAAATACTTTTTCTGGCTGAACAAATGTTTTAAGAGACATCAAGGTACTCAAAAAGAATAATTTTTATTTGACTAATATTCAAATGGTTATTCCAGTTTTGTTAAAACATTATATATTGCTACACAAATCAATTAGGAAGTTTATGCAATTAAAATTTACCATTCAACTTCAACATTTGCTTTCTAAAAAAATGAAAATGCTTTCTTTTTAACCATGGCAACTGGATGCATTCTATATACAGTGCCAGTGTCAGTACAGTGTGTGCTCCTGTCATGTATCATTGGCTCACAAATTTTTCTAGCATTTTTGTTTTTGTTACAACACATGGACTGGGAGTTTTTGATGTTGTAGCCTACTAACTTTTCATTTAGCATGCAGATAGAAATAAGTGAATGAAATGTAGGTGTACATTTACAACTTTATAAGCAATCACTAAACTTATTATCATTTTTATAAATCAATGCTGAACATGTAAAAAGAAAGGAAAACTCACCTGTGCTCCTTAAATACATTTTTTATACTCTTTTTTGTTTCAACATTGGGACTGATTGCGTGACTCTGTTACATGCTAATTTCTCATTTAGCGTGCAGATAGAAATAAGTGAATGAAATGTAGGTGTACATTTACACTTTATAAGCAATCACTAAACTTATTATTATCATTTTTTTAACTTAAAGCTGAACATGTAAAAAAACAGATAAATCTCACCTGTGCTCCTACCCAAGCCAATGATCAGCACTTTGATCAAGAGGAATTGCCTAATAAAGTCTGTTTAGAAACTGACACTTCCTGAAGTGGCAGTCTCTTTGGACACCTCCTCCCCGCAGTATGTGGTGATTTTCCTACTAACCCACATGCCACTATGAGACATAGCAATAATGCGGAGTTTGGCAGAAGGAACCAGAAGGAGCCACTAAGCACTCTAGGAAGTGTCAGTTTCTGTACAGACTTCAGCTGATAATTCATTTTGGTTAGAGCATCATTCAGAGGAACAGGCAGCAAGAAAGGTATGTACATACTGCTTTAAATTAAACATTTAGGTTAGTGGCACAGTCACTTTAACAGCTACAGGTATGAGTCTGTGTTAAAGCTAGCGATCATCAAGGAAATGTATATAACATTTTCTTCTAGCACAAATAGAGTTACACTGCAGGATTTTCAGCAGGTTTTAAAAATGAGTAGTTCATTGTTGACATAAAACTATGTTTTATAGATTCATAGGATATCTACATTGACCAAAAGAAGGGTCAGCAATGTTGAAAACTTTTATGATTCATGGTCTATGGTCAGATCTGTTCCTAGCTTCCAAGTTCCATCTAAACTGCATAAACAGTCTTTCTAAAACATGCAACAACTAAACCAATTATCTAGTGTAAAGGTGGTCCTCCTGCGCTACCTCCCTGACTGCAATGACCCCAAAAAAAGTGACCTCAAACACCTAACTAAATTCCAAAATAGTGAAAACAAATGAAAAGTGAAAGGGTACTGTGCTACTTAGTGCATGAATAATAAACCATGAAAACAAAAATTTTATATAAAATGAATAAACATATGCCCCTCATCCAAGTGTAAACACAACATATGCAAACGACATGTGAATGCCTGCAAAAAAAGACAAAGAACAATAACAGCAGCACAAAATGCTATAATGTGCTGGTGACAAAAGTGAACTTAGAAATAATGATGATGGGTATCATGTTGATAAACGTGCTTCAGTTTCAAAAATTATTTATTAAATAAAGTGACTCAGTCTCAAAAAATATGACAGTCCCAAGACACAGGAAAAAACACAATCTTCAGTGCACGCCGTGAGATATCCAGTGCAGCAAAAATATATGAAAAAATCCTCCACCGGCTAGCGTGCACGCTCAAATTCAAAATGCGACCCACAAGGAGTCAAAAAGCATAGAGAACCTCAGATGATTCCAAGAAATTGGTCCTCCAATGGCACTGACAAACACTCATAGGCATGCTCGACAAATGGCCGCAGACCTCTATCACCTCCAGTCCCTCACATAGAAGATGCAAGCAAGAAGACTCCCATAGTGTAATATGTCACAAACTTTATTATAAACAATATTCACAAATAGCTAAGGATGGCAGCCGCCTTTTTGGTACTCCCAATCCCATACACCTTCCCTGCAGCGTTTTGCTGCAAGAACTTTGCCTCTTTTGGTCTGCATACCTATTTTAAATGTGAGTAGCTACCCTGTAGTAATACATCTGGGGTGGTTGAGGAGCGGTTAAATAATGCTTGTTGTATCCCTGATTCATGCATATCCAATACAAGCTTTTCCTTAAGAGTGGGGGAGGGGGAGAGTGGGGGGGGGATAGATCTTCTAGCAAATATCTTTTTGCTACAAATAGGGGAAGGGAGAGGGAGGGAGGGGGGGGAAGAAAGGGAGGGAGGGAAGGGGAGGGAGAATTATACAGGAAATTGTTCCTTGCTCCTTCAAAAAGTCAACGGTACGTTTGGTAGGAGGACGAGAGAGAGAAAGAGAGGAAAAAAATATATATATACAAGAGAGATGGAGGAGGTCAATTTTATGACTTATAATGTTAAGAGATTGAATATATCAGGACAAAGGCATAAGATCCTTAGAGAATTACAACAAAGATCTATTGGAATAGCATTTTTACAAGAAACACATTTATCACAGGAAACCAACGTAAAATTATATTCTAGGTATTACCCAACCTGGTATTATGCTGATTCACCTACTAAGCAGGCTAAAGGAGTGGCAATTGGTATAGCTAAGAATTTAAGATTTAAGTTGGAGGAGAGGCTGAAGGATCCTGAGGGGCGGTTTTTGTTTCTGAAGGGGAAATTACAAGAAATTGAGTGTACATCGGCAAATATTTACTGCCTCAACAGAAACCCAGAGGCCTATTTAAAGAATACAAACAAATATAGACAATTAGTGCTGAGAGGGAACTACCTAACATAAGGACTAAATGAAGCATGGACATCAAAGGTGCAACTCTGAAAATAAGGTAGAATATTCCAATACTAGTAGGCCATATGAGAGCATAAAAGTCCATAATGTCCATGAGTCTTTAGGAAGATTACTGATGAAGGCAGCTCCCCATAGAGCGAAGCAATACTCTGTGAAAGATATAAATGGACACAAGGGGGCGCCAATCTGAGTGTAGAGGGTTAATCATTTATTAAAATGCATAAAAAACTTGTAACTAGTTACAAACGGAGGGAGTACTAAGGCATGTAAAACACAATCCTCGGTTTGACCAGTGGGGGGGCACCGGTGTCAATATGGATCCTGGTCCTTCTGGACGGACAGGGATGGAGCCATCAGCTGTCAGTGGTGAAGGACGCTGAAAACCAGCACCATAACCAGCGTGGAACACAAGGAAGTCCGGACCTGGTGGGCTGCCAATAGGAAGGCGAGGAGAAGTCAGGTGAAGCATTTTGAAGCAACTGCTTCTTCTTCATACCTCTGCCAAATGATTTGTATCACTGTCCCTGCAGTCTTAAAATTTACACAGCTCCTGTTTACACATCTCCTCCTTACCTGTGCTCTTCTGTCTGTCAGGGCAGAAGACCTGATTTCTCTAAACTGCAGTCAAGTAACACTTATCGGTCTCACTCCTCCACCAATCTGTATTTTTAAAAGAGATGCAGCAGACCAATAAGCTCATTTCTGCCACTTTGTTCTCTCCACCTATCAGCAAGTCTCCCGTTGGCACATAACTACCAAAGCAGTGCTATTTCTCTCATGCACAATCTTGAGTATGTCAAATAGGAGACTGCAAGGGTTTTGCTACTAAGTCAAACGTATGTACTTACACTGCTTGTATTTAAAAATAAATTTTTTGATGTGTTACTAAAACAGAGTGGATTTCTTTAGCATTTGCCTGACATTCAGCTTTAAATTTTTATTTCAGTGCTACAGTTCCAACTTTCATTTGTCGGCCACATAATAAGCTAGTGGTGGCTATGGCTACTTTGAAATCTAATGTTAGAAAAGAATTATGCAAACTGGTGTGTAAACAGCATAATGAAGCCATTTGTATTGCTTGTGCTTTGATCCAGAAGCCCTTTATACTCTTTAATTTAATACTAACTTCCATAGATTGTATAGTCACATATGTTCTTTATAACTAGATTCTCTCTGCAAAAAATAATAATAATTGCCAGGGCTGCATAGTGTTTTTTTCAATTTAGACTTTTAAATTATAGCTACAATCAAGAGAAATTAAAGAAATATATCTTCAAGCGCAAGACAAACACTTTTTTAAAATGATAATAAAACCAAAGCAAACATTTATTATATTGCAGATTACCAGTTCTTAGATGTAATCACTGCATTAGTTGTCCTTTTGTTAGGCTTTCTTTCTTTTATTTTTCACCTGGTGATCTGTCCAGTAAGTCTGTTTTCAACAGAACAAGCTGTCCTGCAGATCTAGCAGTTAGAGAGTTGAGACAAACCAGTACCACTAACAGGGGTTCTTACAATGGTCAGCTTTTATTAATTATGTAAAACCTTTATCGTAAAATAAAAAAATTGTTACTGTAGCTTAAAAAGTGTGAGCTGGACTTTGGTTTCAATTTGTATCTAAATCTGCTAGTACATCTAATATTCCCCTCCCCCCAGACTGACAATGCTGCTGTCCAAAGGTGTCCCTCAGACTGTAGGCACTCTAATATAGTAGGTGTGTTACTGCCCAGATCACCAGGTGAAAACAGAGAGAAAAAAGCCTAAAAATACAACTAATGTAGCCACCACAACTGAGGATTGAAGGATTGGTAAGCTGCAACATGTTAAATTTTTGGTTTGGGGTTTAATACCACTTTAGGTTTTATAGATGCAAAAAGAACATACACAGTTTTACATTTTAATATGAGGGAATATGAACTGTTTATATCATTATGACAGCTTTGAGAAACAATGAATTAAAAAGAAAAGAAACAAAACCTGCATTCGATAACATGCTTTACAAAAGTGTTCCTTGAAGCTGTTTTTATAATAATATTTCTGTTAATGCCATGTTTTTTAATTTCAAGGATTCTGAACAGAGTATCTCTGCATTGCTAGGAACATCTTCACATTAAAAACCATGAGGAAAATAATGGGTAATCATAATGAATTATGCCATTGCGTGACAGAAACTCTATAAACAAAATAGATATATACATCAATAAATAAATTAATACATCACATTCTCAATAAAAAGTGAAAGAAAGCCCCTAATTAACAGCATTTGGTATTTGATTGCTATGAATAGAAAATGATTAATAAATATGTTCATGCCATAATTAATCCTAGACTGGTGGCTGGAGCTTACTTGTAAGTGACAACTACAGGGTATTTTAAAACCAGGGTGTAATGAAGGTCAGAAATATTGGATTTTTTCTTTTTCTTTTTGTTTTATGAAATTGACAATCTCTAATCCAGATGCAATGTGTAACAAAGTCAATTTATCTCCATAAATTGGTATGTGAGTTCCTGTGTCCCCGCAGGGGGTAGGAATGAGGATACCCTCAATAAGAAGCACATAAATTATTGTATCCTGATTCAGGATTTCCAGACACTTTGGCACTGAGATTGTAGCCAAGATCTCTGGCTGCATTAAAATTTCCAGACAACAAAGAAGAGGGTCAGGCTGTTCAGAGCTTACTTCAATGATGGACAAAGTGGCTGCTGTATCAGATTTTTGCCTGCCCCTTGTGCCTGAACTGTTGCCCTGTGCCCGTGGACCTAACCTTGCTGTACTGGATTGTGGCCTGCTACTCACCGTACATGGATTGTTTCCCTGTGACACTGGACTAAGTCTCTGCTGTACTAGATTGCTGCCCTGTGCCTCTGGACTTATCCCTTGATGTGCCCTATTGCCACCTTGTTATATTTATGTGTGTTCCTCATGGTGTTGGAATTATTGCCCTGTGGCTTTCATTTTATTTCACTCACTGTTTTTTCAAACCGCCAAACTAAAGAACCCCTTGGCCAGGGATCCTAAAACCCCTCTTGATCTATGAGTGCGTTCTGTTTTACCCACACCTCTGTCACAAGGGGTTTTCAGTCCTTAACACAATATCCAATATTGGGTCTCTTTTGTCCAAGAAAAAGTGTTCCCTAACAAATGCACTTCTTCTACCAATTGCATCTTTTAATATATCCACAGAATACATACAGTAATAATTTACACCCAGCCATTCTTTTCTTGCACTTTAAAAGCTGACAATACAGGTTCTGACCTCTTATTAACAGTGCTTAATTTACATTTTGCCACCTACAGTCAGGTCCATAAATATTGGGACATCGACACAATTCTAACATTTTTGGCTCTATACACCACCACAATGGATTTGAAATGAAACGAACAAGATGTGCTTTAACTGCAGACTGTCAGCTTTAATTTGAGGGTATTTACATCCAAATCAGGTGAACGGTGTAGGAATTACAACAGTTTGCATATGTGCCTCCCACTTGTTAAGGGACCAAAAGTAATGGGACAATTGGCTTCTCAGCTGTTCCATGGCCAGGTGTGTGTTATTCCCTCATTATCCCAATTACAATGAGCAGATAAAAGGTCCAGAGTTCATTTCAAGTGTGCTATTTGTATTTGGAATCTGTTGCTGTCAACTCTCAAGATGAGATCCAAAGAGCTGTCACTATCAGTGAAGCAAGCCATCATTAGGCTGAAAAAACAAAACAAACCCATCAGAGAGATAGCAAAAACATTAGGCGTGGCCAAAACAACTGTTTGGAACATTCTTAAAAAGAAGAAACGCACCAGTGAGCTCAGCAACACCAAAAGACCCGGAAGACCACGGAAAACAACTGTGGTGGATGACTGAAGAATTCTTTCCCTGGTGAAGACAACACCCTTCACAACAGTTGGCCAGATCAAGAACACTCTTCAGGAGGTAGGTGTATGTGTGTCAAAGTCAACAATCAAGAGAAGACTTCACCAGAGTGAATACAGAGGGTTCACCACAAGATATAAACCATTGGTGAGCCTCAAAAACAGGAAGGCCAGATTAGAGTTTGCCAAACGACATCTAAAAAAGCCTTCACAGTTCTGGAACAACATCCTATGGACAGATGAGACCAAGATCAACTTGTACCAGAGTGATGGGAAGAGAAGAGTATGGAGAAGGAAAGGAACTGCTCATGATCCTAAGCATACCACCTCATCAGTGAAGCATGGTGGTGGTGGTGTCATGGCGTGGGCATGCATGGCTGCCAATGGAACTGGTTCTCTTGTATTTATTGATGATGTGACTGCTGACAAAAGCAGCAGGATGAATTCTGAAGTGTTTCGGGCAATATTATCTGCTCATATTCAGCCAAATGCTTCAGAACTCATTGGACGCCACTTCACAGTGCAGATGGACAATGACCCAAAGCATACTGCAAAAGCAACCAAAGAGTTTTTTAAGGGAAAGAAGTGGAATGTTATGCAATGGCCAAGTCAATCACCTGACCTGAATCCGATTGAGCATGCATTTCACTTGCTGAAGACAGAACTGAAGGAAAAATGCCTCAAGAACAAGCAGGAACTGAAGACAGTTGCAGCAGAGGCCTGGCAGAGCATCACCAGGGATGAAACCCAGCGTCTGGTGATGTCTATGCGCTCCAGACTTCAGGCTGTAATTGACTGCAAAGGATTTGCAACCAAGTATTAAAAAGTGAAAGTTTGATTTATGATTATTATTCTGTCCCATTACTTTTGGTCTCTTAACAAGTGGGAGGCACATATGCAAACTGTTGTAATTCCTACACCGTTCACCTGATTTGGATGTAAATACCCTCAAATTAAAGCTGACAGTCTGCAGTTAAAGCACATCTTGTTCGTTTCATTTCAAATCCATTGTGGTGGTGTATAGAGCCAAAAATTTTAGAATTGCGTCGATGTCCCAATATTTATGGACCTGACTGTATCTGCAACCTTTATTGTATAAAGAGACAAATGCTCGCAAAGAAGGACTGAGAACAACCATGGTATCAGAAGTCCCTCTAAATCTATGTTCAAGCATCCAGCAGGTTGAAAGAAAGAAAATGATCCAATTGCTCTATCTACACATTCGATATGGATGAAGGAATCCTCCCTGTTGACGTATTGTATTCTGACAGTGGGGAGATTTCCCCGCCATCAGAATACACCGATCAGAGCTGCTAGCTGTAGACAGCCACACTGATCGCTCAGGAAAAACCCAACAGGCTGGTTGCACAGAAGTCAATTGGTAGGTTGAATTGTGTACAAACAGCCTGCCCACACACGGATTGAATGCCAGCTGGTCCTGCTGGAACAGCCAAATTTTGATCTGTGTATGCCGGCCTTAGAAAACATATGCAGATGCTGGCTTCTTCCAGTGATTACATGAGTGCTGTGGAGTATAGAATTCAATATTCATGGCTCCTGGTAATATGAATCAAAAGCTTAGCTACACTGTACTGTAGCAGGAAAAATGTATATGAGCTAAATGTAAACAAAGCAATGTGCACACACATGTACAAAAGTTACTTTGCTGACCCAAGACATATTAAAAGAGCTTAAAGGCATAGTTCACCTTTAGCAAAAAAAACTTCCAATACAGAAAAGGGGCATCTGTAGATAAAAACAAACTGTGCAGCGTTGACCAAAGTTGAACAATGCTCTTGCTAAAAATGTAGCCAATATACATTTGTGTTCAAAATAATAGCAGTGTGTTGAAAATATGAATAAAGCTCAAAATCCTTCTAATAGCTTTTATTTCCATACACAGAAATGCATTGGGAACAGTACACATTCTATTCCAAATCAAAACATGAAGAAAAATATATCAAATTTGTGTTGTTCCTCTAAAAAAATTGAAGAAAAGTGAATATTAGACTGTTCGAAAAAATAGCAGTGTTTGTATTCTTCTTTACAAACTCAAACATTCACTATATAAACTGAAAAATGTTTGACGATTTTGCTTTCCTTTGAATCACTTAATGAATATTTAGTTGTATAAGCACTGTTTCTGAGAACTGCTGTATATCTGAGTTGCATGGAGTGAACCAACTGCTGGCCCCTGTGAACAGGTATTCCAGCCCAGGATGATTGGACTAAATTCCACAGTTTTTCTCTATTTCTTGGTTTTGCCTCAGAAACTGCATTTGTGATGTCACCCCACAAGTTTTCTATTGGATTAAGATCTGGGGATTGGGCTGGCCACTCCATAACATCAATCTTGTTGGTCTGGAACCAAGATGTTGCACGTTTACTGGTGTGTTTGGGGTTGTTGTCTTGTTGGAACACCCATGTTGTTGTCTTGTTGGAACACCCATTTCAAGGGCATTTCCTCTTCAAGTATTCTGATGTATTCAAACTGATCCATGATCCCTGGTATGCGATAAATAGGCCCAACACCGTAGTATGAGAAACATCCCCATATCATGATGCTTGCGCAACCATGCTTCACTGTCTTCACAGTGTACTGTGGCTTGAATTCAGTGTTTGGGGGTCGTCTGACAAACTGTCTCCAGCCACTAGACACAAAAAGAACAATCTTTCATCAGTCCACAAAATGTTGCGCCATTTCTCTTTAGACCAGTCAATATGCTCTTTAGCAAATAGTAACCTCTTCAGCACATGTCTTTTTTTTCAACAGTGGGACTTTGCGGGGGCTTCTTGCAGATAGCTTGGCTTCACATAGGTGTCTTCTAATTGTAACAGTACTCACAGGTAAATTTACACCTTCTTTGATCTTCCTGGAGCTGATTGTTGGCTGAGTCCTTGCCATTTTGGCTATTCTTCTATTCATTCGAATGGTAGTTTTTCACTTTCTTCCATGTCTTTCAGGTTTTGGTTGCCATTTTAAAGCATTTGCGATCATTTTAGCTGAGCAGCCTATCATTTTCTGCATTTCTTTATATGTTTTCCCCTCTCCAATCAACTTTTTAATCAAGGTACGCTGTTCTTCTGAACAATGTCTGGAACAACCCATTTTCCTCAGAATTTCACAGAGAAATGCACTGTAACCAGCATGTACAACATTTGCTGCCTTACTTAAATAAGGTCCATAATTGCCATCTGTTTTTCAAAGAATGAATGACCTCACTAATAGAACTCTGCACTGCTATTATTTTGAACATGCCCCTTTCAATTAGTGATTCAACTACACAGAATCAGCAGAATGCATGTCATGACTGTTGGGTCTGTTGGATTTCTATTAATCTACTGTACCTGCTAGTAAATTATTTTCCATGTAGAAATATCATTTCTACCAAAAACAGTGATTGATCAGGTTAGTGATGTCTGACTGCTATTATTTTGAACACAACTGTATGTACCTAATGAAGCTTGACTGAAAATCTTCCAAAGATTGCATCTTTCCGTCCTTCCTTGTTGCTAGGATGTTGCTAAGACACACCCAGCTGTTACTGTTCCCCTCCACCATCACAAGAGCAAGCTCCTTCTCTGATTCAAACCCCCTCATATGTGCTTTCTTTTCCCTGATGCAATAGCTCTGAGCTTAGCATTTGAGAGCTCACTCCTGATGGTGAACATACACAGTAACAGCTGGACCAGAGGAATGTTGATCTAGGCTGCCCTGTGGATTTGACTAGTGGCCTTTAGTTCACCAGAACCCATGTATAGAATTAAAGTAAGCCACAATTGCTTTTTGGCTGTTTGGACTGACAAGTTCAAGAAAAAAGGGGAATTTTGAAATAGTGTTTCAGTTTCCCTGATTTCTCCAATATTTGGTTCATGGGAGTTGTGCATACAGATGTGACAGAATAAAAAAAAATAGAAAAAAAAAGAAGCCAGCTTATTTTTCACAACTTTTCATAAAATAGCCTCCGTTATATGCAAACATTATTAATCCTGTATTATCCTGAAATTAATTAGTTGTATCATGTTTTTTACCCACATATTAATTTTTCCATATTACTGTTCATTAAATGATGTAGACTTTGTTTGTTTAACCAATGTTGTCTGACATGAGCATCTCTAGGTTTTTTTCATGTTGGCTTAATGGAATAAATATGAAACTTCAGATATGCCTGTTTGAATTTATATACTTTAGAATGAATTCCCCACATTTATAAGTTGTGAAATTTCCAATTACACAGAGCACACACATGTTATTATATACTACATTACCATGTGGTGCAGCAAATGTTATTAGACATGTTAAAATGGTAACTAACAACTATAAGACAATGCTACAAATGATATTATGACAGGCATCCAATTTATATATTACTAATGCTATTATAATGCCACCAACTGTATAATGGAATATGTCAAAATTTCAAACAGGTCTGGATTCTTATGTGTCAGAGCATTACATTATTAGTCTTTTAGCCTGAAAGAATGTCATGTTCCAAATCAATACCTGCCTCTTCATCTAAACACTAGATTTTACAAACAAGTTTTAATGCAGTGGCATCAAAAGGCTCTGACACACATAGAAACATTTCTTTTTAGTGTGCAGATAGAACCAAGGAGGCTTGTTTCAGCAAAATACTATGCTGCAGGATTAGAAGGTAGAAATGTATTCAGAATATATAACCTTAAGCTATAAGTGTAATTAACTGCAGTCACAATGAAAATCCACATGCTATGAGGATGTACATTAATATGACATACCAGGGATGGCACACTAACAGCATTCAAATTTATACCAAAGGACACTAATTAATAGGCCCATAGAGTTGTCACTGTTTGTGGAGACACTGGCATATGAATCAAAGGAACAGTGAAATTATTCTCTTAGGGCAAACTAAAACTGTTGGAAAGAATTTATGTTATTAGAAAGCAGTCTGTTCGTAATAACAGAGTTCTCTTCCCACCATCTTACTGATACTTTTACTTTGGATAAATATTTATTGAAACAGACTTATTAGATAAGTTTCAGTTTCATCTCCCTTTTCTTTCAACTATGTCCTAGACTGCATACAACCAAAGTTTTCCATAACCCACTGCCCAAATACGTTTTACTTTCTCTTAGTCACTGCCTTTAATTGGGATACTAGAAAGATTATGGGACTAGGACATTACCCATACCAGTTAACTTTATGAAGCCAAATGCCATCGACTATTTAGCAAAAAATATTCCTTACTTTATGAATGGTAATTCTGTATATTTTTATTTTCATTAAAAAACCCATCTGGATCACTTAAATATTAACCTGATTTTTCTTCAGCTATTCTATAAGAGGCTTACTGGCTTACTCAGTAAAGCTGCCACCTTGTAACTGTACTTGATACTGTGTTTTATTCCCAAGGCAATCAAACCTAATTTAAATCTCTCTGGGTCACTAAAATACAAAATCTGAATACGCTTGGTTGTTCACTCAGTACAGCCTCTGCTTTGACACCCCAGAAGTCCTTTTATACTTTCCACACCCCAACCAATGAAAGCCTGAGCATTGTTGAAGTGGTAGTTTATTTTAAAATATTTCCCTAAATAAAAAGATAACAATATTACAAGTCACTTTTAAGCACAATAAAATTGACATACACCTGTTTTATGGCCCTAACCTTTGTTTTGGGTGCAACAATAACTATAACAATGTCTGAACTAATAGGACTAAGAAATAGTTCTATGAAAGTGAAATGGTGGTTCTACACTGTGTAGGTTAAAATTGTACATAATTATGGTACTGCTTGAGAAAATGGGCCCATGGCAATGGATATACTATATATACTAAATTACAATGGATTACACATTTTAGAGTTATAATCCCTACTATTTCTACAAAATAGAAAGCAATTTCAGAATGGATTTAATCGCCAGAAAGTCCCATAGAAGTCAATTTAACTGGATATTCTCAAGAGAATTATCTTGGGCTGTGCTCTACTGCATGAACCCCTGATTGTTATCAACAAATGATGCTATGCTCCTGGCCATTATTTGCACTATTTATACTTGCTACCCAAATTCAGTTCTCTAGAAACAGACCTAAAAAAAAAGAAAAGAATTTGTTCCATTTACGGTACTGATGAATTTGTAATAGGTCCTTAACAGCTTGCTCATAGCACTGTAGCACTTAAGTATCAGATGTTTCTATCTTTTTAGTTTTCATTAGTTTTGTAATTATACAATTATTTATTTAAATTTATTTACACAAATTTACTCCTAAAAATGTAGCATTTGTTCTGTCAGGACCCAATTTTGGCTTTAATCACTTGGAAATTAATAATGAAAATCTGTACTGAGGAAGTATAGAAGCTATCATTGTTGACTTTTACTTCTGAAAGTGCTAGAACACTGATTGCTAAGCTGATCCAATAACTTTGGAACTTTCTGAGTCGTGACAGAAGTATGGAGATTAGTGTTTTTAATGCACGTGCTTAAATCAAATCAGTGGGGCACATAGAAGGTTCACGTTGCAAGGGAAGTTGCACTTTGCATCGGAATATTCCCAAGAGTTTAGTGAACGAAGAAAAGCTCCTATGACTTCTATCATTCAATAATGTTCAAGCAAAAATGTTTTTTTTTATTTTTTTTGCACATGATTAGGTTTTCTATTCTATTAGCAAATTCTCACCACTCACTAAGCTCTGGAGATAATTCTCTTTCAAAGGCCAACTTCAGTCGGAAAGTGTACCTTTATTTGCAACGTGCCTGGTATATTTTGCTTTAGCATTCAAATAGTGTCTCAAATTATCAAAGCAAGAATCAGTCAACAAGCATTTTTTAGAAAGAAAGCTCAAGGTACAGACCTCCTTTCTATTATGTCTATAAAAAAGGTTATTTTGATTTTCATTTCCTTTGGTGAGAATCCCTCTACTCCTGTTTCTATAATTTTGCATGGATTTTAACTTCCACCAATATTGCACATGCTGCTGACCCTTAAGCTGAATTTACACTAGTAGAGTTCATATAAATATTTGTACAAACATGTGTACGAAAATTCTCACTACATTTGACAGCTTGACAAATGCCATTTGAAAGTAGTTCAAAATTGTGTTTGCTCTTAACATTTGATTTTTGAACGAGTAGAATTTTCAAATAATTTCATCACTATGGTCAAAATTGAACATCGATTTGACCCCACTAATGATTAAAAAGTATAAAAAAGTTCTTAAAATAAAAAATTTGGAATAAAAATCTACTAGTATATATCCAACTTACAAAACACAGTGAATGCAGAATTAACAAACTTTGAACTATGCTGCGAATGAAACTTTAAATGAAATGTAGCTTTTTAACTATATAAAACAGCAGACTCTTTAACTTATTTTTCAATATAGAAATTGGTTAATTTTTGCTAGTTACTTGAAACAATTGATATCACAGACATAATCTGAATAGTGTAAACCTGAGTTCTGAAATGGACAAGAAGTACGTTTATAGCAATAAGTGTTCTCCCTCTTCCTGCAGCATTCATTATAACATAACATGAATTACAAATCCAAGTAAAAATATGCAACTCCCTTGAAAAGGCAGTGGCAGTAGTGGTGACCTGTGGACTCAAGCCTATGGATCTCATACATAGGAATTAGGTAAATATAGGAAAAAGGTAAGCAAAGTAACTCCCCTTCATCTACCTAAACTTATACTTGCTGTGTTTCTTTAGAAAATATGTATAAACTGACAAAAGGACAGCTTTCAAAAAAATATATAGTCTGAATGCCAAATAGAAATGGTCTTAAAATTATAAAATAAACTGATATCTTTATCATGGAATTTGTTATGAAACAAATGTAAATCATTTGCAGCTCATAATGTGTGCCCTGTATTATCTATAAGAGCAGTGGTCAACGTGAAAAAATTAAAGAGCCTCAAGTGCAGCTTCTGTCAATCCAGAGGCAGCACACTAGCAGCATAGTTTTGCATTTTTGTGCATTTAGGTACATTGAATCAAATTAGGCAGCTATAATGCACCTTAATGACCAAAAAATGTCAATACTGCTGCATTTTTTCCACAATGCACACTGAAGAAGAATCTGGAGTACAATAATCCAGAGCACTGGTGTGGCAGTAATTGTAACGCCAGCATTGGTGTCAGTACTATGAACTCCCTGCACTGGTGATCAGTGGCAGTAAACTTTAGCCCATCATCCCCCCAACATTAGTGGTCAGAGGAAGTGAGAGGTAACCCCCTGCATTGGTGGTCAGTGGCAGTGAAAGTTAACCCCCTCACCCCCCCTGCATTGATGGTCAGCAGCAGTAAAATGTAGCCCCTCTGCATTGGTAGTCAGTAGTATGAAAGTCAACCCCCACCCTACCCCCAAATTGTTGGTGGTCAGTAGCAGTAAAAAGATAACCTCCTCACTTCCTGCATTGGGTCAGTGGAGTGAACGTTAACCCCCCCCCCCCCCCCCACAGTGGTGGTCAGTGGCAATAAATGAGATCAATGATTAATGAAAATAAAAGAATAACTTTTTTTTCTTCTGCTAAGATATCTATGCTTTTTGGAAGGCTAACACCTACTGCATATTCTTTTTATCTTTCAGGGAAATCGTATGCATGCTCATGCATGAAGAAGTGCGCATGCTCATAATGATTCTTGAGTGACAACTAGACATGTTCTAACTAGTGCACGTGCCCACGCACGTGTGAATGTGCATTAAAGTCAGTGAGTGTGAATACTTGGTGCTCACTTGCCTATTTAAAGTGGCTCCAGAGACCACAGGATAGCTGAGTGGTCGTCAGCTTCTACTGTTTGTGACCTGATCCTGTACTACCCGGCTTGTCTTGACCCTGCTTGTATCATGTTGCTGATTCTGACTTGTGACCTGACCCTGCCTTCTGCCTGCTGTTTTGGTACCTTGCCTGCTCACCTGATATCGACCCTGGCCTGGCTCTGGCTTTGATTTGGTTTCTAATTCTGCACCTCAACTACCCAGCTGATATCTGCTCTTGCCTGCCTGACAACCCGAGATCGTGAACCTGCCTGCTTGCCAGCCTGCTTGCTGCCTGCAGTTCTGCACCTACTGCTCTGTGTTTATGCGTGGGCCAGATCATCAGTCTCCCTGCTGCTCGGCACCTGCTGCAAGATTCTTCTGGCCAGGATTCCCTACAAGGCACTCCTTGCCTTGTTAAATCCTGTCACCACCTCTAGGAGAAACAGGACAGGAGATGTAAGGGAAAGCCCTCTCATCACCTTGGCCTTAACTAGGTACATGACATTATCATTTTAAATGTATCATTTTAAAGACATAAAAATGAACAAGAACATGAATAAGACATAGTTGAACTATACCGTTGCTGACTTGAACTTCTTGTATATGGCCAACGTTTTCTTTGGAATTCATATCATGACTTGATACTGTCATAGCTGTCTGACCAGGAACAACTCCAGTTAACAACACTTCTACCCTCTCTTCAGTCCGATTTCTTGCTTGGCAACTCACAACCGCTGAAAGAATAATCAATTTTTTTTTTAATATCTAGTCAACTTTTTATTTAAAAAAAAGAAGCATTAATACTTGGAAGCTCTGCTTCTTAAAATAATTTAGGGGTCTTACACAACACATAATGTGCTCCACTTAAAGTTTTACCTTAACAAGTAAAATAAATTAAATAGATTTTACAGATAGGTGTGTCATATTCTTTGAACCAGCATAGTTTAGTTTGGTATGGTTTATTTTCTCCAAACACCAACCACCAAAGAAAACGAATTCATTAGCATTAAGCTGGGACATTGATGACAATCATGTTTTCATTGGTATGATAGCAGAGGAAAGTTTCCTACCTCATGGACCTTGTAAATACCTGATATCTATCTCACAGCTCTCCCACTCCTAGGGGTTGATTTGCTAAAGGCAACTAGGCTGTTAACTTTTTAATGGAATTTCATTTAGCAAGGGATTTTTACCTTGTCTTAGTGAATGAGGTGAAGCTCTGCTTACTTTCATCATCCAATCATGTGCAAACAGAATACTGTTTTTTAAAGTGGCATACATGTGATTGGGTATTCTCTGCAATGTGAAATTCACTGAACTGAAAGAAAACTCCCTTGCAAAGTGAACAACCTATTTGCCTATAGTAAATCAACTCCACAGTTTCTCATATTGCAGGAGAGGTATTTCTCCTGCTCATTTGTGTTTTTTATTTCCCTGCTGGCAATGGAATATATAATGTGTGGTGTAGCAGTGTCTCTGAGCCCCTGATGAAATAATTTTTGACAAATACATAGGGCAGAGCTGGACATCACCACACATGCACAAGTTTGAAAGTTGCATCTTAGGATATACAGTCTGTTTGGTGCCAATGGTCTCCATTTTGATGTAAGTGCTTTTAGTTGTTTTAAATTAAAAACCAGTATTTTACTCGGATTTTACACTATTTGGAGCGTGGGCTCATCTTTCTCTTCCTATATATGCAGCCCTTGTAGGGAGGTTATAGGGATGCTTGGTTGATTCATATACCTGCTATGGCTGTGTTACTATTCATCCATCAGGTGCATTTTGACTTCTCATTATTTAAGATTCAAATCTTTCTGGTAACCTTTCAGGAGTGTCATGGTGAAGTGGATTATCACAGTAGAGCACATATGAAGATTTACCTTAGTTTCCCTTTGTTTGCACATGTGGTAATATATAAGGACCAGTTTTGTCATTTATGCATGGACTTGTTTTTCTATCTATACTCTTTTATTTCAATGTACTCTTATTTTGTTATCATTTTGGATTGAACTAAATGGTGATATAAATTATGAGATTAGCACTGCACTATTAATTATATCTCAAGAATTATACAGGTATATCCTATATATGTGTTAACTGCTTCCCTTATATAATTTTCGCAGAATCTAGATCATTAGCACAGTTTAATTTTTTGTTTTATACAGTATAAAAAGCACAGGGGCCAGGAGCACACAACACACACTGTGCAGAGGCATAGTTGTCAACATTTAAAAAAACAAAAAAAACAAATTAGGGACAAATTTTCTTATCGTATGTCCAGAAAGCCAGTGTAGGCAGAGCAATATGTAATTGGGGGGGTATCAATTGTGGGTGTGGCTTGGAAGGTAAAAATGGTGGTGTGCAGAGCACAGTGCTGGTGGCCTAAATTACACTAAATGTTGGACATAGCTTAAAGGGGGTGTGGTTAAATAGAGTCTGATATTTTCTTGGGCTCCCTCATAGAATTTTGCTCTCCACCCCAACAGCCCAAAAAACAAACATACACATAGACTTATCTAAAAAAAAAAAAACTTTAATATAAACATAAAGAACTGGTCCACACTGGTGATTGGTTGCTAAAAGGTAGTACAGGAGATGGTCAGAGACTGCAGACATGGCACAAGGGATGGTCAGAGTACAGTATGCTCCACCACAAATATTACAGTATGCTCCACAAATATTACAGATGCTCCACCACAAATATTACAGCATGCTCCATCACAAATATTACAGCATGCTCCACCATAAATATCACAGAAGCTCCACCATAAATATCACAGCATGCTCCACCATAAATATCACAGATGCTCCACTATAAATATCACAGATGCTCCACTATAAATATCACAGCATTCTCCACCATAAATATCACAGATGCTCCACCATAAATATCACAGCATGCTCCACCATACTGCACCCCCCCCAAACACACACACACAACTCTGCATACCCCCCTCCCACTCACACACACCCCACGCTCTTACCTGAGTCCACGCTGAAGTATGTGTCCTTTCTCTCTGCTGCTGTGTCCTGACTCCCCCAGAGTGTCTGCAGGCCTGAGTCCTCTCTCTGCCAGGTCCCCACAAACACCGCTCCTGCTGCATCTTCCTCAGCCTCATACATGCTCATGGCAACTGATGAGGCAAAGGCGGGCTGGTCACCCTCAGCTGGCCACGCCTCCTAACATTGCTGACCAATCAGGAAAAGAGAGGCGGGCATCAGCATACATCACATTGGTTGGCAGGGGGAGGACAGGGGGATGGTCTCTTATCAGACTGCTGGACACTGTGGATAGTAGCGATTGCCAGCAGCGCAGAGGTCAGGCATATTTAACACAGAGTTCAGGGGTCAGGAAAATGTAATGCACAGAGCACGGGGGACAGGTATACAAAATGCAAAAAATTCAGGGTACAGAAGTGTGTAACACAGAGAGCAAAAGTGACATAAGTACGAAAAGAACAAAGCCCAGATTTATAACACAGAGTTCAGAGGTCAAGATTACATAATGCAAAAAGTCAAGAGTGTGTAACACACAGAGCACAGGGGTAAGTAATGCACAGAGCACATGGGACAGGAGTTTAAAATACACAGGTAATAGAGAGACACAGGGGACAGGAGTACAAAACCCAAAAAGTGCATGGAACAGGAGTACTGCAAGGCACAGAGTGTGTTAGGCAGTAGGGTGAGGTTGGTGTTACCTTTTAGGCCCATGTTAGACTAATGATCATATTGCTTTCAACCACTCATTACCAACAGAATCAACAATTGGAACACTCACCTGCTTCTATGTTGTCACTCCCTCACTGGCTGAAATGCTCACAAACAAGGGAACATATTCAGAGCTATCCAGCACTGCAGTGAGAAGTGCTGCCATATAGGCAGGTGAGTGGTTCCTTTGCTCTTCTTCTTGTGCAACTTTTTGCCAGTGATAGGATCACTACCTATTTACTACTACTACTTTTAGTAGCACTGTCTTTCTCAGAAATAGTGCTTACAATCTGCGTTATTTAGACTGTAAATCTTGCTCTATTAAAATTCTATATAGATTTTAGCTGCTGTTTTTATAGCTGGTATGTCAGGTTTCATTAAATCCTTATTGAAATTAGTAAAAAAAAATTGGTATCTGCAATGTTTGGGGTAAGGTCACATGGTGAGTCTAAAAATCACAGTTTGAAAATTCTTCTCTGAATTGATGATTGTGAATGGAAATTCCTTTTGATTTTGGGAATCATTCAGCCTTTCCTAATGTATGTCCTATTATTATTCTTTTCTTATATAAAGCATATCTTATTTCCATACTGGTGTGCACCTATATACTTATGGTTAATGTTATATGACAGCTGCAGTAGTTCCTCTGCTCCCATTTACTTTGATTAGATTACTGGTCAATTTCCAGGAAGGGAGGACCCTCTGTTCAGAGGACCTGTCCTGGGTGAAGGCACTGCCAACTTTACTATCAAACCTACTCTTCCACTTATTGAACATTCAGATTCTCTTACTTGCCTACAGGTTTAGCACAATATCTTGCTTGTGGAGGGCTACGGCTCATATTTCCCAAAAGAGAGCTACATTAGGTAGGTAGACATAAAGCAGCAATGGTTTGCCCTTTTTTCTTTGCACAGGACCACACACAATGGGAGTTATGTGAATTCATTTTGGATTTATTGTATTACATTTTGACACACAATTGGTTCACCTTCGTGGGCTCCCACTACCTCCAGGTGCAGAGTGTAGCCATGGGCATGTGCTGTGCCCTGGCCTATGCCAATCTATACTTGGGGGGGTGGGAGCAACATATCTTTGCAGATAACAAGCAGCAACGTGGACAGGGGACATCCCTGTCTTGTTCCATTATGCATCCTAAAAAATGTTGATAATGAACCGTTTACCTTCACTACAGCTGAGGTGCTCCTATATAACTCTTTTATCCACTGTATCATTCTAGGTCGAATTACTAATGTTCTCAGCGTATCGAACATAAATCTCCAATCTACTCTATCAAAAGCTTTCAGCATCAACTGATAGAATAATTCCAGGTTCCTCTCCTCTTTCATTCTTTTGCAGGATAAGCAATATTCTTAAACCATTGTCCTTTCCCTCTCTGCCAGGAATAAATCCCATTTGGTCTAAGTGTATCCAGTCAGACATCAACTCTTTCATCCTTGTAGCCAACACCTTTGCATACAATTTTGTATCAGTATTCAACAAAGATATGGGTCTATAGCTGGGACACTGAGACCAATCTTTCCCCTCCTTGGGTATTACTGTAATATATGCCTGTAACATTTTCTCCCTCATTTTTGTCTCCTTTCCTAGTGTGTTCATATATGAACACAATTTAGGGACTAGATGTTCTTTGAACTTCTTATAATATCCTACAGTAAACCCATCAGGTCCGGGACTCTTTCCTACAGCTGTGCTCTTTAATGCTAAGTTGACTTTTATTAATATTGGGTTATCTAAAGCTGCTAGTCTAGTTTTATCCGGTCTAGGTAAACTGGCTTCATTCAGGTAAATATTCCTCTTCTTCCTCCTCTCCTCCTCTGATTCCTTCTGATTCTTCCCCTCTGCTCCATATAAACTGCTATAGTACCTCTGGAATGTGTTAGCGATATCGGTAGTTGAATAAACCATTTCACCTTTTTAATTTTTTATTTTATCTATAAAATTCATTGATTTCTTTTCCTTCAAATTCGTCATCAGATATTTCCCTGGTTTATTCCCCCACCGATATCTTTCCTTCGAAACCCCATTGAAAATAATTTATACAACAGTTAAAATGACTTCTGACTTCATTTTCATCAACTCCTGTGCTAACCATAACTGTTATCAGACTAAACAATTTAGCTGAAGATATAAGGCTACCCACACGGAAGAAAAATATATTTGAAATATATTTTAAAAATATTTTTCCCATATATATACTGCATGTTGAAATGCATTTTTATTACAAAATATATGAAAAATATTTTTAAAAATACACTTCAAATATACTGTATGTTTTTAAAAATACAAATCTACATTTTTGAAATGCATTTTCAAATATATGTACACATATATGGTAAAATTACTTTATGTGTTAAAAAAAATCTGAAGAATATATTTTAAAAATATATATTTTTAAAAATATATTTTTAAAAATATATTCTTCAGATTTTTTTTAACATATAAAAAGTCATTTTAACATATATTTTTACAAACATTTGTAAATGCATTCCAAAAATGTAGATTTGTATTTTTAAAGACATACAGTATATTTGAAAAGCATTTTGATAAAATATTTTTTATATATTTTGTAATAAAAACGCATTTCAACATATTTTAAAAAATCCAGACAATCACATTGGCTGATTTGGAAAGAATTTATTTGCAAATGGTGGAAAATAAGTATTTGGTCAATATCAAAAGTTCATCTCAATACTTTGTTATATATCCTTTGTTGGCAATGACAGAGGTCAAACATTTCCTGTAAGTCTTCACAAGGTTGGCGCACACTGTTGCTGGTATGTTGGCCCATTCCTCCATGCAGATCTCCTCTAGAGCAGTGATGTTTTGGGGCTGTCACTGGGCAACATGGACTTTCAACTCCCTCCAAAGGTTTTCTATGGGGTTGAGATCTGGAGACTGGCTAGGCCACTCCAGGACCTTGAAATGCTTTTTACGAAGCCACTCCTTCGTTGCCCGGGCGGTATGTTTGGGATCATTGTCATGTTGGAAGACCCAGCCACGTTTAATCTGCAATGCCCTTGCTGATGGAAGGAGGTTTGCACTCAAAATCTCACAATACCTGGCCCCTTTCATTCTGTCCTGTACATGGATCAGTCATCCTGGTCCCTTTGCGGAGAAACAGCCCCAAAGCATGATGTTGCCACCCCCATGCTTCACTGTAGGTATGGTGTTCTTTGGATGCAACTCAGCATTCTCTCTCCTCCAAACACGACGAGTTGTGTTTCTACCAAACAGTTCTATTTTGGTTTCATCTGACCATATGACATTCTCCCAATCCTCTTCTGGATCATCCAAATGCTCTCTAGCAAACTTCAGATGGGCCCGGACATGTACTGGCTTAAGCAGGGGGACACGTCTGGCACTGCAGGATCTGAGTCCCTGGCGGCGTAGTGTGTTACTGTTGGTAGCCTTTGTTACGTTGGTCCCAGCTCTCTGCAGGTCATTCACTAGGTCCCCCCGTGTGGTCCTGGGATTTTTGCTCACCGTTCTTGTGATCATTTTGACCCCACGGGGTGAGATCTTGCGTGGAGCCCCAGATCGAGGAAGATTATCAGTGGTCTTGTATGTCTTCCATTTTCTAATTATTGCTCCCACAGTTGATTTGTTCACACCAAGCTGCTTGCCTATTGCAGATTCAGTCTTCCCAGCCTGGTGCAGGTCTACAATTTTGTTTCTGGTGTCCTTCGACAGCTCTTTGGTCTTCACCATAGTGGAGTTTGGAGTGTGACTGTTTGAGGTTGTGGACAGGTGTCTTTTATACTGATAACAAGTTCAAACAGGTGCCATTGATACAGGTAATGAGTGCAGGACAGAGAAGCCTCTTAAAGAAGAAGGTAAAGGTCTCTGAGAGACAGAAATCTTGCTTGTTTGTAGGTGACCAAATACTTATTTTCCAACATAATTTGCAAATAAATTCTTTCCAAATCAGCCAATCTGATTGTCTGGATTTTTTTTTCTCATTTTGTCTCTCATAGTTGAGGTCTACCTATGATGCCAATTACAGGCCTCTCTCCTCTTTTTAAGTGGGAGAACTTGCACAATTGGTGGCTGACTAAATACTTTTTTGCCCCACTGTATATATATATATATATATATTTTTTTTTTTTTTTATTTATTTATTTATTTATTTTTTTATGGCCAAAATTGTA
Organism: Staurois parvus; assembly: GCF_062004578.1. Taxonomy (NCBI): domain Eukaryota; kingdom Metazoa; phylum Chordata; class Amphibia; order Anura; family Ranidae; genus Staurois; species Staurois parvus. Next base: position 6,274,186 of record NW_028318492.1, on the reverse strand, counting down.
GCATTTCAAATATATGGCAATATATTTGGGAAGAATATTTTTAAAATATATTTCAAATATATTTTTCTTCCATATGGTTAGCTCAAGTTAGCTGAAAAAAATGAAAACAAAATGAAAGCTGAAAAAGTTATAGTTACCAATATGGACTCTATGGTGTCAGTGATGTCAGCTTTCAGTCAGCTCACTTCCCAAAGGTGTGTCTGTGTCCTTCTGTTGTCCCTTGTCTCCTGTATTGTTTAGTGATGTGCAGTCCCTTTTTCTTTCTCTCTGTTCATCTTTTATCCCTCCAAAAAACCTAGGTGGGCAAAGCTTATCTCACCTAAAAATGACCTCAAACTAGGTGTCATTTTCTTTACTAATTGTTTTTAATTACCTGAAGAGGGCAGTAAGGGATTAGGAATGATTTGGGGGTTTTCTGACACCCCTTCTGTGTCATGTCAAAGGTTGGCTAGTAAGAAAACTCTAAATATTGAGTTTTCTTTTGACAGAATTGGTCAGACATGCTGGGACTAATGTCACTGAAAATAATGTATTACTTAAGTGATTCTGGAGAAAAAAAATCTACTTAGACATTTGTTGAGATATAGTACTGAGTTTTCTTATCATCTCACATCTTCTGTAGAATTTAGACATTATAATATAATGAACTCAGACTTAATTATTTATAATTATAATTATTTATAATGTTGAAAACATAATATCCACAATATACCAATATGTATTGAATGTTAAAACCAATGAATATAGATAAAAAATATATATGTATGTTTAGGAAAATTAATATAGTAATATAAATCCTGAACTACTTAAGTAAGCAAGTATTCACTTCATGCAATACTAATAATAATAAAATTGACATTTTTGGTTAAAATATTCCTGTCTAATAATAATAACAGATGCAATGTAAAGTTTAATATGCACTCTTTTTCCAGGAGTTCATGGGAAAAAAAAAACATTGTGAACAGTTCTTTTGTTCTTTTTTCAATCCCCCCAAATTTATAACCTGGGAACATAAGCTGTAACAACTTTGGAATACTCTTAGAATCATGAAAATAGATTATATAGAACAAAATAGCTTCCAGCAGGTCCATGTAAAGATGATAAGTTCAGGCCTTCCTGTTTAACCGCTTACCGACCGCCCTAAAGCAGAAATACTGCTACAGGGCGGCACGGGTGCGCAAAATCATATATATATATATATATATGTGATTCACTCTCCCGCAGTCTTTGCGGGCAGGGTTGGTACCGTGATTTAATCCCCAAGGGATAAGTTATCCAATTTAGGCCAGTGATGGTCGGCCTAAGTCGGATACATTTTGCTACTTCTCCCGAGTATGGGAATACCACATGTGAAAGACTTTTTGGCAGTCTAGCCAAGTATCAAAGGGATCTTAATGATTTAAAAAAGACCAGGCATTCAAATGGCAAACCATGATGTATGCTACGGAAGGGGCTTCTGTTAATACCTCCCCAATTAAGGATTTAAAAATAGAAACACTGAAACGAGCCACTTATTATGAGAATGAACCACATAGGGAAAACAAGAACACTAACTATACATATAATAATAATTCGAATGGTTATCATACTCCACGGGATACATATAACAATAATTCGAATGGATATCATACTCCATGGAATGGGTGGAAACCCAAAAATAGTGGGCCATATCATAAAAAACCTAAAGGGAGGGGAAATGGTAATCAATGGAAACCCCAATACCCACCATATAGACCCAACCATAATTTTAGACATGACTATGGATCCCAATCAACTGATGCATATTATAGGCAGGAATACAGACAACCGAATAGGAGTCCAGGATACTATTCACTGGAAAGAAGGAATTGGCACCATCAGGAAGGAAGAAGCCCACTACCGGTATCCAATCGCTATGACCCACTAAGGTATGACTACCCCCAACAAAATTTTTTAGAGAGGGGCAGGATGGAGAAAAGTCCGGGAGGGGGAAGGTGGAGAAGCCCCCCAAGAGGAGGAGAGGGTGTCGAGCAGGAACAAAGAAACAAATGAAAAAGATCAATAGGGGTGTTTAACCTGAGTGGGGCCCAGTTATCTAGGGTAGAGTTGGAAGCCTTAGATAAGGGCCTAAAATTTGTCCCCCCTAAATCGGCTAGCAAATTTGACACCTATGTTGATACATTGAAGTTCATAAGAAAACTCAATATCAAAAAATATTTTATGGGCCTACCAGGCACCAAAACCACCATGAGTAATGTTTTTAGTAATGACATTTTACATACGGATCTTAGAAACAAATCTCTTTTTAATCCGCACATCTCAAATAATAACCAGATTGAAGTTTTTAAATGAATGGTACACCAGGATATAGAAAAATTGAACATCCCAAATATACCAAGGAATAGTGGGATCCAAATAGGCATTCGCAAATTATCTAAGAGAGATGATATAGTAGTCAGACCTGCGGACAAAGGGGGTGGCATTGTAGTGCTATCGAAAGAATACTACCTGCAGGAACTTAATATGCAATTAGCGGATACCAATACATATAATAAACTTCAGAAAGACTCCACTATAACCTATAAAAAGGAACTAAAAAAGCTAGTAAAAGAAGGAGTGGATAAAAAGATCATGACTAAGAAGGAAGCCAGATATTTATTACCGGAAACTTGTAGGATCCTAGTTATCTATATAGTTCCTAAGATCCATAAAGACCAAGAGAAATCAACTGACAGACCAATAGTTAATGGCATTGATTCCATCCTTTCCAGATTATGACAGTATATAGACATATACCTCCAACCATTGGTCATAAAAACAGAATCGTATCTGAGGGATCGTATCTCATTCAGATGTTGGATCATATTGAAGAGTGCTCTGAATTATGCATAGCAAGTGTGGATGTCTCATCCTTGTATACTATTATTGGACATAGCGATGCTATTAAATCCACCCGTTGGGGCCTAAGGGAATTTAGCAGTTTGTCCTGGAAACAAAGAAAGTATATTATAGATTGTCTTGACTTCTGCTTGACCCATAATTATTTTTGGCATGAGAACCAATTTTTTCAGCAGATGAAAGGGGTAGCCATGGGAGCTCGCTTTGCCCTGAGTGTAGCCAATCTGTTCATGGCATATTGGAAACGTGATGCAGTATACCAACAGCCCCCCAAAGAATCGGTCCTATTTAAAAGATTTATTGACGATGTGCTGATACTGTGGCAAGGGAATGTAGAATCATTACAATTATTTTTGAACAAACTTAATGACAATGAGAAGAGCATTAGATTTTCCTGGGAATATAGCAGAGAATCCATCAATTTCCTAGATCTGAACATAAAAATAGAAGGAGGCAAGCTTGTCACTACAACATTTTTTAAGGGGGTTGACCGAAACAGGTATATCCCATTAGATAGTTGCCACTATCCCCCGTGGCAGTTAAATATCCCCAAAGGCCAGTTTTTTATTTTACGGAGAAAGAAGATTATATGAAACAAGTTAAAGTTATTGGGGATAGGTTTAACCAAAAAGGATATAAAACAGAATACATCACAAAGAAAATCCAAGAAGTGGGAGAACTGGAAAGGACTGAACTTCTTGTAGGCAAGATGGATGCCAGCACATGGAGCAGCATAACCTCTGGGAAAAGGTAGGACCTTGACAATAATCAACATTGCTACTAGTGCTTTTGCTAAAGGGAAAGAAAACACAAAAGTAAGAACAAGAAAAGGAAGAAAAGAAGGAAGACGGGAAAAAGATGGAAGGAGAGAGTTTCTTCTCAGCCTAACTAGCTGACCCAAGGACCCTTGCATTCATTTACATGTCTTGGGTGGAGATACAAGAAAGGAGATGCAATAAGGAGGATAAGGAGCTTGCCAGAAGGGATATACCACTGAGGTGGAAATAGCCAGTTGGCCCTGTGTGGGTCAAGGAGGGGAGGTGAGCAGGCATTGCTGCCATTCGGAGGATTCAATTTTTTGCACTTAGAAGTGGAAAACACGATTTGATGTTGAAACACAAATTCACATGCATGGACTGTTTTTCACTTATGATTCATCTATTGTTTGTTTTGTATATGGCACCAATAAAAGTGGATTAATTAATATATTATGAATGGTTTTATGCACTGGTTCAATTCATTTATTATTCACTTAGATTTTGTGGATTATTTTTAGTATATGCATTTTAAATAATTTTTTTCACTGTGTGCGATAATTTATTAATTTTGGAAATAATTTGTTGCACCACCTTACTTTCCTCACTGGGAGGGGGTATTAATGTGTATTAGTATTATTTTTTTTTCATGTATTTCATTTTACAAAGAGTATATATTCAGCACCAATTTTGAGTGTAAAAATAATTTTTTAATATCATGATATTCAAGTGCTTCACTATTTATTTTCACTGTTTAAATGCACTTGTAGGTTTTAGTTGAGTGACAGCAGCTGAGTAATAGACACGAGGTATCCTATTGAGCGCAGGAGGATTTTTTTTTAAATTTGGAGACAAGTTACCCATCATACTAGATTTCAATACCCATTACAAAAAAGATATTCAAGAAGTATTGGCCAATATTAAGATCAGATCGGGGGCTAGAGAATTGTATATCAGAACAACCCAGGTTCATTTATAGAAAAGCTCCAACCATTAGGAAAAAAATAGTCAAAAATGTAATAGATCCCCCTACAAAAAATCATAAATTAACATTCCTTGACCAGAATGGCTTCTACCCATGCAGAATATGCTATGCATGTAGGAAAACCAAGGGCATCAACAAGAGAATTAAACAATTCAAGGCAAATAATACGGAGGGTAGAATATTCCATTAAGGATTTCATATCCTGTTGTATGGAAGGGGTGGTGTACGGCCTTGAGTGCAAGTGTGGCCTGCAGTATGTGGGCAGAACAAAAAGGCCCATGTGGAAAAGAAATCAGAGAACACCTGCAGAATATTAAGAAGGCATACTCTAAGCACAGTGTATCTAAACATTTCTCGACCCATCATCAGAATGACCCCTCTTCACTTAGATTCTGGGGAATAGAAAAGTTCAAAGGCCACTGGAGGGGAAGCAACAAATGATCCCTGAGCCAGGCGGAGTCCAAATGGATTTATCTAATGAGGTCGCAGTCACCTAGAGGTCTGAACGTCGAATTCAACCTTAATTGCTTTATTAGCGATTTTAAAGTACATAGGCCTAGTTAATTGGGATGTCATTATGTTTTATATTTTTATTATCCTTTTAGTATTTTCTATAATATATATGTAACTAGTGTGGGGATAACATTGTTTTGCACCCATGCACTGTTTATGATGTTTAATACATTTTAGAATGATATATAGGTGTCTATTTGACACATATCGTTATTTATTTACATTTTAAGAATTATATATAATATATTATCTAGTTTGCATATATTCTGTTTGTAAACCTACAGTATAGGTAGTCAGCATGGGTGTCACATCATTACATCAATATTTTTTATTTTAATTTTATTATTTTTATCATTATATGCATATTTAATACATATTTTATGTTTGTTATTATTGGGCTTACACAATGTGGACAACATGTGGATCTTTATGAGAAGCCACTCCTATTCAATTTTTCCTTATATATATATTAATGGAGTTTAATAAAGATTTATTGTTTTTAATATTAAAATACTATATACCACATTGGGGTGGTTCTAATTATGTAGTTAGGGTGGTCATCATCACCTATTTGGCCCAATTATATTGATATGCCGCCAGTTAGAAGATACATTATTATTATTTTTAGATACATTTACCAAGGATTTCTGCATTTTAATAACTGGAACATTCAGAGAGATTCCATGATCACATCGTTCTATATACTAGTAATCCGCGGCTACAATAAAATGGTTCCGTGTAAGGAGAGGTACATACGCAGGAGTGGCACGAGTGGCTGGAGATGGAATTCACATTAGGAGGTAAAGAGTACCACCACCATTGCTAAGAAGACTACCCAGGACTGGGAGGACCGTAGTATTGATTCATAAGGCTCATTGGTCCTGCGGGACCTTGGCAGGAAGGTGAGGGGGCACCCCAGCTTTTGAGGATTTGGCACAATACCAGCACAAGCACAAGAAAATCACTTGCATGTTATGTGAAGTTATGCCATTTATGTGGACTATTTATACTACGGCATTTAGGATATATGTGGAGACAGTATGCAGTAGTATGGTCCATTAGAGTTTTTTGCACCCCCAGGGGATGCACACACTGTGTTTGCACTTATTTATGATCCCTCAGTTGATGATCCAGGAGTGGGAGTGTGTCCATAGCAGCACTTACCTAATTTATCATTGTTATTGCATTTATTCATTTATGACTTGTTCCTGTCATTTTATTGGTTTTTAGTAGCACCGCACTACTCTGTTATATACTAGCCAAGTACAGGACCCCAAAAGCCTTCAGGCTTTTAAAGGGCTTTGTTTCCTCATTACACTTTCTGACTACCTACCACAGTTTCAGAGGCCCTGCAATGCCAGGATAGCACCAAACCCCCCTAAATGACCCCTTTTTGGAAATTAGACATCCCAAGGAATTTGATAAGAAGCATGGTGAGTATTTTGCAGATCTCATTTGTTGACACAGGTTTTTGGAAAATGAAGAAAGAAAAGAAAAACATATCTTTTATTTTCTTTTTTTATATTTCAAAACCCTCCGCGTTGGTGCTATCCTGGCATTTCCTGGCCTCCGAAACTGTGATAGGTAGTCAGGAAGTGAAATGGGGAAAAATAAAAAAATGTTTTTGTCAATTTCCAAAAACTTGTAGAAAAAAATAAATCTTCCATGGACTCAATATGCCTCTCAGCAGATAGCTCAGGGTGTCTACTTTCTGAAAAGGGGTCATTGGGGGTGTTTGTACTGTCCTGGTATTTTAGCACCTCAAGAAATGAGAGTCAGAAAGTAAAAGTTATGTAAATTTCATTATCTATACCATAGATTGTAGATGCTATAACCTTCACACAAAGCAATCAATATACACACATTGGGGTTTTTTTTTACCAAAAACATGTAGCAGAATACATTTTGGCCTAAATTTATGATGAAATTTTTAGAAAATATTGGTTTTTTTTTCAAAATTTTCAGTCTTTTTTTTGCTTATAGTGTGAAAAATAAAAAGCGCACAAGTGATCAAATACCACCAAAAGAAAGCTCTATTTGTGTTATAGGAAGGACATAAATTTTATTTATGTACAGTATTGCATGACCGCGCAATTGTCAGTTAAACTAGTGCAGCGCTGTATAGCAAAAAATGGTGTAAATTGCAGTATCTATACCATAGTTTGTATATGCTATAATATTCACACAAAGCAATCAATATACACTTATTGGGATTTTTTTTACCAAAAACATGTAGCAGAATACATTTTGGCCTAAGTTTATGGCTAACTTTGAGTTTACTATATATTTTTTATAGCCGAAAGTAAAAAATATAGTTTTTTTAAAAAAAATTTGGACTTTTTTGTTTATAGCTCAAAAAATTTAAAGCGTACAGGTGATCGAATACCACCAAAAGAAAGCTCTATTTGTGTGAAAAAAAGGACATACATTTTGTTTGGGTGAAGCATTGCATGACTGCACCATTACCAGTTAGTAATTAGTGCAGCACCGAACAGGAAAAAAACCCTGGTCAGGAAGGGGAAATCCTCAAGAGGGCAAGTGCTTAATTCTGTGTGTCCAGGACAGTTCCAACAATGTTTATATTTGACCCCTTATATTGATAATGAGAGACTGCCAGTAATTGTATCGTAACTTTATATATATATATATATATATATATATATATATATATATATATACACATACATACATACAGGCGTAGCTCGGTTTACAAATTTAATTCATTCTGTGGGACTTTTCGTATAGCGAAAAATTTGTAAACCAAAACGCTGTTTCCCATAGGAATGCATTGAAAACCAATGAATCCGTTCCGGAGGTCAGAAAAAAGTAAACGCTACTAAAATACCTAATGAGTTATTTTATCAAGTCATGCGGTATGTTAGTAGTGACAACCATGTGTTAATGTTTCAGCTGTCAGCAGGGTTCCCCACTGACAGCTGAATGTAAAAGAATTGCCGGCAATTAAAAAATTAATAAATAAACAGTGTGCGATCCCCCCCTCCCATCCATACCAAGCCCTTTGGGTCTGGTATGGATTTTGAGGGGAACTCCCATACCAAACTTTAAAAAAAATGGCGTGGGGTCCCCCCAAAATCCACACCAGACCCTTATCTGAGCATGCAGCCGGCAGGTCAGGAAAGGGGGGGGAATGAGCGAGTGCCTTGCATCCTGAACCATACCAGGCCACTTCCCCTTAACATGGGGGGTGGCTTGGGGCAGGAGGGGTTCCCCCCAAAGATCCTTGTCCCCATGTTAATGGGGACAAGGACCTCTTCCCCACAACCCTAGCCGGTGGTTGTGGGGGTCTGTGGGCAGGGAGCTTATCGGAATCTGGTAGCCCTCTTTAACAAGGGGGCCCCCCGATCCCGCCCTCCCCTATGTGAATGAGTATTGGATACATGGTCCCGCTACTCATTCACAAAAAACAAAAATTGTAGTGTGAAAAAAGACATGTCCTTCACAGTAGATCCAATGTCAATCATGATGTTCGCCACCGCCCACAAAAAGAATTTTAAAAAAAGGCTCCGCTTTCAACGATGGCTCCCGCCGTCTGCCTGCTCCGGTATTTTTTTACACTACACTTTTTGTTTTTTTGTGAATGCGTATCAGGACCATGTACCCCATACTCATTCACAGAGGGGGGGCTGGGATCTTGGGGCCCCCTTGTTAAAGGGGGCTTCCAGATTCCAATAAGCCCCCTGCCCGCAGACCCCCACAACCACCGGACAGGGTTGTGGGGAAGAGGCCCTTGTCCCCATCAACATGGGGACAAGGTGCTTTGGGGAGGAGCACCCCCCATGCTGAGGGCATGTGGGCTGGTGTGGTTCAGGAGGGTGGGGGGTGCTTGCTAATCCCCCCCCTTTCCTGACCTGCCGGGCTGCATGCTCGGATAAGTGTCTGGTATGGATTTTGGGGGACCCTGACGCCATTTTTTTTATTTATTATGGTACCGGTTTTTAAATGTAATTACCACTTTTTTTTCCTTCACTATAGCTCAGAGATTAAGCTGTCACTTTCCCCCCAGCTAAAAGAGAAAAAGTTTTCTTTTACTGTATTTCCCTGAGATAAAAGAAACAATGTTTCATTTTAGTTTCTTAAAAGAAACAAAGTCTCCTTTAACTCCGGGGAAAGTAACAGTAAATTCTGTGAGCTATAGTGAAGAAAAAAAAAGCCGACAATTGCATTTAATAATCGGCAGCGACATATACTTCGTATTGGGAAAAAAAAATTAGTTAAAAACTAGTAAACCGAGGCATTATTTTCAATGGATTTTCATTTGTAAACCGAAAATTATGTTAACCAAGGCGTTTGTAAACTGAGTTACACCTGTATTGCTAATTATGATTAATGTATTAATGGATGGTCGGTCAAACGCATTGGGCATACTCAGCATTATAGTGTTATGACTGAAATGTTCAATATGGATAATTTGTGCCCATTCTCGTGTCTTTTTTGTGTGTTATGGATTCATAACTAGTACTGTAATAATAATAATGCAATTGTACATAATTTATGATAATTGATTCTGCACTCTTGACTCAATCAGCAGGGGGGATGGTTTGGGGACCCCCCCAGGCATTCCCTACTTGGCTGGGTATGTGGCTGGCAAGCCACAGCCGGTGGTGCTGGCTATCACCTATCCTCCATGTGCGGTGGCCATCTGCGCATGCGCAGTTACCTTGGCAAAGCGGTGCTATGCCCTACAGGCTTGGTGCCTGGTTGGGTGCAGTGCATGTGCACTGGGGGCCAGCGCTGGCGCGGATGCCATCACATGCCGCATTGCGGGATCATTCCTGGTCGGGGCACTTATAAGCAGTGTAGCTGCTGGGTTAGTTGTGCGATCTTCATCTATGGCAGTGTGAGCAGATGTGGCCTCTTTTTGTTGCAACAGAGAGTCTCTATTCCTTTGGGAGGGATGTCCCTCTATGGAGGTTTAAGTATCACATGGTCTCTCTTTTCTGCAACCCTTTTCTTTGAGGTATATATTATGATGTTTTTTGTTCCTTTGCAACCCTTGAGGCCCTATATGTGGTAGTGTGTGGTATAGCCCTCCTCTTTGAGCCAATTGACATGAAAATCATATATATGTGCTTTACAGTTAATCTGGCCCACATGGTGGACTAATAGGACTACTGTGGCCCAAGACTGTGGATGCTGTTACAACCCCTAGAACTGTAAACATCAATAAGGTAAATTATGTTATATTTTGGGTTTAGATACATTATTATACTTTTTACCTGTTTGGGGATACATGCCAAAACATAGTCCTTATGATGTCCCCTTTGGAGCACATTTTATCATATCGTATCTGATTTTTCTATAGGCATCAAGACAAAACATTTATGGAACTTGATGGATAGTATAATTCATCTTTTGAGGGATTATCACTGGCTTGGTGGTTACATATGTGCTACCTTCTTGCATTGTTTGTTACGCTTCAAGTGATTTTCCTTATGATGGGAAAAGCTGCTCGCTTGCTGTGCGTCCCCATACTTATCCTTGGGAATGCCAGGCCCTGAACAACCCCGCTCGCTGATCTGAGAGGCCTTCCTTTTTTGGTATACATTTTTCATATACATGTTTGTTTATGTAAGTGCCTCAATTGGTGGCTTTTGTATGTGCAATTCTGTTATTGTAATCTTTGCTGGTAATTATTGGTAAGTTTGTTTATCTATAGATAATCTGAAAGCCCCTGAAGAAGCGACCTTTTGTTGTGAAACATGTTGGTCAACAACAGTAAAACCCCCCCATTCTGAAACTAGTGGATTGCTACATCTGCATCTAGGGTCCCCACTGGACCTCACCATTTCAATCTTGGAGGGTAGAAAACTGGAGTCTATGTAATATGCAATGTATCTTTTTAATTTATTTTTAAACAATTTGTATAAATTAAGTAACATGGTTTTTTATTTTTGTGGTGCGGAGTTTATGTGCCTAGAAAGTCCATGTATACTGAAATTAAGAACATCCAAAATCTATATACCTGTTCTTGCATGATCTGGCCCTTTAAAAATGTTGTTAAATAAAATGCAAAAATATATAATTGTTTTGCTACCTGGAGTTGATTTTGATGGTTGAGCTTCTGGAATTCCATGAATAGGGTAAATCCAGCGTATACCAGAAATAGCTCCATCTTCAGTTGTTGATATGCTACAAATAAAATTGGCACATGGCTATTTTTAATAGTTAATCAAAAATTACATTAAAAATACAACAAGTTTACTCATGTAAATGGAGTAGCCTATTATGAGTGTATTATTAAATTATGTGTACTTACTTTAGAAACATTTTGGACACATATGGTATGTGCAGGGGAGGACTGACCATTTGGAAACTCGGGCACTGCCCGAGGGCCCGGGGTCAGTAGGGGGCCCTATGAGATGCCCCTGGTACCTTTTTCATAGGCTTTTTTGAGTTTGGGCAAGGACACAGGGGCCCCATGATCCCCTATTGCCCGGGGGCCCCATGAGTTGTCAGTCAGCCCCTGGGTATGTGTAAATTATATTACCATAAAATAATTAGATCTTTATTTATAAAAAGAAATAAGAAGGTTCACATCATCATAACCCTGCATAAAAATAGATAACGTAGCCTTTGTTGAATGGACTACAGTAAACTGGATTGCTCAGGTGCAAAGAGATGTAGTACATCTTTTAACACTCTGAAGGTGCAGAAAAAGAGCTCAACTACAATCCAGGAATCAGCATTCCAAACAGGGTGCTGTCTTTAGGGCTGGATGTGAATCCAGCAAAAGACTGAACATAATAATAATATTACTATTAATAATGTATTTTTTAAACACTCCAGAGTTTTTCACCAGGGGACAGTGCTAATTATAGACTTGCAATAGATAATCAATTAAATGACTCACAGATGTTTAATTATCAACACTTACAACTCTGGAGGAGATTTACTAAATCGGATGCAGCTGTGCATGGTAGCCAATCAGTTTTTTTGTTTTTTGGGGGGGGGGTTTTAAGCTTTGACAATAAAACTTAGAAGCTGATTTGTTTCTATGCAGAGCTGCACCAGATTTTCTACCATGCAGTTTTAATAAATAACCCTCTTTGTGTCCTAAGCTGGGTACACGGATACATATTTTATTTCATTCAACCAGTAGGTTAAACAGAAAAATAAAAACCTTACAGACCCCTGCATCCTCACAACCATTGTGGATGCAAGAATCTCCCCCTCTGCACTATTGTATTCTGAACTCCCTATCAGAATACACAGATCAGAGTTGCAGCCATTGACTGCACACGCTTATCGAGTGCTGGCTTTCCAGGAGGATTTTTGAACAGTGAAAGCAACACATGGACTAAAATTTGGCTTGTTCCAGTTGAATTGGGCAACTTTCGGTGTATTAGGCTTTAACCACTTCCCAACCGCCCTATAGCAGAAATACTGCTATCTATACGTGACTTTGTACTTCCGGGTAGAGGGTGCACACGAGGCACGTGTACCCTACCCGAGATGCCATTCGTGGCCATGGTTGTCAATCACCGGGTCCCAGCCAGTGATTACTCATCGGAGCCCAGTGATTGCCAAGCATCTCCTGACCGGGAGGATAACTCTTTGTAAACAATACAGTTCTCCTCCCTGTTAGCTCATGCACACTGCTTTGCATGTCTGTGCACAGCACAGCCATACAAAGCAGTGTGCTTACAGTGAAGAACACAGACACAGCACATAGTGAAACAGCACACAGTTAACACTTTGATCACCTCTCATGTTAACCCCTTCCTGCTCAGTGCCAGTGCTTTTTTTTAGCTGTTACTGGGGACGTCAGTGACACCAAGTCAGTTTCTCCCAATGTCAAAATGCTCACTGCAGTCCTGCTGCATGTCACTGATTGCTGCCAATACTAGTAAAAATAAAAAAATTTAAAATCCCAGTATATATACAGCCATTTGTAAATGCTATACCTTTCACATAAACCAATTAATTTACACGTACTGGGATTTTTTGAAACAAAGACAAGTAGCAGAATACATTTTGGCCTAAATTTATGATGAAATTAGATTTTTACATTGTTGGACTTTTGTTTATATAGAGCAAAAAATAAAAAACACACAGGTGATCAAATACCATCAAAAGAAAGCTCAATTTGTGAGAAAAAAGGATGTAAATTTCATTTGGGTGCAGTGTTGCATTACCGCGCAATTGTTTGTTAAAATAATGCAGTGCGGTAACGCAAAAATGGCCTGGTCAGGAAGGGGGGTAAATCATCAGGAGGGCAAGTGGTTAAAGAACTTACCACATGCCAGGATATTACGAGGACATTTTGGTCCTTAAGGGGTGATTATATTTTACATGTGTTTTGTGTTTTAATATTCTGCAGAATATGTGGGTTGATTGGATTCACAGAATATAAATAGGATTCATTTTGTTTATTTGATTATTTATGTGATTTCTAGAGATTTTCAGCTGGCATCAATTCATTGTAGACTCTAGTTTCATAGTATAAGCAGTTTAAACTGCTTGATACTTTAGGTATGAATTCTGGTTTTAATGTATATCATTTCTCATTATAACAAAACATAGTGGATCACAATAGGGCTCATACAAAGGTCTGGACATATAATGCAGAGGGGAAAAGCTGGGTTAAAATAGAGAATATACTAAGTAATACTAAATTAAGTGGAATTGTATGGTTACCTCCACAATACAGAGGATTAGCAGACAGTACAAGTTTGTTCACGTTTAATGTTTTAAAAGTTTGGGATATTTTACACAAACAGATGGGATGGGAATATAATTCACTGTTAATGCCCTTAGGGTCCACAGAGTTTCCCCCCCCAGGTAAAGAAGGTATCACCGGTGAAAAGATCTAGATAACTTCCATTTTGTATTATGTACGCCATTTTAAGTATTAAGTTAGCTTTTTGCAGAAATATTAAAAGTTTAATGAAACTGTTTTTGGTTGTTCAAGGATGTATCAACAGAAGCTAACATGACCCTGACAATGTCTTTGTCTGGCTGTTTTTCCAGAAAGTTAGCCAAAACAATTTGTACCAAGAAATGTATATGTTATGTTTCATGTAGTTAGCTCATGATGGAAATTTACAAGTTACAGTTTTGAAACTCGCTCCCCCCTCCCTTATTATTATCTGTAGTCTATATAATCTTATTAATGTCTAATAAACTTTGAACATCTCTGAACATAAGCTGCCGTTATTCCTGTGTTCAAGGGGTGTTCCCAGAATTCTGCTGATAAACCAGGAATCTCTCCACAGACCGGGGGTCTCTGAGGGGAAAAGAAAATCATTCCTTTCAGCTGGGGGCTCAGCCCGGGATGACCACCCACCTCACTTGGTAAGTAAACCTTTTGTCTTTTTATGACTAAAAGCTCTTTCTTGCCCTGTGTTGAGGGAAGGTCTTGAATCATTCTGTATTGTCTATATAGACCCGTGATAACCTGTAGCTGCTTTTGGTAAGCAGACTTAACTCTTTGGTAGAGTTACAAAATAGTGCACTATAAAAATATAAAAAAGGTGTTTTGGTAAACACAGTTCTCTGGTAGAATACACTGTTTTTGGTAAAACAGTGAAGAGATAACTTTTGGGAAGTTATCAAGAGGTTAATAAGTCTGTGGAGCAGATTCTGGTTTATCTGTCTTTTGCTTTTTCTTTCTGTTGCGTAGAAGTATAAGATAATTTGTTGTGTGGAACAAAATAAGATTTTAAGCTAAAATTGTCTTATCCACTGTCTAAATATGGGTCAAGGAGGTAGTTACCCACCAGGTCCCCCAGAAAAGGGAGAAAATTGTAAGGATTATGTTGCTAGAGTTTGTGGAACGGACTATTATTTAATAAATCCCTGGGTGGATTGTATGGCAGGCTGGACAGAAGCTATGGGGAGTACAGACCCATTCCCAAGAAAGGGGGAGAAAATTGGTTAAAATGGTCACCGTATTGGGTTGATAATAGCAAGGGAAAGTTCAATTTGATTTTCTCTTTAAAACAAAAGAGGAAGTTGAAATTGGATACATTAAAAATATGCCAGGAAAAGCATCAATCTGAAAAGACATGCAGACCCAAGATTGGACTGAAGACAGTTCAGACACCAACCCCACCCCCTCCGTATAATATATATCCTTCATTATGTTGTTTTAAAAATGCTGCTGATGATGATTTTTTGATTAGTTTGGGGATGATTACTCCCCAGCCTAATGCCCCTCCAGCCCCTGCTCCTGTCTCTGCAGCTCCAGCCCCTGCTCCTGCCCCTGCCCCTGCCCCTCCAGTCCCTGCCCCTGTCCCACTTCCCGTCCCGGATCTACAACCAATACAGCCAGGCCCCTCCACTAGACCCAAACAGATTATTAGTATAAAATCACCAGAAGAGGGTAGCCAAGTTCAAGGCATCCTTACGGAAAATAATGACAACGAAGGAGAGTTGGAATACGAAGAACAGGGACAGGTAAATATAATAAAATTACAGAAAAAGGATGGTCAATGGAGAAGAAGTGACACCAGTCATAGAAAGGGCAGAGAGATGTGGAGGAATTTAGAATGCAGCTTAGATCCATGGATAAGAAACTAGAGGGAAAAAGAGAAGATGAGGGGGCCGTAGGAGGAAAGGAGTTGGCTATATTGACACTACCTTTTCTCACAGCAGGAGAACTAATTCTAAAAAAACCCATAGAATTAGAAGATATTAATAAGATTGTTAAACAGTGTCCCAAGCCTACAGTATCTCCTGGAGGTACACTTGCTTATTTAAAAAAGGCATGTTTAGGAAGAAATTACACACAGGAAGATATGAGATTGATCATTGATGGTATTCTGGGAAATAATCCAGTTTGGGATTGGATAAATGTAAAAAGCATTAGTCACATAGAACCAAGTAATACACAGGCTACTGCCTATAAACTAAACACCACAGAAGGGAGAGAAACTATGTGGGGGGAGCTTGACACAGAATTAAAAAGGGTTTTCAAGAAAAAGGCTTCCCTCCCTATTGCTACAGCATGTAAACAGAAGGTAGAAGAAACTGTTTCTCCTTACAACACACCTATCAATCCTGTTAAGAAGCCGGATGGCTCTTACAGGTTTGTACAAGATTTGAGGGCCATAAATAATTTGGTGGTTCCATTAGCCCCAATAGTGCCTGACGTGCCATCACTCCTCACCTCCATTCCGTCCGATGCAGAATATTTTACAGTGATTGATTTAACAAATGCATTTTTTTCGGTTCCTGTGGACCACCAGACAAGGCTATTTGTATTTATATTCTGAAAATTGCCAGATGAGCTGGTGTAGAATGCTCTAGGGTTTTGTAGATTTGTCTGCAGTCTACTCACTTGCCCTCCAGACCACACTGAGGTCCTGGACCCCTCCCAATGGTTCGGTCCTCATTATATATGTGGATGACCTATTGATTTGTAGTTCAAGTCAGGCGGCCAGTCAGGAGGATAGTTGGTCTCTGTTAGAATGGTTGTCAGGGAATGGTCACAAAGCATCTAAAAAGAAATTGCAATGGTGCCAAAAACAGGTTGAATACCTTGGTTTTATTCTAAGTCATGGTGAGAGGAATGTCAGTCACAAAAGAGCTGCGGCTCTCGTGGGTCTGCCCCGCCCACAAACAAAAAAGGACATGCTAACTTTTCTTGGTATGATTGGTTACTGCCGCCAATGGATACCTGATTGTTCATTCTATGATCACACTCTGAGGTCTGCCACACTTTCAGAATCACCTGACATTCTCACATGGTCAAATGAAATGGTTGATGCCTTTGTGTACCTGAAGAATGCTATGGTAACGGCCCCTGGTCTTGGACTACCTGACTATAAGAAAATGTTTTATCTGTATGCTAGGGAAAATTGTACAACCATGGCAGGGGTCCTGGCTCAGGAACATGGAGGCAAGCTCCGCCCTGTAGTTTTTTTTTTCCAAAGTAGTGCCAACTCAGGTTCAGGGCATGCCTGCTTGTCTGAGAGTTTTTGCATTCTGCGTAATGGTGGTAGAAATGGCTATTTCTTTCACATTGGGACATGAAACTACCCTACACACCACACATCAAGTGTCCTTACTACTGAAAAACATACACACTCAACACATGTCAGCACAAAGGTTGAGCGGATATGAAGTGATTCTTCTATCTGATCCCAACTTGATTATTAAATATTCTTCAGCAAATTCAGGTTCTACTCCAATTTTGAATGCCCTACTGGGGCTAAAGGGGGAACAGGATGAAGTGGCACCAGAACACAATTGTATAACCCACATACAGCAAGACATTTCCCCTAGGTCCGACATGTCAGCTGTGGCTCTTGATGGGGCCCCAGATGTGTTTGTAGATGGCTCATGTTCTAGGCCAAATGATAGTACTTACCATGCAGGATACGGCATTGTGCAACTTCCTGACAAAATACTTGAGGCAAAGCCAATTCCATATCAGTCAGCCCAAGCAGCCGAACTGATTGCCCTTACAAGAGCATGTCAATTATTTGCAGGACAGGATGTCAACATTTACACAGACTCCAAGTACGCCCATGGTGCTGTACACGATTTTGGGGTCATTTGGGAGAGAAGAGGATTCATTGCTGCTGATGGTAAAACCATATCTCACTCTTCTTTGATATCTGATCTACTCAAAGCCATACAGTTACCGAAAACATTAGCCATTCTTCATTGCAGGGCACACACAAATCGCAGAGATCATATTGCCAAAGGAAATGCATTAGTAGATAAGGTAGCAAAGGAAGCCGCATTACAACAGGCGGCCAGTGAGCAGATGCCTTTGCTCACTTCAGGCATCACAACCACCCCACATGACCAGATGTATGCAGATTTACAAAAATTTGCTACAAAAATCGATTTAGCAGACTGGGATGGTTCTGGAGCACAACTAGATCCAGCTTCTGGTCTAGTGTGCTTAGAGGGGAAACTATGCATTCCCATGTCAAGTGCCCCATTGTTCATTGCACAGTACCACGGTCTAGGACATAGAGGATGGAAAATGACACGTGAAACATTATTGCAGGATTTTTACATTACAGTTTTATCTAGGTTGGTGAAAGAATATGTTTCTAGGTGCATTACATGTATAAGGAACAATCCACAGAACCCAAAGAAATCACAACACCAGCATCTAGTGTACCCAACTACACCTTTCACCCATTTACAAATAGATTTTACCCACATGCCAAAAACAGGACAGAGGCAAGAGTTTTTGTTGGTAATGGTGGATATGTTTAGCAGATGGGTGGAAGCATTTGTCACTAATAAAGAAGATGCACAAACTGTAGTCAGAATTCTTACAAAGAAGATAATACCCAGATGGGGATGTCTGCTGCAGATAAATTCTGATAACGGACCAGCTTTTGTGGCCAAGGTATGTCAAGATTTGGTAAAAGTACTTAAGATAGATTGGAAGTTTCATATTCCCTATCATCCTCAAAGTTCGGGTATAGTAGAAAGGATGAACAGGACAATTAAGGATAAGTTGAGGAAGGCCACTGGAGGAACCTATACCCACTGGAAGAAGATGTTACCTGCAATTCTAGCAGAGGTAAGAATGACACCTAATAAGACTATAGGGTTATCTCCTTTTGAAATATTAATGGGAAGACCGTTCCCCACTCCTTGGGCTAGACAGCCACTTATGTTAGAAAGAGGGGACAACAAGAATATGTGAGAAAATTGATTCAGAGTTTAGATAAGGTTGAAAGAAATGTTGCTCGCACTTTTTCTTTATCTTTTCAGGAACCAACACACCTTTTCCAAGTGGGAGATGTCGTAGTGGTCCGCCAACTCGCTAAAGACAAGAAGCAAGGATACCCCTTTGGACCACCTACTACGGTGATAGCGGTTACCAGAACGGCTGTTCTGGTGGAGAATTCCCAGTCCTGGATCCATGCTAGTCGAGTGAAGAAGGTGAACCAAACACCTGAGAAACACGAGATGGAAAAAGGAGGTGAAGTATGAGAGAAAAATCCTCGAAGAGCGGGTGAAGTCGGTGAGAAAGACCCTGAAGATGACATTCCTTACTGCCCCTCATGGTGCTTTGAAACTCTGGATCCTATTGGGCACACTGACTGTGCTCTTTTTCCCGCCAGTATGGATCCTAACTAACTGTATTTATCACCCTGAGGACTTGGGCCTAATAAAAGGTATCTGTGGTCAAGGACTAGTTTTAAATGAGACCCAGATAACCAAAAGTGAAAGAAAGTCAAAAAGAAAGTTTTGAAGAGAACAATCCTTTTTCAGGGAAAATGTTGATGATGCAATTTAAATATGCTTATGCTCAAGAGTCAGGTTATGACAAATGTTGGATATGTAGTAAGTTACATCCTAGCACATATGAAATTCCTCTTCTGGCCGCTCCAGTCAAAATATTTTTGTTAATAAAAGGGAATGTAAGTATTGGTTTGACCAATATTACTTCTAATGCCACCATATCTTTTCCAACTCTGGGAGTCACTCAACTCCCCGATTGGTGTTTTAGACTGGGGAATACTTCCTACAAGGGAAGGGGAATGTGCTCTCAGTCCATATTAAATATATCTGATCCTGGAAGGAGGGATGGAACTTCTTCTGTGAAACTCTGGCAAGTAAATGGTAAAACCCTGAATGAAAGTTTAGAAGGGATACAAGATAATGTGGGGAAAACTATGTTTGGAAAACTTCTTTTTTATTTTACACTTGTTGTCACCCCTGAACTTCGCTCTGCAATACAAAAATTGCCGATCTCCTTGGGAAACAATACCTATATCTGTTGTGGTAAGATCTGTTACCCTTGGATACCGAGTAATGTCCAGGGCTGGTGCTATGTAGCCCAATTAGTGCCAATTATGGCAGCTATAGACCAAAAGGAACACCAGGTAAAAGCCAGTACATACCCAAAACACCAACTAACTCTGAGACAGAGAAGGGAAACCAAACAAGAAAATGTAGATCTATTCTCTACAAGGGATAAGGTTTGGTCATGGTTTCCTACTTACACTGGATGGGGAATAACACTTATGAACAAAATAAATAATTACACAAACATTATTGATGATATACTGGAGAGGAACTCAAAGGATATAGGGTTGCTAAATACTGAGACCAGAGCTATTAGAAAACAGCTGGAGATGCAAGAATTAGCTATTGAAAGTATGAGTGCTGCTCTGACAGGTTTGTGTGAGATGACAGAGGATTATGAATGTTGTACTTGGATATATAATACCACAATGACTGTTCCAGATTATTATGAAATAATAAAGCAACACAGGGAACAGGTAGATGGTTTGATGGAAGAAGCTAGAGCTATAGGAAAAGATGGATGGACTCCTTTTGATTGGTTAGGATCAGGATTTGGTTCCATCTTTTCATGGATGAAAGGTATCGCTGTAAGCATAGTCATGATATTGTTTTTTGTTTTATCTTTATATCTATGTTTTAAATGCTCATTATATTGTATTGCTAGAGCTACCAAGCTGCAAAATACAAATGAAGGTTATCTGGCTATGTAAAGAATTGAGATCATGTTCATGATCTCAGAGGGGATTGAAAGGATCTAGATAACTTCCATTTTGTATTATGTACGCCATTTTAAGTATTAAGTTAGCTTTTTGCAGAAATATTAAAAGTTTAATGAAACTGTTTTTGGTTGTTCAAGGATGTATCAACAGAAGCTAACATGACCCTGACAATGTCTTTGTCTGGCTGTTTTTCCAGAAAGTTAGCCAAAACAATTTGTACCAAGAAATGTATATGTTATGTTTCATGTAGTTAGCTCATGATGGAAATTTACAAGTTACAGTTTTGAAACTCGCTCCCCCCTCCCTTATTATTATCTGTAGTCTATATAATCTTATTAATGTCTAATAAACTTTGAACATCTCTGAACATAAGCTGCCGTTATTCCCGTGTTCAAGGGGTGTTCCCAGAATTCTGCTGATAAACCAGGAATCTCTCCACAGACCGGGGGTCTCTGAGGGGAAAAGAAAATCATTCCTTTGAACCGGGAAGTGGATTAATGCACAATTAAGGGATAATGGTGGAGGAGGAAATAGGATCACTTAAGGAATTGGAAAAAAAAGCAGAAGTTTTTACGAGAATGGATGAGTGGCGTTTTTTTCAATTGAAACACTATATAGGAAAGCTTCCAAAGCCTTTAAGAATAAGATAAGATTGGAATCCTTTTGAGCACTTATTAGGTACACGTGAGATGGGAAACACGGAACCTCTAAAATATATAAGATTCTCACTGAAATAAATGCAGATATAAGTCCTCCATATATAGAAAAATGGGAAAGAGAAATAGGAGTAACAATAGATGTGGAAAAACAGAGGAAAATGTATAGAATAATCCACGGAAATATAAATATGCAGGAGGTAGAAATGAATTATAAGTGTTTGGCAACATGATATATCACACCGAGTGTGGCACACAGATTGAGTGGAGATAATTCACCTTTATGTTGGCGTGGATGTGGAGGTAGAGGCACAATGTATCACATATGGTGGGAGTGTTCTAAAATACAATAGTATTGGGGGAAAATAGTAAGCTTGATTCAGAAAATTACAGAGGTTGATATTCTAGTAGACCCAGAGATTTGCCTTTTTCATAGTACTAAGCTTTCAGTTAAAAAGTACAAAGAATCCGGTTTATTGTACTATTTGAATGCAGCAAAGGGACTGATACCCAAGTATTGGAGGAGACAGGAGGTGCCAAAAATAAAAGACTGGGTGGATAGGGTGGATCAAATATGTAAATTGGAGGAACTTTATCATTTGAATGAAGATAAGATGGAGAGTCGCCATACAGGATGTAACAAATGGGAGGAATTCAAAAAGTCAAGGCTAGCCTTAGAGGTTATGGGGGATTAACATAGAATAATATGGAAACATACAGTCAGGTCCATAAATATTGGGACATCAACACAATTATAACATTTTTGGCTCTATACACTACCACAATGGATTTGAAATGAAATGAACAAGATGTGCTTTAACTGCAGACTGTCAGCTTTAATTTGAGGGTATTTATATCCAAATCAGGTGAACGGTGTAGGAATTACAACCATTTGCATATGTGCCACCCACTTGTTAAGGGACCAAAAGTAATGGGACAATTGGCTTCTCAGCTGTTCCATGGCCAGGTGTGTTATTCCCTCATTATCCCAAGTACAATGAGCAGATAAAAGGTCCAGAGTTCATTTCAAGTGTGCTATTTGCATTTGGAATCTGTTGCTGTCAACTCTCAAGATGAGATCCAAAGAGCTGTCACTATCAGTGAAGCAAGCCATCATTAGGCTGAAAAAACAAAACAAACCCATCAGAGAGATAGCAAAAACATTAGGCGTGGCCAAAACAACTGTTTGGAACATTCTTAAAAAGAAGGAACGCACCGGTGAGCTCAGCAACACCAAAAGACCTGGAAGACCACGGAAAATAACTGTGGTGGATGACCGAAGAATTCTTTCCCTGGTGAAGAAAACACCCTTCACAACAGTTGGCCAGATCAAGAACACTCTCCAGGAGGTAGGTGTATGTGTGTCAAAGTCAACAATCAAGAGAAGACTTCACCAGAGTGAATACAGAGGGTTCACCACAAGATGTAAACCATTGGTGAGCCTCAAAAACAGGAAGGCCAGATTAGAGTTTGCCAAACGACATCTAAAAAAGCCTTCACAGTTCTGGAACAACATCCTATGGACAGATGAGACCAAGATCAACTTGTACCAGAGTGATGGGAAGAGAAGAGTATGGAGAAGGAAAGGAACTGCTCATGATCCTAAGCATACCACCTCATCAGTGAAGCATGGTGGTAGTAGTGTCATGGCGTGGGCATGTATGGCTGCCAATGGAACTGGTTCTCTTGTATTTATTGATGATGTGACTGCTGACAAAAGCAGCAGGATGATTTCTGAAGTGTTTCAGGCAATATTATCTGCTCATATTCAGCCAAATGCTTCAGAACTCATTGGATGCCGCTTCACAGTGCAGATGGACAATGACCCAAAGCATACTGCAAAAGCAACCAAAGAGTTTTTTAAGGGAAAGAAGTGGAATGTTATGCAATTGCCAAGTCAATCACCTGACCTGAATCCGATTGAGCATGCACTTCACTTGCTGAAGACAAAACTGAAAGGAAAATGCCCCAAGAACAAGCAGGAACTGAAGACAGTTGCAGTAGAGGCCTGGCAGAGCATCACCAGGGATGAAACCCAGCGTCTGGTGTTGTCTATGCATTCCAGACTTCAGGCTGTAATTGACTGCAAAGGATTTGCAACCAAGTATTAAAAAGTGAAAGTTTGACTTATGATTATTATTCTGTCCCATTACTTTTGGTCCCTTAACAAGTGGGAGGCACATATGCAAACTGTTGTAATTCCTACACCGTTCACCTGATTTGAATGTAAATACCCTCAAATTAAAGCTGACAGTCTGCAGTTAAAGCACATTTTCATTTCATTTCAAATACATTGTGGTGGTGTATAGAGCCAAAAATGTTAGAATTGTGTCGATATCCCAATATCTATGGACCTGACTGCATTTTGTTCTTCTTTTATAGGGATTACGATCTCCATAAATGAACAGGAAAATGTAGAGCAGAAGGGTTAGGGATTGGATGGGGGGGGGGGGTGGTATATAGGTAGGGAGAGGGGGGAAGGGGGGGAGGAATGAAACAATAAATGTTTTTATAATATGCTATATAAATATATATATATATATATATATATATACACTCCAAAATAATGATACAGAAGACATTGCACAGAGAAATTCAGACTCTTTTTTACTGAAGACATGTTTTTCAAAGTATAATATAAAAGCCCACGTCAGGCTCCCTATAAAATAAAATAAAAAAGATAAACAAAACAAAAAAAGAATAAGACTGAATTGCCTTGATAAATGCTGTAACTCTTCAGTGTGGTATGGTTGATGACTAAATTATGCTATTACTGTTATTTTTAGAATATCTTTGCAAGGTATCAACTATGTATTGACTTTTACAGCTTATGTTAAGGAGAAGATAAGATTTTGTTAAATGCAGTCCATAAATCAACCCAAGACTTACCAAAGTATAACTAAACCAGATCAATAAACTTGCCTGCCATATGTAAAATAGACTCAATAATCCTTCATGTTATCTAACACACTGGAATAATTTGGACTAAGTAGCTTGTTTGTACATTTCTACACCTTTTTTCTATCAAGTGCAATGCATACTAAGCTAAACCCCAAGCAAGTAGTAATTATTCATGTTCAACTGGACTCATTCTGTGCAAGACATTTTTTTGCAGTTTTTTTTTTTTTTGCAGTGGTGATGGCTGAACAAATTTTTCATTGTTACCTTTTAATTGCTGTCTATGTCCCTGCTGAGTATTATTACCCACTCTATTTGTCCTAGTGACCAATGACACTGGGACTTAAATTGTACAACAGTCCAAAATTTGGAGTTGTCCCCAGAACAAGAGTTCTGTATTTAGTAAATCTTCAAATGCATCATTATAACCCAAAAGAACAACACCCATACTCAACTAATGCAAGCAATGATTACAAGTAGATGCAACAGCTGTCTCTACCTAAGAATAAACAGTTTTGTTGCTATTAAAACATGTTAAAACAGCGCTACTATATTGTAATTAACTTGCATAAATAAATATGTGAATAATGCCATAAGAAAAAATTATTCAAAAATATGTTGAAACAAAAACAAGACAAGGGTTTTAACCATTTCCTTATTAGTCCAAAAGGAAGGTTTTGGCTTTAGCTACATATTACCCACTTCACGTACGGACACTTTCACCCCCTTCCAGTCCAGGCAAATTTTCAGCTTTCAGCGCTATCATACTTTGAATGACAATTACGCAGTCATGCAACACTGTACCCATATGAATTTTTTATAATTTTTTTGAGACAGATAAAACTTTATTTTGGTGGCATTTATTCATCACTGGGATTTTTATTGTTTTGCTATATAAATGAAAAAGTCAAAAAAAAATTTGAAAAAGTGTTTTTCTTATAAAATTTTGCAAATAAATAATCTTTCTTCATAAATCTTGGCCAAAATGTATTTGGTTATCTTTTTAGTAAAAAAAAAAATAAACAAATTAGTTTATAACCAAAATTATAATTTAAAAAACAATTTTTTTACATTTTTGTTATTTTTTTATATTATTATTTATGTGGTTTTTTTGGTTTTCTTTTACATACTGTCACCCTAGCAGTACAGTGTCACCATAGTGAC
The DNA here is from genome assembly GCF_062004578.1 of Staurois parvus. Classification (NCBI taxonomy): domain Eukaryota; kingdom Metazoa; phylum Chordata; class Amphibia; order Anura; family Ranidae; genus Staurois; species Staurois parvus. The sequence continues at coordinate 6,248,871 of NW_028318492.1, read as the reverse complement.
ACTGTACTACTTGTGGGGGTGATGAAGATTTTTTTTTTCTTTTTTTACACTGATTGCTTTTACACCCTATAAAGACTGTAAAAGCAATCATTTCTCCTTCTCTCTGGCTGCATTCTTGCAGCCATTGAGAAATACTGTGACAGCTGTGATTGGTCACAGCTTGTCACATGGTACAAGACTGTTGTGAATAGCCTTGTACCATGTAACCTCTGTGACCATTCACAGATTTCACAAGTAGTAAGCAATGATGTCAGGAAGTGACATCTTGTTTACTACTATTCATGTGATCACTGATTGGCTAATCAGTGATCACATGAATCGGAACCTCACAGAGAGGTCCCATACAGCGATCGGTGTTCCGCTGTGTACCGATAGCAGTGCCGCACCCTCCCAGGGAGCGTGCACAGGCAATGGATGCGGAGGGACGTTTAGAATCGCCCACCTGCTCTGGCAGCGCTCCCATCCACCCATTTATGTACATGGGCCGGACGGGAAGTGGTTAAATATATTTAGTACTGTCCTTGCTACCCACGAGCCTTTACCTATGGCAAAGCTCTTGCCATTCTTTCTTCTTTCCTGTGTTAGTGGAGTTGTTACATAACTGCAGAAATATACTTGCCTTTTCAGTTCTGTACTTAAATCTTCCACATTGTTGTGCTCCCAGTTGTTTCCATTTGCTTTTACCATGTGCACAACCACTAAAGCCTCATAAAGTTTCATAGTATCAGGTGCAAATAGTACTGGTATATCAAGCTTCTCCTTTGGACCTAAAGGAATTCCTGGAGAATACATATAAACATTTAAAGAACATTAAAAACAGAAAATAGGCATTTAATAAATACGTATATGCAGGTCAGATCATTCAATAAAAATATCACTATTAAAAAGTAAAATACTCCCGGGTGAACTGATACCATTATTGTACATCTGCTCTCACAAAAAGGAAAAATGCAAAATAAAATACTGTATGTTCTGAATTTTAGTCACTTCATCAATTTTAGGAATAGCAATATGTTTTGTTTTAATCTTTTGTAATACAAAAAGAAAGTTGCATGGACATCACACACCAATTTATGTTAAATTTATCATTCACAAATTCATATGTGCTCCTGTTTTTTGTAAAACTGGTTGAACTGTAATCACAATTTTGTTCTGAATAAATGTAAGTATGGCAATTCAACATATCAACACTGTTTGTAAAATGTATCAGCACATATCTTTATTGCTCTCCATCTCATTAATCTTGGTCATGTGAGCAAATATAAAGCTGAACATTTCTGACAAAAGGAAAATGAAATTGCTTTTGTTTCAGGTGCAACTGGATTTCTGACATGTTTAAATTATATTTGATCAGGTTTGACAGATAATTATATTTTTACTTCATAATACTATTTTCTTTTCTTATATTGTGATTTCTTTATTATAATAAAGTACACATCTTGACACTAATAATTAGTTATTTCTCTGTTGTTAATTAGTTTAGTTCTGTTTATTACAGATGGTATTCCAAAAGTGTACCTGGAAAAAAATATCCATGCAGGATACTATATAAGGAATGTCACTTTTGCTTAGAAAAGACGTTTATTTGTGTATAATAAGACATGATCTTTTGTGTACAGTAAAAATGGCCATATGCCAATTTGCATAGCTTTTCCTACTTATACAGCCATACAGGTCCATAAAACATGATTTTTACTTCTTTGGAATGATGTAACAACTTAAATGAATGGGGTTATATAGCAGTATGTTATTACATAAGGCATTATATTTTTTGGCACAGGAACTTTCATCCCCATAGAAATTTACACACACTTGCCACTTGCTATGTCACTCCACCAGGAGCTGGTGGAAGGGAAAATAGCATTTGGCAGTGGAGAATGAGTTTGCACACCCAGAAGTGATGAATCAGATGTCAGCAACCCAGTAACGTTTTAACACACAGCCAATGGATAAATAAGTATAATGCACCTTTTAACAGGCTGGCTTCGTCTTACTTTTGACCCTGTGCTGACAGGGTCACATTAACTAAACCATACCACTAACCCTAACCTAATCTATAACCTCAATCAATTTTTAAACCACTTGCAGTCTGACTTACATACTATATATAAATGTACTGACAGCAACTGGTTAACACCAAGAACAGACATAACAAATAAACTAATGAACATTTTATGAAGCTCCACAGTTTGGAGTGACCCCATTTAAAAAAGGAAGAAAACATTTCAGTTGCTTTTGTCTCACTGCCAATGCTGTTAGTTACTGTAGAAGACACTGCGTGTACCACGAGTAAAGACAGGGAAATATATTTTGTATGAATATTCCTTTTGGTAGATATTTCCCCAGAGATTTTGGAAACTTTATTAGCATGTACAGCAATTCACCTTAGTCCGTGCTTCAGCTTTAGGTGCATTCTAATTTAGATAGATTAAAAACAAAACATGGCTTTCAATGGTAAATTTAGCAGACCAAATAGGGGTAAATAAGAGAAGTTCATTGTTGGGGTTACGTATAGTTTAAAACGATTTTCTTGTAAAATTAATTTTCTTTGTTAAGCCTTAGGACAAGCCTGGGACCTTGCTTTTTCCATCATATACATTCTAATAACTAAATAACTGTGTTATTTCTTCATAAAGAAAACCTATTTGCCGATTCGGGGAAAAACAGTTTTTCTTTAATCCCCATATCCTAAGAGTACATACTTACCTTTCCTTCACTACCCCACCAAGTTCAATGTGGGATTGTCAGTACAGTATTGATTGTGTTTGCGGACTTGTTTTAGTAGTATCAATGCAGTACTTAAAGAGTAACTTCACTTTTTGTTGAGAAAAAAACCTCCTCTGGGTGATAAAAGTACTTTGCAAGGATTTTACCAAAATTTATAGCAGATTCCCACCTTTTATTATTCTGAAGAAAGAGTTGTTTGTGTGTCTGGGTCCATGTGGAAAGTTAATCTAATGGGAGTGGTTTCATAATTATCAGTCAGCTGCTGCACCTGCAGGGATCTAATGAGGAAAATTGCAGGGTCTGCATCCATTCAGATGTGAATTCCTATTGGGAGTATATCACCAAAAATGAAATTTTTGTTGCAGGGGATGCTTGAAATCTGACTTGTATCTTAGTGCAGACTTCTTGCAAAATCAGTGAGTTAATCACATATGCAGGAAATGGTGTTGCTGAAGGGCATTCTGTACATATTCTTTGTACAGAGCTCCTCCAGGTAGCCATATTGCATTGCATTTTACAGAAAATGACAGCGCTGCAGATTGAAAAGGAAAGGTAATTTTTAATAATATTGAATTACAATATGACATGTGTAGCAATTGTAGAGATGATATTATTTTTTTATGAGCCATTTCTTTCCCAAGAAAGTGGAGTTAGCCTTTAATCTGTCTGGAGACATGTTTCTGGTTGTGCCAGTACAATACTAATTATGCCTGAGGACATCTTTTTCATAGAGTCAGTATAGTGGTGATTGTGGGCATTTTTCTTGCTGTATCAGTATAGTACTGAGTATGATTGTATTATTATTATTATACAGGATTTATATAGCACAAACAGTTTGCACACAGCTTTACAATCTAAAGAGAGATAGTGCAGTTACAATACAATAAAATACCAGAGGGTTAAGAGGGCCCTGCTCATAACAGCTTACAATCAAATAGGGTGGGACAAGTGGTACATAAGGTAATAACTGTGGGGATGACTTGATGGAAGGTTTAAAATTCAGTTGTTAGTTGAACGCATGATAGGCTTCCCTGAAGAGAAAAGTTCTAAAGGTGGCCAGAGTAGAAGACAGCCAGACAGATCAAGGTAGAGAGTTCAGTAGGATGGGAGAGGCTCTGGAGAAGTCCTGGGGATGTGCATGGGAAGAGGAGACGAAGGGTAGTGAGGAGGGGTAAAGTAAGGACATTTTGAAGACAGAGAACACTAATGTGAGAAGAAAGAGGGAGTATATTAGAGAGAAAATAAAGTGGGAAGCAGACAGATCTACACAATGTTGATTTGATTGCAGTCTTTCCAGAGTGCAGCAAAGTTATTCTTGTTGTATTTTCATACTGCTTTAGTTAACCTGTTGTGTTTAAACTTGCACACTTTTTCAAAAAACACTTAGCCAAAAAACATGCTGTCTGTGACTTCCCCATAAGCTCATTTAAATTTATAGGGATATAGGACAGGAAAGCATTTGTAAATTGAATAAATTAGGAACCGACAAGGGACACTTGAATGGAAGAGGACATTTTCACAGAACCAGACGAGCCACAGACACAGGCCAAAGTCATAAAAGATCATTTATTCTTTGATCACGAAGGGCAAAAGGAGATGATAATCAATCACCAAGTGGAAGATGAAGTGAGAGGCTGGAGAGCAGGAGCCTGGGAGGGAGCCCAGATGGGAAGGGGGTCACCTACAGGCAGGGAGGCTGAAAAGGAGGAAAGCTCAGGACCTCATCGGCCCTCAGAACGAGGACCATCTGTGGAGCAGGGAAGAAGCAGCCAAGCAGATGGCCTGAGAGCAGGCATCGACCCGTCAACTTACAGACAGACGACTGAGCAGACCTACACCCCTTGGGCCAGAAAGGGGAAGAAGCACGCTAGTGGGAAACTAGATTAGCTTGCTGCCCGGGACTGTCTTGCAATTAAAGTGACAGGCACTGGATCCCTTGCCCAGGGATTCCTTCAGACAGCTGGATAGAGGGGTATCTGGGGTGGTACAGGAGATACTGGCTAGTTCTTCAAGAAGAGACTTTTTCCTGTTAAAGAGACTTGTACATAGTTCCAGGAAGACTGTCCTCAGTTGCCATCCCCTTGGGCATCCCATACATCCCTTACCCCATCTAAGTTCTAATTCCCTAATAAAATCCCCAAAAAACAAGCTCAAGGGCTGGTTACTGCCTCTTGAATGCAAGTCTGTTAGGAAAATTGCATGTTGCCTGGCTGTACAGGACTATAGAGGGGATCCAAAACTAAGCAACTCCTATGGGGGTAGTGCTACATATCTATGAACGTGTTGTGTCAGTACAGAACTATATGTGTCTGAGGATCATGTTTCTGGAACTGTCAATATGGCAGTGATTGTGTTTGTGGGCATGTTTCTTGCAATTTCAATATAGTACTGATTGTGTTTGAAGACGTGTTCCTGGTAGTATCTAATGGTGGTGACTGTATCTATAAACATGTTTATGGTAGTGTCAGTAAGGTAGTGATTGCATCTGTAGATTTGTTTCTGGTAATATTGGTTCAGTACTGATTGTGTCCGAAGGCATGTTTTTGGTTGTGTCAGTATAGTACTGATTGGGTCTGCGGAAGTTTCTGGTAATGTAAGCATGGTACTGATTGTGCCTGCTGACATGGTTCTGGTAGTGTTAGTACAGTAGTGACTGTGTCTGATTACATGTTTCTGCTACTGATCTATGTGGGAGTTTGGAGGAGGAGTTAGCATGAGGTAGCTGCACTAGAGGAGAAAAAGTATAACTTGTGTCCAGATATGGAAATATTCTGTGTACCAGGGTTTGAAAGCATTTAAGATAAAATATACCACACAGGGACACATACAGAACAAAAAAACAGATGCCCCAGCCCTCCCTACTTTGCCTAGAACATAAAGAAAGAACTTTTGGCTACAGTTGAGCTTTAAAAGCTTTTCCAAATGAATCTACATTTCAAAACTTTGTTCATATGAGAGGTTGGTGGTGAATGTTAATGTTCACCTTTAACAGCTATCAAGTGGCTTATGCAGTCCAAGCTGCCAAACTAAAGGTGATTGCTTTAGGAAATTGCTAATAAGCACTGACTTGTCTTTATTAACCTTAGGAAATTATGTCTAAAATGAGCACACAATGTAAACTGTAGAAAGCCAAAGAAATAGTGTGATAGGTAACAAAGGGAATATAACATGCTTTTTAAAGTATAAGCAACAACCCTAAGTATAAAAATGTTTAACAAAAATAGTAATGCTAAATAAAATAAAAGAACAAATAGTTTAGGTACATTAGCTATGGTATGATTTACCCTTCACTTTGTTACAGATTGCTGCAATTCATTTCTTTATCACTGATATAGTACATTGAAATAATTCAAACTTTGTTTATAAGTTACTTTGTCTAAATTGTGCTTATATAGCAGCCCTGAAAGTTATCTGTAAAGAACACATGTATTATCATATAATGTTTTTCTTTTCATGCCTATTAATCGGATTCACTAAAATAAGGCTCAAAATGAAGGAGAAAAGATTCTTAATATACCTCTACATTGTGACACAGGCTATATTAGAGTTCATTTATTTAGCAAGCAGTATAATTTTCCTTTTTTATAATTGTATTTTCTATAAGGTTTTCAAAACAAGAATACTTAAGAGAAAGCAACTGTTAAACCATAACAGTTTCAGAGTAGCAAAATGATTAGACATTATTACAAAACAAATAAAGTATGATCTATTAGAATAGAGAAAGTACAGTCTCAATAAGAAACTTTATCAAAACGTTATTGGGATATCTAAATATATATCTCTAGTATGATCCACAATAGAGCAAAGCTTAATCTTGCAACTATAGAAAAAAATGAGGCAAATTCACCAAAAGATATAAATCAGCTCACTTCCACACTATAGTAAGTGATGTCATTAAACCTATGAGTCTACAGCAAGAGGCTAATTATAGCTACAAAAATAGTTGCTGGATGATAAAAAAAAACTATATTTTATATAAGTATATTTATATTTCTATACAAAATATCCAGTTAGATTAAAAAGTACTATAAAGTGCTACCGGCATTGAAAAAAACGTTCACTAGCATGAAATGTGCTAGAGCAACACTAAACAACAAATAGGACAGATAAAAAGGTAATCTCAAAAAATTTCCGGACGCCCAAAATGTTTCCGTGCATGGAATGATACCGCAGCAAAAAAGGCTGCATGTTAATTAAACAAGCACTGAAGTAATATAGTATCTCCTATGCACGGATCTATTGGGGACTCAGTAATGGCCATTAAACTATATGGGCTATAAACATTATAACTTCTGATAAAGGAGATTCTCTCCTAGATTTTAGCTAATGTGTCCCATCCCCAAGTATGTGGTTAAGGGGGAACATTCATGTATTCAAGGAGCAATCAATTCAGTCTCTGTGAAGTGAAAAATAAACAGTCCCTCCTTAAGAGAGGCTCATCCCCAAAAAATCAGGCTACAAAAATGTTATTTTAAGCATGAATATAGAAATCTGCAGATAGCTTGGGTTAGTAAAAAACAGCTTAAAGTCCTTTAGCTGTTGCAGCAGGCGGTAAAAAGCAGAAGCAAAGAGCAAAGCAGTGCAGGCTGTTGGAAGCAGAAGACAATTAGCATATGTAGTGTGCAAAAGTAGAATTCACTCCTTTATGCCAGTATAAGCAAGCATTTTCAGTGGGCAGTAAATCTTGTCATTACAATCAGCCAAGTTAGTTCTTGTCCATATAGGATGAATACATGCTTCCTTGGATGCGAGTTGCTGTTTAAGGCTTGCATGAGAACCAACTGTCATAATGAAAAACTCTGCCAACAACTGTAGTTTGTATTATTTAACTTGTAAAGTGATGCTGTATACTTTACCACCTTCTGGAGCTGCTCATTGGATTGAGGGTTGTAGGTACACATGATCTCCAGTCCATAATGCAGGGACAATTTACCCCTCCATTCCTCTTTCCATGCATTGAGTTGTCCCCGCTGCTGCTCATGTTTCACCAGCCTCTCCATCTATACCAATACTCCCACATGAGTGGCATCACATGACAATGTGTTTCACTAAACCGTAGCGTAGCTTCGTCTGGACTGTCCATGTGTCTCATTATGACATATTTTAATAAATAACTCAAAGTTGCCCTGAGTTTTGGTAGTCATGTTCTCCATCTGTATTATATCCACAATGGATAAAAGCTGGGTTTTGGAAGGTGTCTTACTGGTCTGCAAGTGTAAAGGTATGAGTCTTCTGGTGGCCGTTCGAATTTGAGAAGCTTTTTCGGATTGTTTTGGATGCCCAAAAATGGCAATCTGAGTAAATAACAGATAGGATCTAGGAGTAGAAGACCTCCAATGTTTAACTTGCATGAAGTACAACAGGAGTTCTATAACAATACATCAAAATGTTGTAAATGTTTTCTTTATACACAACACAAGAGGACTTAGCTGTTGTATCCCAGATTTTAGTCCATTTAGTTATTGGAATTGATTGTTGAAGAACATGTTCCCTTTTTTCTCATGTATAGGTGATAATCTCCAGTCATGGGGAAGTCCTCATGGAGAGTTTTGAATATAGAGGGAATCAAGTGTAACTGGAATGGGCATTATGCAAAAATGTGATCAAAACTAGTAGGGTGATCTAGGATTAATGAGGCAAGGAGAACATAAATAATGTTTGAACTAAAGATAAGAATAGAAAAGTATTTTAAGGATTCCCTTTTTATTAGTTTAAAGCTCCTCAAAGGGGCATATTTTATGAGGCACTGGGTTGACAAAGTACCCAAACTGAAATACAGCAGCTTGGCCCAGGGTATCATCTGCAATCTTAATAGTCTGTCTGGCGTTACCGGGTTAAAGATTTCTGTGCGCATGTATGCCATTCTTACATGGTAAAATCATTGGTCCCAGAAACAGGTGGTGCAGCGAACTTTATCCGGGTTTCATTATAGACCAAATCAAAGAACATAAATTTACTGGATATATTTGCCCAGCTTATATTTCAGACCACCGATTTGATGGGTGTTGGGCTGACCAAGATGGGTTATGGCTTAAATGGGAGGTGTAGTAATATTTAACTATCTGGAGCTCCTATAACTCCTTCTGGTCTTACAGAAAATAGAACTGAGCTAGCTAGCCTATGAGCTTTATTACACCAAATGAATTTAATACAGGGCTATTGCAAGCTACAATATGTAACTGTGAAATAGGAACATTGGTCGGAAGAGATTCAAATAGGTAAAGCAGTTTTGGGCTGAATAGACATCTTGAGAACGTTGATTCTGCCTAGTAAATATACAGTATATTATATATTTCCTACTGTCTACGCAAATTGAGCGTGATGCTGTAATGTGAGTGCCTAGGTAGTTAATAGAAAAACAGCACCAATGATAAGGATAGTTAGCTTATAGACATGCAAGGTGATCTGGAGCTATATGGATAGGTAACACTTCCATTTTTGTGGAACCATTATACAGCCAGATAGAACAGTAAAGTCGTCAAACAGAGCAGGTTTGAGAGTGAAATATGAGGTTCTCTGAGGGTAAGAAGCATTTAATTGGCAAAAAGGGGACACTGTATTTCTTATGCCATACTTGAATGCCATGTATGTCTTTCCGAGCTTCAGCTAGAGGTTGTAGGCATAATATGAATAATAGGGCCTAGAGGGTGCATCCTTGTTTGGAACCATTATTCATGCAAAATGGACCACATATCGTGTGATGGAGTTTGACCTGGGATGTGAGGCTATAATACAATGTTGTAAGAGCATGAAAAAAATGGATGTCAAAAGCCAAAATGCTGTAGGATTGAAAACATATATGGCCAACTTAATTTATGAAATGTTTTTTTTATCATCGAAGATTAATAACAACGCTGAAGAGATATGCTGACCATACAGTGTACAATTTTCTTGTTCAGTTTGCTTAATCACCACCTGAACCAGGTGAGTTGTTCATCCCATGGTATCTCCTGCTTGACGAGTAAGGAGAAAACCCACCTGGTTCCTATTTATAAGCCGGGGAAGTATCTTTGATAACCTATTAGCTAAGACTTTAGTAAAAATATAATCTGAGTTAAGTAAGGTTATGGGCCTACAATTAGTAGAACAAAGGGGGGGGGGGGGGCGCCACTAAGTGCAGTATTAGAGACAACTTTAATAACTGTAATAGGACAGCCAAATGTTCACTCACATTAATCCACAAAAAGAGCGCTTGTAATTACAACAACATCTTGGAGGGATCGTCTGCACTCAGAGAGATGTATCTGCAGCAGCAAGCGATAAAGTGATAACAAGTAAGGTGTTAATATGGGTAGGAATATCTTATAATAGGCATAATGACAATCATCCAGGCCTGGTATTTTATGTAGAGGGAGGAGTTTAACGACTTCAATAAGTTCCTCTAAAGAAATTTGTGAATTTAAAGAAGCTACATCATTAGAAGGAGTTTAGGTATTTTAAGAGTTGACTTAAATTTAGTAAAAGCCTCTGTTTTAAAAGGAGGAGGAAAATATAATGATAGACAACTATAAAGTTTGCTATAGTATATTTCAAAAGTGTTGGCTATTGCCTAGGGACTGTAAGGAGTGCCATTTTGTTGAAATATGCAATTGGGTGGGCATGCCCGTAATTTGTTCACCAACATCTTATGAAGTTTGTTAGCATATTAATACATTTTTTGTTTTCTCCAAAGAAGTTCTATTTTAATTTTACACATCTAGTATTTTACGTAACAAGGTGACCACGTGCATAAGAGCAACATTCATGGAGGAAATAATTTGGCTTCTATTTTATATAATTGTTTCACTAAGCTAAGCTTTGTAAGAGCAGAATCTCATTTTAGATGAGTCCCAGCAGATATACATTGACCTCTAAAGAACGCCTGATGTGCTTCTCACAGAGCAGACACCTTGGTTACTGTTCCAGTGTTCAAACTAAGATATTTCTCCCGAGCTTTAGATAGTTGCTCTCAAGTGCCATCCTGAGAAAGAACCTTGTCATTTAGCCTCAAGTGGCATGTTATGGGATAGGCAGTAGCCAGCATTAGATCTAAAACTATGAGGGAGTGCTCCAAACAAATAATATAATTTGTCTCAGAATGAATCAGCGACTGGAGTAATGGGGTAGAAATGAAAAAAAAAAATAACCAATCTAGAATACATTCTGTTTGCAGGAGAAAAAAAGTAAACTGTTTTTCGAGGGGGCGTTTAATTTTCCCGGAGCCTAACTAATGACACTCCCTAATCAGTTTATGAAAGGCTTTATATTAAGCAATTGTTCAGAAAGCAGATTCCCAGAAAGTGCCTGATGATCTCTAGATGGGGAAATCACCAAATTAATATCCCTGGCTATAATGGTAACTGGATGAAAAGATTGGGACATTGTCCCATACTTGGGTGAGCAATGGAATTTTACCAGACTTAGAGGCATAATTTTTTAGTAAGGTAAGTGGTTTACCCACATACTGTATCTAGTCAAGCAGGACAAACTAACCACAAGAGTCGAGATCAGGGCGGACTGACAACTCATGGGGCCCCCGGGCAATAGGGGATCATGGAGCCCCTGTGTCCTTGCCCAAACTCAAAAAAGCCTATGAAAAAGGTACCAGGGGCATCTCATGGGGCCCCCTACTGACCCCGGGCCCTCGGGCAGTGCCCGAGTTTCCAAATGGTCAGTCTGCCCCTGGTCGAGAGTAGAGGAGACTACTTTTAATCAAGATTGCCACTTGTGCTTTTCTGAAGGGATATGACACAACATAGGAATGTGGGAAGTATCTTGTAGCAAATTTAAATGAACCCCCTTCATGGAAATGTGTTTCTTGTACTAAAATTACATTGGCTCAGGAAGACCTAAATTTCATTAAAAATAGACACATCCTTTTGCTAGAGTTTAAACCTTTCACATTAAGTGATACTATCCATAAAGACATTGTAGTAAGTAAGTACATGAGGCTTACAATAATCAGACTGAATACAAAAGGACTGTATAGGTAACAAACCAAAACATATAAATATGTAACTAAAGGAATAATTATGGTCTAGACAAGACCAAACTGAAAAGAGGGACACTATCCAAAGGCTTGAGAGCATCATATATCGCAGGAGCCCATGGAATTGACAATAGCAAAGATAGGGTGGAGGACACTCTAGGCTTTTCAGACAATATGAATAAAATAGCACCTGAGAAGACAAATAACAAAACCAAATGGGTATACGTAGGATTCCAAAAAAAGGGAAAGATAAAAAGGCAAAGTAATCTAGTAGCCATAAAGTAAAACACATTTCAGTTCACTTTACATTCTCGCATAGGGGGCCTAAGTGGGTATGGCCCCTTAGAAGGCTAGAGGGTGTTTCTTCACCTTGGACTTCAGCTGGTGTCCATATCTTGCCTGGCATAGTTGATGGACAGGGTATAGGGAGAGGCATAGCTAGTGCTTTATCCAGAAGAGGAGATAGTCCCAGATTTTAAAGAAAGCTTTCCCTTCTTGAAGATCTCTAATGCTTTGCTAGGGTCTATCCTTTGAAACTATAAGAAAGAATCAGAAGCCCCAACAGTAGGGTGCACAATTCTTCAGGAGATGCAGAGTGATTATATCATTTGGCAAGAGTTGTGAGGGACAGGTCACTAAATATTTGTATTTGCTTTCCCCTATAGTCAATTGCAGACTTGTTGTGGGTATTTGTCAGGACAGCCTACTTACCATTGTAGTAATTAAACATACTATGATGTGTCGGGAAACATTCTCCCAGTGGCAGTTTAGAGCCTAAAGAACAGGTCCAGACAGCAGTCAATATCCAAAATATAAGCATCCAGTAATGTAAACAGGCCCAATAAATAGGAATGTACCCCTAATGCAGAGATTCTGGTGTCTTTCCCTGTTCTTTAAGTCCTTTTGTTGGAGCTATATTTGGGAGACAATATGCTTTAGTGAAAGATATTGTCTTTTAAGACATGGACATATTGTAAAAAGTCATCAAATTTAGTTTCTAGGTGATCTGTACATTCGTCCGATTAGGGCGGCTGTTCCTCTAAATAGCTAGGCTATTTTGCCCACTTCAGTAGAAACAGAATGAGTAATGTTTTGTAACAGTATCTGAAGCTTTTCATCTAGGACATCCACTGTAAGATATGGCACTAGTGGCAGTAATCATGAGGGAAGAGCCATGCCTATATCTTCTCCAGGATTCAAGACCATGCCTGTGAAGGCCAGTTGGATATCTAGGGAACCTGAGGCCGATGTGGGCTGCTGATCGCTGATTCCTGCTTTCTGCCACCCATTTTACCCATGTGAGACTGCATGAATTGGTCTATCAGGATCCAAGTCTCCTGTGCTGCAAATGCTACCCAAGTGAGAGAGAAGCCAGGCAGAGCTATTCCGAAGCTCTGCAATTAAGCATCCTTTGCATGTTCCTCTTCATAATTTTTCATCTATTGACTGCTGCTCTCTAGTTAGTTGTTACAGACAACACAAACATTGTGATACATCATTCTGAGGTATATGGGTTTTTTTTGGCAATTTCTAAATTCCAAAAAAGGATAACAATATTATACCTTTTTTTTTTATCTTTAGTGATCTTTCAAAGTGACCCTCTCACTACAGAGTTCAACTAAGTCCACCTTGTAAAAGGAGATGCTGGATACTTCCTTTTCCAGCAGCTTGTGTTTTCAAACCCTGCCATGTTGCTGATCTCTGGCCACTGCAAGACATATAAGTTGGTGGGGGGAAACCACAGCATGTGGCAAGGAAGCATGTATTGGACACACTTGGAAATGCTGGATACTTACAGGTGCCAGAGATCAGCAACATGGTGGAATCTGAAAACACAAGCTGCTGGAAATTAAAGTATACAATGACAGGTTCACATTAAAGGGAAACTATACATAGTTTTTTAAATATTTTTTTTTCTAAATGCATGAAAAAGATATCAACTTATTAACTTACATAGTACATATAGCCTCAATCACTTAATCCTTAATTAATTTCAAAAGTAGTTTTTAATAACTTTAAATTTGCAACTTTTAATAAAATAATAGCTGGTAATTCTGCCATAAAGTTCTTTGTTCAGGCACTGTTATAGGGTGTCAATGCTCTGACCCTGTCTTTCAACTGTGCCCCTGCGTTGTCCCCTTTCACATGCTTTCAATGGATACTACTATTGGCCATTTCAATATACATTATTCAGGCAAAGTCTACTGTTATTATACAGTATTTATATAGCACCGACAGTTTGCGCAGCACTTTAGAATATAAAGGGAGACAGTATAATTACAATACATTTCAGCACAGAAGGAATAGGAGGGTCCTGCTCGTAGAGCTTACAATCTAAATAGTTGTCACTATTAGGAACCCCACGCTGATAAATAATACATAGCCATCTTTGGAGTGCATGCATGTGAACAGGAAGTAGCTGCAAAGATGCTATAGGAAATGGGAATTGTGCATTTATACGCAACAACAAGGGTATCATGACTGTTTGGGTATCATTTGGGAAATTTCTGTTCACTTTCTGTCCCAGAGATGCAACAGAAAGTGTGGGGAATTCTTCTCCGTTTCTCCCTGGATCAACTGTCCATGCTTTGTTTCAGATGTCCCAGGAAAGAATTGTCCCCATTACAAGATTTCTCTGTACCTCTTGTTCTGGGGACAAGAAAATGTTTGATTTCCCCTCACGTTCTTTCTGAATGAGAATGGGCACCAGTACAAAGAGGGAATCTCCCCATTGTCGATACAGACAACAGTAAAACTTTTACAGTGGGTTTAACTCATCCATACTATATCCAAAAAAAACAAGTTTTGCTAAGAGATACACTTTAATGTCTTTTTGTTAAAAACCTTTCCTAAATGTATTTTATTTATTTTGTGAAGGGTAAAGAAATATGATATGGTTCCCAACATCATAGTGATCCTATCTATAATCTGCCGGATCATACCCAGAATAGATTGCTATTATATAACTAGGGACATGCATGATATGGGAGTGCACACTTAACTGAAAATTAAGTCAGTGGAATGTCAGTTTACTTAAAAGAATGATTACAACCTTGTAGGGGTTTTACAGCTATATGGGATTCAGCTGGAGAGATTTTGTCTCACATTCAAGGTAGCTGGCAACAATATCATTAGGCATTAAATCAATATTAAACCCAAAAGCAAACATTTTTATATTGCAGCTTAGCATTTGATGTGATGGCTGCATTGGTTTTCTTGTTAAGGTTTTCTTTCTTCTATTTTCATCTGGTGATCCTTCCAGTAAGTCTGTTGCTTTTGAAAAGAACAAGCTCTCAGATGTATCGGTTTACAGAGATGAGACAAACCATTTAACACTGACAGGGGTGTTTACAATGATCAGCTTTTATTTATACATGGAAAATTATTACTTAAACTGTTTGCTGTATCTATTTATAAAGTGTTAGCTGAAGTTCAGCTTTAATTTGCTAGTGTATCTAAATCTCCTAGTACATATAACACCCCCCCCCCCCCCAAAGACTGACAATGCGGCCATCTACTGTCCCCCTTGTGCTCATTCATCCAGGGTGGGGGCACTCCAATTCAGGAGGTGTGTTGCTGACCAGATCATCTGGTGAAAACAGAGGAGAAAATTCTAAAAAAAAAAGAAAAGAAAACTGCAACTACCACATCTAATGATTGGTAAGATGCAATATATTATTTTTTTTTATTTAAAACCATTTAAAGTGAATGGAAATCTGCAATAGGGACACCCACAGCAATTAAGAGTTATGGGAGTGTTAGCCTTCAATGCCCTACTAAAATCAAAGGATTTTTATTTCTGTATATTTCTGAAATTTTCCCTCACTGCCTGCCTAATGAACCCTTTGTACTGGTACAGTAAGTAAGGGTGAATGTCTCCAATACAGCCCCAGATAGCAGTAACAACAAAATATGAGATCTCCTCCTTTCCTACTCTATTCAAACTTAATAACTAATTTAAACAAAGGTATTTTACAAAATGGGCAATGGCCATATTTATGGTTATGTGTAAATACTGAGATATTTTATATTTTATCTATTATTATTTAGCCTTTGGGTATGATTTACTCTAATATAGGCATATCAGATTGGTGTTGAACCACATGTGGCCTTCAGCTGATTAAAGAACGTAAACTGAATGAAGCCACAGTTATTCCCAGTTGAATAAAGCTACACTTCACTTCATTATTTTGCAGCTAAATACTTCAGAGATTGTTTTATTGACCATACCAGGTAAAATGACAAAAAAATGGTGTATTGGTATCTCCTGGCACTGATCTTGTACAGCACATTGGTTGTGTCTTGGGGAGGGAGACCTGTAGGTAATGACTGCACAGTACGCCCAATGATCGCACACTGATATCCCAGCACTGGCCAGATTTAGCAGTGTCAGGAGGTCCTCAGGCTGTAAGGCTGAACTGGGTCATGGGCAGACTGACCATTTGGAAACTCGGGCACTGCCCGAGGGACCGGGGTCAACAATAGGGGGCCCCATGAGATGCCCCTGGTACCTTTTTCATAGGCTTTTTTGAGTTTGGGCAAGGACACAGGGGCCCCATGATCCCCTATTGCCCAGGTGCCCCATGAGTTGTCAGTCCGCCCTTGGTCATGGGTGTCTATGTGATGGAACGTTACCACCAAAAAAATAGTTTTCTTTAACATCTTTTTTTTAAATAGAATACATCTTTATTCATTTTCCAAATATAAAGATACAAACAGGAAGAGAAAGCTTCATCCAGGCAATTCTAATGAAGTCTTTACAGTACAAAAAGAAATTTTAAGAACACCTATGCCCCATTGTAATCTAAGAACATATTTGTACCATGAACACGAAAAGAATATATTATCAGGATTCACGATTATGGTCTAAGAAACAGAATGAGAAAAATAAAATAAAAAAACAGAAGGGGGGAGGACTCCTCAGTTTTGGTCATGTATTGAAGGGGCATCCGTTGCAATTCAGTAGGTATGTCACAGATGTCTGAAATTAACAACCAAGGGTAGTATGATAAGGGGTAGGCTGCTCCCCGGGAAACACCAAAGGAGCAGAAGTGGGAGATCCGTGCATACATTTTTTTCAGATTTTGTGTAAATTGGACTCAAGAGTAGATAAGAAAAAGTGCACAATAGAAGGAGAATAAGAGAGAGACAAAGAATAAGAGCCAGGTGTGGGTATGGAGGGCAGTGCTCAATCCTGCAATATATATGGGCTACGATTAGGAAAAACTGTTTGAAATCGTGGAGAGTCTGAAAAAAATATCCAGATGCACCAAGTGGCCATATAGGCTGAAAATGTGTCTTGTTTATGAGTTCAGCAAGCCTTTCTTTGATCATGGAGGCATCCACTGATTTTCACTGCCTAGAAATTATGTTCCTGGCTGCAATCAGAAACACAATAACCCTTTCTTGGCCAAGAAAACAGAACCCCGGGGAGCAGAGAAGAGCAATTGAAGGTCATAGAGCAGTGTGTGAATCTGCAACCACATCATAGATCCAGAAAGCTTAACTATTTTTTAAATGTGCATGCTCCCCTAATACTCAATACATGTCGCCCCCCCACACACACACATACCTCCGTCTTTCTCTGTGTGAGCTGTCATATGTTGGGGAATTTTCAGAGTAGTAGGAGGATGCTGGGTGCTGGGACACTCATGCTGGGATATATAGTTAGCACTGAAATGAAGAGAGTAATATCAGGCAGAGTGATCTCTGCCCAAAATAGAAATTTAGCCCTGGCCTGACATCATCAATGAAACAGCAGTGAGGAGTCAGGCGATCTGGTAAGCAATTTGTAATAAATATCCCTGACACTGACTGAAAATGCAGGAAGGGGGGTTAACAGCACTGTCAGCGACCATTAGGGAGGGAGAGGGTTGAACGTGGTAGTAGTGGTGGGGGAGAGCTACTGTTTATCAGAATTGATGGTCCTCCTTTACATTGTTTTAACCCCTCTAAATATGTTGAATTTTGGCTATTTTGTGGTCATTAGGCTACTACTGATGTAAACAGCAAATAGGGAAGAAGATAAAATACACATAATAAGAATGCAGAAATAATCTGAAAGTGCCTCTGGGATTACTTTAGGAAGTTCTGTATATTTCTTATGTTTTGTACATTTTATCGCATTTTTTTTTAATATTAAAAAAAAACATAACAATTACATATATACCACCAAAAAATTATACTTGATTCCATATACTTTAAAAGTCGAGTGCTGGAAGGTGGAGAGGGGGCGGAGACAAGAAGGAGTGTTAGTATCTCCACCTATTCTCTGAAAAATATAGCCGTGCTAACATTATACATTATATTTTACCACCTAAGCATTTCATTTGATATTACCATGTAGAGAGAATGCTGATCATTAGCTTGGACATGATATCTATATAAAATATTCACTATACTGTATTGTATGTTTGTAAAAAATGGATGGGGACTAGAAATCTATTTTGACATACAGAATAATCCAAACACAAATCAATTATCTACAGGGCGCAGCAATGAAAAGACAACACCTGCAAATAAAATGGGATAATCCAGTTATTGTGCCATTTTCCCAACAAGAATAAGACAATAAGACAAAAAGCCTAAAATAAATACCTTGTGTCTGCTTTAGGGGCAGACAGAATGCTGGCTCTTTATTGATGGAATGGCGCAGAACAGATGCACTAAGCCGATGCATGGTCTGTTCTTGATCTGAAAAAAGTAACAAAAAAGATGGAATTTTTTTTATACTTCAATGTCAAATTCAAGGAAATAAATTCACTGATGGTTGAAATGTGATCAAAGGCCTTTTCTAATGAAAGTACTTCACGGATGAATGTTCTTCAAAGTACACTCTCAAATAAGAGGTGACAGCATCTCCCCTCCGTTTCTTTTCTCTTTGCATTTTTAATCATGTTGCTTGTCATGCCTGCAATAATTTGAGGTTTTAACCTGCAAATCATACTAACTATCCATATTACAAATTACAAAAATAATCAACTGGTATGAAAAGATTAAATACATAAAGACTGGATATTAAAAAAATACGATCTTTAAATTACTTACATTTTGGATTTTGAAGTGTAATTTTAGTTATTCAGATATGATTTAATCATTCAAAAACGGTAAGTTTTTGCACCTCTCTGACAGACAATTTTTGACATAGTTCTGCCCCCAAAAAACAGGATTCCTTCATTTTCAGATATACGGCATGCACAGGTTAAAGAACAAGTTCACCTTTAGGAACATGTTACATGTTCTACCTGTTTTCCACCAGCACCACCCATGCGGCCGTGTCACTCATTTACAATGTTCTATAAATTTATAAACTATAAGTTCCGAGAGACTTAGCGGCTGCCGGGACTTACGGTTTGAAGTTCTCAATGAACTACCCCGGTGCTGTGGAGTGCCGTGGTAGTTAACTGAATCCTTCTTTCAGTATATTTGCTTGACCATACATCTCATCTCTGCTTGCCCGTATATCACTGCATGGCACCAGGGATCTGCTGATCGTTGGTGCAATGCTTTGCAGGCTTTTGCAACCAAAAATAGTGAATGCATTTTTTTTTACCTGCAAAAAAATGTGCATTTATTATTTTTGGTCAAAAGGTGAACTTATCCTTTAAGGATGCCATATCATCCAAGCAATGACCAAGATGTTTAGGCTAAAAATGCAAAATTATACTTGTAGGTCAAATTATGCTTTTCACATAAAAGTTCAAACATTTCTTAAACAGTTAAAGTGAACCTTTGCTTTTTCCAGGAAGGGCAAAGCAACAAGTTCACGTTAATGGCAGCCTTGCCAAAAAAACCTATATTTATCTTCTATTCATTCCTCTGTTGCTCCATTTGGCTGTCCCTGTGTGACAGCAATGGGTGCCTAGGCTGCCAATGAGTATATGAAATTACTATCTAAAGGGATTAAGAAGGAGCAAGAACGAAAGTGTATATATCAAAGGAAAGTAATATATGTACCTTGATAAAATAGTGTCTAAATATGCTTTACTAAATGGCAAGACACAATACCCCCCAATTGGATTTTTCACTTAATTTCCCATAAAATAATAGCATGGACCAAGAAGAGGGCATGATCAATGCACTATATAATCCTTTTCGATTGCTAGCATAAAAGCACACAGCATTTCTGGTACATAAATACACAAGAAAAACAGACATGAAGTCAATCCTATATTGAAAATGTTCTAGGAGGAAAAATGCCTAATCCTTTTCTTGGATTTCTCTACCAATTACCTTTAAAAAAAGCTGTGTGAAAGGTAACAAACACAATTACCTAACATGTTTCAATCAATATATAAACTATATTCATCAAATGGCTGTATGTATTTCTAATCCTTGGTCAATGAGACAAAAAATGCAATCTTTTCAGTTCACAATTTCATGGTTTAGTGAAGTGGTAAGTGGGATGAGAAAAGAATGCACTTTTTATTGTCTTTGCCATTCTTTGATATTAGTTATTTAACAATAACAGTATATTGTGGTAATCAGTTTAATATAGAACCATAGACTGATCTGAGAAATTAGCAGTTTGCAGTATTTATTAATGACATTTGTAATCAGGCTAGCAAAGAGGTTCCTTTAGCTGTCTATAGATAGATAGATTTTGATCCATCTATAGACAGGCTAGTTGTACTGAAGATCATTCTTCAATCGACTTCAGTACAAAAGCCTGTCAGATTTTTTGCTTGCGATTAATGTCAGAACTAGAACTCCATATGGCAAAGATTTCCTTACCCACAGGACTGGGAGAGTTTGGACAGCTGAGCAAATGAGCATAAATGAGAAAGCAGAGGCAACTAGCAGGTTCAGGGGACTGGAGGAGGTCTGTAGGTCTGAGTGAGAGAGCATTGGGTGCCTTGATAATCCTATCTAGAAGCCTTGGCTAGTGGGTCCGTGCAGCAAGATGCTATAACTAAGGCTGAGTGAGCCTGAAGAGCCCATGGTCTAAAAGACGAAAGAAAAAAGCAGCGGTGCACATTTACAAGAGCGCAGGGTGGCTTGACATTTTTCTCTTGAATGTTTTCACTGTTTAAAATACAGTGACCAGAGTATTGTGAAATTTTCTTTTCACTGGTTTCATAAAAGTGGGCAAGAAAGCCCTTAAATCGCCCCTAAATTTGGACTGATGCAAACTCATTATGAACAATATATACACACAGAGTATATGCTTTTATATATATATATATATATATATATATATATATATATATATATATATATATATATACACACACACTATATTGCCGAAAGTATTGGGGTGCCTTCCTTTACACACACATGAATTTTAATGGCATCCCTGTCTAGGTTCGTAGGGTTCAATATTGAGTTGGCCCACCCTTTGCAGCTACAACAGCTTCATCTCTTCTGGGAAGGCTGTCCACAAGGTTTAGGAGTGTGTCTATGGAAATATTTGACGACTCTTCCAGAAGCGCATTTGTGAGGTCAGGCACTGATGTATAGCAAAAAGGCCTGGCTCGCAGTCTCTGCTCTAATTCATCCCAAAGGTGTTCTATTGGGTTTAGGTCAGGACTCTGTGCAGTCCAATCAAATTCCTCCATCCCAAACTCGCTCATCCATGTCTTTGTGGATCTTGCTTTGTACACTGGTGTGCAGTCATGTTGAAACAGGAAGCAGCCATCCCCAAACAGTTCCCTTAAAGTTGGGAGCATTAAATTGTCCAAAATGTCTCGGTATGTTGACACTTTAAGAGTTCCCTTCACTGAAACTAAGGGCCCAAGCCCAACCCCTGAAAAACAATCTAACACCATAACCCCCTCCACCTAACACTGCATTTGGCACAATGTAGTCAGGCAAGTCCCGTTCTCCTGGCAACCGCCAAACCCAGACACATCCATCGGATTGCCAGTCAGACATGCGTAATTTGTCACTCCGGAGAACAGGTCTCCACTGCTCTAGAGTCCAGTGGCGACATGCTTTACACCACTGCATCCGACGCTCTGTATTGCACTTGGTGGTGTAAGGCTTGGATGCAGCTGCTCAGCTATGGAAACCCATTCCATGAAGCTCTCTATGCACTGTTGTTGTGCTAATCTGAAGGCCACACAAAGTTTGGAGGTCTTTAGCTATTGACTCTGCAGACAGTTGGTGACTTCCGCGCACTGTGCACTTCAGCATGCACTGACCCCGACCCTGTCATTTTATGTGGTCTACCACTTTATGGCAGAGTTGCTGTTGTTCCCAGTTGCTTCTACTTTCTTATAATACCACTAACAAATGACCGTGGAATATTTAGTAGCAAGGAAATTTCACAGATGGACTTACTGCACAGGTGGCAACCTATCACGGTACTACGCATCTGAGAGCGACCCATTCTTTCACAAATGTTTGTAGAAGCAGTCTGCATGCCTAGGTGTTTAATTTTATAAACCTGTGGCCATGGAGGTGATTGGAACACAGGAATTTAATGATTTGGAGGGGTGTCCAAATACGTTCGGCAAAGATTGTATACTTTATTTAATTTTTACATTTTTATTAATGCTTTCTTTCAGTATGTAACTAAAGTTAAATGAAAGATCATCAAGTAGAACAGAATTCTATTTTTTTTTACGTTTGTGGGTAAGTGTTACATATGAGAAGTGCAATAAGCCTAGAAATAAAGTAGCTGCCATTGCTGACTTCTTTTCAAAAGATGGAGGCTTTCTTTTTGTTCTGCTGGAAATGATTTTGCTTTTGTTGTTTCCTTTTCCTTGTTGCTTTTTCTAGTTAATTTATGTCCTATTTTGGACATTGTTTGTATCTTTTATACTCTCAAAATCAAAAAAAATTCCTTATAATAAAAAAAGATGGATGCTTTGATGCTCACACCCTGATTCTGAATTCACTACTTAAGTCATTGATATGGAACAAGAATTCAGGTAATAAAGTCTGAAAAGGCTGAACATCCATCATGAATATTTGTTCTAACTCAGAAGCTCATTATATAGTAAAACAAAGATCAGAATGATCCTAAATCCTTAAAAAAGTCAGCGATTAAATTGACTTCAATAGTGTTAAAGCTACATTTCAAATTCACCTTTCTGTATGCTGTGGTGTCTGAACAGTAGAAGCATTCTTAGGTGGACCCCCCCAGTTTCTCCCACTGTGTGCCTCAGAAGCTAGCATCATTCAATCCATTCCCAGGAGACAGCATGCCAAAGAGACCCCCCTGGTTATCTTGTCACTGACACAAAACTATACCAACTCCAAAACTACATCTCTCAACAGCCCTTTCACAGTGTAAGGGCAGGCTCTTAGGAGTCAAGGCAAGCAGCATTGTTTACCTGTGAATATAATTATTTTATACATGTGGAGAGGGACAGTGAGAGATGGGAATAGGTAACATTATATATCCCCATGAAGAACTCACACAGGACTGACAACACTGCTTGGTATTTCAGTGCAGCAGGGGCAGCATCGTTAGCTTAAAATGAGAAGTTAGAATTTTACTGGTGGCTTGGTAAGATCACCAAACATTATTTTTTTACTTGTAGATTTTTAAAGAGACAAAACATGGGACAATGAGCACTTATTTAAGAGATGTACTGATATTATTATTAAGTGTTCTTGCATGGAAAGACCACTTACTGTTATCTCACATATATATTCTTATTATTATAGCCAAATTTACCACCCTAACTCCTCCCACAGTTTTTACACTACATAGACAGTAATATACTGAAACTTGCAGATTGGTCCCGATTGGTGTGCTATTACTTTATGGAACGTTTCGCCGAATGGTTCACGAAATATCACTGTTTTTGTGGTGAAATTGGTCCCATAGGAATGAATGGCGGAATGTTCAAAACTAGAGTGGGAGCTGGCAAAAGCTAGAGTGTGAGCTGAAAAATCAGGACATGATTTCTAAACTGCCATCACTCCCTCAATTTCAAGCCCACCTACACAAATCTTATATCAAAACGTTCAGCTATCCCTGCTGCCACTAAAAATGTCCATGGCTAAGCCATAGTCCTGATAGTTTTCACAATATTACTATTTGTTTGCAACTCACGCCGTCCATTGACATTCATTGAAACTCCACTCTAGCCACCTCAAATTTGAAGGGCAATTTCTAAACTGCGACTGTGCCTTCATTTTTAATATTTCAGAGACATACTATGCATCAAAATGTAGGTCTGGGTCTTGTGATTCTGACAATATAAAGCTCTTCAGTGTAGGATTTATAATTTTTAAACTACAACCGTTTGATGTGCTATATATATAATTAAAAGTTGAAATGCATTTCTCACTCTATCAAGGTTGCCATGTGCACTTTTTAAATTTGATCAATCAATTGGTTAGTGTAATGTTTAGTGTAAAAATAGATATAGCGAGCGCTACAAACAGGAATATGTAAGCAGCTAGAACACCAAAAAAGGCAACCAACCAACCTTATAATGATCAATAAAAAGAGAGGGATAGGTGCAGCGCTTAAATCAGAATACAAAGGAGTACTCTATATATGCATGTAAATCTCAATGATCAAAACAATTTAAAAGTAAATGCAGATGTGATACAATGGTGAACAGTGCGCTGATCCATGGAATATGTCAAAGCACACATAAAGTCCTCATCCCAGATCAGTGGTAAGTAGAGATGAGCGAATCGAACTTGGCGAAGTGGAATTCGTTTCGAATATTAGGAAAAATTCGATTCGCACCGAATCCGAATTTTAGCAAACTTCGGATGCACGAATCGAATTTTCCCCGATCAGCCGGCAAAAAGTGTCACTGCAGAGAGCTCCGCTATTTCTGACAGTTCTCTGACAGTTCCTTCACATTTACAGCGGTTGAAACATTGTATCTATTTGTTTCCATTTAGGATACAGATGTTTTTATTCGGAAACAAATAGATACAATGTTTCAACCGCTGTAAATGTGAAGGAACTGTCAGAGAACTGTCAGAAATAGCGGAGCTCTCTGCAGTGAGCTTTCATACACTTTTTGCTGTACTGGAATTCTTCTTCTTTTCATTCCTCTTCTTCTTTTCATTCTTCTTCTTCTTCTTTTCATTCTTCTTCTTCTTTTCATTCTTCTTCTTCTTCTTTTCATTCTTCTTCTTCTTTTTTTCATTCTTCTTCTTCTTTTCATTCTTCTTTTCATTCTTCTTCTTCTTCTTTTCATTCTTCTTCTTTTCATTCTTCTTCTTCTTCTTTTCATTCTTCTTCTTCTTTTCATTCTTCTTTTCATTCTTCTTCTTCTTCTTTTCATTCTTCTTTTTTTCATTCTTCTTTTCATTCTTCTTCTTCTTTTCATTCTTCTTCTTCTTCTTTTCATTCTTCTTCTTCTTCTTTTCATTCTTCTTTTCATTCTTCTTCTTCTTCTTTTCATTCTTCTTCTTCTTCTTTTCATTCTTCTTTTCATTCTTCTCATTCTTCTTTTCATTCTTCTTCTCATTCTTCTTCTCATTCTTCTTCTTCTTTTCATTCTTCTTCTCATTCTTCTTTTCATTCTTCTTTTCATTCTTCTTTTCATTCTTCTTCTCATTCTTCTTTTCATTCTTCTTCTTTTCATTCTACTTCTTCTTCTTTTCATTCTTCTTCTTCTTATTTTCATTCTTCTTTTCATTTTTCTTCTTCTTCTTTTCATTCTTCTTCTTCTTCTTTTCATTCTTCTTTTCATTCTTCTTCTTCTTCTCCTTCTTCTTCGTCGTGCCCCGTGACTGCCCAAATGAGTGAAGTGTGTGGTGATTCTAAGATCGACGGCACTCATCTGCATGTCATACTGACTGACAGTATTATTTCTCTTCCCCAGCAGACTCCAAGGGCATTTAAATTAAAGGTACAGTGTTCTGCACTAATATAAAGGCTCTCTGAAGCCTAGAAACCCTTTTAATAAGTTAAATTCGCAGCGAATAAATTCGCATCGAATCGAATTTCTCCCGCAAATTCGGCGAATCAGCCGAATCGAATTTTTGAATAATTCGCTCATCTCTAGTGTAAGAAGAGAGGTGAAGAATCCTATAGGCAGATAGAGTGCGCACTCACCAGAAGTGCGTATAAACAACGCATGTAGAGAGGTAAAATCAGCAGAATATCTCCGGCATCAAAACTCTGGTCAGATTGCACTCCGTACCATCCTCTGTCTCACCGCGAAGAGCAGTAACCAGGATTCATCAGACAATGTGGGCGTCAAAGGTACTCCTTAGTCCAGATAGGCACTGTGGGAGGTGGTGCTCTCAAAGAGAGCCCAATAAAGGACGCCACATAGTGTGATGTTGTTTATTAGTCAAAAAATAGTAATCAACAAAAAGTTACTGACCATGAATTGTTGGCCACATATAGTGGCTAGATGTCCATGTGCTGTAGCCCCCCTGACGCGTTTCGTGCGATGCACGTTCTCAAAGGGTCAGGGCTTACAGCAGGACATCCTTTCCCCTCTATTTATACACAGAAATGGCAATCGCGCTTGTCGCGGCGGCCATTTTGCCGGCGTCTCGCGCATGCGCAGTACATCGGCGCCATTTTGCCATGGATCACCAGGGAGAATATACTTGTTTCCCCTAGTGTCCATTAGAAACATACAAGGCAGCACCATGTTATAGGTGGGGAAAGCAGAATCTTCTAAGAAACGCCGATCACAGACTAATCACAGGCTGCTGGCTAAAATAACCATTATTATTTAAAAGAGCATGCCAGCTAACCAAAAGTATTAAGGAAATCATATTCTAATAAACAAGATGATTTACTGAAGTATGTTCATATTGTATAAATACATATATATAAACGCATGTTTATAAAATTTGCATAATATAAAATAAAGGGCAATTATTCCTTATTCTGCTTTCCATTCTGATGTGAATGAGAGTAAGAATATTCAATCAATGATTGCTCACTAATAACTTCAACCAAAAAAAAGGGGGTTAATGAATATTAAAAATTAAAAATCATGATGCATGTAAAATAATTATGCGATGCCATTTCTGTGATAATAAACAAATAAAATATACAGTCATGGCCGAAATTGTTGGCACCCTTGATATTTCTCCAGGAAATCATGTATTTCTCACGAAACGTATTGCATTAACACATGTTTTGCTATACACATGTTTATTCCCTTTGTGTGTATTGGGACAAAACAAAAAAAGGGAGGAAAGAAAGCAAATTCGACATAATGTCACACAAACCTCCAAAAATGGGCTGGACAAAAGTATTGGCACCCTTTCACAACTGCGGATAAATAAGAATGTTACAAGCATGTGATGCTCCTGTAAACTCACCTGGGGCAAGTAACAGGTGTGGGCAATATAGAAATCACACCTGAAAGCAGATAAAAAGGAGAGACGTTCACTTAACCTTTGCATTGTGTGTCTGTCTGTGCCACACTAAGCATGGACAACAGAAAGAGGAGACGAGAACTGTCTGAGGACCTGAGAACCAAAATTGTGGCAAAATATCAACAATCTCAAGGTTACAAGTCCATCTCCAGAGAACTAGATTTGCCTTTGTCCACAGTGCGCAACATTATCAAGAAGTTTGCAACCCATGGCACTGTAGCTAATCTCCCTGGTCGTGGACGGATGAGGAAAATTGATGAAAGATTGCAACGCAGAATAGTCCGGATGGTGGATAAGCAGCCCCAAACATGTTCCAAAGACATTCAAGCTGTCCTGCAGGCTCAGGGAGCATCAGTGTCAGCGCGAACTATCCGTCGACATTTAAATGAAATGAAACGCTATGGCAGGAGACCCAGGAGGACCCCACTGCTGACACAGAGACATAAAAAAGCAAGACTACAGTTTGCCAAAATGTACTTGAGTAAGCCAAAAGCCTTCTGGGAAAACGTCTTGTGGACAGATGAGACCAAGATAGAGCTTTTCGGTAAAGCACATCATTCTACTGTTTACCGAAAACGGAATGAGGCCTACAAAGAACAAAACACAGTACCTACGGTAAAATATGGTGGAGGTTCAATGATGTTTTGGGGTTGTTTTGCTGCCTCTGGCACTGGGTGCCTTGACTGTGTGCAAGGCATCATGAAATCTGAGGATTACCAAAGGATTTTGGGTCGCACTGTAGGGCCCAGTGTCAGAAAGCTGGGTTTGCGTCCAAGATCCTGGGTCTTCCAGCAGGACAATGACCCCAAACATACGTCAAAAAGCACTCAGAAATGGATGGCAAAGAAGCGCTGGAGAGTTCTGAAGTGGCCAGCAATGAGCCCAGATCTAAATCCCATTGAACACCTGTGGAGAGATCTTAAAATTGCTGTTGGGAAAAGGTGTCCTTCCAATAAGAGAGACCTGGAGCTGTTTGCAAAGGAAGAGTGGTCCAAAATTCCGGGTGAGAGGTGTCAGAAGCTTATTGATGGTTATAGGAAGCGACTGATTTCAGTTATGTTTTCCAAAGGGTGTGCAACCAAATATTAAGTTAAGGGTGCCAATACTTTTGTCCAGCCCATTTTTGGGGTTTTGTGTGACATTATGTCATATTTGCTTTTCTGCCTCTGTTTTATATTTGTTCCAATACATACAAAGGGAATAAACATGTGTATAGCAAAACATGTGTTAATGCAATACCTTTTTTGTGTGAAATACTTGATTTTCAGGAAAAATATCAAGGGTGCCAACAATTTCGGCCATGACTGTAATTCACAATGACAAGTTATTATATTTTATTTGTTTTTAGGTAGTTTTATGTCGTATTACCATTATGTATTATTATTGATTTTTTTTCTGAGTTTCTGACCATATGAAATAGATTATACAGTACTGACCTATTTTTAAAAATTTTTTAAATATATACTTAATAAAATATAATAGATTTTAAATGTATTTATATTATTTATATCTATTTATTATCACAGAAATGGCATCGCATAATTATTTTACATGCATCATGATTTTTAATTTTTAATATTCATTAACCCCCTTTTTTTTGGTTGAAGTTATTAGTGAGCAATCATTGATTGAATATTCTTACTCTCATTCACATCAGAATGGAAAGCAGAATAAGGAATAATTGCCCTTTATTTTATATTATGCAAATTTTATAAACATGCGTTTATATATATATGTATTTATACAATATGAATAGAGATGAGCGAAGTATTCAAAAATTCGATTCGACTGATTCGGCGAATTCGTGGAAAAATTTGATTCGAGTCGAATATATTCGCTGCGAATTTAACTTATAAAAGAGTGTTTCTAGGCTTCAGAGAGCCTTTATATTAGTGCAGAACACTGTACCTTTAATTTAAATGCCCTTGGAGTCTGCTGGGGAAGAGAAATAATACTGACAGTCAGTATGACATGCAGATGAGTGCCGTCGATCTTAGAATCACCGCACACTTCACTCATTTGGGCAGTCACGGGGCCAAAACCAGAGTGTGGAGCCACAGTGTGGCGGTGGAGGCAGCAGCAATGGGAGGCCATACAGCACCCTATGACAAAAATGGAAACCACCAGCAGTGTGAGGAGACCTGAAAGTGGCACATGGCAGAGTGTGGCGATGGAGACAGCAGCAATGGGAGGCCGTACAGGGACCCATGACACACTCTGGACCTGGCAGCAGCATGAGGAGGCGGTACAGGGGCCCATGACAGATTACGGGCCTGGCAGCAGCATGAGGAGTCGGTACGGGGGCCCATGACACACTCTGGACCTGGCAGCAGCATGAGGAGGCGGTACAGGGGCGCATGACAGATTACGAGCCTGGCAGCAGCAACTTGGACAGGAGGACGTTCAGCTTCTGCACCGTCGGGTGCGTGCTCGCAAACTGTTGTCTCTTGGAAACGGATTCCAAGAAAGACTGCTGACGGAATCCGTGAAGAGGAGTAGCAGGAGAAGGAGCATCTGAACGAGCGGAATATGCCAACAAGCGACAACAGGGGCCCATGACAGATTACGGGCCTGGCAGCAGCATGAGGAGTCGGTACGGGGGCCCATGGCAGATTAGGGGCCTGGCAGCAGCTATGGGAGGCCCGTAATCTGCCAGCACCCTATGACAAAAAATGGAACACACCAGCAGTGTGAGGAGACCTGAAAGTGGCACATGGCAGAGTGTGGCGATGGAGACAGCAGCAATGGGAGGCCGTACAGGGACCCATGAGAGACTCTGGACCTGGCAGCAGCATGAGGAGGCGGTATAGGGGCCCATGGCAGATTAGGGGCCTGGCAGCAGCTATGGGAGGCCCGTAATCTGCCAGCACCCTATGACAAAAAATGGAACACACCAGCAGTGTGAGGAGACCTGAAAGTGGCACATGGCAGAGTGTGGCGATGGAGACAGCAGCAATGGGAGGCCGTACAGGGACCCATGAGAGACTCTGGACTTGGCAGCAGCATGAGGAGGCGGTATAGGGGCCCATGGCAGATTAGGGGCCTGGCAGCAGCTATGGGAGGCCCGTAATCTGCCAGCACCCTATGACAAAAAATGGAACACACCAGCAGTGTGAGGAGACCTGAAAGTGGCACATGTTTGGGGCATGATTCATGGCGGATTTAGTCAGTTGTGTCAGGAACTGGTGGTTTGAAATCCAGACTAATCCACGCCTGATTCATTTTCACAAACGTGAGTCTCTCCACACTTTGGGTGGACAGTCGTGTCCTCCGCGGAGTTACAATACCTCCTGCCGCACTAAACACGCGCTCCGATGCCACGCTACTGGCCGGGCATGACAGCCTTTCAAGGGCAAATTCAGCTAGTTGGGGCCAAAGGTCAAGTTTCGTTGCCCAGTAGTCAAGGGGATTGTCTACCTCGGTTGGCAGGGTGCTGTCCAAGTAGGCCTAAGCCTGTTGTTTGAGGTCCTGCTCCAGGTCCACCTGATGCTGCTGCGGCTGGTTAGTAGTTTCCTCACTGCGCTGGTGAAGAAAGCTACTCATCATCGACTGCAGACTGAGGCAGCTGCTGCTGGTGGAGCTGCAACTGCTCCTACCACCCCACCCCTCCCCTGCTGCCATGGCAGCGGAACGCGAGCGCACAGGGCCCACAGTGTCTGAGGATGGACGTTGGCGCAGAAAGGCAGAGACCAGCTGACTGCATAGGTGGTTTTTATAGTACGTTATTTTGGCCTCCCTCTCAGCAGGTGTGAAAAAGGCCACCATTTTTGAACGGTAGCGAGGGTCCAACAAGGTGGACAGCCAAAAGTCATCCCTCTGTCTGATGGTTATTATTCGGCTGTCGCTACGCAAGCAAGCGAGCATGCTATGGGTCATTTGTGCCAAGGAATGCGAGGGACTCCCTGCCTCCATCTCCACAGCATACTGCCATGGTGCGTCTGGGTCCTCTGTCTCCTCCTCCTCCTCCTCTACCAGATGCTCCTGCTCCTCCACTCCTGTCCGCTGAGTGGAAAAACCACCCATTTCACTCAATAATTCCTGAGCACAAATGTCCTCCTCTACCTCCTCCTCTTCTTCCTGTCCTGCCCCCACAGGGGTCATGTGGCGTTGAGATCTGTGCGCCACGTCTACCGCACCCTGACCAGCCATTGTTAACAGCATTTGTTCCAGGACGTGCAACAGAGGAATGACGTCGTTCATCCCATAGTCCTGCCGACTCACGAATAGCGTGGCCTCCTCAAAGGGCCTGAGCAAGCGCAGGTGTCACGCATGAGCTGCCAATGGCTGACATCTAAGTTACACAGGGAGTACCTTTATCCGCTTTTAACATCAGGAAATCTGTGATGGCCTTTCGCTGTTCGTAAAGGCGGTCTAACATATGTAGGGTTGAATTCCACCTTGTTGCAACGTCACAGCATGAGGAGTCAGTACGGGGGCCCATGGCAGATTACGGGCCTGGCAGCAGCAATGGGAGGCCCGTAATCTGCCAGCACCCTATGACAAAAAATGTAACACACCAGCAGTGTGTGAGGAGACCTGAAAGTGGCACATGGCAGAGTGTGGCGATGGAGACAGCAGCAATGGGAGGCCGTACAGGGACCCATGAGACACTCTGGACCTGGCAGCAGCATGAGGAGGCGGTATAGGGGCCCATGGCAGATTAGGGGCCTGGCAGCAGCTATGGGAGGCCCGTAATCTGCCAGCACCCTATGACAAAAAATGGAACACACCAGCAGTGTGTGAGGAGACCTGAAAGTGGCACATGGCAGAGTGTGGCGATGGAGACAGCAGCAATGGGAGGCCGTACAGGGACCCATGAGACACTCTGGAACTGGCAGCAGCATGAGGAGGCGGTATAGGGGCCCATGGCAGATTAGGGGCCTGGCAGCAGCTATGGGAGGCCCGTAATCTGCCAGCACCCTATGTCAAAAAATTGAACACACCAGCAGTGTGTGAGGAGACCTGAAAGTGGCACATGGCAGAGTGTGGCGATGGAGACAGCAGCAATGGGAGGCCGTACAGGGACCCATGAGAGACTCTGGACTTGGCAGCAGCATGAGGAGGCGGTATAGGGGCCCATGGCAGATTAGGAGCCTGGCAGCAGCTATGGGAGGCCCGTAATCTGCCAGCACCCTATGACAAAAAATGGAACACACCAGCAGTGTGTGAGGAGACCTGAAAGTGGCACATGGCAGAGTGTGGCGATGGAGACAGCAGCAATGGGAGGCCGTACAGGGACCCATGAGACACTCTGGACCTGGCAGCAGCATGAGGAGGCGGTATAGGGGCCCATGGCAGATTAGGGTCCTGGCAGCAGCTATGGGAGGCCCGTAATCTGCCAGCACCCTATGTCAAAAAATTGAACACACCAGCAGTGTGTGAGGAGACCTGAAAGTGGCACATGGCAGAGTGTGGCGATGGAGACAGCAGCAATGGGAGGCCGTACAGGGACCCATGAGAGACTTTGGACTTGGCAGCAGCATGAGGAGGCGGTATAGGGGCCCATGGCAGATTAGGAGCCTGGCAGCAGCTATGGGAGGCCCGTAATCTGCCAGCACCCTATGTCAAAAAATGGAACACACCAGCAGTGTGAGGAGACCTGAAAGTGGCACATGGCATGAGACACTGTGGACCTGGCAGCAGCATGAGGAGGCGGTACAGGGGCCCATGGCAGATTAGGGGCCTGGCAGCAGCTATGGGAGGCCCGTAATCTGCCAGCACCCTATGACAAAAAATGGAACACACCAGCAGTGTGTGAGGAGACCTGAAAGTGGCACATGGCAGAGTGTGGCGATGGAGACAACCCACCGACTGTTTTGCTCGCTGCCAAGCTGCCACCCTCTTCTCCTGATGATGCGGAAGCAATAGCCTGATGACAACGAGGCTGCCAAGTGCGATCAGCCTCATCATCATCAATTAGGGTTTCCGCCTCACTACTAGCCCCCTCGGCTGCGTGTGGGTCAGGAGACAGACCTGTCTCTAGACCGGCTACCGAGCCACTCTCCTCGCCACTACTTCTTCGCCTGGCTGCTGAAGAGGCGGATGTCTCCCCCCGTTCCTGACCGCCCTCTGTTAGCTCTTCCTCACTGTACTGGATGACAACGGGAGCACTGGCCTCTGGCTGCGAATAGTGCTGCCTCGACCCCTTCCTCTGCTGCCACGTCTGCTCGCTCCTAAAACATTGCCTCCTCTGCCACTCCTCTGCATGTTGTCTGACATACTCTTTAATTAAACGATTCTGTGTCCCTGAGTAACAATTCTGTGTCTGTCCCTGAGTAACAATTCTGTGTCCCTGAGTAACGTTTCTGTGGCCCTAAGTAACAGTTCTGTGGCCCTCAGTAACAATTCTGTGTCCCTCAGTAACAATTCTGTGTCCCTCAGTAACAATTCTGTGCCTGTCCCTGAGTAACAATTCTGTGCCTGTCCCTGAGTAACAATTCTGTGTCCCTCAGTAACAATTCTGTGTCTCTCAGTAAAAATTCTGTGTCCCTCAGTAACAATTCTGTGTCTGTCCCTGAGTAAGAATTCTGTGTCTGTCCCTGAGTAACAATTCTGTGTCCCTGAGTAACGTTTCTGTGGCCCTAAGTAACAGTTCTGTGGCCCTCAGTAACAATTCTGTGTCCCTCAGTAACAATTCTGTGTCCCTCAGTAACAATTCTGTGTCCCTCAGTAACAATTCTGCGTCTGTCCCTGAGTAACAATTCTGTGTCTGTCCCTGAGTAACAATTCTGTGTCCCTGAGTAACGTTTCTGTGGCCCTAAGTAACAGTTCTGTGGCCTTCAGTAACAATTCTGTGTCCCTCAGTAACAATTCTGTGTCTGTCCCTGAGTAACAATTCTGTGTCTGTCCCTGAGTAACAATTCTGTGTCCCTCAGTAACAATTCTGTGTCCCTGAGTAACAATTCTGTGTCCCTCAGTAACAATTCTGTGTCCCTCAGTAACAATTCTGTGTCCCTGAGTAACAATTCTGTGTCTGTCCCTGAGTAAGAATTCTGTGTCTGTCCCTGAGTAACAATTCTGTGGCCCTAAGTAACGTTTCTGTGGCCCTAAGTAACGTTTCTGTGGCCCTAAGTAACGGTTCTGTATCCCTCAGTAACAATTCTGTATCCCTCAGTAACAATTCTGTGTCTGTCCCTGAGTAACAATTCTGTGGCCCTAAGTAACGTTTCTGTGGCCCTAAATAACGGTTCTGTGGCCCTCAGTAACAATTCTGTGTCCCTCAGTAACAATTCTGTGTCTGTCTCTAAGTAACAATTCTGTGGCCCTAAGTAAAGTTTCTGTGGCCCTAAGTAACGTTTCTGTGTCCCTAAGTAACGATTCTGTGGCCCTAAGTAACGATTCTGTGGCCCTAAGTAACGTTTCTGTAGCCCTAAGTAACGTTTCTGTGGCCCTAAGTAACGTTTCTGTGGCCCTAAGTAACGGTTCTGTGGCCCTCAGTAACAATTCTGTGGCCCTCAGTAACAATTCTGTGTCTGTCCCTAAGTAACAATTCTGTGGCCCTAAGTAACGTTTCTGTGGCCCTAAGTAACGTTTCTGTGGCCCTAAGTAACGATTCTGTGGCCCTAAGTAACGTTTCTGTGGCCCTCAGTAACAAATCTGTGTCCCTCAGTAACAATTCTGTGTCTGTCCCTAAGTAACAATTCTGTGGCCCTAAGTAACGTTTCTGTGGCCCTAAGTAACGGTTCTGTGGCCCTCAGTAACAATTCTGTGTCCCTCAATAACAATTCTGTGTCTGTCCCTAAGTTACAATTCTGTGGCCCTAAGTAACGTTTCTGTGGCCCTAAGTAACGTTTCTGTGGCCCTAAGTAACGATTCTGTGGCCCTCAGTAACAATTCTGTATCCCTCAGTAACAATTCTGTGTCTGTCCCTGAGTAACAACTCTGTGTCCCTAAGTAACGTTTCTGTGGCCCTAACTAACGATTCTGTGGCCCTAAGTAACGTTTCTGTGGCCCTAAGTAACGTTTCTGTGGCCCTCAGTAACAAATCTGTGTCCCTCAGTAACAATTCTGTGTCTGTCCCTAAGTAACAATTCTGTGGCCCTAAGTAACGTTTCTGTGGCCCTAAGTAACGGTTCTGTGGCCCTCAGTAACAATTCTGTGTCCCTCAATAACAATTCTGTGTCTGTCCCTAAGTAAAAATTCTGTGGCCCTAAGCAACGTTTCTGTGGCCCTAAGTAACGTTTCTGTGGCCCTAAGTAACGATTCTGTGGCCCTCAGTAAAAAATCTGTGTCCCTCAGTAACAATTCTGTGTCTGTCCCTAAGTAACAATTCTGTGGCCCTAAGTAACGATTCTGTGGCCCTCAGTAACAAATCTGTGTCCCTCAGTAACAATTCTGTGTCTGTCCCTAAGTAACAATTCTGTGGCCCTAAGTAACGGTTCTGTGGCCCTAAGTAACGATTCTGTGGCCCTCAGTAACAATTCTGTATCCCTCAGTAACAATTCTGTCTGTCCCTGAGTAACAATTCTGTGTCCCTAAGTAACGTTTCTGTGGCCCTAACTAACGATTCTGTGGCCCTAAGTAACGTTTCTGTGGCCCTAAGTAACGATTCTGTGGCCCTAACTAACGTTTCTGTGTCCCTAAGTAACGTTTCTCTGTCCCTAACTCTCTCCCTGAATACAGCCAGGTCTGCCTCTGTTGAATGACTGGAGGCAAATGGAGAATTCTAAAATGGCCGCCAATATTTTCCTAATATTCGAAACAAATTCCACTTCGCCTACTTCGATTCGCTCATCTCTAAATATGAACATACTTCAGTAAATCATCTTGTTTATTAGAATATGATTTCCTTAATACTTTTGGTTAGCTGGCATGCTCTTTTAAATAATAATGGTTATTTTAGCCAGCAGCCTGTGATTAGTCTGTGATCGGCGTTTCTTAGAAGATTCTGCTTTCCCCACCTATAACATGGCGCTGCCTTGTATGTTTCTAATGGACACTAGGGGAAACAAGTATATTCTCCCTGGTGATCCATGGCAAAATGGCGCCGATGTACTGCGCATGCGCGAGACGCCGGCAAAATGGCCGCAGCGACTAGCGCGATTGCCATTTCTGTGTATAAATAGAGGGGGAAGGATGTCCTGCTGTAAGCCCTGACCCTTTGAGAACGTGCATCGCACGAAACGCATTAGGGGGGCTACAGCACATGGACATCTAGCCACTATATGTGGCCAACAATTCATGGTCAGTAACTTTTTGTTGATTACTATTTTTTGACTAATAAACCTAAGTCAAAACAACATCACACTATGTGGCGTCCTTTATTGGGCTCTCTTTGAGAGCACCACCTCCCACAGTGCCTATCTGGACTAAGGAGTACCTTTGACGCCCACATTGTCTGATGAATCCTGGTTACTGCTCTTCGCGGTGAGACAGAGGATGGTACGGAGTGCAATCTGACCAGAGTTTTGATGCCGGAGATATTCTGCTGATTTTACCTCTCTACATGCTTTGTTTATACGCACTTCTGGTGAGTGCGCACTCTATCTGCCTATAGGATTCTTCACCTCTCTTCTTACCACTGATCTGGGATGAGGACTTTATGTGTGCTTTGACATATTCCATGGATCAGCGCACTGTTCACCATTGTATCACATCTGCATTTACTTTTAAATTGTTTTGTTATTGTTATACTATAATAACTTATCTAATATACGGGTGCATCCACTATGTGTTTGAAAAAGATGTTCACAGAATTTGTTTACATGAACTCACCTACAATCAGTATTACATGAAGCAATAAAAGCAATCTCAGATGAAGCAACACATCTAAAACACAATGGCTACCAATAATAGCATGCCCTGCTTCCCCTAGCAAATGATTGCTTTAGGTAATGATGTTCATAGATGTTCATAGAAGAAACCTGTATGTTTAATGTAAATTTGAGCCAGAACTTTCAATCTAGATTATAAAAAGCAGTATATCTTCAATTGATAATATGTATTTGGCCTAAGAACCCTGCAGATTCAGTAAATTTCAGGAACGCATATATTTGAAATTGGAAATAAAGCATATGCCAAGGCAAAAGTACTGTTCATGATACTTTTTTTCTTTGCACTAACATTGGACCAAGAAGAAAGCTTTTTCCAAAAATGTAAATGTTAGCAGAAATAGAAAAAAATATATCATGGACAGTGCTTAGTTCTTTTTGCAGTACAATCGTGACAATATATGCACATTTCCCCGTATTTTAGCCATTTAAATACCCTGCAAGTACAGAAAAATGTGTGCTGTTTCAGCTAGAAATGCTGTCCACTCTTAAAATGTATCTAAAGATTTTTTTTTTTTTCTAAAATTACAAACATGTCATACTTGCTAGAAATGTGAATGCCTGGAATTTTCATTTAATTTCAGATGCATTTGTTAATTAAAGAATTTCATTTCGTCATATTCATTCTGTTGAACAGATTCATTTTCTGAATTTGTTTTGCATCTTCGGCATTTAGTTCATATATTTGTGGGTATTGGAAGCATTCAATATTTTCAAATATGATCCAAATTCATTGTGAACAGTTGGTTGTTAAGGACCGCTGTGTCATTAACAATCATGACTCAACAAGAGACCCCCCATGTTTACCTGCTATTCGGTGAATATCTCTCAACAGCATCTCTAAATGGTAAATGCATCTCTCCTACCTCCACTCCTAACTCAAACGCATTGACTCCTGCTGTTTTCCTCCTGGGTAAATGCATCTCTCCTACCTCCACTCCTAACTCAAACACATTGACTCCTGCTGTTTTCCTCCTGGGTAAATGCATCTCTCCTACCTCCACTCCTAACTCAAAATCGCTTTCACTCCTGTTATATTCAGAACAAATGGTGTATTTATATTTGTGTGTATGTTGAGCAGTCCTCACCTCCAGTTGCACCCAGTTTACGACTGTAGCCTGGTTCCTAAGAGACATCCCCCACTATTCATGTGAGCCTTATCAGCTTCTAATTGGGGTGGAGTTGAATGCTCATTTGAGCATCTCCCTATAAATTTAGAGCAGCTCATGGGGGGAGATCTCTGATGGGGGGCACAGTCTCTGATGGGGGTGCTGCTTCTGACGGAGTGCGGCTTCGAAAGAGTGCGAAGCAGTTAAACACAGCAGTTGAACTAAAGCAGGAGAAAGACACAACAACAGCAAGAAACTCTACTGCATGCTGGACAGACTGCAAGCAAACACCCTGGGAAACATCTCTTACATGCCTGAGTCCCACTCTGTGTACCTTTATATAATACACTCCTCTTCATACTACTATCCTCTGTTCCCAAATCTCATTTCTTTACCCCTCTGCTCCACCCCAAAACTTGCACATCTCCCCCTCATTGCTATCATCTCCCTACTACTGCTCTCATCACCCCCCAAAATGCCTCTTTTACTCCTCCTTCTCATTTTCCTCTCCTACATTCCCAAAATCCATTCACTATATCCCTCTGCTCCTCCTAAACATTTGTATATTGTGTCCTCACTGCTTCCTTCGCCCCTCTATGGCACCCACCACCTCCTCCGATTATTCCACTCTCCCACTGACCCGAACACCTCCACTAGGAGTTTCTCACGCTCCTGCACATCCCGCTCCCATGCCACCTTTCTCACCCTTCTCCTCCTCCTAGCCGCGGGAGACATCTCCCCGAATCCTGGCCCTCCACCACCTCCCTCACCCGCACAACACCCTCCCGCCTCCATGTCCTACCGCAACCCCCGCAACCTAGTATCTGTCCCCCTGCTCCCTAAAATCTCCCCCCCGTTTTCATGTGCACTCCTGAACGCCCGATCGGTGTGCAACAAGCTTACCGCCATCCATGACCTCTTTGTTTCCAGCTCCCTCAACCTCCTGGCGATCACGGAAACCTGGATCCAGCCCACTGACTCTACCTCCCCTGCTGCACTCTCCTATGGAGGTCTCACCTGGACCCACTCACACAGACCTAACGGTCGTAAAGGTGGTGGGGTTGGTCTGCCCCTGTCACCGCAGAGCACCTTCCGAGTCCTCCCAAACCCCCCCTCCCTATCCTTCTCCTCCTTCGAGGCCCACTGCATTCCGACTATTCTCCCCAACCCCCCTGAAGATTGCTGTGATATACCGGCCTCCTGGATCCATACCCCGCTTCCTGGATGACTTCTCCTCCTGGCTACCCTTCTTCCTCTCCTCTGAGCTACCCACCATCATTCTTGGGGATTTCAACATCCCTGTCAACCTTGACAACCCGGACACAGCCCGTCTCCTCCACTTAACCTCCTCCTTTGCACTTGCACAGTGCATACAATCCACCACCCACTCCGACGGTAATATCCTTGATCTTGTCTTCTCCAACCGCTGCGCTCCCCACAACCTCACTAACACCCCCTTCCCTCTCTCTGACCACAACCTGATCACCTTCTCTATCTCCTTGTCCTCCAACGCCTACCCCTCCAAATGTCACACTACTACCAGCCGTAACCTCCGCAACCTTAACCCTGCCCCCCTCCACTCTGCAGCTGATCAACTCCACAACCGCATCCTCCCCCTGTCCTGCCCCGACTTGGCTATGACTGCCTACAACAACGCGCTGTCAGCAGCCCTTGACTCACTAGCGCCTTTAACCACACGCAACATCAGACTCCGACCGCTCCAGCCCTGGCAGACTGATCACACTAAAACCCTCAAACGACGCAGTCGTGTCCTGGAGCGACTATGGCGCAAAACAAAATCCCAACAAGCTTTCACCTGCTACAAATCTGCCTTCCGCACCTACACCTCCTCCCTCCACGCAGCCAAACAAGCCTACTTCCTGACCCTCATGAAGGCCCTCTCCTCCAATCCTCGCCGACTCTTCTCCACCTTCAACTCTCTACTCTCTCCACCCCCACCTCCACCCAGCACCTCACTCACCGCCCTTGAGATTGCCAATCACTTCAAAAACAAGATTGACACAATTCGCAAGGACATTGCCGCAACTCACACGCCCTCTCAACCCGTCCCCTCTCACACAGCTACCCCCTCATTCCCCCTCCCCCTCGACATTACCCGCAGGGACTTCGTCACTGCTCAAACTCCCTCCAACCCCGTTCCCCCTCACTCAGCTACCCCCTCATCACCCCTCTCCCACGGCCCCACCACTGCTCTGACCTCCACTCCCACCCCACCCTACATTCCTCATACTGAAGCTCCCCCAACACTCCACACCTTTGACCTTACTACCATCGAGGAAGTCTCCAAGATCCTCTCTGATGCCCGCCTCACCACCTGCCCCCTCGACCCTATCCCCTCACAATTCCTACGACCTCCCTCCCCCTCCATCCTACGCTCCCTCACCCACATCTTTAATCTCTCCCTCTCCTCCGGCACTTTCCCCTCCCCACTGAAGCATGCACACATCACCCCCATACTTAAAAAGCCCTCCCTGGACCCCAATGACCTGAACAACCTCAGACCCATCTCCCTGCTCCCACTTACATCTAAACTCCTCGAGCGCCTCGTCTACACCCGCCTATGCTCTCACCTCAACAACAACAACCTCCTCGATCCCCTACAGTCTGGCTTCCGCCCCCTACACTCCACCGAAACCGCCTTACTCAAACTCTCCAACGACCTTTTAACCGCCAAAGCTAATGGCCACTATTCAGTGCTCCTACTCCTTGACCTCTCTGCGGCCTTCGACACAGTTGACCACCCCCTCCTCCTCAAAATACTACACTCCCTCGGCCTCAGAGATTCTGCTCTCTCCTGGTTCTCATCCTACCTGTCACAACGCTCTTTCAGCGTTACCTATAATGCTACCACCTCCCCCTCACTCCCCCTCTCTGTTGGGGTCTCTCAAGGCTCTGTCCTTGGGCCCCTTCTCTTCTCCATCTACACCTCCTCCCTTGGCCAACTCATACACTCTCACGGCTTCAACTACCACCTCTATGCCGACGACACACAAATCTATCTCTCAACCCCCCACCTCACCCCCTCGGTCTCTGCCCAAATCACACACCTACTGAGCGACATATCAGATTGGATGTCGCTCCACTTCCTTAAACTGAATCTCTCCAAAACCGAGCTCCTTGTCTTCCCCCCAGCCCGAACCCCACCCCCCATTGACTTCTACATCACATCCGACAACGCCAATATCAAACCCGCTCTGCAGGCCAGAGTACTTGGTGTCATTCTGGACTCCAACCTATCCTTCCAGCCCCAAGTCCAATCTTTAACTAACTCGTGCAGACTCCACCTCCGCAACATCGCCAAAATCCGCACGTTCCTAACCCCAGAAACCACTAAACAGCTCATCCACTCCCTCATCATATCACGACTCGACTACTGCAACTCCCTCCTCACTGGCCTGCCTCCCCGCTGGCTATCCCCACTTCAGTCGATCCTGAATACGGCTGCCAGACTCATTCACCTTTCCAACCGCTCCATTTCCGCCACCCCCCTCTGCCAATCCCTCCACTGGCTTCCGATTGCGCAACGGATCAAATTTAAAATCCTAACACTGACGTACAAAGCTGTCCACCATACTGCCCCGAACTACATCACTGACCTAATATCCAAGTACCGCCCAGCACGCACACTCCGCTCCTCACAAGACCTCCTTCTCTCTAGTTCCCTGGTCTCCTCCTCCCATGCCCGCCTCCAGGACTTCTCCAGGGTGTCACCCATTCTCTGGAACTTCCTTCCCCAACCCATCAGATTATCACCTACTCTCCTCTCCTTTAGGCGCACCCTGAAAACCCATCTCTTCAGGGAAGCCTACCTCACCCCCTGCTAACTTGCTGACCTCCTCCACTCTTCCTACCACTCCATCCCCCACAGCTATCTCCTCCTGTACCACTATCCCGTCCCTTCTAGATTGTAAGCTCGAAAGAGCAGGGCCCTCGAACCCCTCATGTTTTGCATTGCATTGGTATTGTTCTGTCACATGTTCTGTCCCCCTTTGTAATGTACAGCGCTGAGTGAACTATTGGCGCTTTATAAATACTGTATAATAATAATAATAATAACAGGACTGGCTGTGTTCGGCAGGCAGCTGGTAAGTTTTGTTTTTTCTTGTCCGGGTCAGTAATCATCATGATTGACATTTTATTTACATTGGGGGACATTTTTTATTAGTTATTTTTTAATAAAGGACAGCATGGTAAACTGCACAATACAAAGGCACAAAAAGACATAAGCCTGCACATCATTGGGTTACATTATTTTCCAGAAGCTCGGTACATAAAGCAGTATCTGGACAATAATGAAAATGACCTGAATATTCACCCACTACAGCTGTAAGATATTCCATTTCTCTGATTTCAGAGATTGCTTTTAAGAGATGATTTATTATTATTATTTAGCATGGGGACATCAATTGATTTCCAGAGTCGTGGTATCACCCGTCTAGCAGCCATCAGAATATGCATTCCCAACCTCTTAGACCGCTTAGAGACACCCCTAAAGGGTAACCTCAAAAGATAGTGTAGCGGGTCTAGGGGTAGGGTAACATTGACAAATAAATCTAAGAAATGCTCGTTGTAGAGTTTGCAGTTGAGCTTGTGAAATCGTGATTTAGAATCTCAAAAAGGTAAAGTAGCTTTGGCAAAATTGACCTCACATTTACTCTACCCAAGAAAGATATCATATAGACATTCCACTGATTTAGGAGAGCATAGATTTCCCGAAACAGTGGAGGATATTTAGCCTCAAACAACTGAGCCTAAGTTGGGGTTAGTGATGAAGGCCAAGGTACAGTATTTAATAGATGACATGCACCAGTGGTATGAGTCATTTTGTTGGAGCAGTAAGAGGTCTTGGGATGGGATATTAAAAGGCATAGCATCTGTCTTTGAAGTGTTTATTTTATAGCCAGATATATCACTGAAAGCTTGTAAAAAAAGGAATGCAATGCAGGTAGTAACAAGTGAGGTTTATTAATAGTCAATAGAACATCATCTGCAAAAAGGGAGAGTTTATATTCCTTCCCCCTCACAATCACTCCTACTAGGTCAGGGTGTACTCTGACCGCTACTGCTAATGGTTCAAGACATAACACAAAAAGGATAAGGAAAAGGGGGGCATTCCATGTCTAGTTTCGATGAGCATGGGAAAAGTATCAGATGTGGCATAGGGAAGCTTAACCTGTGTGGTAGTAATAGCTTTAAAAAAAAAAAGGCCCTTGTATTCCAACATGTCACAGTAATTCAAACATATAGGGCCATCCCAACCGGTCAAATGCCATCTGAGCATCTAAACTTAGCAATAGAGCCAGTGTTTGTGAGCCATGGAGTACGTTAACTAAATTGAGCGTGCACCTAGTGTTGTCTCCTGTCTGTCTCACCAAGATAAATCCCAACTGATCATTATGTATGATCTTGGGAAGCAGTGCCATTTTTTTTTTAGTTTTGGTGTGGGGTTCCTCTAAAAAATCCATACCAGACCCAAAGGGCCTAGTTTGGATTGGGGTGGGGACCCACACAGTGTTTTTTAAAGTATTTTTTATATTTTAACCACTTGCCCTCTTGAGGATTGACCCCCCTGACCAGGTCATTTTTTGCATTATGGCGCTGCGTTACTTTAACTGACAATTGCATAGTCATGCAACGCTGCACCCAAATGAAATGTACGTCCTTTTTTCCCACAAATTGAGCTTTCTTTGGGTGGTATTTTATCGCCTGTATGTGTTTTATAAAAAAAAAGACCAACGGTTTTGAGAAAAAAAAAAACTATATTTTTGACTTTTTGCTATTAAACATGTCCAGTAAAAAAATTTTAAAAATCTAATTTCGTCATAAATTTAGGCCAAAATATATTCTGCTACATGTCTTTGCTAATAAAAAATCCCAATATGTGTAAATGAATTGGTTTACGTGAAAGTTATAGCGTTTACAAATTGCGGTATATATATTGGAATTTATTTATTTATTTATTTACTAGT
The DNA here is from genome assembly GCF_062004578.1 of Staurois parvus. Lineage (NCBI taxonomy): Eukaryota > Metazoa > Chordata > Amphibia > Anura > Ranidae > Staurois > Staurois parvus. The sequence goes on along the minus strand of NW_028318492.1, from coordinate 6,205,037 downwards.
AATGGCGGTGATCAGCGACTTATAACAGGATTGCGGGACTACGGCAGGCACTCTGACACTGGGGGGAACTAACTGTGTGCTGGGTGTATTTTACTATGGGGCAGTCACAGCAATGTCTGAGGTAGACAATGTTGATCTGATTGGGGTACAATTACACGATGGCTATCAGAAAACTTGTAATTAATCATAACTGCTCAAGGGTTATATTATTAAAGTGACTGGATGTACAGTTCTACTCTTCTACTAAACTGGATGACATTTCTTTATCTTATCACATTTACATGAACAAATCACAAATAAAAAGTTTCTAAAAACAAAACAACTTGTATATGACCTCTAATTTTAATCATGTATTCAGGTCTCGATACACTCCAAGGTATTTGCACCCATGCTGCCAGTCGCTTATTTATGCCCAAGTATGCAGTCTTCATTCTTTATGTAGAATGAATGGTGTCTTAGCAGATGTTGTTCCAAAAATCTATTAAAGGAAAGCGAGAGTGAAAGCCTAGTAATACAAGCCTTAGGACTTCCCGCTGGAGAAATTAGTTCAGGGTTGTTTGGCACATTTTTTTTTTTTTTGCTAGGAGCTGAGAAGAAATTAAATTAAATTAAATTTGGTGGGTAAAAAGTTCATGCTTTGGTTTAACCCCTATTATTTCTTTCACCCATGCTAAAACAAAAGCAGTAATTTTATAGGATAAATAACAGTAAATTAACAAGCAAAGCATTTCACATTTAAATCAGCCTATTTTATATAAGAAAAATAGTAATGTAAAGTTGTTTCAGCCAAAAAAAATTGCTGTACACAGTATATATGGAATACTTAAAGCATCTTATGAGAAAGAGAACCATTTTGTTTGATTTACATTTTACGTTTCCTTTGATGCAAAAAGCAATAATATGTTCTAAACCAAACAATCAGCCAGTTCTCAGTTTCCTGCAGTTTATTTGACTAAAGTAATTAAAGCTCACTCATGATTGGTTGTAAAGGTCACTATTGATCAATGCACTTGACTGTTCTTTACCCCACACTATTACATGTAATACTTTTTATAAAGTATTGGATGTGTTTTTGGCTGGAGGATGTCCAGCATCATCTAGCCCAGGGTTATTGAATTAAAATTCACGGAGGTCCAGTTAGTAAAATTTTCTTCCAGCAGAGGCCTGAATCACATGTTTGATTGTTAATGGCACCTCTGTGCATTAGACAGTGCAGCAGATTTTCGTGATCGCCAAACTACATGGTGCTGCATAACCATCTCACTCAGCACAGGGCAATTTATAACAAGGGTCATGGATTTCTTTCTCTGTGCTTCTGCATATAAGGCAGCAAATTGAAATAAATGGGCAGCCTACACACAGAATGCAGGATGCAATGATGTGAACCTACCCTCACATCCTTCACATCATAATCCTGTTATTACATCAGTGTTCTCAGCCCTGCACGTCACAACCCCCCACCTTTTTATCACAGCCACCCCTACACAATAAGATCCCCCTTTACATCACAGTCCCTTACTTCACATCAGCCCCTCTTTACAGCAGTGTCCTCAGCCCCCCTTCACATCACCCCCCTTCACATTACAAACCTTAGCCCCCTTAATATCACCCCCTTCACATTTCTGTCCTTGGACCCCCTTCATATCACCCCCCTTCACATTCCTGACCTCAAACCCTTTATAGCACCCCCTTCACATTGCAGTCCCTAGACCCCCTTCAGCACTTCCCCCCAAAGGAGCCCTCTTTGCTGTCCTACCTTACACAGGGTGAAGGGTGGGAGGCACAACAGATCTAGAGCTGACATCAGGAGCAGGACAGTTCTGGCTGGATGGGCGGAGTTGCACAACTTTTTCTGTTAACTAACTTGTAATTGGTGCTAGAACTGCCCTGCATCCTAGCAACCAATCAGTTAACTGGGGCACAGGGGCAGACTATTTGGAATCTCGGGCAACTGCCCGAGGGCCCGGGGTCAGTAGGGGGCCCCATGAAATGCCCCTGGTACCTTTTTCATAGGCTTTTTTGAGTTTGGGCAAGGACACAGGGGCCCCATGATCCCCTATTGCCCGGGGGCCCCATGAGTTGTCAGTCCGCCCTGCTGGGGCAGCTCCCGTCCTCTGACCAGTGCTGTGCTGCCTCTCAATGTCAGCTCTGCAAAGATGACAGTGCTAGCGGCGTCTGAGGGAAAGAGCCAGCGGCTCCTAAATGGCATGATCATGGCAGATCCAGATGGGACAGTGATTCAGTCTGGATGTGGACCGCAGTCCACCAGTTAGTTATGCCTGATCTTGCCCATTCCTCCTCTTCCTTACAGTTCCTGGCTTTCCCGTCATTAGATTATATTTCTTTCTGTCGTGGAGGCTTAGAATTAGATATGGAAAAATCTGCCTAGTAACTCTCACATCTCCACACTGACACCCACCCATCAAGGTATTTTGGTATTTGCATAACTCCTTCCAAAAGCCATCTCACCACTTGCATCAGTGTCGAGGACTCTTGAGATGAATACTGAGGTAGGGTGCTGTGATGTTCAGCACCCTACAATATGTCATATTCCTAACAAGATCAATATGCCCAAGGCCAGTGTTACATGTATTTAATTTAAATATCATACTGTACATATAAACACAGATCAGCCATAACATTATGATGACTCACCTAGTTGGTCCCCTTTTTGCTGCCAAAACATCCCTGACCTGTTGCGTCATGGATGCCACTAGACCACTGAAGGTGTGCTGCAGTGTCTGGTATCAAGCTGTCAGTAGTAGATCCTTTAAGTCCTGAAAGTTGCAAATGTGGTGTCTCCATGAATCAGAGTTGTTTTTCCACCCCACAGAAGCTCGATGGATTGGGATATACAGTTGCAAGAAAAAGTATGTGAACCCCTTGGGATTAGGTGGAGTTTTGCATGAATTGGGCATAAAATGTGCTCTGAATGTCATCTAAGTCACAACAATAGAAGAACACAGTCTGCTGAACATAATACTACACAAACATTAGATGTTGCCTTGGTTTAATTGCACATAACATGTAAACATTCACAGTGCAGGGAGGAAAAAGTATGTGAACCTTTGGACTTAATAACTGGTTGACCCTCCTTTGGCAGCAATAACTTCAACCAAACGTTTCCTGTAGTTGCAGATCAGACCTGCACAATGATCTGGAGTAATTTTGGACCTCTCCTCTTCACAAAACTGTTTCAGTGTAGCAATATTCTTGGGATGTCTGGTGTGAATCGCTCTCTTAAGGTCATGCCACAGCATTTCAATCGGGTTGAGGCAGGACTCTGACTGGGCCACGCCAGAAGGCGTATTCTGTGCTGTTGCAGCCATTGTTTTCTTGAATTACTTGTATGCTTTGGGTCATTGTCCTGTTGCATCACCCATCCTCTGCGGAGCTTCAGTTGGCAGACAGATGGTCGTACGTTTTCCCACAAAATGTCTTGATAAACTCTGGAATTCATTTTCCCATCAATGACAACAATCCGTCCAGGCCCTGAGGCAGCAAAGCAGCCCCAAACCATGATGCTCCCACCGCCATGTTTTACAGTGGGGATGAGGTTTTGATGCTGGTGTGCTGTGCCTTTTTTTCTCCACACATAGTGTTGTGTGTTCTTCCCAAACAACTCAATCTTGGTTTCATCTGTCCACAGTATATTTTGCCAGTAGTGCTGTGGAACGTCCAGGTGCTCTTTTGCAAACTTCAAACGTGCTGCAATATTCTTTTTGGACAGCAGTGGCTTCCTCCGTGGTGTCCTCCCATGTACTCCATTCTTGTTTAATGTTTTCCTTATTGTAGATGTGTCAACAAAAATGTTAGCATGTGCCAGAGATTTCTGTAGGTCTTTAGCTGACACTCTGGGATTCTTCTTTACCTCATGCAGCATTCTGCGCTGTGCTCTTGCAGTCATTTTTACAGGACGACCACGCCTAGGGAGAGTAGCAACAGTGCTAAACTTTCTCCATTTGTAGACAGTCTGTCTTACCGTGGACACATGAACATCAAGGCTTTTGGAGATACTTTTGTAACCCTTTCCAGCTTCATGCAAGTCAACAATTCTTGATCGTAGATCTTCTGAGAGCTCTTTTCTGCGAGGCATGGTTCACATCAGACAGTGCTTCTTGAAACCAGTAAACCCAAAACAGGTGTGTGTTTTTTAAGGGCAGGACAGCTGTCAGCAACACATCCAATATCATCACACTGATTGGAGTCAAGTTAGGCTCACTCCTGACTCCAATTAGCTCTGGGAGAAGTCATTAAGCTAGGGCCTCACATACTTTTTCCTCCCTGCACTGTAAATGTTTACATGTTATGTGCAATTAAACCATGGCAACATCTAATGTTTATGTAGTATTATGTTCAGCAGACTGTGTTCTTCTATTGTTGTGACATAGATGACGTTCAGAGCACATTTTATGCCCAATTCATGCAAAACTCCACCTAATCCCAAGGGGTTCACATACTTTTTCTTGCAACTGTATATATATATATATATATATATATATATATATATACATATATATACAGTCAGGTCCATAAATATTGGGACATGGACACAATTCTAACATTTTTGGCTCTATACACCACCACAATGGATTTGAAATGAAACGAACAAGATGTGCTTTAACTGCAGACTGTCAGCATTAATTTGAGGGTATTTACATCCAAATCAGGTGAACGGTATAGGAATTACAACAGTTTGCATATATGCCTCCCACTTGTTAAGAGACCAAAAGTAATGGGACAGAATAATAATCATAAATCAAACTTTCACTTTTTAATACTTGGTTGCAAATCCTTTGCAGTCAATTACAGCCTGAAGTGTGGACCACATAGACATCAGCAGACGCTGGGTTTCATCCCTGGTGATGCTCTGCCAGGCCTCTACTGCAACTGTCTTCAGTTTCTGCTTGTTCTTGGGGCATTTTCCCTTCAGTTTTGTCTTCAGCAAGTGAAATGCATGCTCAATCAGATTCAGGTCAGGTGATTGACTTGGCCATTGCATAACATTCCACTTCTTTCCCTTCAAAAACTCTTTGGTTGCTTTTGCAGTATGCTTTGGGTCATTGTCCATCTGCACTGTGAAGCGGCGTCCAATGAGTTGTGAAGCATTTGGCTGAATATGAGCAGATAATATTGCCCGAAACACTTCACAATTCATCCTGCTGCTTTTGTCAGCAGTCACACCATCAATAAATACAAGAGAACCAGTTCCATTGGCAGCCATACATGCCCACGCCATGACACTACTACCACCATGCTTCACTGATGAGGTGGTATGCTTAGGATCATGAGCAGTTCCTTTCCTTCTCCATACTCTTCTCTTCCCATCACTCTGGTACAAGTTGATCTTGGTCTCATCTGTCCATAGGATTTTGTTTCAGAACTGTGAAGGCTTTTTTAGATGTCGTTTGGCAAACTCTAATCTGGCCTTCCTGTTTTTGAGGCTCACCAATGGTTTCCATCTTGTGGTGAACCCTCTGTATTCACTCTGGTGAAGTCTTCTTTTGATTGTTGACTTTGACACACATACACCTACCTCCTGGAGAGTGTTCTTGATCCGGTCAACTGTTGTGAAGGGTGTTTTCTTCACCAGGGAAAGAATTCTTCGCTCATCCACCACAGTTGTTTTCCATGGTCTTCTGGATCTTTTGGTGTTGCTGAGCTCACCGGTGCGTTCCTTCTTTTTAAGAATGTTCCAAACAGTTGTTTTGGCCACGCCTAATGTTTTTGCTATCTCTCTGATGGGTTTGTTTTGTTTTTTCAGCCTAATGATGGCTTGCTTCACTGATAGTGACAGCTTTTTGGATCTCATCTTGAGAGTTGACAGCAACAGATTCCAAATGCAAATAGCACACGTGAAATTAACTCTGGACCTTTTATCTGCTCATTGTAATTGGGATAATGAGGGAATAACACACACCTGGCCATGGAACAGCTGAGAAGCCAACTGTCCCATTACTTTTGGTCCCTTAACAAGTGGGAGGAGCATATGCAAACCGTTGTAATTCCTACACTGTTCACCTGATTTGGATGTAAATACCCTCAAATTAAAGCTGACAGTCTGCAGTTAAAGCACATCTTGTTCGTTTCATTTCAAATCCATTGTGGTGGTGTATGGAGCCAAAAATGTTAGTATTGTGTCCATGTCCCAATATTTATGGACCTGACTGTATATATACAGTTGTGTTCAAAATAATAGCAGTCAGACATCACTAACCTGATCAATCACTGTTTTTGGTAGAAATTAGATTTTTACATGGCAAATAATTTACTAGCTGGTGTAGTAGAGTAATAGAAATCCAACAGACCCAACAGTCATGACATGCATGCTGCTGATTCTGTGTAATTGAATCACTAATTGAAAGGGGCATGTTCAAAATAATAGCAGTGTGGAGTTCTATTAGTGAGGTCATTCATTCTTTAAAAAACAGGTGGCAATTATTGCCCTTATTTAAGGAAGAAAGGCAGAAAATGTTGTACATGCTGGTTACAGTGCATTTCTCTCTGAAATTCTGAGGAAAATGGGTCGTTCCAGACATTGTTCAGAAGAACAGCGTACCTTGATTAAAAAGTTGATTGGAGAGGAGAAAACATACAGCGAGGAACAGAAGTATTTGAACATCCTGCGATTTTGCAAGTTCTTCCACTTAGAAATCATGGAGGGGTCTGAAATTCACATTGTGATTCCTCACCTTTCTTATCATCAGTGATACCCCATGAGGTGAGATCTTGCATGGAGCCCCAGTCCGAGGGAGACTGACAGTCGTCTTTAGACTCTTTCTAACAATTGCTCCAACAGTTGATCTATTTTCACCAAGCTGCTTGGCAATTGCCCCGTAGCCCTTTCCAGCCTTGCGGAGGTCCACAATTTTGTCTCTTGTGTCTTTTGACAGCTCTTTGGTCTTGCCCATGGTAGTAGTTGGCGTCTGACTGACTGTGGGGTGGACAGGTGTCTTTAAAGAGCTCAGACAGGTGCTACTAAGTTATATTAATGAGTGGAGTAGAGGTGGACTTTTTAAAGGCATAGTAACAGATCTTTGAGAGCCAGAATTCTTGCTGTTTCTTAGGTGTTCAAATACTTATGTTCAGCAGTGCAAGACAAATAAATTCTTTAAAAATCATACAATGTGATTTCCTGAATTTTTTTTTTTTATTCTGTCTTTCAGAGTGGGAATGCACCTACAATGTGAATTTTAGACCCCTCCATGATTTCTAAGTGGGAGAACTTGCAAAATCACATGGTGTTCAAATACTTCTGTTTCTCACTGTATAAAGAAGTGCAGAAAATGATAGGCTGCTCAGCTAAAATGATCGCAAATGCTTTAAAATGGCAACCAAAACCTGAAAGACGTAGAAGAAAGCGGAAAAACTACCATTCGAATGGATAGAAGAATAGCCAAAATGCCAAGGACTCAGTCAACAATCAGCTCCAGGAAGATCAAAGAAGGTCTAAAGTTACCTGTGAGTACTGTTACAATTAGAAGACGCCTATGTGAAGCCAAGCTATCTGCAAGAAGCCCCCGCAAAGTCCCACTGTTGAAAAAAAGACGTGCTGAAGAGGTTACAATTTGCCAAAGAGCACATTGACTGGCCTAAAGAGAAATGGCGCAACATTTTGTGGACTGATGAAAGATTGTTCTTTTTGGGTCTAGTGGCCGGAGACAGTTTGTCAGACGACCCCCAAACACTTAATTCAAGCCACAGTACACTGTGAAGACAGTGAAGCATGGTTGCGCAAGCATCATAATATGGGAATGTTTCTCATACCACGTTGTTGGGCCTATTTATCGCATACCAGGGATCATGGATCAGTTTGAATACATCAGAATACTGGAAGAGGTCATGCTGCCTTATGCTGAAGAGGAAATGCCCTTGAAATGGGTGTTCCAACAAGACAACGACCCCAAACACACCAGTAAACGTGCAACATCTTGGCTCCAGACCAACAAAATTGACGTTATGGAGTGGCCAGCCCAATCCTCGGATCGTAATCCAATAGAAAACTTGTGGGGTGACATCAAAAATGCAGTTTCTGAGGCAAAACCAAGAAATAGAGAAGAACTGTAGAATGTAGTCCCATCATACTGGGCTGGAATATCTGTTCACAGGTGCCAGAAGTTGGTTGACTCCATGCGACACAGATGTACAGCAGTTCTCAGAAACAGTGGGTATACAACTAAATATTAATTAAGTGATTCAAAGGAAACCAAAATCTTCAAACATTTTTCAGTTTATATAGTGAATGTTTGAGTTTGTAAAGAAGAAAACAAACACTGCTATTTTTTTGAACAGTCTGATATTCACTTTTCTTCAATTTTTTTAGAGGAACAACACAAATTTGATATATTTTTCTTCATGTTTTGATTTGGAATAGAATGTGTAGTGTTCCCAATGCATTTGTGTGTATGGAAATAAAAGCTATTTGAAGGATTTTGAGCTTTATTCACTTTAATCACTCTTTTCAAGACACTGCTGTTATTTTGAACACAACTGTATATATATATTTGTGTGTGTGTGCGTGCGCGCACACGCGCGCACGCGCGTGTGTGTGTATGTGTGTGATTTTGAGCAGCCCTGCCACCCTGTAGCAGTAGTTCTACTATAGGGCGGTGGGAAAGCAGTTAAACCATTCTTGAACCATTTTTACAGTGTAGCAGGGTGCATTATGCTGCTGAAAGGGATCACTGCCATCACGAAAATATATTTCCATGCAGGGATGCACTTGGTCAGCAACAATGTTTAGATTTGTTGGTAGATGTCCAGTAACATCCACAATAATGGCAGGACCCAAGGTTTTCCAGCAGAATATTGCGCAAAGCATCAAAGTGCTTCCGCTGGCTTGTCTTCTTCCCACTGTACATCTTGGAGCAATCTATTCCCCAGAAAAGCAATGCACACACACCTGACCATATAATGTAAAAGAAAATGTGTTTCATCATATCAGGCCACCTTTTTCCATTGCTCCGCTGTGCAGTTCTGATGCTCACATGTCCATTGTAGGCAGTTTTGGCTGTGGACACAGGTTAGCATGGGCACCCTGACTGGTCTGCAGCTACACAGCCCCATACACAACAAACTGCGATGCTCATTTTTTATGATTTCAACATATCAACTTGTTGGACAACATGTTTACTTGCTGCCTAATATATCCACTGAATTTTAGATGCCATCGTAATGAGATAATCAATGTTTTTCGCTTGACCTGTCAGTGGTCATGAAGTTATGGCTAATCAGTGTATAATATCCCACTCATTAAAATACATATCTGTGCAAAACATATTCTCCTTTGACAATAGGTATAAAGCATACTGATTCATATTTAACAAACATAAAAGCTACCTCAGCAGACCTCTCATTCTTAAAATGCTAGTTGCCTGACTATGATGTTGATCCTCTTGCCTCAATAACTTGACCCAAAACATATTTTCAGTTAAGGGCTTTTTCATTCTTTTTGACAGTTTAAGGTAGTAGGTCAGAAAAGCATCCATGCTACTAGAATTTTTTTTCCTGATAGCTTCCTTATAAAAACAAATACTTTTGTTTTTAAAAGTGATCTTGAGATCTTCCTAATAGAAGAACAAAAACTGCACTCTTAGGCCCCTTTCTGTTTGCTGATCCCTTGCTGAGCTGAGTAGAGCAGGTGGATGACAGGTCCATGACTGCTCCCCTTATGCAGAGTAAATATGGACAGAGCCAGCTCTGCTCCACGAGCAGTTGGATGTAAACAGACTGGCCGTCAGTTTACATCTGACTGCCCTCCAATCTGATCCAGCCAGAATATGGGGGACTGGTCCTCTTCTGTTTGTATTTGCTGGACCAGATTGGAGGTAGGCTGGTGTAAATGGACACAAGTCCACTTACACCCACCGCTCCATAGAGGAAAGTGGAAAGACCGAGTCTACCTGAAAAACAGACAGGCGGATGTGAACGGACCACTTTTGTGAAAGGGGCCTTAGAATTATATTACTGCTCAAACTATACAATTATATGAGTTTTATAGATGTAAAACATGATACAGCCTTACATTTCTCCATGTAGCTTTTAATGTTATCAAATTCATTTGTAGGCATAAATAACATGTGCTCCTGTTTACATGATTGATATGATATATGATGATGATATAATATAAACACTATAACCAAGTTATACTGCATTGCAGCACCTGGTATTGTCATTTTCTGTACAGCAAAGCTGTTGAAGCTGGCAAACATATTTGTGTATTTATCAAGGTGAATAGTTTATTCAGATTGTGAGTGAAGATTTTTTTATAGCACTTTATTAGTTGTTAAACATGTAACAGGACCACTCTTTAGACTTGAAACACGCAACATATAAACGACTCTATATCATTTTAAAAAAACAAATCTGTCAATAAATCAGTTTATTACACACACTATTTCATCTTTGATGTCAAGTGAAAAGAAAATACAATTATGGGAACTAATAAATGTGCAGCTGCTGCTTCTAGCTGCCAAATGATAATGTACTTTAACCCCTAGCAACTGAAACTGCTGCAATGAAAACTTTTATCCCATATTCTTTTGCGGCTATTAATTTTCATTATGATTTGGAGACAGTAAATGTATTGAGATATTCATCATTATTAAACAGTGAAGCATGCTCATTTTACCTATGTCATTATTATATGTCTAACCTTTAGCAGCAGTGTGCTGTATTTAATTCAATTAATCCACTGCAGTTCTGAAATAATTATACTGTTATTGTTAAATGGCAATAAAAAATGCTTTACCGTTAAGAATAACATCAATGAGAACATGTTCATTTGTAGGATTCTTAAAAGAGATGATGATGGAGGCCAAACTGCCAACCCTTGCACTTATGCTTGCTGGATCCATAGGTTGAGGAATGAGGCCAACTCCAGACACATGGAATGTCCATTCTTCAAGCTGTTGAGATATAATATTTATCATAAAAATAAACACGTACCTGCAGAAAATGGCAAACAAAGGTAAATAATATGTGGTGAATCAAAGTAAAAGACTCCCTTGAACATGTGACCCCAAACTCTAATACTACAATCATTTTGTTGTGTTTTGGCAAGTGCAACTTGCAGAAGCAACAGAGGAATCTCCTGTACTGGAGACTTCAGGCAATTTCTATCTCTTCCTCTGATTCTAAGGTGAGCATCACATGTATAGCAACCATGTGTAATGACTTTTAGGTTTTATCAATAGGCAGGCAATTCCACATTCTTCATCTTGCACTTTTGGAAACAGTATGCAAGTTTTTTAAAACCCATTTGTTGTGTTACACTATTTGATCTATTATTATTCCTCTGTGACCATCACTTGTTTATTATTGCTCTGTATCTTTAACCACTTGCCATCCTGAAGATTTACCCCCCTTAATGACAGGCCTCTTTTTGCTATTCAGTGCTGCACTGTTTCAACTGATAACTGCATGGTCATGCAATGCTGTACCCAGACAAAATTTATGTCCTTTTTTCACACAGATAGAGCTTTCCTTTGGTGGTATTTGATCACTTGTGCGCTTTTTATGTTTTGTGCTATAAACAAAAAAAGACCGAAAATTTTGAAAAACCCCCCGATATTTTTTACTTTCGGCTATAAAAAATATATAGTAAACTCAAATTTAGTCATAAATTTAGGCCAAAATTTATTCTGCTACATGTTTTTGGTAAAAAAAATCCCAATAAGTGTATATTGATTGCTTTTTGTGAATGTTATAGCGTCCACAAACTATAGTATAGATACTGCAATTTACACCATTTTTTGCTATACAACGCTGCACTAGTTTAACTGACAATCACGCGATCATGCAATGCTGTACATAAATTAAATTTATGTCCTTTTTTTCACACAAATAGAGCTTTCTTTCGATGGTATTTGATCACCTGTGCGCTTTTTATTTTTTGCACTATAAACAAAAAAAGACCGAAAACTTTAAAAAATATATATTTTCTCATTTCTGTCATAAAAAATATCCAAAAACTCAAATTTCGTCATAAATTTAGGCCAAATTGTATTCTGCTACATGTTTTTGCTTAAAAAAAATCCCAATAAGTGTATATTGATTGGTTTGTGTGAAAGTTATAGCATCTACAAACTATGGTATAGATAATGGAATTTATACAGCTTTTACTTTCTGACTGCCTATCTTTAGGTGCTAAAATACCAGGACAGTACAAACACCCCCAAATTACCCCTTTCCGGAAAGTAGACACCCTAAGCTATCTGCTGAGAGGCATATTAAGTCCATGAAATATTTTTTTTTTCCACAAGTTTTTGGAAAATGACAAAAACATTTTTATTTACACAAAGTTGTCACTTAAATGATATATTGCTCACACAAGCCATGGGTATATGTGAAATTACACCCCAAAATACATTCTGCTACTTCTACCGAGTATGAGGATACCACACGTGTGAGACTTTTTGGGAGTCTAGCCACATACAGGAGCCTGAAATCCAATGGCCACTTTGAAAGCTTGAAGGTGCGTAACTTTCTCATTTCACTTCCTCCCTACCTATCATAGTTTCAGAGGCCCTGAAATGCCAGGATAGCACCAACCCCCCCCCCCCCCCAAATAAAGTAGACACCCCAAGGAATTTAAAAATAGACATGGTGAGTATTTTTCAGATCTAAATTTTTCTCAGGTTTTGAAATATAAAAAAAGAAAATAAAAAATATGTTTTTGTTTTTTTCTTCATTTTGCAAAAATTTGTGGCAACAACGAGATCTGCAAAATACTCACCATGCTTCCTATCAAATTCCTTGGGGTGTTTACTTTCCAAAAAGGGGTCATTTGGGGGGGGGGGGGGCTGCTGCTATCCTGGCATTTCAGGGCCTCTGAAACTGTGATAGGTAGTCAGGAAGTGTAATGAGGAAATAAAGTCCTTTAAAAGCCTGAAGGTGCTTATTGGATTTTGGAGACCTGTACTTGGGTAGACTGCCAAAAGTCTCTCACATGTGGTATCCCCATACTCGAGAGAAGAAACAGAATGTATTTTAGGGAGTAATTCCACATATACCCATGGCATGTGTGAGTAATAAATAATTTAGGTGACAATTTTGTGTAAAAAAAATAATTGTTTTGTCATTTTCCAAAAACTTGTGGTAAAAAATTAATTATTCTATTGACTCAACATGCCTCTCAGCAAATAGTTTGGGGTGTCTACTTTCCAAAAAGGGATCGTTTTGGGAGGTTGGTGCATTTTATGCCCAGCATTAGAAGTTTATGCTACACATCACTCACTCTTTTAACCACCTGAAGACCAAGCCTTTTCTGACACTTTTTGTTCACAGGAAAAAAAATCAATATTTTTTGCTACGAAATTACTTTGAACCCTCAAACATTATATATATATATATATATATATATATATAAAGCAGACACCCTAGTGAATAAATTGGTGGGTGCTGCAAATTGTTATGCACATAGTACTCGCACAGCGAATTTTCAAACACTTTTTTCAGATATCTCCTCTGTACTTACATTATCTAATCTCACCAAGATCAATGTCATCAAATGCTTTCCCAATTTACAAATGGCACTGCTTATATCCTGTGAAACTGAAGTGATGAAATGCTTGTAGCTTTCGATTTCTTAGACTATAGAGATTATTGGCACCATTCTGGTCTCCAATCAGCGCTATAGTCAGCTGGCAGAAACACCGGCTGTATTCTCAGGTTCCCCAGATGGCACGGGACTGTCCGAGAAGGCTGTGGAAGGCAGCGGGGGAGGGGGGCATCTTCTCCCGCTGCTTGTAAAAGCAATCCTGCAGCTACTTAGTCACTAGGATTGCTTTTACATGAAAGCCAATCGCTGGCTGAACAAAAATGATACCAGGATGATGCCTGCAGCTGCAGGCATCATCCAGGTATAAACACTCATACCAGTACATTGCTGATCCTTGTTGGGTGTATATGATATGTTCTTTTTTTTATGTGGGCTGAATGAAAAAAAGTGTGCGGTATGCCCACGATTAGAATATACCGCCCTGCATCCACTCACTTCTAATGTGCCAAAAAATATTATAAAATATATATGTTGAAGCATAAGGGCCATACACCCACTGGCCACTCCAGGCCCCCGTGCTTCGGCATATATGCTCTTTTTTTAACTGTGGATGAAAAATCGTATCCAACAGTGCTGCCCACACTGACTTACGTATATTCTGAGAACAAGACCCTGTTGCTGTCAGAATAAACAAGTTGGTGCTCTAGCTGAATGACATCCTCATTTCGCAAGCAGGCTTTTTCCCCCTTTCTAAGATGGGTATTTACAAGCCGTTGGTGGAAGCCCAGGTGATTAGATCGCACAGTGCCACATGCACCAATTCCAAGATTGTACAAATGTCTAAATAGTGGAACACTTGAATAAAAATTGTCCAGGTATAAGTGGTACCCCATGTGGAAAAAGGATGACACCAAGTCCCAAACTATCTTGCCACTGCTCTCCATGTAGTCTGGGCATCCGGGGGGCTCCACATGACTATCTTCCCTCGTAAATCAGAAATTTATATGTATAGCCTATTGCCCTCTCACAGGTCTTATACATCTTGACCCCATATCTGGCACGCTTGCTGGGGAGAAATTGTTTGAATGGAAGGCGGCCAGAAAAATTAATGAGGGACTCATCAACACAGATGTTTTGCTGGGGAGTATAGACATCTGCAAATTTTTGGTTAAGATGATTTACGAGGGGCCTAATTTTGTGGAGCCAGTCAAACTCAGGGTCAAGCCGATGACGACAGAGTGTGTTGTCATTGAAATGCATAAAACACATTAAACTCTCATGCCTGGCCATTTCAGCAGAGAACACAGGCATATGATGAATCGGGTCTGTGGACCAATACAACCGCAATTCTTTTTTTTTTCGTAATGCCCATGTTGAGGGTTAGGCCCAAAAAAACTTTAAATTCGGAAACCGTAATGGGTTTCCATGTGAATGGTCTGGCAAGGCTTGAATTTGGGTTGGCAGCAATAAACTGTTGTGCATGTAAAGTTCTGGTCTGATCAAAGATATTGATCCGTTCAGACACTATACTAGCAATGGAGGTTTACTGTGTATGTGAACATGTTCCTGGCAATCAAGGGGTTAAATGTGTGCTGGAAATCTGATGCTATCTGGGAGGGGTGCAAAAACCAAGGGAACGTGAATCACGTATATAGATACGTGATTTTGCGAACCCGTGCCGCGCTGTAGCAGTATTTCTACTATACTGCGGCGCAGAAGCGGTTAAACATGTCCAGCACAAAAAAATTTACAAATCAAATTTCATCATAAATTTAGGCCAAAATGTATTCTGTGACATGTTTTTGCTAAAAAAAAAAAAATCCCAATACGTGTAAATGAATTGGTTTCCGTGAAAGTGATAGCATTTACAAATGGCGGTATAGATACTGGCATTTTTTTTCTCTTTTACTTATAATGGTGGTGTTCTGCAACTTATAGTGGGACTATGGCAGACATTCTGACACTGGAGGGAACTGACTTGGGGTCACTGATATCCCCAGTGACACCAATACAGTGATCAGTGCTATAAAAAAGCACTGACACTGTACTAATGGCACTGGGCAGGAAGGGGTTAATAATGAGGGGTGATCAAAAGGTTAATTGTGTGCTGGGAGTGTTTTGCTGGGGGTGTGTGCTTCACTCTAAAGCACACTGCTCTGGATGGCTCTGCTCAGCCATCTAGAGCAGTGTGCCCAAGCTGACAGGGAGGAGGACTGTTGGTAAACAAAGCAGCCGTCCTCCCTCTTGGTGATCCTAGACAATCACCGGAAACCGGTGATTTACACCCGAGGCTGCAATCGGCAGCACGAGCAGGGCGCGCGCCCCCTACCCGAAAATGCAAAATCATGTATATATACAAGTATAAAAAAAGTGCAGTGCTAAAATCACAATGAAAAAGTACATGTATCAAGTGGAACGGTAAAGTGCAACACATAAATATATATAAAACTTGTGAATATAATAGACTGGAAATCAGCGAGCAAAGGTGATGATAAATGCACAACAAGTGCAATTAAAATAATCCATCAATGAATGATTATTTTAATTTCCTTACCGTTTGCTGATTTTCTGTCTATTATATTCACATGTTTTATATATATATATATATATATATATATGTATTGCACTTTACCATTCCACTTCATACAGTTACTTTTTCATTGTGATTTTAGCGCTGCACTTTTTTATAATATACTTGTGGGGATCGTTACCTATACCTTGCGTGCTAGCTGCTTTATAGTCATCACTAGCACTCGCCTATATACAGTATATTTACATATATATATATATATATATATATACACACACATGGTTTTGCACACCTGTGCCGCCCTTCAGCAGTATTTCTGCTATAGGGCGGAGGGTAAGTGGTTAAGCTGTCTCCTGTCTAAGCTGAGCTCTTTCTCTCACCGTACTTGTCTTTACCCTTCCCCCCTTCCTCTCTCTGTAGTCATTCCACAGTATCCTGTTTACCTGAATGCATCTTTCCATGAGGCTTACAACATTAACGTTTTTCTACCTATGATTATCCTCCAATAAATGGAACATTCAAGTGAGTTTCCTCATCTGACTTCCTCAACATGTGAGTTTACTCATTGAGTTAAACTGTCTGTCCCGATGCAATAGATAGATTCAACACCACATCGTATAGCTGTATACATCACTGGAGAGAAAGTTTATGATCTTGTAGTTGAGTCACAACAGTAGAAAAATTAGTTACAGCCTAATTACAAGATTCCTGGGTGACAGTACTGATACAGAACAGATTTATTGCTCTCATTGCAAAGCAAAAAGATGGCAGGAGCATGTGTAAGCCTCCATAACTAAGCCCAGGCCTCTGGTTTCATATTACCGCACACAGGAACACTACACAACTTTCTTGCTTGCTTATCTCTCAGTCATCATCTGCTTGTGTCAACATGAGTTACAAGGGCTCCCTCTGTGAAGAGATGTCACACACCGCAAATCAAGCACAAGTCTCCGATCCCGCTGTGTTACCCAAACACTCAGTTAAACCAACTTGGAAAATTATGGAGAATTATGAAACTTTAGGAACTGAACTAACTAGCCTGAAGTTATTATGGGAAATGTTGTTACTCAATCTAACACACTGTTGAACACGAGGTATGGCCATGGCCACTAGAGGGTGCCATCAAACAACATTCTGCCTCATATGAGCTTTATCAGTTTACCAGCAACAAGTTCAATAATGTTTTATGAAGTATGAACACGGAAGATTTGTTAGAGGAATTACAGCTTCCATGTTCTTAATCTAGAAAGAGACAGTTTTACACAGCAAACCAAATTAAAAGCAGAAGCAAAGATAAAGCTGCTACAAGACACTGCATCTCACAGATCCGTTTCTACAAGACATTCTAAAAAGTCCTCTAAATCCCATAGTTCAAGATGCTCTACACTCAGTGAGTGACTTATTAGTGCCCATGCTGAAGTGGAAGCCAGCAATGTGCGGGCCACATATGCAAAAAAGAGAGCACAGTTAGTAATTTGGACAGCAGAGTTGGAAATTCAGTCAGCACACCAAAGAGCAGAGTTGGAAACTCAGTCAGCACGACAAAGAGCAGAGTTGGAAACTCAGTCAGTGTGCCAAAGAGCAAAGTTGGAAACTCAGTCAACATGCCAAAGAGCAGCAATAGAAATATTAATTGAACAATGTAGACATGATACAGCTATGGCAGAACTAAGGGTCCTAGAACAAGCTAGCAGTGCAGAGAGAGTTGCAAGTGAGAAAGACAGCAATAACCTAAACATAGCAGATATGGAAGATCCCCTCAAACGCACTACAGACTATGTTATAAGCCACTGCAGTGTAAACTCTATTGTCTCCAATTCTCCTGACAATATAGAGAATACTTTTCAGCATCAAGTTAAAGTGGTTCCAGCAACTTCCTGCATGCAAAATCACTCCAACACATTTCCTACCTATCTACCTAACCTTCCTTTATACATCACAGAGCATCAGAGCAAGCTGCAAGCAAGTCATCAATCTCCTGTCATCAGTACAGCTTTAAATAAACGTACCATTGGAGCAACTGACTTCAAGCAAGAAACTCACCCGAATGCATCTGCTGCACCATAGTTCCCTGTGTCTTTTAACAGCTATGTCATGGATAGCGCAATCAGCACCGTTCAGCCAACAACATCTTGCATAAAGTGGGAGACAACTGAGACAACTGAGACAGCAGAGTTTGTGAGGTACATACTTCACTGAGAGCTCACAAATCTGGTCTTACAAGTTTTGATGACTAACCTGAAAACTACCGAAGTTGGAAATGTGCTTTCATAACTGCAATCAATGATCTTGGTATTACAGCTGCTGAAGAATTGGATCTGCTAATCAGATGGCTTGGTCCTCTATCTACTGCATGTGTTAAGCCATTACGATCAGTTTTCATGGACAATCCTACAGCAGGCCTCACAGCTGCATGGGATCAATTAGAGCAAAGTTATGGCAGTCCAGAAGCTATAGAAAATGCTCTGTTCATGCATCTGAAAACTTTCACAAAGATATCTGGTAAGGACAACAAGGAGTTCCAGAGACTGAGTGACCTTCTTGAGCTTCATCTAGCCAAAAGAGACCCAAACTGACCTGGAAACTGCCAGAGGGGTAAACCCAATCATCTCCAAGCTTCCATATGGTTTGCAACAAAAAACCGAACAATGTTTCCTTCCCTGCATTTTCTTTCTTCTGCGAATTCATCAGGAACATTGCAGAAACCAAAAACGATCCAAGTTTTTCCTACGGTGAGTACAGTCTCTCTTCGTCCTTTCCTAAGAGTACCATTCTTCAGGCCAACTATAGAAACTGTAGAGGCCCAGTATCCGTGAGAAAGACTGACATCCTCCCCACTCTTACCACAGTTGTGGCTGAAAATAAACAGAGTAAGAGGATTGAAAACCCTAACCAAGAGTGTTCCATTCACAAGAAGCCACACCCCCTCAAAAATGCATTGGTTTTAGGAAAAGGGTTCTTGAAGAGCGTAAGGAGATTTTAAAGACATTCAGGGTATGTTTCAAGTGTTGTGCTTATACCAAACATTTTGTTAAGGACTGTAATATGTCCATCAAGTGCATACAGTATGGCTCAGAAGAACGTGTGCAAGCCTTCTATCCACTTGAGTCCAGCTCTGCACAACCTGTCAACTCTCCTACCAGGTCAAGACAAGGCGGGGAGAATACAGATCAAGTGCCTGATTCCACCATAATTTCTTCATCCTGCACTGAAGTTTGTGGGGAAAACCGCTGTGATAAGTTGTGTGCTAAGATATGCCTGGTGAACATATACCGCAAAGATCAACCAGAAAAGACTCTAAAGGTGTATGCAATCTTAGATGATCAGAGCAATAGATCACTTGCAAGATCCAAACTGTTTGATTTATTTGTAATAAAGCTCATCTTTACACCTTGGGTACTTGTAGTGGAACTACAGAGGTTTTAGGGAGAAGGGCTCATGGACTCATGGTATCTCCTCTCAAAGATAACCTGCAATTAGTCCTACCTACACTTGTTGAGTGCAACCAGATACCTGCTAACAGGGAAAAAATCCCTACACCAGCTGCTGCCTTTCATCACCCTCACCTGAAGGTAATAGCAAGTGAGATACCACCGCTTGACAAAGATGCTCAGATCCTTCTCCTGTTAGGAAGAGACATTCTAAGGGTTCACAAGGTACACAGACAAGTCAGTGGAGCCTCAGATGCCCTATTTGCCCAGTGTACAGTTGTAGGTTGGGTCATCATAGCCAACGTCTGTACAGGCAAAATGAAGAGACCTACCAAAGTTTCATCATTAACGACAAATACAGTATTCTGCCAAATGACTGAAACACTTTGAGCCATGCCCACATCACTACTGGGTGAAAGAGAAGATAGCCAGCTGCAAATGGCGACATATGTCTCAGGTAACTCAACCCTTTTATCCCTCCATGACTACGACCTCGGCTCTACAGTTTTTAATACAACCAGTGAAGATGATATACTGGCTCCTTCAATGGAAGACAAAGAATTTATCAGAGTAATGGACAATGAGTTATTTCAAGATGACACCAATAACTGGGTAGCACCCCTACCTTTTCGTCTCCCAAGAGAGAGATTGCTCAACAACTTGCAGCAGGCCATCAGTAGATTCCACTCCTTAAATCGTAACTTAAGCAGGAAACCAGAGATGCAAAAGCACTTTGTGGACTTTATGCAAAATATATTTGACAGAGATCATGCAGAGCCTACACCCCCACTAAGGGAGGGAGAAGAATGCTGGTACCTTCCAACCTTTGGCGAGTATCACCCACACAAACTAGACCAAATCAGAGTTGTCTTTGATTCCAGCACTCAGCATGAAGGTGTTCCTCTTAACAACATGCTCCTTACTGGACCCAACTTGAACAACAGTTTAATAGGAGTCCTGATCCGCTTCAGACAAGAGCCCATAGAAGTAATGGCCGACATTCAACAAATGTTTCACTGTTTCATTGTGAAAGAAGACAACAGAGAGTACCTCAGGTTTCTATAGCAGAAAGACAATGACATCAACAAGGAAGTGATAGAATATCGAATGAAGGTACATGTCTTCTGTAACAGTTCTTCCCCTGCAGTGGCAACTTACAGGCTAAGGAGAATGGCTCAGGCTGGAGTAAAGGAATATGGATCTGATGCCCACCAATTTGTTTAAAAAACATCTATGTTGACGACGCACTCAAATCCTTTCCATCTGCTAAAGAAGGAATCGATCTTCTCACCAGAACAAAGGAAATTATGTCTGTAGCAAACCTTAGACTTCACAAGATTATATCTAACAGCCAGGAACTTATGAATGCCTTACCCTCTGAGGACTATGCACTAGTCTACAAAACCTTGATTTAGGTACAGATGTGCCTCTCATACAACAAAGTTCGGGTTTGCTGTGGAACATCAAACAAGACACACTAATCTTCCAAGTGTCAACTTGTGATAAACCCTTCACTAGGAGAGTCTTGTTGGTGATGAACAGCATATATGATCCACTGGGTGTCATTGCTCCAGTCACCATTCAAGGTAAGATCCTGCTAAGACAGTTATCTACTGAGAACATAGACTGGGATACTCCTTTACCTAGTGAGAAACAACACAAGTGGCAAAGGTGGAGATGTTCTTTGAAGTCATAAGAAAAACTTCAGATTTCATGTTGCTATGTTCCAGTTTCCATTTCAACTGCTGACCATAGAGAGACTCTTATTTTCTCTGATGCATCAGTTGAAGCTATTGCTGCAGTAGCCTATTTAAAGACCTCTGGAATTATTGAAGAATCACACTGTAGTTTTGTTCTAGGCAAGGTAAAATCACTTCCAAACCTGCACTTAACATACCAAGACTTGAACTCTGTGCAGCTGTGCTAGCGGTAGAAATTGCCGAAGTCATGCAAAGTGATATGGACACTAGAATTTATTCTTTCACCTTTTATACAGACAGTAAGGTAGTATATACCTTTGGTTATATATACAACCAAACGAAACAGTTTTACATCTATGTCAGCAACAGGGTAGAATGTGTAAAAAGGTTCTCTCTACCAAGTAAATGGCATTACATTCCCACTGAACTCAACCCAGCTGACTGTGGAACCAGAGCCGTGTCATTAGCAGCTCTTCAGAACGGCTTATGGCTTTTGCCTCCAAGGTTTTTGTGTGAGAACTCCTATTCACTCCTTACTGACGACACCTATGGACTAATAAGTCTGGAAGATGTTAAGAAAATAAGAACTGTGAACATCTCACTCCACACTTCTGTGAGTACAAAACAGAAACTGCAGTCACACCATTGTGAGCATTTTTCTACCTAGTCATCTGCTGTGAGAGCTATTGCTTGCCTAATTCACATTGCTCGTTGCTTTGTGAAGAACGCTACATCAGAGTGTCATGCCTGGCACATTTGTTCTGGATACCCCACAGCAGCAGATATTGCATGCACAGAAAAGGTAATTATCCGTTGTGTGCCACAAGAGGTATATCAGGAGGAATTTGAGAGAATCAGAAATGGAACTGAATTGTCCAAAAACAGTTCACTCTTCAATCTAAACCCTGTAGTTGACGCCAATCAGCTACTGAGAGCTGATGGTGTTATAGGAAAATCTAAGCCTAATTTAAAGGTTGGAGATCTCATTCTCCTAAAGGACAAGGAAATTTGTTGGAATGAATGGCCTATGGGTCTTATTACTAAGGTTATGCCCAGTGATGATGACAAGGTTTGGAAGGTAGAGGTCAAGGTAACCAAGGGAGGATCAACACGAACGTTTGATCGACCAATTACAGAGTTAGTACTCCTTTTGCCAGGTGACTGACTTATGCAACCACTCTGCCATGCTATTGGCACGGTGGGGAGTACATTGCTGCTAACCACAGGTTTTTTACTTGGAACTTTGGTATCCTCTGAAGATGTCCCATGTTGGATTACTACATGTTCTACCATCCAGTAGAACTTATGTTTATGTTTGCTTGTTGCGTGTTTCTTGTTACAGGTTCCAAGACATTCATCAGAATTAGACTTATTGAATATATATATTTTGAAGTTATGAAATCTAAAGATTTCAGACAGGGAGTGTTGTGTTACACTACTTGCTTTATTATTATTTCTCTGTGACCATCACTTGTTTATTATTATTCTGTGTCTTTAAGCTGTCTCCTCCTGTCTAAGCTGAGCTCTTTCTTTCACCATACTTATGTGTACCCCTCCCCCCTGCCTCTCTCTGTAGTCATTCCACTGTATCCTGTCTACCTGTATGCATCTTTCCATGAGGCTTACAACATTAACGTTTTTCTATGATTATCCTCCATTAAATGGAACATTCAAATGGGTTTTCTCATCTGACTTCCTCAACATGTGAAATTATTCATTGAGTTAAAATGTCTGATCTGGTGCAAGGGATAGATTCAACACCACGTCGTATAGCTGTATACATCGCTGGAGATAAAGTTTATGGTCTTGTAGTTGAGTCAGAACACCATTTGTACTTTTAGTTTAAATCAGCTAAACACATTTCAGATGTATGAAAGCAAAATGTGTGCAAAGTCCTTTCGTTTGTTATCATAAGAAAGAAGCCACAGCTGAAGAGGAAAAGCCTGTTCTCTGCCAGCATGTTGTAAAAAATAACCCTTGATTCTTTGTGAAAGCAGTGGTCCAACTGCAATGGGTTAACAGACCCCCTGCTGTATCAAACCTACAGCTCTGGAATCAGCACAGCTCAGGCTTTTTGTTGATTCAAGATCTATAGATCTGATTCAGCAGTGGGGAGGGGGTGGGTGTCAGACTTCTGTAAACAGAATATTGTAGCAGTAAAAAAACAAAAAAGAGATAAGTGGGTATAATTAAAAATTTTTTGGCAGCCTTGTAAACATTAAAAGCTCACGTGTACTTACAATTATCATTTAAGGTTAACCACTACCAGATCTGCACTTTACCTAGGTGTACCTTATCACAAAGGGACATATTCTTGCAATTAAATCAGCTGCTTTACACAAATGTGTATGCAATTTTTGGAATGCGCATCTGTGTATGTATACCTACAAGAGCATGTTAATGATGGGGCTTAATTTGACCCAGAGCCCTGGTTACAGCACAGTAGTCTTAAAAAAACAAATTTCCAGCCGATGCTGGTCATCATTTAACAATTTTCACCTGATAAACTCCACTTCATTAAAAAAAAATCTGTCTCCCCTTTAAAGTGATTGTAAAGATGAAATTAAAAAAAAATGTTATACTTACCTGCTCTGTGCATTCTGTGCTACTGCACACAGAAGGTTTTTTAGAATGCATGAAGGTAAATAACCTTGAGCCTGTACAACCATTTTAAGGTTAAAAAGTTTGTACCTTTAGAACCACTTTAATGTTAACTAGCCAGACTGCTAAACCGTTAATGGGCACTGTAGATGATAAAAAAAAGAAAAGCTAACTCTTGTGAATGGAATTCATTGCACTGTTAAAGCTACAAAGTTCTGAAAATATTAAAGTAGTATTAATTTAAAGTGTTTTTTTATCTTAACACATTGAGCACATTAAAATAAACATCCCCCCAAAAAAAAAAATGTGTTAAATTCTTTCCTTAGCAGTTAAAGTTTACAGCTTTCAATGCTGCTGGTTCCTGCTCTCTCATTGCTGCTTCTCTAAACTTTTGGAAAAAGGAAGGCATTTACAGTGGACAGTGCAGTCTCCAGCCAGTCTGTTAGCTTGGAGAAGGCAACAGGGGTATGTGTTTCTATTGATGCACAAATGTTTGGGAGATGGAGCTCTTGTCCCTGTATTCAAGAGTGGTTCCATATGAGGCTGCAAGACAAAGAAGCCACCCTTAAACAGGAACCGTGGTAGTTCATTGAAAACTACAAGCCAACAGCCACTAAGGCTGTCGGGACTTGTAGGTACTCATTCACAGAACTCTGTGAATGAGTGATGCGCCCATGTGAGCGGAGCCCCACACAGTCACTGTGTTTTCAAATCTGACAGATAGTATGAGGAAACCTCTCCCCGTACTATGTGTCAGAGGGAGGGGGGGCGGTGGGCGGCAGCTGCAGCTACAGGAACATGTTACGTGTTCCGCCCTAACACCGAGTGGAACATGTAACATGTTCCAAAGGTGAACTTATCGTTTAAACAGGAACAAAGGCAAGGATTAAAAGAGAAGAAGCTGCATATTCTGTAAGTAATTAAATCAGCTTCTTAAAGTACTTAACATTACATTAGACATTCTGTATGTCAAAAAAGCTCAAAGTTTTCTAGAAAAGTTTACAAACACTACCTTTAGATTTGTCAGCTGAAAGAAAAGTGAACTTTTCATTTAAAAAATTATTATTTCAAGTAAAGGGCATGTTAGCCTGACATATGAGGATATTGCTACAAATATATATTTTAGTATTTGCTTTGCATTGATTTTAGCTTTTTTGTATTATCTCTAAACGTCTTTTCCAATTATTTTCAAAAACCCATTTCAAGCTGTTACAATAACTGTCAGTTTAATGGAAAGTGTTGGTGTGGCTATGAAATATGTTATGACTTTGAACAAGTGATATTTTTCCACTTCAAATAAGTAGTCGGGCATTCTGACTCCACATGCATAGAGGGGCAGTTGAAAAGCTAAAACCTTTCACAGCCGGTGGTCTTGTACTTATTAGCTAGTGTGGCCTGCATGGAATGACAGCAACTGATCAATAATCTTTAACAGGTCAGTCCCCAAGCAGATATTGAAGCAAGGTCAGACAGGCATTCACTTTGAGTTAATATACAATGAAAAAAAAACTAAGATGAAAAAAAATGTTACATTTGAAAGAAATAGTGATTTTCTCACAGGTGCACATGCTGTATTCAGATGCATTAGAAACAGAGTCAAACCCTCCATCCTGCCTTTGTTAAGAAATCCTTGATGACTATGGATATCCCTTTAGCTTTTTATGAATTCCTGATACCCTCTTTAAAAGTTCCCACATGGACTAGTCAGGGTCTTCAAACAATTAAAGATCTCTCCTACGATAAGGAGGGGGCAATGCTTTTGCCCTTTTGCAAATTCACCATTTACACCCTAAACACCTGTCCCAAAATATTGTTATAAACCTGCCCATTTATAAATACAGTACAGTATCTTACTACGTTTCCTTCAACAGTAAGCCTAGGTTCACGCTAATGCAGCTCAATTTTGATTCAATTTTAAATGCAGTTTTGTAGTTCAGCTGCAGTGTGAGTTTGTGCGATTTGAGAAGTATATCTTATTGTGCCGCTCCAAGCTGTGGATGGAAGGAAAAGGATCACGTCACCGGCAAGTGAAAAGTGCATGAGTCCGAGCGATTCCAGTGTCAGCCAATACAAGTGAATGGATGGACGCTGTGCGATTTGGATATATTTTTAATGCAAGTTTTTACCACTGAGACTTATCCCTGCTGTCAGCCAGCAGGGATGAGCCACTGGTTGTTAAGGAGCCAACACCCATTGGTGTCCTAACAATAGATATCAACTCTGGCCTTTTAAACAAAGAACTGAAACCAGAAGTGACAAAATCCTCTTTGCTTCTGGTTTCTGACTTCACAGAGAGAGAGGAACAACATCAGTCAGAACAGTCCTGGGCTCCCCAGTGGAATGGGAGAGCCGGGGAAAGGTGGCAGCAGAAGGGGGCACCCACTTGTGCCGCCTGTAGAAGTGATCGAGTGGCTGTATAACCTTCAATGTTAAAGAGCATCGGCTGCTGCAAATCTTGATAATAGGATGATGCCTTTAGCTGCAGGCATCATCCTGGTATAACCACTTCAATCCAAGGATGTCATATGACGTCCACCAAGGAAGAAATGGTTAACCCCTTTGACTTTATTGTTCAAATTCAGTCATTGTCATGACTGACCAAATCAGTAGCATATTAGACTGCCTTCTACTTTATGCCTTTTCACTCTGAGCCACACATTATTGGGCTTTTCATGCATTGGAGAATCTCCATGTGAGAAACTAATTTTCTGTTCACTCTGAAAAGGGATGAGCTCAAGTATAAGTCTGAACACAAAGTATTACTTTCACTATTATATATAAAAACTTCCAGCTGGAACTGGTTGTTAAGGAAGCTGGTAGGTTTATAACTAAGCCCTGGGCTGGTGGTTGTGGGGGTCGGTGGGCAGGGGGCTTATTGGAATACCAGGCCCTTTAGGTCTTGTCTGAACTTTAAGGGGGAATCCATGCATAACTAATATAAAAATTAATGAGACCCTTCAAAAATGTATACCAGACCCTTATCTAAGGATGCGGCCTAGCAGAGGTTGCAGCTGATGGAACATGTTACATATTCCACCCTAAATATGGGTGGAACATGTAACATGTTCTAGAAGGTGAATTTATCCTTTCAATTGGGTTCGAATTCAACACTTGAATTTTAGTAACGCTTGTTGAAACTTGCTCGACCTGAACCCAAGACTGTTTGACTCCTTTGAGTGTTTGAATATCCAATCATGTGCAGATTAAATACCGGTAAGTAAAAAGGTATTTGCTTTTTTATATTGTACATGACTAGATATTTTAACTGAACATTTACACAATTTATTGTGTGAAGATTCTTAACTCCATTAGTAAAGAATCCTCATAATTGAATCAAAATTAATAAATCCTTCAGAAATAACATCTGTAGATTACAACATATGAGATTTAATCGAATAGCGACTGTAAAACTGATTAAAAATCTGATTAACTTTAGAGGGTAAATTACTTCTGAAATTTTCATACTGAAACTGATTTAATACTAACATGTATGATTGATACAACGTACACATTGCCTAGTATTAAGAATCCACATACTACAATATACTGTATGTATGGAATTCTTAGTGTATGAAAAGCAATTACTAATACTTTCATTAATTCTATTTTTAGAAAATTTAACACTTGCACATCAATAATTTGATTTCACCAAATCCAGTTTTTAATTTGGACATAGAATAATGGCTGAAAACAAAAAACAACCAGATGAATATCCACCAGTCTGAACAGGATATTGTTGTGAGGCATTTTAATATTTTATCTTAAAAATATATATACATTCTGTTATACATTATGGTT
Source organism: Staurois parvus (assembly GCF_062004578.1). Taxonomy (NCBI): domain Eukaryota; kingdom Metazoa; phylum Chordata; class Amphibia; order Anura; family Ranidae; genus Staurois; species Staurois parvus. The sequence continues at coordinate 6,177,476 of NW_028318492.1, read as the reverse complement.
TACAGTTATGTACATAATGTGTGTTTTGGTAAAGATTCTCATATGCATATGTGTGTCATTACATTTTTAACACATTTATTATCTCAACAGCAAAAACGCCCTCCATACTCACCATAAAATGTTTTCCAGAGTCCGCTGAGGGACACTGATTGATAAAAATTATGCACCTAGTTTATACTGCTGCCAACAGGAGACATCCCCACTAGGCACTTAAAAATTGAAGGTCTTTAACTTTTAAGCTATAAGTCCTTCCACCTCATATCTTTCAGTTGTAGCAACTAGTCCAATAGAAAATTATAGCATATGAAGGGAAAGAGCTGTATCCCTCATAGCACTGAGAGAAAAGGATTTTACAGTGAGTGCTAAACCACCTTTTTTGTATTGTCCATTGGGGGACACAGCCTGATAACAAATAATCAACAAAGGAATCTTAAAAACCAGCGGGAACAGAGAGACCAACACACCAACACAAACCAAGGTGAACCAACCCAATTAGAAGCAGCCAAGTCAAAAAGGAAATCAAAGGCATTAAACAGGCACTTGCATAACCTAGCATCTACAGAGCCAGATACATTGGACAGATACTATAGACATTAGAGGATATAAAAGATTAGTTTGAAGTCACACAGAACTAAGGCAGCCCATACATTCTGCATTTTTTTTTTCATTCAACCAGTGGACTGAACAAAAGAAATGCCTCAATTTCCCTATCCACACATTTGATGTGGATGGGGGAATCCCTCCTGCTGTAGCATTGTATTCTGACAGTGGGGAGCCTTCCTTACCATCTGGATACAACAATCAGTGATGCTGAACTGGCCGAATTTCGATCCATGTATGGCCAGCTTAAGACACACACACACCTGATGACAAAAAGCCTACGAAAAAAAAATCATTGCTCCAGTGAGGTGGGCTTTATAACAAGAAAAATTACTCACAGGCTTGTGCAATACCTTGATGAAACAACTAGAAATTGTGGATAAAGACAGGAATGAGGTTAACTCTCACTACGTCCATACAACCACAAGAGTTCTCAGTGAACCAAAGCTGGCCACAATGAAGATAATGCAATATTCCAATTAAGGTGAAAAGTAGAGGACATCATAAGTAAAATGGAGATATTGGTAAGAAAACAACCTCCTTTGTGTAAAATCAAATGGGGTTCCTTAAAGGGCATTGAGGAGAACTCAGAGACTCTTCTAGCTGAAGTGAAGGGAGCAAGAAAAAGAACCTTAATAGGACAACAACATACAGGAACTTTAAGAACATACAGGAACATACAGAATATGTTCAAATGGAGGTCTAGTAATAATGACAATACTAGACCAAAAAACCCATGGTTGGAGTGGGAACGTACAGCAGAGGGAACATGCGCAAATGTACCATGTGCAAACTGTATCAGTGAAATATAAGTGAGAGGATGAAGAAGACATATGGTGCAAAGAGTAAACATTGTTTCACCCTACTTGAGGAAAGAGGCGCACAGCACACCAAAAGGCACATGGATAACACTCCAAATCCTCATACCTGTGAAAATAATTATTCCAATTTTGATTACAAATTTTGCGAGAAGATGTACAGATTTGTAGCATGTTCAGGAATAAAGAACCCAAAGAGTCCCTTTCTCTCCAAATTTGAGCCTTAACAGCCAAGTATTCAAAGCCATAAGCCGAGAAGAAGAATAAAGGATTTATCCTTGAAATCTCAGACCTCACTGATTTGGTACAGAAAATAACAGTTAACCGATGAACAAAACCAGATAAATATGCTGTCAGCTCTTCTTGCTGTGCCTTCTCGCTGTTGTCTCTTGTTTCTCATAAACCCTGAACTCTTTGCTCCTCCCGTGAACTTCTTGATTTAAGCCATGTCTCCAGACTTGCTGTTTGCCATAATATTGTGCTTTCTCCAGCTGATATCTTGTTCCTTTGCATATCTCCAGGTGTCAATATCCCTCACCATCAGTTGTTACTGACCTTTGGCTGGTTCCTCAACTATGCTTCTGCTTAATTTCAACTTGCAGCCACTTGTTATTGACCTTTGGCTTGTTTATTGACTATACTTCTGCTTGATCCACAGCTTGTTCAGCACCACAACTTGCTCACCTCCAATGGAAATCCTGAGGACCACGACGTGGTACTAACATACAGCAAAACCCATCTCCACCATCAGGAGCTTGGGTAAATACATATTAGTTCTTAGACCCCACACCTCAGGTATGCCTGCATTATCCACCAGGATGACCTGCTTGTATACCTATCTTGCTGGTCGTTGGGAGCCTCTCTACTGCTATACCTATTGGTCTCTGAGCCTGACCCTTGACTATGACACTTACATTTCACAGCTACTTTGGAGCTATTGGAATGACTGGAATGCAATCACTTTAGAAGCAGATGAGGCAGTAGATTTAGAAGAGGAATGGTATAGATCAGGAGTACACTGATCAAACAACGCCATCAAAGTGTCCCCAGTATCCACTGTTTAGGTCCCGCATCCTGCAAACAAACTTGTCCAGATTTTTTTTAACCAAAATTCTAGTAAATGAAAACCCAGAATCCCCCAGTTCAAACACATGTTATGGAATACTTCCTGATGAAGAGATCATTGAGTCCAGACATTGTTGAGAAAAAAACTGCCTACCAGTTCTCCATCTAACCTCCCTGGAGGTATTCACGAGTGTAGCTCAGGGTAAAGTTTCAGCACAAGCGGTAACCCCGAACTACACTTGGGAATACCTTGCAGTGTTGCTCCGGGATCCCTTCTGCACTTACCTTGTCCTGCGCTCCCCCAATGTCCCCCTTGCAGCGTACCCAGCAATCTCCTCCGGCCGATGCCGACATCTGTCTTCTGGGTTCCGTTCCCTGCGAAGTCGGGATGTAACCGGCGGGAAATTTAAAAATGCCGAAAAGTGACATTCACTAAATACACTAAAATCACACAGTATAACATTACTGTATCAAACCATTTCACATACATTTTGTCCCGAGTGCTTTGTCCTGTGCCCTGCCTGCATTTTTACTGTTTTCTCCCTGGAAACTGAGAAATGTTCATGGCGTCCAAAAAGCGTCCCTTTAGGTCAAAAGCAATTTTAGACCAGCTAGAGAACAGCGATAGTAAATTAAAACCACTTGCAGAATTGAGTGATAATGATTCGTGGGGAAATTCATCATCAGACACTGAAAATGATTTTGCGACTTTGCTCAGTGATGTGCAAACTTGGCGCTCTATTTCAAATTTCAGTGTTTTGGTTTGATTATATTATTGAATTAAATTTATTATTATATTATTATTTTTTATGATTATTTATTAAATTATAATTTATGATTTCGTGTTTCAAATTTTATCATACCTGGGATGTTTACTAGACTCTTGTTCGGGCAGATTTCAGTGAGTTATTCCTAAAAATTACAGGCCTAGAATAAAAAAAACGACATATTTCCATGCAAAAAAATGTACCGCTTTGAGCACAGAAATACTGAGATAATCAGACCGCTAGGGAGGCTATGGAATAAGCACCCCAGAGATTGCTGGGACATGTCTCTCCACCCAGAATTGGATAGATTCTATAGTCATAAAAATACTCATGGTGCCCCCCTGATGATGATGTAAGCAGTGACTTAGTCCAATTGAACCCGGACCTAATGACCAGTCAGAAGGGGAGATAATGACAAATAAAATCACTAACAAGTCCAGGATGTTGAAGGCAAGATTGGATTTCTCCAGAGACCAACAACCCTGAATAAACAGATGATCCAGAACTCAATCCCAAAATAGAAGGTTGGTGTCCACCATGCCAAAGCAAAGGATGAATAAACATACATGATAATAAAATCCCCCATGACAAACATCTTGAGCTGAGGATGTAACTGGAACAGTTTATCCATAAAAAGTGGACTTGACCAATGTCATGAGATTGTTATATTGTGAAAATTTGGACTGAAAATTAGCACTACTTGCATGTAGTTCCATAGGGAAGACTGACATCAGAAGCAAAATTAGAGAATCTGGTTCTGCAGATTCGTAAACATCTGAGATAGGAAGACCTTACACTGAAGAATATTTAGGAAAAGCTCTAGTGCTACAAGAAAAATGACTGAATAAGAGAAGACTTTTGGATAATCAGGATTCATTAAGAGCTCTCTCAAATCTGCAATATAAATGACCATTGGAGACCAAGGTCAGGGTAGTCTACTCTCGCAGTAGAAAATCGTCCCAGTATTTGACGACTGGAATACTTCTGAAGAAGAATCTGAAGAAGATTCAGAACTGGCGCAGTTATTGCCACACTGAGCACAAGAAATTTCTCCTATAAAGGAAGACCTTGCCAATGCCATTAAAAACTACAGAAGTCATAAATATTAGTTGAAAGGCACTGTCTTTGAAAACATTAGGAAAGCTGCCTTGGGGCTTTGGAATTGTAAAACAAGTTTGAATTAAAAAAACAAGTTTAACTCTTTGTTTGGAGGAAGAGCAATTGAGGGAGACATTGCAGAGACAGAAGATGCAAAACAAAAAATCTTGGTGGAGGAGGAGGGAGAAGAACATCTTCTTGGTGAGTTTGAGACACAATCTCTTGCACCATGTGTCAACTTTGCACATCTCCTGATCTCCACCAAGGCCAAACAATGAAGCTGGTGGACCTTTATGTTGAAGTGGATTTATCAGTAGGTTGTGAACATCTGCCAAGAATGTTTTAAATCCCTGAACTGGAGAGTGAAAGGAGACTTGTGGGTTCAGGAACTGGAACCTGATTTGGAGGAAAGAAAGGAACATTTCCATGCAGAATAGGATGATATAAGGAAACATCTGCTAGGTCAGGTAATGTAAAGAATGCATGGAAGCATAATAAAAATCTACTCCACACAAAACTAATTCAACAATTCGACTGATTAGAAGCATGCCAGGGACTCAAGTGAACTGCAGCAAAAACAAAATATCTGCTCAAAAGGTTCAGCAACTGCAAGTACAAATAATGGTGTCAGTCTCTCAAGGATCTTCCATCACGAGCTTAGGACATTAGTGTACTTACAGAACACAGAAAAAAAAAAGTACACACGGCACCAGCATCTATTCCAAAAGGTATTACCATGAAGGATTCCGGAGTGATTCAGTTTGGAAGTGCAGTTTGGAAGGCCCTTGGAAAATTGGAGTCATTATGTGACCTGAGCTGTAGAGTCAACAAGAGGTGCAAGCAGATTGTAGTGCCAGGGTCACTGTTACCAGAATAGTGCCATGAATAATGCAATAAGATCAGAAAGAAGAAAAGACAATCACTGAGGCCAATGCACATGTGCGCCTGATAGGAAACCACAGAGGAACTTCAATTGTGGCTCAGTCTAGATAGAGCTCTCCTGCCTCAGCAGTTAATAGGGTGTGAACACCAGTACATGTAACATCACAGTCATTTGAAAAATGAAATGTACTGGAGGCCTGTAAATTAGGACAAGAAAACACTCACAGCTCTGGTTCGAATTCTTACCAAGAACTCCCTAGATATGCTGGCCTGACCTGAATAGCAGAGTCATGTGCTAACTAGAACACAAACAGGTTGTTATGGTTCACTGCAGGCTGACTTAAAGAGAACACAAGTAGAAACCAGGATATTCTTTGCTTGTTGGTCAACTGGAAAGACTTCGAGAATAGTCCATTACCAGCATAAATCTACCAGTAATTGTTGATAGTAGAGGATCATCCAATTCAAGTGAGAAATGTAGCAGAGAGTAAGAAAACATTCATTCTCCTAAACATTAAGCATAACTCGGCAGGTGTGTGTGTGTTTGGGGGGGGGGGGGGGTATTTACCTTAAAGGCGCAGGCTTCAGTTTACATGTACCTAGAGCCCTTTTCTCTTTTAGGTGACAGTATAACATAGGTTGTTTAATTGTTATAAAGCCGTGTCCCTTAATGGATGATAGAAAAGCATAAATTTCCCATTTTTCTAAGAACAGAGCTGGTATACTAACGCAGCACATGCAAGACTTGAAAGAGCATGTAGCCTTAACCCAAAAGCAAACATTTATTATATTGCAGCTTACCAATTCTTAGATGTGATGGCTGCATTAGGTTTCTTTTTTAGGCTTTCTTTCCTCTATTTTCACCTGGTGATCTGGCCAATAGGTCTGTTGTTTATCAGAAGAACACTCTCTTGCAGATATATCAGTTACAGAAATGAGACAAACCATTATTACCGCTGATAAGTGCTTACAATGGTCAGCTTTTATTTATTTATGTAAAGCCCTTATCCCGAAAGGGAAAAAAACTGTGGCTGAAACTGATTATAAAGTATTAGCTGGTGTTGGTTTTAATCTGTTAGTGTATTTAAATCTGCTAGTACATCAAACACTCCCCTCCCTCCCAGGCTGTCAATGCGGTTATCTTCTGTGCACCCTATGCTCGTTCATCCAGAGGGGTGGCTCTCTAATACAGTAGGCGTGTTCCTGGCCAAATCACCAGGTGAAAAAAATGTGAAAAGAAACTGAAAACAAAAAGAACACAGTCACCACATCTATTGATTGGCAAGCTGAAAGATATAACATTTTTAGTTTTGGGTTAAATACTGCTTTAAGGGTTTAGGTGTGTGCTGCAACAAGTGCCCTTACTTATGGAAAAAAACAGCATAATAACTATATACTGTATTTATTACTAGGAGAACCATATGATTTTGCAATACCTAAAAATAACAGCTATTTAGATTTCTGAAAACCAAGAATAAAATAAATAGTTTTAGCTATGCTAAAAAAAATATCACTTTAATTCTGCTCCCACTGTGTAGTTTTATCATTGGTTGGTGTATTATTATTTTCTTGTGCAAAGTAAAAATAATATAAATTGACAAACAGATTGTTGTTTTTGGAAGTGTCTCTGCCCTCTTTCAATCATTCATTGTCCAAATATGAAAACTAAACAAACAGCTAGTTCTTGGGTGAAGACAGCACATCTCCTAAGAGCTTCTTTGCCAATTTCATTAAGGATCAGGTGCATGAGAACAGCAAACATCTAAACAATCTTTACAGATGTGCCAGCAGCTTATGGGCACGCCTGGTATGTTTGTTGATTGTGTCATGTTTACTGTGTCCACAACTCTCTAACGATGCTGACTTCATAACTGGAGATTTGGAAACAGCTGAACAGAAAATGATTCACTGTGTCCACGATGCCATATAATATTATTTATAATTTGTGCTTACATATGATTTTCAAAATATGTTGATCTACAGTACATTTATTACATTTTTATATTAAAGAAGGACAATTAACAGAGAATACCAGATAATACTGAGAATACTAAATTTCCACATTTATGTTTCTACATTAAAGAAAGCTAATTAATAAAGAATACTGGACAATTACTAAAGAATGCTGGATTTCCAGCAGAGTTTCTTCAATGTTCTTGAACATTAGAGATTGCAATAAACAATATGAAATTGGCTACAGCAAAAAAAAATCCAATTCCAAGGGATTGCTACAAATTAATGATGAAATGCAGGATGTTTTTTAAGCTATAACAAATTATAGTACATACAGTACTAAATAACTGCTATAAATATGTAATATACTGTATGTAATTTTTAGGATTTCCTGTTTGAAATGTTTGAATGGAGCTGTTTAGCATGTATGGTACAGTTTATGATATTTAAGTCCATCCCTAGTGCCCTTGCCAAAGTATTGGATAAGTTAACCTTTAGCACAAAAATAATAAATGCACTTTTTTCGTAGGTAAAAAAAAAAATGTGCATTTATTATTTTTGGCTGCAGGAGCCTGTAAATCATTGCATTTAATAAAAGTAGGTATCTGAAAGGAACGTGACAAAATAGGGTAAGCAGGCAATAGGGCCAGCATTTTAGGCAACACAGAAGAAAATATTTGCAGCTCAGGCCATACCAGATTTATAAGGGGGCTAAAAAGACAACTGCCCTGGGCCTCCCTAATGGAAGGTGCCCTTCTCCATACAACATTTGTACAAAACAATATACAAATAATAATAATTAAAAAATAATATAAAATGTATAATAAATTTTTTTTTTATTAAGTGTATCTTGGGAAGTGATATTTTGCTAGACAACATATGTAAAAGTGTTTACTCTGGACTGGTATATTGTATTGCTTTTAGAAATTAATTTTGGCACTTCAAGTGAACTACACATCGAGCGCTATGACTGCGTTTGTGTGTGTGCACGCGTGACCTATGAATGACATTGTGTCATGCCTTTTTTTAAAAAATGTGTTACTGTCATTGAGAATGTAAATCAACTATGTATGGCAATATGGCAGTATAAATGTAGGCCTTCCTTAGGGGAGGCACAGCCATGGATAGCATTTGCAACTATCATCTTGGATAAAGTATTAATCTTAGATTGAGTATTATGCATTGCACATTGGCTCTGCACTTCACTGGAATGCACAAAGCAAGAAGCCACAGCAGATAACTCTAAATACTAAACAGACTACAGGTGAACTGTTTGCCCATCCAGCTTTTTCATCTCTTACCCAGTTGGCTTCTTAATCTCACCACTCTGTAACATGCACTCCCTATTATTATAAATATTATTATTATACAGGATTTATATAGCGCCAACAGTTTGCTCAGCGCTGTACATTATAATGGGAGACAGTACAGTAACAATACAATTCAATACACGAGGGGTTCAAGGGCCCTGCTCCTTGGAGCTTACAATCTAGGAGGGAGGGGATAGTGGTACAGGAGGAAATAGCTGTGGGGGAAGGAGTGGTAAGAAGAGTGGAGGAGTTCAGTAATTAGCTGAGGGCGGGGTAGGCTTCCCTGAAGAGGTAGGTTTTCAGAGTGCGCCTAAAGGTGAGGAGAGTAGGTGATAGTCTGATGGATTGGGGTAGGGAGTTCCAGAGGATGGGGGAAGCCCTGGAGAAGTCTTGGAGATGGGAATGGGAGGAGGAGACCAGGGAACTAGGGAGCAGGAGGTCTTGTGAGGAGCAGACAGTACGTTTTTGGTGGTATTTGGATACCAGATCAGTGATGTAGTTTGGGGCAGTATCATGAACAGCTTTGTACATCAATATTAGCATTTTGAATTTTATCCGCTGGGTAATCGGAAGCCAGTGGAAGGATTGGCAGAGGGGGGTGGCGGATACGGAGTGGTTAGTAAGGTGGATGAGTCTGGCCGCAGCATTCAAGATAGACTGAAGCGGGGATAGCCTCCGGTGAGGTAAGCCGATGAGAAGGGAGTTACAGTAGTCAAGTCGTGATATAATAAGGGAGTGAATGAGTTGCTTAGTGGGTTCCGGGGTTAGGAATGGACGTATTTTGGAGATGTGTTGTGGAGGTGAAGTCTACATGAGTTTGTCAGTGATTGGACCTGGGGCTGGAAGGACAGATTGGAGTCTAGGATGACACCTAGTACTCTGGCTTGCGGGGTGGGACTGATGGTGGTGTTGTTGGTCTTGATGGAGAAGTCAGGGGGGGGCAGGCTGGGAGGAAAACTAGGAGCTCGGTTTTGGAAAGATTTAGTTTGAGGAAGTGGAGTTACATCCAATCCGATATGTTGTTCAGTAGGCTTGTGATACGGGCGGAGACTGAGGGGGTGAGGTGAGGGGTAGAGAGATAGATTTGCATGTCATCGGCATAGAGATGGTAGTTGAAGCCATGAGAGTGTATCAATTGGCCAAGGGAGGAGGAGTAGATGGATAAGAGAAGGGGCCCGAGGACAGAACCTTGAAGGACCCCAACAGAGATGGGGAGTGAAGAGGAGGTGGCAGCGTTATAGGTAACAGTGAAGGAGTGCTGTGATAGATAGGAAGAGAGCCAGGAAAGAGCGGAGTCTCTAAAGCCAAGAGAGTGTAGTTTTTTGAGGAGGAGGGGGTGGTCAACTGTGTCAAAAGCCGCAGAGAGGTCGAAGAGTAGGAGCACTGAATAGTGGCCATTAGCTTTGGTGGTTAGCAGGTCATTGGTGAGTTTGAGTAGGGCAGTTTCGGTGGAGTGTAGGGGGCAGAAGCCAGACTGTAGGGGGATCAAGGAGGTTGTTGTCGGTGAGGTGGGAACTCAGGCGATTATAGACTAAGCGCTCTAGGAGTTCCCTACTTCTCCTTCTCACAGTTGTATCCTGTCTCTTCAAACTCTCTTTCTTTCACCCCTCTTCTCCACCGCACAGCTTACAGTGCTTTTATAAAGTATTTATACCTCTTGAAATTTTCCACATTTTGTCATGTTACAACCAAAAATATAAATGTGATTTGTTGAGATTTTATGTGATAGACCAACACAAAGTGGCACATAATTGTGAAGTGGAAGGAAAATGATAAATAGTTTTCTAATTTTTTTACAAATTAATATCTGAAAAGTGTGGCGTGCATTTGTATTCAGCCCCCCTGAGTCAATACTTTGTAGAACCACCTTATGCTGCAATTACAGCTGCAAGTCTTTTTGGGGATATCTCTACCAGCTTTGCACATCTAGAGAGTTAAAATTTTTGCCCTTTCTTCTTTGCAAAATAGCTCAAGGTCTGTCAGATTGGGTGGAGAGCATCTGTGAACAGCAATTTTCAAGTCTTTCCACAGATTCTCAATTGGATTTAGGTCTGGACTTTGACTGAGATATTCTAACACATGAATATGCTTTGATCTAAACCATTCCATTGTAGCTCTGGCTGTGTTTAGGGTCATTGCCCTGCTGGAAGGTGAACCTCCGCCCCAGTGTCAAGTTTTTTGAAGTCTCAGGAGTGAGGGTGATATATATACAGTGCCTTAAAAAAGTATTTATACCTCTTGAAATTTCCACATTTTTTCATGTTACAACCAAAAATGTAAATGTATTTAATTGGGATTTTATGTGCTAGAACAACACAAAGTGGCACATAATTCTACAGTGGAAGGAAAATGATAAATGATTTTCAAAATGTTTTACAAATAAATATCTGAAAAGTGTGGCATGCATTTGTATTCAGCCCCCTTTACTCTGATATCCCTAACTAAAATCTAGTGGAACCATTTGCTTTCTGAAGTCACCTAATTAGTAAATAGAGTCCACCTCTATTTACATCTATTTAGAAACACACCAGCCAGGACAGTGAGAAAGTTTTGGAGAAGTTTAAAGCAAGGTTAGATTATAAAAAAATATCCCAAGCTTTGAACATGTCATGGAGCACTGTTCAATCCATCATCCGAAAGTGGAAAGAGTATGGCACAACTACATACCTACCAAGACATGGCTGTCCATCTAAACTGACAGGCTGGGCAAGGAGAGCATTAATCAGAGAAGCAACCAAGAGGCTTATGCTAGTTCTGGAGGAGCTGCAGAAATCCACAGCTCAGGTGGGAGAATCTGTCCACAGGACAACTATAAGTCATGCACTCCACAAATCTAACCTATATGGAAGAAGAAAGCCATTGTTGAAAGAAAGCCATAATAATTCCCATTTGCAGTTTGCGAGAAGCCATTTGAGGGACACAGCAAACATGTGGAAGAAGGTGCTCTGGTCAGATGAGACCAAAATTGAACTTTTTGGCCTAAAAGCAAAACGCTATGTGTGGCGGAGAAACTAACACTACACATCACCCTGAACACACCATCCCCACCGTGAAACAAGGTGGTGGCAGCATCATGTTGTGGGGATGCTTTTCTTCAGCAGGGACAGTGAAGCTGGTTAAAGTTGATGGGAAGATGGATGGAGACAAATACAGGGCAATCTTAGAAGAAAACCTGTTAGAGTCTGCAAAAGACTTGAGACTGGGGCACCGGTTCACCTTCCAGCAGGACAATGGCCCTAAACATACAGCCAGAGCTACAATGGAATGGTTTAGATCAAAGCATATTCGTGTGTTAAAATGGCCCAGTCCAAGTCCAGACCTAAATCCAATTGAGAATCTGTGGCAAGACTTGAAAATTGCTGTTCACAGACACTCTCCATCCAATCTGACAGAGCTTGAGCTTTTTTGCAAAAAAGAATGGGAAAAAAATTCACTCTCTAGATGTGCAAAGCTGGTAGAGACATCCCTAAAAAGACTATTTATCATTTTCCTTCCACTTCACAATTATGTGCTACTTTGTGTTGGTCTTTCACAGTAATCACCATACTGCAGCCCGTGGGCCGAATGTGGCCCTTTGCTTGCCTTTATCCAGCCCTTGGGGCACTATTCCTCCCATTTCTTCCACTGACACCAACAACGTGGAACCATTTCTCTCACTGACACCTGTGACTTATATAAACAATTAGGCACTATTCCTCCAACTTATACCAAAGATGGGGCACTATTCCTCCAACTGATACCAATGATGGAACACTTTTCCTCCCACTAATACCAATGGTGAGGCGCTATTTCTCGAACTAATACCAATGACGGGACACTATTCCTCCAACTAATACCAATGATGGGGCACCATTCCTCCAACCAATAGCAATGATGGGCCACTATTCTCCAAACAATACCAATGAGGGGGCACTCCAACTGATACCAATGATGGGGCACTATTCATTCCACTAATACCAAAGATGGGGCATTATTCCTCCAACTAATACCAATGATAGGACACTATTACTCCAACTAATACCAATGATGGGGCACTATTCCTCCTTCCACTGACTACAAACACAATGTCCTTTCTTTACTCTCACTGACGCTGGGGCATTTTCTACTCCCACTGGCCACCCTAAAATCTGAAGGACAATAAAGCGGCCCTTTTGCTTAGAAAGTTTGGAGGCCCCTGGTCTATCACATAAATCCTAAATAAAATACATTTACGTTTTTGGTTGTAACATGACAAAATGTGAAAAATTTCAAGGGGTATGAATACTTTTTCAAGGCACTGTAAAAAGGCCTCACTGGACCCCACCAATCTTAACAACCTAAGACCCATCTCCTTACTCCCTTTTGCCTCCAAAATGTTTGAACGTCTAGTCTACAACTGACTGCACTGCCACCTCATTGAGAACATCCTTCTGGATTTCACCCACAACACTCCACAGAAACTTCTCTCCTAAAACTCACAAATGACTTACTAACAGCTAAAACCAATGATCACTATACCATACTCTTACTCTTGGACCTCTCCGCTGCCTTTGACACAGTTGACCACCCCCTCCTCTTCAAAAAACTCTATTTACTTGGCCTCCATGACTGTACTCTCCATTGGTTCGAATCTTACCTATCTCACCACACCTTCGGTGTCACTTACAACTCTACTTCCTCCTCTCCTAAGCTTAACGTTGGGGTCCTCCAAGGTTCTGTCCTTGGACCTCTTCTATTCTCAATATACACTTCTTCCCTGGGTCAGCTGATAGCTTACCATGGATTCCAATACTATTTCTATGCTGATGACACACAAATCTATCTCTCTACTCCTCAGCTCACCCCATCAGTTTCCTCAGGTATCACAGATTTACTAACAGACATATCAGACTGGATGTCACACCACTTCCTAAAGCTCAATCTATCCAAAACTGAGCTCATAATATTTCCTCCCCCAAGCCCTTTTTCCTCCGATTTCTTGGTCAAGATCAATAGCACAACTATCAAACCATCCCCGCATGCCAGGGTGCTAGGGTTAACCCTGGATTCTGAACTATTCTATCAGGCCCACATCTAATCCCTGTCCAAATCATGCTGCCTCACCCTCCACAACATCTGCAGAATATGTCCCTTTTTAACCAACGATACCATAATACTTCTAATTCACTCTCTGGTTATCTCTCGCCTCGGCTACTGCAGCTCCCTCCTCATTGGTTTACCTTTACATAGGCTATTCTCCCTTCAGTTCATCATGAATGCTGCTGCCAGGCTCATCCACCTTACCAACCCTTCAGTGTTTGCTACCCCTCTCTGCCAATCCATCCACTGGCTTCCACTTGCCTAACAAAATTAAAAATACTAAAAACAGCTTACAAAGCCATCTACACCTCTGTCCCCCCAGCTACATCACCAACCTGGTCTCAAAATATCAACCAAACCATTCTCTTTGATCCCCCTAAGACCTTCTACTCCCTACTTCCCGTGTCACCTCCTCCCATTCTCGCCTCCAGGACTTCTCCCAACTTTCCCCCTCCTATGGAGCTCCCTACCCCAATCCATCCGACTATCTCCTAATCTATCCACCTTTAGATGATCCCTGAACACCTTTCTCTTTAAAGAAGCCTATCTTGCTGCTAACTAGTAAACTGCTTTTTACTTCCTCCATCAGCTCATCCCCCACAGCTATTACCTTTTGTATCACTCAACCCTTCCTCTTAGATTGTAAGCTCTAACAAACAGGGCCCTATGTTTCCTCTTGTACCAAATTGTATTGTAACTGTAACGTCTACCTTCATTTTATAAAGCGCTTTTCAAACTGTTGGCGCTATATAATCCTGTATATTAATAATAATGTATAAGGGACCCCGCAAACCTGAAGTGTCCTGGGCCACCCCAAGGTCTAAATGTAGCCTTGGCTCAGGCCTTATGCTATTTGGTGGCAATTGTGACTCATGATTCTACTCTACTGAATGGTGGGCCTTTACGGTTACTTTTTATCATGAGTGCAGAGGGAATCTGCTAAGTAAAACTAAAAAATAGTATTGAGAGGTAGAGTAAAATAAGCCCTGATATCCCAAAAATCTGTGATATTTCTGAATCAAAAGAGAAAGAGGTCACTTTTGGGGAGTATTACTATCCTGCTGCTCTACACAACCTTTAGCATTTGCACTATACAGGTCAATACAAACCAGTATTTATGCAAAATCTACCAGGATGGATAAGCTATTTTCACTTCATTTGATATTTAATCGAATAGTAATTTTCCCAATGCATTTTACTGAAAGTGCTATTTGAACCCAAACATCTCCTTTTCCTGCTATCTGTAATAGGCAACATATTGAATCTAACAGTTATAACCAGCCTGAAGGTAGCAGTATTTAAAGTAGCAAGCGGTACAGCTTTTTTTATATCATATTTACAGCCAAAATATCTTGAAAGTCAAAATAATTTCATGTTTGTAATATTTATCTTGTATAAACAATAGCGTACTTCACAGACTGAAAAGTCCATAGTTAAAAAAAAAAAAAAGTTAATAGCACATGATAATGAAAATACTACATGTTTATGCTTTTGCAAATCAAGCCATTTGTGATTCTTTTATGAACAAGTGGTAATTGCCATATATCTCCCAAGTTTTTTTCCATATTATTTATTATAAGCATACAAGGAAAAAAGGAAAAAAAATAGTCTGAGCTTATGCATTGATTCACTCAGTGGCTGTTAGCATGATATGAGCAAATGTCTGAAAAAAGGAAATGTGGCAAAATGTTTAAGATGTATGCTTAACTTCTCAATTCTCTTCTATGCTGTCAAATTAAATTTTATTTTGAAATGTAAAAGATGACCAGAAATCAGAAAGGGGATCCCAGATCTTTATTGTGAAGGACTTTTCAGGCACTTTTAAAGCAGAAACAAATGAAGCAGATAATAACTCAGAGCTGTTTCTCTCAATTCAGCAAACAGGCACAATCAGAAACAGTTAAAGCTTACCATAGAAGAACTATCATTAGCTGATTTTAGATTAGTCAGCTACCCAGCTATAAGATGCCTTAAATTGCTAGAACTGTCAGTTCAGATACATTTAATCAGTGAAATCAAGGGAAGAAAATCAATGACATTTTCCTCTGAGGTTAAAAGTTGTTTCAGAAGCTACAAAGAGTGAAAAAAAAAATTCTGTGTCATTGTTAAACATAGCTTTCCATCGGATCTTAAGCACGCATGTAACATTTGTTGTCCTTTCAGCATTAGTGCAATTAGTCAGCTGCAGTAGGTCAGTGTCAATTTAGTGGATATTTTGCTGTAAGAAGGTGATGGGAAAAGCCAGTAGGATGAAAATGTTAATGGTAAGATATAGAGTAAAAAGGTTGATACTGTACTAAGAAAATGTTATAAAGGCCAAGACCACTGAATTGAATAATGAAACTGAATTACATAATAGATAAGTATTTATCAAAGTAAAACAACAAACCATGTATTATTTCTATCAGTATCAAGCCATATGTTCATTTACAAATTGCCATGACACTGCAAGGATATATCCAAGTCTTTGCAATATATTACCAACCTGACTTGAGGAAAAAATGTGATTTAATCAGATAAAGATGGAGTGCACATTGTGTTAAGCGGTATTAAACCCAAAAACAAAAGAGTGATAGATTGTAGCTTGACAATTTTTCCTGAATCAGTCAGTGCTGCTGGCAGCACTGATCAGGGGTGGACTGACCATTAGAGCACTTGGGCACTGCCCGAGGGCCCAGGGTCAGTAGGGGGCCCAATGAAATGTCCGTGGTACCTTTTTCTAGGCTTTTTTGGGTGTGCTTTGAGTGTGGTCAAGGACACAGGGGCCCCATGATCCCCTATTGCCCAGGGGCACCATGAGTTGTCAGTCCTCCCCTGGCACTGATCAATGTGTTCTGATGCTGCTGGCAGCACTGATCAATGTGTTCTGATGGCAAGGAAGTCGCCCAGCCTTCAGAATACAATAGCACAGAGAGGGTGATTCCCCCATGAAATGTTTAAACGGGGGGGATCGGATCATTTTCTTTTGATCAACCTGCTGGTTGTACAAAAAAAATTATGCATGGTCTGCCTAAAGCTCTGCATACATGCGCATACATACATATCATCCAAATTAAAAGGTATGCGCTAATAACAAGCTTATACAAAAGTGTATGTCATCATCCAAAAAACATTAGTGTTTTAAATAAATTATAGTATCCAAACATAAATTAGTGTCCAAAAAATATATATATATCTTCAGTGACTTGAACCAATTGTGAGAAATCCACCACCAAAGGAGATTAAATAAACTCACCAGAGCTAATGGCTGGTCAGATTATAAACCAGCAACAGCGCCTCTGCTCTGGGAGCAATGAACCCGATGTCCAAATAGATATGGTGATGTTTCAGATACTTCCAGATAATAATCACAGCCAAACAACTTTGCAGCCCAAGCTTTTATGATGAACTTCTCCACTCTTTCTCATACCTCCATGAGAGCATGCAGTACACTCAGGGACAAAAAAGAGAACATAATGGTGCAATACGTTTTTTTCATTTATCTCTTTAATAAAAAAGGTATAAGGAAACTCACAAACAAGGTGTCCAACAGACACCAGCTTCAATCACAAAAAAGGGTTGAGATACAGTTAACGCTCACCGCAGATCTCTCCCATACAGCACAGACCAGCAAGGCTCTCTGTTGGACACCTTGTTTGTGAGTTTCCTTATACCTTTTTTATTAAAGAGATAAATGAAAAAAACGTATTGCACCATTATGTTCTCTTTTTTGTCCCTGAGTGTACTGCATGCTCTCATGGAGGTATGAGAAAGAGTGGAGAAGTTCATCATAAAAGCTTGGGCTGCAAAGTTGTTTGGCTGTGATTATTATCTGGAAGTATCTGAAACATCACCATATCTATTTGGACATCGGGTTCATTGCTCCCAGAGCAGAGGCGCTGTTGCTGGTTTATAATCTGACCAGCCATTAGCTCTGGTGAGTTTATTTAATCTCCTTTGGTGGTGGATTTCTCACAATTGGTTCAAGTCACTGAAGATATATATATATTTTTTGGACACTAATTTATGTTTGGACACTATAATTTATTTAAAACACTAATGTTTTTTGGATGATGACATACACTTTTGTATAAGTTTGTTATTAGCGCATACCTTTTAATTTGGATTATTGTTGCCAAAATTTATTTTGGGTGGGATATGCTGCTGACACTTTGGTGTTTTTTGTAAGTGGCGCTTTTTTCTTTTTTAATTTGGTATACATACATATCAGCCACTATCAACCAGTGTAATAGAAACCGGTCCACATTCATCCCGTGTGTACACTCACCTGAGTGAACGGCTTGCTTCTCTTGAATGGATATGCTGGAAAACCAACATTCAATTGCACACAATCAGTGCTGGCAGCCAATGGCTGCCAGCGCTGATTGGTGAGCTCTGGTGGAGGGCAGTCCCTCTGTCAGAACACAATAGCTCAGCAGGGAGATCACTGTAATAAAATTGGATAGTTAGTACAGGATGCTCATTTCAAGCTCTGCAGGTTTTTTTCGTTCAGCCTGCTGGGTTGAACGAAAAAAAAAAACTGATAGTGTGTACCCAGCTTTAGACTAGTGGATTTAGACTTAGGACTTGACTAACAAATTATAAGTGAACTCCATGTAACACTTTTTAAGCAGTTACAGCAAACAGTCTTTTCCTTTTGTGATAAATGTTTTATATAACTGAATAAAAGCTGACCATTGTAAGCACCCCTGTCAGTACTATATGGTTTGTCTCAACCCTTCAACTGCTACTTTGTCTGGAGAGCTAAAGTAATTGAAAAATAACATACTTACTGGCTCGATCACCAGGCAAAAATAAAGGAAAATAAGCCTTAAAAAGAAAATGAATGCACCCATCACATCTAAGAATTGGTGAGCTGACAATTACTACATTTTTGTTTTGGGGTTTAATACCACTTTAAATGTAAGTATTTTCCACTACAACTTCAATTCCACTACAACTTCAATTCCTATAATAAACAAGGCACAGGCACATCAATATAGGACTACATTGGTAAGCTATTTTTTACTATGGAAGACAAATAAGGTTGCATAACTATTCATAAAATACCTCAAACTGTGAGTTGCAGTAAAGAATGAGACAGTGACTGATAGGACATGGTAGACAGCTAAGGTAATTCAGAAGCCATTATTAGTCCATTCTAAATTCCAGTCAGAAAACGATCTCTGGATAGCTTCCTGATATGTTCAGGAAAGTCTTTTTTAAAAGAGTGACTGTCTTTAGTAACTATGGTGACACTATGAAACTGCATTAATGAGCCACACATTCTGAAAGTTATAGTATACATAAGAAAAAGATTTGCCCTTAAATCTGTGTCCAATAACCAATATAAAGTAGAGTTGCATGACACATTCATATTAGTAATATCAAAATATTCTAGCATTTTTGAGACTGGAGAATGGTGACTTATATTACCAAGCAAGAAATAATTAGGACTTGTGGAATGTATGGTAGAAAGAGCTGACAAGTGCTCATCTGGGTTATTGATGATTCTACTATTAAATGTGATGGATTAGAGAGTTATTGTAAGATGCTTTCTGCTGACCTGATTTTAAGAAAATGGTTGTGCTGCATGAAATGAATGTGAACATCTTCAATTCTCCCAGTTCTGCAGTTAATAAACTATTTATGCTACTATGATGACCACAATAAAAATATGATTCAAATTTAGTGCACATATTTAGTTATAATTAGTTTACAGTTTGTAAGAGCCTACCTGTGGGTTTGTAAAGATGATGGATGCTGTCTGATTTCCTTTCCCAAGGGCAGATGGGCAGAACTGTAACAGCACATCAGTAGTGGAACTCGGTGGTACTAAAAGCTGTTAAAACAAAAACAAAACAGTCATCTTTGTACTGGTATTGCAACTCTGCAGAAGTATCTTCAATGCCGATGATTAATGCGCTCCACTAAAGCTTTGTGCACTATGAGCATTCATGGTCTGCTACACTGATAAACAACTGTAAATATTCTTTATTGATGACAATGATTCCAGTTACTAGCGTGGTATTATGCTAAATGTAATGTTATTTTCAAATTTTGATTGTTCTTCCGGCTCAGTAAAATGGGAAGCAGGGGCGGACTGACCATTCGAGCTCTCGGGCACTGCCCGAGGGCCCGGGGTCAGTAGGGGGCCCCATGAGATGCCCCTAGTACCTTTCATTGGCTTTTTCATAGGCTTTTTTGGGTGTGGGGGCGAGGACACAGGGGCCCCAGGATCCCCTATTGCCTGGGGGGCCCCATGAGTTGTCAGTCCACCCCTGATGGGAAGCAAAATAAAAAAATACACCACACCTTCAATTAAAGTTGAAAGCAATAGTCACCATTAGTATTTTTTGGCTTCAAAGGGAGCAAAGTGGCTATTATAAGCAACAGCACCTAAAGCCCCATACACACAGGCTGAATATTCAGCTGGTACAGTAGATATCGGCTGATGTTTAGTCTGTGTGTACAGGTCCTTGTTTGACAGAAGACAATCTCGCAGCTGGCTTCTGTGGAAGGAGCTTGCTAGAAAACTGGCACCCGATTGGTGTCTGATCAGCACTCTCAGCCAATGGCTGCGAGTGCCAACCGGAGTGTGGTTGGTGGACTCCATGTCAGAACACAATAGCTCAGTGGGGGAGATTGCTGTATTAAAATGGCGTCGTCAGTACAGAGACCTCATTTCGAGCTCCTCTGTTTTTTCCGCTCACCCCACTGGGCTGAATGAAAAAAAAGCCTACCATTTGTACCAGGCTTTAGATGCAATCTCTTTCAATGAAGGAGAGAATGGATAGTTTTGAAATTAAAGTGCAGGTCTGTCAGTAGTCAGATTAATATTACAATAAAACACTACAATTAGTGGGTTTGCAGCATTTAATGATTTTATGCAGTATCTAAACACACAGCATTCTTAGGAGATCTTAAATGTAAACTGAAGTTGCCAAAAATACTGCTACCCATTGCATGGGTTCCTAAATGACCCCATAGAACGTACTCTGATTCCCATAGCATAAAGCAAGTGTTTATGTGTATGATTCTACTGACACAAGCCCATAGCAAAGCTTTTAATCACTATCACACAGTGGCTAGCAGGAATTACTATATCTGACGATCAGTCTTTAACTGGTTCCCCACCTTCATATAGCAGAACTACTGCTACAGGGCAGCAGGGCTGCGTCAAATCACATATATATTTAAGGATTTTGCATTTCCGGACAGGGGGTGCATCGCCATTGGCAGCTGCAGATGACGATCACCGTGTCCTGGCAGAAGATTCCCCGCAGGCACCCGGCGTTCGCCAAGGAACAGTGACAGGGGAGAGGTCTGTGTGTAATGAACACAGATCTCTTACCTGTCAGCACAGACATGCTGCTTTGTATTGCTCTGCATAGCAGAAAGATACAAAGCAGTATGTTTCCCTAGTAAAACAGCACACAGCACACATAGTAAAACAGCACATAGTTAACCCTTTGATCACCCCAGATGTTAATCCCTTCCTGCTCAGTGTCATAAGTACAGTGTCAGTGCTTTTTATTAGCACTGATCACTGCATTAGTGTCATTGGGATGTCAGTGGCAGTTAATTCCCCCCCAGTGTCAGAATGCCTGCCGCAGTCCCGCTATAAGTCGCTGATATTACTAGCATAAAAAAAATAACAAAAAAAAATTCCAGTATATATTTTGCCATTTGTAGACCCTATAGCTTTCACGTAAACCTATTAATTTACATGTATCGTGATTTTTTTTAGGAAAGAAATGTGGCACTTTGGCCTAAATTTATGATGAAATTTGATTTTTTTACATTTTTTTACTGGATTTTTTTTTTTAATCCAAAAGTCAAAAATATTGTTTTTTTTCAAAATTGTCGATGTTTTTTGGTTTATAACAAAAAAAAAAACACAGAGGCAATAAAATATCACCAAATGAAAGCTCTATTTATGGGAAAAAAAGAACATACATTTAATTTATGTATAGTGTTGCATGACCGCGCAATTGTCAGTCAAAGTAACGCAGCGCCATATCACAAAAAAATGGCCTGGTCAGGAAGGGAGGTAAATTCTCTGGAGGGCAAGTGGTTAATCAGAGAATGTAATCTCTATAGCAGATTTTCCTGTTTCCTGCTCCACTATGCAATATGTCAAATAAGGGATAAAACATCTATCAGATTTGTATTGCTGTGCCCAACTTGTTGACATTTTCTTCATGTCCTTTCTCAATGATACAATAGAAACTTAAAAAAACAATGAAACTTAAAAGGTTGTTTTTACCATTTGATGCCTTATTAAAAAAAAAAAAAACCTTAAAATAAATGTTTTTGGATCTGACATTAAGGCTACGTTCACACTAGCCTTGTGTGCAGGCGGCAGAGAGGTGTTTGGTAAGCGTTTTTACCGCTTCCCAAACGCCTCTGCCAATTCTGCACATTACAGCACATGGTGCTGTTCTAACGGGAGCGTTTGCGTCGCGTTGCGTCGCGGCAAAACGGACGCCTCTGGACGAGTCAGGAGGCTTTGAAGCCTCCTATTCTCGTCTATGGTGCCGCTCCGCAAACGTCCGGCCGGCGTTTGCGGTGCGGTTGCGGGGCGTTTGCGGAGCGGTAACACCACTCAAACTGCATTATAGGCGTTTGTGGGGCGTTATTAACGCTCGGCAAACGCCTAGCAACCGCCGATAAACCGCGCATGCGGCGTTTGCCGAGCGTTTGCCGAGCGTTAATAACGCTCTGCAAACGCCGGACCAACGCTTGCCAAAAGCTATAGGGGCGTTTGGCAAGCGTTGGCAAAACAGCCTAGTGTGAACGAGCCCTAAAAATGGGGTCCCTCCAGCTAAAGGTAGTACAATTCTGCTATATATTATATGTGTATCAAAAATTTTCCTATTCTTTAAAAAGGTAAATCTGTGTAAGAATTAAGAAGATTTTATTGGTATATACATTTAATATTTTTTTCTGTTGGTATAGTATATAAATGGAATGCTATTTGAATATATAATATATTGAATATATATATATCTTACAAAAGATGTGTGCTTGCTGTGAGCAAAGGAATTTATTGAGAAAAATTTATTAAAACTCGAGCAGCTGTGCATGGCAAACATTCAGCTTATATCTTTCATTTTCAAAGCCTAACAAGCTGAAGATAGAAGCTGATTGGTTGCCATGCACAGTTGCTTCAGATTCTGTCTTCATCAGTTTTAATAACATCCCCCTCCCCCACACCATATATATTTTGACAGTAAGCATACACCAGTATTCTCATAATAATGGTAGTTATATGTTTTAAACATAAAATACTCTGTTGTCTCTTGCAAATGTGTTCAATTTTGCCATAAGGAGTCTAGTACCCACCAACAGATGGATAAAGTGGTTGCTTATTCCATTGATTGATCATAAAATGTCAAACTCATGGCTATTCAGTATTTTAGGAAATTTTTTTGCATTTGTCTGTGAGTTTTGTATTGCATTTCTCATGATAAATATATAAATTCATAAAAGAAAAAATAGGCTTTAAAAACACCTTGCTTGATCCAAACCTAGGGAATATGGCCTTTGCCCATTGCTTTTTCACTGTAAGAACTAAGGGATGCTGTGGAATGACAAGAAATACTGCAAGTAACTTTCATCTTGCTGCAATGGAACCAAAGCAAACACTTTTCTCAAATGTACTGAGCCATTCAGCTTGTAGCATTCTTTCAGCCTGGTGTCTGGGAAGCAGTTGGGGGTATAAAGATCACAAAGTGAGCACCCGCTATGGAAACCTGTTAGGGACATTATGGCTGATGGCATTGTTAAACATTTTTATTATAACCTAGTTTTAGAAAAATAATATGTTTCTTACAAGCTTCTTTTAAATACTTTAGTAACAAAACACTATTAATAGAATATGTACTTGAATCCCAGCAAAAAATGTGATCTGCCTTTAGAACAGAAGAGGTGGTATCATCCATAATTCACAATGTCTTTACAGAAAGTTATAGGCTGCAATAATTTAGTTCATTTATTCCCAGCACATATAACAATCTAAATGCATTAAGGGGTCAGTTATGCTTTAGTAAGTCAAAGCAAAGAACGGCTAATTGTTCTGGAACTATAATTCCCAGCTTTGGCCCACAACTAAGTTATGAAGAAAAGAAAATGAATGGAGCTGACTTTTCAAAGGGTCTTTCCATTGTAATGCAATTCTACTGCTGATGACATTTAAGCCACTGCTAATGAACCAGACACACTAGACAGCACTGGGGATATTTTTAACTCTCCGGACAGTTCACTTGCAATATGCAGAAGTTAGAAGCCATGATAATTAATTCAAATCCATTTCTATGTTAATGACTTGTGAAACAAAAAGTGGACCTAAAGCAATATTCTGAGAACTGTACAGAAGGGTAACAAACATGATAAATCTTATCCACATAAAGCAAAGCTGGAATAGCAATGTTCCAGGAAACAAGCTTGGTAGAATGGGATGACTACTTTTTGCAACCTGGCAAAAATGAATGGATCTAATAGGTGGTAAAATTCACATTTCTTGTAAAAAATTATGCAAATGTGCAATAAACAGACTATGAAAAGAGAACGGTTCATCTGGTTTCCTTAAAACACTCATTTATTTTGTACATCTACAAAGGGAAAATACGCAAAACATATACGTTAATATATAAACTTCACTGCAAATGAGTAACTAGGTAAAAACTTTAGATTTGGATGGGTATACACATTTCCTTATTACAAAAGCAAATTACATTTCTAAAGAAAACATTTCTATGTATACTATATTACTTTGTGCAGCAAATATTTTCCTTATGTTTAGATTTAGGTTCTTTTTAAGTTCTTTCTTGCATAACTCCTTTGTGGGTTTTCACAATGAAAAGAAAAATGAAAAAAGCTCCCATAGCTTTGGTATTCATTTATAAACCAATACATTCGATATTCAGCAAACATTCACTGCAGATGTTTTTTTTCCTGCTGCATGTGTTTTAACCACTTACCTGCAGGGCACTTCTACCCCCTTCCTGCCCAGGCCAACTTTCAGCTTTCAGAGCTGTCGCACTTTGAATGTCAATTGCGAGGTCATGCAACACTGTACCATATGAAATTTTTGCCAAGTGGTTAATTCACCACCAGTGAATGTTTTATGAAATTCACACTTTGCTTTATAAATATGCCTCTTGGAGTTCTGGTGGCTGTTTCTGGCTGTTCACAGTGTGGATTGTATGATTTGTGAGGATTTATGATTTATGTAATAAAAGTAAGTAGGTATCGTTGTATCTTGTGTATACAAATATTAGCAAAATACTGTATGTCTATTAATAAATAGCCAGAAGGAGGGAAAGTAAGGGGATAGTCTAATTAAAGGAAGAAATGTAAATAAGCAGACAACTGGATGACAGCTAGATACAGTAGGAGATGACAAAACAAAAGTAAACAGACCTAGGACGGACACATGGACCCACGAAATGAGAATGGCATAGGCTAAAGGATGAAAACGAGGGATCAAGAGTTAACCTAACCAAGAAAGAGAAGAAAGGCTAGAAAGAAGAATTGGCAAATAAAAAAGCTTTAACCTATATTTCACAATAATACCCCTCCTAAACCTCTTATTGGCAATTTCTGAATATAACAAATAAAGCATGTAAAAACAATTCTGTATATTACAGAAAAGCAGCTTCAGCACTGCAGATGTGGTAAAACTTCACATCCCATCATGCCTCTGCATTCTGGACTCATACCTGTCAGAGTCTTGCAGTCCCGCCTTGCAATATCTCATGAGATTTGTAGTTTCACCACAGCTGAGGTTGCTGAGGTTGCCTACCCCTGCTGCAAGTCGTATACTGCTCTCAATTTTTTATTTCTAAATTCATAACAAGTACAAAGAAATACAGAACCCCTACTATCCTCTGGAACTCCCCACCCCAGTCTGTCCAACTTGCTCCTACTTTGTACAGCAGTCCTTGAAAACTCATCCTGCTTCCTCCTAAAAACTGTACTTTTATTTTCTCCATCACCACATCCATCTCTCACAGTCAAGGCCTTTTTTATCACTTGGCCCTCTGATTGATTGTAATCTTTCATGAGCAGGGCCTTGCTAACACATATACTGTAGATTGTCAGGCTGTCTAAAGTTTCTTTCATTCGTATCAAGATGTATCTCCAACATGTATGAAGAAAAGCTGCCAAGTCCTTTATGTAAAATTGAAGCTACAAGACAAACAATTAAAGTATTACTCCTATATGTTCAAGGAGGTCAATAATAAGTTATTGTTTTACAATATAAAGTCATCTAATATGTGGAGTCAGTATAAATTGTATATGAACTACAGTGGCACAAAATGAAAATATATGGTACAGATTGTCTCTGATCCAATTCAAATGATCTTATTGTAAATGTAGGAATAAAGTATTGAAAAAAAGGCTGCAGGATTTGGTTTGACATGCCTATCTTCTTTATATATTCCTTATTTATAATTTGTGAATATCACACACTTTTATTGTACCAGTAGCAATCCTTGCTTTACTAGATTGTAAGCTCCGAGGAGCAGGGCCCTCCTATCCCTCTTGTATTGAACTGTACTGTTGCTGTATTGTCTCCCATTATATTGTAAAGCGCTGAGCAAACTGTTGGCGCTATCTAAATCCTGTATAATAATAATAATAATACATTAGGAAGATTATTTAATAAAACTAAATTAATACAACACCCTTTTTTTAATGTCCCTCTGTTAACACTGTTCCTGTGGTGTCCAGCACAATTAGGATAATCATATATATTTTTTCATATTGTAAATACCTTAAAATCATATTTAAAGACTACACTTCCGGTTCCGTCCGCCAAGACGATGACGTATGAAGGCGATTCGCAAAGTCTCCTGGGATGTTGGGTCCTCTATCCTAGGAGTCCTTTGGGTTCCTAGCTTCTGACTATCGCGTTACTTCAAAACCGGAAATGCCGCGAATGGGAGGAGTTTGGCGCCATTTTACCGAAGTCCTATGTGTGGGGAGGAAGTGTAACAGCTGTCCTGTGGACTGTGCTCGGCTATGTAAGCTGTACATGCAGATTGTGTGTATTGCGCATTCTGTGAATGTAATTTTGGCACTTTGGTGTCATTACTGCGCAGGAGCGAGATCAAGTGATGCATTCTGGGATAGCCAGCAGCACCAACTCCAGGAAATAAAGACTTGCAGGCTTCAGATAGCCACATTCATCATGGCGCCTGCCTGCTTCTGAGATCAAGGTAAACCTTTACTTATTTAAAACTAATTAGAAGACTATAACAAATAACTTTATCCATTTGTTACTGTTAAAGAGTAATTGATACTGGGTCAGCTTTTATAAAAAAATTGTTATGGGGACTGCAGAGGAAATACATTGTACTCATGTAAAATTACCTAGCCATTGAACTAACATTTATAATTCATGGTCAGTGGTCATAGAATTCAATAACAAAAATTAATCATTTATTCCAAATTATCAATACAGGAAAACTTAACTTACTGGTTTACTGTGATCCATTTCCACTAAGAAATTTTCAGGATTAGTATTTATAGTTTGTAGCTCAAAGGTTTCTTGCGTAGGATTATGCAATGGAATAATAAAACGAGTCCACCTATAACATTTTCAGAAATCAAAGAAGACTTACATGTAGCCATTACAAATTTCTTCCAGTTTCTTAACTGCTTAATGGAATTCGAAGAACATGTAAAAATGATTTTCAGAGTTTAGATTAATGTAACATGCAATCTTTTACCATACAATCCTACAGGACTTTTTTTCTCCCCAGTACACCAAATATCACAAACATATGACAAGGTTTGTTACTTTGAATCACTGTGCTTTCTCGTGGAGATTAAAATACATTCCGTCATATTAGAGGCAACAGTGACATTTTAAGTGGTCAATTCAGGTTTTAAAGAAAAAACACACACAGCATCTTTGTTTCCTTTCCTCTATGGTCAGAGTTTTAACATTCTCATGTTTCAGACAAGCAGCTGTCAAAGATGCCCAAGGTTAGGTAAATAAGAAAAGCACATGCAGAGGGCAGAGAAAAAGCCTGGCTGTAGTTTACATCTTGTCAAAGAGAAACAGCTATTAATGTCATTTTGTTTTAAATATACTGAAGTTTATTGGTAAGAGGAAGATATGGTCTTAGGGTAAAAAAATCAACAAATCGCTAACGAGAAGGCAGAAATTTACCACCTACAACTATGCAAATTAATAAATGTTTATTTGAAAGAATGTCAAATTTAACTAACAGCATTCAAGTGAAAATACAAAAACAATACTAACTTTCCAAGTTCACATGCCACTTCAGGAACTTTAATTGGTGCTGGCTTTTCAGATGACATTTGTAATTCATACCAAAATTCTCCAAATATGTCACACTGGAAAATCACACTAGAGAAAAAAAATCATAGATAAAAAATTAGGATGTGTTTTCAATACCATTGCTCTGAAAGCATCAGGGGGCTGCTTCCTGTCAGCTGCACATGCATGTTCAACAACTTCAGGGTTAAAAGAGGCAGAAGAGCATGGAAGATTCCAAAATGAATCGATAGAAACTTCAGCACATGATTTAGCACATACAAGTGATTAATACCATCCCATGGATCCCAAAATGTTTTCCTTTACCAGGAAGTTTAGAAAAGGAACCCCTCTAGCAGACAGGGCGGATCATAGTGCTCGGTACCTAGCCACTGTGAGCAATGACCAATCATAGCGACCACATGATTACATATAAGCAAAACTATCATGAATGGCTTCCATTCATGACAGATTACTTATGTGATGCTGTGATTGCCCCACAGCTATAACATTCTACCTGGCACTCTGTACCATGTGTTTAGCTGTAGCTATTCAAAGCATCACAACAGTATGCAAACTGTCATGAATGAAAACCATTTATGACAGTTAAAACTATTGCTTAGAACAGTGATCATCACTGTTATAAGCAGTAACAGTGCAAAAAAAAAAATCTGATTCCCCCCCCCCCAGAGTACTACATGTGATGAAAAAGTAAAAAAAAAAAATGTTTTGTCTTTGTTTACATACTGTGATCATACTGTGATCATACTGTGATCACTGCCATACCAGTAATATGACGATGCTGTAATGCACTGGTGACAGTATGTAAAAAAAGTTTTATTTAATTCCTTAATTTTAATTTAACAGTAAATTACAACTTAAAAAAACTCGCCATGCCTCTTACTAAATACCTTGGACTGTTTACTTTCCAAAAAGGGGTAATTTGGTCTTTTGTACTGTCCTGGCATTTTAGGGCCTCAAGAAATGAGATCGGCCATCAGTACATCAGGATTAAACAATTTCCAAATACATATACACCATAGTTTGTAGACTGTATAACTTTCACACAAACTGAACAATATACACTGACTTGGCTTATTTTTACCAAAGAAATGTACAAGACTACATTTTGACCTACATTTAGACTCCATTCACATTTGCACGACTCCAAAGTCACACAATTTCCAGTGTGACTTTAATGCAACTTTGAGTGAGACTTTATTCTGACTTTACATGCTCTGAATCAAAGTCACATCAAAAGTTGCAGCAAAGTAGTGCACGCACCGTTTCAAAGTTGCTGCAACTTTATGTTGCACCATTTTGAACGTGTGCCATTGAAAAGATGGGCTGCAATTGATGTCCAAAGTCGCCTGACAATTGGCACATGTGTGAATGAAGCCTAATGAAGGAAGATTTTTTTTTTGCAAAATTTTATAACAGAAACTAAGATTTATTTTTTTAATTTTTGGTATTTTTTTCATTTATATAGCAAAAATTAAGAAAAAAAGTGGTGATTAAATAACACCAGAAGAAAGATTTTATTTGTGTGACATATATAAATTTCATGTGGGAACAGTGTCGCATGACCAAGCAATTGCCAGTTAAAGTAGCGCAGTGCTGAATGTCAAAAAATGCTCTGGTCATGAAGGAGGTAAAACCTTCCTGTGGTCAAGTGGTTAAGAAACATGTATTCAATACAAAAGCACTAAAATCTATTTATTTAAATTGTGTATATACTAACATTACATTTTTATTTTATTTTTTGAACATGCACACATATTTTCATTTCCTCCACAAGGTAGGTTTTTTTCAGCATGCCTAACCTGTTACCTCTTCTATTCTATTCTAATTGTGGCACACCTGATAAAGAAGTACAGTGTTACTTGTCTTATGGAACATTTTACTTCATGTTATCATTAAAGAAGCCGCATTGTTGCTGACTTTTCCTGATTGAACAATGTCACTGTACCTGGGCCTGACTCAGGTAAAGTGAGAAAAAGTAAACAGCCTAATGTTTAAACAACAAAGCTTTTTCACATACTGGTTCATTTCCCTGTACGTCATGCATGAATAAATAAGTCCTAGGATAAGTTCACTTCACCTCAAATTACACATTAGTAAATCAGGTCTTACATATGCAGCCATGATGGAGATGATAACGTTAAAAAAAGTTCTGCTACATGCTGAATTATACTTTTTTTCCTTTTGCTTGTTCTTTGTATATGAAATTTTCAGCAGAACTGAACGGTGATTTGATATTTCCATTGTGGATTTCATATCTATTTTATAATCTTCATAAGAATGATATTAGTTCAATTTGTGCTGTATTACTTACCTTGCATTGGAAATCCCTGTTCTGGTTGGGGAAAATTTGGCAACATAAGGAAATGTTTCTTTGGGTTGTAGAGTAAATTTGTCATCACCAGTAACTCCACCACCAGCCACCAGAACATGAAAATGTAGAACATCCATTGTTGGATTTGTAATGGGAATGTTTATTCCAACTGTTTTCTGTAAAAAAAAAAAAAAGCTTCAAAAATTTTGACTGCAAATAGTGTGACAAATTAGTTCAGTAACGGGTTGTACTCGACCCCCTGGATGAGTCAGAACACAGTGAAAAAGGCACAGCACAACAGCAGGATCTTGGTGAAACAAATGGTGCTTTATTTACAAGGTCTGTGATCACAACGTGCAGATATCCAAAACAGCAAAAGTAAAACAAAAACAGAAAATAAAGAAATAAAACCTTGTCAAGTTGGGCGTCTAACTGCAAACACAGGATCCTAACTACTCATCTGAATACAGCCTACCACAGCTCAGACACATGGCATTCAAACAAAGTATCTCAAAGTCCATAGTCACGCAGACTTAATCTCACAAGAGCATTACATAGTTACATAGTTAGTCTGGTTGAAAAAAGACAAAAGTCCATCCAGTTCAACCATTAAAGAAAAAAAAAAAAACATTATAATCCTATACCCAGAGTTGATCCAGAGGAAGGCAAAAAAAAAACAGCAAAGCATGATTCAATTTGCTCCTACAGGGGAAAAAATTCCTTCCTGATCCCCCGAGAGGCAATCGGATATTCCCTAGATCAACTTTACCTATAAATGTTAGTATCCAGTTATATTCTGTGTATCGAAGAAGGAATCCAGACCTTTTTTTAAAGCAATCCACTGAACTGGCCAGAACCAACTCTTTAGGGAGTCTATTCCACATTTTCACAGCTCTCAATGTGAAGACTTTCTTTTCCTCCAGATAGTAAAGAGTGCCCCCTTGTCTTCTGTGATGAGCTCAAGGTGAATAGCTCTACACCAGGTTCACTATATGAACCACTGATGTATTTATACAATTTCCTCTTCTCAAGAGAGAATAAATTCAGTTCCTCTAATCTTTCCTCATAGCTGAGCTCCCCCATGCCTCTTATCAGTTTGGTTGCCCTTCTCTGTACTTTCTCCAGTTCCCCAATGTTCTTTTTGCGAATTGGTGCCCAAAACTGAACTGCATATTCCAGATGAGGTATTAATAATGATTTATACAGGGGTAAAATGATATCTATCTCTCTGGAGTCTATACCTCTTTTAATACAAGAGAGGATGTTGCTCGCTTTAGAAACCGCAGCTTGGCATCGCATGCCATTATTAAGCTAGTGATCTACCAGAACTCCCAGATCCTTCTCCACCATTGATTGCCCCAGTTGTCCCCCCCCCCCTAGTATGTATGGTGCATGCATATTCTTAGTCCCCAACTGCATAACCTTACATTTATCAATATTAAACCTCATTTGCTACATAGTTGCCCAATTAAACAGTGCATTGAGGTCAGCTTGTAAGTCGAAGACATCCTGTGAGGATGTGATTCCACTGCACAGCTTGGTGTCATCTGCAAAGACTGAAATGGGATTTTTAATCCCAGACCCTATATAGTTTAGAAATATATTAAAAAGCAAGGATCCTAACACTGAACCTTGGGGTACACCACTGACAATCATAGACCATTCAGAGTATGAATCATTAACCACTACTCTTTGAATTATGATCTTGTAGCCAGTTTTCTAATCATTTACATATCCATTTTTCCACGTCCGTAGACTTTACCTTACACATTAGCCGTGTGTGGGGAACTGTGTCAAACGCTATTGCAAAATCCAAGTATACCACGTCCACCACCACCCTGTCCAAGGTTTTGCTCACCTCCTTATAAAAAGAACTCAGATTTGTTTAACAACTTCTGTCTTTCATGAATCCATGCTGTCTGTTGATTAAAATATTTTTTTCCAGCAAGAACTCATCTATGTGGTCTTTTATTAAACTCTCCAGTATCTTCCCAACTATAGAAGTTAAACTAACAGGTCTATAATTACTTGGTAAAGATTTCTGACCCCTTTTTAAATATTGACACCACATTGATCTTATGCCAATCCAGTGGTACTATGCCAGTCATTAAAGAGTCCTTAAAAATGACAAACAATGGCTTTGAAATGACAGAGCTCAATTCTGTTAGGCCACGTGGGTGTATGCCATCCAGTCCATGTGCTTTATTCACCTTTATTCTGTCTAAATATTTTTGGATCATATCAATTGTGAGCCAATGTGGATCATCTTGAGCTGTGTCAATACCAGGCCCATTATAGACAAGAGCTCCCTCATGCTCCTTTGTATACACAGAGCTGAAGAAGGTATTTAATACATTTGCCTTCTCTTTGTCCCCAGTCACCCGCTCTACATTATTTTGTAAAGGGCCTTCATGCATTACTTGGTTGCTCCCCAGTCTGTCCTGCACAAAAATATGGTCCCAGGTTGGAACATTCTCCCTAAGCAACCTGGGAGTTTGATAGAGCCCAGAGCCCTTAACCTGCTACAGCTGAATTCATTACCCCCTCAGTGAGCCAAACAGGCTCACTACACAGCACAAAATGAAAACAGTCAGTGTACAGCATGAATCTGGGACAAATATATCTCCCATTCTGGAGACATCCCCTAGTTCTTCCTGGCTTCCTGTCACAATAGTTATTTTATTATCCATCTATATTTTTTCTCATTTAGTTTATTCACTATAGAAGTAATAGAGTGTTGCACCATGTTAGCCATCGATTATTGCAGAAAGTTTGGAGTTTATGTGATACTCTTAATGGCTAATTATTGAAGTTATTGAGGTTATTGAAGTGTGAGGAAAGTGGACCTTTCATTTCATGTTTACTTCCTTTTATTTCACTTCCTTTTATAGAGTGACCCTGTCCCTTTCTTCCAATTGTCCTACTGCATTGTCATTTGGGCTTCCTATGGAGGCAAATGGTCCTGTAATCACATTACATAGGCCTAATCCAGCCATTGCTGGGGTGCATACATGTAGACAGGAAGTGGCTGCAAAAGACACTACAGGAGTTCAGCAGCACTGATAAAAATGGATGAAAAAAGATGGATTTTTTTATTTCAACCACTTGAGCTGTGGGCCAATTCTGACATTCCTGCCCTATATTTAAAATCAGCATTTTTTTCTAGAAAATTACTTAAAACCCCCTAACAATATATATTTTTTAAGCTGAGAACTTAGAGAATAATGTGGGGGGGTGGAGCAATTGCAATTTTTTTGTGTCACGTGGTATTTGCACAGTGATTTTTTAACCGCAAATTTTTTGGAAAAAAATACACTTTAATGAATTTTAGTGCACATAAACACAAGATAATACCCAATTATTTGGTAAAATATAGACAAAAATATGTTACACCATGTAAATAGATACCAAACATGTAATGCTTTAAAGCTGAGCATGCCCATAAAACAGCAACAAACTAGGGTACATTAAATTATCCATAGGCGACGCTTTAAAAGCCTTTACAAGTTACCACTTTAGATTTACACAGGAGGTCTGGTGCTAGAATTTTTGCTTTCACTCTGATGTTTACGGTGATACCTCACGTGTGGTGCAATTGCTGTTTACGTATGCACGTGGGACCGATGCATGCTTTCACCTTTGCACGCGAGTCACGTCCGGTCGCCGCACCGTCACAGCTGACCAGAAGTGACGGTGCGGTGACCGGAAGTGACACTGCACGGAACTGGAAGTGACACAACGGCATAAAAAAACAACAATCCGGAGGTGGTGAGAGAACCTACAGTCTATTGTCACTTCAGGCTTATAAATTTTTGTGATACTATGCTTTTTACAACTGTTTTGCTTGTGAGTAATGTCCATTTGAATAATTAAAGGATCTTGGTTTTATTACTACACCATTGGAGCACCTCTTTGTTTTTTGTTTTACATGATAATCATGAGAAAGAGGAATATCATGCTTATATGATATACAAGTATTGGTTATAGTCAGTTTATATTTTGGAGGATTATTCCTTGAAGCCTGTTTGCCAACCACGAAAGTGGGAGGCAACAACTTTTGGTGAGTGCACTTGAGTGGGGGATACTTTGAAGCACTTGGTTATCAGTAAACAGCACATGGTGGATTCCAAAGGAGGAGGATTAATTTCTGTGGACTTTGGATCATTATATATATTTTTGTATTCACATTAATTCACGGATGTCATTTTTTTATTTATTTACATTTTATTGTGTTGTACTCACTATTTCACTTTATCACTATTAACTTAGCGCCACTATAACACTATATATGTTGTTTTTTCACTCATTTATTACGGTTTATTTAACCACTAGCCTACAGGGCACTTATACCCCCTTCCTGCCCAGGCCAATTTCCAGCTTTCAGCGCTGTCACACTTTGAATGACAATTGCGTGGTCATGCAACACTGTACCCATATGACATTTTTATCATTTTTTTGAGACAGATAGAGCTTTCTTTTGGTGGTATTTAATCACCTCTGGGTTTTTAGTTTTTCTTAAACAAACCAAAAACCACAGAAAATTTTGAAAAAAAAACGTTTTTTCTTAGTTTTTGTTAAACAATTTTGTAAATAAGTGATTTTTCTCCTTCACTGATGTGCGCTAATGAGGCTGCAGTGATGGGCACTGATAGGCTGCACTGATGGACACTGATAGGTGGCACTGATGGGCACTGATGAGGAGGCACTGGTAGGTTGCACTGATGGGCATTGACAGGCATCATTGATGGGCACTGAAAGGCAGCACTGATACATGACACTGATACATGACACTGATATATGGCACTGACAGGCGGCACTGATAGGCAGCACTGACTGGTACTGATAGGCGGCACTGACTGGCACTGATAGGCGGCACTGACTGGCACTGATAGGCGGCACTGACTGGCACTGATAGGCGGCACTGATTGGCACTGATGCGCACTGATAGGCGACACTGACTGGCACTGATAGGTGGCACTGATTGGCATTGATAGGTGGCACTGACTGGCACTGATGGGTGACATTGAAAAGCAACTTAGATGGGCACTGATATGTGGCATTGATGTGCACTGGTATGCACTGATATGTGGCATTGATGTGGCACTGATGGGCACTGGCACGTGGCACTAATGGGCACTGGCACGTGGCACTGATGAGCACTGACAGGTGGCAATTCTGGGGCCACACTGATCATGAGGGCACACTGATCATCACTGCCCTGATGATCAGTGTACATGTCACCTCCGTGGAAAGCCGATTACGGGCTCTCCTCTCCTCTCGAGCTGTCAGCATGACAGCTCGAAAGGAGAGAAATGCCAATAACCGGCATTTCCGTGTTTACATGTGATCAGCTGTGATTGGACACAGCTGATCACATGACCAAACTGACATCTCTGGCTCTTTCCGTGATCCGCTGTATCCAAGGGACTCCCTGAGCCGCGCATATGCAGTAAGAATGGTAGGACGTCATATGACGTCCTATCAGAACGAGAGAACCACCTTGTGCCCGTCATTGTACTATAGGGCGGGAGGAAGGTGGTTAAAGTCTCTTGATATATGAAGCCTGCTGCAAACATCCCTGGCCACAAAGCAACATTGTGAGACTGACAAGGCGATCATTCAAATAGGGGCAAAGTTACATATACCAGAAATGGAAGTGGAGAGAGCACTGTATTGCCTCACTTGGTAAAACAAGGGGTCAGTATGATCCGGTGAGTGTGGTGTATTATCCCCCTGATCTTTCTCTGTCTAGAAAAGTCCCATTTTGGAGTGGCACGTTACCAGCACCTTTATTGCACAAAAGTAAATGTGGATTGCAGTGAACACTGAGCACTTGCACAGTGTGGCATTTTGAAGATTTATGAACTATGAATTGATTTTTATTGATGGATGTTTTGTTTTTATGGACAACAATATTAGTATACAGTAAGCACTGGCACTCCCATACAATAAGTAGGTATATGGTTCATGAGTGAGTTTTGACAGGTACATGGAATTTTGGGACTTGTACAGCTAAGGAAACTACTGTGTACTTGTTCGTCCACAGGATGGTCAGTTAGTGATAATGTAAATGGACAGCAACATAGTTAAATTAGGCAGATTACGGCAAAATCTTAGTTTATGTGGAAAAAGGAATAACATACATTTTGCTGATTTAATAAGCCTGCTAGGCTCATAACATTATTGATTTTTAAAAGAAAGAAATAATTATTTTTCAAGGCAGAATAATAAACAATAGATTTTTATAGGTTGTTACGGGTTACATCATTCCTTATTTCGTTAAATTCTGTATTATTGGTAAATAAACCTGTGGTTATAGTTGTCACTTCGTCAAATAAAATCAATATGGATGTTCCCTGCAGTCTCTTTATATGCTTTTTTTATACTATAGACTGAATCAGAACACTATGATTTTAAGCAGTTAAAATGAAGCCACTAGCAACTGAAATTATTATTTAATGAAACAGAATCTATAAATCAAATGATTTCATTATTAAAAACAAAAAAAGTTGTATACAGACAGGTCTCAAAGTCACAATAAGCTGTAATCATAAAAACATAACAACCTAACATTGTGCACTTTGTATGTCGGCAAGTGACAAATGCGTGTATATGAAAACTAGTCATGTACGCCAAACTGTAATGTTTGATGGATTTGTGTTGACTGTATCAGCAGTTAGCCTGTTAACTGTCAACTATGAAAAACCAGATCATTAGTTCTGGATTGGCATGCCAGCTTCATGCTTTTGCACTGACTCATTCGGGACTGGTTATAAAATGACAATCCTGTCACAGACTGTTCATGAATAAAAAGAAAACTCAAAGCAAGTGAGAGCCTCTGCATAGCTCAACATGATTTATAAATGCAGCAATCATCAGGATTCTGGAACCACTGGAGGCTAGGTATTGAGTTGCTGATTTACAATTGTTCATTCGTATTATTTGCTATCTTCACTACATTTAATTATTTTGTGAAACATGCATTCTTAGCTACACTCACTCAATGCATCTATGGACTAACAAAAATGGAAAAAGACATTTTTAAAAGTGCAGTAACGCATGGCAACCAATTAGAATATGTCTTTATCAGTAAACATGCAGTGCTATATAAAAACAACAGATTAGTGTGTACAAAATAAAATTAACATCAATAATAGTGAAAAAAACATCAATCAATGAAAGTCAAATATGTCCATGAAAGTGCCCATTCCTGAGACAGCAATCTTGCACTCTTGGTGAAAATAGTGTCCAAGTACAGAAGTGTCAATGATCCACATATGAACCACTTCAAATGAGAGACGTATCCATAAACCAAATTCACCTCTGCACACAAGAGGATCTTACCAGAAAGATGTGACCATCAAATTATAAATGGTCAGATGCGCATATAGGGTTAATGATCCCTGTCACTGATAAGACAGCCAGCAATCATATAAAAATACAGTCACACATTTCCCCCCCATTGATCATGTAAAGAGGTAGAGGGCTTGAACGGTGTAATATAGTTAAAAACGTTTACTGTTATTTAAAAATAATGCGCACTCACATATATAAAAAGCCAAGCATCGCTAGATAACGCTTGCATTTACACATACATAAAAAGCTAAATTGCATTTGCATGTAAATGTGTTGCCTAGTTACCAACCATATTGGGTTACAATATATTACGGTTGCCTTTGCTACCTGGTTTGATATAGCACTAGTACTGGGTACTATTACCTTCAGTGAGGTTTTCTGTGATATTATTTGTACACTCAACCTGGTGTGTTACAGGGGATGAGGGTTTTGGAAAAGGTTGAGCTAAAATACAGAGGGCTGATTTACTAAAGGCAAATAGGCTGTTCACATTGCAAACAAAATTTCCCTTAGCTTAGTGAACACGTTGAAAACACATTGCAAAGAATACCAAATCATGTGCAAGGAAAGTTCTAAAAAGCAATACTTTTGTTTGCACATGATTAGATGATGGAAGTCAGCAGAGCTGCACCTCATTCATTGAGCTAAGGGAAAATTCCTTAACAAAAAAAAATTCTATTGTTAAGTGAACAGTCTATTTCCCTTTAGTAAATCAACTCCACTGAGCTTCTTAGGTGAATTTTTATTTTAACTTTTATACAGAGGGTTTTAGTTTATTTTGGAGGGAAGGTGTACTTAGGGTGTCTAATTTATCACATTTAGTGTTCTTTGTATTTGTTTTCTTCCTTTTTTTGTGCATGATCTTTATTTGTGTACTTTGGCTTTAGTGATTTTTTTTCTTGCATTCTGTTATTTCTTTCTGTAAAAAAAGAGTATAAAATAATGAAGATAACAAGGGGTCATTATTTGGCACAAAAATAATTCAAAGTTAATTAAAAATAGCTTCTGTAACCCCCAGAAGCCATTTAAAGCCCATTGCACCCACTGCATTTTCAATAAAATTTCAGGGTAATGAAAACCCTCAATTTTGTTCAGTGTTAGCTTTCAGCACTAATAGGAAAGATGTTGTACTACAGATACAAGCATTGAAACCATTTATTATTATTATTATTATACAGGATTTATATAGCGCCAACAGTTTGCTCAGCGCTTTACAATATAACGAGAGACAATACAGCAACAATAAAGTTCAATACAAGAGGGATAGGAGGACCCTGCTCCTTGGAGCTTACAATCTAAGAGGGAGGGGCTAGAGGTAGGGGCTAGAGGTAGTAACTGTGGGGGATGGACTGGTTGGAAGAGTAAAAGATTCCATTATTAGCTGAGGGCAGGATAGGCTTCCCTGAAGAGATCGCCTAAAAGTGAGCAGAGTAGGCAATAGTCTGATAAATTGGGGTAGAGAGTTCCAGAGGATGTGGGAAGCTCTGGAGAAGTCCTGGAGATGAGCATGGGAGGAGGAGACAAGGGAGCTAGAGAGTAGGAGGTCTTGCGAGGAGCGGAAAGTCCTATTTGGCTGATATTTAGAGACAAGATTGGTGACGTAATTTGGGGCAGAGTTATAAATGGCTTTATACGTTATTGTTAATGTTTTAAATGTTATCTGTTGGGCAATGGGAAGCCAGTGGAGGGATTGGCAGAGACGGGTGGCAGATACAGAACAGTTAGTAAGGTGGATGAGTCTGGCAGCAGCATTCATGATAGACTGAAGAGGGGATAGCCTGCGATTAGGTAGGCCAATGAGGAGGGAGTTACAATAGTCAAAGCGAGATATAACAAGGGAGTGAATAAGTTGCTTAGTGGTTTCCGAGGTTAACAACGGGCATATCTTGGAGATGTTTCGGAGGTGAAGTCTACAAGGTTTGG
Organism: Staurois parvus; assembly: GCF_062004578.1. Lineage (NCBI taxonomy): Eukaryota > Metazoa > Chordata > Amphibia > Anura > Ranidae > Staurois > Staurois parvus. Next base: position 6,138,036 of record NW_028318492.1, on the reverse strand, counting down.
ACAGTGATTGGATTTGGGGCTGAAAGGACAGATGGGAGTCTAGGATTAAACCTAGTACCCTAGCATGAGGGGAGGGACTGATGATTGTGTTATTGATCTTGATGGAGAAGTCAGGGGAGGGGGCATGGGCTGGAGGGAATACTAAGAGCTCAGTTTTGGAAAGATTAAGTTTGGGGAAGTGGAGTGATATCCATGCTGATATGTCACTTAGTAGGTTAGTAATGCGAGAGGAAACTGAAGAGGTGAGGTGAGGGGTAGAAAGATAGATTTGTGTGTCATCAGCATAGAGTTGGTACTTAAAGCCATGGGAGTTTATAAGTGACCAAGGGAGGAGGTGTAGATGGAGAAGAGAAGAGGTCCAAGGACAGAACCTTGAGGGACCCCTACGGAAAGAGGGAGTGAAGAGGAGGAGGCAGCATTGAAGGAGCGATGCGATAGGTAGGAGGAGAACCAGGAGAGAGCAGAGTCTCTGAGGCCAAGAGAGTAGAGTTTTTTGAGGAGGAGGGGATGGTCAACCATGTCAAAAGCTGCAGAGCGGTCAAGAAGTAAGAGTACGGAGTAGTTGCCATTGGTTTTAGCTGTTAGTAGATCATTAGTGAGTTTTAGTAGGGCAGTTTCAGTGGAGTGAAATGAGCGAAAGCCAGACTGTAAAGGGTCAAGAAGGTTGTTGTCAGTGAGGTAGGAGCTCAGCCGATTGCAGACTAACCTTTCTAAGAGTTTAGAGGTAAATGGCAGCAGGGAGATGGGTCTTAAGTTGTCCAGGTCGGTGGGGTCCAGGGAGGGCTTTTTAAGTATGGGAGTGATGTGCGCATGCTTTAGAGGGGAGGGGAAGGCACCAGTAGAGAGGGAAAGATTGAAGATGTGAGTGACGGAGCATAGGATGGAAGAAGAGGGTGACCGTAGTAGTTGTGAGCGGACAGGATCCAGGGGGCAGGTGGTGAGACAGGCTTCTGAGAAAACCTTAGTGACCTCTTCAGTAGTAGTAACGTCAAAAGAGGAAAGTGTTGAGGGAGGTTTAGTATAAGGTATGCTAAGTGGGATGGATGTCTGTGCAGTGGCAATGCCCTTACGAATTGCGTCAATCTTTTTTTTAAAATGATTTGCAATCTCGTGAGCAGTGAGTGAGGTACTGGGTGAAGGTGGAGAAAGTAGAGAGTTAAAATTAGAGAAGAGACGACGAGGACTGGATGACAAGGTATTAATAAGAGTGACAAAGTAGGCTTGTTTGGCAGCATGAAGGGAGGAATTGTATGTTAAGAAAGCAGATTTATATAGGGTGAATGCTTGTTGAGATTTGGTTTTACGTCACAATCACTCCAGCACACGACTATGTTGCGTAAGATTTCTGGTGTCGTCAGTCTGCCAAGGTTGTAATGGTCGGGGCCTGATGCTTCGTGTTATTAGAGGAGCAAGTGAGTCTAATGCAGATGAAAGGGAACTGTTGTAGACAGTAGTGGCCAGGTCAGGGCAGGACAGGGGAAAGATTCTGTCATAGAGTTGGTCAGTTGCAGAGTGGAAAGGAGCAGGGTTCAAGTTGTGAAGGTTTCTGCGGGTAATTGTTTGCTGCTTTGAGGGATAGGTGTCTGAAGATGAGGACACTGTGAAGGTGATGAGATTGTGGTCAGAGAGAGGAAAGGGGGTGTTTGTGAGGTTGTAGGGAGTGCAAAGATGAGAGAAAACAAGGTCTAATGTATTCCCATCAGAGTGAAATGGTTTATGAAGCATAATATGAAGAAACTGTAATGTCTACATAGTTGGAGAATGAAATGGTTTGCTTTAAAGGTTAAGTTCACCTTTCATAACGTTACACCCATATTCAGGGTGTAACATGTAACACGCTATGAACGGACTGGCCCCCTCTCCATGTTTCCTGTTGTGACAGCTAGCAGGGGGATCTTCTCCTCCCACTAGCTGTCACAATTTTAAACAAATGTTGTCGTGCAGGGCTCTGTCCGCCCAGCTGAGTCACTCAATCACAGTATTCTACAAGTTCTAACAGCTGTTGAGAGCTGTAGTAGTTCATTGAGTCTTCCTGTCAGTAAGTATCTGCCTGCCTGTGCGGGATGCACAGGCACACAGATACAATGACAGGTCTGCAGGAGACCTGCATGGCACAAGCAATCTATTGATTGCTGGTGCAATGCTTTAGAGGCCCAAGAAACAAAAAATAATAAATGTAAAAAAATGTGCATTTATTATTTTTTGTTAAAAAGTGAACTTATCCTTTAAACTCATTGAAACTGTAGCTCACAATATTTACAAAGGTAAAGAGTGTTTAAAAGTGTTACTAAATCCACAACAGTAAAATCAGTCTGTATATGCAGTAAAGCATTCTTGTTATACTCACTGTTGAATCTAAAGGGTTAATCCTCCACACTGTACAGAGCAGCAGTGGCAAATCTGCACATGCTCAGTTTAGTGTGTACTGCTAGAGAGGTTTTTTTTGGGGGGGGGGGATGTGATCAGCCCAGGGCCAATAAGCGCTGTCTGGACAGGGGTCATGCAGCCTCATAGAACAGTCAGAGGAGAATGAATATTCCTCCTAAAGGATTACCACTGCTCAGCCAGACACTGATAGAAGTCACTAGACTGCTATATACTGCTGATGAGAAAAGGTATTTAGCAGTTTATATTTACTAAAATAATTGCATTTCCATGTTCTGTGTACTGTGAGAGACCTGATATAGTGAGTACAGGGTCTAGTAACACTTTAAACTGGAAGAAATTCAAATCAACAGAAAAGCATTACTGTGTCTCAACACATAGGACTGTAGTCCACAACAGCATACATCCTAGGGTGACAATGTTGTTCCTTCATAGAGTCAGCGTTGAACAAAGAATATCCTGCTATAATGTGTATTTGCCTCTTTCTACAGCACTTAGTGTGGTTCCCATCTGCACTCTTCTTCTTCTGCCATCTGCGTGAATCACTTGTGACAGTTTTTCCTGACACAAGGCAACCCTGGGAGATAACCCCATCCCCTCTTCAGCACTCAGCAGGTGACTGACCGACTCAGCTGTGCATGTTTCCTTGGGACTGTGTAAAGGGTGGTGTGTCCATTCCCCCCACTCAGGTCTCAGATTAAATTTTGCTGTCTGCTCTTGTGCTGTGCAGTGTATAATACCATATCCCTGCCCCTTGCCCCTGCATTACGTAATAGGAAAAAGGGTCAGCCGCACACCGGAGGATAGATGAATATAGTGTATATTTATTGATCCATAGGACACACAAAACACCAGGGCATGAATACAGGACCTGTTAACGCATTTCACACAATCTCGTGCGTAACCATAGCCAGTGTGATCAAGCACAAGATTGTGTGAAACGCGTTAACAGGTCCTGTATTCATGTCCTGGGGTTTATGTGTCCTATGGATCAATAAATACACACTATATTCATCTATCCTCCAGTGTGAAGCTGACCCTTTTTCCTACTGCATCATGTGTGGTGGCGAACCGGAGCCTGCACCTGTTGTGGATTGGCCTGGCTCGCAGTCTCCACTCTAATTCATACCAAAGGTGTTCTATCGGTTTGAGGTCAGGACTCTGTGCAGGTCAGTCAAGTTCCCTCACCCCAAACTCACTCATCCATGTCTTTATGGACCTTGCATTGTGCACTGGTGCACAGTCATGTTGGAACAGGATGGAGCCATCCCCAAACTGTTCCCACAAAGTTGGAGGCATGACATTCTCCAAAATGTCTTGGTATGCTGATGCCTTAGGAGTTTCCTTCACTGGAACAAAAGCGCCAAGTCCAACTTCTGAAAAACAACTCCACCTCATAATCCCCCCTCCACTAAACTTTACACTTGGCACAATGCAATCAGGCAAGTGCAGTTCTCCTGGCAACCGCCAAACCCAGACGCGTCCATCAGATTGCCAGACAGAGAAGTCCTTTTGTTACTCCAGAGAACACATCTACACTGCTCTAGAGTCCAGTGGCAGCGTGCTTTACACCACTGAATCCTACGCTTTGGCTTGCACTTGGTGATATACTGCTTGGATTCAGCTGCTCAGCCATGGAAACCCATTCCATGAAGCTCTCTACAAAAAGAGTGCTAATCTGAAGGCCACATGAAGTTTGGATATCTTTAGCTATTGACTCTGCAGACAGTTTGCGACTTCTGCTCACTTCTGTGCGCTTAAGCATGCGCTGACCCGCTTCTGTCATTTTACGTGGCCTACCACTGTGTGGCTGAGTTGCTGTTGTTCCCAGTTGTTTCCACTTTGTTATAATATCACTAACGTGGAATATTTAGTGGCAAGGAAATTTCATGGATGGACTGATTGCACAGGTGGCAAGCTATCATGGTACCATGCTTGAATTCACTGAGCTTCTGAGAGCGACCCATTCTTTCACAAATGTTTGTAGAAGCAGTCTGCTTGCCTAGGTGCTTGATTTTTTTTTTACACCTGTGGCCATGGACGTGATTGGGATACCTGAATCCAATGATTTGGAGGGGGTGACCCAATACTTTTGGCAATATAGTGTATGTGTGAACAGAATAAAATCCTGACCTAATCCTGTCCTGAACCTGATGTAAACCTGATGTGAACCACTGAACAACTACTGTGTCAATTAGATGAGCCTCAATCCGCACCAAACATTTGTGGTTCAGCTCTAACTCTCAAGCATCTACCAAAAAATCAAATAAAGTTTTGGATGGCATGACTTTAAAGTGTAAAGTAAGCAAATGAAAAGTAAACCAAAAGCATAACAATCTTTGGGTGATTCTTTGTTAACGATACTTTAAGGATTCATAAACAGAAATAATTTTTCCTCCAGTTTTCTTTGTTTGCTCCAGATGAACTGCAGAGCTGAAATGCGAAAAAGACCTGGATTTATTTTGGACTATGGGGATAATTGCAGATCACAGTGTTATATTTTACACACTTCAAACACAAATAAACCCAAGTCTTGGCAGGAAAGTGCAGACACAGATGAACTGCAGGTAGATAGAGGATGTGTATAGAGCTTTACTTATGAGTTTTATAAATACCTAATTTCTACACAGCAACTAATTGTTTATGTTTTGTGGTTCTTTAAAAAGTAGCACTTTTAGAACCAATGACTCAGCATTTATTAAATTGGTTCACAAAATAATAGCCTTTGAGTAAATTAGATGAGACTCATTAGTATGCAGAATAAAGTAAGCCAACAGGGGCTCCAGTTTTATGATTAAAAACAGAAAAGTCAGAATAGTCTACTGATGAGATGCAATTTGCTGTCAAAGACTAATGTATATAGACATAACTACGAATACACTATTCACAAAAGTTTTTTGCATAATCATCTTTCATGCTGTAAATATCTCATGTCTTCTCGGGTCCATATTATATTAACATAATGTAGCATTCCAAATGAAACTTTATGAACAAAAAATTATATAATAAAAGACAGCAATGTACATGACAAGGTCTAATACACAAGTGGGTTTAAGCAGTTCTATCCATTTGCCAGCTGACATTTCATTAAAATAAAGATGGATGAGACCAGACCTTACATATACAGGGAGAGATGTGTTCTTCCAAATCTTTGATAATAGAGCTAGTATAGTTTAGCCTCAAAGGTCATTAGGAGTTTTTTGTAGGCAGAGTTAACATTTTTTTAATGACATAGATACCTCAATAATTTCATATTAAACAAGCAGGTGTCCAATTAACAACCAATTCCTATATCATACACAAGACCCTCTTAGGTATTATGGTTTGTAGTAAAGCATATGGAAGTGTCGATATTAGCAAGAAAGAAGATTCTCATCTTCCACTTTGAACCCTTTTATAGTTACCTTGAACATTTTAATAAAATGGGTGTCATGAGAGAAAAACGTATTTCTAATCCAGAAACAGAGCAGACGCAGACAGCTATTACCTTTTGTATCACTCAACCCTTCCTCTTAGATTGTAAGCTCTAATGAATAGGGCCCTCTGTTTCCTCTTGTACCAAATTGTATTGTAACTGTAATGTCTACCTTCATTTTGTAAAGTGCTGTGAAAACTGTTGGCTATATAAATCCTGTATAATAATACTAATAATAATATGAATTACATATTATACAATATGTACAAAATATAGACCTTACACTGTCTGATTATTGCTGTATACTGATTTACATGTTTGCTTATGTGAACTTCTTCAACAGTTTCTGTTGTACTTGTCACTTTGTGTCATTGCGCATTTTATGTTACTTTCAACAGATTGAAGATTCATCCAGACAAGCAGTGTTTGCTTTATGCCCAGATTTTATATCCCCGTAAAAACCTCATGCATCTGTTTGACAATGTCTGCTCACAAACTATTCAACATTCTGCTTAGTTTTGAGAATTATGAGAGAATGAAAACATAACTCATTCACCAAAAACATACATTGTCATAGAAATTAAACCTTTTGAAATGTGTACTTCATAAAAAAGGAAATTTAACAATGTAGTATTGAAGTAAAACCTAATAAAAGGATATGTTTATGGAAGCTACTATAAAACATATATAGTTTTTTGTTTAGCAATTTCCACTACTTTTTCTATTTTAGATTCAATAAACTTCAAAACTATAGAAGAAATGCAGTTTAAGCTCAGACAATTAATGTATTAGAGCTGTGAAATTGGCTTTTTTAAAGAAACTTTAAACATATGTTATCTCATACTGGCAGTGTCAGTTTTTGTTTCTAGTGATTTAAATTGGATGAGAAACATCTTAAGCACACTCAGAAAAATTCCCTCCCCAAATCTACTTAATTTAAATGTTCTCAGCAGTGTCATTTACATGTATAAATAGACACTAAAGTGAATTCACTTTTTTCTGTAAAAGATGCCACAACCATCTTTCGCACTGTTCTTTGCTGAATCTGTTCAGTCTAATTATTCAATCTAATTATTTTGGCTGCCTTACACATTTCTTGTTTTGCAGTAATATGCATAATGCTATAAAGGTAGAGGGTAGTATGGGAGGTAGATGATGTCTGTGAGTTTTTCCAGTGATGAATTCTTTGGAAGTGTCATGGTTAGAGGTAGAGAAACCCAGTATGGGGACAAGGTTCCCAGGCACCCAAGGTTAGGAAGCAAAGGTGTGGACCTCCACCTACAGAGCTCTTTAGCGACATTAAAAAAACTAACACAAATTTAAAATGTTTATAAACAAACAAAAAAGAAAAAGCTAAGGGCTAATGCTATAAGGTGCTTCGGCAGTGTTCCCAAGTGTTCTAAGTTACCAGCAAATATTTCCATGATTTAGATTGTGCAGTGTTTGGTGGCACACATCTGTGGTGGACACTGAAGGAATGTGTGAATGCAGCACAGTGGCTTAATGGTTAGCTACATCCACCTGGCAGTACTAGGGTCACTGGTTTGAATTCCAACCATAGCACCACCTGTCTGGAGTTTGCATGTTCTCCCTGTGCCTGTGTGGGTTTCCTCTGGGTACTCCAGTTTCCTCCCACATGCCAAAGACATGCTGGTAGGTTAATTGGATCCTGTATAACTTAGCCCTAGTATGTGTATGTATGCATGAGTTAGGGACCTTACATTGTACGCCCCTTGAGGTTTAGGGACTGATGTGAATGTGCAATATATATGTAAAGCACTGTGTAAATTGACTGAGCTATATAAGTACCTGTAATAATAATAATAATGCTTGGATTTGATACACTTGTGGGTATAAAGAAGGTTCTACTTGCACAAGTGTTGTGAGATTTTGTGAAAACATTTAATCATAGCACAAGAAACTTTATAAAAAAATGGTGTATTTTATTTCTGCTTTTTTGCACATTTTTTATATCAAACACTGTGCTTTTATTAATGTAATAATTGTATTTTTTATTTATTGTGATATTTTGATTAATTGACACAATATATTTTGTGAAATGGTATATGTTTTGATATTTATTGTGATAATTTTTGAACATTCTTTTGATGATAGCATATTTATTATTTACTAGGGGGTTTCTCTACATCTTACCAACAGCAGCTGCACCATTATACTCACTTGTTTAGTGATCTGTAGCATAAATTTGTTGTCATATTAGGGTTAAAGTGGAGCTGAATTCAACAGGTACTCACCTCCTTTCCACCTTGTGGCCATAGAATCCGTTGGTGGACACTGACATCTTCTGGGTACCAGTCTTCAGCCATCTAGATTGGCTAGCAAGGGATTATGTGACTCCTGCTCATATGCAAGGAAGTCAATCCTCCTGGAACACAGGCAGTGTGCCGAGAACGTACACTGACTTTCTCATGAGCAGTTCAATGTACATTAAACAGGACATTGCAAACAAGCAGATAAGTTTGTTTTATTACAGAAGAGACATAGCGGGGTTTATTTACTAAAGCTGGAGAGTCCAAAATCAGACTCCCTTCTGCATAGAAACCAATCAGCTTCTAACCTCAGCTTGTTCAATGAAGCTTTGGCAATGAAACCTGGAAGCTGATTGGTTTCTATGCAGAAGGGAGTCTGATTTTGGACTCTCTAGCTTTAGTAAATAAACCCCAGCATGTCTATTCTACAACAAAATGTAAATGTAGGTTAAGTTTCACTTTAACAACAAATGTTATTCCCTTTTATCTTTTAATACGTTTTATTGAACAGCATTAAAGAAATTTTACAAACATTTGTTCAAGGCACAATAAGGATATAGCATGTTAAAATGGTTGTAAAGGCTGAAGGCTTTTACTTCCGTGCATTCTATGAAAAAAGGTAAAAAACCTTCAGCATGCAGCTCTCCCCCCAACCCCTAAATACTTACCTGAGCCCAGTCCAGCGATAAGCACATGAGCAGTTGCTGACCTTGCTCTCTGCCTCCTCATTGGCTTAGAGACAGCAGCTGGGGCTATTAGAAAAGCTAAGTTATCTGTGTTTCTGGACGCAGCTAGCGAGGCTCGGGTGCACGATTGCATGAGTACCCCTCAGCAAACGGCTTGCTAGGGGGGTACTTGAAGGAGAGAGGAGCCAGGAGCACCAGCGGGGATACAATCCACCACCCACTCCAACGGTAATATCCTTGATCTTGTCTTCTCAAACCGCTGCGCTCCCCACAACCTCACTAACACCCCCTTCCCTCTCTCTGACCACAACCTGATCACCTTCTCTATCTCCTTGTCCTCCAACGCCTACCCCTCCAAATGTCACACTACTACCAGCCATAACCTCCGCAACCTTAACCCTGCCCCCCTCCACTCTGCAGCTGATCAACTCCACGACCGCATCCTCCCCCTGTCCTGCCCCGACTTGGCTATGACTGCCTACAACAACGCGCTATCAACAGCCCTTGACTCACTAGCGCCTTTAACCACACGCAACATCAGACCCCGACCACTCCAGCCCTGGCAGACTGATCACACCAAAACCCTCAAACGACACAGTCGTGCCCTGGAGCGACTATGGCGCAAAACCAAATCCCAACAAGCCTTCATCCGCTACAAATTTGCCTTCCACACCTACACCTCCTCCCTCCACGCAGCCAAACAAGCCTACTTCCTGACCCTCATCAAGACCCTCTCCTCCAATCCTCACCGACTCTTCTCCACCTTCAACTCTCTACTCTCTCCACCCCCACCTCCACCCAGCACCTCACTCACCGCCCTTGAGATTGCCAATCACTTCAAAAACAAGATTGACACAATTCGCAAGGACATAGCCGCAACTCACACGCCCTCTCAACCCGTCCCCTCTCACACAGCTACCCCCTCATCCCCCCTCGACATAACCCGCAGGGACTTCGTTGCTGCTCAAACTCCCTCCAACCCCATTCCCCCTTACTCAGCTACCCCCTCTCCCACGGCCCCACCACTGCTCTGACCTCCACTTCCACCCCACCCTACATTCCTCATACTGAAGCTCCCCCAACACTCCGCACCTTTGACCTTACTACCATCGAGGAAGTCTCCAAGATCCTCTCTGATGCCCGCCTCACCACCTGCCCCCTCGACTCTATCCCCTCACAACTCCTACGACCTCCCTCCCCCTCCATCCTACGCTCCCTCACCCACATCTTCAATCTCTCCCTCTCCTCAGGCATTTTCCCCTCCCCTCTGAAACATGCACACATCACCCCCATACTTAAAAAGCCCTCCCTGGACCCCAATGACCCGAACAACCCCAGACCCATCTCCTTGCTCCCATTTACATCTAAACTCCTCGAGCGCCTCATCTACACCCGCCTATGCTCTCATCTCAACGACAACCACCTCCTCGATCCCCTACAGTTCGGCTTCCGCCCCCTACACTCCACCGAAACTGCCTTACTCAAACCCTCCAACGACCTGCTAACCGCCAAAGCTAATGGCACTATTCAGTGCTCCTACTCCTTGACCTCTCTGCGGCCTTCGACACAGTCGACCACCCCCTCCTCCTCAAAAAACTACACTCCCTCAGCCTCAGTGATTCTGCTCTCTCCTGGCTCTCATCCTACCTGTCACAACGCTCCTTCAGCGTTACCTATAATGCTACCACCTCCCCCTCACTCCCCCTCTCTGTTGGGGTCCCTCAAGGCTCTGTCCTTGGGCCCCTTCTCTTCTCCATCTACACCTCCTCCCTTGGCCAACTCATACACTCTCACGGCTTCAACTACCACCTCTATGCCGACGATACACAAATCTATCTCTCAACCCCCCACCTCACCCTCTCGGTCTCTGCCCGAATCACACACCTACTGAGCGACATATCAGACTGGATGTCGCTCCACTTCCTTAAACTGAACCTCTCCAAAACTGAGTTTCTTGTCTTCCCCCCAGCCCGGACACCACCCCCCATTGACTTCTCCATCATGTCCAACCACGCCACCATCAAACCCGCCCCGCAGGCCAGAGTACTTGGTGTCATTCTGGACTCCAACCTATCCTTCCAGCCCCAAGTCCAATCTTTAACTAACTCGTGCAGACTCCACCTCCGCAACATCGCCAAAATACGCACGTTCTTAATCCCAGAAAACACTAAACAGCTCATCCACTCCCTCATCATATCACGACTCGACTACTGCAACTCCCTCCTCACTGGCCTGCCTCGCCGCTGGCTATCCCCGCTTCAGTCGATCCTGAATACGGCTGCCAGACTCATTCACCTTTCCAACAGCTCCGTTTCCGCCACCCCCCTCTGCCAATCCCTACACTGGCTTCCGATTGCGCAACGGATCAAATTCAAAATCCTAACACTGACGTACAAAGCTGTCCACTAGAGATGAGCGAATTATTCAAAAATTCGATTCGGCTGATTCGCCGAATTCGCGGAATAAATTCGATTCGATGCGAATATATTCGCTGCGAATTTAACGTGTAAAAAGGGTGTTTCTAGGCTTCAGAGAGCCTTTATATTAGTGCAGAACACTGTACTTTTAATTTAAATGCCCTTGGAGTCTGCTGGGGAAGAGAAATAATACTGTCAGTCAGTATGACATGCAGATGAGTGCCGTCGATCTTAGAATCACCGCACACTTCACTCATTTGGGCAGTCACGGGGCCAAAACCAGAGTGTGGAGCCACAGTGTGGCGGTGGAGGCAGCAGCAATGGGAGGCCATACAGCACCCTATGACAAAATGGAACCCACCAGCAGTGTGAGGAGACCTGAAAGTGGCACATGGCAGAGTGTGGCGATGGAGACAGCAGCAATGGGAGGCCGTACAGGGACCCATGACACACTCTGGACCTGGCAGCAGCATGAGGAGGCGGTACAGGGGCCCATGACAGATTACGGGCCTGGCAGCAGCATGAGGAGTCGGTACGGGGGCCCATGGCAGATTACGGGCCTGGCAGCAGTAATGGGAGGCCATACAGCACCCTATGACAAAATGGAACCCACCAGCAGTGTAAGGAGACCTGAAAGTGGCACATGGCAGAGTGTGGCGATGGAGACAGCAGCAATGGGAGGCCGTACAGGGACCCATGACACACTCTGGACCTGGCAGCAGCATGAGGAGGCGGTACAGGGGCCCATGACAGATTACGGGCCTGGCAGCAGCATGAGGAGTCGGTACGGGGGCCCATGGCAGATTACGGGCCTGGCAGCAGCAATGGGAGGCCATACAGCACCCTATGACAAAATGGAACCCACCAGCAGTGTGAGGAGACCTGAAAGTGGCACATGGCAGAGTGTGGCGATGGAGACAGCAGAAATGGGAGGCCGTACAGGGACCCATGACACACTCTGGACCTGGCAGCAGCATGAGGAGGCGGTATAGGGGCCCATGACAGATTACGGGCCTGGCAGCAGCATGAGGAGTCGGTACGGGGGCCCATGGCAGATTACAGGCCTGGCAGCAGCAATGGGAGGCCATACAGCACCCTATGACAAAATGGAACCCACCAGCAGTGTGAGGAGACCTGAAAGTGGCACATGGCAGAGTGTGGCGATGGAGACAGCAGCAATGGGAGGCCGTACAGGGACCCATGACACACTCTGGACCTGGCAGCAGCATGAGGAGGCGGTACAGGGGCCCATGACAGATTACGGGCCTGGCAGCAGCATGAGGAGTCGGTACGGGGGCCCATGGCAGATTACGGGCCTGGCAGCAGCAATGGGAGGCCATACAGCACCCTATGACAAAATGGAACCCACCAGCAGTGTGAGGAGACCTGAAAGTGGCACATGGCAGAGTGTGGCGATGGAGACAGCAGCAATGGGAGGCCGTACAGGGACCCATGAGAGACTCTGGACCTGGCAGCAGCATGAGGAGGCGGTACAGGGGCCCATGACAGATTACGGGCCTGGCAGCAGCATGAGGAGTCGGTACGGGGGCCCATGGCAGATTACGAGCCTGGCAGCAGCAATGGGAGGCCATACAGCACCCTATGACAAAATGGAACCCACCAGCAGTGTGAGGAGACCTGAAAGTGGCACATGGCAGAGTGTGGCGATGGAGACAGCAGCAATGGGAGGCCGTACAGGGACCCATGACACACTCTGGACCTGGCAGCAGCATGAGGAGGCGGTACAGGGGCCCATGACAGATTACGGGCCTGGCAGCAGCATGAGGAGTCGGTACGGGGGCCCATGGCAGATTACGGGCCTGGCAGCAGCATGAGGAGGCGGTACAGGGGCCCATGGCAGAGTGGCGGAGCGTAAGCAGCTAAAATTGAAGGCCATACAGAGGCCTATGTTAAAAAGTCCCCCCAGCAGCAGCGTGGGGAGACGACTAATAGTCGTCTCCCCACGCTTGCAGCAGCAAGAGGAGGCGGTACAGGGGCCCATGGCAGAGTGGCGGAGCGTAAGCAGCTTAAATTGAAGGCCATACAGAGGCCTATGTTAAAAAGTCCCCCCAGCAGCAGCGTGGGGAGACGACTAATAGTCGTCTCCCCACGCTGCTGTTGGGGGGACTTTTTAACATAGGCCTCTGTATGGCCTTCAATTTAAGCTGCTTACGCTCCGCCACTCTGCCATGGGCCCCTGTACCGCCTCCTCTTGCTGCTGCCAGGTCCAGAGTGTGTCATGGGTCCCTGTACGGCCTCCCATTGCTGCTGACTTCATCGCCAGACTCTGCCATGTGCCACTTTCAGGTCTCCTTACACTGTTGGTGGGTTCCATTTTGTGATAGGGTACTGTATGGCCTTCCATTGCTGCTGCCTCCACCGCCACCCTGCGCCATGTGCCTCTGTCGTCTGCTCATGCTGCTGACGGCTTCCGCTTTTTAACCGAGGCCTGTGTTTGGCTTCCGAATACTGCTGCATCCACCGCCACCCTGCGCCATGTGTCTCTGTCGTCTGCTCACGCTGCTGACGGCTTCCGCTTTTTAACCTAGGCCTGTGTATGGCTTCAGAATAATGCTGCCTACACCGCCACCCTGCGCCATGTGCCTCTGTCGTCTGCTCACGCTGCTGCCAGGTCCATACTGATTCATGGCCCCCTGTACCGGCTCCTCATGAAAGTGGTTCAGCGGGTTTGCATCACTTAACGGCAAATCGTTGACAAACGCTGGGACGTTCAGTGTTGTGCGCATTAAGCCAGACACCAAAGGGCAGCACAGACCTGTTATTACTCGCTCAAGCATGGCTGAACAAAACCAGTCTCTACCACAAATTGGACCCAGACCTGCCCAGGGTCTCGTAAGTAGATTGTAGACCCAGACCTGCCCAGGGTCTCGTAAGTCGTCGACTATCAAGAGTCCAATGGCAGAGTGGCGGAGCAGAAGCAGCTTCAATTGAAGGCCATACACAGGCCTAGGTTTAAAAGTCCCTCACAGTTAATTCCAATAACGAACTCTACTCCTCCGTGCAATCTACTTACGAGACCCTGGGCAGGTCTGGGTCCAATTTGTGGTAGAGACTGGTTTTGTTCAGCCATGCTTGAGCGAGTAATAACAGGTCTGTGCTGCCCTTTGGTGTCTGGCTTAATGCGCACAACACTGAACGTCCCAGCGTTTGTCAACGATTTGCCGTTAAGTGATGCAAACCCGCTGAACCACGTTCATGAGGAGCCGGTACAGGGGGCCATGAATCAGTATGGACCTGGCAGCAGCGTGAGCAGACGACAGAGGCACATGGCGCAGGGTGGCGGTGTAGGCAGCATTATTCTGAAGCCATACACAGGCCTAGGTTAAAAAGCGGAAGCCGTCAGCAGCGTGAGCAGACGACAGAGACACATGGCGCAGGGTGGCGGTGGATGCAGCAGTATTCGGAAGCCAAACACAGGCCTCGGTTAAAAAGCGGAAGCCGTCAGCAGCGTGAGCAGACGACAGAGGCACATGGCGCAAGGTGGCGGTGGAGGCAGCAGCAATGGAAGGCCATACAGCACCCTATCACAAAATGGAACAAACCAACAGTGTAAGGAGACCTGAAAGTGGCACATGGCAGAGTCTGGCGATGAAGTCAGCAGCAATGGGAGGCCGTACAGGGACCCATGACACACTCTGGACCTGGCAGCAGCAAGAGGAGGCGGTACAGGGGCCCATGGCAGAGTGGCGAAGCGTAAGCAGCTTAAATTGAAGGCCATACAGAGGCCTATGTTAAAAATAATAAAATGTTTGGGGCATGATTCATGGCGGATTTAGTCAGTTGTGTCAGGAACTGGTGGTTTGAAATCCAGACTAATCCACGCCTGATTCATTTTCACAAACGTGAGTCTCTCCACACTTTGGGTGGACAGTTGTGTCCTCCGCGGAGTTACAATACCTCCTGCCGCACTAAACACGCGCTCCGATGCCACGCTACTGGCCGGGCATGACAGCCTTTCAAGGGCAAATTCAGCTAGTTGGGGCCAAAGGTCAAGTTTCGTTGCCCAGTAGTCAAGGGGATTGTCTACCTCGGTTGGCAGGGTGCTGTCCAAGTAGGCCCGAGCCTGTTGTTTGAGGTCCTGCTCCAGGTCCACCTGATGCTGCTGCTGCTGCGGCTGGTTAGTAGTTTCCTCACTGCGCTGGTGAAGAAAGCTACTCATCATCGACTGCAGACTGAGGCAGCCGCTGCTGGTGGAGCTGCCACTGCTCCTACCACCCCACCCCTCCCCTGCTGCCATGGCAGCGGAACGCGAGCGCACAGGGCCCACAGTGTCTGAGGATGGACGTTGGCGCAGAAAGGCAGAGACCAACTGACTACATAGGTGATTTTTATAGTACTTTATTTTGGCCTCCCTCTCAGCAGGTGTGAAAAAGGCCACCATTTTGAACGGTAGCGAGGGTCCAACAAGGTGGACAGCCAAAAGTCATCCCTCTGTCTGATGGTTATTATTCGGCTGTCGCTACGCAAGCAACCGAGCATGCTATGGGCCATTTGTGCCAAGGAATGCGAGGGACTCCCTGCCTCCATCTCCACAGCATACTGCCACGGTGCGTCTGGGTCCTCTGTCTCCTCCTCCTCCTCTACCAGATGCTCCTGCTCCTCCACTCCTGTCCGCTGAGTGGAAAAACCACCCATTTCACTCAATAATTCCTGAGCACAAATGTCCTCCTCTACCTCCTCCTCTTCTTCCTGTCCTGCCCCCACAGGGGTCATGTGGCGTTGAGATTTGTGCGCCACGTCTACCGCACCCTGACCAGCCATTGTTAACAGCATTTGTTCCAGGACGTGCAACAGAGGAATGACGTCGTTCATCCCATAGTCCTGCCGACTCACGAATAGCGTGGCCTCCTCAAAGGGCCTGAGCAAGCGGCAGGTGTCACGCATGAGCTGCCAATGGCTGACATCTAAGTTACACAGGGGAGTACCTTTATCCGCTTGTAACATCAGGAAATCGGTGATGGCCTTTCGCTGTTCGTAAAGGCGGTCTAACATATGTAGGGTTGAATTCCACCTTGTTGCAACGTCGCAGATCAGGCGATGCTGTGGAATTCCGTTCTGCCGCTGCAGCTCAAGGAGGGTGTGCTTTGCAGTGTAGGAATGGCTGAAATGCATGCAAAGTTTACGTGACATTTTCAGGATGTCTTGCAGTGGGATGGTAGATTTTAGGAACCGCTTGACAACCAGATTGAACACGTGAGCCATGCATGGCGCATGGCACAACTTTCCTTGACGCAGAGCAGACACCATGTTCTTTCCGTTGTCGGTCAACATGGTTCCGATTTTCAGTTTGCGCGGAGACAGCCATCTGTCGATTTCTCTGTTCATTACACTCAGAAGTTCCTCCCCTGTGTGACTACGTTCGCCAAGGCATACCAGGTGCAGCACAGCGTGACACCGTTGCGCCCTGCACATGTGATATGCCGGTCGGGTAATGGGACTTGGCACGGGGGTGGCGGCTGAGGACACGGCGGAAGAAGAGGTGGTAGAGGCAGACATCTTTTCTGGACCAAGGACGTGCAAACGTGGAGGCAAAAGCGGCGTGACCTGTCCAAGTTGCTGGTGCGGCTGTGCCGGCACCACGTTCACCCAGTGGGCCGTAAATGACATGTACTGTCCCTGACCGTAGTTACAGCTCCACACGTCGGCGCTGCCGTGCACTTTGGCAGAGACCGACATGCTCAAAGACTGGCCCACCATCTCTTCTACATATGAATGCAGGGCTGGCACTGCCTTTTTGGCGAAGAAATGCCGGCTTGGCACTCTCCACCGCGGCTCGGCACAAGCCATCATTTCTCGGAAAGGTGCTGAGTCCACCACTTGGAAAGGGAGGGACTGCAGCACCAGCAACTTGGACAGGAGGACGTTCAGCTTCTGCACCGTCGGGTGCGTGCTCGCAAACTGTTGTCTCTTGGAAACGGATTCCAAGAAAGACTGCTGACGGAATCCGTGAAGAGGAGTAGCAGGAGAAGGAGCATCTGAACGAGCGGAAGATGCCAACGAGCGACAACTCCCCTCAGCAGAGGTGTTGGAGCCTTGACTGGCTGATAGAGGGCGATTGACGTCGGGTGACGGAGCAAGTAACGGAGCGGGTGATGGAGCGGGGGCTGGGGCAGGCAGAACCGCCGTATCTTTATCACGGTTTTCCCAGGCCACCGAATGGCAACGCTGCATATGCTGACGGAACGCTGTAGTCCCAACATGGGCCCCCTGGCCACGCTTGACTTTCTGGCCACATAGTCGACATACGGCTACATTTACTTCCTCGGGCGGCTTGACGAAAAATTGCCACACCGCCGAGTAGGAAACTTTGCCCCCGCTACTCCTCACTGGCTGACTGCTACTTCCTCCGTGCACACCGGCACCACTACTGGCCGTGGTGGTAGGCTGCAGTGGAGCTGGTGCTCTACTCCGTGACCGTTTGCCTCCACTGACACTGCTGCGACCCTGCTGCCTCCTGGGCAACCCACCGACTGTTTTGCTCGCTGGCAAGCTGGCACCCTCTTCTCCTGATGATGCGGAAGCAATAGCCTGATGACGACGAGGCTGCCAAGTGCGATCAGCCTCATCATCATCAATTAGGGTCTCCGCGTCACTACTAGCCCCCTCGGCTGCGTGTGGGTCAGGAGACAGACCTGTCTCTAGACCGGCTACCGAGCCACTCTCCTCGCCAGTACTTCTTCGCCTGGCTGCTGAAGAGGCGGATGTCTCCCCCCGTTCCTGACCGCCCTCTGTTAGCTCTTCCTCACTGTACAGTGGGGCTGAGCCCACAGCATGCGATACTTCGCTTGGTGAGGGAACACCAAAGGACAGGGGCAGGTAGAGGACACGTGATTTCAGTGGGCTTGCTCCCGGGCCATGCCAACTAACGGTTGTGTCTGACGTACCCACCGACCGTTGGCTGTAGGTGTCAGAGGTGACCTGGGAAGAGGAAGACGACCGAGTCAACCAATCGATGACGGCAGGGTTGTCGGTGGAGACACGACCGCTGGATGACACCGGGAGCACTGGCCTCTGGCTGCGACTAGTGCTGCCTCGACCCCTTCCTCTGCGGCCACGTCTGCTCGCTCCTGAAACATTGCCTCCTCTGCCACTCCTCTGCGTGTTGTCTGACATACTCTTTAATTCAATAGTGGTTGTGAAGCAGAAAGTAACGATTCTGTGTCCCTGAGTAACAATTCTGTGTCCCCGAGTAACGATTCTGTGTCCCTGAGTAACAATTCTGTGTCCCCGAGTAACGATTCTGTGTCCCTGAGTAACGATTCTGTGTCCCCGAGTAACAATTCTGTGTCCCTGAGTAACAATTCTGTGTCCCCGAGTAACGATTCTGTGTCCCCGAGTAACGATTCTGTGTCCCCGAGTAACGATTCTGTGTCCCTCAGTAACAATTCTGTGTCCCCGAGTAACGATTCTGTGTCCCTCAGTAACGATTCTGTGTCCCTGAGTAACGATTCTGTGTCCCTGAGTAACAATTCTGTGTCCCTGAGTAACGATTCTGTGTCCCTGAGTAACGATTCTGTGTCCCTCAGTAACGATTCTGTGTCCCTCAGTAACCATTCTGTGTCCCTGAGTAACGAATCTGTGTCCCTGAGTAACGATTCTGTGTCCCTGAGTAACGATTCTGTGTCCCTCAGTAACGATTCTGTGTCCCTGAGTAACGATTCTGTGTCCCTGAGTAACGATTCTGTGTCCCTGAGTAACGATTCTGTGTCCCTCAGTAACGATTCTGTGTCCCTGAGTAACGATTCTGTGTCCCTGAGTAACAATTCTGTGTCCCTGAGTAACGATTCTGTGTCCCTGAGTAACGATTCTGTGTCCCTGAGTAACGATTCTGTGTCCCTCAGTAACAATTCTGTGTCCCTGAGTAACGATTATGTGTCCCTGAGTAATGATTCTGTGTCCCTGAGTAACGATTCTGTGTCCCTGGGTAACAATTCTGTGTCCCTGAGTAACAATTCTGTGTCTGTCCATGAGTAACGATTCTGTGTCCCTGAGTAACAATTCTGTGTCCCTGAGTAACGATTCTGTGTCCTTGAGTAACGATTCTGTGTCCCTCAGTAACGATTCTGTGTCCCTGAGTAACGATTCTGCGTCCCTGAGTAACAATTCTGTGTCCCTGAGTAATGATTCTGTGTCCCTGAGTAACGATTCTGTGTCCCTCAGTAACGATTCTGTGTCCCTCAGTAACGATTCTGTGTCCCTGAGTAACGATTCTGTGTCCCTGAGTAACGATTCTGTGTCCCTGAGTAACGATTCTGTGTCCCTCAGTAACGATTCTGTGTCCCTGAGTAACGATTCTGTGTCCCTGAGTAACGATTCTGTGTCCCTGAGTAACAATTCTGTGTCCCTGAGTAACGATTCTGTGTCCCTGAGTAACAATTCTGTGTCCCTGAGTAACAATTCTGTGTCCCTGAGTAACGATTCTGTGTCCCTGAGTAACGATTCTGTGGCCCTAAAGTCTCTGTGGCCGTAACTCTGTCCCTAATACAGACAGGTCTGTCTCTCTTGAATGACCAGAGGCTAATGGAGAATTCTAAGATGGACGCAATTTATAGCTCCACCATTACACAGTGCTGGCTGGCTGCTGATTGGCTAATGCGATCACATGTCATGAATGAATGCATTATGGGTCAGCGCGCCTTGTCTGCGCGCCTTCCCAGAGATCCCCGCTCCGTCGCAACACATGTCGCCGCCATTTTGTGGGAAAATTCGATTCGTGCATCCGAAGTTTGCTAATTTTCGGATTCGGCGCGAATCAAATTTTTCCTGATCTTCGAAACGAATTCCACTTCGCCATGTTCGATTCGCTCATCTCTACTGTCCACCATACTGCCCCGAACTACATCACTGACCTAATATCCAAGTACCGCCAGGCACGCACACTCCGCTCCTCACAAGACCTCCTTCTTTCTAGTTCCCTGGTCTCCTCCTCCCATGCCCGCCTCCAGGACTTCTCCAGGGTGTCACCCATCCTCTGGAACTCCCTGCCCCAACCCATCAGATTATCACCTACTCTGCTCTCCTTTAGGCGCACCCTGAAAACCCATCTCTTCAGGGAAGCCTACCCCACCCCCTGCTAACTTTCCGACCTCCTCCACTCTTCCTACCACTCCATCCCCCACAGCTATTTCCTCCTGTACCACTATCCCCTCCCTCCTAGATTGTAAGCTCGAAAGAGCAGGGCCCTCAATCCCCTCATGTTTTGCATTGTATTGGTATTGTTCTGTCACATTAAATCTCAAAACAAGAGTGCAGCGCTTAGAAAGATGAAAAGTCAATAAGGTGATAATCAAGTATCCACAATAGTACACTGCAGAAATACGAATTCCCACGGCCTCCACTCTGTCAAATTAACAGAAATGCGCACTCACCGTAAACGCATGGGTTATGCCCATGTGTGATAATGCATCTGTACAGTCTCCCCTCTGATGATGTACCTTTAGCACGAAAGGCCCAAGGAGGAACTGTGCAGAGCGTGACGTCATTCCACCGCCGGAGCCACGAGGAGGCCCGGCGGCCATCATAACTGGGGTCAGTACTGCTGTATATGTTTTTACAATCCCCTCATGTTTTGCATTGTATTGGTATTGTTCTGTCACATTAAATCTCAAAACAACAGAGTGCAGCGCTTAGAAAGATGAAAAGTCAATAAGGTGATAATCAAGTATCCACAATAGTACACTGCAGAAATACGAATTCCCACGGCCTCCACTCTGTCAAATTAACAGAAATGCGCACACACCGGAAACGCATGCTTGATTATCACCTTATTGACTTTTCATCTTTCTAAGCGCTGCACTCTGTTGTTTTGAGATTTATTGTTTATGTTTGAGGCATTATGGTTGCCTAAAGTGTTCCAGCTGCTGAGATTTATGAGAGCGCTCACTATCTTTTATATTGTTCTGTCACATGTTCTGTCCCCCTTTGTAATGTACAGCGCTGAGCGAACTATTGGCGCTTTATAAATACTGTATAATAATAATAATAATAATGCAAGAAGAGGAGGATTGGGGATGCTCCGTGCAAAACCATTGTACAGAACAGGTAAGTATGACATGTTTATTTAAAAAAAAATGAAATTAACTTTTATTATCACTTTAAACCTCAATGTGCGGTGCAGGCTATGGAGTCATAAAGTGTCATCTGCAGAGTGAGTAGCAGATGTAGAATAAGTTTAGGTGTTTTTCCAATGGCAGCACTATGGGCCCAAAAACCTCTTCCAAACAGTCCACTAAGTGGTGATCGTGAGTAAGCCAGAACAATAAATTAAAGCAAATGACTCCTATAGAGAAGAATATTGATATGGAAGATATAGACGAGAGGGAGAAAGAGAAAAGACTGATAAAAGAAGAGTGCTCCTTCCAACCAAGACTTCAGTTCATCTTCACCTTCATCCCTTCTCTTGATCTTAAATGAGAGATTCCAGACTCTGGAGACTTTTTGACTCTGTTTTGTTTGTCCTGCAAGATGCTCGCTATTTTCTCATGGGAATTGTTCCTTTTATAAAAGCATTAGGCACACAGGAGGAGTGTTTTTCACTGATTTGAAATGGAAAGTATTGTTGTCTATGGAGCACACAGCTGAGTAAAGATCAGTAATACAGCAATGAGTACAGAGCCGTAAAACAAAAATAGAAACTTTTATTTCTGAGTGCAGTAATTTACTCACATACGTGTTTACTCATCTATAACCATGTTTGCACAAGTATAAATAAGTATATTACAACACTGACAATGAAGAAGAATTTCACTTGCCTATAATCTTAGGCTGCATTCACATCTGAACGATTTTCAGACGTTTTTGCATGTGTATACAGGCATTTTTAGAAGAGTATTACAGGGGTTTTACATATTTATTCAAG
This sequence comes from Staurois parvus, assembly GCF_062004578.1. Lineage (NCBI taxonomy): Eukaryota > Metazoa > Chordata > Amphibia > Anura > Ranidae > Staurois > Staurois parvus. The sequence goes on along the minus strand of NW_028318492.1, from coordinate 6,115,984 downwards.
CTTCAAGCTGTTTGGTTTTGTCTGTGGAAATCACTAGAGTGAGGAAATAAGTTAACATAAGCTATAAAAAACCTAAAAAAATGCCTGAAAAAAAATGCTCAAATCAAGTGTTTTCAGACATTCTCATTGAAGTCTATGAGGGCCAAAACACTAATTTCTGCCTGAACAGTAGCTCATGTACTTTTCTGAGCAACAGGTGTTTTGCTACAAGAGACAGAACGTTTAGATGTGAACAAGGGCTATTGAAAACAATAGGTTTTTACTTGTTGAGCATTTTTGAGCTTTGAGCTGCAAACTACAAAACTCTCAAGTGTGAACAGGGCATTATGCACCTTTATACACAATTACTCAACATTAATGAAGGTCTTTACACACATTTTATTTTACTCTTTAAGGTTCTGTGAACAACTCCTAAACTATGACGCCTGAGTGCAAATGGCCTTAGGCCCCTTTCACACGAGTGGACCGATGGGTTTCCGCCTGTCCAATTTTCAGGCAAACCTGATCGGTCCATCCATAGACTTCAATGGACCAGCGGGTGTTCACTGACACCCGTTGGCATCCACTCTGATCCTGTACACCAAAAACAGATGGATGGAGATCTGTTCCCCAGCAGATCAGATCGGATGACAATCGGTTGGAAACGGACAGGCGGCCCATTTCCATCTGATTGTCCCATTGCAAGCAGTAGGCAGTGTCTGTGTCCGCTCTGCAGCAGTAGATCAGAGACCTGTCATCTGCCTGCTCAGAAGGGATCAGCAGAGAGATCCCCCACTGAGCAGGCGGATCACTCTGACGGGTCCACCCCATCTGAAAGGGGCCTTAGAATGTTTCTTGTACAAAGCATTTATTCTGGGGTGTTACAAACACAAATTAACATAACCTTAAAAAGTTTACATATAAACAATTTAAAAAATAAGCAAAAAAAAAGGGGGGGGGGCATAGAGGAGATAATGCAAACTAATGAGAGTTCACTAAGAGAACTAAAGGGGCTAAAATGTTGTTTAAAATTTTTTTTCTTGCATAAACTTTTTAATATATATATATATATATATATATATATACATATATATACACACACATATATATATATATACATATATATACATACACACATAGTACATCCAGAAAGTAATCACAGCGCTTAGCTTTGGACACATTTTGTTATGTTACCGCCTTATTCCAAATTGGATGCAATTAATTTTTTTCCTCATCACTCTACAAACAATACCCCATAATGACAACATGAAAGAAGTTTGTTTTGAAACCTTTGCAAATTTATTAAAAAACAAAACAAAACACATTTACATAAGTATTCACAGCCTTTGCTCAATACTTTGTTGAAGCACCTTTAGCACCAATTACAGCCTCAAGTCATTTTGAGTATGATGCTACAAGCTTGGCACACCTATTTTTGGGCAGTTTCTCACATTCTTTTTTGCAGTACCTCTCAAGCTCCATCAGGTTGGATGGGGAGAGTCGATGCACAGCCATTTTCAGATCTCTCCAGAGATGTTCAATCAGGTTCAAGTCTGGGCTCTGGCTGGGCCACTCCAGGACATTCACAGAGTTGGCCCATATCCATTCCTTTGTTATGAGGGCTGTGTGCTTAGGGTCATTGTCCTGTTGAAAGATGATCCGTCACCCCAGTCTAAGGTCCAGATCGCTCTGGAACAGGTTTTCATCAAGGATGTGTCTGTACATTGATGCATTCATCTTTCCTTTGATCCTGACTAGTCTCCCAGTTCCTGCCACTGAAAAACATCCACTCAGCATGATGCTGCCACCACCATGATTCGCTGTAGGGATGGTGTTGACCAGGTGGTGAGTGGTGCTTGGTTTCCTCCAGACATGATGGTTGGTATTCAGGCCAAAGAGTTCAATCTTTGTTTCATCAGACCAGAGAGTTTTGTTTCTCATGGTCTGAGAGTCCCTCAGGTGCCTTTCGGCAAACTCCAGGTGGGCTGCCATTTGCCTTTTACTGAGGAGTGGCTTCCGTCTGGCCCCTCTACCATACAAGCCTGATTGGTGGAGTGCTGCAGAGATGGTTGTTCTTCTGGAAGGTTTTCCACTCTTCACAGAGAAATGCTGGAGCTCTTTCAGAGTGACCATCGGGTGCTTGGTTACCTCCCTGGCTAAGGCCCTTCTCCCTTGATCGCTCATTTTGGCTGGGCAGCCTGCTCTAGGAAGATTCCTGGTGGTTCCAAACCTCTTCCATTTACGGATGATGGAGGCCACTGTGCTCATTGGGATCTTCAATACTGCAGAACTTTTACTGTACCCTTCCCCAGATTTATGCCTTGATACATTCCTGTCTTGGAGGTCTACAGACAATTCCTTGGACTTCATGGCTTGGTTTGTGCTCTGACATGCCTTTCCTAATCATGTCCAATAAAATCAACTGAATTTCCCACAGATGGACTCCAATCAAGTTGTGGAAACATCTCAAGGATGATCAGTGGGAACAGGATGCACCAGAGCTCAGTTCTGAGTGTCATGGCAAAGGCTGTGAATACTTATGTACATGTGGTTTTTTTTGTTTTTTAATTTTTAACAAATTGCAAAGATTTCAAAACGAACTTCTTTCACGTTGTCATTATGGAGTATTGTTTGTAGAATGTTGAGAAAAACATTAATTTAATCCATTTTGGAATAAGTCTGTAACATAACAAAATGTGACCAAAGTGCTGTGAATACTGTCTGGATGCACTGTGTATATATATATATATATATAAATAGATAGATATATTTTTTTATTTTGTTATTTTTTTTACACAAAATAGTAATTTATGTTACAATGAATATAATCCTATTGTGTTGCGCTCCTTAAAAATACATATGATCACTTATCCATGCCCAAAACATATGACCATATAAAAACAAGTGAAAAAACATACATTAAATCCTTTAACCAAAATTCATATATAATAATCACTTAATTTACTTAAAAAACAAATTAATTCATACTATTAATATATATCCGTGATTATAAAATAGCTAAATCAATAATGCATCATTTTTAGTGAGAAAAAAAAATATATAAATCTCAAATAAAATTATTTTAAATAAATATACATATATACTTAATTAATATTGTGTGAAAACAGTGTCCCATATAACATAAAAATGGTGACTTTGTGCTTTAATTGATCTTCAATCCGTGATTGCATGTGAATCCGTGACTGTTTGTGAATCCTCCCATTAGTGCAGATGTAAGCTCACCTCCTTATCTGCCTATGATTAGGCTATATGCGCTTTTGGTTCTCCTCCTATGGAACCTGCTTGATTAAGACTCTTTCCTTTTTAAATAGTGGATATCCTTTATCACTGATTTTCCCCTCTGGGATTGATCCCTTCTCACGAGGACACAGGTCCTCTATACTCTCCTCTCCATAAAATGTTCACAGATCCTCATAGGAACTCCTGGGTGATCATCACTTCCGGCGGAAGGGCCATCTTGATACACCCATAGGAGGTACACCCAGGAGTTCCTATGAGGATCTGTGAACATTTTTTTCTCATAACACATAATTTTTTTCCTATATGTGGAGAGACGTATGGAGAGGAGAGTATAGAGGACCTGTGTCCTCGTGAGAAGGGATCAATCCCAGAGGGGAAAATCAGTGATAAAGGATATCCACTATTTAAAAAGGAAAGAGTCTTAATCAAGCAGGTTCCATAGGAGGAGAACCAAAAGCGTATATAGCCTAATCATAGGCAGATAAGGAGGTGAGCTTACATCTGCACTAATGGGCGGATTCACAAACAGTCACGGATTCACATGCAATCACGGATTGAAGATCAATTAAAGCACAAAGTCACCATTTTTATGTTATATGGGACACTGTTTTCACACAATATTAATTAAGTATATATGTATATTTATTTAAAATAATTTTATTTGAGATTTATATATTTTTTTTTCTCACTAAAAATGATGCATTATTGATTTAGCTATTTTATAATCACGGATATATATTAATAGTATGAATTAATTTGTTTTTTAAGTAAATTAAGTGATTATTATATATGAATTTTGGTTAAAGGATTTAATGTATGTTTTTTCACTTGTTTTTATATGGTCATATGTTTTGGGCATGGATAAGTGATCATATGTATTTTTAAGGAGCGCAACACAATAGGATTATATTAATTATACACAGTGGTAGTATGTGTTAGGTGTTTGCGATCCTATTATATTAAGGACATATTTTGTCCAGTCTTGTGTGTTAGGGTGGTTTTCTGATTTTGGCTCGCAAGATATCTTAACAAATTTATGTTACAATGGTAGCTATCGATCATAAATTAATTAAGAACAGAACCCGATCTGTCAAACTGATAGCTTATTCCTGATTATTATACAGGTAGAACATAACTCTTCTAGTGTTATTTTTGGAGCTCTGTGATGGCTGGGTGCTGTGCTCTGTTTAAAAGCACACAGAGCTCTTAATACAGAGTAAGTGGCTGACAGCAGAGCAGAGTGTTGCTGGTTACACATGGAGATCTCCAATCTCCCTGTGTAATCTGCAGGACTGAGCTATCAATATGACAGACAGTCCTTGGCAGTGCAGGTGATGGTTGGGCTATGCAGAGGCAGGAGCAGCTCTCATCCAACCTATGTCCCCTCCTCCAAGATGGGTGCCTCCTCTGCCTATGCCTGGCCCTGGGTAAACCTAATAAAGTGGATTGGGATAGAACCTAGATAGTGCACATTAATGTATGTCTGTACATATATGCAAATCCAACACATAGGTCTACTTATTTTTCATGTGTTCTCTTTCAGTATTTTTTTTTAAATAAATAAATGAAATAAGTATCCCTCCTCTGAAACATCCCAGCCTGGTGTACTAAATACAAAAACTGCAGACACCACTAAATTCATCAGCATTGGACCAGTGTACTATGCTCCTCTTCAAAAGTCCGACGCTGAGATCTTCTGTCTTCACTGTAAAGCTCCATGTACACTGCAGCTGATAAACTCACGTTTAGGAACTTTTCTGCATTATTTTCAGCAGCCCCTGAACTCTCCCTAATGTTTTCCGATGTATCCATGTACACTATGTCCTTTACAGTTGTTTACAGGCAGTTGAGTTTACAGTCGTTTTTCTGAACACACCAAACTTGCGTTCAGGAGTAGATTTTATCAGCGTTTCAAACGCTTGTAAACTCGTATAAATGCAGTTAACCGCATTTATAAACATTTGCGTTTGGAAATTTTTTTAAACTCTGCCATTTCCAGATGCTGTCCAGAGCCTTCCCGGTACTCAAATGGACCTGGTACACCATACTTTGAGGTTTCGCATGAAAGAAAATATGTTAGACTCTGCTGCTATAATTTCTGCACAGAAATGAGCTGGAACACATCCAAACACCACAAAAAAAAAAAAAAAAGGCAGCTAATCTCAAATACTGCTCTCTCTGCTTCTGCTCTCTCTATTTCTCTCAAAATGTCTGAAATAGTTAATTTTTACTGTTTTTCAGTGCATTCTGGGCATTTTGGAAGGTCTCCTGAGGTTATCTTTAAAAAACGATTCTAAACGCAAATGCTCATAAACGCGCATAAACGCGGTATGCAAACGCTGCTAAACAGATGTTTTTTAACCTACATTTTCCAGCAGTCAGTTTCCATCATTCAGAAGTGTCCCGTGTACATGGAGCCTAAGAAGCAATGAAATTGTACATAATTATCTCCTCTATTTCTACTCTGGTAATGTCTGGGGATGAATGTGAATTCACTTCCACCACCTTTGAATTCATGCCTTAATAAGCTTTTACACCTAATAAGACATTGTTCTATAAATAAATATACAAATACAGGGTCAAAGTGCATTGTAAAAATTAGACTATAAGGAATGTTATAAACATCTTGTTTTATATCACCTGTACAGGCTGTTGTTTTTCCACTAAGCCCACTGGGAAATAATCAGCATATGCTAGTAGCTTGCTGTCTCTGTGCATCCACCTACAGTTATCCACAACAGGCACCAAAATATTTGCATATCTACAACAAAGAATACTGCTTTTTGAATATTCCATTCTCAACCCATGGTAACAGAATTAGCATTCAGTGAGGTTTTAGACATAATGAAGTAAATATTATGTAACTAGTTATTATTTACAGATCTTATTATTCCGTCTGCCAGTATTAAGCTTGTAACTTTAACCTGTGCAAATAGCAATATACTGTATTATATAACACTGCAGAATTTCACTTCTGTAGGAATGTGTCCACTTGAAGCGTAGCATAGATGTGTAGAGTAAAGTTTGAAAACCAAAAGATAAGAAAGCTTATCGGTGAGAGAAAGAACATTAACTTTTTCGTCAAGATTTAACTACCTGAAGGAGTTACAGAGCTGTCCTCTGAAAAAGTCTATTTTCTTTTTTTAAAATGCTATAACTGTCACTCTAAGGAGACAAGATGTAACCTTATAAAAATGCCTTTGGTCTACAATCCAGGAGTCACCTTTATGTGACTTTTTGTTTAGCAGTGTCCAACTCAGTTGCTGTAGGAAAAATGTTTGGCAATCATTTTTGAGTATATGACATTTTTTTTACAGAAACTCAGCAGAGATTTACTTCATCTTGCTTATTTTTCAGAGCTGTCTGGGAAATGAAATTTATATTTAAATGTACCAATCTATGTTTTAATCCTTTCACAGCATCTAAATGTTAAACTACAACTTGACCATAAACCTCCTATTTCTTTATATTGTCCTACCTGTAGCTCACTTTGACATAAAGAAAAATGTATGACTGAATCTTAGCTGTAAATGTTTATTATGCATGTTTACTCTGATTTACTTATAAAGCATGTACTGGAGAAACAAAGATTCAAGCTGACATGGATGATAAAAAGCTTTTGACTTGTGAAAGCTTGCAATCCAGAGAACATTTCACTTTGTCTAGGGATGACACTTTCCTCTGGGGAACAAACATGATGTATAGATGTGTACTATGCTTTTAATATCTTTTCTTCTTCTATACCTCATGGGTGTGACTGTTCTTTCTATACCACCAACTTGCACAGCTGCACAACCATGCTCTAAAGCCTTGGGGATTGCTAGTGAAGGACTGTCATCCATATGAATTAGATCCAAGTCTACAAAACTGACAAAGTGAGGAGGAAGATTAAAATACAGAGTGGCCTGAAAAACAAATTCAAATGTAAAGCTACGTTGAACACTAAGGATTAATTAATAAAGATGACATTTAGAGAAAAAAAGAATGGCAGATCAAGGCTTATTTAGACACAAGTAGCACAACATGCCCTTAATAATATTATCGTTTGTTAGCAGCAATCAAAGTTTTATTAATATTTAAATACAAGATTTTAATCCAGGGTAATGCACTAACAATGCCTTCAAATATGCAATAAGTCACTCAGACAGGGACTTAAACTTTAGAAAATTGAAAACAAAAATTCAGAAATATGGTATCAGACCAATACAGGCATTCCCTGGGTTACGAACAAGATTCTGTAGGTTTATTCTTAAGTTGAATTCATATGTAAGTTGGAACAGGTACATTTTTTTAAGTGTACCTCTAGCCAAAATAATATTTTTAAGTTTTGGATAACATAAGGAAGGGTTAAATGGCTATGCAGTCATGTGGGATTGATGAAAGGTCTGCCGGTTAGTAGGTGGATGCACACAGTGAGCAGCATGATGACTGCCCAGTGGTTTCCAGTGTGACGTCACGCTGCCCCTGTTCTTAAGTAAATGTCGTATGTAATTCAGATGTAATTCAGATTTGATGTTAAATAAAAATGTATTGGGAGCTGTAAAACAGTTTTTTGATATTTATTATTTAATTTGTATTGCTCTTCTGAAACTGTTTTTTTTAGTCCTGTGACTGGCAGAGCACCATTCAGGGCTGTGCAGACACAGACTCATACTGTAAAAAACATACATCAGCAGGGTAACAGAAACCCTTCCTATGTGACCACACAACAGCACTGCAGAAAAAGGTACTTGAAGTATTAAACAAAAAATAATTAACAGTGGCAATATTCATATGATTTATGTGAATGAATTATGGTGGTGTACTCACTGAAAGGATGTGTGCATTCACTTGACCATTTTCAGAAGTAATATGCAAGAAATTGCAATGAAGCCTAAGGTGACTTTGTATCCATAGGGTCACTTTATCTTTTTACCCAATAGCTTACTTGTAAAAGAAGTGTGGATATACTTAACTTTCTGGTAGCTTGTGTAAAGCTGACATTTATCCACTTCCCAGCCACTGCAAGAATTCAAATGGTCAGATGGTTTGATTACTTGCTTTCACGATGGCCACTGTGGTTCCCACTAGCTCATATGCCCTGTAGTGAACTACAGCAGCCACAAGGGGAACTAACATTTTTCACACCTGGAAGTGTAGCTGACACAACAGTAAGTATATCCCTGTTTCTTTTACAGGTAAGCTATTGGGCAAAAGTGATCCTCTGGTCATTTAATAAACACAGTTACTGCAGCCTCAGTGTGATGCAGATATCAAGCTATAGTTAGGTCCATATATATTTGGACACAGGTACAATTTTAGTTTTTTTCAGGTATTTACCAAAACACATTCAAGCTATAGTTATACAATGGATATGGGCTGAAAGTGCACACTCTCTTGTTTAATTTGAGGGTATGTACATCCAAACTGGAGAAAGGGTTTAGGAATTACAGCTCTTCAGAGTAGCCATCTCCCTTTTTCAAGGAACCAAAAGTAATTGGACAATTGAATCAAAAGCTGTTTCGTGGCCAGATGTGGGATACTCCATTATTTCTTCATCAGTTAAGCAGGTAAAAGGTCTGGAGTTGATTCTAAGTGTGGTATTTGCATTTGGAATCTATTGCTGTTAACCTACATCATGCGTTCAAAGGAGCTGTCCATGCAAGTGAAACAGGCCATTGTAAGGCTTCAAAAACCAAACAAATCCATTAGCGAGATAGCAGCAACATTAGGAGTGGCCAAATCAACAGTTTTGTACATTCTGAGGAAAGAAGACTGCACTGGTGAGCTCAGCAACATAAACAGGCATGGACATCCACGGAAGACAACAATCAAGAAAAGACTTCACAAGAGCAAATGCAGAGGGTTCACCACAAGGTGCAAACCATTCATAAGCCTGAAGAATAGAAAAGCCAGATTAGACATTGCCAAAAAACATCTAAAAAAAAGCCAGACCAGTGGAGTATTCTGCATTGGCCGAGTCAATCACCTGGTCTCAACTTAATTGAGCATGCATTTCACTTTCTGAAGGCTTGAGGTGATTGTAGCCGTATTAGTGCATTTGCGACAGGAACAATTGAGTACTGTCCGTGATCCTTTTTTTATTTGCACTAACATACAATTTTGAGGACAAGCTATCGGGGAATGTCCCCTTCTTCAGGTCTAAGCAGTACTGAAACAAAGATTTAGCAGAATATTAGAAGAGATGTAGGGGATGGGAAAAAAAACAGAGATAAGACACAGCAAAAGCAAGTCTGGGGGGGGGGGGGGGGAGACAACACTAGCAGAGGCAGTCATGCTTGAGCTGATAGTCATAAAACTGTTGGATAATGATTGAGGAATCCCATGTCCAAATTCAGGCCGTTATCTTTTGTGTCAAATAGAATTATCATTCTTAGTTCAAATGTTTTTCTTTCCTGAATGGATTGAAATTTCCTTTAAGAACTAAAATATTGAGGTCTCCCAAAGTGTGGTCTGGTTGTGCGAAATGGTGTCCCACAGGTGTGCAAAGGTCATCTTGCTTGAGCTGATAGTGAAAAAAATGTTGGATAATGATTGAGGAAAATGTAGCAAAGGATCTTATGTTGGCGAAACAGGACAGAAGTTGCAAACAAGGATGAATTTGCACAGACATACCATCAAGGAACATAAAGAAGATGACCTTTGCACACCTGTGGGACACCATTTCGCACAACCAGACCATACAATGGAAGATCTCAATATTTTAGTTCTTAAAGGAAATTTCAAATCCATTCAGGAAAGAAAAACGTTTGAACTAAGAATGATAATTCTATTTGACACAAGAGATAAGGCCTGAATTTGGACATGGGATTCCTCAATCATTACACAGGTCTGCGACTAAAAAGCTGTTTGATTATTTTCATCTAATTTCCACATATTTTGGTGTGCTGAAAACAAATATTGAAAAAACTCTGAGACGTCATGATTTGCCACAAAATGCAAAATTGTCTTCAAATTTATAATTTTTTTTTAATTTTTGGTATTTTTTTTATATTATGGGTTTTTAACCAAATTTAAAGTCCAAATTACTATTAATTCACATAAGTGCATTTAAGATATAAAATGCCAAAAAAACCTTAAAAGGGGTTTATGTAAAAAATAAATATAGCATTGTAAATCTGATGGTCAGCAATATATACATAAGCTAAGCAAGTTTTAGGGAAAAAAAAAATCTATTTCATTTCCCTAGTTCTCTTCTGGCCCTTTGTTGTTATTTGCAGGTAAACAATCTCTGCCCCTCCCCCCCTGCAAAGGGGGTGAATACAAGTGCTGCTCTGAGTGACATTTCTGACTACTGGGATACTCAGCAGCATGCTGTATGTGTAAGCCTCAGCCCTGAGTCTGTGCTTCTAATGGTAGAAGGGGTTAATCTTTCCTGAAGAATCTAGTGGGTGGGATACCAAATACTCTTGTTTTCTGTGTCTATGGGACAGTCGAGACCGAAAAAATCACTGGACTAAGAAGAGTTAGCAGCCGAGGGTGCTAACAGTCAGTGAAAAAAATGTCCTCCGAGAAACTTTGGCACCTTCCCATAAAGTTCTTCTACCACCTATCCACATAAAGTTGGGATTGATGAAGCAATTCGTAAAATCACCTCCAAGAGATGGAGAATGCTTCAAATACTTGGCCACCAAGTTTCCAGGCCTGTCGGAGGCAAAATTGAAGGAAGGTGTGTTCGTCGGACCAGAAATTAGAAGGCTTACAGTTGATCAAGAGTTTGTCAATACCATGATGGATCCTCAAAAATGAGGGTGGATTGCATTTAAAGAAGTCGTACAGAAATGTTTAGGCAATAACAAAGATCCTCATTACAGGCATTTCAAGCTTTAGGTTGCCTAATGAGTTTGAAAGTACATTTCTTCCAGTCCCACCTTGACTACTTTCCTGAAAATTTGGGAGCTGTGAGTGAGGAACAAGGTGAACAATTCCACCAAGACATTAAAGAGATGGAAAGGAGATACCAGGGAAAATGGAGCATTACAATGATGGCAGACTACTGTTGGATGCTTCAGAGAGACATTCCAGATGCTACTCACAAGCGTAAATGCACCAAGAGGAGCTTCACAGGGAAGAAGAATTGAGTTTAGTGTGTGTAGGTGAGCTCATTTCAGTTCAAAAAAGGATTTTCATGAAAATATTGTAATAAAACTTTAATTTTACAAGTCTATTTCCATTTATTTTGAGGTATTGCCTTATTTAACATAGTTACCTAAATTGTCAGGAAACGTGATGTCCTATGACAAAATGGAGGTCATTTTCAGGCTCAGCGCACCAAAAAACATAAAGATTATGTGGAATAACCAAAGCAGCTCTTGAAAACAATTTTGTTGCAGACCTGTGTTATCCAACGGTTTTATGACTATCAGCTCAAGCATGACTGCCTCTGCTAGTGTTGTCTCCCCCCAGACTTTGCTTTTGCTGTGTCTTATCTCTGTTTTTTTTTTCCCATCCCCTACATCTCTTCTAACATTCTGCTAAATCTTTGTTTCAGTACTGCTTAGACCTGAAGAAGGGGACATTCCTCGAAAGCTTTTCCTCAAAATTGTATGTTGGTGAAAATAAAAAAAAGTATCACGGACAGTACTCAATTGTAAGCTCCAAAGAGCAGGGCCCTCAATCCCCTCATGTTTTGCATTGTATTGGTATTGTTCTGTCACATGTTCTGTCCCCCTTTGTAATGTACAGCGCTGAGCGAACTATTGGCGCTTTATAAATACTGTATAATAATAATAATAATTGTTACTTTCTGAAGGCAAAACTAAAGGCAGAAAGACCCACAAACAAAGAACAACTGAAGACTGCTGCAGTTAGAGCCTGGCAAAACATCAGAAAGGAGGAAAACCATTCTTTTGTAATATATAAAGAAAATGCAGCGCTGTGTGATGTTACTATATTGCGGGCAGATATAAATAATAAATGAAACCAAAGCAAATGAATAAATGAATAAATAAATCAATAAATAAATCACAGTCCAGTAATGGTGCTCGCTGATTCCCAGTGCAAAAGTTAGAAATGCGCACTAACCAGAAACGTATTAATAATACGCATGTGTATATGATATCATGTAGATTCCCCTCTCTTTTCTGGTCTGGTAATGGGCAGGAGCTGAAGATAGTAGAGATGAAGCGCCCTCGTGTGGCGAAATGGAGGTCCAGCAGGTCACAGAAATCCTTACAGAAGTGTGTGAAGTGGAGCCCAGGACGCCTATGACACTACGCCGCCAGTGCCACGTGGAGGCCCGGTGGCCATCTTTACTCTTAAAGGGTCAGTCATTTGATTAAACCTGGCACCATTGTGAGTTTTTCCTGAACACTCCTGTTTTTCTTGAATAAAATCATTTTCATCAACCTACCACACTATCGGTTCTTTCCTGTGTCTTCTGCGATGAGCCTTCTCAGCTTCTGCAGACCCAGATTTATCCCTGCACCAGTCTTTGAGAGGAGGAATTTTCCACTTCACACACTTCTGTAAGGATTTCTGTGACCTGCTGGACCTCCATTTCGCCACACGAGGGCGCTTCATCTCTACTATCTTCAGCTCCTGCCCATTACCAGACCAGAAAAGAGAGGGGAATCTACATGATATCATATACACATGCGTATTATTAATACGTTTCTGGTTAGTGCGCATTTCTAACTTTTGCACTGGGAATCAGCGAGCACCATTACTGGACTGTGAATTATTTATTGATTTATTTATTCATTTATTCATTTGCTTTGGTTTCATTTATTATTTATATCTGCCCGCAATATAGTAACATCACACAGCGCTGCATTTTCTTTATATATATATTTTTGGGACTTTTATGTGTTTTCCTTGAATGTTCAGCTGCTGACCATTGGAGCGCTCACTGTATTTTTTATACTCTCATGCATTCTTTTGTAATGTCCTTGGGTTCCAGACTTCAGGCAGTCATTGCCAGTAAAGGATTCTCAAAAAATATTAAAAATGAACATTTGATTTATGATTATATTAATTTGTCCAATTACATTTGAGCCCCTGAAAATTTGTGCTTGATATTTATGTTCCCCCCCCTTGAATTAAAGCTGAAAGTCTGCACTTCAAATTCATTTGGATTGTTTCATTTTAATTTATTCTGGTGGCATACAGAGACAAACGTATGAAAATTGTGCCTGTGTCCAAATATATATGGACCTAACTATATGCCTGAAATATAATCTATAAATTGGCGTCCAGCTAAAACATACCCTCTCCTATACAGTACAAAATGCTTGGCATATGGCATGTAATTACATTGTTTAATTGAAACTACTTAAAATTTGGGTATGGAGTCTATATGGTTGATTTACTAAAGACAAATATAGACTATGCACTTTGCAACCATTTTCCACAGTGAATGTGGTGAAGCTTTAGTCAGGTGCCTGGAAAACAAAAAAAAAAAGAGCATTTTTGCTTGCTCATGATTTGATGAAGGAAATCAGCATCCCTTCACCACGTTCACTAAGTTCTGGGGAAAATGAGTGCAACTACACTTGCAAAGTACACAGTCTATTTGCCTTTAGTAAAGCAACTCCACTATCTGAAAACTCTTTTGCAGCTATTGTTTATGGAAGTCTTATACACTGCAGTAAATGATTATGGTGATAATAAATTTGATCTATTTCTTCATTAAATGTGTATTCTTTCCTGCTTATCTTGTTTGTGTTCCTTCAATGCCAACGTTGTTTTCCACACAGCTGGAAGAAAACATTGTTGGTGTTAGTGCCTGTGGTACAGTGAACTGGTGAAGCTGAAAGACTCAAGCTTAAATACCTTTTACAACCTATTATTATGTTATTCTAAAATAAACACACGTTGCAGGAATTTACTATACAATGATTGAAACCATGAAATCTTTGTAAGGTTTCAGAGGTAAAATGCAATTAAAAAAAAAATCTTTCCTCTAGAACTGCTTGGCTTATCTCTTAAAGTGAACAGTTCATTATGTAAATACAGACTTTGCCACTGGTGACTTCTTATAGAAGCTACCAGCTCCCTGACTGTCACAAAAAACGAGTAAATCTGGCACACAGGAGTAAAGTAGTGTAAGGGTGAAAAGGAAAAAAATTACAAAATTTATAAAGTAAAAGATGATAATGGCAATATCGGCGTAGAAGTACTTAAAACAGGGTATGTAAATGCATTGGTGTACAATAAATCCTTATAAGAGTCTCTCAGGCAATCTGCCTGGAATCTTTTTAGCACAAAAAAAGACGGCAGCCATCCTTGGAGCAAGCCAGCTCTGAATGCAGGGACAGAAGAAAAGAGACAGGAGGTGCCTGTCTGAGTGTAGTAATAACACTGTATTTAATAGTAAAGGATTAAAACCACTCAGAAAGGAAGTAATAAAACAAGCTCATTTGTGTATATGAGAGATTACTGTTGCAAATGTACCAACACACAGTGAAGGACGCAGACTACATTTTGTTAAGAGTATCCATTTCTCCCTTATTCTCCTTCCTTCTCCCTTCCTGAGAGGCTCAGCGACATGTGGCCAGTATGTGTGTGAGTTAGGAATGTCACAGGAGGGTCATAGCAGCTGTAAAAGCCCCCAAGAGAGTTGGAGTCTCTCTGTCCACAGAACCTGTCAATTGTGACACCTCCTAAGAGATAAGGCAAGCTTTCTCAGGAGTTGAAAGAGATTCCGACCTCATAAACCTAGCTCAACATAGGTGATAGAATCAGAAAACCTCATGTTTTCCCCTATGTCTTATATCTTGGAATATGAGAGACATAAAAACCAGACATATTGTCAGATGGCCAATGAGCAGGCAAACAGTTTGATGAGTCACTCGCTTTGTCTCGAAGACATAGGAAAGCAGAAAAATAGATCTCGTGAACCGTACAGTGTACCCATTCATAATTCATATCTAAATAATCCTTAGACTTGTCTGCATAATAATCTACCCGCGGGTGGAATGTCCCTTGTGCAGATGGATAGTTATGGGCCAAAATATGAGTTAAGGATGATTTTTGCTCTAGTTGAGGCATCCGCCCATAACTACACGTCCTAAACGGGTTATTGGGCCTTGACTTAAGAGACACCCCCTGCTGGGGACTACAAAAGAGGCTCACAGACTTAGGAGTAGGAAGTTGAAGACGTCTCCCATTTTAACATCAATACCACCGGGAGAGACCTGTGCCCTTTTGCTCTGAAACTTGGATCTGCTAACTCAGGACTTTGGCAAGTACTTTAACCCTTTCACCTCTCTCTGATATCTCTTTGCTGTGCTATGGTTCTTTGTATATGTATATATATATATCTTAGTTACAACTTTGTTCTGTAAATATTTTTATTGCTCCTGTTTGACCTTTTAGTAATAAATCTTTCTTTCTGAAAGTGTTGAACTTTTTCTACAGCTCTGTATTGCAACTCACGAATTCCAGCCTCTAAAGAGACGCTACTGTGGTTGTTTAAACCTCTGTATAACCGGCCTGCAGACTGTTTTATACAGATGATTATCTCAATCATTATAGTGTTATAGCTGATAACGCCGAGTTTCCTCTTTCTTTGTACAAAAAGGAGGTGGTGGCAGTGTGAAAGGTTAATTGCGTAATTAACCTGACCCAGTAACAATCGCTCAGGCGGCTGGTACATCGATCTGTGATCCATTAGCTGGAAAATCATTGTGCAGGGTGCAGCTGGGTCTGGCATTGTTACGCACATCACATCGCGGTTTTGGATCGGCTAGCCCTTCATTCACAAGTTTGGGTGAGAAGGTCTGGGGTCTGACGCCGCAATCGTGACAATGACCATTCCTCAAAACGTCCTGCAAGCGCCACCAGTGGTTGGTGCAATAACAGCTGGGCTGATGGAGATGGTGCTATTGCACCAACCACCGGTGGCGCCTGCAGGACGTTTTGAGGAACGGTCCTCTCTCATATACACAGATGAGTTTGTTTTATTACTTCCTTTGTGAGTGTTTTTAATCCTTTGCTATTAAATACAGTGTTATTACTACACTCAGACGGGCGCCTCCTGTCTCTTTTCTTCTGTCACACTGCTTCTCAGGTTCACTACTCAGTGAGGCACTAATCCAGAACAAGTACACATTTTAGGAGGTTCGTGCTCAAAGGCTTTGTACTCCTTTTAGGTTAGTGACTTACTGAAGAATGAAACAATGGGGTTTATTTACTAAAGCTGGTTCACTCAGAATCTCCTGCTCTTCTGAATAGAAACCTAATCAGCTTACAGGTTTTATTGCTAAAGCTTAACTGAACAAGCTGATGTTAGAAGCTGATTGGCTACCATGCACAAGCGAACAAGATTCTGGGTGAACCAACTTTAGTAAATAAACCCTACTAGGTTCATCATAACTACCAGGGGAACATTCAGGTTTTATAAAGAGGTCTGCAGTGGTAGAAGTTGTAGCTTTGCTATGACAGGATAACCTGTAAAGTGACGCTAAATGATATCCTTTATCCTCAAAATAATCTATACACATCTACTGCTTAATGGTGCTGTAAGCTATAGTTTAAAAAACTGTTCTTACTGAGGTTTTTTTGCCTCCTTGTAATGTCCTCTGTGATTTCCAAGACCTCTCGTTTTCACTCTCACTTCATTTGTATGGAACAAGCAGTACACATTAGTTGTGGTCATGTGCACTACTCTATGTACACTACCAATCTTACAGTCCATAGTCTCTAGCCCATTTCAGGAGTAAGCAAGAAAGGGTGGCAACATTCCTATATACAGTGGCACCATTGAGAATGAATGTAGCCCCCCTCTAACAGGAAGTTGGACCACAGCAGCAAAAATTGGGAATTGGTGATTTGGAAGACGCTGGGAGCAATAGATTGTACTTTTCTAAATTAAGAATACATGCTAGAATAGAATCTTTTTTCAAACCTGAGTTTAGTGTCACTTTAACTGTTACTGTGTGTGCTCATGCCACATAACTAAAGTACAACTTAAACCCTAGGTAAAAACATTTGCTGTAGGAATGGTAAGTTGCCACCTATTAAATTATCGGGTTTAGATACACTTTAAGGAATCCAATATAGGTGTCATAACAGAATAGATAATATTCCATAAGATAGAAGTTAGACCCAATCACTACAGTGCTATATCTATTCCCACTGAAGACTGAAAAGAGCAGAAGCAAAAGGAAAACTGGATATGTTAAGCAGAGGGTGGAATGTCAGTGGCATGAGAAAGGCCGCAGTCTGTCTGTGTTAAGACACCTTATCATACCCCTGACGTTTTCACTCCCCCCCAGATCCCATTGGACTTTCCCTGGGATTTCACCAAGTTTCCTGAGTCCTGTAGGATCATATCATACCCCCGACTCCCCCCCCCCCCAGATCCCATAGGACTTTCCATGGATTCCACCAAGTTTTCTGAGTCCTGTAGGTTTGGAACATGTCCCACTGCCACTAAATACTGGGATTCTAGGTATAGCACTGGGCACCAGTTCTATGCCAGCACTGTCAGGTGGAGTGATCTCCTGCTGGACAGTGTCTTCAGAGTTTTGGCGCTGACATAATTTGTCAGAGCCAGGAGCTGTTGGCAAGAGACAGCAATCCTGTGTTTCTCAGGTAAACCTAAGCCAGTAATTATCAATGTATGTAAGAGGCTAAGCTGCTACTGAAACCAATACTGTGGGTGGATTTTCTTTAATCCCACTTCCACCAATGTCAAGTGATTTTTTTTTATCTCACTGACACCAATATGGTGGGGGAGGGTTGGGTTTGCTCTGTGCAAAAATACTGCACAGGGCTGGGAAGTATAACAAGTTTATTATTTAAAAAGGGGGGGGGGTTACGATTAGAGATGAGCGAAGTATTCAAAAATTCGATTCGACTGATTCGGCGAATTCGTGGAAAAATTTTGATTCAAGTCGAATATATTCGCTGCGAATTTAACTTATAAAAGGGTGTTTCTAGGCTTCAGAGAGCCTTTATATTAGTGCAGAACACTGTACCTTTAATTTAAATGCCCTTGGAGTCTGCTGGGGAAGAGAAATAATACTGAGTCAGTATGACATGCAGATGAGTGCCGTCGATCTTAGAATCACTGCACACTTCACTCATTTGGGCAGTCACGGGGCCAAAACCAGAGTGTGGAGCCACAGTGTGGCGGTGGAGGCAGCAGCAATGGGAGGTCATAAAGCACCCTATGACAAAAATGGAAACCACCAGCAGTGTGAGGAGACCTGAAAGTGGCACATGGCAGAGTGTGGCGATGGAGACAGCAGCAATGGGAGGCCGTACAGGGACACATGACACACTCTGGACCTGGCAGCAGCATGAGGAGGCGGTACAGGGGCCCATGACAGATTACGGGCCTGGCAGCAGCATGAGGAGTTGGTACGGGGGCCCATGGCAGATTACGAGCCTGGCAGCAGCAATGGGAGGCCGTACAGGGACCCATGACACACTCTGGACCTGGCAGCAGCATGAGGAGGCGGTACAGGGGCCCATGACAGATTACGGGCCTGGCAGCAGCATGAGGAGTCGGTACGGGGGCCCATGACACACTCTGAACCTGGCAGCAGCATGAGGAGGCGGTACAGGGGCGCATGACAGATTACGAGCCTGGCAGCAGCAACTTGGACAGGAGGACGTTCAGCTTCTGCACCGTCGGGTGCGTGCTCGCAAACTGTTATCTCTTGGAAACGGATTCCAAGAAAGACTGCTGACGGAATCCGTAAAGAGGAGTAGCAGGAGAAGGAGCATCTGAACGAGCGGAATATGCCAACAAGCGACAACAGGGGCCCATGACAGATTACGGACCTGGCAGCAGCATGAGGAGTCGGTACGGGGGCCCATGGCAGATTACGGGCCTGGCAGCAGCAATGGGAGGCCCGTAATCTGCCAGCACTTTATGACAAAAAATGGAACACACCAGCAGTGTGTGAGGAGACCTGAAAGTGGCACATGGCAGAGTGTGGCGATGGAGACAGCAGCAATGGGAGGCCGTACAGGGACCCATGAGAGACTGTGGACCTGGCAGCAGCATGAGGAGGCGGTACTGGGGCCCATGGCAGATTACGGCCTGGCAGCAGCAATGGGAGGCCCGTAATCTGCCAGCACCCTATGACAAAAAATGGAACACACCAGCAGTGTGAGGAGACCTGAAAGTGGCACATGGCAGAGTGTGGCGATGGAGACAGCAGCAATGGGAGGCCGTACAGGGACCCATGAGAGACTGTGGACCTGGCAGCAGCATGAGGAGGCGGTACTGGGGCCCATGGAAGATTAGGGGCCTGGCAGCAGCAATGGGAGGCCCGTAATCTGCCAGCACCCTATGACAAAAAATGTAACACACCAGCAGTGTGAGGAGACCTGAAAGTGGCACATGGCAGAGTGTGGCGATGGAGACAGCAGCAATGGGAGGCGGTTCAGGGACCCATGAGACACTGTGGACCTGGCAGCAGCATGAGGAGGCGGTACAGGGGCCCATGGCAGATTAAGGCCTGGCAGCAGCAATGGGAGGCCCATAATCTGCTAGCACCCTATGACAAAATGGAACCCTGGGCTGGGGCAGGCAGAACCGCCGTATCTTTATCACGGTTTTCCCAGGCCACCGAATGGCGACGCTGCATATGCTGACGCAACGCTGTAGTCCCAACATGGGCCCCCTGGCCACGCTTGACTTTCTGGCCACATAGTCAACATACGGCTACGTTTACTTCCTCGGGCGGCTTGACGAAAAATTGCCACACCGCCGAGTAGGAAACTTTGCCCCCGCTACTCCTCACTGGCTGACTGCTACTTCCTCCGTGCACACCGGCACCACTACTGGCCGTGGTGGTAGGCTGCAGTGGAGCTGGTGCTCTACTCCGTGGCCGTTTGGCTCCACTGACACTGCTGCGACCCTGCTGCCTCCTGGCAGCAGCAATGGGAGGCCGTACAGGGACCCATGACACACTCTGGACCTGGCAGCAGCATGAAGAGGCGGTATAGGGGCCCATGGCAGATTACGGGCCTGGCAGCAGCAATGGGAGGCCCGTAATCTGCCAGCACCCTATGACAAAAAATGGAACACACCAGCAGTGTGAGGAGACCTGAAAGTGGCACATGGCATGAGACACTGTGGACCTGGCAGCAGCATGAGGAGGCGGTACAGGGGCCCATGGCAGATTAGGGGCCTGGCAGCAGCTATGGGAGGCCCATAATCTGCCAGCACCCTATGACAAAAAATTGAACACACCAGCAGTGTGTGAGGAGACCTGAAAGTGGCACATGGCAGAGTGTGGCGATGGAGACAGCAGCAATGGGAGGCCGTACAGGGACCCATGAGAGACTCTGGACCTGGCAGCAGCATGAGGAGGCGGTATAGGGGCCCATGGCAGATTAGGGGCCTGGCAGCAGCAATGGGAGGCCCGTAATCTGCCAGCACCCTATGTCAAAAAATTGAACACACCAGCAGTGTGTGAGGAGACCTGAAAGTGGCACATGGCAGAGTGTGGCGATGGAGACAGCAGCAATGGGAGGCCGTACAGGGACCCATGAGACACTCTGGACCTGGCAGCAGCATGAGGAGGCGGTACAGGGGCCCATGGCAGATTAGGGGCCTGGCAGCAGCTATGGGAGGCCCGTAATCTGCCAGCACCCTATGACAAAAAATGGAACACACCAGCAGTGTGTGAGGAGACCTGAAAGTGGCACATGGCATGAGACACTGTGGACCTGGCAGCAGCATGAGGAGGCGGTACAGGGGCCCATGGCAGATTAGGGGCCTGGCAGCAGCTATGAGAGGCCCGTAATCTGCCAGCACCCTATGACAAAAAATGGAACACACCAGCAGTGTGAGGAGACCTGAAAGTGGCACATGGCAGAGTATGGCGATGGAGACAGCAGCAATGGGAGGCCGTACAGGGACCCATGAGACACTGTGGACCTGGCAGCAGCATGAGGAGGCGGTACAGGGGCCCATGGCAGATTAGGGGCCTGGCAGCAGCAATGGGAGGCCCGTAATCTGCCAGCACCCTATGACAAAAAATGGAACACACCAGCAGTGTGAGGAGACCTGAAAGTGGCACATGGCATGAGACACTGTGGACCTGGCAGCAGCATGAGGAGGCGGTACAGGGGCCCATGGCAGATTAGGGGCCTGGCAGCAGCTATAGGAGGCCCGTAATCTGCCAGCACCCTATGACAAAAACTAGAACACACCAGCAGTGTGTGAGGAGACCTGAAAGTGGCACATGGCAGAGTGTGGCGATGGAGACAACCCACCGACTGTTTTGCTCGCTGCCAAGCTGCCACCCTCTTCTCCTGATGATGCGGAAGCAATAGCCTGATGACGACGAGGCTGCCAAGTGCGATCAGCCTCATCATCATCAATTAGGGTCTCCGCCTCACTACTAGCCCCCTCGGCTGCGTGTGGGTCAGGAGACAGACCTGTCTCTAGACCGGCTACCGAGCCACTCTCCTCGCCACTACTTCTTCGCCTGGCTGCTGAAGAGGCGGATGTCTCCCCCCGTTCCTGACCACCCTCTGTTAGCTCTTCCTCACTGTACTGGATGACACCGGGAGCACTGGCCTCTGGCTGCGAATAGTGCTGCCTCGACCCCTTCCTCTGCTGCCACGTCTGCTCGCTCCTAAAACATTGCCTCCTCTGCCACTCCTCTGCATGTTGTCTGACATACTCTTTAATTAAACGATTCTGTGTCCCTGAGTAACAATTCTGTGTCTGTCACTGAGTAACAATTCTGTGTCCCTGAGTAACGTTTCTGTGGCCCTAAGTAACAGTTCTGTGGCCCTCAGTAACAATTCTGTGTCCCTCAGTAACAATTCTGTGTCCCTCAGTAACAATTCTGTGTCCCTCAGTAACAATTCTGTGTCCCTCAGTAACAATTCTGTGTCCCTCAGTAACAATTCTGTGTCTGTCCCTGAGTAACAATTCTGTGTCTGTCCCTGAGTAACAATTCTGTGTCCCTGAGTAACGTTTCTGTGGCCCTAAGTAACAGTTCTGTGGCCCTCAGTAACAATTCTGTGTCCCTCAGTAACAATTCTGTGTCTGTCCCTGAGTAACAATTCTGTGTCCCTCAGTAACAATTCTGTGTCCCTCAGTAACAATTCTGTGTCCCTCAGTAACAATTCTGTGTCTGTCCCTGAGTAACAATTCTGTGTCTGTCCCTGAGTAACAATTCTGTGTCCCTGAGTAACGTTTCTGTGGCCCTAAGTAACAGTTCTGTGGCCCTCAGTAACAATTCTGTGTCCCTCAGTAACAATTCTGTGTCTGTCCCTGAGTAACAATTCTGTGTCCCTGAGTAACAATTCTGTGTCCCTCAGTAACAATTCTGTGTCCCTCAGTAACAATTCTGTGTCCCTCAGTAACAATTCTGTGTCTGTCCCTCAGTAACAATTCTGTGTCTGTCCCTGAGTAACAATTCTGTGTCTGTCCCTGAGTAACAATTCTGTGTCCCTGAGTAACGTTTCTGTGGCCCTCAGTAACAATTCTGTGTCCCTCAGTAACAATTCTGTGTCCCTCAGTAACAATTCTGTGTCTGTCCCTGAGTAACAATTCTGTGTCCCTAAGTAACGTTTCTGTGTCCATAAGTAACGTTTCTGTGTCCCTAAGTAACGATTCTGTGGCCCTAAGTAACGTTTCTGTAGCCCTAAGTAACGTTTCTGTGGCCCTAAGTAACGTTTCTGTAGCCCTACGTAACGTTTCTGTGGCCCTAAGTAACGTTTCTGTGGCCCTAAGTAACGTTTCTGTGGCCCTAAGTAACGGTTCTGTGTCCCTCAGTAACAATTCTGTATCCCTCAGTAACAATTCTGTGTCTGTCCCTGAGTAACAATTCTGTGTCCCTAAGTAACGTTTCTGTGGCCCTAAATAAC
Organism: Staurois parvus; assembly: GCF_062004578.1. NCBI lineage: Eukaryota > Metazoa > Chordata > Amphibia > Anura > Ranidae > Staurois > Staurois parvus. The sequence continues at coordinate 6,092,953 of NW_028318492.1, read as the reverse complement.
GGTTCTGTGGCCCTCAGTAACAATTTTGTGTCCCTCAGTAACAATTCTGTGTCTGTTCCTAAGTAACAATTCTGTGGCCCTAAGTAAAGTTTCTGTGGCCCTAAGTAACGTTTCTGTGTCCCTAAGTAACGATTCTGTGGCCCTAAGTAACGATTCTGTGGCCCTAAGTAACGTTTCTGTAGCCCTAAGTAACATTTCTGTGGCCCTAAGTAACGTTTCTGTAGCCCTAAGTAACGTTTCTGTGGCCCTAAGTAACGTTTCTGTGGCCCTAAGTAATGGTTCTGTGGCCCTCAGTAACAATTCTGTGTCCCTCAGTAACAATTCTGTGTCTGTCCCTAAGTAACAATTCTGTGGCCCTAAGTAATGTTTCTGTGGCCCTAAGTAACGTTTCTGTGGCCCTCAGTAACAAATCTGTGTCCCTCAGTAACAATTCTGTGTCTGTCCCTAAGTAACAATTCTGTGGCCCTAAGTAACGTTTCTGTGGCCCTAAGTAACGGTTCTGTGGCCCTAAGTAACGGTTCTGTGGCCCTCAGTAACAAATCTGTGTCCCTCAGTAACAATTCTGTGTCTGTCCCTAAGTAACAATTCTGTGGCCCTAAGTAACGTTTCTGTGGCCCTAAGTAACGGTTCTGTGGCCCTCAGTAACAATTCTGTGTCCCTCAATAACAATTCTGTGTCTGTCCCTAAGTAACAATTCTGTATCCCTCAGTAACAATTCTGTGTCTGTCCCTGAGTAACAATTCTGTGTCCCTAAGTAACGTTTCTGTGGCCTTAACTAACGATTCTGTGGCCCTAAGTAACGTTTCTGTGGCCCTAAGTAACGTTTCTGTGGCCCTCAGTAACAAATCTGTGTCCCTCAGTAACAATTCTGTGTCTGTCCCTAAGTAACAATTCTGTGGCCCTAAGTAACGTTTCTGTGGCCCTAAGTAACGATTCTGTGGCCCTCAATAACAAATCTGTGTCCCTCAGTAACAATTCTGTGTCTGTCCCTAAGTAACAATTCTGTGGCCCTAAGTAACGTTTCTGTGGCCCTAAGTAATGATTATGTGGCCCTCAGTAACAATTCTGTATCCCTCAGTAACAATTCTGTCTGTCCCTGAGTAACAATTCTGTGTCCCTAAGTAACATTTCTGTGGCCCTAACTAACGATTATGTGGCCCTAAGTAACGTTTCTGTGGCCCTAAGTAACGTTTCTGTGGCCCTAAGTAACGATTCTGTGGCCCTAACTAACGTTTCTGTGTCCCTAAGTAACGTTTCTCTGTCCCTAACTCTCTCCCTGAATACAGCCAGGTCTGCCTCTGTTGAATGACTGGAGGCAAATGGAGAATTCTAAAATGGCCGCCATTTATAGCTCGACCATTACACTGTGCTGGCTGGCTGGCTGCTGATTGGCTAATGCGATCACATGTCATGAATGAATGCATTATGGGTCAGCGCGCCTTGTCTGGGCGCCTTCCCAGACATCCCCGCTCCGTCGCCGCACATGTCGCCGCCATTTTAGGAAAAATTTCGATTCGTGCATCCGAAGTCTGCTTATTTTCGGATTCGACGCGAATCGAAATTTTCCTAATATTCGAAACGAATTCCACTTCGCCTACTTCGATTCGCTCATCTCTAGTTACGATCATTTTAATATAGCTGTATCTTAATAAGCTACGCCCAATATTCAGTGCAATGTAGCTGTGCACATGTCTCCTTACCCTGATATTTCTCTTTTTTTTTGTTTTAATGTTCCCTAATATAAAAACCTGGAAAGTGGATAAGTGGGAGGTATCTGTCAAATCAATTTTTCGAACAAGTGAATACCTGCTTGACTGATTGTCCATTTAAATCCCCCAGATCAAAACTGTTATCTGTGTAAGATTTCCTCAAATTCATTTGACAATATAAGAACCAAAGGACAAAGAAAAACGTGCCTTTCTCCTTTAGCTGCTGTTACTAATACATATGAAGTATACTTCATTCAGATAAGAAACATAGATCTTCCTAACTGTGGAAAGACTGCAGCATCTTGAGACTATTTTATTAAAATACCCTGATATATTTACTCAGCAAGCAAAAAAAGAAGTTATTATGTTCTGCAATTTAATCCAACTTATGGTTACACACTGTGCCATAAATGTTTCCTGCTGCAAAGAAAACATGTTTAAAAAAGTTATGAATATTTTCTTGTTGAAGATGTTATTCATTTGTTTTATACATACTAGACCCGCTATATTCATTCATGTAAATAAAGAATCGATGCAAATTTAAAGGTTATTATTGATTATTCGGTTTGCCTTCCATATCCTAAAAAGTGAGTGCAATCTAGTGTCAAACAAATTTCCATGATGGGATATGCAGCTCATTGATAACAATCAATGTTCAGAAATACAAAACCATCACAGCATCTAATTCTCTGAATTTCAAAAAACTGCAAAAAAACTTTCAGAAAAGTTGAAAGGGGCTGTGTTTGCATTCCATGTTTAAACTGTTAGTTCACCTTTTCAGAAAAAATGAAAAGGTTAACTAACAGCACCCTCCCCGGTCCCTGCTGTAGTTATTGCCAGGAATGCTGAGCGGTCTATGCTCACACACCCATTGTAGTAGTTCAGGGATTGGAAATCCCCAATCCTCTCCATTTTCTCTGTGCAATGCTTCCAAGATGGAACACAACGATTTACTGTGCATGTGCTGATCAATCAGAATTACTCTGGTCCACCCCAGAAGCTCTGCACAAAAACGAGGGAGTAGAGCAAAACCCCAGAATGGCTGTATGGGCATTGACAGCTGAACATTCCCAGGGGTAAATACAATGGGGACCGTGGCGGTTGGCAGGGGTGGGCAGGTTGTATGGTGTTAGTTCACCTTTCCATTTTTTTCTGACAAGATGAATTAACACTAAACCCAAACCGGGGCAAACTGTTGTATGATGAAATGCAATACGTCTTAACAGAAATTGCAAGAAGTCAATATATTCAGCTATTTAGACAATAAAAAGTCTAATATGAAAAAAATCTGAGAAATTATGAAAAATACACAAAGTTGACTAAGGTCATTAGCAAGAGAAAGAGCACTGCAGGGACATCGGGCGTATACTCCATGACTTCACACAGAGCCCAGACATGTATAAGAGCACAAGCCCCCAACAAAATGGTATCGGTGGCAGTGTAGACTGAGATTGAGCTCTGCAGTCACTTTTACAGCAGCTGTTTTCTTATTCTGGGTCACTATCCTGCAAAATGTCAGTTGACCATGTCGACAGGGTTCATGTTTACCAGACGATGTTTTCCTGGAAACTGTATATCTCCTCATACACTTTGATACTGTACCTTGCAAAACGGCAAATAAATTGGTAACTTCAGTCACAGAGGCACCAGATAGGCGGGCACCAACAATTTGCCCTCTTTGAAGCTCAATAAGCTCTGACATGACTCCATATTACCAGCAGTGAAAACAGTAAATGATGACAGTGAGTCTTCCCACCTGTTAACTAGGTCTCTCATCACACAGTGGAAGCAATAGAGTGTTAACCACTTCATGTCCGGACACTTTTATCCCCTTCCTGTCCAGGCCAATTTTCAGCTTTCAGTGCTATCACACTTTGAATGACAATTGCGTGGTCATGCAACACTGTACCCATATGAATTTTTTAGCATTTTTTGAGACAGATAAAACTTTAGTTTGGTGGTATTTATTATTTTTTCGCTATATAAATGAAAAAAAGTGTTTTTCTTATAACATTTTGCAAATAAATAATATTTCTTCATAAATCTTGGCCAAAATGTATTTGGTTATCTTTTTAGTATAAAACGAAATAACCCAAATTAGTTTTTAACCAAAATTTATAATTTTTTAAAAAAACTATTTTTTTTATATTATTATTTATGTTTTTTTTTTGGGGGGGGGGTTTACCATACTGTCACCCTAGCAGTATAGTGTCACCATAGTAACACTGTACTACTTGTGGGGAGTGATGAAGATTTTTTTCTTTTTTTACACTGATTGCGTTTACACCCATAAAGGCTGTAAAAGCAAACATTTCTCTTTCTCTCTGGTTGCATTCTTGCAGCCATTGAGAAATACCGTGAGAGCTGTAATTGGTTGGCTGTTGTGAATAGCCTTGTACCATGTGACCTCTATGATCATTCACAGATTTCACTAGTAGTAAGCAATGTCAGAAGTGACATCTTGCTTACTACTATTCATGTGATCACTGATTGGCCAATCAGTGATCACATGATCGGGACGTCACACAGAGGTCTCATACAGTGATCGGAGGACACAGCAGACACCAGATCGTGGTGCTATGTGCTCCCAGGGAGCGCACACAGCTTGAAAATGTGGGCGCCGTTTATGAACGGCAACCCGCTCCTGCACTGCTCCCGTCCAGCCATTATTATACATGGGCCAGACGGGAAGTGGTTAAATCACTTCCGCTTTCAAGGCAAAACATGTCATCACTTTCACACCTGCAAATCATGTAGTGTTTCCATTTTTTTGTCTAACCTCTGTATTGCAACTAAAAGTTCATACATGTTGTTAAAAAATACATATTTTCTTTTTATACTTACAATTAAAGTGATTCTAATTAGGCTGTAATTAATAAAAAATAACAAACATGGCATACTTACCTGCTCTGCGCAATGAGCAACTTGCACAGAGCAGCCCTGATCCTCTTCTTTTTGGATCCCCCACCAGTGGACCTGGCTCCTCCTCCCTGCCGAGTACCCCTAACAGCAAGCCTCTTGCTATGGGGCACTCAAGCACGCTTGCTCCCAAGATGTGGGCTCACTGGGTGTGATCGACAGTAGCAGGACCCAATGGCTGAGACAATGAGGAGAGAGAGAGACCCAGGAGAGCTGTGGCTTTCATGCATATCGCTACATCGATATGGGGCTCAGATAAGTAAAAGGGGGTGTGGGGGAAAGCTGCACACAGAAGTTTTTTACTTTAATATGTAGAATGCACTAGGGTAAATAAACCTTCTGCCTTTAGAACCACTTTAAAGTGCATGTATGTCCAATGCGGCAGAAGTCTATTGATATTATTAAATTTTTACTAGAGTAAAATGGCATATACGGAGCACCAATAAACAAAGAAAACAAATCACAGCAGCTTTTATCATTTCAGGGTTAGGCCCTAGCTTAAACGCTATAATCACTGTAACAGCACTCCTCACTTTTACCAGCCATCTTTTGAGCAAGCTTTATATAACATTACTAGACCTCAAAAGCCCCTGGACTTTTCAGTAAGAAAAAGTAGGGTTTGCAGGTACATCAGCAATCCAGGCACATTAAAGGACTGGGTTTCAATGCAATAAGTGAGCTAACAGAGGTCAAACCAAACAGAGACAGTTTTTAAGGTCAATCATAGCCAGGGTATCAGCCAGAGACTGTATCCAATCTAGGGATCACAGCAAGGTCAAGATAGTTTCAAGTAAGTTTAGCAACTTACCAGAGTAAAGCAAAGAGAGTTTCACCCAGAGCTAAGAAAAAAAAACATGCACAATGTGCAACATAAAAATGGAACAAATTAACTTGAAAAAGGAACAAAGGCTGAGCAAGTTCTGTCACCATTCTGTAAGTGCATTGGAATGTCTGAGGTTAATGATAGTGCCTGTGCCTGAATACAGGAGGGGACATTGAAGTACACGAAAACCAAGGAGAGGAAATAAAATCATTATAAGAGGATGTCCCAACCAGAGCACTAGAAAGTGCAAAGGAGAGCCAGTAGAAAAATGCAATGGCAAGGATCAACCCATAGCCAAACAGGCCCAAATGAAAGTACAGTTCTCAAAACAAAAAACAATGAATATCTATGAACCTGCCTCAGTTACCTTTATTTTACAGCAGTCAGTAATGAAGAGTTATCCAGTACTTTAAAAAATGCATCTTTAAGATCTCCAGGTAGATGTTATGCAGAAAATATAATAATTGATGCACAAACAGCTTTGCAATGAATGTAGGATACAATGTAAAATGTTTTTCAAATATTTGTATATAAAATAAAATTATACAAGAAATATACGTACCAACACAGGGCAGGTCACATCTATGATTTTCTCAGGTAGAGCAGGCATACTGTTTATTTGCACTGAAAACCATACTTTGTAAGGATCTGACTTGCCACCTAGATTTAAAGTAAGTAAAAAGCATTTCAGTTAAGGCATCTCACACATACATATGCATGAAAACAACATTTTATCTGTGGAATCTTGGGAAAACTCCAATCAATCAATGTATCTTAGGGAGATGCACTTTGAACTGGGTATGTTGAGTAAATATCATTAACTCATTATACGTGTAAGTGTTGGAAAATGCCTTTTTCTGAAAATGGCAATATCTTAATCAAGTGCATACCAGATACATGGTTTAAAAAGCCACAAAATAGTAAATGGTATCTTGAAAAAGTATATGTAAAAATCAACTTAACCAGTTGGTGACACTGGATGTACTACACACATCCAGAAAGACGTAATCAAATAACACAGGAGGTGTGTAGTACATCCTTTCATTTTGTCTCTCTGCAACACCCATCTCAAACTTGCCAGCAACTTTGACAGTTGGAAGCTGCATAAACACAGTAGCTGTAATAGCTATGGCTGTCATAAAATGGACTGTATTGGTTGATTTACTAAAGACAAATAGACTGTGCAAGTGCAGTTGAACTAATTTTCTACAGTCAACCCCATATTAACCATTAGTTTACCCTAATCAGCCCTAATAAACTCCTCCTTTCCCTTCTCCCCTCATTATTCATTATTTATTCTCCTGTTGTTTTTTCTAACCGTTAATATTTTTTTTTTTCATAAAGTTTATGAAGAAAACACAGAGCATACAAAATGTACAATGAGTACAAAAAGATACAATGTGTCAATGAAAATCGCAATGTAAAACAAATAACAAATAGCATACATTGAGAGATGCTAAGGTAAACAGACAGAGAAAATGATCTCATGTCGCACATATGATATTCAATTAGAGAAGACGACGTATGGTCACAGCAACAATGAAGGCACTTAATACCAATAACCATAATAAGGCATAAGATATCCACAAGACGGGTGAGATCATGTGTTTATTTCCCCATATGTCTTTCATCATATAAAAGCAGGGTAGGGGGGCAGAGGATATGAGTAGAGGCTCTAGACATCCTATAGAGGAAAGCATGTGCAGAGGTGTAGAGAGCTCTATACTATCCATGAGGTAGAACGGGGGCTACGATTAGTGGTTACCAATATATGAGGAGAGGTCTTTGTGAATTGGATGAAGCGTTTTTGTGGGTTGCATATGGGTATGGGAGTATGTCACCTATGGGCAGGGGAGAGAGTGGAAGGGTAGGAGAAAAGTAAGGTAAGACATGCAAAATAGAAAGGAGGAAAGGGAAGTTAAAGGGAATGATAAGAAAAGAGTTGGGGGGGGGAGTAGGGAAGTATGAGGGATGGAGAGCCAGAGAGAAAGCCGAGAAAAAAAAGGGGGGGTCAGAGGGGAAGGAAGGAAACTGGGGGGGGGGGTGTAGACAGGCATATTACAGGTGTGGAAGCTCCAGGGACATAACTATTATAATCAGGGGTATAAGCATGAGTCAGGCAATCGGGTGCATTGTACATGAGAGTGTCTCGCTCCGACCGGCGTAAGGGGTAGGAAAGAATTTCTCGACAGCCTTAAAAAGGTCAAGGGGCGATGTGATGAATAAAGCAATGTGGGAATGCAGGTTCGGCACAAAGTCAAGTGGAAAGACTCATAAGGGAACGGTACTCGGAGGTCGTTTGAAAGTGAGTCCAGCAAGACCAGATATGGGAAAATTTAGTTGGGTTATCTTGTGATGAAGCAACTAACCATTAATATTTAAACATTTTTATTTTTATTAGTTTTTGTTTGTTAGTTGTTTTTTTAATGTTACATTAAAAAGCATGCCCTTTTTATAAAAAGCATTTAATTCATTTGTATATGACTCTGCACTGTTTTGCACAGATTAAAAAGAACAAAAATATAGTACAGCACTATTTCACCCTAAAAATACCCTAAATAAATATATATTTATGTAGTATAAACCAACCCTACACAATTAGTCATATAGGCTTACAGCACAGATAGAGATTGCATTATACAATACACAGCATATCTAAATTAAAAATATAATAGGTGCAAACAAAGTTCTTTTAAAGTGCTACAATCCAAAGCCTACACAAGGTGCTTTATGTGCTTCACACAGCTGTGGAAACAAAGTCTCTTTACACGCAGTGCAAAAACAGACTTTGTGTGGATATCTCCAATAGCAGCCAAAGTGCAACAGTGCTCCAACGTTCATCATTCATGTTCACTCTCATTTTTATTAAACACAAACTCACACTATATGGACAACCTCATATGCTATATAGGGTTAGGTAAGCTTTAGTATTTTGAGGAATTTGTCACCATATGGTTCAGCTTGCATTTACAACTCCATCATTATCTCTGCATCTCATAAGGAAAATACACAAGACAAGACCATAGTGCTTTTCACTTAAAAAAAATGTTAAAGCAGAACAAAAGGAAGTTTATACTTACCTTTATTCAACAGTCCTGTCTCCCACCTGTGAAGGCATCTCTCCTGCATGCTGTCTTTTGGCCAGCTTCATTGGCCAGTGCAGGATGACATCCCTCCTGTGCATGTGCAAGAGGCAATCATTCCAACACACAGGAGTTGAACTGGCCATTGTATGCTGAGCTGTGTATGCACAGTTCAGTTTACATGCCTGAGGATGCTGCAAACAGGCAGGTAAGTGTAGTTTATTGCAGAAGAGACATTGCATATCTCTTCTGCAAAAAAAAGCCTGCCTACCTGCTCACAACAAACAGATAAACTGTAGTTCTGCTTTAAAAAGCATACAGTGAAAAAAATAAGTATTTCAATCCGATTGAAAATCTGTGGAGGGAGTTGAAAGTTTGAGTTGCCAAACGTCAGCCACCAAACCTTAATGACTTGGAGAGGATCTGCCAAGAGGAGTTGGCCAAAATCCCTCCTGAAATGTGTGTAAACCTGGTGGTCAGCTACAGGAAACGTCTGACCTCTGTGATTGCCAACAAGGGATTTGCCACCAAGTACTAAGTCATGTTTTGTGAAAGGGATCAAATACTTATTTCCCTCATGAGCATGCAAATCAGTGCATAATTTGTTAGAAATGCATTTCTTTTGAATTTTTTGTTGCTTTTCTGTCTCTCAGTGTTACAGTACACCTACCATTCAATTTTTAGACTGATCATTTCTTTGTGAGTGGGCAAACATTCAAAATCAGGAGGGGATCAAATACTTATTTCCTTCACTGTACATACAGAAAAGGCACCTACGAAATCAGTGCACTATGAAACAACACAAACCTACCAATTTCACCATTTCTAAAAACAGTTTAGATCATGTCTTGACTTATAACTGTTACAGTTACTAGTGTGCTTATGTCAGCTCCAAACTGGACTGTTAAGAAATCAAATGTCATAGTAGATTACATGTACAGCACCATGGCAACTACAGTTCAAATGGAGGATAGGATTGCAGTTTCCTGGGCTGTAAAGAACAGAAAGGTTTATTTATTTCCACTTGAGAATAGCTCAGCATATGTTAGCAGCAATGTTAGCAACACTAAATCTCACTCAGAACACAGCTCATCCACTTCATACCTCCTGCATAATGACTCCACAGACTTTGCCCTATATAATATGTCTCTGCAACTTCCTCAAGGTTACAGGCGTGAGAGCTGAAGCTGTTAAACTTTGCACCTAAGTACACATTTTGCTATACGGTAATTGTTGATTAGGTCTTGTTACTAGTGAAACCAGGAAAGCAAAACTCTAGCACAGACCAAAAAACATTTTGGTTTAACAAGCCCAATTTATAAAACAAAGCTGAGCCTAAACTTTGATCTTGGGTATTCTTCATTTCATCATGCCACAGTGCTGTGCCTCACAACCACAGCAAGAATTAAACCCCATATAGACTTTGGCAGGTGGTTCAAGTAAATGAAGCAATGCAGCAACCATGACCAGATCATGCTAGAGTAAACTAGACCTACAGTCTTATTAAAGCTTGCTGAAAGCTTCTCAAAAGCTTGCGGTATACAATGCTCCCATACATGCTGAAGTCAATGTGAACAAGGCTTACCTCTGAATGTCAAAAAGTGGAAACACAAATATGGTTTAAAAATGATTTTCAATCCTGAATATAAAAATACATAAAAAATACATATACAAGACATAAGAAAACAACCTTTAAAGTAAAGAAAGAATATATTTAGACCGGGCCATTACTACACTGACAGGCCAGAACTACACTGGATCTGAGCACCAGAAACCAGAAACACTATTTAAACCACAGTTCGGTCTGCACTCCTGTGACCCATTTTCAGCTGACAGCGGGCTGAAGCCTGCTGTCAGTTGACATCACTCTGCCTGTCTAGGCTGGGGAAAAATTCCGACTTCAAAGTTGGGATCACCCCAGAGTATGCAGTGGCACCTGGCTCAGCAAGCCACTGAGAGCTAGAGACAGTCGCTCCCTCCCCCTCCACAGGCCAGCACTCCAGTGAGTGCAGGTGGGGGGGGCTGAGAAGAGAGCGGTGACTGACAGTCCCGCTCTCTGCTCAGAGCAACTGTGAGAACACAGAGCTCAGCAGTCATGTCATCGCTGAGTTCTCACACTTAGAGCTGGTGGGGGATAGATGCAGCATCTAACTGATGCTGCATCCACCTAGATAAGTATTATGGAAAAAAAACAATACTTCTCTTTTAATTCATATATAATGCTCAACGCAAACTTCTCCATCCATCCATCCATCTATGTTTCCATGATTTATTTTGCTGAGAAACCACTTTTAAAACATCCCCCTAGAATTTCTGGCTGTGGCCATCTTGAGTAAGGGCAAATGCTTCATGCAGCATTTACTTCCTAAAATCTATCTGCCTTTAGCTCAGGCACTCAGGCAGGAGGGTGTGCTCAGCTGCCAAAACCCCTCTTCCCTTCCTGAGTTCTTGTGGAAATCATTTGCCTAGGCCTGGAATCCAGGAAGTAACTAAATAAATGTAAAAAAAAAGTTTTAAACAAGTAAATATAATATACTTTCCTATCTATTTACTAAAGCTAGCAGCATAAGGATTACAAATACACAGTGTTGATTGAGAGAGGGAAGTTCTGCTTTAAAAAGTTTACTGAACTTTTGAACCTACTGGGTTTTTTTTTTACTACATCAATATTTCCTATCAACATTTAGCAGTGTGAAATCAGGATATGATTAAATAATGTAAAATCCATAACTGCTGTTATATTATGCTTAAAGAAATTCTAAATACTTACAGTAACTGAATGCACTGACCTATAACACAATAGATGTTTTAGAACAAGTCTTTTACTGAAGATGCGGTAATAAGCAAGATTTGAATAAGCAGTTCTGCTTATTTATATTCTACGCATCATATAAGTAATACCAGTTTCAAAACATGTAGAGCTGTACAAAATAATTGGAAAGATAATAATTCAGAATATTATATTACTCTGTTGCTTTCAGAGACAAATTCTGATAACAGAATTGCCGCGCTCCACCATTAAATCATGTTTGTGTGACATTGTTTATTGGCTAAATTACCTGATTAAACAGCTAATAACAAGCCTCTTGCACATCCAACAATATATAAATATTAGAGTTTCTTTACAAAGAAGTACAATCAAGGGAAAATAGAGCTCAAATAAATGTCAAACAAAATGTATCCAAGTATTATAGCTATGCTTAATAGATCTGTAATTGTACTCTGAACTTCTCTTGATATATTGACAACAAAACCAAAGGTCAAATGTCTTGTTCAAGTAAGTAGAATAAATGAAAGTTAATATATGGACATGGTAACTCATCAGGAAATTGGTAATTATTTGTTCAAAGAAAAGGTGTAAAAATGCTAATTTTGGCAATAAAATACAGTCCTTGCTTAACCAAATCAAACGCAGACATGTCACGTTTTGCTATTAAAATAATGGAAATTCATTGTATTCAGTATTCAGTGTAAATGTGCATGAACATTTTTTTAATAATATACACTGCTCAAAAAAATTAAAGGAACACTTTGAAAACGCATCAGATTTCAATGGGGAAAAATATCATGCTGGCTATCTATACTATTACGGACTGGGTAATGTGTTAGCAATGTAAAGATGCCCCAAAGTTTGATGGAAGTGGAAATGATCAACTTACAGAGGACTGAATTCAAAGACACCTTGAAAATCAAAGTGAAAAAATTATGCAGCAGGCTAGTCCATTTTGCTGAAATTTAGATGCAGAAACTGAAAATGGAACTCAGTAGTTTGTATGGCCCCCACGTGCTTGTATGTATGCCTAAAAACATTGGGGCATGCTCCTAATGAGACAACGGATGGTGTCCTGGGGTATTTCCTCCCAGATCTGTACCAGAGCATCACTAAGCTCCTGGACAGTCTGAGGTGCAACCTGGCAGCATTGGATGGACCAAAACATGATATCCCAGAGATGTTCTATTGGATTTACATCAGGCGAGTGTGGGGGCCATTCAATGGTATAAATTCCTTCATCCTCTGGGAACTGCCTGCCTACTCTAGAAGTTAAGATATGAGAACTATTAACAGCAAACTGAGACTCACAGACACCCCTGACTGAATCATTTACACAGTCCAACTGGCAAGAAATCTGAGAAAAAATGGGTGACCAAGGGAGCAGTACGCAAATAATTATGATGGCCTAGAGTCCCTGGATCTTCCAGACTTGGATATTTTGCGAAATGGTGAAATAGGCCGTAACGGTAGACTGCATTTAGGCAACCTGGATGTAGTTGGAGCTGGAGATGAAGCAAGGGATTCTTGAGCCACGATATCCAATTGAAGTAGTAGAGACTCCCCCTCCTGGAATGATGAGAAGCTGTAAGCCTTATTCTGGAAGGAGAAAACCAGACAGAAAGGGAAGGACCAGCGATATTTAATGTAATTTCTTGTGAGAGCCTGCGGCAAGGGTCTAAGGGCCCATCATTGCTGGATAGTATACGGGGATAGATCAGCGAAAATCTGGATCTCATGTCCCTGGATTTGTGAGGAGGGGTTATCGCTAGAACATCTCATCACGGCTTCCTTAACGGAGTAGAAATGTGGTTTCACAATAATATCCCTCGGTAACCCATCTGCCCGAGGTAATAGCAAAGCTCGATGTGCTCTATCCACTTCCAGCTTATGGTCAGGGATCGTGGGGAAGAGGCCTTTCAGGAATTCCCGGACTACTGTAGGAGTATCCTTCACAGTTTTGGGGAGCCCCCTAATTCTGAAATTATAGCGCTTGTATCTGTTCTCCAAATCATCAATTTTGGCAAAGGCAGACTCTAACTGATTCTGGTGGTTCTGGATGCATGCCGTTTTCTGGTTTATTCTGGCTACTGTCTTATCCATCTTGGTCTTAATAGAGTCAATGCGGGAGCCCAGGCCCTGTAAGTCAACCTTAATATTTGTAGTAATCTGTGCGGCTATCTTAGTCAGACCCTTGTCCAGGAGGTCAAAAAATCCACAGAACATGCTGGTTATGTCCCAGCCAAATAGGCTTGTCAAAGACCGTGTACTGTGTTTTTTCACACTATACTTTTTGTTTTCGGGACCATGTACCCAATACTCATTCACATAAGGGAGGGGGGCCGGGATCTGGGGGCCCCCTTGTTAAAGCGGGCTTCCAGATTCTGATAAGCCCCCTGCCTGCAGACCCCCACTACCACCGGCCAGTAGAAAGTCAGCATCAGCATGGGGACAAGGTGCTTTGGGGAGGGGAGCCAGACACAGGCCCATCTATCTGGTCCATCAAGAGTAACTCTCATCTCAGCAGTTCATAGAACCTTTGAAAAATATGCCTTCCAATATTTCTTGGCCCAGTATTGATGGTTCAAATTATGTGTCTTGTACAGACCAAAAGGTAGAAAACAGGAATAAACTTGAACAGATTATAGTCCAAACTCACCTGAGCTATCTTGCCAGGAAGCTCTCACTGCACATCGCCAATGCAAACCAAGGTATTCCCTTCCCCGCAGCTATGCGTATATAAACACTTTGTACAGGTGCAGCTGCAGGGCGGGGAATGCCTCTGCCACTTATGATTGGCTGTGTGCAATGAAAGCTTCACGGTAGGATCCAAACATTCCTGATCGAATCCCTGGTAGCAAATAAGAGACATTTATTGCTAGGGTTTGCACACACTTTATAGAAGAATTAGGCTTAGGGTGAAGGGTTTCCCAAGTCATGGTTCATGAAAACCTACAGCAGCACAGAAGTATACCATGTCCGAATTGCACAGAATTTGAACCCAGTGGAACGATGCCTACATGCCTCCTACAGTTCACATTGACTTTCTACTGACCTGAAAATTCTCAATCCTATCAAACTCCTGTTCTTCAAGGATACTGCCCATTTTCTGAGAATACCTTGATCAGTGGTCCCTTCTGGACCCACTATGGGTCCCTTTCAGTCCTGTTCCTAAGGTATCCCATTCAGCACTGACCCGCCTTCCCCTCCCCTCCCCCCTTTCTCTTTATTTACTTCACTCTGGGAAAATACTTTGGGGGTGCACATAAACCAGATTCCATTTTTTTTTTCTCAAAGTTAGAAGCTGATTGGTTACCATGCACAGCTGCACCAGATTGTGCACTCTCCAGTTTAAGCAAATCAACCCCTTTGTTTACATCAGGGGCGGACTGACAACTCATGGAGCCCCCAGGCAATAGGGGATCATGGGGCCCCTGTGTCCTTGCCCAAACTCAAAAAAGACTATGAAAAAGGTACCAGGGGCATCTCATGGGGCCCCCTACTGACCCCGGGCCCTCGGGCAGTGCCCGAGTTTCCAAATGGTCAGTCCGCCCCTGGTTTCCATATTAGTATATTTTTACTTCTCTGTCAGTGAATAATGGGATGCAGCAGTTGCCGTTGGTACTGTACTTCCTGTGCACATAACATACTACATTCCTGTACTTGTATTTCTCTGTTTGGATGTACTTTTCTGAACCAGCATGTGTCCCAGAGAGATTCTGGATAAGTCATTGACCTGTTTTTCCATTAAAGCTCTTTGAATGAAAACAGCTGAACATCAGGAAAACAGCTACATCCATTCATTAAATACAAAAATGAGAACTGTTTATCTGCCAAAGTATTTTTATTTATATCCATCCAGTCCTGATATTTACACAGCCTTACCAGACAGCAGAGGCAGACAAGTGGCTTGATTTTTCTCTACTGTAGATAAGCAATACAGTCTGGCTACCCCCCTGTCCCCAGTTTTTAACTGGACAGCAAAGGAGCAGCAATTGAATTATCAGCAGAGCAGGCTGCTCTCTGCTAATCCCAACATATTCCTAGTTAGTATATTTGCATGCAGAACACCTAATTGTCTTTTAGTTCTGCCGCTCCATTCCCAGACTTCTACTGTACTGAAGATTACTGGAGGCTGACACTTGCAGGTACTAGTTGCATAGCCTCGCTCACCGAGATATCACAGCTGACAGTCTACGAGGAGCGTCCCGAGGTCACATCCAAAAAAAGCCCCGCCCTACTAGTTTCGTCATCCGACGTCCTCATGGGGCGGAGGATGTCGAATGACAAAACAAGTAGGGCGGGGCTTTTTTTGGATGTGACGTCGGGACGCTCCTCGTAGACTGTCAGCTGTGATATCGCGGTGAGCAAGGCTCGTCCCTGGTTTCTTGAGGTTGTCATTGTTGGTGTCGGCTAGACACCCTGTTTGTGAGTGCATTTCTGACATTTTAATAAAACATTTTGGTTTTAAACGTACTGCACCATGATTTCCTTTTTTGATTCCCCAAACATGATCTATGGTATGGAGACGTGATGACTACCTGCTGTTAAGGATATTCCATATTGTGCTGATTGGCTGCTTGCAGTATATTGCTCCCAGTTTGGATTACTTCTGCTGATCATCGCTCCCAGAGCAAACGCTTTCTTTGCTGATTTATAATCTGGTCAGCATGAAGCTCTGGTGAGTGTACCCATTTCATTCGGTGGTGGATTTTTTTTTTTTGCACGGTGTTTGATTTATACAAGATTTCAGAACTGTTTAATTACTTTGTGATTGTGGATGGACTTTTATATAATATTTTTTTATCACGGACATCATTATTTTAAACTAATAATTTTTGTATTTACTTATATTAAGCGCACTCTTTGATTTATTCACATTTTTACCTTTTTTTGGTTAGGAGTGCAGCTTTTGTTCTATTTAGTTTGTGGCAATTTTTTTCTCTATTTCTTATATTATACTAGTTGCATAGAAATATATTTTTAGAGAATTTTAAATAATACATAACTGCTTTAATTGGTGTCATTTTCATATCTGCATGGAGCTAAACTTTAAGTTTAGTGGAGAGTTAGGGTTAGTTTCAGTGTAATTAAATGATAGGGTTTTCATATTAAGGGTTACATTAAAATTTAATTATTAGTGTGGATTCCTATTAAGACTGAATTCCAGGGCTATCTTACCATTTAGGTTTCAATGTTAGATTGTAGATCTAGTGTTAAATGTAGGGGTAGGCAAAAGGTAAGGGTTAGAAGAAGGAAGGATTAAGTTGGGCATACATCTGATTGGATGCAGTCAGTGCTTGGCTGCCAATTTTCTGACCAACTCATTTGACCTTTTTAGTTAAAGAAAATTGGGCAAGAAGGTGCTGACAGAGCCACCCACAAAGAAAACTCTGTGTGTGGCCTGCTTTAGGATGAGGCTTATGAGTAAGCACAAATCTAAGTCAAACGCATCAAGGCATTCTTTATTTATTTTTATTTATTTCAGGTACTTATATAGCGGCGTCAATTTACGCAGCGCTTTACATACATATATTGTACATTCACATCAGTCCCTAACCCTCAAGGGGCGTACAATCTAAGGTCCCTAACTCACATTCATACATACACATACTAGGGCCAATTTAGACAGGAGCCAATTAATCTGCCAGCATATCTTTGGAGTGTGGGAGGAAACCGGAGTACCTGGAGGAAACCCACGCAGTCACAGGGAGAACATGCAAACTGCAGGCAGGTGGTGCCGGGGTTGGGATTTGAACCAGCGACCCTAGTACTGCCAGGCGGAAGTGCTAACCTGAAAGCCTAATGAAGTTTGAGTATTCCAAATAATCTTCCAAAGCGTTGGTGTGAGCAGTTCAAAGTTCATATATTCATAATAGGTGTTAGGGAGAGGCAACAGCTGATGGGGCTATGGTTATTAAGTAGAACATGTATGTTGCTATGGGTGTCTGGCACCTAAAAGTGACGTACCATGTGTAGGAAAACCATATTTCCTCTACTGACAGATGCATAAACGTGTCACTCTAAGACACACACTGATTGGTAGAATATGTGCAACAGGCCAGCAGTGTGCGAACAGACAAACCACCACAGAGGATGAGTGGCATATGCCCATTTTCTTCAAGTAGTAGGAAAGCAACTGAATTCTGAAAGCACCAAACCGAGTAGATGTAAGAGGACAAAGTTAAAATTATCAGCATTTGTGGCCAGAATGAGCTCTTGTATACATCACCAGCAAGCAAGAATTTTCATTAATGAGATGTTCCTCACAATATGAGATTTGTTGATATATGACATATAAGAGGAAAGAAACTCTCATTTTGAACTGAAGTTACATAAGCTCTGCAGTGAAAATACAAACCATTAATTCTGGTTCTTAGTCTCATGAAACTGATCTTCAGACATATTTTTATCATCAGAAAATTTTTCTTTAGCTTGGAGGTTTGTAGTACTGTAGTAAATAGTTTCTTCTGCACAAAGCAGATTTGTTTTTGGAACTCAGACTCTGAAAAGTCCAGCTATATCAAAATATAACACCTTCAACCCGTTTGTTCCAGCCATCATCCTTCATTGAAATATAGTTTGGATCACATTACACAATTAAATCCTTATGGCTAGGCATACGACATTATGAAACATTGAACACAGTTAACATTAATGGCAAAAATTGAGTCTCTAAGTTAACTTCAGGCAAATCACTAAAGAGCATCTGTGCTGCAGGTTAACAGATAATTAAAGGAATGAAACGATAGAGAAGCAATTAGAAGAAAAATCTAATTTGTCTAGCAGCTTGGAGTAGGCATTTAATTTAGATGGTATTGCCCCAAGTACTTTCAAGTTTCACAGTATTTTGAAAGGGAGTGAGGTCTTCTACACACATTTTTTAAATTAGAAAATGTTAATGCAAATATTTATGTCTGCAAACACTTTGGAACAACCAAGAGGCGAAATAGAGAAGCACCTCCATTGCAAGGTGTTGTATGCCCAATTTGACTTTGGCTTTATGGAGGAACTATTTTTTCCAGCTACTGCCTATCTAATATTTTTTTTATATATTCATGCTTTAGTTTCTTGAATTGCTTGAAGACCCTAATGAAAATGTAATCCCCGCCATCATTACAAACTAAAAAGTATATCCATAGCCTTCACTACCATGTAAAATAAGCTTAGCAGAAATGGCAAAAAACTTAAGCAACTCTTGCTGCTGTGGATTGAGCTGGGAACTGAGGTGCTAAAAAACAATAGTGGACATTTTTAGGAATTTTTGATTTCACATTCTTTCATCAATTCAAAATAGAAATACCAGATTGAGGAGTATTTTGCTTTTTATTTTCTTACCTTTCTTTAAAAATAGTACTTTAATGTGATTGGCTGCTTTAGCAACATGCATTTTTTGCTCTCTCAATTTTATAAAGAAGCAGTAGTATGCACAATGACCCAGGCAAGACAGTATACAATTTACCTCTCTTAGCTACCTCTGAAAACACTGAGCTGAACACATTTTATATGAAGCAGCTTGCTAAAAGCTAAGGGCTGACGTGTTCAGACAAGCGAATTGTCTTTTAGAAAAAGTGTCACATTCTAAAAGAGAGATGTTAAATGGCAAATCATATGAGTTTTTTTATCTTCTTACAAACTTTTTCATATCTGTGACCTAAAGAATGCACTGCCGCAAGGAAGCAATTTCACACATTGCAGCTCTTTGTGTTAGAAAGCTTATAGCAAATAGCAAGAATGCCGCATCCAGCATACATTTTAGCAAACAAATCTGAATTGTGTCCCTGTCCAACGAAAGATGTAGAAAGTGTTGACAAGGATAATGAATAGAAAAAGAGATTACTAAACAAATACATTGTTGCAAATGGAATTTAAAAAGCCAGGGATTCTGTGGACTAAACTGTAAAAATATTAGATATTAGCTAGAATAAAATACACTGTTACAAATGGAATTGAAAAATGGTTAGGAGTTTGGGGACAAAGATATATTTGGAAAGGAACCAAGATATTTTTGTGATTTATAATTTTTGCAAGTATTTGATTTATTTTTTTTTAGTCAGCTTAAAATTTATTTGTAGGAATATACAAAGAGGTATATACTTTTATATATCCCTGTGAGTATTTACAATAATACATATTTAGTATGGCAATCCAACATGATGCAATTCATAACACAGGTTATATTGATGATGTCATAAAAAAAAAAAATCCTGGGAAAATGCATTAATGCTTACCAGTCTGATCACCAGTGACTCTAATCTTTGCTGTCTCACCACAGAGCTATGGCTAATTCTGATATCTTAAGCTTCTGGGTGTGTCAGATATCAGCATCTCCCGCTGTATGCTGTGGTTCTAACCATCAACCACCATGTACCCAGTGTGTTCTAGGAGCTCTGAAGGGACACACTAGCACCTGGCAGGTGGAACCACAGTACAAAGCAGGCATCTAATAAATCTGGAAATATTAGATTCTGAGGTTATTAACAGATGCTGTAGCTCTGCAAATGCTGAAGTAATTGATGGGTAGACTGATAATTATTAGAACAATTCTCTTACAGGCTACTTTTTTTTACACTTTTCAATGAGGAAGCAGGTTAGTCAAAGCCAGATAGTTTAACATTCATATGATTTTTCACTTTTTGTGTCCTGATTTATTCTTAGGTTGTGGCATGGGAACCTGTTTTGTCCAATGAGCGAATATCCAATTACACATTCTTCTCAGCTGTTAGAGGAATTTTAAAGTACAACATACTGAACCAGCATCTAGGTTGCCACAATTCAGCCTCTTTCAAATCAAACAACTCTGACATAGGAGTCTGTATTCCCATTGTTTCAATTCAACACAAAAGTGATATGAAAACTTTTGAGGCCCAACTCCAGCTCAAAGCTTTTAGTTTTGGACAGAAGGGGGAAGCATAAGACAGATGTGAGGTTTTAACTGCAGTTTGTGTTCCCATAGGGTAGATCTCCCTTTGCTTCCTTCCAGGACCATTGACCCCTACATCAGTACAGGGGACAGTGGTGGTGCAGTCTCCAGCAGAAGAAATCATATCATACGGCCTAAAATGTGCCAGATGACAAAGATACTTTAGGAAAACTTATCCATGCAAAGACAATTAGGACTGGCAGAGTGGACAGCAGGACATGTAAGTATTATGCATTTCTTTTTCTGGCCTCTTTTACATTTTTTAAATAGTAGCAAAGTTCATTTCAAACACTAGAAAGTGCTTTATAATCCCCCATTTGCCACAACAAAACATACCTGCTTTCTTTACATCAGCAGTTTGAAATTCCACTATCTGAATAGCATCAACACCATCTGCAGAAGCTGGTGGGTTGCCATGTTGAAATTGCTGCTGTTCTCTGTCTTCCGCAACAAATGAGATTACACCTAGCAAAAGGAAGAGACACCAGATGTTGGATTAATAGTTATACTTGTATTTATAGTGAATGCTCAGACTTTAGAATACATGACACTTAAGCTATGGGCTCTTATCCAACATAATAACAGTGAAGAAAGAAAATATTTTAACTAAGATGTTTCCATGTTCTGTCTTAAATATTATATCCCGTTTGTTTCTTTTGAGTAATTTTTATCTGTAACAATAACTACATTTCATTTGAATCAAGAATATGCTTTAGGTGGGAGAAAATAATATATGCAGATATTTCAGCACAATCCTGCATCCAACATGTACTGTATAAATCATTTATGTGAGATGAGAGGAATGTTTATTAAAGAGGAACCTCACTACCCACCATGTTATATTTTTTAATCCCCTCATACCTTATGTGCTGGGTTATCCACAATTAACATATTCACATGCATAGCAAACCCATTGTTGTTCTAAAACCCTCCCACTCCACTGCCACATGCCTGGTTCTGTGCTGCCATCTCCCCTTCACTGTCATTGGCTTTCTCTTCTTGTAGCAAGCCCCTGATAATACACTGCCAGGTCTACCCTCTCGCCAATGTTTGCTACTGCTACAAAGTGGGTTCTAGTTCTCATGCTAAAATGTTTAACCACTTCCATACTGGGCACGTTTACCCCCTTCCTGCCCAAGCCAATTTTAAGGTTTCAGCGCTCTCACACTTTGAATGACAATTGCGCGGTCATACAACACTGTATCCAAACTAAAATTTTATCATTTTCTTCACACAACTAGAGCTTTCTTTTGGTGGTATTTAATCACTGCTGGGGTTTTTATTTTTTGCTAAATTAACAAAAAAAGACCAACAATTTAAAAAAAACACGTTTTCTTTGTTTCTGTTATAAAAGTTTGCAAATAAATAATTGTTCTTCATAAATTTAGGCCAAAATGTATTGTACTACATGTCTTTGGTGAAAATAACCCAAATTAGTATTTATTATTTAGTCTGTAGGAAAGTTATAGAGTTCACAAACTATGGTATATATCTGAAAATTGATCAATCCTGAAGTACTGACATCCAATCTAATTTCTTGAGGTCCAAGAATATCAGAACAGTACAGATATCCCCCAAATGACCCCTTTTTGCAAAGTAGACAGTCCGATGTATTTCATAAGAGGCATGGCGAGATTTTTGAAGTTGTAATTTTTTGTCATTATTTTTCGGAAATGAAGAAATAAAACAAATGATTTTCACTATTTTTTTTTTTACATACTGTCACCAGTGCAGTACAGTGTCATCATATAGCTGGCATGGCGGTGATCAGGGACACTGACTGGTGAGAGTACGAAAAAAAAAAGATAATTGTTTTTTTTTAATTTATTTTTTATTAAAATTTTTTCTTTTTTTAAGATTTTTTTTCATATTTCACTATGACCACAGTAGTACAATGTTACCATAGTAACATTGTACTACTTTGGGGAAGTGATCTGGTTTTTTTTTTTTTTTACAATTTGCTTATAGCAAAGAATTACTTTGCTATAAGCAAGCATTTACCTGAATGAAATCGATTCATTCAGGATTTTTTTTTCTTAACTGTGATTTGGCCACAGCTAATCACATGACACAGCTGGGCTGTGACTGGCCCAGCTTGTGCATGTGATCGCTGTGACCATTCACAGCTAGCCACACTTGTATACAATGGATGGCATGATAGGAAGTCATCCATTGTATACAACTGTCATGTGCCATGGTACTGGCAACGGGGTCGGTACTGAGATCTGTCATCAGCCATGTCCGAAGTACACAGTCGGTGACAGATCACACTGCTGCGCGGCTCTGCGGGCATGCAAACTGCACATGCCCGAAAGGATGCCATATGGCGTCCACCCAGAGCAGTGAGGGTTTTTGTCGGCCACCATTTGGCCATAGGCTGGGCGGGAACTGGTTAAGCATTTGTCTAGAGTGAACATAGCCTATAACATTTTGCTACTTGTTACCACTTTTCATAGGCAGCAAAGAATTAAACAAAGTATACAAATATATCAAAATATTCCACTTTGCAAGTTTGTTAGCTTTATAACTTTAGAGATTACAGTACACTATTGCAGCAGTCTCATGGTCATCAATAACCTATATGGAAGGGGGTCTGCTGTGCTGAGGTTTAGGTTTATGGGATGGCTGGAGGAGTATTTAAACTAGGATCGAGAGGGGGGGAGGGAGAATTAGATTATAATGAGGCAGACAGATCAGACAGGACTCAGTCCTTATTGGTGGGTGCAATAGGAAAAGATGGGGAGGGGGCTATGGCAAGTGATAAGAAGGTTTCAATGTTAAAATCAACCATTGAAATTGGTACCACTTGTAGAAAAATAAAAAATATTCAAAATACGTGTGCCAAGGTGTCAATGAATTGTGGATGAATGAAGTGTTTGTTCACCAATGCCAGAAGTCTACCAAGCAAAATAGGTGACTTGAAAGCTTTGGTGCATGAAGAGAACTATGATTTAATCCGTATTGCTGACTCTTTGCTTCATTCATCACATGATTGGGCCATTAATATTCCTTGCTATATTCTCTTTCAGAGACACAGGATAAAAAGGAAAGGTGGTGGTGACTGTCTCTATGTGAGAAGTGATCTCAAAGTGAGTGTGAAAGAGGACCTAGTTGATGGAGAGTGTGATGAGGCTGAAGCATTATCGGTGGAACATGCTGTACATGGGGGTGCATACTACAAAGGCAATCATTGGAGTTTGGTATAGGCCAGTGGTCGGCAAGCCGCGGCTCACGAGCCACATGCGGCTCTTTACAGACTTTAATGCGGCTCTTCTGTGTGCCGGGCGCCCGCTCCCCTCCCTCCTCTCGGGCGGCCGCCCCAAAAGTCAGGACTCTGCAGCTAGCCCAGCAATGGGCAAACTACGGCCCAGCGGACCTTCTAATCCAGCCCGCGGAGCGTGGCAAACATTGGCTGTCAGGATGTAGGCGGGGCAGCGTGACGAACTCCTCTCCTCTCACAGTCCGCCCTGAAGACCTGAACGGCGCGGGAACACGGCGAGAGGAACGCGCGGAGCAAAGGTAAGTGAATTGACACAATATGGGGAATGAATTACTATAGGGGGGATGAATTACTATATGGGGGATGAATTACTATATGGGAGATGACTTACTATATGGGGGATGAATTACTATGGGGAATGAATTACTATATGGGGGATGAATTACTATGGGGGATGAATTACTATAGGGGGGATGAATTACTATATGGGGGATGAATTACTATGGGGGATGAATTACTATATGGGGGATGAATTACTATGGGGGATGAATTACTATGGGGGATGAATTACTATATGGGGGATGAATTACTATAGGGGGGATAAATTACTATAGGGGGGATGAATTACTATATGGGGGATGAATTACTATGGGGGATGAATTACTATATGGGGGATTAATTACTATGGGGGATGAATTACTATATGGGGGATGAATTACTATATGGGGGATGAATTACTATGGGGGATGAATTACTATATGGGGGATGAATTACTATGGGGGATGAATTACTATGCGGGATGAATTACTATATGGGGGATGAATTACTATGGGGGATGAATTACTATGGGGGATGAATTACTATAGGGGGGATGAATTACTATATGGGGGATGAATTACTATGGGGGATGAATTACTATATGGGGGATGAATTACTATGGGGGATGAATTACTATATGGGGGATGAATTACTATATGGGGGATGAATTACTATGGGGGATGAATTACTATATGGGGGATGAATTACTATATGGGGGATGAATTACTATGGGGGATGAATTACTATATGGGGGATGAATTACTATATGGGGGATGAATTACTATGGGGGATGAATTACTATATGGGGGATGAATTACTATGGGGGATGAATTACTATATGGGGGATTAATTACTATGGGGGATGAATTACTATATGGGGGATGAATTACTATGGGGGATGAATTACTATATGGGGGATGAATTACTATGGGGGATGAATTACTATATGGGGGATGAATTACTATGGGGGATGAATTACTATATGGGGGATGTATTTTCAGTTTTAAAAATGTGGCTCTCAAAATAAATTTCAATCGTGGTTTTGGCGAGATTTGGCTCAGTTGAAAAAAAAGGTTGCCCACCACTGGTATAGGCCACCCAGTGTTAATGAGGAGGTGGAGACTCAGCTCCTTGCACAGATCAAAAGGACTGTAAGGGCTGGGACAGTGATAATAACGGGGGATTTTAACTACCCAGAAATTGACTGGAGTAATGGCATTGCAGGAACAGTTAAAGGGCAACAAATTATAAACCTACTACAGGACAATTTTATAGTACCGGTCACAGAGGCCCCAACTAGGAATGATGCTCTGTTGGACCTGATACTCTCAAAACACGCACAGCTTATTTCTAATGTCCATATAAAAGAACATCTAGGTAGCAGTGGCCATAACATGATCTCATTTATTGTTAGCTGTTAACAACAAGCACATACGGGAAAAATAAAAATGCTCAACTTTAGAGTTAATTTTCCAAGGCTGAGAGCTGCTCTCCAAGACTTAGACGGGGAGGGAATATTGGCATCGATGAACACAACACAGAAATTGGAGTTCTTCAAAAGACTATGTGAACTGCAAAATAAATTCCCAAGGGGAACAAGTTTAAAAGGCTAAAAATCAAACCTATGGGGCTTACGGCCAAAATTTAAAAAGCTATAAATAATAAGAAAAGAACTTTAATTAAATATAAAAATGAATGAATGCTATCATCCTTTAAATATTACAAAGAATATAACAGAATACTGTATGTAAAAAGGAAATCAAGGCCACAAAAATTGAAAACGAATGACATATTGCAAAAGATACCAGGGCAAACCCACCAAAAATTCTTCAAATATACACATACAGGTGAAACTCGAAAAATTAGAATATCGTGCAAAAGTTCATTTATTTCAGTAATGCAACTTAAAAGGTGAAACTAATATATGAGATAGACTCATTACATGCAAAGCAAGATAGTTCAAGCTGTGATTTGTCATAATTGGGATGATTATGGCTTACAGCTCATGAAAACCCCAAATCCACAATCTCAGAAAATTAGATTACATGCAATCAATAAAACAAGGATTGTACATAGAACAATATCGGACCTCTGAAAAGTATAAGCATGCATATGTACTCAGTACTTGGTTTGGGCCCCTTTTGCAGCAATTACTGCCTCAATGCGGCGTGGCATGGAAGCTATCAGCCTGTGGCACTGCTGAGGTGTTATGGAAGACCAGGATGCTTCAATAGCGGCCTTCAGCTCTTCTGCATTGTTCGGTCTCATGTCTCTCATCTTTCTCTTGGCAATGCCCCATAGATTCTCTATGGGGTTCAGGTCAGGCAAGTTTGCTGGCCAATCAAGCACAGTAATCCCACGGTCATTGAACAAGTTTTGGTGCTTTTGGCAGTGTGGGCAGGTGCCAAGTCCTGCTGGAAAATGAAGTCAGCATCCCCATAAAGCTCGTCTGCAGAAGGAAGCATGAAGTGCTCCAAAATCTCCTGGTAGAGGGCTGCGTTGACCCTGGACTTAATGAAGCACAGTGGACCAACACCAGCAGATGACATGGCTCCCCAAATCAACACAGACTGTGGAAACTTCACACTGGACTTCAAGCATCTTGCAGTGTGTGCCTCTCCATTCTTCCTCCATACTCTGGGTCCTTGGTTTCCAAATGAGATTCAAAAGTTGCTGTCATCAGAAAAGAGGACTTTGGACCACTGAGCAACAGACCAGGTCTGTTTTTCTTTAGCCCAGGTAAGACGCTCCTGACGTTGTTTGTTGTTCAGCCCATGTCCAGGATCCGTCTGTGTGTGGTGGCTCTTGATGCACTGACTCCAGCCTCAGCCCACTCCTTGTGAAAGTCCCAAACACTTTTGAATGGCCCTTTTCTGACAATCCTCTCCAGGCTGTGGTCATCCCTGCTGCTTGTGCACCTTTTTCTTACACACTTTTCCCTTCCACATAACTGACTATTAACGTGCTTTGATACAGCACTTTGGGAACATCCAACTCCTTTTGCAATTACCTTTTGAGGCTTTCCCTCCTTATGGAGGGTGTCAATGATGATTTTCTGCACAACTGTCAGATCAACAGTCTTTCCCATGATTGTGATTCCTACTGAACCAGACTGAGAGACCATTTAAAGGCTCAGGATCCCTTTACAGGTGTTATGGCTTAATTAGCTGATTAGAGTGGGACACTTTGAGCCTAGAATATTGCACCTTTTCACAATATTCTAATTTTCTAAGATTGTGGATTTGGGGTTTTCATGAGCTGTAAGTCATAATCATCACAAATATGACAAATCACGGCTTGAACTATCTTTCTTTGCATGTAATGAGTCTATCTCATATATTAGTTTCACCTTTTAAGTTGCATTACTGAAATAAATTAACTTTTGCACGATATTCTATTTTTTTGAGTTACACCTGTAGGTCCATATATATTTGGACACAGGCACAATTTTAGATTTTTAAGGTATTTACAAAAACATATTCAAGCTATAGTTATATAATGAATATGGGCTAAAAGTGTACACTCTAAGGTTTAATTTGAGGGTATGTACATCCAAATTGAAGGAAGGGTTTAGGAATTACAGTTCTTAATAGTAGCCATCCCCCCTTTTTCAAGGGACCAAAAGTAATTGGACATTTGAATATAATCATAAATAAAACGCTCAAATAATATTTTATAGAGAATCCTTTACTGGCAATGACTACCTGAAATTTGGAACCCATGGACATTACCAAAGACTGGGTTTCTTCCTTTCTTACGCTTTGCCAGGCTCTAACTGCAGCTGTCTTCAGTTGTTCTTCAGCAAGCGAAATGCATGCTCAATGGGGTTGAGAACAGATGAATGACTTGGCCATTGCAGAATATTCCACGTCTTTTCCTTCAAAAGCTCTTGGGTTGCTTTTGCAATGTGTTTTGGATCATTGTCCATCTGTACAGTGAAGCGCCATCCAGTTGACTTTACTGCATTTGGCTGAATCTGGGCTGACAGTATATCTCTAAACACTGCAGAATTCATCCGACTGCTTCTGTCATCTGTCTCATCATCAATAAACACCAATGACCCAGTGCAAATGGAAACCATGCATGCTCATGCCATCACACTGCCTCCACCATGTTTTACAGATGACGTTGTGTGCTTTGGATCATGAGTTGTTCCAAGCCTTCTCCATACATTTTTCTTCCCTTCATTCTAGTACAGATTAATCTTAGTTTCATCTGTCCAAAGGATGCTTTTCCAGAACTGGTCTGGCTTTTTAGATGTTTTTTGACAAAGTATAATCTGGCTTTTCTATTCTTCAGACTTATGAATGGTTTGCACCTTGTGGTGAACTCTCTGTATTTGCTCTCATGAAGTCCTCTCTTGACTGTAGACTTTGACAATGATACACCCACCTCCTAGAGCAGTGGTTCTCAACCTTCCTAATGCCACGACCCTTTAATACAGATCCTCATGTTGTGGTGACCCCCAACCATAAAATATTTTAGTTGCTACTTCATAACTGTAATTTTGCTACTA
This sequence comes from Staurois parvus, assembly GCF_062004578.1. NCBI lineage: Eukaryota > Metazoa > Chordata > Amphibia > Anura > Ranidae > Staurois > Staurois parvus. The sequence goes on along the minus strand of NW_028318492.1, from coordinate 6,064,672 downwards.
TTATGAATCGTAATGTAAATATCTGATATGCAGGATGTATTTTCATCGTTACAAATTTAACATGATTAAAGCATAGTGATTAATCACAAAAACAATTATAATTATAATTCATGAAGTGTTGTTTTACCTCCAATACTTCTGCGTTCAACACAGTAGCTGCGTTCAACACAGTAGCTGTGTTCAACACAGTAGCTGCGTTCAACACAGTAGCTGCGTTCAACACAGTAGCTGCTTTCTACACAGTAGCTGCTTTCTACACAGCAGCAATATGTGTTTTCCAATGGTATTAGGCAACCCCTGTGAAAGGGTCGTTCGACCCCCAAAGGGGTCGTGACCCCCAGGTTGAGAACCACTGTCCTAGAGAGTGTCCTTCACTTGTCTGAATGTTGTGAATGGGTTTTTCTTTACCATAGAGAGGATCCTGCGATCATCCACCACTGTTGTCTTCTGTGGACGTCCATGCCTTTTATGTTGCTGAGCTCACCAGTGCATTCTTCTTTCCTCAGAATGTACCAAACTATTGATTTGGCCACTCCTAATGTTGCTGCTATCTCTCTGATGGATTTGTTTCATTTTTGAAGCCTTACAATGGCCTGTTTCACTTGCATGCTCCTTTGTACACATGATGTAGGTTCACAGCAACAGATTCCACATGCAAATACCACAATTAGAATCAACTCCAGACCTTTTACCTGCTTAATTGATGAAGAAATAATGAAGGAATAGCCTACACATGGCCATGAAACATCTTTTGATTAAATTGTCCAATTACTTTTGGTCCCTTGAAAAGGGGGGGGGGTGTGGCTTCTCTTAAGAGCTGTAATTCCTAAACCCTTCTTCCAATTTGGATGTACATACCCTCAAATTAAACCTGAGAGTGTGCACGCTCAGCCCATATGCATTATATAACTATAGCTTGAGTATGTTTTGGTAAGTACCTGAAAAAAAACTAAAATTGTGCCTGTGTCCAAATATATATGGACCTAACTGTATTAATAGTAAAAAGGTCAGGTCTGAGCATATAGGCCCTTTACAAAATAATGTAGAGAGGGGACAAAGAGAAGGCAAATGTATTAAATACTTTCTTCAGCTCTGTGTATACAAAGGAGCATAGAGGAGCTCATGTCCATAATGGACATGATATTGACACAGCTCCAGATGATCCACATTGGCTCATAACTGATATGATCCAGAAATATTTAGACAGAATAAAGGTGGTGAATAAAACACCTGGACCAGATGGCATATACCCACAGGTTCTTAAAGAATTGAGCTCTCTCATTTCAAAGCCATTGTTTCTAATATTTAGGGACTCTTTAATGACTGGTATAGTACCATTGGATTGGCATAATATGTTTAACCACTTGCCATCCTGAGGATTTACCCCCCTTCCTGACCAGGCCTCTTTTTGCTATACTGCGCTGTACTATTTCAACTGGTAATTGCACAGTCATGCAATGTTGTACATAAATGAAATTTATGTATTTTTTCACATAAATAGAGCTTTCTTTTGGTGGTATTTTATCACCTGTGCTCTTTTTATTTTTTTTACGCTATAAACAAAAAAAGACCGAATATTTTGAAAAAACAGTATTTTATACTTTCGGCTATAAAAAATATATAGTAAACTCAAAGTTAGTCATAAATGTAGGCCAAAATGTATTCTGCTACATGTCTTTGGTAAAATAAAATCCCAATAAGTGTATATTGATTGCTTTGTGTAAAAGTTTAGCATGGTATAGATAATGGAATTTACACAGTTTTTACTTTCTGACTGCCTATCATATTTCTTGAGGTGTTAAAATATCAGGACAGTACAAACACCCCCAAATGACCCCTTTGGGAAAGAAGACACCCTAAACTATATGCTTAGAGGCATTTTGAGTTCATGAAAGATTGTTTTTTCCACAAGTCTTTGGAAAATTGCAAAAACATTTTTTTAACAGAGTTGTCACTTAAATTACATATTGCTCACACAAGCCATGAGTATATGTAGAATTACACCCCAAAATACATTCTGCTACTTCTAACAAGTATGGGGATACCACATGTGGGAGACTTTTTTGGAGCCTAGCCACATACAGGAGCCTGAAATCCAATGACCACTTTGAAAGCCTGAAGGTGTGTGTCTTCATTTCACTTCCTCGCCACCTATCACAATTTTGGAGGCCCTGAAATGCCAAGACAGCACCAACAACCCCCCCCCCCAAATGACCCCTTTTTGTAAAGTAGACACCCCAAGGAATTTAAAAATGGGCATGGTGAGTAGTCAGGAAGTGCAATGAGGAAATAAAGCTCTTTAAAATCTGATGTTGCTTATTGGATTTTGGGGTCCTGTACAAGTTTCTCACATGTGGTATCCCCATACTTGGGAGAAGTAGCAGAATGTATTTTTGGGAGTAATTCCACATATACCCATGGCATGTGTGAGCAATAAATAATTTAGGTGACAATTTTGTGTAAGAAAAATTATTTTTTTTGTCATTTTCCAAAAACTTGTGGTAAAAAAATAAATTCTTCTATTAACTCAATAATCCTCTCAGCAAACAGTTTGATGTGTATACTTTCCAAAAAGGGGTCATTTGGGGGGTGGGGGCATTTTATGCCCAGCATTAGAAGTTTATGCCACGCATCACTCACTCTTCTAACCACTTGAAGACCAAGCCTTTCTGACACTTTTTGTTAACATGAAAAAAATCTGTATTTTTTGCTAGGAAATTACTTTGAACCCCCAAACATTATATATATTTTTTAAAGCAGACACCCTAGTGAATAAAATGGTGGGTGGTACAATTTTTTTATGTCACATAGTACTCGCGCAGCGATTTTTCAAAATTAAATTGTTTTTTAAAAATACATTTTTTACATTTAAGGCACAAAAACAAAATATATTGGCCAATTATTTGGTAAAATATAAAAGCTGAAGCTATGCCGAGTAAATAGATACCAAATATGACATGCTCTAAAACTGCTTATGCCCCGTGCAATGGCGACAAACTACATACAATATCCATAGGCAACTCTTGAAAAGCCTTTACAAGCTACCATTTCAGATATACAGAGGAGTTCTAGTGCTATAATTACTGCCCTTGATCTGATGTTCGCAGCGATACCTCACATGCATGGTGCAATCGCTGTTCACATACTGGCACAGGGTCAATGCTCATGCATGCAGGTGCGCATGCGCAGGGGCGAGGGTGCTGCTTTTTTTTTTAAGTTAATTTGGTTTTTTTTAATTATTTTTACACTGTCCCTTTAATTTTTTTTATATCACTTTTAATGCTATCACATGGAATGCAAATATCCCCTATATCTTCAATGGGCATTGTCATATTTAATTTTTTTTTAGAAATCTGGGGTTTATCAGACTCTAGATATCTCCTCTGCCCTTGCATTATCTAATCTCACCAAGATCCGTGTGATCAGATGCTTTCCCAATTTACAAACGGCGCTGTTTATATCCTGCAAAACTGAAGCGATGAAATGCGAAACTGAAGTGATGAAATGCTCGTAGCTTCCGATTTCTTAGACTATAGAGATGATTGGCACCATTCCGGTCTCCAATCAGCTCTATGGTCAGCTGGCAGAAACACAGGCTGCATTCTCAGGTCCCCTCGATGGCACAGGACTGCCCGAGAAGGCCGTGGAAAGCAGTGGGGGAGGGGGGCATCTTCTCCCACTGCTTGTAAAAGCAATCCCGCAGCTAATTAGCCACTAGGATTGCTTTTTTACGAAAGCCAGTTGCCAGCTGAAAAAAACGGTACCAGGATGATGCCTGCAGCTGCAGGCATCATCCTGGTATAACCACTCTAAGTCCAGTGATATATTAGTACGTCGCTGGTACTTGTTAGGTGTATATGCTATCTTCTTTTTTTTTATGCAGCACATGAAATGTGCCAAAAATATTATAAAATATATATGCTTAAGCATATGGGCCATCCACCCACTGGCCACCCCAGGCCCCCATGCTTCGGCATATATGCTTTTTTTTTAACTGCGGATAAAAAATATCATCCATCAGAACTGCACACACCTACTTATGTATATTCTGAGAGCAAGACCCTGTTGCTGTCAGACTAAACAAGTCAGTGCTGCAGCTGACATTCCTGCAAAGAAAACAGCAATGGTTAGCAATAAAACAGTAACTGAATAAAACAACCTTTTTTTATTGAATTATGTGCCAAAAAATATTATAACATATATATGCCGAAGCATAGGGGCTATATGCTATGTTCTTTTTTTATGCAACCTGTGGGCTGAATGAAAAAAAGAGAAGAAATCTCTGCCAGAAATTGTGTGGTATACCCACCATTAGAATATACCTCCCTGCATCCACCCACTTCTAATTGTGGACACACATGAAATGTGCCAAAAAATATTATAAAATATATATGCAGAAGCATAGGGGCCATCCACCCACTGGCCACCCCAGGCCCCCATTCTTTGGCATATATGCTTTTTTTTTTAACTGCGGATAAAAAATATCATCCATCAGAACTGCACACACCTACTTATGTATATTCTGAGAGCAAGACCCTGTTGCTGTCAGACTAAACAAGTCAGTGCTGCAGCTGACATTCCTGCAAAGAAAACAGCAATGGTTAGCAATAAAACAGTAACTGAATAAAACAACTTTTTTTATTGAATTATGTGCCAAAAAATATTATAACATACATATGCCGAAGCATGGGGGCTATATGCTATGTTCTTTTTTTATGCAACCTGTGGGTTGAATGAAAAAAAGAGAAGAAATCTCTGCCAGAAATTGTGTGGTATACCCACCATTAGAATATACCTCCCTGCATCCACCCACTTCTAATTGTGGGCACACATGAAATCTGCCAAAAATATTATAAAATATATCTGCTGAAGCATAGGGGCCATCCACCCACTGGCCACCCCAGGCCCCCATGCTTTGGCATATATGCTCTTTTTTTAACTGCGGATTAAAAATATCTTCCAACAGCACTGCACACAGCACTGCAAACACCTACTTATGTATTTTCTGAGAGCAAGACCCTGTTGCTGTCACAGTGGTGTCCCGAGGTAGGTGTGGGGGGTGCAGTGTGCACCGGATGACAATGACTGCACGGGGTTACACCGGACCCGCTCCACAAAAAGGTAAGTTGTAAAGCAAGCCGATGATCCCTGCAGGATGGATCCAATCCATCCTGCGGGGATCGTCGGCTTTCTTTACAACTTACATTTTCTTGGAGTGGGTCCAGTGTCACCCCATATAGGTTGCATGCAGACAATCCTGCGAGGTGACACCAGTGTATCGGCAAGATGTGTCTCCCATGCAGATATGTCCCCCTGAAGCAACTGGACATGTCCCGGTTTCAGGCACGATCAATCGATGATAGAACTACTGCTATCATCGATTGATCATGCCTGAAACCAGGACATGCGCAGTTGTCCCGGACCCGCTCCAAGAAAAGGTAAGTTGTAAAGAAAGTCAACGATCCCCGCAGGATGGATCCATTCTGCGGGGATTGTCAGAGGGGATGTCACCAACCCTAGGGACACCTCTGTGCTGTCATAATAAACAAGTCGGTGCTGCAGCTGAATGACATTCCTACAAAGAAAACAGCAATGGTTAACAATAAAACAGTAACAATAAAACAGTAAAATCGTAACATTAGAACAGTGACAATGACAACAACAAAAAAAAACTATCACTGTTTTTGGTTTTTACATTTTTTTATTTTTTGGGGGACTTGGACTTATTTTTTATTTTTTGGGAGGTTTTTTAAATTTATTTTTTTAAACTAACTTTTTAAAACAGATTGTAGGGTCTCTCAAAATGCGATAGCTGGTTTCCTGACTACCTAACATCTTTCAAGACCCTGTGTAAATGTGTGCCCTGAACTGTGCCATGCTGTACCTTATACTAATACTCCACTAGTGTTTGGTAGCAACGGAAGCAGTCCTTGAGGCAGAGACCAAAAAAGCGGGTGTCGCGTCTTATTCCGTGTCTGCTACAGGCACAACATATTCTTTGGGGTGACCTTTGGGTTGGGGTACCATAGAGGACATCCGGAAAATGCCTCTCATGCAGCTGGCTAAATGCATCTTGCCTCTCATGCAGCTGGCTAAATGCATCTGGATTTGAGGATTGGGCCACAGCACCTTCTGGATACAAAAGGGCCGTGATGATCTCTTCCTGGAATTGTAGGAAGGATCAACTTCATCCAGTTGCTTGTAAATTACAAAAGTGTTATATATAGCCAATTGAAATAAATAAAGACACCTTTTTGTACCAGTGTAGAGCTTTCTGGGAAACTAGGTATGGATTCATCATTTGGTCATTGAAGTCCACCCCTCCCATGTTAAAGTTATGGTCGTGGACACAGAGGGGTCCAGATACTGTGTTAATTTGGACTGTCGTGTCTGCGTGAATGAAAGACAGGATGAAAATATCCCGTTTGTTCTTCCACTTCACTGCGATCAATTCATCATTACTGAAGCAGGCTTTATTCCCCTTTCTATGTTGGGTATTTACAAGCTGTTGGGGGAAGCCCCGGCAATTAGTTCGCACAGTGCCACATGAGCCAATTCCAAGATTGTACAAATGTCTAAATAGTGGCATGCTTGTATACAAATTGTCCACGTATAAGTGGTACCCCTTATGGAACAAACACGACACCAAATCCCAGACTATCTTGCCACTGCTCCCCATGTAGTTTGGGCATCCGGAGGGCTCTACTACACTATCTCTTCCCTCATAAACCCTAAATGTGTACGTATAGCTTATGGCCCTCTCACAGAGCTTATACAATGTACTGTTTGAATGCAAGGCAGCCAGTAAAGTGAATCAGGAACTCATCCACACAGATGTTTTGCTGGGGCTTATACACATCTGCATATTTCTCAGTGAGGTGGTTTATGAGGGGCCTGAATTTTGTAGAGCCTGTCATGCTCAGGGTCACCCTGAGGATGACAAAGTGTGTTATCACTGAAATGCATGAAGTGCATTATCGTCTCATATCTATGCCTGGCCATGGCAGCAGAGAACATGGGTATATGATGAATCGGGTCTGTGGACCAATATGACTGCAACGCATTCTTTTTTGTAATGTCCATGTTGAGGGTTAGGCCCAAAAAAGTTTTAAATTAATAAACCATAATGGGTTTCCATGAGAATGGTCTGGCAAGGTTTGAATTTGGGTTTGCAGCGATATATTGTTGAGTATATAAATTGCTTTGGCCCAAAATTTAAATTGTACAAATCATCTGTGAAAAACAGCTCCATAAAATCAAGGGGAGTAGTTAAATTTGCTGTTTCCACCTGAATTCAGAGTTGGGCAGTGAATGAGGGAAATATGGGTGCTGCAGAATCTGTGGGCTGCCAATCAGGATTTACAAGCATGTCCTGAAGGACACTAGGGGCTCTACAGGCCTGTGTGCGAATTCTTGGTGGCTGCGGGACACTACTTGTGCTCACCACCGCACCAGCTTGTACTGCACTTATGGCACTCGCCACATCAGCAAGTGATACTGCAGGCTGGTATAAAAAAAACCAGGATACACTAGGCTGCAGGTGCTCACCAGTTCACCAAAAGGTAGTGCGGCACTAGTACTGGCACTCTGCTGCATATGAGACAAGTCATGCAATCCTAGCACTTCAGTTTCATGGGGTCGGGTACACCTGATCTTAACAGAGACCTATTCTCCATCGTCTGAGTTACCTGTCAGGGTGCCGCTGCTGTCTACAGGTTCGTATTCGAGGCTGATTGTGTCAGGGAGTCTTCCCCTTCACTTTCACCTGACATGCTCAGAATCCTGTAGGCCTCTTAACTAGTGTACCTTTCGTTGGACATTTTGGACTCTAAATTTACAGGTACCTAGTGCAACTCACAGGGAAAAAGATCACTTAGCTGTCAGGGACTGCTTGAACTGCTACAAAAACCTTTACCGGCAAGAGCTAACAGAGATCAGGCCTGATTCTGTGAACACTGCGGTTTTGTATGCAATGTATTGCAGGTGACAGTGATCAGAAATTATACTGACACTTCACTTCTTGTTAGGGGTGAGGGGGAGCATTGGGGCTAAATGCTAGTGCTGGCAGCGAACGGGGATGATCCTGCTAACACTGCGTTATTGGGGACACTAATACTAAGTGGGCACTGGCATAGTTTTGTTTGTGATCAATATTTTGATCTATAAAACCACTATACTAGTAATAACGGTGATCAGCGACCTATAGCATGAGTGCGATAGTGTGCGGTCAATCTAAAGCTAGCAGACCCTAGCTGGGATGGATGCTAACTGACCCTGATGCTATCTGACATTGCTAGCGGCACTAATACAGTGATCAGTGAAAAATACTGTCCTCTGACACTGTACTAATGAACTGGCAGGGTGGCAGGGGGCAATCAAAGAGCTAAATGTGGCAACCAAGGGGTTAAAATGTCTCTGTCTAATGTGTGTGGGTGCAGTGTGCTGCTTTTACTCACATGTGATGTCTTTCTTCTCTCTCTAAAACAAAATGGTTCCAGGTAGAGAAGAACAAGCTAGATCCTGTGCCTGTATTTACAAATACAGGAACAGATCTGCATTTCAATTCGCTGTAGAAGATTGTCAGAGTCCTGGCCAAAATCACTGGCTGAGACCTGCTGGCATATACCTTCTACAACGAATGACAGCAGAGGTCAGTGGGGGAGGTGCTCTAAACCCAGAAGAGCAAAACAACGTATGGGTACATTGCTTTGCCTGCAGCTACCGCTCGTCCGCAGTACATTGCGGACAGGCGGGAAGTGGTTAAAAAGGGATCAAAATCTTTACCAAGTAATTGCATACCTGTTAATTTAACATCTATAGCTGGGAAGATACTGGAGAGTTTAATAAAAGACCACACAGATGAGTTCTTGCTATAAAAAATATTTTAAGCAACAGACAGCATGGATTCATGAAAGACAGAAGTAGTCAAACAAATCTGATTTTTTTTTATGAGGTGAGCAAAACCTTAGACAGAGTGTGGCTGTGGGCATGGTATACTTGGATTTTGCAAAAGCATTTGACACAGTTCCCCACACACGGCTAATGTGTAAGGTAAAGTCTACAGGCTTGGAAAAATCCCTATGTAAATAGCTAGAAAACTGGCTAAAAGATCATATTCAGAGTAGTGGTTAATGATTCATACTCTGAATGGTGTAGGGTTGTCAGTGGTGTACCCCAAGGTTCAGTGTTGGGATCCTTACTTTTTAATATAGTTATAAATGATATAGGGTCTGGGATTAAAAATACCATTTCAGTCTTTGCAGATGACAACCAAGCTTTGCAATGGAATAACGTCCTTACAGGACGTCTCCAACTTACAAGCACACCTCAATGCACTGTTAAATTGGGCAACTAAATGTAAGGTTATGCACTTGGGGGCTAAGAATATGCATGCATCATATATACTTGGGGGAGTACAACTGGGGGAATCAATGGTGGAGAAGGATCTGGGAGTTCTGGTAGATCATAAGCTTAATAATGGCATGCAATGGCATGCAATGCCAAGCTGCGGTTTCTAAAGCAAGCAAAATCCTTTCTTGTATTAAAAGAGGTATAGACTCCAGAGAAAGAGAGATATAATTTTACCCCTGTACAAATCATTAATAATACCTCATCTGGATAATGCAGTTCAGTATCAGGCACCAATTCACAAAAAGGAACTGGAGAAAGTGCAGAGAAAGGAAACCAAACAGATAAGAGGAATGGTTAGAGGAACTGAATGTATTCTCTCTTGAGAAGAGGAGATTAAGGGGGGATATGAAACAACATGTATAAATACATCAGTGATTCTTATAGTGAAATCGGTGTTGAGTTATTCACCCTGAGGTCATCACAGAGGACAAGGGGGCATGCTTTACATCTGGAGGAAAAGAGATTTAATCTCCAAATCTGTAATGGTTTCGTCACAGTGAGAGCTGTGAAAATGTGGAATAGACTCCCTCAAGAGTTGGTTCTGGCCAGCTCAGTGGATTGCTTTAAAAGAAGGCCTGGATTCTTTCCTAGATACACATATTATAACTGAATACTAACATTTATAGGTAAAGTTGATCGAAGGAATATCCAATCGCTTCTCAGGGGACCAGGAAGGATTTATTTCCCCTGCAGGAGCAAATTGGATCATGCTTTGCTGGGTTTTTTGCCTTCCTCTGGATCAACTGTGGGTATAGGTTTAGAACTTTTTTTTGGGGGGGGGTTGGGGTTGAACTGGATGAACTATGTAATTATGTAGCTATATGTAATAACCAGTCACAGCCATGCCATGGGAGAAAAATCAAAGATTTTTGAAAATGAAAATTCACCATTCAATATTTCTTATCAACACCTGTGAGGATGTAAGCATGAAAATCAAATTATTTTGGTTCATCTTTGTTTCATTATAGCCCCATGTATTGCTGTCCTAAAATAAATATGACCTGGTCTAAAACATGGTGCTAGTCTTTACATCCATGCTCATGTCCATGTGGTGCTCTTTGGATCCTAGGCCCAATTTCAAATTCACCTTCCCCTGCTAGTCCTTAAACGTCAGAGACTCTGAAATTGGACATTTGAATGGATCAATTTAAAGTATATCTACACCTAAAGTGTTTTTTTTTTTCACTTTAGATAGAGCAGAGTTATAGTTAAGACCCCTGTATTTTTTTTGTTTGTTTGTTTCATAATCTGTGTTTTATTGGCAAGATTTTCCTTCACTTTCTGTCACCACAACAGGAAGTAAGAGGAAAACTCTAAAGTGAGGACAATTCTCTCTGAGACTGTTTTGATCCCATTGGAAAATGTACCCCCTTTTCCTGTTCTGGTGGCAATTCAAATTTTGGATTTTCCCATTACTTTAATTCCTAGTATCAATAATCACCAAGACAAACAGCTATCTTGAGGGGGAAAAGAAACTAATAACAACCTGATAGGGGTATTGACTTCTTCATCTACAATTAAAAAAATAGGTGTATAGGTACACTTAAATACCTTACATGGGTGGTTGTAAAGGAAAATAAGAAAAAAATTATAACAAACATGTCTATACTTACCTGCTCTGTGCAATAAAATTGCACACAGCTGGCCCGATCCTCCTTTTCTCGGGTCCCTGCTGGTGCTCCTGGCTCCTCCTCTCTTCTGGTGCCCTCAATAGGAAGCTGATTCCCTTGGGGGCATTTTGTGTAGACTCGTGTTGACACAGACTGTGGGACTCAGCCCCAACCCCTGCTCCCTCGTCACTGGAGTTTTTTATTATTATTATTATTATTACATCGAGTTTATATAGCACCAAAGGGTTTGCTCAGCGCTGTACAATAGAGGGGGGGACAATACATGAAACAGTACAGCAACAACAAACAGCACACGAGGGGTTAGAGGGCCCTACTCTTTTGAGCTTACAATCTAGGAGGAAGGGGGTAGTGGTACAGGAGGAAGTGGCTGTGGGGGATGGAGTGGTAGCAGGAATGAAGGAGGACGGCTGTTAGGTAAGGGTGGGGTAGGCTTCCCTGAAGAGGTGTGTTTTCAGGGAGTGCCTGAAGGTGAGGAGGGAAGGCGACAATCTTCACAGGAGTGAACGCCAATGGCTCCTGTTGCTATCGATCTGCCCAGTGAGGAGGACAAAGCCAGGAGAGCCACAGCTCTCATGCACAGCGCTGGATCGTGATGGAACTCAGGTAAGTATAAGGGGGGTGAGGGGGCAATTCTATGATACAGAAAGTTTTTTACCCTAATGCATGGAATACATTAAGGTAACAAACCTTGAGGCTTTAGAACCACTTTAAAAGAACTTGCAAGGTGTTTGCATTTTGGCACCAATGTCACCTAAGAAATATTTTAGACCAGGTCAGGTTCTCTTCAGAAAAGGACTTTTAGTTCCCCAATACATGCCTATACTTACTACACTACATAGTGTGCATATTCTCTATAGTCTTAATTCTTCCAGATTGAGAGATTCAATCTCTTAAAATGTTAATGATACATTTCCTTATGGTTTCCTTGTAGTAGACTTCCAAAATGCTTTAATCCACATGAGTTATGTAATATGAAATGTTTATAGAAACATTATTTATACAATACGCAGTATATCCTTTGTTTCTTTACCACCACCTGTTTTCTCTTTTTCAAAAACTCACGTACTAAACATTTAAAAATAAAATAAAAATGAACTGTTATCAATGCCCTGAACAGTTACATAAAAGTGACTCCCAAAACAGCTGGCCTTTGTTATGATCAATCCGGGTGTTGCAGATGTTTTCATACACATTTAGTGAAACTACCAAAAAATGTAGTCAGTTACTTTAGTCAGGCCCCATATTTATGCCTACTGTAACTTTGAAAAAGGATCTGGAAACATAAAGCATTGTAATTTAGAAGCTACAGATATTTTATTTTGGCTTCTCTGATGCTTACTGAATTCGTTAGAAACAAATTGTTCTTTAAGGGAAATGTGCAAAATTCAGATTTGGTCTGAACTCCCCCTCAGGGTGTGTACTCCAGTAACATCAGCGCCCCTCTGCCCTGATCGACAGCACGGTACTCCCTGTGTTATGCCTTTCAGGTATTTTGCAGATAGAATGGCATGTGTTATGCTTATTGGGTAGAAAGAAACACATAAATTCAAGAAATTTTGCATGTGCCAAATCTGATGTCAGTGGTGCTGACATGGTGTTTAATAGCTTAGTTGCTAAACTATGTAATCACCATGGATGGCGTTGAGAGGACAATAATACTACTTTGTAAAAAATGGTTTATTGTTATAGTATTAGAATTGGGGTTATCTTTAGGGATGGCTCTAGGGTTAGGGTTACTGATATACTTTGGGGTTAGCATATCCAACACTGCACCCTTAAATACCCCTTAATTTTGCCTTCTCCTCTGTCTTTAATCCATTTCACCTAATTGCCATATTTTATCAAAATAGTCCAAATATTGTCAAAATGTAGGCAAAATAAAAACTCCAAATTTCCATTATCCCCACTAGTGAGTACTTTGCAGAGCAAGTATTTCCAACTTGATCCTTTGTATCTATTATAAACTGCATTTTTGTGCAATAAAAAGAAGACCAACAAGTATGATTTCAAATTTGTAAGATGATTTTATAGCACTGTCACAATTTCTTTGTATAAGTGAAGGTTTTTAATTCATGCATGAGACAGTCCTCAATTCACTACGTATTTATTCTTGGACCTTGACTTTTGATTTACATGTTAGCAATTAATTATACTGGAAACTGGAAATATGCCTTTTGGTACTATGTTTTTAATTTGACCTTAATATCATTAATCTATTATCACACTTAGGAAATGTTGCACTGCTCACATACAGTATGAGTTAAAGAAACCAACCACAGATAATATACATTTGAGTACATCTAAGGATCTAACGGAAAAAAATAGAGAAAAGCTTATTTGATGTTATATACAGCAACCAATCAGATTTCAAAAGTGAGATAACACAGATAATTTTAGAGACTATAATCCATACACTGGCCTCAGTTTTATGTGGCAAAAATTTTTTTTAGTCATTCTAAAAATGTACAAACATCTACAGTATGCGACTGTTAGCAAGATTTTAAAACATTCTATTTTGGACACTGAAATATTCTCTGCTATTTACTATGCCCAAATCAACCAGGCAATGTAAATATAGTTACTAAAAACTATTTCTAATTATCACATTATTTTTTGGAGTGAAGATTGATACTCACTGGCCAGAATGGAAATTAAAAAATGTACCCAACTTTTAAATGAGCATTTTTGTATAACAACTAATTATAACAGCCCTTACTTTCTCTCATGTATTATGTGTGTGACTTACCCTTAACTATTTTTTTTTAAATGCATCCTCATAAGCAAGTTTTAGGATAACACTTAGATACTGTTGTTATCCCTGCTAAAAAGACATTCTAAAGCTATAAATACATTTTAATACTTGTCAGTATAACTGATGTCACACATATATACAATCTTATTACCTTGGAACAAGCCACGTTTCCATGGAGATATGCTAAGAGTATAGGAAGATGATGTTCCTGGCTTTACAGTTAAGGTTTGAGGTCCACTAATGACTGGAATATCTGACACCACCTAAATTGGAGTAAAATGTGATATTAACTGTTACAGTATTATCCTCTTTTAATATATCAATAAAAGTTATCTACACTGAAGACAAATGCAAAGCAAAAGTGATTGAATTGTGCTACAAATCAGTTTTGAGAAGTTGGATATACAATTATAATACCCATGACAATGAACTCATTTGTGCAGATTTATAAAACCGAAGCACAGATAATGGGAATGTATGACCAAATATTTCACTTGTCCATGATCCTTGCAGGTCCACATTGTGCAGTCCAAGGAAAACTGCATAGGCACCACTATAAAGTTTTCCAGTCAGTCTCAAAGTCTTCTGTGAATTCAGAGAAAAAATCTCATTCATTTCTATGGAGAAACCATCTGTCACCCAAACATATCCTATCTATAGAATGAGTGGTATTGGTACACATATGCACAGAAGACTGTGGGACCAGCTGTCTGGTTTCTCATGGGCCACACAGTATGGATCTGACAGCATAATAAACAGGCAAGTATTAGATCTTGAGGTGGGATTTTTTTTTTTTTTTTTAAGTAAAATGGTATGACAGGGCCAACAACTCCATTTTCTTAACATCTAAGGTATTTGGTCAAACTTTCTCAATAGACAGATGAAAATAATACATTTCCATGGAAGCTATTTCTTTTCTCCTATTCTATCTGACATCCATCTCCAGCAAATTGAATACATTTCCTTTCTGGAGTCACAGACAGCAAAAAGACCGGACAGAGGTTCTAATTCTTAATTTACTATAAAGTGTGTCTATTGCTGCATCTGTCCCCATTTTGATGATCTTCCTTCACTTCTAAAACCAGTCAAATTGACAGAATGTAAGAAGAACTAGCGCAAATTGGAACACAGGCAGCAAAAATATGTAGACAAGCATTCTAACCCTTCTAGACTTTTCAAAACTTTAAAAAGTTGTGGTTATAGTTGAGTTTTAAAGAGCTTTTCTAAGAACATTTTTAACTATAAGTTCAAGTCCATCTTACATGTGCTTGTTATGGGACAGGGTGATATACACATCTATTCAATTCTATGTTTCATCCATCAGCCAGTCATCGAAAATATAATAGCTTTAGATGTCATTTGTAATGATGTTTTCAAATAATGAACAACTCAACTCTAACTTTTCCATAAGGTAAACTTCAGCTACCTTGGAAACATGCAGATAAAGAATTCCTGTAATTACAGACCACCACCATTCAACTCTTTACAGACTAAAAAGATCAATTCAAGAAATCTCTTTCCTCCAAAGAAGCTCACAATTTAATATTCTCACCACACTCATACACACAAATAGGGGACCTGCATGTAAACAATTCTTTTCTACATGTCATGGCGGAGAAAGTTTGACTACTACAGCAACTGCCATAGTGCAATAGAAGTTTATATTTATTTGTTCTTTTTAAAATGTTATGTAAGTTACCATGATGTAAAGGATGGAATTGCCATATTCTAAGTAGTTTTAGAGTATTGCATCATTTTTCAACTTCTCATTTTAAAATAGCATCATCTTATTTGTCTAATGAGTCAGATAGCCAGGGTTGTATTTCCCACTGGGTATTTGAACTCCTTTGCCTAGGACAGCATGGATACAATGTCAGCACCAAGTCACGAAATGTATAAACTGTGGTTGTTTTTTCCAATTTTCTTTGTCGTTTCTAGATTTATTGAGAGCAGTCTCAAAGGCCTGTCTTTCAACATATGTTTAGTTGCCATCCCTTGATTTGCTTGGTGGACTCTACAGGTACTGTAAATAAAGCTGTTACCCTGCACATAAATCAGTATAAAGTAACAGAAATGGTGTAGCCTTTACAAAAGGGAAACACTCTTCATAAACAAGTAGGATAACATAGCTAAATATAGCACTTCAAGTTACCTGTGTGTATAGTAACTTGTCAGCAAAGAGTTGGGACAACTAGGTAGCTGTAAACATAAACATATTTTGCAATGGAAAGAAAGGTCTCACAACAGCTTTTGTCATATGTAATCTGCAAATCGTTTCTGCACACATTCACACACCTCAATGCCTACAATCTTTCTTGAGCCCACAATGCAAAAAAAGTGCACTCACTAACATAGATGACTTGTATTTAACAAAAATGCTTATACAAGCTAGCATAGAAACATTTAAACTTCTTGTTTTTCAATATCTGGGAAAAAGTTCTAAAGCTTACCTTAAATGTCAATCTGTCATTTGTATAATTGGGCACCATAAGGACCTTCTGTGTAATTTGTCTCACTTGGCAATTTATCACTATATGATCAAGAGCCAGGGGTTCTTGCCCAATGCCTTTGAGGCCAAATATATGTTCGGTACCATCTGTTTCATTTTGAAGCAATAGTTTGCCCTGATAAAACAAGAAGGTATTAAGCCTTTGGCTGCAAAGTTCCACTTTTCATTTCCTAAATTCTCCCTAAAAACAATTCATTTATTGGGCAGTGAAATAATTGCTTATTGAACATTCTTTCATCCTTAGTTTTTATAATAATTCAATTTACTTAAATGAGGAAAAAAAAAATAATGCTTTATATTAACTAATGATCGTAATAGCAGCACAATGTTGATTCAACCATAAAATGAGACAAAGTTGCCATTGGACATTTTTTGGAAGTAGACTGAAGAAATTACTTGAGTTCCAATCAATGTAGCATTACAAATACAAGGCAAATCTTACTAACTGTAAACACTGATTTTACTTTAGTTTTACAGAGTATCCTTGTAGTAACTATTTTAGGAAGCCATATTTGTGAAATTGTTAGGGTTACATCTCTGCTTTTGGTCAGGAACTTTATAGTTAATTTAGAGGAGCTGACACCATCCATGCATGAAGCAGACAGCTTTCACCTTTTAACAACCAGGTTTGATAGCTGAATGCATAACAGGTGATCTTTTTTTCATGTGCAATAACCAACTTTACTACAATCCCTGTATTAATTACATTTTAAAGGTTACAGGCTGAGATACACAGGTTTAAAGTGTACGTAACCCCTAATAATGAACTTCTATTTGTACCTGTAGATCTGCTAACTATACCATTAAAAGTATTTTGTTGTATCTTTGCAAAAATACCTGTTGATCGTGGCAGAAATTTAGAGCTATTCTGTGTGCAGTTCTCACTTCCTGCGCTATCTCAAAGACAAGTTAACCCTTGGATTAATCCTCAACAGGGTTGAGAACAGTCCCCAAAAACAGGGGAGGACCGACAACTCATGGGGCCCCACGGGCAATAGGGGATCATGGGGCCCCTGTGTCCTTGCCCAAACTAAAAAAAGCCTATGAAAAAGGTACCAGGGGCATCTCATGGGGCCCCCCACTTACCCCGGGCCCTCGGGCAGTGCCCGAGTTTCCAAATGGTCAGTCCGCCCCTGCCAAAAAATGCTGAGTGTTGTCAACCTAAAACAAGACTTAGGACCTGAATGCATTTCTGACCATCTTTAGGTATTTTTCTTTACTTGTGGGGTAAAAACACAAGGAAATGTGCATATATTGCAGAAATGTATTGCATATTTTTTTAACATATACTTTCGCATGGCTACATTTTTTACAAATCTTATTTTGTCTTTAGCTTTTTACATTTCATTACAGTGCAATCAAATGATTTAGCTCTCTGCCTTAGCATATACAGTATAACTCAGGAGACCATGTTGCAGGCCATTTCAACAAATATCCTCCCATAAGATTATGGATCCATGCGCACCGACTTAAAAAAACACTGCTCCTATAGGAGTTTATAGTTTTGCATACAGAAGCTCTGGATAAACCCTCTGCAACCCTATGTACCTTTTTAGGAAACTTTGCAATAAAAACAGGGATTTTTTGCAAAACATATTTAATCTGGCTGAGTCGAAGTAATCCCTCCTGGCCAGTCCTACCTTGCTCTGCCAATGTAAATGCTACTGTGGAGACAGTGCCAACATGGGGCAAACAGACACAAAGTGGAGGAGAGCAACCAGGTTTACGTCCAGCCACTAAACTGCAATACAACAAACAAATATAGATATATCTGTGCTCATATCCCAATAGCATGTACATGTATATAAACTTACCTGACTGCATTGTGCCAAATGTAAATTTTGTCAGAGGGGATTATGGTGTGGGGTTGCTTTTTAGGGGTTGGGCTTGGCCCCTTAGTTCCGATGCAGGGAACTCTTAAGGCATCAGCATACCAGGACATTTTGGACAATTTCATGCTCACAACTTTGTGGGAACAATTTGGGGATGGCCCCTTCCTGTTCCAACATGAATACACACAAGAGCACAAAGTAAGGTCCATAAAGACATGGATGAGCGAGTTTGGGGTGGAGAAACTTGACTGACCTGCACAGAGTCCGGACCTCATCCAGACAGAACACCTTTGGGATGAATTAGAGCGGAGACTGCGAGCCAAGCCTTCTCATCCAACATCATTCCCTGACCTCACAAACGCACTTCTGGGAAAATGGTCAAAAATTCCCACAGGCACACTCCTAAACCTTGTGGTCACCCTTCCCAGAAGAGTTAAAGCTGGTATACCTGCAAATGGTGAGCCAACTAAATATTAAACTCTAAAGACTAAGACTGGGGTGCCATTAACGTTCATGTGCGTGTAAAGGCAGGCATCCCAATACTTTTGGGATATACTTTTAGCAATATAGTGTATATCTTGTTTCTGTTGTTTGTATAAGCAACTAATGTTATCCTATGTGTCCATGCACATTAGGTCATTTAGAGGCATATTTTAAGCTCAGCACTTAGAGGTAGAAGAAAAATCCTTCTGTTTTGCATTTTTAAGTGAGGTTTTCTGGCAGAAAAAAACACTACATGCTCCTAAACGCTGCTAAACCCTCCTAAACGCTCCTAAATGCTACTACAAAACAATACACAAAATTAGCTTTTTTTGCGGCGAGAGCACTGGCATTTTTTTAAGTCAGTGTGCATGGACTCTTAATATGACTCTA
Organism: Staurois parvus; assembly: GCF_062004578.1. Classification (NCBI taxonomy): domain Eukaryota; kingdom Metazoa; phylum Chordata; class Amphibia; order Anura; family Ranidae; genus Staurois; species Staurois parvus. The sequence continues at coordinate 6,045,664 of NW_028318492.1, read as the reverse complement.
ACATATTTTATGCATAATTTATTCCTGTAAAATTCTGTCTTGTGTAAACATCCAAAAGCCTTAGACTGCTGCTGAGTACTACCATTTTGGATGTCATGTCACGAGCCCCAGCAAATACATAGCTTATCACTTGAGTGACAAGCTATAGTATTCAGCTCCTACCTTGACAGTTACATAAAGTTTATGTAAGAAGAGTAGAGGCTCAAGAGTCTGGCCAGTACACAGAGTAATTAGTAACATCTATAAGAGAAGAGAGCTATGATGTATAATTAGAGAGGGAGCTGTGCAAGAGAATTGACTCTTTCTAGAGTACTCAAATTTTCCAACTCAAAGGTATTGCAAGTGAATTAAAAAATTGTATCAAAAGGAAAAATGCTACAAATAGGCAAATAAAATATTTGATTTGAACCATGAATTTACCTGCATTGTTGTGGGTCACAGAGTCTCTTTAAGAGCCAGTTCATACCACAAAAATGCATTCTGGATACATTTTTGCTTACAGTTCACACCACACTCTACTCCGATGCAGTTTTGATGCAGTTTGGTTCCAGTATGGTTCTGTGCAGAAAAAATGCAGCATGTTCTACTTTTTTTGTGCACGCAATTTTGATGCAGAAAAAAATGCACTGGACTGCATCTGGTGTGAACTAGCCATAAGGACCAGTTTACACTACAAAAATGTACTCTGTATGCATTCCAGATACGTTTTTGCTTACAGTTCACACCACACTCCGCTCCGGTGCAGTTGTGATGCAGTTTGCTATGTTCCTGTATGGTTCTATGCAGAAAAAATGCAGCATGTTCTACTTTATTTTCTGCCCTGGAAACTGACTGGAACTGACTGCAGTAGTGTGAATTAGGGCCATTGGAATACATGGAAAAAGCTGTGCATGCATTTTTAATGCAGAAAAAAAGCGTACTGAACTGCATCTAGTGTGAACTAGCCCTAAAGCTATTCAGATTGCCCACAAAGTGAGCAAAATTACATTTGCAAGCACAATATATTATGATATGATCTAAATAACTGAAGAAGCCCAAAACATCAAAATGTAGTCTACTCGTTATTTGTTATGTTTTATTTTACTGTTGTATAACTGACCTGTGCCAACAGAGACCTTCATTTAGTAAAGGAGGATTAGGTTTAAAAAAAAAAGAAAAAATATCTAAGGATTGTAGCACATATTCGAATGTATGTTTTATATGGATAAACCATGTGCTGCTGTTTTTTTTTTCCGGGGAGGGGGGGGGGGTGTTAGATGAAGAACTATTTTGAATACATTAGGGGCATAAAAAATCACTTATCTACTTGTATATAACATATTTTAAAACCCAACTCTCCAATGGGCACTCAGATAAAACAAAAAAGAGATTATGTAAGGGTTAAAACTCCTGACATTATTTGTACTGCTGTCCATGCCTTGCTCTAACTGTGACAGTTACACCCTTTAATTTTTTGACAGGCATCACAGGGACAGAGTGAGGGATAACCCTCCCAATAAAGTCACAAATAGAAATAAAAACCTGACAAAAATGTTACTGTTCCCTTATTCTAAAAATGCTGGAAAAAGGCCAAGTGGCAACACTAAAAAATGTGCTCTTGTCCAAAGGGGTGAACAGTTACGCAAAACACTATGTATATTTCATCTTTTTACACCTTTCCACTTTCTTGGTTTCAATTGTGTTTTGCTATATGGAACTTTTAACTTTCCTGCGTGCAGTGGTTTTGCACAGAGCAGCTTAGATCCTCCTCTTCTTGGGTCCCCCGCAGGCTCTCCTGGCCCCTCTCTCCTGTCGGGTGCCCCCACAGCAAGCAGCTTGCTATGGGGGCACCCGCTGCTCTGTGTGTCCATTGACACACGGAGCCATGGCTTGACCCCCCTCTCTATCCTCATTGGCTGACTCTCTGTGATTGACAGCAGTGGGAGCCAATGAGGAGGCAGAGACCCGGGACTGCTGAGACTGTCATGCACATCGCTGGATTGCGATGAGGCTCAGGTAAGTATTGAGGAGCTGGGGGCACTGCTGCACACAGAAGATTTTTTTACCTTCATGCATAAAATGCATAAAAGGTAAAAAACCTTGAGCCTTAACAACCACTTTAATGGCTAAAAAGACCAGTACTATATTACTTAATGCTGCTGGGAAGTACAAAGATAAAAGAGATAGTGGTATCATCTATGAAGGATTAGGTATATTTCAAAGTATGTTCCTATTAAAGTACTTACTGTGCTGAAACATTTAGAAATAGGTTTAAACATTACAGAATACTGCGCTGTCTCCCCTGCTGGGACATACAAGAATGGTGGCCCATAGAATCGATCACCTTGAAGAATGGCTCTTAATTTCCAGTCTTGCTGAGTCACATTGCTCTATAAAACAGCAAAATGAATATTCTTAGTTTTAAAAAGCACTTTGAATGTCCACATGAAACAGAAATGTATAATGATTACCACAGCACCGAACCGGAGATACTTTAATTACTTTACATCTAGCTAATGATGTGGAACACATTTGCTAATCTCCATTAACTGTACTTTAAAACACTTGCTGTAGTGTATTTGCAGAGACTAAAATATAACTTTTGTAAGTTTCAGCAGGAAGGTATGCTAACCGTGTGATGCTATATATTGTCAAAACATTATAATTTTAAAACAGTAAAGAAGAGTTTTAAAATTATACTACAAAAAGATATGCCATACTTCTTTAAGAACTGCACTTTGCAGCAAAATGGTAAACTGGATCATTAAGTTACATTCAGATAATTAAATTTAGGGGCTGCTATAAATGGGCATCTTCTATCCAGTGTAGTTGAGAATAACCCAATATAGCACATCATAACAAAAATGAAAAAATGAAGCAGAAAAGGGCCATTATATATATACACCATAAGAGTAAAGATGCATTATGATGGCAATTATGGAGAAATGTACTTTAAAGTAAAAAAATATATATAAAATGATTAGGCAAACAGAGTAAACCAAAGTTTATTTGAGAATTTAGATTTATTGGTTTGAATGTAGAGATTTATAATTAATTCTACATATAATACTGTAGACCAAACCCTATTTCACAAAGCTACACATTCCTTTTACTCTATTTCTTTTTGGCACAAATCTGTTACTAAGAAGATGTCTATGACTGAAAAGGATATGGTCATGTTATTTTTCCTTTGATATTTATTACTCATAAACACAGTATAAACATTTTAAGTTAATACATATAAATATATTTATGTTTAAATGCAAATATATTTTTTTAAGAAAGCAAATGTATTTTGTATTGTGCCCTCTATATTTGATTCTGTTATGCATTCCTTTAGTGTAAACTAAGCATGCAGCTATAAACTATAAAACTATATAAAGTTACATCACAATAGGAGAGAGTATGTAACAATTGGAATTTTGATTTACCAGTAATTTCCTGATCTTGGAGTGCTGTACAGGACACCGTGCTTGTGTGCTTAGACTATTGGTTATATGCAGCTACTTGTAGGGTGTACAGGGTCCCATGATTTCCAAGGGTGGCCCTCAAACTAGTAATGGTGGAAGGGGAAGAAGGATGACCTCTACAAGGGTCCACAGGCAGGGCAAAGGCTGTGGCTTTCAGATAGACCCTGAAAGCCCTGACCACATCTAGGTAATGTAGGGTGATTTCCTTGTCATATTTTGGGGCAGGACAAAAGGAAGAAAAGGATTGGAAAGGATATCCTCACCAAGGTGGAAAGAAGAGATCACCTGGTGTATACAGGAATGTTTTGGTCTCAAAAATCCTAGGAGGAATATCCTTTCAGGATTGGGTTATAGTGGCCTGTTTAGGTTTTGAAAAGCCAGGTGCTGTTAAGTAAAAACTAGTGTGCACCACATCAATCAGTGTGTTCACAGTTGAGAGCATTTGGTATGAGGGCATTGCTTGTACCTCACAAAATGCAAGGGAGGAATATGCTCTGCAGGCTTTGCTACAAAATCAGGATCTTTAATACTTACCTCCATAAAATTGTCAGGGAAAAGAGGTTCCACTTCTGAATACAGAACAAGATAACGTGGAATAATAGACATGTAGCATTTCTGGCCTCTGGAAACTGAAGAGTTTTTTTAAAGAATTCAAACAGAGTGGCAGAGAATCTGCTTTTGTCATATAGGCTGCAGAGAGGGAGCCAGAGTTAGGTAATTGGAGTCATAATAGAACAAGAATGGGAGCAGATCCCCAGTAGACCCTTAGCAGTGGTTTGAGTCTCCCGCAGGCTATCTGCAGAATACATGCTATTCACCCCTTTTTTCCCAGCTCCCTTGTGCCCATGATTCTCCATTGCAAAGTGAGGGAATCCTCAGTAGGGTTCACATGGCTATGGAATGCAGAATGGAAGGGGTTGTGCATGTCTGGATATAGGGATTGCGATTTCAGAAACGTTTACTGTGACTCTATCTCTGTAGAAGATGGCAGTAAGAGTGCAGCAATGTACTCTGTGCATTATTGGTAAAAAAGGTGGGCAGGAAGGCATCATCTGCATTTCTGAGACTAAGTCCAGAATGAAGGAGAAAAAAATGCCAATTTTAAACTGCTTGTACCAACATGCTACGCAGTACAGATTGTGTTAGTAACAGCCAGGAACTAGTGTAAATACATAACGAAACACTGTCTTACCTTATCCACGACACAGGGCCTACTGAAGTTTCAGGCTTTGACTATCACTGTGGGCATACCTGAAGGGGTCTTCAGGGTCTGGAGCCATAGAAATGGAACAAGGCCAAGGACCTATATAGCATCTTGCAGCTAACTACAGAAGTTGCACAATGTGCCAAGGTGAGCACCTAATGCAGGATTGAGTGCCCGAAGCAAACATTACTGGTATGGTGGGGTCCAGGTATGGTCCCCAAGGTACACAGTGAGGGTAACTGATCTGGAAACTATTAGACAGCCATAGGAAATAGGGTTGGGCTTCATATTCAAGTCCAACATAAGTTTGACTTGAACTTGGGCCATTTGTGTGTTTGCTCGCTGTGCCCCACAATGCACTGGGCCCTGACAGTGCACTGTGATTGGCCAAAGCAATGCACCTGACCACAGGTCAGGTGTAATGCTTTAGCCAATCACAGCACATCATGAGGTCACACTTGTGACATCATCACAGTATGTAAGAACTGTCATCCCGGCGCAGCTATCAGATGGCGGGAGCCAGTATCGAAAGCGGAGCAGTTTGTTTGTTTTTTTTCTCCTTTATTTGAGTCGGTGGTGGCAGCATGCATTGTGATTGATGTTGGATCTACTTCGGGGGACATTTTTTTATTTTTGTTTTTAATAAAGGACTTGTCAGAGAATGCCCCCTGTCATTTTTACACTACACTTTTTTTTTGTGAATGGGTAGTGGTACCATGTACCCCATACTCATTCACATGGGGGGGCAGGATCTGGGGGCCCCCTTGTTAAAGGGAGCTTCCAGATTCCAATAAGCCCCCTGCCCACAGACCCCCACAACCACCGGTCATGCCACAGTTGTGGGCAAGAGGCCCTTGTGGCAAAGCACCCCCCCATGTTGAGGGCATGTGGCCTGGTGTGGTTCAGCAGGAGGGGGTGCTCACAGTGTCCAATCACCTGAAGGTAGCTGTATATAACTCATGGTCTAAGAATACAAGCTCTGTGTCCTTCACTGTGTGATGGATATGGTAAAATGCCTATTTGGTTTCCTGTTGAATATATAAATATTTCTATACATTTTATACATAGCTACCTTTATACTTTCATACTTTTTAGATTTCTAAATGTTTTGTATGAATATATATATATATTTTATGTGTATATTTTCTGCTTGCTGGGCTTTGTGGTACTTTAAGAAATCCTTGCTCAAGAAATGTCTGCTCAGCAACCCCTCCCATCGAGTGAACTTAAAGAACAAAGGAATATTTTTCTTTCTATAGCTAAGACCTTGGACGAGATCACGCCTATACTCTGAAGGAGATTGTTTTCATGTAAAGTGACCAATCAAAGACTAATATAATGCTTATGCTGCTCTCACGTGATGTTTGCATCATACTGCATATATAAGCTCTTTCTCATTATAATAAACTAGAAGTGTTCATAGACTGAACTTATGTGTATCAGCGTGAGTCTCTTTCAGTGTGCGCACATTCCAAAGCTAGCAAGATTAAGTAGGACAGGAGCAGATAATCACCAGACTCTTAGTCCTCATCTAAATCAACTGAACAACTAGGTGTTTAGATACAGGAAATTACTATCTAAAGCAATATGCAAACACTGACTTTCTCACAAGGTCATCAGTTATTTCTTCCCCCACACACTGCTCCACCCCAGTTATTCACTACTAAACTTTTGCAGCATTTCAAGTGACTGTCATGACACTCTGACTTTATATATGCTAAATCAAATCTCACTAGGATGCCAATACCCAGTTTCAAAGATGGAAGTATAATTCCTCCTTAAAGAAGCTATTCTGAGGATTTTCCAGTGGACTGCTTTGTTCCCATGCACACTTGACATTTTTACAGCTGCTGTTTTTGGCTTTTGATGTTTTTTTCTACAGCTAGTAAACCCCCCAGCATGTTATCTTATGTGCCCATGCACACATAGACTGTAATCAACATTTTTTGGCTAGGACGTTTTTTGGCTGGAAAAAAACCCAGGACTAGTGGGTTTCTAAAGGATTTCTTAGCTGTAAAAATGCTCTAATGCTGAAAAACGCAACAAAACACGGTAAACCGTCGCAAACCGGCATTTTTGGATGTTTTTTTACCCCCCATATTTTGGGGGGGTAAAAAAGCACAAAAAATCCTAAAAACGCAAATGCGGGAAAACATGGGAAAACGCCACTAATCACAGCAAAATGCTAATGCGAAAATGCTAAAAAAAAGCTGAAAAACTCACGTTTTTAACGTGACTTTACACAGCTAACATTACCAGCGTTAAGAAAACGCCCAGTGTGCATGGAGCCTTAAATGCAAGCCATGTAGCATCATTGATGTGATCCAAATATGCCAAGACATTTATGACAGACTGTGCCCCATTATCAAACATGACTTGCTAACCAATAGTGAAGCTTCAGAACAATGTATTGGGGAAACAGGAAGACTTTTTCGTGTTCAAAGATTTTATTAATTTCAACAGGGGGGAAAAGAAGGGAAATGGGGATATACATTTATTAAACAGAAAATTGCATAAGTACAAAAATAGGCACCAATGACAACAAAGACTTTACAAGAAAGGGGAGGGGATGGCGGTTGTAGTGATAAAGTAACAGTTTTAGGGAATAGAAGATGGTAGAAGCCATTACTTTGGTACATACGAAGTTTTGACAAATAGATATGCACGCTCCCCAATGTAGCGTAGGGGAATCATAATATAGGAAAGGATAAAGTTATACCATATGAATGGGGGGGGGATAATAAAAAGGGAAAAGAACAAAAAAAAAAGTGGAGGGGGGGCAGGTTGGGAAGGTCAGAGGGTAAGAGGGGAGGGGTAAGAAGGGGTAGGTGACTCCACGGTTAGTAGCAGTAAATGGAGGGGAATGTGAGAATGGTAAGGAGTGGTACCAAAGTAGCTTGGGATATTTATTACAGGTTGAGAAGCGAGTCGTCAAAGTTTGGTGGGAGGAAATGCTCTACCCAGGGGTTCCAAACTTTCTTGAATTTAGGGATGGTATCTAAGATTGTGGCTTCTACCTTGGCGTGGATCATAGCCTGGGTGACTTTATTTTTATCCACTGCAATGCATAGTGAGGGAGATTTCCAAGATTTAGCTATGACCTGCTTGGCTGCTGTAGTAACTTGTAGGATAAGTTGGAATTTTGAGTTTGTGACACCAGGGGGGCGTAGGTTGAGCAGCGCGGTGGTCGGGTTTGGTTGGAGAGTTTTTTGCTAAATTTAGATATTATACTAAACACATCCGCCCAGAAGACTTCAACAATCGGGCAGTCCCACCATATATGGAAATGTATGCCCAGGTACGCACAGCCTCTAAAGCAAATAGTTAGGGGTATACTTCGCTATTCTTGCTGGGACTAGGTACCAACGAGTCAGGACTTTGTAGTTGGTTTCTAGGGCTACAATATTTTGCGATGACGATTTAGTATTGGACCAGATGTGGTCCCAATCAGAAGGGTCTAGTTTCCGGCCAAGGTCGTTTGCGTATGTATGAGGGAGGAGACGTAGTGGTCGAAGTTGTGAGGAGGGAGTACAAATATTAGATGAGGCCTTGTCTATGGGGAACTTCGTGACAGGCCCGTTCAAATGGGAACATGGTGTTCATTAGACTGTTTGCTGTGGTGTATGGAGCATAGAAATGTTTCAGTTGTAGATACCGAAATAATTTGAAAGCTGGGAGTTCATGAGTTTCACGTAGTGAGGTAAAGGGTTTAAATTTGTTCCTGAGCATGAAATGGTGGGACCGGATGAGGTTGGCTGAGGTCCAGTGATTGAATACATACGGTGAGGACCAGGCCCGGGGGAAAGGCTGGGTTTCGGAGATATGAGAGTAGAGGATTATGTGGCGACTGTAGAAGATAGCGGGATTTCAGTTTATCCCAAAGAAGCAGAAAGTGAGAAGTGATGGGGTTAGTAACCGAATGGCGGTCAATTGGTCTTAACCATAGCAGGTTAGCAGTAGATAAGGGGTCACACTCTATAGATTCAAGGATACCCCATTGTGGGATTTCGTAGGAAGCATGATATTTCAGTAATTGTGCTATGTGTGCCGCTTGGTAGTATTTACTGATATCTGGGAGACCGAGTCCGCCATTAAGTTTGGGGTTATATAGGGTAGAGCGGGGTACATGGGGCGAACCTTGCCCCAGACGTAGGAAAAAATGCGGTGCTGTAAGGTATGAAGATAATGGGTGGGTACTGGGATTGGGAAAACTTTGAAGAGGTATAAAATTTTGGAGAGAATTGACATCTTCATGACTGCTATTCTGCCTAACCAAGCCAGTGGTAAAGAGGACTATTTGGTCATAAGCGCCGTAAGATGGGCTAACATGGGGGAGTAATTGGCGGTGTAGAGATTCGAAATATTTGGGGTTAGTTTTATACCCAAGAAGGGAATAGAACTTTGTGACCAGGAGAACAGAAGTATCTGTTTCAAGTGGGCCAGATCATTAGGGGGGAGGGAAATATTGAGTGCTATTGACTTCTGGGGGTTAATTTGAAGGCCTGAGAATGAGCCGAACCTATCGAGGAGCCAAGGGAGAGTAGGAGAAGATGTCAAAGGGGAGGTGAGGAAGAGTAAGACATCGTCCGCAAATAGACACAATTTGTGGAGGGTGGCTATCTCGAGTTCACGAACATCCGGGTTGGTCCTAATCAGAAGGGCCAGCGGTTCTATGGCTAAGGCAAAGAGTAGAGGGGACAGGGGGCAGCCCTGTTTAGTGCCACGTAAAACTGGGAACTGAGCAGACCGATGTCCAAGATACTTAATTCTGGCCGAGGGTTCGCAATAGAGGGAGAAGATCCAGGTTAAAAAATGAGGGCCTAAGCCCCATTGACACAGAATATAGTGCAGGTATGGCCACGAAACTGTATCAAATGCCTTCCGGATGTCCAAGGACAGGAAACAGGCAGGAATATTGCGAGATTGAACTATGCGTGCTAAAAGAGTTGCGCATCAGACGTTGTCTCCGGCTTGACGAGTTGGTATAAAGCCCGCTTGGTCATTATGAATTAAAGACCCTATACACAAGTTGAGGCGTGTGGCTAAGATTTTAGCTAGCAATTTGATGTCTATATTGAGGAGGGAAATTGGCCTATAGTTGGACCATTGCGTGTCGTCTGAGTTCGGTTTTGGGATCATGGGATCATCGAGATGTTGGCTTGCACTGTGTCTGGGTTAAAGGTTTGGCCCTATAATATGGCATTGAAGGCATTAGTTAGTACAGGCGTGAGGAGGTGGGCAAATTTTTTGTAATATGTGGCGGTCCTGGGCGTTTACGGGGCTTAAAGAGTTTAATAGCATTTAGGGTTTCAGTTGTGGTGATGGGGTACTCTAACGCTGTTAATTGATGTTCCGAGAGTTTAGGAAAGGTGAAAGGTGAGAGGAAAGGTGAGAGGAGCCAAGAGGGTGTCAGCCTGGGAACAGTCGAAGGGTGTGGAAGAAGAACAGAGTCGTGAGAGATGCTTGTAGAAAACGTGTAGAATGCATTCCGGATTACTAGTGAGGTTATCAGAAGAGGTGCGTAGTCGAATGGGTTTGGTAATCTGGTCAAGCCTATGGAGTGAAAGCGCTAAAAAGGTACCAGGTTTATTGGCTTTGTATAATATTTATGTCGGGATCTACGGAGAGAAAGCTCAGCCTGATCCGTAAGGAGAAGATCAAGGGCCAGTCGAGATTGTTCAAGGACTTCTCGGTTGGCAGGGGAAGGGGTCGCCTGGAAGGCTTGATGGGATTGGTCATATGTCTGTTCTAGGAGAAGGCGTTGTCATCTCTTTTCTTTGTTTAAGAAGGATGTTTTACTAATGCAGAACCCACGGAGTACAGGTTTATGCGCTTCCCAAAGAAGGAGAGGGGAGATGTCTGGAGTTTGGTTTAGAGATAGGTAGTCTTTGAGCGCGGTTTCGATATCCGAGCAGTGTGTCAGGTTTGCTAGGAAATTTTTGTTGATGATCCTGGAGGGATCAGCGTGGGATGGGACCAAAGAGGCAATGGAAGTAAGCACAGCACAGTGGTCCAACCAGGGAATTGGGAGAATTTAGGAGGCCAGTATTTGGGGGGAAGAGCTAGCAGTCATAAAGATGTAATCTATTCTTGAGAATGTCTTATGAGGATGGGAATAGAAGGTGTATTGGCGTTTTATCGGTTTGAGTTCTCTCCAGGTATCTATCACGGAGTAACGTTGTAATATGGCATGGAGGGTTTGTTTGGAGGGGGGCAGAGGGGGAGGTTGGGGGGACTTGTCTAGGAAGGGGCATATCGTGCAGTTTGAATCTCCACAGACTAACAGTAGGTGGGAAAGAAATGGCAAGGGACCTTGGTTTGGGGCGCAATACGTTGCGATGGTGACTTCAAAGTCAAGAAGTTGCCCAGTTAGCAGGAGATAACGACCTTCAGGGTCTCTAATCTCAGTATGTAGTGTGAATGGCGTCGTACGGTGGAAGGCAATGAGTACCCCTCTGCGTTTGGTAGCGGCAGAGGCTGTATAGACCTGTGGGTAACGGGGGCTAAAGAATTTGGGAGTTGAGGAGGGAGAATAGTGCGTCTCTTGAAGTCAGACTGAATGGGCTTTGTATGAAGCAAAGGAGTGGAATGCTTTGTTGTGCTTCTGCGGTATATTAAGGCCCTGAACATTCAGGGTGAGAATATTTAAGGAACCCATGGGGAGAGCGTGTGGTGAATCAGATAGTAAGATGGTACCAGTTGGAAGGGAATCTGGCAGTCTAGGTATGAGACTGTGGAGAGGGACAAGGAGCCAGGCAGAGATGTGGAGTCATGTAGGGGGGAAAGGGAGAGGACAGAGATAGGGAAGGGTATCGGGAGAGGAATATAGTGGACCATACTAGGGCAAGGAGGTGGTCCCCGGAATCACCCGGAAATGGTCTGGGGTGCAGTAATAGCCAGAGTTGTATCAAAAACGCGATACCAGAGGGGCTAGTGGTGAGTGCCGCAATGCGATCCTGGGGGAATAAAGAACATCAGGATTGGCAAACAGGAGAGTCAGAGGGTCCTGGGCTCGGGCGGCATTGGCCATCCAGGTAGGTCAGCAGAGATGGGAGGATGAAATCTTCCGTGCCGCTAGAACCAAGGATCCCGTACATAAGTTCAAACATAAGCATTTAAAAATTAGACCAACAGGTAGCATATAAGGCACAACAAGCACTTAACAGTAGAGGCAAAAGAATAGGATGGCCTGTAATAAACGGGGCATCAAGAAAGTTTTCCTCAGTATATGTTGAAACATTGAGAGAGAAAAAGGGGGAACAAAAAGGAGGCCAAAAGGACAGTATGAGCCCTAAGGGCTAATATAAGGATACGGATGCTTAGCGTCTGCATCTAAGTGAGGGGTGAGAGGAACAGACACCATGGGTGTCAACTATGGTAGTATCAGAGTCCCACTCTGTTGTGTGTAAGCTGTAGGGTGAAGGATGACTGGTGAGATTCAGTCCATGGAATCTTGTGGAGATGGAGCAGGTGATGAAAAACGTCCTCGTTTTTGGGTGTTGAGTTGACTGTTGGTGAGGTGTGGCGGGCGGGATTTCTGCGGTGAGCATGAGGCTGATCTCCATCTGGAACTTTCTGCTGGTGTTGATTGAGGGTGCAGCTGGAGGTTCCGCAGGGTGTTATGCAATTCATCAGGCTTCTTGCAGATGTAGTCTCGGGCCTGGTAACGGAAATGCACTGCGAAGGGAAAGCTCCATTTGTATGGAATGCCATGCTGTTGGAACGCTTGTAGATGTGGTTTCATGGCCCTTCGCTTGGTGAGTGATGGTAGTGGAACAGAGGTCTTGGAAAAGCTGGTAGGTGTGGCCCTGGAATGTGAGGGATTCTGCATTCGGGCAGCTTGTAGAAGTTGCTTTTTAGTGCGAAAGAAGTGGAGCTTGGCTATGATATCGTGTGGTAGACCGCCGGTGCGTCTTGGAGCTAGTGCACTGTGAACCCTTTCCATTTTTCTAGGCGTTCTATCGGAATAGCTGGGGTGAGCTCTTGGAATAACGCTGTGACAGCTGATTGGACGTCAATAACCAACTTAGGAAGGCCACGGATTTGCACATTTGAGCGCCTAGCCCGATTCTCAAAGTCCTCTAGACGCGTTTGCAGTGTCACATTTTCATCAATCAAAAGGTCAAGGTCATCTGCATGTGTCTGACATGAGGCGTCAAGGTCGTCCACTCTCTGTTCCAGGTCAGCAGTGCATTGCCCAAGTTCGCGGATTTCTCTGGACAGCTTCTCTGTGATGCAGTCAGAGGTCTGTTTCATTGCTTTGTGCAGCATTTTCTCAAAGCGCATGAGAAGGTCAGGAGTAGTAAGATCAGGGGTTGAAGCATGTATGGGGGTCTCTGGGTCAACATCAGACTCACCCTCAGATGTGTAGGGATGGCTTGGTTGCTCTGTCTGCAGGGCTGCAAAATTCTGTGATGCCTGCTTGCTGCCAGGAAAGGGTGCGGTGGCCATCTTGGAGGAGGCTCGTGCTAGGGCCTCCTAATTAGGTTTGCTGGGTGGTGGAGCTTGGTGCCAGGATGCTCCCCTGACCATGCTGGCATGTGGCAGGGGGGTTGCTACGGCAACCAGAGCCGTTTATGTGACGGTGCGGGTCAGGATCGGGCGGCTGGCTTCCCTGCAGTGTGGCGGAGCCTCAGGGAGACATGTCCGTCCCGCCGGCCGCGCCCAGGAAGACTTTTTCACAAGCAGATTTCATAGGTGACTAGGTTTAAAAGGTGACCTTCACCAAAAAAATCACTATGCAGGTAAAGAGGGTCTGCAGCAAATAACAAACTGTGCGGCTTTGAAGAATGTTGGATAATGCCCTTACTAAAGATGTAGTACTGCTATTTCCCTCCCAAAGCCTGGCATTCTCAAAGATGGCATCCACTGACCTGTCTTGTTCGTAAGACATTGATCACAATAAAGTGGTTAGACTGAGAACAAATCTGGTGTCACCCCCAATATAGTTCAAAATGCTGCACAAGAGTTAAGCCTGTCACACCTGAAGTTGACCACAGACTCTGCAATGTTGTTTGAATTCTGTTCAATGTACAAAATACTATGCAGAGCTCTGAAGATATACCATACACTTTCCACCAATCTATTGTTCACAGCATTTTCAGTTGCTGTTTTATACCAACTCTTCACATTTGAATATATGGATTGGGTCTAAGGTAAACATGGCACCCTAAAAGATGGTACACACGACTAGAAGTTGTATGTGATAAGTCTTGAAAGTGATACTTTCACAGTTTTCTAAAACATTCACCACTGGAAAACAGAAACTGGAAGTTAATTGCCTCTGAAACTATGGGTATGCTCTAAAAGAGATGATCCAACCACAACTCACAATTTATGGTGTATGTTTAGAGTGGCTTGTAATTTTACATCAGATAACTAAGATCTATTGCATGGCATGCCTCAAGTGTTCATATTCATGTCCCTTGCAAGGTTTCTTAGTCTTGAAACAAATGTCTGACATGCAGCAGAATTCATAACTAAATATCAAACATTGTGATATCAAAACACTTCATCAGCCACAAAAGATTGAAGCCCAGTCATCAAGAAGGATACATTGTAAAAGTGTACATAATGAAGCCATGTGATGTAACTTACTATTGGAATATCTTGTATCAGTGCTTCACCAGCCGGGGTAATAAATTCAAACTCTGTTTCTGAGCTGCTTGGATTGACGACACACTCGATCATATAAACTCGTACATCATGAGAGGAATGAAGCAAAATCTTGCAGGTATATCGGCCAGGTTTTTCAGGGACAAATTTCAGTGGGAATGAAATACCATTTTCTTTATCTAGAAAAAAAAGAAACAAATGAGGTACATTATTCATCCAGATTTAATACTTACTGCAAATATGGCATGAAATATACACAATTTATCACACTTCCCCATCATGATCCAGGTTATTCATTCGTCAAACAAAATGTAGACACTATGTGTGACACATTAGCATAGAAACTGCCATTTTTTAGATATATACCCGTACTTTTAATTTTAATTTGTATATCAAATGCAATTATAAGTAATAATGTAGATTTGGCATAGATACTCAAACATTACAATTAGAGATGAGCGAATCGAAGTATCCGAAGTGGAATTCGAGTCGAATATCGGAAAAATTTCGATTCGTGCCGAATCCGAAAAATAGCCTAATTCGGACGCGCGAATCGAAATTTTTCAGAAAATGGCGGCTGACATGTGCGGCGACGGAGCGGGGATGTCTGGGAAGGCGCGCTGACCCATAATGCATTCCTCAACTACATGTGATCGCATCAGCCTATCAGCAGCCAGCCAGCCAGCACTGTGTAATGGTCGAGCTATAAATAGCGGCCATTTTGGAATTCTTCATTTGCCTGCAGTTATTGAACAGAGGCAGACCGCTCTGTACTAGGGACAGGGACAGAGTTAGGGCCACAGAAACAACAATTGGGGACAGAGAAAAGTTACTTAGGGACAGAGAACCATTACTCAGGGACACAGACTTGTTAATGAGGGCCACAGAATCGTTATTTAGGGACAAAGAAACGCTAGTTAGGGCCACAGAATTCATAATCAGGGACAGACAGAATTGTTACTCAGTGCCAGAGAATTGTTACTTAGGGCCACAGAAACGTTATTAGGGCCACAGAATTGTTACTCAGGGACAGACAGAATTGTTACTGAGTGCCAGAGAATTGTTACTCAGGGACAGACAGAATTGTTACTGAGTGCCAGAGAATTGTTACTTAGGGCCACAGAAACTTTAATTAGGGCCACAGAATTTTTACTCAGGGACAGACAGAATTGTTACTGAGTGCCAGAGAATTGTTACTCAGGGACAGACAGAATTGTTACTGAGTGCCAGAGAATTGTTACTCAGGGCCACAGAAACTTTACTTAGGGCCACAGAATTTTTACTCAGGGACAGACAGAATTGTTACTGAGTGCCAGAGAATTGTTACTCAGGGACAGACAGAATTGTTACTGAGTGCCAGAGAATTGTTACTTAGGGCCACAGAAACTTTACTTAGGGCCACAGAATTGTTACTCGCACAGACACAGAATTGTTACTCGCACAGACACAGAATTGTTACTGAAGGCCACAGAACTGTTACTTAGGGCCACAGAATTGTTACTCGCACAGACACAGAATTGTTACTTGCACAGACACAGAACTGTTACTGAGGGCCACAGAACTGTTACTTAGGGACAAAGAAACGCTAGTTAGGGCCACAGAATTCATACTCAGGGACAGACAGAATTGTTACGGAGTGCCAGAGAATTGTTACTCAGGGACAGACAGAATTGTTACGGAGTGCCAGAGAATTGTTACTCAGGGACAGACAGAATTGTTACTGAGTGCCAGAGAATTGTTACTTAGGGTCACAGAAACTTTAATTAGGGCCACAGAATTTTTACTCAGGGACAGACAGAATTGTTACTGAGTGCCAGAGAATTGTTACTCAGGGACAGACAGAATTGTTACCGAGTGCCAGAGAATTGTTACTCAGGGACAGACAGAATTGTTACTGAGTGCCAGAGAATTGTTACTTAGGGCCACAGAAACTTTAATTAGGGCCACAGAATTTTTACTCAGGGACAGACAGAATTGTTACTGAGTGCCAGAGAATTGTTACTCAGGGACAGACAGAATTGTTACGGAGTGCCAGAGAATTGTTACTCAGGGCCACAGAAACTTTACTTAGGGCCACAGAATTTTTACTCAGGGACAGACAGAATTGTTACTGAGTGCCAGAGAATTGTTACTCAGGGACAGACAGAATTGTTACTGAGTGCCAGAGAATTGTTACTTAGGGCCACAGAAACTTTAATTAGGGCCACAGAATTTTTACTCAGGGACAGACAGAATTGTTACTGAGTGCCAGAGAATTGTTACTCAGGGACAGACAGAATTGTTACCGAGTGCCAGAGAATTGTTACTCAGGGACAGACAGAATTGTTACTGAGTGCCAGAGAATTGTTACTTAGGGCCACAGAAACTTTAATTAGGGCCACAGAATTTTTACTCAGGGACAGACAGAATTGTTACTGAGTGCCAGAGAATTGTTACTCAGGGACAGACAGAATTGTTACGGAGTGCCAGAGAATTGTTACTCAGGGCCACAGAAACTTTACTTAGGGCCACAGAATTTTTACTCAGGGACAGACAGAATTGTTACTGAGTGCCAGAGAATTGTTACTCAGGGACAGACAGAATTGTTACTGAGTGCCAGAGAATTGTTACTCAGGGACAGACAGAATTGTTACTGAGTGCCAGATAATTGTTACTCAGGGCCCCAGAAACTTTACTTAGGGCCACAGAATTTTTACTCAGGGACAGACAGAATTGTTACTGAGTGCCAGAGAATTGTTACTCAGGGACAGACAGAATTGTTACTGAGTGCCAGAGAATTGTTACTTAGGGCCACAGAAACTTTAATTAGGGCCACAGAATTTTTACTCAGGGACAGACAGAATTGTTACTGAGTGCCAGAGAATTGTTACTCAGGGACAGACAGAATTGTTACGGAGTGCCAGAGAATTGTTACTCAGGGCCACAGAAACTTTACTTAGGGCCACAGAATTTTTACTCAGGGACAGACAGAATTGTTACTGAGTGCCAGAGAATTGTTACTCAGGGACAGACAGAATTGTTACGGAGTGCCAGAGAATTGTTACTTAGGGCCACAGAAACTTTACTTAGGGCCACAGAATTTTTACTCAGGGACAGACAGAATTGTTACTGAGTGCCAGAGAATTGTTACTCAGGGACAGACAGAATTGTTACCGAGTGCCAGAGAATTGTTACTCAGGGACAGACAGAATTGTTACTGAGTGCCAGAGAATTGTTACTTAGGGCCACAGAAACTTTAATTAGGGCCACAGAATTTTTACTCAGGGACAGACAGAATTGTTACTGAGTGCCAGAGAATTGTTACTCAGGGACAGACAGAATTGTTACGGAGTGCCAGAGAATTGTTACTCAGGGCCACAGAAACTTTACTTAGGGCCACAGAATTTTTACTCAGGGACAGACAGAATTGTTACTGAGTGCCAGAGAATTGTTACTCAGGGACAGACAGAATTGTTACTGAGTGCCAGAGAATTGTTACTCAGGGACAGACAGAATTGTTACTGAGTGCCAGATAATTGTTACTCAGGGCCCCAGAAACTTTACTTAGGGCCACAGAATTTTTACTCAGGGACAGACAGAATTGTTACTGAGTGCCAGAGAATTGTTACTCAGGGACAGACAGAATTGTTACTGAGTGCCAGAGAATTGTTACTTAGGGCCACAGAAACTTTAATTAGGGCCACAGAATTTTTACTCAGGGACAGACAGAATTGTTACCGAGTGCCAGAGAATTGTTACTCAGGGACAGACAGAATTGTTACTGAGTGCCAGAGAATTGTTACTTAGGGCCACAGAAACTTTAATTAGGGCCACAGAATTTTTACTCAGGGACAGACAGAATTGTTACTGAGTGCCAGAGAATTGTTACTCAGGGACAGACAGAATTGTTACCGAGTGCCAGAGAATTGTTACTCAGGGACAGACAGAATTGTTACTGAGTGCCAGAGAATTGTTACTTAGGGCCACAGAAACTTTAATTAGGGCCACAGAATTTTTACTCAGGGACAGACAGAATTGTTACTGAGTGCCAGAGAATTGTTACTCAGGGACAGACAGAATTGTTACGGAGTGCCAGAGAATTGTTACTCAGGGCCACAGAAACTTTACTTAGGGCCACAGAATTTTTACTCAGGGACAGACAGAATTGTTACTGAGTGCCAGAGAATTGTTACTCAGGGACAGACAGAATTGTTACGGAGTGCCAGAGAATTGTTACTCAGGGACAGACAGAATTGTTACCGAGTGCCAGAGAATTGTTACTCAGGGACAGACAGAATTGTTACTGAGTGCCAGAGAATTGTTACTTAGGGCCACAGAAACTTTAATTAGGGCCACAGAATTTTTACTCAGGGACAGACAGAATTGTTACTGAGTGCCAGAGAATTGTTACTCAGGGACAGACAGAATTGTTACGGAGTGCCAGAGAATTGTTACTCAGGGCCACAGAAACATTACTTAGGGCCAGAGAATTTTTACTCAGGGACAGACAGAATTGTTACTGAGCGCCAGAGAATTGTTACTCAGGGACAGACAGAATTGTTACGGAGTGCCAGATAATTGTTACTCAGGGCCCCAGAAACTTTACTTAGGGCCACAGAATTTTTACTCAGGGACAGACAGAATTGTTACTGAGTGCCAGAGAATTGTTACTCAGGGACAGACAGAATTGTTACTGAGTGCCAGAGAATTGTTACTTAGGGCCACAGAAACTTTACTTAGGGCCACAGAATTGTTACTCGCACAGACACAGAATTGTTACTGAGGGCCACAGAACTGTTACTTGGGGCCACAGAAACGTTAATCAGGGACACAGAATTGTTACTGAGGGCCACAGAACTGTTACTTAGGGCCACAGAATTGTTACTCGCACAGACACAGAATTGTTACTCAGGGACACAGAATTGTTACTCAGGGACACATAATCGTTTAATTAAAGAGTATGTCAGACAACATGCAGAGGAGTGGCAGAGGAGGCAATGTTTTAGGAGCGAGCAGACGTGGCAGCAGAGGAAGGGGTCGAGGCAGCACTATTCGCAGTCAGAGGCCAGTGCTCCCGGTGTCATCCAGCGGTCGTGTCTCCACCGACAACCCTGCCGTCGTCGATTGGTTGGCTCGGTCGTCTTCCTCTTCCCAGGTCACCTCTGACACCTACAGCCAACGGTCGGTGGGTACGTCAGACACAACCGTTAGTTGGCATGGCCCGGGACCAAGCCCACTGAAATCACGTGTCCTCTACCTGCCCCTGTCCTTTGGTGTTCCCTCACCAAGCGAAGTATCGCATGCTGTGGGCTCAGCCCCACTGTACAGTGAGGAAGAGCTAACAGAGGGCGGTCAGGAACGGGGGGAGACATCCGCCTTTTCAGCAGCCAGGCGAAGAAGTAGTGGCGAGGAGAGTGGCTCGGTAGCCGGTCTAGAGACAGGTCTGTCTCCTGACCCACACGCAGCCGAGGGGGCTAGTAGTGAGGCGGAGACCCTACTTGATGATGAGGAGGTTGATCGCACTTGGCAGCCTCGTCGTCATCAGGCAATTTCTTCCGCATCATCAGGAGAAGAGGGTGGCAGCTTGGCAGCGAGCAAAACAGTCGGTGGGTTGCCCAGGAGACAGCAGCAGGGTCGCAGCAGTGTCAGTGGAGCCAAACGTCCACGGAGTAGAGCACCAGCTCCACTGCAGCCTACCACCACGGCCAGTAGTGGTGCCGGTGTGCACGGAGGAAGCAGCAGTCAGCCAGTGAGGAGTATCGGGGGCAAAGTTTCCTACTCGGCGGTGTGGCAATTTTTCGTCAAGCCGCCCGAGGAAGTAAACGTAGCCGTATGTCGACTATGTGGCCAGAAAGTCAAGCGTGGCCAGGGGGCCCATGTTGGGACTACAGCGTTGCGGCAGCATATGCAGCGTCGCCATTTGGTGGCCTGGGAAAACCGTGATAAAGATACGGCGGTTCTGCCCGCCCCAGCCCCCGCTCCATCACCCGCTCCGTTACTTGCTCCGTCACCCGACGTCAATCGCCCTCCATCAGCCAGTCAAGGCTCCAACACCTCTGCTGAGGGGAGTTGTCGCTCGTTGGCATCTTCCGCTCGTTCAGATGCTCCTTCTCCTGCTACTCCTCTTCACGGATTCCGTCAGCAGTCTTTCTTGGAATCCGTTTCCAAGAGACAACAGTTTGCGAGCACGCACCCGACGGTGCAAAAGCTGAACGTCCTCCTGTCCAAGTTGCTGGTGCTGCAGTCCCTCCCTTTCCAAGTGGTGGACTCAGCACCTTTCAGAGAAATGATGGCTTGTGCCGCGCCGCGGTGGAGAGTGCCAAGCCGTCATTTCTTCGCCAAAAAGGCAGTGCCAGCCCTGCATTCACATGTAGAAGACATGGTGGGCCAGTCTTTGAGCATGTCGGTCTCTGCCAAAGTGCACGGCAGCGCCGACGTGTGGAGCTGTAACTACGGTCAGGGACAGTACATGTCATTTACGGCCCACTGGGTGAACGTGGTGCCGTCACAGCCGCACCAGCAACTTGGACAGGTCACGCCGCTTTTGCCTCCACGTTTGCACGTCCTTGGTCCGGCAAAGATGTCCGCCTCTACCACCTCTTCTTCCGCCGTGTCCTCAGCCGCCACCCCCGTGCCAAGTCCCATTACCCGACCGGCATATCACATGTGCAGGGCGCAACGGTGTCACGCTGTTCTGCACCTGGTATGCCTTGGCGAACGTAGTCACACAGGGGAGGAACTTCTGAGTGTAATGAACAGAGAAATCGACAGATGGCTGTCTCCGCGCAAACTGAAAATCGGAACCATGTTGACCGACAACGGAAAGAACATGGTGTCTGCTCTGCGTCAAGGAAGGTTGTGCCATGCGCCATGCATGGCTCACGTGTTCAATCTGGTTGTCAAGCGGTTCTTAAAATCCACCATCCCACTGCAAGACATCCTTAAAATGTCACGTAAACTTTGCATGCATTTCAGCCATTCCTACACCGCAAAGCACACCCTCCTTGAGCTGCAGCGGCAGAACGGAATTCCACAGCATCGCCTGATCTGCGACGTTGCAACAAGGTGGAATTCAACCCTACACATGTTAGACCGCCTTTACGAACAGCGAAAGGCCATCACCGATTTCCTGATGTTACAAGCGGATAAAGGTACTCCCCTGTGTAACTTCGATGTCAGCCATTGGCAGCTCATGCATGACACCTGCCGCTTGCTCAGGCCCTTTGAGGAGGCCACGCTATTCGTGAGTCGGCAGGACTATGGGATGAACGACGTCATTCCTCTGTTGCACGTCCTTGAACAAATGCTGTTAACAATGGCTGGTCAGGGTGCGGTAGACGTGGCGCACAGATCTCAACGCCACATGACCCCTGTGGGGGCAGGACAGGAAGAAGAGGAGGAGGTAGAGGAGGACATTTGTGCTCAGGAATTATTGAGTGAAATGGGTGGTTTTTCCACTCAGCGGACAGGAGTGGAGGAGCAGGAGCATCTGGTAGAGGAGGAGGAGGAGGAGACAGAGGACCCAGACGCACCGTGGCAGTATGCTGTGGAGATGGAGGCAGGGAGTCCCTCGCATTCCTTGGCACAAATGGCCCATAGCATGCTCGGTTGCTTGCGTAGCGACAGCCGAATAATAACCATCAGACAGAGGGATGACTTTTGGCTGTCCACCTTGTTGGACCCTCGCTACCGTTCCAAAATGGTGGCCTTTTTCACACCTGCTGAGAGGGAGGCCAAAATAACGTACTATAAAAACCACCTATGTAGTCAGTTGGTCTCTGCCTTTGTGCGCCAACGTCCATCCTCAGACACTGTGGGCCCTGTGCGCTCGCGTTCCGCTGCCATGGCAGCAGGGGAGGGGTGGGGTGGTAGGAGCAGTGGCAGCTCCACCAGCAGCAGCTGCCTCAGTCTGCAGTCGATGATGAGTAGCTTTCTTCACCAGCGCAGTGAGGAAACTACTAACCAGCCGCAGCAGCAGCAGCAGCATCAGGTGGACCTGGAGCAGGACCTCAAACAACAGGCTTGGGCCTACTTGGACAGCACCCTGCCAACCGAGGTAGACAATCCCCTTGACTACTGGGCAACGAAACTTGACCTTTGGCCCCAACTAGCTGAATTTGCCCTTGAAAGGCTGTCATGCCCAGCCAGTAGCGTGGCATCGGAGCGCGTGTTTAGTGCGGCAGGAGGTATTGTAACTCCGCGGAGGACACGACTGTCCACCCAAAGTGTGGAGAGACTCACGTTTGTGAAAATGAATCAGGCGTGGATTAGTCTGGATTTCAAACCACCAGTTCCTGACACAACTGACTAAATCCGCCATGAATCATGCCTCAAACATGTGCCACTTTGAGGTCTCCTCACACACTGCTGGTGTGTAGAATTTTTTGACATAGGGTGCTGGCAGATTATGGGCCTCCTATAGCTGCTGCCAGGCCCCTAATCTGCCATAGGCCCCTATATACCGCTTCCTCATGCTGCTGCCAGGTCCAGAGTCTCTCATGCCATGTGCCACTTTCAGGTCTCCTCACACTGCTGGTGTGTAGAATTTTTTGACATAGGGTGCTGGCAGATTAAGGGCCTCCCATAGCTGCTGCCAGGCCCCTAATCTGCCATGGGCCCCTATATACCGCCTCCTCATGCTGCTGCCAGGTCCAGAGTCTGTCATGGGTCCCTGTACGGCCTCCCATTGCTGCTGTCTCCATCGCCACACTCTGCCATGTGCCACTTTCAGGTCTCCTCACACACTGCTGGTGTGTAGAATTTTTTGACATAGGGTGCTGGCAGATTATGGGCCTCCCATTGCTGCTGCCAGGCCCCTAATCTGCCATAGGCCCCTATATACCGCTTCCTCATGCTGCTGCCAGGTCCAGAGTCTCTCATGCCATGTGCCACTTTCAGGTCTCCTCACACTGCTGGTGTGTAGAATTTTTTGACATAGGGTGCTGGCAGATTAAGGGCCTCCCATAGCTGCTGCCAGGCCCCTAATCTGCCATAGGCCCCTATATACCGCCTCCTCATGCTGCTGCCAGGTCCAGAGTCTGTCATGGGTCCCTGTACGGCCTCCCATTGCTGCTGTCTCCATCGCCACACTCTGCCATGTGCCACTTTCAGGTCTCCTCACACACTGCTGGTGTGTAGAATTTTTTGACATAGGGTGCTGGCAGATTAAGGGCCTCCCATAGCTGCTGCCAGGCCCCTAATCTGCCATGGGCCCCTATATACCGCCTCCTCATGCTGCTGCCAGGTCCAGAGTCTGTCATGGGTCCCTGTACGGCCTCCCATTGCTGCTGTCTCCATCGCCACACTCTGCCATGTGCCACTTTCAGGTCTCCTCACACACTGCTGGTGTGTAGAATTTTTTGACATAGGGTGCTGGCAGATTAAGGGCCTCCCATAGCTGCTGCCAGGCCCCTAATCTGCCATAGGCCCCTATATACCGCCTCCTCATGCTGCTGCCAGGTCCAGAGTCTGTCATGGGTCCCTGTACGGCCTCCCATTGCTGCTGTCTCCATCGCCACACTCTGCCATGTGCCACTTTCAGGTCTCCTCACACACTGCTGGTGTGTAGAATTTTTTGACATAGGGTGCTGGCAGATTAAGGGCCTCCCATAGCTGCTGCCAGGCCCCTAATCTGCCATGGGCCCCTATATACCGCCTCCTCATGCTGCTGCCAGGTCCAGAGTCTGTCATGGGTCCCTGTACGGCCTCCCATTGCTGCTGTCTCCATCGCCACACTCTGCCATGTGCCACTTTCAGGTCTCCTCACACACTGCTGGTGTGTAGAATTTTTTGACATAGGGTGCTGGCAGATTAAGGGCCTCCCATAGCTGCTGCCAGGCCCCTAATCTGCCATGGGCCCCTATATACCGCTTCCTCATGCTGCTGCCAGGTCCAGAGTCTCTCATGCCATGTGCCACTTTCAGGTCTCCTCACACTGCTGGTGTGTAGAATTTTTTGACATAGGGTGCTGGCAGATTAAGGGCCTCCCATAGCTGCTGCCAGGCCCCTAATCTGCCATGGGCCCCTATATACCGCCTCCTCATGCTGCTGCCAGGTCCAGAGTCTGTCATGGGTCCCTGTACGGCCTCCCATTGCTGCTGTCTCCATCGCCACACTCTGCCATGTGCCACTTTCAGGTCTCCTCACACACTGCTGGTGTGTAGAATTTTTTGACATAGGGTGCTGGCAGATTAAGGGCCTCCCATAGCTGCTGCCAGGCCCCTAATCTGCCATGGGCCCCTATATACCGCTTCCTCATGCTGCTGCCAGGTCCAGAGTCTCTCATGCCATGTGCCACTTTCAGGTCTCCTCACACTGCTGGTGTGTAGAATTTTTTGACATAGGGTGCTGGCAGATTACGGGCCTCCCATAGCTGCTGCCAGGCCCCTAATCTGCCATAGGCCCCTATATACCGCCTCCTCATGCTGCTGCCAGGTCCAGAGTCTGTCATGGGTCCCTGTATGGCCTCCCATTGCTGCTGTCTCCATCGCCACACTCTGCCATGTGCCACTTTCAGGTCTCCTCACACACTGCTGGTGTGTAGAATTTTTTGACATAGGGTGCTGGCAGATTACGGGCCTCCCATAGCTGCTGCCAGGCCCCTAATCTGCCATAGGCCCCTATATACCGCCTCCTCATGCTGCTGCCAGGTCCAGAGTCTGTCATGGGTCCCTGTACGGCCTCCCATTGCTGCTGTCTCCATCGCCACACTCTGCCATGTGCCTCTTTCAGGTCTCCTCACACTGCTGGTGTGTTGAATTTTTTGACATAGGGTGCTGGCAGATTAAGGGCCTCCCATAGCTGCTGCCAGGCCCCTAATCTGCCATGGGCCCCTATATACCGCCTCCTCATGCTGCTGCCAGGTCCAGAGTCTGTCATGGGTCCCTGTACGGCCTCCCATTGCTGCTGTATCCATCGCCACACTCTGCCATGTGCCACTTTCAGGTCTCCTCACACACTGC
This sequence comes from Staurois parvus, assembly GCF_062004578.1. Taxonomy (NCBI): domain Eukaryota; kingdom Metazoa; phylum Chordata; class Amphibia; order Anura; family Ranidae; genus Staurois; species Staurois parvus. The sequence goes on along the minus strand of NW_028318492.1, from coordinate 6,020,456 downwards.
TGGTGTGTAGAATTTTTTGACATAGGGTGCTGGCAGATTAAGGGCCTCCCATAGCTGCTGCCAGGCCCCTAATCTGCCATGGGCCCCTATATACCGCTTCCTCATGCTGCTGCCAGGTCCAGAGTCTCTCATGCCATGTGCCACTTTCAGGTCTCCTCACACTGCTGGTGTGTAGAATTTTTTGACATAGGGTGCTGGCAGATTAAGGGCCTCCCATAGCTGCTGCCAGGCCCCTAATCTGCCATGGGCCCCTATATACCGCCTCCTCATGCTGCTGCCAGGTCCAGAGTCTGTCATGGGTCCCTGTACGGCCTCCCATTGCTGCTGTCTCCATCGCCACACTCTGCCATGTGCCACTTTCAGGTCTCCTCACACACTGCTGGTGTGTAGAATTTTTTGACATAGGGTGCTGGCAGATTAAGGGCCTCCCATAGCTGCTGCCAGGCCCCTAATCTGCCATGGGCCCCTATATACCGCCTCCTCATGCTGCTGCCAGGTCCAGAGTCTGTCATGGGTCCCTGTACGGCCTCCCATTGCTGCTGTCTCCATCGCCACACTCTGCCATGTGCCACTTTCAGGTCTCCTCACACACTGCTGGTGTGTAGAATTTTTTGACATAGGGTGCTGGCAGATTAAGGGCCTCCCATAGCTGCTGCCAGGCCCCTAATCTGCCATGGGCCCCTATATACCGCTTCCTCATGCTGCTGCCAGGTCCAGAGTCTCTCATGCCATGTGCCACTTTCAGGTCTCCTCACACTGCTGGTGTGTAGAATTTTTTGACATAGGGTGCTGGCAGATTAAGGGCCTCCCATAGCTGCTGCCAGGCCCCTAATCTGCCATGGGCCCCTATATACCGCCTCCTCATGCTGCTGCCAGGTCCAGAGTCTGTCATGGGTCCCTGTACGGCCTCCCATTGCTGCTGTCTCCATCGCCACACTCTGCCATGTGCCACTTTCAGGTCTCCTCACACACTGCTGGTGTGTAGAATTTTTTGACATAGGGTGCTGGCAGATTAAGGGCCTCCCATAGCTGCTGCCAGGCCCCTAATCTGCCATGGGCCCCTATATACCGCCTCCTCATGCTGCTGCCAGGTCCAGAGTCTGTCATGGGTCCCTGTACGGCCTCCCATTGCTGCTGTCTCCATCGCCACACTCTGCCATGTGCCACTTTCAGGTCTCCTCACACACTGCTGGTGTGTAGAATTTTTTGACATAGGGTGCTGGCAGATTAAGGGCCTCCCATAGCTGCTGCCAGGCCCCTAATCTGCCATGGGCCCCTATATACCGCTTCCTCATGCTGCTGCCAGGTCCAGAGTCTCTCATGCCATGTGCCACTTTCAGGTCTCCTCACACTGCTGGTGTGTAGAATTTTTTGACATAGGGTGCTGGCAGATTAAGGGCCTCCCATAGCTGCTGCCAGGCCCCTAATCTGCCATGGGCCCCTATATACCGCCTCCTCATGCTGCTGCCAGGTCCAGAGTCTGTCATGGGTCCCTGTACGGCCTCCCATTGCTGCTGTCTCCATCGCCACACTCTGCCATGTGCCACTTTCAGGTCTCCTCACACACTGCTGGTGTGTAGAATTTTTTGACATAGGGTGCTGGCAGATTAAGGGCCTCCCATAGCTGCTGCCAGGCCCCTAATCTGCCATGGGCCCCTATATACCGCCTCCTCATGCTGCTGCCAGGTCCAGAGTCTGTCATGGGTCCCTGTACGGCCTCCCATTGCTGCTGTCTCCATCGCCACACTCTGCCATGTGCCACTTTCAGGTCTCCTCACACACTGCTGGTGTGTAGAATTTTTTGACATAGGGTGCTGGCAGATTAAGGGCCTCCCATAGCTGCTGCCAGGCCCCTAATCTGCCATGGGCCCCTATATACCGCCTCCTCATGCTGCTGCCAGGTCCAGAGTCTGCCATGGGTCCCTGTACGGCCTCCCATTGCTGCTGTCTCCATCGCCACACTCTGCCATGTGCCACTTTCAGGTCTCCTCACACACTGCTGGTGTGTAGAATTTTTTGACATAGGGTGCTGGCAGATTAAGGGCCTCCCATAGCTGCTGCCAGGCCCCTAATCTGCCATGGGCCCCTATATACCGCTTCCTCATGCTGCTGCCAGGTCCAGAGTCTCTCATGCCATGTGCCACTTTCAGGTCTCCTCACACTGCTGGTGTGTAGAATTTTTTGACATAGGGTGCTGGCAGATTAAGGGCCTCCCATAGCTGCTGCCAGGCCCCTAATCTGCCATGGGCCCCTATATACCGCCTCCTCATGCTGCTGCCAGGTCCAGAGTCTGTCATGGGTCCCTGTACGGCCTCCCATTGCTGCTGTCTCCATCGCCACACTCTGCCATGTGCCACTTTCAGGTCTCCTCACACACTGCTGGTGTGTAGAATTTTTTGACATAGGGTGCTGGCAGATTAAGGGCCTCCCATAGCTGCTGCCAGGCCCCTAATCTGCCATGGGCCCCTATATACCGCCTCCTCATGCTGCTGCCAGGTCCAGAGTCTGTCATGGGTCCCTGTACGGCCTCCCATTGCTGCTGTCTCCATCGCCACACTCTGCCATGTGCCACTTTCAGGTCTCCTCACACACTGCTGGTGTGTAGAATTTTTTGACATAGGGTGCTGGCAGATTATGGGCCTCCCATTGCTGCTGCCAGGCCCCTAATCTGCCATAGGCCCCTATATACCGCTTCCTCATGCTGCTGCCAGGTCCAGAGTCTCTCATGCCATGTGCCACTTTCAGGTCTCCTCACACTGCTGGTGTGTAGAATTTTTTGACATAGGGTGCTGGCAGATTAAGGGCCTCCCATAGCTGCTGCCAGGCCCCTAATCTGCCATAGGCCCCTATATACCGCCTCCTCATGCTGCTGCCAGGTCCAGAGTCTGTCATGGGTCCCTGTACAGCCTCCCATTGCTGCTGTCTCCATCGCCACACTCTGCCATGTGCCACTTTCAGGTCTCCTCACACACTGCTGGTGTGTAGAATTTTTTGACATAGGGTGCTGGCAGATTAAGGGCCTCCCATAGCTGCTGCCAGGCCCCTAATCTGCCATGGGCCCCTATATACCGCCTCCTCATGCTGCTGCCAGGTCCAGAGTCTGTCATGGGTCCCTGTACGGCCTCCCATTGCTGCTGTCTCCATCGCCACACTCTGCCATGTGCCACTTTCAGGTCTCCTCACACACTGCTGGTGTGTAGAATTTTTTGACATAGGGTGCTGGCAGATTACGGGCCTCCCATAGCTGCTGCCAGGCCCCTAATCTGCCATAGGCCCCTATATACCGCCTCCTCATGCTGCTGCCAGGTCCAGAGTCTGTCATGGGTCCCTGTACGGCCTCCCATTGCTGCTGTCTCCATCGCCACACTCTGCCATGTGCCACTTTCAGGTCTCCTCACACACTGCTGGTGTGTAGAATTTTTTGACATAGGGTGCTGGCAGATTAAGGGCCTCCCATAGCTGCTGCCAGGCCCCTAATCTGCCATGGGCCCCTATATACCGCCTCCTCATGCTGCTGCCAGGTCCAGAGTCTGTCATGGGTCCCTGTACGGCCTCCCATTGCTGCTGTCTCCATCGCCACACTCTGCCATATGCCACTTTCAGGTCTCCTCACACTGCTGGTGTGTTGAATTTTTTGACATAGGGTGCTGGCAGATTATGGGCCTCCTATAGCTGCTGCCAGGCCCCTAATCTGCCATAGGCCCCTATATACCGCTTCCTCATGCTGCTGCCAGGTCCAGAGTCTCTCATGCCATGTGCCACTTTCAGGTCTCCTCACACTGCTGGTGTGTAGAATTTTTTTGACATAGGGTGCTGGCAGATTATGGGCCTCCTATAGCTGCTGCCAGGCCCCTAATCTGCCATAGGCCCCTATATACCGCCTCCTCATGCTGCTGCCAGGTCCAGAGTCTGTCATGGGTCCCTGTACGGCCTCCCATTGCTGCTGTCTCCATCGCCACACTCTGCCATGTGCCACTTTCAGGTCTCCTCACACACTGCTGGTGTGTAGAATTTTTTGACATAGGGTGCTGGCAGATTACGGGCCTCCCATAGCTGCTGCCAGGCCCCTAATCTGCCATGGGCCCCTATACCGACTCCTCATGCTGTGACGTTGCAACAAGGTGGAATTCAACCCTACATATGTTAGACCGCCTTTACGAACAGTAAAAGGCCATCACAGATTTCCTGATGTTAAAAGCGGATAAAGGTATTCCCTGTGTAACTTAGATGTCAGCCATTGGCAGCTCATGCGTGACACCTGCGCTTGCTCAGGCCCTTTGAGGAGGCCACGCTATTCGTGAGTCGGCAGGACTATGGGATGAACGACGTCATTCCTCTGTTGCACGTCCTGGAACAAATGCTGTTAACAATGGCTGGTCAGGGTGCGGTAGACGTGGCGCACAGATCTCAACGCCACATGACCCCTGTGGGGGCAGGACAGAAAGAAGAGGAGGAGGTAGAGGAGGACATTGGTGCTCAGGAATTATTGAGTGAAATGGGTGGTTTTTCCACTCAGCGGACAGGAGTGGAGGAGCAGGAGCATCTGGTAGAGGAGGAGGAGGAGGAGGAGACAGAGGACCCAGACGCACCGTGGCAGTATGCTGTGGAGATGGAGGCAGGGAGTCCCTCGCATTCCTTGGCACAAATGGCCCATAGCATGCTCGGTTGCTTGCGTAGCGACAGCCGAATAATAACCATCAGACAGAGGGATGACTTTTGGCTGTCCACCTTGTTGGACCCTCGCTACCGTTCCAAAATGGTGGCCTTTTTCACACCTGCTGAGAGGGAGGCCAAAATAACGTACTATAAAAACCACCTATGTAGTCAGCTGGTCTCTGCCTGTCTGCGCCAACGTCCATCCTCAGACACTGTGGGCCCTGTGCGCTCGCGTTCCGCTGCCATGGCAGCAGGGGAGGGGTGGGGTGGTAGGAGCAGTGGCAGCTCCACCAGCAGTGGCTGCCTCAGTCTGCAGTTGATGATGAGTAGCTTTCTTCACCAGCGCAGTGAGGAAACTACTAACCAGCCGCAGCAGCAGCAGCAGCAGCAGCATCAGGTGGACCTGGAGCAGGACCTCAAACAACAGGCTTAGGCCTACTTGGACAGCACCCTGCCAACCGAGGTAGACAATCCCCTTGACTACTGGGCAACGAAACTTGACCTTTGGCCCCAACTAGCTGAATTTGCCCTTGAAAGGCTGTCATGCCCGGCCAGTAGCGTGGCATCGGAGCGCGTGTTTAGTGCGGCAGGAGGTATTGCAACTCCGCGGAGGACACGACTGTCCACCCAAAGTGTGGAGAGACTGACGTTTGTGAAAATGAATCAGGCGTGGATTAGTCTGGATTTCAAACCACCAGTTCCTGACACAACTGACTAAATCCGCCATGAATCATGCCCCAAAAATGTGCCACTTTCAGGTCTCCTCACACTGCTGGTGTGTTCCATTTTTTGTCATAGGGTGCTGGCAGATTACGGGCCTCCCATAGCTGCTGCCAGGCCCCTAATCTGCCATGGGCCCCTATACCGCCTCCTCATGCTGCTGCCAAGTCCAGAGTCTCTCATGGGTCCCTGTACGGCCTCCCATTGCTGCTGTCTCCATCGCCACACTCTGCCATGTGCCACTTTCAGGTCTCCTCACACTGCTGGTGTATTCCATTTTTTGTCATAGGGTGCTGGCAGATTACGGGCCTCCCATAGCTGCTGCCAGGCCCCTAATCTGCCATGGGCCCCTATACCGCCTCCTCATGCTGCTGCCAGGTCCAGAGTGTGTCATGGGTCCCTGTACGGCCTCCCATTGCTGCTGTCTCCATCGCCACACTCTGCCATGTGCCACTTTCAGGTCTCCTCACACTGCTGGTGGGTTCCATTTTTTGTCATAGGGTGCTGGCAGATTACGGGCCTCCCATAGCTGCTGCCAGGCCCCTAATCTGCCATGGGCCCCCGTACCGACTCCTCATGCTGCTGCCAGGCCCGTAATCTGTCATGGGCCCCTGTTGTCGCTTGTTGGCATATTCCGCTCGTTCAGATGCTCCTTCTCCTGCTACTCCTCTTCACGGATTCCGTCAGCAGTCTTTCTTGGAATCCGTTTCCAAGAGACAACAGTTTGCGAGCACGCACCAGACGGTGCAGAAACTGAACGTCCTCCTGTCCAAGTTGCTGCTGCCAGGCTCGTAATCTGTCATGCGCCCCTGTACCGCCTCCTCATGCTGCTGCCAGGTCCAGAGTGTGTCATGGGCCCCCGTACCGACTCCAAATGCTGCTGCCAGGCCCGTAATCTGTCATGGGCCCCTGTACCGCCTCCCCATGCTGCTGCCAGGTCCAGATTGTGTCATGGGTCCTTGTACGGCCTCCCATTGCTGCTGCCAGGCCTGTAATCTGCCATGGGCCCCCCTACCGACTCCTCATGCTGCTGCCAGGCCCGTAATCTGCCATGGGCCCCTGTACCGCCTCCTCATGCTGCTGCCAGGTCCAGAGTGTGTCATGGGTCCCTGTACGGCCTCCCATTGCTGCTGTCTCTATCGCCACACTCTGCCATGTGCCACTTTCAGGTCTCCTCACACTGCTGGTGGTTTCCATTTTTGTCATAGGGTGCTGCATGGCCTCCCATTGCTGCTGCCTCCACCGCCACACTGTGGCTCCACACTCTGGTTTTGGCCCCGTGACTGGCCAAATGAGTGAAGTGTGCGGTGATTCTAAGATCGACGGCACTCATCTGCATGTCATACTGCCTGACAGTATTATTTCTCTTCCCCAGCAGACTCCAAGGGCATTTAAATTAAAGGTACAGTGTTCAGCACTAATATTAAGTCTCTCTGAAGCCTAGAAACACCCTTTTTTAAGTTAAATTCACAGCGAATATATTCGACTCGAATCGAAATTTTTCTACGAATTCGCCGAATCAGTCGAATCGAATTTTTGAATACTTCGCTCATCTCTAATTACAATTTTATATCCTTAGATATGCAAGTGGATTTAGTTTTATACTTGAAACCTACAGAATAACATACAAAATATTTTGTAAAGTAAACTATATTTAAAACTCTTTAGTTTTGAACAGAATGGGAAAGATTAAAGCTGCTCATACATGGAACAATATTTGACTGGTTCAATAGGAACCAGCTGAGCTTCAATCTATCTATGCCTGTTCCTGTTAATCAGAACTCAATCTATCAATCAACTTTTCATGAATGGTCCTACTAGAAAATTTCCATTCGTTCAGCACTTGCAGCCAACTGGTACAATAATTTCAATGTACTGTTTCTCTAAGAGGCTGAAAATTTGCTGCATATAAATTTGTCATGGGTGAGGTAATGTTGATACCGAAATATTTAAGTGATCTCTGAGCGCAAAGGAAAGGGATGGTAGATTGTACAGAGGTTCTAGTTTTAGCATCTATATTTACCCCAAGGACACTAGTTTAGGTAATTTTGGTTAATTTTATCATAGGATACCTGATTAAAAAGTTGAAAGATTTTGTAAGTCCGTGGCAGGGAGAGAGCCGGATTGGATACTATTAAAATAACATTGTTTGCAAACAATGTAATCATATCGGAGTTGTGGTGGATTGTCACTCCTGTAATTTGTGGATCTGGGCAAATTTTTTCAGTAAATGGCTCCATAAGAAGGGCAAATATTATTGAGGAGTGGGGGCACCCCTGCCTCGAACTGCTTGTAATCGGAAAATTAGTGGAAAACATGCCTTCTATAAAAACATAAGCCGAAGGTTGAGTGTAGAGAGCAGAAATAACTTCAAGAATTTCATCAATAAAGCCAAATTTATGGAGAACTTTTGATAGGTAGCCCCAATGTATCTGGTCAAATGCTTTCTTTGCATCCAATGTGAGAAAGAAAGAAGGATGACCTATAGTTTCTGAGTAATGTAAAAGGTTTAGGATATGCCTCATAGTGTCAGGGGCTTGTATGTCTGGGATAAAGCTGACTTGATCTATTTTGATTAAATAAGGGATAAAGCAAGCTATTGTAGTAGAAATTACCTTTGCATATACCTTTAAATCTACATTAAGTAATGATATCGGCCTAAAATGTTGTGGAGAATCTGGCTCTTTCCCCGGTTTAGGTAATGTCACAATATTAGCTGACATTTTTGGATGTAATGATGCTAAGGACAAGGCAGTCCTTAAAGACAACTGCCACATAGGGAAAATGTTGGGTTGAGAATAACTTGTAATATTCTGCCAAGAATCTATCTGGACCTGGAGATTTGTTGTGTGGCAACATTTTAGTAATATCTTCTCTTTTCGAATTCAAGGATGACAATTCTGTTTACGTCAGCTTTGGGAGGGAAATAAGAGCCTAAACACTGCAATAAGTTCAGGAGTGGGTTGGAAAGTAGATAGATAATTCTGTAAGTTATACAATATGCCATAGTAGGTACTGAATGCATCAGGTATGTCTTTAGGATTGATGAGTCTGTCACTGGTTAAGGGATGATGCAAAGAAGAGATCTTTTGCTTAAAGACCCTTTCTTTAAATTGATGAGCAAGAAGCTTGCCCGCTTTGTTGCCTTTGCAATAGTGATTAGACTTTAGTAGTCTAATATGCCAGTCATGCTGGGAGATTAATAGCACTCTCAACTCTTGTCTGGCTTTGTATAATTGAGAGCTAGTAGCTAAAGAAAACTGCGGTTTATTTATCTTTTCTAAATTTCAGATGGTATCTAAGAGATTGTTAAGCCTCTGTGTACTGTTTTTTTATTGGCGAAGCTCATATTGATAAGAATATACGCTTTGTGGGAGTTCCACAAAATAAAAGGGTCGGAGACCAACTATTCATTCATAGCAGAGAATACCCTTGCCCCAGTTCTCCTGCAAAGACATAAGATAGACATCATCACAGCATCAATTAGCTCTAGTTTCCACCGAACCACCTGTTACCCTGATAGATACTGGAGCATGGTCTGACCATGTAATGTCATAGATCTTAAATTCGCAAGCTCTGCAGCAAAAATCTAACAGGAATAAGTCAATATGGGAATAAGTCAAATGTACATAAGAAATGAAAGCATAGTCTTTCTTTGAGTACATAAAAGGTTTAATATTGGGCAGATAGACATTCATAAATGTGTAAGTTTGGTTGTTGATTTCACAAGATAGGATAATATAATGGCCTTGATCATCCATGTCAATAGAGAGAAATTTGAATGCCACCATGTCCTTGATGGCTGTCAGCACTCTTCTATTTTTTGAAGGAGCATTGGACTGGAAAACATGTGGAAAATCCCTTTGTCCTATCTTAGGAGGATTGTTTTGGCTAAGGTGAGTCTCCTGGAGGCAAAGGACAACACACTGGAGAAGTTTAGCTTCCTTCCATAGCATACTGCATTTTGTAGGTCTGTTAAGGCCTTTAACATTGGATGAGACTATTTTAAATTGCATGGCGTATCTGGTGAGGCAGTCAGCCAAAGGAAGTCTTCTATCATCAGTAAGTGGGTACTTAGGGTAACCCAGAACACAATGCTACAACATTGTAAGCAACAAAAAAGGAGTACATCAAAGATGGGTGTAAAAATCCATTTAGGAATATATATAAAAAAAAAAAGCAATTCAACAGGGAATCTGACAAGATATTGATCCACTAAAACTGGGGGTATTTATGAAAAACCAGGTTACAGCAATCAAAGTGAAGCTGCACTGTGGAGGCCACCGGAGCCAATCATCTTTCTTTTGTGAAGGGAGGCAACTGGTGATCAGCCCACTTCGACATCTTGCCAGACAGAAAGGTGGAGGTGATCCTGGGTCAGAGGAGGGGGACAGTTTTCAGAATATTCTATCTTTTTAAAAGAGCAAGCCCCTCTTCCACTCTAGTTACAGAAATTGCACCACCTTTGTAGTCAATGAGTAGCTTAGTTGGGTAGTCCCATGTGTAGATTATTTGATGGTTACAAAGTAGTTTGGTGATGATCATCAAATTTTTCCTCTGCATTGTGAAACGAGAAAGGTCAGCAAAAAGCATAAGACCTTGCAGGCACGCAGGAAGAATATTGGAGAAATAGGCCTTTAACTTGTATGGTTTGACTGTTGCAGGATACTGCAAATCTTGATGTTGTTTCTACGCAAGCGGTCTTTCAGGTCCACCAGTTTTGAATTGATCCCCAATATTTAATCATTAATTATGGATGCAAACTCTCCCAATGTGACACCCTCTCGCTGACCTCTTGGACCTTTGACTTAAATTGTTGGGCCAGAGATAGTATATCTGCATGTATGGTGCTTCTTAATGAGACTAACATGTCCTTCAGGCTGGTATCTAGGACAGGTTGGTTGTTTGTGGGGAATGCCAGAATGGCTTCATGAAGTTCTCTAGTATCATCATGTGAGAATTCAGAAGCACTCTTCTCTACTGTGGCTGATTAAGCTGGAGAGAGCTTTTTTCTTGATTTAACAAGGTTGTTGGTGCTGAAAGATCTTGAAGACTGGACTGCTATGGTGAGAAGGCTTAGAGATCGCCCCTGTGCTGTTCTGCCTCGTGACTGCCTTTCCCTGTCATGTTCATGCTGTTTCTGTGTACAGCAGCCTCGGCCATCTTGACTGTGTGAGTGGAGCTGTGGAAAGAAGAAATCCAACATGCAGTCTGGCCAGCATCTGTCCTTTCTTTTGCAGGACATGTGCCTAGAGGGTGCTCAAAGATCCAGGGCTGAAAACCCGTCATCCTCTTGTGCCATGGAAATCTGAATTTAGCTCTGGTAAGCCACCACTGTGCAGAGTTGTGGGTCTAAGCGGCCATATTCTCTGAACACTGGTCTTGTCCCCCCCCTTTTTAATTTTTTATTGGATATGTTTTATAGCAAAAGGTTAAAAATATTTTTTTTTCTCAAAATGTTAGGTCTTTTTTCATTTATAGCGCAAAAAGAAATTAAAAACCAAGTCGTCATCAAATACCGCTAAAAGAAAGCTCTATTTTTGTGAAAAAAATTATATGAATTCTATTTGGGTACAGCTTGGCTAATTGTCAGTTAAAGTAGCGCAGTGCCATATAGCAAAAAATACCCTGGTCATGAAGGGGGGATAAATCTTCCAAAGGGCAAGTGTTTAAAAAAAAAATGACAAAATACTAGAATCTCCTAAAATTCAATTGCATTGTTTTTTGTAATACCTCTTAGATATTTATAACTACGAACAACTGTTATTATCAACTATTTTGTATGTTTATTCATGAAAGTAGCCTTTAACGTTGAAAGCTCATTATACAGTACTATCCTGACATCTAGATTAATGCACACATTGTAAAATGAAGTAGAATTTATTATAATTTTTTCTAAATTAACATGCAAACAAGTTTATCATACATCTTGCAGGATCACAACAAACTTAAAATATTCATAACCTTGAGTAAAAGTCAGCTAAACAACTGCTTAGATTTTGGGAAAGACTTTAATATTTATTACATTTCAAAGTCACATTGTAACGTAACATATGTTAACGCATAACACATAGTGATGTGATTCAGAGGATTTAAAGTTGTTCTAATATTTTAAAACATTAAACAACAGTTAAACTAGTAATGTTCCTATGACGTTAGCTACTTTATGATCACTTTTCATTTGCACATAAACTCTCTATCTGCTTTTTCCATATAGTACAGAAAGTGTTTGCACCTTCCATATCCCCCCCCAAAAAAAAAAACAGTGTGACCAAGAAGTCTAAGCATTCAGATACAATTGTTCTCATAGAGTTCCATAGTTTTTATGCTCTCACTTTGATGTCAGATAACTAGGGTTTCACCAGCAGGTGACACTGCAAGTTAAGTCTGGCACTGAGACCCAAGTAGAATAAGGTAGTTCTAACAAAAGCATGTAAATAGTTATTTTTACTAGAATGATCTTGTTCTGCTTGGGTCTCTTTAATAGTATAAAATAATTCATAGTTAAAAAGAGAATTCATAAGGAAAAAGTATCACACTGTGTATTTAATTTGATTTCATAATTGTAATATCTCCTGTATTTATTTTTTTTTTTTTCTTGCACTGATCAGCACTTGTGAAGTTTCAATGGGTTTTGAAGACACTGCTGCCACCTGAGGATTCTGCCAAGAGGAAATCCCTCCTAAAACACCATTGACATCACAGCCTTGCTGGGGCTGAGTATCAAAAGCATCAAAGGAAAAATACACGTAGTGTTCAGCAAGAGAAATTTTGAGATTTATTCCAGGATGGTTCACAAAAAAAAACTTACTGTAATTATAAAGAATTTAGAATATAACATCTTTTTAAATTCTGACAACTTTTGTATATTTTTTGCCTGCTTTGACTTTTTTGTCTCAACTGAGCTCTGTTCTTTCAACATAATGCATACTGTACTTGCTCCCGTCTTAACAATCAGACCATGTGTTTCAAACAAATGTATTTTGTCATCTTGCCACCTTGGCTTGATTTTTTAGTTTGACCTTGGCTACTAGAGCTTACATCTTTTCTGGAGCTGCCATGTGACTGCTGGGTCTGATAAATCAAACATGTCACATCAAGAGCCATATCTATGAAAATCATGACTAGCACAACAATCTTTATAAACCTATTTTCCCCCCACATTACTATTAAAGGCAATCTCCACGCAGGTACCATTCTACAAAAAACAAAGCAGATACGGATTGCTATTGTTTCACGTTGTCACACATTACTAGCAAGAAATGGATATTCTACTGCTTATATTAAGTGTATCTTCTGTGCTGTTGCTAGGCTTCATACAATTCACATGAACTGCTACTAACAGTAACACCCTTGTGAACATCTAGGACCAGCATTCCACCATGATGTGCTTTGTCTTATTCTCATATCACTTTTCCTGACCATGCTAACGTTAGCAATGACATGGTTTGCCATTGAGCACCGCTCATGGGTCTCCAAACAGATGTCCTCGGTGTTTAACAAGTTACAGCTTTAGAAGTATTACTGGAGTAAGGTCAACAAAAAATGAACCCTGACTACTTCTGTGGTCTTTCTGATCATAGTCTAATTATAGACCCATTCCCAACTGGCATGAGTGGGTCAAGTTTTTTCCATTGAAACTGTCTTTATATATTGCCATTCTGCTGAAATATTATTACATTTCACCCTGTGCATAGAAAAAATGTACTATGACACAACAAATCCATGAAGAATGTGCAAAACATACCATGCTTAATGTAATAACCAACATTATACACCTCATTTTAAGAGTCACTGAACCTTACCTGGTGTGAAACATGTATAGTAATACTAGCAGATTCAAAGTTAGTCAGATACAATTTAATCTAGTTACTTAAAGTGGAATTACACTGCACCACAAACCAAAAATGCTACTTAATTAATTTTTAATATTTAAAGCAAACTCATCCATTCATCCATGCCTACATACTTTATTTTGTTAAGAAATCACCTTGAAAAACACCTCCTAGCATTTCTGCCTGTGGCCATCTCGAGTAAGGGCAGATGATTCATGTAGCATTTACGTCCTGGAATCCATCTGCCCTTAGTATAGGCATGAAGGCAGGAGGGTGTGCTTAGCTGAGAAAACCCTCCTGAAGACACCTGGGATGTATGAAATCAGGTGCCTAGGCATGGAAACTAGGAAAAAAGTTTAAAATAAGCAAATATAATATACTGTACTTTCCTATCTATTTACTAATGCTAGCAGCATAAGGATTAAAAATAGTCAATGCTGATTGAGAAAGTGAAGCCCCACTTTAAGGCCTCATGCACACAGGGCATTTTTGCAGCTACTTTTAGGGTTGTCCTGGGTTTTTTTTTTTGTAACGGCTTCCAAACGGCCCTCCATGTTATCACATGTGTCCATGCACACATAGACTTTTAGACGCTTTTAGTAGTATTAGCGTTAACCAGCAGGAAAAAAAGAACCCAGGGCCAGTGTGACCAGCAGAAGCAGCAGCATTTTGTCAGAAAAAATACTTGATGCATGTAAATGCGGCTAAACGCATGTTAACGCTTGAGCATTAATTCATTTCAATGGACAGAATAAATTATTATTCTGGCCAATGAAGCAAATTCACGCCTCAGCGCTTGATGCTTGTAAACATGCCTAAACGCTTGTAAAGGTGATAGACACTTTGGCAAGCATAGGGCATTTTTTTTTCTGCAAAGAGCAGAAGCATTTTTAAAACATCCTGTGTGCATGAGGTCTAAAGCAGTGTTATTACTGACAAAAGGCAGGGTAAAGTCAGAAGGATAGGAAGAGAAATGTAGCATGTAGCTGAGCACAAGTCTCCCTCGAATGCTGCAGAATTATCCTGCTACCTGCTCCATGTTCTGGAAATTGTTAATTTGCCTGAAATGTTAATAACTGCTGTTAGATATATAGGCTCAGCCTACATACAGTACAAGCACTGAGTCAGGGGCGGACTGACAACTCATGGGGCCCCCGGGCAATAGGGGATCATGGGGCCCCTGTGTCCTTGCCCAAACTCAAAAAAAGCCTATGAAACAGGTACCAGGGATATCTCATGGGGCCCCCAACTGACCCTGGGCCCTCGGGCAGTGCCCAAGTTTCCAAATGATCAGTCCGCCCCTGCACTGAGTGTGTTTCAATAAGGCTTTGTATAATTTATTAAACCTGGATTCATGGAAATACAATATAAATTGTAGCTTTTCTGCACTCAGGAACAAGACCAGACACTGAAGGCACAGTGCTAAACCTACCCACAATAATTTTCTCAGAAACTAGATGGAATACTAAAATATAACAAAGGAAGAGCTAACACATGCGTGGAACTATGTATCGCATGTCGTTTGTCACTGAAACCATCCATGATGCAGAGAAATTAAATTGTATTATTAGAGGCATCAGTACTGTATATGATTATTATCACAAACAGTAGCAGCAGCAGATGTTATACTGTGTTAATCACTGAATAAAGTAGAACTTGGAATTTAGGGTGAAACTCTTTATTGGCTAATAAATTGTACTGTGTGATATTGCTTGACGAAGAGGTCAGAGCACCTTGAAAATTTTTCACCAAAATGTAGTGAACCAGTAAATGGCATCACCCTAAGGGTTCGTTCACACCATGATGCAGAGACCTCAGTTTTTGTGCAAGGGCATAACAAAATCAACTGCCTTCTATGTGCCATGTTCACACCACAACATTAGTATCACACCACAGCACAAGTATCACATGCAGATTTTTTTCTAGGCAGGAATCTGCAACATCTATAAAACTCATTGCAGCACGCATGTAAACCAATGTCTCTGCAAGTGAAATCTTCACGTATGGTGTGAACGAGTCCTTGCTCGAAACTGCTGCTTATCACAAACTAGGGGAAATTTAGTATAAATAGAGCACACAGAATCTGTTGTAGCTGTGCACAGTAACCAATCAGCTTCTAACTTCAGCTTGTTCAATTAAGCTTTGACAATAAAACATAGACACTGACTGGTTACTATGTACAATTGCACCTGCTTGTGTGTGCTCCAGTTTTAGTAAATCACCCCCTCCCACCACTGTGTGCAATATACCGTTTTTATACTGAAGCAAAGGTCAGGGCAGGCCAATGGTCAGGATTGTCAGCAAACATGGTAAATGATCAATCAGAGGATCAGGTAAGTATATCTTCTTTTTGAAGTCCTTTGGACATTATTAAGCCTTGCAGGGGGGATGCCCAGTAAAAACTCATAGAAGTCACTGACCACAGGTATACAGAAGAGAAGGAGGATCAGTACAGTGGGAGTGGGAGAAAGTAAATATATAAAAATCCCAGTGGTTTATTAACATTTATATCCTTATGATCTGGATGGATCAGTGTTGCATTATCGGCATTCTAACATCTAAGTAATTTGTGGGAGTGTGGTTCCTGTGTTTTAATTGATCCTGGAATGTATACTCTGGTAAAATGGCTGTGGGTAACAGAGTATATAAGATCGATGCAGAGTGACGTTGCGACACCCCCCCTGAGGAAACCATGTGACCTGTGGCGTAATGCGTAGGGGAGGGGACAGCTGACATCACGACGCAACGCAAAGTCAGAGTATAGGATAACAGAGGAAGTATATTATTGCTGTTATGCAGTATATATCTGGTGCGATCTAGCACCAAAAGCATGTGAGTAGCTACTTTTTATTTATTTTAATAAAGTGTTTAAACGATAAAGCACTATTTCTGCCTATTCCTTTTTTACGGATCACTGGAGAGAGGTGGAGAAGGAGGACAAGATTCAAAGTCCGTTGTGGGAAGGAGTGCCAACAGGGGAATCTGCATCTTATTCTGCCCCATATAGAGGACACAAGGGTGGTGTGACCAGAACATTGTATAATGTGAGGTAAAAAAGCTCCAGGTGAGAGCACAACTTGGGTGTTGGTGGAGGAACACTGTTTAATGTCTTATGAAGATAAAGTGGTGAAAGATTAAAGTTACGTCAAGATATATTTAACTTTATATACTCACTATTGTGCACAAGATTTCTTTGCAAATGTGTACAGTCAGGTCCATAAATATTGGGACATCGACACAATTCTAACATTTTTGGCTCTATACACCACCACAATGGATTTAAAATGAAACAAACAAGATGTGCTTTAACTGCAGACTGTCAGCTTTAATTTGAGGGTATTTACATCTAAATCAGGTGAACGGTGTAGGAATTACAACAGTTTGCATATGTGCCTCCCACTTCTTAAGGGACCAAAAGTAATGGGAAAATTGGCTTCTCAGTTGTTCCATGGCCAGGTGTGTGTTATTCCCTCATTATCCCAATTACAATGAGCAGATAAAAGGTCCAGAGTTCATTTCAAGTGTGCTATTTGCATTTGGAATCTGTTGCTGTCAACTCTCAAGATGAAATCCAAAGAGCTGTCACTATCAGTGAAGCAAGCCATCATTAGGCTGAAAAAACAAAACAAACCCATCAGAAAGATAACAAAAACATTAGGCGTGGCCAAAACAACTGTTTGGAACATTCTTAAAAAGAAGGAACGCACCAGTGAGCTCAGCAACACCAAAAGACCCGGAAGATCACGGAAAACAACTGTGGTGGATGACCGACGAATTCTTTCCCAAGTGAAAGTTTTATTTATGAACACAGTTAGTGTTGATGGGGAAATCCCTCCCACAGTGCTATTGTATTCTGCTGGCTATAGCTGCCAGCAGTGGTCACATAAAAAAAAAAATCAGACAGGCTGGTTGTACTGAAGTCAGTCGATGACAACCAGCCTGCCCATAGATGGAACAAATCTCGGCCTGTCCCTGAGATAGGATCCATCTATAGCTGGCTATAGTCAGTTAATTCTGGATATTTTGTCCCATTCATTTGCCTGCAATGTAGGTTGTTTGTCAGCTTCTCAGTTCTACTGCAGTCATTTTGTGTTGAACGCATATTCAAGCTTCTGCTACAATTACCCAGCTATTTTACTGTGTTTTGATCTATTTGGAGATGTTCACACTAGTAACATATTACCTGAATGGGTATTAAAACTAAAACCAAAAATGTAATATATTGCAGCTTACCAATAATTAGATGTGTTTGCTGTATTCATTTTCTTTTTTAGACTTTTTTCCATCTGCTTTCACCTGGTGATCAGGCCAGTAACACACCTCCTTTATTAGAGTGCTTTCACACTGGATGAATGAGCACAGGGTTCAAATTTAGAAAGCAGCATTGTCAGTCTGGGGGAGGGGAGAGTTATATGTACTAGCAGATTTAAATACACTAAAAACAGAAGCTAAACTCCAGCTAATACTTTATAATCAGTTGCGGCAAACAGTTTTTTTCTGGACATAAATAAATAAAAGCTAATCATTTTGGCCTCTGCCAGTCTTAAATGGCTTCTCTCATCTTTGTAACTGCAAGAGAGCTTGTTCTGTTGAAAATCAACAGACCTACTGGCTGGATCACCAGATGTAAATAGATGTGATTTTCTGTTGAAAATCAACAGACCTACTGGCTGGATCACCAGATGTAAATAGAAGAAAAAAGTCTAAACAAAGAAACTAACGCAGCTATCAAATCTAAGAATTAATAAGTTGTAATATATTATTATCATATTATTATACAGGATTTATATAGCTCCAACAGTTTGTGCATCACTTTACAATGTTAGTGCAGACAGTGCAATTACAATACAATTTAATACAGTAGGAAACAGAGAGATCTGCTTGTTTACAATCTAGAAGGGAGGGTCAATTGATACAAAAGGTAATAATTGTGGGTGATGAGCTGATTGAGAAACAGTACAGGTATTAGGTGGGGGCAGGAAAGGCTTGTCTGAAGAGATGGGTTTTCAAGGATTGTCTAAATGTAGACAGAGAAGGAGAAAGTCAGACAGATTGGGTTAGAGAATTCCATACGAAGGGAGGGACTTGGTAAAAGTTCTGAAGGTGAGCATGGGAGGATGTGACAAAGAAGCTAGAGAGCATGTGGTCTTGGGAGGAACGAAGAGAATGATTTGGTTGGTATTTTAAGACTGGGGTAGTGATGTAGCTGGGGGCAAAGTTGTGGATGGCTTTGAAGGTTGTTGACAGTATTTCAAATTTAATATGTTGAGAGAGCGGAAGCCAGTGGAGGGATTGGCAGAGAGGAGTAGCAGATGCTGAACGGTTGGTAAGGTGAATGAGTCTGGCAGCAGCATTCATGATGGACTGAAGAGGGGATAGCCTATGTAAAGGAAATTTAATGAGAAAGAGTTGCAGTAGTCAAGGAGAGAAATGACCAGGGAGTGAATTAGAGACTTTGCAGTGTCATAGGTTGGGAAGGCCGTATTTTGGAGATGTTGTGTAGGCTGAGGTGGCAAGCTTTGGACAGTGATTGGATGTGGGTCAAAATTATAGTTCAGAGTCCAGGATAACACCTAGAACCCTGGCATGTGTTGATGTGTTGATAGTTGTGCCTTCAATCTTGACAGAGAAGTCAGGCGAGGAATATAATAAAATGTTCACTTTTGGGTTTACTAGTACTTTAGTAAACTCCTTCAGAATATTCAGGTTTTATCATGTTTAACCTGGTTAAGCTATGGGTGGAGACTGCCCTTGAGTGAGAGCAACCATTTTCAGGCAGATATGGCACAACCTCTACCTAGCACAACAGCTGGAAAACAAATACTAATCTAAGATCCAAAACAAAATGGCAGTGGCAGAAGAGTCCAAGTCAAAGAAAGCATTTTTTTTATTTTTGTAGTTAAGCCTTAGTATATCAGCTCTTATTTAAATGCATGCCTGATAAAAATAAAGCCTTTTTTGTTACTGGAGTTTATATAATTCATGCCCCAAGATCAGCCATTTACAAAGAAATCACTGACATTATACAATTTAGACTTTACATAACAGCAGAGAATGTCTTTGAAGTACAATTTCCAGAATACAGTTTTTCCTGCTGCTTTACAGCTTAGGAATTACATGTAATCTACTAAATCAATTCTAAAATTACAGTTATTTTCTCAGCAATAACCAATACAAATCAGATTTCAAGCTAACATTTGACAACAATTCTTAATAAGCCTTTTGAGTTTAAATCTACTGTTATTTCTTAAATATGACAAAATGTGCCAACATATAAAGGGGTTGCCAAATTAATGAATTTAAAAAAAAAAAAATATATATATATATATATATATATACAGTATGTAGATATAAAAAGAAAATTTGCAATTGTGTGTTTACTCCTAGGTTCACATAGGCTTTTCCATAACCAGGCCAGGTTCATTTTCTTTCATAAGTATTGGAGTTTTTTCAACACCTCACTTTCTGAGAAAAGATTAAAAATACTTACTTCTACAAAAATAGATGAGGGAACTAAGTGCAGTATTACAAAATGCACAATTCTTTGCTTTAGGTCAAGTAAAGCAATATACAGTAATATCAGTGTCTTGAATACATAAAATGTTTAATTAACTATACCTATTTCTAAAATAGAAACAAATGTGTCTGATTTTTGATCATGTGCTGGGATCAATGTCTGAAAGGTAAATTTGTAACCTGTACTTATAAATCCTTTACAAGTTTTGTCAGTTTATCAACCGTAATTTACTTAGAAATGTTGATTAATTTACCCAGTGAACTACCTATATAAATAAAGCTTTAATTGGAGTACAGAGATCCTTCTCTTAGGGCTTTTTCTAAGTGCTATTCTTTTCTTGAGCAGTGTGTGAATTGATTCCAGTCTGTTGCTCAGTGGAACTCTTGTGTCTTACTAAGTTTCAAATATCATTAGCACCTGCCAGTTACTGTGAGAATCTCAGTAAGCTGTGACAGGGCTGTTGTTATGAAAGTATGGCAACTTAGCAAATCAGACAATCCCTTAGAAATTCAGTCTAATGGGAGGTGCTAACTAGATCTCTTATGCTAGGGAAGTGGGATTCCTGAGAATTCCCTAGATGGAAATAAAGCAGCAAGCAACAGAAACCTGGCCTGTCCTAGCTGCCCATGTGCTGGGGTTGAATTTTGGGTAGAGATGGAGCAAACATAAGAATTTCTGTTGGCTTAAACCTTCTTTTAGAACAGGGGTCTCCAAACTATGGCCCTCCAGGTGTTGAGGAACTGCAAGTCCCATGAGGCCTTGCAAGACTCTGACAGCCACAGGCAAGACTCCCAGAAGGAAAGGCATGATGGGACTTGTAGTACTTCAACAACTGGAGGGCCTCAGTTTGGAGACCTCTGTTTTAGAACATGGTTCTCAGCGTACACAGAAACCCATGCTGTGGGGATCTGCTACTTCACTCAGGCCTTGTGATAACTAACTGGTAAATTGTGAGCATGTTCCAGGAATTGAGAGCATCCCTAGAATCTAAGCATTGTTTATATTTATTGTAACATGGATCTCTCTTTGCCATCCACTTTATCCACATTTGGGGAGAGTATTTGGGGGCAAACTGGAAAGGGGATTTGCCACTACTGGAAGTCATTTGTCCTACATGCAAGCAAGTTTTCCTTTCCTTGCAAAGAAGGGAATACTGAAGACCTATTGAATTAAATTTCCACCCCTTGTCAGAGGGTCCCAAACTTTAATTTCTAGAGTGTATCCACTTTGATAACTGACACTGTCTAATGGGTTATAGCAGTTATGACTGCTGCTTGAAGCTTGAACAACCTCTAAATACCACTTACGTTTTATCGTTGTCTATTGTGACCATGCATTTTGAAGGTCACACAGTGAATGCACCCTAATGCTGAGGATCCTGAGGACATGCGATCTGGACAGTTAGTGTTTGGGTGTCAGATGCTATCTAATATATTTCTTAACAAGTATTAACAAAGCCAACATTAAGTAGAGGCACTGCCATTTGTTGTATCACCAGTGACTTCCAATAGAATTTGTAGACCCCAGCAGTGAGATCTGTTTGATGCATATCCCAATCTTACTGCTACTCATCCACAGATTTACAGGGTTCTTGTTTTAGCAGAAGGAGTCTCAGGCCTCTATTTGTAGTTTCATTCAAACCAATCAGGGCCATGGGGTGTCATATTAAAAAACACAGATGGTGTCCGAAAATCATCTCCTGGAAATTTCTGGAATAAATATTTTGGCGTTCGAATTCATCTACAGACTCCAACTGTGTCCATACATGAAATATGCAGTTTGGAAAAGATGGGGAATCAACTTTTAGGAGATATTAGGGTTGAATGGCAGTCCTCAAGCAGCAGCAGAATTTCTTTAGTTTATGGTGAAGGGGGACTTGCTATATGATTTCATCAAAGGTTTTCCTGATGTCAGACTTGAAAGGATGTTTCAAGATGTACTATATTTAAGTTACAAAATTTAACATACTATACAGTCCCCTGAGAGAGCTGAAAATCGAATGTTCCTTACACACAATAAGGACAATTTGTGAAAAGCCAATTAAGGTTTACTATGATTTTGAATAGAAAGAATAAACTAGAAAATCCAAAGGAAACCCACACAGAAGCAGGGAGAATGTTTAAACAACAGATGGAATGTCAGGTAGAATTTAAGCTCAGGACCCAGAAATGCAAAGCAAAGGTATCCCATTGCTTGTGGTATTTTGGCCATACTGGGAGAGCACTTGATGGCTGGAGGGGGCAAACTGAATAATGTCTTGTATACTTGTTCTAGATCAGTGGATTACACTGCAGTGAAGCTAGGATCAAGATGACAGCTGTAAAGCCTATGAAAAGGTTAGTAGTGGCAGTTTCAATATTGCCTTATCCAGAGGTTCACTTTAAAGTCCACCTATAGTCAAAAAGGTTTTTAATTTACAGTTTGCTTTCTGTAATTATGTTTCACTGCTATTTTTTTACTTTAAGTAAACAGAACTGTAAAAATTAGTTTAAAATTGAGGAGGGTAAAAATAAATTCATTTTCCTTACTGACTCCATGGCAGCATACATTCAGGTAGACTTTACCCACACTTCTACCCCATAGGACCCCACTCCCATAAATTTTGAGGCTTAGTCAGAAATTATGTTCCTTTTTTCCTCCTCACAGGACCTATTAAGATGCTTTCTCTTACCTTCATTGGTTTACTGTCAGCTTCTGGATCTCTGACAGGGTCACAAACGGGTTGTTGCCAGTGGGACAGTTATAAGATGATACCAGGTTCCCCGGCAGGGTGGTATTCATGGCACACAGAAGATGAGGATTTTCCACCCATCAGTGGTACAGTGTGATGCTGTACCCCCAGCTATCAGAGGGGTGGTATTTATGGCACACGTGTGATGAGGAGCATATCAGAGAGTGCTTCCAGCCACACTATGTTTGATCAAATGCCCAGTTAACAGCAGGTGGTCCAGAATGTACCCAGCATGTGCACTGATTGCCCTGCAGAAGAGGAAGAAGCCTAAGGGCCTCAGCCTGGAAGTTTGCCAGGGTAAGGGCCTTCAGCTATGATGGGCCCTTTGATGGCCTGCAGCTCCAGATGGGATCCCTTTCAGTCCAGTTGTAAATGAAAGCTCAGTCATGAAGGCAGCCTCTCTAAGGTTTTTTTCCCCAGCCAGGAAGTTTGCCAGGATCAAGACCTTTGTCTAAGAGGGATAGTTTTTGGCATTTTGCCTAGGTAGTGTTTAGATCCATACTGGGATGCAATCCGAGCTGGTTCTGGCATCCTATTAGAAAGAATTGTCCTCCCCACATGCAGGACCATTAAGGATGACCAATTCCATGTGATGGATATTGTTAAGGATGACCAATTCCATGCCCTGGATATTGAAATATTTTGAGTGTGCTCACAAGCTACAGCTTTGTTTAGAGATTTAGGTAGTCTCTTTGTCACTCTTTCTAGCAGAACTAGAGGCAAGGAGATATCATCCAGGATCATTGCCTGATGGTTCATGCTGGCTAGCCATCCAGCTCATAGAGCTAAAAGCTTGGTTCTTCATAAGTGGTGACAACACACTCAACCAACAGTGTGTAGACTTTGTGGGTTTTCTGTCTCTCTGTGGTGAGTAGCTGGCTTCCTTTGCCTGTTCATTTCTTACGTTGAGGTTTCTGTTGGCTAAGAGCTATAATTGAAATTTTACTTTTTCTGCATCCCAGCCTTGTTTTGTGGCTAGTTATTTCCTGAATGAATGCTGCCATGAAGGCACTCAGGAAAACTAAAGACTTACTATCAAATTCTTACCGTATTTTTGCTTTCCTGATAGACTCTATGGCAGCATGGGTAACCTCCCAGTGTCATGAGTAGGCTGGTTATGGAACACGGTCTCTGGATCAGCCTCAAAGGTTATGGGAGTGGGATCCTATGGGGTAGGAGCTAGTCTACCGAACACATGTTGCCAAAGAGTCAATCAGGAAAATAATATTACAGTAAGAATTCATATTTCATTCAATTATTTTTCCTAAGAATTACAGTCAGGTCCATAAATATTGGGACATCAACACAATTCTAACATTTTTGGCTCTATACACCACCACAATGGATTTGAAATGAAACAAACAAGATGTGCTTTAACCGCAGACTGTCAGCTTTAATTTGAGGGTATTTACATCTAAATCAGCTAAACGGTGTAGGAATTACAACAGTTTGCATATGTGCCTCCCACTTTTTAAGGGACCAAAAGTAATGGGACAATTGGCTTCTTAGCTGTTCCATGGCCAGGTGTGTGTTATTCCTTCATTATCCCAATTACAATGAGCAGATAAAAGGTCCAGAGTTCATTTCAAGTGTGCTATTTGCATTTGGAATCTGTTGCTGTCAACTCTCAAGATGAGATCCAAAGAGCTGTCACCATCAGTGAAGCAAGCCATCATTAGGCTGAAAAAATAAAACAAACCCATCAGAGAGATAGCAAAAACATTAAGCGTGGCTAAAACAACTGTTTGGAACATTCTTAAAAAGAAGGAACGCACCGGTGAGCTCAGCAACACCAAAAGACCCGGAAGACCACGGAAAACAACTGTGGTGGATGACCGAAGAATTCTTTCCCTGGTGAAGAAAACACCCTTCACAACAGTTGGCCAGATCAAGAACACTCTCCAGGAGGTAGGTGTATGTGTGTCAAAGTCAACAATCAAAAGAAGACTTCACCAGAGTGAATACAGAGGGTTCACCACAAGATGTAAACCATTGGTGAGCCTCAAAAACAGGAAGGCCAGATTAGAGTTTGCCAAACGACATCTAAAAAAGCCTTCACAGTTCTGGAACAAAATCCTATGGACAGATGAGACCATGATCAACTTGTACCAGAGTGATGGGAAGAGAAGAGTATGGAGAAGGAAAGGAACTGCTCATGATCCTAAGCATACCACCTCATCAGTGAAGCATGGTGGTGGTAGTGTCATGGCGTGGGCATGTATGGCTGCCAATGGAACTGGTTATCTCGTATTTATTGATGATGTGACTGTTGACAAAAGCAGCAGGATGAATTCTGAAGTGTTACGGGCAATATTATCTGCTCATATTCAGCCAAATGCTTCAGAACTCATTGGATGCCGCTTCACAGTGCAGATGGACAATGACCCAAAGCATACTGCAAAAGCAACCAAAGAGTTTTTTAAGGGAAAGAAGTCGAATGTTATGCAATGGCCAAGTCAATCACCTGACCTGAATCCGATTGAGCATGCATTTCACTTGCTGAAGACAAAACTGAAGGGAAAATGCCTCAAGAACAAGCAGGAACTGAAGACAGTTGCAGTAGAGGCCTGGCAGAGCATCACCAGGGATGAAACCCAGCGTCTGGTGATGCCTGTGCGTTCCAGACTTCAGGCTGTAATTGACTGCAAAGGATTTGCAACCAAGTATTAAAAAGTGAAAGTTTGATTTATGATTATTATTCTGTCCCATTACTTTTGGTCCCTTAAAAAGTGGGAGGCACATATGGAAACTGTTGTAATTCCTACACCGTTCACCTGATTTGGATGTAAATACCCTCAAATTAAAGCTGACAGTCTGCAGTTAAAGCACATCTTGTTCGTTTCATTTCAAATCCATTGTGGTGGTGTATAGAGCCAAAAATGTTAGAATTGTGTCGATGTCCCAATATTTATGGACCTGACTGTACATGTGTCAGACCTGAATCATCCCTTCTAAAAATATATTCGGAAAACAAGCAAATTACAGGTTTTTTCATAAGGCATTCCTAACTAAACTAAGTTGCTATATTACCTTGAATAATAAATCCACTAAACTTTCAAAAACTACTTCAATTTTTAAATTTAATTTTAATAAAAGATACAGATGCTAGTAATACAAATGAGTGATGAGATGCCATTCTAGATGAATAAAAAAATCTTGTTCAGATCAAAACATCTTAGAAGAAGCACTCATGTATAAGCAAAGCTGTTTAACTACCAACATAAAGTGAAATGTCAGGATTTCAGAAATGTCAAGAAAGATGTAATTTATGAGCAACCAGAACCAGACTGAGATTGTCAAAGTTATTTGACAAGGCAATAAAAAGTGCAGCACTGATGTGCCAAGTAGAGTACATCATAGCAACCAATGAGATTTCATGTTTCATAGGTTAGAACAATGACAAATGTAGGCACGTTAGCGTATTACAGTTTATGTGAGTAAAAAGGCTTAACAGACAGAGCAATAAATGAAAGTGGTTGTAAGGTAGGAGGTTTTTACCTTATCGCAGTCTCTGCATTATGGTAGAAAACCTTTCATGCTCAGCTCCCCCAGCCCCTCCTAAATACCTACTGGAGCCTGGTCTGGATAGAGTGCTGCGCCTGCCTGCAGCAGCGCTGCTCTCCCTCTCCTCACAGGCTCAAAGATAGCAGCAGAAGCTATTGGCTTCTGCTGCTATCAGTCAAAGCCAGTGAGCAGAGAGCAGGGGGTGGGATTTAGCCACACTGTGTGTTTCAGTGGACACACAGAGCTAGGCTTGGGAGTGAGCCCTCATATCTGCCCCATAGCAAGTGCTTGCTATGGGGGCAGACAGTGAAGAGGAGCAGTTGAGAGCTTGGGATGGGGACCCCAGAAGAGGAGGTTTGGGGGCCATTCTGTTCAATACCATTGCACAGAGGAGGTGAGTATAACATGTTTTTTATGTTAATAAAAAAGCTTTACAATCACTGTGTACTATATTGTGGTCTTTAAAACAACTCTCTAAAACTAGAAAAGGGTCTATTTATAATTACCATATATTTTTTTTAATCCAAACAACTTTTATTATCAAGATAATAGAGAAAATGGAACAGTACTTACAGAATCCACAATGATATTACTGCAACAGCAGGATTACACATAAATAGAACAACGTGGATACGCAGATCCCGTAATAGACAGAATAACAGAAATAGTAAGCAAATGAAACAGAGACCACAAGCATCCAAAACGTTCTTGACAATACCTTGCTTTTTCATTTTTCCTTTTTATTCCTTCCTGTCCAGATGTAAACAGAAATGGGGGAAAAGAACAAAGCCCAAAACATGTCTTCGAAAAATAAAAAAAACCACATCAACAACAACCATTGGTTCACCCAAGACGTCTCATCAAAAATAATGGGAGATGCACATGAACTCCCCCAGGGGGAGGAGTGGAGCCACACACCTAATATAAAATGTCACAACTGCAAAAGTCAGTCCACTATCAATTGAAGAGTTACAAGCCCAGGTGTATCCAGCCAACCCTGCCATACCTGCTGGAACTTATGATAAGAATTGCGATGTTGGTACGTGAGTTTCTCCTACAAGAGTAAATAATTATCATCTATCCATTGCTTACTAGTCGGAGGAGTCGATGATAACCAGTACCTTGCTATCAACTTCCTAGCCAGATATATAAGTCTACATACCATAATATACACTCCTGGTTGGAACAGTTCTACAGGATCTACGGACATCAACACCGATTTGTGCCAATTAATTGTAAAGCTGGAAAATCCATCAAAGCGTTCAATAAGGACATAACAGCATCTAAGGATGTATAAATATTGTCCTAATATAACAGTGTGTCATCTGCATAAAGGGATATCTTTTCCGAAAGACCACCCCTTGTAAAACCGACTATGCCCGGAGATTATCACACCAACATCGCTAAAGGTTCTAATGCCAAGGTGAACAAAAAGGGCGAGAGAGGACTGCCTCGTTCCCTTCTACAGCCTGAATGAATCTGACAAATCCCCATTAACCCGGATTCGGACACTAGGGGCCGCAGAGAGAAGGCGCATCCAGCTAATGAATTTGGGACCACAGCCGACTCTAGGCAATACTTCCCATAGGTAAGGCCATTCCACACTATCAAATGCCTTGGCTGCATCCAAACACAAAATTGCCCTCCCCCCAGGATTGTACACCGGAATTTGCAAAGTCAAAAAAAGTCTACAAATATTATTAGCCATTGCTCTAGAAGGAATAAACCCCGGCTGATCTTTATGTACGATATTACTAGAGATGAGCGAAGTATTCAAAAATTTGATTCGGCTGATTCGGCGAATTCGAGGAATAAATTCGATTCGATGCGAATATATTCGCTGCGAATTTAACTTATAAAAAGGGTGTTTCTAGGCTTCAGAGAGCCTTTATATTAGTGCAGAACACTGTACCCTTAATTTAAATGCCCTTGGAGTCTGCTGGGGAAGAGAAATAATACTGTCAGTCAGTATGACATGCAGATGAGTGCCGTCGATCTTAGAATCACCGCACACTTCACTCATTTGGGCAGTCACGGGGCCAAAACCAGAGTGTGGAGCCACAGTGTGGCGGTGGAGGCAGCAGCAATGGGAGGTCATACAGCACCCTATGACAAAATGGAACCCACCAGCAGTGTGAGGAGACCTGAAAGTGGCACATGGCAGAGTGTGGCGATGGAGACAGCAGCAATGGGAGGCCGTACAGGGACCCATGAGACACTCTGGACCTGGCAGCAGCATGAGGAGGCGGTACAGGGGCCCATGACAGATTACGGGCCTGGCAGCAGCATGAGGAGTCGGTACGGGGGCCCATGGCAGATTACGGGCCTGGCAGCAGCAATGGGAGGCCCGTAATCTGCCAGCACCCTATGACAAAATGGAACCCACCAGCAGTGTGAGGAGACCTGAAAGTGGCACATGGCAGAGTGTGGCGATGGAGACAGCAGCAATGGGAGGCCGTACAGGGACCCATGAGACACTCTGGACCTGGCAGCAGCATGAGGAGGCGGTACGGGGGCCCATGGCAGATTACGGGCCTGGCAGCAGCAATGGGAGGCCCGTAATCTGCCAGCACCCTATGACAAAATGGAACCCACCAGCAGTGTGAGGAGACCTGAAAGTGGCACATGGCAGAGTGTGGCGATGGAGACAGCAGCAATGGGAGGCCGTACAGGGACCCATGAGACACTCTGGACCTGGCAGCAGCATGAGGAGGCGGTACAGGGGCCCATGACAGATTACGGGCCTGGCAGCAGCATGAGGAGTCGGTACGGGGGCCCATGGCAGATTACAGGCCTGGCAACAGCAATGTGAGGCCCGTAATCTGCCAGCACCCTACGACAAAATGGAACCCACCAGCAGTGTGAGGAGACCTGAAAGTGGCACATGGCAGAGTGTGGCGATGGAGACAGCAGCAATGGGAGGCCGTACAGGGACCCATGAGACACTCTGGACCTGGCAGCAGCATGAGGAGGCGGTACAGGGGCCCATGGCAGATTACGGGCCTGGCAGCAGCAATGGGAGGCCCGTAATCTGCCAGTACCCTATGACAAAATGGAACCCACCAGCAGTGTGAGGAGACCTGAAAGTGGCAAATGGCAGAGTGTGGCGATGGAGACAGCAGCAATGGGAGGCCGTACAGGGACCCATGAGACACTCTGGACCTGGCAGCAGCATGAGGAGGCGGTACAGGGGCCCATGGCAGATTACGGGCGTGGCAGCAGCAATGGGAGGCCCGTAATCTGCCAGCACCCTATGACAAAATGGAACCCACCAGCAGTGTGAGGAGACCTGAAAGTGGCACATGGCAGAGTGTGGCGATGGAGACAGCAGCAATGGGAGGCCATACAGGGACCCATGACACACTCTGGACCTGGCAGCAGCAAGAGGAGGCGGTACAGGGGCCCATGGCAGAGTGGCGAAGCGTAAGCAGCTTAAATTGAAGGCCATACAGAGGCCTATGTTAAAAATAATAACATGTTTGGGGCATGATTCATGGCGGATTTAGTCAGTTGTGTCAGGAACTGGTGGTTTGAAATCCAGACTAATCCACGCCTGATTCATTTTCACAAACGTGAGTCTCTCCACACTTTGGGTGGACAGTCGTGTCCTCCGCGGAGTTACAATACCTCCTGCCGCACTAAACACGCGCTCCGATGCCACGCTACTGGCCGGGCATGACAGCCTTTCAAGGGCAAATTCAGCTAGTTGGGGCCAAAGGTCAAGTTTCGTTGCCCAGTAGTCAAGGGGATTGTCTACCTCGGTTGGCAGGGTGCTGTCCAAGTAGGCCCAAGCCTGTTGTTTGAGGTCCTGCTCCAGGTCCACCTGATGCTGCTGCTGCTGCTGCGGCTGGTTAGTAGTTTCCTCACTGCGCTGGTGAAGAAAGCTACTCATCATCGACTGCAGACTGAGGCAGCCGCTGCTGGTGGAGCTGCCACTGCTCCTACCACCCCACCCCTCCCCTGCTGCCATGGCAGCGGAACGCGAGCGCACAGGGCCCACAGTGTCTGAGGATGGACGTTGGCGCAGAAAGGCAGAGACCAACTGACTACATAGGTGGTTTTTATAGTACGTTATTTTGGCCTCCCTCTCAGCAGGTGTGAAAAAGGCCACCATTTTTGAACGGTAGCGAGGGTCCAACAAGGTGGACAGCCAAAAGTCATCCCTCTGTCTGATGGTTATTATTCGGCTGTCGCTACGCAAGCAACCGAGCATGCTATGGGCCATTTGTGCCAAGGAATGCGAGGGACTCCCTGCCTCCATCTCCACAGCATACTGCCATGGTGCGTCTGGGTCCTCTGTCTCCTCCTCCTCCTCCTCTACCAGATGCTCCTGCTCCTCCACTCCTGTCCGCTGAGTGGAAAAACCACCCATTTCACTCAATAATTCCTGAGCACCAATGTCCTCCTCTACCTTCTCCTCTTCTTCCTGTCCTGCCCCCACAGGGGTCATGTGGCGTTGAGATCTGTGCGCCACGTCTACCGCACCCTGACCAGCCATTGTTAACAGCATTTGTTCCAGGACGTGCAACAGAGGAATGACGTCGTTCATCCCATAGTCCTGCCGACTCACGAATAGCGTGGCCTCCTCAAAGGGCCTGAGCAAGCGGCAGGTGTCACGCATGAGCTGCCAATGGCTGACATCTAAGTTACACAGGGGAGTACCTTTATCCGCTTGTAACATCAGGAAATCGGTGATGGCCTTTCGCTGTTCGTAAAGGCGGTCTAACATATGTAGGGTTGAATTCCACCTTGTTGCAACGTCGCAGATCAGGCGATGCTGTGGAATTCCGTTCTGCCGCTGCAGCTCAAGGAGGGTGTGCTTTGCGGTGTAGGAATGGCTGAAATGCATGCAAAGTTTACGTGACATTTTAAGGATGTCTTGCAGTGGGATGGTGGATTTTAGGAACGGCTTGACAACCAGATTGAACACGTGAGCCATGCATGGCGCATGGCACAACCTTCCTTGACGCAGAGCAGACACCATGTTCTTTCCGTTGTCGGTCAACATGGTTCCGATTTTCAGTTTGCGCGGAGACAGCCATCTGTCGATTTCTCTGTTCATTACACTCAGAAGTTCCTCCCCTGTGTGACTACGTTTGCCAAGGCATACCAGGTGCAGCACAGCGTGACACCGTTGCGCCCTGCACATGTGATATGCCGGTCGGGTAATGGGACTTGGCACGGGGGTGGTGGCTGAGGACAAGGCGGAAGAAGAGGTGGTAGAGGCGGACATCTTTTCTGGACCAAGGACGTGCAAACGTGGAGGCAAAAGCGGCGTGACCTGTCCAAGTTGCTAGTGCGGCTGTGCCGGCACCACGTTCACCCAGTGGGCCGTAAATGACATGTACTGTCCCTGACCGTAGTTACAGCTCCACACGTCGGCGCTGCCGTGCACTTTGGCAGAGACCGACATGCTCAAAGACTGGCCCACCATGTCTTCTACATGTGAATGCAGGGCTGGCACTGCCTTTTTGGCGAAGAAATGCCGGCTTGGCACTCTCCACCGCGGCGCGGCACAAGCCATCATTTCTCGGAAAGGTGCTGAGTCCACCACTTGGAAAGGGAGGGACTGCAGCACCAGCAACTTGGACAGGAGGACGTTCAGCTTTTGCACCGTCGGGTGCGTGCTCGCAAACTGTTGTCTCTTGGAAACGGATTCCAAGAAAGACTGCTGACGGAATCCGTGAAGAGGAGTAGCAGGAGAAGGAGCATCTGAACGAGCGGAAGATGCCAACGAGCGACAACTCCCCTCAGCAGAGGTGTTGGAGCCTTGACTGGCTGATAGAGGGTGATTGACGTCGGGTGACGGAGCGGGTGATGGAGCGGGGGCTGGGGCAGGCAGAACCGCCGTATCTTTATCACGGTTTTCCCAGGCCACCGAATGGCGACGCTGCATATGCTGACGCAACGCTGTAGTCCCAACATGGGCCCCCTGGCCACGCTTGACTTTCTGCCCACATAGTCGACATACGGCTACGTTTACTTCCTCGGGCGGCTTGACGAAAAATTGCCACACCGCCGAGTAGGAAACTTTGCCCCCGCTACTCCTCACTGGCTGACTGCTACTTCCTCCGTGCACACCGGCACCACTACTGGCCGTGGTGGTAGGCTGCAGTGGAGCTGGTGCTCTACTCCGTGGCCGTTTGCCTCTACTGACACTGCTGCGACCCTGCTGCCTCCTGGGCAACCCACCGACTGTTTTGCTCACTGCCAAGCTGGCACCCTCTTCTCCTGATGATGCGGAAGAAATAGCCTGATGACGACGAGGCTGCCAAGTGCGATCAGCCTCATCATCATCAATTAGGGTCTCCGCCTCACTACTAGCCCCCTCGGCTGCGTGTGGGTCAGGAGACAGACCTGTCTCTAGACCGGCTACCGAGCCACTCTCCTCGCCAGTACTTCTTCACCTGGCTGCTGAAGAGGCGGATGTCTCCCCCCGTTCCTGACCGCCCTCTGTTAGCTCTTCCTCACTGTACAGTGGGGCTGAGCCCACAGCATGCGATACTTCGCTTGGTGAGGGAACACCAAAGGACAGGGGCAGGTAGAGGACATGTGATTTCAGTGGGCTTGCTCCCGGGCCATGCCAACTAACGGTTGTGTCTGACGTACCCACCGACCGTTGGCTGTAGGTGTCAGAGGTGACCTGGGAAGAGGAAGACGACC
Source organism: Staurois parvus (assembly GCF_062004578.1). Lineage (NCBI taxonomy): Eukaryota > Metazoa > Chordata > Amphibia > Anura > Ranidae > Staurois > Staurois parvus. The sequence continues at coordinate 5,987,830 of NW_028318492.1, read as the reverse complement.
GAGCCAACCAATCGATGACGGCAGGGTTGTCGGTGGAGACACGACCGCTGGATGACACCGGGAGCACTGGCCTCTGGCTGCGACTAGTGCTGCCTCGACCCCTTCCTCTGCTGCCACGTCTGCTCGCTCCTAAAACATGGCCTCCTCTGACACTCCTCTGCGTGTTGTCTGACATACTCTTTAATTCAACGATTCTGTGTCCCTGAGTAACGATTCTGTGTCCCTGAGTAACAGTTTTGTGTCCCTGAGTAACAATTCTGTGTCCCTGAGTAACAATTCTGTGTCCCTCAGTAACAATTCTGTGTCCCTCAGTAACAATTCTGTGTCTGTCCCTGAGTAACAATTCTGTGTCCCTGAGTAACAATTCTGTGTCCCTGAGTAACAATTCTGTGTCCCTGAGTAACAATTCTGTGTCCCTCAGTAACAATTCTGTGTCCCTCAGTAACAATTCTGTGTCTGTCCCTGAGTAACAATTCTGTGTCCCTCAGTAACAATTCTGTGTCCCTCAGTAACAATTCTGTGTCCCTCAGTAACAATTCTGTGTCTGTCCCTCAGTAACAATTCTGTGTCCCTCAGTAACAATTCTGTGTCCCTCAGTAACAATTCTGTGTCTGTCCCTGAGTAACAATTCTGTGTCCCTGAGTAACAGTTCTGTGTCCCTGAGTAACAATTCTGTGTCCCTGAGTAACAGTTCTGTGTCCCTGAGTAACAATTCTGTGTCCCTCAGTAACAATTCTGTGTCCCTCAGTAACAATTCTGTGTCTGTCCCTGAGTAACAATTCTGTGTCCCTGAGTAACAATTCTGTGTCCCTCAGTAACAATTCTGTGTCCCTCAGTAACAATTCTGTGTCCCTCAGTAACAATTCTGTGTCTGTCCCTGAGTAACAATTCTGTGTCCCTGAGTAACAGTTCTGTGTCCCTGAGTAACAATTCTGTGTCCCTCAGTAACAATTCTGTGTCCCTCAGTAACAATTCTGTGTCCCTCAGTAACAATTCTGTGTCTGTCCCTCAGTAACAATTCTGTGTCCCTCAGTAACAATTCTGTGTCCCTCAGTAACAATTCTGTGTCTGTCCCTGAGTAACAATTCTGTGTCCCTGAGTAACAGTTCTGTGTCCCTGAGTAACAATTCTGTGTCCCTGAGTAACAGTTCTGTGTCCCTGAGTAACAATTCTGTGTCCCTGAGTAACAATTCTGTGTCCCTGAGTAACAATTCTGTGTCCCTCAGTAACAATTCTGTGTCCCTCAGTAACAATTCTGTGTCTGTCCCTGAGTACCAATTCTGTGTCCCTGAGTAACAGTTCTGTGTCCCTGAGTAACAGTTCTGTGTCCCTGAGTAACAATTCTGTGTCCCTGAGTAACAATTCTGTGTCCCTCAGTAACAATTCTGTGTCCCTCAGTAACAATTCTGTGTCTGTCCCTGAGTAACAATTCTGTGTCCCTGAGTAACAGTTCTGTGTCCCTGAGTAACAATTCTGTGTCCCTCAGTAACAGTTCTGTGTCCCTGAGTAACAATTCTGTGTCCCTGAGTAACAATTCTGTGTCCCTCAGTAACAATTCTGTGTCCCTCAGTAACAATTCTGTATCCCTCAGTAACAATTCTGTGTCCCTCAGTAACAATTCTGTGTCTGTCCCTGAGTAACAATTCTGTGTCCCTCAATAACAATTCTGTGTCCCTCAGTAACAATTCTGTGTCTGTCCCTGAGTAACAATTCTGTGTCCCTCAGTAACAGTTCTGTGTCCCTCAGTAACAATTCTGTGTCCCTCAGTAACAATTCTGTGTCTGTCCCTGAGTAACAATTCTGTGTCCCTGAGTAACAGTTCTGTGTCCCTGAGTAACAGTTCTGTGTCCCTGAGTAATAATTCTGTGTCCCTGAGTAACAATTCTGTGTCCCTCAGTAACAATTCTGTGTCTGTCCCTGAGTAACAATTCTGTGTCCCTCAGTAACAATTCTGTGTCCCTCAGTAACAATTCTGTGTCCCTCAGTAACAATTCTGTGTCTGTCCCTGAGTAACAATTCTGTGTCCCTGAGTAACAGTTCTGTGTCCCTGAGTAACAGTTCTGTGTCCCTCAGTAACAATTCTGTGTCTGTCCCTGAGTAACAATTCTGTGTCCCTCAGTAACAATTCTGTGTCCCTCAGTAACAACTCTGTGTCTGTCCCTGAGTAACAGTTCTGTGTCCCTGAGTAACAGTTCTGTGTCCCTGAGTAACAGTTCTGTGTCCCTGAGTATCAATTCTGTGTCCCTCAGTAACAATTCTGTGTCCCTCAGTAACAATTCTGTGTCCCTCAGTAACAATTCTGTGTCCCTCAGTAACAATTCTGTGTCTCTCCCTGAGTAACAGTTCTGTGTCCCTGAGTAACAGTTCTGTGTCCCTGAGTAACAATTCTGTGTCCCTAAGTAATGATTCTGTGTCCCTAAAGTATCTGTGGCCCTAACTCTGTCCCTAATACAGAGAGGTCTGTCTCTCTTGAATGACCGGAGGCAAATGGAGAATTGTAAGATGGCCGCAATTTATAGCTCCACCATTACACAGTGCTGGCTGGCTGGCTGCTGATTGGCTAATGCGATCACATGTCATGAATGAATGCATTATGGGTCAGCGCGCCTTGTCTGCGCGCCTTCCCAGAGATCCCCGCTCCGTCGCCACACATGTCGCCGCCATTTTTGGAAAAATTTCGATTCGCGCATCCGAAATATGTTAATTTTCGGATTCGTCGCGAATCAAATTTTTCCTAATATTCGAAACGAATTCCACTTCGCCAAGTTCGATTCGCTCATCTCTAGATATTACCAATAATCCACGCCAGTTTAGTAGCTAGAACCTGGGCCAACAATTTAGCATCCATATTCAGAAGGGAAATAGGTTGGTAGTAGTCAGGTTTTAATCGATATTTTCCAGGCTTCAATAATACTATGATAACAGCTTCATTTGTGGAGGGGGGCAAACCATTTCCATCCATGGCAGCATTCAGGGTACTGAGTAATGTTGGTAGGAGTTGCGCACCATACCTATTATAGATTTCGAATGGCAATCCATCTGAACCTGGAGATTTATTACTGGGGGTGCCTGCCAAAGCTTCAGATAACTCCTCAACAGTAATTGGCATCTCCAGTTCTCGCTGGTCAGTCTCCAATAAAACAGGAAAAGAGCAGGTGTCTAGAAACTGCAATAGCTCAGAATGGGTGGCAACAGTTTTAGAAGCATACAGATCGTCGGAAAAGTGATGAAAAACTCTCAGGATTTCCGCATGACTTGTGCAGATCACTCCATCAGCATCCTCAATCTTGTCTATAGTGGACACCCCCTGTTGTGACTTCGCCACAAGAGCAAGCAGGTGCCCCGTACTTTCCCCCTCCTCAAAATATTTCAGTTGCAAAAAATATCGTTTCCTATCTGCCACTTGAGCAAGCACTGATTCATAAAGGGCCTGGGCCTTTTTCCAGGAGGCGCAGGTACAGGGGCTTGGGTCTTGGATCATCTGAACCTCCTGCTGTTGAACATCTAATCGTACCTTTTCCTCCCACTCCCTGGATCTACGCTTAACCGCTGAAATCTCCTGAATAATCGAGCCCTGCAGGAAGGCCTTCATCGCATCTCAAACCATTCCTGGAGGGGACAAGCCTTCAACTTGGATTCCAGAAACAGTGTCAACCAAAATGGGTTCACCTTTCACAGCGAACGAGAGCGGGTATAACACACTTGCAGCTTGACCCAGTAAGGAGCATGGTCAGACAGAGCCCTGGGTTCATACGCAGCATCAAACACATATGGCAGGATAGTCGTGTTCCCAAGGCACAAATCTATGTGTGAAAGCTCATCATGAGTGGCAGAGAAACATGAATAACATTTTGCTGTTGGATACTTCATCTGCCACACATCCCAGAGGCCCAGTTTCACCAATAAATTAGCAAATGGGGTAGGCTGAGAGGATAATTGTCTGCCCCTACCGCCCGAGGGCAATCTATCCAAGCTAGGGAGTGAGCAGTTGTTATAATCACCCAACGCCAATAGAGGAACATCAGGATGATTGGTCATAAATTGAGCTAAGCGTTTAATGACCTCTGAAGAGTAGGGCGGAGAGATATATACTGCAGCCACTATGCAGCGAAACCCATTCAAAGTACACAGTAGGAAAATATACCTGCCCTCCACATCAGTCCACTCCTGCATATGTTGAATAGAGTTAGAGATGAGGATACACATACCTCTATCTAGAAAACGTGGAGTGGAAGGAATGATGTTGAATGGAAAATAAACCAGAGCATAGGGTACCAACAGTGTCAGATTTCAAATGGGGATAAAAACACCAATTCTTTATGGGAGACAGACATAATACATATGGATAAAACAGGAAGGATAACACAATCATGGACAGATATAACCCCCCCAGGGGAACAATGAGTGGATAGGTAGTAGGAGGGACCCAGATCACATGGGTCAGGGTGACCAGGAGGACAGCCGCAGTAAGCAGGGAAGATAAACCCAGCAACATGCACTCCACTAAACACAGACATCCCACATCCCAGGTGAACCATAAACAAAACAAGAGAGAATACTGAAATTATTACCGACATGTAGGCCAACAGAGCCATAACATTATTAACTGGACACTGGCAGGAGGCCAAAAGATCTCCTCAGGACCAAAAACAGGTTGGGGTTTGCACAATATCTCCTGGACAAGCACACAGCAGGTAAATGTAAGGAAAGCCCAAGAGGGGAGGAGCCCAAACTTAAGCGGGAAAAAAATCAGATACAAAAATGGAAGGAAATGTGAGAGCAATACCCCGCTGTTCTGCTAAGCTGAGTTTAAGGCAATAAGGGTCAACCAGGTCCCCAAGGTCAGGTTCCAGGGGAGTTTGCCAGGCGATGTTTCCCTCCAACCAACCACTGCAAGGCTGCATTAGGATTATCAAAAAAGTGAGAAGCATCATCTGCAAGCACGCAAAGTTTAGCTGAATACAGCATGGCATATTGAAGGCCCAAAGTCCAAAGACGTTTCTTGACATCCAGGAATTTTGCGGGTTGCTCTTGAACTTCCACGTAAAAATCTGGAAATAAGGATACTTGAACATTGTCAACTGACAGGTTACCCTTGGTTCTGGCCCTGGAGAGAATGGTATCTCTGTCCCAGTAATTGAAAAGTCTGAACAAAAAGGGTCGAGGAGGAGCGCCGACCGGAGGAGCACGTGCTAGGACTCTGTGTGCATGTTCTACTGCAGACATGGAGGAGAATGTATCACTGCCAAAGGTAGAGGTCAGCCAAGCTTCAATAAAGGCTACAGGATTTTTACCCTCAGCGTGCTCCAGGATACCCACTGTGCTCACATTATTGCGGCGTAACTGATTTTCCAAATATTCCAATCTAGAGACATTAGTAGAAGCGATTGATTGCACATATCGCACGTCCCTATGTAATGGTTGCCAATCATCTTCCAGGGACCTCACTCTCCCCTCCAAGGCCACAGTGCAATCACGCAGTTTCTGAATATCTTGATGCACAAGGGTCAATTCCATCCTTATCCCCTTCACCTCCCCGGTAAGAACCGCTACAGATGAGGTGCATGTAGTAACTGCGGAGAGAATCTCTCCAAGGGTGGGTTCAGGATGACCTTCCATGGAAACAGAAGGCTGTGTCCCATGAGACTGGGATGGAGGGATACTCACTGCGGGTCTGCCAGTACAAGAGGGATCTGTGTACAGCCTGCACAGTCTAAGCTCGGATCATTAGCAAAGTCCAAAAGCTGTTTCTGGGAAGTTTCTCTGGTGAGCGTCCTTGCAAAGACCTTTTGAGCAGTCTCCCTCCGCTTCTCCTTGGATGTACAGATCGGGGTACTGCCATCTTGCCCAGCTGACTCAGACAAGGCCAGAATTTCTTTCCCCTTTTAGCCATCTCAGATCAGGATAATTGGGGCACCAAGTGACAGCAGGGGGGTTGGAGCACAAAGAACCAGCAAACACAAATGCTCCTGCGCTTGGGGATGGACTCGATGCTACAACCACATTAAGAATGTCCTGGAACATGCACACCTTGCTGCCCTCAAATGGACCGGGGGAATCCAAATATACTGAATGGGGAAAGAACAAAAAGAGGGCGCACAGGCCTAGTGCATTACCATAAAAAATGTTTAATAAAAAATAATAAAGTAGGTGTTGTACTCACAAACGACAATATAGTCAAGGCACATCATAAAAGAACAGCTGGATCAACACCGCGCTGAGTAACAGTCCGCAATAGAGAGTTTAGACATCCAAAAGGCTGACGCGTTTCGAGGAAGAGGCAAGTCCTCGAAACGCGTCAGCCTTTTGGATGTCTAAACTCCCTCTTAGGGTTGGAGCACACCCTGGGGACCCAAGATGCCATTGTAGCTGGAGAACGAGGTGCCAATCAGGATATTTAACAGGATACAGAGTGGAGCTCACCAAGCACAGGTCATACTGCATGCAAAGCTGACCACGCCCCCTAGAATTACCATATTAATAAAACAAAAAACCACATATCTGCAGTTGGCTATTGATGAAAATTTCCCACTTGAAAACCTAAACCTAACCTCCAGAATCTCTCCTGCCCCACACACCCCATCCCCTCAACATCCTGTTATTAATCACTGGCAGTTTCATAACATTTTCTAGTCACTATAAAATCCTTTTATTAGAGTCAATTGAGAGACACAGGGCTAAGAGACAACTGGGTTATACAGCTGCCAAGAGCAGTATTTTGACACCGGCAAACAAAAACCAGTGACCAGCCTGATACAGTGATCCACTCCCAGCAAGTCTCAGTTACGTAACAAAGCAGTACAGAAAGCAATGATCCACAAAGAGGGGGGAGGTCTATGTCCCTCAATAAACTCCCAAAAAATAATTTTACTGTGAATATAAAAATCCAATTTATGCTTGTTTATTGAGGGACACAAGATTTAGAGACAACTGGGATGTCCAAAAGCAGCCTGAATGATGGGTGGGCAACACAGCAAACAAAACACTAACAGGCCCTCTATAAACAGAAAATTTAGAACTGCCCATACACCAAAAGCAGGCATCAGAGCAGACTTTATTATACAATGTAATTTTACAAGAGATTGGAAGGATTTCCTCAATTTGGAGTTGGATTCCTGAGCCATCAGACGAGAGACAACCTGGTTCTTGATGATAGACAAATTGGTTTGTCCAGAGACTGAACCGATTTGTCCAACGGTGACAGAATATTAAGTCATAGGAGTCTAGAGTGGATATGGGCAAGAAGGACTGTCCTAAAGGAGGCTATCATCAACCCCAAGACTTTCCTACAGAAATGAACAGTTGGTCAACTCCTCGAAGAGTCCAAGTCTGGGAGCAAGGAGCTTAAAGCTTTTGTGGAAGAAAAACTCTAGCTTGAGCTGTGTCTAGGATTAGACTTCAATATTTCAAGCAATAAGTTGTCTCTGATACAGACTTCTGATGGTCCAGGATGCAAAAAATATCCTAAAATGGGAATGCCCTGAGAGTGCACCAAGGCAAGCACAAGGGATAAAACCTAGATGAACACAAGTTTGTGGAAAATATGCCAAATTACAGGATTACAAACTGGAAGTACTAGGGGCCCACAGCTAAGCACTGATGTGCAGGAAAAATAGTGATATGTTAGTATGCATCCTTGATGTCAACAGACACCAATAAGTCTTCCTAATGGAGAGAGGGTTTGACCAATCTGGTGAATTTCATGTGGAATTTTTAGGGTCAAATTACATTTAATGCCTTGAGATCCAAGATGGGGCAAATGACCCCTTTTGGTTCTGCAACTGTGAAAACACTGGAATAAAATATATGAACCCTTTTCACCAAAGGAATTACAGCAATAACCTGCTGTTCAAGAAGACTCATAAAGGTTGCACAGAGGTCTGTTAATCTGAGCAGTGACACAGAAAGGTTGGATGACATGAACCTTGGGGGAGAACATAAAACCAGTCTGTAGCCCCTGGCAACCATCTACTGTACCCATGCATATAAGATGTTGTCTATCAAGGTGTCCGCAAACACTAACAGATGTCCCTCACTAAAGAAAGAGCAGACATCCTTAATGTTTAAGAGGACTTCTCTGCAAGTTTTAGGAGACTTAAAGGGAAGACAAGCTTAAGAGGGTGCGGCAGGGTGAGGCCATGCCATTGTGTAATAAGGTAGTCTAGGCCTAGATTTGTAGAAAACAGGCAAACTAATGGTGCAAGTGTGTGCTGGGTTCATAGTAGAGTCAGAATCAGAGTGCAGCGCTTCACCCTCCCGGGAGTCAGAGTGTGTCTGCCAGGGAGATGAGAGAGGTGCATGTCTGCACACTGCTGTCTGGGAAAGGATCAGGGGCGGACTGACCATTCGGGCGGTCGGGCATTGCCAGAGGGCCCAGGGTCAGTAGGGGGCCCGTGAGAGGATCACTGTCCAGTGATAATGTGGGGAGCGGAGGAGGAGGCAGTCTCAGATCCCGACCCAGAAGTAGCTCACCTGTCACTTCACGTGGGGGCAGAGTGAGTCGGGTGACGGTCCGGACACTGTGCTGGTGATGGAGCCGGTGGGCAGTGGGAAGGTGAGAGACATGGGTGCGGGGTGTTCACCACACACACCCTGCACCCCCCCACCCCCCTTCATGGATGATCTGTATCAGGAACAAAGTCGGAGGTGATCGGTGCAGGGGAGGAACAGTGACAGCACTGATCTCCCTGCATGGATTGCAAGGAAGCAGCTGAAAGCCATGGGGCGGATAGGCTTCCAGCTGCTTGGTTGAAATCCATGCAGGGAGATTGGTGCTGTCACTGCCCCTCCCCTACACCGATCATCCCTGACTGTGCATTGGATTTCCCTCTTGGGCCCCTCCGTGCTCCTCAGACCCCCCCTCGCAGGTCTCTGATGCCTCGTCTTCTCTGACAGTGTCCAGCCCCTCCCCCCATCCTCCATGGCAGAGCAGAGGAGAGAGGATCTGCTCTGCCTTCCCTGTCCAGATCAGCTGGCAGCTTCTAAATGTACCAGGTCTGTCTCTATCTCTCCCTCTCTCTCTCCCCCTCTCTCCCCCCTCGCTCTCTCTCCCCCTCTCTCTCCCCTCTCTCTCCCTCCCTCTCTCCATCGCTCTACCTCCCTCTCTCTCCATCTCTCTCTCTCCCCCCTTTCTCTCCCCCTCCCTCCCTCTCTCCATCTCTCTCTCTTTCTACCCCTCTCTCTTTCCCTCCCTCTTCCTCCCCCCCCCTCTCTCTCCCTCTTGCCCCACCCCCCTCTCCCTCTCTCTCCCTCTCCCCCTGCCCCTCCCTCTCTCCAGCTCTCTCTCTTTCCCTCTCTCTCTCTCTTTCCCTCCCTCTCTCTTTCCCTCCCTCTCTCCCTCTCTCTCCCACCCCTCTCTCTCTCCCCCTCCCCCCTCTCTCCCTCCCTCTACCTCTCTCTCTCTCCTTCCTCCATCCATTTCCTTCCTTCCTCCGCCCATTCCCTCCATTTCCTTCCTTCCTCCACCCATTCCCTCCATTTCCTTCTTTCCTCCATCCATTCCCTCCCTCACATTTCTTCCTTCCTTCATCCCCTCCTTTCATTCCTTTCGCTCTCCTTCCCTCCCCTTCTTTCCTTCCTTCCCCTTCTTTCCTTCCTTCCTTCCTTCCTCCATTTCCTCCCTACTTTTTCTTCCTTCCTTCTTCCCTCCCCTCCTTCCTTCCTTCCTTCCTCCATCCCCTCCCTTAATTATTTTGTTCCCTCCCTTCTCGTCCTTCAATCATTCCTTCCTTCCTTCCCCCCTCCCTCCCCTTCCTTCAATCCTTCCTTCCTTTCTCCCTTCCTCCCTCGCTAATTTCATTCCTTCCTTCCTCCATCCCCTCTCTTCATTCTTTCCTCCCTCCCCTCCTTTCATTTCCTACTTTCCTTTCTTCCTCCCTCCCCTCCTTTCATTTCCTTCCTTCCTCCCTCCCCTTCTTCCTTTCCTTCATTCCTTCCTCCATCCATTCCCTCCCTCCCTTTTCTTCCTTCCTCCATCCCCTCCCATTATCTTTCCCTCCCTCCCTTCCTTCCTTTCCCTTTCCTTCTCTTCCCTTCATTTCTTTCTCTATCCATTTCCTTTTCCTCCTTCCTTCCTTCCCTCCCCTTCCTTCATTCCTTCCTCCATTTCCTACCTCCCTTTTCTTCCTTCTGCCATCTCTTCCCTTCTTACTTTCCTCCCTCCCCTCCTTTCATTTCCTTCCTTCCTTCCTTTCTTCCTTCCCTCCCCTTTCTTCCTCCCTCCATCTACTCCCTCCCTTTTCTTCCTTCCTTCCTTTCTCCCCTTCCTTTCTTCCTCCCCTTCTTTCCTTCCCTCCCCTTTCTTCCTCCATCCATTCCTTCCCTCCCTTCCCAACTTCCTCCCTTCCCTCCTTTTCCTTCATTCCTTCCCCATCCATTTCCTTCCCTCCTCTTTCTTCATCCATTCCCTCTCTCCCTTTTTATTCCTTCCTTCCTCCCTCCTTCCCCTTCCTTCCTTTCTTTTCCTTCATTTATTCCTCCATCCATTTTCTTTCTTTCCTTCATTCCTTCTTTCCATTCCCTATTTAACATTACCTCATTATGCACTATATATATTGTAGAAATTAATTCACCATAAAACCGACGTCTGTATCTTTTCATATCTTTCAAAATGACAGCAAAGTCATTGAGAAGTAATTTTAACTTAGCGTGTGTATGAAGCTTTGGAAAACAGTTGTTAAAGATGAACCATGGTATATTCATGTCTAAGAGGTCAGCAGGCCATAAGCTTCTCTTAAGAATAGAAACTGGAATGTCAAAAAGATATTGATATGTAGTAGAACAAAGAAAGGATATGTCTTTTATAAAGAAAATCATGTCTGATCTATAATATAGTTAGTTGGATAATTATTTATAATCAATTTATTAGTTAGGAATAGTGTGTGATAAGTTTAGTATCAATTATTGTTGGATATATGCATTTATGTGAACATTGTCCCTTGCTAAAGATATGTGAAGCCATTGTATATTATATTACAGTATCATGTATTTCTGTCGTCTAAGAGGTTTGAAAATAACGTCACACTAAGAATATACGTTTAGAAGGCTTACATATATGGACACTAAGAGTATAAGTTTAGAAGAAGTACAAAAAAGGGTTACTCATTTAGCTCACACTGAATTAGGAAATAACTGTTTAGTGGGTTGGTCTGGTAAAATATATATAAGATGTGCCTTAGAGATAGAGAGACACATACACTCACTCACACTCATACATCAAGACATTATACAGCTGACACGCACTGACATATTTAAGGCCTGCAAAGCCTTGATACACCTGTTGTCTTCCTTGCCAAGACTGAAACGCTTGTCATAGAACAGGCAAGAGATTAGACATTTCTCCAAAGCTTATTTCTTTTTCCATAATCTACAACTTTTGTTATATTTTACTCTGTATTTTATTTTATCTTTTGTATTCATTTTTGATGCCAAGTGTGAATTAAATAAAAGTCACACTGTTTTAAATCAGCCTGGCACTAGAACACTTTGCCTCAAACGCCTAAAGACAGACACTTAAATAATATAAGTGTCACGATATTTAACATTTGGCTAAGCCAGCCTCCGCCACAGTTTTTTCCGGTTTTTCCTTCCTTGATAAAGGGGGAGAAAGCACAGACTGATCAAGTTTTGGGAAAAAAAACGGTGCAAAGAACCTAGAAGTGAAGGCGTTTGTGTTTCGTCAGACGTGGACGAAAGGTCCAGTGACTGAGCCACTGGCTGCAAAAAAGAAAATCATCTGATTACGGTGAGTAAAAGTTATGGAATTTATTGATAAACTAGCTATAGAAAGCAAGTTAGAGTTTAAGGATGTTTCTTTATATCCTGATGATGGTAAATTATGGCAGTACATGTACAAGGAATGTTTACAGGCCAATGTTCAGATAGATAAATCTAGATTTACTGTAAACAAACAGCATAAGAAGATATCTAGTATCTTAAAGTTGGTAAGAATATTCAACAAAATGATTTTGAATATTGACTTACCTGCTAAAAGTGTTTCTACACTAAAGCAGACAGAATGTAGCACTGTACAGAACACAGAAATGCATGAAAATTTGTCTCAAGATCCTCTTAATTGTCCAAATTGTGACATTCTTTGTAACTACATAGAAAATCTTGAGGAGCAAATTGATTCTAAAACAAATCTTTTGTTAAGACTGCAGAATGACAGAAAATAGGTTGCTGTATTAACAAAAGGTGGTAAAAAGACTGATTCTAAAAAGTCAAAGCCTCAAGCTTCCTGCATTCCTGAAATGGGGGAAGATGACGCAAATGATGACGCAAATGACGAAGCCGAAGTTAGAAAGAAAAAACTACTTGACCGTGCAGCTAAATTAAAGTTACAAATTCATGATCAATTAATTAAAATTTTAAAAGATATTCCAGCATATGACTCAAAGGTCGATGCCTTTTATAATGCGGACATCTTCGAGTCTTATACAGATCGTTATCACTTGACTGACGAACAGCGTAACCGTATCTATTATCTATGGATACCTGCTCATTTTGCTAGACGACTTGTGCAATCACCTGTTATTGACGATGACGGACAGGAGATACATAGTGACGCATCAGACAGATTACGACAATTGTTGTTATGTACCACAGGTGAGGAAGTACCTTCTTTAGAAGTACTAGACTCATTACAGAATTCAGTTAGAGAAGACCCTTATGAATTTAAAATTAAATTCACAAAGGCATACAAAATGGTCTTGGGTGTAGATGATGAAAACGATACAGGTATGATAAAAGCATTTGTAAAAAAATTTAAATATCTTAATCCAACTTCTTTGGCCATTGTGCAAGATAAAAATTCGATTACAGATGCTTGTTCATTCATTGAGAAAATCAGAAGACAAATGAAACAGAACTATCTCAAGTCTAAGATAGCTCTAGTTCAAAATGACACTTTAAATAGAAATGGTCAAACTGCAGCTAAGACAGGAATGACTGCTCTTAGTAAAAGTGACAGATACAACCAGGTGAGACAGAGAGAGCCAATAACTTGTTATTACTGTCAAAAGCCTGGACATTTAAAATGGAAGTGTAAAAAATTCTTAAAGGATATGCAGATAAAGGATTCAAGAAATTTAGGTAAAGAAAATGGACTTATTTCTCTTGAACCATCCGCTCCTCCTAGTCAGAAGGAAACTCAATCTTCTTCTCCCTATGCTCCTCTGATAAAACAAATCAGAGAGGTATCGGTCAGCAGCGGTTTGACTGAAAAGAACTTGCAGTCAACCACTGTTAATTCAGCTCCATTTTTGCCTACTCCATGACTAGACAATAAAAAGGAAATAAAATCTCATCATCTAGAATATGTAACACCAATATGTCTAGATAAATGTGGACGCCCTTACATTAAAGCAAAATTGAATGGACAAAAGCTCAAGTTTCTAATCGATACAGGTGCTGAAATTTCTATTACTGGTGTAAGATTACCTCTTTTGACAGATGCAACAGTATGTACAGTTGTTGGATTTAACGGATCAGGTAACTCGAAAGCTTCAATGTGTAAAAATGTTTCATTTGAAATCCCTGATTATTTGGATACTGAGATTGATATTTGGTATTGTCAAGGAGCAGAGAATATCATTGGGACAGATATCCTTCAACGAAGAGGTTGGATAATTGACCTTGGTAATGGCATTGTATGGAAAGGTTCCATTAATCGTAAGCCTGTGGTAATTGACCCAGCAGATTACTGTGAGGTCGGCAGCATCTGTTTAACAGAAGTGCTTGCTGCAGACCATAAATGGCCAGATAGTGGTGACAATCAACAATTAGAACAATTGGTCAAATCATACAAAAATCTTTGGAGCCAAGGCAAAAATGAGGCCGGTCTATTTAAAGACATAGAAGTAGACGTGCAAGGCAAGGATCCGCCCCCACAGAAGCAATACAAATTGCCACCAGAATCTATTGAACCAGTATCAATAGTCATACAGGAGCTTCTGCAACAAGGTATTATCAGAAAAACAAATTCTGTAACAAACAATCCATTATGGGTAGTACCTAAACGTGATGACCCTAAATCATTCAGGCTTCTGGTAGATCTCAGAATGCTGAATAAATATACCCCAAGCTGCGCTCCAATAGTGGCAGATACACCAGATATGATGTCCCGAATTGATGCAAAAGCAAAAGTGTTCTCTGTGATTGACATTGCAAATTGATTTTTCTCAATCTCTTTATCTAAAAGCTGTCAATATAAATTTGCCTTCTCCTTTGAAAATGCTCAGTATACCTTCACACGTCTTGTGAAAAGCCTACATTTGAGCTCAAGTATATTTCATCAAGCTTTAGCAGATGTCTTATCTAAATTTTCTAGGCCAGAATGTATCCTACAACATGTGGACCATATCTTGTTGTCAACAGAAAATGAGCAAGAACATTTAACCCTTTTGGCAGAATTGTTTGATCTGCTGCAAGATGCAGGTCTCAAGCTGAATACTCGTAAGGTTCAGCTCATGAAACGCGAGGTTAAGTTTCTCGGTATTCAGATCAGTCCGGGTAAACGCCAACCTTTGCAAGAAAGGGTTAATGCTATTGCTGCACTTCCTGTACCAACAACATTCAAAGCACTAAGACAATTCCTAGGATTAGTGAATTTTTCTAGAGAGTTCATTGAGTCATTTGCTGATAAAGCAAAACCTCTGTATGAACTTCTAAAGAATAATGAGGAAAATGGTTTTGGTCCTTGGACAGAAGTTCAGCAAAAGGTCTTTGAATCTTTGAAAAAAGATTTGCAGACAGCACCAGCCCTAACTACAGTAGAAAAGCAAGCACCGTTTGCTTTGCAGGTGCATACATCTGAAACTGCTATTTCTTCGGTGTTGCTTCAGCTACAAGGAGGAAATTGGAGGATCCTAGCATATTTCTCTAGGCTTTTAACACCTGTTGAGAAAGGTTTTGACACATGTGTTAAACAATTGGTAGGAGTTCACTATGCAGTAAAAGCAACTGAGCACATTGTAGGATTTAACAAAATTATCTTACAAACATCTCATTCCACCCTGAAATTTCTCCTTGAAAAAAACATCCCAGGTGTTTCCAATCAAAGATTTTCACAATGGTTGTTGGCTTTATCACCCAAACAGATCCAGGTTGAACATAATGCCAAATATGTACTCCCTCAATTGATGGAATATAATGGATCAGAACATGAGTGTTCATGTGAAGTCCAAGACACTCACTCTCCTCTGTTTCGCAGAGAAGCAGAGAAGACTGATGAACCTGTGTTTGTGGATGGTTCACGTTATTGTGTCTCAGGGGAGTATTTTTCAGGTTATGCAATCTGGTTTCCAAAGAGAGGATATGCCATACAACACAGACTTCCAGGACACTTTTCAGCACAAAAAGCAGAACTGATAGCCATTGAGACAGTGTTAACTGTAGACAAAGAAGAGAATCAAGGTCCACTAGTGATTTATAGTGACAGTTCATATGTTGTGCGTTCTCTTACTGATTATCTTCCAATTTGGAAAAGACGAGGTTTTGTAGATGCTTCAAACAAAGCTTTAGCACACAGAGAGATACTTTTTAGCACACAGAGAGCATACACAGAGAGTCAATTTTTACACTAGCAGGGATAAACCCTTGTGCCTATGCAATTGTTAAAGTACCAGCGCATAGGAAAGACAATGATGAACTGAGCATAGGAAATATGATAGCTGACACATTAGCAAAAGAAGCAGCTGTTAATGAACAGTCAGAGACTCCATCTGAAGTAGTTTCAGTAAACACAGTCAGAAAAACAGATACACAGATTCCCTCATTTGCAGAAGAACAGAAAAAGGACCCGTCCCTTTCTGCTTCTCAGGTTGATACAGAATCTTCCTTTGTTTTTGAAAACAAGATTTTGTTTCATGACTGTAACGGGGTTCTGCGTCCTGTCATACCAAAACATTTACAAGTGGACTTCACAAAATACAATCATGAAAGTTTAGGCCATATAGGTAAGCAGAGATTGTTAGAGATTCTCAAAGAGAAATTTTTCTGGGAAAAAATGGATGAGACTGCAGACAATGTAATTCAATCTTGTCTTATTTGTGCTCAAGTGAACCCCAGGCAAAAGGACAGAAACCTCCTTTACAAAGAACTCCTCTAGCTAATGGTCCATGGTCCACATTACAACTTGACTATATAGGACCATTACCAACAGGAAAAAATGGTTTCAAATATGCTCTCATAATTGTTGATGTTTTCTCAAAATGGGTTGAGATTTTACCTGTACGTACAGACGATGCACTAACTACTGCAAGAATGTTAATTAATCATGTTTTTCCAACTTGGGGGATCCCAATTGATATCAGTTCAGATTGTGGAACTCATTTCACAGGTAAAGTAATGCAGGCAATGTGTAAAATTTTGGGAATCCAGCAAAGATTTCATGTTCCATACCATCCGCAATCTGCAGGTATTGTGGAAAGAATGAACAGGACTATCAAATCCAGAATTGCTAAAATGTTGTTAGACAAAGGACATACATGGGTAGATGCCGTGCCTTTTGTTCTGATGAGTATCAGAAGTACAACATCTTCATCTACACAATACAGT
The DNA here is from genome assembly GCF_062004578.1 of Staurois parvus. Classification (NCBI taxonomy): domain Eukaryota; kingdom Metazoa; phylum Chordata; class Amphibia; order Anura; family Ranidae; genus Staurois; species Staurois parvus. The sequence continues at coordinate 5,971,273 of NW_028318492.1, read as the reverse complement.
CCATTTGAACTGATGACAGGTAGAAAAATGCCGCTTGTTTTTCCACATGAACCGTGTTTTTTGTCAACTCCGCAGAAAGAAGCAATTGAGAAAACCAAATGGTTACAGATGTTGCAAGACAATCTAAATGCCATTTTGCCACATGCAGCTACTCACATGCAGAAAATGATCCCTCCACACTCCTCAAAATTTGAGAAAGGTGGACAAGTCATGATTAAAACATTTAGAAAAAGTGGGCCGTGGCAAAGTAATTGGGAAGGTCCTTTTGAAATTTTGGACACACGTGGTGTAATGATACAAGTCCAAAGACCTCTCAATTCTGTTAAAAATGCACAGAGACAACAAAAAATATGGGTTCACACTGATCAATGCAAGCTGTTTATGCCAAGATAATGATACTGCATTTCTTTTGCAGAAATGACATCTGATAATCAAATATGGAGGAACATCAAACTCCAAAAAGAAATACTGACAACATCAGAAAATTGGAAAGAAAGAAAGAACATTAAAAGGAGAAAATTCGTCATCACGGGACTCCTTTTCTCATTAATGACATTTTTATTCCTAAAAACTTATATGACTTTTTCCAGCCCAGCAGAGAAGAACAAGTCTGAAACCCTGCATAAAAGAGAATTGCCTTTATCCAGAAACAAGAGACATTTTCCAAGATACAGTGACATTGACACAGCCGCAGACTTGTATGGACTTGCTTGTATAGGTCATGGAGCTACTTGTTGTATGCAGTTTTATTTTCTTCATAGTAACTCTATTGAAATACAAGCTAGAATAGAATCTAAAATAAAGTTTACAAAAATGCAAGGATCATATGTACATAATAATAAAACTGGTACATATGAATGTAATTTAACTGAGATGGGATTCTGGTCCATAGTTTTAAAAGGAAATGAGTCTACAATTTGGACTGGCGATGTAACTGGAGATAGAGTAGGTTCTTCTTCTGTAGGAGGATCCAAAACAGATATTTGGTTTTTGACCCAATATTATTTGCAGTTTATGGATCCTGAACACTTAAAGATTACAGGAGATGAAGAAGGAGATGTAATTAGAGTATGGGATTTTCAAATAACAAGAGGTTCAGCTCACGTTAAAGTGAGAGTAACTATTTCAATTGTAGACTTGATTATTCCAGATATAAAAGTATCTCCTCAAGCTGTTAAAATTATTGAAGCAAAGGATGATTTAAATTTGATATGTACTACACAAATATATTTACCTCAAAATTCCCTATTAACTTGGAAAAGAAATGGTGAATTTTTGGGTAGTCTTTTCCATAGCTCTACTAATATAATTCGTAAGAGTAATCTTGGAAATGTAGATTGGACTAACAATAACTTTATTTATCAACACAGTAGTCCAAATCTTAATGACAGAGGCATATATGAATGTTGCATATCATTAGAAAATAATCCAATGAAATGTGATACTGCAAATGTTATAATTTCATCTCCTAAGAACATTAAGTGTACTGATGAAAAATGTATTCCTTCCAGTCCATTTCAAATTAATCATTTTCAACCCAAACATCTCTTAAGAGAAGGACATTTTGTGATTATACTTTGGAAATTTAATGTTTCTGAATGGAAAATTTCATCAAAGTATCCTCAATGCCAAGAATACTTAATTAATATGGAATTGGGTATGGATAAATGGTTTGGAGCTAATAATAAAAATAACAATAGGAATAAACGAGGTATCGTAGAAGGAATTTTAGGTGGGGTTGGTACTATTGGAAGTATTACCAATAGTATGGATATTAATATATTAAAGTCTGATCTGGAAACAGCGGGCTTAGTGGGTAGTAAAAGTATTAAAGTTCAAAGAAATGTAAATCAAATATTAGAAAATATGTTAATGAAGACAGCTACGGTTATAGGCCCAGCTGTAGTCCACTTACAAGATGTTACTTTGAATTTAATGGACAGAGAACAACATTACCACATAGCCAGAACATGTCTAGAAATACAGACAGAGTATTCTACCAATTTTAAAATAATTGCACAAGCATTCCAAAGTGGAATAACTCCTCTAAGTCTTTTGCAAAGTTTACCTAATGAATATGTATTTGCAAAAAATCATACAGATTTATGGGTAAATAAATGGGTAGGATGTAATCAACATGAATGCTTTGGTACCTCAATGATTCCCATTGCTGGGAAAGAACAAATGTTAGTTCCAGTTACAGTCTTAGGATTGCCAGTTAGTAATACTCAGTTGTAATATTATCAATTACAGTTTGTAGATTTTGCTTTGGATACTAATACATCTGAACCAGAACAACTAGATTTATCTTCTTGTTTACATTTTCAATCAAAAGTAATATGTTTGCCTAATCAGGACAAAAGTATTTTTCACTCTTGTTTTCATAATCATTCATTATGTACAGCAAGAATAGAAAAAGTAAAAACTTCATTTGACCTAGTCACTGTTGTAGGAAAGAGGAAAGTCTGTTTTCAAGTCATGACAGACACTGAAACAGTTAAAGCTTTCTTCCTATCCTGCACACATACAGATATCCTGAGTCGAGGCTTGTATTGTATAGAAGGAGATCTTACAGGAATTAGTTTAAATGGAATTAGAGTAAATTTAACTAATATACTTATGAAAAATGTGAGTGTTCTACCTATACAATATAATATATCTCAAGTAGATGAGTTTCCATGGAAGGAATGGGCAGAGATCATACAAAAGGATAAGGGATTATTAATTGCTTTGTCTGAAGAACTTCAGAAAGCAGAAATAATATTTAAGCATGAACAAGGAAATCTACTAGAGATAGAACATGATTGGTCTGAATTTTCAGGTCGTTCATGGTGGTCAAAATTTAAAAATACTGTATCAATGTGGGGAAAAACTTCAGTAACAGCAGCCGTTGGAAATATATTATTACACCCATTAATTATTAGATTTATTATTATGATTTTATGTATTTTATTTCAAATCTGTATTATGTTTAGAATGAAACAATTTTACAAATTGATTAAGAAACAAATGAAAGAAGGTGAAAAAATCCTGTCAGGTATTATTAGAAGGAAGGTTACCTCTGACCTAACTGACCTGGTTATAGAAAATGGTGCATCTGGAACAACTGATTCAGAGCGTGTATAGTTGGGCCATGAATGAAGTATGAATGTATATATAATATTATATGATAAATTATATTTAGGGGGAATATTGTAGAAATTAATTCACCATAAAACAGACGTCTGTATCTTTTCATATCTTTCAAAATGACAGCAAAGTCATTGAGAAGTAATTTTAACTTAGCGTGTGTATGAAGCTTTGGAAAACAGGTGTTAAAGATGAACCATGGTATATTCATGTCTAAGAGGTCAGCAGGTCATAAGCTTCTCTTAAGAATAGAAACTGGAATGTCAAAAAGATATTGATATGTAGTAGAACAAAGAAAGGATATGTCTTTTATAAAGAAAATCATGTCTAATCTATAATATAGTTAGTTGGATAATTATTTATAATCAATTTATTAGTTAGGAATAGTGTGTGATAAGTTTAGTATCAATTATTGTTGGATATATGCATTTATGTGAACATTGTCCCTTGCTAAAGATATGTGAAGCCATTGTATATTATATTACAGTATCATGTATTTCTGTCGTCTAAGAGGTTTGAAAATAACGTCACACTAAGAATATACGTTTAGAAGGCTTACATATATGGACACTAAGAGTATAAGTTTAGAAGAAGTACAAAAAAGGGTTACTCATTTAGCTCACACTGAATTAGGAAATAACTGTTTAGTGGGTTGGTCTGGTAAAATATATATAAGATGTGCCTTAGAGATAGAGAGACACATACACTCACTCACACTCATACATCAAGACATTATACAGCTGACACGCACTGACATATTTAAGGCCTGCAAAGCCTTGATACACCTGTTGTCTTCCTTGCCAAGACTGAAACGCTTGTCATAGAACAGGCAAGAGATTAGACATTTCTCCAAAGCTTATTTCTTTTTCCATAATCTACAACTTTTGTTATATTTTACTCTGTATTTTATTTTATCTTTTGTATTCATTTTTGATGCCAAGTGTGAATTAAATAAAAGTCACACTGTTTTAAATCAGCCTGGCACTAGAACACTTTGCCTCAAACGCCTAAAGACAGACACTTAAATAATATAAGTGTCACGATATTTAACATTTGGCTAAGCCAGCCTCCGCCACAGTTTTTTCCGGTTTTTCCTTCCTTGATAAAGGGGGAGAAAGCACAGACTGATCAAGTTTTGGGAAAAAAAACGGTGCAAAGAACCTAGAAGTGAAGGCGTTTGTGTTTCGTCAGACGTGGACGAAAGGTCCAGTGACTGAGCCACTGGCTGCAAAAAAGAAAATCATCTGATTACGGTGAGTAAAAGTTATGGAATTTATTGATAAACTAGCTATAGAAAGCAAGTTAGAGTTTAAGGATGTTTCTTTATATCCTGATGATGGTATGTTTTAAATCAGCCTGGCACTAGAACACTTTGCCTCAAACGCCTAAAGACAGACACTTAAATAATATAAGTGTCACGATATTTAACATAAGTCATCTCAGGCACTATTTAACTACACCCCTTTTAAGCCATGCCCAATTTTTAGCGCAATTTAAAACACACCCCTCCTCTCTCATCCCTTCCTCTCTCTCACACCCCTCCTCTTTTTCACCCTCTCACTCCCCTCTCTCTTTCACTTCCCCCACATGGCAGCCATCTTTAAATCTGGAAGTGCCCAGTGGCTTCTACGGAAAGAAGCCAGGAACATTCATGCAGTCTTTGCTGCAGTAAATATTTAAATGCCCCTTCTATGCAGCTGAGCTGCAATATGTAGTTAGGGTGTTGTGTGGGTGTGGCTTGAGTGTAGGTGGAGGCACAGGGGGCCCCATTATCTCTTACTGCCCAGGGGCCCCATGAGTTGTCAGTCCGCCCCTGGACAGGACAGAGATAGGTTCAAACCTGCAGGGAGCTGCACTAAAAGAGACAAGCTGACAGAGGTACAGCGTTTGTGCACAAGCACTGGGATGTGCTGGATGGGGCCTGAGGCATGAGGCCTGAGCAGTAGAGCTGCAAAGAGAGCCAGGAGGCGGAATATTGTTCTTTTGCCATATTGATGGTAGAAACCCCTGCATGGAAAGCTATTTGTTTGTATATTTTCTTCTGTTTAAATAAAAGTGGGCAGAAAAAGCCCAGAAAAAAAGCACATCTGAAGTGGTCTCTGCTCAATGATATGTACTACCTTTCTGTTAAACAACCCTCCATTTGTCACAAATAGATATGATCACAATATACAAATCTTTGAATGGTAACTCAGCACTGGGGGGAAAGTATTAAATCTTTGGTCTCTAAAAAAGACACTCAGCCATACAATAAATTTGGATGAGAAGCAATTCAATCTCAACTTAGTAAGGGGTTCTTTACTGGAAGAATGGTAAGGATGTGAAACTCCCTTCTACAGTTGTTGGTGTCAGCGGAAAGTGAAGATTAATTCAAAAACTTTTAGATGTGTTTCTTAGCAAACACAATGTACATGGATATATACACACACACTCAGGTTGAAGTGTATGGACTAATGTCATTATTCAAATTTACCAACTATAACATATGTAGCTATGTCCTCTTGTTCTCAGAGTAGGAGTGGGTCCTCCCAGCTTGAGACCTAGGCTTCTTTTGCTGGGCAGATGAGCACTCTTACCCCAAGTGACATTGTTGATGAAGGTATCCAGAGCAACTGCAAAGAGATTTTGCAAGTATTTCTAAGAGTTCACCACATGTTTAATGGTGGAAAACTCATATGGGAAAGAAGATGGGAGATGTCCACTAATCCCTCTACACAGTAGTGCAAGGTTGCTGGCATGAGTTCTAAGTGTTCCAAAAATAGTGGATCTGTGCAGAGGGAAGCTGGATCCCTTCTTATGATTTTAACCTCTTGGCCTTGACAGGTTATAAGGCAGGGTCAGACAAGGCAAATACTTTATAAGATCCTTAAACACTGATACATTGTCTACACAAATTTTTATTGCTTTATTAAGATGGGGCACTGCTGGATCAATGCTGAGAACAGCTCACTTCTTAATAAAGGACTCCTCAAATGGGTATATAGGACTACAAAACATTTGGGAGGTGTAAAAAGTTTATCAGGAGTTTTCCACTTTGCATACAGGATATCTGGCAACAGAGAGTGCATGGGAAAGGTTTTAGTAATCTCAGGGCATTTCAGGAATCCTAGGCAGGTACAGGCAGCACAAATAGAAGGTACAGGTTGCTCCATCATCTTTAAGTTAGTAGGCACTGCATCACTAAGAGCTAAAATGTCCCACTAAGCCTGGGAATTATGACAGCTGCCCGTGAAGGCTCAAAGACAATACTGACTGGCAAAGATTTTTTAGATTATTCATCAGATACAGGTTCTGCAGACAAAGGCTCTGAGGCTGTTAAGCTGCAGACAAGTTGGATAATAATTCTGCATGGGAAGGTGTTGAAGTACATTTATGACCTCTAACGTCAGTCAGCAATCAAAATTGCACATTAGCCCTTGAAATCCTGCATAACTGTGGTGAAATCCTCTCACTGTGGTTAAAATCGAGGAAAGGGCCACATCTGAGGGATCTAAGGAAATGTTCAAAGAATGTAATTAACAACATTCCTTGCTGCCTGTGTCAGGTCCTTTAGAGGGAACACTGCAAGCCTCCACATAACTGTTACTGGATTGTGAGCTGGAGGGACCCAATACAGTGGAACTGCTCCATGTGTGTTTGGGATCTGACAAGTTGCACCTCAAAGAGAGACAACTCAGCTCAAATACAAGGTAAGCTGGCTCACAAACTGGCAGCAAGGACTAACCAAGGTGAATCCATGCATCTCTTGTGATAAGGAGCAGTAGTAGGAAGTTGCTGTCTCATGCAGAGTGATGGGAACAAACGCACAGTGTCCAAATGCGCAACATTCTACCCAGTGACAAAGCCCCTCAGCATTAAAACCCTTTTAATGGAAAACCGATAAAAAATAGTAATAATAATGGCACCCAATGTTTGTAGTAAATTAAGTAGCTCCTGGAGGTTGACTAACACAGCCTACTCATAAAAGAATCTTCAGAGACAGGGCCACATCAGAGGCTGTGCTGCATAGTTCTTTGCAGCTAACACAGTACACAAAGGTCTGGAATCAACCTTAACCCTGAATCCAGTGTATGAAGGTCACATTCCAGGCAGGTCCTGCATTTGTCCAGTCCAGCAGGGTTCAAGAACTGCCTCCAATGCTATTGCTGAGGTTATGCCGATGTGCATAGAAGCATGAAAACAATCATGAAAAATGAAACAATTGCTAGTAAACATGATTAATTTGTTCTTAGTAGAGAAAAGCAATCCATCCTCTTACAAAGGCATGCTGGGAGTTGGCAGAATTATACCAGGCTTGTTACATTTTTTTGTTTGCCAGTGTCAAAATCCTCTGATAGATGGCAGCATTGCCTAATTGTCCTTGAATCCTACTAAAATGCCCTTTCACGCACCTAAATCTATACTCAAGTGATATTCTGTCCATGTCACTGCCTGTATGATGTGGACACTTCATACTGGCTGTCGGGGTGGTGTCCTGTAAGGAACCAGAAGAATCGGCTGGCCGGGAAGATTTGCATGACTAGATTACCAGTCCTCTACATCCATGAACACCGCTAGCGAGGCAAATAAATCGAAAGGTATTTTAATAAAACAGAATGGGGGGGTTGGAGTTAAGTTTTGCCCATAGATGGGCTTTAAAGAACAAAAATCATAGCTCTCATTTTGTTTTATTTTCACTTCACAGACAAATAGGAGAAAAAAGTATAGAGTAATATAAATTATAATGGAAATGTGATACCTTGTTCACTATAATGTAGACTTCTTTCAGCAGAGTTCTGTTTAACAGATCGACTTTTTGCAGAAACAGGAATGGAAATATGTTTTGGAATCTCAAAATGTTCAGGCATACTTATTTCCACATCATACTGGATAAACTGTAACTTTTTAGAGCAGGAGAAAGAAGAAGATCGGAAAGACACATTTGCCTGTAAAGAGGAAAAGAAAAAATAAACTATAAAATACCTCAAAGTCCCAAATAAAATCTCTTTAAACAGTAATATACATTAACTTTTAATTTTCCAATTCCTGCAGGTTTGGTAGACTCTGATGTGAGGCTCTTACTTAAAGTGGAACTTCACACTGTCAATCAACACTAACTACCTATTTTTAATCCTTATGCTGCTAGCATTTGTAAATAGATAGGAAAGTATATCATACAGTGTTTACTCGATTTAAACCTTTTTACATTTCTTCAGTTATTTTCTGGTCTTACTGCCTAAGAACATAATGTCATATATCCCAGCAATCTTCAGGAGGGTTTTTTTCAGCTAAGCACACCTTCCTTCTTGTCTTATTATTTATAGCTTTATTAACTTAGGTCGTAAGTCACATAGGTTTTACTTTTTGCCTTTTAAAATTGTTGCCCAAGGGAATATATTTTGCAATGTGTTCACATACAGTTTTTTTGAAGAACTCCCATTTCTGTGTTGTGTTCATCAATGCCAATATTCCTTGTCTTGGAGGGCAGCTCTCAGCCTTGGAAAATTAGCTCTCTTAATGTTGAGTGTTTTTATTTTTCCCATATGTGCTTGTTGTTTACAGCTAACAATAAATGAAATCATGGTATGGTCACTGCTACCCAGATGTTCTTTTATATTGAAATTAGTAATAAGCTCTGCATGGTTTGAGATTATCAGGTCCAGCAGAGCATCATTCCTAGTTGGGGCCTCTATGAACTTTACCCTAAAACTGTCCTGTAGAAGAAATATTTAACGTTTAACTGTTCCTGCAGTGCCATTACTCCAGTCAATTTCCAGGTAGTTAAAATCCCCCATTATTATCACTGCCCCAGCCCTTGCAGCCCTTTTGATCTGTGCAAGGAGCTGAGTCTCCACCTCCTCATTAATAATAGGTGGTCTATAACAAACTCCAATGATTACCTTTGTAGTACACACCCCCATGTTCAGTTCTACTCAAAATGCTTCAGCCTCATCACACTCTCCATCAACTAGATCCTCTTTTCCTCTCACTTTGAGATCACTTCTCACATTGAGACAGACACCACCATGTTTCCTTTTAACACTGTCACTCCGAAAGAGAACATAACCAGGACTATTAATGACCCAGTCTTGTGAAGAATAAAGCCAAGATTCAGCAATACCAATTAAATCATAGCTATCTTCATGCACCAAAGCTTCCAACTCACCTATTTTGCTTGGCAGACTTCTGGCATTGGTGAACAAACACTTTAATCCATTGACACCTTTTGCACATGTATTTTGCATATTTTCTATTTTCATACAAATAGTACTAATGGTTGTTTGTAACATGGGAACCTTCTTATCACCTACCATAGCCCTCCCCCCATCTTTCCCCATTCCACCCACCAATAAGGAGTGACCCCTGTCTGATCTGTCTGCCCCATTATAATCTAGTTCTCCCTCCCCCCTCGATCCTAGTTTAAATGGTCCTACAGCTGTACACCTCTCCCCAGCAGGGGTGTATTTACCACAAAGGCAAACAAGGCATTTGCCTAGGGCAGCATTTATCAGGGGGGCGGCACCTCCCACTGGCAGAAGTGTCACATGTGGCAGTCGGTGACTGAGAATGGGGAGCAGGTGAGGCACAGCAGTGCAGGCTGTGGGATGCTTTAGGCTTTTGAAGGTTGTCCGACTCTCTTTCCTGGATCATTGTCAGAAATAGGCACAACAGTGCAGGCTGCTGAAGGCTGTCTGACTCTCGTTCGTGGATCATTGTCAGAGATCAGCGCAGAAGGAAAACGTTGGGCTTTCCTGATCATGGCTCCCATGGTGGATGGCAGGTGAGTGCTGAAATCTCTCTCTCTCTCCCCACCCCTCCTTCCCCCACATAGGGTGGGGGAGCGATGTTACTCTTGCCTAGGGCAGCAGACAACCAAAATACAACACTGCTCCCTGTGAGGATTGCGGCGTCAGACCCCAGCCCTTCTCACCAAACTCGTGACTGAAGGACTAGCCAATCTAAAACTGCGCTGTCACGTGTGTAACAATGCCACGCCCAGCTGCACCCTGCACAAAGATTTTCCAGCTAATGGACCACAATCTGTGTACCAGCAGCCTGGGAGCGATTGTTACTGGGTCAGGTTAATTCGCAATTAACCCTTCACACTGCCACCACCTCCTTTTTGTACAGAGAAAGAGGAAACTCGGCAATATTAGCAATAACACTATGATGTTTGAATAATCATTTGTATACACAATGTCACAGCAGACAGATGTATGCAGGCGTTTAAAACACACAGTAGCGCTCTTCAGAGACTGGGGTTCTTAGTTTGCATCAAAGAGCTTTAGAAACAGTTCAACACTTTCAGAAAGTAAGATTTATTACTAAAAGGTCAAAAGGGTGCAATAAAAATATTTACAGAAAAAGATGTAGCCAATATATATATTTATATATGAATATACAGAGAGCAATAACACAGCAAAGAGATAACAGAAAGAAGTTTAGAGGGATAAAGTACTTGCCGTCAGCCTTGGTTTAAGCAGCTTTCAAGTGTCAGAGCAAAAGGGCCTTATCTCCCAAAGTTAGTTCCGATGTCAAAAGGGAGCTTCTTCAACTTCAACTCAACTCAGCTTAGCTTAGCTTCAAGCATAACAGCCTTTTTCTAGGAACTCAGCAGGGTGTCTCCTTAAAGCAGAGAACCAATCGCCTTATTTGGGGAGGGGTGTTGTAGGCAGGGAGCTCAGGCTATGACCAAATCCCTCACAAATTATACTATGGTCAATAACTTTTCCTAGGTACATGTAACATTCTATCCACGGGTAGATTAATATGCAGAAACATCTGCTGAACGTCTAAATATGAAATATGGCTGTCAGGAATGGACTCACCACTGGTGGTGCTGTGGCTCACTTGCTCTGTGGGCTGCAGTACCAGCTCCTACCAGAGTTTGCTTTCAGCAGCCAGGGTCTCACTCCTGCAATCAAGCCATCACCTGAGGCTGATTGCAGGAGGTCTATTTAAGCAGGACCAGGCCTGCAATCAGTGCCTTGGTGTTTGTTTCCCATGAGCCCCTGTACCTGGTATCCTGTGAATCTTCTGTTGCCGACCTCTGCATTGTTCCTGACCCTGCTGACCGTCTCCTGTTTAACCCCTGGGTTGCCTGACCATCCTTCTGCCTGATCCTCTGTACCGCGCTGCCCGTGAGTTACTGAACCTGGCTTGTGACCCTGACCATTCTCTGCCTGCTCCTCCGGCACCTCGCTGCCCGCACGTTGCTGACCTGGCCTGCCTGACTACGCCTTACGCTACCCAGACGATCCATCAATCCATCCCGCACGGATCTGTCCCTGTTACCAGGTCTGCCAGCCTCTTCACGTCAGGCTCCTTTCCCTGCACACCTCTGACGGCGCTCTCTACCATTGCCGGACGTACTCAGGGGTCGCGACCTGGTCTCAGTCTGCTCCAAGTCCATCCCCACCATCAGGGGACCTGGTGAATAAGCAGATTGGGACTTAGACCCCGCGCCCCGAGGAACCCCATGCTGTGGGCTGCTAGAGACGCCGCCAGGCGGTGCTTAACAGTACCAAGCAGCCTGCCTGACCATTCCACCTCTCCAGCCCTGACTACACCTGTGTTCCCACACATTTCTGGTCATACCTGGATCCCTAACAATGGCATACCTGCTGGGATGGTTAAGGAGATATAATTTTCTGCTCTCCTGTTTGTGTCAGCTAGGGGGTGTAATATATCAGACGACTTGTATGAAAGTGACCGGTCTGAATATATGCTTGGTTTTTATGTAAGTCTTTCATATTCAAAGATATGTATTCATAGGGGAAAGTAGATTTTGAATGTGATGTCTGCTTTGTGGCTTATCTGGAATGTCTTTGAAGCTCAGCGAGGGACTGGTTTATGGTTTTTTGTCTCGCAGACATATGGGGGCCAGGCTAATTGGGGTTTATAGCCATGAGCTCTCCCACTGGGCCTTGATGCCTTTTTGAACTCAGCATCCAGGGACCACGTGTCACTCAACAGAGAGGGAGGGGGGATGTGGAGGAGCTGATTTGGGAGTAGAAAATGATAGAAGATGGAGGCCTTTGCCAAAATGGAGGTTTGCATCCATCTCTGTGTGCACGATTGTTACACTCCCCCGCACAGCAGACTCCCTTCCATTTAGGTGCAAACCATCTCTAGCATATAGATTACACCCCAATGAAAAGTCAACTCGGTGCTTCCCTCTTTCACCAGGTCTTTAGCCATGCATTCAGTTTACTAATGTCCCCCTGTCTTTCCTATGTTGCGCATGGCACAGGTAATATTTCAGAGAATATCACCTTGGAGGTCCTTCTCTTCAACTTGCAGCCTAGCTAATTAAATTGATTCTTAAGGAGCCTTCACCTTCCATGTTTTCTGTCATTGGTTCCAACATGGACCAAGACAGCTGGGTCATGCCCAGCCCCTCCCAGCAATTTAGCAACCTGGTCCACCACATGCCAAACCCTGGCACCAGGGAGACAGCAAACCATTAGATTGAGGTGATCTTGCGACAAATTATTCCATCAGGCCTTGTGATCATAGAATCCCCTATTACCGGCAATTGTCTAGGCCTTCCTGAAACTACACTCACCACCCCTCCCAGATGGTCTGCTCTCATGTTAGGGATAGCAGTGACATCCAGGGCTGCCACCCCTGAGCTTGCCACCCCCACAACTTCACCCAACTTGGCAAATCTGTTTGGGTGCTCAAACCCAGGGCTTGCTACCTGATAATCCTGACTAGGCACTCAACCCTCCACATCAACCCCATTAGCTACCTGCTCAGAGAGCAGAAGATGCTCAAGGTTATCAGCTCTGCCCAGTGTTGCAACTTGCTCCTCCAGATCTCTAACACGAGCTTCCAGAATGCTCATATCTTTTGCAGCGGTTTCTATCCTGGAGCTGTTGCTCCATTGTTGCGTACATGCGGCACACTGTGCACTGCACAAAACCTTCAACCCTGCTAACACTCATTATCACAGTTACAATATTAATATTACTAACAGGAAATATCAGTTGTCACTTACAGGTTAGAAGACTAACCTGTTTTCAACTCTGGTTTTTTAACTCCACTTAATCAAATGTCCACTTTTTCAATGGTCCAGCAAGCAAAATACAGGCAAGCTCAAGAATGAGCAAGCTCAGAGTGAGCTCTACAGAAAGTTATATAGTACCTGTAGAACCTGTGACCAATTAACCCCTCCCCTTAATTAGCAGACTGAAATTATCAGCATGAATCATCTGTCCTGGCTAGAAATGCTAGGGGGTGTTTTACAAAATGATTTATCAGCAAAATAAAGCATGGATACATGGATGGATGGGGGAGTTTTCTTTGAATATTATAAATTTATTAAATAAAGTTTTTAGTTTGTAAAGCTCAGATTCAGTGTAGTTCCACTTTAAGTGGACTCTATCAGAAGAAATCAGTGAGGCTGGAAAGACAGATTTGTCTGCCCCTACTTTTGTACCTAAAGAACAGCAGTGTAGGGGTCCCAAACATCTCACACTCATGTCCATAAAATATGAAATGAACTGGTGTTGTGATTATCAAAGGGAAGTTCTTTGGCAGAAAGAACATTAACCATTTGACAGTGTTCTTTGACATGTGATGTAATTTTTTTTCTTATCTACACTATACAGTATATCACTAAGCACAACTAAGCAAAAACCTTGCCAACATTACAATACTGGTGTTTTTGAGGTTAGATAAAATTCATTACTATCTCAAGGTTCAGTCACAATGCATTCTTCTCCCAGACTACTTTTTTGTGTGTGCCAACAAGTTGTGTTCCTGTTCACAGTTTTTTGCCATTTGGTCTGATTTGTCACAGCACCCTGAACGTTTGACAGCTCCTTGGATAGCTCCTTGGATAAGATTCTATTCAGAAAATCTGTGGCATTTTTATAATCTGTGTTTAGAAAATAATACATTTGTGTAATATGTTGTCTGAAACAGGCCTACACTCTGCCTACACATTTGCCTCCTATGAATGAGGATTCTCTACAGCAAATTAGTATAATTTTTATATTCTGCCTCCATAAAAATATAGTCTAATTTCATATTTATTGATGAAATCTACCTGCTCTCTCCCTCCAAAATAGTGGCCTATCCAAATAGGTTTAAATGTGGGGATGCAATTCTGTAAACTTATTTTGTGTTAAGTTTAAAATAAAAAAAAGTAAAAAAAAATTATGTCCAGATCAAGGGTGGACTTACAACTCATGGGCCCCCAGGCAATAAGAGATAATGGGGCCCCCTTGTGTCTCCGCCTACACTCAAACCAAACCCTAACCCACACAACACCCCCCTACATACTGCAGCTCAGCTGCATAGAAAGGGCATTAAAAATAATTTAAAAGTAATAAAACAACATCATGGGGTCCCCCAATCAATACCAAGCCCTTCGGGTCTGGCATGGGTATTGAGGGGAACCACCACGCCAAAATAAAAAAAATGGCGTGGGGTCCCCGTAAGATCCATATTAGACCCTTATCCGAGCATGCAGCCAGGCAGATCACGAAGGGGGGGCAAGCATGGGCCCCTCCTCCTAAACCATACCAGGCCACATGCCCTCAACATGGGGGGTGCTTTGGGGGGGTTCCCCCCCAAAGCACTTTGTCCCCATGTTGATGGGGACAAGGGCCTCTTATCCACAACCCTGGCCTGTGGTTGTGGGGGTCTTTGGGCAGGGGGCTTATCGGAATCTGGAAGCCCCTTTTAGCAAGGGGCCCCCCCTCCATATGAGTGAGTATGTGTTACATGGTACCGCTATCCATTCACAAAAAAAAGTGTAGTGTGAAAAAAGATAGGAGACAGTCTTTGACAAGTCCTTTATTAAAAGAAAAAAAATAACAGAATGTCCCCTGAAGTAGATCCAATGTCAATCACAATGCTTGAGAGTTCTTAAATATGTAAGGGGTGGGGCTACCCAGTGACATCATGCGTGTGGCCCCAACTCCTTGTGACATCATTGACCCAGCATGGACTGGTGTCAAGGTCCTACCTTTTCCCAGAGGTTATGCTGCTCCATGTGCTGGCATCCATCTTGGGTTTCTGCAGAGCATGGTGGGAGTCTTTTATGCCTTCAGGCCTCTGCGGTCCATGGGGGTTCCCCTCAAAATCCATACCAAACCCAAAGGGCTTGGTATGGATGGGGGGTGGACTCCACGCCGTTTTTTAAACTATTTTTTTAATTGCCGGCAATTCTTTCTTTTAATATTCAGCTGTCAGTGGGAAACCCCACTGACAGCTGAAACATTAAATCATGGTTTTCACTACTAAAATACTGCTCATTCGGTATTTAATAGCGTTTTTTGGTGAATTCAAACTTTTTTTAAAAAAATGTTATGTGGTATCCTACCGCATACTCGGATGCGGTAAGGTACCGCTTAGTGAACTGTGCCCAGTGAGCCTGTATGGTCAGTCCACCCCTGGTCCAGATGCAATCTGCCAACTCAATCCCTCAAAAATTGCAGACTATCATTAAAGTCTTAAAGGTGTACTTTATATTGTGCTTAAGCCCTGGTTGACACTGGTGTGACTTCAGGTCATGTACAAACCGCACCTGAAGTCACACCTAATGCAATTCTATGGCACTGTCTTAATCACTGCTTTTTGAAGTAGCACGTTTTCAAATATAGTTCCTGCACTACTTTTTTCCGATTTCATCGTGACTTACATTGACTTCTGTTAAATGAAGTTGCAAGCCACAGTGAAATCGGAGGTACAAATCACAGTTAGATTGCTAACATTTTTATAACTGAAGTTAGATAGCTAACATTTTTCTGTAATAAATTTAAAACAAAAATATAATAACATTTTTATTTACAGATGCAATCTGCCTGCTTTTTCTACGTCAAAACTATCAGCTTGCACAAAAGGTTATAAAAGCTGTAAATCTGTATATTTTTCCCTCTTCTGTTTGACCCAGTTTTTTACAGCAAGATACAATTTCCAAATACAGGAGATCACTGGGAAGAGCATAGCGAAAGAACCTGGGACTTGTTTATTCCATAAAACAGAGACTACAGTAAAGAAATATAAAAACTCTGTGGAATTCCATCTTATAAACGCGGCAAAAGGATTAATTCCAAAATTGTGGCAGAAACAAGAAGTACCGAAAATAAAAGATTGGATAAGTAGGATGAATTACAATTACAGGATGGAAGAACTCCGACATTTAGAGGAGGATAAAATAGAGAGATTTCAGGAAAGGTGGAAGACATGGGAGATTTATAAGAAATTATATAAGGAAGGAGAATAAATAAGAAATAAGAAGGAGACAGGGATAAGAAAACATTGAGAGAAAAAAAAAGGGATCAGAGCGGGTGGGAGAGGGAGGGGAGGGAGGAGGGATATGGAGCTGGGAGGGTATAGTTTAAAGATATAAAGGATTATGTTTGTGTTGTTTTTATCCCTGGGTTCTAAGGAGTTAGGTGTAATAGAAATGTGATAAGGTATTTTTGTATGGATTGTGATACTATAATATTTAATAAAAAATCAATAAAATATTAAAAAAAAAAACAGCATAGAGATCCCCCCAACTCATACCAATGATTCAAGTCTGGTATAAATTGGAAGGAGGATCTGCACAAAAACAAAAAACCCAGCAAGGTACCCATAAATTCGACACCAGACCTCTCTGGGGTCTGGTATGGATTTTAAGGGAGAACCCCACATAAAAATCAAGGGAAAGAAAGCAAGAGGTCCTCCCCAAAAATCTTTACTAGACCTTCATCCAAGTATGCTTGAGGAAGGATTTGGGTGGGGGGGACATACATCTGGTCCTATCACTTCACTCCCTCTGAAGGATAGGTCCAGGGGATGACTGCTAATATACACAAAGGGACAGGATCTCCTGGGTGATGTCAATGACTATGTGTAAGTACTTGAGGTATGTTGGCAAACAATTTTTTTTTCTCTTTCAGCGGGTCAGCAGGAGTCAGGCATCATGATTGACATGTATCTACATTGCTGGACAACGTGATTGACAGTGGATGTACATTGTCGGACATTTATTGTAGATTTTTTTCATATTAAAGGACTTGTCAAAAAAAAAAAAAGATACAATTTCCTTACTCTCTTCCTTAAAAAATGTAGCCTATCCAATCAAGGATTCAAAGGTATAGTGCTAATCTTTACAACATTCATTTTTTTAATTAAAAACAAAATTGACCACATTTTTTATCTCCAGATGCTGCACGCCTGCTCTATCCCTCAGAAAGAGTGTCTACTTTCCAAAAAGACTTAGTAGTTGTCATTCTTAATATTAATATTCATATAGTGCCGACAATTTGTGCAGCATTTTACATATATATTGTACATTCACATAAAAGTTATGGTGCAAATGTGTTAATCTTCTCCATCTTCAGTCTCTGAAACAGGACACTTTTTAGACACTTAAAAATGTCAGCCTGTCTAAAAAGCCCTAATAAAATCTATAGCCTTTTCAGTTCTTCAGTCTGAAAGACACGTTTTTCATAATTTTCTATTTCCAGATGTAATCTGCTTGCTCTCAACACTGGTCATGGTATTCTGCCTTTAATACAATACAATGCAATAGGTAGTCTACATCCACATCAAATGATGCCCACATCCACATCAATTGTGTGGATGGGTGAACTGTTTCATTTTTTTCATTCAACCCTCTGGTTGAATGAAAAAAATTAATCTTGTATGGCATGCCCAAGTGTTTGGAAGTAAATTAAAGGCAGATAAAACAGAAGATCTGCCCACTTAAATAAGAGTGTTGGGACACCAAATATTTTGTCCGTAAAAGCTGTGGTCATCTGATGCTTAAATTATAGTATGGTGGACAAAATTATGAAGTCATTTTTTTTTACAAAAACTGAAAAGCTAAAGCATCCATTCCAGTTATGTATCTGCTGCTGTACAGAATTTCACTGGCATCTGCAGTCTTTTAAATACAGTCCCTCAGGCCTACTACTCTGTTGTGATAATTGGCAGCTTCCAGGGCTTTGGCACAGGTGTTCATTTCAAATAATTTTTTCTTTACATACATTTTTTATAGATGTGGAGTGCAGTGCTTAAATTTTGAATGCAACTTTTTCTTTTAACCTTTTCTACTTAGCCAATGTAATGTCAGTTTTTGTAAAGCTCAGCTCCAGTCATTAATTTTTTTTGGAGTGTTTAGTGAAGGATTATAATCTGAGTCAACTTTTTATTGCTCTGTTTCTAATTGCAAAGTTTCTTCTCATCTCCTGCATACTTGGTGGGTATAGGACAGAAGAGGAAGTGAGGGAAAATCTTTCCAATGCCTTGCTAGGTGACAGGAATAACAGGAAGTAAAGGAAACACACTCCAAATTGGACACATGCAACAATGAAAGCAAAACCATAGTGTAGAGCAAGAAAATAATATAATCTCTTTCACAACCGTGTTGCCATTTTTGCTTCAATAAAAAGATTTTGCTCCTGCCAAATGATGTCGGTCAGACAGAACAAGGAGAAAAGAAAAATCTCCTCTACTGATATGCAGACAGCATTTAATATCTAACATAGAAATCTCAGAGGAAGTTCCAACCATGTCTGTGTTCTAAACTAATCTTGCTGGAGCTAGGTTTTAAAAATATTATGCATATCCACTTATACTCACCTTCCCAGTGCTCTCTTGCCAAGCCTTCCTCAATCAGAGCCAACCCAAAGGCTCTAACTGCAGCTGTCTTTAGTTGTTCTTTGTTTGTGGGTCTTTCTGCCTTTAATTTTGCCTTCAGCAAGTGAAATGCATGCTCGGTTGGGTTGAGGTCAGGTGATTGGCTCAGCCATTGCAGAATATTCCACTTCTTTTCCTTCAAAAGCTCCTGGGTTGCTTTTGCAGTGTGTTTTGGATCATTGTCCATCTGTACTGTGAAGCGCTGTCCAATCAACTTTGCTGCATTTGGCTGAATCTGGGCTGGCAGTATATCTCTAAACACTGCAGAATTCATCCGACTGCTTTTGTCTTCTGTCACATCATCAATAAACACCAATGACCCAGTGCCACTGGAAGCCATGCATTCCCATGCCATCACACTGCCTCCACCATGTTTTACAGATGACGTTGTGTGCTTTGGATCATGAACTATTCCAAGCTTTCTCCACACTTTTTTCTTCCCATCATTCTGGTACAGATTAATCTTAGTTTCATCCATCCAAAGAATGCTTTTCCAGAACTGGTCTGGCTTTTTAGATGCTTTTTGGCAAAGTCTAATCTGGCTTTTCTATTCTTCAGGCTTATGAATGTTTTGCACCTTGTAGTGAACCCTCTGTATTTGCCCTCATGAAGTCTTCTCTTGATTGTAGACTTTGACAATGATACGCCCACCTCCTGCAGAGTGTCCTTCACCTGTCTGGATGTTGTGAATGGGTTTTTCTTTACCATAGAGAGGATCCTGCAACCATCCACCACTGTTGTCTTCCATGGACGTCCATGCTGTTTTATGTTGCTGAGCTCACCAGTGCGTTCTTCTTTCCTCAGACTGTACCAAACTGTTAATCTGGCCACTCCTAATGTTGCTGCTATCTGTCTGATGGATTTGTTTCATTTTTGAAGCCTTACAATGGCCTGTTTCACTTGCATGGACAGTTCCCTTGAACGCATGATGTAGGTTCACAGCAATAGCTTCCAAATGCAAATACCATACTTAGAAGCAACTCCAGACCTTTTACCTGCTTAATTGATAAAGAAATAATGAAGAAGTAGCCCACACCTGGCCATGAAACAGCTTTTGATTAAATTGTCCAATTACTTTTGGTCCCTTGAAAAAGGGGGGATGGCTACTCTTAAGAGCTGTAATTCCTAAACCCTTCCTCAAATTTGGATGTACATACCCTCAAATTATACCTGAGAGTGTGCACTTTCAGACCATATGCATTATATAACTATAGCTTGAACATGTTTTGGTCAATATCTGAAAAAAATAAAATTGTGCCTGTGTCCAAATATATATGGACCTAACTGTATATAGCGCCATTAATTTACACAGTGCTTTACATATGTATATATTGTACATTCACATCAGTCCTTAACCCTCAAGGAGTGTACAATCTATGGTCCCTAACGCACATTCATACATACACATACTAAGGCCAACGCAGACAGGATCCAGTTAACCTATCAGCATGTCTTTGGAGTGTGGGAGGAAACCAGAGAAAATTGTAGGATTACCATAAAACCGGCACCGATGACACCGATAGGCCACTACTGAAGCACAAATGAACAACAGTGCTTGGGATCTATCCTTAAAGCCCACCACAGTAAGAAATAAGATGAAATCAGTGGGTGGCAATGTTTAGGAAAGCTATAATACTGTACATAGGCAAGAATATCTATTACCAAATCTAAGTGTGAATTTCTGCAGCTTCTATTGTGCCATCTGATAATGCACAATATGTACATATGAGTACAGAGATCGCTCACAAAGAACATTTGCATAGGTTGCATCTGCAACTTATTACCTCTTTGTTAATGCCAGATGCTGCTATTGCAGCTCGGATACTGCTGCTCTCCAGAGTGCCAGTTACTTTTCTACGCTTGTACTCCAGTAGTGACATCTGCATTTGGGCTGCAGTTGCTAAAGCCTTCTCTCTTCTTTCATTAATTATTGGGATCTTCAGATTTTCTTCCAAGATACTGTTTTCTTTACATTTAAGATAGTAGGTTTTCTTTGAATGTGTGCTGCCTAAAAAAAACAATGAGAATTAGCAAAATAAACTAGCAAATACTTTTAAAAAGGGGTATACTTTTTCAAACAATACAGCAGAGGGGTTACTAGTGAACTATGTCTTTATTGTGGCACCTATACCTCAAAGTAGAAATTACAAGAAAAAATGAATAGCCAATTCAAAGATACAAAAACCAGCCTATACTTCAATATGCACCTTCAGACCAGAGATTTGCCCTGCAGTACTTAGTTTGATGGCCAGCATCATTCAACCCACTTCCTCTGAGCCCAAGTCATCCTGGACCTGCTCTAGCCTGCAACTTGACAGTGAAAGGAGAATCAACACAGTGATGAGTTCATCTCTATAGCATGCTGCTCTCTCCTTCTAGCAGTATTTTTCTTGGCAGCACATGAACTGATTGGCTATCTGTATTGCTACTTCCACTTATGATCCACAAGGGGCTGATACTGGCTCAAATGCATATGCTTACACTGTTGTAATTTAAAAATAAATCCAATGATGTATTAATGACTACAGAGCTGTACTAGTTTGTGTATTTTTTAGCTGTTTAGAGTACAGCTTTAATCCATTACCTGTGCTTTTTTCAGGAGAAACAAATACATTGTACACCAAATAAAATTTAACAGGAACATGCACCATACATACATAAATTAAGTGCTCCATGACACTTCATTCATGGAGGGAGCGCTGCATGTTTCCTGTTATAATGTGTCAAGCCTATATCATCTGCAATCAAAATGTTGCCTGGACTTGGTGACATTTCATGGATTTGAAACCATGAACCTTCCCATAAAACCTACCCACGTTTGCTAAATTAACACAATGGATATAGAAAGCTGTCCTTCTGTAACATGACAGAAATGTGTGTAAACTGTAATTACTGCCAACAGAAGGAAATATAACACATACGTATACAGTATTTGTACATTTGTCACAAAAAAAGTGTATACATATTTATGGCACTATACAATGCAAACAAAAACAAGCAGTTGCATTAACTTCACATAAATCTCAACTTTACTATAATGGCAAGATACCACCAAAAAAATGACCAAAAACTGATGCAGATAAAACTCTGTGATTATATAGTAATAATAAAACAAAGTTATATTTTTACTTAACATACAAGATAAACTTCTTTAACCTGTTTGAACATTTTCTTTTACTCTCCATATACAGTATTTTTAATTTATAGTCATGAAAAAAACCTCTTTTATCACATCAGAGAAAATGGATTATACCTTTAATCGAAGAACACTTTGAATTGAGTTGTTAATTAGAACAATCAGTCAATTGTTTCATGTAACAAAAATAGACTAACCTTGATTTAGTTTAGAAAAAAAACTTACAACAGTTTTCTGTTGATTTTTCTGGCAAATAAGGGCTAATATTATTTGCACTAATTTAATATTAAAGTCTCCTCCATATGGCTAAGGTCAATGGCGGGACTTTGCATGCTGTGCTCTTCTGAGCAGAAATACATTGCAGGTCTCCCACCTACTGAGATACAACAGCCCAGCACAGCAATGAATGTCATACAAGAATGGGGAAGATCTATCAACTACCAATAAGGATGCATGTGGTTTTGAAAAGTTTTTTGCTCTCATCCATGCTTGTGTAACAGAGGGAGAGGAATTCATTAATTCATTTCTATGCTGAGATACTGCTGTCGAGACAATATCACTATGTCTAGCAATTCCCATGTGACCTTTGCACTTTCACATACAATTCAGCAATGACAGCTACTACATTTCTATCCTGGCAGGTTCCTTTTCATGCTTGTTGAACTCTTATGTACAAATAAATATGTATGTTTTACCGATGCCTTCACACATAATATTTGAATGTGATCAGCTTGCCATAAATATTTTTTTCTGCTTATGTAAAAAAAAAACTTGTTTCATTTGTGAGGAACAATCACACTGCATGTTCTTATTAAATATGCAAAACCATTCTTTTTAGTGTAGTAGAATGAATATGATTAAAATTGGCAATAAACCTGCAAATTAGACCTTTTTCTCCTTCACTTTAGGAGTTAGCCCAATCTGTAACAGATTTGGCCACATATGGTAGATTGTAAGCTCGAAATAGCAGGGCCCTCGAACCCCTCGTGTATCACATTGTATTGGTATTGTTCTGTCACATGTTCTGTCCCCTTTGTAATGTACAGCGCTGAGCGAACTATAGGCGCTTTATAAATACTGTATAATAATAATAATAATAATATGGTGCCTGGTAGATATATGAAGGTACCTACCACACATTCAACAGGTGAAACATCATTTCAAGGCAGCATACCGTATATGTGTTAATCTGACCTTTAAATCTTTTATCTTACAAAAGTGATAAGTGAACTGAAATAAAGCAGTCAGGAAAAGTCAGCAGCAGCACAGACACACATCTTATATTGTCACAGAGGCCTAAAACTAGCTTTGTAGATAATCTGAATGCATATAAGCACTTCTAATTCTTTTATCTTAGTACAAATCTATAAGTGTTCTCAGAAAAATCACACAGTGTTTGTGTGGTTTATCCTGTATCTGAATTTATATCAGTCATTCTATAACGCAGGCAAGGTTGAATTGCAAATTAATTTTCTTTGGAAAATCGCTTGAGGTGATTGTAGCCGTATTAGTGTATTTGCGGCAGAAACAATTGAGTACTGTCCGTGATACTTTTTTTTATTTGCACTAACAAACAATTTTGAGGACAAGCTTTCGGGGAGTGTCCCCTTCTTCAGGTCATAGCAGTACTGACCTCAGAAATAAACTAATCAGTAGGAAACTTCCTTCTGAATATGATGTCACAAATAATGGAAGCAAACCCTGCAATAAGAAACGCTGCAAACTGTGCAACCAAATCAATCCATCAAAAAGTGTCAGACACTCAAAAGGGATCTTTAATATCTCCGGATCATACAGCTGCACCTCCAGTAATGTTGTGTACCTTATACAGTGCAGAAAATGTAACAAAGGATCTTATGGTGGCGAAACAGGACAGAAGTTGCAAACAAGGATGAATTTGCACAGACATACCAACAAGGAACAAAAAGAAGATGACTTGCACACCTGTGGGACACCATTTCGCACAACCAGACCACACTTTGGGAGACCTCAATATTTTAGTTCTTAAAGGAAATTTCAAATCCATTCAGGAAAGTAAAACTTTTGAACTAAGAATGATAATTCTATTTGACACAAGAGATAACGGCCTGAATTTGGACACGGGATTCCTCAAACATTATCCAACAGTTTTATCACCTCAAGCATGACTGCCTCTGTGAGTGTTGTCTCCCCCCCCCCACCCCAGACTTTGCTTTTGTTGTGTCTTATCACTGTTCTCTTTTTTTTTTTCCATTCCTACATCTCTTCTAACATTCTGCTATACCTTTGTGATCAGTACTGCTTTGACCTGAAGAAGGGGACACTCCCCGAAAGCTTGTCCTCAAAATTGTTTGTTAGTGCAAATAAAAAAGTATCACGGACAGTACTCAATTGTTTCTTTAGAAAATTAGAAATTTTATGTGTTTTGTAATCCGATGGTGCTACCATTGATTTCGAAATTCGACCAACCAAGCCTTCAGTTTCACCTAGTGTTGCTACAGAAAAAAAATTTGTGGCCAAGAATTTTCTTTTCTTTCCAGCTCAGGCTCATTTCTTTTTCCTTTTTTATTTCTTGCACTATTCTCCCATCATTGATTCGAAATTCATTAGTTTTTCAGAAAATTTCCAACATGCCCAATCACTCAAATTCTATGGTCGCTTGATAATCGGCCGTTTCTATGACCCATAAATGGTGCGAAATTCGAACGAAAATTCTTAGAAAAGATTTTCGAAAGAAAATTCTTTCGGAATTCGACCCGTGTATGCCCGGTTTTAGGATGTTGATTGAACTGTCCAGCATGCAGTCAGCTAGGAGAATCTGGAAGGTGAATCTGTACATCTCAATATGGAAAATAATAGGAATTACTGCAAGGGTCCTTCACATTAAAGCAAAATATGTGCTCAGTATAAATGTGATAACATTTTCCTTCCACTATGTTGTATGTACAACTTGGATTAATTGATCAATATTTAGGCTTTATTTGTGCTATAAACCAGCATTTCTGGAGGCACAGTGTCATATGATAAATATTAATTATACAATTACCCATACACAGCAATGATTTATTTCCAGACTTCCTTAAATAAAACTTCTCCTTAAAATATGGTAGCTGTCATTGCTGATTTCTTATCATGTCAAAACTATCTTACTGGCTGCGATGCTGACCCCCTTTTTAACACTTCGGGTAACTAAGCCAGAACAAATATGCAGATGCATATTTTCAGAAGCAGGACAGCAATGGCAGCCCCAGGTTTTTCTCCTAAAAGAGTTATTTTAAATTAAGGATAATAATGAGGTGGTAACAATAAATATATAATAATATATTATATCGCAATATAATAAAAAATACTTTCATTTTTTTTACAGCAATTTATTCAGTGATAGCTCCTTTACAATGTCATGAACAAACTATAAAAATACTGGGATATGTGATAAAGCAGAAATAACAGTGTAGAATAAAACTGCCCCAAACAGAGATTAGAAGCAACCAAAAGATATACAGAATATATAAATTTCCACAATCTACAAACATGCATGTATAGACAGTAAACAATTGCAAACAAAATAAGTGAGCAGAAAGTATATGATCTTTAAAGCGACATTAAAAAGAAAATAAACCCAAAAACAAAAATGTAATATACTGCAGCCAACCAGTTCGTAGGTGTGATGGATGCAGTCATTTTAATTTTTCATGGTCTTTTATTTTTTTTTTTATATAATTTATACCTAGTGACCCTGCTAGTTACAAATTTCCTGTCCTAGGGTGACAACTCTTATTCACCATACTGTACTATAAAGGAGCATTGTCACTCTAGCACAGAGCTACAGATTACAGAACATCTCTCCCTTTCCACCCTGAACCAGCTGGCCTTTGGTACGCGTGTACCCAGTTTAAGAGATAGTTTGTAATAGGCATAAGAAGCTCTCAGCTCACAATGGTTTTTTCAGGATTAACAGAGTTTTTTTGCATTTATTAAATGGATATAACAAAATGCAGGATGATACAAAAAAAAGGAAAACAAACAGATTCCCCATCCACACAAATGAGGTATTGTATTCTAACAGCAGGGATTCCTCTGCTGTCAGAATACAATGATCACCCCTGCAGCCAATTGGCTACATGGACTGATCAAACTAAAAATTTCCTACATTCCCATTTGAGGGAAGCCAATCACTAGATCGATTTTTCTCACGCAAGAATAAGCATAGATGGATAAAAATATATCTAATCCTTGCTTAACTGGGCAATTTTTGATCTGTCTATGGCCAGCTTAACTTTGAGGTGTGAGGATGTTTTGGTATAAATGTGAGCTGCCAAAGGGAATATTTTATTATTTACCAGCGATACTGTATGTGAGTAGGCATGACAATAGATTCAGTGGCCTATCACAAAATGTTTTGGGGAAAGGTTCTCTAGACAAGGGGATCTAAATCTCTTTGTTTTCCAGAAAACCACATCAAAGGATCCCCTCTTTTGGATATGCAATGAGGGTGGACTCCTTTTAAGAATGCACAACTTGACCTTTGTAGACCCAATCTAACCTGTGCATATGTAATTTTCCCTCTAATAATGTTGTGAATCTGCACATACTTAATTTTCCCTCAAAAAAGGTTGCGCTAAAGCTTTGCATTAAAGGGTTTTGAGTTATGCTAACTAAAGGGTAATTAAAAGTGTCCAATCC
Organism: Staurois parvus; assembly: GCF_062004578.1. NCBI lineage: Eukaryota > Metazoa > Chordata > Amphibia > Anura > Ranidae > Staurois > Staurois parvus. Next base: position 5,944,719 of record NW_028318492.1, on the reverse strand, counting down.
TGAAAAGGATGAGTCAGATTTGAAGAGATGGATTAGATAGAACCAATCAGTTTTACTCCATGCACTGTAAGTCTATGGAAGAAAGCTCTATATTAAGTTAATCTCTTGAGTGGACAGGGAGATATACAGTATCCTGAAATCACCAAAGGGGACCTCATGCAATACACCTGGTAAATATGGGAAATTTAGGTATATAGATTTTGGGTAACAATATGGTCCAACATGGCAATAATCTGATAGGGAGTCCAAACTCTAGTTAATCCTCTTTAGGACAAATGTATCTACTCGTCATTATAAATATGTAATGTCACTCACCAATTTTTTTTAAACAAAGGATAAATATCTCTTTTATTGTGAAGAATGTAAGAATGTTTTAAAAGTTGAAAATCATTGTTCAATGTTGGTGGTGATTTTCATCTGGCACAAAGACAATGTAGTCATTTTCATTTAGCTGCTCAATTATTGTATGCCCTCATATTACAGAAAGAATCCAATTTCTTAGCAGTTTTTGCTAACATACAATTATACATATCTATTAGAAATAAAAATGTGTGTTGACACAGCTATTTTAAATTGGCATATCTGAGTATACTAATATAGTTGATGAGCAGAATAATAGCACGTTCATCAGAGTTCAACTATTTTACAGCTTTTTCATTAAAAGAGCTGAGCTTCAAAATAATTATTTCAGTGGGATCTTTAAAAAATATCACCTTGGTAGAATTTCAACAAATGGCCCATAGGTCACTTTTGAAACATTTTTTTTTTTTACATAGGCAGCATAATATAATTCACATAGACCGCATAACTTAATTAACTTAACAATTTATCAGTTTGTTACATTTGCTTTTGTGTTGTACATATATCTAAAAATGTTAGTCTTTATAATTTCAGCTGAGTGCAAAGTGTTAGCAACAACTAGAAACAAGGAGGGTTCACAACTCTAGAAAACGTTATATTGTTGTAGTGACATGTGACTGCTCAGCTCCAGCATCCAACTGCAGCTTGCAGTTTCAGGTCTTGGAAAAAAGTTCAATAACTGATCATTGTGGCTCCTGATCATGTGATCTCCTTAATGAGCCAATAATTTTAATCACAGATAAAGTTTGTTACTGTCAAACTAAACAAAAATAGTATAAAGCAAATAGCACATGTGCAAACACCAACAAGAGGCTGAACAGAGTAAACAATCATCTATATCAGTGGTCTCCAAACCGTGGCCCTGGGGCCAGATGCTGCCTTTTGCTTGCTGTTATCCGACCCTTGGGGCGCTATTTAATCCACTGATACCAACAATGAGGCATAATTCCTCTCACTGACACCAATGATGGGGCACAATTTCTCTCAATGATACCAACGATGGAGCACAGTTTCTCCTAGTGACTCCAAAAAGGGGGGGCCCAATGACACCACAAGGGACAAAATTCCTCCCACTCACACTAATGATGAGGCACACTTCCTCCCACTGACACCAAAGACGGTACATTGTTTTTTTCCCCACTGACACCAGGACCTTTTCTACTCCCAATAGCCACAGTCTGGCCCCCCTAAAGTGTTAAGCACAGTAAACTGGCCCTTTGTTTAGAAAGTTTGGAGACCCCTGATCTATATCTTTAGGAACCTTTACTTCAATGTTGTGTTCATCTGTAAAGCCAAGCTTTTTTAGATGATTTATTCTTTGTTGCAAAGCTCACCTAGCTTAGTGATAAAAACTTCTAATGGCCATTTTTCTCTAGAAAAAAGATTTCTATATGATTTACACAAATATTAAAAAAAAAAGTTGCTTGGCAATTAAAGGCAGATAGCTATGCTGTTTTTAGGGAGACAAAACTGAATTTACATCAAATAACTAAAGTAAAATATTTTATTATATACTGTATATAGACTGGGCATTGAAATACATTAATACTGTAAGCAGAAAAGTATACAACCTGAAAGTGAAGTACTGCCTTGAAAAACATTTGGACTGTCAACGGGAATAAGTGATGAAGGCAAGGGTGGAGTTCCAGTTCCCTCAATCACATATACAAAATCACCAATCTGAAAAAAATGGAGCAATAAGAAATTAGAATAGCAGCAACTGCTAAACATAAAATATATTCACACTAATTTGGCTGTAAATATTCCACCATTTTAAGGGGGTTTTATGCATTCATTTTATGAACTGTTCCCCACAAATAATAAAACGAAGGCGAGAACTTAATATAATCTCCCATTGTTATCTAAAATAAACACTCTAAATAACCCATATAAAAAAATCAGCTTCAGATTTTTGTATAAATAGCTAAACATGATATGATAATCAAAACTAGAAAACATCTGGGTGGCTAAATTCCATTATTTGGCAGTTAATGCAGTGTCTGCCATATTACTATTGACTTGTTCTTATGTGGTCTTTCTACCTAAAATTGTACTTTTTATGTTGTTACTGAATGGAATTGATTTCTTTGTCACTTATTATAGAATCCCTTTCTAAATTAAGAACAGAAAATTCAGAAACATTTGGATTATACTGCCAACTACAAGAGGATTTGGACATTTAAAAACAAAAACACTGATCAGCCTTGTGTAACCTCTTCTACTCTCAGCATGCCTTAGTTTTGTCATAAATCAGTGGTCAGAACTAAACTATAAATGCAGAGGGGTGGGACCTGTGTCCCTCAATGAACTCCAAGAAACAGATTTTACAGTGAGTACAAAAATTATTTATTCTTTCTGTTTTTCTTTCTCATTCATTGAGGTACAGAGAATTCAGAGACATTTGGGATGTCCAAAACCTCCAAGTCCAAACTGAGGGATAGGCAATGTGCAGGAAACAAAATGCTAATTGCCCAATTAAAAAACAACATGAAACAAATGGGGACTGCCTCCTCAAAGAGGACACCCAGCTGCCTAAATCCAAAAAAGCCCAAGAAGCAGTCACTCAGAGGCAGACTGAAAACTCATGGGGCCCCGGGCAATAGGGGATCATGGGGCCCCTGTGTCTTTGCCCAAACTCAAAAAAGCCTATGAAAAAAGGTACCAGGGGCATCTCATGGGGCCCCCTACCGACCCCGGGCCCTCGGGCAGTGCCCAAGTTTCCAAATGGTCAGTCCGCCCCTGCAGTCACTGTTCTAGTGGAGAGTGCCTTGACAGGAAAGAGTGAAACTCAATTCCTAAGACCATCGGCTTGAACTACCAAGACCATTGATTTGGCCACCAAGAAATGGTGGAGCAAAAAGCTGCTTGCCATCTGGGATGACAGATTCCTAATACCAGCAGTGGCTGTGGGGCAGACTTGTACAGCACGAACAACATCCAGACAATGAAAGTAAATACTGGAGATGGACAGTGGGATGGAAGAACAATGACTTGGTTGCCCCTTGTCCCCATCTCTTTTTTGCTCTAGTGATGGAGCCCCTAGCTGCTGCATTTCGACAGTCTGATGCAGTCCATGGCATCCGCGTGGGAACAATAGCAGAGAATCTGACATTATATATTGATGATTTGGTTTTATTCCTCAGTGATCCAGAACCCTCCCCCCCAAGAAGCCTTAAACATCCTCTCTTGTTTTGCTGATCTATCTGGCTTAAGAGTTAACTTGGGAAAGTCCCCCATACTACCTATTGACTAGAAGGCCAAAAAAGCATCTGACGTGTCTCTCGCTTTACCTTGGCCTACCTCCTTACGTTATCTTGGTATCGCTGTCTTCCCTGATGTGACTGAACATAATAAATTGAATCTACACCCTCTCCTGTCCTCTACCAAACTCCGGTTAAAGCCTTGGGACAATCTGCCCCTGACACTCATAGGTAAAATAAATCTGCTTAAAATGAAAATCCTCCCCGTATGGTTATATGCCCTGTGCCACTCCCCAATTTGGATACCGAAAGCCTTCTTTAAGAAACTTGATTCCATAATCTCTTCTTTCCTCTGGAAGTCTGTTGCCCCTAGATTTAGCAAGGTGAACCTCCGCAGGCCCTGGACACAAGGGGGCTTGGCGTGTCTGGACTTTCAGGCTTACTTTATAGCGGCCTTTCTTACACATGCCCATAATTGGATGGTTTCAGATGACTCAAAATCATCAGTATTTTTGGAAGCAGCTTATCTAGGATCCACTGTATAGTGGCACTAGAGTCCTGTTTTTACTTACCCAGTCTATGAGGACTGTAGTCAGAGCATGGTAGTTGGTAATAGACAAACAATTCCATACCTCTGACAGCTGGTCCCCTGATACTCCTCTATGACTTAATCCATGACTCCCCAAATGTATGTCTATACCTGAACCTGGGGTTTGGGCCACCAAAGGAATCAAGACATTAGAGCACATATGTGAGGGAGGTACCCTTAGGTTCTCAAAGATACAAAGCCTTAATGCCGTCCATTCATGTGGATGCTCTTTATGCAAAGTGGCAGGTTAACTTTCCACAAATGGATACAGAGGACTGGGAGGATATCTGGGAATGCCCATTTCCGCAACTGGCAGTGGTTAAGGATAGACTTCTACAGTTTAAGATATTGCACAGGACATACTATATGCCCCAACGCTTGAATAGAATTTATCCAGGGATCCACCCCCCACTGCTGGAAGTGTACTCAGACGCTGACTTCCTACATATGTTTTGGACCTGCCCTGGGATTCATAGATTTTGGGATGAAGTTACAAAATTTACCTCTGCTCTAACTGCTGTTTCCATAACGTTGACTGTGGAGGTCTGCTTGCTTGGACTGGTAGGTCAATTAGCTTTCGGCCGAGCAACTAAGACCCTCCTTGGCCTTCTCCAATTTTATGCATGAAAGGCCATTGTGCTGAAAAGGAAGATGCCAGAGACACCCTCCTTAGACTCCTGGAAGTCTCTAGTTAATGCCTCCATTTACCTGTACAAAGCCACATATGAGTCCTAAGGCTGCCTGGTTAAATTCTACAAAGTATGGCATCTTTGGACCATCCTCTACCACCAATGCATCATCATATTTGTACTATTTATGTAATTGCTTTACTCCTGCACTTCTGACTATATGGGGGCCATGGCCTACAGAGTAGCTTTTTCGGTCTCTTGTAGTAGTGTGGGAGCAGTTTCTTTGGTCTCCTTCATTCTCATTTGTCTGGGCACTGTGGCAGAGATGACTGTACAACAGTGTCAGTATTTTCCTTCTTAGTAGAACTGAGCAGAGGTTTTATACTACCAATTGTTTCGTAGCTGTTCTTAAAGTGTTTATTGTTAGTAACCTATGTTAGATGTGAATGCCGAGCCAGGGAATGCGCAGAGGCTCTGTTTTGTACGTTCTTCTGTTTTTCAAATTTGAATAACTAGGTTTTACAAAAAAAAAGAATGGACAGGGGAAACTCGATAACAGGTTCGATGGGCCATTTTTGAAGTGCAAAGAGAACCAAATATGGTTTCCATGTAGAGAAATGTGAATGTACATGGGTAGCCACATGAGAGACCCTGTGCAAAAGGAATGGGAGGTTAGCTGTTTCTGGAACAAAAAGCAATGAGTCTGACACTTGATGGTACTTGAAGGGCAACCTAAGGTCCTCTAGTGTTTGGGTCCCCTACACAAACATAGTGTCTAAGGCACCTCTCCAACCTGTCAGGCTGGCATCCATTGTGATGATCCTCCAAGAGATTAGAAAGAAAGATTTCCCTAACTCTAGCTGGATTCCTGAGCCACCAGGATAGAAACAATCTGGTTCTTGGCAACAGGTGAATTGGTTTGTTCAGAAACTGAAATGATGTGTCCCACACTGACAGGATGTTGAGTTGTTAAGATCTAGAGTGGCAGTGGGCAAATTAGACTATTTTGAAGGAAGATGCCATCAGCCCCATAACTCTCATAAAAAAAAAAAACAAACAGACGGTCAACTCTTAAGCCAAAGAATATGAGTCTGGAAGCAGAGAGTCTGAAGTCTCTACATTAGAAGTAAAACTTTTGCTTAAACTGTGCCTGGGATATAGTACTCCAGATACTCCAAGCACTGAGTTGACTCCAACACTGTCTTCAGAAGATTCAGGATCAAACAAATATTTTTAGGAAGGCAGGCCACACTCCTATGATGTTACAAAAGTCTGACAAGAATGTTGATGGACAGCACACATTAGGGTTGATTTAGTAAAACCGGAGAGTGCAAAGTCTGGTGCAGCACTTCATAGAAACCAATCAGCTTTCAGTTTTTTTGTCAATGCTTAACTGAACAAGCTGAAGTTAAAAGCTGATTGGCTACCATGCCCAGCTGCACCAGATTTTGCACTCTCCAGTTTTAGTAGATCAACCTCATTGTGTCCTTCTACCCTAGGTCTGCACATCTAATATGTTTCACCCATCCAGGCTTAGTGGTAGAGATAGTGACAGACAAGGAGATGGATGCATATATACTCCACATGATCACTTACAATTAAACACATATTTAAAAACAAGGGACAAATGTGCACACATTATCTGCTAAATTCATGTAGATGGAGCTAAAAATGCCTCCATTAGATCATAAAAAAACAGAAGTGCTAAAGGGTACCTTAGCATGTTCTTTAACTTATCAATAGATAACTTTATTAAAGACATCATATCTCTCCCATCAATTATTTTAAATTATTCTTTGGCACACATCAATCTCATACAAAACTCCCTGAAGAAGGGATGTCTAGTAGCGCAGAGCTAGTTTTATTGCTCCGAACTCCAGGACGTTGATGATGAGCTTTTCTTCCATTGGGGACCAGGTTTCTTGAACTCCTGTGACCCATTTTCAACCGACAGTAGGCTAAACCCATTGTCAACTGACATCACTCAGCCAGTCCAGACTCTGCAGTGACTGGCAGCTGGCTCAGCCTCTCAGCATTTGTTGGTTGGCTTAATACACCACCTAATATAGTAGTGCTCAGTCTCAAAGGTGGCGGGGGATAGGTGCAGCATCACACCAATGCTGCTTCCAAACTTCTCATTTAAAAGTGTCTCAAAATTTCATTCTGCAGAAACGTTAAATGATGAAACATCTTCTCTAGGTATAGTAAGATGTTAATTTAATGGAGATTGTGGGGTCTACTACCAGAACAGTCCACTTTTTAGGTAATTATTTTTCCACTGGATAAAGTTTGGCAATGATTACTAGAGCAGTGAAAATCTTTTCAGGAGCACTCAATCATAATGTGCCCATTCTATTTGTTCATGAAAAGGGAATGTCTTCTTAGACTTTGCATGCCTTAGTACTTAAAGGAATATGGCAAGATGGAGGAGATTCAAGTGTAACTATGCCAAGACTTTTGCGCACAGTGGATGTGAACATGTCTATATTAGCAAGGATTTTGCATGAAGCCTGGGTGTCAGATGTATAGGAGCCTGGGGGTGAGAAATCTTCTGCAGCCTCCTCAAGGCCCAACTCCAGGTCCTTATCATTCTTCTCTGTTTCGACAGCTTCTTGAGCAGGTAAATTCACTTCTGACTCTGGTAGAAAAAGTGGGGATGGAGAGGGAGCCTGACTTTTGAAAAGAAAGAAAGTCCAACATAGTTGCAGATAAATCTGCCTTTCTCAGATAAGCCCCTTGTTGCAAACCTGAGACAGAGACAGACTTAAATGCAGAGACCTGTGTTTAAATAGTTTTGTGCAGTGCATAGTCACTCTGTGCAGTTTGTGTGTCTTCCAAAACTTTGGCAGAACAAATGCTTGAGTTTTTACCGCCATTTCCTTGAACCTTGTTTCTGCCATTGCTATCAGTGAGGGTATTCCCCTATGGGTTAATCATGGAGTAGGGTGCAGAAACAGGGTAAACATGTCCATAGAAGTATACACAGCAACCCAGGTGTTGACCATCCTGTAGCAAAGTCCTCATGGCAAAGGGGCAGGAGGAAGTGCCCGAGTACCTTTAAAATATAAAAGTACGTTTAGCACTTACCTCTCCATTGGTGAAAATAATTGTGCAGTAGCGTTTTCCAAGGTCAAATGGAAGAAAATTAATTTGCAAGTTTGTTGAAATGCCTTCTTTTAGGAAAATAGAATTTGCTGGACAAAAGAACTGATGTAATAGCGTTGACTGAAATTCTGTAAGCATAAAAAATACATACAAACACTAAATAAAGAACACATTTTAAATAATAGCTTTCAAAATATAGCATATACTGTGTATATATATATATATATATATACACACACACAGTATCTCACAGAAGTGAGTACACCCCTCACATTTTTGTAAATATTTTACTATATCTTTCCATGTGACAATACTGAAGAAATGACACTTTGCTACAATGTAAAGTAGTGAGTGTACAGCTTGTATAACAGTGTAAATTTGCTGTCCCCTCAAAATAACTCAACACACAGCCATTAATGTCTAAACTGCTGGCAACAAACGTGGGTACACCCCTAAGTGAAAATGTCCAAATTAGGCCCAATTAGCCATTTTCCCGCATGTGACTCGTTAGTGTTACAAGCTCTCAGGTGTGAATGGGTAGCAGGTGTGTTAAATTTGGTGTTATTGCTCTCACTCATACTGGTCACTGGAAATTCAAAATGGCACCTCATGACAAAGAACTCTCTGAGGATCTGAAAAAAAAATTGTTGCTCTACATAAAGATCGCCTAGGCTATAAGAAGATTGCCAAGACCCTGAAACTGAGCTGCAGTACGGTGGCCAAGACCATACAGCTGTTTAACAGGACAGGTTCCACTCAGAACAAGCCTCGCCATGGTCGATCAAAGAAGTTGAATGCATGTGCTCAGTGTCATATCCAGAGGTTGTCTTTGGGAAACAGACATATGAGTGCTGCCAGCATTGCTGCAGAGGTTGAAGGGGTGGGGGGTCATCCTGTCAGTGCTCAGACCATACTGCAAGTGTACAATCCAAATGCACACGTTCCTGCGTTAAAATGGCTCTGTGTATAAGTGGGTGCTGCAGCGACCGTCGGCTGGAACCGAACAGAATCAGCAAAGGAAAATGTCACGAGCACACCGTGGATCACCAATATGGGTCCAAAAGTTTTATTGAACAATCACATAGTTACAGCAAGGCAACATTTTGGAGTCTTGCAGGACCCCTTCATCAGGTCACATGCGAGACTCCAAAACGTTGCCTTGCTGTAACTATGTGATTATTCAGTAAACCTTTTGGACCCATATTGGTGATCCTCGGTGTGCTGGTGACATTTTCCCTTGCTCAGACCAAACGACGCACACTGCATCAAATTGGTCTGTGTGACTGTCGTCCCAGAAGGAAGCCTGTTCTAAACCTGATGCACAAGAAAGCCCACAAACAGTTTGCTGAAGACAAGCAGACTAAGGACATGGATTACTGGAACCATGTCCTATGATCTGATGAGACCACGATAAACTTATTTGGTTCAGATGGTGTCAAGCGTGTGTGGCGGCAAACAGGTGAGGAGTACAAAGACAAGTGTGTCTTCCATACAGTCAAGCATGGTGGTGGGAGTGTCAAGGTCTCTAACATCCACCAGCTCCGTGATGTCAGCTCCATGATGTCGTCATGGAGGAGTGGAAGAGGACTCCAGCGGCAACCTGTGAAGCTCTGGTGAACTCCATGGCCAAGAGGGATAGGGCAGTGCTGGAAAATAATGGTGGCCACGCAAAATATTGACACTTTGGGCCCAATTTGGACATTTTCACTTAGGGGTGTACTCACTTTTGTTTCCAGTGGTTTAGACATTAATGGCTGTGTGCAGCAGCGTATGGTCTGAGCACTGACAGGATGACCCCCACCCCTTCAACCTCTGCAGCAAAGCTGGCAAAACTCATACATATATTTCTCAAAGACAACCCCTGGATATGACACTGAGCACGTGCACTCAACTTCTTTGATCGACCATGGCGAGGCTTGTTCTGAGTGGAACTTGTCCTGTTAAACCGCTGTATGGTCTTGGCCACCGTACTGCAGTTCAGTTTCAGGGTCTTTGAAATCTTCTTATAGCCTAGGCCAGGGGTGGGCAACTGTGGCCCTCCAGCTGTTGGTGAACTACAAGTCCCATCATGCCTCTGCCTTTGGGAGTCATGCTTGTAACTGTCAGTTTTGCAATGCCTCATGGGACTTGTAGTTCTACAACAGCTGGTGGGCCACAGTTGCCCACCCCTGGCCTAGGCCATAATTATGTAGAGCAACAATTCTTTTTTTCAGATCCTCAGAGATTCTTTGCCATGAGGTGCCATGTTGAACTTCCAGTGACCAGTATGAGAGAGTGAGAGCAATAACACCAAATTTAACACACCTGCTCCCCATTCACACCTGAGACCTTGTAACACTAACGAATCACATGACACCGGGGAGGGAAAATGGCTAATTGGGTCCAATTTGGACATTTTCACTTAGGGGTGTTCTCACTTTTGTTGCCAGCGGTTTAAACATTAATGGCTGTGTGTTGAGTTATTTTGAAGGGACAGCAAATTTACACTGTTATACAAGCTGTACACTCACTACTTTACATTGTAGCAAAGTGTCATTTCTTCAGTGTTGTCACATGAAAAGATATAATAAAATATTTACAAAAATATGAGGGGTGTACTCACTTCCATGAGATACTGTATATTACACACATTGTATTGCATTAGCCTAAGGCAGCGGTTCTCAACCTGGGGGTCGAACGACGCTTCCACAGGGGTCGCCTAAGACCATCGGAAAACACATATTTCCGATGGTCTTAGGAACCGAGACACCGCTCCTCGCCGCCGCCGCCGCCGTCTCCAGGTGTGGGCGGGATGACATGCCGCCCCTGTCATCTGGACACACCTCGAGATCAATCCTCGCCTGTGATTGGCCGCCGGCACTGTAGCTCAGGAGAGGCACACAGGCGGCCAATCACTGGCAAGGAGGTGGAGCTTGGAGAGGAGGAGCCGAGCGGCACCGCGAAGATCGAGCGAGTGAAGAGGAGGAGAGCGGCCGGAGAAGGAAGACAGCTGACAGGTAAGTGTCTGTACTATGGGAGAGGGAGGGAGCGAGCGAGCCCAGGCTGGAGCAGGGGTCTGCAAGGTAAGTATCATTGGTGTCAGTGGGAATAGTGCCCCATCATTGGTGTCACTAATACCAATAATGGGGCACTATTCCTCCCACTGACACCAACGATGGGACACTATTCCTCCCACTGACACCAATGATGGGGCACTATTCCTCCCACTGACACCAACGATGGGACACTATTCCTCCCCCAAATGACACCAACGATGGGGCACTATTCCTCCCCCACTGACACCAAGGATGGGGCACTATTCCTCCCCCACTGACACCAAGGATGGGGCACGATTCCTCCCCCCACTGACACCAAGGATGGGGCACGATTCCTCCCCCCACTGACACCAAGGATGGGGCACAATTCCTCCCCCCACTGACACCAAGGATGGGGCACAATTCCTCCACCCACTGACACCAAGGATGGGGCAGTATTCCTCCCCCCACTGACACCAAGGATGGGGCACTATTCCTCCCCCCACTGACACCAAGGATGGGGCACTATTCCTCCCCCCACTGACACCAAGGATGGGGCACTATTCCTCCCCCCACTGACACCAAGGATGGGGCACTATTCCTCCCCCCACTGACACCAAGGATGGGGCACTATTCCTCCCCCCACTGACACCAAGGATGGGGCACTATTCCTCCCCCCACTGACACCAAGGATGGGGCACTATTCCTCCCCCCACTGACACCAATGATGGGGCACTATTCCCCCCACTGACACCTATGATGGGGCACTATTCCTCCCCCCACTGACACCAATGATGGGGCACTATTCCTCCTCCCACTGACACCTATGATGGGGCACTATTCCTCCCACTGATACCAATGATGGGGCACTATTCCTCCCATTGATACCGATGATGGGACACTATTCCTCCTCCCACTGACACCTATGATGGGGCACTATTCCTCCCACCGACACCAATGATGGGGCACTATTCCTCCCACTGATACCAATGATGGAGCACTATTCCTTCCACTGACACCAATGATGAGGCACTATTCCTCCTACTGACACCAATGATGAGGCACTATTCCTCCCACTGATACCAATGATGGGGCACTATTCCTCCCACTGATACCAATGATGGGACACTATTCCTCCCACTGATACCAATGATGGGACACTATTCCTCCCACTGATACCAATGATGGGGCACTATTCCTCCCACTGATACCAATGATGGGGCACTATTCCTCCCACTGACACCAATGATGGGGCACTATTCCTCCCACTGACACCAATGATGGGGCACTATTCCTCCCACTGATACCAATGATGGAGCACTATTCCTCCCACTGACACCAATGATGGGACACTATTCCTCCCACCGACACCAATGATGGGGCACTATTCCTCCCACCGACACCAATGATGGGGCACTATTCCTCCCACCGACACCAATGATGGGGCACTATTCCTCCCACCGACACCAATGATGGGGCACTATTCCTCCCACTGATACCAATGATGGAGCACTATTCCTTCCACTGACACCAATGATGAGGCACTATTCCTCCTACTGACACCAATGATGAGGCACTATTCCTCCCACTGATACCAATGATGGGGCACTATTCCTCCCACTGATACCAATGATGGGACACTATTCCTCCCACTGATACCAATGATGGGACACTATTCCTCCCACTGATACCAATGATGGGGCACTATTCCTCCCACTGATACCAATGATGGGGCACTATTCCTCCCACTGACACCAATGATGGGGCACTATTCCTCCCACTGACACCAATGATGGGGCACTATTCCTCCCACTGATACCAATGATGGAGCACTATTCCTCCCACTGACACCAATGATGGGACACTATTCCTCCCACCGACACCAATGATGGGGCACTATTCCTCCCACCGACACCAATGATGGGGCACTATTCCTCCCACCGATACCAATGATGGGGCACTATTCCTCCCATTGATACCGATGATGGGACACTATTCCTCCTCCCACTGACACCTATGATGGGGCACTATTCTTCCCACTGATACCAATGATGGAGCACTATTCCTTCCACTGACACCAATGATGAGGCACTATTCCTCCTACTGACACCAATGATGAGGCACTATTCCTCCCACTGATACCAATGATGGGGCACTATTCCTCCCACTGATACCAATGATGGGACACTTTTCCTCCCACTGATACCAATGATGGGACACTATTCCTCCCACTGATACCAATGATGGGGCACTATTCCTCCCACTGATACCAATGATGGGGCACTATTCCTCCCACTGACACCAATGATGGGGCACTATTCCTCCCACTGACACCAATGATGGGGCACTATTCCTCCCACTGATACCAATGATGGAGCACTATTCCTCCCACTGACACCAATGATGGGACACTATTCCTCCCACTGACACCGATGATGGGGCACTATTCCTCCCACTGATACCGATGATGGGACACTATTCCTCCCACTGACACCAATGAAGGGGCACTATTCCTCCCACTGACACCAATGACGAGGCACTATTCCTCCCACTGATACCAATGACGAGGCACTATTCCTCCCACTGACACCAATGACGGGGCACTATTCCTCCCACTGACACCAATGACGGGGCACTATTCCTCCCACTGACACCAATGACGGGGCACTATTCCTCCCACTGACACCAATGACGGGGCACTATTCCTCCCACTGACACCAATGACGGGGCACTATTCCTCCCACTGACACCAATGACGGGGCACTATTCCTCCCACTGACACCAATGACGTGGCACTATTCCTCCTACTGCAAAATTACAGTTATGAAGTAGCAACGAAAATAATTTTATGGTTGGGGGTCACCACAACATGAGGAACTGTATTAAGGGGTCGCAGCGTTAGAAAGGTTGAGAACCACTGGCCTAAGGCATCCAGCAATATCTGATGCATTGCTGGAGAGTCTGGAGAGCTTAATAAAATGACATATAGATAGATGCCTAATGCCTTGTATTCTCTGTATTTACATTTCACACTAGCTAGAATCTTCTTAATAATTTAATTACATTACTGCACTAGCATATCAAGTAGTCCTGCTGTCAAAAATGTCAGCAATAATGTCAGCTACAAACATTATCTCCAGCTTCTCACAGGAGGTTACAAATGATTCACCAGAGTAACAATATGAAATGAGTTTTCCATGGCAAAATACATTTGGACTACTGATCAAGCAGTGGGATGATCACCCTCACTTGCATACATTCTCCACTCAACTTAAATATATCCCATCACACATAGAAACTGTCATGAATTGCACGAATTCAGAACTAGAGTGAAGACACACATCATCAGCAAATTAATATCAGGTTATGTCCACCCCCAACAAAACCTATTTTTTGTATGGAAGTGAGCTCTAGCTATCTGCAGCACACAGGGGTTCCATGGTGCTATACTGTCCTTGGTTTTGGACATGTCTACTTTGTGTGTTTGGGAACACAGTGACAAAGGTCCTGGTGATATACAGAGATTCCTTTCATTTAAAAAACAACTAAACTTCTGCACAATGTTATACAGTATACTGCAGCTTATTAGACATTAATAGTTTTTATTTTTCAAGCTAAGAACATTTTCAACAAGTATAGAGAATACCTGTTGCTCTTGGCAGGAATGCAGTGTCCTTCCTTGACACGTCTTGTGAGCTAAATTTAAGTGTTATTTTGTTCTCTAAACTGCTAATCTCCCTAACCCCATGTTTTGGACATGAACAAAAACAGACATGTTTGAGGTCCAGCCTGGATAACAACTATGGCTCCTTTCATAGATACAGAGGAGGAGTGAGCGTAGCCACCCAAGTACACAAACTATGTTATTCACAGGACTACCAATTGAAATTAAAGTTTAAAAAAAGTAGAAAAAAAATAGCCACCATTACTAAAGAACTGTAAGCTCCAATATATTTTATTTTTGGTTTAGATATGCTTTCGGTCCTTTCACGTAATTTTTTATTACCCTGAACAACAAAAACAAATATATATATATATATATATATATATATATATATACACACACACCTTATTCAAAAAGGTAGTTAAAAGCCAAGTTCACCTTTAGAAAAAAAATAATAAATGCACATTTTTTGTCGGTAAAAAAAATGTGCTCTTACTATTCTTTTTTTTTTTCTAAAGAGCCTGTAGAGCATTGCACACGCACTCAGCAGGTCATGGGTGCAATCTCAGGATCTTGCAGACTCTCAGGATAGCCGTCTGCCCCATAACTCGTATGGACAATCAGATACATGAGAGCAGGAAGAATCAATAAACTACCAGAGTGCTCACCAGTGCCCTAGTAGTTCAGTAAACCTTTCCTGCTAATGCCTCCTGGCCCCTTAAAAGATTCTAGATGCCAGTAGGCAGAGGCGAGCATTCAGGTCATATGACTGCTGTTCCAATTGGCTGTCACAGTGGTCACATGATCGGAAAGCTCTTTTTCACAAGTATGCATTGGGAGCTTACCAATCCTAACCAGCTACGGTGCTGGGAGCGTGAAGGGAGAGAGCTCTCAGCACGATAAGTTGTTTATACAGGGCCACATATATGCAGCCACTCGGTGTTAAAGTGTTACTAAACCCATGGCCCTGCATTCACTATATCTTGTCTCCCACAGAACATGGAAATGCAACTATTTTAGTAAATATGAACTGCTAAATACCTTTTCTCATCAGAAGTTAGAGCAGTCTTGTGTCTTCTATCTGTGACCAGCCCTGCACTAGCTAAAGCTTGTAGGAGGAATTTTCTTTGTGCTCTAAGAGGATGGAAATCCCCTGACCTCTGTCTGGACAGCGCTGATTTGCCTTGTGCTGATCACATGCACTCTCTCGAGAAAAAAAAACTCTCTAGCAATATACACCAAGCTGAGCATGTGCATTTCTATGGTTAAGTCTGGAGATAAGTGGTGGTCACTTGAAAAAGGGGAGGAACAGAGAAGAAAGAATCAAACATCCTTTTTACACAATGCAGAGGATTAACCCCTTAGGTTCCACAGTGAGTATAACAAGTATGCTTTACTGCATATACAGACTAATTTTACTGTTGTGGGTTTAGTAACACTTTAAGGCCCATCTGCTGAGAGGCTGCATATATGCATACAGCTGGTGGGAAGGTGTTAAGAACTACAAGCCTTCATCCGCACTTTGGGTGGAACTCCACATTAACCTTGGCAACCGTGCTATAGCCGAATGATGGCTACAGCGCGGTTGTCCAGTTCTGGGATGGTGTCATATGGTGCCCCAAGCAGCAAGCACCCGGCGATCTCTGCGATCGCTGTGTCCTACGGACACAGCTGATCCTGTAATGTGGTAAAAGGCCAATCTCAGCTTTTACCACGTCTGACACAGCAGATCACCGGGTAAATGCAGTTGCCGCTTATCAGCTGCACTTTCCTCACACTGTCACAGCATGAAGAATGTACTGCCAATAACTGGCAATTGTCAGAGAACCGATTGGCACTGTTCATCAGGACACTGATGATCAGTGCCCTGATGATCAATGCCCAGCAGTGCCACCCACCAGTGCCCAGCAGTGCCATCCACCAGTGCCAAGCAGGGCCACCCACCTGTGCCTAGCAGTGCCATCCACCTGTGCTTAGCAGAGCCCCTCATCAGTGCCCAGCAGTGCCCTCATCAGTGCCACCCAGCAGTGCCATCAACCTGTGCCCACCAGTGCCGGCCCATCAGTGCCACCCAGCAGTACCCAGCTGTGCCACACACCAGTGCCCAGCAGTGCCCCCCATCAGTGCCACCCACCAGTGTCAAGCAGTGCCCAGCAGTGCCCCCCATCAGTGCCACCCACCAGTGCCAAGCAGTGCCACCCACTTGTGCCCATCAGTGCTCAATGCCACCCACCTGTGCCTAGCAGTGCCACCCACCTGTGTCTAGCAGTGCCCCCCATCAGTGCCCCACACAAGTGCCCAGCAGTGCCACCCACCTGTGCTTAGTAGTGCCCCCCATCAGTGCCCAGCAGTGTCATCAGTCAGTGCCCAGCAGTGCCGCCAGTCAGTGCCATCAGTCAGTGCCACCCATCAGTGTTGCCCATCAGTGCCACCTATCAGTGCCCATCAATGCCGCCTATCAGTGCCCATCATTGCTGCATATCAATACCACCTCATCAGTGCCAGCTCATCTGTGCCGCCTATCAGTGTTGCCTATCAGTGCCCATCCGTGCTGCCTGTGACGGTCGCGGCGTCAGACCCCCATCCCTTCTCACCAAACTTGTGACCAAAGGACTAGCCAATCTAAAATCGCGCTGTCACGTGCGTAACAATGCCACACCCAGCTGCACCCTGCACAACGATTTTCCAGCTGGAAGGGGGTAGGCACTGAAGGGGGTAGGCAAGTGGTTGTTAAACAATATTAGGTCATTATGCATGACTACCAGTATGGGAGACACCAATGTAGGTTGGAACATGTTATGCTAAGTAAATTATAATAACATACATGAAACACATTTTCATGCTTAATTAAGGCCTATACAATGTCAGATAAGTATGTTAACTACAACTATTAAATAAGCTAAAAACAGTTAGTAATATTATTTAAATTTGTTGGTTGGCTTATTGTACCACCTAATAGAGAAGTGTTGCTATTCACTCTATGCATGCAACAACATCTTAGCACATGCTAGAAAACCACATAATTACAAATTACATTTACAGACAAGTGTGCTTTCTATAACAAAAAAAATAGCTAATTCTTCTAAATTCATTTGTAAGAGTTTAATTATATATCACACGGTTTGCCCTCATTCATTAAGAAATCAGCACAGGACATTATTCATAGAATGGTGATTCATTTGATCAAACATATCCTAAGGCATTTAGTTATTAATTAAAGACCATTGCAAGAACATACAGCATATAGTGCTGTGCACTTTTGAGAATTTTGGTTTTGATTTAGGTTTAATGTAATTAAGGCTGCTTTACAGTTTGCAAAGGTTTTTTTTTTTTTTTTTTAGAAAATGTAAATGATTATGCACGTTTAAGGGAAGCATACTTTACCTTGATTATTTGTGTCACATATCACCCTGGGACGATCATGCTCCATGACACTGTCACTGAAAGAAAAATGTATTACTGCAGACTTTTTAATATTTGTTTTTTTAATAATATACAGTATACAAAACAATTATATTTGTTATCTGCCAACCAATTAGCCATATGTTGTTTTTAACAAACCCCTGTTTCTACATTGATCTAAAGTTCATACTACAGTTTTGCCTAAAGTTTGTTCTTGATTTTTTCAAGTTATTCATGCAGATGTAAATATAAGAGTGGGATAGAAGATATTCCCTAATACACAGCAGTGAAGTGATTGTGTGCATGATTACAATAAGGTTCATGCAAATGGGCTCGTGTCTGTTGGATATACAGAGGGATAGAGGCATATTTTTTGTATTATACTAGAAATTTCAGAAAATGGAACTCTGGTAGTACAGATGAGGTAAATGCCCCACTCTATTTTGGTAATTGTGTGTGTGTATGTATATATATATATATATATATATATATATATATATATTTCGCCTCGCATGCTTTCATATGTAGGAAACTAATGTGTAATCTGGTCCAGGTTTAACGAGCCACCTTGACTGTGTTGGTTCTGAACCAGATTTTCCTACTTGTGATCACCAGCAGGTGGTATAAACAAAGCTGGACTGGAGCCTGAGGTTGTTCTTGGCCTGGGACTCAGAAAGCCAGAGCTGTGGATGTGAAAGTTTGTACAAGAAGGGAAAAGGTTTGCACAACATTTTGTTTTGTTGGTGACTAGGAGAAGCCCTTTACCTGTGAGATAGGAATATCTGCTGTTTAGTGAGTGCCTGTTTATTTTCTATGCAACCTTTTAAATCTGGCTATTTAAGAAAGACCTGCCATCTGGACTGCCTTTTTTCCCTAGGAAGGTGAAGGTGATCCCCATCTGAGCTAACCCTCACTATATATATATATATATATATATATATATATATATACACACACTGTATAGAGACTATATATTACAGTGTGTATGTACTTCAATGTGCAATGATACACTATTTCCTGTACATGTATTTTAATGTAATACATAACATATACTTTATATATACTATAGATCTGGTTTTATACTTTTCTGTTTGGGTGAAGGTGGTTGTTTCAATACCTGTAGGGTGATCATTTTTTGGGCCATTGAATCAAACTGGCTAAAGCTGACCTGTATGTCTGTCTTTGGCTATTTCTTCACAAACTATTTCTAATCGTATTATTGATCTGAGCAACTGATCTAATAACCTATTCTTTCAACAACTGCATTTATTCATGGTTGCTATATTCAAACACGGGACTATTCTTGATAAATCAAGTAAAATATAAAGTGGGAATATATAAATGTATAGGAGTAAGCCGGGCATGTAATATATGCTCAGTGAGTGAAAAGCATCAAGCAGGCTCCAAACACTGTTGTGAATGAATAGTATTTCAAGGAAAGAATTCTGCACAACCAAACGGCAAATCCACAAAATGGATTTATTTTCTACGGCAGTGAAAAGGTACACAGCTACATAGGTATGATGAAGAACAGCTCTTTGTGTGTTTGTGCGTGTGTTTTACCGCTTTTCACTACAAAATAAGGACAAATAAAGTATAAAATTTTTAAATATATTGAACCATAATTCCTAAGTATATTTTAAAGCGGTTATTCAATCTGGAGAAAAAAAGCTGCCGGCATCCTAACTCCTACCTGGACAGTTAGCTATGCTGCTTTTGACTTCACTGCTGGCTGCCCACTGCACTTGTGTGAGCCATGCTGCTCTTTGTAAATGGACCTGTAACACTTCCCAAAAAACTGAGGGGAGGGAGGGGGGAAGAGGACCTCAGCTCTGAGCAGTAGTGGGAGAGGGTACCTGTCAAAACTATGTGCCTGCTCACAAACCCCCCGCCACCACCACAAAATGATAGCCAAATATGGTAGAGGAGGGGAAGGGGAAGACTTAAGTGGAACTTCCCTTTTTGGGTGAAATATATAATAGAGGTGTCAGTTTTTCAATATGTGGAATCTTATATATCATAACTGAATAACTTCAAAAGTATTCAAATCAATAAAAGAACTATTTGCACAAACTGAAAGATGACAGATGTTAAAGTGGTTGTAAACCCTTGCATATACCCAGTGAAGTGACTGGCTTCACGTGATACACAGAGATGAAAGAAATCCTCCTACATAAGTTGTGCCTGTTTCTCTGCAGCTATTTCTCCTCTACATCCATTCAAAATGCAGAATTTACACTGGAACTCTCAGCTCTGTAAAGCAGGAAGCAGAGAGCTGCAGTTACATCAGTGGGAAGAGCTATGAGAGCTGTTTGGAGGGAAGGGACACACCCCCATCCACACAGCACACAGGAACAGAGCTCAGGCTGTCAATTACAGGCTGTGCCTTTCCTTGCCACCATTTTTCTCTTGGTGTCAGGAAAACTTGTCAGAAGTGATTCATGCTTATAGCCAAGGAAAGAAGCAGCAGACAGAAATGACACTTAGTGCTCTGGATTGGATTCAAGGGTGTTCCATGGTAAGCTGCCACAGAGGCTTATTAGTTAAATTGCCCAGTTGCTGTTTGAGAGGCTGTATACTTGTGTATATTATTTAAAAGATCTCTGGTATTCCTTTTTGTTCTATTTTATACTTAGGCATGGGATCTCGCCTACAGCTCTGGGCTACATTTATTTTCCATCTATTGTTAACTTTCCTGGCACCCTCAGAATAAGCAGTAACAGAGGTAATTAACCTTGGACTCAGTATTGAGCACTTTATAGAATTCAATAGTGCATTGGTTATTTGTTTCTCATATTTTCAAATTCTCAAATTATAGAGGGTGGACTGTGGAGGTGTTCCTTTGGTTGCACCCAGCCCCTGCTCTGGCTTCCTGTGTGTCTGGGCCACCCAGTTGGAGATTGGCCCCCCAAGATAATGCTTAACCTACTAGACATTGCCTACGGTCCCTATACCTCAATGACAATTGTAAGATATTTTAACACATTATTCCTATTGTGCCTGCTTATCTATGTTGGCTCTATATGTTGGTGCTGTTATTATTTGTATGTATTTTCTTGTTCATACATGCAGGTATCTCTCCAGTTTTCCCTAATGAAGACTTGTTTGTAGTCAAAACACGTTGAATGATTACTGGGGAAATGTATGGCTTCAATCATATCGCACACAAATCGCATGTGATTTGCACAGGAATGCAATGCAGTTCGAATCACATGTGATATACCGCACCGCACATATGTAAACCCAGGCTTAAACTTTCTTTTTCAGTTAGGTAAATATTAAAGTGACCCTATCCCTGAATTACAAATTATAAACATAAATAAATAACAATAACAGTAAATAATGAACTAAAAACCAAACGCTTTTCTTCAAACCAAATGCTTTTCTTCATTTTGGATAGGGTAAGGGGTGGTTATAAACCCTTTCATGTTTTATTTTTGCCATCTGCATCTCATTGGGGAGATTTCCCTTCACTTCCTGATCCTTAGTCAAAATGGGAAGTGAGAGTAAATCCTTCCAAAGTGAGAGAGTCCAATGCCTGTGCCCTCCACCCTCCTTCCTACACACTGTGGTTGTACCTGCCAGCTACTACATCACTACTGTGTCCTGCTACACACTAGTGATGTTGTGGCTGGTGGGTGACAAAAGTACACATCAAGCTGATGGAGCTCTATTCTCCTTCTCACTCATGGTTACTTTTCAGCTGTGCTGAAATAAGCTAGTTTAAAGAACCTATAAACTCATCAGAGCAGACACCCATTCCTTATCAGATGGCTGAAATGTTTCTGTCTGACAAATACAACAGCATATCAAGCTGTTTTCTGGGCTGTTTCTTTAGATAACCCATAATGCTCTGGGAGACCTTTTGTTTTGTTTATTTGTTACACAAACTTTGTAGGTACGGAGATATAAAACAACCATTTAAAGAGTTAGGACACATAGCTAAGAGACCCTATGTTCTCCATTTCAAGGCTTGCGGATAAGGTACTATGCAATGAAAAGTACAATCTCTTGGATTTCCCAGACTTCTCCCACCACAGCTGGAAATGTTTTTTGAATTTACACAAAAACAAATTGTCAATATTTCCCTTCTTTATCTATAGTAAGAGGTATTATTATTATTAATTTACCCTGTTTTGTCAAAAGCCATTAATGAATAAGGTACGAAATGTAAACCTCCCCACACTTATACAGCTGTAGAGTAATGGAGGGTAGGTAACCAGCAATGTTTCTTTTATCAACTAACTCTTGCTACCCCCTCCACCCAAAAATTTTCACTAAAATGTGATATGTTTCTGAAACAATAAAAAAAATAAGAGTTTGTAAATCATTCAGAGATTAACATATCATAATAAATCTTAAATAAACATAATTTATTTGCGGTTGAAAGCTTACCCACCATGCCTATATACAGTATTTGTACATTGATGTCACAAGGTACAAGAGGGCAGGATGAGTTAGTTAGCACAACAGACCATAAATCATATATGATGCTTCAGCAATACCTAAAGCGTAATTGTATTGTGATACCAGTGGTAACATGTGACGTGTACATGCATCTTGCCTGGCTGCAAACAAATTACAGTGTTTTAAAACCCAAAAGCAAATATTTAATATACTGCATATTATATTGCAGCTTACCAATTCTTAGATGTAGTGGTTGCATTAGTTTTCTTTTTACTTTATTTTCAACTGGTGATCTGGCCAGTAATTCTATTGTTTTTCACCAGAACAAGTTGTTCTACAGATTTAGCAGTTCTAGTGTTGATACAAACCCTGACTACTGACAGATGTGTTTACAATGATAAAAAGGTAAAAAAAAAGTTTGCTGCAACTGCCTATAACGTGCTAGTTGGAGTTCAGCTTCAATTTGTTTAGGTCTGCTAATGCATCCAATACTCAGCTTCCCCCAAACTGGCAATGCTGCTGTCCAGATGTGCCCCTGTGTGGAGGCACTCTAATACACGGTCCTCCACTCACTCTGATGGGAATACAGTAGACCTTGTTTTCTTCCATCGTTGCACTCCCTACAACCTCACAAACACCCCCTTTCCTCTCTCTGATCACAATCTCATCACCTTCACAGTGTCCTCATCTTCAAACACCTATCCCTCCAAGCAGCAAACAATTATCTGCAAAAACCTTCACAACTTTAACCCTTCTGTTTTCTACTCTGAAACGGACCGCCTCTGACAGAATCTCTCCCTTGTCCTGCCCTGACATGGCCACTGCTGTCTACAACAGTTCCCTTTCATTCACATTAGACTCGCTTGCTCCTCTAACTACATGAAACATCAGGCCCCGACAATTACAACCTTGGCAGACTGACGACACCAGAAATCTTAAGCGACATAGTCGTGCGCTGGAGAAAATGTGGCTTAAAACTAAATCACACCAAGCTTTCACCCTATATAAATCTGCTTTCTTAACATACAATTCCTCCCTCCATGCTGCCAAACAAGCCTACTTTTTCACTCTCATCAATAGCTTATCATCCAGTCCTCGTCGTGTCTGCTCTACTTTTAACTCTCTACTTTCTCCACCTCCAACCAGTACCTCACTCACTGCTTACGAGATTGCAAATCATTTCAAAAACAAGATTGATGCAATTCGTAGGGGCATCTCCACTGCACAGACATCCATCCCACTTAGCATACCTTATACTAAACCTTCAACACTTTCCTCGTCTGACCTTGCTACTACTGAAGAGGTCACTAAGGGTTTCTCAGAAGCCCGTCTCACTACCTGCACCCTGGATCCTGTCCCCTCACAACTACTACAGTCACCTTCCTCTTCTTTCCTATGCTCCCTCACTCACATCTTCAATCTCTCTCTCTCTACCGTTGCCTTCCCCACCCCTCTAAAGCATGCGCACATCACTCCCATACTTAAAAAGCCCACCATAGATCCTACCAACCTAAACAACTTAAGACCTATCTCCCTGCTCCCATTTACCTCTAAACTCTTAGTCTACAATCACCTGAGCTCCTACCTCACTTACATAAACCCTCTTGACCCTTTACAGTCTGGCTTTTTCTCACTCCACTCCACTGAAACTGCCCTACTAAAACTCACTAATGATCTACTAACTGCTAAAACCAATGGCCACTACTCCGTACTCTTACTACTTGACCTCTCTGCGGCTTTTGATACTGTTGACTATCCCCTCCTCCTCAAAAAAAAACTCCACTCTCTTGGCCTACAAGACTCTGCTCTCTCCTGGTTCTCCTCCTACCTATTGCAGCACTCCTTCAGTGTTACCTATAACTCTGGCTCCTCCTCTCCACTCCCTCTTTCTATAGACAGTGCTTAGTTGCCGTATAGTCTTTCCTGTGTTCTGTGAGTTTACTTTGCTGCTGACCTTGCCTGATCCTGATCTGCTGACCTCTCCTGCTCTGACCCCTGGCTTTCCAGACCATTCTCCTGCCTGCTCCGGCGCCTTTGATCCCCTGTTGCCGACTTGGACTGTGACACGTGTATTCTTCTGCCTGCCGTTTGTATCGACCTGCTCCGCTGTTACCGACCCGACCTGTCTGACCTCGCTTACTCTGCCTCCTCACATCAGACTCTCACCTGCTGCGAACCACCGACAGGTGTCTCTACCACAGCTGGCTGCACCCAGGGGTCGCGACCTGGTCTCGGCTTGTTCCAAGTCCATCCCCACCATCATGGGGTCTGGTGAACAAGCAGGTCGGGACTTAGATTCCACGCTCTGGGAAATTCTGGTCTGTGGAACGCTAGAGGCTACCACCGGTTGGTCCCTAACAGAACCATACGGCCATGACGGAGTCTGGGGGAGGACCTTTTCCCTGGGAGGAAATGTGCCACCATCTATCAGCGCTTAACCAAGCCATCAAGACGCTGGAAGAAGGTTATAAGCATTTGGAGGGACGTGTCCAGGCCCTAGCTGCGCCTACTGTCACGGCATCAGACCCGGTCAGTTCACCTCCTAGTAGCCCTGAGGGACCCTCCACTGGAGCAGTGTTCTCCATTCCCCCACCAGAACCTCGAGTCCCAATGCCTGAGCGGTTCCATGAGGATCGAGGGAAGTTTCGGGCCTTCCTGAACTCCTGCCAGCTCTACTTCGACCTCAAACCTCGAATGTTTGCGTCCAAATCTGTGAAGGTGGGATTTGTAATATCCCTACTGCAGGGTGAGCCCCAGGCCTGGGTCTATTAGAGGCTCGCCATCCGCACATGAATTCTGTGGCAGAATTCTTCAAAGCGATGGCACAACTATATGACGATCCTCAGCGAGCTGCTTCGGCTGAAGCAGCCCTACATTCTCTGCAGCAGGGACGCCGGGCAGCAGAAGATTATTGTTAGGAATGGACTGGCCAGCAATGGTGGGACTCACCTGCCTTTTGATCTGCAGTACCAGGGCTGGCCAGCGGGTGCTCCCAGCAATCAGAGACTCAACCTTTCAGCCAGCTAACACCTGGAACAGATGATACTGGTGTATTTAAGGGATGGCCAGACTTGCAGACTCTGCCTTGGTGTTGTGTTTCTCTTGGGCCCTGTATCCTGTTCCTGCTCTCTGTTCCTGTCTGATTCTCTGCTACCTGTCCTGATCCCTGGCTTGTGACCCTGACCATCCCTCTGCTTGACCCTCTGTACTACGCTGCTTGCTACCTGCTGAACCTGGCCTGTGACCCCGACCATTCTCTGCTTGCTCCCCCTGTACCTACCTGCCCAATTGATATTGACCCGGCCTGCCTGACGACGCTTGCTTGTATATACTGTTATCTGTGGGTGGTTGGTTTGGTTTGTTTGCACTGTGTTATGTTTTAGTATTGCACTGCGTTTATGTTTGTATTGTTAGTGTTAATAAATTGTATTGTTTATCACATATCTGAAGTCTGCGTTTCCCTGCATCAGTCACACACCTCTGGTCATACCTGGGAGCCCTGACAATTATGCCTTGGAATTCAGGCAGTGGTGTGTAGATACGCAGTGGAATGTTGCGGCACTGCGCCATCAGTTCTGCCTAGGATTGTCCGAGCCCCTTAAAAATGAATTGGCCAGGGTAGGTGTGCCTGATTCTTTGGAAAAACTAATCCCCTTGGCTATTCAGATTGACCATAGGTTACGGGAACGAAGGCAGGAAAGGTCCGGTCAAGGCCAACATGGATGTTGCCACAGGTTCCTATCCCATCACGTCCTGCAGTCAATCTGAATCCTGAACCAGCTGACGGAACAGAGCCCATGCAACTTGGGTTAATGCGGCCATCTCTCACGGCTGAGGAACGCCAAAGACGCAGAGTGAATAATTTATGTCTGTACTGCGGAGCTGCGGGTCACATGGTGCGTTCCTGTCCTGAGAAACTCTATAAGTACTCTACCATTTTTTCTATGTCTCCAATCTGTGTAGATGACCCTACTCATGTAGTCGTGCCAATCTCGTTCCAGCTCCCAGGAAGAACAGTGCAGGTAACGGTTATTATTGATGCAGGGGCCTGCAGTTGCTTTGTGGACCTTAACTTTGCAGCTCAGCAACGGATTCCGTTACTGTCCAAAGAGCGAGGCTTAAATATTTTCCCGGCTGACGGTTCCCAAATTAAATCAGGGTTGGTAGATCGGGAGACTCCTCCTTTATGCACCACAGTAGCAGGCCACCACCAGGAACTCCTCTGCTTGGACGCCATTGCGTCCCCTCTATTTCCAGTAATCTTGGGGCTCCCTTGGCTACGGGCTCATGATCCCCAAATTAACTGGAAAACTGGATCTGTTCAGTTTCACTCACTATACTGCCAGGAGCACTGCCTTTTAAAGTAATCACTAGGCCCCCCAACCTTGTTGTGTGTGAATACAGATCTAGCACAAACGGTGCCTCCTGCCTACCATCATTTCCTTGACGTGTTCAGCTCGCGCGGTGCAGATATTCTCCCTCCACACTGGCCTATGACTGCCCCATTGACCTGCTCCCGGGATCCGAGATCCCCTTTGGCCGAATCTTCCCGCTGTCGGAACGCGAGTTGGGCGCCTTAAAGGAGAACATTGATGACAGTCTGTGGAAGGGATTTATTCGCCCCTCCACTTCACGGGGCGGGAATCTTTTTTGTAGAAAAGAAGGACCAGTCCCTGAGGCCCTGCGTGGATTATAGGGACCTGAATAAAATCACCATGAAGAATCGCTATCCCCATCCCTTAGTCCCTGAACTATTTCAGAGACTAAAAACGGCCTCTATTTTTACTAAACTAGACCTCAGGGGAGCCTATAATCTGGTTTGCATACGGGAGGGGGATGAGTGGAAGACCGCTTTTCACACTTGGTTCGGGCACTTTGAGTACCTAGTTATGCCATTTGGTCTCTGTAACGCACCGGCCACATTCCAACATTTTGTGAATGACATTTTCAGGGACATCCTGGACATCTATGTGATTGTTTATTTGGATGACATCCTGATTTTTTTCCTCGTCCCTGGAGACACATAGGAGTCACGTCAGGAGTGTACTGGAGCGACTGTGCAAGCACGGGCTGTATGCTAAAGCTGAGAATTGCAGCTTTGAGCAGCGCAGTATCCCTTTTTTGGGGTTGATCATTGCAACCAATGGTGTTGTGATGGACCCCCAAAAGATATCTGCAATTTTAGAATGGCCAGTTCCCAAGGATAAAAAAGGGGTCCAGCGATTTATTGGCTTCGCCAATTTTTACAGAAAATTTGTTAAGAATTTCTCGGGCCTGGTAACTCCCATCACTCAACTTACTAAGGTGGGGGTACGTTTCTGATGGACACCTGAGACACAGGCCGCCTTTGAATCTTTGAAAAAACTGTTCACGGCAGCCCCCATTTTGAGTCACCCTGACGCCTCATTGCCCTACATTCTGGAGGTAGATGCTTCGGAAAATGCTGTAGGAGCTATTCTGTTGCAAATGGTAGGAGTAAAGGAGCTGATGCACCCA
Source organism: Staurois parvus (assembly GCF_062004578.1). NCBI lineage: Eukaryota > Metazoa > Chordata > Amphibia > Anura > Ranidae > Staurois > Staurois parvus. The sequence continues at coordinate 5,916,853 of NW_028318492.1, read as the reverse complement.
GTAGCTTTCTTTTCTAGAAAACCCTCCCCATCAGAAAGAAATTACGATATTGGGGACCGGGAGTTGTTAGCGATTAAGACAACACTGGAGGAATGGAGATATCTATTGGAAGGAGCATTGCATCCCATCCTGGTCTATACCGACCATAAAAATCTGGAATATCTGAGGACAGCAAAACGCCTCAGGCCAGATGGGCATTGTTGTTCTCGAGATTTACTCTGCACATCACTTATCGACCTGGGTCTAAAAATACTAAGCCGGATGCTCTCTCCCAGATGTTTGAGTACCCTGGGGAGACAGCCAAACCTGATACCATTCTGCCGGCGGGTAGCTTTTTGCTACTTCAGTCTGAACTCCTAACCAGACTACAGGCTGCTTCCACGGAGACTCCTAGGCCACCTGGAGTCTCATTACAGAGCAAAGAAGGTCTCTTGTGGAGGGAGGAGCAGATCCTGGTACCTGACAAGACGCGAGCTCTGGTCTTGGGCTATTGCCATGACCACCCGTTAGCAGGCCACTTTGGGGTACACAAGACATTGGACTTGGTCCAACACATGTTTTGGTGGCCAAGCATGGCCACGGATTGCGAAACGTATGTCAAGTCCTGTGCCGTCTGCAGCAGAAACAAGACCACCAGAGACAGGGCTTGGGGCCTGCTGCGACCATTGCCGATGCCCGACAGACCCTGGAGCATGATCGCAATGGATTTTGTGGTAGAATTACCGCCATCACAAAACCATATTGCGATCTTTGTGGTGGTAGACCGGCTTTCCAAGCTGGTTCACTTTCTTCCATTGAAAGATACACCATCTGCTTCAGAAACAGCACAGGTGTTTATCAAAGAAATTGTAAGACTACATGGAGTGCCAAAGAATATTGTATCTGATCGGAGTGTTCAGTTCACCTCAAGCTTTTGGAGGGCTTTGTGCGAAGGGTTAGAAATCGAACTTTCATTCTCCTCAGCATACCACCCGCAAACAAACGGACAAACGGAGCGAACCAATGGAACACTAGAACAATAACTTAGATGCTATACATTGTTCCTCCAAGATAACTGGCTGGCACTTTTACCTCTCGCAGAATTTGCTTATAATAATGCTTGCCACTCTGCCACTAAGCAATCCCCATTCTTCGCTAGCTATGGCTTCCATCCCTCTTTTTTGCCTGATTTGATCCCAGAGAAATCAGTCCCAGCAGCTCAAGAGACCCTGAATTTCTTTACAACCAATAACAAGAAACCATGGCAAAGGCCCAGGAGGACAGTAAAAGAGTGTTTGAGAAAAAGAGAAGGGGGGAATCGGTTATACATCCAGGGGACCAAGTGTGTCTGGCAACTACCAATCTGAAACTGGCGTGTCCATCAAGAAAATTGGCACCCAAATTCGTGGGTCCTTTCCGGGTAGAGCGTAAGGTTAATGAGGTTGCATATAAGCTGGCACTTCCCGAGTCTTTCAAAATCCATCCTGTGTTTCATGTGTCCCTACTGAAACCTGCTGTAGCAGATCCTTTTACAGAGCATAGATCTAGACCCCCAGAGGCCATAGACATCGATAAGGAAGAGGAATTTGTGGTGGAAGCTATTATTGACTGCAGGCGGAGGGGTGGGCAAACACAGTATCTCATCAAGTGGAAGGGCTATGGGCCAGAGGAGAACTCATGGGAACCTGCTCGAAATGTTCATGCCCCTCGGTTAATTCAGGAATTCCTTCACAACCAGCCTCAAAGGAGAAACCGGTTGGGCACCCGGAGGCTGCCCGTAGGGAGGGGGCAATGTCAGGGATCTCGACCCGTATCCGGCTCACGGGTCTGCGCATGCGCGATGTGCCAAGGTGCACTGGCATGCGGGTACTAGGACCTGGGCATCCATGACAGCAGCGGCGCTCGCGCATGCGCACTCACGATCGCGGACGCACACCTGGCACCAATAGGAGCGCAGGGCGCCCTATTTAAATGGATTCTGACAGTGCTTAGTTGCCGTATGGTCTTTCCTGTGTTCTGTGAGTTTACTTTGCTGCTGACCCTGCCTGATCCTGATCTGCTGACTTCTCCTGCTCTGACCCCTTGCTTGCCTGACCATTCTCCTGCCTGCTCCGGCACCTTTGATCCCCTGTTGCCGAACCTGGACCGTGACACGTGTATTCTTCTGCCTGCCGTTTTTACCGACCTGCTCCGCTGTTACCGACCCGGCCTGTCTGACCTCGCTTACTCTGCCTCCTCACATCAGACTCTCACCTGCTGCGTACCACCGACAGGTGCCTCTACCACAGCTGGCTGCAGCCAGGGGTCGTGACCTGGTCTCGGCTTGTTCAAAGTCCATCCCCACCATCAGGGGCTCTTGTGAACAAGCAGGTCGGGACTTAGATTCCGCGCCCTGGGGAATTCTGGTCTGTGGAACGCTAGAGGCTACCACCGGTTGGTCCCTAACAGGGTCCCTTAAGGTTCTGTTCTTGGACCCCTTCTCTTCTCCATCTACACCTCCTTTCTTGGTAACTTGATAAACTCCCATGGCTTTAAGTACCATCACTATGCTGATGACACACAAATCTATCTTTCTACTCCTCACCTCACCCCTTCAGTCTCCTCTTGCATTACTAACCTACTAAGTGACATATTGGCATGGATGTCACTCCACTTCCTCAAACTTAATCTTTCCAAAACTGAGCTCTTTCTATTCCCTCCACCCCGTGCCCCCTCCCTTGACTTCTCCAAGATCAATAACACAACCATCAGTCCTTCCCCCTCATGCCAGGCTAGGTGTAATCCTAGACTCCCATCTGTCCTTTCAGCCGCAAATCCAATCACTGTCCAAATCATGTAGACTTCACCTCCTCAGCATCTCCAAGATATTCCCATTCTTAACCTCGGAAACTACTAAGCAACTTATTATTATTATTTATTACAGATACTTATATAGTGCCATCAATTTACGCAGTGCTTTACATATATATATTGTACGTTCACATCAGTCCCTAACCCTCAAAGGGCTTACAATCTAAGGTCCCTAACTTACATTCATACATACACATACTGGGGCCAATTTAGACAGGATCCAATTAACCTACCAGCATGTCTTTGGAGTGTGGGAGGAAACCGGAGTACCCGGAGGAAACCCACGCAGGCACAGGGAGAACATGCAAACTCCAGGCAGGAGATGCCATGGCTGGGATTCGAACCAACGACCCTATTACTGCCAGGCGGAAGTGCTAACCATTTAGCCACTGTGCTTCCTTGTTATCTCTCGCCTTGACTATTGTAACTCCCTCCTCATTGGCCTACCTAATTGCAGGCTATCCCCTTTTCAGTCTATCATGAATGCTGCTGCCAGACTCATCCACCTTACTAACCGTTCTATATCTGCCACCCCTCTCTGCCAATCCCTCCACTGGCTTCCCATTGCCCAACAGATAAAATTCAAAACATTAACAATAACATATAAAGCCATTTATAACCCCCAAACTACATCACCAACCTTGTCTCCAAATATCACCCAAACCGTACTCTCCGCTCCTTGCAAGACCTCCTACTCTCTAGCTCCCTTGTCTCCTCCTCCCATGCTCATCTCCAGGACTTCTCCAGAGCTTCCCCCATCCTCTAGAACTCTCTACCCCAATTTATCAGACTATCGCCTACTCTGCACACTAGGCGATCTTTGAAAACCTATCTCTTCAGGGAAGCCTATCCTGCCCTCAGCTAGTAATGGAATCTTCTACTCCTCCTACCAGTCCATCCCCCACAGTTACTACATGTTGTACCACTAGCCCCTCCCTCTTAGATTGTAAGCTCCAAGGAGCTGTTTTGTTGCTGTATTGTCTCCCATTATATTGTAAAGCGATAAGCAAACTGTTGGCGCTATATAAATCCTGCATAATAATAATAATACAGGAGGTGTGGTAATGGCCAGATAACCAGGTGAAAATAGGGGAAAAGAAAAATTAATGAGGTCACCACATCTAATGATTGCTAAGTTGCAATATATACATTTTTTAATTTTTTTTATTTAAAATGAGAGTAAACTCCCTTTTTTGCTTTGTACCTACAGGTAAACCCATAATAAGGCTTGCCTGTAGGTACCGTAAATATCTTCTAAATGTGCACCGTTTAGGAGATATTTACCTGTGTACCTGCCGGTGATGTCACCAGCGCATGCACTCTGAAGGAACGGCATATCCGTGCTGTTCCTTCAGAGCCCCGTGCCATAAACAGTTACTCCCGGGTCCACACTAGAATCGGATCACATAGGTATTCACACCTATGGGATCCGATTCTGCACATTGCACCGCGTTTCACTGACTGCTTTTGGGGTGTTGTTAACGTAACATACACACCCACAGCGGTTCGCATAAATGGGGTGCAATTCTGATGCGGTGCAGAATTCACACTGAAAACGCTGCGAATTCCACACCACATCAGTGTGAACCAGGGCTAAATGTTAAGTTATTTATCTCAAACAATAATGGAAAATGTATAAAACTATTACTGATTCCACTACAGTAGCTAATGCCGTTTACAACTCTAGATGTAAGTGCTTTTTTTTTTTTTTTTTTTTTTTTTTCAACAAAAATAGCTGACAACACTTTTACTGTAGCTAAAAAGAGTTCCTTATTTTCCTAATCAAAGTAGATAACCTTTTGTTATATGCCCTCATAACATTTATTGGTATTATAATTGCTGGATATTAAATCATATTTTGCATTTTATATTGATAATGTATCACACAAAAGGTATTGTGCTGAAAAGGTCTGTGTAATAGTTTTTAGATTTATGAATAAAAAATGGAAATGAGACACGTGTAAATATGGCTTCACGGAGAGTTAAAAAAACAAAAAACAAAATAGCGCCACAATAAATTTTAAAATGTACTAAAGAAATAGCCTAAAAGTCTACTATCAAAACATAGACACATTTCTGACTGCCATGGACAAAAGGGACATTTATCAATTCAATTTCTAAATACCTACTCAGGAAAGATATTGAATGAATTATTGCTCTCAATATAACACTTCAAACAAGTTCATGAACAACAATGAATTACTCAGAATTACAACTACAATAAAAATTATGACTCCCGTGCAACTGACTACACTTTGCAAATTCTCTGTTCTGTATTTCCCATACAAATACAGTGATATGCCTACAAATATTCAACTCATTTTGAAAAACATTTACATTTGATATGAGTACACCATTTAAATCGGACCTATACTCTAAAGGCAAGTGAAAGTATTAGTGGCAATAGGATACTGACAGTTGTGAAAACATTTGCCTGGACTCTGTTCAGTATCGTTAGCAATGTGACCAGTGTAAGAGCAATGGTCATGTAGTCTCTGGCAAAGAAGGACAGTATGTTTTCAGCATTGATTAATTGACCCACAAACGGAGGGAACCAAGAGCACTATTTTCTTACAGAAAAGTCCTTGAGTCCTGATCATAGCTCTAACATTAAAGGGATAGTTCACTTTTACCAAAAAGATGCAGATAAGGGGTGTGTGTTGATAAAAACATGTGGATAAAAAGTGCAGCTCTTACTAAAGTTGAATAATTGCTACAGGTGTAGGCCATTTACATACTCCTGAAGCCTACCTGGAAAACTCCCAGGGCATTGCTAGGTGAGGCCAAGTCACCATCACAGGAATGAGCTCTCAGATGCTAAACGTACAGCTACCGTATCAGGGGAGAGAGAGCATGTGAGGGGCTTTGATTCAAAGAAAGAGCTCACATCTGTGATGGTGGAGGTGAGCAGCAATGACTAGGCCTCGCTTAGCAATGTCCTAGCAACATCCTGAGAGTATTCTAGTCAGGCCTCATGAGGTACATAAATGACCTACACCTATAGCATTGGTATTGTTCAACTTTAGTCAGGCACACACTGTTTATTAGGCTCCATGCACACTGAGCATTTTAATAAAGCTGGTAACGTTAGCTGTGTAAAGTCACGTTAAAAACGTGAGTTTTTGTATTAGCATTTTGCTGCATTTTTCTTTTTTTTCATGTTTGCATTTTTTAGGTTTTTTTTACCGAAAAGAAAAAAAATAGGGGGGGTCAAAAAAAGGCCAAAAATGCTGGTTTGCTGCGATTTACCGCATTTTGCTGCATTTTTCAGCGTTAGAGCTTTTTTACAGCTAAAAACTCCTCTAGAAACCCACTAGTTCTGGGGTTTTTTTCCAGCCAAAAATGCACCTGCCAAAAAACATTGATTACAGTCTGTGTGCATGGACACATAGGATAACATGCTGGGGAGTTTACTGGCTGTAGAAAAAAACATCAAAAGCCAAAAACAGCAGCTGTAAAAACGTCCAATGTGCATGAGGAATTATTATCCACAGATACCACTTATCTGCAAAGGCAGGTTTACTGTAAAGGTGAACTAACACTTTAACCCCTTCATGCTGGCGCTTGCCTCCTGGCCCTTTAAGAGTTTCAGAAGCCAGGAGGCGGGACGGGGTTTAGGGATCATGTGACCGCCATGATGCGTCGTCACGGCGGTCACATGATCAAGAGGTCACGATCAAAAGAGGAGACCTGGACCTTTCCATGAGTACCGGACACGTGTGCTGGGAGCGTGCAGGGCCCTCGCTCTTAGCACATATGTTTTTTTTTTAATAGAACGCAAATGTCTAGGCCCAGACACTGGGAGGCTGCATATTTGTGTGCGGCCGGCGTGAAGAGGTTAATAATATAGCTTTCACTTCCCTCTTTAGGGTATAAGTTAACATTACAGATAACAGAATGTGAACAACATGATTTTCTTTAGTGCTGAAAAAACTTGATGCATTTGATTCAGTAGATGTAATTTATTCTTATCACAGGGCCCTCCTTTTGCAACACAATTTCAAAGCTGGCACTTTCTCTGCAATGTAACTATGGTATTGTATATAACAGAAGCTAGCTATGGTTATGAGGGTCTCTTAATGTTCCACACAGAACCAAGTTTATATTAGTTGGCTGTGAATGCCTGCTACTCAGTGTGATTATCAGAAATAGTGAAAATCAAGAATCTAATTCACAACTCCAACTGATCTAAACTTTTTGGATAACATAGCTGGTTTGCCAACTTCGTTAGTACTAGAAATGAAGTAAAACTCTGCACCAATTTACCAATTTGTTAAAAAAAAATAGGTATAAACAATTATTCTTGCATGTCGTTTTTTTTTTTTTTTTTTTTTTTTTTTTTTTTCTTCATCCATGTCTTTATTGTATCTCCTCTTCTGCGCAAAACTAAAACAAGTATTTTACACTGGAAGTTTCAGCTACAGTCTGACTTATTGGAGATTCAAGGGCCATTCTTTTTACACTGTTACTGTTAATTAACTTGCGCATACATTAGTATTTATTATGGTTACAGCAGCAATGTACTGCCCGATAGAACATATTTCATGAGCCTCCCACTTCCTTCTCAGAATATTAGCACCTGAGTATTGTTTTATGTTTAGGGAGTCCATTTTTTGCATGACTCCCTGTTAAAGTACATGCTAAGGGAATAAAGGCTGGTATTTCCATGAAGGAGGGCCCTTGAGCTTGCAGGGGAATACCTTTTCGTCCGATAAGTATTGCAGGCTGGTATCCTGAATGGCAGCCGGCAAATGTCGTCAGCGTTCCGGGTGGACACCATATGGCGTCCTCCTGCACATGTGCAGATTGAGCTCCTGCAGAGCCGTGCAGCGGCGCGATCTGTTACTGGCCATGTACCTCGGACACGGTCGAGTACCGGCCCCCGTTGCTGGTACCATGTGACCTGCTGTGACCAATCACAGCAGGTCACATGACAGTTGTATACAATGGATGGCTTCATTCATGCCATCCATTGTATACTAATGTCTAGCTGTGAATGGTCATAGCTAATCACATGCACATGTCATGTGATGAGCTGTGGCCAAATCACAGCTAAGCACAAAAAAAAAAAAAAAACCCTGAATGAATCGATGTCATTCAGGTAAATGCTTGCTTACTATGGTAACATTGTACTACTTTGGTCATAGTGAAATATGAAAACAAATCTTAAAAAAAAGAAAACAAATTTAATAAAAAGTAATAATAATAAAAAAAAAAATATATATATATATATAATTTTTTTTTTTCATACTGTCACCAGTCAGTGTCCCTGATCACCACCATGCCAGTTATATTATGACGCTGTACTGCACTGGTGACAATATGTAAAAAAAAAATAGTGAACTTAATTTTTTTAATTTTTTCATTTTCCGAAAAATTATGACAAAAAAAATACAACTTCAAAAAGCTCGCCATGCCTCTTATGAAGTACGTCGGACTGTCTACTTTGCAAAATGGGTTCATTTGGGGGATATCTGTACTGTTCTGACATTCTTGAACCTCAAGAAATTAGATTGGCTGTCAGTACTTCAGGATTGATCAATATTCAGATCTATACCATAGTTTGTGAACTCTAACTTTCCTACAAACTAAAAAATACATCCTAATTTGGGTTATTTTCACCAAAGACATGTAGCAGAATACATCTCGGCCTAAATTTATGAACAATTATTTATTTGCAAACTTTTATAACAGAAACAAAGAAAAACGTGTGTTTTTATTCAAAATTTTTGGTCTTTTTTTGTTAATTTAGCAAAAAATAAAAACCCCAGCAGTGATTAAATACCACCAAAAGAAAGCTCTAGTTGAGTGAAGAAAATGATAAAATTTTAGTTTGGGTACAATATTGTATGACAGCGCAATTGTCAAAGTGTGAGAGCGCTGAAAACTGGCCTGGGCAGGAAGGTGTAAAATTGCCCGGTATTGAATTGGTTAAGAAGGTGTGTGGGACTATCCATTCCAACAATTGTTCTCTGCCAGGGACAGACTCATACAATTTAAGATCATCCACCGCTACTACCTTACTTTGGAGAGACTGGCTCGGCTGGGTGTTGCCAATTTGGTGATCTAAATGCCGGCTTCCTTCGCATCTTCTGGACTAGTAATTCTAGCTGTCCCTAATATCCAGATACCTCTGGACCTGAATGTCTGTTTATTGGGTTTTGTGGACCCCTTGACAAACAGGAAAAGATTCCAGAACATTACTGGGATTACTACTCTATTATGCCAGGAAGGCGATTTTGATTCATTGTTTGTCTCCTACCCCTCAAACTCTTGATAAGTGAAAGTCTTTGATAAGTTCTGCTGTGCCATTGTATAAGGCCACTTACAACAGCAGAGGTTACCACACTAAATTTAACAAGATCTGGTCTGCCTGGGTGGAGAACTCTAACACAGCGAACTAGGTCTGATGACACCCATAATAGTAGAACTACCTATATTATCTTGATAAAGGCCTCTTCCATTTCCTCACTTTATTTTTTGAATCACACCCTCTGCTGTAGAATGATCACGTTGCTCCTTGAGATCCTGTTGGTATTGTGTGTGCTGAGAGCTGGGGCTATGGTTGGTACAGGTCCCTCTCTGGCATGGCATGTTAATATTTACAGTAGTTCTTACTAATGTCTTACTATGGCAGTTATTGGGGGTTGAGCAGAACCTGTTTATCGGTAGCTCACTGAATTGAGATGTGAACTGTTGCTTTTGTATTGTACTGTATTTTGTATGTGTACTTTTATACCTTTATGCCTTAAAGCTAATAAACAGAACTTGTTAAAAAAATCTGTGAACTGGCCTCATCTGATTTGAATCTCAAATCTAGGATGTTGGTTTTGCAAAACAAAAACTCTGTGATCTTGCAAGATCCTTGCTTATCTCACCACATATTCAAGAATTGTAAGGGTCAATGGAAGCCTCCATGTGAACAAATATAGTTTTCCTAGCAGCAGGAATTATGGTGACAGTTCATGAGCCTGGTAAAATTCTGTCCAAATTTGCCTCCTTTGATTCCTGGGAGTGTATTTATTTAATATTAAAATGTGCTAAGCTATTCGTTCATTGAAACTGCTGATACATTTGTTCTATGTGAATGGGGCAAAATAGAATGTTCTCCTTCTGTTCCCTCCACAGGTTGAATGCTAAAAAAATATAAAGTGGTTCAGGAAAATACGGCATTATGGCTACCTGATGAAGCTGAGACGTAGTAATAGTAGAGGTAGTAAATCGTTACTTTCTATAATCTTCAGCCATAAAGTGGTATTTTCCCAAACCACTCTGCTTTTAAGAATGAATAACTGTTATCCTGCAGAGGAAATAGCCTGAGAAAATTTGATTTTACTGAATTTGCAGAGAAAAAATCTACCAGCAGCTTTCCTGGATGAATAACTATATAACTATACAATGGGTGTTTTTTTTTTTTTGTTTGTTTGTTTTGATACACTCCTCATAGTTATACAGTACTTCTAGAGTGTATTCCAGAATCTGAGCCAGTAATCTTTCATGAGCAAAGATAAAGTGGCATTGGGGGAGATTTACTAAAACTGGTGCAGCTGTGCATCGTAGCCAATCAGCTTCTAACTTCAGCTTGTTAAATCTATGACAATAAAACCTGGAAACTGGTTTCTAAGCAGAGCTGCACCAGATTTTGCACACTTCAAAGTTAGTAAATAGCCCCCATTATGTTATTTAGGTAGTGTGTGTGTGTGTGTGTGTGTGTGTGTGTGTTATGCCAAGTGCAGATCCACATAGGTCCATGACTAGCATTATGTAATTTTTTTTAGGGATGCACCGAAATTTCGGTGGCCGAAACGTTTTGACCAAAAACACCCCTTTCGACCAAATGAAAAAAAGCACCGAAAAAGGTGCCAAAAAACCTTGCCTCCGCTGCCGCCACCGGCCACCGCTCAGTGGTTCTCAGCCTTAACTGAGAGACCAGTGAACAATCTTGGCGCTGGGCATAGAGATGAGTAAAGGAAAGATTGCTTCCACTCATCTCTATGCCCTTGGAGGACCAGAGCGATGTCACTTCCGGTTCTGGCCATTTTTTTTTAAAGCACTAGATCAATGCTTTTTTTTATCCAATGCTTTACATTGCAGAGGAGAGATGTGGGGTCTTATTAACCCCATATCTCTCCATAAAGAGGACCTGTCAATAATTATTTATATCCCAAGAGATGCATGCATTTCTTGCGATAAGAATAAAAGTGATTAAAACATTTTCTTAAAGGGACAGTGCAAAAAAAACAACCAAACAAAAAATAAACCATTAAATTTAAAAAAAAAAGTTTAAAGTGCCCCCGTGCTTGCACGTAGTGGTGAACTCATACGTAGGCCATTCCCACATATGTAAATGGTGTTCAAACCACACACGTGGGGTATCACCACAAACAGAGCAAGAGGAATAATTCTCGCACTAGACCTCCTCTGTAACTTTACACCGCTAACCTGTAGAAATTTTTAAAGCATCATCCATGGATATATTTAAGTACGGCAGTTTCACGCCATTCCACGAGCGTGCACAATTTTAAAGCATGACATGTTGGGTATCTATTTACTTGCCGTAACATCCTCTTTCATATTTTACAACAAAATTGGGGTATATATTTTTTTTTAATCTTTTTTTAATCAAAGTGTATATATTAATTTTTAAAAACTGCACATTTCGGTTTCGGTTTTCGGCCACATGCATTTTGAATTTTCGTTTTCGGTCTCTGCACCAGAATTTTCATTTCGGTGCACCACTAATTCTTTTGCATGTCTCAGCATCATAAGCATCCAATGCAGAGCTAATTTTCAATGAGCACACTGCACAAGGGACTTGCATATTCTATGACCTGACCTTAAGGAGATTATTCTATAAATACTGTAATTCTAATGGTTTAGCCAGAACACTAGAGGTAATAAGGATTTGTACATAAATAGAATTAAAGGACATACTTAAACCTTATTTAACCTGTAGCTTGAGAGTTCAATCACTAGATTCTAAAACTTGCAGGGCAGGCTTTTGGCTCATTGCTGCTTTTTTACCTGCTTCATAGCTATTTAGATTATTTCACTTTTACTCTGAATACATCAGAATCCAGAATCATTTGGCTATTAAAATATTCATAACTCATGCTGCAACATTCCTTCACCAATAGTGTAGATCAGAATGACAGACAGAATCAGTGAAAAATACAAATCTTCATATAAAAAGAATAACATTAAATCTGTGCAAATATAGGATTGTTCTTATCAATGTGAGCATTTAAACTACCACTAAATATAAACGTAGCATGGCTTATCTTTCAGATATTTGAGAACATTCAATGTAAATCAGTAAAGATCTCAAAAGATTATCAGACCTACAGATCTATAAAATAAAGGTTGTAAGGTAGGACACAATATTTTTATACACTTGACTTGCTGTCTTTTGGTACAAAAAATAAAATGCATGTTTTAATATAGAGAAATAGGCTAAGAAGTAAAACTACAAAAATGATAATATTATATGTTGGTAGGCCTGTATTTGTGAAAGGGATAATGAACTAGGGTTAAGGAAAGCAATATTTAGGAAAACAATAATATAGGGTTAAGGAAAGCAACAAGCATGCTGTTGCTGTCCCTTGTTTCATCAGTATGCCATATGGCTCTCTTATTTTTATTCAGTGAGAGATAGATTAGCCTACTAAAATTTCACAACACCGATTCAGAGATAGATCACACGCAAGACGCAGATCACCCACATGGCTATTTGTCCAGGAGGCCCAGCTGCAGCTTCCATACTCTTCCCCAAACCCATTCCAAGTAGACACAAATAGAGTTGACAGAGGCAGCGCTATGGCTTTCAGACAAGACCACACGTTGGTCATAACAATGCTGAAGCAAAGACCCACACATGATCATTAACCATGGAACAAACAAGCTGGATGCCTCTGAACTAGGTATAAGAGAATCTGCTCAGGTTAAATTCACGAAAGGTTTCACAAGTCTTGCTCAAAACTTTGAAACAAACCCCATTAAGTCTATGGGGGTGAATTTGTGCTTGAATTCTAGCCATTTGTAGGGCTAAAAAGCAAGCTATTATACCAATGCAAAAATTAAAAGTACAGTAAAGCACATTGTGTTACAGTATCTCTCCCTATACAGAATTTCCAACTATCCTAAGCAGCAACACACTGACAATATTGCTTCTCTTAGCCGTCCTTTTTTAGTGAGGGGGATGGGTTATTCCTTCAGATTATTGACTCTTACTACTCAGAAGAACAAGGGAAAAGGCTATGCACTTATCGATTGTTCCTTATTTCTGGATGCAAAATTGTAAAGTTTTCAGGCAAACATATACAATTTGCGATCCTTGGGGATTCACTATGAGCCTATGGTTGCAGTGAACCCAGATATCATTACTAGTCTGAACCAATCATGTTCAGAGCTTATGTTACGATGCTTTTAGGAACACTTACAAACAGAAATGTTTTTGTTGATAAAATACTTGTAAATACTTACCTTTTCTTCCATCATTCAGCCTCTTGGCAGCCACTTCATGGCTACAAGTACTCGCTCAAGCAACTTCTGCATGTCATTGTTCAGGATGGAGTGACAACAGAATATACCCGTTCAACGTGCATTGGCAGTGCTGGGTGTACTCTGCATTGGAAGAGCGTGTCATTTTTAAAATTATATAAATAAAAGTGCAGCGCTAAGTAATAAATCTATGGGCGTCCTTTCCTGACTCCCTTGGAGGAGTACCTCTTTGTAGAGTCCTTATTAGGAATTCAAGCATCCACCTAAGAGGAGGAAGAATTTTGCTCGGCACCCTTGAGGAAAGGAAAGGCCAATCCACAGTGACCAGACCTGTTTCTTCTTGACTGAGGATCCATGAGCTTTTGATATATACTGCTTATATATATCCGCCTTCTGGTGAGTGCGCATTTCTGCTACTTCCTCACTGATCACCATTGTGGACTTCCATTTGTCACCTGGCACGTTTATATGAACTGGATTTACAGTGGACAATTTTCAGATTTATTACTTAGCGCTGCACTTTTATTTATATTATTCTGTATTACTTAGAGTGCTTAGCTGCTTTCTAGGATCAGCGCTCACTTTTTTCATTTTCTATAGAATTTTTAAAATTAGTTTAAATTTTACATATACTATAAGATTCCCTGGTAATGGGGGGTCATATGGTTGCATGTCAGTGACAACTGGCTGAACTCCGAAATCAGCTCAGTGTAATCTTTACAAATCCTAACATAAGAATGAAAATAGGTTACATTTTAGCGTGCTCATAAACCTGAATAGAACTAGAATTGGTAAATGAATATTTGTGTATGTAGCTACATAATAAATGGAAATGCTCCAAAACACCCATAAACCATGCCTGGGATGTGAACTGGGCCTTCCATCTGAGTGTCTCAGTCAACTTGCCCCTATGTACTTGTATAAAGATGGCCATACACTATGTAGTATCTCAAAGAAATCTGCACAGTGGATGAAACCAATCTAGAGGCTGCTGCTAGCACTAAACACTATAAAGTGTGTACTGGTTGAACAATGCGCTGCCACTCTTGTACTGTGAAAATCGAATGATAATATATAATTGAGTGCCAAATGTTGTAAAAAAAATGTCAAAAAGTATGAGGTGCTACAATGCACCTCCCCCTACAAAGTGTGAACAAAAAACTGCACTTTACATTGCATGTGTAAGTGATTAATGTTATCTCCTAATTGGTTGTGCTGGTAACAGGGATGAACTGACAACTCATGGGGCCCCCGGGTAGTAAGAGATAATGGGGCACCCTGTGCCCCCGCCTACACTCAAGCCACACCCACACAACACCCTACCTACATATTGCAGCTCTGCTGCATTGAAGGGGCATTTAAATATTTACTGCGGCAAAGACTGCATGAATGTTCCCGGCTTCTTTCCGTAGAAGCCACTGGGCCCTTCCAGGTTTAAAGATGGCTGCCATGTGGGGGAAGTGACAGAGAGAGGGGAGTGAGAGGGTAAAAAAGAGGAGGGATGTGAGAGATAGAGAGGAGGAGGAATGAGAGAGTATTAGTATTTCTTTTTTTTTTTTTTTTACAATTTTATGATTTTTTTTTTTTACAATTTTAATGTTTTTTATTTTTTTTTAGCATTTTTTATCAAAATGATTTTGTGGGGGCAGTGGACAGTGTCAGTAGGGAGTGAACAGGGAGAAAAAGAAAAGAGAGAAAATCACAGAGCTGCCGGCTGATCTGGACAGGGTAGGCAGAGCAGATCCTCTCTCCTCTGCTCTGTCGTGGAGGATGGGGGGAGGGGCTGGACACTGTCAGAGAAGACAAGGCATCAGACATCTGCGAGGAGGGAGGGTGAGGAGCACAGGGGGGGGGGGGGCAGGAGGGAAATTCGATGCACAGTCAGGGATGATCGGTGCAGCGGAGGGACATTGACAGCACCGATCTCCCTGCATGGATTTCTCTCCCTCCCGCAGCTTTCAGCTGCTTCATTGAAATCCATGCAGCGAGATTGGGATAGGGTTGGGGGGGCAGGTGGTGAGCCGGGCATCAGAGAAGACCTTAGAGACCTCCTCGATGGTAGTAAGGTCGAAGGTGTGGAGTGTTGAGGGGGCTTCAGTGTGAAGAATGTTGGGTGGGGTGGAGGTCAGAGCAGTGGTGGGGCCGTGGGAGAGGGGTGATGAGGGGGTAGCTGTGTGAGAGGGGACGGGGTTGGAGGGAGTTTGAGCAGCGACGATCGGACAGTTTTAATAGCACCTAGACTGTGCTTATCACAAACTGAAATGCTTATTTGAGTTTATATGATTTTTCACCAGTCACTTTACTTATTTGTATCAAGTTTGTCAACATTAGTTTTGTATATAGGCCCTTTTTTGGTTTTCATATCTAGCACTATTCATACGGGGAGGTGTATTGTAGTCCCCATCACATTATATTTGCACATATCATACTAAGAATTTTTGTTGACTTCACGTAGCAGCAGTACCACATTACTAAGGTTGTTACCAACACAACCAATTAGGAGGTAGCATTAATCACTGACATATGCAATGCGAAGTACAGTTTTTTGTTCACACTTTGTAGGAGGAGGTGCATTGTAGCACCTCCTACTTTTTGACATTTTTGTTTTACAACATTTGGCACTCAATTATATATCATTATTAGATTTTCACAGTACAAGAGTGGCAGTGAAGCAAATTCATTGTTCAACTATGCAATATGGTTGTACAATATCCTTTTAGATTTACCAAAACTTTGGAATAGGAGGACCCTATTCAGTTTGTATCAGACAGGGTTGCACTACATAGCTAATGGTAGATCCAAAGGAGAATGTACAATCAGATTGTACAGTGTATGTATATTAATGATGGATGTGAGGTTCAGAAAGGTTAGCAAGCCCTATTCTGTGATGCATAAGGCAGTGGATGATGGGATATGAAGCTTCCCGGATGGTGACATGATCTACATACAGGATGTGATGAAAGCAGAAAGCACTTTTTTTTAATTTCAAACAGAATGGTGAAAATTCAAAGCTGCCATGAAAAAGGTAAGTGAGGGATAAGCACAATGGGATGGCTTAGGCAGAAAGAACATTAGAAAATGCTTCTATTTATGGAAAGTTTGAAAAGTTACACTCTGCCTGAAAAGGTGAACTTGGCCCATAAGTTCATTCCCACCATCATTTCCATTTTTAAAATATGGCTGCACAAACAAAGTCTTTATAACATAACACACAAATCCTTATGTTTTCAAGCTTTCAGCTGAACCTGTAACACATACATTTCAGAATATAGAAAAATAGCTGTTTTTTTTTGTTTTTTTTAAACAAATTTCTAACAGCTGCATAGTGTTTTGACAAATGCATCTAACAGCTGCAGCAATCATAAAGAAGCATAAAGTAAAGCATCAAAAAAGCAATTAAAAAAGCATTTAAATCTTGTCTTTTGTGTTCCATTGGCGTTTATTTGTTATTTGTAACTAGAGCAGATGTAGCTTTTGGGGAATCTAAGTAATAATGACATTCTTTCACATATCAGCCTATGTCCATTCATTTAATAAAAATTATTTTTGTAAAGAGAACCAATCTCAATTACATTTATGTAGGAATTTAAAGCTGGCCCACACAGCTGCATCATTCATTCACAGGAAATTGTGAATGAATAAACTACAAATTCAGTCAGCCCACACAGCAGACAACCTTGCAGTATCATTGAGCCGTGACAGCACTGCTCAGCATGCTTGTAGTTTATACACACTGCCTACAGTTCAAGGGCTGTCTGCCCATACAGAGGTACAGGCAGAGAGCTCTAGGCAGTGTGTACAGGAGACTGGCATTGCACCCGCCATACACTGATTGTAAGTGAAATGTTCGCAGGCTCCAGTGAAAAAAAAAATGCACACATTTTTTCACAAAGCTGAACTTAGGCTTTAAAGCTATTGCTTTTAATACTGAACAATGAGTTGTGACAACATTATTTCTATTAGGACAGTGGAATTTCTGCAACAAAGAAATTAAGATCTCTTTTAAGCGGTAGTAAACCGCCTCCATTATAGAAAAAAAAATGTAAAAAATCCCCTGCAAGGTAAAAATATAATGTGCTAGTATGCATCGCATACTAGCAAATTATGTAAAACTTACCTTAAAATGAAGCCCTCCAGCGGCGAGCTGTCACCGCTCTAGAGGCTTCCATCTTCACCCAGTCTTCCTTCCAGGTTCACAAGCTCCGGCCATCTGACTAGCTGGGCTGCGATGATGTCACTCCCAAGCATGCGCATGGGAGTCTTTCAGAGCGCATGTGTCGGCTGCAAAAAACTTGAATATCTCCTAAACTGTGCACATTTAGGAGATATTTATTTTACCTACAGGAAAGCTTTATTATAAGCTTACCTGTAGGTAAAAATATACAAAGTGGGTCTACTACCACTTTAAATGGATTTCCATATTAGAAGAAAATGTTATTCTGGGAAATAACTATGAAAGTTAGGCAGAAGAAAACTAGAGGTGCAGCAGCTGTACGTAAGTACGTAAACCCCAACTTATTTTTAGAGTGAATGTTAAAAAAAAATGAAAACAAATTATTTCACTAGTTATGTGATACTTTTTTTGTTTGTTTGTTTACATCATGACTTTTGGATTGATTTATGGAATGGAAACCAAAAGTGCCTTGTCCATAGCACCCAATAATCATTTTCTAAGCTGAACCAGGAAAATTAACCCAATTGATTTCTAGAAATAATGTTAATTGGCTAATTGTTAGCTACAGTTTTTATGGATCCGTCATCTTGTTTGCTCGCATTATTAATGAAAGTATTTTCTTTTTTTTTAAATTGCTATAATTTTATCAGCCTTGCATGACCAATATCTGACCTTCTCAGGTGCCATATTTTATGACCATCTATGCTGCCTTTTCTTACTTCTTATAGTAGAACAATAACACACAAGAAATGCCAAGACTACTATCTAGCCTTTTTATTAATAATACTCATTGCTTTATATTAGCAGTCAACTTATGAAATTATAATACACAGTACCTGCAATGATTTTCCTGCTTTAGCTTGGCAATTTCATCTTGGAAATCAGGAAAGAGTAAGTAGCTTGTAGATTCCACTAACATCACCCTTATGGAAACACAAATACATGTTTTTGATAAGGTAAGTAAATGCTGATTCTGATTAATTTAAATGTTAATCATTTTAACAGACTCTTTAAAGAAGGAAGATGCTCTGTTAACTTGACAGCACACAGATTCTGATATTTAAAATGTTCAAGCATTTTGAGTTTTAAGTTCACTGCTTACATATTTTAAGAAGCCGTCCTATCAGATAAGATTTTTTCAATTTTGCAGCTGTCAAATAGAGCTATAATGGTATAAAGCTCCAAGGGAAAATTGTAAAAAATACATAATAATAATCAGATTAGTGGGTGTGTACATCATACCAGCACAAGCAAAATGTTATAAAACTGTCTGCGTTATAGCTGTTAAGAAAAAGCATTAGCATTAATATTAGGCCCGAGGCAAAGTTAAGTTTTCAAAAGAGTCTTTGTGTTTTTTCAATTAGAACTGAAGCAGAAGGAAATCAATTAAATGTTCTCCTTATCTATATGGTTATTACAATGTTACAGTCCTGAAACAGAAGAATACATGGATATGATAAGTATATGTAACCCTAACTGTCACTGCAACATGCACAGTATTGTGAGAAGTACTATATCATTAAATATTTTCATTACCACTCATTACTGCTTGATTTCTTCAACAGATTTCAAATGGCTCTTAATGAATGATAACTGCTAATGCAACATGCTGAAAAACACAGTTGATGTTTTAGGGGGAGCATTTAAGACTTCTTAGTTTCTGAACTACAACTAATGTTATGATTCTACAGTTGTGATAAGAAATTACTTGACTTTTTGTATAAGTAACTTTCTTCTATTTTTGAGCATCATGTCAATAACACAGCTATTCTCCAACCTATTTGCTCTAGAGAAACCCTCTTTTCAGATACCTCAACTGTGCCTCCAACCTCTGGCCCATGGACTTGTCCCTCATATCAAATGCCTATGCAGTCCCTTCCCTTCCCCATTAAAGCTCTGCTATGAGTCTGGGACTCGGCTGTCAAAAATACAAAATACAAAATACAAGATATAGTTTCATATCTGCCCCCTTAAACCAGTCATGGACAACCCAGAGTTTCCCCCTGGGCTCCAATGCCGAAGCTTTCTTGCTTAGTCAGCACAGAGCCCCTCCCTGATCAAAAGAGTGATTGACTCTACTGGACTCAAACCTAAACCTCTGCTGGAGCTCCTCCCTGCACAGAGTCCACAACAAGGTAGTTGGCTCCAATATCTACAACTGAAAATTTCCATACTAATTCTCCATAATGATTTTGAGGACTCATGCATACATGACCAAGATTGTCCTTACATAATGTCCAGGTTATATAACAATTTGCTCTTCCATGATTTCCCAAAATGCCCCTTCTAATCATGAGACGATTGGGATATTCCCTCGCAGAAGGGGGACTAGGATAAGCCTTTCCAATTCACTATTAAGCTGAACATTGCCAGGCATACTCAGGAACAGAACTTTAAACTCATCCAGGGATACCCTACTGCATTTTTGGTGGACTACATCAGGCCCTACCAGACCACTATCTTTAATTTGTGCCATCGGATCACTGGTTGAACATGGCTGGAGACCCCAGAGGTGACCCTTTTCTCTGAAATAATAGGGTGCATTGCTGGACTCAAAAGGGGTATCCTTTTCTCCTCTCTGCAGCATGTGCACTCATACTTAGACATTGGAAGAAGACAACCACCCCATCTGACAGGGAATTAGTAGAACTTAATTCAGTTATGAGGATGGAGGCGTTAACTGCTAGTTATGATCAATATAAATGTGTGCAATTGTGGTATTCTTGGATCAACTTCTCTGTGTCAACCAAACTTCTACTTTTTTCACTGTTTTTAGATAGGCCAGTTGCCCTACCGGGAGTCTTGGTGTTGTCTTTGTCATGAGTCCTCTCTTGTTGGCTTTTATTTCTTTTCTGTCTCATCCTCTATTATTATTATTACACAAGATGTATATAGTGCCAACGGTTTGCTCAATGCTTGACATTATAGTGGGAGACAATACAGTAACAATACAGTTCAATACAAGAGGGAATTGAGGGCCCTGCTCCTTGGAGCTTACAATCTAGGAGGGAAGGGGGAGTGGTACAATAGATAAAACTGTGGGGGATGGAGTGGTTGGAAGAGTAGAGGATTCCAGTATTAGCAGAGCCCTATCTCTCCTATCTTTTTTTTTTTTTTTTTTCCCCACTTTTGTTGCTCTTTTCTCGATCAAGGCCCCAGATCATAGGGTATAAGCTTCCATGGCACCCGTAGCCTACACCAGGCTCTTTAACAAGTTTCTCTGCAAATTGTGGCCTCCTCCAGGTGACAGAGTGAGTTGGAGGTTTACTCTGTAATTGATGGTTCCACACCGTAGCATCAAAGTGCCCTCTTTTATACTCTGTAACCCTCACTTTGTCTTGAACTTCTAAACTTCTGTACAGTCTGCTATCTGGTACAGTCATCCTGTGTTGAGTTTCAAAGCCTAATAAATAAAGAACATTTTTCAGGTCTCAGTGAACCCCTGCTAAAAATAATTATTTGGGGGTCAGTGAGAGGCAAGCCCTATACATGGTTGGTGTGGAAAGAATGCCCTCCTATACAGTGGTTGTAAGAATGACACCCTTACAAACAAATAAAAAGATCTGTTATGCTGATGCCTCTGCCAAGTGGTGTTGAACCCAAAATTATGCAGGGAACATCAGATAGGAAGTCAATAAGTCACAGCTTAAGGAAATCCTAGGGTTCCACAGAGCTCTGGTTGAGAATTAAATTAATTAAATTTAAATGATTTGTGATGCTTAAAGGCAGGGTGGGGTTTAGGGCCATGTGACCACCGTGATTGGCTGTCATGGCAGTCACATGATTGGAAAGCTCCCAACCATAAGTAGCAATTGTTCCTTTCCGTGAGTCACCAGTATATGTTTTGTTTACATTGGTTATGCAAATATGTCCCAGCCCCAGACAGTGAGAGGCCCCATATTTGCTTGAGCTCAGTGCCAAAGAGTTAAAATGTAAACAAATGTTTAACCCCATTGTCTCTGGCTTTCACCACTTTCTTAAAGAGGGCATAAGAATTCCTTCATAAGTACATGGAGACTGATTGGTGATACAGTATATGGCCATGTATCTTCATGCTCAAAAGTGTCCACTGATGATATTTCTTGCAGCATTTTGTGCAGGCTAGTTTATGACTGGTCTTCATGATGTTTGTCTCAACACCTTAGTACTGCATGTTCATGGCTATCCATTGGTGATGTTTGTTTCAGAATCTTAATGCTGGCAAGTTCATGACTGGACATTGGTGATATTTGACTTAGCATCTTCGTGCCGTCAAGCTTACAGGCACCATCAAAATGGAAGGTCAATCAGTCACAGCCAAGGTAACCCCTAACAACCTGGTTGAGAATGGCTGCAGTAGAGAATTAATGGATCTTTTTGGTGCATTTCACCAATGTTTCAATCAATCCAAATTGAAAAGAGGCAGAGGAGAGCTCAGGCTCCTGTTTAGACAGTGCTGAGCTGTGCAAAAGCCTTTTACACTTGCCCTTAAAGTGGTTAGAAAGCCTGAAGGTTTTTTACCTTCATGCATTCTATACGGAAGCCAGATCAGCAAGGGGCTGCTAGCTGTGTGCAAACAGCCATTTAGGAAGGAGTCTGCAGGAGACAGCTGTGAGCCTAAAGTGGAAGGCTAAAAAAAACCCTTAAAAAAAGAAGGAAGCAAGTGGCTGTGTGCTGTAAAGCTCTACATTTGATGCTAATTCTCAATATATATATATATACACACACGCGTGTGATTTTGCAGTTCCGGGTAGGGGTCACCCGCGCCCTACCCGTGCCGCCATTTGTGACTGCAGGTGTCAATCACCGGGTCCCGGTCGGTGATTACTCGCTGGCGCCTGGTGATTGCCGAGCATCTCCAACGGGGAGAACTGTATGTAAACAATACAGTTTTCCTCCCTGTCATCTCATGCAAACTGCTTTGGATGGCTGTTTTTTGTCTCAAAATTGTTGGGTTTTTTTTTTTATAGCGTAAAAAATTTAAAACGCACAGAAGATCAAATACCACAGTAAGAAAGCTCATTTCATGTTAAAAAAAATCACGTAAATTTCATTTGGGTGCAGCGTTGCATGACCGCTCAATTGTTGTTAAAGTAACGCAGTGCTGTAACACAAAAAATGGCCTGGTCAGGAAGGGGGGTAAATCCTCAGGAGAGCAAGTGGTCAATATCACTTTAAATTCTCTAAATATAGTATGCATGCTAAGTACAGTATGTGATTGTATTTGAACATCTGCTATAGGAATAATGAGACTGGAAAAAAGGAAAGGTATTTAAAGTATACCATAAAATACTGAAAATATGAGCTATAAATAAAAGTGATTTAGTGTTTATTTCACTGTGAACCACTCACCTGAATCTCCTATTTCCCTTGAAAGGGCTTTGAATAGACAAAGCAAGCTTTTGCATTTCATAGCATGGAGATTCCTGCTTTACCTGAACCTAATAATACAGAAAAAGAAAGAAATACCGAATTGATGGTGATAATTACATGAAAAGGAAAGGGGCTACAACACTACAGTCTGACTGGTTTCTGTTGGCAGCAATTTAAATGTTATGTTGCTCCATATTTCATTGATCAAACCTGCTGTACACGTAATACCACACTGTAACGTCTATGGGCTAATATTTCTGCACTTCTGTATGCTTCAGTAATTTTGGAAGACTTATATTTTGAACATAACATAACAATTAAGACTTTAACAAACTGTTGATATCTGGAGGTTATCACTCTATGCTTTGAAAGCTATTTCCAATGTAAATGTCATGCCGGTCTCCTTCCTGTCTCTTGTTATATGCTACGACGACAGCTGCAGAAGGGCAGCCAAAGAATAACTGTCAAGATATCAAAATGAGAATAGTTAATCAATGACAAATAATGACTGCAACTTCCTCTTATCCTGAGACTCTTATTACCCTCTTTTAGTCTAGAAGATACTGTATAATGTATATCGAGGTATTTACACAAGAATACTTAATTATGATTAGGTAATTTTTACACAGTTCATGTCACGGGAATTAAGTGGGGCTATTTTCATAATGGCTACAGTTTGGAGACAGAGCTAGGAATCCCAGCAGAGAAATGTAGGATCACCAGGATACATTAAATACCACTGGTGGGCTCACACTTAAGATTGGCTTTTTATAGTTCCCTATGCAGCAGGGTATCAATCCCCATCAGTATACTGGTATGTTATCCAAACCACTACAGCGGGGCTTTGAAGTTATGCCATGCTACCAGACTAATGTAATGTTCCCACTGTGATTTTATGTTACTAGTATGATGTATTATTTATTATTCTGTCTAGGGCCCGTGTAGGAAATATCCCACCCTACTTATACTGTATCCGATAGCTATTAAGTAAGTTATTTCAGATGTATTGGTTGAAAAAATCCTAGCTCATTTACCTCCTAGGATATCTATGCACCAGGTACAACATATTCAAGTATATGAATGCGAGTGGTGATGAGTTATTAACTAAAAATATCCCATAACAATTCAAACAAACAAAATTAAATGTGATGTATAGTATTTACATACTGTATTGTCTAGGCTGAGAAAATTAAATTTAAAGCAAAATATGTTTTGTTTTTGTAGTCAGGTATATACAAAATATTGCAATATAATATTTTACATTCTTCTTTTGCACCATCAGATTTTTTTCAAGTTGCTCATTTTTTGTTTGTTTTTGGGTTTTTTTTGCATTTTTCCTCCAAACTAAAAAATTGACACACAGGAAATTATAAATTTCATGACTCATCCCTTAATCCCTAATGGAAACCTCAATCTGAAGGAAACAAACTGAGCTCCAAATTAAGAAGGATCTGCTTTAGTACCTTTTCAATTAAACAATTGTTCCTATAAACCTGCAGAAATATGGGCTGGTCAAAAGGTTCAATAGGACTCTAAAATCTATGCTCAATAGGGTGGTGCAAAGATGGAAAAGATTGGGACTGCTTACTCCCAGCACTCTTGTTTGCCATTTAAGAGGTACCTCAGACATGCACCAGTTTTTCCCCATTTGAGTTGGGGTATGGGTGTAGACCTCATGGGTTGCTTGACTTAGTTAAGGAAATCTGGGAAAGTGAATCTTCTTCATGTAAAGCAGTAGTAAAGCGTATCACCCAAATAAAAGAGAAAATTGCTAGGGTGGTAAAGGAATATTTACAGAAGGTACAAGAAGCACAGAGAAGAGTATACAATTGGTCTGCCAAGCTGCGACAGTTCCAGGTTTGGGACTGGGTGGTTATGCTTATACCCACAGTAGAGAATGAGCTCCTTGCCAGGAGACAGGGGAATTTTGAAGTGGTAGAAAATGTTGGTGAGGTAAATTATAAAATACACCAACTTGGGAAGTGAAAGCCTTACTAAATCCACCATGTGAGTCTGTTAAAGCCCTGGAAGGACCAAGAGCAGGTAGCTGCCCTGGCTGGGGTTAATTCTAAGCACACTATAGGAGTGGACATAGTCCCTGTTGCCTCCACCTTACCCAATCCATAAACTGCAGATAAAAAAGTTTTTATAGAGAAATAAAGAAGAATTGCCAAGCCTTACCAGGGTGATCAAGCAGGACATTGTCATGGACTCTAATGTAAAGGTCTAAGTAAAAATCTATTGCATGCCTGAAGCACACAGGAAAGCTGTATTGGATGAAGTTCCGAAAATGCTTGAACTTGATACAATTGAGGAATCACAGAGTGAATGATCAAACCCAACTGTGTTGGCACTGAAGCCCAGTTGAACTCTGTGGTTTTTTTAATGATTTCAGAATGCTCAATGAGGTAATGTAGACATACTAATAGAGAGGTAGGGATTAGTCTGATATATTAAAACTTTATGCAGGGTACATACTAAGCTGTTTTTTTGTTTCATTCAACTAAGTGGGCTAAACTGAGAAACTCAGATTGCCATACTAACTAGAGATGAGCGAATCGAACCAGGCGAAGTGGAATTCGTTTCGAATTTCAGGAAAAATTTGATTCGCGGCGAATCCGAATATTAGCATACTTCGGGTGCGCGAATCGGATTTTTCCCGATCAGCAAAAGTGTCCCTGCAGAGAGCTCCGCTATTTCTGACAGTTCTCTGACAGTTTCTTCACATGTACAGCGGTTGAAACATTGTATCTATTTGTTTCCATTTAGGATACAGATGTTTTTATTCGGAAACAGATACAATGTTTCAACCGAGAAGAAGAAGAAGAAGAAGAAGGCAAAAAGTGTATCTGCAGAGCTCCGCAGATACACTTTTTGCCGGCTTGGAATCCTCTTCCTCTTCCTCTTCCTCCTCCTCCATCATGTAAATTAAAGGTACAGTGTTCTGCACTAATATAAAGGCTCTCTGAAGCCTAGAAACCCTTTTTATAAGTTAAATTCGCAGCGAATAAATTCGCATCGAATCAAATTTCTTCCTCAAATTCGGCGAATCAGCCGAATCGAATTTTTGAATAATTCGCTCATCTCTAATACTAACATAATAGTAGTGTGGCGATGACCACTGCTGTGCTATTATGTTCTGACAGAGGGACTGGCCCTCCACTAAGACACATTGATCAGTGCTCGCAGCAGTGGATTGCCAGCGTGGATTGGATGCCAGTTAAATGCTGGTTTTCCAACATGCCCGTTTGACAGAAGCTGGTCATGAGACTGACGTTTGTTGGACAGAGAGTTCTACACACAAGATTTTGGGCCTGTGTTTGCTCAGATAATGACCTCACCAATAGCTACTGACCACACTTTCCACTCCAGAGGGTGGATTCCAATATTAAAGAATACATTTTGGGTTGCATTCAGTCCCAGCCACTTTTCAGAGGGCGATGGATAAAACACTATGCCCTCATCAGAAATATATCTTGGTGTATTTGGATGACATTGTTATATTTAGCACAGGCTGAGAGTCCCATCTTAGCTGAGTTCAGGCTGTTTTGGACTCTCTAAAGAAGGATGTGTTTACTGTTAACCCAGAAAAGTGTGCCACTAAGATGGTAGAGACCAGGTACCTGGGGTATATTGTGGGTAGAAGTTTGGTGAAACGTGGTTGCACCACACCACACTAATAGCTTTGAGATATGTAACCACTGGATAGCGTCTAAATGTATACTCATACATCGAGCGCAATCCACAGCTGTCAGCAACTTCTGTCTGCAGTGCTGTAGGTCTCCCGATTGTATGAGTATAAATTCAGAAGGTATCAATGGTTATAATTCAAAGCTATTCGAAGTGTAGTGCTACTAATGCACTTTATAAAGGATACTGGCTTATTTTAGACCCTTTTGCCATAAAGAATACATCCACCTCTCCTGAAAAATAATATAAATACACGTTTTTGCAAAAAACAAATGTGCATTTATTATTTTTTCCTGCATGAGCCTGGAAAACATTGCACCCATGATCAGTGGATCAGGGATGGAATGTCAGTCTTCTGCAGGCAAGCCCTGCAGCTTTCTGACTGTAACTTCATATGGGCAAACATCTAATAAAATAAGGTTCCTAATATTTGACAAACATTAAAGCACGTACAAATAAATGATTGCACCAGGACATGGGTTTCATAAACAGCCTGTCATTCATATGTTTTCACATTGCCCATCATTACATCCCAATAGAAAAAAGGGACCATGGCTCTATTTAGACTATACTTGCTATGGAAAGCATTAAATAATAATACTTACAGTGGGCACCAAATCAGTCAGGGTTGACTGGAGAGAGAAAGCCATCGTGGTCCCACCTGCTCCATTGGCTGGTCTAGTTACTAATAACAGAGTTGCTTCAGCAGAGTGCAAAAAACGATTTTGATAGTCTACAGTTATATCCACTTGGCTTCTGTAAGAAGTATACAATAATTGTTTAATAATTTCATCTTACACCTAAACAAGTATACACATATTAATTTGTGAGTTGTTCAAAGTAAGTGTATAGTGATTCTGCATACAATACATTTTTCGTTAGTACTGAAAAAATATTTTTGTCAGGTAAATATGAAATATTGCATATTTTATGTTTCTCTTTTGTGCCAACAAGTGAAGTAACCATAAAAGTAATTAAAAGATGACTTTTCATGTTTAGCTATTTTGCTGGAAGAAGCCGGTTGAAAACAGAACTCAGTAACAGAGTGGGGTCAGCACCTGCTGAAGCGGACAGTGCACGGAAGTTGCCAACTGTCTGCAGAGTCAATAGCTAAAGACCTCCAAACTTCGTGTGGCCTTCAGATTAACACAACAATGCGTATAGAGCTTCAAGGAATGGTTTCCATGGCCGAGCAGCTGCATCCAAGTCTTACATCACTAAGTGTGATGCAAAGCGTTGTATGCAGAGGTGTAAAGTATGCCACCACTGGACTCTAGAGCAGTGGAGATCTGTTCTCTGGAATGATGAATTATACTTCTCGGTCTGGTAATCCGATGAAAGTGTCTGGGTTTGGTGGTTGCCAGGAGAAAAATACTTGCCTGACTGCATTGTGCCAAGTGTGGAGTTTGGTGGAGGGGGGATTATGGTGTGGAGTTGTTTTTCAGGGGTTGGGCTTTCACCTCTTAGTTCCAGTTTGTACAATTTCATGCTCCCAACTTTGAGGAAACAGTTTGGGGATGGCCCCTTCCTGTTCCAACATGACTATGCACCAGCGCACAAAGCAAAGTCCATAAAGACATGGATGAGCAAGTTTGGGGTGGAGGAATTTGACTGGCCTGCACAGAGTCCTGGCCTCAACCCGATAGAACACCTTTGGGATGAATTAGAGCAGAGACTGCAAGCCAGGCCTTCTCGTCCAACATCAGTGCCTGACAAATGCGCTTCTCAAAGAATGGTCAAACATTCCCATAGACACACTTCTAAACCTTGTGGACAGTCTTCCCAGAAGAGTTGAAGCTGTTATAGCTGCAAAGGGTGGGCCAAATCAATATTGAACCCTACGGACTAAGACTGAGATGCCATAAAAATTCATGTGCATGTAAAGGCAGGCGTCCAAATACTTTTGGCAGTATAGTGTATGTTGGTTGTTGTGCTTGCATTATTTTTGGGAAGCCACAAAAAGTCTCCTTTGACATTGCCTCACTGTAACCTAGGAAGAATGCTTCAATCAATTTTCCATTCATACACTATATGGTAATAGGAGTGATTCTTACTGTTCAATCTGTCTCCCCTCCATACAGATGTAGCACTTATCCCCAGAGGGGCCGCTGAGAATATTCCAATGTCTCCCTTGCTAGTATAGAGGCCGCCAGTCACAAGCATAGTCTCGAGCACACCGGCAATAATGACTCCATCTAGAGGATGTATTTTTACTAGTTATTGCTGAAGAACATGAACAGAAGAGGCATTTAGGGTCGTAAGATACTCCAAAATAATAATAGCATATACTACAGTCCCAAATCAGGTCTTACTCGCAATGTCCCAGGATCTGTCTGCCACCCAGCATCCACGGGTAGATCCTCAGTGAAGGAGGTAAAAGATCTTTCTCCAGACCAGAACTTCAGAACAGTGCCCTACAGCATAATCCATTAGTAATCTCCTCCAGGCCCTGAGCCCAGCTCCTGTTTAGGTGCAGACTGCAATGCCTTTCTTAGTATCCATCTCCCAGGGGCAGGAACCCCAGGAGAACTGGAATTCTCCCTGGAGAGGAAAGAACACCATAGAAAAGCTTCCCAAGCATTTATCACCTTCCCAGCTACCTTCAGGATGCCCCCTTCTAGGGATTGGCTGGAGAATGATAAATATTCATGCTGGTCATTTGAACCCTCCCTGCCCTATATTCTGGAAGCTTCTTCCAGAATCAGGTGAGGGAAATCAAACACCCAAATAGGTAACCCTGAGCAGACAATAATAATAGATCACTGCTCCACTGACTGCAGTGAAGCCATAAACTAAGTTTAGCAGCCTAACTAGAGGAGGGAGCTCCAGACCTGATGAGGGAGCACACATGCGCCGAACGCTCCAACCCCCCTATCACGTGACCGGAAGTGATGTCTCAACTGCGGGATCCCGGAACTAGGAGGACATGCTGGATGCCACCAGCCCCACCGCCAGATGCTGGTGACAACCATCCATCCAGAGGCTTCACACTCCTTCACTACAGTGGATGCTTATTAATTTAAACATGCAAACCTACTTATGCTTTGTGAGTGGCCTGTATTACTACACTTTTTATTAATTAAAAAGCTTTTATACTGCACTTAGAGGGTGCTGCCTCTTTCTTCCACAGGACCTCTTTAGCTCGTTATTGGCCAGCTGCCTCCACTCCATGGTGCATCAGAATTACCTATAGGACTCTAAGGACATTTTATTTGTTTATTTATTACAGTATATTGTTCATGATTTATTTTTCCTAATTCCATTACTATTGATTATATGCTTATACATACTATTGTATGCCGCATCTACCTCCTTACTCCATCTCGGAATGTGCCAAATATTCTACTTGCCGGTCAAGTACGAGAGACATCTTAGTGCTCAACTAATCTATGCAAGATCAAATGAAGCAGTGCTAGTCCCAGGGTCTCCAGTCACCGCTCTCAATTTTTCTGAAACTTACTGGGACACCCTCTATGCTAACAAATAAGATTTTCTCTCTGGAGAATAATAGTAACAGACTCCCCCCCTTGACTGAATGTAGGAGGAGTGGGGAATATACTTTTTTGGGTGATCAATTTTTCAGGCCATAAAGAAAAAAGCCTGGTAATTATTGTGTGAATATGGAGAGTAAAACTGTACTCAACAGGTCCAACACACGCAACATTGGGTCAGCAACTAAGGTAATTTAAAATACACTATTAATAGTTTTAAAGCAGAGCTAAATTTAAAATAATACTCGCCTTCACCTTCTAGCTATGCAGCCGTTAGATTTCTTGGCGGCTGCTCAAATGTTCTCCCCGAGCCTCTCCTGGGTGCCGTGTCTTCCACATATCAATTGGCCAGCTGGGAATTTTGGCACCACCACAGTGTATTGGTAATGAACATGAAGCTTTGCTTGCACATTCTATTGTATGTGCAATAGAAGATTGCAAACAGGCTGCTAAGTTTGTCTTATAGCATATATAGTGGGATTGACGGTGGCGTTGCTAGTTGTCAGGGACTGCGGGTCTCGCAGCAGCGCACAGGTCTGCACATACACAGATTGCCTAGGTGCACTAATGTGCAGGCACTAGGACCTGGGTGTCGGCATCAGCAATTGCACCAATGACTGTGCAGGGCGCACTATTTAAACTGGCCAGACGGTGACTAGGTTGCAGCAAAGTCTAGTTCCTGTACCCGTGTTTTGAAGTGTGTTCCTGTTGCCGATCCTGCTTGTCCTGATTTGTGTTGACCTTCTCCTGCTCTGACCCCCGGCTTGTCCCTGACTACTCTCCTGCTTGTTGTATATTACTATTGGACCTCCTGTTGCTGAACCTTGGCTTGTGACCCGGCTGCTCTCTGTCTACTGTTTGGTACCTACCTGCCTCCACCGTTACCGACCTGGCTAGTCTCATTCCTGACTGTCATCCATCCATCCCGCTCGGGACCTGGACTTGTCAGCCTCTTCACAGCAGGCTCACCCCCCTGGCACGTACCCTCGGCGAGACCCCTCTACCACAGTTGGGTGCACTCAGGGGTCGTGACCTGGTTTCAGTCTCGCACCAAGTCCATCCCCACCATCAGGGACTCTGGTGAAAAGGCAGACTGGGACTTAGACTCCGCGTCCTGGGGAATCCCGTTCTGTGGATCACTAGAGATTCCGCCGGGCGGTGCCTGACACTAGTAGTGATGGAGAGGATGGGGGGGGGGGCGTAGGCTGGGGGGAAAACCAGGAGCTCGGTTTTGGATAGGTTTAACTTGAGGAAATGGAGCGACATCCAGTCTGATATGTTGTTCAGGAGGTGGGCGATGCGGGCGGAGAGTGAGGGGGTGAGGTGGGGGGTGGAGAGGTAATTTTTGTGTCGTCGGCATAGAGGTGATATTTGAAGCCGTGGGAGTGTATCAGTTTGCCAAGGGAGGAGGTGTAGATGGAGAAGAGGAGGGGTCCGAGGACGGAGCCTTGGGGGACTCCAACAGAGAGGGGGAGAGAGGGGGAGGTGGCAGCGTTATAGGTGACACTGAAGGAGCATTGGGATAGGTAGGAGGACAACCAGGAGAGAGCAGCGTCCCTGATGCCAAAGGAGTGCAGTTTGGTAAGGAGGAGGGGGTGGTCGACTGTGTCGAAGGCCGCAGAGAGGCCGAGGAGCAGGAGGACTGAGTAATGGCCATTAGCTTTGGCGGTTAGCAGGTCATTAGTGATTTTAAGTAGCGCAGTTTTGGTGGAGTGTAGGGGATGGAATCCAGACTGTAGTGGATCAAGGAGGTTGTTATCAGTGAGGTGGGCGCTGAGGCGATTGTAGGCTAAGCGCTCAAGCAGCTTGGAAGTGAGTGGTAGGAGGGAGATGGGTCTAAGGTTGTTTAGGTCAATGGGGTCAAGGGAGGGTTTTTGAGTATGGGGGTGATGTGTGCGTGCTTTAGGGGGGAGGGGAATGTGCCAGTAGAGAGGGAGAGATTGAATATGTGGGTGAGGGAGCGAATAATGGAGGAGGGGGGTGACTGGAGGAGTTGTGAGGGGATTGGGTTCAGGGGGCAAGTGGTGAAGCGGGCTTCAGTGAAGACCTTGGTGACCTCCTCGGTGGTAGCAGGGCTGAAGGAGCGGAGCGTTGGGGAGGAGATAGTGTGTGGGGCGTTAGGTATGGTGGGGGGCAGTGCGGTTATGAGGTCAGAGGAGGGGAGAGTTCAGGGGGTGATGGAGGGAGGGAGGCTAGGTGGAGAGGTAGATTGTGAGTTGACAATGTCCTTACGGATTGTGACAATCTTGTTTTGGAAATGATTGGCAATCTCGTGGGCGGTGAGTGAGGTACTGAGTGGAGGTGGGGGGGGGGAGCAGGGATTTGAAGGTGGAGAAGAGCCGGCGAGGACAGGTGGAGAGGGTGTTGATGAGGGTTACGGAATAGGCTTGCTTTGCGGCATGGAGGGAGGTGGTGTAGGTGAGGAAGGCGGCTTTGTAGAGGGAGAACGCACGAGTAGTGAGTCCCATTGGTGCCAGAAGTGTAATTTTAATGGAGTACAGTAGGATTTTTTTATAAAGAGTTGAGTCTTTTAAGTGAATGATATACTGTAGATACTTTAGAGACAATGAGCATGGTATCTGACCATTCTGGGTCTGACAATGTGCCACTCTTTAATTCCCAGCTCCACCTACTGTACATGGCAACAAAAGACACTGAATCCCTTGAGATTTATATTTCTCTAAAAAAAAGATTATTCTTATTTTTTGCAGACTACAAATATCAACATAGAAGTGACTACATTTTACACACAACTTTGACTGAGACAGCAAAGTATGACATAGTCAAAAGTACAGTAAAAATGTTGACTAGGAAGTCCATATTGTCCTTGTAAGTGTTTGAGACAGTTGGATGTTTAATCTCTGCAATCTTCACAGTATTAATTTAGTTAAATAAGAGTGTTGGGTTATGATCCAATACACTGTATAACATTTACTTTACAAAGCATTTCAAATTACTTACAATTTATGGGAAAAACTACATCACAGCCCTACTTAGTCCCATTAAAAAGGACATTTACAAATAAAACTCCATAAATATTTAGAGATTGGTAACATTGCTATGTGAGGTGATGGCACATTACTCATTGATACATTACGATGGATGTTACATGGACCAGGTTTATATATCCTAATTTTGCATAGACAAGACTGTATCTTTTTGTTTTGTTTGACAAGTTATACTAAATAGGCAGCTTCAGCTACTGTACATCTCTTTGCCAAATTATCTGACCCTGGAAATCCATTTGTTGTACTAATTAGCCTGATAGACACAAAGGTGTCCGTTTATGACACAGAGAATAGCTGCGATTCAACGGATCTCAGCTATTCTCTGCTCATTCACAGTTTATGACACTCAGGAGATCATGTCAACCCTTCACTGGAGATCTGTGTTCTCCCTCCAGATTCTCCAGCCCAGAGCTGGAGAATCAGAGGGACCGCAAACTAAGCAGAGATTATTTACCTTTGCTTAGTAAACTGATCTTTTACTGTAATCTCGCGAGATTATAGTAAAATGAGCCATTTTCCAGAGTTTGTAGACCGTTCTCCAGCGTTTGGAGACCGTTCTCCCTTCCTTCGGAGAACTGCTTCATAAACTGCATTCACAGGAGAACTGTGTTCTCCGAGAATGCCGGAGAACTGAGCAGCGATCTATTACCGCTGGTTCATAAACGGACACCATTGTGTATTTCAGACTCTACACATTACTTGTAAACAGTCCTTTCTGGCAAACCAGAAATCCTTTATAGAAACAATTAGCACTGATTCCTGTTTTACTGCTTTAGGACAGCTTCACACAGCCCCACTGCGCTTTTGTTAAAGCGCAGCTAACCTATGGTGTTCATGCAGGTTAGCTGCTCTTTACCATAGACTTCTATGAGGTCTCGCAATTTTGGTGTGGTTTCAGAAAGTGCACCAAAGTGCAGCATGCAGGAGTTTTGGTGTGTTTTCTGAAACCACACCAAAATTGCAGGACCTGGGGAAAGTGCAGCTAACTAGCACAACATCTTAGTCAATACTTTTCAGGTGACTAATGACAATTAGATTCATAAACCAACTATTTGATTGATAAACCATCAATATCATAAATAATTGTATTTATTCTACTGCTAATGTCAGCAATCTCCATGTTGTTACTGTAGCATTATCTCACATTGCAGTTTTCCTCTTACAGATTGTTCCACAGATAAGCCAATGTAAGCAAGCTAACGGATTCCTAAAAAATATTGGATAACAAGTACTAAACTAGCTGAACAACAATAAAACAGAAAATATGTCATATCTTGAATCCTTGAAGGCATAAAAACTTTTTTTTACGTAAGTACATAGCAACCATAAAATATCACATAGCTTGAAGCTATTTCTGTATTTACATATATGCAGTATCAAGTGGATATAATGGGATTATAAGTCAGAATACTATTTTAAAATATATAAAAAATGCATAATGCTAATTAGGAGTGAATTGGATAATATCTGTAATTTGCATGCAAAACCGTTTTCTGGTGTGTTTTTTCATACCCTGTTGATTGGTTCATTAATATATCAAAGTTGCCCTAAGGAATTAGAAACAACTGCCAAAAAGGCTACTAAGGAATAAACTATTAACATATAGAAAGGTTTTACATTGCTGCTGTTACAAAAGCACTATAATAGTAATATTTGTATGAAAATTATTTTCTAAACATTGTTTGATCATAAAAACAAGTTTCAGGAAGCAGACATGGAAGTAAGGGGTTCCATATGGTGCAACTGGACCTTGAAAGAAAACTTTAATAGGGTACATGATGCAATTTCGAATGTCCACTTTAGGTCTGAAAGCCATGGGGAGCCTAACTGAAAAATGCTGAGTTTTCTTGTGAAAACAATTAAAGCATTAGGAGATATTTTGTGAATTTTCAGAAGCTTAATAGATAACTCTTAATGTTCTGGATCTGGAAATGGCACTGTCTTGTACTAAAGTTAAATTTCTGTATGGAAATGCCAATATAAGGTACTCTAGGAAGTCCACTGTAATTTTTTGTTTTGCCTAAAACGTAAATATATACTGCACAGTAGGCTGTATTTATGTACAATGTACGTTTAATGACAAGTAGTGTATCAGAGGCTTTCTAATCATATCTAAACCTTTTCCTTAACACATAATTATAATACCTCTGTTTGATGCTGTCATTATTCTAGCATGGCTACCCAAAGGGATCCGGCACAGCTGTTACCTGAGATACTTACACTTACACTAGAAACATGGAAAATACTGTTAGCTACTACAAGATTAATTTTATGTCAAACATCACATTTGTTTACCTTTAACACACATGTGGAATATATGAACACACAAGCATGCCTTGCATTAATTTCTTCTTTTCCAGAAGAGGCACAGTAAATGTTCTCCTACACTATAAAGCCTCTATGACTTGCAGAGAAAGCGGTAAAGGCTATAGAACTCAAAGTCATTACTGTTTCAGCAGTATTGCATTGATGGGCTCTGTCCCATGAGAGTTAAACATTAAAAGAGGTGGAAGGAAGTCTTAAAAGCATTCAGGTTTATGACCTCTACTGATTTTTTATCATTCTTTTTTGGTATTATTTGAGCTTAGGGTTCTTTTGAAAAAAACAGGTTACAAGTTGAAGTTAGAAGCTGACTGGTTACCATGCACAGCTGCATCAGATTTTGTACTCTTCAGTTTTAGTAAATCAACCCCTGTATGCCAGTGCAATACAGGTACAAAAGGCATTAATTGAATGAGAGAAAATGTTACATACTATAATGATGCAGGCACAAAAATGTTACATACTATAATGATGCAGGCACAAAAATTGTAGATATAAGCTGATTCTGACATAGGACCACTGGATGCAGGCAGATACAGACACAAAATATTATATGCTAAGAGGATGGACACAATAATGTTAGACAAATAGAGATACTGCACAAAAAACACCAGATGCCAGGAATTATGCAGCATGCCAGCCACAATTCAGTGTGGTTGAGAATTGTCGTCATACATTGGAGACACTAGAGGGCAAATTGTTGTTTTTATACACAACCTAATCCTATTGATGAGTACATTATTATAATTGTTTTTCACTTTCTTTGTATATGATGCATACGCATTTGGTAAAGACATTACACCAGTGGTCATTAGCCTGCGAGTGTAAGAAGCCTCAACTGTATCAATGGAAACACACAATACTACAGATAACTGTCAAACCTGCAGAACTGCAGAAAAACTACAGCCAAAGATTTCGGATGTGCTCCAGGGGTGATTAGAAACTAGAAACATGCTGCAGGAGACAGTCAGGGAATGGGGATTTAAACTTCTAGAAATCAGTGCTACTACAGTCAAAGGACAAATCAAGGCTCCCACTAACCAATACTGATCAGACTATCAGACTATCGCCTACTCTGCTCACTTTTAGGCGATCTCTGAAAACCTATCTCTTCAGGGAAGCCTATCCTGCCTTCAGCTAATAATGGAATCTTCTATTCCTCCTACCAGTCCATCCCACACAGTTATTACCTTTTGAACCACTAGCCCCTCCCTCTTAGAATGTAATCTCCAAGGAGCAAGGCCCTCCTAACCCTCCTCTATTGAACTGTATTGTTGCTGTATTGTCTCCCGTTATATTGTAAAGCGCTGAGCAAACTGTTTGTGCTATATAAATCCTCTATAATAATAATAATGATTGCTGACCTGTAAAGGACCAACCAGCAGGTACTAAAGGGCCAGGGTTGTCATCAGAGCTTTTACCTGTAAGCTCCTCTGGGGATAGGGACTGATGAAATATCTTCAGGGTTTTGTACACCATAAAACTATTATTTTAAATTAAAGATGTTTGCTATGCATGTATAAATGTACTGTACATATGTTTGAACTAAATCCTGTTGCACACCAAATTCTTCCACAACCTATTCTCCCTGTCTTGGTAGAAAAGACATGAGGGATATTGGAATGTAAGATGGGTCCTAATTTTATTCTTCCAAAATACAGTTAAACTTAAAAAACAAGAAAAAGTCTGAGATAAAAGCAATGTGTATTTTCCCTACAATCTTTCTGCAGCTACAAAATTGTATACTTAAAGGATATTTCTCCTAAAAGTTATACTTAGATAACAGATTGAGCATTCCCTAGTTCAGTCCATTAAATCTGGGTGTTTTGAAAGTTCTCATCCACCTTTGTTTGTTCTAGCATTTTAAGTGACATTCTCTATAATACGGTATACATTGTATATAAAAAAAACCCCTCATAATGGATAAAGCAAGTGTACAGACCCAGACTGTACAGCCAGGATATCACTATTTAAGTCCCTGATACATTAAAACAAATATCTAGTTGTTTAAGTCTCCAGCATTTGCCAAAACAATGAAATATCACTTTTAGGTAGACTTACCCTTACCCTTTAAACTCTTAGCAGTTTAAATGTGTCTTCATATTTTCACCCCTTTAAAGTGACATTAAATTCAAGTTAAAAAAAACTAAATCCCATACTTTTACGGTTATCAATTGTGTCCCACCCAATGTCAGCTTTTTCAGGATGGCTACTTTCACTCTACATGGTTTCACTATATGTGGGAACATAGCCACCCTTCTCTGCTAGCTCTCAATGTAGACTACAGCAGTACATGCAGACACATTCAGCAGTGGCATGTAAAATATAAGAAAACTCCCATTTTAGAAAACTCCATCCACAAAGCACTACCCAGCGACAGCAGGTTGCTCTCCCACTCGATCCAAAGGTTTGTGCTTTGTGGATGGAGTTTGGACAACAGCAGCAGCTTGCTGTAGGGCACTCTCCTGTTTCATTGAATGCTGGTCCTCAACACTATTGCTTGCAGGAGTGATCAGCCAGAAGTAAAGAGAGGTCCCGTGCACAGGGTATTCGTATAATCCTGCAGGAGTTGCTTGGTAATTTGGGTCCTTTGTTCTGTGCCTCAACTCCAAGAAAACACCCTCCACCCCTCTGACACACCTGGTTGACTGAAAGTTACAACAAGCACTTAGAACATGAGTATAGATATGTTTAACTTGGCTGTGAATTACACAGGAAAAAAGACACAAGACCGTTTAGTGGTAAATGAACTCAATGTATTAGTACAGATTAGAATAATGGTGGTTTGTGCATACATTAACACACAAAAGGTAGGCTCCGGCACAGTCCCTAGACAGTATAATCACTATGCCAAGAAGTTTTGTACCACTATACTGGGATTAACTCATGACACAGCAAAGTCAGCAATAATTGCATAAAAACATTAAATGCAATGTGAATAATAATACTCTAATTAGTCTAGAGTGCACTCTAGGAGAATGGCTACGATATAGTGCAATATCCCCTGAGAGGTATCTCTTAGCATAAGCAATAGGTGAACATCTCTGTGTGGCAGCTGAAAAAGGACCCATGTGACTATGTTTTGTAAGCACACCTGGACTCAGCACTCCTGCTCAGGCTGCCATTATGCAGCAGTGATGGTGCACACTGGATAGAAATGTGCACTCTTCAGGCTCTCTCATAGCAGGAAGAAGCAGTGTCCTGTACAGCCTTAGAAATGAAGCTCTTTCCCCTCCTCCTGGCAATCTCTCTCTCTGGGAAATGCAGTTGAAAAGCTCTTGATTACAGTACAGTCTATCTCTGGTGGACTACAGGTCCCACAGTGCAGTGCTGCCTGACTCAACAGCTCCCTCCTCTTTCTTAAATAGTCATTAACCAGTTCACCATCTCAGGGCAGCAGTCAGGAAAGTGGCAGGGTCTGCATCTCTTTAGAAGTGATTAATGTTTTAGGAATATCTCACCAAAAATGAAATTTTTGTTGCAGAGGATGCCCTAAATTTGACTTGTATCTTAGTTCAAAATTCTAGGAAAAACAATCAGCCAATCACACAAGCAAGAACTTACATTTCCAGAGGCGTTCCAAACACTAACTGGATGAAGAACGCCTCCAGGTTGCCATATTACACTGAATTTACAGAAAATTACAGTGCTGCAGATTGAAAAGGAAAGGTGATTTTCAATAGCATTAAATTACAATATTATTATTATTATACAGGATTTATATTGCACCAACAGTTTATGCAGAGCTTTACAATATAAGGGGACAGTACAATTACAATACAGTTTGATACAGAAGGAAATGGAGAGCCCTGATCATGAAGCTTAAAATCTAAAGGGGGGGGGGGGTTAGAAAAGGTAATAGCTGCAGGGGATGATCTGATGATCTGATCTGGTGACTCAAGTACAGTTCTTAGGTGGAGGTGGGGTAGGCTTCCCTGAATAAATGAGTTTTCAAGGATCGTCTAAAGGCAGTCAGGGTAGGAGCTAACCGGACATACTGGGGCAGGGAGTTCCAGAGGATTGGAGAGACTCTGGAGAAGTCCTGGAGGTGAGAGTGGGAGGAGGTAACAAGGAAACTGGAGAGAAGAAGGTCTTGGAAGGAGCAGAGTGGATGGTTCGGGCGATATCTGCAGATGAGGTTGGTGATGTAGCTGGGGGCGATGTTGTGGATGGCCTTGTACTGTATGTTGAGATTATTTTTTAAAATTTTATACATTGGGCTAGTGAAAGCCAGTGATAGAGATTGGCATAGGTGGGCAGCAGTCACAGATCGGTTAGTAAGGTGTATTAGTCTAGCAGCAGCATTCACAATAGACTGAAGGGAGGATAACCTGTGTAGGGGTATGCCAGTAAGGAGGGAGTTGCAGTAGTAGTTGGAGTTAATAAGCTGTTTTGTGGTGTCGTTAGTCAGGAAAGAACAAATTCTGGAAATGTTGCGGAGGTTGAGGCGGCAAAATTTAGCCAGTGATTGGATTGAGTGGGGGCTAAAGGAGAGGTCAGCATTCAGGATTACACCTAGCACCCTCGCATCTGGGGAGGGACCAATGGTTGTACTGTTGATCTCAATGGTAAATTCATGGGGAGGGGATCGGGGAGGAGGAAATATTACAAGCTCAGTTTTAAAAATACTGAGTTTGAGGAAGTGGTGTGACATCCATACAGATATGTTTCTCAGTAAATTTTTGATACGTAGGGAGATTGGGGGGGTGGGTTGAGGAATTGAGAGATAGATCTGGATGTCATCAACATAGAGGTGGTATTGGAAGCCATTATAGGTTATCAACTGGCCCAGGGAAGAGGTATAGAGAGAGAAGAGGAGGGACCCAAGGAGAGAGTCTTGGGGTACCCCAACAGAAAGAGGAAGAGGAACAGAGGAGATGATATTGTATGTGACACTATAAGTGCGCTGAGATAGATAGGAGGAGAACTAGGAAAGAGCAGAGTCCAAGGGAGTGGGGTTTACGGAGGAGAATCGGGTGGTCAACTGTGTCAAAGGCAGCAGAAAGGTCTAACAGTATGATTATGGAGTACTGGCCATTGGTTTTAGCAGTTAGTAGGTCATTGGTGAGTTTTAATAGGGCAGTTTTAGTGGAATGTTGTGGGTGAAAGCCGGACTGTAGGGGATCAAGAAGGATGTTGTCAATGAGGTAGCAACTCATATGGCTGTGGACAAGGCATTCAAGAAGCTTGGAGGCAAATGGGAGTAGGGAGATGGGCCTTAAGTTATTCAAACAAGTGGCATCCAGTGAGGTTTTTTTAAGTATAGGGGTGACCAGTGCACGTTTGAGCGGGGAGGGAAAGGTGCTGGAAGATAAAGAGAGGTTGAAGATGTGGGCTAGAGAGTTTAAGATGGAGCAGGAATGTGGTTGCAGTAATTGTGAGAGGACAGGGTCCAGGGGACAGGTGGTGAGGTGGACAGCGGACAAGAGTTTGGCAAATTCCTTGATGATAACAGGGTTGAAGGAGTTAAGTTTTAAGTGTGGTGTTGGACTTAGTGTGTTGGTTGGTGGGGAAAGCTGGATGCTGGCTATGTGGTTTTTGAAATGATTGGCAAATCTTATGGGAGGTAAGTAGGTTGGTGGCTGGAGGCAGTGGGGGGTGAAGTTAGGAGTTAAGGGTAGAAAAGAGTTGACAAGGTTTGCATGAGAAGGTTTGGATGAGAGTGGTGTAGTAGGTTTTTTTTAGCAGTGTGGAAGCAGGAGTTGTAGAGGGTGAAGTCTTGCAGGGTTTCAGTTTTACGCCATGCTCTCTCAAGAGCATGGCTCTGTCTCTTGAGACTTCTGGTGTCGTCTGTTTGCCAGGGATGCAGCAGGCGAACCCTGGATCTGCGTGTACAGAGAGGGAAGAGTGTGTCCAGGGTGGATGACTGAGTTGTTGTAGGCAGAAGTGGGCGGGACAGGGGTGTGATTTTATCATACAGGCAGTCAGTAGCAGGATGAAGAAGGGAAGGGTTGAGGTTGCGAAAGTTCCTGCAGGTAACTGTTTGCAGGTTGGAAACATGGGAGGTAGGAAACAGAGAGTGTAAAACTGAGGTTGTGATCAGAGATCAGAGAGAGGAAAGAAAATGTTGGAGGGGTTGCATGGAGTGCAGAGGTGGGAGAATATGAGGTCGAGGGTTCTGTCATTGGAGTGAGTGGTGGTTTGTGTCCATTGTATTAAGGTTAAGTTGAGTACTTGAGAAGTGGCTGAGGTGTTAATATTGATTGGGATGTTAAAGTCACTGAGGATGATGGTGGGTACCTCAGAGGAGAAAAAGTAGGGTAGCTATGCAGAGAAATAATCAAGAAAGCATGACACTGGCCCGGGAGGCCGGTAAATGACTGAAATCCTCAGACAAACTGGAGAAAAAAGAAGAATGCAGAGCACTTCAAAAGAACAGAGGGAAAGGGACGGAGGTGTAGGAGCTTTGTGGGGAGAGGAGAAGTCCAACTCTGCCTCATTTTCGTCCGCTGGGCCTGGGTGAGTGAATCCAGTGGAAGCCACCATGAAAGAGGGCAGCTGGAGAGGCAGTGTCAGATTTCTAGAGTCAGGTTTCGGTAATAGCAAGTAGATTTGTGGGAGTTGGAGAGGAAAAGGTCATTGACAGAGGCAAGTTTATTTATTTATTTCAGGTACTTATATAGCGCCGTCAATTTACGCAGCACTTTACACATATATATTGTACATTCACATCAGTCCCTAACCCTCAAGGGGCATACAATCTAAGGTCCCTAACTCACATTCATACATACACATACTAGGGCTAATTTAGACAGGATACAATTCACCTACCAGCATGTCTTTGGAGTGTGGGAGGAAACCAGAGTACCAGAAACCCATGTAGGCACAAGAAAAACATGCAAACTCCAGGCAGGTGGTGCCGTGGCTGGGATTTGAACCAACGACCCTAGTACTGCCAGGCGGAAGTGCTAACCATTTAGCCACTGTGCTGCCCAGTTTGTTAGAGATTGAGCGGACATTCCAGAGGGCACACATAAGGGAGGGACTGACTTGTAGAAGCAGAAGGATTGAGCTAAGATAATGAGGGTTTTGGCTGCTGCCAGGGAAAATAGACAATATGGATGGTGTTGCAATTGCTGTATATATGCTTTATATATTTTTTTAATTTGCTATATTTTTGGCTACAGAAGTGGAATTACCCTTTAGAAATACATGATTAGCGTCACTTTAGGCATACAATATACTACATCTAACAACTTGCTATAACATTTTAATGCAATTTTGAATATGAAAGTATGGAGCAAAATGGATATTAACTAATTTATGGGAAAAAATAGAGGAGTCATTTATAAAGATTAGTGCAAAAGAAACAGTGTTAGGCTTAGTTAACATTAGCTTTGAAAACAGGCGTGTGAGGGGTGTTTTTAACGCTCCTCAAATGCCTATGGAAATGATACTATGGCCAGCACACAGTGCTGCTCACATTTTCAAAACATGAGCTGTTAGCGTTGTGCAGCTTCAAAATTGAAGCCTCATGTCGAGTCAGGAGGAGTTGAAGTCTTTCAACGCCTCCCATTCAAGTCTATGGTGACGCTCCTCAAACACCTTGGCAGGTGTTTGTGAGGTGTTAATACCATTACAGTTTATTATAGGCATTTGTGTTGCAGTTTTAACGCTTGTAACATTTCTATAAAATGCCTCAGAACCAAGCATAGGGAGTTTGGAGAGCGTTTTGTAATGCTTTTTAAACGCCCATACTAAAGCTCATTAATGCCTGTCTAACACCCATACTAATGGTATAGGGGCATTTTTGAGGAGTTAGAAATTTAGTCAGGTTTGAACAAGCCCTTAGAAACATGAAACTACATGTTTACCACATATTTTTCTTTTTTTGGTAGTTGAAAACATTATTAAATAACCTTTTTTCATATGCTAAGCAATACTTGTTTACACTGTAGTTGTGCATGCAGATGCTGTCCATGATTCAAAATAACCTTTGCATGTTGTGTACAAGCATTTGGAGACAAGCACAACAAAATGTTTTGATACGTATTATGTATGGGCTTGCATCCTATCATCAATCAACATACTGTGTGAAAAGACTGAGATCAATTAGACTGAAATGGTCAAATCAGCAGCACTGTTCCTGTAATACAAAACCTAGTACCAGACTGCAACCAATTTGAAATGTTTTGTTACTCTCCCCTTGGAAACAAACCAAATGAAAATACTGTACATCAAAAAGCATTTAACTATAATAAAGGGCTGTGCAGTGCAGCAATTCGGCATGCACCACAAACTGTTCAAATCACTCTGCCTCTATT
The DNA here is from genome assembly GCF_062004578.1 of Staurois parvus. Classification (NCBI taxonomy): domain Eukaryota; kingdom Metazoa; phylum Chordata; class Amphibia; order Anura; family Ranidae; genus Staurois; species Staurois parvus. The sequence goes on along the minus strand of NW_028318492.1, from coordinate 5,873,223 downwards.
TCTTCTGCCAAATTAGCACTGACATTCTATAATGACAGTTAAGTACGGAAAAAGTTTTCTTCTAAAGCTACAAGGTGCTGATAAAGCACTGAAACATAAAGAAAGAAAGAAACAAGCAAGGTATTAACTTGTCAAAACCTCAAACTGTTATTTTAAATTATATTATGATTTGATCCAAAATTCATTACCGACAACCGTGTAGGAGAAAATGTATAGTCTGCTGATGTAAGACCAAAAGTACAAAATGTTAAAATGAAATAATAATTCACATGATCAATAAGGTAGTCATAATAACACTCAAGGACTCATATTACCAGAAAAATTATATATGCAGTATATTTTACTGTTCAAGTTAAATTGTATTCAGTAGCAGATTTTTCAAAACAAGCTTCATTTTATCAGTATTTGCATTCTTCATTTCCTTTATGTACAGTATATACTGTATTGCTATAACATTATTCACAGTGCTTCTAAAGTTATAAACATTTTAATCTTAATGCATTACTTGAATTAAGGTAAAAAAAATACCATTCAGTAGTTGTTTGCTCACCCCATCTCCCTAAATAGACTGCTCAAAAAAAAAAAAAGGAACACTTTGAAAACACATCAGATCTTAATGGGGAAAAATATCATGCTGGATATCTATACTGATATCGACTAGGTAATGTGTTAGGAATATAAGGATGTCCCAATGTTTGATGGAAATGAAAATGATCAACCTACAGAGGACTGAATTCAAAGCCACCCCGAACAACAAAGTGAAAAATGATGCAGCAGGCTAGTCTATTTTGCTAAAATTTCATTGCAGCAACTCAAAATGGTACTCAGTAGTTTGTATGGCCCCCCACATGCTTGTATGCATGCCTGACAACATCGGGGCATGCTCCTAATGAGATGACGGATGGTGTCCTGGGGTATTTCCCCCCAGATCTGGACCAGGGTATCACAGAGCTCCTGGACAGTCTGAGGTGCAACCTGGCAGCATCGGATGGACCGAAACATGATATCCCAGAGGTGTTCTATTGGATTTAGGTCAGGCAAGCATGAAGGCCATTCAATGGTATCAATTCCTTCATCCTCCAGGAACTGTCTGCATACTCTCACCACATGAGGCCGGGCATTGTCATGCACCAGGAGGAACCCAGGACCCACTGCACCAGTGTAGGATCTGACAATGGGTCCAAGGATTTCATCCCGATACCTAATGGCAGTCAGGGTGCCATTGTCTAGCCTATAGAGGTCTGTGCATCCCTCCATGGATATGCCTCCCCAGACCATCACGGACCCACCACCAAAACAGTCATGCTGAACGATGTTACAGGCAGCATAACATTCTCCATGGCTTCTCCAGACCCTTTCACATCTGTCACATGTGCTCAGAGTGAACCTGCTCTCATCTGTGAAAAGCACAGGGCACCAGTGGTGAACCTGCCAAGTCTGATGTTCAATGGCAAATGCCAATCGAGCTCTATGGTGCCAGGCAATGAGCTCAGGGCCCACTAGAGGATGTCGGGCCCTCAGGTCACCCTCATGAAGTCTGTTTATGATTGTTTGGTCAGAGATATTCACACCAGTGGCCTGCTGGAGGTCATTTTGTAGGGCTCTGGCAGTGCTCATCCTGTTCCTCCTTGCACAAAGGAGCAGATACTGTCCTGCTGATGGGTTATGGACCTTCTACAGCCCTGTCCAGCTCTCCTAGAGTAACTGCCTGTCTCCTGTTATCTCCCCTATGCTCTTGAGACTGTACTGGGAGACACAGTAAACCTTCTGGCAATGGCACATATTGATGTGCCATCCTGGAGGAGTTGGACTGCCTGTGCAACCTCTGTAGGGTCCAGATATCGCCTCATGCTACCAGTAGTGACACTAACCATAGCCAAATGCAAAACTAGTGAAACACAGTTAGAAAAGATGAGTAGGGAAAAAAATGTCACTGGCCTTCACCTGTAAAATCATTCCTGTTTTGGGAGTCGTCTCATTGTTGCCTATCCAGTGCACCTGTTGTTAATTTCATTAACACCAAAACAGCTGAAACTGATTAACAACCCCCTTTGCTACTTAACTGACCAGACTAATATCCCAGGAGTTTAATTGACTTGATGCTATACTCTGATTTAAAAGTGTTACTTTAATTTTTTTGAGAAGTGTATTTACCCACGTCCATTCTCGATCCAGCATTGTGCCCATCTACAGCACAGCTGCTCTTTCACCCTGGTCTCACAGGACAGACTGATAGCAACGGGAGCCACTGGCTCCTGCTGCAGTCAATCAAATTCAGTGATGATTGAGCGGGGGAGGGGCTAAGCCAGGTTGTGTGTGCCAATAGGCACATACAACTTGGCTCTGGAGTTAGCTTGCACATCTGCCCCCCTAGCAAGCAGCTTGCTATGGGGGTAGACACAGAAGAGGAGGAGCGGAGAGTGTTAGTGGGGCACTTCAGAAGAGGAGGTTCAAGGCAAATCTACCAGTGCACAGAGCAGGTAAGTATAAAGCTTTATAATTTAGGTTTAAAAAAGGAGGCCTTTTTTCACTTTAAAATGTAAAAACTTAAATACAGTAGATCCCTGACTCAAAGAAGCTTACAGTTTAATGTTCCCATTACCTTCATACAAGCACTGAAGCAAATTTGGGAATAAACCAGTTAGTTTACCAGTGTATTTTTGGATTGCAACAGTAAATCAGAGTATCAACAAGTAACTTACACAAACACACAAGGAAAACATACAGTGCATATGGGAGGAATTGATCCCAGGACCCAGAAATTCACTTTGGACCACTCACAAAAACTAACGTTCTCTGCACCATGAAAGAAGAGGTATGAAGGTTCTCATTCATCTAGGCCATGGTACAGTTGGTAGAAGTTAGTCACAATCTACTGGACTTTTTCCATAATGTTGAAGACATTTTGCAGCTTATCCAAGCAGCTTATTTATATCTAGAAAAACATCTTTAACATTACAGCAAACGTCTAGATGAATGTGGTCACACAACTACTGACAGCAAACCATACTCTTTATCTGACCACTTCCACCTTGATGCAACATCAACTGAAGTCATGCAGTAATCTTCGGCCCTGTACACACAACCGGTTACCTACTGCACATACTCGAGCCGCACTGTGGTTTGTGAATGGTCCCGCAGTCTTCTGGGACCTGTGATGTGTCCCAAAAGGCTACTGGGGGGAAGGAAGAGGGGGCCAAACGTCCGCACATATCACTGCAGTGATCTGACCAGAAGTGGGAGCAGGTACCTGTCAAAACCCCTGTCCCCTCCAAAAAAGTGCCAAATATGGCAGTGGAGGAGGTGGGAAGCATGCAAACAAGTGAAAGTATTCCCTTTTGAGTGAAGTACTGCTGTAAATGAAAAAGCACTTAGAGATCATGTTTATTCACAAGCAGAAAAATTAAACCAAGATCTTTGTATGGTTACTTTTCTTCCTGCTCAGTATGGTCACAGCTGTTACTGATGTGCAAAGCTACAGCATGGACCCTACTGACTTTCATTCTGTTTTGAAATATAAATACTGAGCAGCTACTAGCAATTTATTTTTAAAGTTGCAAGCTCCAAGTGTTGTTACCCTTGATTTTCTGCACAGTGGAGTTGATTTACTAAAGCTGGAGAGTGCAAAATCTGGTGCAGCTCTGCATAGAAACCAATCAGCTTCCAGATTTTTTTTGTTAAAGCTTAATTGAACAAGCTAAAATTAGAAGCTGATTGGCTACCATGCACAGCTGCACCACATTTTGCACACTCTTGTTTTAAGTAAATCAACCCCATTCAGTCACTGACCAGAAAAAGAATTTTCAAATAAGAGGTTCAAACACCTGATAGACTGACGTTTGGTGCAGGATACTACAAACTACAGATTCCATATTTCTGCCTGACAACTTCATTTAACAACCAGTTACATTCATCCATTAGTCTGCCATAGGATTTCGGCTATGTTTCAAATTAACAGCCCTCCCAACTTTCCGAAAATAACACAAAACCAATTTTAGCTTGTATTTAGAGTGCTAAAGAACTTTGCTGTGATAAATTTTATTTTTAGACTAAAGCTCTTCTTTAAAAAACCAATGTGTATTGATTTCCAGCTTTTGCTAGAAAAACACTTGGTCCTGTGTATGAAAAATTTTACTAGATGCAGTCAGAATGATATATTTTTGCAGTTGTTTATGAAGAGGGGAAATGGCAAACACTGAATATGCTCAGTGTTTGCACCTGTGCTTTATTAGTTGTTGATTTAAGTGATTATTCTGTAATCCCCAGGTTATGCTCCTTTCTTGGGAGCAATAATAAGAAAATCTAAAATTCTGCAGCTGGGAAAGAGGTCAAAGGTTATGCTCTGTGAAGCACAAAGGAGTACAGTAACAAGGTCAAGGGCAAGCTAATCCCCTGCTTTGCTGTGTGCAGTCATTGTCAGATTCCATTCTTCAATATTTGTAATCTCAAACTACAGTATGCATCATGTACTAACAGGGGCTGCTCGGTAATGCCAGTGTCCCGGAATGAGACACAGGTCATTACAGTTGAATGTCAAGGCAAACCAGCAAACAAGAAGATGTTCTTGCACAAAATCTACATAAATACGTACATTCAGAGAGAATGACAGATTTCAAACAATGATTCTTTAATTGTTATTTACAACAGATGTTGCAAAAAATATGACTAATGATAGCATTAATTTCCTGAAAGACTGCCACTGGGCATGATAAAAAAGAGGCATGTCAAATTGCAGCATATGTTTGCTACATCTACATTATGTAAACAACTAGATTTACCCTGGTGAAAAATAATGATCTATAGTGTTTATATTTAATATGCAACATTTGTATATGGTAAGTACGAGTTGTCTGAGCTGTCAGTTCCAATGAAGACAATGAAAAAGGTTACTTACTTTGGAGCAATCGTTATTGTGTTTCCTTTAGGCAATAAGAAGTCAGCTGACTCTCGACCTACAACTGTAGCATTGTACACTAGTGGTTTGCTGCTTGGATTTTTCAAACGGACCTGTTCCAGCAAAATAAAAATCACAAAGGTCAGACTATTGATCAGCAGCTGTGTATAGGTACTATAATAATGACAAACTGTCATTGAATACCGGTGATAGGAAACATTACAGTCAATCGCTGCAGTGTGAAACTGAGTCAACAGATATTTATTAAAGTACACAGACTTGTTAAAGAAATTATGTCTTATAACTCTATTATTAATTGTATTAAAAGCAAAACACACTTTCCTTCACTCTGCATAAAACTAATATGATGTATGATTGTTGCATTCAGTTAATTGATTTGCAAAGGAACCAATGAACTCCACAGCATCAGAAAGCACACAAGTGAACATAATACCCCAGTATGAATACCTCAAGCTATTAAATTAATTATTCTATATTTTTTGTATTGAGGTACATAAATAAGAGAGAATATTAGATTATTTAGACCCTTTAGATTGTAAGCTCCATGAGCAGGGCCCTCCTATTCCTTCTGTATTGAACTGTATTGTAATTATACTGTACCCCTATATATTATAAAGTGCTGCATAAACTGTTGGCACTATATAAATCCTATATAATAATATTAATAAAAAGTATAATAATATTACTGACCAACTGTAATGTTGGTAAAATATCTTGCCACTTTCCTTTGCATATAATAGCTACTATGTCAGCAGAACAGGAGGCATGAGAGTAAGCTTTGCTGTGCTGGAAAAAGTGGAGGTTTAGGCAGAACAACATGTATGAATGCTATGCAGTAAACACCAAAGCTTCCTTGGTGCAGCCAGAAAAAAATCACACTTACAGACACACAGGTGTAACAATACTCCTCGAATCTAATCTATAATGTTCAGGTACGGAATCCTAAGACATATATGCCTTGAGTTGACACGACTATTGTTATATACCTCACTGTCCTGTTTCTTTAGATCTCCCTACACAAGGACTATTGTACCCCGTATTTCTATAAATTACATACTGCTAACATCATTGCTATGGGTATATACTATGCCATCCCCTTAGGACTGTATTTCAGGTTGAGCTACGATTTACTTATATGTCCTGAACCCGTCTGCGTTACGGGAGAACTTGCTTAAAGACTTGCGCGGACTGCGATCCGTATTTGTTTATGACTTGTTATGCCTTTCATATCTCAATAAAAATTTCTTGGAAAAAAAAAAAAGAAAAAAATCACATCCACTACTCTGTGCTGTACAGAACGCTACTATTACCGCTACCAAGCTTCTGTCCTTAGTCTGTGTGAGGAGTCCATCTTCCAATGGAAAATAATGAACAAGGAAATTCCCACCTCCATTAAATGTTATGAGTAGAGATGAGCGAAGTATTCAAAAATTCAATTCGGCTGATTCGGCGAATACGAGGAATAAATTCGATTCGATGCGAATATATTCGCTGCGCATTTAACTTATAAAAAGGGTGTTTCTAGGCTTCAGAGAGCCTTTATATTAGTGCAGAACACTGTACCTTTAATTTAAATGCCCTTGGAGTCTGCTGGGGAAGAGAAATAATACTGTCAGTCAGTATGACATGCAGATGAGTGCCGTCGATCTTAGAATCACCGCACACTTCACTCATTTGGGCAGTCACGGGGCCAAAACCAGAGTGTGGAGCCACAGTGTGGCGGTGAAGGCAGCAGCAATGGGAGGCCATACAGCACCCTATGACAAAAATGGAACCCACCAGCAGTGTGAGGAGACCTGAAAGTGGCACATGGCAGAGTGTGGCGATGGAGACAGCAGCAATGGGAGGCCGTACAGGGACCCATGACACACTCTGGACCTGGCAGCAGCATGAGGAGGCGGTACAGGGGCCCATGACAGATTACGGGCCTGGAAGCAGCATGAGGAGTCGGTACGGGGGCCCATGGCAGATTACGGGCCTGGCAGCAGCAATGGGAGGCCATACAGCACCCTATGACAAAATGGAACCCACCAGCAGTGTGAGGAGACCTGAAAGTGGCACATGGCAGAGTGTGGCGATGGAGACAGCAGCAATGGGAGGCCGTACAGGGACCCATGAGACACTCTGGACCTGGCAGCAGCATGAGGAGGCGGTACGGGGGCCCATGGCAGATTACGGGCCTGGCAGCAGCAATGGGAGGCCCGTAATCTGCCAGCACCCTATGACAAAATGGAACCCACCAGCAGTGTGAGGAGACCTGAAAGTGGCACATGGCAGAGTGTGGCGATGGAGACAGCAGCAATGGGAGGCCGTACAGGGACCCATGAGACACTCTGGACCTGGCAGCAGCATGAGGAGGCGGTACAGGGGCCCATGGCAGATTACGGGCCTGGCAGCAGCAATGGGAGGCCCGTAATCTGCCAGCACCCTATGACAAAATGGAACCCACCAGCAGTGTGAGGAGACCTGAAAGTGGCACATGGCAGAGTGTGGCGATGGAGACAGCAGCAATGGGAGGCCGTACAGGGACCCATGACACACTCTGGACCTGGCAGCAGCAAGAGGAGGCGGTACAGGGGCCCATGGCAGAGTGGCGAAGTGTAAGCAGCTTAAATTGAAGGCCATACAGAGGCCTATGTTAAAAATAATAACATGTTTGGGGCATGATTCATGGCGGATTTAGTCAGTTGTGTCAGGAACTGGTGGTTTGAAATCCAGACTAATCCACGCCTGATTCATTTTCACAAACGTGAGTCTCTCCACACTTTGGGTGGACAGTCGTGTCCTCCGCGGAGTTACAATACCTCCTGCCGCACTAAACACGCGCTCCGATGCCACGCTACTGGCCGGGCATGACAGCCTTTCAAGGGCAAATTCAGCTAGTTGGGGCCAAAGGTCAAGTTTCGTTGCCCAGTAGTCAAGGGGATTGTCTACCTCGGTTGGCAGGGTGCTGTCCAAGTAGGCCCGAGCCTGTTGTTTGAGGTCCTGCTCCAGGTCCACCTGATGCTGCTGCTGCTGCGGCTGGTAAGTAGTTTCCTCACTGCGCTGGTGAAGAAAGCTACTCATCATCGACTGCAGACTGAGGCAGCTGCTGCTGGTGGAGCTGCCACTGCTCCTACCACCCCACCCCTCCCCTGCTGCCATGGCAGCGGAACGCGAGCGCACAGGGCCCACAGTGTCTGAGGATGGACGTTGGCGCAGAAAGGCAGAGACCAACTGACTACATAGGTGGTTTTTATAGTACGTTATTTTGGCCTCCCTCTCAGCAGGTGTGAAAAAGGCCACCATTTTTGAACGGTAGCGAGGGTCCAACAAGGTGGACAGCCAAAAGTCATCCCTCTGTCTGATGGTTATTATTCGGCTGTCGCTACGCAAGCAAGCGAGCATGCTATGGGCCATTTGTGCCAAGGAATGCGAGGGACTCCCTGCCTCCATCTCCACAGCATACTGCCACGGTGCGTCTGGGTCCTCTGTCTCCTCCTCCTCCTCTACCAGATGCTCCTGCTCCTCCACTCCTGTCCGCTGAGTGGAAAAACCACCCATTTCACTCAATAATTCCTGAGCACCAATGTCCTCCTCTACCTCCTCCTCTTCTTCCTGTCCTGCCCCCACAGGGGTCATGTGGCGTTGAGATCTGTGCGCCACGTCTACCGCACCCTGACCAGCCATTGTTAACAGCATTTGTTCCAGGACGTGCAACAGAGGAATGACGTCGTTCATCCCATACTCCTGCCGACTCACGAATAGCGTGGCCTCCTCAAAGGGTCTGAGCAAGCGGCAGGTGTCACGCATGAGCTGCCAATGGCTGACATCTAAGTTACACAGGGGAGTACCTTTATCCGCTTGTAACATCAGGAAATCGGTGATGGCCTTTCGCTGTTCGTAAAGGCGGTCTAACATATGTAGGGTTGAATTCCACCTTGTTGCAACGTCACAGCATGAGGAGGAGGTACAGGGGCCCATGGCAGATTACGGGCCTGGCAGCAACAATGGGAGGCCCGTAATCTGCCAGCACCCTATGACAAAATGGAACACACCAGCAGTGTGAGGAGACCTGAAAGTGGCACATGGCAGAGTGTGGCGATGGAGACAGCAGCAATGGGAGGCCGTACAGGGACCCATGAGAGACTCTGGACCTGGCAGCAGCATGAGGAGGCGGTACAGGGGCCCATGGCAGATTACGGGCCTGGCAGCAGCAATGGGAGGCCCGTAATCTGCCAGCACCCTATGACAAAATGGACAGCACCAGCAGTGTGAGGAGACCTGAAAGTGGCACATGGCAGAGTGTGGCGATGGAGACAGCAGCAATGGGAGGCCGTACAGGGACCCATGAGACACTGTGGGCCTGGCAGCAGCATGAGGAGGCGGTACAGGGGCCCATGGCAGATTACAGGCCTGGCAGCAGCAATGGGAGGCCCGTAATCTGCCAGCACCCTATGACAAAATGGAACCCACCAGCAGTGTGAGGAGACCTGAAAGTGGCACATGGCAGAGTGTGGCGATGGAGACAGCAGCAATGGGAGGCCGTACAGGGACCCATGAGAGACTCTGGACCTGGCAGCAGCATGAGGAGGCGGTACGGGGGCCCATGGCAGATTACGGGCCTGGCAGCAGCAATGGGAGGCCCGTAATCTGCCAGCACCCTATGACAAAATGGACAGCACCAGCAGTGTGAGGAGACCTGAAAGTGGCACATGGCAGAGTGTGGCGATGGAGACAGCAGCAATGGGAGGCCGTACAGGGACCCATTAGAGACTCTGGACCTGGCAGCAGCATGAGGAGGCGGTACAGGGGCCCATGGCAGATTACGGGCCTGGCAGCAGCAATGGGAGGCCCGTAATCTGCCAGCACCCTATGACAAAATGGACAGCACCAGCAGTGTGAGGAGACCTGAAAGTGGCACATGGCAGAGTGTGGCGATGGAGACAGCAGCAATGGGAGGCCGTACAGGGACCCATGAGACACTGTGGACCTGGCAGCAGCATGAGGAGGCGGTACAGGGGCCCATGGCAGATTACAGGCCTGGCAGCAGCAATGGGGGGCCCGTAATCTGCCAGCACCCTATGACAAAATGGACAGCACCAGCAGTGTGAGGAGACCTGAAAGTGGCACATGGCAGAGTGTGGCGATGGAGACAGCAGCAATGGGAGGCCGTACAGGGACCCATGAGAGACGCTGGACCTGGCAGCAGCATGAGGAGGCGGTACGGGGGCCCATGGTAGATTACGGGCCTGGCAGCAGCAATGGGAGGCCCGTAATCTGCCAGCACCCTATGACAAAATGGAACACACCAGCAGTGTGAGGAGACCTGAAAGTGGCACATGGCAGAGTGTGGCGATGGAGACAGCAGCAATGTGAGGCCGTACAGGGACCCATGAGAGACTCTGGACCTGGCAGCAGCATGAGGAGGCGGTACAGGGGCCCATGGCAGATTACGGGCCTGGCAGCAGCAATGGGAGGCCCGTAATCTGCCAGCACCCTATGACAAAATGGAACACACCAGCAGTGTGAGGAGACCTGAAAGTGGCACATGGCAGAGTGTGGCGATGGAGACAGCAGCAATGGGAGGCCGTACAGGGACCCATGAGACACTGTGGACCTGGCAGCAGCATGAGGAGGCGGTACGGGGGCCCATGGCAGATTACGGGCCTGGCAGCAGCAATGGGAGGCCCGTAATCTGCCAACACCCTATGACAAAATGGAACACACCAGCAGTGTGAGGAGACCTGAAAGTGGCACATGGCAGAGTGTGGCGATGGAGACAGCAGCAATAAGAGGCCGTACAGGGACCCATGAGAGACTCTGGACCTGGCAGCAGCATGAGGAGGCGGTACAGGGGCCCATGGCAGATTACGGGCCTGGCAGCAGCAATGGGAGGCCCGTAATCTGCCAGCACCCTATGACAAAATGGACAGCACCAGCAGTGTGAGGAGACCTGAAAGTGGCACATGGCAGAGTGTGGCGATGGAGACAGCAGCAATGGGAGGCCGTACAGGGACCCATGAGAGACTCTGGACCTGGCAGCAGCATGAGGAGGCGGTACGGGGGCCCATGGTAGATTACGGGCCTGGCAGCAGCAATGGGAGGCCCGTAATCTGCCAGCACCCTATGACAAAATGGAACACACCAGCAGTGTGAGGAGACCTGAAAGTGGCACATGGCAGAGTGTGGCGATGGAGACAGCAGCAATGTGAGGCCGTACAGGGACCCATGAGAGACTCTGGACCTGGCAGCAGCATGAGGAGGCGGTACAGGGGCCCATGGCAGATTACGGGCCTGGCAGCAGCAATGGGAGGCCCGTAATCTGCCAGCACCCTATGACAAAATGGAACACACCAGCAGTGTGAGGAGACCTGAAAGTGGCACATGGCAGAGTGTGGCAATGGAGACAGCAGCAATGGGAGGCCGTACAGGGACCCATGAGAGACTCTGGACCTGGCAGCAGCATGAGGAGGCGGTACAGGGGCCCATGGCAGATTACAGGCCTGGCAGCAGCAATGGGAGGCCCGTAATCTGCCAGCACCCTATGACAAAATGGACAGCACCAGCAGTGTGAGGAGACCTGAAAGTGGCACATGGCAGAGTGTGGCGATGGAGACAGCAGCAATGGGAGGCCGTACAGGGACCCATGAGACACTGTGGACCTGGCAGCAGCATGAGGAGGCGGTACGGGGGCCCATGGCAGATTACGGGCCTGGCAGCAGCAATGGGAGGCCCGTAATCTGCCAACACCCTATGACAAAATGGAACACACCAGCAGTGTGAGGAGACCTGAAAGTGGCACATGGCAGAGTGTGGCGATGGAGACAGCAGCAATGTGAGGCCGTACAGGGACCCATGAGAGACTCTGGACCTGGCAGCAGCATGAGGAGGCGGTACAGGGGCCCATGGCAGATTACGGGCCTGGCAGCAGCAATGGGAGGCCCGTAATCTGCCAGCACCCTATGACAAAATGGACAGCACCAGCAGTGTGAGGAGACCTGAAAGTGGCACATGGCAGAGTGTGGCGATGGAGACAGCAGCAATGGGAGGCCGTACAGGGACCCATGAGAGACTCTGGACCTGGCAGCAGCATGAGGATGCGGTACGGGGGCCCATGGCAGATTCCGGGCCTGGCAGCAGCAAAGGGAGGCCCGTAATCTGCCAGCACCCTATGACAAAATGGAACACACCAGCAGTGTGAGGAGACCTGAAAGTGGCACATGGCAGAGTGTGGCGATGGAGACAGCAGCAATGGGAGGCCGTACAGGGACCCATGAGAGACTCTGGACCTGGCAGCAGCATGAGGAGGCGGTACAGGGGCCCATGGCAGATTACAGGCCTGGCAGCAGCAATGGGAGGCCCGTAATCTGCCAGCACCCTATGACAAAATGGAACACACCAGCAGTGTGAGGAGACCTGAAAGTGGCACATGGCAGAGTGTGGCGATGGAGACAGCAGCAATGGGAGGCCGTACAGGGACCCATGAGAGACTCTGGACCTGGCAGCAGCATGAGGAGGCGGTACAGGGGCCCATGGCAGATTACAGGCCTGGCAGCAGCAATGGGAGGCCCGTAATCTGCCAGCACCCTATGACAAAATGGAACACACCAGCAGTGTGAGGAGACCTGAAAGTGGCACATGGCAGAGTGTGGCGATGGAGACAGCAGCAATGGGAGGCCGTACAGGGACCCATGAGAGACTCTGGACCTGGCAGCAGCATGAGGAGGCGGTACAGGGGCCCATGGCAGATTACGGGCCTGGCAGCAGCAATGGGAGGCCAGTAATCTGCCAGCACCCTATGACAAAATGGACAGCACCAGCAGTGTGAGGAGACCTGAAAGTGGCACATGGCAGAGTGTGGCGATGGAGACAGCAGCAATGGGAGGCCGTACAGGGACCCATGAGACACTGTGGACCTGGCAGCAGCATGAGGAGGCGGTACAGGGGCCCATGGCAGATTACAGGCCTGGCAGCAGCAATGGGAGGCCCGTAATCTGTCAGCACCCTATGACAAAATGGAACACACCAGCAGTGTGAGGAGACCTGAAAGTGGCACATGGCAGAGTGTGGCGATGGAGACAGCAGCAATGGGAGGCCGTACAGGGACCCATGAGAGACTCTGGACCTGGCAGCAGCATGAGGAGGCGGTACAGGGGCCCATGGCACATTACGGGCCTGGCAGCAGCAATGGGAGGCCAGTAATCTGCCAGCACCCTATGACAAATTGGACAGCACCAGCAGTGTGAGGAGACCTGAAAGTGACACATGTCAGAGTGTGGCGATGAAGACAGCAGCAATGGGAGGCCGTACAGGGACCCATGAGACACTGTGGACCTGGCAGCAGCATGAGGAGGCGGTACAGGGGCCCATGGCAGATTACGGGCCTGGCAGCAGCAATGGGAGGCCCGTAATCTGCCAGCACCCTATGACAAAATGGAACACACCAGCAGTGTGAGGAGACCTGAAAGTGGCACATGGCAGAGTGTGGCTATGGAGACAGCAGCAATGGGAGGCCGTACAGGGACCCATGAGAGACTCTGGACCTGGCAGCAGCATGAGGAGGCGGTACAGGGGCCCATGGCAGATTAAGGGCCTGGCAGCAGCAATGGGAGGCCCGTAATCTGCCAGCACCCTATGACAAAATGGACAGCACCAGCAGTGTGAGGAGACCTGAAAGTGGCACATGGCAGAGTGTGGCGATGGAGACAGCAGCAATGGGAGGCCGTACAGGGACCCATGAGACACTGTGGACCTGGCAGCAGCATGAGGAGGCGGTACAGGGGCCCATGGCAGATTACAGGCCTGGCAGCAGCAATGGGAGGCCCGTAATCTGCAAGCACCCTATGACAAAATGGAACACACCAGCAGTGTGAGGAGACCTGAAAGTGGCACATGGCAGAGTGTGGCGATGGAGACAGCAGCAATGGGAGGCCGTACAGGGACCCATGAGAGACTCTGGACCTGGCAGCAGCATGAGGAGGCGGTACAGGGGCCCATGGCAGATTACGGGCCTGGCAGCAGCAATGGGAGGCCCGTAATCTGCCAGCACCCTATGACAAAATGGACAGCACCAGCAGTGTGAGGAGACCTGAAAGTGGCACATGGCAGAGTGTGGCGATGGAGACAGCAGCAATGGGAGGCCGTACAGGGACCCATGACACACTCTGGACCTGGCAGCAGCAAGAGGAGGCGGTACAGGGGCCCATGGCAGAGTGGCGAAGTGTAAGCAGCTTAAATTGAAGGCCATACAGAGGCCTATGTTAAAAATAATAACATGTTTGGGGCATGATTCATGGCGGATTTAGTCAGTTGTGTCAGGAACTGGTGGTTTGAAATCCAGACTAATCCACGCCTGATTCATTTTCACAAACGTGAGTCTCTCCACACTTTGGGTGGACAGTCGTGTCCTCCGCGGAGTTACAATACCTCCTGCCGCACTAAACACGCGCTCCGATGCCACGCTACTGGCCGGGCATGACAGCCTTTCAAGGGCAAATTCAGCTAGTTGGGGCCAAAGGTCAAGTTTCGTTGCCCAGTAGTCAAGGGGATTGTCTACCTCGGTTGGCAGGGTGCTGTCCAAGTAGGCCCGAGCCTGTTGTTTGAGGTCCTGCTCCAGGTCCACCTGATGCTGCTGCTGCTGCGGCTGGTAAGTAGTTTCCTCACTGCGCTGGTGAAGAAAGCTACTCATCATCGACTGCAGACTGAGGCAGCTGCTGCTGGTGGAGCTGCCACTGCTCCTACCACCCCACCCCTCCCCTGCTGCCATGGCAGCGGAACACGAGTGCACAGGGCCCACAGTGTCAGAGGATGGACATTGGCGCAGAAAGGCAGAGACCAACTGACTACATAGGTGGTTTTTATAGTACGTTATTTTGGCCTCCCTCTCAGCAGGTGTGAAAAAGGCCACCATTTTTGAACGGTAGCGAGGGTCCAACAAGGTGGACAGCCAAAAGTCATCCCTCTGTCTGATGGTTATTATTCGGCTGTCGCTACGCAAGCAAGCGAGCATGCTATGGGCCATTTGTGCCAAGGAATGCGAGGGACTCCCTGCCTCCATCTCCACAGCATACTGCCACGGTGCGTCTGGGTCCTCTGTCTCCTCCTCCTCCTCTACCAGATGCTCCTGCTCCTCCACTCCTGTCCGCTGAGTGGAAAAACCACCCATTTCACTCAATAATTCCTGAGCACCAATGTCCTCCTCTACCTCCTCCTCTTCTTCCTGTCCTGCCCCCACAGGGGTCATGTGGCGTTGAGATCTGTGCGCCACGTCTACCGAACCCTGACCAGCCATTGTTAACAGCATTTGTTCCAGGACGTGCAACAGAGGAATGACGTCGTTCATCCCATAGTCCTGCCGACTCACGAATAGCGTGGCCTCCTCAAAGGGTCTGAGCAAGCGGCAGGTGTCACGCATGAGCTGCCAATGGCTGACATCTAAGTTACACAGGGGAGTACCTTTATCCGCTTGTAACATCAGGAAATCGGTGATGGCCTTTCGCTGTTCGTAAAGGCGGTCTAACATATGTAGGGTTGAATTCCACCTTGTTGCAACGTCACAGCATGAGGAGGAGGTACAGGGGCCCATGGCAGATTACGGGCCTGGCAGCAGCAATGGGAGGCCCGTAATCTGCCAGCACCCTATGACAAAATGGAACACACCAGCAGTGTGAGGAGACCTGAAAGTGGCACATGGCAGAGTGTGGCGATGGAGACAGCAGCAATGGGAGGCCGTACAGGGACCCATGAGAGACTCTGGACCTGGCAGCAGCATGAGGAGGCGGTACAGGGGCCCATGGCAGATTACGGGCCTGGCAGCAGCAATGGGAGGCCCGTAATCTGCCAGCACCCTATGACAAAATGGACAGCACCAGCAGTGTGAGGAGACCTGAAAGTGGCACATGGCAGAGTGTGGCGATGGAGACAGCAGCAATGGGAGGCCGTACAGGGACCCATGAGACACTGTGGACCTGGCAGCAGCATGAGGAGGCGGTACAGGGGCCCATGGCAGATTACAGGCCTGGCAGCAGCAATGGGAGGCCCGTAATCTGCAAGCACCCTATGACAAAATGGAACACACCAGCAGTGTGAGGAGACCTGAAAGTGGCACATGGCAGAGTGTGGCGATGGAGACAGCAGCAATGGGAGGCCGTACAGGGACCCATGAGAGACTCTGGACCTGGCAGCAGCATGAGGAGGCGGTACAGGGGCCCATGGCACATTACGGGCGTGGCAGCAGCAATGGGAGGCCCGTAATCTGCCAGCACCCTATGACAAAATGGACAGCACCAGCAGTGTGAGGAGACCTGAAAGTGGCACATGGCAGAGTGTGGCGATGGAGAGAGCAGCAATGGGAGGCCGTACAGGGACCCATGAGAGACTCTGGACCTGGCAGCAGCATGAGGAGGCGGTACAGGGGCCCATGGCAGATTACAGGCCTGGCAGCAGCAATGGGAGGCCCGTAATCTGCCAGCACCCTATGACAAAATGGAACACACCAGCAGTGTGAGGAGACCTGAAAGTGGCACATGGCAGAGTGTGGCGATGGAGACAGCAGCAATGGGAGGCCGTACAGGGACCCATGAGAGACTCTGGACCTGGCAGCAGCATGAGGAGGCGGTACGGGGGCCCATGGCAGATTACGGGCCTGGCAGCAGCAATGGGAGGCCCGTAATCTGCCAGCACCCTATGACAAAATGGACAGCACCAGCAGTGTGAGGAGACCTGAAAGTGGCACATGGCAGAGTGTGGCGATGGAGACAGCAGCAATGGGAGGCCGTACAGGGACCCATGAGACACTGTGGACCTGGCAGCAGCATGAGGAGGCGGTACAGGGGCCCATGGCAGATTACAGGCCTGGCAGCAGCAATGGGAGGCCCGTAATCTGCAAGCACCCTATGACAAAATGGACAGCACCAGCAGTGTGAGGAGACCTGAAAGTGGCACATGGCAGAGTGTGGCGATGGAGAGAGCAGCAATGGGAGGCCGTACAGGGACCCATGAGAGACTCTGGACCTGGCAGCAGCATGAGGAGGCGGTATAGGGGCCCATGGCAGATTACAGGCCTGGCAGCAGCAATGGGAGGCCCGTAATCTGCCAGCACCCTATGACAAAATGGAACACACCAGCAGTGTGAGGAGACCTGAAAGTGGCACATGGCAGAGTGTGGCGATGGAGACAGCAGCAATGGGAGGCCGTACAGGGACCCATGAGAGACTCTGGACCTGGCAGCAGCATGAGGAGGCGGTACGGGGGCCCATGGCAGATTACGGGCCTGGCAGCAGCAATGGGAGGCCCGTAATCTGCCAGCACCCTATGACAAAATGGAACACACCAGCAGTGTGAGGAGACCTGAAAGTGGCACATGGCAGAGTGTGGCGATGGAGACAGCAGCAATGGGAGGCCGTACAGGGACCCATGAGAGACTCTGGACCTGGCAGCAGCATGAGGAGGCGGTACAGGGGCCCATGGCACATTACGGGCCTGGCAGCAGCAATGGGAGGCCCGTAATCTGCCAGCACCCTATGACAAAATGGAACACACCAGCAGTGTGAGGAGACCTGAAAGTGGCACATGGCAGAGTGTGGCGATGGAGACAGCAGCAATGGGAGGCCGTACAGGGACCCATGAGAGACTCTGGACCTGGCAGCAGCATGAGGAGGCGGTACAGGGGCCCATGGCACATTACGGGCCTGGCAGCAGCAATGGGAGGCCCGTAATCTGCCAGCACCCTATGACAAAATGGAACACACCAGCAGTGTGAGGAGACCTGAAAGTGGCACATGGCAGAGTGTGGTGATGGAGACAGCAGCAATGGGAGGCCGTACAGGGACCCATGAGAGACTCTGGACCTGGCAGCAGCATGAGGAGGCGGTACAGGGGCCCATGGCAGATTACGGGCCTGGCAGCAGCAATGGGAGGCCCGTAATCTGCCAGCACCCTATGACAAAATGGACAGCACCAGCAGTGTGAGGAGACCTGAAAGTGGCACATGGCAGAGTGTGGCGATGGAGACAGCAGCAATGGGAGGCCGTACAGGGACCCATGAGACACTCTGGACCTGGCAGCAGCATGAGGAGGCGGTACAGGGGCCCATGGCAGATTACAGGCCTGGCAGCAGCAATGGGGGGCCCGTAATCTGCCAGCACCCTATGACAAAATGGAACACACCAGCAGTGTGAGGAGACCTGAAAGTGGCACATGGCAGAGTGTGGCGATGGAGACAGCAGCAATGGGAGGCCGTACAGGGACCCATGAGAGACTCTGGACCTGGCAGCAGCATGAGGAGGCGGTACGAGGGCCCATGGTAGATTACGGGCCTGGCAGCAGCAATGGGAGGCCCGTAATCTGCCAGCACCCTATGACAAAATGGAACACACCAGCAGTGTGAGGAGACCTGAAAGTGGCACATGGCAGAGTGTGGCGATGGAGACAGCAGCAATGTGAGGCCGTACAGGGACCCATGAGAGACTCTGGACCTGGCAGCAGCATGAGGAGGCGGTACAGGGGCCCATGGCAGATTACGGGCCTGGCAGCAGCAATGGGAGGCCCGTAATCTGCCAGCACCCTATGACAAAATGGACAGCACCAGCAGTGTGAGGAGACCTGAAAGTGGCACATGGCAGAGTGTGGCAATGGAGACAGCAGCAATGGGAGGCCGTACAGGGACCCATGAGAGACTCTGGACCTGGCAGCAGCATGAGGAGGCGGTACAGGGGCCCATGGCACATTACGGGCCTGGCAGCAGCAATGGGAGGCCCGTAATCTGCCAGCACCCTATGACAAAATGGACAGCACCAGCAGTGTGAGGAGACCTGAAAGTGGCACATGGCAGAGTGTGGCGATGGAGACAGCAGCAATGGGAGGCCGTACAGGGACCCATGAGACACTGTGGACCTGGCAGCAGCATGAGGAGGCGGTACGGGGGCCCATGGCAGATTACGGGCCTGGCAGCAGCAATGGGAGGCCCGTAATCTGCCAACACCCTATGACAAAATGGAACACACCAGCAGTGTGAGGAGACCTGAAAGTGGCACATGGCAGAGTGTGGCGATGGAGACAGCAGCAATGGGAGGCCGTACAGGGACCCATGAGACACTCTGGACCTGGCAGCAGCATGAGGAGGCGGTACGGGGGCCCATGGCAGATTACGGGCCTGGCAGCAGCAATGGGAGGCCCGTAATCTGCCAGCACCCTATGACAAAATGGAACCCACCAGCAGTGTGAGGAGACCTGAAAGTGGCACATGGCAGAGTGTGGCGATGGAGACAGCAGCAATGGGAGGCCGTACAGGGACCCATGAGACACTCTGGACCTGGCAGCAGCATGAGGAGGCGGTACAGGGGCCCATGGCAGATTATGGGCCTGGCAGCAGCAATGGGAGGCCCGTAATCTGCCAGCACCCTATGACAAAATGGAACCCACCAGCAGTGTGAGGAGACCTGAAAGTGGCACATGGCAGAGTGTGGCGATGGAGACAGCAGCAATGGGAGGCCGTACAGGGACCCATGACACACTCTGGACCTGGCAGCAGCAAGAGGAGGCGGTACAGGGGCCCATGGCAGAGTGGCGAAGTGTAAGCAGCTTAAATTGAAGGCCATACAGAGGCCTATGTTAAAAATAATAACATGTTTGGGGCATGATTCATGGCGGATTTAGTCAGTTGTGTCAGGAACTGGTGGTTTGAAATCCAGACTAATCCACGCCTGATTCATTTTCACAAACGTGAGTCTCTCCACACTTTGGGTGGACAGTCGTGTCCTCCGCGGAGTTACAATACCTCCTGCCGCACTAAACACGCGCTCCGATGCCACGCTACTGGCCGGGCATGACAGCCTTTCAAGGGCAAATTCAGCTAGTTGGGGCCAAAGGTCCAGTTTCGTTGCCCAGTAGTCAAGGGGATTGTCTACCTCGGTTGGCAGGGTGCTGTCCAAGTAGGCCCGAGCCTGTTGTTTGAGGTCCTGCTCCAGGTCCACCTGATGCTGCTGCTGCTGCGGCTGGTAAGTAGTTTCCTCACTGCGCTGGTGAAGAAAGCTACTCATCATCGACTGCAGACTGAGGCAGCTGCTGCTGGTGGAGCTGCCACTGCTCCTACCACCCCACCCCTCCCCTGCTGCCATGGCAGCGGAACGCGAGTGCACAGGGCCCACAGTGTCTGAGGATGGACGTTGGCGCAGAAAGGCAGAGACCAACTGACTACATAGGTGGTTTTTATAGTACGTTATTTTGGCCTCCCTCTCAGCAGGTGTGAAAAAGGCCACCATTTTTGAACGGTAGCGAGGGTCCAACAAGGTGGACAGCCAAAAGTCATCCCTCTGTCTGATGGTTATTATTCGGCTGTCGCTACGCAAGCAAGCGAGCATGCTATGGGCCATTTGTGCCAAGGAATGCGAGGGACTCCCTGCCTCCATCTCCACAGCATACTGCCACGGTGCGTCTGGGTCCTCTGTCTCCTCCTCCTCCTCTACCAGATGCTCCTGCTCCTCCACTCCTGTCCGCTGAGTGGAAAAACCACCCATTTCACTCAATAATTCCTGAGCACCAATGTCCTCCTCTACCTCCTCCTCTTCTTCCTGTCCTGCCCCCACAGGGGTCATGTGGCGTTGAGATCTGTGCGCCACGTCTACCGCACCCTGACCAGCCATTGTTAACAGCATTTGTTCCAGGACGTGCAACAGAGGAATGACGTCGTTCATCCCATAGTCCTGCCGACTCACGAATAGCGTGGCCTCCTCAAAGGGTCTGAGCAAGCGGCAGGTGTCACGCATGAGCTGCCAATGGCTGACATCTAAGTTACACAGGGGAGTACCTTTATCCGCTTGTAACATCAGGAAATCGGTGATGGCCTTTCGCTGTTCGTAAAGGCGGTCTAACATATGTAGGGTTGAATTCCACCTTGTTGCAACGTCACAGCATGAGGAGGAGGTACAGGGGCCCATGGCAGATTACGGGCCTGGCAGCAGCAATGGGAGGCCCGTAATCTGCCAGCACCCTATGACAAAATGGAACACACCAGCAGTGTGAGGAGACCTGAAAGTGGCACATGGCAGAGTGTGGCGATGGAGACAGCAGCAATGGGAGGCCGTACAGGGACCCATGAGAGACTCTGGACCTGGCAGCAGCATGAGGAGGTGGTACAGGGGCCCATGGCAGATTACGGGCCTGGCAGCAGCAATGGGAGGCCCGTAATCTGCCAGCACCCTATGACAAAATGGAACACACCAGCAGTGTGAGGAGACCTGAAAGTGGCACATGGCAGAGTGTGGCGATGGAGACAGCAGCAATGGGAGGCCGTACAGGGACCCATGAGACACTGTGGACCTGGCAGCAGCATGAGGAGGCGGTACAGGGGCCCATGGCAGATTACAGGCCTGGCAGCAACAATGGGAGGCCCGTAATCTGCAAGCACCCTATGACAAAATGGAACACACCAGCAGTGTGAGGAGACTTGAAAGTGGCACATGGCAGAGTGTGGCGATGGAGACAGCAGCAATGGGAGGCCGTACAGGGACCCATGAGAGACTCTGGACCTGGCAGCAGCATGAGGAGGCGGTACAGGGGCCCATGGCACATTACGGGCGTGGCAGCAGCAATGGGAGGCCCGTAATCTGCCAGCACCCTATGACAAAATGGACAGCACCAGCAGTGTGAGGAGACCTGAAAGTGGCACATGGCAGAGTGTGGCGATGGAGAGAGCAGCAATGGGAGGCCGTACAGGGACCCATGAGAGACTCTGGACCTGGCAGCAGCATGAGGAAGCGGTACAGGGGCCCATGGCAGATTACAGGCCTGGCAGCAGCAATGGGAGGCCCGTAATCTGCCAGCACCCTATGACAAAATGGAACCCACCAGCAGTGTGAGGAGACCTGAAAGTGGCACATGGCAGAGTGTGGCGATGGAGACAGCAGCAATGGGAGGCCGTACAGGGACCCATGAGAGACTCTGGACCTGGCAGCAGCATGAGGAGGCGGTACAGGGGCCCATGGCAGATTACGGGCCTGGCAGCAGCAATGGGAGGCCCGTAATCTGCCAGCACCCTATGACAAAATGGAACCCACCAGCAGTGTGAGGAGACCTGAAAGTGGCACATGGCAGAGTGTGGCGATGGAGACAGCAGCAATGGGAGGCCGTACAGGGACCCATGAGAGACTCTGGACCTGGCAGCAGCATGAGGAGGCGGTACAGGGGCCCATGGCACATTACGGGCCTGGCAGCAGCAATGGGAGGCCCGTAATCTGCCAGCACCCTATGACAAAATGGAACACACCAGCAGTGTGAGGAGACCTGAAAGTGGCACATGGCAGAGTGTGGCGATGGAGACAGCAGCAATGGGAGGCCGTACAGGGACCCATGAGAGACTCTGGACCTGGCAGCAGCATGAGGAGGCGGTACAGGGGCCCATGGCACATTACGGGCCTGGCAGCAGCAATGGGAGGCCCGTAATCTGCCAGCACCCTATGACAAAATGGAACACACCAGCAGTGTGAGGAGACCTGAAAGTGGCACATGGCAGAGTGTGGTGATGGAGACAGCAGCAATGGGAGGCCGTACAGGGACCCATGAGAGACTCTGGACCTGGCAGCAGCATGAGGAGGCGGTACAGGGGCCCATGGCAGATTACGGGCCTGGCAGCAGCAATGGGAGGCCCGTAATCTGCCAGCACCCTATGACAAAATGGACAGCACCAGCAGTGTGAGGAGACCTGAAAGTGGCACATGGCAGAGTGTGGCGATGGAGACAGCAGCAATGGGAGGCCGTACAGGGACCCATGAGACACTGTGGACTTGGCAGCAGCATGAGGAGGCGGTACAGGGGCCCATGGCAGATTACAGGCCTGGCAGCAACAATGGGAGGCCCGTAATCTGCAAGCACCCTATGACAAAATGGAACACACCAGCAGTGTGAGGAGACTTGAAAGTGGCACATGGCAGAGTGTGGCGATGGAGACAGCAGCAATGGGAGGCCGTACAGGGACCCATGAGAGACTCTGGACCTGGCAGCAGCATGAGGAGGCGGTACAGGGGCCCATGGCACATTACGGGCGTGGCAGCAGCAATGGGAGGCCCGTAATCTGCCAGCACCCTATGACAAAATGGACAGCACCAGCAGTGTGAGGAGACCTGAAAGTGGCACATGGCAGAGTGTGGCGATGGAGAGAGCAGCAATGGGAGGCCGTACAGGGACCCATGAGAGACTCTGGACCTGGCAGCAGCATGAGGAGGCGGTACAGGGGCCCATGGCAGATTACAGGCCTGGCAGCAGCAATGGGAGGCCCGTAATCTGCCAGCACCCTATGACAAAATGGAACCCACCAGCAGTGTGAGGAGACCTGAAAGTGGCACATGGCAGAGTGTGGCGATGGAGACAGCAGCAATGGGAGGCCGTACAGGGACCCATGAGAGACTCTGGACCTGGCAGCAGCATGAGGAGGCGGTACGGGGGCCCATGGCAGATTACGGGCCTGGCAGCAGCAATGGGAGGCCCGTAATCTGCCAGCACCCTATGACAAAATGGAACCCACCAGCAGTGTGAGGAGACCTGAAAGTGGCACATGGCAGAGTGTGGCGATGGAGACAGCAGCAATGGGAGGCCGTACAGGGACCCATGAGAGACTCTGGACCTGGCAGCAGCATGAGGAGGCGGTACGGGGGCCCATGGCAGATTACGGGCCTGGCAGCAGCAATGGGAGGCCCGTAATCTGCCAGCACCCTATGACAAAATGGACAGCACCAGCAGTGTGAGGAGACCTGAAAGTGGCACATGGCAGAGTGTGGCGATGGAGAGAGCAGCAATGGGAGGCCGTACAGGGACCCATGAGAGACTCTGGACCTGGCAGCAGCATGAGGAGGCGGTACAGGGGCCCATGGCAGATTACAGGCCTGGCAGCAGCAATGGGAGGCCCGTAATCTGCCAGCACCCTATGACAAAATGGAACCCACCAGCAGTGTGAGGAGACCTGAAAGTGGCACATGGCAGAGTGTGGCGATGGAGACAGCAGCAATGGGAGGCCGTACAGGGACCCATGAGAGACTCTGGACCTGGCAGCAGCATGAGGAGGCGGTACGGGGGCCCATGGCAGATTACGGGCCTGGCAGCAGCAATGGGAGGCCCGTAATCTGCCAGCACCCTATGACAAAATGGAACACACCAGCAGTGTGAGGAGACCTGAAAGTGGCACATGGCAGAGTGTGGCGATGGAGACAGCAGCAATGGGAGGCCGTACAGGGACCCATGAGAGACTCTGGACCTGGCAGCAGCATGAGGAGGCGGTACAGGGGCCCATGGCACATTACGGGCCTGGCAGCAGCAATGGGAGGCCCGTAATCTGCCAGCACCCTATGACAAAATGGAACACACCAGCAGTGTGAGGAGACCTGAAAGTGGCACATGGCAGAGTGTGGCGATGGAGACAGCAGCAATGGGAGGCCGTACAGGGACCCATGAGAGACTCTGGACCTGGCAGCAGCATGAGGAGGCGGTACAGGGGCCCATGGCACATTACGGGCCTGGCAGCAGCAATGGGAGGCCCGTAATCTGCCAGCACCCTATGACAAAATGGAACACACCAGCAGTGTGAGGAGACCTGAAAGTGGCACATGGCAGAGTGTGGTGATGGAGACAGCAGCAATGGGAGGCCGTACAGGGACCCATGAGAGACTCTGGACCTGGCAGCAGCATGAGGAGGCGGTACAGGGGCCCATGGCAGATTACGGGCCTGGCAGCAGCAATGGGAGGCCCGTAATCTGCCAGCACCCTATGACAAAATGGACAGCACCAGCAGTGTGAGGAGACCTGAAAGTGGCACATGGCAGAGTGTGGCGATGGAGACAGCAGCAATGGGAGGCCGTACAGGGACCCATGAGACACTGTGGACCTGGCAGCAGCATGAGGAGGCGGTACAGGGGCCCATGGCAGATTACAGGCCTGGCAGCAGCAATGGGAGGCCCGTAATCTGCCAGCACCCTATGACAAAATGGAACACACCAGCAGTGTGAGGAGACCTGAAAGTGGCACATGGCAGAGTGTGGCGATGGAGACATCAGCAATGGGAGGCCGTACAGGGACCCATGAGAGACTCTGGACCTGGCAGCAGCATGAGGAGGCGGTACGGGGGCCCATGGTAGATTACGGGCCTGGCAGCAGCAATGGGAGGCCCGTAATCTGCCAGCACCCTATGACAAAATGGAACACACCAGCAGTGTGAGGAGACCTGAAAGTGGCACATGGCAGAGTGTGGCGATGGAGACAGCAGCAATGGGAGGCCGTACAGGGACCCATGAGAGACTCTGGACCTGGCAGCAGCATGAGGAGGCGGTACAGGGGCCCATGGCAGATTACGGGCCTGGCAGCAGCAATGGGAGGCCCGTAATCTGCCAGCACCCTATGACAAAATGGACAGCACCAGCAGTGTGAGGAGACCTGAAAGTGGCACATGGCAGAGTGTGGCGATGGAGACAGCAGCAATGGGAGGCCGTACAGGGACCCATGAGACACTGTGGACCTGGCAGCAGCATGAGGAGGCGGTACGGGGGCCCATGGCAGATTACGGGCCTGGCAGCAGCAATGGGAGGCCCGTAATCTGCCAACACCCTATGACAAAATGGAACACACCAGCAGTGTGAGGAGACCTGAAAGTGGCACATGGCAGAGTGTGGCGATGGAGACAGCAGCAATGGGAGGCCGTACAGGGACCCATGAGAGACTCTGGACCTGGCAGCAGCATAAGGAGGCGGTACGGGGGCCCATGGCAGATTACGGGCCTGGCAGCAGCAAAGGGAGGCCCGTAATCTGCCAGCACCCTATGACAAAATGGAACACACCAGCAGTGTGAGGAGACCTGAAAGTGGCACATGGCAGAGTGTGGCGATGGAGACAGCAGCAATGGGAGGCCGTACAGGGACCCATGAGAGACTCTGGACCTGGCAGCAGCATGAGGAGGCGGTACAGGGGCCCATGGCAGATTACAGGCCTGGCAGCAGCAATGGGAGGCCCGTAATCTGCCAGCACCCTATGACAAAATGGAACACACCAGCAGTGTGAGGAGACCTGAAAGTGGCACATGGCAGAGTGTGGTGATGGAGACAGCAGCAATGGGAGGCCGTACAGGGACCCATGAGAGACTCTGGACCTGGCAGCAGCATGAGGAGGCGGTACAGGGGCCCATGGCAGATTACGGGCCTGGCAGCAGCAATGGGAGGCCAGTAATCTGCCAGCACCCTATGACAAAATGGACAGCACCAGCAGTGTGAAGAGACCTGAAAGTGGCACATGGCAGAGTGTGGCGATGGAGACAGCAGCAATGGGAGGCCGTACAGGGACCCATGAGACACTGTGGACCTGGCAGCAGCATGAGGAGGCGGTACAGGGGCCCATGGCAGATTACAGGCCTGGCAGCAGCAATGGGAGGCCCGTAATCTGTCAGCACCCTATGACAAAATGGAACACACCAGCAGTGTGAGGAGACCTGAAAGTGGCACATGGCAGAGTGTGGCGATGGAGACAGCAGCAATGGGAGGCCGTACAGGGACCCATGAGAGACTCTGGACCTGGCAGCAGCATGAGGAGGTGGTACAGGGGCCCATGGCACATTACGGGCCTGGCAGCAGCAATGGGAGGCCCGTAATCTGCCAGCACCCTATGACAAAATGGAACACACCAGCAGTGTGAGGAGACCTGAAAGTGGCACATGGCAGAGTGTGGCGATGGAGACAGCAGCAATGGGAGGCCGTACAGGGACCCATGAGAGACTCTGGACCTGGCAGCAGCATGAGGAGGCGGTACAGGGGCCCATGGCACATTACGGGCCTGGCAGCAGCAATGGGAGGCCAGTAATCTGCCAGCACCCTATGACAAAATGGACAGCACCAGCAGTGTGAGGAGACCTGAAAGTGGCACATGTCAGAGTGTGGCGATGAAGACAGCAGCAATGGGAGGCCGTACAGGGACCCATGAGAGACTCTGGACCTGGCAGCAGCATGAGGAGGCGGTACAGGGGCCCATGGCAGATTACGGGCCTGGCAGCAGCAATGGGAGGCCCGTAATCTGCCAGCACCCTATGACAAAATGGAACACACCAGCAGTGTGAGGAGACCTGAAAGTGGCACATGGCAGAGTGTGGCTATGGAGACAGCAGCAATGGGAGGCCGTACAGGGACCCATGAGAGACTCTGGACCTGGCAGCAGCATGAGGAGGCGGTACAGGGGCCCATGGCAGATTACGGGCCTGGCAGCAGCAATGGGAGGCCCGTAATCTGCCAGCACCCTATGACAAAATGGACAGCACCAGCAGTGTGAGGAGACCTGAAAGTGGCACATGGCAGAGTGTGGCGATGGAGACAGCAGCAATGGGAGGCCGTACAGGGACCCATGAGACACTGTGGACCTGGCAGCAGCATGAGGAGGTAGGCAGAACCGCCGTATCTTTATCACGGTTTTCCCAGGCCACCAAATGGCGACGCTGCATATGCTGATGCAACGCTGTAGTCCCAACATGTGCCCCCTGGCCACGCTTGACTTTCTGGCCACATAGTCGACATACGGCTACGTTTACTTCCTCGGGCGGCTTGACAAAAAATTGCCACACAGCCGAGTAGGAAACTTTGCCCCCGCTACTCCTCACTGGCTGACTGCTACTTCCTCCGTGCACACCGGCACCACTACTGGCCGTGGTGGTAGGCTGCAGTGGAGCTGGTGCTGTACTCCGTGGCCGTTTGCCTCCACTGACACTGCTGCGACCCTGCTGCCTCCTGGGCAACCCACCGACTGTTTTGCTCGCTGCCAAGCTGGCACCCTCTTCTCCTGATGATGCGGAAGCAATAGCCTGATGACGACGAGGCTGCCAAGTGCGATCAGCCTCATCATCATCAATTAGGGTCTCCGCCTCACTACTAGCCCCCTCGGCTGCGTGTGGGTCAGGAGACAGACCTGTCTCTAGACCGGCTACCGAGCCACTCTCCTCGCCAGTACTTCTTCGCCTGGCTGCTGAAGAGGCGGATGTCTCCCCCCGTTCCTGACCGCCCTCTGTTAGCTCTTCCTCACTGTACAGTGGGGCTGAGCCCACAGCATGCGATACTTTGCTTGGTGAGGGAACACCAAAGGACAGGGGCAGGTAGAGGACACGTGATTTCAGTGGGCTTGCTCCCGGGCCATGCCAACTAACGGTTGTGTCTGACGTACCCACCGACCGTTGGCTGTAGGTGTCAGAGGTGACCTGGGAAGAGGAAGACGATCGAGCCAACCAATCGATGGCGGCAGGGTTGTCGGTGGAGACACGACCGCTGGATGACACCGGGAGCACTGGCCTCTGGCTGCGACTAGTGCTGCCTCGACCCCTTCCTCTGCTGCCACGTCTGCTCGCTCCTAAAACATTGCCTCCTCTGACACTCCTCTGCGTGTTGTCTGACATACTCTTTAATTCAACGATTCTGTGTCCCTGAGTAACAATTCTGTGTCCCTCAGTAACAATTCTGTGTCTGTCCCTGAGTAACAATTCTGTGTCCCTGAGTAACAATTCTGTGTCCCTCAGTAACAATTCTGTGTCCCTCAGTAACAATTCTGTGTCCCTCAGTAACAATTCTGTGTCTGTCCCTGAGTAACAATTCTGTGTCCCTGAGTAACAATTCTGTGTCCCTGAGTAACAATTCTGTGTCCCTCAGTAACAATTCTGTGTCCCTGAGTAACAATTCTGTGTCCCTGAGTAACAATTCTGTGTCCCTCAGTAACAATTCTGTGTCCCTCAGTAACAATTCTGTGTCTGTCCCTGAGTAACAATTCTGTGTCCCTCAGTAACATTTCTGTGTCCCTCAGTAACAATTCTGTGTCCCTCAGTAACAATTCTGTGTCTGTCCCTGAGTAACAATTCTGTGTCCCTCAGTAACAATTCTGTGTCCCTCAGTAACAATTCTGTGTCTGTCCCTGAGTAACAATTCTGTGTCCCTGAGTAACAATTCTGTGTCCCTGAGTAACAATTCTGTGTCTGTCCCTGAGTAACAATTCTGTGTCTGTCCCTGAGTAACAATTCTGTGTCCCTCAGTAACAATTCTGTGTCCCTCAGTAACAATTCTGTGTCCCTCAGTAACAATTCTGTGTCCCTCAGTAACAATTCTGTGTCCCTCAGTAACAATTCTGTGTCTGTCCCTGAGTAACAATTCTGTGTCCCTCAGTAACAATTCTGTGTCCCTCAGTAACAATTCTGTGTCTGTCCCTGAGTAACAATTCTGTGTCCCTGAGTAACAATTCTGTGTCCCTGAGTAACAATTCTGTGTCCCTCAGTAACAATTCTGTGTCTGTCCCTGAGTAACAATTCTGTGTCCCTGAGTAACAATTCTGTGTCCCTGAGTAACAATTCTGTGTCCCTGAGTAACGTTTCTGTGTCCCTGAGTAACAATTCTGTGTCCCTCAGTAACAATTCTGTGTCCCTCAGTAACAATTCTGTGTCTGTCCCTGAGTAACAATTCTGTGTCCCTGAGTAACAATTCTGTGTCCCTGAGTAACAATTCTGTGTCCCTCAGTAACAATTCTGTGTCTCTCAGTAACAATTCTGTGTCCCTGAGTAACAATTCTGTGTCCCTCAGTAACAATTCTGTGTCCCTCAGTAACAATTCTGTGTCCCTCAGTAACAATTCTGTGTCTGTCCCTGAGTAACAATTCTGTGTCTGTCCCTGAGTAACAATTCTGTGTCCCTAAGTAACGGTTCTGTGTCCCTAAGTAACGGTTCTGTGTCCCTAAGTAACAGTTCTGTGTCCCTAAGTAACGATTCTGTGGCCCTAACTCTCTCCCTCAATACAGACAGGTGGTCTGTCTCTCTTGAATGACTGGAGGCTAATGGAGAATTCTAAAATGGCCGCAATTTATAGCTCGACCATTACACAGTGCTGGCTGGCTGGCTGCTGATTGGCTAATGCGATCACATGTCATGAATGAATGCATTATGGGTCAGCGCGCCTTGTCTGCGCGCCTTCCCACAGATCCCCGCTCCGTCGCCGCACATGTTGCCGCCATTTTTGGAAAAATTAGCATACTTCGGATGCGCGAATCGAAATTTTCCTAATATTCGAAACGAATTCCACTTCGCCGAGTTCGATTCGCTCATCTCTAGTTATGAGAACAAGTTTAAAGTGGTAGTAAAATCCATTTTTTATGTTTTACCTATAGGTAAGCCAATAATAAGGCTTACCTGTATGTACTGAAAATATCTCCAAAACTGGCATTGCTTAGGAAATATATTTACTTGTGTAGCAGCCGATGACATCACCAGCGCATGTGCTCTGAAGGAATGGCATACCTGTGCCATTCCTTCAGAGCTCTGTACCATAAATATGGGCAGCACAGTGGCTAAATGGTTAACAATTCTGCCTGGCAGTACTAGGGTCGTTGGTTCAAATCCCAACCACCACCTCCACCATCTGCCTGGAGTTTTAATGTTCTCCCTGTGCCTGCGTGAGTTTCCTTTGGGTACTCCCAGTTTCCTCCCACACTCCAAAGACATACTGGTAGGTAAATTGGCTCCTGTCTAAATTGGCCCTTGTATGTGTATATATGTATGAATGTGCGTTAGGGACCTTAGATTGTACTACCCTTGAGGGTTAGGAACGGATGTGAATGTACAATATATGTGTGTAAAGCACTGTGTAAATTGACAGCGCTATATAAGTACCTGAAATAAATAAACAGTGACTCCTTCAAAGTACTGGAGCCTGCAAACTCGTAAAGGTAGACCTGATGAAGATGGAAGCCATGTCAGCAGTGACAGTGTGCCGCTGTAGGGCTTCATTTTAAGGTAAATTTCACATAATGCGCTAGTATGCAATGCATACTAGCACATTATAACATTGTCTTGCAAGGGAAAAGGGTTTTTTTCCAGTTTACCAGTTTACTACCACTTTAAATGAACAGCATAATAGTTTGTGGTCATTTGTGCTCCTTTTTTCGAGTTTATAAGTGCTTATACTGTTTTACATCTGTTTTACACTATGTAGATGCAGTCTCTGTTTTACAAATTAACATTTACATGACGAAGGGTTCTCAGATCACTATGGGTTAACTAAAGAGGCAGCACAGCAAAGCAAATTGCTTTGCAGCTTCCTTTGTATGATTGAAGCTTTGGATGCAGGTTTCTGAAAAAAGATTGTTATGCATTGGCAGCAAAGCTGATCTGTAACTCTGTGTAGTGTTATCCAGGTAATCTCTCTGACCTTGTGACTAAACCCTGCTCTGATCCACAGGACTGCAACGTATAAGTGTGGCCAAATTCCAGCTGTTGATTGATATAGCAGCTACACAGTCTGTGTCCACCCAGCCTGTCAATTAACCTCACTATTTAGGTGCGCTTAGACCAACACCCATTGCCTGAGCAATAGAGTAATTTCCTAGCCCAAGGCTCTATTATGTAATAACTTGTATTACACTATGCTTTTTCATTGCTTGCCCTGACTTTTGGCCTGTTCCCTGTTTCTGAATCTGCCTGGCTTTGTACAATGTTCTGGCTCTAGCTGCCATATGCACAGGTGTACCTGCAGGCTGCAACCTGGTACACTTTCCTGCAAAGTCCATCATCCCTGGTGGGGTGCTCTGGTGAGAATCTGTTGACGTGTATTTAGACTCTGCTTCTTCACCCCTTTAAGTGCTCACACCCTCTCCAAAATATATGTAGCATATGGGGTCCACTATCCATTTTCGCCTGTGACATGGATTAGTCACTGCTCTTAGGATTCTATGCAGTTCTGTTAAACAACCAGCTTCTCTCAGCAGAGATGGAAAGTAATTAAACTAATGATGTTAAAAATGGGAATGTCGCTGTATCTAGAGGCTAGATAGAAGACTACATGACATTAAAATACAATATTTTATATTTACCCAAATAACAAAAAATTGTTATTCCGAAAAAAAAATAAAAGTATGCTTTAGACATTTCATTCATTCGTGTATGCAGAGGAAGCTTGGTTTGGCTGCTGAATTATATTCATAATTCTATTTTTTTTCTTTTATCTGCTATCTATAGAATAAAGAAACGGTAAATGTGATAAATCAGCATAAATTTTATGTGCTATTCGTTACCTGGCGTGAAATAATTTGGTGAAGAGGCCCATCAAACGCGATTGTCTTTTTAGGCACATAAAGTGGCAGTTTTTCATGCAGGAACACACACAGCATTAGCATCATCACTGGATTTGGATCACATATGTCAGTAGCCTAAACAGAAATTCAGAGACAACACAACGCAAATAGAAAATAGTTTATTTCAATAGTACCAGGCCAGGAGCTCAGGTGCCACATGTAGCTTTTAACTGCCGACAATGTTGCTTATGACAGCCCAGCATACACATAGTCCCCAGCTGTCTGAGTACTTACTGCATTACATATTTCTAATTAGAAAGGGCTCAATCTAATTTATACATTTTAATTAGAATATTTAAGTTCATTTCTAAAGTTTTTAGGATAATTTTTCAGAAAGGTGTACAGTAAGTGTGGCCCATATCAGATAAAAAATTTAAATTTAAGCAAATATGCGCACCATTTAGGAAGTAAAAGTACTGTTATTATATGAAGGTTATTTCTAGAGAAAACGAAGCATAAGGAAAAAAATATGCAAATAGGGAAAAGGTGGGTAACCAACTGTTGAGTTGATTCACTAAAGTAGCAATTAATAATATATCATTAATAATAATTTGCTAAGTGAACGGTCTACATTGGATTAGTAGATTAACCTCAATGAGTTAAAGGGACAGAAAGGGGTTGCTTTGTTTCCTGTTTGATGTGCCCCTCATGCTTACCAGTTTCCCTGTTCTGAATGAGAACAGTCAGTTGGTATGATATATTTTTACACAATGACAAAAAACTACCAAAGCTAAAAAGCAACCTTTACAAATAAAAATGAGTTCTATTAGAACTGTATTTCAGTGTCAAACAGTGGTGTCACGAATACACCTAGTTAAACAACAGAGCCCAGTGAAGATTGTCACTTGTTTTTATGCCTTCATTAAGCTAGCTGTCTCCTATTCACTGAGTGGTAAAAATACAAATGCTGTTGACATGGAGTGTGCAAGGGATCACTGCACTCATCCAGATGAAATTAGCAGCACCTGTGCTCTGCCTTTTGAGGTTTGAATCACACTTTCGCATTGTGCTGCATTCAAGTAACATGCAATAGCATGCTGTGAGTCTATTCATTTTGAATTGCACCCCAACGCAAGGCAACATATGCCTGACATATATGGTAACACACTACCATGCATTGTGATGTGGCAACTTTCAAAAGTGGTGCAAGTCTCTTTTTTTTTAAAGATTTGGTGCATTGTTAGCCCATTGATTTGCATGTACTTCCTTAACACAACCTTAATGAACACGTCAATGGATTCATTGTAAGACAGAAGGTGAAAGAACCACACGCCAAAACCCAGCCACTATATAGAGAGGCGAAGATACAGCTTCAGTCTAAGCTCCTCCTGACTACACTCCTCTTGACTACATCCCTCTGAAACGTTTTACCCCACCCATGGGATTTAATTGTAGAGGGGTTTAAGCTCTATGATTAAGCTCCATGGGAGGGGCGAAACATGTCAGAGGGGTGTAATCAGGAAGAGTCTATGCTGAAGCCGTATTTTCTCCTTCCTGTATAGTGGCTGGGTTCCGATGTGCAGCTCTTCTACCTGATGTCTTTTGATTTGCTTCTGCTAGCCTGGATGAGCTTGTCTTAGTGCCAGCACCCAATCTGTGCTTTGGATTGCAGGGGGAGGCTTTGTAGTGCTTTGAGTGGCGTTTCAAGTTCTTTGTATATGGGTCAACGTGCATTTATAACCATAATGCCCCAGGAACTCAAGGCTTTGAATGTTTTTTTTTCCACATAAAATTAGGGAAACTGAAAATGAGATCAATTCTACTGTGTTTCAACATATATAGTATACAAAGAAATATATTTTAGGCTAAATATATTCATATAAGGTAAACAGTATTCCACCTGTATGTCAATGTTTAAATTGATTGTTCGGAGAGCATTCGTCAGAATCAGACAGTTGTGCAGACATTGTTCTGGAGACTCTGGACTAGTATACATGTCTATGAAATGAGAGGAGACCTGCAAAGAAGTAGAAATAAATATAGGATTTTCTTTTCATATCAACGTAAATTCCGCTTTTAAATATGGGATTGCAGTACTCATAGGAAACTCACTGGTACTTACAAGATATGGGCAATAGGCTGCCACCTGAGCTGCAAGGACAAGACCATCTAAAAGGTCTTTATCAAAATTCATGATCCATCTTGTAGGCGGGACATCCCCTGTTAAAATAAAATCTAATTAGAAAGCAAAACTCCCCTGAACATCTCTACTGTCAACTGCGGCATTGCACTAAAAAAGACAGCAAGACAGCAAGACACTCATATATTTGTATATTTGTTAAAAAAAAAAAAATTATAACAACTCAGTGCTACATGAAAGGTGAAGATATACAGAAAGTGACTATTTCCCCATTATACTGAATATAGTGTTCTTACAGAGCAGAAGCTATGTGGCATATTTTGGGTCCAATATCCAATCGTCAGATGTCATGAACAAAGGAAGGTATTATTTGTGCATTCTGTTTCATCTCTCTCCAAAAACAATAGAAACAAATGCACAAATCCTTTATTTTTTCGATTTTTCTGCATTTTATTACCAGTTACAAATGACTTGAAATGCTTATCTCATACGTCTTCTGATAAGCTGGACACAGATGTGTCCAATGTGTTCCTAAAATTTTATTCAGGTGATAATACACAGTACTGTTGAATTTTTTTTATTATACACAAACATATTTTAAATCTGGAGACATACTTTGTTTTTATCTATCGATCTTAAATTTTAAATGCCATTACTTTCATTAAGGCTCTAAATACACTGCTCAAAAAAATTTAAGGAACACGTTGAAAACACATCAGATCTCAATGGGGAAAAATATCATGCTGGATATCTATACTGATATGGACTGGGTAATGTGTCAGGAAAGTAAGGATGCCCCATCGTTTGATGGAAATGAAAATTATCAACCTACTCTCATCACATGAGGCCAGGCATTGTTGTGCACCAGGAGGAATCCAGGACCCATTGCACCAGTGTAAGGTCTGACAATGGGTCCAATAATTTAATCCCGATACCTAATAGCAGTCAGGGTGCCATTGTCTAGCCTCTAGAGGTCTGTGCGTTCCTCCATAGATATGCCTCCCCAGACCATCACTGATCCACCACCAAAACAGTCATGCTAAACGATGTTACACGCTACACAACTTTCTGCATGACTTCTCCAGACCCTTTCACGTCTGTCACATGTGCTCAGGGTGAACCTGCTCTCATCTGTGAAAAGCACAGGGTGCCAGTGGTGGACCTGCCAAGTCTGGTGTTCAATGGCAAATGCCAATTGAGCTCTATGGTGCCAGCCAGGCAGTGAGCACAGGGCCCATTAGAGGACGTCAGGCCCTCAGGCCACCCTCATGAATTCTGTTTCTGATTGTTTGGTCAGAGATATTCACACCAGTGGCCTGCTGGAGGTCATTCTGTAGGGCTCTAGCAGTGCTCATCTTGTTTCTCCTTGCACAAAACAAGGAGATACTGTCCTGCTTATGGGTTAAGGACCTTCTACAGCCTTGTTCAGCTCTCCTAGACTAACTAGTCTCCTGGATTCTCCTCCATACTCTTCAGACTGTGCTGGGAGACACAGCAAATATTCTGGCAATGGTAGGTATTGCTGTGCCATCTGTTGTTAATTTAATTAACACCAAAGCAGCTGAAACTGATAAACAATCCCCTCTGCTACTTAACTGACCAGATCAATATCCCATGAGTTTAATTGACTTGACGCTATACTCTGATCAAAAAGTGTTTCTTTAATTTTTTTAACAGTGTATATACAGTATATACATTTACATATTTTTTCTCTTTAAGTGTATTCATGCTAAGTAATGTGTAAGTATAAGCATTCTAAGTATTACTTACTTTGCACAGAGATAAAAGCAACCCCCCATCCTTACCCCCCTTATCTGCCACCTTACAAAGGATGATGCCATTTTTGTTCAGGCATCATCCAGGGTCAGCATCTATTTCCAGCATTTAACCACTTGCCCTCCAGAGGATTTACCCCCCCCCCCCCCCCCTTCCTGAACAGGCCATTTTTTGCCATTCGGCGCTGCCCTATTTCAGCTGGTAATTGTGTGGTCATGCAATGTGTACCAAAAGTAATTTATGTCCTTTTTCAGACTAATAGAGCTTTCTTTTGGTGGTATTTGTTCACCTCTAGGTTTTTTTATTTTTTGTGCTGTAAACAGAAAACCTGAACATTTTGAAAAAAAAGTTATTTTCTCATTTCTGTTATAAAAAATATCCTATAACCTCAAATGTCCTCATAAATTTAGGCCAAAATGTATTTTGCTATATGACTGTGGTAAACAACATTCCAATAAGTGTATATTAATTGGTTTGTGTGAGAGTTATAGCATCTACAAACTATGGTATAGATACTGGAATTTACACAGCTTTTACTTTCTGACTGCCTATCACATTTCTTGAGGTGCTAAAATGCCAGGGCAGTACAAACACCCCCAAATGACCCCTTTTTGGAAAATAGACACCCTAGGCTCTCTGTTGAGAGGCATGTTTAGTCTAGCCACATACATGAGTCCAAAATCAAATCACTCCTTTGAAAGCCTGATGGTGCGTAATTCCTCATTTCACAACCTTGCTACCTATCACAGTTTCGAAGGACCTGAAATGCCAGGATAGCACCAAACCTTCCCCCCCATCCCCACATTTTTTAAAGTAGACACCCCAAGGAATTTAATAAGAGGCATGGTGGGTATTTTGCAGATCTAATTTTTTCTCACAAGGTTTTGAGAAATAAAAAAAGAAAACTAAAAATATGTTTTCGTTTTCTTTCTGCATTTTCCAAAAACTTGCAACAAATGAGATCTGCAAAATACTCACCATGTTTCTTATCAAATTCCTTGGGGTGTCTACTTACCAAACAGGGGTCGTTTGGGGGGGGTTTGTACTATTCTGGCAGCAGAGTGGCTGTTGGGCAGCACGTCCGCCTGGCAGTACTAGGGTCGCTGGTTCAAATCCCAACCCAGGCACCACCTGCCTGGAGTTTGCATGTTCTCCCTGTGCGTGGGTTTCCTCCGGGTACTCTGGTTTCCTCCCACACTCCAAAGACATGCTGGTAGGTTAACTGGCTCCTGTCTAAATTGGCCCTAGTATGTATATGTATGAATGTGAGTTAGGGACTTTAGATTGTACACTCCTTGAGGGTTAGGGACTGATGTGAATGTACAATATATGTATGTAAAGCGCTGCGTAAATTGACAGCACTATAAAAATAGCTTAAATAAATAAATATCAGGGCCTTCGGAGCTGTGATAGGTAGTCAGGAAGTGTACTGAGGAAATAAATCCCTTTGAAAACCTGAAGGTGAAGGATTTTGGGGTCCTGTACGCAGCTAGACTGCCAAAAAGTCTCTCACATGTGGCATTCCCATACTCAGGAAAAGTAGCAGAATGTATTTTGGGGAGTAATTCCACATATACCCATAGCATGTGTGAACAATATATAATTTAACTGAAAACTTTGTGTAAAAAAAAAAGAAATATATATATTTTTTGTCATTTTCCAAAAACTTGTGGTAAAAAAATAAATTCTTCTATTGATTCAACATGCCTCTCACCAAATAGATTGGGGTGTCTACTTTCCAAAAAGCGTTCACTTGGGGGGGGGGGGCATTTTATGCCCAGCATTAGAAGATTATGCCACACATCAGTATTTTTTGCCAAGAAATTACTTTGAACCTCAAAAACATTATTTTTTTAAGAAGACACCCTAGTGAATAAAATGGTGGGTGCTGAAATTTTTATGTCACAGAGTACTCGCACAGCAATTTTTCAAACACAATTTTAAAAAAAAATTAACTTTTTTACGTTTAATGCACAAAAACACAATATATTGGCCAATTGTTTGATAATGTATAAAAGATAATGGTATGTCGACTAAATAGATACCAAACATGACATGCTTAAAAACATTGCACCCCCCGTGCAATGGCCACAAACTGCATACAGTTTAATATCCATAGGCGACAATTTAAAAGCCTTTTTTGCAGGCTAACATTTTAGATTTACACAGGAGGTCTAGTGATAGAATTACTGCCCTTGATCTGACGTTCACGGTGATACCTCACATGCAAATGCTGTTTCCATACCAACACGGGGCCAACGCTTGCGCGCGCAGTAAGCGAGGGTGCTTTAATTTTTTCTTTTTTTTTATTATTTTGATTTTTTCAATTATTTTTACACTGTCCCTTTCATTCTTTTTTTTTGATCACCGTTATTGTTATCACAGGAAATGTAAATGTCCCCTGTGACTGCAATAGGCAGTGACAGGTATTCTTTTCTGAGAAATATAGGGTCTATTAGACTCTAAACATCTCCTCTGCCCTTACATCATCTGATCTCACCAAGATCTTTGTGATCAGATGCTTTCCCAATTGATGAAGTGCTTGTAGCTTTCGGTTTCTTAGACAACAGAGATGATTGGCGCTATTCCGGTCTCCAATCAGCTTTATGGTCAGCTGGCAGAAACACCAGCTGCATTTTTGCATTCTCAGGGTTGGAACTGCCTGACAAAGCCATGGAAGGCAGCGGTGGGGGGGGGGCATCTTCTCCTGCTGCTTGTAAAAGCAATCCTGCAGCTAATTAGCCACTAAGATTGCTTTTACATGAAATCCAATTGCTGGCTGAAAAAAAATAATACCAGGACGATGCCTGCAGTGTGCAGGCATCATCCTGGTATAACCACTGAAAGTCCAGTGATGTACCAGTATGTCGCTGGTCCTTGTTGGGTATATCTGTTATGTTCTTTTTTTATGCAGCCTGTGGGCTGAATGACAAAATGAGAAGAAATCTCTGCCAGAAAAAGTGTGTGGTATGCCCACCATTAGAATATACCACCCTGTATCCACCCACTTCTAATGGTGGGCACACATGAAATGTTCTTTTTTTTTCAGCTGACCGGAAAAGAAACTAACAGATTCCTCTATTAACGTCGATCGATGTGGAGGAAGAAAATCTCTACCAAAACATTTTTTTTTAAATATATGCCGAAGCATAGGGGCCGTCCACCCACTGTCCACCCCAGGTCTTCATGCTTGGACATTTATGCTCTTTTTTTTAACTGTGGACGAAAAATCTCATCCAACAGTGCGCACATACTTATATTCTGAGAGCAACACCCTGTTGTTGTCAGAATAAACAGATCTGTGCTGCAGCTGAATGGCATTCCTGCAAAGAAAACAGCAATGGTTAACAATAAAACAGCAACTCAATAAAACAACTTTTTTATTGAAATCTGTGCCAAAAAATATTATGAAATATATATGCCGAAGCATAGGGGCGATCCACCCACTGGCCACCCCAGGTCCCCATGCTTGGGCATATATGCTCTTTTTCAACTGCTGATGAAAAATCTCATCCCACAGTGCTGAAAACACGTATGTATATTCTGAGAGCAAGACCCTGTTACTGTCAGAATAAACAGAATGGTGCTGCAGCTGAATGGCATTCCTGCAAATAAAACAGCAGTGGTTAACAAAAAACAGTAAAAATGAAACCGTAACTCGACAACAATAAAACGGCAACTATTTTTTTTTTTACTTATTTTTTGTTTTGTTTTTATTTTTTATTTTTTTACTTTTTATAACTTCCAGAAGGTATGGTCTCTCAAAATGCAATAGCCAATTTTCTAACATCTTTCAAGACCCTGTGCATATATGTACCCTAGACCAGGGGTTAAAATTTTGAGTCCAGACCTACTAGCCAGGCACAAATCTTACTCTCCACCTGTTGCCCCACCCAACCTTGCCCAGGTCCGCCCCCAACCCCACCCTGCCCCCAATCACGCCCCCTTAAAGCTTATGAAATTATATTTTTCTTTAGAATAAAGAGTCCACAATATAAAAAACTGCAATTATAACATAGCTTTATTATGTCAATTTAAACATAACAGCAATAGCGGGGCGTGTCCAAGATGGCGCCGGGAGCAGACGCTCCTTTCTGAAGCTCCGGCACCCTGATCCTCCATCCGCTCTCATCCGGGATACGGAGGCTACCTGCAGCAGATCCCCGGCTGCCCGGACTCCATCTGGTACCTGAGAAGGGGTGTCGAGCCATTCTGCCCCTTCCCTGAGCATCTGGGGCGCGGGGCGGATTGAGGCCTACCGCGGCGTGTGAAGCCGCGGTGTTTCCTAGATCCGCGGCTGGAGCGAATCGCAGTCGCGGCCGGACCGCCGCCCTATCGCCCTGCCCGCCAACCCCTGGAGTCAGGTCAGCTGTTGGGGCAGGTTGGGTGGGCTCCTGGTGGCCTGGTGGACTGTGCAGCGTCCCTGCAGGATCCCAGCCGAATGCTGGAGGTCTGGCCTGCTACAGGAACAGTGCTGGCTGGGAGAAGGCATCCTCCTGCATAGTCCCCTTCCCCAGTGGATAACTCGGGGGTGTCTGGGATATCTTCTAGCAATTTACACAGTCTGCATACCTGGCCTATATAGCATAATCATCTATATTTCACTGACTGTGACATTATGTTGGATCTTCTGTGAATACCTCCCCGGTGGGGGACACGTACACGAACCAAGGGGGAAAATGTCAGAGTGACCTCCTTGGGCCGTGCCACCGTGACGTTCTTCTCGGCCATTGGGCTTCTACACCCTAACATTTCACTTCAATAGTTTGGGGGCGACTAGGAAATCTGTGGACCGCTTTCGAAAATGCACCGCACTCCCCGCACTAAACTTAAACACCGGGCCAAACAGCAATCCCCTTTACAGGGCCACATTGCCAAGTTGATACCTAGCCCGCCTGAGCCTGATGATAACACTCAACTTCCAGGGGACCCTGAGTCTGATGGCGATAGTCAGCGGCAATTTCCGTCGGGGATGGTTGATCCTCTTGAACATCATCCCGAAGCCTTACTACACAAATTTCGTGCTATAGTGCGAGAGGAGATTACTGCTGCCTCACGTAAATTATCTTCTGACCTGGCGAGAGGCCTAAAAGAGCTGGGTCTCCGCGCCCACCAATTGGAACAACATATGGATCTGGCAACTACAGTCCTGGAGGGTCACAAACAAGAAGTGGAGGATCTACATGCTGAGCTGGATACTTTGAAAGATAAGTTAGAGGATGCTGAGAATAGAGCTCGCAGGGATAATCTCCGCATCCGTGGAATCCCGGAGACAATCGCTGATTTGCAGGGCACTGCAACTGCCCTTTTCCAGGAGCTGGCCCCTGAGATTCCTCTGGAACGTCTGGAATTTGATCGTATCCATAGAGCTCTAGCACCCAAGCCCACGGAGGGCCCTCCCAGGGACATTATTATTAAATTTCACTTCTATCGCACTAAGGAACGTCTACTGCAGGCAGCTCGGAATCGTTCGGCTTTGGAGTTTCAAGGTCATTCTGTCTCTCTGTTCGCGGATCTGTCCCCAGTCACGATTGCCAAACGTCGCACCCTGAGACCTTATCTTCGGATTCTTCAGTCAGCTGATATCAAGTACAGATGGGGCTTCCCTTTCAAGCTTTCATTTTCCTTTCAAAGTTGTCAATTTCAAGCCTCTATGCCAGCGGATCTCCGGCGTCACTTTCTGGAGCTCAACTTGGAGTTGCCACAATCCCAGAGTGAGGAGACTTTAATACCTACGCGTCATCAAAATTCCCAGTCCTTGCATAAATCTCCTCCTAGTCAGAGCGGTTCACAGGCTCTTCGATCCCTACAGGCCCAGCGCTTTCAGGAAATCTCAGCGACCTGATGTTTAGAAGCTGACCGCCTGTATGTAGCTTAGTCCCATGTGGTCATTTTTTCTTCGCTGCCACTTTCTGGACTTGAATTCAGATTTGTTCAGGGATTTCTTATTTCCGTGTGTCATATCTCTTCCAATCAAGAGCGGATGTTACTTTTCTCTGTATTGATTGGTTGAGATCTTTATTGTCCTGTGAGTTTTGGATTGCCTATTTACAGGTGTATTAGCCTTAGTTGTAATGTTTATATATTTTATATCAATGCCGAGTTGTTCCGGTGGATGGTCGTGTCCCCCTCCGAGCTGGCTAGCGGTCTGGTCTTCTGTCCCGCCCGCTACCTAGCCTTTACGTGGGTGTTTTACCCACAGGTGATTACTATAATGTTTGAATCAATCTCTATGATTTACAGATATCTTGCTTGTATATTAGAGGTCTTCTTGTCCTCTCCTTTCTTCTTAGTTTCTTTCTCTTTGTCCATTGTCATGTATGTCTTGTGTTTTTGCAAATTTTTGTTTCCAGGGCTCCCGGGGATCGTGGTGGATTTTATCTTCCTTCCTTTTAGATATCCATGTCGTTAAACTGGTTATCACTGAACGTCCAGGGGATGAACTCTCCACAGAAACGGGTAAAGATATTTAAGTTTCTTCGGGCTCGCAAAGTTGACATTGCTTGTTTGCAAGAAACCCACTTCTCCACTACTTCTGCCCCAAAATATTTTGATGCACGTTACCCTCAGATCTTTCAAGCTACTGGTCCCACTAAACAGAGAGGTGTCTTGGTTGCCTTCCATAGTAAAACTCCATTTGTCTGTGTGAAGCGTATTGCTGATCCCAATGGCAGATACCTTCTGCTCCAGGGCACGATTCATGGAATAGAGGTTACCATAATGTCTTATTACGCTCTTAACGTCAACCCTGGACCTTTTCTGTCACATCTATGCTCTCTCCTGGCCACACATCAAAGGGGTACGCTTCTGATGGCGGGGGATTCAAATTTAGTGTTAAACCCTGCACTAGATAAATATCCGACAGAACGCTCTGACCCTTCCACTTCAGCGAAGTCCTTTATACGGACGTTAACTACCCATGATTTGGTAGATTTATGGAGAGAATTTCATCCTCAGCGGAAAGACTACACTTATTATTCACACCCTCACCATTCTCATTCTAGAATTGATCATGCCTTCGTTTCACGTAAACATCTCCCTCTGGTTCGCTCTATCTCTATCCTAACGGTCCCATGGTCAGACCATGAGCCTATTTTGGTAGTCTGTCAATCTCTTCTATGCAGGCCGACCTTCTCTTCATGGATAATGAATGATTCCTTGCTTTCGCTGAAGGAGATCCAGACGGAGCTGCATTGTAAGTCTCAGGAATATTTTCAATTAAACTCCGGTTCTGTCTCTTCTTCGGTAACATTGTGGGAAGCATACAAGGCAGTTCTTAGGGGACATATTATTCATATAGCTTCCAGACGAAAGAAGGAGAGACGGCTTAAGCAATCTCAGTTAAAATTGAAGTTAACTTCCGCGTCAGCCCAGTTTAAACAGTCACCTTCACCGTCAAATCGTAGACTGTTGGATCAGGCTCTCTTAGAATTGGATCTGTGTTTAACAGATGAGGCTGAGCGCTCCTTACGTTGGACTCGCCAGAAGTGGTATAGCAAAGCTAACAAACCAGACTCTATGTTGGCCCATAGATTGCGTTCTTTTGCGCAACACCCCAAACCGATATCTTTACGTACTCGTCACAATACCCTTACGAGCAACCCAGTAACGGTTTTAGAAGAGTTCCGGCACAGACTAGCTAAACTTTACTCTGATCC
Organism: Staurois parvus; assembly: GCF_062004578.1. Lineage (NCBI taxonomy): Eukaryota > Metazoa > Chordata > Amphibia > Anura > Ranidae > Staurois > Staurois parvus. The sequence goes on along the minus strand of NW_028318492.1, from coordinate 5,829,701 downwards.
CACCCGGGCTGACCATCAGTCTATTTCTGACTTCTTATCTAGTTTGTCATTACCTACTTTAATGCCGGCCCATAAGGATCTGATGGATCGCAATATCCAAGTATCTGAAGTTTTGCAATGTATAGCGGAACTGAAAACAGGCAAACGCCCAGGTCCTGATGGATACACGGCACTATATTATAAGAAATTGGCTGATGTGTTCGCTCCCCACCTTGCCGCTATGTTTAATGCGGTGAAGGGAGGTTCAAATTTTTCCCCGGACTCTTTAACTGCTAATGTGGTTATGATTCCTAAACCGGACCGAGATCATTCTTCCTGGGCTAATTATAGGCCTATCTCTCTTATCAATATCGATATGAAGATTCTTACTAAGATTTTGGCTACTCGATTGAATTCCTTCCTTTCTCGTCTGATTAAAAAGGATCAGGTGGGATTTGTTCCCCATAGGCAGGCCGGAGATGCTATTAGACGTATTTTACAATTGCAACATTTGACCCATACTCGTAAAATCGATATGATGCTCTTATCCTTAGACATCAACAAGGCTTTTGACACTTTATCCTGGCCGTATCTCCTGTCGGTCCTCCATTGTTTTGGCTTCGGTCCTTCCTTCTTGCGATGGATCTCTTCACTATATACATCCCCTCAAGTGAAGCTTAGATACTACGGATTTGAGTCTTCTACGTTCTCGGTTGCTAGAGGTACTAGGCAGGGCTGCCCGCTTTCCCCTTTACTTTTTATCTTAGCCCTGGAACCGTTGGCAGAAGCAATCCGTGTACATCCTGATATTAAGGGAATCGATGTGGCGGGCTCCCAACATAAATTATCGTTGTTTGCGGATGACATATTATTGTCAATCTCGAATCCGGGGATTACTTTGCCTAATTTACTAGCAGTTCTTGATTCTTTTGCCACCCTCTCTGGTTTACACGTCAATCCAGCTAAATCAAGAGCTATGTCAGTTACCCTCCCACCATCACTTCTGACTACTTTGAAGCAAACGTTCCCCTTCCAATGGCTTTCGGCCTTACCATATCTAGGAATTAAGCTTACCCCGACATATGATGGACTGTATCAGGCTAACTTTCCCACTGTTTTTCATGAGTTGACTGAGCTCTTGTCCTCTTGGTCCCATTTCCCGTTATCATGGTTTGGCAGAATTAATGCAATCCGTATGACCTATCTTCCTAAACTATTATACCTATTTCGTGTTCTGCCAGTTTCAGTACCTTCGCATATATTGCGTATACATCAGCGAAAACTTTTGTCCTTTATTTGGGGCTCCTCTCGACCTAGAATTAGCAAGCACATTTTATTTGCGTGGCGGAATGCGGGCGGGTTATCTGTTCCAAATCTCCAGTCCTATTATTTGGCGGCTAACATTGCCCCTTTAGCTCATATTCATGCTTCTCACCATTTCCCCCTGTGGGCTGTAGTAGATATGATGGACTCTCACCCGATACCGCACCCCTCCTTGCTCTGGCTCCCTAATTCTCAGCGTCCATCTAATCTTAGCCCAACGCTGACACTTTCGCTTCGTCTTTGGGATTCTATAAAATACTCCGCTGGCCTTATCTCTCCTCATCTGCCTCTGCTACGTCTATTGCATAACCCATTATTCCCTCCGGGTAAGGATAACCCTAGACAGTTTGTCTGGTGGCAGACACATGGTTTTTATGATATTCATTCATTCCTATCCCCCACCAGAATAATTACCTTTGACACTTTGCGTTCTTCTTATAACATTCCCCTCCGAGAACATTTTGGTTATCTTCAACTTCGTCACTTTATTCATACTCTAATACGTACGCATCCAGGACCTTACCGTTTATCCTCTTTTGAAAGCCAGTGTAGACATAGACCTCATGCTCCAGGTCTGATCTCCCTGATTTATTCTTCCATTATGTCATATAGAACCCCTCTGGTTCGTTCCTACCATCAGTGTTGGCAGTCGGAATTAGGGGGAACCCTGGATCAACAAGACTGGCAGCTCATGACCCAAACATTATCTAAGTGTTCCAGGAATGTTATTATTCTTGAGAATGCCTACAAAATTCTATACCGATGGTATTATACGCCTGCCCGTCTAGCTAGTTTTATTCCTACCTATTCCCCGGTTTGTTTTCGGGGATGTCAACAATTAGGTACCATGGCACATATCTGGTGGACTTGTCCTAAGGTAAGCAGGTTGTGGATTAGGGTGTATGCCCTCCTCCGCACTATTCTTCATACAGACATTAAGCGTAATCCATATGAAGCGCTTCTATTTAAACCACTAGAGGGCCTTCTCCGCTCTGAACGGCAACTGGCATCACATTTATTTATGGCAACTAAGTTGACGATTGCGAGGGCTTGGAAGACTCCTGTTCTTAGCTTTGAGGCTGTCAAAAATCGGATGAACTTCATAATGGTCAATGAAAAACTGACGGCCATATTATTGGATACCCATACAAAATTTCTGCAGATATGGCGTCCCTGGCTGGACGTAGCCCAGCCCTCGAGATTCGACCAGTCCCTTCTATCGATATGAGGATGGATTCTGCTGTGATCCCCCCGGGGCCCCTCCCTCTCCCCCCCTTTTTTTTTTTTTGTTGTGTGTCTGTGTGTTGTTGTCCATGTCTCTGTACTATTTGTCTTTTTCTACTCTTCTGTTTACTCTGTTCTTAAACATAATTTACGGATTGTACCTGCTGTTCTCTGCGCTGCATCCGTAAGGCTATTTATGCAATCTAGATTTCTTTTTAAATTCTAGGTCATGAATATGTACTGTTTTTTGATGCGGTCTTTTCTCGGGCCTTTCCTGTTTATTATAATGTTGATATAGCAATACTTCCCTTTGGAGTTTACATTATCATTGCCCACAACGGTCTGTTGCCCGTTCTCTCCCAACCTCCCTCCCCATCCCTTCCCTCAGGGCACCTATGTAAACTTTTCAGATTTTGCCTTTATCGATGCATGCCTTGCACCAGCTTCCCTTCATTTATTGTACTATGTAAATGTTGGTCATTGAATTTTTAATACGATTGTCTGTTCATCTTTGCTTATTATTCAATAAAGCTTTTTTGTAAAAGAAACATAACAGCAATAGCTTAATAGCAATAGGTTGCAATCAAAATATCAAGTTTTACAGCTTTAAACCTGTAGCGAACATTTTGCATTTTGTGGGTTTATCTCCTGCATCTTTAAAAAGAGATTTTAGTAACTAAAGTCTCTTTTAAAAGATGTAAGTTTAGTTTACAGAAGTATAGCATAAGAAAAAGTGCTTATTTTGATGCCATAAAACATGGAATAATAGTTACTGTAAACATGTTCCTTTTTTTTATCTCCAGCAGAGACCTTAGAGAAGTGTGGCATTAAGAAAAAAAGAAAAAAGTGCCTCTTTGATGGCCAAAAAACATTGCATAAAATAAATATAATAGTAAACACTTTGCATTTTTTATCTCCATCATCTTATTAAAAGAGAGCTTAGAGAAGTAGTGCATTAAGGAAAAACAAATAAGTGCTTATTTAGATGCCAAAAAACATGGCATAACATTAGTAAACATTTCAACATAGAGCAGCCATGGTTTGTGTTGTACAGCATAACCAAGACTTGTGTAATACCCTTTTTCTGATGCAAAATACCACTTCAATGGCTGTGTGTGGATTGCAATCTATTCCATGAAGAAAAAACACACCAAGAAAATCATTTTTTGGATGACAAAAAGCAGTAGGAAGCCAGTTTCACATCAAGATTTGCTATGGTTTTTGTTGTACAGCAGGACCAAGACTTGTGTAATACCCTTTTTCTGATGCAATATACCACTTCAGTGGCTGTGTGTAGATTGCATTCTATTCAATTAGGAAAAAAACACCAAAAAATGATTATTTGGATGCCGAAAAGCAGTAGGAAGCCAGTTTCACATCAGGATTTGCTATGGTTTTCATTGTATAGCAGGACCAAGACTTGTGTAATACCCTTTTTTTCTGATGCAAAATACCACTTCAATGGCTGTGTGTGGATTGCAATCTATTCCATGAAGAAAAAAACACACCAAAAATGATTTTTTTGGATGCCAAAAAGCAGTAGGAAGTCAGTTTCACATCAAGATTTGCTATGGTTTTTGTTGTACAGCAGGACCAAGACTTGTGTAACACCCTTTTATCTGATGCAAAATACCACTTCAATGGCTGTGCGTGGATTGCAATCTATTCCATGAAGAAAAAAACACGCCAAAAAATGATTTTTTTGGATGCCAAAAAGCAGTAGAAAGTCAGTTTCACATCAAGATTTGCTATGGTTTTCATTGTACAGCAAGACCAAGACTTGTGTAATACCCTTTTTTCTGATGCAAAATACCACTTCAGTGGCTGTGTGTGGATTGTATTCTATTCAATTAAGAAATAAACACCAAAAAATTATTATTTAGATGCCAAAAAGAAGTAGTAAGCCAGTTTCACAGCAAGATTTGCAATGGTTTTCTTTGTACAGCAGGACCAAGACTTGTGTAATACCCTTTTTCTGTTGCAAAATACCACTTCAGTGGCTGTGTGTTGATTGCATTCTATTCAATTAACAAGACAAACACCAAAAAATGATTTTTTGGATGCCAAAAAGGCAGTAGGAAGCCAGTTTCACATCAATATGTGCTATGGTTTTTGTTTTTACAGCAGGATCAAGACTTGTGTAACATCCCCTTTCTGATGAAAAATACCACTTATCAATGGCAGTGTTTGGATTGTAATCTTTAGGTGGTGGCACATTAATGGCAATCATCAAAAGATCATCCAAAGTCTCCAGTGTCAGTGATGAACAAAAGACTGTCTCTTTATTCTGTTTTGGTAGCTAAAGCCACGTTCACATGAGGCGGTTGTTGGTGGAAGTACGGCACAGAAATTGAACAGAGGGAGTATGTTGCTGAATCTTTCTTTCTGCTGATTCAATCTTTTCAGTCTCATTAAAAGAGAGTCCACTATGAATGGAGAGTTTTAGGTCAGCCCACTCTGCTTTTAACAGGTCACTTTTGTCTTCAAACTGATTATCAAAAACATGTTTTGCAATTCTGTGCAACTCAGTCAATCCAAAGTTGAGGATGTGTGCTTTGTCTGACCAAGACACGCTGTTAAATATATTGAAAGATTGTACAATATGAGGAAAGACTCAAAATTAAATATTTTTCTGCTTTGGCCAAAACAGATTGGCGTATAGACTGAAATTCTCTGTCACCAGTTTGAAGGTTGGTCAGCTGCAGCCCACGTAGTTTTCCATCTTCTGTAAACTTACTACGAAATTCAAGTTCTCTTTTTCCTTTCCCATCAGAAAGATACTGAAGAGTTTTAACTGCATGTTCTAGTTTGTTTTTTACCTGAAAGATCATAAGTTCCTTGTTCTGAAGACCCTCTGACAAAGGTTTCAGCTTGCTATAAAAATCGAATAGGAAATGCAAAAGTTTCACAAACTTCAACTGTTTCAGGGCTTTCAGGATGCCTTTAACTTTAGCAGATTCAGATGATCCCTCAGTTGATATCTGCTCAAAATGGCTCACTGCTGTCTTCCAGTTTTGCAGAAAAGCACTCAAGGCCTCAACTTTGCTGCATAACCAGTGCACTGTGTGTACATCTTTAATTTTCAAGATTTCCTCACTTAAAGTGTTTGCGAGATCTTTAAGTTGCATAAGGTGTTTTGCTGAGCAATGATATTTGAAAACATGCCGCACTACCTCATTAAATGTTTGTAGGTATGGCATTTCCTCGCAAACATCCAAGATCGCAAGCTGCAAGCGATGAGCCACACAATGTATTCTGATCATCTGTGGGCAGACTTCTTTCATCTGGACTGCTAAACCTGACTTGTGGCCAAGCATGCTTGCAGATCCATCTGTTCCCAAGCCTGCAACCCATGAAGAGCCTCTGTAATTAAGATATTAAAATTATCCATAAAGGCAGTCAATGTTTGCATGTTCAGTGTAGGTTCGATCTGTAGATCCGTTAATCATGATGCCAACAAAAGGTGACTTTTTAATGTTTGCCACAAGACTTTCTCTGATTATTCTTGCAATGAAATGATGAATTGTTAGCATTGAACATACTTCCAAATTTCTGCAGAACTGGCACATCTAGTTTGGCACTCAATGTTAATAAATCAGGAAATCTAGAAATGGCTTTTCACATTTAGCTACGTAATAAGCAATGTTAAACGTGTGTGTCGTGTGCTGAAACATTGCAGTGTCCATTTTTCTGATACACATAGCTAAAGGTCTTTCTTCAAGGTTGTCTCTAGACTTTGCCTTATCAATATTCTCTTTGTGTTTATTACATTTGTCATGCCATACAAACGTTTCCCTTTTAAATGGAGCTTTTACGCCATTTGCCCATTTTTCATCTGAAACTTGGGGGAACCGGCTGCAAACTTTACATGTAACAGTATCATTTTCCTTAGAGTAAGCAAGCCATGAAAACAGATCCAGCCAATGTGTACTAAAACTGCATTTTTTCATGGTCTTTCCAGAATCATCATCATTTGTCTTTTGAGTTATTACGGCAGTGGAAGTTTGTGCCAAACTAGAACTAGCAACTGAATTAGCTATTGATTCATTCTCTTTTTTGATAGGGTTTGAGTGGGACTCCACAATAGTAGGATAATCTTTTGCTGTAAAAAAAATGATAATTTGCTCTGTTTCATGTTGCAATGTAAACAAGGAGACCAAAAAAAAATTAGGAAAATCTCACAGGCATGAGATATGGGTTGAATACTGGAAATTAGGACCACTTTTTTGTATTACGTCTGGGCTGCCACAGATGACTCAGGCTGAGGAAGATCCTCCATGACATGTGATCATGCTAGTTTCACTGTCAAGGCCGGTCTTGGCTGCCTATAGGCCTTTCTGCTGGCTGAGCCTATTAAATGCTAGTCTGCTGGCTGGCTTGATTAATGGCTGGCTGGATTGATGGCTGGCTTGAATGATGGCTGGCTGGCTTGATTGATGGCTGTTCTGATTGATGGCTGTTCTGATTGATGGCTGGTCTGATTGATGGCTGGTCTGATTGATGGCTGGTCTGGTCTGCTGTCTGGTCTGATTGATGGCCTGATTAAAGTCTGGTCTGCTGTCTGGTCTGATTGATAGCCTGCTTAAAAGGCTGGTCTGCTTGAAGGAAGATTAACGGCAGGTCATCTGAGCGGCAGGTCAGATTGATGGCAGTTCAGCTCAACGGCAGTTCAGCTTAAACAAGGAAGTTCAGCTTAACAGTAGTTCAGATCAAAGGCAGTTCAAATCAAAGGCAGTTCAAATCAAAGGCAGTTCAGATTAACGGAAGTTCAGATTAACGGCAGTTCAGATTAAACAAGGCAGTTCAGCTCAAAGGCAGTTCAGCTCAACAGCAGTTCAGCTTAAACAAGGCAGTTTAGCTCAACGGCAGTTCAGATCAAAGGCAGTTCAGATCAAAGGCAGTTCAGCTTAACGGCAGTTCAGATTAAACAAGGCAGTTCAGATCAAAGGCAGTTCAGATCAAAGGCAGTTCAGATCAAAGGCAGTTCAGATCAACGGCAGTTCAGATCAACGGCAGTTCAGATTAAACAAGGCAGTTCAGATTAAACAAGGCAGTTCAGCTTCATGGCAGTTCAGCTCAACGGCAGTTTGGCGCAACGGCAGTTCAGATTAAACAAGGCAGTTCAGCTCAACGGCAGTTCAGATCAAAGGCAGTTCAGATCAAAGGCAGTTCAGCTCAACGGCAGTTCAGCTGAACTGCAGTTCAGATTAAACAAGACAGTTCAGCTCAATGGCAGTTAAGCTCAACGGCAGTTCAGATCAAAGGCAGTTCAGATCAAAGGCAGATCAAATCAAAGGCTGTTCAGATTAACGGCAGTTCAGATTAAACAAGGCAGTTCAGATTAACGGCAGTTCAGATTAAACAAGGCAGTTCAGCTCAACGGCAATTCAGATTAAACAAGGCAGTTCAGATTAAACAAGGCAGTTCAGCTCAACAGCAGTTTAGATCAAAGGGAGTTCAGATGAAAGGCAGTAAAGCTCAATGGCAGTTCAGCTCAATGGCAGTTCAGATTAACGCCACTTCAGATTAAAGGCAGTTCAGATTAAAGGCTCCTCTGGTGGATCGGTGTGTCTGCTGGCTGGGCTGCCTTTCAGGAGAAGGGCGAAGCACAGCTGCTTGCTTGGTGGGTCTGTCCATGCATTACAATTGTGAAGGACCAATGGCGATCCTAGGAAACTAAACAGAATGCATATAAGATACCACAGTGACAGTCAAAACTGGGAGGGCACTGGTAATTTTCACCTCTACCATATGAGGATGTGTTCCTATGCATAGTCAGCTACCAATTTTATTTTTATTTTAAATTAAATTGGTAGCTGATTGTGCATAGGTGTGCTGTTCTTTTTTTTTTTTAATTTTTGAAATATTTAGGCCCCAGAGAGCAGTACTAAAATGGTTTGGTTGTTTTTTTTTAACGTTATTGTTTTTTTTTAACTCTTTTCCAAATCATTTTGCCCCCAGAGTGCAGCACAAAAAAATGTCATTTACTTTAAGCTGGCGGGTGTAGTGATGTGCACCGTTGGCGGGTCTCTCCTTCATGTGTCCCCCACGCCGGTGTAGAGTGGAACTCTCCTCGTGTCCCCCAAGGCGCTGTAGAGCGTGCCTCTCCTTGTGTTCCCCAAGGTGGTGTAGAGCGGGCCTTGTGTCTTCTAAGGCTGTGTAAAGTGGGCCTCGTGTCCCCCAAGGCGGTGTAGAGCGGGCCTCGTGTCCCTCATGGCAGTGTAGAGTGGGCCTCATGTCCCCCATGGCGGTGTAGAGCGGGCCTCATGTCCCCCAAGGCGGTGTAGAGTGGGCCTCATGTCCCCCAAGGCAGTCAAGAGCGGACCTCGTGTCCCCCAAGGCGGTGGAGAGCGGGCCTCGTGTCCCCCAAGGCGGTCTAGAGCGGGCCTTGTGTCCCCCAAGGCGGTGTAGAGCGGGCCTCATGTCCCCCAAGACGGTGGAGAGCGGGCCTCGTGTCCCCCAAGGCGGTGGAGAGCGGGGCTCGTGTCCCCCAAGGCGGTGTAGACCGGGCCTCGTGTCCCCCAAGGTGGTGTAGAGCGGGCCTCGTGTCCCCCAAGGCGGTGGAGAGCGGGGCTCGTGTCCCCCAAGGCGGTGTAGACCGGGCCTCGTGTCCCCCAAGGTGGTGTAGAGCGGGCCTCTTGTCCCCCAAGGTGGTGGAGAGCAGGCCTTGTGTCCCCCAAGGCGGTGGAGAGCGGGCCTCCTGTTCCCCAAGGTGGTGTAGAGCGGGCCTCGTGTCCCCCAAGGCAATGGAGAGCGGGTCTCTTTTCCCCCAAGGCGGTGTAGAGCGGGCCTCGTGTCCCCCAAGGCGGTGGAGAGCGGGCCTCGTGTCCCCCAAGGCGGTGGAGAGCGGGCCTCGTGTCCCCCAAGGCGGTGGAGAGCGGGCCTCGTGTCCCCCAAGGCGGTGGAGAGCGGGCCTCGTGTCCCCCAAGGCGGTGGAGAGCGGGCCTCGTGTCCCCCAAGGCAGTGGAGAGCGGGCCTCGTGTCCCCCAAGGAGGTGTAGAGCGGGCCTCGTGTCCCCCAAGGAGGTTGAGAGCGGGCCTCGTGTCCCCCACGGCAGTGGAGAGTGGGCCTTGAGTCCCCCACGGTGGTGGAGAGGGTGTCTCCTCTCAGCGTAGGAGAGCGGACCTCTCCTGCATGTGTCCCCTCAGCGGCACTGCCACTGTAATGGCGATGCAGCGGAAACCGGAAGTTGTAAACCGGAACTCGACTTCAAAATGAGGCTTGGAGCGCATGTGCAGTCGCTCCATGCTTCTTCATCTGTGCTTGCCGCTCACAGCCGCTCGCCACAGAGGAATTTCTCCTCGCATTTGGCGAGCGGGCAAGCGGCTTTTTCAAGCCCTGCCCTAGACTATGCTGTGCTGTACCCTATAATAATAGTCAACTAGTGTATGGTAACAACTGAAGCAGTCCTTGAGGCAGAGACCAGGTTGGCCAGGACAGAAGGGACCAAAAAAGTGTGTGTCACACCTAATTCCATGTCTGCTACAAACATGACATCATTTTTGGGGAGCCTTTTGGGTTGAGGTACCAGGAATGGCATCAGGAAAATGCCTCTCATGCAGCTGGATCACTGCATCTGTGTTCGGGGTTTGGGCCACAGCACCATCTGGATACAAAAGGGCCATGATGATAATTTCCTGGAATTTTATGAAGGATCCACTTCGCCCAGTTGCTTTGTAAAGCACAAAAGCGTTATATAGAGCCAATTGAAATAAATAAACAGACACTTTTGTGTACCAGCATCTGACTTTTTGGGAAACTAAGTACGGCTTCATCATCTGGTCGTTGAAGTCCACCCCTTAGCACTTCCGCCTGGCAGTACTACAGTAGAGTTGTTGGTTTGAATCCCAAACACGACACCACCTGCCTGGAGTTTGCATGTTCTTCGTGCCTGCATGAGTTTCCTCTGGGTAATCTGGTTTCCCCTCACACCCCAATGACATGCTGGTAGGTTAATGTCAAGGTCCTACCTTTCCTTGCTGCTCCATGTGCTGGCATCCATCTTAGGTTTCTGCAAAGCATGGTGTTAGCCTTTTATGCTTTCAGGCCTCTGCGGTCCCTCCCCCAGAGGAGTGTGGTTGATCACATTTAAGCCTGTTGTCTGCACTTGCTCGTGTCCTGTATGTTCCCTTGCAGCAAGCTCTTGTTCTGTTCTCATTGCTCTCCTGGTAACCGACTCGGCTTGGACAAGACTATTCTCTGCTTTAACAATTTACCTGACGTCCCGTTGCTGAACCCGGCCCGTGACCTGAGTATTCTTTGCCTACCGTCTTGTACTGTCTGACCACGCTACACGTTTTCCCATCTAGCTCCCACCAGCTGTACGCCATTGGCGGCAGTCGTTACCGCAGCTGGGGTTACTCGGGGGGCCGCGACCTGGTCTCAGGCTGCGTCAAGTCCATCCCCCCCATCAGAGGCCCTGGTGAAGGGCAGCCTGGGGCTTAGACTCCGCGCCCTGAGGGACTCTGGTCTGTGGGTAGTGGCTGTCATCAGTCGCTGCATGACCTTACCATAGGCCTGCCTGCCCATTCCATCGCTCCTGCCCTGACAGTTAATTGGATCCTGTCTAAATTGGCCCTAGTATGTGTATGTATGAATGTAAGCTAGGAACCTTAGATTGTATGCCCCTTAGGAACTGATGTGAATGTACTATATATATATATATATATATATATATATATATATATATATATAATGTAAAGCACTGCGTAAATTGATGGTGCTATATACGTTCGTATTCTGAGCCTGATTGTCAGTGAGGCTTCCCCTTTGCAATCACCTGCCATGGTCAGAATCCTGTAGGCCTCTTCACTAGAGTACCTTTTGTTGGACATTTTGGCCACTAAATTTATAGGTACCTAGTGTGACTTACGGGAAAAAGAGCACCTGGCTGTCAGGGACTGCTTGAACCACTACAAAAAAATGTACCTGCTATTGAAAGCAGAGATCAGGCCTGCTCTTGCTAACTCTGCAGTTTTGTGTGCAGTGTATCAAGTGACAATGATCTACTAACACTGCACTTGCTGGAGGAGAAGGGGGGGGGGGGGGTTAAGCCTGTCTAATGTAAACACAGATACAGGAAAATCTCTGATAGGGCAGTGATCAATCACCAGATCCAGGCCTAACATCACTGGCCAGAATCTGCTGATTGATCGGTGCAGCACCGAATCACGGCACTGCCGTGCCATCGAGACTGCAGATCACGTACGTATATATACGTGATTTTGTGCAGGGAGTCCGCCTTGTAGCAGTAATCCTGCCATAGAGTGGAGTTAAAGTGGTTAAGATGCTGGCTCAGGGATTCCTATGTAGTTCTTGACTGTGTTTACAAAATTGTGACATAGATCACACCCTGCAGCAGCCTCATTGTGACTTACTACAAAGCTACGATGTTGTAGTCTGACCATTGGGGAACAAGAGACTGAAAATGCTTTCTTCTGCCAGCAGCAGACTTAAATTATCTCAGCCCATGTCACTTAGCTAGAGTGGATAGTTTGTGAAATATCGCAGAAATGTAATCATGCAAAAAAAGTTATTGAAATGTCCACTTTAAGGTTTGAAAATGAAATCTCTGTTAAAGTGGTTCTATGGGCTGAAGGTCTTTTACCTTCATGCATGCTATGCATGAAGGTAAAAAAACTTTAGTGTGCATCTCCACCCCAACACTTACCTGATCCTGATCTCGATCCAGCATTGTGCACAAGAGTAACAGCTCTACCGGGTCCCTCTCTCCTCACTGACTGAGTCACAGCTGTGGAGGCCATTGGCTTCTGCTGCTGTCAATCACAGCCAGTGGGGAAAGAGCGGGGGCAGGACTGGGCTACGCTCTGTATCTCCTAACACACAGAGGCAGCTCAGGAGCAAGCACGCACGAGTGCTCCCAGAGCAAGCAGCTTGCTCTGGGGGAGCTCCGCAAGGAGGGGGGCCAGAAGCACCAGCAGGGGACCAGAGAAAAGGAGGATTGGGGCTGCCCTATGCAAAACCATTGCACAGAGCAAGTATGACACATTTATTGTTTTAAGGAAAAAAAATAAGCCTTTAGAACCTTTAATAACACAGAGCAGTCAATTATTTACATAATTAGAAGCACTGTGAATTTGCAAAAGAAAGTAAGAAGAAACTCTGAGATTAGTCCTACAATAGATGACATGGGAAAAGTATGCCTTACACTATTTTTCGAGCATTGCGATACACTGAAGTGTTACATGTTAGAAACTGATAGTACATGTACTAGAGAACAAACGGCATGTGGTAGAAAGGCACAGAAAATCAATAATGTGAGTTGAGGAAAAATTTCAATAGGCTGGAAATTTTTATATATTCCTTTCAGAGTTTTGATGAGAATCTTTTAAGTGCAATTGTAAACTGACAACCTTGGTAAGCAAATAATCCTTTACATGAATAGTTAAGAAGAAAGACACATACATATTAACAACATAAGAACAGACCCTTCAGTTTATGCCTTATAATTTGTCAGTAAAGAGCACTAAATGTGATATATTTAGGGCCAGGTCAATCAATAGCAACCTTTTACTTTCTGCCTTCTAGTGTTCTGTTCAGTCATGAAAGAAATGAAGCTTTCCAGATTGTGAATGAACCAATAGCTTGGCCTCAGAAGACCTTGTCTGGGAGTTGAGATGAAATACTTGGTATAAGCAGAAAACTAATTACAGGTGTCTGGCTAGAAAATCCAAGCTATATCAAGGCCTAGGGCACTGCTGTTCTTATAACTCTGAACATGAGTTTAATTTGTTTCTTTGTGATAATTCTGACATGAATCAAAAATAACAATTCACAGTTCTATACAATTCCCCACACATTCAAATCAAAAAGGTTTAACCAAAGGACAACTGCATAGCAATTAATGTTGTAGGTTAGCCCATGGACTATGTCTTGTAATTAAACAAAAATAAATGGTCGGATGTATTATAATTACAAACATATGCTATATGTAAATATAAAGTACCTGGACATGTACCAATGTAAAAGGACACTAAAATGACAGTGCTGGTGCTTTAATATGCAAATGCAGACCTCAACTGTAAAGCAGGCTTGTGGACCCTACCCCTCCCACCTTCTAAGCTGATTAGTTAATATGGTCACCCATTATACTCAGGGATCCATAAAAAGGAGCAAAAGCCATGTTTGTCAAGGGTTTCAGGGCTCCTTGATCCTGAAACCAAGAATAGAAGGAAAATCTGGTTAGCTGCAATAAAATCATGTTGCCATTTTCCATTGGTACACATGAGTAAGAAATATGTATGAATGCATATACAATACACTGGCTATAAAAGATAATCTCAGCAAATGCCATAAAAAAAAGAATGCAAGATGTCCATGATCAGTAGGATGAAGTAGTGATCTCCCAGATAACAAATCTCAAAGAAAGCGAGTAAATTAACCAGTGGTTACTTTGGAAGACTTTGTAATAGCACTCACTGCATAAAGGAACAAAACCTTGAACCTTTACAACCACTTTAAGTGCATTTCATTTGTATTAGTTCTATTGTAATAACATAAAATGTTAGAAATGATCACCTGAAAATAATATTAAATGCTCTTTAATAAAAACAATATTTTATATGTTTACGTCTTATTTTGTGGATCAATAGAACCAAAACACTTCATTAACTCAGCTGATGTCTGCAATAAAGTCAAAGGGCTGATCCCTTCATTTTCTAATTAACAAAGCACATGGTCATTTCTGCCATATATACTTGACAACACTATATCAACAAAATGCCACACATACTTAAAACTGTAGCATTTATAAAGCACATAGCAATAACAAATGCAAAAAATAGCATTAAGTTTAATTAGTTCCTAAAGACAAAAGTGTTTTTTAGATTCCCATAACCGTAGATAACAAGTTGGCAAACCTATTCGCTTTCTGTACAAAACATTATAGAAACATGTAAAATTATACCATTTAGGGTACTTGCACACATTAAAACACTGATCAGTTGCTTTCCAGCCCTCTCAGAGCGAGACATTATTTTTTCTGACTCCCTGTTCAAGTGTCTTGTATTAAGAAAAATGCAAGCGAGTTTGGAACAGCGGTACACAATAAAATTTTGTGTCAAATTGCGTAAAAGTGCATCATAATTGGTGAGGAAAGCTTATGAAGAAGCTGTGCTATGATCTGCACAAGTGTACTGATGGCACAAGGCCTTTAAGGAAGGATGAGAGGGTGTTGAAGATGAACAATGATCAGGATGCTCCTCTTCATAAAAAATGGAACAGAATGAGGATGCAGTGAGGTCTGTTCTCAACCATGACCGATGGCTCACTATCAGAATGATTGCAGAGGAAACGGGAATTACCAAGTCAATTGTTCATGAAAATAATAAAGATGCCAAGTCTATGACTACCAATATTATATGGGTACCACAACCCACCACCTACTATATAACAAAAAGAAAAAGAAAAGCAGGGTGGGATTCTCTAGGTACAAATCAACAACACTAGTAAGATAAAAAATACAATAATTTTATTGAACAAATTTAAAAATAACCATATGACTCAAAAAGTTTGTGTCACATGTATATTTGTTACTTTGTTCAATAAAATGATTGTATTTTGTGTCTCAATTGTGTTGTTCATTAGTACCTAGAGAATCCCACCCTTCTTTTCTTTACCTTTTTTTTTAATTGTTCATGAAATTGTGACTCAGGACTTGAACATAAGAAAAGTGTGTGCAAAACTTGTTCTAAAGAATTTGCCACCTGATGAGAAGGTCATCTCATTTGCCAAGACCTGTTGGCACGTTTGGACACCATTTTGGTAGTGTGGATAACGTCCAAAGAGCCACTACGCAGGCTCTGAATGCTATCCCACTTGAATACTTCTAGGGATGTTATGAAAAATGGAAAAATCACTGGTTGTGTACACTCACAAGGTGCATACTTTGAAGGAGACCATGTTTCAATTGTAAAATTTCTCAATAAAATAATGTTTTAAATAGCATACTCATTACTTTCTGGACACACCTCATAGTACAAAGAATTACAGTATGTGAAAGAATTACAGTATGTACCAAATAAAAGCTATATTTCCTTAAAAAAAATTTAAATTATTTAGGTAGACAGATTAGTTCTAGGGTCTAGTAGCTAAATTTAGTCTGAATATTTAGGATTTATAATCCTCAATTATGAAGGGATTAATACCATGTAACCTGTGAGCTTGCAAGGGATAAGGATTTGCCTAGTCTCGGTCATGAGTCATTCCATAGGCATTCTTATCCCTGTATAAAAATGTGTTTTTTATTTACCTTTCTTACAGTTTTTCCATGCCACCTTTCTCATCTTTTCATAATGAACATTGAGCCAAGTAAGAAGAATTCTTTCTGATGTGGAGTATATATTACTTGACAAGGGCTCGGAACTGATCTTTGGCATGCAATCTATCACACTCTCATCATCAGTATTTGTTTGTTCAACACGTGAAAGAATCAACACCTATAGAAAAAAATGCAGTATAAGAAAAC
This sequence comes from Staurois parvus, assembly GCF_062004578.1. Taxonomy (NCBI): domain Eukaryota; kingdom Metazoa; phylum Chordata; class Amphibia; order Anura; family Ranidae; genus Staurois; species Staurois parvus. The sequence goes on along the minus strand of NW_028318492.1, from coordinate 5,813,689 downwards.
CTCATTTAATGAAGATGTGAATATTTGTAGATCTACAGCCTATCAGTCAAGAAAACCTTGTGTACTTAAAACGTATTCCCATTATTCAGAGGGTTGTGATATTTGTACAGCATACATAGAAAATCTAGTTATGTCAAAGAAATATACATCCATGAGGCTTACATAAATAAAATAGAATATTTTATATATAAAAAAAATATTTTATCTTTGAATCACAGCAAACACAAATTGTGGAGATTAGTTTCCTTTGCACCAAATGACCTTTTGAGATGATTTTTCTGCTGAAAGAATATTTTTGTATGTATACTGTTTGGATCTGAATACCACCACACTTAGCCTTTTCAATCAAGTTTGTTTGATTAAGTAGTGCAAAAAGTTGTTATATCATGCAAAGTGCAAAAGCCCATACAGACCACCTGCATTTCTGTTTTCTAAAGAGAAGCAGTAAGGGTTCCTTTACATATGGGGTCAGAAGATTGCAGAAGATTGTAAAAACAGGCAGTTGAGTCATGTTTTTACCACCCCACAACTGTCCCCCTTACACTGCAAAGGCAGCTAGACAGGGTTGTACACTATTCACGGCCATGATGTTTTGCTCAACAGCTAGGAAAAAAATGATCCTCCTTGTTGTGTTCGGCAGGCAGTACCATCACTGAAAGCGACTCATTCAACTGAAGATGGCTGTGTGCCCAACTGCCCTGCAACCACGTGCAATGTATGCAGTTGTGGCACAGTGGCGCAGCATTTACATGGTTAAAACAGGCGTTGAGGGGTCAACATAACGCCTCCTCAACACCTGTCAAACTTTTCTGAAAAGCAAGGTATTTGCAGCTATCATAAATCTGAACTAGCCTGAGACAGCTGTATACACTTTTGAATATATGGCTCTATAATATTAGGTTGTATCAGTACTATAATCCAGCAAGTGCATTGGACCACAGTTACATAGAGTACATACAGGAATATTTTGCATGGCTCCATTTACTTTCCTAAAATGAGGAATAAGCCTCTTTTTTATCATCTTTGAAGGGAGACCTGCACATTTTATAATAAAAACTAGCTTGTCAACCATCAAAAGTAACTATTAATAATGGATAACCATAGGCAATAGAATCACTGTTCTGTTTTTATTGTCTTTGTGTCCATTTAAAGCCTCAGCCAATCAGAGGATGCTTTGTATTCATTTATAGAATACAAGGCTTCCAGTGAATGGTTGAGCAGCACTGAGAGCAGGATGGAAAGTCTCAGTCTTACTGCCTGTATACTGTATGTAGCTAAGGCTACATATGTTTGATACAGTACTCCCAGTAAGCATACCTGTTAGTGCAGTAGTTTGTTTGGGCCAGCTTGGCCCAAAGGAACTATTTAACAAACTCTTTAAGAGGGACATTAAACATAAAGCTTTAAGAGATATCACCTTACTTTCTGTCTTTCTGATGAGCATCAGGAAGAACAGGAAGTAAGGGGAAATCCCCCCTACTATATATTAAACACTTTTTCTAATTGAGTGAGGAAGGTTTAGAATTAATGCCAGAACTGTATTGCTATCTGTGTTTCTATAATGGAGTTTTCCTCTCACTTCCTGTCCACAAGATATGTCTCAAATAGAACAGGAAGTGAACAGAAATCTCTTTTATGGGTACACAGGCAGCATTTCCTGGCTGAAAGAAAACTACCTGAACAGAGACAGCATTTAAGAGACATTTTAATGTATCCCTGATTATGCATTCCAAAATGTTTTGGCTGGAGTTAAAGTTTAATCCATCTTCAGCATTTAAGCTTTCTGTAAACATTGCAGTCTGATTAAACAAACTTATTTAGATCTATTGTCTATTTAGTACAAAAGCCTACCCTGACAGAATAAAAACTGAGTTTTTTTTTTGTTTTTTTTGTTTTTTAGGTAGGGCTCCTACTACATAGCTTTGGTAGATCTATAGAAGATTTTATAGTGATTGCACTTTCGGATTGCAAGGTATATGGCCATCTTAACTGATAAAAAGGCAGCAAATGAAAACTGTATGGATTAGTTAGCTCATCACAAATAGAAATCTCTCCCACCTTATATATTTGGAGCAGTACATCTGTCCATGAACGTTTACTCACAGACTGAAATGCACTGTAGTTAATAGGAAACAGAACATTATTAGCCGGATCTGCATTCTTTTTGCTCGAAGTCTGCAGCTTTTGAATCTGATCCTATAAAGACAAAAATGTACATATTTATGTAATGTATTTTTTTTTTATTTTAGATAAAGAACAACTAAAAATAGACCACAGTATGTTTTTGTATTGTTCATCATTTCAGTTTCTGAAGACTTTAAGAAAATGACTTAACTTTCTTCCCATGGGGCTAATGCAGCTTAGTGCCAGCTGAAGTGAGAAACATCACTGTGTTGGCTGTCATGGTGTGCATCTTGGTTCAATAATCTAAACCAGTTATATAATGTTATTCTCTGAAGTGTAAATTGCCACAAGGTAAACATTATCAAACAGCTGAGTAATACAGTACTAAAGAATAAGAAAAACAAGGGCGAGAAAACCATAATCATGTTATACTAAAAAAAGCTGTGTGAAAGGTGATTGGGTTAATGTACTTCAGAAACCATTTAATGTGACGTTGCCAAATCCAAGATTTTGTTAGCACAATACTGCGAGGCTGCCAGTTACCTACTCCCAGCAGTGTTGGAGTAAAAAGGTCATAAAAACTATATGTCAGTTTAGTAGTATGCATAGCCAAAACTCAATTTCTGGTCTGAAGACACATCAGGAAATAAGAGGAAATTTCAACAAAATAAGGACAATTCCTTTCCTAGACAGTTGTCACAGAAAAGGTGATCCTATTGGAAGATTTCACTTAACCTCTGGGTCAGGTGACAACTGTATGATTTTGGAATTCCCATTACTTTCTGTCTTAGTGACAGTGATCATCAGGACATATGGGAAGTAGAATCTTCCTAATGGGGAAACAAAAAGAAATAAAAAAACTGATTGGAGTTATAATACATACCAATTTAAAAAAGAAGAAAAAAGCGCCACTTACAAAAAACACCAAAGTGTCAGCAGCATATCCCACCCAAAATAAATTTTGGCAACAATAATCCAAATTAAAAGGTATGCGCTAATAACAAACTTATACAAAAGTGTATGTCCCAGGACCGCCCCTTGATGACGTCGGTGTGACGAAACCGGTTGGGCGTAGCCTATTTGATGTGGACGTTAGAGAGCCTTGCTGGTCTGTGCTGTATGGGAGAGATCTGCGGTGAGCGTTAACTGTATCTCAACCCTTTTTTGCGATTGAAGCTGGTGTCTGTTGGACACCTTGTTTGTGAGTTTCCTTATACCTTTTTTATTAAAGAGATAAATGAAAAAAACGTATTTCACCATTATGTTCTCTTTTTTGTCCCTGAGTGTACTGCATGCTCTCATGGAGGTATGAGACAGAGTGGAGAAGTTCATCATAAGAGCTTGGGCTGCAAAGTTGTTTGGCTGTGATTATTATCTGGAAGTATCTGAAACATCACCATATCTATTTGGACATCGGGTTCATTGCTCCCAGAGCACAGGCGCTGTTGCTGGTTTATAATCTGACCAGCCATTAGCTCTGGTGAGTTTATTTAATCTCCTTTGGTGGTGGATTTCTCACAATTGGTTCAAGTCACTGAAGATATATATATTTTTTTGGACACTAATTTATGTTTGGACACTCTAATTTATTTAAAACACTAATGTTTTTTGGATGATGACATACACTTTTGTATAAGTTTGTTATTAGCGCATACCTTTTAATTTGAGTTATAATACATGTTCTATCCAAAACTAAGAAAAAAATACTTTTTTTGATCATAGATACACTTTAATGATTTCAGTGGTTTGGATTATGAATACACTTTAATGAATCCAGTGTTTGGTGTGCCATTCATAGCACCTGATGCTCTTAGATATGAAAGATGAACATCTATAAGTGCAATATATGTAAGACAACTATAGCTTCTCCAGACCACAAGGAATGTATGTGAAAATGTACAGTGCAGTTTTATATATATATATATATATATATATATATATATACACTCACTGGCCACTTTATTAGGTACACCTGTTCTATTGCTTGTTAACTCAAATTGCAAATCAGCCAATTACATGGCAGCAACTCAATGCATTTAGACATCTAGATGTGGTGAAGACGACTTACTGAAGTTCAAACCAAGCATCAGAATGGGGAAGAATGGGGATTTAAGTGACTTTCAACATGGCATGGATGTTGGTGCCAGGCAGTCAGGTCTGAGTATTTAAAAAACTGCTGATCTACTGGGATTTTCATGCACACCCATCTCTAGGTTTTACAGAGAATGGTTTGACAAAAGACAACATATCCAGTGAGAAGTGTGGACGAAAATGCCTTGCTGATGTCAGAGGCCAGAGGAGAATGGGTAGACTGGATCGAGAAGATAGAAAGGCAAAAGTAACTCAAATAACCACTCATTACAACCAAGGTATGCAGAATACTATCTCTGAATGCACAACACATTGTACCTTGAAGCAGATGAGCTACAGAAGCAGAAGGCCACACCAGGTGCCAGTGTACCCATCTTCTCATGCCTACTTCCAGCAGGATAATACACCATGTCACAAAGCTCAAATCATCTCAAACTGGTTTCTTGATCATGACAACGGGTTTACTGTACTCTAACAGCCTCCACAGTTACTAGATCTCAATAGCAACTGCATGACGTTATCATGTCAATATAGATCAAAATCTCTAAGGAATGTTTCCAACACCTTGTTGACACCTTGCTGAATCTATGCCATGAAAAATTAAGTGGCCTGTGAGTGTGTGTGTGTTTATATATATATATATATATATATATTTATTTTTATTTTTTTCATTTAATATTGCCGGTGCAATAAATGTTTTTTAAGAGCCAGGTAAATATGAAACTTTATTATTGGAGGCATGCCTTGAATTTGCTTGTTTTGGGAAACAGTTAAATTAGTGGGTTTAGTTCCACTTTAAATAACATTACTGTTTAGACCTCTTTCACATGTTTATTGTTAAGGTCCATTCATTTAGTTGCAGTGCAATTACTTTATGTGCATTAGCATGCTTTAATTTGTACATTAACATGTGCTTTTACACATACACAGCCCGATCAATGGTTCACATATAGTTCTACAACACTGTATGAGATTTGCCTTTTATGAATAAATGATTGTCAATGTTGGGCCAGTGCCATATCAGACAGAGTCCGACAGAGCTAATTGCTCATTCGTAAAAATGAAAGATAAGTTAGAGCTGCAGTGCTATGCGATCCATCGGCCGGGGTCATGTATGTGTAAAAGCAGCTGCTGATAGACACCCAGAATTGCACACTGTGTGATTATTTTTTTTTTTTTCGTGAATGGCAGCACTAGTCTTCAGAGTAGCTCCAGCTGCCATAGACCAGAGCTGGCAATAACAAATCCATCTCCTTTCTAGCAATGCTGTCAGACAAAGGGGCAAACCTACCCAACCATGCTGCTTAGACAGATTTGATTGTGATCAAATGCTTTATGCACTTGGTCCTCGAGGAATTTAAATAGCATGAAACATTTTTAATGATAGTTCTTCTTTAGGGCAGCCCAATCATTTTGAAAGGGCAGTCAGTTGATCATCATACAAGTATAAATGAACCTGCCTCATTTTTTCCAGCCCACCACAACATATAGCATGTCCATGTCTCTGCATTGTGGTGTGATAAAACAAAGGTGGTTATACAGCAGCCTTTTTCAACCAGGGTGCTTTCTGGGTTCTACAGGGGTGCCTTGGCAAAATACCTAAAATGTGCTCCAAATTGCCCAACTATTGTGTACAAGGCAGTGGGTGATTCAAGCCTCCTTTTTTGTTACACAAACTCACAGGTTTCCTAACAAACTTTGATATCAATGGTTGATAAAGAGAACATCAAGCACTGCATAACATGCTTGTTTGACCCTCCACCCATCTCTGTCAGTATTGGGGTCACATTAGCTTCATGGGGAAGAGAAAATGAGGAAGAACAATTGCTGGAATACTAGTCAATACCAGTGTCCAAAAATATATTTGCTTTTAAATAATAAGTCACCACTAATGTTGGGTGTCTAATGTGTATAGATGCTGCTGTAATATGTAAAACTATGAGGTTGGTATTTTACATTTTAGAATGGGGTGTCTCGAAATTGTCCATAATTTTAAAGGGTACTTTGACTGGAAAAAGGTTGAGAAACTGTCAGGGAAGAAGAATGTCATAGCTGCACACACGTGCACGTGCTGACGTGCACAGACGTGTTATTTAAACCCCTGCTACAAACAGAATGGTGCCTTCTGTTCTACTACTTCCTGTTTCCTGTACCCTGACTCCTGTGATCCACTTGCTTGATTCTGACTACGACTGAACTCCGCCTGCACCAACCCGGCTCTCCCTTTTGACTATCCCTGGCTACCAGCTGTCACGGTCATCCACATCTCAGCTACACCTCTCTGCTGCTGCACCTGCTCACCTGCATACTGCTACCTGCATCCTGATATTCCGGGTCTTCACCTGCCAGCTGTCACCGCAGACCCGTCAGGCACTCGTGCCCCTCCCAGCTCGTTACTTCCTGTCTACCCTATCAGGGGTCCCGCACGTGAGTGGTAAGAGGACGCCCTCTCTCCACATCAGGCTCCACCACCAGGCACGTTACAGAAACACTGTTGTACAGTATATGTGCTCTCTGTAGCTGTCAAAATTAATGGCGGCGTACTGCAATGCATACCCATGTTCAATGTGTTCCGTGGTATTGTGCTGCCTAAGGGCCAATTTACACTATATGCAGTGACAGACGTTTTACCACATGGTAAAACATCTGTCACCGCAGGGACACATAGGAAGCAATTGTTTCCTATGTGTCCCATTCACATTGCAAAGCAGTCTAGCACTGCACTGCAGCATGCTGCAGTAACATGCAGACATGCTGCATTTTATTGCAGCTCACCACGCCGAATTGTACTGCAATATCAGGCAGCACAGTGCATTGCCCTCCCCAACATTGCAGTGAATGAAGTGTACATTTTGAACACTTCAAATGAAACTTGTACAAAACAAAAAAGGGAGCCGTGTGACTGAATCGCAAGTCACACTGCCCCCCTAGTGCAGTCGGCATGGAAGAGCGGCCAAAATGATGAATCGCTCCTGCCACTCTGTGTTGCAGTGTGAATTTGCTCTAAATGTACATAAATTATCACAACGCACTTACTGTTAATTATCACAACACACGAGTCTAAATGTGGCCTAAATGTTTATTTCAATTCAGACAAACTCAGACTCAGGTTTTGACTTCGGCCAAAAGAGAAGAGGGATTAGAACACCTCTCAGGTGTGTATTGCTGTCCGATGCTGAATCTGTTCCCCACCACCTCTACATCAAGAATTGAGCAATCAAGTACCATAGTTATCGGTCTTCAGTGAGCAGACTCTCAGCCACCGACTCTCTGCTTTGCCGCACTAGTGCTCATTGGAGCACCAGGCTGTGCAGGGGTTAGGAGAGGCTGAGACAGCTGTCAGTCAGTCATCTGGCTAGCTGAATGATGTAAGCCAACAGCTAGCTTTAGCCCGTCGGAGTTCAGCTGAATACAGATCACAGATGTGCAGAACAAAGTGCACTCTTTTGATCCCTAGGAGAAGTATGGCCACAATAGCTATGGCCCTACCTCTCCTTTAATGGCTCTGTTATCTATCTTTCATGAAACTGTTTCTTACGGCTTGTTTACACTTGTGAATTTTACCCTCGGCATGCTCGGCAGGTGCTGCCACCCGCCAAGCGCGGCCCATTCAATCAATGGGACTGCACTGCAACCACCCCACAGATGCACACAAGTTGGAAGCGGAGTGCAAAAAGGCAGGCAGATGCCAAGGGACAAGTATTTTTTGCAACTGTTCTTTCCACATCATTATCTTACCATGTCTTTTTTCTGCACTGTGTCTCTGTGTGGAGGTAGCCATCTTGGTAGATACAGGGCTTAGTTTTCTCATTTTAGAGCCTCTATGCAAGGAGAACAGTGAACAGTCCAGTGTGTAATCACCAAATCTCAATCTAAAACTCATGGGACTAACAGTCTGAGGCAGCAGTGCTTTAGATCCCCTGATGTAGAACTATAGGGCTGTAGACAAAGGAATACCTAGGTACATTTACATATTGGGAATTGCAATGCTATTTTTCAGGAAGAATTCCAGACAAAAGGTACATTTTTCAGAGCACTGCTTAGACATAATTTAAATGTATAAATATTCCCAATGATATAGCATCATCTTTATCTTTTAATCCTTGCCTATGTTTCAGTATAAGCTGGTGCCATGACTGCTGCACCAGGTTTCCTGTTTCAGGGTGGCTCCTTTCTCCAGCAGCATGCTAAGAAGCCACCCTTGCATGCAGAGAGTTGTGTCTCTCTACACTGTGTGCATCAATAGGAACACAAAGCCCTGTAGTCTAGGATGGCAAGGCACTCCCCCATTTCTTCCTCACCCCCCCCCCCCACCTTCTTCAAGCTAAAACACTGGCTCCAGAGTACACTGTTCACTTTTAACTCTTTCCTGTCAAAACCAGACGTTCAGAGAGGTAGCACTGCAAGAGCCAGCAGCATTAAAAGTTGTAAATTCCAAGTGTTGGGGTAAGAATTTTAATACATTGTTTATTAAGGAATGTTTATCTTATTGTGCTCAACGTGTTAAACTTCAAACGCTGAGGGTTTTTACTGCTTTAACCACAATGAATAACACCTTATGGTTGGGGTCAGTCCCAGGTTTCCTTCTTATCCGTGAAAAATGTTGTTTGTAAGTCCTTATGAAACTTGCACTTAGTCAATAGTTTCCAATATTTTATAGTCTGCTGCATAGAATAGGGTGTTAAATACAGTATGAATTTTCATCTTTAATATTTGTTTCTAAAACAAATGTGTCACCTATAATGTGAAATATTGAATTTCTGTTATAATTGATAGCACAACATCAAATGCTTTTACATATAAAGTCAGAAGTGGTGTCGCGCTCCACTACCAATTGCAAAAATGTGAATAAACAAATATTAAATACATAACAGACTGCTATTTAATATTTATTTATTCACATTTTTGCAATTGGTAGGTGAGCGCGACACCACTTCTGACTTTATTTTTATTTTCTATGACACAATGGTATGAGTCAAATGCTTTTACACTGGATAACATAATTAGAAAATAAGAACAGCAGTGGCCATAGGCTAGCAAATGACTGCTATTTCTGATGTATTTCACCATAAGAATGCATCACATTTTATATTTACAGGAAGAGCAACTTCAAAAAGAGAACCACATTTGTTTTCAAATTTACAGATAACTAACTTACTACTGGATATCATTATATGTATCTTTGAGGCCTGGTTCACACAATGCGTTTTTCTGTGCTGTTTGCAGAAACACACTACAGTCAATTTAACATGGTTTCCTGTGGGACATGTTTATATCTATGCTTTTTTGAATTGCTGTGTTTTTGGAAAGGGTCAGGGACTTTTTTAAATGCAAAAAGCAGCGTGTTTGCTACAATAAAGTTCAATGCAGAAGCTGCAGAAACATGTAGTGTGTTTTTGTTGCGTTTTTGCCACATTTTGCATTTTTATTCTGGCGAGCAACAAAAAAATTTCTCCTTTAACAAAAAAAAAGGAAAAAAAAGGAAAAAATAAGGAAAAATGCGGTAAATCCTCAGTAAAAATGCGGCATAAACACGCATGGAAAAATGCACTGCAAAAAGGACAAAAAGCACAATGCATTGGTGTGAACCAGGCCTAATATCTCCTCTGATATGTGCACAGTTTTAATTCTTAGTAAGAAGACATTTTATATATACTGTAGGAATTCTAATAAGAAATACAGATTCCATTGCAATAAAGTGAACAGTCCCTAAATACAGGGGGAAAATAGTGCTATTATATGCATTGCATACTTCTATGTTAATGTTTTTTCTGATGCCCTGGTCTCAAATAGATACTACAGTTCGATCCACTGAAATGAAATGTAATTGCCCCATTTTCTCACAAAGTACACTTTACTTCCGAGGAACAAATCTTTAAGTTTTTGTGTCTCTACCTGCAGTAATTTGAAGCTAAACAGTTGGAAAAAGGAACAGGAAATCAAGCACTCTTTCCATAAGCACAAGCAATTTTCACGTTTGCTGCTGACAAAAAGCAGTTATCAGCAAGCTGTCTTTGTAAGAGCATTTTTAGAAATCTGAAATTACTTTGTATTTTAGAAGCATACATTAATGGCCATCTACCACTTCTATTCATCTCATGTTCATACCCTGGTGGTCAATTTTAAGTGTCATTTGCTAGTACAAACAAAACACATTTTATAGGATTTAGCTCATAAGTTATAGTCATTCTCACATATTTTCATTTTTAGAAAAGTTCATGCAGAGACTTTCAGCATGGCGTAGAATATCATAAGCCCAGTCTGTCTCTGTTCTAGAATTTATTTCTTTTTTGAACATTTTTAAATAATAAACCTTACAATAAGTCCCCTTTGTTCAAACAGATGTACAGTACAGCAAGTATTCCTCTATTGTACAGTGTATATTGTACCAATGATCAAACTGGGAGGTTGATGTCAATAATGATTTGGAGGGCATATGTAAGAACTGCTCAAATCTCCTATTGTTAATGTTGAATATTGTGCATGACCGTCTTATTAGTTGAGCTGAAGTGCTTTGGTGAGGCTGCTTCCATAAAAAAAAACCTACAAATGAAATAGGAGGTGCTAATGGAAATTCAGTGGAGCTGGTGCTAATTTTGTTCGTGAAATCTACAAAATATTGGATGTCAAATCTACAAACACTTTTTTCTGAGCCCAGTCATTCCAAAAGGAGATTTTCAGTCCTGAGTATGCAAAAAACGCATTGCATTTCTTAGCTTGCTGATCTTCTAATAATTAACTATTCTGGACTCTATCTCCATGCCTTTACTAATAGCTACTGGATCTAAAATGATTTGGCAGACTGAAATATTTCTTCAGATTTTCTACTTTTTGCTTTTAAGATTTTTGTATTAGTATAGCACATAATTTTTGTCCTATGTGGTATATATATTTTTTTGTTTAATATTTACACGTGAAGATTTGCATATTTGTGTCATACACATAATATTGTTCTTAGGTTCACATATCAGAGGTTATGCGTTTATGTGTGTTGCATACACAGAAAAGGTAATAGTTTAATAGAGAGGGTGTGGAGGAGCGCTGTTATAAACAATCACTAAGTTTTCTTTTACCACTGAAAAAAATATACGGCTGGTTGCTTTAAACAATAAATCCTTTTCTGGTTCAGTTTTTATAAATAATTTGCAGTGTGATTATCAGTCATGTTTTATGCACAGTTACGCACAATGCTAGTAGGAAAATTGGATGTGTTGACTACAGAATAATTTTATTTCCCATAGAAATAAGGGTTTATTCACACAGAAAAGAAAATAGGCAGATTGTGTTTTTTCCATCTGTTGTCAGTTTACTAACAAATATGCAGATCACTACTTCTGACCCTAATAAAACCATTTTAGGTGGATATTATTAAAATTTAGGCATTGCTATGATCTAAAAATAATGAATGTTTACAACTGAACTCCAAGAAAATAGCTAGATGCACAGATGAAGAACACATATGGGAGCTATTTTACTTGCTAAAGGATTTGTATATGTCCATACACCCTCTAAATTTACACAGATCTGCCACATAGCACAACTTTGTGTGATTGGGCAGTTGATCTGATTATCCATGCTGTAGTTAAGTAACACTTACAGGTCTTGTTACACCACCATCCTGTAACTGGACAGTGAAAGGAGCAGCAGACTGGTGAGCTCATCTCTTTGCCACTCTGCTCTCTCTTGTTAGCACATGAGCACTGCAGTACAACTGATCAGTTCCTTGTGCTGATTCTCTGCTGATTTTAATCAAAAATGATTAAATAGTCTACGTGCACTCAACCCAAGACATCCCATTCAGGCTGTGGAGGAGGTTGGTGCTGTGGCTCCTGTAAACCCAGAACGTCCATATATATATATATATATATATATATATATATATATATATATATATATATATACAGTCATGGCCGAAATTGTTGGCACCCTTGATATTTTTCCTGAAAATCAAGTATTTCACACAAAAAAGGTATTGCATTAACACATGTTTTGCTATACACATGTTTATTCCCTTTGTATGTATTGGAACAAATATAAAACAGAGGCAGAAAAGCAAATATGACATAATGTCACACAAAACCCCAAAAATGGGCTGGACAAAAGTATTGGCACCCTTAACTTAATATTTGGTTGCACACCCTTTGGAAAACATAACTGAAATCAGTCGCTTCCTATAACCATCAATAAGCTTCTGACACCTCTCACCCGGAATTTTGGACCACTCTTCCTTTGCAAACAGCTCCAGGTCTCTCTTATTGGAAGGACACCTTTTCCCAACAGCAATTTTAAGATCTCTCCACAGGTGTTCAATGGGATTTAGATCTGGGCTCATTGCTGGCCACTTCAGAACTCTCCAGCGCTTCTTTGCCATCCATTTCTGAGTGCTTTTTGACGTATGTTTGGGGTCATTGTCCTGCTGGAAGACCCAGGATCTTGGACGCAAACCCAGCTTTCTGACACTGGGCCCTACAGTGCGACCCAAAATCCTTTGGTAATCCTCAGATTTCATGATGCCTTGCACACAGTCAAGGCACCCAGTGCCAGAGGCAGCAAAACAACCCCAAAACATCATTGAACCTCCACCATATTTTACCGTAGGTACTGTGTTTTGTTCTTTGTAGGCCTCATTCCGTTTTCGGTAAACAGTAGAATGATGTGCTTTACCGAAAAGCTCTATCTTGGTCTCATCTGTCCACAAGACGTTTTCCCAGAAGGCTTTTGGCTTACTCAAGTACATTTTGGCAAACTGTAGTCTTGCTTTTTTATGTCTCTGTGTCAGCAGTGGGGTCCTCCTGGGTCTCCTGCCATAGCGTTTCATTTCATTTAAATGTCGACGGATAGTTCGCGCTGACACTGATGCTCCCTGAGCCTGCAGGACAGCTTGAATGTCTTTGGAACATGTTTGGGGCTGCTTATCCACCATCCGGACTATTCTGCGTTGCAATCTTTCATCAATTTTCCTCATCCGTCCACGACCAGGGAGATTAGCTACAGTGCCATGGGTTGCAAACTTCTTGATAATGTTGCGCACTGTGGACAAAGGCAAATCTAGTTCTCTGGAGATGGACTTGTAACCTTGAGATTGTTGATATTTTGCCACAATTTTGGTTCTCAGGTCCTCAGACAGTTCTCGTCTCCTCTTTCTGTTGTCCATGCTTAGTGTGGCACAGACAGACACACAATGCAAAGGTTAAGTGAACGTCTCTCCTTTTTATCTGCTTTCAGGTGTGATTTCTATATTGCCCACACCTGTTACTTGCCCCAGGTGAGTTTACAGGAGCATCACATGCTTGTAACATTCTTATTTATCCGCAGTTGTGAAAGGGTGCCAATACTTTTGTCCAGCCCATTTTTGGAGGTTTGTGTGACATTATGTCGAATTTGCTTTCTTTCCTCCCTTTTTTTGTTTTGTCCCAATACACACAAAGGGAATAAACATGTGTATAGCAAAACATGTGTTAATGCAATACGTTTCGTGAGAAATACATGATTTCCTGGAGAAATATCAAGGGTGCCAACAATTTCGGCCATGACTGTATATACACACACACACACACACTATATTGCCAGAAGTATTGGGATGCCTGCCTTTACACGCACATAAACTTCCCAGTATTAGTCTGTAGGGTTCCATATTGAGTTGGCCCACCCTCTGCAGCTATAACAGCTTCAATTTTTTCTGGGAAGGCTGTCCACAAGGTTTAGGAGTGTGTCTGTGGGAATGTTAGACCATTCTTCTAGAAGAGCAAATGTGAGGTCAGGCACTGATGTCAGAAAAGAAGGCCTGGATGCAGCTGCTCAGTCATGGAAACCCATTCCACGAAACTCTCTACGCACTGCTGTTGTGCTAATCTGAAGGCCACATGAAGTTTGGAGGTCTTTAGCTATTGACCCTGCAGTTAGTGACTTCTGCACACTGCGTTTCAGCATCTACTGACCCTGCTCTATCATTTTACTTGGCCTGCCACTTAAGGTGCTTTTGTTCCCAGTTACTTCCACTTTGTTATAATACCACTAACAGTTGACCGTGGAATATTTAGCAGCAATGAAATGTCATGGATGGACTTATTGCACAGGTGGCAACCTATCATGGTACCATGCTTGAATTCACTGAGCTCCTGAGAACGTTCCATTCTTTCACAAATGTTTGTAGAAGCAGTCTGCATGCCTAGGTGCTTAATTTTATACACTTGTGGCCATGGAGATGATTGGAACACCATAATCCAATGATTTGGAGGTGTGTCCCAATACTTTTGGCAGCATAGTATGTGTGTATGTGTGTATATATATATATATATATATATATATATACACATATATATAAAATGACAGAGCGGGGTCAGTGCATGCAATATGCTCTTACTTTTGGCAATATAGTGTATATGTGTGTGTGTGTGTATATATATATATATATATATATATATATATATATATAGTCAGCACTTGACCAAAACCTGGTGGTAAAACATACCCTTATTAGCAAATAGGATAAGAATCCATGAGTATACAACTGCTTTTAATGTTAATACTAGAGATGAGCGAATCGAACTTGGCGAAGTGGAATTCGTTTCGAATATTAGGAAAAATTCGATTCGCGCCGAATCCGAAAATTAGCATACTTCGGATGCGCGAATCGAAAATTTTCCAAAAATGGCGGCGACATGTGTGGCGACGGAGCGGGGATCTCTGGGAAGGTGCGCAGACAAGGCGCCCTGACCCATAATGCATTCATTCATGACATGTGATCGCATTAGCCAATCAGCAGCCAGTCAGCCAGCACTGTGTAATGGTGGAGCTATAAATTGCGGCCATCTTATAATTCTCCATTTGCCTCCGGTCATTCAAGAGAGACAGACCTCTCTGTATTAGGGACAGAGTTAGGGCCACAGATACTTTAGGGACACAGAATTGTTACTTAGGGACACAGAATTGTTACTCAGGGACACAGAACTGTTACTCAGGGACAGACACAGAATTGTTACTGAGGGACACAGAATTGTTACTGAGGGACACAGAATTGATACTCAGGGACACAGAACTGTTACTCAGGGACACAGAACTGTTACTCAGGGACAGACACAGAATTGTTACTGAGGGACACAGAATTGTTACTGAGGGACACAGAATTGTTACTCAGGGACAGACACAGAATTGTTACTGAGGGACACAGAACTGTTACTCAGGAACACAGAACTGTTACTCAGGGACACAGAACTGTTACTCAGGGACACAGAATTGTTACTCAGGGACAGACACAGAATTGTTACTGAGGGACACAGAATTGTTACTGAGGGACACAGAATTGTTACTGAGGGACACAGAATTGTTACTGAGGGACACAGAATTGTTACTCAGGGACACAGAACTGTTACTCAGGGACACAGAATTGTTACTCAGGGACAGACACAGAATTGTTACTGAGGGACACAGAATTGTTACTGAGGGACACAGAATTGTTACTGAGGGACAGACACAGAATTGTTACTGAGGGACACAGAATTGTTACTGAGGGACACAGAATTGTTACTGAGGGACACAGAATTGTTACTGAGGGACACAGAATTGTTACTCAGTGACAGACACAGAATTGTTACTGAGGGACACAGAATTGTTACTGAGGGACACAGAATTGTTACTCAGGGACACAGAACTGTTACTCAGGGACACAGAATTGTTACTCAGGGACACAGAACTGTTACTCAGGGACAGACACAGAATTGTTACTGAGGGACACAGAATTGTTACTGAGGGACACAGAATTGTTACTGAGGGACACAGAATTGTTACTCAGGGACACAGAATTGTTACTGAGGGACACAGAATTGTTACTCAGGGATACAGAACTGTTACTCAAGGACACAGAATTGTTACTCAGGGACACAGAACTGTTACTCAGGGACACAGAATTGTTACTCAGGGACAGACACAGAATTGTTACTGAGGGACACAGAATTGTTACTGAGGGACACAGAATTGTTACTCAGGGACAGACACAGAATTGTTCCTGAGGGACACAGAATTGTTACTCAGGGACACAGAATTGTTACTCAGGGACACAGAACTGTTACTCAGGGACACAGAATTGTTACTCAGGGACACAGAACTGTTACTCAGGGACACAGAATTGTTACTCAGGGACAGACACAGAATTGTTACTGAGGGACACAGAATTGTTACTGAGGGACACAGAATTGTTACTCAGGGACACAGAATTGTTACTCAGGGACACAGAACTGTTACTCAGGGACACAGAACTGTTACTCAGGGACACAGAATTGTTACTCAGGGACACAGAACTGTTACTCAGGGACACAGAATTGTTACTCAGGGACAGACACAGAATTGTTACTGAGGGACACAGAATTGTTACTGAGGGACACAGAATTGTTACTGAGGGACACAGAATTGATACTGAGGGACAGACACAGAATTGTTACTGAGGGACACAGAATTGTTACTGAGGGACACAGAATTGTTACTGAGGGACACAGAATTGTTACTCAGGGACACAGAATTGTTACTCAGGGACACGGAATTGTTACTCAGGGACACAGAACTGTTACTCAGGGACACAGAATTGTTACTGAGGGACACAGAATTGTTACTGAGGGACACAGAACTGTTACTCAGGGACACAGAACTGTTACTCAGGGACACAGAATTGTTACTCAGGGACACAGAACTGTTACTCAGGGACACATAATTGTTACTCAGGGACAGACACAGAATTGTTACTGAGGGACACAGAATTGTTACTGAGGGACACAGAATTGTTACTGAGGGACACAGAATTGTTACTGAGGGACACAGAATTGTTACTCAGGGACACAGAACTGTTACTCAGGGACACAGAATATTTACTCAGGGATACAGAACTGTTACTCAGGGACACAGAATTGTTACTCAGGGACAGACACAGAATTGTTACTGAGGGACACAGAATTGTTACTGAGGGACACAGAATTGTATGAATTGTATTGAAAGAGTATGTCAGACAACACGCAGAGGAGTGTCAGAGGAGGCCATGTTTTAGGAGCGAGCAGACATGGCAGCAGAGGAAGGGGTCGAGGCAGCACTAGTCGCAGCCAGAGGCCAGTGCTCCCGGTGTCATCCAGCGGTCGTGTCTCCACCGACAACCCTGCCGTCATCGATTGGTTGGCTCGGTCGTCTTCCTCTTCCCAGGTCACCTCTGACACCTACAGCCAACGGTCGGTGGGTACGTCAGACACAACCGTTAGTTGGCATGGCCCGGGAGCAAGCCCACTGAAATCACGTGTCCTCTACCTGCCCCTGTCCTTTGGTGTTCCCTCACCAAGCGAAGTATCGCATGCTGTGGGCTCAGCCCCACTGTACAGTGAGGAAGAGCTAACAGAGGGCGGTCAGGAACGGGGGGAGACATCCGCCTCTTCAGCAGCCAGGCGAAGAAGTACTGGCGAGGAGAGTGGCTCGGTAACCGGTCTAGAGACAGGTCTGTCTCCTGACCCACACGCAGCCGAGGGGGCTAGTAGTGAGGCGGAGACCCTAATTGATGATGATGAGGCTGATCGCACTTGGCAGCCTCGTCGTCATCAGGCTATTTCTTCCGCATCATCAGGAGAAGAGGGTGCCAGCTTGGCAGCGAGCAAAACAGTCGGTGGGTTGCCCAGGAGGCAGCAGGGTCGCAGCAGTGTCAGTGGAGGCAAACGGCCACGGAGTAGAGCACCAGCTCCACTGCAGCCTACCACCACGGCCAGTAGTGGTGCCGGTGTGCACGGAGGAAGTAGCAGTCAGCCAGTGAGGAGTAGCGGGGGCAAAGTTTCCTACTCGGCGGTGTGGCAATTTTTCGTCAAGCCGCCCGAGGAAGTAAACGTAGCCATATGTCGACTATGTGGGCAGAAAGTCAAGCGTGGCCAGGGGGCCCATGTTGGGACTACAGCGTTGCGTCAGCATATGCAGCGTCGCCATTCGGTAACCTGGGAAAACCGTGATAAAGATACGGCGGTTCTGCCTGCCCCAGCCCCCGCTCCATCACCCGCTCCGTTACTTGCTCCGTCACCCGACGTCAATCTCCCTCTATCAGCCAGTCAAGGCTCCAACACCTCTGCTGAGGGGAGTTGTCGCTCGTTGGCATCTTCCGCTCGTTCAGATGCTCCTTCTCCTGCTACTCCTCTTCACGGATTCCGTCAGCAGTCTTTCTTGGAATCCGTTTCCAAGAGACAACAGTTTGCGAGCACGCACCCGACGGTGCAAAAGCTGAACGTCCTCCTGTCCAAGTTGCTGGTGCTGCAGTCCCTCCATTTCCAAGTGGTGGACTCAGCACCTTTCCGAGAAATGATGGCTTGTGCAGCGCCGCGGTGGAGAGTGCCAAGCCGGCATTTCTTCGCCAAAAAGGCAGTGCCAGCCCTGCATTCACATGTAGAAGAGATGGTGGGCCAGTCTTTGAGCATGTCGGTCTCTGCCAAAGTGCACGGCAGCGCCGACGTGTGGAGCTGTAACTACGGTCAGGGACAGTACATGTCATTTACGGCCCACTGGGTGAACGTGGTGCCGGCACAGCCGCACCAGCAACTTGGACAGGTTACGCCGCTTTTGCCTCCACGTTTGCACGTCCTTGGTCCAGAAAAGATGTCCGCCTCTACCACCTCTTCTTCCGCCGTGTCCTCAGCCGCCACCCCCGTGCCAAGTCCCATTACCCGACCGGCATATCACATGTGCAGGGCGCAACGGTGTCACGCTGTGCTGCACCTGATATGCCTTGGCGAACGTAGTCACACAGGGGAGGAACTTCTGAGTGTAATGAACAGAGAAATCGACAGATGGCTGTCTCCGCGCAAACTGAAAATCGGAACCATGTTGACCGACAATGGAAAGAACATGGTGTCTGCTCTGCGTCAAGGAAGGTTATGCCATGCGCCATGCATGGCTCACGTGTTCAATCTGGTTGTCAAGCGGTTCCTAAAATCCACCATCCCACTGCAAGACATCCTTAAAATGTCACGTAAACTTTGCATGCATTTCAGCCATTCCTACACCGCAAAGCACACCCTCCTTGAGCTGCAGCGGCAGAACGGAATTCCACAGCATCGCCTGATCTGCGACGTTGCAACAAGGTGGAATTCAACCCTACATATGTTAGACCGCCTTTACGAACAGCGAAAAGCCATCACCGATTTCCTGATGTTACAAGCGGATAAAGGTACTCCCCTGTGTAACTTAGATGTCAGCCATTGGCAGCTCATGCGTGACACCTGCCGCTTGCTCAGGCCCTTTGAGGAGGCCACGCTATTCGTGAGTCGGCAGGACTATGGGATGAACGACGTCATTCCTCTGTTGCACGTCCTGGAACAAATGCTGTTAACAATGGCTGGTCAGGGTGCGGTAGACGTGGCGCACAGATCTCAACGCCACATGACCCCTGTGGGGGCAGGACAGGAAGAAGAGGAGGAGGTAGAGGAGGACATTGGTGCTCAGGAATTATTGAGTGAAATGGGTGGTTTTTCCACTCAGCGGACAGGAGTGGAGGAGCAGGAGCATCTGGTAGAGGAGGAGGAGGAGACAGAGGACCCAGACGCACCGTGGCAGTATGCAGTGGAGATGGAGGCAGGGAGTCCCTCACATTCCTTGGCACAAATGGCCCATAGCATGCTCGGTTGCTTGCGTAGCGACAGCCGAATAATAACCATCAGACAGAGGGATGACTTTTGGCTGTCCACCTTGTTGGACCCTCGCTACCGTTCAAAAATGGTGGCCTTTTTCACACCTGCTGAGAGGGAGGCCAAAATAACGTACTATAAAAACCACCTATGTAGTCAGTTGGTTTCTGCCTTTCTGCGCCAACGTCCATCCTCAGACACTGTGGGCCCTGTGCGCTCGCGTTCCGCTGCCATGGCAGCAGGGGAGGGGTGGGGTGGTAGGAGCAGTGGCAGCTCCACCAGCAGCGGCTGCCTCAGTCTGCAGTCGATGATGAGTAGCTTTCTTCACCAGCGCAGTGAGGAAACTACTAACCAGCCGCAGCAGCAGCAGCAGCATCAGGTGGACCTGGAGCAGGACCTCAAACAACAGGCTTGGGCCTACTTGGACAGCACCCTGCCAACCGAGGTAGACAATCCCCTTGACTACTGGGCAACGAAACTTGACCTTTGGACCCAACTAGCTGAATTTGCCCTTGAAAGGCTGTCATGCCCGGCCAGTAGCGTGGCATCGGAGCGCGTGTTTAGTGCGGCAGGAGGTATTGTAACTCCGCGGAGGACACGACTGTCCACCCAAAGTGTGGAGAGACTCACGTTTGTGAAAATGAATCAGGCGTGGATTAGTCTGGATTTCAAACCACCAGTTCCTGACACAACTGACTAAATCCGCCATGAATCATGCCCCAAACATGTTAACTCTGCCATGTGCCACTTTCAAGTCTCCTCACACTGCTGGTGGGTTCCATTTTGTCATAGGGTGCTGGCAGATTACGGGCCTCCCATTGCTGCTGCCAGGCCCGTAATTTGCCATGGGCCCCCGTACCGACTCCTCATGCTGCTGCCAGGCCCGTAATCTGTCATGGGCCCCTGTACCGCCTCCTCATGCTGCTGCCAGGTCCAGAGTCTCTCATGGGTCCCTGTACGGCCTCCCATTGCTGCTGTCTCCATCGCCACACTCTGCCATGTGCCACTTTCAGGTCTCCTCACACTGCTGGTGGGTTCCATTTTGTCATAGGGTACTGGCAGATTACGGGCCTCCCATTGCTGCTGCCAGGCCCGTAATCTGTCATGGGCCCCTGTACCGCCTCCTCATGCTGCTGCCAGGTCCAGAGTCTCTCATGGGTCCCTGTACGGCCTCCCATTGCTGCTGTCTCTATCGCCACACTCTGCCATGTGCCACTTTCAGGTCTCCTCACACTGCTGGTGGGTTCCATTTTGTCATAGGGTGCTGGCAGATTACGGGCCTCCCATTGATGCTGCCAGGCCCGTAATCTGTCATGGGCCCCTGTACCGCCTCCTCATGCTGCTGCCAGGCCCGTAATCTGTCATGGGTCCCTGTACGGCCTCCCATTGCTGCTGTCTCCATCGCCACACTCTGCCATGTGCCACTTTCAGGTCTCCTCACACTGCTGGTGTGTTCCATTTTGTCATAGGGTACTGGCAGATTACGGGCCTCTTATTGCTGCTGCCAGGCCCGTAATCTGTCATGGGCCCCTGTACCGCCTCCTCATGCTGCTGCCAGGTCAAGAGTGTCTCATGGGTCCCTGTACGGCCTCCCATTGCTGCTGTCTCCATCGCCACACTCTGCCATGTGCCACTTTCAGGTCTCCTCACACTGCTGGTGGGTTCCATTTTGTCATAGGGTGCTGGCAGATTACGGGCCTCCCATTGCTGCTGCCAGGCCCGTAATCTGTCATGGGCCCCTGTACCGCCTCCTCATGCTGCTGCCAGGTCCAGAGTCTCTCATGGGTCCCTGTACGGCCTCCCATTGCTGCTGTCTCCATCGCCACACTCTGCCATGTGCCACTTTCAGGTCTCCTCACACTGCTGGTGGGTTCCATTTTGTCATAGGGTGCTGGCAGATTACGGGCCTCCCATTGCTTCTGCCAGGCCCGTAATCTGTCATGGGCCCCCGTACCACCTCCTCATGCTGCTGCCAGGTCCAGAGTCTCTCATGGGTCCCTGTACGGCCTCCCATTGCTGCTGTCTCCATCGCCACACTCTGCCATGTGCCACTTTCAGGTCTCCTCACACTGCTGGTGGGTTCCATTTTGTTATAGGGTGCTGGCAGATTACGGGCCTCCCATTGCTGCTGCCAGGCCCGTAATCTGCCATGGGCCCCCGTACCGACTCCTCATGCTGCTGCCAGGCCCGTAATCTGTCATGGGCCCCTGTACCGCCTCCTCATGCTGCTGCCAGGTCCAGAGTGTGTCATGGGTCCCTGTACGGCCTCCCATTGCTGCTGCCAGGCCCGTAATCTGCCATGGGCCCCCGTACCGACTCCTCATGCTGCTGCCAGGCCCGTAATCTGTCATGGGCCCCTGTACCGCCTCCTCATGCTGCTGCCAGGTCCAGAGTGTGTCATGGGTCCCTGTACGGCCTCCCATTGCTTCTGTCTCCATCGCCACACTCTGCCATGTGCCACTTTCAGGTCTCCTCACACTGCTGGTGGGTTCCATTTTGTCATAGGGTGCTGGCAGATTACGGGCCTCCCATTGGTGCTGCCAGGCCCGTAATCTGTCATGGGCCCCTGTACCGCCTCCTCATGCTGCTGCCAGGCCCGTAATCTGTCATGGGTCCCTGTACGGCCTCCCATTGCTGCTGTCTCCATCGCCACACTCTGCCATGTGCCA
Organism: Staurois parvus; assembly: GCF_062004578.1. Classification (NCBI taxonomy): domain Eukaryota; kingdom Metazoa; phylum Chordata; class Amphibia; order Anura; family Ranidae; genus Staurois; species Staurois parvus. Next base: position 5,791,173 of record NW_028318492.1, on the reverse strand, counting down.
CTTTCAGGTCTCCTCACACTGCTGTTGGTTTCCATTTTGTCATAGGGTGCTGGCAGATTACGGGCCTCCCATTGCTGCTGCCAGGCCCGTAATCTGCCATGGGCCCCCGTACCGACTCCTCATGCTGCTGCCAGGTCCAGAGTGTCTCATGGGTCCCTGTACGGCCTCCCATTGCTGCTGTCTCCATCGCCACACTCTGCCATGTGCCACTTTCAGGTCTCCTCACACTGCTGTTGGTTTCCATTTTGTCATAGGGTGCTGGCAGATTACGGGCCTCCCATTGCTGCTGCCAGGCCCGTAATCTGCCATGGGCCCCCGTACCGACTCCTCATGCTGCTGCCAGGTCCAGAGTCTCTCATGGGTCCCTGTACGGCCTCCCATTGCTGCTGTCTCCATCGCCACACTCTGCCATGTGCCACTTTCAGGTCTCCTCACACTGCTGGTGGGTTCCATTTTGTCATAGGGTGCTGGCAGATTACGGGCCTCCCATTGCTGCTGCCAGGCCCGTAATCTGTCATGGGCCCCTGTACCGCCTCCTCATGCTGCTGCCAGGTCCAGAGTCTCTCATGGGTCCCTGTACGGCCTCCCATTGCTGCTGTCTCCATCGCCACACTCTGCCATGTGCCACTTTCAGGTCTCCTCACACTGCTGGTGTGTTCCATTTTGTCATAGGGTACTGGCAGATTACGGGCCTCCCATTGCTGCTGCCAGGCCCGTAATCTGTCATGGGCCCCTGTACCGCCTCCTCATGCTGCTGCCAGGTCCAGAGTCTCTCATGGGTCCCTGTACGGCCTCCCATTGCTGCTGTCTCCATCGCCACACTCTGCCATGTGCCACTTTCAGGTCTCCTCACACTGCTGGTGGGTTCCATTTTGTCATAGGGTGCTGGCAGATTACGGGCCTCCCATTGCTGCTGCCAGGCCCGTAATCTGTCATGGGCCCCCGTACCACCTCCTCATGCTGCTGCCAGGTCCAGAGTCTCTCATGGGTCCCTGTACGGCCTCCCATTGCTGCTGTCTCCATCGCCACACTCTGCCATGTGCCACTTTCAGGTCTCCTCACACTGCTGGTGGGTTCCATTTTGTCATAGGGTGCTGGCAGATTACGGGCCTCCCATTGCTGCTGCCAGGCCCGTAATCTGCCATGGGCCCCCGTACCGACTCCTCATGCTGCTGCCAGGCCCGTAATCTGTCATGGGCCCCTGTACCGCCTCCTCATGCTGCTGCCAGGTCCAGAGTGTGTCATGGGTCCCTGTACGGCCTCCCATTGCTGCTGCCAGGCCCGTAATCTGCCATGGGCCCCCGTACCGACTCCTCATGCTGCTGCCAGGCCCGTATTCTGTCATGGGCCCCTGTACCGCCTCCTCATGCTGCTGCCAGGTCCAGAGTGTGTCATGGGTCCCTGTACGGCCTCCCATTGCTTCTGTCTCCATCGCCACACTCTGCCATGTGCCACTTTCAGGTCTCCTCACACTGCTGGTGGGTTCCATTTTGTCATAGGGTGCTGGCAGATTACGGGCCTCCCATTGCTGCTGCCAGGCCCATAATCTGTCATGGGCCCCTGTACCGCCTCCTCATGCTGCTGCCAGGCCCGTAATCTGTCATGGGTCCCTGTACGGCCTCCCATTGCTGCTGTCTCCATCGCCACACTCTGCCATGTGCCACTTTCAGGTCTCCTCACACTGCTGTTGGTTTCCATTTTGTCATAGGGTGCTGGCAGATTACGGGCCTCCCATTGCTGCTGCCAGGCCCGTAATCTGTCATGGGCCCCCGTACCGACTCCTCATGCTGCTGCCAGGTCCAGAGTGTCTCATGGGTCCCTGTACGGCCTCCCATTGCTGCTGTCTCCATCGCCACACTCTGCCATGTGCCACTTTCAGGTCTCCTCACACTGCTGGTGGGTTCCATTTTGTCATAGGGTGCTGGCAGATTACGGGCCTCCCATTGCTGCTGCCAGGCCCGTAATCTGTCATGGGCCCCTGTACCGCCTCCTCATGCTGCTGCCAGGTCCAGAGTCTCTCATGGGTCCCTGTACGGCCTCCCATTGCTGCTGTCTCCATCGCCACACTCTGCCATGTGCCACTTTCAGGTCTCCTTACACTGCTGGTGTGTTCCATTTTGTCATAGGGTACTGGCAGATTACGGGCCTCCCATTGCTGCTGCCAGGCCCGTAATCTGTCATGGGCCCCTGTACCGCCTCCTCATGCTGCTGCCAGGTCCAGAGTCTCTCATGGGTCCCTGTACGGCCTCCCATTGCTGCTGTCTCCATCGCCACACTCTGCCATGTGCCACTTTCAGGTCTCCTCACACTGCTGGTGGGTTCCATTTTGTCATAGGGTGCTGGCAGATTACGGGCCTCCCATTGCTGCTGCCAGGCCCGTAATCTGTCATGGGCCCCTGTACCGCCTCCTCATGCTGCTGCCAGGTCCAAAGTCTCTCTTGGGTCCCTGTACGGCCTCCCATTGCTGCTGTCTCCATCGCCACACTCTGCCATGTGCCACTTTCAGTTCTCCTCACACTGCTGGTGGGTTCCATTTTGTCATAGGGTGCTGGCAGATTACGGGCCTCCCATTGCTGCTGCCAGGCCCGTAATCTGTCATGGGCCCCTGTACCGCCTCCTCATGCTGCTGCCAGGTCCAGAGTCTCTCATGGGTCCCTGTACGGCCTCCCATTGCTGCTGTCTCCATCGCCACACTCTGCCATGTGCCACTTTCAGGTCTCCTCACACTGCTGGTGGGTTCCATTTTGTCATAGGGTGCTGGCAGATTACGGGCCTCCCATTGCTGCTGCCAGGCCCGTAATCTGTCATGGGCCCCTGTACCGCCTCCTCATGCTGCTGCCAGGTCCAGAGTCTCTCATGGGTCCCTGTACGGCCTCCCATTGCTGCTGTCTCCATCGCCACACTCTGCCATGTGCCACTTTCAGGTCTCCTCACACTGCTGGTGGGTTCCATTTTGTCATAGGGTGCTGGCAGATTACGGGCCTCCCATTGCTGCTGCCAGGCCCGTAATCTGCCATGGGCCCCCGTACCGACTCCTCATGCTGCTGCCAGGCCCGTAATCTGTCATGGGCCCCTGTACCGCCTCCTCATGCTGCTGCCAGGTCCAGAGTGTGTCATGGGTCCCTGTACGGCCTCCCATTGCTGCTGTCTCCATCGCCACACTCTGCCATGTGCCACTTTCAGGTCTCCTCACACTGCTGGTGGGTTCCATTTTGTCATAGGGTGCTGGCAGATTACGGCCTCCCATTGCTGCTGCCAGGCCCGTAATCTGCCATGGGCCCCTGTACCGCCTCCTCATGCTGCTGCCAGGTCCAGAGTGTCTCATGGGTCCCTGTACGGCCACCCATTGCTGCTGTCTCCATCGCCACACTCTGCCATGTGCCACTTTCAGGTCTCCTCACACTGCTGGTGGGTTCCATTTTGTCATAGGGTGCTGGCAGATTACGGGCCTCCCTTTGCTGCTGCCAGGCCCGTAATCTGCCATGGGCCCCTGTACCGACTCCTCATGCTGCTGCCAGGCCCGTAATCTGTCATGGGCCCCTGTACCGCCTCCTCATGCTGCTGCCAGGTCCAGAGTCTCTCATGGGTCCCTGTACGGCCTCCCATTGCTGCTGTCTCCATCGCCACACTCTGACATGTGCCACTTTCAGGTCTCCTCACACTGCTGGTGGGTTCCATTTTGTCATAGGGTGCTGTATGGCCTCCCATTGCTGCTGCCTCCACCGCCACACTGTGGCTCCACACTCTGGTTTTGGCCCCGTGACTGCCCAAATGAGTGAAGTGTGCGGTGATTCTAAGATCGACGGCACTCATCTGCATGTCATACTGACTGACAGTATTATTTCTCTTCCCCAGCAGACTCCAAGGGCATTTAAATTAAGGGTACAGTGTTCTGCACTAATATAAAGGCTCTCTGAAGCCTAGAAACACCCTTTTTATAAGTTAAATTCGCAGCGAATATATTCGCATCGAATCGAATTTATTCCTCGAATTCGCCGAATCAGCCGAATCGAATTTTGAATACTTCGCTCATCTCTAGTTAATACATATAAGCTAGCAAGTCAGTGGATTCAAACACTGAAAATCTTTATTGGCTACATAAGTATTTCCAGTAAAGCAATGCTAATGTTTTTCAGCCACTATGGCCTTACTCATAGCATAATAAAACACAAAATGGTCACAACGTTTATGGCATCTACTGCCCAACCAATTAAGAAGGTAGAACTGGCAGAACCCAATAAATAAAATTATTAGTAAAATGGCATATAGGAAGAGGAAAGCAAGGATGGTATGGGTAAGGGTTACTGCCTTTGTTTTGTTTTTTTGTTTGTTTTTTGGGGGGGTTGCTAATTATATAGCTATTAGGAAAATGTTCCCTTAGTTTCTGTTAATACAGGAAGTATTTGGAAATCTGTCTAATAGGGACAAAACACAAATTTATTAGAGTTGGAAATGGTTTAAACTGTTCACAATACTCCTCCATTTTGTCCTGGTTTTACAACCCCAATTCCAAAAAAAAATGGGACACTGTGTAAAATCTACATAAAAAGAAAATGTAATGATTTGCAAATCTCATAAACCCATATTAAAAAAAAATAGAAAATAGAAAATTTATCAAACAATTAAACTGAGAAAATGTATCGTTATATGAAAAAAAAGGTTAATTTTGAAATTGATGCCAGCAACATGTCTCCAAAAAGTTGGGACAGGACCATGTTTACCACGGTGTATCATCCTTTCTTCTTTTTACAACACTCTCTAAATGTCAGGGAACTGAGGAGACCAATTGTTAGAGTTTTTGGTGAGGAATGTTGTCCAATTCTTCCTTGATATAGGATTAACTGCTCAATAGTCCTGGGTCTTTTTTGTAATTTTTTTTTTTCCAAGATGCCCCAAATATTTTCAGTTGGTGAAAGGTCTGGACTCCAGGCAGGCCAGTTAAGCACCTGGACTCTTCTACTTTGAATTCCAAACAATTCCCACTCCACGCTCCTGCTGTGAAACTGAACAATGTGATATAAATGATTCACTATCTCAGCTGCTGCAATATACATCCCAGTGATATTTAAACTAATCGGGTAGATATTTTACCACATACCACAAGATATGACATGAATATTAAAAATATGCAAAAAATTTTACCTTGCAGCACCATACATTTGTGCATTATCAAAAAAGCATAAAAGAAATACAGTATTAGTATTAGAGATATCCAACTCCAAAAAACAATGTTTAAGATAAATACGATTATTGCAATTCATGTATACTATTACAGTCCTTCTAGTGTATGTAGTGTGCAAAGTGTGCAGAAACAAACTGTCTTTTATTATGTGCAAAAAACACTATACAGTTCACAGTTTTTCAATAAAGTCTAATCTTCCATATAAAGTGCAATTCCCATGGGACCAATAAAATAAACTTCTCCATACTGCTGTTAGTCCCCTTCAGAGTATCCAATTGCTCCTCATGATAAGGTATCATATTAAAAAGAAAAAAGGAATACCATAATCCTCGTTAGTCCAGATGACACAGTGCCCATGGTTGCTGTAATGCCTATGAAAGTTGTTGGCCTTGGACCCTTTATTTATTAAGTAATTTTCATAATAAAGCATAATAAAGCAAGATAAAAACTTGTTTATGGAAATTAAATGTGCTTATGACATCTAGTATGTCACATTAGAAGATAAAAACCTGTTTAAAGATCTCTACTTGCTTGAGAAGTTAGAAATCCTTATGTTTGGGGTAGATGAGTAGAAATTTAGGGTAGCTAAGAAGCAAAAGTGTGACTTTTCAGATAACAAATATGGTGGTTGAACATGACTCTGTTATCCTCGCGGAACCCTTCTGCTAGCTCCTCCTATGGTGGGTGTGGCACCGCCCACTTTTGGACAGTTTCCAGAAAATTGGTTTAAAAGGCGGAGGTCCAGGCAAGACCAGGAGGAAGCCCCCCTTAGTGGCCAGAGGATGCTCTGATGCTTGGATTTTTGCCAAGGCTATATGGGCTCATCAACTGGTCGCGCCTATGGCTTCCCATGACCCCCTGGGAAATATGGTTCCAATGGGATTTGTTCCTTCCAGCTTCTAACATAGCTTTGGTAATGTATTAATTCTATGCTGTGATGATGTCAAATGATGTGTTTATATCATGCTGTGATGCTCACATTATTACTGGTTTGTGTTATTATGCAGATTATAATAACTATAAGATATATCCTCCTGTGTGTCGTGTGATAATAAAAGTGGAGATTTTGACAGTGCAAGAATATTGCAGTTGGATTCTGTTATTTCTTGGAGTGCCGGGTGAATGCTATGATGTGCCAAGGCAGGTGTTCATTTGGTAGATGGTCTGTCACATGCATAGAATATGTAATGGTTCAATTGCTGATTAACTTGTACCTGCATGACTACATGTTTATTGTGTGCGTGTATATGACTTGCTTTTAGTTATTGCACCCAGCATTTCTATTACAGTTGACAAAAAGAATGTCAAATTTCAATTCTCCTGACCACAGAACAGTTTTCCCCTTTGTAAACGCCCATTTTAAATGAGCTTTAGCCCAGAGAAGATGGCAGCATTTCAGGATCATGTTCAGATATGGCTTCTTCTTTGCATGTCATTGGACACCCAGAGCGTGGCTCATGAGTGAGCCTGCATGATTGCCCCCAAAGTAAGCAGCTTGCTATGAAGATACTCGGCAGGGGGAGGAACCAGATGCACCAGCGGAAGACCCCAGAAGAGGAGTATCAGAGCTGAACTGTGCAAAACCATTGCACAGAGCAGGTAAGTATAACTTGTTTATTATTAAAAAAAAACGTGTTCGAAATTGTTTGATAATTTTTAGACACAGCTATTTACAGATTTGTGAAACTCTGCCAATCTTTACTTCTGAGACACTCTGACTCTCTAAGATGCTCTTTTTTATACCCAATCATGTTACTGTCCTTTTTCCAAATAAACATTAGTTGCTAAATGTTCTTCCAGCTTTTTTTTGTTAGTACCACATACTTGGTCAGCTTTTTGTTGTTCTGAACATGTTGTTGCCATCAATTTCAAAGTGCCCTTATTTTTTTCTGGTACATTTTCTCAGTCTAAACATTTGATATGTTTTCTATTCTCTCTTGTGAATAAAATATGAGTTTATGTGAGTTGCAAATCATTACATTCAGTTTTTATGTAGATTTTACACAGCATTCCAAGTTTTTTGGAATCGGACTTGCACAAGGATAAGAAAATCTCAATAACAGAAAGATATAAAAAAAACTGCAAAACTGTATGTCTCTTCCATTCTATGTAAAACAGAAAAAAAATATTTCGGCTGGAATTAAGCTCTAATATGAGTGATTCTATGTTCACAGGACCAAAGGATTGAGGGTTCAGCCACAAAATGGCCTTCTACTGTCATTTAACAGTCTGAGCTAACTGAAATCCTATTATGTAAATCAAGCAAGTCTCTGAAACAGCAGTTTCTAAAATTATATAATAGTTTCTCCCCCTAACCAGTTCTAATACCCAGCAAGATCAGGTGGGAATTGGCATTTAGGAGTGAATGGCACATAATCACTAGCATTATAGTATATAAAAGTATATTCTTATTATAAATAAGTCATTAATGTATTTATGTCACAGAGTATTTACATTTTAATTTGTCACTCAAAAGCATTATTTTGTTGTTGAATTGGGCCTCAAGTGTTAATTCTTCAGACCAGAAATTCATATATTCCTTAACATAACTAATCTGTAGGGATGTTACAGTATACAGTATTATCTACTGTATATAGCAATAATAGCAACATGTATGGTGAGCGGTACCTGTACTTGGATCCATCGCTCATAGTCCAGGGGTTCAAACAGGTATTCTGGTTTAATGTGAGGAAGAGATGCCCCTTGGTTTCTATATAACATGCAAGAAAGTATGTTTTAAAAAAAATGTACATAGTGCAGTAATTTTAATAAAATTGTTCATATAAAAATATCTTTGCACATAACTGAAATTTAGAGTATGATGGCAAGTCTTGCCCGGATACAGACTCCTTATGAAAATAATCACTGTAGTTTTCCCCAGTGATACGTTAGCACCTGGGATGTCGGCATGCTCTCCCCTTGTCCTCTCTAGAAACATGTTAGTTTAGCTCAACAGATTGTTTCTGTTTGTATTCAGACATACAGTAGATGGTGACTAAATACTGTATATGAAAACCAGTAATTTTCAAATTGCCATACCAATGCAACATGCATATATGATAGTAATACAGCTTGCATAATTTACCAGTTTAATGAAATTATATACTGTATATTATGAATATTTTACCAATGGAAACCTTTTCATATATCTGATTAAATTGCGTATTATAAATATTATACCATTGGAAATGTTTTGTTATATCGGTTAGATTAAATTGTATATGTTAGAAATATTATACCCCCCTTAATGACAAGGCCTCTTTTTGCTACTCGGCGCTGCACTAATTCAACTGATAATTGCGCGATCATGCAATGCTGCACCCAAACGAAATTTACATCCTTTTTTTCACACAAATAGAACTTTTTTCGGTGGTATTTGATCACCTGTGTGCTTTTTATTTTTCACGCTATTAACAAAAAAAGACCAAAAATTTTGAAGAAAAGCGATATTTTTTACTTTCAGCTATAAAAAATATATAGTAAACTCAAAGTTAGTTATAAATTTAGGCCAAAATGTATTCTGCTACATGTTTTTGGTAAAAAAAAATCTCAATAAGTGTATATTGATTGCTTTGTGTGAAAGTTATAGCGTTTACAAACTATGGTATAGATACTGCAATTTACGCCATTTTTTTGCTATACAGCGCTGCGCTAGTTTAACGGACAATTGCGTGGTCATGCAATACAGTATATAAATTAAATTTACATCCTTTTTTTCCCACAAATTGAGCTTTCTTTTGGTGGTATTTGATCGCCTGTGAGTTTTTTATTTTTTGCGCTATAAAAAAAAGGTTGACAATTTTGAGGAAAAAAAACAATATTTTGGACTTTTTGCTATAAAACATGTCCAGTAAAAAAAATGTAAAAATCAAATTTAGTCATAAATTTCTGACAAAATTCATTCTGCGACATGTCTTTGCTAAAAAAAAACCCAATACATGTAAATTAATTGGTTTACGTGAAAGTTATAGCATTTACAAATGGCGGGAAAGATACTGGGATTTTTAATTTTTTTTTATACTAATAATGGCAGCGATCAGCGACTTATGGAGGCGATCAGTGACTTATGGTGGGACTGCGGAACTGCGGCGGTCATCCGCGGCCGTGATCGGCGGGACAGGTAGGGCGGTGGCGCACCTCGCGCGCGCCCCCTACCTGTTTTGAAAACACACGTTTTAAAAAATGTGGTTTTGCCCAGCCGTGCCGCCCTGCCAACGTATTTCTACAGTGGCTGGGCAGCATGTGGTTAATTCAATTTTAAATATTATACCATTGGAAGTGTTTTGTTTTATCAGCTTGATTAATTCACATTAAGTTATAAAATATTATACCATTGGAAGTGTTTTGTTTTATCAGCTTGATTAATTCACATAAGTTATATATATTATAGCATTGGAAGTGTTTTGTTATACCTGTTTGAATAAATTATATATATTATAAATATTATACCATTGGAAGAACTTTGTTAAGTATGATAAATACAAAATTCAGAGATATTCTGTATGTAATTCCTGTGCTATTTTAAAGAGCCCTTCTAGTTCTTATCTTAGACTACAGAATGATTCACCTTTATGATGTAGAGATCTGATAGTGATAGTGGTTGAGTAGCATAGCAAAAGACAACTAGGCAGGGCTGACAACATTCAGTCCACAAAAGCGCTGCGTTTTGTCAGCTCACATCGGGGCTTAAAAGCTGATTGCATTTCTGGCAAATAAGTATTTCTCTGTACTTGCAAGGTCTTTAAAGGAATAAAACATTATACAATGTGCATGAATTGCAGAGATGTACTGCATATGTTTTTTTTTAAATTGCCTTGACATACACTTGCCTTGGGCGAGCTCTGGAGATAAATTTGGGAGAAACTTAAGTGGAGTTTGGCAAAATTCTTCTATCTGCCTAAAGAAACATGCTGGAACAGCCTTACTTGACTATTTCTGAACATCTAAATCAATGTTATTTATGAATTTTTTTTTGTGACAGATCCCCAACAAACTATGTAATGCTCACAACCGTTTACCTGAAATCAAGCTGGTAACTCAGATCACTGATCTGGGGTCAGCAACAACCTAAACATCAACATCTAGTTCATGAAATGAGCATTGTTTAAAACAGCTATTCTCAACCAGGGTTCCTCCAGAGGTTGCTAGGGGTTTTTTGAGCTGTAGCTGATTGACCTCCTATTTGATAATGCCTGCAATGTTGCAGAACCATCACCACTTGACAAAACCAGCAGCATGATACCAATATTCTTTTTCATTGGCTGTAAAAGGTGACATTCAGACAGCAGTGAAAGAGTTTTATTTTGCCTATTGACTTAACAATGTATAAGGCATTTTCTCTTTGCTCCCAGATGAATTTGTTCCCAGAGACCTAAAAAATTATGTTGGGGTTCCTCTGGAGCAAAAATGTTGAGAAAGGCTAATTTAATGGATAAATACACATTAAAATAAAATGGACCTATCCTTTTAGCCCCTTTGCCCTGACCCAGATGATCCCACCCTCCCCCTCCACAGATACATACTTATCTTGATCTGCTGGCCACAGCTTTCGGTGTTAGGCTCAATCCTGGATCAACCTTACCTATAAATGTTAGTATCCAGTTATATTCTGTGTATCCAAGAAAGAATCCAGGCCTTTTTTAACGCAATCCACTGAGCTGGCCAGAACCAACTCTTGAGGGAGTCTATTACACATTTTCACAGCTCTTTCCACAAACCTTTCCGTGTTTGGAGATTAAATTTATTTTCCTCCAGACGTAGAGTGCCCCCTTGGCCTCTGTGATGACCTCAGGGTGAATAACTCTACACTGAGTTCACTATATGAACTACTGATGTATTTATTTATGCATGTTGATCATATCCCCCCTCAATGTCCTCTTCTCAAGAGAGAATAAATTAAATTTCTCTAATCTTTCCTCTAGGTTAGCTCCTCCATTGCTCTTATCAGTGTGGTTGCCCTTCTCTGTACTTTCTCCACTTACCCAATGTTCTTTTTGTGAATTGGTGCCCAAAACTGAACTGCATATTCTAGATGAGGTTTTACTAATGATTTTTACAGGGGTAAAATTATATCTCTCTCTCTGGAGTCTATACCTCTTTTAATACAAGAGAGGATTTTTCTTGCTTTAGAAACTTGGCATTGCATGCCATTATTAAGCTTGTTATCTACCAGACCTCCCAGATCCTTCTCCACCATTGATTACCCCAGCTGTACCCCCCCCCCAATATGCATGATGCATGCATACTCTTAGCTCCCAAGTGCATAACCTTACATTTATCAACATGAAACCTCATTTGCCACATAGTTGCCCAATTAAACAGTGAATTGAGGTCAGCTTGCAAGTTGGAGACATCCTGTAAGGACATTATTCCACTGCACAGCTTGGTGTCATCTGCAAAGACCAAAATGGTATTTTAATCCCAGACCCTATATCATTTATAAATATATTAAAAAGTAAGGGTCCCAACACTGAACCTTGGGGTACACCACTGACAACCCTAGACCATTCAGAGTATGAATCATTAACCACTACTCTCTGAATACAATCTTTTAGCCAGTTTTCTATCCATTTACATACAGATTTTTCCAAGCCCATAGACTTTACCTTACACATTAGCCGTGTATGGGGAACTGTGTCAAATGCTTTTGCAAAATCCAAGTACACCACATCCACCTCCACCCCTCTGTCCAAGGTTTTGCTCACCTCCTCATAAAAAGAAATCTGATTTGTTTGACAACTTCTGTCTTTCATGAAACCATGCTGTCTGTTGCTTAAAATATTTTTTTCCAGCAAGAACTCTGTGAGGTCTTTTATTAAACTCTTCAGTATCTTTACAACTATAGAAGTTAAACTAACAGGTCTATAATTACTTGGTAAAGATTTTGACCCCTTTTTAAATACTGGCACGACATTGGCCTTACGCCAATCCAATGGTACTAAAGAGTCCCTAAAAATTAGAAACGATGGCTTAAAAATGACAGAGCTCAATTCTTTAAATGATCCATATAAGTAAACAACAATTGCCCAAACAGGGACATGGACTACAACAAAAACATGATAGAGGTCCTGACACCTACCCAGACTATTAAAAAAATACAACAATATTTCAATACCTTGCAGCTGACCAGTCCTTATATATGGTGGCTGGATTTGTTTTAAATCTATTTATACCTGGTGATATTGCCATTAACACTTATTCTTAGGTGACAATACTCACTCACTGTACTGTGTCTATGGAGTTGCAGCATTCTTACTCTAAGGCAGGAAGTTTGTAAGCACTACAGAATTCCTTTCTCAACATTGCCATAAGATAGGTGGAGGTGTTATGTGGTCCACAGAGGGAAACTAGAGAGAACTGATAACATACTGTAGCTTGAGATTTAAGTGCATCAGACACACAGGAATTTTTTAGCCCACAAGATTTCCAGCAGGATGAATTGGTAGTTTTTGCAGTTATCAAAGAGGTATAACAAAATTAAATTGTACATTAAACAGATCAGTAGGGGGCAAATAAGAAAAGCTTATTGTTAGAGTTTACAAACACTTTATGTATTGTCTTATTTATCTCTATGGTTCGTTAGATTGGCTGAAACTGTAACAATCCTATAGATCTGCTACAGAATGTTCCATACCCAGCTCTGTCTAAATTTATATAAAAGAAAGATGGTGGACTTTTCCACCAAACACCACATATTATCAGCACAATTCAGTTCACAGATGAAACAATTAGGAACCACAGAATACATCTGCTGCAGCAGTGCAAGGGGGGAATTCTTACCTAAAATAATCGCTTACAAATAAATGGGATGCATACTAAAATGTCTTAAAATAACAGGCTTTCTAGCCTACATTAAGAAAAAAATTACAACTAGCTTGTTGTTAAACAACCTCCTACAAGCATGCTGATTATTTTATGATGCAGCTGCTGCCCAGGGATATAGCATGTACAAAGGGAAATAAATATACATTACTTTCACTTTTTCTTAATAGTTCATGCATTTTCACTTATGTAATGGTTCATTTATGTAATTTATGCATTTCTTTTAAAGTTCTTGGCAGTATTGTAATTTTGGACAAACATGACTAAGCACAGTATCTTTGCCGGTGGAAAATAACTGCTATTTCTTTAAAATCTCTCCATGATAATTTATCATACATTAAATGTTCATCAAATGTTTATTGCTTGTACCGTCTGCTTAATTGATGTCAATTAGCTTTTATAATTGATGTAGCTGAGGTTTTCATTGAGTACCAGGCTGACTTGTCCACTTTAATTAATTTCTTAGAAGTCATCTGATTGCTGTCAACACACTTAGCGGTTACACTTATTTATACATAGTACTATTTTAGCCCTAAGCAGCCAAATCTGACATACTTCTATGTAAAACAAACTCTGTTAACCAGCTGGAAGCTTATAACTCAGAAATACAAAGGTCACCAATAGTTTACTTTTTCCAAGCAAAACAACCACTTTAAGTAAAACTTTAAATAACCTGGCCAAATAGAGGCCCATGTAAGTCATAAGAAGCAGTCTCAAATGCAGAAGTTTATGTAATCACAAAGTACAGCCCTGGCCAGCAGTCCCTTAAAAGATAAGTCACATCGCGTGGGCATCTTCTGTTGCTTGATTGGGCAGTACGGCAGGGGGAGCAGAGGGAGAAGACAGGGAAACTTTGATTGGCTGGTGGAGCACATCGGTGAGGCTGGCAACTGTTCTGGTAGAGAGACCTGTCTGTGTGCCTGTATACCAGACGCATCTCTACTTGCTATGCTGCTGAACACTGAGACCTTTTTCTACAGAGTGAGATTTCTTGCCAGATCCAGCTCCATCCCTGAACTCTTTCCATTGCACCGGACAGACTGTGGGGCTAAAATCTTGTCTTTTCCTTTGTGATAGAGATAGGGTGGCCTGCTTCTTCCACCTTCATAAAGCCTGCAGGATTGACTATCTGGGGTCTAAATGCTGAATGGAGGACACTACGGAACACTGATGGTGGCCCATTTGGGCTTCCCTAATTGTATCAGGTTAACCCTGTTATTTCTGTAACTGTCTAAAAAGAACTTACAGGCATTATTTCTGTTCAAATAAAGCTCACTTCATCACTGCTGGTGTGTCAGTAAGTTGTCTGGTCAGTTAAGGGTGGGTCACCACTGGGAGTGGCAGGAGGACCCAACAGTCCAGCAGATCCTTTGGGAGTCAGAGCTGCAAAAATGTTAATGAGCATATTGGAAACTGTTGGAAACAGATTTCACATTTCCCATGGCTACTGATGAGCACTCTATCTAAGAGCTTTCTAAGATAGATAGATAGATAGATAGATAGATAGATAGATAGATAGAAAATGCAAATCAATAAACAGGATGCAACCATGCAAGGGTGGAATCTAGTTTGAAACTGTTCACAGTCTGAACGTATAATATACCTTATACTTATTGTGATACTTTTAGGAACACTGTGAAGCTGCATTTTAACTTTGCTACAATAGTGTTTGCAATTCACTGCTTTAAACATTTTAAATCAGTGCTCTCTGTTATCACATAAATGATACAAACCCATAAAGCATGATGGTAAACCTCGCATTTAGCTTCATTTGTTGTGAAATTGTATATTAACAAAAAAGTTATTAAAATCACAAATAATAACTATCCTTACTTGAGGAAAGTGAGCAGTGTCGCATGCTGCCAGTGGAGCTGCAGGACTCTTTCTGTGGGATCAGCGGGCAATGACTGGCTTGCAGTAATTCCAGGAAGCATCTGTCCACTCAGGTAGAACAGCATGTCATAAATTGTTTTTGCCTGCTTGCCAAGGTTTATTGTTTTCGGGGCCTTTCCCTCAGACTTTGACAGCTTGACTTTGCATACAGCACTGGATCCAAAAGGTAAAAAGAAAGAGTAACATCAAGTGCTGAATATTTGCCAAAAATTAAAGCAAACTTTTCTTTTGCCAAAGTGTACAGAAACTACTGCCAATGCTGAACTTGTTAGCTTATATACATTGTGTGCCACCACCTTGCCTCTCTTACAGCAGAAAGGTAAAATCAGGCTGTCAATGACAGGAACCTCTGGCCTACCTGTGAAAGTAATATCTTAATGTTCTCTGCATACATCTGAGTCCCTGGGGGAGTGTCTTGGGGAATGATCACTTTAAAGGAAACATCTTGCCCATTCACCATCATATACGTACCTTTATTTTGCTCACTGTCACTTGTTTAAAGAAGCTGAAGGACATACCCAGAGCTTTTGTATATGAAGGAGCATGTGACATGTGACAGTAGGAGTCTCTGGCCCTGTGTAAGGCTGCTTTTCACACTTTAGCTGTGTGTCTGTTTGGGTTGCAATTTGTTTTTATTTTTTTTGTTTTACAGGCATTTTTGCTCATTTGTTCAGGTGTCTGAGGCTTGAGCATTTTATAAAAAAAATATTTTTTAGCCAATGGAAAGCTAGTTACTAAGGAATAAAAACACATATTAAGGAAACGTTTTCATGTTTTTTCACAGATGTTAGCAAGTTTTTCAGGAGTTCCCATGGAAGTCTATTGGAGCCGAAAATGCTTGCAACTTGAAGCTAGGAGATCAAAAGAAGCCCATGTACTTTTTTGAGCTACATGCTACAAATAATAAAAAATATTCAGGCTTTAATCAACACTACCCTCAGGTGTGAATAGGCACAACTGAAAACCATGGGATGCTTTGAATACATTCATTAGGAGACTGCAAGCAGGCAGGTAAATGTGTCTTATTGCAGAAGAGATACAGTATCTCACAGAAGTGAGTACACCCCTCACATTTTTGTGGATATTTTATTATATCTTTTCAAGTGACAACACTGAAGAAATGACACTTTGCTACAATGTAAAGTAGTGAATGTACAGCAAGTATAACAGTGTAAATTTGCTGTCCCTTCAAAATAACTTAACACACAGCCATTAATGTCTAAACCACTGGCAACAAAAGTGAGCACACCCCTAAGTGAAAATGTCCAAATTGGGCCCAATTAGCCATTTTCCCTCCCTGGTGTCATGTGACTCATTAGTGTTACAAGGTCTCAGGTGTGAATGGGGAGCAGGTGTGTTAACTTTGTCTCATTGTCTCATACTGGTCACTGGAAGTTAAACATGGCACCTCATGGCAAAGAACTCTCTGAGGATCTGAAAAAAATAATTTTTGCTCTATATAAAGATGGCCTAGGCTATAAAAAGATTACCAAGACCCTGAAACTGAGCTGCAGCATGGTGACCAAGACCATACAGCGGTTTAACAGGACAGGTTCCAAACAGAATAGGCCTCGCCATGGTCGACCAAAGGGGTTGAGTTTACCTGCTCAGCGTCATATCCAGAGGTTGTCTTTGGGAAATAGACGTATGGGTGCTGCCAACATTGCTGCAGAGGTTGAAGAGGGGATCAGTCTGTCTGTCAGACACCGCCTGGCGGTATCTCTAGCAACCCACAGCGCGGGGTTCCTCAGGGCGCGGGGTCTAAGTCCCAATCTGCTTATTCACCAGGGCCCCTGATGGTGGTGATGGACTTGGAGCAGACTGAGACCAGGTCGTGACCCCTGAGTACGTCCGGCAGTGGTAGAGAGTACCGTCAGAGGTGTTGCGGGAATAGAGCCTGACGTGAAGAGGTTGGTAGGCCTAGCAGCAGGGACTAATCCATGCGGGATGGATGGACAGTCAGCATAACGTAAGGTGTAGTCAGGCAGGCCGGGTCAGCAACGTGCGGGCAGCGAGGTACCAGAGGAGCAGGCAGAGAATGGTCAGGGTCACGTGCCGGGTTCAGCAACTAACGGGCAGCGAGGTACCAGAGGATCAGGCAGGAGAGTGGTCAGGTCAAGCCAGGGGTCAAGCAGGAGACAATCAGCAGGGTCAGGATCAAGCAGAGGTTGGCAACAGGAAACTTCACAAATCAGATCACAGGAACAGGACAATAAGACCAAATGGCAATTGCACATAGCTCCTGTCCTGTTTAAATAGCGCGCCCTGCGCTGTCATTGGTGCCAGGCGCGTGTTCACGATCGCGAGTACGCATGCGTGGCTGTTGCCGCTGCCGCGATCGCCCAGGTCCCGCTGCCCGCTGGCTAGAGCGTGTCGGTGTCCTGTGCATGAGCCGCCCGGCGTATCGCGGCAGAACACCTGACCCCTGACACTGTCAGTGCTCAGACCATACGCCGCACACTGCATCAAATTGGTCTGCATGGCTGTCGGCCCAGAGGGAAGCCTCTTCTAAAGATGATGCACCAGAAAGCCTGCAAACAGTTTGCTGAAGACAAGCAGACTAAGGACATGGATTACTGGAACCATGTCCTGTGGTCTGATGAGTCCAAGATAAACTAATTTGGTTCAGATGGTGTCAAGCGTGTGTGGCAGCAACCAGGTGAGGAGTACAAAGACAAGTGTGTCTTGCCTACAGTCAAGCATGGTGGTGGGAGTGTCATGGTCTGGGGCTGCATGAGTATTCCAGCACTGGGGAGCTACAGTTCACTGAGGGAACCATGAATGCCAACATGTACAGTGACATACTGAAGCAGAGCATGATCCCTCCCCTTCGGATACTGGGCCACAGGGCAGTATTCCAACATGATAACGACCCCAAACACACCTCCAAGATGACCACTGCTTGCTAAAGAAGTTGAGGGCAAAAGTGATGGACTGGCCAGGCATGTGTCCAGACCTAAACGCTATTGAGCATCTGTGGGGCATCCTCAAATAGAAAGCGAGGTGCGCAAGATCTCTAACATCCACCAGCTCCGTGATGTCATCATGGAGGTGTGGAAGAGAACTACAGTGGCAACCTGTGAAGTTCTGGTGAACTCCATGCCCAAGAGGGTTAAGGCAGTGCTGGAAAATAATGGTGGATACACAAAATATTGACACTTTAAGCCCAATTTGGACAATTTTACTTAGGGGTGTACTCACTTTTGTTGCCAGCGGTTTAGACATTAATGGCTGTGTGTTGAGTTATTTTGAGTGGACAGAAAATTTACACTGTTATACAAGCTGTACACTCACTGCTTTACATTGTAGCAAAGTGTCATTTCTTCAGTGTTGTCACATGAAAAGATATAATAAAATATTTACAAAAATGTGAGGGGTGTACTCACTTCTGTGAGATACTGTATGTCATCTCACTTCTGTGTTAAAGAGCTGCCTGCTCACAATTTTTACAATGTTAGGTTTAGTTACACTTTATTAGGTTTGTCACTGAACCATACAGTATACAATTTACACCACTGTAAGAGTTAATAGAAACCCTGTCAGCAGACCATTAAACAATCTTTCCATAAGATTATATATGCATTTCACATGTAGATTATATATGATTATATATGGTTTTAACCTGTAAAAGCTTTCAATGTGTAAACATTCAAAAGCTCTGAGACTGCTGCTAGGAGTCACCATTTTGGATATGATGCCAGTAACCCCACCAGACTCAAAACTGTTACTCAATTGCATTCAATAGCATATGCTACATTTTTTTTTCTTATTTGTTACCTCCACAAAGAATCTGGTATTGTGATAGGATTGCAGCCACTAGGCCACCCAAACAGGCTGAACCATGTTTGAACTGTAGTTAAAACCTTTTGAAAAAATATAAATTCTTCTGTATCTTCTTCCGGATAAAACAAAAGTTCCAGTTTGTCCTTCGTTCTCTGATATTGAATCTCTGCATCTCCATTCTCAGTTCTTTCATTACCCAACACATTGTCATCATCTGAAAAAAATATGTGGCAACATTTTACATTAACACAATGATTATGTTTACTGCAAAACATTTCAAGATGAAAAATATTTAAAACCATTTTTCAATTTCCCAACTGCAGTGTAATCCATTGTTTTATAACATTTAGTAAAGAATAAACACTCTGTTTTGGGAGATAATGTTATTAATGGTATTAATCTAGCTGAAAAGCAGCTCCCTGGCTTTTATGCACAGCTTTCACAGTTCACTAAAGCAATGGATAGAACAAAGTTTATTTTGCTGTTTTGTTATCATTAAGCACTCGGTGATTTAATATTTCACTTTGCACAAATTACCAAATAAATTGTGCTTTATATATTGCTGTCTGTTCTTTTCTGGCTATGTGGGGAATACACATGTACAATAGATAAATCCAGTTCTAGAACAAAACCTCCTTTTACTATTACTGACAATGCTCCTAAAAAGACCCCTGAGACGTTTATCAGTTTGTTCTGTACTCTGAGCTCTTTCTTATTCCAATCCAAATAAGAACTTTCTCTGGTTTATAGAGAAAACACAACTGTACATTTCAGCATTCCAGGCAACATTACATAACAAGCCTGAAAGCAGGGCTGGTCCTAGGTATAAGAAAACATAATGGAACTTTGACAGATAAGACCCCTAAGAGAGCCTGAAAAACTCATTTATATTGGTGCATAATTAAAATACTCAAAAAATATTATATATCACTCCACCTTCATTAAATGCCTAGCTCAATTTATGGTCAATCATCCTGATGTTCCCCTGTTGGCATTGGGTGATTATAACAACCTAGCTTGGATAGATTGCCGTTGGGCGGTAGGGGCAGACAGTTATCTTCTCAGCCTACCCCATTTGCTAATTTATTGGTGGAACCGGGCCTCCGGGATGTGTGGTGGATGAAGTATCCGACAGCAAAATGTTATTCAGGTTTTTCTGCTACTCATGATGGGCTTTCACGCATAGATTTGGACCTTGGGAACATGACTCTCCTGCCATATGTGTTTAATGTAGCGTATGAACCCAGGGCTCTATCTGACCATGCCCCTTTCTGGGTCAAGCTACAGGTGTGTTTTACCCACTCTCGTCCGCTGTGGAACGTGCACCCATTTTGGTTGACACTGTTTCTGGAGTCCAAGTTGAATCCGGGGGAGTTGCCAGACTTTCTGCAGTGGAATGAAAGCTTGTCCTCACCAGGAATGGTTTGGGATGCGATGAAGTCCTTCCTGCGGGGCTTGATTATCTGGGAGACTTCAGCGGTTAAGCATAGATCCAGAGAGTGGGAGGAAAAGGTACTGTTAGATGTTCAACAGCAGGAGGTTCAGATGATCCAAGACCCAAGCCCCTGTAACCACACCTCCTGTAAAGAGGCCCAAGCCCTTTATGAATCAGTGCTTACTCAAGTGGCAGTTAAGAAGTGATATTTTTTGCAACAAAAATATTTTGAGGAAGGGGAAAGTACGGGGCACCTTCTTGCTCTTGTGGCAAAGTCACAACTAGGGTTGTCCACTATACAAAATTGAGGATGCTGATGGAGTGATCTGCACGAGTCATGCGGAAATCCTGAGAGTTTTTCATCACTTTTATGACAATCTGTATGCTTCTAAAACTATAACTACCCATTCTGAAATTTTGCAGTTTTGCAGAAATTTAATCTGCAAACACGGAAAGGTTTCTTTACAGTGAGAGCAGTGAAAATATGGAATAAACTCCCTCAAGAATTGGTTCTGGCCAGCTCAGTGGATTGCTTTAAAAAAGGCCTGGATTGTTTCTTTCAAACACAGAATATAACTGGATACAAACATTTATAGGTAAGGTTGATCCAGGGAATATCCGACTGCCTTTTGGGGGATTAGGAAGGCATTTTTTCCCTGCAGGAGCAAATTGGATCATGCTTTTGCTGGTTTTTTTTGCCTTCCTCTGTTGTCTCAGCCCCCCATATCCCTCTTATGTGTAAGTCACCCTGTGTGATTGTAATTACTTCAGATGGGACAGTAATATTTATCAGCCATATGAAGACTATTCCTGGTTGTTGATTCTGAACTAGACATGTGAATTGAAGGAGCCGGATGTCTGCGCTGTAGTGAGATCCTAATTCATCAAACCATTGTCTAGGTGTGAATTCCCATTCACCTTTTGTTTCGGTCACCCAGCTAGCTAACCTCATTAATTTACTATTTAGATTGTCAAGTCTATTTCTGTATATAGCTGCGCTTGCATATGATCATCTGATCAGTCTCAGTGTGTATTGTAGAAAAAGCCCATTTGAGTTTAAAATAAAGAGTTCCATGTTCAGACAGACTGGTGTGTCTAGTCTTGTATGGTCGGCTGTGGTGTCTGTTGTCGGTGTTCGGACAGGGAAGCAGTATTCTAACGGAAGTACTCAAGCGCAGTCTAGGTCAGTTCCATTACATTGGTGGCAGCAGTGGGATGCTTCCTGCAGTCTGGGACATCCAAACCTCTATCGGGATCCAAGGTTCGGATAGCAGGAGAGGAGAGACAGATACCACCCGCAGCTACAGAAACGGAGGTTTTATGGCGAATGCAGCAAGTGCTGGCTTACCTAGACTATCCTGTTTCTGCATGGGACGAGCTTGGATGAAGGAATGCGTCTGTCCAACAGCTGGATGAGGGTATGCTGACAACCCGACAGAGGGTCCAGGACCTCTGCCCCACACCTGCAGTAGTTTCAGAGGCCCAGGGGGAAAAGGGAGAGGAGGTTGTTGTCCTCCCTCCCCCACAGTCAGCCAGAGTGGAGGAAACGGTCTTCCCTCCCAAGCCAGGCACTGTGCACCAGGGGGACAGTGACAGAGGAATGTCATCCCAGCAGCAGATCCACAGTCTGGGAGTGGAGGAAGCTGGCTTCCCTCCCCCATGGTTAGCCAGAGCAGATGTAGGGTCCCCAGCAGAAGTGCTGGCAACAGGACAGAGTGCCGCTGTCCTCTGCCTAGCAACTACAGTGTCTCCACAGCATCAGGGAGCTGGGGTGATTGGCCGCTCTCCCCAGCAGCAGACTGAGCTCCAGAATGTTCAAACCCATACAGCCGAAGCGTTGGAAGCTGGACAGAGAGTCAATTACCTCTGCCCCACCCCCACTGAGGACAACTACCCCTTGCAGTCGAGAATGGAAATCAGGTTGACCATCTATGTGATTTCACTCTGCCCTCAACTAACCAAAGAAGTATTTCCCATTACGGTCTCCACTGGTATACCCCAGGGATGCTGGGCAGTCGGCCCAGATCCCCAACAGCATGACGGATGTAGCCCTGCCACCCTGTCCGCTCTTCAGCAGCTGAAAGGACTCCAGGGAGAAGGGCCAGTCCGCACTTCTCCTCAGCAGTGGGTATATTAAAAGAGAGAGGCAGAGGTTGGCTGGGTGAGTAATGCTATGTTTGGGACAATGTGTTTGGGGTACTATGTGGGTATGGGCAGTAAGGGACTGGGACTACGGACTAACGTCGAAGTCAACCTGTCTCGGGTTTCCTCTGGTGTTAGTCCCATGCCGAAAGGGGAGATATGTGATGGGAGTCATCTTGGGTGGGAGGCTCATGGAACCCAGCTTACTCTGCAGAGGTTGGAAGACCCCTGTCTCAGCTCCCCATATCCCTCTTATGTGTAAGTCACCCTGTTTCTCTTAGGGGCACAGGGTGACTAATGGCCGCTGAGAATGCGGTTGGAATTACTTCAGATGGGACAGTAATATTTATCAGCCATATGAAGACTATTCCTGGTTGTTGATTCTGAACTAGACATGTGAATTGAAGGAGCCAGACCTTCTGCTCTGTAGTGAGATCCTAATTCATCAAACCATTGTCTAGGTGTGAATTCCCATTCACCTTTTGTTTAGGTCACCCAGCTAGCTAACCTAATTAACTTACTGTTCAGAGTGTTAAGTCTATTTCTGTATATAGCTGTGTTTGCATATGATCATGTGATCAGTCTCAGTGTGTATTGTATAAAAAGCTCATTTGAGTTTAAAATAGAGTTCCATGTTCAGACAGACTGGTGTCATCTAGTCTTGTATGGTCAGCTGTGGTGTCTATTGTCGGTGTTCGGACAGGGAAGCAGTATTCTAACGGAAGTACTCAAGCGCAGTCTGGGTCGGTTCCATTACAGTCATTGGATACAGCAGGACAATGATCCAAAGCACATGTAAAAAGTACCCAGAACTGGTTTAAGACAAAGCACTGGAGAGTACTGAGCTGGCCAGCAATGATTCCAGATCTCAATCCCATAGAGCACCTGTGGAGAGATCTCACAACAGTAGTTGGGAAAAGGAACCTTTCCAATCTGAGAGACCCGCAGCAGTTGGTGAAAGAAGAGTGGCCCAAAATTCCAGTAGAGAGGTGTAAGAAACACACTGATGGTTACAGGAAGAGATGGATTTCAGTTATTTTTTCCCAAAGGTTGTGCTACCAAATATTAAATTGAGGGTGCAAATAATTTTGTTCAGTCCATTTGTGGAGCTTTGGGCGGAATATGTCAGATTTGGCTTTTGTTTCTCTATTTTTTTGTGTCATACCAATACAAACAAAAGAAATAGACACGAGAATGCTTAAATATTTGTAATTGCAACAATTTTCTGGGCGAAGTGGTGCATTATCTGACAGAAATGCAGGGGTGCCAATATTTTTGGCCATGACTGTACAATGCAATAATTTTTAATAGTAGTACTCTCAAAAAAGGGCAAGGATCCCCTTATCCTTGACTTCTACCCCATCTCCCTTTGATGAAATACAGCAACATTTGTTTGTGTTTTGTATGTTTTTCTAAACATGTGGGTGTGTAAATAGAGCACTGTTGTAACTGAATATTGCTGAGGTGTTTGACAGTATTGATTGGGAAATCTTGTGGTTAACACTAGGAAAATTTGGCTTTGGGACAGTCTTTATAAAATTGCTACAACTCCAATATGCTAACCCTAGGACCAAAAAAACGGGTAAATAATTTAATATCTTCCACTTATAATCTAAACAGAGCTGCCATAGGCAAGGGTGTCCTTTATCCTATCCTTTGTTTGCCATAGCAATAGAACCCCTTGTAGGTTTTCTGTGACAAGACACTGAGATGCTGGGTTTCAAGAGAGTGCCTGGTGATTAGTGATAGGCTGAACACCCCCGTGTTCAGGTCATGGTCAAACGTTCAAACATAATGGTTTTTGAAGGGGGATTCCACAAACTCATCCCCATTTGAGAGAGGTGGGGTTCCCCTTAAAAGTCCTACCAGGCTTACACAGTTCATTGTGCTGTGATTGGCCAAAGCATTACCTGACCTGTGGATTTACTAAAACTGGTTCCCTCAAAATCTTCAGCTGTGAATGGTAGGCAATCATCTTCTAACTTCAGCTTATTCAATTAAGCTTTGACAATGAAACCTGGAAGCTGATTGGTTTTTATGAGGAGCTGCACTAGATTTTGTACCATGGAGTTTTGGTAAATAACCCCCAATGTGTTCATCAACACACAATGTGTAAAATTCTTTGTCATATGATAAAATGCAGGAAAGATTTACAGTGTTCATGCTTCAGATAAACAGATAAACCATTACTGCGCAGTGTGAAATGGTACTGAATTCAACATAAATCAATACTTCTTAGAATATTTAAATCTGAAATAAATATGCTCCTAAATGAGCATATGACAATTTGACAACAGTAGAATTTTGTTTTAATAATGCTAATTATGAGATCATTATGGGCCTGTTGGCGATTCTCTTGGATGACTTATTTTCTCTTGGATGCTGGTGAGGCACTGTAAAATGTTGACAGCAACACTTTATCTTTAGCTTTGCTCTGCGCAATAACAGAAAAACTGTAAAGCAAATTGGGAAATAACAGTGTTTTCCCAAATGAGTAGTCAACCCTAAAATAAACCCAAACACAGTACAAAATAAAAGTTTTATGGGTATAACCAAACCTGTTTCCAGTAAAGAGTGTCTCTTTCTTTTCAAACTGACAGTTGGTACAAATTCCACTTTAGCATTTTAGCAAAAAGCTTTTTACACACATGTATTTATCTATAGTCTGTTCATTAAAATCAGAGGATGTTTAGAAAAACAGCCTGGTGAACCTGGCTGCAAAGGGCTGTATAGAGCAAAGATAAAATTGTAGGATACAAAATGAACAGAAAGAGAGAGGAAATCTTCCAGGGGGGACATCTCCTCCCATGACAACTATGAGGAGATTTCCTTTACTTTGAATGATTTCCTATGACTTCCTACTGTGTTCACAGGGCAGGAAATGAAGAGAAATATTCACAATGTGACATAGAAGGCACAAAAAAATTACAGGATTTAACCTTTTTCCAATATTTCCACAATGTTAAAAACAGTTTGGGCTTTAGATCAGGGGTCTCCAAGCTTTTCACTTTGAGAGCCACATCATATATTTTACACATACTTGTGGGCCAAAATAATAATTTACAGTATAAATAAAACTGCAGCAACGAAATAGAATATTTTAAATTAAAAAAAAATTGCCAGCAGCAGGGCTGGATGGTGCACCTATATCCTACGCCTGCAGCTAAATGCCATAGCCTCATGCAGCGGGTTAAACTTCCATTGTGCATTAGGGTCTTTCATATGTGTCCCTATCATAGCCCCCCCCCCACACACACACACACACACACACACACACACACATTTGTGTCCCCATCACCCATCAGAGTCTCCCTGCAAATTGGTGTCCCCATCAGAATCTCTCCACACACAGTTACATAGTTAGTCTGGATTTTAAAAAAATCCATCTAGTTCA
This sequence comes from Staurois parvus, assembly GCF_062004578.1. Lineage (NCBI taxonomy): Eukaryota > Metazoa > Chordata > Amphibia > Anura > Ranidae > Staurois > Staurois parvus. The sequence continues at coordinate 5,765,523 of NW_028318492.1, read as the reverse complement.
ACCAATAAAAATTTGTGTCTAAATCAGAGCCCCTCCACAAATTTGTGTGCCCATCAGAGTCATCAGATTCACCCCCTCCCCCCAACTGTGTCCCGATCACAGCCATCAAACCCCCTCATCTGTGTCCTCTTCAGTGCCATCAACCCTCCCCACAGTTGTGTCGCCATCAAAGCCATCACCACCCCCCCTCCACACAACTGTGTCCCCATCACAGCCATCACCCCTCAACTGTGTCCCCATCACAGCCATCAAATCCCCCTCCACATCAGTGTCCCCATAGGAGCTATCACCCCCCAATTGTGTCTCATTCAGTGCCATAAACCCCCCCCCACACACATGTGCACACACACATTTGTGTCTTCATCACCCATCAGAGTCTCCCTGCAAATTGGTGTCCCCATCAGGATCTCCCCACATATATTTACATAGTTAGTCTGGTTGGAAAAAAAATTAGTCTAGTTCAACCAATAAAAAGGGCACATTTGTGTCTCCACCAGAGCCACTTCGCCAATTTAATAAAATAAATGTAAAAAAATATTAAAGCGCCCCTGCACATACAGGTCCCAAACGTATATGTAATCAGTGATCACACCTCACAGGAAAGGCATTGCTGCGAACATCAGAGTGAAAGCAATAATTCTAGCACCAGACTTCCAGTTTAACTCTAAACTGGTAACCTGTTAAGGCTTTTTTAAGGGTTAGATAATTTCATGTACCATAGTGTTTCGCCATTCCACGGGCATGCACAAGTTTAAAGGGTTAGGTGTCATCATCTTTTATATTTTACAAAAAAGTTGTGTATTATATTGTGTTTGTGGACACTAAGGCCCTGATTCACTATTGGGCGTGGGCGCATATTTATGGGCTTAAGCCCAATTTTCATGGGCGTCCGTCCATTTTTGACCCTGCAACCTAATTCACCAGTGAGCAGAGCCCATAAGCAGACGCCCAATCTAATTCACAAAAAGACACACGCCCGAAATCAGACTCACAAAAGCAGACTTGCTAAGAAGCACGTCTAACACCATGAAAAATCAAAGCAGAGACATGTTCACTTAGAAATTTGCTTTGCCAAATATCAGGACTTCACTTTAAACAATATCTGCTATTTCCAAAAAAATTAAGAATGTGTTAAAAATCGTTTTTTTCAAGGAAATCGACACAGTAAAAATCTAGATGCCCGTGCAGTGTCTTTGGCAGATAGAACTGAGCATGTGCAGAACACCTTTTAGTCCTCTGCCATGGGCGTTTGCTTTTTAGCCACTGACTAATAGTGAATCTGATTGTGGATTCCTCTGACAGCCGGCACTCGGTCGCGACTACTGTGTTTAATAAACAGCATTAAGCATATCTTCATGTAATCTAATTAGATTTCCTTCGTTTTAGTGATTATATTTTTGTTTCTTATCCTTTATAATTATTTCTGTTATGATTTTACTTATTTTGAAGGTCTAGATAATATTTATTTTGAAAGCTGAATGTAAAAATAAAGGTCCGCAATAAAAAAAAAAAAAAAAAACCAGCGTGGGTCCCCCCCTCTCATCCATACCAAGCCCTTCAGGTCTGGTATGATATTAAGGGGGAACTCCATGCTGAAATTTAAAAAAAAAAACAGCGTGGGTCCCCCTCAATATCCATACCAGACCTTTATCCGAGCATGCAGCCCGGCAGGTCAGGAAAGGGGGGGGGACGAGCGAGCGCCCCCCCCCTCCTGAACCATACCAGGCCACATGCCCTCAACATGGGGGGGGTGCTTTGGGACAGGGGGGGCTCCCCCCCCCAAAGCACCTTGTCCCCATGTTGATGAGGACAAGGGCCTCTTCCCCACAACCCTGGCCGGTGGTTGTGGGGGTCTGCGGGCGGGGGGCTTATCAGAATCTGGAAGCCCCCTTTAACAAGGGGGCCCCCAGATCCCAGTCCCCCCCCCCTACGTGAATGATTCTGCGGTACACGGTCCACAGACTCATTCACAAAAAAACTAAGTGTGGTGTAAAAAAAACACAGTACAGGGTCTTTGACAAGTCCTTTATTAAAACAATGTCCCCCGAAGTAGATCCAACGTCAATCGTGGCGGCGGCGACCCGAAAAAAGGAAAAAAAAAAAGGTTACGCTCCCGTCCGAGGCTTCCAGCCTAGTGAAGAAAAGCCTAGCTGACAGTTCTTATATAGGTATGGGCGGGGCCAGCCGGGGACATCATCCCAGTGACCCGCCCCATGTCACATGCTTGCTGTTCCCGGCTGGCCCCGCCCATACCTATATAAGAACTGTCAGCTAGGCTTTTCTTCACTAGGCTGGAAGCCTCGGACGGGAGCGGAACCTTTTTTTTTTTTTCCTTTTTTCGGGCCGCCGCGATTGACGTTGGATCTACTTCGGGGGACATTGTTTTAATAAAGGACTTGTCAAAGACCCTGTACTGTGTTTTTTTTACACCACACTTAGTTTTTTTGTGAATGAGTCTGCGGACCGTGTACCGCGGAATCATTCACGTGGGGGGGGGACCGGGATCTGGGGGCCCCCTTGTTAAAGGGGGCTTCCAGATTCTGATAAGCCCCCCGCCCGCAGACCCCCACAACCACCGGCCAGGGTTGTGGGGAAGAGGCCCTTGTCCTCATCAACATGGGGACAAGGTGCTTTGGGGGGGGAGCCCCCCCTGCCCCAAAGCACCCCCCCCATGTTGAGGGCATGTGGCCTGGTATGGTTCAGGAGGGGGGGGGCGCTCGCTCGTCCCCCCCCTTTCCTGACCTGCCGGGCTGCATGCTCGGATAAGGGTCTGGTATGGATATTGAGGGGGACCCACGCTGGTTTTTTTTTTAATTCCAGAGTGGAGTTCCCCCTTAATATCCATACCAGATCCGAAGGGCTTGGTACAGATGGGAGGGGGGACCCCACGCTTTTTTTTTTATTATTTATGCAATAAAGGGAATTATTTTACATTCAGCTGTCAGTGGGGAACCCCGCTGACAGATGAAACATTAACTCATGGCTGTCGCTCCTACAATCCCGCATGAGTTATGTTATCAACTCATGCAGCATTTTAGTAATGAAAACCAATGCAGTGCTCATGTTTCAGCTGTCGGCGGATTTCCCCACCGACAGTTGAATGTCAAAGTATTGCAGTGATTTATAAACAGTTCTTTAAATAGCTGGTGTGGGGTCCCCCCTCCCATCCATACTAAGCCCTTCGGGTCTCGTATGGATGTTAAGGGGTAACTCCACGCTGAAATTAAATAAAAAACAGCATGGGGTACCCCCCTAAATCCATAACACATACTTATCCGAGCATGCAGCCCGGCAGGTCAGGAAAGGGGGGGGGGACGACGAGCGAGTGCCTCCCCCCCTCCTGAACCATACCAGGCCACATGCCCATACCAAATTATTCAAACATTTGTAAACAGACCAATTAACTGAAATGGTTTGACATTTGTACCCCAAATATGACGTTCCCTGAGGCGTTGGTAAACCGAGGTACGCCTGTATTAGTATTGCAATCCTTTGTATTGGGATACATAGAACCAACATACATCTGAATTGGCAACATAACACAACATTTGTGTCACATTGGAGATATCTGGCTAGTTATACTGACCATGCCCAGGGACCTAGGATTGATTCACAGCACAGAAATACAGGCTGGATTAGCAATGTAGCTCCGTGGATTAGTGGTTAGCACTACTGCCTCATAACTCTAGGGTTGTCGGTTTGAATCCCAACCCCGGCGAGGTAGTAGCATGATCTCCGTGTGTGGCTGTCTTCACATACATATTCTGGCAACATCTTTGCTTTCTGTCTAAATGATCCCTAAAATGTGAATTAGAATGAGGCCTTGTCTGTTGAAACACCTTCAAAGCTGCACCTTATGTGAATGTCATACAATGGGATAAGATAAGGGCCTGAATCACTAATAGATTTGATAATGATGGTTTACACTCCACCCACTTTTGTGAAGGATTTGGCAAGCAAAGAGCTGACAGAGAGAGAGAAGAGTGCGACGAAGAAGAGTGAGCGAGAGATACATATGAAGAGTGATAAAGAGAGACATTCAGAAGAGTGAGCGAGAGAGAAGAGCGAGCCAGTGAGACAAAGAAGAGTGAGCAAGAGATACATACTGAAGAGTGATAAAGAGAGACATTCAGAAGAGTGAACGAGAGAGAAAAGACTTGGTTGGTGAATCCACACATCAAACTTGTCACAAATCCTGGCGTGCATTTTTCCCCCAAATGCATAGCAGACCCTTATCCCAGCAGGCAGGTACCGCAACCCTTCAAAGATTTATTTCCTTTGTTGATTTTCCTGCTTCGCTCACACTATATGCAATTGAAAATTACTCTTTAAGTTGCCAATTTTACTGTGTTTTCTAGAGAATTACTAACTAGTTGTGTTTTCAATTGTGTGTAGCATTGCGATTTCTATTTGAGTCTAGATGTTAAATTGCTAATAAATGGCCACAATTCTCAAATACCTTTGAACTCTCGCTGCAACAAATGGTGTATGTTAATACACTCACATTCATTATATCCAATATCAGGTACGATGTCAATGCACAAATCGCACCTGAAATTGCACACCCTGGATGTGACTTGTCATGTGATTGGCATGGCCAGCAGCTTGCTCTTTGCATGGCAAATTGCACCCAATGTTACTGGGGGCCAACACCACTGTCACATCTAATCCGATGCGGCAATTGTCCAACTTACAGTGAAGTTGCACGAGTTCACAATCCAATTGGATGTGAACAGAGCCTACAGTGGCCAATAGGGTGCGACTTGGTCTACGATTTGCAAGTCGCCTGTCATGCCAATTGCATGGCAATCGCAAACAATGTTACTGGGGGCTACCCGGTCACATTAAAGCAGATTTCTAAGTGGTGTTATTGACACCACAGTCACATCATGTGACTTGCATAGAAGTTGCATGATTTCAAAGTCGGGGTACATGGTGATTTCAAGTGCAATTTGCAAGACATTCGACATCGATCTCTCAGCAAATTGCATGAAAAGTAGTGTATTCATTACTCTATTATTACTTGCGGCTCCTACCAAGTTTGAACCACAACAATATGAACGCTCCAATAGCGTGCTCATTGAGTGGGACTTGGCATGTGATTTGCACAACATGCAAGCTGTAAATCGTCTGCAAAGTCGCACCCTATTGTCTGCTATTAGAGTGACCACATGGGTGCGTTTCAAACACTGATTTCTATAGTAGTACATGTACTACTTTAGTGGCAATTTGCATAGAGATCTGTGTCAGATGTCTTGAAAATTGCATTGAAATGGTCAACTTTACTGTAAGTTGCATGATTTGTAAATCAGCTTTGCCCAGAGTGTAATGTTTGGTGATGTTTGATTTCTGGAGTGTTTTACCAATTGATGGGAAATTCACCATACTAGTCAAATCGATTTGTCATTTTCAGTATTGCATACAAGATGTGGTCATGTGACTGTCTTAACTCATGCGAGAATCTGGAGGGAATTGTGACCATAGTAGCAATAAAGGTTCCAATTGGGGTTCCCTTTCACATCCCTGCTCAATGTTCTGTTGTATGCTGCACACGTACATTTCACTGTATATTTCTTTCTGATTTGTGGGGCCTGTATACCAAGGGTTAATGCAGGTAGGAAGCGGATTCATCAGGTGAAAACACTTTCACTGACCAAACTAAGGTCAGTGGTGGGTGTGGCTTCATTGGGGGTGGGGCCTTGTTTGGGGCTCCAAATACAACCTAGCTTATATAAAGATGTGCAGTAGGGAGTGATTTGGCCTGTTACTAGGCCGGGTGGTTTGTGACTAAGTCCTTGCATGGTGTGGTTTGGGGGAGGAAGAGATTTTGTGCTGAATTGCCCCAGACACCACTCAGGCTGTGTTTGGAAGTGGGCTGGAAATGTTTGCATATTTTTGGCCTTGTAAAGTGTGTTTGTGTGTTATTGCACAATGATTGTGTTTTTTCTCTTTGCATTGAAAGCCTCACACATGTCAATCGTTTTGTTTAAAATCTGCTCTTGTTTTAATTTTGCTTGCTTATTTAGACTCAAATGCATTTTTCTTACAAACCTGCTGACAAATGTATGCGTAGGGGATTTGTAGAGGTGGGAGGGGTTTTGTAGAGGTGGGAGGGGTTTTTCACATATGTCTTGTTTTCTTTATATTTTGATGTGTAGACTTTTTTTGTGAATGGATCTTTATATTAAATGATTGTGTAAGTAAACCTTATGTGCACGAAAATGTTACTTGATTCATCTTCCCCTTTGTTTCCTGCTATAACCTGAGCACACACAGTTCATTAGAAGTATCTTTAGATTGTAAGCTCTTATGAGCAGGAGTGTTTTATTTTTGCCACATCAATCCTATTTTTGTGACTCACCAAGATATTGACTGTACCTACTTGTTCCTGCTGACCAAATAAATGAAGATATATTTGATCAATAAATGTTTCACCGATGTTTTTGTGTTTATTTTATGTTCAATATATGAACAACCTTAATAGTTACTTTGTATACTTATATAATCTGCTCAAATGTAGCTTGTAAGAGCGTGAATATGCAAGTGGGTGCAAACTGGCTTTTTCAAAACCAAACAAAAAAATAAAAAACCTGCTTGCACCACAATATTATGTACTAATGAATATGTCACATTCACTGTGCAGCCAGCTACAGGTTTTCTACAATTTGATTTACAGTAATAAAATAGTCCACACTGTATGTTGATTTTTGGCCTTTGGCAACAAAGATATATTAGCCAAGGTTTAAAAAGAAAAAAATCACTAAAACACACATTTGCGAAAGCTATCATAGCCGTGCATAGAAATGAGCGATCGTGCATAGATATGCGCGATCGTGCACAAATAAACGCCAAACAGGTGTCCCCCATGGCGCACGAGCAGCTATCCTCCTGGAAGTCCGTCATCTGGTGCGCGCGCACCCGGAAGTGGTTGACAAGTGGTTGGAGGTTTTGTGTTGGTTGAAAATTTTGATAACTTTATTGGCATTTGGACATGGCGAGAGCACAGTTCTCAACTGAGGAGATGATCCTTATATGTAAAGTAACTGTGGCCATTGCAAATATGTTTATAACATGTGAGGGACAAGTAATTGTAATTTTGTGGGTGGGGCCTAGCAGAATCTCACTTGGTGCACATGCTACTTATCTGTACATTAGCTCCTGGGTATTGATGGGTCAATGATATTAACCACTTGCCTACTGGGTACTCATACCCCCTTCCTGTCCTGGCCAATTTTCATCTTTCTGCACTGTTACCCTTTGAATGACAATTGTGCAGTCATGCCACATTGTACCCATCTTAAATTTGTATCAGTTTTTTCAGACAAATAGAGCTTTCTTTGGGTGGTATTGACTTGCTGCTGTGAGTTTTACTTTTTGCTCGATAAACCACAAAATAGCTCATAATGAATAAAAGGCTGTTTATATTATAACATTTGGTAAACAGGTAATTTAGCAACACTGATGTGTGTTGATGAGGCGGCACTGCTGGCCACAGGTGGGCGGAACTGTTGGGTGGCACTGATGGACACTGATCATCGGGGCCGACCCCTGCTTTGATAACTGCTGGTTCTTGGCAGTACTTTCCACACATTCTGATAGCGTGATGAAAGTGCAGCCAAGACCCGGCAAATGCATTTCCCGGTGATCAGCGTGTCATTGGACATGGCTGATCACATGGTAAAAAGCCGCTGTGATTGGTCTTTACCACATCACGTGATCAGCTGTGTCCTTAGGACACAGCAATCACGGAGAGCGCGTTCTGCCAGGATGTCATATGACACCCTCCCAGAGCTGCCTGGATGCAGTGTAGCGTTATTCGGCTATCTGCGGTCGCCAAATAGGTAACCAGCTAGGCCTTCATGGCTAATCTTTGAATATCTGGACATGTATACTGCGTATAATGCATTACATTCTACAATGTGTTGGTGTACACGGTATTACAGTGTGCAATGCGTTGCTGGATTCTGCATGACAGTGGACAGCGTATCACAGTGTGCAATGCGTAGCTCCAGCCTGCATGACAGTGTACAGTGCATTACAGTCTACAATGTGTGGGTGTACACGGTATCACAGTGTGCAATGCGTTGCTCCATCCTGCATGACAGTGTACAGTGCATTACAGTCTACAATGTGTGGGTGTACACGGTATTACTTTGTACAGTGTATTACAGTGTGCAATGCGTTGTACACTGCAGTGTGCACTAAAGCATTTTACACTCATGCACTGTACACACTAAAGCATTTTACACTCATGCACTGTACACACTAACGCATTTGACATTTCTAGTGTGCAATGCGTTAGTGTGCAATGCCTTGGACAGTACAATGCATTTGCAGTATTGGTGTATGTTTATTAAGCACAGATAATTCATCTGATTTTAGTTATCAAGGAGAAGTCTTCTCTGTCCCCCTGTTTATGAGGTGGAGGACAATTGTTTTCCGAAGAGGAGAGGAGACATTTTTTCAAGGAGATCTGTATAGATTTCCAGAGATATGTGTAGATGGTTGAGGGGCTGCATGTGATCGCCGGAGATAATTGGGATTAATGATCACCTGAATTAAACCAGTGAATGAAAAGTGTAAAAAAACATGGATTGAAAATAATCTGCACTGACCACTGTGCTTTGTCAAGCCACATATTGGCACATTCTGGTTTCACACAGATGCGATGTGAAATTTGCAGTGTTTTCTGTGCAAGCGCTGCACCGCATCACAACCGCAACCCCTTCATGCCACCTGCTGCGGCTTTCTAGGTGAAGTTACCAACACACCAATATTGGTACACAAAGCGTATTGCGATTTGCCAAATTGGATGGCATGCCTATTCACACCCATGTGCATACCCTGAAAAAGGGTCCTGCACATTTTTGGCCCGGATGCGGTGCAATTTGAGGTGTGCAAAATGTTTGTCTCTAATTGCAACGCACACAAATTGCATGTGATTTGCCCAGGAGTGCGGTGTTAGACCACAATGCATGTATGTGAAGCCAGAATAAAAGGATGTGGATTTTGTCTATTTTTACTTGCGCATGTTAACATTATGGAAGTGCATTTTTCTTCTGTTTAACATGCTATAGAAATGCAACATGCATTTGGATGGAGTGTTTTTGTATGTGCATTTTGGAAGTATTCTAAACACACATTGACCCTAGGGCCACACCATATCTTATGCAGGCCATAGATGGGTCGAAAATCGGCCGATTGTTCGGCCGAAAATAAAATCGGCCGATTTTCGGATCGTTAGTGGGCTATTTGTTCGGCCGTTTTTCGGTATTTTGGCAGATTTTTTTTTTCGGTAAAGTTGGAAAAAAATGGCCGAATTTGCCGATCGGCCGATTTTCGCGGCAATGATGGGCAAATCGGCCGATTTTTTTACTGATAAAAAATCTGCACATGAGCAGTGACCTGCAAGAGAAAGACAAAAAGAAGAAAAAGAAGAAGAGGATGATGATGATGAAGATGATGAAGAAGAGGATGATGATGAAGAAGAAGAAGAAGATGATGAAGAGGAAGAAGAGGATGATGATGAAGAAGAAGAGGAAGAAGAAGAGGAAGAAGAAGGATGAAAAATGAGAGGAATTCCAGTATGGCAAAAAGTGTCCCTGCAGAGAGCTCCGCTATTTCTTTGACAGTTCCTTGACATTTACAGCGGTTGCAACATTGTATCTATTTGTTTCCGAATAAAAACATCTGTATCCGAAATGGATACAAATACAAATACATTGTTGCAACCACTATAAATGTCAAAGAACTGTCAAAGAAATAGCGGAGCTCTCTGCAGGGACACTTTTTGCCGGCTGTAGACGGGATGAAAATCGGCCGATTTTTTTTTTACCATTGCTGGTAAAGTCGGCCGCTTGAACAACCGATTTTTCATTTTTTAAAAGAAAAATCGGCTGTTTTTCTCCCCGTCTATGGCCTGCATAAGCATTAGTGTGCCTGGGGGAGGGGGGGACCTTTGGCCTTTCCAAACACAGTAGATGCTCCAAGAATGTTTCCTTAAACTCTTGAAATGGTTAAAAAGGAAAGACACTCTAGATAGCCTGCACTGAGAATTGACTGTCATGATGACGTGTCAATGATTATTTGCTCTCATTTTTCAGGAGTGGTACTGCTTGCGGTTGAAACTGGTAGAAATCCACCTTCACGTCCTCCACTCACCTTCACTTGTGGCCAGTGGATATTTTGTGGCCGCAGGCAAGAACTGGCATCGAGGACCTGCATAATGACCCTGGCATGCCAGAGGTGGTTTGGAAGCAGCACAGCAATTTGACCATCCCTTTCCTCTATGTTGGTTTTAGGGGTGCAGAATTGCTTCTCGTTCGTGAACGGACTGTCGCCGGATATCAGAGTCCCCATATTTTCAAGATATGTTTTAGCCATGTTGGCTTATTTTTATGTTATTTTCCAAGTGTGTCGCACCTAACCGCACAGTAGTGTGGTGCCATGCGTATTTGTGGCTGTGAATGGGGCTGTTTTTAATAGACGTGTGTAGGTGCAACAACGTTTTCATCATGGTACCTGCGCACATCTACATAGGGCATTGCATTTCTTTGCTGTGCTGGAAAATGTGTGTTCTTGCATGCGTTTCTGCACCACCAATGGTGTGAACAAGTCCTAAGGGCCGGTTCACACTATAGAAACAGTCTAGATGTGTTCCTGATGGGTTTTTTTCATGCCCTTTTGGCATGCATGCATGTTTAGTGTGTTCCAGTACATTTTGGATGCGTTTTGGACATGTTTACATTGCATTTTTGTATCCCTTCCACTTATTTTTTTCTATTTTCTTTGTATTCAATGTAGTTAGGGACATGTGCGTTTTAGTACATTCAAGGACGTTTCAATGTGTTCCAGTACAGTTCTGTGCAGAAACAATGCAGCGTGGTCAACTTTGTTTACAGCACCTGCAATGCATTGAAAATGCAAGCGCTGATGTGAACTATGACATTGACAACCATATAACCTTCTTTCTGTGCATTTGTGATGCTGAAAAAGCAACTGAAACACATGTAGTGTGAACTGGCCCTAAAGGTTATTAGAGGTCAGGGAACAGGACTGACCAGGAATTGTGAATTCAATCAGACTAGTGGTGAGATACAATCAGCAATTGTATAATAATGTGAGATCTGAGCTGTAGCTGATAGAAAATGAGACACATTCACTTGATCAGTAAATAGATAGTTAAAGAGTGGGGCGGTGATCCATAGATTTGCATATGGGACAGGTGATGATGGGGTGGGGGAGGGGGTCAAGTTGTATAAGGAGACAGATTTAAAAGAGAAAAAAGTTACAATGAAATATACACGGCATGAAACTTGCATGACCTAATTGGCAGAAGAACAGTACGCAAGTAACATTCATCCACTTTCTAGTCATTAGGCAAAATCATAATTGATTGATCAATATTCCTGCCACAACCCAGAAAATTGATCTCCATTTTTTTGGGATGTTGCCAAGACTGGGATTAGAACCCATGACCCAAGTGCTGTAAGTTCTGAGCTCTAACCACTAAACCACTGTGGGAAACACAGTTTGAGTTATAATGTAGAATAGTTACATTGTTTAAAAATGATAAAGCGAGCGCTGGTCAAATGATATAGACTAGTAAAATGGTATTACACAAGATAAATATAACCACGAACAGTAGTGCATGAACTCGTGAAAGGTCATCCACCCCTGTGACAGTGTACTACACTATTGAGCACCTTTCTGGCTCCTGTGGCTGAGCTAATTCCTCCCCAGGACCATTTGGGCACCCACCCTGATGGATGGATGGATGGAGCTGGATGACTAACCCATAGCTGCCAGCATACCACTGCACCCCCAGATGTGCGATGTGTATAACCCATGCACATTAATACTTTTGTTCTGGTGAGTGTAGACCAGTCCCAAGGGTGGTTTACCTTTCACGAGTTCATGCACTACTGTCCGTCACGGAGAGACCACACGTGCCATTCATAGGCACTCTCTGAGTTGGTACTCTCACACCAAGGACATTCCATTATTCAGGAATGATTCTATGAACTTATTTTAGCACGATTTACCAGTTTACATCATTATTGCAATTCTTTGCACTTTTTGGTTTTTACATGCGTTCATTATTGATCACATGCATTTATAGCGCTGCACTTGTCTTTAACATAGAATAGTTATGTGATTAAAGAGAATGAAGATATATATCTATATTGGGAAATTAGAAGTATATAAATTATTTGAGATATAAGTGTGAAAAATTTGAAAATAAAATGTATGACATTCATTAGTAAATGCAATACTTTCCTGATCATTTTGGAGAAACAGCAAAAAAAAAAAAATAGCAAAAGAGAATTTTCAGAATGTAATAGTACAGCTGTATTAGAATTTTCTATCAGTAAAACGCCAATGTTAATAAAGCCCGCGCATGTTCACCATCTAGCGAATGTATCCGGTATTGCACCTAAAAATGTGCCAGACGGGATACCACATTCACTAATGGCAAAGTAGTCAGTAGACGCTCGTTAATGAGCTTGCTAGACGCTGGTCAGACGACTGATTGATTGACCGGAGTCTGCCTGAATGGTCAGTCTCTGCTATTACACTCACATCTTAGTGAATCAGGGCCTAAAAGTCATTAAAGTGTACTTTTTCCTGAACATTTGTGCTTGATAAAACACAGCACAAATATTGTGTGACAAAAAAAAATTGCAACTGCCACCATTTTATTCTCCAGGGCCTCTGCTAAAAAATAAAATGTTTAGGGGTTCTAAGTCATTTTCAAGGAAAAATGCAGGTTTCTACATGTGAGAAATGTCAGAAGTGGCCCAATTTTGAAGTGGTTTTATACTGAATTACAAAAGTGGACATACACTTTAAGTTAAGAGGCTAGCTTTAAAAGTCCCTTCCTTAACTCTGGATTTCTAAAAGTAAAAGTGCTGCAATTATCGCTGTTGTCTAAAAAAGCCTTCTCTGTGCCCTATTTGAGAATATCTTAACTTTTATTAAGGGAGTCATAACCTTTTAACTTGAGGCCTAAGCCTCATCCTCAGTTAGCCCCCTGACCAATGAAAGTGTCCTAATGGCCAGCTAGGTACTTCATATTCAAAGGGGCTGATAGGGCTTAGCATATTAGATGGGTTGGGCTTCTGTAAACAATAATATCACGTATCAATCCCCATTTTCACAAACCTCTAGATATACAGATAAAATTAAATTAAATTAAATATGAATAAATATACTTGTGTACCCACATAAAACTCTGCTAAAAACTAAAGTTTTTTTTTACATAACTCTCTTTACACATACAAATCAAAATAGTGTAGTGCAACCAAACAATAAAGAACTAATTTGAAAATCAATAAATCATACTGTAAATGAAGTGAAGCAGTAAAAGCAGTTACCTTGCCACCTAAAAATAATGCATAACAGTCATTTGTCTTTAAACACCCCTATTGTTTGTTCATTAGAAGCTCCAAATAAATGTGCACATATCAAGTAGAGATGAGCGAATTATTCAAAAATTCGATTCGGCTGATTCGCCGAATTTGAGGAAGAAATTCGATTCGATGCGAATTTATTCGCTGCAAATTTAACTTATAAAAAGGGTTTCTAGGCTTCAGAGAGCCTTTATATTAGTGCAGAACACTGTACCTTTAATTTAAATGCCCTTGGAGATGAGGAAGGAGAAGGAGAAGGATGAGAAGAAGGAGAAGGAGAAGGATGAGAAGAAGGAGAAGGAGAAGGATGAGAAGAAGGAGAAGGATGAGAAGAAGGAGAAGGATGAGAAGAAGGAGAAGGAGAAGGATGAGAAGAAGGAAAAGGATGAGAAGAAGCAGAAGGATGAGAAGAAGGAGAAGGATGAGAAGAAGGAGAAGGATGAGAAGAAGGAGTAGGAAAAGGATGAGAAGAAGGAGAAGGATGAGAAGAAGGAGAAGGATGAGAAGAAGGATGAGAAGAAGGATGAGAAGAAGGAGAAGGATGAGAAGAAGGATGAGAAGAAGGAGAAGGATGAGAAGAAGGAGAAGGATGAGAAGAAGAAGAAGGATGAGAAGAAGGAGAAGGATGAGAAGAAGAAGAAGGATGAGAAGAAGAAGAAGGATGAGAAGAAGAAGAAGGATGAGAAGAAGGAGAAGGATGAGAAGAAGGATGAGAAGAAGGAGAAGGATGAGAAGAAGGAGAAGGATGAGAAGAAGAAGAAGGATGAGAAGAAGAAGAAGGATGAGAAGAAGGAGAATTCCAAGCCGGCAAAAAGTGTATCTGCAGAGCTCCGCTATTTCTTAGCGGAGCTCTGCAGATACACTTAGCGGAGCTCTGCAGATACACTTTTTGCCGGCTTGGAATTCTTCTTATTTTCATCCTACTTCTTCTTCTTCTTCTTCTTCTTCATCCTCATCCTCTTCTTCTTCTTCTGAGGATGAGGATGAAGAAGAAGAAGAAGAAGTAGGATGAAAATAAGAAGAATTCCAAGCCGGCAAAAAGTGTATCTGCAGAGCTCCGCTAAGTGTATCTGCAGAGCTCCGCTATTTCTGACAGTTCTCTGACATTCACTCCATACAGCGGTTGAAACATTGTATCTATTTGTTTTCATAAATGGAAACAAATAGATACAATGTTTCAACCGCTGTATCTATCTGCAGAGCTCCGCTAAGTGTATCTGCAGAGCTCTGCTATTTCTGACAGTTCTCTGACATTCACTCCATACAGCGGTTGAAACATTGTATCTATTTGTTTCCATAAATGGAAACAAATAGATACAATGTTTCAACCGCTGTAAATGTGAATGTCAGAGAACTGTCAAAAATAGAGGAGCTCTGCAGATACACTTTTTGCCGGCTTGGAATTCTTCTTATTTTCATCCTACTTCTTCTTCTTCTTCATCCTCATCCTCATCCTCAGAAGAAGAAGAAGAATGAAAAGAAGAAGAAGAAGAATGAAAAGAAGAATGAAAAGAAGAAGAAGAATGAAAAAAAGAATGAAAAGAAGAATGAGAAGAATGAAAAGATTCTTCTTCTTCTTTTCATTCTTTTTTTCATTCTTCTTCTTCTTTTTTTTATTCTTCTTCTTCTTCTTTTCATTCTTCTTTTCATTCTTCTCATTCTTCTTCTCATTCTTCTTCTCATTCTTCTTCTCATTCTTCTTCTTCTTTTCATTCTTCTTCTTCTTCTTTTCATTCTTCCTTTCATTCTTCTCATTCTTCTTTTCATTCTTCTTTTCATTCTTCTTCTTCTTTTCATTCTTCTTCTCATTCTCCTTTTCATGAAGAAGAAAAGAAGAATGAGAAGAATGAAAAGAAGAATGAAAAGAAGAAGAAGAAGAATGAAAAGAAGAATGAGAAGAAGAATGAAAAGAAGAATGAAAAGAAGAATGAGAAGAATGAAAAGAAGAATGAGAAGAATGAAAAGAAGAATGAAAAGAAGAAGAAGAAGAATGAAAAGAAGAAGAAGAATGAAAAGAAGAATGAAAAGAAGAAGAAGAAGAATGAAAAGAAGAAGAAGAATGAAAAGAAGAATGAAAAGAAGAAGAAGAATGAAAAGAAGAAGAAGAATGAAAAGAAGAATGAAAAGAAGAAGAAGAATGAAAAGAAGAAGAAGAAGAATGAAAAGAAGAATGAAAAGAAGAATGAGAAGAATGAAAAGATTCTTCTTCTTCTTCTTTTCATTCTTCTTTTCATTCTTCTTCTTATTTTCATTCTTCTTCTTTTCATTCTTCTTTTCATTCTTCTCATTCTTCTTTTCATTCTTCTTCTCATTCTTCTTTTCATTCTTCTTCTTCTTTTCATTCTTCTTTTCATTTTTCTTCTCATTCTTCTTTTCATGAAGAAGAATGAGAAGAATGAGAAGAATGAAAAGAAGAATGAAAAGAAGAATAATGAAAAGAAGAATGAGAAGAAGAATGAAAAGAATGAAAAGAATGAAAAGAAGAATGAAAAGAAGAAGAAGAATGAAAAGAAGAAGAAGAATGAAAAGAAGAATGAAAAGAAGAAGAAGAAGAAGAATGAAAAGAAGAATGAAAAGAAGAAGAAGAAGAATGAAAAGAAGAATGAGAAGAATGAAAAGAAGAAGAAGAATGAAAAGAAGAATGAAAAGAAGAAGAAGAATGAAAGAGAAGAAGAAGAAGAATGAAAAGAATAATGAAAAGAAGAAGAATGAAAAGAAGAAGAAGAATGAAAAGAAGAATGAAAAGAAGAATGAGAAGAATGATAAGATTCTTCTTCTTCTTCTTTTCATTCTTCTTTTCATTCTTCTTCTTCTTTTCATTCTTCTTTTCATTCTTTTCATTCTTCTTTTCATTCTTCTCATTCTTCTTTTCATTCTTCTCATTCTTCTTCTCATTCTTCTTCTCATTCTTCTTTTCATTCTTCTTCTTCTTTTCATTCTTCTTTTCATTCTTCTTTTCATTCTTCTCATTCTTCTTTTCATTCTTCTTTTCATTCTTCTTCTCATTCTTCTTTTCATTCTTCTTCTTCTTTTCATTCTTCTTCTCATTCTTCTTTTCATTCTTCTTTTCATTCTTCTTCTCATTCTTCTTTTCATTCTTCTTCTTCTTTTCATTCTTCTTTTCATTCTTCTTCTTCTTTTCATTCTTCTTTTCATTCTTCTCATTCTTCTTTTCATTCTTCTCATTCTTCTTCTCATTCTTCTCATTCTTCTTCTCATTCTTCTTCTTCTTTTCATTCTTCTCATTCTTCTTTTCATTCTTCTTTTCATTCTTCTTCTCATTCTTCTTTTCATGAAGAAGAAAAGAAGAATGAGAAGAATGAAAAGAAGAACGAAAAGAAGAAGAATGAAAAGAAGAATGAGAAGAAGAATGAAAAGAAGAATGAAAAGAAGAATGAGAAGAATGAAAAGAAGAATGAAAAGAAGAAGTATTCCAGTACAGCAAAAAGTGTATCTGCAGAGAGCTCCGCTATTTCTGACAGTTCTCTGACAGTTCCTTCACATTTACAGCGGTTGAAACATTGTATCTATTTCCGAATAAAAACATCTGTATCCTAAATGGAAACAAATAGATACAATGTTTCAACCACTGTACATGTGAAGGAACTGTCAGAGAACTGTCAGAAATAGCGGAGCTCTCTGCAGGGACACTTTTGCCGGCTGATCGGGAAAAATCCGATTCGCGCACCCGAAGTATGCTAATATTCGGATTCGCCGCGAATCGAATTTTTCCTGAAATTCGAAACGAATTCCACTTCGCCTGGTTCGATTCGCTCATCTCTAATATCAAGCAAATATTGAATGTGAACAAAATTTAGATTTTAAAGTCCAAATGAATTTTCCATTAAAATAGCATCAAAACCAAAAGCATGCAAAGTCTTAAAGTTTGTTTCATTAGAAAGCAGCCATAGCCTGGGTCCCCTGTCAGTATGCTGCAGAGATGAATCCTTGCTCTCTATTTGTAAGCAGTTGTCTCTTCACAAAGAGCTGAAACGCCCTCTGCCGAGTCAGAGCTAGAACATTCCAATCAGCAGGGAGCATGAGCTTTGCCAATTGCAGGGCCATAGCCCTTATTCAGGCCTGAGCAGCAAATCATGTCAGATCTCTGCAAATAAACCACTGATTCCACACAGAAAGCAAGGGTCCTTCTCTGCCAACTGCTGGTAGGGGACAGGCTTTTCTACTCAGGTTGTGGCTGCTTTCTTAAGAAAGCAAACTGTAAGACTTTAGACATCCTTTAAATTAGCTGATTTAAACTGAAAGTTCAATTGGGTTATAAGGTTCTAAATACCTGTGACTGATTCTTCATAAGTGGAGCTTGTAACAGCACCAAGGGAGCTGGAGGATGTACTCTGAGAAGGTGTTTCTGGTATGTAGCAAGGACGCAGAACAGCTTCACTAGTGCTGCCATTTTTTCCGTTTCCATTTTGGCCTTAATATAGACAAGTATCCAGTTAATCACACGATAATACTTTCCAGGAAAAATAAATCAGTTTGTATGTTTTCAGCTATGCTGCAGTTACAATATGCACTGGTAAAGCATACCTTTTAATGCTATTATTGTAAAGGTTTTGCTTTGTAGGCTGCAGTTGGTCATCATAAAAATTGAGTTGATGTGGATTTATTGTGCTCTGGTCTGGCTATCTCATTTGTTAATATCAAGCAGATCAGGCTTATTAGACTACTTGAAATGACTAACAGGGATAACATATCTCTTGGATCTGATAAAGTGGAATGGTGGATGTGGTCTTATGATGACCACATCTTTTAGTTTATGTTGGCTTAGTACAGCCATTTCAATTCCATCCTAAACAATGCAAAGTTTAGCTTGGGAGTCCAATGTCTAGGGAGAGTTGTAAATCCCTGTTTATCCTCAAAACTCTCAGACTCAGCTGCATTAAAGCTCCTGTTAATCCAGGTAGGCTGATCTTAACATGCATGGGCCCATTAATCATTTCCCTCACATTCTAACACATTTTACCAGGAGGGTGAAGGGTACAGAGAGTTGAATGTGGGGGTTACAAGGAAGGTAAGTGAGGACTATGGGGAAGCTAGTTTTAGGGTTACAATAAAGGAAAACAAGAGGGTTAGTTTTACAGAGAGGGTTACAGGGAGGTTTAGTGTTAAGAGTTACAGGAGGGTACATATGTGGTTTAGTGTTGGGGCTGCAGGGATGGTTAGTGTGAGGGTTAGTGGTAAGATTACAGGGAGAGTTAGTGTGAGGGTTACAGGAAGGTCTACAGTTTGGATTAGTGTAAGGATTACAAAGAGGGTTGGTGTGAGAGTTAGTGCAACTTTTACAAGGAGATTTATTGTGAGGATTACAGGGTTAGTGTTAGGTTTAGCAGAAAATTAGGCATGGGTGTTAGTGTTAAGGTCACAGAGAGGGTAAGCCTATGGGTTAGTGCATGGGTAGGCAACCTGCGGCTCTCTAGCTGTTGTGGAACTACATTTCCCATGAGGCATTGCAACATTACAAAACTGACAGTTACAGCTATGACTTGCAGAGGCATGATGGACATTGTAGTCCTGCAACAGCTGGAGAGCCACAGGTTGCCTACCCCTGGGTTAGTGGTAAGATTAGAGTTAGATAAGGGTTGCATTAGGGTAAAAGTGAGATAGACCTTATGTTAATTTATTAAACAGACATTGGACCATCCTTGTACTATAAATAATGGTCTGGGAAAAAGGGACTAAATCTGCACTGACCATATGTCTTCCTACAAGTGGGTATCTAGGAGAAATCTACTACAGTATATCAATTACTATAAAATACAATTAGACTGCATTCTCAGAAGGCAGTTGTTGACATTCCAAAAGATCTTCTAGTGTCACAGCAAACCAAGATCCAATTAATTTCTTGCAATAAAAACTTTGTAAAATAGATGCCTTGTTTTTACCCTAGATCATTTTGTGTGAATCATTCAAAGCTGTGTGTGATTACTATGGGCTAATTAGAGCTTAATGAACTTGATTTTATTTCCAGTTTATAAGGAAAATACTAAATATCAGATGCACTGCTACCACCTGTTTTTGACACCTTGTGGTGGGAACACAAACTACAATGTAAACTGTCAAACATACCAATAAAATCACAGGTGATAGCCCCCAGTAATAATTACAATTGACAAGATTTACCACTTCTTAGGATGACCTGCTGATCAGTCCGATGATATGCTAAATAAGGATACACTGTGAGTATGCAGTTTTCAGTCACAGCAGCAATCTGAAGAGGAAACCTAAAAGTAAAATAAACATGATTCAATGCAATTTACAAAGGATTTAAATATTAATCTGCAACAACAAGTAACATTTCCTTTTAGCCTTGTCTTGAAAGCAACAATCAATACACATTTCCCTGTAGCTGCAGCATAAAACATTTTTAAACTATTGACTTCTTTTGTTTTATTTACTTTGTCAGTAACTATATCAATTGTGGAAGACAAGTGAGTAATGATGAGTAATTTATTTGCAGCTACCCCCTTCCCTACTTTTTTTTTTTGAGAATTCCATATTTTTCCTAGCTAGTTTCTCGGCAATTTTTATTGCAGTCGTTGCTTTAGCAGCATCTTTTGTTTGTGACAAGATCGCCAGCAGCATTCATCTTTCCTTCACCTCTGTGGGCTTAGCAACAAATCTCTGAAGAAGAGCAATTTGTAGCAGAGAACACCAACCGAATGCTGTAGCACTAATTTGGCTTGTAGTAGCGACAAATCGCTTCTTGGTGACAAATCACCTGCAATTAAATTACTAGCTACAAATCACTGTTAATCCCTGGCATTAGCTATTTGTAGCAGCAGTTAATCTCTGCTACAAGAGCACCCATTTTACATCAACCATGGGTTTCTAGGACAGATTCTTTGTAAAAAAGACAACTCTTGCTTGTTGTCAAACAAAACATACTTTACACCACATTTTCATGGAAATCCTCACATTTCTAATGTGGGGATATTGAAGCATACCTTTTACCACTTTTTAAAACTGACTGCTAAGAGTGCTAACATGTAGTCAAAATAACTACCTGATCAGCCCAGCGTTGTAACAGAGTTGCTGCCTCAGCATTTCTTAATGCAAACCCAAGTCTGTTAAATATCTCACTCAAGATGGAACACCTATTGCAAGGTATGCCTGTAATTTGACTGTAAAGTCTGAGCAGCCTTTTAATAAAAGCAGTGAGTGAATTCCATTGGCAAATCCATTCTGGATTATCCTCTATGAATAGTATTTCCATGGATCGAAGAAAGACATTGAATTTGTGACAATCTATAAAATCAAAACTGGCTGTTAGTTGATGTGGTTTTAATGAAAGTGGAGTTTTACTTTTTTAATGATGGGGAAGGATCCAATTTATCATGCGTGGGGACAGTCATCTGAGCCAAGCCTTGGGCTGGCCATACATTATACAGTTTTCTTGAGAAATTTGCTTTAGATTTACCAAAAACCAGGTCGAACCTAAATAACACTTTCAATTGTATCCAATCAGGCAGACCCTTGTGCTACTTAGTTGAAGGTAAATCTAAAGGAAATTGGGCAGAAATTGGACAGAAAATTGTATAGAGTATGGCCAGCCTTGGTGTACCAAATATAATGATGTGCTTGGTTCAATTTGTCTGGAGACAGTGCTGCAGGGGAAAATGTATACACTATCTCTCGCTAGATGTATTTGAGCACCCAGGATATGTATCGTACTGTATATCTGGAGCTTTTTTTCAATCTGATGGATCATATAAAAACTTTTACTAATAGTTAATACTAAGACTGTTTACTAATAGTTAATGCTCTCATTTTTTTCTTGCAGTTGTTACTAAGCTGACTCTTGATAGAGAAAAATAGTTAAGCTTTTTTTTATGTAGGTTTATGTAACTTGGCTACAACTTGAATGTGGTTTGCATATTCCATGGAGCCAAAATCAAAAGTAGTACAGGGATCTTTTCCAAAATCAAACCACGCTGAGTTGCATTGATGTGAACAGACACCATTGAAAGCTATGTGATTTCCATTGTCATTCCATTCTGTGTGACTCAAGTCACAACTGAAATTGCACTAGTGTGAACAGAGTCTTAGACAAGACATGGGGCGATAGCAATCTTCTGATTCTTACTGAATGTACAGGTGAAACTCGAAAAATTAGAATATCGTGCAAAAGTTCATTTATTTCAGTAATGCAACATAAAAGGTGAAACTAATATATGAGATAGACTCATTACATGCAAAGCAAGATAGTTCAAGCCGTGATTTGTCATAATTGTGATGATTATGGCTTACAGCTCATGAAAAACCCAAATCCGCAATCTCAGAAAATTTGAATATTACATGCAATCAATAAAAACATCCATCATACTGTACATAGAACAATATCGGACCTCTGAAAAGTATAAGCATGCATATGTACTCAGTACCTGGTTTTGGCCCCTTTTGCAGCAATTACTGCCTCAATGCAGCGCGTCATGGAAGCTATCAGCCTGTGGCACTGCTGAGGCGTTATGGAAGACCAGGATGCTTCAATAACGGCCTTCAGCTCTTCTGCATCATTCGGTCTCATGTCTCTCATCTTTCTCTTGGCAATGCCCCATAGATTCTCTATGGGGTTCAGGTCAGGCGAGTTTGCTGGCCAATCACAGTAATCTCACGGTCACTGAACCAGGTTTTGGTGCTTTTGGCAGTTTGGGCAGGTGCCAAGTCCTGCTGGAAAATGAAGTCAGCATCCCCATAAAGCTCGTCTGTGGAAGAAAGCATGAAGTGCTCCAAAATCTCCTGGTAGACGGCTGCATTGACCCTGGACTTAATGAGGCACAGTGGACCAACACCAGCAGATGACATGGCTCCCCAAATCAACACAGACTGTGGAAATTTTAAACTGGACTTCAAGCAACTTGCAGTGTGTGCCTCTCCATTCTTCCTCCATACTCTGGGTCCTTGGTTTCCAGATGAGATGCACAAGTTGCTCTCATCAGAAAAGAGGACTTTGGACCACTGAGCAACAGACCAGGTCTGTTTTTCTTTAGCCCAGGTAAGACGCTTCTGATGTTGTTTGTTGTTCAGGAGCAGCTTTATAAGAGGAATACGACATTTGAAGCCCATGTCCAGGATCCGTCTGTGTGTCGTGGCTCTTGATGCACTGACTCCAGCCTCAGTCCACTCCTTGTGAAAGTCCCCAATACTTTTGAATGGCCTTTTCCTGACAATCCTCCCCAGGCTGCGGTCATCCCTGCTGCTTGTGCACCTTTTTTTTCCACACTTTTCCCTTCCACATACAGTAACTTTCTATTAATGTGCTTTGATACGGTTTTTTTGGAACATCCATCTTCTTTTGCAATTACCTTTTGAGGCTTTCCCTCCTTATGGAGGGTTTCAATGATGGTTTTCTGCACAACTGTCAGGTCAGCAGTCTTCCCATGATTTTCACAATATTTCACCTTTTCACAATATTCTAATTTTTTGAGATTGTGGATTTGGGGTTTTCATGAGCTGTAAGCCATAATCAATACAATTATGACAAATCACGGCGTGAACTATCTTGCTTTGCATGTAATGAGTCTATCTCATATATTAGTTTCACCTTTTAAGTTGCATTACTGAAATAAATGAACTTTTGCACGATATTCTAATTTTTCGAGTTTCACCTGTATAATGCCATATCTAAATACATTTTATATAGGAGCTCTGATGGAAACAGAACATCATTTTAATATGCTATTGTGCTGCACAATGTATTTTGCTAAACTGTTATTATAGAGATAAATTCATACTAGACTGGTTGGGTTCACCCTGATGATAGAGAAGCTAACTGCTGCCATTTTTGGGACTTCTTTTCACAGACTGCAATATCTTGTGACACCTCCAGTACCCCCCAGGATTGTGCTACAATGTATTATCGCAGAATGTAAGGCCCCATGTACACGGGACACTTCTGAATGATGGAAACTGACCGCTGGAAAACGTAGATTAAAAAACGTCTGTTTAGCAGCGTTTGCATACCGCGTTTATGCACGTTTATGAGCGTTTGCGTTTAGAATAGTTTTTTTTTTAAGATAACCTCAGGATACCTTCCAAAATGCCCATAAAGCACTGAAAAACAGTAAAAAATTAACTATTTTAGACATTTTGAGAGAAATAGAGAGAGCAGCAGCAGAGAGAGTAGTATTTGTTGAGATTAGCTGTCTTTTATTTTATTTTTGTGGTGTTTGGATGTGTTCCAGCTCATTTCTGTGCAGAAATTATTGCAGCAGTGTTTGACATATTTTTTTTTTCATGCAAAACCTCAAAGTATGGTATGCCAGGTCCATTTGAGTACCGGGAAAACTCTTTGCATGCATTTTTCATGATGAAAAAAGGCTCTGGACAGCATCTGAAAATGGAAGAGTTAAAAAACAATTTCAAACACAAATGCCTATAAACGCATTTAGCTGTGTTTAGAAGCGTTTTTGAACGTAAGTTTTCTGCGTTCAAAAAAAACAACTGTAAACTCCATTGCCTGTAAACAACTGTAAACAATGATGTGCATTGGACACATAGGAAAACAGGGTGAGTTCAGAGGCTGCTGAAAAAAATGCTGAACAAGTCCTAAACATGAGTTTATCAGCTGCAGTGTATATTATTATTATACAGGATTTATATAGTGCCAACAGTTTGCTCAGTGCTTTACAATATAACGGAAGACAATACAGCAACAATACAGTTCAATACAAGAGGGAAAGGAGGGCCCTGCTCCTTGGAGTGTATATGAGCCCTAAGACTAATAGCTGAGATGTGTTTAAAGCTGTGATAGAGCAGACACTAGAGAGTGAATCAGCTCATCCTTTGTTGTCATGCTAACATTTAAAAACTACTTAAAGAGTTTTTTTTCCTATTCAATATCTTTAAGGTTACATAGAGTGTGCGTATTGATTTTCTACATCTTGTCTTGTGGCTGTTTACTATTAGCCATATCAGTACAAGGAGCATTCAGACAAAATGTGTATTACAATAAAAACCTTGAATAAATGCAGATGCTTTTCTGAGTGGTTTTTTTGCATTATCAAAGCTCTGGCTAGGCAGATGCTAAGGGCAGTATCCTGAAATATTTAGGCCTATTCAAAGAAGAGAGGGAAGTCATATAAAGGAGATTTCATTGTGTGCTGCTATATGTTGTCAGGGAGATAGAAAAACAGGAAATCTATTATCAAATGAATGCATCAAGTGCTTTCAAGCATCAATGTTTAGCCAGAATGGTCATTGAAGCAACTCACTATATATAGAAAGAGTCACTGGGGCAAGTCCTAGGGATTTCCAACCAAGGGTGTTAATATTGTCTTGGGGGGAGTAAACTTTTTTTTTTATAATTAGTTATTTGAAGTAGCTCTCTATATGTAGAAAAAGTTACTAGGGTGGGAAGTCCTGGTGTTTCCAACCAAGGATGCCAAAGACTATAACATTTGTTAATATTGCCTCAACGAGGTTAAACTGATTTTTCAGCATTAAGTGTGGAGTTAACATTATCAGTAGGAAGTGAAATACCTATCTCTGTGCCATGAGATTTCTGCCCTGAATTATGACCATAGGTGCCCCACATTACTTATTATTTATTAATTTATCAGGTTTTTGTACCATGAGCTGTAGGCATAATCATTTGTAGCAGGGGTTCCTGGAGGCATGAAAATTATTTCAGGGGTTCCTTAGGGGTAATAAGCTTGACAAAGGCTGTTCTAGCTGCTTGAATGTTTAGTACAATAAAATGTTATTATAAATGCAATGGCATATATTATTGTGCCTCTAATGGTGCAGCACAATAACCAGCAAATAAAAAGCACCACTTACGAAAATTACCTACCAATATGTGCTGCCTCTGACCACTCCAGCTGTATTTCCTCTAGGGCAGAGACAGTAAATTTAAGCTGTTCTCCACCTCTGCCCATAATTAAACACTCTACACTGGAAATCTCCGGAAAAGGCAGGCTTAATCACCAGCCATCAAATCTGCTTACATTCCCATACAGACGTATTGGCATGCAGCTGTAATGTGGTACAATTTACAACAATACTTTTTTATTTCAATAACAGATCAACATTTAATTAATTTTAAAAGTGCTCATTGACTTCTTTTGTATCACTTTGCCTTTGGGCATATTCATAATTCCACAGACTATGTTAAGTGTTGCCAAAAAAATCAACCACTGTGAGCTACTGCATCTCTGAACTCAAGCAAATTGTGCTGGTTCCAGCCTGCCTATTTTAAACACCAGAGATATGTCATTATTACACTTCAAGACCAAAATCCATCAGATAGCTGAATATTAATAAGACAATCTTCCAATAAAACTTTCTGGAAATATGTGCTGTGTTTATTAACCCAGTTGGCTAAAAAGAGAAGAATAAATGAAGAGATTAAAGTTTTATGTACAGCAGTCCTTTTCATTTTACTGAACTTGAGTTTATTAAATTATTGCACTACATTAAAAGTAGTTGGTAATTTAAGTAGTATTTTAAGTTGCACAAATTAACTTGCTGCTCAGACAGAGAGAGAGTTTGGTATTTAATATTCACTGTTTTTTTTTATTTCTTACAAAATAAAAGGAAAAAAACCCACAAATTTTGAAAAAACAATGCTTCCCTTGGTTCCTACTATAGAACTAAAGCAAATAAATTAATGTACAGGACTAGAAATACTTAGTCTACTATCTTGGATACAGTTTTGGATGCAATTTAGCCTTCTTAATACATGTTTTTACCTCTTTATTTAATAAATAATGGCTTTATGAATTTTTCTATTTTACATCTTGGGATATTGCAAATCATGCTCTGAAAATTGCCCGATTCTAAAGAAGAGTGTGGAGGAGAAGGAGGAGTATTTTAAAATTTGTAATATTTGGTCCTGGGATGTACAGGGTGGTAAGTCCTGGTAAGAGTATATCTGTATGTGGGATATGGCACATGGGGGAGATTTCGCACAGTAAAGAGTGAAATGTTGCCCTTATGGTCATGGTTTTATACGAACACAAAATTATACAGTATATGATTTGGTTTGTTTTGCAGCATACTACACTATATAGTTTTTGTTTTTTGGATACACTCCTGGAGGCATTGTGAGTGGAAAAGATGAGAAGCAAAATCTAGGAGGAAGCTTTAGAGACACTT
The DNA here is from genome assembly GCF_062004578.1 of Staurois parvus. Lineage (NCBI taxonomy): Eukaryota > Metazoa > Chordata > Amphibia > Anura > Ranidae > Staurois > Staurois parvus. The sequence continues at coordinate 5,738,998 of NW_028318492.1, read as the reverse complement.
GGAGTTGCTCATCATGTTTTATATGACCCATTTATGTATATCAATATCAAGAGATCTGGTGATTCTTAAGATGGAAGGAAGATAATGTTGAACTGCAATGTTTTGTGTTTTGGGACTATTTAATGGACATTGATAATGGTGCTTATATATAAGGTACACACAGCTGTTATTTAATAAAATATGTCTCTCACACACAGCATGGGCATACTATTCTTCCTAAGTATGGGAATACTAAATACTATGTTAAACATTTTTGCAGCCTAGCTGCATAGAGGAGCACATAATCCTAGGAACACATTCAAACGTTCAAGGGGCATAAACTAGGCATCTAATTTTCTAACTACCTGTCACATGTTTGGAGGCCCTGGAGAGTAAAGACAGTAATATTACCACATTTTGGAGAGTAAACAATCCAAGATAGGCTTGGTGAGTCTTTTGAAAATTTCATCACTACATATGTGAGACTTTTGTAGATTCCAGCTGCATAAAGGGACACAAAATCCAAGCAGCATCTTCAGACTCTAAAGGGGCAAAATTTCCTGACTACATAACATATTTCAGAGGCCCTGGAGTGACTGAACAGTGCAACATCCAAAAAATGACTATTAGACTAAAAGAAAATTACACTCCAAATTACAACCCAAAACATGTTCTGTTACTCCTCTAAGTATGGGAATACCACATACCTGCATATAGGGAATCAGAATGCAAGGAACACCTTCAGGCTTTCAAGAAGCATAAATTACAAATCTAATTTCCTGACCACCTATCACATTTTGCAGGCTCTGGAGCACCAGGACAGTAGAAACACCTCAAAAATTACCACATTTAAGAAAACCGACACTCAAAAGTATTTTTAGGATATTAAATTAATTTGTTGAATATTTAATTTCTTGCTAGACATTTTTGGAAAGTGAAGAAAGAAAATGCCTTTTTTTATTTAAATAAAGTTGTCAATTAATACATTATTTCTAACAGATGGTATGGACATACTTGGAACTGCACCCAAAAACACATTCTGCTACACCTCCCAAGTATGGGGATACCACACATGTGGGACTTTTTCACAAACTAGCTGCATTTTTTCTGGGCCCAAAATCCAAGGAGCACCTTCAGGAATTCCAAAGGCATAACTTACTAATCACCTATCACAATTTTGACACCCAAAAGTATTTTTTAAGAGGCATAATTAGTCTTTTGATTATTGTTTCTGGCTTGCACTGGTCTGGTGAAACTGTGATTGGTGTGGTATCGTCAAGAATGCTCTTGCTGGCTACACTGGTTTGGTAACACTAAGACTGGTGTGGCAATGATCAGTAATACTATTTCAGTTTTACACTGATCTGCTGACACTGTAACTGGTGTGGCAGTGATCAGGAACGCTGTTGCTGGCTGCACTTGTCTGGTGACACTTGGACTGATGTGGCAGCAATCAGGGACACTGTTGCTGGTTGCATTGGTTTTGTTGACACTGGAACTGGTGTGGCAGTGATCACAGACACTGTTGCTGGCTTAAACTGGTCTGGTGAAACTGGGACTGGATTGCTGCTGATCAGGAACACCCTTGCTTTCTGCACTGATCTGGTAACACTGACTCATCTGGCGGTGATGAGGAACACTGTTTCTGGCTTACACTGGTCTGGTGACACTGTGACTGATGTGGTGGAGGTCAAGAACACTGTTTCTGGCTGCACTGGTGTGGTGACACTGGAACTGGTGTGACAGTAATCAGGAACACTGTTGCTGCTTACACTGGCCTGGGGACACTGACCCTAATTTGGCAGCAATTAGGAACACCATTGCTAGATGAACTGGTCTGGTGTGGTGGTGATCGGGACACTGTGGATGGCTGCACTGCAATGGTGACAGTGATCAGGGACACTGGCTGTCTGCACTGGCATAAAGTGTCACCAGAGCAGTCAGCCAGTGTCCCTGATCACTAGCTACCCCAGTACCATGACACTGTACTGGGATACTAGTGATCAGGGACGCTGGCTGGCTGCTCTGACAAGGTGTGGAAAAAAAAACATAGTGTTTCTTACAGTGCCATTCACTGTAGGAAACACTCTCTTTCCTCTTACAGCCTACTGCAGAAACAGAGCGCTGGCTGAAACATGCAATCTTTGTTTATATACTGTATGTGATCACTGTGACTGGTCAGAATGATCACATGGCACAGGGCCAATTTCATAAGTTGTAATGCTATTGATTTTGATTGGCTTCCTAGAGCACCTCAGTAATGGTTGGGCTTTGCAGTGCAATGGGCAGCAATTCTCTAATGTGCACTGCCAAAACTGCTACAAGTGCATTTTTGGAATGTTTATTGTGCTAGATCAGGCATGTCCAAAGTCCGACCCGCGGGCCTATTGCGGCCCGCGTTCCGGACTGAAACGGCCCACAGGTGAGCTACCCAAATATATAACTTACGGCCCCCGGTAGTGATTCCCTGAAAGCTACTGAGGACTCCAGCGATCTCTTGAAATCATCAGCTGGCACAGGAAGGAGAGCCCAAATCTTGCGACGTCCGAGATCTCGTGAGATTTGGGCTTTCCTTCTCTGTGTGCTGGCTGATGACGTCAATTCCCGCTCGACAGATCCCTGGAGTCCTCAGTGGCGTTGGCAGAATCACTAGTGGAGGGCCGTAAGTTATATATTGGGCAGCTCATCTGTGGGGTCTGGAACGTGGGCCGAGGGATCCCAGGTGGTGCGCAGGGAATTACTACTGGGGCTACCATTTACCGTATTTTTCGCTCCATAAGACACACTTTTTTCCCCCCAAAAAAGGGGGGAAAATGTCAGTGCGTCTTATGGAGCGAATATAAAGCGTCCGGCCTGGTATTTCTGCCGCCACCATGTCAGAATACCGGGCCGGCCGCTCAGCTGTTGTCTCCTGCAGGGCCTTACCTGTTCCTCGCTCCAGCGCTGCACAGTCTTCCCGCGCTGGCTTCTGTGACAGCCGGGTGCCCACTGCGCATGCGCTTCGCTTTGTGAATGGTCATCGCAGTCTCTGGTCATCTGTACTATGTCCGCAGTCTCTGGTCATCTCCTGTACTGTGTCCGCAGTCTCTGGTCATCTCCTGTACTGTGTCCGCAGTCTCTGGTCATCTCCTGTACTATGTTCGCAGTCTCTGGTCATCTCCTGTACTGTGTCCGCAGTCTCTGGTCATCTCCTGTACTGTGTCCGCAGTCTCTGGCCATATCCTGTACTATGTCCGCAGTCTCTGGCCATCTCCTTTACTGTCCGCAGTCTCTGGCCATCTCCTGTACTGTGTCCGCAGTCTCTGGCCATCTCCTGTACTATGTCCGCAGTCTCTGGCCATCTCCTGTACTATGTCTGCAGTCTCTGGTCATCTCCTGTACTGTATCCAGTCTCTGGTCATCTCCTGTACTGTGTCCACAGTCTCTGACCATCTCCTGTACTGTGTCCGCAGTCTCTGGTCATCTCCTGTACTATGTCCGCAGTCTCTGGCCATCTCCTGTACTATGTCCGCAGTCTCTGGCCATCTCCTGTACTATATCTGCAGTCTCTGGTCATCCCCTGTACTGTGTCCTCAGTCTCTGGTCATCTCCTGTACTGTGTCCTCAGTCTCTGGTCATCTCCTGTACTGTGTCCTCAGTCTCTGGTCATCTCCTGTACTGTGTCCTCAGTCTCTGGTCATCTCCTGTACTGTGTCCGCAGTCTCTGGTCATCTCCTGTGCTATGTCTGCAGTCCATTGGTTCAGAATTTTTTTTCCTGTTTTTCGCCTCTAAAACTTAGGTGCGTCTTATGGTCAGGTGCGTCTTATGGAGAGAAAAATACAGTATCAATTTGGGCTATAATGGATTGGTGCTCAGGATCGCTTGACGTCATCAGACAGTGCAAGGAGAAACAAAGCCCAAATCTCGCGACCTCCGAGATCTCGCGAGATTTGGGCTTTCCTTCTCCCTGTGCTGGCAGAGTGATTTAACACCTGTTTAGATTTGTCATCCAAGTCACAAAATGAAAAGTATGCCGTTTTCAATAAACTTTTGCATAAAATAGTTCATTTGCATTTAATTTTAATGGTTCATCAGAATGTCGGGCAAAATGGTCAGCCCTCGCACATGATCACTTCATCAAATCTGGCACTCTTCCAAAAAAGTTTGGACACCCCTGCTAGACAGTCCATTCAAATGAATCAACTGCCTTAAAGTAAGGCATGCTAAGATGTGACATAAGGCATGTTAACACATTCGTGATATTACAAACTCTTAATGATGTATTATTGAACACAGCGCTGCTTAAACTTGTTTCTTTTAGAGTTCCTCCTAAAGACTAGTATTTTAACACATTTTGAAAAATCTAATAATCACTCATGCTTTTATGAATTTAAATGCTTCTGAGCCATAAACCTTGCATACCTAAAAGGGATTTCACACAGCTTTACCCCAAACAACAGCATATTACAACATTTGCTAATAGTTCTTACAATTACCAAATTTGCTAAAAGTTTAAAAACTCTAAACGTTAGGGTTGTATTATAAAACAGGAGAGTCCTAGGATTTCACCCATTCTCTTTATACCTTTACAGGTGAGTCTCGAAAAATTAGAATATTGTGCAAAAGTTCATTTATTTCAGTAATGCAACTTAAAAAGTGAAACTATTATATGAGATAGACTCATTACATGCAAAGCAAGATAGTTCAAGCCGTGATTTGTCATAATTGTGATGATTATGACTTACAGCTCATGAAAACCCCAAATCCACAATCTCAGAAAATTAGAATATTACATGCAATCAATAAAACAAGGTTTGTACATCATGCAATCAATAAAACAAGGTTTGTACATAGAACAATATTGGACCTCTGAAAAGTATAAGAATGCATATGTACTCAGTATTTGGTTTGGGCCCCTTTTGCAGCAATTACTGCCTCAATGCGGCGTGGCATGAAAGCTATCAGCCTGTGGCATTGCTGAGGTGTTATGGAAGACCAGGATACTTCAATAGTGGCCTTCAGCTCTTCCGCATTGTTCGGTCTCATGTCTCTCATCTTTCTCTTGGCAATGCCCCATAGATTCTGTATGGGGTTCAGGTCAGGCGAGTTTGCTGGCCAATCAAGCAGAGTAATCCCACGGTCATTGAACCAGGTTTTGGTGCTTTTGGCAGTGTGGGCAGGTGCCAAGTCCTGCTGGAAAATGAAGTCTGCATCCCCATAAAGCTCGTCTGCGGAAGGAAGCATGAAGTGCTCCAAAATCTCCTGGTAGACAGCTGCGTTGACCCTGGACTTAATGAAGCACAGTGGACCAACACCAGCAGATGACATGGCTCCCCAAATCAACACAGACTGTGGAAACTTCACACTGGACTTCAAGCATCTTGCAGTGTGTGCCTCTCCATTCTTCCTCCATACTCTGGGTCCTTGGTTTCCAAATGAGATGCAAAAGTTGCTCTCATCAGAAAAGAGGACTTTGGACCACTGAGCAACAGACCAGGACTGTTTTTCTTTAGCCCAGGTAAGACGCTTCTGACGTTTGTTTTTCAGGAGTGACTTGACAAGAGGAATACGACATTTGAAGCCCATGTCCAGGATCCGTCTGTGTGTAGTGGCTCTTGATGCACTGACTCCAGCCTCAGTCCACTCCTTGTGAAAGTCCCCAACACTTTTGAATGGCCTTTTCCTGACAATCCTCTCCAGGCTGCCATCATCCCTGCTGCTTGTGCACCTTTTTCTTCCACACTTTTCCCTTCCACATAACTTTCTATTAATGTGCTTTGATACAGCACTTTGGGAACATCCAGTTTCTTTTGCAATTACCTTTTGAGGCTTTCCCTCCTTATGGAGGGTGTCAATGATGGTTTTCTGCACAACTTTCAGGTCAGCAGTCTTTCCCATGATGGTGATTCCTACTGAACCAGCCTGAGAGACCATTTAAAGGCTCAGGAACCCTTTGCAGGTGTTATGGCTTAATTAGCTGATTAGAGTGGGACACTTTGAGCCTAGAATATTGCACCTTTCACAATATTCTAATTTTCTGAGATCATGGATTTGGGGTTTTCATGAGCTGTAAGCCATAATCATCACAATTATGACAAATCACAGCTTGAACTATCTTGCTTTGCATGTAATGAGTCTATCTCATATAATAGTTTTACCTTTTAAGTTGCATTACTGAAATAAATGAACTTTTGCACGATATTCTAATTTTTCAAGTTTCACCTGTAAAATCTACAAGCACGAAGTACCCCACTGGATAAAAGCATACCAAGTGTACATTGTAAGACTTCTGCTTTTGCTGGAGATAGTTTTTTATTACATGAAACAGGTCTCATTTCTACAGACTGACCCCATAAAATATACTTAATATCAGTTTACAAGAATTTACATGCCCTAAAATGATGATGTCAATGTGTTGACAGCAACTAGGTTCTGGAAGCAGAGAGAGCTGTCTGAACGATCTGAAAGTGCACCGGGATAGGTACTGGAATTCAATCCATGTTTACATTTTAGTATTAACAACTATGTCATACATTCATGCAAAGAAAAATAAATACATAAATAATATGTGGCAACACATCTGTACACACGTGGCAGACTTTTGTGAAAGCACACAAATGCCGTCAGCTTCTGGTGCATGGGCTATAGAGTGTCCATATGTGAACATGCACATAAATCCATCATGCAAATGCCACAAAATTTCAGAATAGTAACCCACTTCATACTGGGATAACTGTGTGAAGTAGGAGGAATTGGGGCCCAGTCTAGGCCGGACACTAGGAAATGCTACCTTGCAGCACAACAACAACTAAATGGTAACAATTAGAATATAATTTGTGTAAGATGGAGGGACAAAATAAGAAATAATTATTTGAATGAGTTTAGTTCCACTTTAGTAAAAGGTAATACTTCTGATCTAAAGTTGAAAATGTAAAGCATATGCAAATGTAATCACTACAATCTTTAACCACTTGAGCTCCAGAGGATTTACCCCCCTTAATGACCAGGCCTCTTTTTGCTACTCGGCGCTGCACTAATTCAACTGATAATTGCGCGGTCATGCAATGCTGCACCCAAACAAAATTTACGTCCTTTTTTTCACACAAATAGAGCTTTCTTTCGGTGTAATTTGATCACCTGTGCGCTTTTTATTTTTCACGCTATAAACAAAAAAAGGCCAAAAATTTTGAAGAAAAACAATATTTTTTATTTTCAGCTATACAAAATATATAGTAAACTCAAAGTTAGTTATAAATTTAGGCCAAAATGTATTCTGCTACATGTTTTTGGTAAAAAAATCCCAATAAGTGTATATTTATTGCTTTGTGTGGAAGTTATAGCGTCTACAAACTATGGTATAAATACTGCAATTTACGCCATTTTTCTGCTATACAGCGCTGCACTAGTTTAACCGACAATTGAGCAGTCATGCAATATGGTACATAAATGAAATTTACATCCTTTTTTCCCCACAAATTGAGCTTTCTTTGGTGCAATTTTATCGTCTGTGCGGTTTTTATTTTTGCGCTATAAAAAAAAAAAGGCTGACAATTTTGAGGAAAAAAAAAAACAATATTTTGGTCTTTTTGCTATAAAACATGTCCAGTAAAAAAAAATGCAAAAATCAAATTTAGTCATACATTTCTGCCAAAATGCATTCTGCGACATGTCTTTGCTACGTGAATAACGTGAAAGTTATAGCGTTTACAAATGGCGGGAAAGATACTGGGATTTTTAGGGGTTTTTTTTATACTAATAATGGCGGCGATCAGCGAATTATGGCGGCAATCAGGGACTTATGGCAGCGACCAGCGACTTATGGCGGGACTGCGGCGGACATTCTGACATTGGGGGGTACTGACTTGGGGTCACAGACATCCCCAAAAACGCTAATACAGTGATCAGTGCAAAAAAAAAAAAACTGACACTGTACTAATGGCAATGGGAAGCAAGGGGTTAACTTTATTTTGCAGGGAAGGGTTAGAGGAGTGAGGGGAGTATTTTACTAGGGGGCGGGGGTGTGTACTGGGCGGGACAAGGCTGATCGAGAAAGAGAAACTGTTCTTTCTCGATCAGCTCATCCTCGAGCTGACAGGGAAGTGACAGACAGCACAGCTACTGCAGCTGTGCTGTCTGTCACTGTTTGCCACCGATCGCCGGGACATAGCCGCTAAGGAGTGGCTGTGACCCGGCGACTGACATCTGCGGCGGTGATCCGCGGGACAGATAGGGTGGCGGCACTCCTCGCGTGTGCCCCCTATTTGTTTACAAAACACACGTTTTAAAACGTGGTTTTGCCTGCGAGTGCCACCCTGCCGCCGTATATGTACAGTGGCTAGGCGGCATGTAGTTAAAGCAGAACTCCAGATAAAAAACTTTTTTTGCATGTCCTTGTTGCTGATTTCCTACATTCACTGAATATGTCATCCATCTTCTGGTTCACTCAGTAGTTGCTCTAAAGTAGCCTATTCATTTTCAAATCAAACTGTTAATTCTCTTTGGTTTCCTGTTTGTAAGACCAGTGTCTGCTATGCCTCCTATTCCCCCATCCACTGCTCTTGGCACCTCCCTTCTGTAATTCTTTCTCCAGGAAACAGTGATGTTCAGCCACACTTGCAGTGGTGGGTGGACCGAGAATCTCAGAAATATTCAACATGTAAGTGTACCCACCCACATTCACTATAATTCTCTGTGGATGATGGGAACTGTAGTTTCCTTTTACTGCTGAGAGAGAGGACGGGATGTGATGTAATCCCTGCTGTTACACCTCCTCCTTGGCAGAGCAGATGCTGTTATCTTTTGAATTACACAGATGGCTTCATGAAAATTCAATTAGACTTTTCTCCTCAATGATAAGGATTTTCACAGTTTTATTAGTGATTTAGTGTTTTGTGTAGGGGGATGTACTAATGGGTGTTTTTTGCCTATCATGGAGTTCTTCTTTAAGTTTTAGCATGTTAAACTTATCTCAAGTGTGATTTGTAAATATTTTTAAATCTGCAGCTTTCATTAAAATATTATCTAGTAAGCCTACTATTTAGGGTGACAATGCCTTCCAGGTGGGATCCTGCACCTTGTCACCCCTGTTTCCAATGGAGACAGTTTGCCATTTTTACACATCTAAAGCAGACATGATCCAATGTTGTCAGATCAGGAAACCTGCCCTAATAAATTCCATGCAACTGCTCCCAGAGTGCATGAATGCAGACAGAAAGCTGCTGCAAAGAGTCTCCAAAGGATCAGCAGCACTGAAGTGTAACAAAAGATGAAAAAAAACTGTGAAAACAAGTAGTTTATTTTAATAATGGCAATCATTTGTAATAAATAGTGTTTTAACAAACTAAATGTCATTCAGTTATACTTTATATCCACTAAAAGCAGAACTCCACGAAAAAGCTACTTTTGAAAATTTGCTATATACCAATAAATGAATTCTAATACTATGTTTTGAATGTGTGGATGGCTGCTGCATTAATTAAAACTCATTCATTCCCAACAGTACAGGAAACGCTGCACTTCTAGCGCTGAAACTTGCTGTACCAGCATACTTACATACTTGAAGGATAATGGGTTGCTCACACTCCACCTTGTCCATTCACAAAACATATTGTATTCATTTCACAACAAGCAAGGCATTCTATCAATGAGCAAGGGGAGATCATGATGTTCATCCAAATCTCCCTTCCCTCCACTAGTCACAAAATACCACAGAAACTCTTTCTGTACATTCAGAGATTAACTTTTGGAGTTATAACTAATGCAGCTGCCATTGACACATTCAGAACACAGCATAGAGTTAATTTACTAGTTATTAAACCCTCCATTTAAAAAATTACATACAGCAGCCTATGTCAGTTTAATGTTTGCCTAAAATACCATGAATGGTGTACACCCTTGGCTACCTCCCGAGGGATTGATTCGTAGCTGTGGAAGTAGACTGAAATTCAATGCTGATGACACATACGTTTGAGTAAAGGATGACATGTAGTCTAACTGTGGGCAGTCATGTATTACTGTTGTGATCTTTAGCATACGTGCCCACCCTGACCAAACATTCAAGGACCCTGCGTTGGTGGTAAGGAGCAAGCGGCTTTAAAGGAATTAACAAGTACATGACTGGGGGCATGTTTTAAAAAAAATGTGCTAAAAGCTTACTAGATGGACATGGATATTTCTTTTTTAAAAGACAGAGAATGTAATACTACTTAAAGATTTCTAAGAAAGCTCCATGTGATGAGCGTGACCATGGAAAAAAGAGGACTTAGTGATTACTGATTTTAAGCGCGCATTTGAGAACTAAATAAAAAAGCAAACCTATGTCTTGCTCAGCAGTCCAATGATGTCATAAAATCATTCTGTGACTTTTATAAGCAGTGATGTGTAGAAGGTCAAACTGTTTTCTTGAATTCAGTACCTTTGTATTGATGCATGTGACTGTTCATTTTTTCTGACCTCCATTTACCAGCTTGCATTACAAGGTTATTTATCTCAGCTATGTGTATATTTTAGTTTCCTAGCATGACATTATTTTTTTTCATCCTGGAACTATTCATATTTAAAATGCTATTTAAGGAAGTGAAAAATATTTCTGCCATTGCATAAGAAATTCCCTGTCTTTCATCTCAAGGTTTTACGACAAGATGCCCTAGCTTTTAGTCAGTCTTGCTGAAGTGCAGGTCGATTAATCAAGAACAGTTGATCTCTGCCTTTAGATAACATATACTTTCAGCCTCCTCCGCTTGATGGGAAATTAAAGTCTAATCCCTTTGTTGCCACCTTTTTGAGCTTGTCTTGTTTCATTTCTTGTTCAGCTTGGGCCATATCTACCTTTGCAGAACTCTTTTTTTAGATATAGTACATGCTTGACAGCTGTGTAATGGACTATTTGTTACCTACGTAAAAACTATACATTAAAGGACACCTGTCTTCAAGTTGTAGATATCATGCTTTAATGGAGAAGGGTACAGAAGATACACAATGTTTTGTTTCCTTTGAAAACCTCTACTGAAGAAAATATATAGGCTAACATTAAAAATGCTAGTTGTATGGCTGTTAGGATGATCCAATGGATTCAATGGTCTAGAGCTAGTATACAGATCAGAATTTTTTTTTTGTTGCAACTAAGGCAACAGGTTCCTGGTAAAGGAGACTGCAGACTGATTTCCTACTTAATTGAGCAATTAGCATGGACACAAACTCAAAAATGTAAGGTTTGTTATAGGGAACATTTGGAAATGTTAATTGTATCTAAGCAGCATTGGCCTTGTTGGAGGCTCTTACATGATGAGGTAAAATTCAGCCTCTACCAAGATGGCCACCTCCACACAGAAACATGATGCCGAGCATGGCATAGTAAGTCAGTAATAAAGATTAGCTGCAAGGAGATCACAAGCAATAATGGTGACTAATCCTTTGCCCTCTGCCTTCTTTTTCTGGGAACAGCTTTCAGAGTTCAATTCTCCTATCTAGTCTTCCTGGAAATTTGCAGAAAGTTTCAAGTAAAATTTGAGGCATCAAGAGCATAGTCCATAGATTAACTACAACAAGACATCCATATTAGAAGGGGGTGAAGGGAATTCATGTGAATGTGCTATAAATACACTGCCATGATTTTAAAATGATAAGGTCTCGCTGAGGGGAGTATCTGTCGAGATGGAGTTTTTTGAGAAATCTCTGTGGTTCACTTCTAGGCCCTGACAGTTGAAGCTACACTCCACATATTAACAGATGTGGCTGGGATGCCCTGTTTATATCAGTAAGCACACCGTAACCAGAGTGGACGTCACCAGAAGAAGGAGAAGACAGGAACCAGTAACAGGCTACAATCTCAGAGCTTCTTGCTCCTTCTACAGGCCTGGGGTGCATTGCTGTTAATGTCTTTATATAGGGAAACAAACTGTGGCTGTGGGACTACAAGGACCAGCGGTCAGATGGGCTATTCCGTCTTAGCATTGGGAAAGAATTGCTTGTTTAGGTTACAAGGTTAATACATTGCATAGATTGTGTTACTAATTGGTGGTAGAAAATTATTATTTATGTAAAAAAAAAATTAACAGGCCAAACATAGAATCAAAGACTATTGGATGGAACACTCTATGAGCAATTGGTATAAATATAGTGCTGTTGCGCTTAGGAATAGATATTCATGCAACTTTGATAAGTATATGCTGCAGTCCTAATTTGTGAACCAATAACACAAAAACAAACAAAATACCATGTGGACCACGCATAAATTAAGTGCATTAAATTTGACAATACATGAGTAATAATGCTTCACATATACAAAGTGAATCATTGTAACATTCAGTCCCAATTCGGAAAATTCTGAATTGGGACTGAATGTTACAATGATTCACTTTGTATATGTGAAGCATTATTACTCATGTATTGTCAAATTTAATGCACTTAATTTATGCGCAGTCCATATGGTATTTTGTTGGTATAAATACATTGCTTTAACCACAAGGTATATTAAAACACCATAATTTAAAAAATTAATAAAAAATATACAGAAAAAATATAAAAACAAAAATTCACATCCAATGTTTTTACAGTCAAGGGAAAAACTTATACCATCAAAGAAATTTACAAATGTTCCATGGATTACATGGTATACAGCTTGTCATGTCCCTGTGGATTGTTCTATGTGGGAATAACTATCAGATCTTTACACAAGCCTTTTGGGGAGCATAGATGCTTTATCGAGGTTGGCTGCAATAAGCATAGCATCCCCATACACTTCCTTGAACACCACCAAAAATACACAGAAGGCCTTAGAGTATGGATGAGGAAAGAACAAACAGAGGGCGCACAGGCCTAGTGCATTACCATAAAAAATGTTTAATAAGAAATAAAGTAGGTGTTGTACTCACAAACGACAATAAAGTCAAGGCACGTCATAAAAGAACAGCTGGGTCAACACTGCGCTGAGTAACAGTCCGCAATAGGGAGTGTAGACATCCAATAGGCTGATGCGTTTTGAGGATTTGCCTCTTCCTCAGAGGGCTCTGAGGAAGAGGCAAATCCTTGAAACGTGTCAGCCTATTGGATGTCTACACTCCCTATTGCGGACTGTTACTCAGCGCGGTGTTGACCCAGCTGGTCTTTTATGACGTGCCTTGACTTTATTGTCGTTTGTGAGTACAACACCTACTTTATTTCTTATTAAACATTTTTTATGGTAATGCACTAGGTGTGTGTGCCCTCTGTTTGTTCTTTCCTCATTCAGTATATTTGGATTTCCCCGGTCTATTGAGGGCAGCAAGGTGTGCATGTTCCAGGACATTCTTAATGTGGTTGTACCCTGCATCGAGTCCATCCCCAAGTGCAGGAGCATTTGTGTTTGTTTGTTCTTAGAGTATGGATGACTGAGGCCATTCCCAGAACATTCCCTGAGGCAGAATGTTTCAAATGTTTCTGCCAACTGGAAACATACTGGATATATTCCCTTGGTACACTTATCCTTGGTGGATTTAACAAAGAAATTGAGGTACACGCTCTATTATAACTTATCAGATGTCTGTTTCCCAAATTTGATGTAACACATTGGTGTGAGTTATAGAGTATTAATCAATTCATTAGAGCCATTCTCCCAAAGAATCTTTTGTTTAACATCTTTTTCCCTTTCCAATTATTCCACAGTGGACCCTTATGGCCTTTTCTATTAAGGTGGGATATCGGATATTTGGTCTATGGGTTTTTTTTTCTTGATCACGACAACATGAGTAAGTGTCTTATTAGACATATGTTACACTTGTTATCATGTGAATGTTTGTTTTTATACTTTTTCTGTATATTGTTTATTAATTTTTATTTATGCTCTTAATCAAACTGTGTTTTATTATACCATGTGGTTAAGGCAATGTATTTATACCAATTACTCATAGAGTGTTCCATCCAATAGTCTTTAATTCTATATTTTGCCTGTTAATTAATTTTTTTAATGTAAATAATCTTTTCTACCACAGATTAGTAACACAATCTATGCAATGTAATAACCATTTAACCCTTTAGATGCAATTCTTTCCCAATGCTAAGACGCAATAGCCCGCTTAACAGCTGGTCCCTGTAGTCCCACAGCCGCGGTTTGTTTCCCTATATAAAGACATTAACTAAATGCACCCCAGGCCTGTAGAAGGAGCAAGACGCTGTTACTGTTACTGTTACTGGTTCCTGTCTTCTCCTCCTTCTGGTGACATCCACGCTGGTTCCAGTGTGCTTCCTGGCGTACACAGGGTGTTCTGGCCCCATCTGTTCCATCTTCAAGCCTAAATGCTGTAGGCAGACTCTGCAGATTAGGAGTGAGCAGAGAACCTACACCATGATGAGCATTTTAAATCTACACATATTGTGAGTGTTTTGATCCTGTGTCAATAAACACTTTATTTTAATACTGAACTTTGCTGGTGACTCCTCCTCTCTTCTTTATCCACTCCACTTATTAACAGTTATCAATATAATATTTAGTAATCCTATTATAGGAAAAGAGTTCAGTGTAAGGGAACTGTAAATCAGCAATAAAAGTAAAAAGTATTAAGACAGACAGTGAAATTGGACAATATTTGTGCCCTATCACTATCTTGAAGGAACACAAAGCATTTGTTATCCATCGTTCAACTGTTTGCATACTTATTTCCCTAATGTGCACTTGCAAAGAAGTTACAGAAAATAGGCAATAGTCATTAAATATATTATGTGAATCAACATTTGCAACCTGCTGGTAGCCAAAAAAAGCTCAAACTCCGACTGTGAAGACTAAAAACTCATAAGCGCAGGAAGCTCATTTTCATTAAATATACTCTGTGATTTTGTCATCTATTTTCCACTAGGCGACAGCTACAGAGTAGAGTTTTTTTTTCTTATTTTTAATCTCTTCTAATCCTGTAAAGCATAATGACATTTTATTCAATGAGAACAAAGTTGTGCAGCATATATTTATGGAATTAGATGGAAGCTAATTGATGAGCACTGAACAGAATTCTTCACAACTAAAATGATAAAAATATAGATCACTTTTTAGAACATAAACTGGATTTTTGCCTACTGAATCCATCCCAGATTTTATCGTAAAACAGAAAACAATTATAGGATATATTTATAATAACTTTCTAGGAAGTAAAAGTGCCTTTTGTTACATCATTCTGTGATTCTAGCCATCCGAAACAACAGTGGCATTAAAACTAAAAAATGTAAATCTATAAAACAATAGGATGAGATATTCTTTTGAGTATTCTTATGAGAGCTCTGGGGGAAGGCAACAAAAGAATGTCAGTTATAGAATTTATGCTTACTGAAAGGAACTTCACTGCTGAATTATTAATCGGAATGTAGAGTTTTAAGAATAATAAATGTATGAATCATCACTAGCTCTAATCTATATTTGGCTCAGGGATGCGGAGGTCTCAAATATAAAATAACACTTGTCTGCTGCCCATAAAAATAAATCAAAGGTTAAAAGAGAGGCCAAGAAGCTTTGATGTTGAGGCTTTGCACTAAAATGTTTGTGGGAAAGAAGCCAAAATGAGAAAATACTCTCCATATTGTATTATATATTTAAAAAATTAAACAATGTGCTAGCAGAAGTGCAGGTATGTACACCTGTATCTTTTATCCTCTTTTATTACTTAAATGACAGACAATGAAGATACTGCATTTCTCTCAATGCATACGATAATATTTTACAATTGCTTTTAGGTTTCACATCTGTGAGTGACAACGTTGCAGAGTTTGACACCCACACACCAGATCTTCACTAATCACAGCAGCGTCTTTGCCCTCCAATGTGCATCTAGCACTGATTCCTGCTGTGTGAAAAACAGCTTTCAGTTGCCATAGAGTTGAACAGAGGTTCTGCATCCAGAGACAGCAGTTGTTGGCAGCCAAAACAGGACTGATCTAGGCGGGTGTCAAACTCTAAGTCTCATTGAAATTAAGATATACTGATCATTATAGTAATTTTTCAAGAAAGCAAAAATCCTTATTATGAGAGGAATTCCACAAAAGTCAACACATGGAGGTTTAAAATAATAAAAACATTCTGCAGATAAATCTGGATGTATCCGCCAACAGGGTTTTTGCTTTACTCTTCTAAGCTAGAAAATTGGGCAAGAAATAGACTTTCTGTTGAATCACTTTCTGAACTCTCCATAGGCAGGGCATGTAAATAATGAAACAACCAAAGACGTTTTATATACAGTTAGGTCCAACTTCATATATATTTGGACACAAGCACAATTTTATTTTTGTCAGGTATTTACCAAAATATATTCAAGCTATAGTTATATAATGGATATGGGCAGACAGTGCATACTCTCAGGTTTAATTTGAGGGTATGTACATCCAAGTTGGAGGAAGGGTTTAGGAATTACAGCTCTTAAGAGTAGCCATCCCCCCTTTTTCAAGGGACCGAAAGTAATTGGACAATTGAATCAAAAGCTGTTTCATGGCCAGGTGTTGGCTACTCCTTCATTATTTCTAAATCAATTATGCAGGTAAAAGGTCTGGAGTTGATTCTAAGTGTGGTATTTGCATTTGGAATCTATTGTTGTGAACCCACATTATGCGTTCAAAGGAGCTGCCCATGTAAGTGAAACAGGCCATTGCAAAGCTTCAAAAATTAAACAAATCCATCAGAGAGATAGCAGCAACATTAGGAGTGGTCAAAGCAACAGTTTGGTACATTCTGAGGAAAGAAGAACGCACTGGTGAGCTCAGAAACATAAAAGGCATGGACATCCACAGAAGACAACAGTGGTGGATGATTGCAGGATCCTCTCTGATAAAGAAAAACCCATTCACAACATCCAGACAAGTGAAGGACACTCATCGGGAGGTGGACGTATCATTGTGAAAGTCTACAAACAAGAGAAGACTTCACGAGAGCAAATACAGAGGGTTTGCCACAAGGTGAAACCCATTCATAAGCCTGAAGAACAGAAAAGCCAGATTAGACTTTGCCAAAAAACTTCTAAAAAATCCAGACCAGTTTTGGAAAAGCATTCTTTGGGCGAAGGAAACAAAGATTAATCTCTAACAGAATGACAGGAAGAAAAAAAATGTGGAGAAGGCTTGGAACAGCTCATGAACTAAAGCACACAACGTCATCTGTAAAACATGGTGGAAGCAGTCTGATGGCATTGGCATGCATGGCTTTCAGTGGCGCTGGGTTATTGGTGTTTACTGATGATGTAATAGAATCAGCCAGATGAATTCTGCAGTGTTTAGAGATATACTTTCTGCCCAGATTCAGCCAAATGCAGCAAAATTGATTGGACGGCACCCCAGGCCTGTAGAAGGAGCAAGAAGCTCTGAGCATGTATGACCTTTTCCTGACAATCCTCTCTAGGCTGCGGTCATCCCTGCTGCTTGTGCACCTTTTTCTTCCACACTTTTCCCGTCCACATAACTTTCTATTAATGTGCTTTGATACAGCACTTTGGGAACATCCAACTTCTTTTGCAATTACCTTTTGAGGCTTTCCCTCCTTATGGAGGGTGTCCATGATGGTTTTATGCACAACTGTCAGGTCAGCAGTCTTTCCCATGATTGTGATTCCTACTGAACCAGACTGAGAGACCATTTAATGGCTCTGGAACCCTTTGCAGGTGTTATGGCTTAATTAGCTGATTAGAGTGGGACACTTTGGCCCTGATTCACTATTGGGCGTGGGCGCATATTTATGGGCTTAAGCCCAATTTTCATGGGCGTCCGTCATTTTTTACCCTGCAACCTAATTCACTATTGAGCAGAGCCCATAAGCAGATGCCCAATCTAATTCACAAACAGACACACGCCCGAAATCAGACTCACAAAACAGACTTGCTAAGAAGCAAGTCTAAAACCATGAAAAATCACTGCAGAGACGTTCACTTAGAAATTTGCTTTGCCAAATATCAGGACTTCACTTTAAACAATATCTGCTATTTCCAAAAAAATTAAGAATGTGTTAAAATTCGTTTTTTTCAAGGAAATCGACACAGTAAAAATCTAGAAGCCCGTGCAGTGTCTTTGGCAGATACAACTGAGCATGTGCAGAACACATTTTAGACTTCTGCCATGGGCGTTTGCTTTTTAGCCACTGACTAATAGTGAATCTTACTGTGGATTCCTCTGACAGCCGGCACTCGCTCGCGTCTATTGTGTTTAATAAACAGCACTCGGCATATCTTCATGTAATCTAACTAGATTTCCTTAGTTCTAGTGATTCTATTTTTGTTTCTTATCCTTTATAATTATTTCTGTAATGATTTTACTTATTTCAAAGCTCTAGATAATATTTATTTTGACAGCTGAATGTAAAAATAAAGGTCCACAATAAAAAAAAATAAAAAAAAAAAAAAACAGCGTGGGTCCCCCATCTCATCCTTACCAAGCCCTTCAGGTCTGGTATGGATATTAAGGGGGAACTCCACACTGAAATTTAAAAAAAAAACAGCGTGGGTCCCCCTCAATATCCATACCAGACCCTTATCCGAGCATGCAGCCCGGCAGGTCAGGAAAGGGGGGGGACGAGCGAGCGCCCCCCCCTCCTGAACCATACCAGGCCACATGCCCTCAACATGGGGGGGGGTGCTTTGAGGCAGGGGGGCTCCCCCCCCCCCAAAGCACCTTGTACCCATGTTGATGAGGACAAGGGCCTCTTCCCCACAACCCTGGCCGGTGGTTGTGGGGGTCTGCGGGCGGGGGGCTTATCAGAATCTGGAAGCCCCCTTTAACAAGGGGGCCCCCAGATCCCGGCCCCCCCCCTACGTGAAGGAGTCTGCGGTACATGCTCCCGCAGACTCCTTCACAATAAAAAAAAGTGTGGTGTAAAAAAAACAAAGTACAGGGTCTTTGACAAGTCCTTTATTAAAACAATGTCCCCCGAAGTAGATCCAACGTCAATCGCGGCGGCGGCGGCGGCAGGGACCCGAAAAAATAAAAAATAAAAAAGCTTCCGCTCCCGTCCGAGGCTTCCAGCCTTGTGAAGAAGAGGCTAGCTGACAGTTCTTATATAGGTATGGGGCGGGGCCAGCCGGGGACATCATCCGAGTGACCCGCCCCTTGTCACATGCTTGCTGTTCCCGGCTGGCCCCGCCCCATAGCTATATAAGAAATGTCAGACTGTCTCCTGCATTCAGCTAGTTAGCCTCAGTGGAGAGACAGGGTGACATTTCTCAAATAGGTAAGGGGCGGGGATGATGTGCCCGGCTGGCCCCGCCCCATACCTATATAAGAAATGTCAGCTAGCCTCTTCTTCACAAGGCTGGAAGCCTCCGACGGGCGCGGAAGCTTTTTTTTTTTTTTTTTTTTTCGGGTCCCTGCCGCCGCCGCCGTGATTGACGTCGGATCTACTTCGGGGGACATTGTTTTAATAAAGGACTTGTCAAAGACCCTGTACTGTGTTTTTTTTACACCACACTTAGTTTTTTTGTGAATAAGTCTGCGGGACCATGTACCGCAGACTCGTTCACGTAGGGGGGGGCGGAATCTGGGGGCCCCCTTGTTAAAGGGGGCTTCCAGATTCTGATAAGCCCCCCGCCCGCAGACCCCCACAACCACCGGCCAGGGTTGTGGGGAAGAGGCCCTTGTCCTCATCAACATGGGGACAAGGTGCTTTGGGAGGGGAGCCCCCCTGCCCCAAAGCACCCCCCCATGTTGAGGGCATGTGGCCTGGTATGGTTCAGGAGGGGGGGGTGCTCGCTCGTCCCCCCCCCTTTCCTGACCTGCCAGGCTGCATGCTCGGATAAGGGTCTGGTATGGATATTGAGGGGGACCCACGCTGTTTTTTTTTTTTAATTTCAGTGTGGAGTTCCCCCTTAATATCCATACCAGACCTGAAGGGCTTGGTAAGGATGAGAGGGGGAACCCACGCTGTTTTTTTTATTATTTATTTAATTCACGGAAATAATTTGAAATTCAGCTGTCAGTGGGAAACCCCGATGACAGCTGAAACATTCCTTCTGTCCCTGCAGAGAGCTCCGCTATTATATTTGACATTAAAAAGTATAGAGACTGCAACATTGTATCTATTTGTATCCATTCCGGATATAGATGTTTTTATTCGGATACAAATAGATACAATGTTGCAACCTTTATACTTTTTAATGTCAAATATAATAGTGCAGCTCTCTGCAGGGACAGAAGTAATTACTTTGCTATTATATTTGCAGGCCGTAGACGGGGCGAAAATCGAACAATTTTTTTACCATTGGTGGTAACGTCGGCCCATTGAACAACCAAATTTTTTTTTTCTTTTAAAACGGTCAGTTTTCGCCCCATCTATGGCCTACATTTTTCTTTTTCTTATTCTTTTTTTTTATTCTTCTTTTTCTTGCAGGTCATGGCTCATGTGCAGATTTTTTATCTGTTAAAAGATCAGCCAATTTGCCGATCATTGCAGCTAAAATCGGCCGATCTGCAAAATCGGCCAATGTTTATCCAAATTTACCAATTAAAAAAAGTTGCAAAATCCCCAAAAATGGCTGACCAATTAACCCACTAACGGGCCGAAAATCAGCCGATTTTTTTTGCGGACGATTTTAGACCCATGTAAAGCAGGCCATAGATGGGTCTAAAATCGGCCGATTTTTCTGCCGAAAAAAAAATCGAACTATTTTCGGGCCGTTAGTGGGTTAATTGGTCAGCTGTTTTTCGGGATTTTGGCACATTTTTTTTATCAGTAAATTTGGAACAAAAAATTTTCAACTTTACTGGTAAACAAAATATGCTAAAATCCCAAAAAATGGCCGACCAATTATCCCAATAACGGAAGAGGCCCTTGTCCCCATTAACATGGGGACAAGGTGCTTTGGGGGGGAGCCCCCCTTCCCCAAAGCACCCCCCCATGTTGAGGGCATGTGGCCTGGTATAGTTCAGGAGGGGGGGGGCGCTCGCTCGTCCCCCCCCCTTTCCTGACCTGCCGGGCTGCATGCTCGGATAAGGGTCTGGTATGGATTTTGGGGGGATCCCCAAGCTGTTTTTTTTTTATTTCAGCGTGGAGTTCCCCCTTAATATCCATACCAGATCCGAAGGGCTTGGTACGGATGTGAGGGGGGACCCCACGCTTTTTTTTTTTTTGTACATTCAGCTGTCAGTGGGGAACCCCGCTGACAGTTGAAACATTAACACATGGCTGTCGCTCCTACAATCCCGCATGAGTTATGTTATCAACTCATGCAGCATTTTAGTAGCGAAAACCAATGCAGCGCTCATGTTTCAGCTGTCGGCGGAGTTCCCCACTGACAGTTGATGTAAAAGTATTGCAGGGAATTATAAACAATTTGTAAAAAACCCGGCGTGGGGTCCCTCCTCTCATCCATAATAAGCCCTTCGGGTCTCGTATGGATGTTAAGGGGTAACTCCACGCTGAAATTAAATAAAAAACAGCATGGGGTACCCCCCAAAATCCATAACAGATACTTATCTGAGCATGCAGCCCAGCAGGTCAGGAAAGGGGGGGGGGGCAAGCGAGCGCCTCCCCCCCTCCTGAACCATACCAGGCCACATGCCCATACCAAATTATTCAAACATTTGTAAACAGACCAATTAACTGAAATGGTTTGGCATTTGTACCCCAAATATGACGTTCCCTGAGGCATTGGTAAACCGAGGTACGCCTGTATTAGTATTGCAATCCTTTGTATTGGGATACATAGAACCAACATACATCTGAATTGGCAATATAGCACAACATTTGTGTCACATTGGAGATATCTGGTAGTATACTGACCTTGCCCAGGGACCTAAGATTGATTCACAGCACAGAAATACAGGCTGGATTAGCAATGTAGCTCCGTGGATTAGTGGTTAGCACTACTGCCTCACAACTCTAGGGTTGTCGGTTTGAATCCCAACCCTGGTGAGGAAGTAGCATGATCTCCGTGTGTGGCTGTCTTCAAATAGATGTTCTGGCAACATTTTTGCTTTCTGTCTAAATGATCCCTAAAATGTGAATTAGAATGAGGCCTTGTCTGTTGAAACACCTTCAAAGCTGCACCTTATGTGAATGTCATACAATGGGATAAGAGCCTGGAGCACTAATAGATTTGATAATGATGGTTTACACTCCATCCACTTTTGTGAAGGATTTGGCAAGCAAAGAGCTGACAGAGAGAGAGAAGGTATGCAAAGTCGCACCCTATTGTATGCTATTAGAGCGACCACATGGGTGCGTTTCAAACACTGATTTCTATAGTAGTACATGTACTACTTTAGTGGCAATTTGCATAGAGATCTGTGTCAGATGTCTTGAAAATTGCATTGAAATGGTCAATTTTACTGTAAGTCACAGGATTTGTAAATCAGCTTTGCCCAGAGTGTAATGTTTGGTGAAGTTTGATTTCTGGAGTGTTTTGCCAATTGATGGGAAATTCACCATACTAGTCAAATCGATTTGTCATTTTCAGTATTGCATACAAGATGTGGTCATGTGACTGTCTTAACTCATGCGAGAATCTGGAGGGAATTGTGACCATAGTAGCAATAAAGGTTCCAATTGGGGTTCCCTTTCACATCCCTGCTCAATGTTCTGTTGTATGCTGCACACGTACATTTCACTGTATATTTCTTTCTGATTTGTGGGGCCTGTATACCAAGGGTTAATGCAGGTAGGAAGCGGATTCATCAGGTGAAAACACTTTCACTGACCAAATTAAGGTCAGTGGTGGGTGCGGCTTCATTGGGTGTGGGGCCTTGTTTGGCGCTCCAAATACAACCTAGCTTATATAAAGATGTGCAGTAGTGAGTGATTTGGCCTGTTACTAGGCCGGGTGGTTTGTGACTAAGTCCTTGCATGGTGTGGTTTGGGGGAAGAAGAGATTTTGTGCTGAATTGCCCCAGACACCACTCAGGCTGTGTTTGGAAGTGGGCTGGAAATGTTTGCATATTTTTGGCCTTGTAAAGTGTGTTTGTGTGTTATTGCACAATGATTGTGTTTTTTCTCTTTGCATTGAAAGCCTCACACATGTCAATCGTTTTGTTTAAAATCTGCTCTTGTTTTAATTTTGTTTGCTTATTTAGACTCCAATGCATTTTTCTGACAAACCTGCTGACAAATGTATGTGTAGGGGATTTGTAGAGGTGGGAGGGGGTTTGTAGAGGTGGGAGGGGTTTTTTTTCACATGCTTTGTTTTCTTGATATTTTGATCTGTAGACTTTTTTTTGTGAATGGATCTTCATACTAAGTGTGTAAGTAAATCTTATGTGCACGAAAATGTTACTTGATTCATCTTCCCCTTTGTTTCCTGCTATAACCTGAGCACACACAGTTCACTAGAAGTATCTTTAGATTGTAAGCTCTTATGAGCAGGAGTGTTTTATTTTTGCCACGTGAATCCTATTTTTGTGACTCACCAAGATATTGACTGTACCTACTTGTTCCTGCTGACCAAATAAATGAAGATATATTTGATCAATAAATATTTGACCGATGTTTTTGTGTTTATTTTATGTTCAATATATGAACAACCTTAATAGTTACTTTGTATACTTATATAATCTGCTCAAATGTAGCTTGTAAGAGCGTGAATATGCAAGTGTGTGCAAACTGGCTTTTTCAAAACCAAAAAAAAAAAAACCCACTTGCACCACAATATTATGTACTAATGAATGTCACATTCACTGTGCAGCCAGCTACAGGTTTTCTACAATTCGATTTACAGTAATAAAATAGTCCACACTTTGTTGATTTTTGGCCTTTGGCAACAAATATTAGCCAAAGTTAAAAAAAACAAATCAATAAGAAACACACATTTGCGAAAGCTATCATAGCCGTGCATAGAAATGCGCGATTGCAAACAAATAAGTGCCAAAGAGGTGTCCGCATGGCGCATGAACGGCTATCCTGGAAGTCCGTCATCACGTGCGCACGCACCCGGAAGTGGTTGTGGGGAGTGTAAGTGGATGAGAAGTGGTTGGAGGTTTTGTGTTGGTTGAAAATTTTGATAACTTTATTGGGATTTGGACATGGCGAGAGCACAGTTCTCAACTGAGGAGATGATCCTTATATGTCAAGTAAGTATGGCCATTGCAAATATGTTTATAACATGTGAGGGACAGGTAATTGCAATTTTGTGGGTGGGGCCTAGCAGAATCTCACTTGGTGCACATGCTACTTATCTGTACATTAGCTCCTGGGTATTGATGGGTCAATGATATTAACCACTTGCCTACTGGGTACTCCTACCCCCTTCCTGTCCTGGCCAATTTTCATCTTTCTGCACTGTTACACTTGAATGACAATTGTGCGGTCATGCCACATTGTACCCATCTTAAATTTGTATCAGTTTTTTCAGACAAATAGAGCTTTCTTTGGGTGGTATTGACTTGCTGCTGTGAGTTTTACTTTTTGCTCGATAAACCACAAAATAGCTCATAATGAATAAAAGTCTGTTTATATTATAACATTTGGTAAACTGGTAATTTAGCAACACTGATGTGCGTTGATGAGGCAGCACTGGTGGGTGTCACTGCTGGCCACAGGTGGGCGGAACTGTTGGGTGGCACTGGTGGGCACTGATCATCGGGGCCGACCCCTGCTCTGATAACTGCTGGTTCTCGGCAGTACTTTCCACACATTCTGACAGCGTGATGAAAGTGCAGCCAAGACCCAGCAAATGCATTTCCCGGTGATCAGCGTGTCATTGGACATGGCTGATCACATGGTAAAAAGCCGCTGTGATTGGCCTTTACCACATCACGTGATCAGCTGTGTCCTTAGGACACAGCAATCACGGAGAGCGCGTTCTGCCAGGATGTCATATGACACCCTCCCAGAGCTGCCTGGATGCAGTGTAGCATTATTCAGCTATCTGCGGTCGCCAAATAGGAAACTAGCTAGGCCTTCATGGCTAATCTTTGAATATCTGGACATGTATACTGCGTATAATGCATTACATTCTACAATGTGTTGGTGTACATGGTATTACAGTGTGCAATGCGTTGCTGGATTCTGCATGACAGTGGACAGCGTATCAGTGTGCAATGCATAGCTCCAGCCTGCATGACAGTGTACAGTGCATCACAGTCTACAATGTGTGGGTGTACACGGTATCACAGTGTGCAATGCGTTGCTCCATCCTGCATGACAGAGTACAGTGCATTACAGTCTACAATGTGTGGGTGTACACGGTATCACAGTGTGCAATGCGTAGCTCCAGCCTGCATGACAGTGTACAGTGCATTACAGTCTACAATGTGTGGGTGTACACGGTATTACTTTGTACAGAGTATTACAGTGTGCAATGCGTTGTACACTGCAGTGTGCACTAAAGCATTTTACACTCATGCACTGTACACACTAACGCATTTGACATTTCTAGTGTGCAATGCGTTCGTGTGCAATGCCTTGGACAGTACAATGCATTTGCAGTATTGGTGTATGTTTATTAAGCACAGATAATTAATCTGATTTTAGTTATCAAGGAGAAGTCTTCTCTGTCCCCCTGTTTATGAGGTGGAGGACAATTGTTTTCCGAAGAGGAGAGGAGACATTTTTTCAAGGAGATCTGTATAGATTTCCAGAGATATGTGTAGATGGTTGAGGGGCTGCATGTGATCTCCGGAGATAATTGTGATTAACGATCACCTGAATTAAACCAGTGAATGAAAAGTGTAAAAAAAACATGGATTGAAAATAATCTGCACTGACCACTGTGCTTTGCCAAGCCACATATTGGCACATTCTGGTGTCACACAGATGCGATGTGAAATTTGCAGTGTTTTCTGTGCAAGCGCTGCACCGCATCACAACCGCAACCCCTTCATGCCACCTGCTGCACCTTTCTAGGTGAAGTTACCAACACACCAATATTGGTACACAAAGCGTATTGCGATTTGCCAAATTGGATGGCATGCCTATTCACACCCATGTGCATACCCTGAAAAAGGGTCCTGCACATTTTTGGCCCGGATGCGGTGCAATTTGAGGTGTGCAAAATGTTTGTCTCTAATTGCAACGCACACAAATTGCATGTGATTTGCCCAGGAGTGCGGTGTTAGACCACAATGCATGTATGTGAAGCCACAATAAAAGGATGTGGATTTTGTCTATTTTTACTTGCGCATGTTAACATTATGGAAGTGCATTTTTCTTCTGTTTAACATGCTATAGAAATGCAACATGCATTTGGATGGAGTGTTTTTGTATGTGCATTTTGGAAGTATTCTAAACACACATTGACCCTAGGGCCACACCATATCTTATGCAGGCCATAGATGGGTCGAAAATCGGCCGATTTTTCGGCCGAAAATAAAATCGGCCGATTTTCGGATCGTTAGTGGGCTATTTGTTCGGCCGTTTTTCGGTATTTTGGCAGATTTTTTTTTTCGGTAAAGTTGGAAAAAAATGGCCGAATTTGCCGATCGGCCGATTTTCGCGGCAATGATGGGCAAATCGGCCGATTTTTTTACTGATAAAAAATCTGCACATGAGCAGTGACCTGCAAGAGAAAGACAAAAAGAAGAAAAAGAAGAAGAGGATGATGATGATGAAGATGATGAAGAAGAGGATGATGATGAAGAAGAAGAAGAAGATGATGAAGAGGAAGAAGAGGATGATGATGAAGAAGAAGAGGAAGAAGAAGAGGAAGAAGAAGGATGAAAAATGAGAGGAATTCCAGTATGGCAAAAAGTGTCCCTGCAGAGAGCTCCGCTATTTCTTTGACAGTTCCTTGACATTTACAGCGGTTGCAACATTGTATCTATTTGTTTCCGAATAAAAACATCTGTATCCGAAATGGATACAAATACAAATACATTGTTGCAACCACTATAAATGTCAAAGAACTGTCAAAGAAATAGCGGAGCTCTCTGCAGGGACACTTTTTGCCGGCTGTAGACGGGATGAAAATCGGCCGATTTTTTTTTTACCATTGCTGGTAAAGTCGGCCGCTTGAACAACCGATTTTTCATTTTTTAAAAGAAAAATCGGCTGTTTTTCTCCCCGTCTATGGCCTGCATAAGCATTAGTGTGCCTGGGGGAGGGGGGGACCTTTGGCCTTTCCAAACACAGTAGATGCTCCAAGAATGTTTCCTTAAACTCTTGAAATGGTTAAAAAGGAAAGACACTCTAGATAGCCTGCACTGAGAATTGACTGTCATGATGACGTGTCAATGATTATTTGCTCTCATTTTTCAGGAGTGGTACTGCTTGCGGTTGAAGCTGGTAGAAATCCACCTTCACGTCCTCCACTCACCTTCACTTGTGGCCAGTGGATATTTTGTGGCCGCAGGCAAGAACTGGCATCGAGGACCTGCATAATGACCCTGGCATGCCAGAGGTGGTTTGGAAGCAGCACAGCAATTTGACCATCCCTTTCCTCTATGTTGGTTTTAGGGGTGCAGAATTGCTTCTCGTTCGTGAACGGACTGTCGCCGGATATCAGAGTCCCCATATTTTCAAGATATGTTTTAGCCATGTTGGCTTATTTTTATGTTATTTTCCAAGTGTGTCGCACCTAACCGCACAGTAGTGTGGTGCCATGCGTATTTGTGGCTGTGAATGGGGCTGTTTTTAATAGACGTGTGTAGGTGCAACAACGTTTTCATCATGGTACCTGCGCACATCTACATAGGGCATTGCATTTCTTTGCTGTGCTGGAAAATGTGTGTTCTTGCATGCGTTTCTGCACCACCAATGGTGTGAACAAGTCCTAAGGGCTGGTTCACACTATAGAAACAGTCTAGATGTGTTCCTGATGGGTTTTTTTCATACCCTTTTGGCATGCATGTTTAGTGTGTTCCAGTACATTTTGGATGCGTTTTGGACATGTTTACATTGCATTTTTGTATCCCTTCCACTTATTTTTTTCTATTTTCTTTGTATTCAATGTAGTTAGGGACATGTGCGTTTTAGTACATTCAAGGACGTTTCAATGTGTTCCAGTACAGTTCTGTGCAGAAACAATGCAGCGTGGTCAACTTTGTTTACAGCACCTGCAATGCATTGAAAATGCAAGCGCTGATGTGAACTATGACATTGACAACCATATAACCTTCTTTCTGTGCGTTTGTGATGCTGAAAAAGCAACTGAAACACATGTAGTGTGAACTGGCCCTAAAGGTTATTAGAGGTCAGGGAACAGGACTGACCAGGAATTGTGAATTCAATCAGACTAGTGGTGAGATACAATCAGCAATTGTATAATAATGTGAGATCTGAGCTGTAGCTGATAGAAAATGAGACACATTCACTTGATCAGTAAATAGATAGTTAAAGAGTGGGGCGGTGATCCATAGATTTGCATATGGGACAGGTGATGATGGGGTGGGGGAGGGGGTCAAGTTGTATAAGGAGACAGATTTAAAAGAGAAAAATGTTACAATGAAATATACACGGCATGAAACTTGCACATTTCCTAATTGGCAGAAGAACAGTACGCAAGTAACATTCATCCACTTTCTAGTCATTAGGCAAAATCATAATTGATTGATCAATATTCCTGCCACAACCCAGAAAATTGATCTCCATTTTTTTGGGATGTTGCCAAGACTGGGATTAGAACCCATGACCCAAGTGCTGTAAGTTCTGAGCTCTAACCACTAAACCACTGTGGGAGACACAGTTTGAGCTATAATGTAGAATAGTTACATTGTTTAAAAATGATAGAGCAAGTGCTGGTCAAATGATATAGACTAGTAAAATGGTATTACACAAGATAAATATAACCACGAACAGTAGTGCATGAACTCGTGAAAGGTCATCCACCCCTGTGACAGTGTACTACACTATTGAGCACCTTTCTGGCTCCTGTGGCTGAGCTAATTCCTCCCCAGGACCATTTGGGCACCCACCCTGATGGATGGATTGAGCTGGATGGCTAACCCATAGCTGCCAGCATACTGCTGCACCCCCAGATGTGTGATGTGTATAACCCATGCACATTAATACTTTTGTTCTGGTGAGTGTAGACCAGTCCCAAGGGTGGTTTACCTTTCACGAGTTCATGCACTACTGTCCGTCACGGAGAGACCACACGTGCCATTCATAGGCACTCTCTGAGTTGGTACTCTCACACCAAGGACATTCCATTATTCAGGAATGATTCTATGAACTTATTTTAGCACCATTTACAATATTACTTCATTGTTGCAATTCTTTGCACTTTTTGGTTTTTACATGCGTTCATTATTGATCACATGCATTTATAGCGCTGCACTTGTCTTTAACATAGAATAGTTACGTGATTAAAGAGAATGAAGATATATAATTATATTGGGAAATTAGAAGTATATAAATTATTTGAGATACAAGTGTGAAAATGTTTAACATTTGAATACAGAATGTATGACATTCATTAGTAAATGCATTAGTTTCCTGATCATTTTGGAGACACAGCAAAAAAAAAGAAAGAAGAAAATAGAAAATTCTAATACAGGTGTACTATTTATTACATTCTAAGAATTCTCTTTTGCCATCATAAAAACGCCAATATTAATAAAGCCCGCCCTTGTGCGCCATCTAGCGAACATATCCGGTATTGCACCTAAACATGTGCCAGACGGGATACCACATTTAGTAATAGCAAAGTAGTCAGTAGACGCTCGTTAATGAGCTTGCTAGACGCTGGTCAGATGACTGATTGATTGACCGGAGTCTGCCTGAATGGTCAGACTCTGCTGATAGACTCACATCTTAGTGAATCAGGGCCTAAGTGTCTTTTCTTTACAACAGACCATTTAAACTAGAGGCACTCACAATTGTTGTACGACCAGATGCACATAAGAACAAGGTGATGTTAACCAAACACTATATTGACTGAATCTAAATGGCCTATTTATCTCTCAGGATTGAGAAAAAGAAACACAATGGCCCTGATTCACTATTGGGCGTGGGCGCATATTTATGGGCTTAAGCCCAATTTTCATGGGCGTCTGTCATTTTTTACCCTGCAACCTAATTCACTATTGAGCAGAGCACATAAGCAGATGCCCAATCTAATTCACAAAAAGACACACGCCCGAAATCAGACTCACAAAACAGACTTGCTAAGAAGCAAGTCTAAAACCATGAAAAATCACTGCAGAGACATGTTCACTTAGAAATTTGCTTTGCCAAATATCAGGACTTCACTTTAAACAATATCTGCTATTTCCAAAAAAATTAAAAATGTGTTAAAAATCGTTTTTTTCAAGGAAATCGACACAGTAAAAATCTAGAAGCCCGTGCAGTGTCTTTGGCAGATACAACTGAGCATGTGCAGAACACATTTTAGACCTCTGCCATGGGCGTTTGCTTTTTAGCCACTGACTAATAGTGAATCTGATTGTGGATTCCTCTGAGAGCCGGCACTCGCTCGCGTCTATTGTGTTTAATAAACAGCACTCGGCATATCTTCATGTAATCTAACTAGATTTCCTTAGTTCTAGTGATTCTATTTTTGTTTCTTATCCTTTATAATTATTTCTGTAATGATTTTACTTATTTCAAAGGTCTAGATAATATTTATTTTGACAGCTGAATGTAAAAATAAAGGTCCACAATAAAAAAAAAAAAAAAAAAAAAAAAACAGCGTGGGTCCCCCCTCTCATCCATACCAAGCCCTTCAGGTCTGGTATGGATATTAAGGGGGAACTCCACGCTGAAATTTAAAAAAAAAAACAGCGTGGGTCCCCCTCAATATCCATACCAGACCCTTATCCGAGCATGCAGCCCGGCAGGTCAGGAAAGGGGGGGGACGAGCGAGCGCCCCCCCTCCTGAACCATACCAGGCCACATGCCCTCAACATGGGGGGGTGCTTTGAGGCAGGGGGGCTCCCCCCCCCAAAGCACCTTGTCCCCATGTTGATGAGGACAAGGGCCTCTTCCCCACAACCCGGGCCGGTGGTTGTGGGGGTCTGCGGGCGGGGGGCTTATCAGAATCTGGAAGCCCCCTTTAACAAGGGGGCCCCCAGATCCCGGCCCCCCCCCTACGTGAAGGAGTCTGCGGTAGATGCTCCCGCAGACTCCTTCACAAAAAAAAAAAGTGTGGTGTAAAAAAACACAGTACAGGGTCTTTGACAAGTCCTTTATTAAAACAATGTCCCCCGAAGTAGATCCAACGTCAATCACGGCGGCGGCGGCAGGGACCCAAAAAAAGAAAAAAAAAAAAAAGGTTCCGCTCCCGTCGGAGGCTTTCAGCCTTGTGAAGAAGAGGCTAGCTGACAGTTCTTATATAGGTATGGGGCGGGGCCAGCCGGGCACATCATCCCCGCCCCTTACCTATTTGAGAAATGTCACCCTGTCTCTCCGCTGAGGCTAACTAGCTGAATGCAGGAGACAGTCTGACATTTCTTATATAGCTATGGGGCGGGGCCAGCCGGGGACATCATCCGAGTGACCCGCCCCATGTCACATGCTTGCTGTTCCCGGCTGGCCCCGCCCCATAGCTATATAAGAAATGTCAGACTGTCTCCTGCATTCAGCTAGTTAGCCTCAGTGGAAAGACAGGGTGACATTTCTCAAATAGGTAAGGGGCGGGGATGATGTGCCCGGCTGGCCCCGCCCCATACCTATATAAGAACTGTCAGCTAGCCTCTTCTTCACAAGGCTGGAAGCCTCCGACGGGAGCGGAACCTTTTTTTTTTTTTTTTCTTTTTTCGGGTCCCTGCCGCCGCCGCCGTGATTGACGTTGGATCTACTTCGGGGGACATTGTTTTAATAAAGGACTTGTCAAAGACCCTGTACTGTGTTTTTTTTACACCACACTTAGTTTTTTTGTGAAGGAGTCTGCGGGACCATGTACCGCAGACTCGTTCACGTGGGGGGGGGGCCGGGATCTGGGGGCCCCCTTGTTAAAGGGGGCTTCCAGATTCTGATAAGCCCCCCGCCCGCAGACCCCCACAACCACCGGCCAGGGTTGTGGGGAAGAGGCCCTTGTCCTCATCAACATGGGGACAAGGTGCTTTGGGGGGGGGAGCCCCCCCTGCCTCAAAGCCCCCCCCATGTTGAGGGCATGTGGCCTGGTATGGTTCAGGAGGGGGGGGCGCTCGCTCGTCCCCCCCCTTTCCTGACCTGCCGGGCTGCATGCTCGGATAAGGGTCTGGTATGGATATTGAGGGGGACCCACGCTGTTTTTTTTTTAAATTTCAGCGTGGAGTTCCCCCTTAATACCCATACCAGACCTGAAGGGCTTGGTATGGATGAGAGGGAGGACCCACGCTGTTTTTTTTATTATTTATTTAATTCACGGAAATAATTTAAAATTCAGCTGTCAGTGGGAAACCCCGATGACAGCTGAAACATTCCTTCTGTCCCTGCAGAGAGCTCCGCTATTATATTTGACATTAAAAAGTATAGATACTGCAACATTGTATCCATTTGTATCCATTCCAGATATAGATGTTTTTATTCGGATACAAATAGATACAATGTTGCAACCTTTATACTTTTTAATGTCAAATATAATAGCGCAGCTCTCTGCAGGGACAGAAGTAATTACTTCGCTATTATATTTGCAGGCCGTAGATGGGGCGAAAATCGAACAATTTTTTTACCATTGGTGGTAACGTCGGCCCATTGAACAACCGATTATTTTTTTTAAAACGGTCAGTTTTCGCCCCATCTAAGGCCTGCATTTTTCTTTTTCTTATTCTTTTTTTTTATTCTTTTTCTTGCAGGTCATGGCTCATGTGCAGATTTTTTATCTGTTAAAAGATAAGCCAATTTGCCGATCATTGCAGCTAAAATCGGCCGATCTGCAAAATCGGCCAATTTTTATCCAAATTTACCAATTAAAAAAAGTTGCAAAATCACCAAAAATGGCTGACCAATTAACCCACTAACGGGCCGAATATCAGCCGATTTTTTTTGCGGACGATTTTAGACCCATGTAAAGCAGGCCATAGATGGGTCTAAAATCGGCCGATTTTTCTGCCGAAAAGAAAATCGAACGATTTTCGGGCCGTTAGTGGGTTAATTGGTCAGCTGTTTTTCGGGATTTTGGCACATTTTTTTTATCAGTAAATTTGGAACAAAAAATTTTCAACTTTACTGGTAAACAAAATATGCTAAAATCCCAAAAAATGGCTGACCAATTATCCCAATAACGGAAGAGGCCCTTGTCCCCATTAACATGGGGACAAGGTGCTTTGGGGGGGAGCCCCCCTTCCCCAAAGCACCCCCCCATGTTGAGGGCAGGTAGCCTGGTATAGTTCAGGAGGGGGGGCGCTCGCTCGTCCCCCCCCCTTTCCTGACCTGCCGGGCTGCAGATCCGAAGGGCTTGGTATGGATGGGAGGGGGGACCCAACGCTTTTTTTTTTTTACATTCAGCTGTCAGTGGGGAACCCCGCTGACAGTTGAAACATTAACACATGGCTATCGCTCCTACAATCCCGCATGAGTTATGTTATCAACTCATGCAGCATTGTAGTAGCGAAAACCAATGCAGCGCTCATGTTTCAGCTGTCGGCGGAGTTCCCCACTGACAGTTGATGTAAAAGTATTGCAGGGAATTATAAACAATTTGTAAAAAACCCGGCATGGGGTCCCCCCTCCCATCCATACTAAGCCCTTCGGGTCTCGTATGGATGTTAAGGGGTAACTCCACGCTGAAATTAAATAAAAAACAGCATGGGGTACCCCCCTAAATCCATAACAGATACTTATCTGAGCATGCAGCCCAGCAGGTCAGGAAAGGGGGGGGGGGACAAGCAAGCGCCTGCCCCCCTCCTGAACCATACCAGGCCACATGCCCATACCAAATTATTCAAACATTTGTAAACAGACCAATTAACTGAAATGGTTTGGCATTTGTACCCCAA
The DNA here is from genome assembly GCF_062004578.1 of Staurois parvus. Lineage (NCBI taxonomy): Eukaryota > Metazoa > Chordata > Amphibia > Anura > Ranidae > Staurois > Staurois parvus. The sequence continues at coordinate 5,705,322 of NW_028318492.1, read as the reverse complement.
ATATGACGTTCCCTGAGGCATTGGTAAACCGAGGTACGCCTGTATTAGTATTGCAATCCTTTGTATTGGGATACATAGAACCATCATACATGTGAATTGGCAACATAGCACAACATTTGTGTCACATTGGAGATATCTGGTAGTTACACTGAACTTGCCCAGGGACCTAAGATTGATTCACAGCACAGAAATACAGGCTGGATTAGCAATGTAGCTCCGTGGATTAGTGGTTAGCACTACTGCCTCACAGCTCTAGGGTTGTCGGTTTGAATCCCAACCACGGCAAGGAAGTAGTATGATCTCCGTGTGTGGCTGTCTTCAAATAGATGTTCTGGCAACATCTTTGCTTTCTGTCTAAGTGATCCCTAAAATGTGAATTAGAATGAGGCCTTGTCTGTTGAAACACCTTCAAAGCTGCACCTTATGTGAATGTCATACAATGGGGTAAGATAAGAGCCTGGAGCACTAATAGATTTGATAATGATGGTTTACACTCAACCCACTTTTGTGAAGGATTTGGCAAGCAAAGAGCTGACAGAGAGAGAGAAGAGCGAGCCAGTGAGATGAAGAAGAGTGAGCGAGAAAAACATACTGAAGAGTGATAAAGAGAGACATACAGAAGAGTGAGCGAGAGAGAAGAGCGAGCCAGTGAGACAAAGAAGAGTGAGCGAGAGAGAAAAGACTTGGTTGGTGAATCCACACATCAAACTTGTCACAAATACTGGTATGGATTTTTCCACCAAATGCAAAGCAGACCGCACGCCTTCAAAGATTTATTTCCTTTGTTAATTTTCCTGCTTCGCTCACACTATATGCAATTGAAAATTACTGTTTAATTTGCCAATTTTACTGTGTTTTCTAGAGAATTACTAACTAGTTGTGTTTTCAATTGTGTGTAGCATTGCGATTTCTATTTGAGTCTAGATGTTAAATTGCTAATAAATGGCCAAAATCTTCAAATACCTTTGAACTCTCGCTGCAACAAATGGTGTATGTTAATACACTCACATTCATTATATCCAATATCAGGTACCATGTCAATTCACAAATCGTACCTGAAATTGCACACCCTGGATGCGACTTGTCATGCGATTGGCATGGCCAGCAACTTGCCCTTTGCATGGCAAATTGCACACAATGTTACTGGGGGCCAACACCACTGTCACATCTAATCCGATGCGGCAATTGCCCAACTTACAGTGAAGTTGCACGAGTTCACAATCCAATTGGATGTGAACAGAGCCTACAGTGGCCAATAGGGTGCGACTTGGTCTACGATTTGCAAGTCGCCTGTAATGCCAATTGCATGGCAATCGCAAACAATGTTACTGGGGGCTACCCGGTCACATTAAAGCAGATTTCTAAGTGGTGTTATTGACACCACAGTCACATCATGTGACTTGCATAGAAGTTGCATGATTTCAAAGTCGGGGTACATGGTGATTTCAAGTGCAATTTGCAAGACAATCGACACCGATCTCTCAGCAAATTGCATGAAAAGTAGTGTATTCATTACTCTATTATTACTTGCGGCTCCTACCAAGTTTGAACCACAACAATATGAACGCTCCAATAGCGTGCACATTGAGTGGGACTTGGCATGTGATTTGCACAACATGCAAGTTGTAAATCGTCTGCAAAGTCGCACCCTATTGTCTGCTATTAGAGTGACCATATGGGTGCGTTTCAAACACTGATTTCTATAGTAGTACATGTACTACTTTAGTGGCAATTTGCATAGAGATCTGTGTCAGATGTCTTGAAAATTGCATTGAAATGGTCAACTTTACTGTAAGTCGCAGGATTTGTAAATCAGCTTTGCCCAGAGTGTAATGTTTGGTGATGTTTGATTTCTGGAGTGTTTTGCCAATTGATGGGAAATTCACCATACTAGTCAAATCGATTTGTCATTTTCAGTATTGCATACAAGATGTGGTCATGTGACTGTCTTAACTCATGCGAGAATCTGGAGGGAATTGTGACCATAGTAGCAATAAAGGTTCCAATTGGGGTTCCCTTTCACATCCCTGCTCAATGTTCTGTTGTATGCTGCACACGTACATTTCACTGTATATATCTTTCTGATTTGTGGGGCCTGTATACCAAGGGTTAATGCAGGTAGGAAGCGGATTCATCAGGTGAAAACACTTTCACTGACCAAACTAAGGTCAGTGGTGGGTGTGGCTTCATTGGGTGTGGGGCCTTGTTTGGCACGCTCCAAATACAACCTAGTTTATATAAAGATGTGCAGTAGGGAGTGATTTGGCCTGTTACTAGGCCGGGTGGTTTGTGACTAAGTCCTTGCTTGTAGTGGTTGGGGGGAAGAAGAGATTTTGTGCTGAATTGCCCCAGACACCACTCAGGCTGTGTTTGGAAGTGGGCTGGAAATGTTGGCATATTTTTGGCCTTGTAAAGTGTGTTTGTGTGTTATTGCACAATGATTGTGTTTTCTCTTTGCATTGAAAGCCTCACACATGTCAATCGTTTTGTTTAAAATCTGCCCTTGTTTTAATTTTGCTTGCTTATTTAGACTCCAATGCATTTTTCTGACAAACCTGCTGACAAATGTATGTGTAGGGGATTTGTAGAGGTGGGAGGGGATTTGTAGAGGTGGGAGGGTTTTTTTCACATGCTTTGTGTTCTTGATATTTTGATCTGAAGACTTTTTTTTTTTTGAATGGATCTTTATACTACGTGATTGTGTAAGTAAATCCTATGTGCATGAAAATGTTACTTGATTCATCTTCCCCTTTGTTTCCTGCTATAACCTGAGCACACACAGTTCACTAGAAGTATCTTTAGATTGTAAGCTCTTATGAGCAGGAGTGTTTTATTTTTGCCACATCAATCCTATTTTTGTGACTCACCAAGATATTGACTGTACCTACTTGTTCCTGCTGACCAAATAAATGACGATATATTTGATCAATAAATATTTGACCGATGTTTTTGTGTTTATTTTATGTTCAATATATGAACAACCTTAATAGTTACTTTGTATACTTATATAATCTGCTCAAATGTAGCTTGTAAGAGCGTGAATATGCAAGTGGGTGCAAACTGGCTTTTTCAAAACCAAAAAAAAAAACCCACTTGCACCACAATATTGTTATGTACTAATGAATGTCACATTCACGGTGCAGCCAGCTACAGGTTTTCTACAATTCGATTTACAGTAATAAAATAGTCCACACTTTGTTGATTTTTGGCCTTTGGCAACAAATATTAGCCAAGGTTAAAAAAAACAAATCAATAAGAAACACACATTTGCGAAAGCTATCATAGCCGTGCATAGAAATGCGCAATTGCAAACAAATAAGCACCAAACAGGTGTCCACATGGAGCATGAACGGCTATCCTGGAAGTCCGTCATCACGTGCGCGCGCACCCGGAAGTGGTTGTGGGGAGTGTAAGTGGATGAGAAGTGGTTGGAGGTTTTGTGTTGGTTGAAAATTTTGATAACCTTATTGGCATTTGGACATGGCGAGAGCACAGTTCTCAACTGAGGAGATGATCCTTATATGTACAGTAACTGTGGCCATTGCAAATATGTTTATAACATGTGAGGGACAGGTAATTGCAATTTTGTGGGTGGGGCCTAGCAGAATCTCACTTGGTGCACATGCTACTTATCTGTACATTAGCTCCTGGGTATTGATGGGTCAATTATATTAACCACTTGCCTACTGGGTACTCCTACCCCCTTCCTGTCCTGGCCAATTTTCATCTTTCTGCACTGTTACCCTTTGAATGACAATTGTGCGGTCATGCCACATTGTACCCATCTTAAATTTGTATCAGTTTTTTCAGACAAATAGAGCTTTCTTTTGGTGGTATTGACTTGCTGCTGTGTGTTTTACTTTTTGCTCGATAAACCACAAAATAGCTCATAATGAATAAAAGTCTTTTTATATTATAACATTTGGTAAACTGGTAATTTAGCAACACTGATGTGCGTTGATGAGGTGGCACTGCTGGCCACAGGTGGGCGGAACTGTTGGGTGGCACTGGTGGGCACTGATCATCGGGGCCGACCCCTGCTTTGATAACTGCTGGTTCTCGGCAGTACTTTCCACACATTCTGATAGCGTGATGAAAGTGCAGCCAAGACCCGGCAAATGCATTTCCCGGTGATAGGCCTTCATGGCTAATCTTTGAATATCTGGACATGTATACTGCGTATAATGCATTACATTCTACAATGTGTTGGTGTACATGGTATTACAGTGTGCAATGCGTTGCTGGATTCTGCATGACAGTGGACAGCGTATCACAGTGTGCAATGCGTAGCTCCATCCTGCATGACAGTGTACAGTGCATTACAGTCTACAATGTGTGGGTGTACACGGTATTACAGTGTGCAATGCGTTGTACACTGCAGTGTGCACTAAAGCATTTTACACTCATGCACTGTACACACTAACGCATTTGACATTTTTAGTGTGCAATGCGTTAGTGTGCAATGCCTTGGACAGTACAATACATGTGCATACCCTGAAAAAGGGTCCTGCACATTTTTGGCCCGGATGCGGTGCAATTTGAGGTGTGCAAAATGTTTGTCTCTAATTGCAACGCACACAAATTGCATGTGATTTGCCCAGGAGTGCGGTGTTAGACCACAATGCATGTATGTGAAGCCAGAATAAAAGGATGTGGATTTTGTCTACTTTTACTTGCGTATGTTAACATTATGGAAGTGCATTTTTCTTCTGTTTAACATGCTATAGAAATGCAACATGCATTTGGATGGAGTGTTTTTGTATGTGCATTTTGGAAGTATTCTAAACACACATTGACCCTAGGGCCACACCATATCTTATGCAGGCCATAGATGGGTCGAAAATTGGCCGATTTTTCGGCCGAAAATAAAATCGGCCGATTTTCGGATCGTTAGTGGGCTATTTGTTCGGCCGTTTTTCGGTATTTTGGCAGATTTTTTTTTTTCGGTAAAGTTGAAAAAAAAAACGGCCGAATTTGCCGATCGGCCGATTTTCGCGGCAATGATGGGCAAATTGGCCGATTTTTTTACTGATAAAAAATCTGCACATGAGCAGTGACCTGCAAGAGGAAGACAAAAAGAAGAAAAGAAGAAGAGGATGAAGAAGAGGATGATGATGATGAAGAAGAGGATGATGATGATGATGATGATGAAGAAGAAGAGGATGATGATGATGAAGAAGAAGAAGAGGATGAAGATGATGAAGAAGAGGATGAAGAAGAAGAGGATGATGATGATGAAGAAGAAGAGGATGATGATGAAGAAGAAGATGAAGAAGAGGATGATGATGAAGAGGATGATGATGATGAAGAAGATGATGAAGAAGAAGAGGATGATGATGAAGAAGAAGAGGATGATGATGATGATGAAGAAGAAGAAGAAGAGGATGATGATGATGATGAAGAGGATAATGATGATGAAGAAGAGGATGATGAAGAAGAAGAAGAAGAAGAAGAAGATGATGATGATAAAGAGGAGGATGATGATGAAGAATAAGAAGATGATGAAGAAGAGGATGATGATGAAGAGGATGATGATGATGATGATGAAGAAGATGATGAAGAAGAGGATGATGATGAAGAGGATGATGATGATGATGATGAAGAAGAAGAAGATGATGAAGAAGAAGAAGAAGATGATGAAGAAGAAGAAGAAGATGATGAAGAAGAAGAAGAAGAGGATGATGATGAAGAAGAATAAGAGGATTATGATGAAGAAGAAGAAGAAGAGGATGATGATGATCAAGATGATGAAGAAGAAGAGGATGAAGAAGAAGAGGATGAAGATGATGAACAAGAAGAGGATGAAGAAGAAGAGGATGATGATGAAAAAGAAGAAGAGGATGATGATGAAAAAAAAGAAGAGGATGATGATGAAGAAGAAGAAGAGGATGATGATGAAGAAGAAGAAGGATGAAAAATGAGAGGAATTCCAGTATGGCAAAAAGTGTCCCTGCAGAGAGCTCCGCTATTTCTTTGACAGTTCCTTGACATTTACAGCGGTTGCAACATTGTATCTATTTGTTTCCGAATAAAAACATCTGTATCCTAAATGGATACAAATAGATACATTGTTGCAACCGCTGTAAATGTCAAGGAACTGTCAAAGAAATAGCGGAGCTCTCTGCAGAGACACTTTTTGCCGGCTGTAGACGGGATGAAAATCGGCCGATTTTTTTTTTACCATTGCTGGTAACGTCGGCCGCTTGAACAACCAATTTTTCATTTTTTAAAAGAAAAATCGGCCGTTTTTCTCCCCGTCTATGGCCTGCATAAGCATTAGTGTGCCTGGGGGAGGGGGGGACCTTTGGCCTTTCCAAACACAGTAGATGCTCCAAGAATGTTTCCTTGAACTCTTGAAATGGTTAAAAAGGAAAGACACTCTAGATAGCCTGCACTGAGAATTGACTGTCATGATGACGTGTCAATGATTATTTGCTCTCATTTTTCAGGAGTGGTACTGCTTGCGGTTGAAGCTGGTAGAAATCCACCTTCACGTCCTCCACTCACCTTCACTCGTGGCCAGTGGATATTTTGTGGCCGCAGGCAAGAACTGGCATCGAGGACCTGCATAATGACCCTGGCATGCCAGAGGTGGTTTGGAAGCAGCACAGCAATTTGACCATCCCTTTCCTCTATGTTGGTTTTAGGGGTGCAGAATTGCTTCTCGTTCGTGAACGGACTGTCGCCGGATATCAGAGTCCCCATATTTTCAAGATATGTTTTAGCCATGTTGGCTTATTTTTATGTTATTTTCCAAGTGTGTCGCACCTAACCGCACAGTAGTGTGGTGCCATGCGTATTTGTGGCTGTGAATGGGGCTGTTTTTAATAGACGTGTGTAGGTGCAACAACGTTTTCATCATGGTACCTGCGCACATCTACAGAGGGCATTGCATTTCTTTGCTGTGCTGGAAAATGTGTGTTCTTGCATGCGTTTCTGCACCACCAATGGTGTGAACAAGTCCTAAGGGCTGGTTCACACTATAGAAACAGTCTAGATGTGTTCCTGATGGGTTTTTTTCATGCCCTTTTGGCATGCATGTTTAGTGTGTTCCAGTACATTTTGGATGCGTTTTGGACATGTTTACATTGCATTTTTGTATCCCTTCCACTTATTTTTTTCTATTTTCTTTGTATTCAATGTAGTTAGGGACATGTGCGTTTTAGTACATTCAAGGACGTTTCAATGTGTTCCAGTACAGTTCTGTGCAGAAACAATGCAGCGTGGTCAACTTTGTTTACAGCACCCGCAATGCATTGAAAATGCAAGCGCTGATGTGAACTATGACATTGACAACCATATAACCTTCTTTCTGTGCATTTGTGATGTTGAAAAAGCAACTGAAACACATGTAGTGTGAACTGGCCCTAAAGTTTATTAGAGGTCAGGGAACAGGACTGACCAGGAATTGTGAATTCAATCAGACTAGTGGTGAGATACAATCAGCAATTGTATAATAATGTGAGATCTGAGCTGTAGCTGATAGAAAATGAGACACATTCACTTGATCAGTAAATAGATAGTTAAAGAGTGGGGCGGTGATCCATAGATTTGCATATGGGACAGGTGATGATGGGGTGGGGGAGGGGGTCAAGTTGTATAAGGAGACAGATTTAAAAGAGAAAAAAGTTACAATGAAATATACACGGCATGAAACTTGCACATGACCTAATTGGCAGAAGAACAGTACGCAAGTAACATTCATCCACTTTCTAGTCATTAGGCAAAATCATAATTGATTGATCAATATTCCTGCCACAACCCAGAAAAGTGATCTCCATTTTTTTGGGATGTTGCCAAGACTGGGATTAGAACCCATGACCCAAGTGCTGTAAGTTCTGAGCTCTAACCACTAAACCACTGTGGGAGACAGTTTGAGTTATAATGTAGAATAGTTACATTGTTTAAAACTGATAAAGCGAGCGCTGGTCAAATGATATAGACTAGTAAAATGGTATTACACAAGATAAATATAACCACGAACAGTAGTGCATGAACTCGTGAAAGGTCATCCACCCCTGTGATAGTGTACTACACTATTGAGCACCTTTCTGGCTCCTGTGGCTGAGCTAATTCCTCCCCAGGACCATTTGGGCACCCACCCTGATGGATGGATGGATGGATGGATGGATGGATGGATGGAGCTGGATGACTAACCCATAGCTGCCAGCATACCGCTGCACCCCCAGATGTGCGATGTGTATAACCCATGCACATTAATACTTTTGTTCTGGTGAGTGTAGACCAGTCCCAAGGGTGGTTTACCTTTCACGAGTTCATGCACTACTGTCCGTCACGGAGAGAACACACGTGCCATTCATAGGCACTCTCTGAGTTGGTACTCTCACACCAAGGACATTCCATTATTCAGGAATAATTATATGAACTTATTTTAGCACGATTTACCAGTTTACATCATTATTGCAATTCTTTACACTTTTTGGTTTTTACATGCGTTCATTATTGATCACATGCATTTATAGCGCTGCACTTGTCTTTAACATAGAATAGTTATGTGATTAAAGAGAATGAAGATATATAACTATATTGGGAAATTAGAAGTATATAAATTATTTGAGATATAAGTGTGAAAATGTTTAACATTTGAAAATAGAATGTATGACATTCATTAGTAAATGCAATACTTTCCTGATCATTTTGGAGAAACAGCAAAAAAAAAAAAATAGCAAAAGAGAATTTTCAGAATGTAATAGTACAGCTGTATTAGAATTTTCTATCAGAAAAACGCCAATGTTAATAAAGCCCGCGCTTGTGCGCCATCTAGCGAATATATCCGGTATTGCACCTAAAAATGTGCCAGACAGGATACCTCATTCACTAATGGCAAAGTAGTCAGTAGACGCTCGTTAATGAGCTTGCTAGACGCTGGTCAGACGACTGATTGATTGACCGGAGTCTGCCTGAATGGTCAGTCTCTGCTAGTACACTCACATCTTAGTGAATCAAGGCCAATGAGTTCACACAGCCCTGACCAGAAATAACTTGGCCAGTGTTGACCAAAATTCATAAATGTTCATTGTGAAGACACAGCATCTATGAACTTGGATCATGAGAGAAAGCACAAGTAAAGACAATAAGAAACCTTGATAATGGTCTTCCCAAATAACCTTATTATAAGTAAATCTTCCAATAAATTTTACAATTGTTAAACAGGACAAGGAGATGAGCATGTCGGGAACCCAAAAACTCATTGTCAACAGAGTCTGCTGGGATATAAACTGAATGTTTGCCAATGAGCTACACAGACAATGGTCCTCTCAGGATTGAATAGACCCAGCTACACTTACAATCCTCAGGTGTTTACATAGACTGTAAAAGTATGCAGTTCACATCCAAGAACTAAACTGCTTAACTAAGCAATATACTCAGCTGACATATTCATAGATTCATATTATGATCACAGGATACAATCCCATCAATTTCACAACTACAAAAGCATATAAAGTATTAACCAAATATCAACCAGTTTCCAATGACATATGCTATGGATTGTGATTATGGGTAGACCGTTTGAGAAATATTAAAACAAATGACTTACTAACAATATGTACCTACATATCAGAGTGCGAAAAGATATGAGATAAATGATATGATGGACTGAAATAACGCAGTTGCATCATCCGATAAAGTACCATGACAAATTACGGGAACATACTTCTTAATATCAACTATTTTCATAATCCTGGATAACCACAAAAATATAATCCTCATCTAATAAGGATGGTCCACAATACTTGAACCAACTCAAACAAATGGACGTGACCAAGAGGGATATCTATGAGAGCCGCTTTGATATTTCATCAAGACATATATTTTCTTAATGAAATACTCCTTAAGATTTTACCTAAACAGATACATTTCACATAAACAAGAAATAACATTTTCATTCATGGAACATGACTGCTTCTTGTGGACAGGTAAAGAACATCTAGAATAAATGGCATCCTTGGCTGTCCAATCAACATGTACTATGGCTGGACCCAAAAGACAATGGATCCCCACAGTATTTATACTGGAGGACTTTTGTCTGGAAAAAAAAACTTTATTGGGTAAAAACCTTTTGCCTGCTAAGAGACAAACAAACTAATTTTTGAAAAAGAGTCTGAAACTTTTTTGCTTGAAAAAGCAGGAGAACTCTTTGTTTGATACATAGGTTTTTGAAAAAAGAACAACTTTCTGGCTGGAGAGAATCCTTTTGACAAAACACAATTTTTGCTTGCTTACTAAAAAGAGGAAAACTTCTGTTGATTGGAAAGACTGCTGCTTGAAAAGAAACATTTTTACCTACCTGCTGTTCCACCCAAAGATCTCAAAGAATGCTATACCTGGGAGTGGTGAGATATTGTGGCCAAGTATCATAACTTTTATTTATCCCAAAATTATTACTAGAACTGTATTAATATTTTTATTGTGCTGTAGTGCTGGTATTGTGCATGGTGATATAAACTGCTCATTATTTCGTGATAGCATAAATCTTGTTTAACCATCAAGATTGGATGGTGTATAGGGAGATTGTTGGGTTGCATTGGTTGTAGAATAGAGTTTTTATTTTTTTTATATTGGTATGTTGTAAACGAATTATTCCAAGGACGCACTTGAAATGTTTAGGTATTTATAATATCAGAAATATTTTTCCTAATTCTCTTTAGCCGCGAGAATCGTGTAAATATATACTGAATGCCGACATATAATCTTGCTAATCCCTGAGAAATCAAGGGTGTTGTTATTTTATTTTGCTATGTATACATTTTATGATTGACCTAATTGCAATTTATTGTGGGTTATTCTTTGATTGTGTGTAGGAAATACTTATCACCAGTAAATTAGCTTGTATTAAAATATATATAAATATTTTTGTGTATAAATAAGTTATTTATTTATTAATCAAATTGATGATATTTGAATACTGGGTAAGAAATCACATTGGTAAAATAATTCAGGAAAATTACATTGTGGTGGTATATTTTATTAAGGTGTCTATATTATTTAACCACCTTCCGCCCGCCATATAGCACAATGACGGGCGCAAGGTAAAGGTTCTCTCATTCTGATAGGACGTCATATGACGTCCTTCCATTCTCACCGCGCATTTGCGGCTCAGGGAGCACGCAGCGCGGCGATCGCTGGTGCGCTGTGGCCCTCGGGTACAGCGGATCACGGAAAGAGCCGAAGATGTCGGCTCGGTCATGTGATCAGCTGTGTCCAATCACAGCTGATCACATGTAAACACGGAAATGCCGGTTATCGGCATTTCTCTCCTCTCGAGCTGTCATGCTGACAGCTCGAGAGCCGGTAATCGGCTTTCCGCGGAGGGGACATGTACACTGATCATTAGGGCACTGATGATCAGTGTGCCCTGATGATCAATGTGGCCCCAGAAGTGCCACCTGTCAGTGTCCATCAGTGCCAGCAGTCAGTGCTCATCAGTGTCACGTGCCAGTGCCCATCAGTGCCACATCAATGCCATATATCAGTGCCTACCAGTGCACATCAATGCCACATATCAGTGCACATCTGAGCTGCCTTTCAATGTCACACATCAGTGCCAGTCAGTGCCACCTATCAATGGCAATCAGTGCCACCTCTCAGTGCTGCCAATCAGTGCCACCTATCAGTGCCAGTCAGTGTCGCCTATCAGTGCGCATCAGTGCTGCCTATCAGTGCCAGTCAGTGCCGCCTAACAGTGCCAGTCAGTGCTGCCTATCAGTGCCAGTCAGTGCCGCCTAATAGTGCTAGTCAGTGCTGCCTAACAGTGCCAGTCAGTGCCGCCTATCAGTGCCAGTCAGTGCTGCCTATCAGTGCCACCTGTCAGTGCCATATATCAGTGCTGCCTTTCAGTACCCATCAGTGATGCCCGTCAATGCCCATCAGTGCAACCTACCAGTGCCTCCTCATCAGTGCCCATCAGTGCCACCTATCAGTGTCCATCACTGCAGCCTCATTAGCGCACATCAGTGAAGGAGAAAAAATCACTTATTTACAAAATTGTATAACAAAAACTAAGAAAAAATTTTTTTTTTTAAATTTTCAGTGGTTTTTGGTTTGTTTAAGAAAAAATAAAAATCTCAGAGGTGATTAAATACCACCAAAAGAAAGCTCTGTCTAAAAAAAAATGATAAAAATGTCATATGGGTACAGTGTTGCAAGACCGTGCAATTGTCATTCAAAGTGTGACAGCGCTGAAAGCTGGAAATTGGCCTGGACAGGAAGGGGGTATAAGTGCCCGGTAGGCTAGTGGTTAATATTATTAATTAAAAACATATAAAGTAAGTGAGCGCCTTCCAGTCTATCAATTCCCAGATTACAGCAGCTGTACACAAAAGGCACCATATAAGACCTCTAAAACAGATAAAAAACATAAACGTGCAGCGCTGTTAAAACCAATAAATAAATACATATATAAACATGTAAGAAAGTGCACATAAATATATAAAGTGACACTGTGCATCTATGTATGTGCCACTAGAATATGTGGCCAATATAAACGTGAAAGAAAACACTGTGTCTAAAACATAGCCATGGCCAGGACACCCTATGACTAAGAGCACTTGCTCGAAACGCGTCAGTGTCGGGCTGTAGCTGTTTTGACGCCTTACCGCCGGCACCACAAGGGGTCCCGGCGGCAGCTTGTAATCGGTCAGTAATCTATTTTATTTGCTTTCTTGCTGTATACATACCCATTGTGTGGAATAAACATCCTAAGGCAATATTGCACTACTGGCCTCCTCTGTTGTTTCTTTCTGAGCTCCTGTGGGAGCCAGGTACATCCGCAGAGTGGTTACCATTTGGGAAGACTAAGTGCAAACCGTGGGATAGCGAAGGAGGCATTGACCAGATCTGACCAGACCTTTTTGATGAGATGTCTGAAGTCTGATGTCCTTATTATATCATACAAATGCGCAAAAAGGTTGCGTATCTGGTGAGTGCGCAATCTACACTTTAATTGTCTCACCTTATCCACAATCTGTGTCTTTTGGATACAAGAAGATCATTTGAGATCTCGTTCACACCTGCACTCTGGACCTATGTTTTAGACACAGTGTTTTCTTTCACGTTTATATTGGCCACATATTCTAGTGGCACATACATAAATGCACAGTGTCACTTTATATATTTGTGTGCACTTTCTTACATGTTTATATATGTATTTATTGGTTTTAGCAGCGCTGCACGTTTATGTTTTTTATCTAATATTATTAATTAAATTATTTGCCGTACTGTGTCATAATTATATACGGGAATCAGACACCGACCAATTCATTATTAAATTAATTACCCCAAAACACCACACCTTACAACATGTCCCTTTTCTTGTTCAAACTTTTTATTGATTTCAGAAACATGAAAAGAAACAGACGTAGGACAGTCCATGAACATATACAGGCATAAGTGAATACAGAAAAACATGTTGCCCTACAGGGAAGGAGGATTATTACATGAAAATCTTGTTACGAGGAACCATATAAAAACATGAAGGGACAGTGTGGTACATGGGAAAATAGAATCTAAATGTACAACTGAAATGGAGCACTGTTCCCAATGACCATTTGGGGGATCCGTATGAGGCAAGAGGAGGGGGGCAAAAGTGAACTGGAAGAATAAAAAGGAAAAAGAAGGAAAGAAGAAAGGGGTGGAGAATTACAAGAGACTAAAAGTGAGAATGAAGGAGAGAGAGAGGGCGCGTGACTTCCAGAAGAGAATAGAAAATCTCGGAAACCAGGACAACACAAAACGCGGCTCTTAGGACTATCTTGATGTAGGATAAGAGGGCGTCAGGGAAGAAGCAACGAGTTATCAAAGTTTGGTGGAAGGAAACGTTACACCCATGCGGTCCAGATCAATAGAAACTTAGGGATCAAATCTAAAATAGTGGCCTTTGGTGTGAATCATTGCTTGTGTAAACTTGTTTCGAACTGCTAGTGTGCATAGAGACGGTGCCTTCTATGATTTGGCCAAAATCTGTTTAGCTGCGGTAGTGTAACATATCCCTTCTCAATACATTTGTATGCAGTTCAATTAATTGGCTCCTACTACTGCCCCTTTCTCTCCCAGTCTCAATTTGTCCTTACAGGTGATAGCAAGTGATTGATATTAAGACAAACGTTGGGTACTTTACTTACACTAGTGGCATGAAAAAAAATGCATTATTAATTAAAGAGATTTCCGCCTTCTGTGGGGAAAAATCAATTTGCAGACCAGTTACGATTGATACATCTCTCCTTTTTTAGGACACACTACTGAAGACCATGTACCAGCCCTTTTGAGCAGGAGATATGCATACCTTAGAGGATTTTTACTACAAGCCTGTTATACTTAAGTTCTGATGAGTGCATATTGGTGAAAGATTTCACAGATGTCTTATTTCCACATTGGGATGTCACTTCACTCTATTCAGGACTGCGATTCATACTAATTGTGGGTGCAGCTTTTATGCCACTGACCACTCTTTGCACTGAAAAATATTGGTTTAAGGACTTCCTGTTTATTCATTTGGACAGTTTATTGGGTGACTATTATTTATGATTGCACATTTCATATAGTTTTGTCATGTAGCAACATTTATGGGCTACTTTATCACATTTCATCTATATGGGTTTTTTGATCTTCAGATATATGCACTTATCATCAATATTATTTTATATAGCACAGCACCTTTATTGTTTTATTGTGATATGGAGTGGGTTCACCATTTGTGCTAGCTGCTTTCAATTTTTTTATTTTTTATCTTAGCGCTCAGTATATACAGTTTTGTTTATATGTCCCACATTGCCATGACTTTGAGGTTAACATACCATTCACTCAGCATCTCATATTTGCCTTTGCACAGAACAATACAGAAATTATTTAAATACCAACAAAAATGAAACAATTCTTGTTACAAAACAGACATTTGAAATAACAGAGTTATTATACTGTATTTAAATCATGACAAAGAAAATTACTTTCTTGAATTGTACTGTGCAAACACTGAACAATATAATTTGTGTTTTCTTTTAACACTTTGACAATTATGATCTGCTATTCTGTTCCTGCTCCATAGAGTGTGTTTCTAAAAGTATAATGAAGCGGCTTTAAATCTGAAATCAGATTGAGAAGATACAGTTTTAAGTGAAAGGGGAATTTCGTGCTCTATATACTGCTGAGATTTTCTTGAGATGCACAGTAAACTGAATGAAGCTGAACTGGATTTATTTCCTCATGAAGTCCACTTGGCAGGGAAGAGGAAACCCAGACATGCTGAGATGTTAATAACTGCAATTTATATCATTTCAATGTGTACTTCCATCAGACAATAAATACAATGACTTTTGCATATTTTTCTAAAAAGTAACTTACTTGTTGTTTTCTTCATCAGTGAATACCAGATCAACCAGGCAACACAGTGGGCTAGAGGATCTGAAGCAGATCCAACAGATAAGTTTTTCACTCTGTTGGCTGGAATTGTTAATAATCTGTCCATTGGGAAAGTAGGCTGAAAACACTTCTACCCTTTCACCGTTCTCAAGTTCTACCTCTGGAATTTCCACATTTATTGCAGATTTCCTAAACAAAAAGGTTTTTAAGAAAACATGAAGTACAAATAATTATATAGGTATCACAAGCAGCCAGATATTTATACCTTGTTTATGTAGGCAGACAACACAATGGCTGCTCTTGTTACAAGGAAACATAAAGCTACTAGACCAAAAATTCCAACCCAGATGATAACCTTCCCCTAAAAAGGCATTGGCATAGAAGCAAATAAACAAACCAATTGTCTTCTAGTCTTGCCAAAGTCACAGGTAACAGGCACCGCTTTCTAATTTCTACAGGTGATTTTACATGCTAACATTTACATATCTTACAGTCTCTCTCTTGCTATATATTATTAAATGTGTTGCCCACCCTTTAGATGCATTCCTTGTGGTTGTTGTTTTTTTTTTTTACTCACTTACTCTAGGAGCAAAGAACTCATGTCATTGACTTCCAGTGAGGACTTCAGTTACAGAGCAAAGAGGCACAATCCAAGGGGGGGGGGGGGGGTGCCCTATGTCATTTCTTTTAGATGGCAACCTCTTGGATCATTAATCCTGCACTGATTGGTAGGGAGGGAAGTAATATCGGTAGTGTCATTCCTGATAATGCTCAACATGCAAAAAGATGCAGCTGTGCAGGGTGACAGCACTGCGGTGAGCAGAGAGTTCAGCATTGTTACCCTACAAAAGAAAGGCTCTTTGATTGGCAGGATCACTAGATATTCATTAGTGAAAATATGATGCTTGTGGTATGTTAAAGGTAAACTTCTGTAAATTTTAATTTACTTTACTGGGATATTTAAAGAAATACATTTACATTTTTGTGTACAGTTGTTCTAACAAACCTGCATCTGTTTGTAAAACATATTTCTGTATTTAGTGACTTGCAATTCCAAAACAATTTTTGTTATGTTCACATACAGTATAAAACATGTTTAGTAGTATTAATAGTTTAATATACCATAGGTAAATATACCTGTAATAATCTGTAGGTGTTATTTCAACAATTGCTTGAACTTCTGTGTCCAAGGGCACTGGAGTAAGTATGACAAGTGGTGGGTCAAAAGTTAATTTTGGTTTTCTAGAGGTTCCAAACAAAGAGAGCGGAGTGTAAATACTGTCTGGATTGTCATTCAGAATCACAGGTATTTCAGCAGCATAGTTCCCTGGTCCAGCTGTTAAGAATTGGAAATATAAAAATGAGAGGTAATAATACATTTTAACTAATTTTTAATGAAATAGAATTTTCCATTTATGGCAATAGAAATAATTGTACCACGATTGTTTTTATACAATGCATGTTAACAAAATGCTGTTCTACATACTTGCCTGGACAAAAGATAATATTGATACTTGTACATTCTCCTGG
Source organism: Staurois parvus (assembly GCF_062004578.1). Taxonomy (NCBI): domain Eukaryota; kingdom Metazoa; phylum Chordata; class Amphibia; order Anura; family Ranidae; genus Staurois; species Staurois parvus. Next base: position 5,688,417 of record NW_028318492.1, on the reverse strand, counting down.
TTCCAGTACACCAAATCGTTTGCTGAACCTAAAAATTCCATTCTTAATCAGTTCCACATTCTGATCAAGGTTCAACCTCCATGCCAGCTTTTGCTTTGAAACGTTGCTTAGTTGAAATGCCTAGAGGAGTTATTTGAGCACAGATATATTAGCAAACAGTATATTGGTTCAGGTGCTGTGGATTATTAGTCTTTCTTTAAAAATACTGCCAATATATCATACATTATTGTAAAAACAAAATCATTACAAGAAATGCAAAGGCTGATATAGCTGAGCTCTTCTTTTGATGTTGCCAGTTAGCTGACTAACATGTCCGTCGAATGGAAAATGTATGTATATGAGAAGTTCTGTTATATATGCTGCATGTTTCTTCTGGGTCAGAACTCATATCACTGAAACCAGAGACAGCCTGGCACACAACAGTTTTAAGAAGAAATGAGCAATAACAGCCTTCTGTTTTAACACATTTCTCTCAAGTGCAGGTTTCCATAAAAATGAATACAATGCAAGGTCCACAGAAACATCCTACAAAATAACAAGAAACAGACAGAGAAAAAACCCGACCCAGAAACAGTTTCAGTCTAAATGACTCAAGAAATTTGTATATTGCTGATTCCGATCTGTCCTACTCCAGTGTGATTATCCAGTGGTTGTCTGCTCTAATCCAGTTCAGGCCATCAGTTATGATGGTTGATTCTGGGCACCTTTCATCTATGGGCTGATATTTCTCACTGAAATATAAACTGACTAGGCTGGGTTTTCCCAACCAATCACTGTTTGCTCAAAACAGGTTGGCTACTAGGGATGTCTATTTATTGCATAGGGATGCATGCTTATCTGCCTGTTTCCTCTCAAATACAGTTGCTTTAGGAGCTAGCTTGTGCAGCTAAACTAGAGAATTCCACCTTATGGTTGTGACTAGTTGAAGAGGGAGCTAAAGAATAAACATAACAAGTGAAGAAAATGAATGTAATGCACACCGTTAGACTATGATGATTGAAGAAGGATTAGACTCAATAAATGCTCTAAGGCCTTTCATCAAATGTGATAAAAAAAGCCCTACACCTGCTCATCCTTGCTGTGATTACTGAGCAGCAGGTTCATACTCAAGTTAGTCCTCTTTATTGTTTATTTTTTGCTGACAACACCATACAGAGATCTTAGTTTATGCTTGAAAATCGATGCAAACAATATAGGGTCTTTGCCATTGTATTATGCCTATAGCTATGCTTAGATAGCTTGCCACACTGATCTACCTGTATATATTAGGCTAGGTTCTCACAATTGCACAAGTGTTTCCACTGGGTTTAGAGAACTACTATGTTTTGTATAATTTGTGCTTGTGGCACAATAAACTGTCTTGTTTTCACTTTGGAGTGGTAGTTTGGTTTCCCTGGTATAGTCATATATCTGTTAACTTTCAAAACAATAACAGCAGTTGGTATTCTGACAAGTAAAGTTGTTTAGATGTAAATGTTTGCTAATTACTCACATTTGTAAAGAAGCAACAAAAGGTATGCTGTTAATATTTTATTAGCTTTCCTATTCAAAACTTCAAATATCTGTAGACATACTAGCAGAATATGAGCATCTTACAATAGATACATTTGGTATTTAAAGGATCAACATTCATCCCATCGATATCTTATCCATTTTTAATCCTACTATATAAATGTATATGTTTACCTTTTTTATCTTACCAGTAGACTTTCTTCAAAATATACACATTATACAGCTAAGTAAGAAGCTAAAATATTCAGTCTGTAGCAAGGAATATAATACATAGCAAACCTTCAGTATTTGTCTCCCATTGCATATAGGCTAATATATCCAAATCTCATGATTACCATATGAATCAGGCCTATTATAGCTTTAGGGACCTCTTATTAATTCATCATATCGTTTGAATTATAATAACTCTAAGCTCCAAATCTACTTATCTTCAAATATTGTGCATGAGAGTATTACCTGTGAGCATAAAGAGTCATCTGCAATGCCCAAATTAAACACTTCAGATGGCAATTCAAATGAAATCCTTGTAGTGGAGAACTGCAGTATTGTCTGTAAAACTGTGAAAAAGAAAGACTCATAGGCAAAATATACACATGTTCATATTCAGAGCAAGCACCAAGTTACATCAATTTATTTCAAAACAACATCCCTGAAAGGTTAAAATGTACTCTGCACCTGTACTGTATATTCTGTTTACAGAATAATATTTTATATACGCAAAACCAGCTTAATTATGGGATAATTTAGAAAGACCTTAAAAATTAAAGCTGAACTCCACAATTAGCAAATATTTTCTAAATACAAGTTACATGTATATTGTCACTTAAATCATGGTATCCTTTGTGTATTTCTTCCACATCTGTGCAATAATTAATTGTGAAACTTTGCCTCTGTGCAGGAACTTCATGTACAGTATTGACCAATCACTTTTGCTATCTTTCCTTGTGCAAGGTGACTGGTCTTGTATTCATCCCCTCATTTAGTGGGTGGGCTTGCTTGGTCCCTCCCACAAATCTGAGGTCTGAACAGGCTATGTGCACTCCAGTGATTACGTCATTAACATTAGGTAATATCTGCATTTGCTGCACACAAAGTAGATTTATATCCCGTGGCTGTTGCAAAATGTAGTGAAATTAAAGTTTTTGTGCTTGGATTTCAGCTTTAAAGGATACATCACCTTTAGTAACATGTTACACCAATGTTTAGGGTGTAACATGTCATCAAAGAGCACCTGCCTGTGTCCCTCTGATTTCCTGCTGTGACAATGGGTGGGGGATCTCCTCCCCACATCTGCTGTCACAATTTAAAAAGAACATGGCCAATCGGGGCTCTGCCCTCACAGCCGTGTCATTCATTCACAGCGATATGTGAATGAATGAACTACAACTACCGTCTAAAACCGCAGCAGACAGCTTGTAGTTACCAATGAACTGCGAGAGCGCTAATGAGCACTCTCATTGTTCATTGATCTTCCTGGCCTCCTATAGGAGGTACGGGCAGACAGCTATACTGAGATTCTGCAGAAGCCTGTTGTACCCGTGATCTACTGTTGTATGACACAGTATAATAAATGCACTATATTTAAATATTATATCGTGACAACATTATATGCTAACCCTATGAGTTATCCTGCTTGAATTGTAATGATGTTTAAAGCTCTGAATGCATTAGAAGAACAGAGTGTGAGATATACTGTGCTTTAAGAAACCTAGTAGGGGAGGTGTATGTGATTTAGTTCGAGAGGCATATGTGATTTAAGTCGTACTGCTTTTGAAGTACAGCTCCCTGAATACAGAAGCTGGCATGTCACAGAGTGACAACATCCAAAATAAGGAGATCAAAAGTTCAAGTGTCATGTTCCTGTTTGAAAGTGCAGACATTTTAAGTCTGTAAGTACATTAAAGACAATTTTATTGACATACCCGTAGCATTCACTTTACATGCTGGAGTGATGACATCCACCATTTGAGGCCTGGGAACAACAATATGCTTTTCTGAATGGGTTGGAGTTACAGAAGCAGAGCTGTCAGCATCACTTACTCCACCAGTGAAGTTTATGTTTATGGGAAGCTGGAAGTCATACGCTGCCACCTGCAGGATAAAAATCCATAGTGATGTCGTTGCTTATATTTTCAGAGCCAAAGTCATCAATAAGATAAAGCCAAAACAATAAGAAAAGAAGAGATGTACAAAAGTAACACTAATGAAACAAGACTTGATTAAATGGTCAGTTCATTCAGCACCCAGGTTTTGCATATGAATGGAAGCTGCTGAGCTGAATAATCAATACCTATAACAAGTAAATTGAGCGAGCCAAACTATCAAATTAAAGAAATCCTGTGGGGCATGAACTCCCCCTAGCAAATAATATGCAACTGGGCAAACATCATACACAAACACATTTACAAATATTAAAAAGAAAGTTCATGTCATTTTTCTTTTATTAGTGGGGCTGAGTTATACACTGGTTTCCGAAAACTGCTGTAAACTGCAGAGATCTTCCCAACTTGCATTGGAATCTCACTCCTCCAACTTGGGAGTCTCATTGATTCTTTTGCACTCTCCATGATGTATCATAAAAAATCCCATATTGAATGCGAAAACCCCTTTAGGCTGGATTCATACCACTGCAGTGCATTAATGTGTTAACATGTGTTGCGTTTAGGCAGGCCATTTATTTTAAATGCACTGTCAATGCACAGCAACAAAGGAAGCAGCACACAGGTTCTAATGTGCCTAAACCTTTTATGTCTAGGTTTTGTGTTTTTCTCCATCTAGTCCTGACATTTACACAGTTCTGCCACATAGCATAGCCAACTTGGCCTGTTTTTTCTCTACTGCAGTTGAGCAGTATAGTTAAGTCAGTCATAGATTAATCGAATCAGTAGGCTGCTTGTACTGAAGTTGATCTATCGATCGACTTCAGCATAACCAGCCTGTCAGATTTTTTTTCATGCGATCATTTCTGGCAGCTATAGTGATACTTGCGTTCTGCCAGCAGGAAAGATTCCCTGCCAGCAGAACACATTAGCGCTGCGGGAGGGATTCTTGTACCTGTGGTGGAAGGAAAGAAAATTGCATAATCTATGGACTGCTTTAGGTCACCTCCCTGCCCTCAGCCTATGACTGGTGAGTGAAGGAACAACAGAAGTTTATTCTACTTTTTCATCCTGTCAGCATGTTTCTTGTCAGTTCACGTGCAAGCAGCATGAACTGTGAATCCCACGCTATACAGTATATATTGCTTGGTCACGCAATGAACCAGAAATAATATTTAATTTACTTTTAAATTAGAATTCCAAACAAAAATACTTTGGATAGTTCCAAAAAGTGTCTCCACAAAGGAGGGAGGATGTTTCCCTCACTTTCTGTGCCTTTGATGAAGCAGGCAATCACTCCAGCATACATATTTAATATTGTAGGGAAGCATTCAAATCTTTCCCATGCTTTTACTAAAGCCTGTATTTGCTGTGGAGAAAAATCCCTGAAATAACCACCACTGGAGTTTTTCCCTTTCTACTTTTCTGAATAAGCAGCAAGGATCTCAACCCATTGTATCTGCCCTCTCTCCCTTGAACAAAACCCACCTGATCTTCATGTATCCATTCGGGCATTAAATCTTTTTTAGCCTATTTGCTAAGATCTTTGCATATATCTTCGTATCTGTATTCAATAATGATATTGGTCTATAGCTTGAACACTGGGCGGGATCTTTTCCTTCCTTGTGAATAAGGACCACCTGAGCCTGCAGGGATTCTTGCCTCATATCCATCTCTCCCCACAAGGCGCTGAAATAGGACTTCAATTTAGGTATTAGCAATTCGCTGTATTTTTTATAATATCTAACAGTATATCCATCTGGCCCTGGGCTTTTACCCGTCATGGAGCTTTTTAATGCTATCTTTATTTCTTCATAAGTAATTTCAGAATCTAGGGAGTTCAAAAGATCTTCATTTAATTTTGGTAGACCTGCATTTTTTAAATATATCTTTCTTTTTTCAATAGTTGCTGTTCCATCCTTATCTATTAAGTCTTGGGGGGCAATATTTTAAAGTTTACTGTAATAATCCTTAAACACCTTCGCAATATCTCTAGTTGAGTGAACCAGTTCTCCCTTGGGCTTTTTATTTTATCTATATAATTCCTATTCTTCTTTTTCCTCAAAGCTCTCATTAAAAACTTTCCTGGTCTATACCCCCATCTATACCTTTCACATAACACTTCGTTAAAGACTCTCCTCTTCAATCATATTCTCTAATTCTTCTTTCTTTTTTTTTACTTTCTGCATTATCTCTTTTGTTATATTCTTTTTATGCAACTGTTCAAACTCAGCTAATTCGTTTAGGAGCCCACTCATTTTCTCTCTCCTTTCTCTTTTCTTTCTTGCCCCAATTGCGATAAGGATTCCTCATATATACCTTATGGGCCTCCCACACTGTAGCCACGGACACATCTCCTGTTTCATTTTCCTCAAAATATCTCCTAATCTCCTCTCCAATCTTCCGCTCGGTCTCTTGATCTATTAGAAGTGCCTCATTCAACCTCCATACCGACCCTCCTGGAGGCCTCCTTCCCCATCCTACTTTCATTACAACAGGGGCGTGATCTGAGAGTGACATTACCTCTATTGTTACTTTAACTAACGACTCTATTAATCGGTGATCTATCAGTACGTAGTCCAAACTAGAATACATCTCATGTACCTTTGAGAAGAAGGAATAGTCTCTATCTTTCATGTGCATGATTCTCCAACTGTCCACCAATTGATACTCCCTTATCACTTTCCTCAGTAATCTTAGGGACTTACTCCCCTCCCTTTGTGCAGAAGAAGTTGTATCCATTTGTGGGTCCATACATAAGTTAAAATCCCCAGCTACTATCAAATATCCCTTTCTAAAATCCATCAATCTTTTTAAAACTTTTTTCAAGAATAACTCCGGCTTCTTATTTGGGCAGTAGATGTTAGCAACTGTACATTCAATATCTTGTAGTTTACCTTTCAGGAATAAAAACTTACCATCTGGATCAGTCTTTCTATCCTCCAACTCAAACCTTATATTCTTTGCAAATCCTATAGCTACCCCCTTTGCTCTCTTAATTGGGGAATCTGCATAATACCATGATGGACAGTATCTAGAGTTCAACTTAACGTTTGACTTCAATTCAAAATGCGTTTCCTGCAGGAAAACCACTGAGGCTGTTCTATGTTGTAGTTCCTTAAATAATTTAAACCTTTTTCCTGGACAATTCAACCCGTTTACATTATAAGTTATAAACCGTAAATCTTCCATTTTCTTTATATATTTTCCTTTCTCTCTACCTTCTCCTCTCCCCTTCTTTCTCTGCCCTTGTTACTCCTTTCTTCACACAGGCTGTCAACCATAATACCCTACCGCCACCCCTCCTCCCTCCAATCTACCCCCCTCTCCCTCCCACCCCTCCCTTCTTTTAGGCTTACATTTTGCCTATACATCTTTTGAGGGTCCAAACCCACCATAGATTTACCACCTTGGGGTTGAACTCCACCCATGGATGGTCCCCCCTACTTCCCACCACATCAGATACCCCAATTCTATCTAGTCAATTCGATATGGTCCCAGCAACTCTTAAGGCCTGGAAAAGAAGAGAAAAAAAAGGAAGAGGGGAAGAAAAGAAGAAGGGAAGAAAAGAAGTAGTGAAGAAAAGAAGAAGGGAAGAGGAGAGAGAGAGAGGCGGAGAGAAAAAAAAAAAAACAGCAACAAAAACAAAACCCATCACCCCCCCCCCCCCCTCTATTCCCTATCTCCCTCTTCTAGCAAACTGCCAATCTTCGTTCCCTCTAGCTCCAGAATCTCCTTCTTCAACCTCCCAACCAGGAACCTCTATCATTTGTAAATCAAGTCTGTCGCAGAAGTCTCTTAAGTCCTCGGGGAATCTCAAATACGCTGTAACTCCATTCTTCCATCCAATTAAACACTCCAGAATACCCCATCTATAGTGCACATTCTGCTTTATCATCTGCTCTAACAGGGGTTTCAGAGATCTTCTCCATAATGTCTCTGATGTTATGTCTGCAAAAATCTGTATATTCATTTCTCCATATTTAATAATTGATCTTCCCTTAATCTTTCTCCATATTTCTTCTTTATCTCCCCACTTCTGGAATTGGACAATTATATCTCTTGGTTTCTCTTTTCCAATTCCTTGTTCAATCTTTCCTATCCTGAAAACACCTTCCAGGTTAACCAATTCTGTTTCTGGTCTGTCCATTATGGAGTTTAAAATTTGACAGACCCGGCCTCGTGTTTCTTCTCCCTTTGCAGACTCTGGAACTCCTCTTACCCTAAGATTATTTCTCCTATCCCTGTTTTCTTGTACTTCCATTTTGTAAAGCGATTTTTTTTGGTCTTTCCTAATATATATTGTCCTTTTCTCTAGGTCAGAGATTATTATATATTGGGCATGGTTTTTAACTCTTTCCTCTGTCTCCTCCACCCTCAATAGCATCTGCCCCAAATCACTCCGTATATTTGCCATTTCTTGCTTTATTGTTTTTTCTAAATTCTTGAACATGTCTGCCATCTCTTTCTTGTTTGGTACTTGTAGTTCACTTTCAATATCCCTCATCTCCAAATTTTCTGTAGCTTGCTGGCTACTACATTTCTTTCCCAGGGAGAGTCTAGGGCTACCATCTATACTCATATCCAGTTCACTTTTTTCACCAACACCTTGAGACCTATCTGGAGTCACATTTCCTTGAGACATATTTTTTTTATCATCCCGGTTTGAGACCCCTTTGGCCCACTATTTTTAAAATTTTTATTCTTCATCTCTTCTATGCGTCTTGTTTTTTTCAATAAAGGGACCACAAGGAATAGTACAAATAAGCGCCAGGAACCCAAATTTTATCCAAGCTTATTATTGTCCACTTTTCCACTTAGTTCTCCTTCTAGGTTGCTTTAATTCCTCCTTGTCTCGTTCAGACCCCCCAAGGAATTCCCCTTTCACAAATCCTCTTTTCCCCTTTACACAGCAAACAGTCACTATTGCATAATAATGGCCAGCCCAGGCTGCTCACACTCACCATCCACTAGCTCTTCTTCTGATGAGACAGCCGCAGCCACCAGCAGATTCCTCAACTGTCCAATTCCGTTGCTCTCTTCAGGGGGAGATTCCTCTGGGTCTCTTCAATCTGTCAGGTTCACTCCCCTGTGGATAGGTCACTTCCATTCAGGGGGGGCATACTGCTGAGAGACTTTAGCCGTATTCAATAGGGGCGAACTTGGGTGGGTGAATTGGCATCTTCCTCTCTTCTCTGAACGCCGGCTGACTTTTCCACTACCCAGTGCTTCTCTGCGGCTGGCACGTGATCAAGCCACGCTTCCTCGTCTCCCCGGCAACCCTGCACTCAGCCCGCACTTCCTCCAGCGGGTCTCCAGCATGCCTCCGTTCCGTCCCGATGCCGCGGTCCACCCACTCCTCACCGCTCCCGGGACCACCGTCTCCACTCCGGGACCCACCACACTCAGGTAGGTCCCCGGCCCCTGCGTGTCCAAAATATAGGTATCCAAGGCGGTGGAGAAGCACGTAGAGCACCCACTCCATGCTCTCCTACGCCGCCATAGTTAGGCCCCACCCCCTCGCTGTGCACAACTCTACCCCAAGCTACATCACCAACCTTGTCTCAAAATATTACCCAAATCATCCAATGCTCTCCTACCTGATCTCTAGCTCTCATCACCTCCCCCCATGCTCGCCTCCAGGACTTCTCCAGAGCCTCTCTCTTCCTTGGGAAACCTCTACCTTAATCTGCTTGGCTATCTCCTACACTTTCCATCTTTAGACGATCCGTGAACACTCAAATCTTCAGGGAAGCCTTTCCTGTCTATACTTAACAGCTGAACTTCTACTTTCTTCATCAACTGACCCACACATAGGTTTTATCTGTGGTAGTGACCCTCCCTATTAGATTATAAGCACTAACAAGTACAGCCCTCCTACCCTCCTGTATTGAATTGTAATGAAATTGTACTATATCCTTTTATATTGAAAGTGCTGCACAGAATGACTGTTGGAGTTATATAAAACCTGTATAATAATAAAGAAGAGAGAACTCCCTGGAACGTGGGAAAAACTTGGAAAATGCAATTGCAGTATCCAACAGAGAGCTGACAAGGATACTTGCTCTCTATTATAATTGGTTCCTTAATGTGGAACTACACAGAATCTGAGCACCACAAACCAAGAAAGTTATTTAATTCATTTTTAATATTCAAAGCAAACTCCCCCATTCTTTGCTCAGGCATGAAGGCAGGAGGTTGTGCTTAGCTGAGAAAACCCCTTCTCCCATCGTCCTCTTAAAAATAGTAAATGTTGAGAGTGAAGTTCCACTTTATGTGATTCTCTATAGTTTAATACCCTAAAACTGAGAATTAAAAATAGTAAACTGGGAATTCTGATTTTATTTTCACAAATGACCAGTGTTACAGCAAAGCAACTGTCTCCACAACGCTCCAGCTTAATGATCCACTTTAAATACCTTTATAACACTTAATTTTTCTGTTCTCAATTTTCTGTAATCCTTATACAGTATGTGTTTGTATCCATCCTCCAAACACAGTAAATTACCATCCAGAGAAATCTTTCTATGTGCAAAAAGCCTCTTTCATATTAAAAGGATGCATTGTGAGACTTGTAACCTTTAAAAAAAGCAGTCATCACCACTATTTTATATTCCTGTTTTGTATACCAACTTACAGAACAGTATTGCAACCGCAGAACTGAATTACTAAAATTAAACTGTTGATAATGCATCTTTATAATAATTAGCTATCGCTAATGAACAAGAGTTAGTCTTAATTATTCTAGAGCTACATCTTATTTGAAGCTTAACATTCGACCTTGTGCTGATTTTTAATGTAATGATAACAAAGAATATAGTAGGAGGATATCTGCAGGTTAAGATGCTACTTATAAATACTAATGAGACAATAACGTTTAATAACTGTATTCATTACACCTCGAGTTGATATGGCTCCCGTGGTTCATTATAGTAAAATTATAGTGACTTTAGTTCTGTGTGGAACACAGTATATCTGCGTGAAAAGAATGACAATTTAGTGCTTAAATATTTAAACTGTTTTAAGAGGAACCAGTTGTGCCTCAGAAGTACAATGTGATAATAACGCCTTTGAACATAAGAATCTTCCCTGCTGGTCTCCTTTTATTTCTGCGTTATAAAGGAGTTGTAACACCATGGATGCACTAGGCATGTCTCCAGAGAGCACAAAATGATAGCTTAGGAACAGCATGGTGGGGCCACAGGAAGTATCAGCATAGACACTTCACAGCATATCAAAGTAATGAGAGAACAGTATGGAGTATGTGATGTAAAGTAATGAGGCACTTTGTGTGCTTTTCAGGACTTTTTATGTTGCTGTCAAAAATATAAAAATGTTTACAATTGTGGGGTTGTATCAAATGAAGCACTTTGACATGGACGTTATTTGGGAAACCCATGTAATATATTCCTTAAAATATCTTCAATAAATTCAATCAGATTTTAGAAGTTACACTAATGGACAACCTTACCTCCTAAAGACTTTAAATACCTACATGTGCACTATATTGCCAAAAGTATTGGGATGCCTGTTTTTACATGCGCATGAACTTTAATGGCATCCCAGTCTTAGTCCACAGGGTTCAATATTGAGTTGGCCCACCCTTTTCAGCTATAACAGCTTCAACTCTTCTGGGAAGGCTGTCCACAAGGTTTAGGAGTGTGTCTATGGGAATGTTTGACCATTCTTCCAGAAGCGAATTTATGAGGTCAGAACTCTGTGCAAGCCAGTCAAGTTCCTCCACCCCAAACTTGCTCATCCATGTCTTTATGGACCTTGCTTTGTGCACTGATGAGCAGCCATGCTGGAACAGGAAGGAACCATCCCCAAACTGTTCTCACAAAGTTGGGAGCATGAAATTGTCCAAAATGTCTTGGTTTGCTGACGCCTTAAGAATTCCCTTCACTGGAACTAAGGGGCCAAGCCCAACCCCTGAAAAACAACCCCACACCATAATCCCCCCCCCCCAACTTTACACTTGGCACAATGCAGTCAGGCAAGTACAGTTCTCCTTGCAACCGCCAAGCCCAGATACGGCCATCGGATTACCAGACAGAGAAGTGTGATTCATCACTCCAGAAAACACGTCTCCACTGCTCTGGAGTCCAGTGGTGGCGTGCTTTACATCACTGCATCCGACACTTTACATTGCACTTGGTGATGTAAGGCTTGGATGCAGCTGCTTGGCCATGGAAACCCATTCTATGAAGTTCTCTACTGTTGTGCTAATCTGAAGGTCACAGGAAGTTTGGAGGTCTTTAGCTATTGACTCTTCTCTGCCTTCAACTCTCTACTCTCTCCACCCCCACCTCCACCCAGCACCTCACTCACTGCCCTTGAGATTGCCAATCACTTCAAAAACAAAATTGACACAATTCGCAAGGACATTGCCGCAACTCACACGCCCTCTCAACCTGTCGCAACTCACACGCCCTCTCAACCTGTCCCCTCTCACACAGCTACCCCCTTATCCCCCTTCCCCCTCGACATAACCCGCAGGGACTTCGTCGCTGCTCAAACTCTCTCCAACCCCCTTCACCCTCACTCAGCTACCCCCTCATCACCCCTCTCCCACGGCCCCACCACTGCTGTGACCTCCTCTTCCACCCCACCCTACATTCCTCATACTGAAGCTCCCCCAACACTCCACACCTTTGACCTTACTACCATCGAGGAAGTCTCCAAGACCCTCTCTGATGCCCGCCTCACCACCTGCCCCCTCGACCCTATCCCCTCACAACTCCTACGACCTTCCTCCTCCTCCATCCTACGCTCCCTCACCCACATCTTCAATCTCTCCCTCTCCTCAGGCACTTTCCCCTCCCCTCTGAAACATGCACACATCACCCCCATACTTAAAAAGCCCTCCCTGGACCCCAATGACCCGAACAACCTCAGACCCATCTCCCTGCTCCCATTTACATCTAAACTCCTCGAGCGCCTAGTCTACACCCGCCTATGCTCTCACCTCAACGACAACAACCTCCTCGATCCCCTACAGTCCGGCTTCCGTCCCCTACACTCCACCGAAACTGCCTTACTCAAACTCTCCAACGACCTGCTAACCGCCAAAGCTAATGGACACTATTCAGTGCTCCTACTCCTTGACCTCTCTGCGGCCTTCGACACAGTCGACCACCCCCTCCTCCTCAAAAAACTACACTCCCTCGGCCTCAGAGATTCTGCTCTCTCCTGGATCTCATCCTACCTGTCACAACGCTCTTTCAGCGTTACCTATAATGCTACCACCTCCCCCTCACTCCCCCTCTCTGTTGGGGTCCCTCAAGGCTCTGTCCTCGGGCCCCTTCTCTTCTCCATCTATACCTCCTCCCTTGGCCAACTCATACACTCTCACGGCTTCAACTACCACCTCTATGCCGACGACACACAAATCTATCTCTCAACCCCCCACCTCACCCCCTTGGTCTCAGCCCGAATCACACACCTACTGAGCGACATATCAGACTGGATGTCGCTCCACTTCCTTAAATTGAACCTCTCCAAAACCGAGTTTCTTGTCTTCCCCCCAGCCTGGACACCACCCCCCATTGATTTCTCCGTCACATCCAACAACGCTACCATCAAACCCGCCCTGCAGGCCAGAGTACTGGGTGTCATTCTGGACTCCAACCTATCCTTCCAGCCCCAAGTCCAATCTTTAACAAACTCGTGCAGACTCCACCTCCGCAACATCGCCAAAATCCGCACGTTCCTAACCCCAGAAACCACTAAACAGCTCATCCACTCCCTCATCATATCACGACTCGACTACTGCAACTCCCTCCTCACTGGCCTGCCTCGCCGCTGGCTATCCCCTCTTCAGTCCATCCTGAACACGGCTGCCAGACTCATTCACCTTTCCAACCGCTCTGTCTCCGCCACCCCCCTCTGCCAATCCCTCCACTGGCTTCCGATTGCGCAACGGATCAAATTCAAAATCCTAACGCTGACGTACAAAGCTGTCCACCATACTGCCCCGAACTACATCACTGACCTAATATCCAAGTACCGCCCAGCACGCACACTCCGCTCCTCACAAGACCTCCTTCTCTCTAGTTCCCTGGTCTCCTCCTCTCATGCCCGCCTCCAGGACTTCTCCAGGGTGTCACCTATCCTCTGGAACTCCCTGCCCCAACCCATCAGATTATCACCTACTCTCCTCTCCTTTAGGCGCACCCTGAAAACCCATCTCTTCAGGGAAGCCTACCCCACCCCCTGCTAACTTGCCTCCCTCCTCCACTCTTCCTACCACTCCATCCCCCACAGCTATCTCCTCCTGTGCCACCACCCCCTCCCTCCTAGATTGTAAGCTCGAAAGAGCAGGGCCCTTGATCCCCTCATGTTTTGCATTGTATTGGTATTGTTCTGTCACATGTTCTGTCTCCCTTTGTAATGTACAGCGCTGAGCGAACTATTGGCGCTTTATAAATACTGTATAATAATAATAATAATAATAATATTGAGCCTGCAGACAGTTGGCAACTTCTGCGCACTGTGTGCTTCAGCATGCGCTGACCCTGATGTCATTTTATGTGGCCTACCACTTTGTGGCTGAGTTGCTGTTGTTCTCAGCTGCTTCCACTTTGTTATAATACCACTAACAGTTGACCGTGGAATATTTAAAAGTAAAGAAATTTCACGGATGGACTTACTGCACAGGTGGCAACCTATCACGGTACCACGCTTGAATTCACTGAGCTCCTGAGAGCGATCCATTCTTTCACAAATATTTGTAGATGCAGTCTGCATGTCTAGGTGCTTGATTTTATACACCTGTGGTCATGGAGGTGATTTGAACACCTGAATCCAGTGATTTGGAGGGGTGTCCTAATACTTTTAGCAATATAGTGTATGTATATTGTTGTTAACTGTCTATAGCAGCATGCAAAAAATTTTAAATCAGTGAAATAAGCTAATACCTTTACAGCTGAGAATGAAGAAGTCAGTAGAAGCAAGAAATAAATATATCTATATACCAGAACCTTGGTTTCCATACTTCAATATCCAAAAAACCTTTTTAACAAAAACTTGGAAACTTTCTTCCAGGTCTGTGTGCCTGGAAAAGGGCCCAGGAAGCTAATCCTTATCTACAGCAAAAGGAAATCAAGGACATGCTTAGATTAATCTCATGCATATGAAGGCATTCAGTACCTCCCTCTTACAACTCCTCAGATGTCTGATCATGAATTGGAACTTGTGTGGTCTTTCCAATCAGTGCTGCACTCAACACAATAAGCTACCACTTATTATGCTATAGCTTCCTTTATGTAATCCTACACCTACACCACAGGTTAGAAAATAGATTGTGTACTTCTGACAGTAAGGAACTATATGTAGTGCTCAGTAAATAACTAAAAAGCACTTTTTCGCATTAGCATTCCTGTAAAAAACAAATCCACTTTTCATTTTTGCTAGTGCAATTACACCTGTAATCTGTCTGTATACTGACATCAGTCAGGTAAAATTTGAAATCAGACTTATAAAAAGACTACCAGGGGTGTAAGGGGAGCCAGCCATACATGGAATGAAATTCGGACAGTTCAGCTGGATAAATTGTAATCAACCTATCTACTGACCGACTTCTGTACAACCAGCCTGTTGGGTTTCTTTTGAATCAGCTTGCTATGTGGGCACCTGAGCAGGCATGTTCCCAAGTCACTGCTCCATGTGTCCATTCACACACAGAGCTGTGGCTCAGCCCCGCCCCCTTTCTCTTCTCATTGGCTCACTGGCTGTGATTGCCAACAACGGGAGCAGATGGCTCCTGCTGCTGTCTCAGCCAATGAGGAGAGGGAGTCCTAGGATATCCAAGACTCCACTGCACATCGCTGGATCGAGAGGGTGCTTAGGTGAGTGTTAGTGGGGGCAGTGGGGGATGCTGCACAGAAAACTTTTTTTACCTTCATGCATTGAATGCATGAAGGTAAAAAACCTTGAGCCTTTACAACCACTTTAATGTATGGTCAGCTTTAGGCAATATAACAAGTTTGAAGGGAATTACCCACCACTATGGCTATGCTTATTAGTAGTCCAAAAAGCAGACAAGAAGTGAGGCAGGCAAGACATCTGCAACACACTGCCCACATGCCTTGAACACAGGCTCTGAACACACTGACCATACTCCTTGAACATAGGCTCTTATGACACTGACCACACTCCTTCAACATAGGCTCTGACCACTCTGACCACACTCCTTAAAGAGGAGTTCCACCCAAAAGTTGAAGCTCCATTTGTTTGCCTTCCCCCTCCACTGCCATGTTTGACACCTTTAGGGGAGGTGTCAGGAATGGACTTGCCAGCAATGGTGGGACTCACCTGCCTTGTGGGCTGCATTACCAGGGCTGGCCAGCGGGTGCTCTCAGCAATCAGAGACTCAACCCTGTAGTCAGCCAAACACCTGAAGCTGATTATGCAGGTGTATTTAAGGGATGGCCAGACCTGCAGTCTGTGCCTTGGTGTGTGCTTTTCTATGGGCCCCTGTTCCTGTCTGACTGATTCGTTGCTGACCCTGCCTGATCCGGACCTCTGCTGACTTCTCCTGTTTGATCCCTGGCTTGTGACCCCGACCACTCTCTGCCTGACCCCCTGTACCTACCTGCCCGTTAGTTGCTGTACCCGGCTCGTGACCTGACTACTCTCTGCCTGCTCCTCCTGTTCCTACCTGCCCGATTGTTATTGACCCGGCCTGCCTGACGACGCTTGCATTGTATGTATTGTTATCTGTGGGTGGTTTGGTTTGGTTCGTTTGCACTGTGTTATATTTTAGTATTGCACTGCATTTATGTATTGTTAGTGTTAATAAATTATATTGTTTATAACATATCTGAAGCCTGCGTTTCCCTGCGTCAGTTCACATACCTCTGGTCATACCCTGGAGCCCTGACAGGAGGAGCAAGTACCTGGTTTTGACAGGTACCTGCTCCCACTTCTGGCTCAGTTTGCTGCGGTGAAGTGAGCTGGCAGTTTGGCTCCCTCCTTCCTCCTGCAGTATCCTGGTAACCTTCACAGGTCCCGGGAAAATGCCAGACCAATCAGGAGGCGCAGTGCGACTCGTGCATGCGCAGTGGGCACCCGGCTGTGAAGGCACAAGCTGTCACAGCCTGGTGCCTACAGTTGAGATCATGGTACAGTGGAGAGAAGCAGAGAAGGAATGACACGGGTGAGCACATCCCTGGACCCTGGGACAGGTAAGTGTGTGTTTATTAAAAGTCAGCAGCTACAGTTTTTGTAGCTGCTGACTTTTAATAAACACAAAAATGGCTGGAACTCTGCTTTAAGAAGTTATGCTAGACAGCACTGTCCAGTATTGTACAATTTTTTTCGTGTACATATTTTATTTTGTTTTAATCACTTGAGCTCCGTAAGGTTTTGTCCCCTGCTGACCACAGCAATAATTATGTTTCTATTCAGCACTGTGCTACTTTAAACATCTCCAGCCTGCCATGTAAGGAAATGATGGATGGGCGGGGCTCTCTCGTTCTGGAAGAACGTTATAGGACTTCCTCCCACTCTAGCTGCGCATGTCCCTTGGACACAGCCCATCATCGATCGAGGTAAAGAGCCATTGGTTGTGAAATTTACGTCCTTTTTTTCCCACAAATAGAGCTTTCTTTCGGTATTTGATTGACTGTGCATTTTTTATTTTTTGCGCTATAAACAAAAAAAGACCGACAATTTTGAGAAAAAAACAATATTTTTGACTTTTTGCTATTAAACATGTACAGTAAAAAATTTTTAAAAATCTAATGTCATAAATTTAGGCCAAAATGTATTCTGCTACATGTCTTTGCTAAAAAAAATCCTAATGCGTGTAAATTGATTGGTTTACATGAAAGTTATAGCGATTACAAATGGCGGTATCGATACTGGAATTTTTTTTTTTCACATACTAGTAATGGCGGCGATCAGTGACTTATAGCGGGACTGCGGTGGGCATTCTGATACTGGGGGGAAGTGACTTGGTGTCACTGACATCCCCAGTGACACCAATACAGTGATCAGTACTAATATAAAGCACTGACACTGTACTAATGGCACTGGGCAGGAAGGGGTTAACATCTGGGGTGATCAAAGGGTTAACTGTGTGCTGTGTGTGTTTTACTAAGTGTGCAGTGGGCAGAAGCTGACAGGGGAGAGATCTCTGTTGTTTATACACAGGTCTTTTCCTCGCCGGAGATACTCGGCGATCACCGAGTGCCGGCAAGTAATCACCGGATGGGACCCGGTGAATGACAGTCGAGGTCGCGAATGATGGTGCAGGTAGGACGCACATGTGGCACGCATGCGCCCCCTACCTAGAACTGCAAAATCACATATATATACACATGATTGCATGAACCTGTGCCGCCCTGCAGCAGTAATTCTGCTATAGGGTGGCTCCTCACCCTGGTTAATCACCCAGTGTTTACCATTTCAGCAGTATGACTAGTCCAATCTAACATCAAAAGCTATAGTTAATTGCATAAAACACAACGAAAAGGAAAATGTAACTAACAATTGCTACTGATTTAACTGATATTGGACTTTGATGGTGAAAATCTATCATTTCATATTTGGTTCATGTTCTGTGAGGATTTACGTTTACTGTTCAGTTGTCTGATGACCGCATTTAACCCTACTGTCAACTATTGGTCTGTAGTAGGTAAGTAAAAGATCATCATTCACAGAAATTAACATTATCTTCTATAAGTGCATGCACCTTTGCAGCCCAGTTTGAGAACCTCATACTGTGTTCCCATTCACACAGCACACCTAAAAAAAATTAAAAACTATTTAGGATTTAGGTCTAGGATATTACAATTGACTCTATAGGCAGAATATCTTGCAATATGGTTAAGGACACCTTAGGGACAGATTGGTTTATTAGTGAATTGATATACAATGTGCCATCTAAAGCTAGCCATACATGGGTCTGTATTTTTCATTCAGCAGGTTGAACAAAAAAAAGTGACCAATTCCAACATCCATACACTGGAAGTGAATAGGGGAATCCTCCCTTTTACACTACTGTATTCTGACAGTGGGGAGACTCTCCTGCTGTCAGAATACACAGATCCACACTGCAGCCATTGGCCATCTAAAGATGGCCATACATACAGTAGGTCAGATGTTTATATGGTTAGGGACAGATTGGTTTATTAGTGCATTGATATACAATGTGCCATTTAGAGATGCCTATAGATAGGTGAGATTTTTTTTTCGTTCAGCCATTCGGGTGGAACAAAAAAAAAAAACATAACCAATTCCCACATCCACACACTCAAGGTGAACGATGTAATCCTCCCTTATACTACTGTATTCTGATAGTGGGAAGATTGCTGATCGAGTGTCTTTTATCCAACAGGGAGGTTCAACAGAAGTTGTTCGGTAGATCAACTTTTGTTCATCTGAGAGCCACACATGGATCGAAATTTGTGCTGTCCCTGCTGAAGCAGTCAAATTTTAATCCAACTATAGCCATCTTAAGCCTTAATATCTTTAAAGCCAAGGTTTAGGTAAAATTATGATTTTAATAAACAAGAGACATTAAAAAGCAACATCCTTTTATGTAATAGAAGGGGGAGTGGGGTGTTTTTGGCCCAGTAAGAAGGGCATTCTAGTGTGGTAATGCTGCTATTCCATAGATACAGTCCAGGGAGTAAGGTTTTGTTCACATGGGCATACTTAAATGATACATTTAGGGTTTTTAAACGGATAGTTCACCTTTACAAAAAAACTGCCTATGCAGGTAAGGGGTGTTTGTAGGTCTGACTAAAGTTTAATAATGTCCTTGCTATAGGTGTATGCCTTTTACATAACTTGCAAAACTTGCCTGGAATACTCCCAGGCCATAGCTAAGTGAGGCCTGGTTGTTACTGCTCACCTCCACCATCACAGGAGTGACTGTTTTCTCTGATTCTGACTCCCTCGCATGCTCTTTATTTTCTCTGATGCAGTAGTTTTGAGCTCATCATTTGAGAACTCACTCCAGTGATGAGAAGATGAGCAGTAATGAGTAGGCCTCATTTAGCAACGTCCTGAGAGTATTCCAGTAAGGCTTCAGGAGATACATAAATGGCCTACACCTATAACAAGGGCATTATTCAACTTTAGCCAAAGCTGTACAGTATGTCTCTATCTTCAGACATTCAGGCACCCACTATCTGCGTAAACAGTTTTTTGGTAAAGGTGAACTAACCCTTTAACCACCTCCCGCCCGCCATATAGTAAAATGAGGGCGCAAGGTGGTTCTCTCGTTCTGGGAGGATGTCATATGATGTCCTCCCATTATCACCGCGCATGCACGGTTCAGGGAGCGCGCAGTGCGGCGATCGGGGGTGCGCTGTGTCCCTCAGACACAGTGGATCACTGATCCACGGAAAAGAGCCGAAGATGTCGGCTCGGTCATGTGATCAGCTGTGTCCAATCACAGCTGATCACATGTAAACAGGGAAATGCTGGTTATCGGAATTTCTCTCCTCACGAGCTGTCACGCTGACAGCTCGAGAGGAGAGGAAAGCTGGTAATCGGCATTCCGAGGAGGGGACATGTACACTGATCATCAGGGCACTGATTATCAGTGTGCCCTGATGATAAGTGTGGCCCCAGAAGTGCCACCTGTCAGTGTCCATCAGTGCCAGCTGTCAGTGCTGAACAGTGCCACGTGCCAGTGCCCATCAGTGCACATCAATGCCACATATCAGTGCCCATCTGAGCTGCCTTTCAGTGTCACCCATCAGTGCCAGTCAGTGCCACCTATCAATGCCAAACAGTGCCACCTATCAGTGCCAGTCAGTGCCACCTATCAGTGCCAGTCAGTGCCGACTATCAGTGTGCATCAGTGCCACCTATCAGTGCCAATCAGTGCCGCCTAACAGTGCCAGTCAGTGCCGCCTAACAGTGCCAGTCAGTGCCACCTATCAGTGCTGCCTATTAGTGCCGCCTATCAGTGCTGCCTTTCAGTGCCCATCAGTGATGCCTGTCAATGCCCATTAGTGCCACCTACCAGTTCCTCCTCATCAGTGCCACCTATCAGTGTCCATCAGTGTAGCCTATCAGTGCCCATCACTGCAGCCTCATTAGCGCACATCAGTGAAGGAGAAAAATCACTTATTTACAAAATGTTATAACAAAAACTAAGAAAAAACGTTTTTTTAAAAAAATTTTCTGTGGTTTTTGGTTTGTTTAAGAAAAAATAAAAAACCCAGAGGTGATTAAATACCAGCAAAAGAAAGCTCTATCTGTCTCAAAAAAATGATAAAAAATTTCATATGGGTACAGTGTTGCATGACCACGCAATTGTCATTCAAAGTGTGAGAGCGCTGAAAGCTGGAAATTGTCCTGGGCAGGAAGGGGGTATAAGTGCCCTTTAGGCTAGCGGTTAAAAAAAACAAAAAAACTTTCATGCTCACCTCACAGTGATACTGCAGCTGTCCCATGTCGGCTTTAAAATGAGCGATTACATGACCACTTCTCAAAGCGGAGAGCAGTGACCATCAATCACAGCTCTCTGCTCTGTTCCTTCAGTGCTCACTCGAGCACTGTGCTGGAGACCGGGTGAGTGCAGCTGGCTTTGTCTCTCATTGAGAGCCGGAGCCAGCTGGGATCAGCTCTGTGATGTCAGCTGACAGCGGGCTATAGGCCACTATGAGCCAGCTCTGGATCGCAGGAGAGCAAAAGTAAGTACACTCCTGTGACCCACAAAAGATGTCTGGCCAAAAAGCCATAGCAATAACTTTCTTTTTGCACCCATTTGAGGGAGTGTGTTGGCTGAACAGGACGCACAAGTGTTCTGTGCATCCACATGCAGATAGCCCCATTCACATCCATTGCTCCCAATTTGACATCCGGGTGGGTGTGTCCCTGAACTCACACTGTCTGTGTTTGGGGACATGTGGCCACACAGATGTCAGATTTGGAGTAGTGGCTGTGTCTATGTAGCTGCTGAATAGGACTGGCTGCATGCAGCTGCACAGAACATTTGTGTGTTCCATGCAGGCAAAACACAGCCATCACATGAGTGTATGTTTAGCCCCCGGTCACACTGGTGCGAATTGTCATGCAGTTTGATTGTTTCAAATCGAATGACAATTCGTACCCTAATGTCCCCAATGGAAGCAGTCAGAGTTGAAGTCGCACTGATTTTGAGAGTAGTTCATGCATTACTTTTTGCAAGTTCAGGTGCCACTTGCATGAAGTCGCACAGATGTCTCCAAGTGGCACCTGAAGTCACACTGACATCCGTCTTTGAAATCATGCAAATTCAAGTGGAGTTGCACGATTTCAAAGTCGGATTCAGCGTGACTGAAGTCTTAGGTATGCCTGTGTGAATGAGGCCTATGTGTTGTCACCTAAGCACAGGATATGTGTCATTGACAGCTGAAAAAAAGGGAAAAATGAAAGTTTGTTTCAGGTCTAGACAGGCTTTAACGCCACACAGTTATCAAAATATAAGATTTTTTCGCTATAGTGGGCCTTTAATCAGTGTTACATAAAGACCTATTAAGCCTAATTTGCCTCATTTGGTCTCCATGCTGCTCAGACTTGCAGCCAAACCAGTGTCTTTGATTTTACTAAAGCAAAAGCAGACTATTGTATTTTGCACATCTGTACAACACAGTTACACAGGTTATATAGACTGGTTCCGTGCATTGTACAGTTATTTTGTATCGACACATTAGATGTTAGCAAGCTGACTTCTGTTGCATAATGCATGACTTGTTCTGCAATATAACACACAAGATCTGCAATAATTGACACAAATTGCCGCTGTAGGCCTCAACTCTTTACTTTTCACAAACTAATTTGCATGATACACAAACTAATTAGAGGCACATTAGACATATTTTGAAAACAGGTTTGTAATTGCCTGTGGAAGGCAGAAATCCCAGGTTTTTTTAACTGAGCAGTAAGCAGTAATCACTAATGGAGCAATGTGTTACATGACCCTCTGGCAGTAATGAGAAAGGTGATTTTTTTTTTTTTTTTTGGCTGAGCTACACTCAAACAGAAAAAAATAAATGAGTTCTTTTTGCCTCTTTAAACATTTGTCTAACAGGGATCAATGGGATGGAAAAAATTAATTTTATGCATATCCGGTTAAGTCGACCAATAATGGATTTAATCTAATTAACAAACGCTTTCTTCACATTACTGTTCAGATATCACAATTCGGTTCATTAAAAACTGGACTCCTATCAGGAATTCAAGACATTCTCTGGTTGCAGAAAACAATAAGAGTGTAATGAAGATCAGAAATATTAGATTTTTGTGAAATCAACAACCTCTAAAAAAATTGTTACATGATCACTGATCAAAAGGCAACTCGTAACTAAGTCATCTGATCTGTTAAATTGATCATTGAAATCCTGTGCCCACACAGAGGGTCTTGAGATGGTGCTTTTCTCAGCAGGCAGCGCAGGATTCATTGTATCCTATACCAGGGTATATCCATATACCTTGGAACCAGCAATTTGGCCTCAGGTCTCAGCTGAACTCCAGGTACAATATAACAGACCTGTGCTCAGAGAAAAGTAAGAGTATACTCAGCATTTGATCATCTGCCAGACATGGAGAAACTCTGTTGTAGGGTCTCTCTAGAGGGAAACTAGGAGATTAGAACTGTTGGGACACATAGTTCTGTACCATTTTATGCTGTGATTGGGACTGCTGAGACTTGTAGTTCTCTATTGGCTGTGAACTGTTATCTGGACACAAGGACTCATTTTCCTTATCTGTGGAACCTTTGCTGCCTGTGAACTGTGTGGACCCAAGGCTGTGGCTGGGCTGCATAGGAGTTCCCCTTTCTTTACTTTGGACACAGGAGAAGCTGCGTTTGAGCCTCCTTACTTGTCCTATTGTAGTTCTTGCGATTCTGCTGAATGGTTCCTGCTGAGCCATATTGCTGCCATTTTGATTCTTCTCAGCTGTCCCTATTGCACGATATTGCTACTTCAGAACTCTTGACTTTCCATTTTTGCTGTACCATATTTCTGCTCTGTGATTGATCCCTGCAGATTGTTCCTGACTGTACTATACTACTGTCCTTAATCTCGACCTACCGTAGTAATAAAATCTCTGTTTGCTGAACTCCTTTACTTGAAGAAAATCCCTGATTCTAGGATCCTAAACCTCAATTCTGAAGAGCAGCAGTTCAAGATAAGAGGAAGACATTTACAAAACAGAAATATACTGCTTACTGAAGTAGCAATTATCATGATATATATATATATATATATATATATATATATATATACATACACTGTGGATATAAAAAGTCTACACACCCCTGTTCAAATGTCAGGTTTCTGTGATGTAAGAAAATTAGACAAAGATAAATCATTTTAGAACGTTTTCCACCTTTAATGTAACCTATAAACCGTACAGCTCAGTTAAACAACAAATTGAAATCTTTTAGGTGGAGGGAAGTATAAATAAAAAACTAATATAGTATGGGTGCATTAGTGTGCACACCCTTAAACTAATACTTTGTTGAAGCACCTTTTGATTTTATTACAGCACTCAGTTTTTTTGGGTATGTGTCTTATCAGCATGGCACATCTTGACTTTGCAATATTTGCCCACTTCCTTGCAAAAACACTCCAAATCTGTCAGAGCTCCTGTGCACAGCCCTCTTTAGACCGCCCCACAGATTTTCAATCGGATTTAGGTCTGGGCTCTGGCTGGGCCATTCTAAAACTTTAATCTTCTTCTGGTGAAGCCATTTATTTGCTGATTTGGATGTATGCTTTGGGTCATTGTCATGCTGAAAGATGAAGTTCCTCTTCGTGTTCACCTTTCTAGCAAGAGTCTGAAGGTATTTGGAACTGTTCATAATTCCCTCTACCTTGACTAAGGCCCCAGTTTCATCTGAAGCAAAACAGCTGCCACCACCATGCTTCACTGTGGGTATGGTGTTCTTTTGGTGATGTGTAGTGTTGTTTTTGTGCCAAACATATCTTTTGGAATTATGGCCAAAAATTTAAACCTTGGTTTCATCAGACCATAACAAATTTTTCCACATACTTTTGGGAGACTTCAGACGTGTGTTTGCAACATTTAGGCAGGTTTGGATGTTTTTCTTTGGAAGAAAAGGCTTCCGTCTTGCCACTCTACCCTGTAGCGTAGACATATGAAGAATACGGGAGATTGTTGTCACACGTACCATACAGCCAGTACCTGCCAGATATTCCTGCAGCTCCTTTAATGTTGCTGTAGGCCTCATGACAGCCTCCCAGACCACTTTTCTTCTTGTCTTTTCATCAATTTTGGAGGGACATCCAGTTCTTAGTAATGTCACTGTTGCACCATATTTTCTCCACTTGATAATGACTGTCTTCACTGTGTTCCATGGTATATCTAATGCCTTGGAAATTCTTTTGTACCCTTCTCCTGAATGATGCTTTGGAAGCTCTCTGCGAACCATGACTTTTGCTGTAGGATGCGATTAAGAAAATATTGGGAAAGACCAACTAGAACAGCTGAACTTTATTTGGGGTTAATCAGAGGCACTTTAAATGATGGCAGGTGTGTACTGACTCCTATTTAACATGATTTTGAATGTGATTGCTTCATTCTGAACACAGCTACATCCCCAGTTATAAGAGGGTATGCACACTTATGCAACCACATTATTTTAGTTTTTTTATGTTTACTTCCTCCCATAAAAGATTGCAGTTTGTTTTTCAATTGAGTTGTACAGTTTATAGGTCACATTAAAGGTGGAAAATGTTCTGAAATTATTTATCTTTGTCTCATCTTTTTACATCACAGAAACCTGACATTTTATATCATATATATATATATATATATATATATATATATATATAAAAAACACATACACATGTGTACAGGATTTGTATTAAAAAATGTATCTATTAAAGTGATTGTAAAAACCTCTGCCATTAAATATGAAGAAAGCATATCCCTATGTAGTGTGTGCTTGTCTCAATACAGAGCACCAATTGTAATTTATTTCCTCTACCTTGTTCCTCTGCTATCTGCATGAGTCACTTCTGACAAGTTTTCCTGACACCAAGAGGTAAAAAGGTCTAAGGCAAGGGATCTCCGGTCTACAACCTGTGACTGACAGCCTCAGCTCTGTTTCTGTGTGTCCTATCCCTCCAATCAGCTCTCACTGAGTCTTGCAGCATGTAACTTCAGCTCCCTGCCCACTGCTTGCAAAAAGCTCAGACAAGCTGTATAAATTCTGCAGAAGAGAAGACTGCAGATAAACAGGTACAAATTATGTAGAAGGATTTTTTTCATCTCTGTGTATCACCTGAGGCTAGTGACTTTACTAGGTATATGTAAGGGT
Organism: Staurois parvus; assembly: GCF_062004578.1. Taxonomy (NCBI): domain Eukaryota; kingdom Metazoa; phylum Chordata; class Amphibia; order Anura; family Ranidae; genus Staurois; species Staurois parvus. Next base: position 5,662,512 of record NW_028318492.1, on the reverse strand, counting down.
TACAACCACTTTAATTTTAGAGGTCAGTTGATTTTGCATGTACAGTAAGATCAGCGAGTGTGGCCAGACACACTTACACTAGCTCTAGCTTAACTTATGGAAATGAGCAACTCCACTCAAAACAAATAAGCAGAGCAGAAGAAGGAGAGGGTAATAATCAAAATAGCCTCACTACTGTGCCTGTGCACCATCCTCAAATGAGTACTGGAATAAACCTCACAGACTGCTATGAAGCCAACGCCTAAAGTTTAAGAGTGGCCTTCAGATTACCACAACAGTGAGTACAGAGCTTCATGGAATGGGTTTCCATGGCCGAGCAGCTGCATCCAAGCCTTACATCACCAAGTGCAATGCAAAGCAATTTGATTTCCAAAAGAACGGTAATTACCTGACTGCACTGAACCAAGTTTAAAGTTTGGTGGAGGGGGGATTATAGTGTGGGGTTGTTTTTCAGGGGTTGGGCATGGCCCCTTAGTTCCAATGAAAGGAAATCTTTAGGCGTCAGCATACCAAGACATTTTGGACAAATTCATACTCCCAACTTTGTCGGAACAGTTTCTCATCCAACATGACTGCACAAAGCAAGGTTCATAAAGACATGGATGAGCAAGTTTGGGGTGGAGGAACTTGACTTGCCTGCACCCGACCTGTCCTCAACCTGAAAGAACACCTTTGGGATGATATAGAGCGGAGACTGCAAAGCCTTCTTCTCAGACATCAGTGCCTGACCTCACAAATGCGCTTCTGGAAGAATGGTCAAACATTCCCATAGATACACTCCTAAACCTTCTGGACAGCCTTCCCAGAAGAGTTGAAGCTGTTATAGCTGCAAAGGGTAGGCTAACTAAATATTGAACCCTACAGACTAAGACTGGGATGCTATTAAAGTTCATGTGTGTGTAAAGGCAGGCATCCCAATACTTTTGGCTATATGGTGTATATACTGTCTTGCATAGATTTGCTGGGGTTTTTTGTGCAGATGTGCTTTAAAAACAACAAACCCTGCAAATAGATCACAAACAAATAACCATTTGTCACTTTTTATTAGAGAATCTCTAAAAAAAAAAGTCAACAGAAACCGTTGCCTTCAAATGCTGTCTTCATCCACATGACCATGTTTCAAAACTTACCTCTTTAGGATTGAAATGAAGAGTACATTCCAGAGTCTCTTTCTCTTCTAAATCCACAGTATAAAGATAGGGGTACAATTGACTAATCTCAACAGCTAAAACAGAAAGATTTTGCAGGTGAAATAACAGGAAGCTGTAAGAAATTCTATCTTAAATAAAAATTCTTTACTGGTATCAAAAAGAAAAGTGATGTTTTTTAGCACTCCTAGTTTCCAGTCTTAGAAAGACAATATGCTTAGCAATCAGTGAGATTATAATAAACTGTATACAATGAGATGGAGGGTAGAATAAATAGCAAAAAATAAAATAGTGAGTGGAACGATCTGTATACAATGAGAAGAAGAGTAGAATAAAAGGTAAAATTAAAATAGAGAGTAGAATAAACTGTATACAATGAGATAGTAGATTTGAAAGCAGAATAGAGAATAGAATAAACTATATACAATGAGATGGAGAGTAGGAGAAAAAGTAAAAAATAGAATAGAAAGATATAAAATATAAAGGCTATAAGGGGCTTCTGTTTTTTATCCTGTGTATATATACAAGTACCTGAATCTTCTTTGAAAGACAGTGAAAAATCCTCATACTTAGAAAGATCAAATTCTACTTTTGCACGTGCTGCTCCTTTATTCTGAAGCAAAAATGGTATAGCCTGGGTAGAATTTACATATACACCAGGGAAAAGAAATGAACTCTGGAAAATAAAAAATAAAGAAAAACAATTAAGTACACCTTCCATATAGTCTCCACATTTCTGACATCCTCATTCAGAACCTAACTTAATTTTTCCAGCACAGCCACAATTCCCAGACTTCAAAGTAAACACATTTGATAACACTTCGGACTGGCCTTGTCATGTTTTCTGTGGTGTGTGATGGAAAAAGTGGGCTTATTGAAAAAAAAAATTGTAGTTCTATAAAAAATGTAGTCCCCAAGGGTGGAAAATAACAGAGCAGCATATCTCATAATTGAAAAGAGCTTTGCTGTTCTTGCAGAACCTCATTAAAATGCACATGCATTTTACAGCAATCAAATGTAATATGAGGAAAAGGGTAGAACAAGTAGCCATGGGACATAGTTTTTCTAGTGATGTATGCTTTCGATTTGGATCACAAAGGTGATTAAATTTCTATGCTACTGAGAGCTGTAACTACTTGTTGACAATCATCACTTTAGAGCACAATGAGATAGATTTTCTAAAGTAGCAGATGCTTAAAAAAGAAGTTTTGAGTTTTGGGGTTTTGAAAAAAACACCATTATACTCACTTAGGTGGATGACTGCCGGTCAACGTCTCTCTGCTCTGCCCCTCCAGTGCTTGCTGAAGCTCTAGGCTGTGGAGTAGGTGGGAGGGGCTGCCTCAGGCTCTCAGCGGATCGCTGAGAGGCTGAGCCAGGTGCCTGTACAAGCTTCTAGGTGGACACTATCCATAAAGTTGGGATCTTTTTGGAGCCTGGATCGGCTTTGTGACTTCAGCTGACAATGGGCTTCAGCCCGCTGTTTGCTGAAAACAGATTACAGGAGTGCAGAATGAACTGCACTCTTGCGATCCATAGGAGATGTAGAGCCAAAATAGCTTTGGCTATACTTCTACTTTAATATCAACATTCATCAAGATTGTTTTCTCTTAGTTAAGGTATTACGTTGTGGTGGTTTATGATAACATGTATTCTAAATAAACAGGGCGGTGTCAACTCCCTTGAACAAAATATTGCAGTGCCTCCAGCCATTAAAATATGGCAAATATTTAAGAAACCAATGATTTGGACACCTTTATATTTTGATCACCACTTAATAATATTCCTTGAGTTCTTTTCACCAATGTGATTTCGATACCATATACACAAAATTTTCCTTTTTGATAAATACATTTATGTACAAATATTTATATATATATATATATATATATATATTAATACAAACGCAAATTACTGGTGATGAATATTTTCGTACACACAATCAAAGATATAGTACGCTAATCTCTATGGTATAATACAATATATGGTTATCAAATGACTTAAAACAAATTTTAGAGGGGTTAGTTGCAACCTATAGTGCTTCAGATATTATTTCCAATTACCCGTGGCCGTAGGGAAATAAGAAAGTATCTCTGATAATTAGCACCACAAAAACACTACAAATCAGTTAGTATACAGTATATGATTTCAGAACCAATACTCAAACAGTTACATTAATAATTATTCAGATAACTTTAGGACACTCTTAATCACACAATAAAATGTTATAAACCTTAATAAGTTTAAATATAAAAGAAAATTTCAGTATTTTGGCACAGTCTCACCACTGCCAGAATTTCAATTTTTGAGGTCTCCCAGTGGGATGCAATTGGGAAAAGAAATGTTTCTGGTCAGTCAGGCACCAGAATTTAAATCAGCATTTGCGTCTCTGGTGAAAATCTTTTCCTTCAAAATGGCCTTCAAAAACAAAATGGCAGCTGGAAGTTCTCAGCAAGATGGCCGCAGGTAGCAGGAAGCAAGTGAGTATAGTGCAGTATATAGTAGTAGTAGAGTAGTTAAGAAGTTGTTTCAGAAGTAGCTCAGAAGTGATCAAGAAGTGATTTTTAGAAGTAGTTTCCAATTTGAGGTGGCATTTTTATACCATACAAGTCCTTTGTTCCGAAGGACCCCCCAACGGGCTTGTTGATTGGATGGTTAAGAAGTCTGTGTACCTTTAGAAGTTCCTTACCTGTCCACCGGGGACAGTCAGGTATCACAAATGAACTGGTGATCTTAATGATGACTCACACTTTGATATAAACAGTATGTGTTTATGGATAAAATATATGGGTCCTATTCAGGTATAAATGATTTCCCAACTAACTCTGGAATAAGGACCATAGAAATATGTGAATATATTTGGTGTCTCATTTTTCTGATATGAGCTGTATTGGGATTGCTGATTTTTTCATGAAATGGCGGATCTCTGTATAATGATGGCATAATTTGTTCTGGTATTATCTCGTGTGCTTAGTTCCCGTTCATCAGATGATTTATACCATCTCTCTCTCCGTCTTGATATAGACGCAAGTGTTCTTGTAACTTATTTGGAGATATGTATTTTACCCAACTCACAAACCATCTTATATTTTATAACTTCATGATCTTTAGTTGAGTGATATGCAGTACCCAACTTTGTTAAATAGATCTTGGTGTGTGGGTATATACCTATATTTTTTTTGTAATATATTACCTGAATTAGGTCTTTTCTCATGCTGGTTTTAATGTTCAAGGAGACATGTCCTGTAGAAGATCCCCATCCATTGTTGGGTAATTTGGGTAAACAGACATTTTAAGCCTCCCTTTTGTTATTTACTGGACTGGATTTTAACCTTTGAGTATTCAAAAACCCTTTTGTTATTTACTGGACTGGATTTTAACCTTTGAGAATTCAATAGCTGATTGTGATAGCTCAGAGGTTTTGTTTGGTGATCACACATCTCCCAAGGTTCTGTGATAGAGTAAGAGGTCCCACCATTGTCATTTTCTGGTACTATGCTGGAGCATCTGCAAAAACTCAAATAGTGTAGTTTAATCTTTTTGTATTTTAAACAGGTCTCTTCCACTCATTGTTTATGGTAGCTTCCTGGAATGTCACTTGCAGTTGATCAACTATTTAACCCATGATAGTCAGCTTTTAAGATGTTCTTTTGGGTAATATAATTTTTCTTTATAAATAGTCCAAAAATCACTACAACGTCCTGTGATGATATTGAGAACTGGGCACCCCACAAACTGCATGAGAAGACAGGGCAGTACAGGGCAGCCATGCTGTTTGAAATTTATAAGTTAGCAATGACATTTTTTACAATAGAAGACACATAGCAGCACTGATCCCCTTTTAGTCTATGACTATAACTCCAGGAGTGCATCTGCTTAGCAATTTAACTTCAGTAGACATTTCTCCAAAGGTCTGGAAACTTCAAATGAACTGTCATTTCAACCCTGGGATTGCTAATAGTATCAGGCTTATTACCTGTCATAAATAGTTTAGCTTGTAAACTAGCAGAGTACACATTTCTGACTGGCTATTCCTACTTGCATATTCAAAACTTAAAGTGGTTGTAAGCCTACACCTATACTTAGTGAAGTGACTGGCCTCAGGTGGTACATATAAGGTGTACCTGTTTATCTGAGGACATCTGTCTGCAACACACAGAATTTGCACAGAATCTGTCATCTCTCAACAGCAAAAAGCAAGGGGTAGGAATCTGTATTCAAACACTACATAGCTAAGGTTGAAGAACACTGAGCCCTGATTGGAGGGAAGGGACACACCCTCCTCCTCACACTTCATGGAGAACAAGTGCAGCTGTGGCTGTCAATCACAGGCTGTGTGCTGGAGCTCTCTTCTCCCGCCACCATTTTTTTCTTGGTGTAAGGAAAAGCTGTCAGAAGTGACTTAAGCAGATAACTGAATAATCAAGCAGCGGAGGGAAATCACACTTAATGCTTTGGATAGAGACAAGTACCGAGTATTGGTGGATTTGCATTGTTCAGATATCATTTCTCAGGTTTACAACCACTTTAAGTGTGTTTCCTAACTCTTGAGCTGATAACAGTGCAGCAAGAATAATGTTATATTTACCTGTATCAGTTAATTAGCAGCATTTTAGGTGCAATCACAATAATATAAGAAGGTGCCGGAGGCAGTTTAGGCACATTCCACTCCTAGGTGAAATAACGCATCATATTTGTATTCATTCAAAAGGTAATCTCATACTGGACAATAATATACAAGTGACCACAATGCACCCTGTACGTATTCTAAGTCAGTGTTTCTCAACCTTTTTTCAGTCAAGGCACCCTTTAAAATTATGGGGAGTTCCAAGGCAGCCTTTAAAATTATGGACAGTCTTGAGGCACCCCAGTCTAAAATGGGGTGCCTAAAGACTGTCCATAATTTTAAAAGGGCACCCTATTCTAAAATGTGAAAAACTATTCTAATAGTTTTATATAACAAAGCAACATCTACACACCCAACATTAGAGGTCATTTATTCTTCCAACGCAAATACACTTTTGCACACTTGTACTGAGTAGTATTCCAATGCTTCTCTTCTTCCTCAGTTTTTCTCCATCACTGAGCTAATGTGACCCCAGCATGGATGGAAAGGTATAGGGGAGGGTCAAACTAGGTAGCTGACATCATCCTTATCAACTGATGATGTCATTGTTTGGCAGGACACCAGCGCACAATTAAATTGGAGCACAATGAAAACCTGTGACTTTGTATAACTAAAAGGCAGGCTTGTTCCACACGCTGGCTTGTATACACATTTTGGGCAATTTTTAGACATTTTGCCAAGGCACCCATGAACAAACCTCAAGGCACCCCAGGGTGCCTGGGCATCCTGGTTGAGAAAAGCTGTTCTAAGATATTAATTTTAAAAAAAACTGTATCTGAGAGAGTGGCAGCTGCATGGTCACAAACACTGTGACATCCCATTGGTCACTCTTCAGACATGACAATGGAAATCACATGGATCTCAATGAAGCCTTTTCATATCAACAGAATGCAGCTTGCAATGCAACTTTAGGTAGGGTGCATGTGCTACTTTGGTGCGATGCAGTGCAATATTTGCCCCTTAGACTTCAATGGAAACACATCAAAATTGCATTTAGATGCGTTTTTGATGCATTTTGTGATTCTGTTGCATTTTTCCCAAACTATTCTCCTCCTCCCTTCCCCTGCAGAAATCACACCAGTATGAAAATTGTGTCAAAAACGTATCAATGTGCATTGCAGTTGGACTACATAATCACCATGAAGCCCTGTTGAAATCCGTGCTGCCTTCAGTCAAGGAGTGGCTGCAGAAGGTACAGGACATTATGGAGATGGAAGAGTGGAGACATCAATGTACACATACTTATGATAAGTTCTATAGATGTTGGGTCCCACATTTTCTCACCTCTGACAGGTATAAACAATTAATGGCGTAATTGTATTTCATTCTGAAAAACGTGTTTCTGTTGTTAGCACCCTTCAGGGACCTTTTGACCAAGACAGATTATATACTGTATATGTTTTCTATGGATATTTTATCATCTGTTTGCCCCTTTTCTGATACACCCCCCGATCCATTTCCCCCCTCCCATTTTTCATTTTTTTCTCTCTTTCTGCATTCCTGTTTGGTTTGTGTAAGAATTCACCTGATAATGTTTATTATTTACGAGCTGAACATTTTGACTCTGGCATATGTAACATTGTTATATTTCTTGCCAGACCTTTTTGGTCCTCTTCCTGGAATGTACTTTTGTTTTTCCTTTGTTTTTGGTCTTTTGTGTGTTGACGTACATGAAAATAAAACTAAAGATTAAAAAAAAAAAAAAGTAGTCTCTGCTCAGGTAGATAATTGGGCCTGTTGATTTCACTATGCAGTAAACTACAAACAAATGGGTAAATGTCTCAAAAGAAAAGAGATTTAACCATATATCTAAAAAAAAAAAAACTGTGTGTCTACCTAGCTTTAGTGGAAGACAGCATGTGGAAGAGTAGTGACACAATTGTAATTTCAGGATATGACAGTGGCGGCAAACTCTTCCCATGCTCAGCATCTATACAGTGCCCTTATGCAGCTCAGTGCTACTGTGGTGGATCTTTATTGGAAACACAGTCAGGTCTTATCAACCTTCCAAAGAACCTCAGAATCATCATAGCTAAGGGTAATTTCTACTATACCTTTCCATCTCCTTCAAACCACTTTTTTTTCTCCTGCAATCCAGATGCCCTGCGCCTGTATCCGCTAAAACTATTATTATCATCATTTGTACAGAATAGGTATGATGGCTCTGCTCATTATGAAATCAGGGAACGGACACAAAAATTAGGATATAAAAACATATTTAAAAAATGAACATATGAGGCAAATATTTCAAATGTTAAATGTCAGGCATGTATCTCAGAAAGATATAATTAGGCTGTTTCAGAAAAAGTATGATGTATTGATGGCCCTTATAAATGATAAATAAAAGCCATGAACAGAAAATGTCAAATTCATTTTGTGCAATAATGAATACCAATAAAGCAACTGTAAATGACTTACATGACATTTATGGTGTTCATTAATTACTACAAGTGTCACTAGTGGTTAAAAAAAAGTCAGAAAAAAAAGTTATATTAATTAAAAGCTGTAAAAAGAACAGACACAAATTATTTAGGTGTGTTTAGAATAAATATGATGGCCATCATTTGAGTCATTTATAACAATATTCAACAGGTTTTAGTAAAAACAGAATAACTAGATACTAAATAGTTGACCACCCCCTCCTCCTCAAAAAACTACACTCCCTCGGCCTCAGAGATTCCGCTCTCTCCTGGCTCTCGTCCTACCTATCACAACGCTCCTTCAGCGTTACCTATAATGCTACCACCTCCCCCTCACTCCCCCTCTCTGTTGGCGTCCCTCAAGGCTCCGTCCTCGGGCCCCTTCTCTTCTCCATCTACACCTCCTCCCTTGACCAACTCATGCACTCTCACGGCTTCAACTACCACCTCTATGCCGACGACACACAAATCTATCTCTCAACCCCTCGCCTCACCCCCTCAGTCTCCACCCGAATCACAAACCTACTACATGACATATCAGACTGGATGTCGCTCCACTTCCTTGAACTGAGCCTCTCCAAAACCAAGCTCCTAGTCTTCCCCCCAGCCCGCACACCACCCCCCATTGACTTCTCCATCACGTCCAACAATGCCACTATCAGGCCCGCCCCGCAGGCCAGAGTACTTGGTGTCATTCTGGACTCCAACCTATCCTTCCAGCCCCAAGTCCAATCATTAACAAACTCATGCAGACTCCACCTCCGCAACATGGCCAAAATCCGCACATTCCTAACCCCAGAAACCACTAAACAGCTCATCTACTCCCTCATCATATCACTTCAGTCGATCCTGAATACGGCAGCCAGACTCATTCACCTTACCAACCGCTCCGTTTCCACCACCCCCCTCTGCCAATCCCTCCACTGGCTTCCGATTGCACAACGGATCAAATTCAAAATCCTATCACTGACGTACAAAGCTGTCCATCATACTGCCCCAAATTACATCACCGACCTAATATCCAAGTACCACCCAACACGCACACTCCGCTCCTCTCAAGACCTCCTTCTTTCTAGTTCCCTGGTCTCCTCCTCCCATGCTCGCCTCCAGGATTACTCCAGGGCGTCACCCATCCTCTGGAACTCCCTACCCCAATCCATCAGGCTATCACCTACTCTCCTCTCATTTAGGCGCACCCTGAAAACCTACCTCTTCAGGGAAGCCTACCCCACCCCCTGCTAATTGCTGACCTCCTCCACTCTTCCTACTACTCCATCCCCCCCAGCTATCTCTCCTGTACCACTATCCCCTCCCTCCTAGATTGTAAGCTCGAAGGAGCAGGGCCCTCGAACCCTCGTGTATCACATTGTATTGTTATTGTACTGTCGCATGTACTGTCTCCCATTGTAATGTACAGCGCTGAGCAAACTATTGGCGCTTTATAAATACTGTATAATAATAATAATAAATATTGTTTATATTTGCTGACTTGCAAAATGAGACACTGGGCTTCCTCTGGTAGCTGGTTATGGGCCAAAACTTAGGTTTTGGTCACATGGTATTTGCAAAAAAGGCTTTAAGACAATGATATTCAGGCAGAGACAGCCAATTAGCAGTTCTGCCTGAACAATGAGCCATTAAAGTAGAGTGTAACCCCTTGTAGCAGCCTCTTCACTTTTTGATTTGCCCTTTTCACTCTTACAAAAATGTTTAAAAAAATGTTGTACCTTGCGCTTGTGTATTTTTGTGCTCCAAGGCAGCACCTCCTGCTTCTTGGCTTAAGCCGGGCCCTGCTGCCTCCTAGGATTGCTCCATCAAAGCTATCCCAGGAGGAAGTGTTTTGTGCATCTCTGCATGTGTGAGTTTTCTCTGTATGTGCATAAGAGCCATGAGCAACTAGTGTGCTCATACACAAGGAACTGACAACAATTGTGCACATGCTCAAAAAACTGTGCACAGTTGGATTTTTGGACATAGAAGATTCTTATGAAAATATAAGGACACTTGGAATTTACCATTATTTTATGTGTTGTAGTTATGGGTGTGGATTGTTTCAGATATATCGGGATGAGTTAAACTCATATATTTTATGCATGATTCTATGTTTTGATATATGCGCATATGATACACGCATGTCCACTGAACATACTTTATTATAAGATTTCATTTTATGGGGGATTTTTATCGTTTGTAGTTATGGGTGTGGGTTTTTTCAGATATATGGTGATGAGTAAAATGCATATATTTTACATATGATTCTATGTTTTGACATATATATACGCATATGATACACGCCTGTCCACTGTACATACTTTATTATAAGATTTAGTTTGAGTATTGTTCCAGATATATTGTGATGACATAAACACATACGTTCTACACATGTTCTATGTTTGGACATAAATGCATGGGATACACACATATCCACCTAATTATTATTATTATACAGTATTTATAAAGCGCTAATAGTTCGCTCAGCGCTGTACATTATAAAGGGGAACAGAACAACAACAATACAATGCAAAACATGAGGGGATCGAGGGCCCTGCTCTTTCGAGCTTACAATCTAGGAGGGAGGGGATGGTGGCACAGGAGGAGATAGCTGTGGGGGATGGGGTGGTAGGAAGAGTGGCGAGGTTGGCAAGTTAGCAGGGGTGGGGTAGGCTTCCCTGAAGTGGTGGGTTTTCTGGGTGCGCCTAAAGGAGAGGAGAGTAGGTGATAATCTGATGGGTTGGGGCAGGGAGTTCCAGAGGATGGGTGACGCCCTGGAGAAATCCTGGAGGCGAGCATGGGAGGAGGAGACCAGGGAACTAGAGAGAAGGAGGTCTTGAGAGGAGCGGAGTGTGCGTGTTGGGTGGTACTTGGATATTAGGTCGGTGATGTAATTTGGGGCAGTATGATGGACAGCTTTGTACGTCAGTGATAGGATTTTGAATTTGATCCGTTGCGCAATCGGAAGCCAGTGGAGGGATTGGCAGAGGGGGGTGGCGGAAATGGAGCGGTTGTAAAGGTGAATGAGTCTGGCTGCCGTATTCAGGATCGACTGAAGCGGGGATAGCCAGCGGCGAGGCAGGCCAGTGAGGAGGGAGTTGCAGTAATCGAGTTGTGATATGATGAGGGAGTGGATGAGCTGTTTAGTGGTTTCTGGGGTTAGGAACGTGCGTATTTTGGCGATGTTGCGGAGGTGGAGTCTGCACGAGCTTGTTAAAGATTGGACTTGGGGCTGGAAGGGTAGTTTGGAGTCCAGAATGACACCAAGTACTCTGGCCTGCGGGCGGGTTTGATGGTGGCGTTGTTGGACATGATGGAGAAGTCAATGGGGGGTGGTGTCCGGGCTGGGGGAAGACAAGAAACTCGGTTTTGGAGAGGTTCAGTTTAAGAAGTGGAGCGACATCCGGTCTGATATGTCGTTTAGTAGATTTGTGATTCGGGCGGAGACTGAGGGGGTGAGGAGAGGGGTTGAGAGATAGATTTGTGTGTTGTCGGCATAGAGGTGGTAGTTGAAGCCGTGAGAGTGTATGAGTTGGCCAAGGGAGGAGGTGTAGATGGAGAAGAGAAGGGGCCCGAGGACGGAGACTTGAGGGACCCCAACAGAGAGGGGGAGTGAGGGGGAGGTGGTAGTATTATAGGGAACGCTGAAAGAGCGCTGTGACAGGTAGGATGAGAACCAGGAGAGAGCAGAATCTCTGAGGCCAAGGGAGTGTAGTTTTTTGAGGAGGAGGGGGTGGTCGACTGTGTCGAAGGCCGCAGAGAGGTCAAGGAGTAGGAGCACTGAATAGTGGCCATTAGCTTTGGCGGTTAGCAGGTCGTTGGAGAGTTTAAGTAAGGCAGTTTCGGTGGAGTGTAGGGGACGGAAGCCAGACTGTAGTGGATCGAGGAGGTTGTTGTCGTTGAGGTGAGAGCTTAGGCGGGTGTAGACTAGGCGCTCGAGGAGTTCGGATGTAAATGGGAGCAGGGAGATGGGTCTGAGGTTGTTCGGGTCATTGGGGTCCAGGGAGGGCTTTTTAAGTATGGGGGTGATGTGTGCATGTTTCAGAGGGGAGGGGTAATATCTTTATTATATAATTTTTTGTGATATTGCACAGAACATAACAATTTATCACTAGGAAGATTTGGTACTGTGTGGCACTTATACTGTTTTTTTGTGGAAACACAAAAAGTGTGAGCAGAAATACTAACATTAGTTATACATAGCTTTTAGATATTATTTTCTTTCATTAGTTTGCACTGTCTTAGGGTGATTGCGCTGAGGTTTTTCACTATAGTATTTTATATAATGTGCGGCTTTACTGCTCAATATCACAAACTAGGTTTCACCCTTGTAACTGGACATGTTATTTAGATGTAAATGACGCTTTTTTATGTTGTTAGAATTTGTGGTCTTTTCAGAACACATAATACTTTGCTGATGACTAGCTGGAGTTATCCAGGAGGAACAGACACAATTTCAGCTTTCCCTGCAAACACCAAATTATGTACTAATGTGTTTATTTGTCTAAGGCAGCCAGTGTGAAATGCGTTCATACTATGTGACTTATTTATTTTAAGTAAGTATTTCAAGCACATGCTACCAGTGTCTAAAACTATAATAGCTGTCTCCCAGGATTACAGCAAATATCCACATGTCAAAATAAATTGAGGCAAACCTCATACTTACAACAGAAATATTTACTTCTGGTGGTAAAACTGATCCTCCAATTCTTAATTCTAAATTCTTTGTATTCCGCACTGACACCTGATGGAGAGGACAAGATTATAATTCTCATGGTGTTTATCATATAATGACACAATAAAATGGCTATTCATATCAATGATAAACCTTGGAAGTGGGACTCCAGAAAAAAAAACATACACAGTTGAAACAAAATACAGTATGTTTACTGTATTATTTGCCAAGGCATTTTCAATTCTGTACAGCCATTGTGCACCTCTGCCATACAGTACAGCCAGGAAGGTGACACACTTATTATGTTTCATCAGAATTTGCCCCCTGGTCCTGTACTAATAAGATATGTTGGTCTGGTGAGTTGAGATACTACACCATTCAGAGATTGATCAAACTGAAACCCAGGCAGTAAAAATTGGTAGGAATTATACACCTGTGTTCTACCTGTTTAGAACTGTGATCACAGTGGTCTTCCAGCACCACCTTGCTTTGCAGATATTTGATGTCATGTGACTGAAGCGAAGAGCCACAAAGGATGCAAAAATATGTGAAAAGGGGTTTCACAATAAACCATGTCAGGATATAGGTGAACGCTAGTGATGTAGGTAAAAAGTGATGTAGATGAAAACCTATATGTTAACTCTAGCGAAATTAATTTAAGATAAAAAACAAAAAGTAATAATAATGATATAACATTAATATTGAACCAGTACAAGCAAGGGTGCCCATTTTTCCTCCTGCAGTTTTTTTTACTTCGTTGTCTAAGTACTGCAGTAAGAGGGGAGCGAGTGGGGCACATCCATTAGGAGTAAGAATCCAAAGTAGAGGAAGAAAAATTGTGAATTACAATAGGGTGATGACACTGTTGTCCCTAAGGCAAGAGTCATACTGCGTTAAAAACAGTATAGTCTGGTTATCATTGCAATAATCCATGGCTCATATTGTATAACCAACCTGCCACACAGCTCCCTTCCCCTGCCACCCATTGTTTACTGGCATGTGCATTGTGTTTTTCACTGTATCCTCCATTAGTTTCACTGAGGAGATGCATTTTTGGCTGCAACACTCTGATTCACTGACTAGGAGTCTAATTCCAACTGTATTTTGTATGAGGCCTAATGTTGGCTATACCCCTGGTGATTTGTTGGCAATTCTGAATCAGCTTTCAACCCCAGCAATTTGCACAAAAATCTATTTCCAGTTTTAAGTGAGCGGACAAATAAAATTGGCATGGAAATCAATCAGTGCAGAGGTTTTAATAGATTTGTATAACTTAAATCCTTCAGTTCCTCCAAAAGTGGCAAATGTATGGCCAGCATAAGAGAAAAAATGGGTCAATGGATGATCTAACTGGCATTTGCCAAAAACTAAAATATTAGTCCTAAATCAATCTTTAAATTTCCCAACATAAGACATCCCATACACAAACAAATAAAATGTTCTGGAATTAAGCTTTCATCAGTTTTTACCTCAACTCTAGTGTCAAACTTCATAACTGCTCTTGGCGTGAAGAAGATTTTAAGAGTCGCATAACCTCCCACTGGCACCACACCCTGTGATGGTGTAATCATCATACCAGGCAGTGGACTTATATCTACTACCTGCAGCAAACAAATAAAAGCAAACTCTATTAGATGAGTGTTATACCTACAAAAAGATTTATGCTATATAGATTAACAATATTTTTGTACTTACTGTAAAATCTTTCTCAAAGCCCTATATATTGGCTATTGTGCATAAAACTATAATAAACATTTTAATCAAAGTGCAGTATTATACAACAATGTGCATAAATAAAGTGTCCATGTGCATCCATTTTTCCACAGCATTTTTCAGACTGATTGCTCTCAATAAAGTATCCATGTAAAAAGTGCTCTCTTCAAGCAAATTATAGATGTTATGCCTTTTTGTGTCATACAGTGCTTCTGTGATCGTCCACCACCAACACAGAAAACTCACCAGATTTATTTGACTACCTATCACAGGTTAGTGATGAAGTGCTTAAAGTGTTACTAAACCCACAACAGTAAAATCAGTCTGTATATGCAGTAAAGCATGCTTGTTATATTCACTGTGGAACCTAAGGGGTTAATCCTCTGCATTGTGTACAAAGGCTGCTTGATCCTGACTCCTCTGATCCTACCCTTCGTTCAGTCCCCCCCCCCCTTTTATCTCCTGATAAGACATAGTGTGTGAAGTCACTCTGCACATGCCCAGTTTGGTGTGTATTGCTAGAGAGGTTTTTTTTTTCTTGGGAGAGTGCATGTGGTCAGCACAATGAGCATTCTCCAGACAAAGGTCAGGGGTTCTGCATCTTCCTAGAGCAAAATGAAAACTCCTCCTACAAGCTTTAACATGTGCTCTGCTGGACACTGATAGAAGTCACAAGACTGCTCTAACTGCTGATGAGAAAAGGTATTTTGCAGTATATATTTACTGAAATAATTGCATTTCCATGTTCTGTGTACCATGGGAGGCCAGATATAGTGAATGCAGGGTCCTGGGTTTAGTAATAGTTTCATAACAGAGGTGTACACCATCCATTTCCCTTTAGGGCAACTGTATTTCTTCCACTTACAAAAAATTAATGTGGCATATAGGGAGAGATAGAGGAAGACCACCATAGTGTAAAAAATTAAAAAAAGCGTTATTATATAAAATATTTCCACAACGCCTTCTCCCATTAGCAGGTGCATCTCCTTGCACCAGGATAAATACATATACTCTAGTAAATTAGGGGTGGTAGGATGTTGCTCAGTAATACACTACCTTCCCAGCCACCTTCCTTCTTCCTTCCGATTCCTGGATGCAACACTTCTGGTTTCCTGGAAGAAGACAGGGTAGGTAGGGAAGAGAGTATACAACTCTCTACAACACTCTTGAACTTAAACTAGACTGATGTGTAGGAACACCAGGACTACAAGGAGAAGGGCTGCTTTCAACCAACATCCAGAAGTGTTCCAGGAATGTGATAGCCACACAGAAGGCTGCCTAACATGGCAGTCCTTGTGGTCACAGGGGAGGTCCCAACCTCACCCAACAGAGCTAAAGAAGACTCTGCAGAGGAAAATCTTATAATAGGGGTCCCAGGTTATAGACTGCAGGTGTCAGTTCCTTTTGCAGATACTGAATGAACACTCTGTTTTAATGCTTAATTGTTAGATGGTGTATTTTTCTTTTTACTAGCTAGCTGGTAAGTGTGCTGAGAAATATATTTTGCACTTTCATATAAACCTTGCTCTACAAGCTAGCTTTGAAGTAAACACCCTTAGAACTAGTAGGGAAGTATGGGCCTCCCTTTTTGGCAGGACTGTCCTCTGTGCATCTTTGGGAAGACATGCTGAACAGCATAGTCATAAAGGCAAGGCCTCACATGCTCCTAAACCCAAGCAGCTGGGGCAGTGTGATGGTTGCAAGTGATCAAAGGTGACAAAGTCACTGTAGGCGGGAAGTGGAACAAGACCAGAAACCATGTGATCTACGTGGTGTACTATTAGTGTTCTGGTGTCAACCCAAAATTTTGGATTTTCTTTAACTTTCACTTTTGATGATAATGGTGAACAGGACTAAAAGACTAACTCTCCTTAATAGGGGTACAGACTGAATTAAAAGCTGACAGGTTTCCTCATCCCTCTCTACTCTATCCAAAACCCCCCAAAAAGTTTTGCCTTTAGTTACACTTTATTGGTCAATAAAGAAAATATTATTATTATAAATAATAATAATAGAACAATGTAAGTGCAATCTAGTGTAAAACAACGTAGGTTGTAGTTTTGATAACTAGCAGCTGAAGTTCCCAAAAATTTAAATCAAGAAAGAAAGAAGAAACCTAGAACATAGTTTTCTGCTTTTTTCTATTTCATCCTTTGAAAGACCTAAGAATGCATCTGCAGTATGTTCAACTGAGATTACCCATTCCAATCGATTACAATCCACTATGAAATACTGTTTTCTACCTGGAAATATGCATGATTCATTCCTGTATTCTGAATAATGGCTGTTTTGTAAGTTGTCAGACCAAGTGGGGCATGATGAAAGAGCACTCTCTGTTCAGTAAACTGGACACTCGTGGATCCAAGCTGTAATTTCAGGAAGAAGCCAAGATTAGTTATTGTGGTCACATGGGTATATGGTATACATGGGAACTAGAATAGTATATCTAAAACTGGCAAGATATCAGCCCAGCTTTGTGTTTGATTACACATAACTTTCAGGAAAAAAGAATGCAAATTACACATATAATTTCGTTACAAAAAAAAAGTAAAAACTTTTTATTTATTTCTTTTTATTAGAGTGGGAGAAAAGTAACCTGTTGAAACCTTAGCTGAAGTGGCCATTTGTGCTATCTAATTAAGGAACAATCATTTTCCCTGAAACTATAACAGTTTGTTGATTTTATTATGTATTTTTCTATTTCTAAGTCTTATTAGTTAATGTTTTCTGTCTTTTTTACTCTTTATAAATTTTTTATTTTACATATAAATTGTGCACCTATAACACTGTTCTCACAGACCAATATGGCTTTTATAAAGAGAGAACACAACAGAAGCTTTGTGTTTCCATACTCTCTCTAAGTTCCCCAAGACTCATACAAACAGAGCAAGCAGGGAAGGTGGGAATAATAATTCTTCTGATTATTCAATTGCTACTGAAATCTTTAAATGATAGACTTTTTTTTTTTAGCAATGCAGTTATGACTAGCCTGATACATATGTGAAAAAGCCAAAAAAACTTTTGGGCTGCAATGTAAATATAAAGTATTCATTTGTAACATTTCATTTACCTAACTAGAAAGATTAAACAAATATGTGTGAATGTACTTTTAGTTCTGAGCATAATAAAGACAAAATATATTAATAAAAAATATACAATTCGCCTAAAACACAAAACATAATATAAATACTTGGGCTGGCATTGCTGACCTCTCCTTTTCAGAATGTTATTGTGTTTTAGCTAGAACATGTTCTGATTCACTAAGGTGTCCGTTTATGAACCAGCGGTAATAGATCGCTGCTCAGTTCTCCGGCATTCTCGGAGAACACAGTTCTCCTGTGAATGTAGTTTATGAAGCAGTTCTCCGAATGAAGGGAGAACGATCTCCAAACGCTGCAGAACGGTCTACAAACTCTGGAAAACGGATGATTTTACTATAATCTCGCGAGATTACAGTAAAAGATCAGTTTACTAAACAGAGGTAAATTATCTCTGCTTAGTTTGCGGTCCCTCTGATTCTCCAGCTCTGGGCTGGAGAATCTGGAGGGAGAACATAGATCTCCAGTGAAGGGCTGACATGATCTCCTGAGTGTCATAAACTGTGAATGACCAGAGAATAGCTGAGATCCGTTGAATCGCAGCTATTCTCTGTGTCATAAACGGACACCTTTCTAAGAACACATATGGAGATAAAGAATTTCCCCACTTTTCTGACACTCAGACAATGCGTGTTCTAAGCCTGTGACTCAAAAGTAATTGTAATAAAGCCAGACACAGCCTAATAATATTTTCAGAAAGAAGCCAGTAATGGCAGTTTCAAAACCTATCTAAGGATGGATGTATTTTAACACCCTGTTGCCCTGTAGCTAACAAAATCTGTTTTCTTTTTTTTTTTTTTACTTTATTCCTGATCTCTTTTTTTCCTGAATCAATGTTTCTGTTTGATTGTGACCTTGGCCTGCCTATTGACTGCCTGCAGATTTGGCACCTTGCTGTGTACTTAATCAGGGAACATAAAAAAGTCCAGAAACCTTCATGGGATAAATAGGATGGTAGGTTGAAAATTGTTATTCACATACAGTACAATAATATTTCCTTAATTTGCTTTTACTTTTTAATATTTACCTATACCAGTTCACCAAGGCACCAACTTACTAGCCCTACATTGGATACAAACTCCCTTGAGTCTCATACTTAGGCCACCAGAGGTATAGCACATTTCAGTGCACTTTAACATCAGGTCAGTGTTTTAAAGGGGAGGTATGCCGTCTTAATTTTCCAAATCTCTTAAAACACAAACTTGATTCTGATAAAGATATAGGCTGACATCAGTACAGCATATCATATTTTATTAATCCCAGGCTTGCAGTGATTTTTTTTTTTAATTTAGATAGATGCTCTGCATACTCAGAAGGCGCCCAAGAACAGCAACAGTCCTGTTAACAGTCCTCCAAGCCCTACACCTTGCAAAAACAACCAAAAAAAGACAACAAATTTGGAGCCTAAAGTACAAAACTTCAAGACACCTCTGCTGCAAAAACATCTACTTTCATAGGCCTTCCACAGAAGTTCAAATTATTAATTTAAAAAAAGAGAAAAATGTATCTGACTCATGCAGATAACATTTGACAAATATATTTTATTACAAGACCCACATAACCCCACATATGGTGGAATGTTGAAAAGAGACCCAAACCATGAAAATTTTTAACTGAAAAAAAAGCAGGTTCTGTATTTTTGCAAAATACGAAAGTACTCTAAAACTATCCAAATGCTAGATTTTGCATTTAAAAAGATACTAAAGGTGCACTTAAAAAAAAAAACAACAAGTCATACTTACCTGCTCTGTGCAATGTTTTGCACAGAACAGCCCTGATCCTCCTCTTCTTGGGTTCTCTTCCAGCGCTCTTGGCTCCTCCCCCCTGCTGCATGCTTGCTCTCGAGCCCACCTCTGTGGGTCCATAAAACACACAGAGTGAGGCTTGGCCCCACCCCCGCTCCCACCTCACTGGCTGTGATAGACAACATCAGAAGCCAAGGGCTCCCGCTGCTGTGTCTCAGCCAATGAAAAGGGAGAGACCTGGGAGAGTCCCTGCTCTGGTGCACATTGCGATCGGGCTCAGGTAAGTATTATGGGAGCTGAGGGGGGAGCTGCACACTGAAGATTTTTTCCTTCATGCATAGAATGCATGAAGGTAAAAAACCATCAGGCTTTAAAACCACTTAAAGTATTATGTATGTGACTGTGTAAACATTTTGCTTAAAAATGTAATTTAACAACTGTTTTCAACACATCTTTCTTGTGATTTAACTGGTTCACAAAGACGAAACAATATCAGTACTCATTAATGCAGACAAATCTTTCTTTAAAAAAATCAAAATGTGCTTTTGTGCTGCAATCAGGTTTTCTAATGGCCTCTATTGTCAGCATCTGTCTAGTGCAGTTGGAATTACCTCTGTAATGCATCTTAGTTTTGCTGAATTTCTCTGCTGTACACAGAGATTGAATTCTCCTATCTCAGGAGAGCTGAAACCTGGATGCCATACAACTTCACATTCTAGATCTTCATAGGCATCAACAATGCCTGAAATATAAGTAAAATGTATATGAAAATGTTTATGCTAAAATCACACAAAAAAAAAAATTATTGGAAAAAGAAAAGTACATCCTTTTGTTTTTTTTTCACATATGACAGCACAACAAGTGTTTACATGCATACATCGTCAGTAAACATCTTTCACTAAATCAATACCATAATATACTTTTTTCTACAGATTATCCAGTCAGCTTGGTAAACGAACATTACCCAGTCTCATACTACAGATGATTACCAGGTAAGTGAATTAGCCAATGAGCTTGCCTGAGGTTTATTGGATATGTATAATATTTACTGAACAAATGTAATGCAATTTAAACAGCCAATGCATGCTTACTTGCAAAACTACAGTATGTGTATTGTGGGGTCTCCAGGCTGCTGCACAGGACCTAGGATTCTCTATGACCTCTTTATTCCAAGCTTTTCCTGGCCACACATCTCAGAGGCCTTAGGGCCCATTCACAATCAAACATTGTGTGGGAAAGACCCATTTAATGCGCGTTTTCCACACCACACTTGAACACTTGCTAAATGCGTGTAGGTGTCAATTATTAATGGAACCCCAAGCACATCTGTACTAAATGGAATATGCTGCATTTGTGCCCACCAAATCGCATTTTACCACAGGCAAAACTAGAACACGTGGGAACATGTGTGTGTGAACACAAGAATTTACATGTGAACTGACCCTTAGGCTTTTTGATGCTTCCCTATTAGTATGTAATTTTGCTGCCACAGTTGCATAAGGGACAGAGACCATCACTTCACAGAACAGGGCGACTCTTTCCAGTCCTGCTTTCTCCCTTCTCATTTTATTGCCAGCTGCATTTAGAAAACATAGTGGCTGCTAAAAAAAACAAAAAGATAGGGAGGACTAGGGAGAACTACAACCTCCCTGTTACATGCCTGTTTCCTGTAAAGAAGAATAATAGTTCTTACAGAGCATCCTGTGAGGCAATAATTACATCACTTTTGTTAGATGTAATCACTTTCCACCAATGCTGAGAAACAAATTAGACATGATGACATATGGGTGATATGAAATACATACAGTAACACAGATTTGCAAATATGCATGCATGCACAATTTTTCACTCAACTGTCTGCATTACAAAATTGATATTTGGTTCTGCTTTAATGACAGCATTAATGAGTTTATAAACTTAATTTTGAGGATGAGGGTGATTGTGGGGCATTTAGTAATATGCAGGATGTTTGTAAGTAAATTTGTAAGGCTTTGACTCAAACTAGTCGTTAGATGTTCTGGGATGTTTTTGTTGTGGGGGAAGTCTTATAAAATAAGGGCTCCTAAAAACCTAGAAATCCATTTTACTGGTCCTTGGCTAGCTACTTTATTATTGAATCTCTGAAAATATGCAATCTGAAAGCAATCAGCTATATATATTGTTACATTTAAATAAAACCTACTTTGTTTCATTCACTTACCATCTTCATGCATGCTTTCACTAAACTGGAGAGCAGTGTGGACTAGGGCTATAACAATATAAAAAAAAAAAAAAATACTAACAGTATTTGTATTTAATAAATCACAAACAATGCTGTAGCTGAATTACCTCTTGCTGGGCGTATTGAAAAAGCTATTCCTTTTTCAGTTATGATTGGCTTCCAGCTAAATTCAGCTGGGTGATTTCTGCGATTGTATAATCTTATGGACGATCTAAATCCTGTCTCAGCTAAAAAGTCATTGTTCGGTTTCAGAATCAGCTCGTGAGATGACAGCTCAAGGGCAACAGGAACTGTTTTTGCAGTTACAAGGATGTGACCAACATGTTTGCTGTTTACAGTGTAGGTAATTGACCTGTAAAAAGTATTCAAAAAATGTATGTTTTAATACTCTTACAGTAGCTTAGGTTAACAGTCATATAATAACCAGCAAAAAGAGCACAGTGAGCCAATTGCACAGAACATACCACACTGTTTAATGTCTGATCACTCAAAGAAAAAGACATATATATCTATTACTTTCTAGTGCTTGTGATCTTAGCTATAGCTTCAGGGTCACAAAGAATTGCATCTGGGAACCATGTTAGCTCATAAAGGTGGCTGATGAAAGAATATGTTTAAAGAGCCTATCTATTAATAATGAGGGCATAAAGTCCTGGTGAAGCCTGCAGTACTAAATAAAATGCTGACAGTAACCAAAAGGTTATTCCCTAAAGTACAATAACTTTAAAGATGTTAACTGCTTGACTTCCGCATAGTAAAAGTACATTTCTGACAGCTGGTATACATACTGTATTTTTAATGTTATATAAAATAACTTGAACAGCATTATGCTATATATTTTCTAATGTATCCTAAGTTTCTGGGAAGAGATGTGCCTTGTCATATTTCTATGAATTCATTAATAATTTGCCAATACAGTAATAAAAATATTGTCAAAATAACATATGGTGACTTGAGAGACAGTGCACTTGGAAGCCTGTCCCTAGCTGGTAAGAGTAGAGAGTAGGTAAAACATGTTGAAATAAAATCAGATTCCTGTGTAGAAGGAGAAATGTGGGCACTGGACCTTTACATTTTCTTTTTCCCTCACTACTAATTCCTTTCCTTTACAACCTCCCAGCCCTTTTCTCAGAAACTATATAGATTTTTCTCAACTATGGAGAATTTTGAAAATCAGTATAGCCGAAGACTGTCATCACAGTGAGAGCAGGCTAACAGGTAGACAAGGGATAGCAGAAATACATGGAAATGGAGATTTACAGCTCAGGAGCAGCTGTGCTAGCTCTGGGCAGAGTATAACGTTTACAATTGCCCAGGGCTAGTGCAGCCATCTCTCTGTTACCTCTCAATTTTCTGCATAACCTCTGATGACCTAGGCTGAGGATGGAAAAAAGACCAACCAACATATATGTGCTGACGCAAAGCTGGGTACTGCCACTATTCTCAAAGTTTATTCCCTGTCCTCATCCTGGATAATGTGGTGGACTCTAAGCAGAGAAATCATGCCACCAAAGCTGCAATTTACAACATGGCGTGTCCTGGTGGTGGCCATTGTTCTTAGAAGATATCTACAATACTTGTCTGTGGTCACTATAAATAGAAGGAAGGGCTACTTTACAATCCATCTAAGGAGATCAAATCATTGGACTAGTGCAGCTAGCTTTAAGGGACAGTTTAATTCCAACGGGGTTGATTTACTAAAACTGGAGAGTGCATTATCTGGTGCAACTGTGCATAATAGCCAGTCAGCTTCTACCTTCATCTTGTTCAAAAAATCTGGAAGCTGATTGGCTTCTATGCAGAGCTGATTTTGCACCAGATTTTGCACTCTCAAGTTTTAGTAAATCAACCCCAATGCATTTAATAATAATACACAAAAACCTCCAGGGTCTGCATGAGTTTTTAGTGACGTTTCTGAACCAGGATCCTACAAGAGAGCCTGTCAATTGCTATTCAGATTAAAAAAATAATAATTCTTACTTCTTAAATTTCCCTAGTGAGTTTGTTTCAAAGACAACAGGGATGTCAGTCTTTGACATAGGTGGCACAACATGAGAAAGGGGGCTAGTTTGCTGCAGCTCATCACAGTCTATCTCCACTTGAACCCAGATGTACATGGGAAGACTATTTATGATGTTCAGTTCTTTAATTGATGTGGAACGTACACAGACTTCACCAAAATCTATTGTGGAAGGACCTGTAAAATGTAAACGAAAATGTTACAAACATGAATATACACAAACATAATTAAATCTTGTTAAGATTTTTATTTATTTGTGAAAAAAGGCAATAAGCTCCCTCTTGAATTAGTTCATGCAATTCTTATATTAAATTTACAAACATCTACTACCGCTAGGGGTTATGTACCCCAATGGGTTGGCATAGAGGCCTTATCTTGTCATCCTTATGCTATTGGCGCTCACATGTTGCTTCCCAATTGTTTGCGTCCTCCTATCCTTTGTCCTACATTGTCCTATTCCTTAACGATCTGAGATAGATGGCAGGCTCGCAAACCTCTCTGCTCTCTACATACCCCATTAGCTCCTGTTTTTTGTAACTCTGAGTTTATAGTTTAACCCTGACCTATCACCATCTGCATTTCAATGGTGGATAAATAAGGGTTTTTTGAATATTGGGGATTACCTGGATGGACTTCGTCCTCGTTCTCTCCAATACTTTTTGACAACTTTTCAGATGCCCTCCTGTGAACTGTTCCATTATCATCAGCTTATATCGTTTATTGCTAGTAAACACAAGTTACTCATAGAACCTTGCACACTCACCCCTCTAGAGATCACCTCTGGGGCTACTGGGAGGATGAAAGGTCAATTATCCAATATCTATGCTTCCCTTGTTTATCCACTCACCAAGCTATTGATTCAATGGGAAAGGAATCTGAACAGCTTATTAGACTTAGACACTTGGCGGACTACGGCCAATACCCTATCTAACATTTCTTATCTAGTTCTGACACGTCTTGCCAAAATGTACCCATCCGTGTCACCCAATTGCTTTAGACACTATGGACGGGAGGGCACTATGCTCCATGTATGGTGGAAATGTCCAGTGGTTCATTGATTTTGGATCCGAATGTTTAATTTCCTTTATTCAGTAATGGGAATCAATATACACAGAACTCCGGAGGTAGCTCTATTTTACCTGTTGCCCACTGATTATCCCAAGGAATCAGTTAAATTAATTCTTTATATTTTGTTAGCAGCACGAATTACAGTAGCTAGAAGTTGGAGACAGTCATCTATTCCACTAGATTGGGTCAAACGAAAACTTAATTGGATTATGATAAATGATTAACTTATGAGTATAGTTAACAATAATACTTCTAAATTTGAGGCTACACGGGAACCATGGATTAGGTATATCTCTATCACTTAATGGAACTGCGGCTGACCCTCTCTTTTCTATTTTCTTTTTTCCTCCTCTTTCTTTCCTCTTCCTCCCTTCTTCTTTTCTTTCTTTTTTCCTTGTGTTATGTTCTTGTTTATTTTGTTTTTTGATATTAAACTGCCCATGTTTACTGACCAATGAAACATTTGCTACCATATGGGGGTTGTATTCTTTGTTTACAATATCATTGATTGATACTTCTTACGTGCCTATATTTTTATGAACCTGCTTATTTGCCTCAACTCACCATGTAGGTGGGCTATGTTTTTGTGTTCTTGTTCTTGTATATTACTTTTTCAATAAAAATATTGAAATATAAATTTACAAATATCATATAAACTTTTTTTAGAGTAAATATAGAGGACTTTTAGGCACCCAAGAAAGACACTAGAAAAATAATGATAAAAGATTGTTTTTACAAATCTTATTGCAAAGACCATAACATGATTAAAAGTAGTGCAATGGCTGATCATAAGGTGTAGGGTCAAAAATGGACTTTTAATGATCTCACAATAAATAAATAGAATATACTGAATTTCACCCTGTAACCCTGTAGATCACTGATGGGTACACCCATCAATCGAAATGAACCACTATTACATGGAAAAACCTGTATAAACATCACTGATCCACAGAATAATTAGCAAATAAGTACCGATACATAGTGAATAAAAGAATATGATGTAATTTGAGATGAATATTACATGATGGATGCCCAAAAGAGGATCATAGTAGATACTAAGCCCTAACGTGTTTCAATTACATGTACTCTTCCTCAGGGAATATTAACAATGCAATAAAGATCTTTTTTTATTGAGTAACTTTATTGACATGTTCAGTTCATGACATTACTTAATAAAAAGAGTCCAATGCTCCATTTTTAATATCATGTTTTCTTGTAGATTACTTTCCACTTATCTCCCCCTGAGGAAGATTATGTGTAATTGAAATGCGTTGAGACTAAGTATCTACTGTGATCCTCTATTGGGCATCCATCATGTAACATTGTTCTCATATGACATCATGTTTTTTATTCACTTTGTATTTGTACTTATTGTCTGATTAATCAGTGGATCAGTGGACCTGTGATTGACAGAGTTACAGAGTGAAATTCAATATATTCTGTTTATGTATTGTGAAATAATTAATGGTTCATCTTTGACCCAACACTTCATAATCAGCCATTGCACTACTTTTAATCATTTTTATGGTCTTTGGAATAAAGTTTGTAAACAATCTTTTACAATGACTTTGTTTTGTGTCTATCTTGGGTACCCAAAAAAGTAATCTTTATTTACTCTAAACAATTGTATTTATTTTTATTTTTTGGGGGGGATTTGGCACATCAAGTTGAAACAGATCATGTTTTCTGTTTAATTTTAATCTAGTGCATGTATTCATTTATTTATCTGTTTTATAAATTATATAGTTCATATGTGAATAGACTGATGAAGAAGAATGTTTGATCAAGGCTTTTTACAGCCTTATTTCTATTTCTCAGCTCTTACCTATAACTACTTGATGAAGTTGCTGAGGTGTCAGTTCCAGGCTGCAGTCTTCCTTCTCAGATACAGTGCATGGCATTGCATTAAGCCCCTCATTAATCTAAAGTAAAGGGCACAATGTATTATTATGATAAAATAATAGCAGAAAATGCCAAGTAAGGTACGTATATGAAGCCAACGTTTTCAACTCAGGCGGTGCCTCAGGTTCCAAGGACTGCCTAAGGGCCATAGTAATGCAGTATATATAGTCTTGATGATATCTTGTAGGTTACTGCAGTTGATTTATTTAAATTAAAGAAGCATTTCTGAAGGTAGAGTCTTTAGGCTTAACTATGTTAATACTATCTAAAAAAATTATTTTAATATGCATAATTACAAACATTTCAGGGATATTTGCACTGCAAGAATAAAGTGTTTCATTTAACAGTACCATTGTAGATTAAAGGACCATTTACATTTGAATATGACAGCATCCTTGTTTTTTTTTTTTTAATGATTTTACCTTGTGATTCTGCCAGTAGCAGATTTCCTGAAAGGTGACAACCAGGGGTGGACTGACCATTTGGAAACTCGGACACTGCCCGAGGGCCCGGGGTCAGTAGGGGGCCCCATGAGATGCCCCTGGTACCTTTTTCATAGGCTTTTTTGAGTTTGGGCAAGGACACAGGGGCCCCATGATCCCCTATTGCCCGGGGGCCCCATGAGTTGTCAGTCCGCCCCTGGTGACAACATTCACTCACTGTATCGTATCTAAGGCGAAGCAGCATTGCCACACTAACGTAACACTAAAGAAACCTCTCACTGTCATCTTTCCATAATAGAGGGAAATAGTGCTGAAGTCTGCAGAAACAATTGAGATCAATGCCACTGTTAAAGCTGAGTACACACAGATCGAAATAAGGCCAGTTCAGCATAGACCAACAGAATTTCTATCTGTGTATGGCTATCCCTGCTAGACATAAGTCAAACAGTAGCTCAGCTTCTGTCGAACAGGACTACTGGAAAATGTTCATTCGACCAGCCACTGCAGCCAATTGGATGCAGCGCTGATCAGTGTATTCTGACAATGGAGGACTCCCGCTGTCAGAATACAATAGCATAACGCGGAGGATTTCTCCATCCACCTCACTTGAGTGGATGGGGAAAATAGTTTTTCTTTTTACATTTCTCCCACCGGCTGAACAAAAAAAACTAAGTGTGTAACCCAGCTTAATACTGCAACATATGCAGGGAGCACAGAAAGTTAGCAGCTGATAAGAATTTTGGCAAGATCAACAATTGAATCAGTTATTAAATGGATTAAAAAAACAAAAACTTTCAATGGTATATTTAACAGATCAAATAAATGAAGAGTAGTTACATACCTATCATTCAACTTCCTATGCATAGCCTCATCCAAACAATTTCACAGGGCACAGTGATCAATTTGAAAGCTAATACAGGTACTTGTAAGCTTCCCATGGTCCTGGCACTTCAAGGTATTAAATACTTACTTCTTTGGTCACAGATCTAGATTCTGCAGATGCCAGCTGGCGAGATGTCAACATACGACCTTTAGTGATAAGAGAAGTTTTTGGCTTTTGCTGTTCGTTAAAACATTCAGCAACTGAGACAGTGGGTGGCTGTAGACCTGCTGCTGGCGTAATGCCAATTTCTATATCGTTGTTCATTTCTTGAAACTCTCTATAAGTTAGGAGAGCAAAACATAAGATAATCAATTAAATGTAACATACAAAGACATGGAATAGAAAGCATGTAATACACCATCCCTTAAAGTGTTACTAAACCCAGAACCCTGCATTCACTATATCTGGTCTCCCACAGTACACACAACATGGAAATGCAATTATTTTAGTAAATATAAACTGCTAAATACCTTTTTCTCATCAGAAGTTAGAGCAGTCTTCTATCAATGTTCAACCAAGCACTAGCTAAAGCTTGTAGGAGGAGTTTTCTTTCTGCTCAAGGAGGATGGAAATTCCCTGATCTCTGTTTGACCAGTGCTGACTGGCCCTGTGCTGATCACATGAACTCTCCCAAGAAAAAAAAAACACTTTACACTAAACTGAGCATGTACAAAATGCTTACAGTTCAGCCTGTATTATCAGGAGATAAGAGGTGGTCACTTAAACAAGGGTAGGATCAGAGAAGTCAGGATCAAATGGCCTTTTTACACAATGCAGAGGATTAACCCCTTATGTTCCACAGTGATATAACAAGCAGGCTTTACTGCATATACAGACTGATTTTACTGTTGTGGGTTTAGTAACACTTTACGATATATAGTCAGGTCCATAAATATTGGTACATCCACACAATTCTAACATTTTTGTCTCTATACACCACCACAATGGATTTGAAATGAAACGAACAAGATGTGCTTTAACTGCAGACTGTCAGCTTTAATTTGAGGGTATTTACATCCAAATCAGGTGAACGATGTAGGAATTACAACAGTTTGCATATGTGCCTCCCACTTGTTAAGGGACAAAAAGTAATGGGACAATTGGCTTCTCAGTTGTTCCATGGCCAGGTGTGTGTTATTCCCTCATTATCCCAATTACAATGAGCAGATAAAAGGTCCAGAGTTAATTTCAAGTGTGCTATTTGCATTTGGAATCTGTTGCTGTCAACTCTCAAGATGAGATCGAAAGAGCTGTCACTATCAGTGAAGCAAGCCATCATTAGGCTGAAAAAACAAAACAAACCCATCAGAGAGATAGCAAAAACATTAGGCGTGGCCAAAACAACTGTTTGGAACATTCTTATAAAGAAGGAACGCACCGGTGAGCTCAGCAACACCAAAAGACCCGGAAGACCACGGAAAACAACTGTGGTGGATGACTGAAGAATTCTTTCCCTGGTGAAGAAAACACCCTTCACAACAATTGGCCAGATCAAGAACACTCTCCAGGAGGTAGGTGTATGTGTGTCAAAGTCAACAATCAAGAGAAGACTTCACCAGAGTGAATACAGAGGGTTCACCACAAGATGTAAACCATTGGTGAGCTTCAAAAACAGGAAGGCCAGATTAGAGTTTGCCAAACGACATCTAAAAAAGCCTTCACAGTTCTGGAACAACATCCTATGGACAGATGAGACCAAGATCAACTTGTACCAGAGTGATGGGAAGAGAAGAGTATGGAGAAGGAAAAGAACTGCTCATGATCCTAAGCATACCATCTCATCAGTGAAGCATGGTGGTGGTAGTGTCATGGTGTGGGCATGTATGGCTGCCAATGGAACTGGTTCTCTTGTATTTATTGATGATGTGACTGCTGACAAAAGCAGCAGGATGAATTCTGAAGTGTTTCGGGCAATATTATCTGCTCATATTCAGCCAAATGCTTCAGAACTCATTGGACGCTGCTTCACAGTGCAGATGGACAATGACCCAAAGCATACTGCAAAAGCAACCAAAGAGTTTTTCAAGGGAAAGAAGTGGAATGTTATGCAATGGCCAAGTCAATCACCTGACCGGAATCCGATTGAGCATGCATTTCACTTGCTGAAGACAAAACTGAAGGGAAAATGCCCCAAGAACAAGCAGGAACTGAAGACAGTTGCAGTAGAGGCCTGGCAGAGCATCACCAGGGATGAAACCCAGCGTCTGGTGATGTCTATGCATTCCATACTTCAGGCTGTAATTGACTGGAAAGGATTTGCAACCAAGTATTAAAAAGTGAAAGTTTGATTTATGATTATTCTGTCCCATTACTTTTGGTCCCTTAACAAGTGGGAGGCACATATGCAACCTGTTGTAATTCCTACACCGTTCACCTGATTTGGATGTAAATACCCTCAAATTAAAGCTGACAGTCTGCAGTTAAAGCACATCTTGTTCGTTTCATTTCAAATCCATTGTGGTGGTGTATAGAGCCAAAAATGTTAGAATTGTGTAAATGTCCCAATATTTATGGACCTGACTGTAGCACATGGTTGATTACATAGACAATATACCTGTCTTTCTCCTCTTTAAGGCGTTGCTCCCTTCTATTTTTTAAATAATTTGTATAATAATCCTTATGGACTTGCTTTATTTTTTCTTCTTCTTCTGTGTATGCATAATCAGGATCCACATAGTTATATCTCTCCATTTTGGTAAAAATAGTCCTGTTATTAGATAAAATTGTTATTTTATGTTTCATGCTGTAAAGGCATGTAAAATATATGCTATATTAAAATATACATATAGTATCTTAAAAACTATAATTAAAAAAGTTCTAAAGCGATTTGCTGATGAGATCATTGGCAGTGGTCTGTGTCTCTACAGGGAATAATTAAGGTGTTACTCATTTACAAGTGGATTACTCAGTTATTTACTTATTATAAGTTATGGACACCATTATTTGGCTGTAGCAGCTGGGTGACACTTGAAATTCTAGTGGGAAATATCACCACTGGATTTCAGGAGAGCTTTAAGAAGTCAGTATATGTTAATGTGCCAAAAAGAATGCAAAACATAAAGGTCTATTTGAGTAGCGAGGGAATTTAAAACCCAATTAACTCTCTCGTAAAAAAAAATATTGTATCTCAACGGTGGATGCCAGAAATCTGTTAATTATAAATGCTATATTATTAGATTCACAAAGGGCCTTCATTGTGAGTTCAATGTTTTCCCCCACTGAGTGACAGCTAGCGCTGTGCAATCAAAGGGGAACATAAACTTTACTGATTGGAGAGCTCTAGCTGTGACTCACTCTGGCGTATCACACCTTGGTTGATAGATTGCTGCTCTCACACAAAGAGCAGTGGTTCTTTGTGACCACACAATTTTCAACGAGTGGTCCCTTTGGTTTTAAATATCGATTAACAATAAACTTTAGTCCAAGTTTAAATAAACAGTTTCAACAGTTTCAGTCTTAAAATAACACTTCAGACCAGGGGCGGACTGACAACTCATGGGGCCCCCGGGCAATAGGGGATCATGGGGCCCCTGTGTCCTTGCCCAAACTCAAAAAAGCCTATGAAAAAGGTACCAGGGGCATCTCATGGGGCCCCCTACTGACCCCGGGCCCTTGGGCAGCGCCCGTGTTTCCAAATGGTCTGTCCGCCCCTGTGTCAGATATCTTCCCTAAACTTGCATTGCTAAAAATGCAAATAGCATTTACTGTATGTATGTGCATTTGTTGTTGGTCCAAATGTCAGTTCACGTGTTAAGATTTTTCATTTTAGTTCATTGCATACATGAATGTTTTAAGCTGTATGGAAAATAAAAAGCCACTGATCAAGAGACCAGATCAAACAAGATGAAGTCATGTGATATCACCAACTGTAGAAGGTAATTGTGTTAATTTTTTAATTAACCACTTCTGTTCAGCGTTGACCTGAAAGCACAAGACTACTGTAATAGTCATTAACCATTTGCCCTCCAGAGGATTTACCCCCCTTCCTGACCAGGCCAATTTTGTGTTACAGCACTGCGTTAATTTAACTGACAATTGCGCGGTCATGCAATGCTGCACCCAAATGAAATGTCCTTTTTTCCCCACAAATAGAGCTTTCGTTTGGTGGTAATTGATCGCCTGTGCATTTTTTATTTATTTGCACTATAGAAAAAAAAAGGCCGACAATTTTGACAAAAAAACAATATTTTTTACTTTTTGCTATTAAATATGCCCAGTAAAAAAAAATTTTAAAAATAAAATTTCGGCATAAATTTACTCTGCTACATCTTTGCTAAAAAAAAATCCCAATACGTGTAAATTAATTGGTTTGGGTGAAAGTTATAGTGTTTACAAATGGCGGTATATATACTGGGATTTTATTTTTCATTTTTAGTATTAATGGCGGCGATCAGCAACTTGTAGTGGGACTGTGGCGGGCATTCTGACACTGGGGGAACTGAGTTGGTGTCACTGACATCCCCAGTGACACCAATACAGTGATCAGTACTAATAAAAAGCACTGACACTGTGCTAATGACACTGGGCAGGAAGGGGTTAACATGTGGGGCGATCAAAGGGTTAACTGTGTGCTGTTTTACCTGTGGGCTGTGTCTGTGCTTTCAACTGTAAGCACACTGCAAAGCAGTGTGCAGGAGCTGACAGGGGAGAGAACTGTATTGTTTACATACATTTCTCTCCCTCTGTTGGTAGTGCTCCACGATCACCGGGCGCCAGCGAGTAATCACCGGCCGGGACCCGGTGACTGACAGCAAAGACCACAAATAGCACGTGCCCCCTAACCGAAAATGAGAAATCTCATATATATATATATATATATATATATATATATATATATATATACGTGATTTTGTGCACCCCTGTCTGTAGCAGTATATCTGCTATAAGGCGTTGGGAAAGCGGTTAAGCAGTTCCCGCCTGGCCTATAGCATTTTGACGGTCGGACAGGACTTTAGTAGTTGCATGTGGACATCATATGACATCCTCCCGGAATGAGCCTCGCACTCAGCCATGCGGCGAGTATTATTTGTCACCAGGTCTGTCCACCGAACCCAGCCGATGACTGATCAGTGTACCTCCCGGCTGCTGGGACCATGTGATTGCGGTGGCCATTCACAGCAGATCACATGACAACTGTAAAACAATGAATGACTTTGATTTATGCCATTCATTGTTACAATTGTGCTGTTAGCTGTGATTGGTCACAGTGATCGAATGGTACAGACAGGGCCAATCACAGCCCATCTGTACCATGTGATCAATTGTGGCCAATCACAGCTAATCACAGCAAAACAAACTGAATGAATAGATTGAATTCAGTAAAATGATTGCTTATAACAGTGAAATTCACTGCTATAATGTGTAAAACAAAATCCTGATCATTTCCCCAGAGTAGTACAATGTTACTATGGTAACATTATAGTAGTCTGGTCACAATATAACTGCCCTACTAAAAACTCTCTAATGATCTACTAACTGCTAAAACCAACGGCCACTATTCAATACTCCTACTACTCGACCTCTCCGCGGCTTTTGACACGGTTGACCATCCCCTCCTCCTCAAAAAACTACACTCTCTTGGCCTCAGGGACTCCGCTCTCTCCTGGTTCTCCTCCTATCTATCGCAGTGCTCCTTCAGTGTTACCTATAACGCTGCCACCTCCTCTTCACTCCCTCTCTCTGTAGGGGTACCTCAAGGTTCCGTCCTTGGACCCCTTTTCTTCTCCATCTTCACTTCCTCCCTTGGTCACTTGATAAACTCCCACGGCTTCAAGTACCATCTCTATGCTGATGACACGCACATCTATCTGTCTACCCCTCACCTCATCCCTTCAGTCTCCACTCGCATCACTAGCCTACTAAGTGACATATCGGCTTGGATATCACTCCACTTCCTCGAACTCAACCTTTCCAAAACTGTGCTCTTAGTATTCCCCCCGTGTCATCTCCACTGACTTCACCATAAATATCGGTAACACAATCATCAGTCCATCCCCTCACGCCAGGGTACTATGAGTAATCCTAGACTCCCATCTGTCCTTCCCGCCCCAGATCCAATCGCTGACAAAATCATGTAGACTACACCTCCGCAACATCTCCAAGATATGATTGTTCCTAACCCCGGAAACCACTAAGCTACTTATTCACCACCCTTGTCATATCACGCCTCGACTATTGTAACTCCCTCCTCATTGGCCTACCTCATCGCAGGCTATCCCCCCTCTAGTCTATCATGAACGCTGCTGCCAGACTCATCCACCTTACTAACCGTTCTGTGTCTGCCACCCCTCTCTGCCAATCCCTCCACTGGCTCCCAGTTGCCCAACAGATAAAATCCAAAACACTAACAATGACATATAAAGCCGTCCACAACACTGCCCCAATTTACATAACAAGATCTTATCTCTAAATATCACCCAAACCGCACTCTCCGCTCCTTGCAAGACCTCCTACTCTCTAGCTCCCTTATCTCCTCCTCCCGTGCTCGTCTCCAAGACTTTTCCAGGGCGTCACCCATCCTCTGGAACTCCCTACCCCAATCTATCAGATTATTGCCTACTCTACTTACTTTTAGGCAATCACTGAAAACCTGTCTTCAGGGAAGCCTATCCCGCTCTCTGCTAATACTGGAATCTTCTACTCTTCCAACCACTCCATCCCCCACAGTTATTACCTATTGTACCATTCACCCCTCCCTCCTAGATTGTAAGCTCCAAGGAGCAGGGCCCTCAAATCCCTCTTGTATTGAACTGTATTGTTACTGTATTGTCTCCCAGTATAATGTAAAGCGCTGAGCAAGCCGTTGGCGCTATATAAATCCTGTATAATAATAATATGTTAATAAAAAAATCGTAAAAAAAAAATCTGCCACAACTAAAAAAGGTAAAACATTCTTTCAAGTCACATTTGAGTCTAAAATAATACTGCCACACAAAGCACATACAGTGAGTCTAGGATGTCATTGCCCCAATCCCTGAGGGAGAGTCACCCATGCACCTTCATTCACAATGATTGTGAAGTGGGGAGAATGGAGGTCAGAGTAAAACTTTCAAACTTAATTGTAGACAAAATACAAATAAAAAAATACAATTAGCACAAGGGGCATGACATAATATTAATCTGATGTGTCCCCTGTGCTGCTGGGTCCTGGATTTCTTGAAACCTTCATGCTCTAATCCCTACCCCCTCTACTATAATCTGCAGGTGCAGCGGGGGTTAATAGAGTGAAAGGAA
Organism: Staurois parvus; assembly: GCF_062004578.1. NCBI lineage: Eukaryota > Metazoa > Chordata > Amphibia > Anura > Ranidae > Staurois > Staurois parvus. Next base: position 5,627,328 of record NW_028318492.1, on the reverse strand, counting down.
CTGTGACAGGCATTCATCAAGAGTGCCCTGGTATGCTTGCCATTCATAGAAGTCATACACTATCTAAACGAAACAGGATCTATGAATGGAGGGGGTGAATGATTGAAAGCCCCCCATTCATAGATCACATTTCATTCATGAAGGCTGTAATATGGCTTCTACGAATGGGGGAGTTGGGAAAAATGGGCAGGAATAGCCTGGCACTCTTGATGAGAGCCTGTAACCGCTCCCTCAGCTCTATTAACCCACACTGCACTAGAAGAGTATGGAAGCAGAAATGGGGAGGGGTGGCAAGGGATGAAGATTTCAAGTAATCCAGGAGCCAGCAGTACAAAGGGCACATCAGATTCATAGTATATCATGTCCCATGTGCTTATTTTGTTTTTTATTTTGTCTAAATTTAGTCTTTAAAAATGCATTACTGAAACTGTTTATTCACCACCTATTGCAGCGATATAGTTTTGCCCAAACCTTGTAACCTTGTCATTTTTGCTAATCAGCTTAACCAGTATGTAAATGAAGAGAAATATATGAATAAAGGATTGTGCAATAGGAAAAAAAAGAAAGAATTCATATACTGTACACTACTAATAGATGAGTATTATTAGATGCAGTCATACATTTATCAGAATACATTTTATCAATAGCTGTCCTGTAATGTGATCCCAGACTTTTTTTTAAACAATTTGAAAATTAAGCTATGCCTAAGATTTGTCAAAGGGAGGAGTGGGAGAGAGAAGTACATAGATTTTAGGTAACAGAACATAAAATGCTGGATTACTCTCTACAGATTGATACTAGAAACATTTTAATGTCTATCCAAGGTAGTAATATTTTTATATTAAAGCATACAAATGTCTGTACCCGAGAACCTCTTTTTGTTTCTGTTTCCATTACCTATACCTTGCATTACCTTGCACTTTCAAGCAACCAGTTGCTAACTTAAAATCATGTCAGGATTCATCAGGCTATAGTAATAATCACCTTATAAATCTGTATAACTGTTTATTAGCTATAGTACCATAACATTCTTCACAATGACATTGTTTTTGCTTCCACACAGTTGAACAAACCTTTTCATACAGTACCTGTATTGTGCTTTGCGGTCACTAGGTCTTATGCTTGCTGCTCGATCATTTGGAAATGCCACTTGCACATCTTGGTATACATCAATTGTGTTCTGGTGATCGTGCATGTGTGTTTTAGCTGCATTCAAAGTGGCCATGCGTGAGGATCCTATTACCATTGCAGATTCTTGAGGTGATGCTTGTACAAACTGTCCAATAGGATTAGTAACCAAAGGAGTAATTCCTATATTAAAAACGATAAATATTGAAGCTGTGTTCTCTGACCTGAAGCAAGGAATGAATGTATTGTATTGTTTAAAGAAAAGGAGGATCATCAGTACTTTTGCTATATCAGACCTGAACAGAAGATGAAGCCAATGCACAGTTCTCATAATGTTGATACCCGCCTTCCTGCACATGGGGTTTCCATACATGCTTCTGTTTGCTTAGAGGGTTCTAATGAGCTTTATGCATGGGCTTCAGGAATCTAGAGTTGGAATTCCATCACTACAGCCTGTAGGCACACAGCCATTGACACCCAATGTAAAACCTCTCTGCTAAGACTACCTGTCTAACAGTTCTGCTTTTATTGCTCCTCGCTTAGAATTTTGTGACACTGCATGGCAGAAATTGTTTGAGATGACTGTATTTCTAATGGAAATGGGGAAAAAGGTGGATAATATCTAGAAAAGAAAAAGCCATCTCTCTACCACTGCTGCCTACTGTGCCTAATGGTAAATATGGTCCTGCCACCTAGACAACTGGTACAGTTGCTTGGACTGCTGCAAAACCAGCAATCCATAGAAACAAGTTTCAGGTCAAAATATTACCGTGTGCACCAAAGTTCACAGACTTCCCTGACATCATAGCTTACAGATACCAGGGGGATAATTTATTAAAGGCGAGTAGGCTGTTCACTTTGTAAGGGAAGTTGCACTTTGGAAGTTAATTTTCCCCAGAGCTTAATGAATATAGGGGAAATTTCACTTTGCAAAGAATATCCAGTCATGTAAAAAACACTTGACATTTGCTTGCACATGACTGGATAATGGAAGTCAGCTTAGTCATTCACTGAGCTCTGGGGAAAATTCCATTGCAAAGTGTGACTTCTCTTTTAAAGTGAACGGTCTGCTTAGAGTAAATTAATCCCAATATGTTAAAGTGTATCTAAACTCTATTTTCAGTATGTTTGGCATCATGTCTCACTGTATACAGTATTTTAAGCAACTTGTTCTTGTGAATCGATTCCATAGTTTCTTAACTGGGGGTCCTGCCAGTAATGGCACTTCCTATTGCACTCTGGCAATGCAAAGCCACTAGCTTTCAATCTGCAGCAGCTTTATAAGCCTGTTTGCTTGTTTAATTGGTCTACTGTGTAGGCAGCCCAAAAAGAAGGATAATAGTTAAAGCGGCCTTCCAGTCACACTGTACAAAAAAAAGTCAGTAGCTGTCGCGTGTCCCAGAAGACTATGGGGAGGGAGGGGGGAGAACAACTTTCGCTTCCGATTGCCTAGGGGATCGCATCAGAAGTGGGAGCAGGTACCTGTCAATTTCGGGTACCTGCTCCCAAAAGGTGCCAATCCTTAACCTCCCTAGCGGTATGATAATGTCAATATTTCTGTGCTCAAAGTGGTACATTTTTTTGCATGGAAATATGTTTTTTTTTTATTGTAGGCCTGTAATTTTTAGGAATAACTCACTGAAATCTGTCCGAACAAGAGTCTAGTAAACATTCCGGATATGATAAAATTTGAAACACAAAATCATAAATTATAATATAATAAATAATCATAAAAAATAATAATATAATAATAAGACATTTAATTCAATAATATAATCAAACCAAAAACACTGAAATTTGAAATAGAGCGCCAAGTTCGCACATCACTGAGCTTAGTAGCAAAATCGTTTTCAGTGTTTGATGACGACTTTCCCCACGAATAATTATCACTCAAATCTGCAAGTGGTTCTAATTTACTACCGGTGTTCTCTAGCTGGTCTAAAACCGCTTTTGACCTAAAGGGACACTTTTTGGACACCATGGACTTTTCTCAGTTTTCAGGCAGAAAGAACGGTAAAAATGCAGGCAGGGCGCAGGACAAAGCACTCGGGACAAAATGTATGTGAAATGGTTTCATACAGTAATGTTTTACTATGTGATTTTAGTGTATTTAGTGAATATCACTTTTTAACATTTTTAAATTTCCCGCCAGTTCCGTGCCCCGTATGTCCTGTACGTCCCGACGCTCGCAGGGACTGGAACCCGGAAGTCGGATGCCGGCATCGGCCGGAGGAGATGGCCGGGGATGCTGCAGGGGGACATTGAGGGAGCGAAGGACAAGGTAAGTGAAACAGGGAATCCCAGAGCAACGCTGCAGGGTAATCCCGAGTGTAGCTCAGGGTTACTGCTTTTGGTACTGAAAGTTAACCCTGAGCTAGACATGGGAATACCGCCAGAGAGGTTAATGGGGAGTGGGGGACCAGTCTTTAAAGCGGAACTTCCTCTTTTGGGTGGAGCTCCACTTTAAGCTCTCATAGATCAGCCTGGTATTGGGCTGTAAGTATAGGCTTTTGGAGGTTCGTACAGGAATGTGCAGCCCCCTCTATATGCCTTCACTTGACACCTGCAGCTGCTATTTTGAAATTACAAAGTCTTTTTAATGGTATAAGATACATCTAGATACATCACATACTTCTGTCCACTTCCTGTGGGCAAACCTTGCTCTTGCGCAGAAAAATACTCTCAAACACAGAAAATGACCGCCCCCACAGCAGGCTAAATAATTCAACATAGCTCAACATAGTTTGCTCAACATGCAAACTATTAAAGTATGTATATATATATATATATATATATATATATATATATATATATATATATATATATACACACACACACAAACACATACAGTATATACATTGTACAGAGGGGCCCAAAAAATGTTTACACACTTCAACATATATAAAAATATATACATGAAAATTGTATTACTAGATTTATACAAACACCAAATCAAAAGTGTCTAGATGATAATGGTGACCACTTTGAGCACCTAATGTGATTGCATAATTTAAACATGACTTACAGCTACCTTTGATGTTTACTAGATATAAATCTAGTAATAACATTTTTATGCATATATTTTTCATGTTGAAGTGGGGGCCCCTCTGTGCATGTGTATATATATATATATATATATATATATACACACATATACACAGTGCTCAGCATAAATGAGAACACCCCTTTTGAAAAGTAAGATTTTAATCAATATCTCAATAAACACAAGCACAGTTTCCAAAATCTTGACAAAACTGAGTTTTATAGAACATTTGTTTAGCTCATTACATGAAGCTTCAGTTTTACTAAAATTAGTTAATGCAAAAATGAATACACCCCACAACAAAAATTACTCCATCTAGTATTTTGTATGACCTTCATGATTTGTAAGGACAGCACCAAGTCTTCTAGGCATGGAATGAACAAGTTGGTGACATATTGCAATATCTATCTTTTTCCATTCTTCAAGAACGACCTCTTTTAGAGCCTGGATGCTGGATGGAGAGTGATGCTCAACTTGTCTCTTCAGAATTCCCCATAGGTGTTCTACTGGGTTCAGACCAGGAGACATACTTGGCCACTGAATCAAGTTCACCCTGTTCTTCTTCAGAAATGCAACATTGGCCTTACATGCGTGATTTGAATCATTCTCACGTTGGAAAGGTTCCCAACAACCAAGGGCACGGAGTGATGGCAGCACCTTCTCTTTCAATATAGAGCAGTACATCTGTGAATTCATGATACCATCAATGAAATGCAGCTCCCCGCCACCAGCAGCACTTATGCAGCCCCACAGAAGGACACTGCCACCACCATGTTTCACTGTAGGCACCATGCATTTTTCTTTGTACTCCTCACCTTTGCGACACCATACAGTTTTGAAGCCATCAGTTACAAAATAATTTATCTTGGTCTCATTGCCCTACAGTATAGAGTCCCAGTAGTGTTCTTCTTTTTCAGCATGGTCCCTGGCAAATTCTAGGCAAGCTGTTTTGTGCATGGGCTTTAGGAGAGGCTTCCTTCATGGATGACTCATGCATGCCATTCCTCTGCAGTGTATGCCGTATTGTGTCACAGGAAACAACCACCCCGGTTTGGCTTTCTACTTCCTAACCAATTCAAGTCCGCACACTTTCACCCCCTTTGCGTGGTCCTGCAACACTGTACCCAAATGAAATTTTTAGCAATTTTTGAGACAGATAAAACTTATTTTGGTGGTATTTATTCACCACTGGGATTTTTATTTTTTTGCTAAATAAATAAAAAAGACCAAAAATTTTGAAAAAAAAGTGTTTTTCAAAATTTTGCAAATAAATAATCTTTCTTCATAAATCTTGGCCAAAATGTATTCAGCTACCTTTTTTGGTAAAAAAAAAAAATAACCCAAATCAGTTTATAAAAAATAATTATAATTTTTCTAAAATTTTGTTTAAATTTTTTTTTTATATTATTATGCCTTTTGTTTTTACATACTGTCACCCTAGCAGTACAGTGACACTGCATCAGCAATGCTCCCGTCCAGCTGTTTATCAGCATTGGCCAGACAGGAAGAGGTTAAGCTAACTGTAGTGATGCATGGTGATTTTCTTCAACCATTCTCATCAGAAGACACTCCTGTTAAGGTGTTAACTTCCGTGGACGGCCTGAATGTCTCTGTGAGATGGCTGCAGTTATATCTTTGTAAAATTTTTGTATCACTTTTGCTACAGTATTCTGACTGATAAGTAAAACTTTGCTGATCTTCTTGTAGCCTTCTCCTTTTTTGTGTAAAGAAATTATTTTCTTTCTCAGACCTTATGGCATTTCACTTGTGGTGCCATTGCTGACAGCATGAAATGGGAAGGGGTTTTCTTTGTTAAGTAACACCCTTTTCTAATCAACTGTCTGCTGGATACCTGCTTAATGAATAATTAGACTCACCTGTAGTTTAATTCTTGTTAATTAGGATTTTGTTGTCTACAATTTAGCTTTGCTCCCAAGACTTTCATTGGGGTGTATTCATTTTTTCAACATGGTCTTGAATGAATTTGTTAGGAAAAATACTTTTTTGTGTGTGCAAATTAACAAATCTTATTTGCAACCAATAGCTCGCATTTGTGGGAGTATTTTGTAGTAAAATGTCCCAAAGAAAATGTTGATTTTGAAAGGAAAGTAATGTTTGTCTGACAAATCTGTTGGGGTGTGCTCATTTATGCTGAGCACTGTGTGTGTGTATTTATACAAGCTGTACACTCACTACTTTACATTGTAGCAAAGTGTCATTTCTTCAGTGTTGTCACATGAAAAGATAGAATAAAATATTGACACAAATGGGAGGGGTGGACACACTTCTGGGAGATACTGTATATATACATACACACACTGCTCAAAGAAATAAAGGAACACTTTTTAATCAAAGTATAGCATCAAGTCATTTAAACTCCTGGGATATTGATTTGGTCAGTTAAATAGCAGAGGGGAGGTTGTTGCTCAATTTCAGCTGCTTTGGTGTTAATGAAATTAACAAGTGCACTAGATGGGCAACAATGAGATGACCCCCAAAACAGGAATGGTTTTACAGGTGGAAACCACTAACATTTTTTCCCTACTCATCCTTTCTGACTGTTTTTCACTAATTTTGCATTTGGCTAGGGTCAGTGTCACTTACTGGTACCATGAGGCAATACCTGGACTCTACAGAGGTCACACATCAATATGTGCCATTGCCAGAGAGTTTGCTATGTCTCCCAGAATAGTCTCCAAAGCGTGGAGGAGATTCTAGGAGACAGGCAGTTACGCTAGAAGAGCTGGACAGGGCCATAGAAAGTCCTTAACCCATCAGCAGGACCAGTATCTGCTGATTTGTGCAGGGAGGAACAGGATGAGCACTGCCAGAGTCCTAAAAAATTAGCTCCAGTAGGCCATTAGTGTGAATATCTCTGACCAAACAATCAGAATCAGACTTCATAAGGGTGGCCAGAGGGCCCAACGTCCTCTACTGGGCCCTGTGCTCACTGCCTGGCACCATAAAGCTCAATTGGCATTTCACCCTGAGCACATGTGACAAACGTGAAAGGGTCTGGAGAAGCCATGGAGAACGTTATCCTGCCTGTAACGTTATGCTGCCTGTTCAGCATGAGCATTTTGGTGGTGGGTCAGTGATGGTTTGGGAAGGCATATCCATGAAGGGACACACAGACCTCTACAGGCTAGACCAGCGGTAGGCAACCTGTGGCTCTCCAGCTGTTGCAGGACTACAAGTTCCATCATGCCTCTGCAAGTCATAGCTGTAACTATCAGTTTTGTAATGTTGCAATGCCTCATGGGAAATGTAGTTCCACAACAGCTAGAGAGCCGCAGAATGCCTACCCCGGGCTAGACAATGGCATCATGACTGCCATTGGGTAAAGGGATGATATCCTTGGACCCACTGTCTGACCCTATGCTGGTGCAGTGGGTCCTGGGTTCCTCCTGGTGCCCAGCCTCATGTGGCGAGAGTATGAAGGAAGTTCCTGGAGGATGAAAGAATTGATACCACTGAATGGCCCCCACACTCGCCTGACCTAAAATCAATAGAATACATCTGGGATATCATGTTTCGGTCCATCTGACGTCGCCAGGTTGCACCTCAGACTGCCCAGGAGCTCAGTGATGCCCTGGTCCAGAACTGGGAAGAATTACCCCAGGACACCATCTGTTGTCTCATTAGGAGCACGCCTTGATGTTGCATACAAACTACCATTTTTTAACCATTTTGAGTTGCTGCAATGACATTTCAGCAAAATGGACTAACCTGCTGCATTATTGTTTCACTTTGATTTTCGGGTTGTCTTTGAATTCAGAATATATATATATATAGTAACAAAAATATAGAACATCCATTAAAAATATAAATCTATACATACAAATTATATTACTAGGGGCATACTTGACTAAAAATAGTACTAGTAGGCACAAAAAGTATTCTTGAGCTTACTAGATTTGATATGCAGCAGAAAAATATCACTATTGGTACCAGTTACTGAACATTTGTCTGACTGTAGCAGTAGACAATGTTTGTGTGTATTTTTCCCACATAAAAAAATATCTAGTGAATATAACTGGTGTCTTTCTATATTCTAGCCAACATTTATACATCTATATGTAACATTGTTTTTAGACTTCATGTACACTAGAGGGTTTTTTTAAGCTAAAAAATGCTAGAAAAAATGCTGGATGAAAACCTCTGGTAATAGCTGTTTTTAGTAGCATTTTAGTAGCGTTTAGGACCATTAGAGTTTTATTAGCATTTTTACACTACATGTGTAGAAAAAAAAGCTAGAAAAAAATCTGTTAAGAGCGTTTTAGTAGCATTTACCATTTGTTTCTGCTGGCAAAACGTTCCAAAAAACTCTACAAATCTATTTTTTTTCTTCTCCTAGATGCTGAAGCTCAAAAACGCTCATAGCATAAAGTAGTGTGCATGGACACATAGGATAACACTATTTAGCTTCTAGGAGCAGAAAAAAAATGTTAATAACAGCTTCTAGAAGCTTAAAAAAATGCTAGTGTGCATGAAACGTTTAAAAACTATATAGTTATATCAATTTACTTACCCGGGTTGACTTTCATGACAATTTTGTTAGTTGATGGTTTGCAGGTCGCTATGAAAGAGAGCTTAACTTGGTGAAAGACTTTTGTTTTTAAAGGTGACAAATTATCATCTGACGTGGGACCCATAATATCCACTACTTGCTTTACTTTAAAAGTTCCTGCTTGATGTGGTACAAACGAAAACATCACATCCTAAAAAAACAGCACCAGTATAAGACACAGAAAACACTGTATTGATTGTAGTTCATTCTTACTAAAGAACTAGGTAAATTGGGAAATGGGTTAAAGGTCCCTAATTGTAGGGGTTTTAGCAACAGACACACAAAATGTTAAAGAAGAAGTGTAAGATTATAAAAAAATCAGAACACACATACTCACCTACATCAGACTGATGCTGCAACTGCCCCTCCGGCCCTAAGCCCATTAACTGCGCGATCACATAACCACTCATTTCTCAGTCCTCAGTTAGCTCAGAACAGAGAGCAATGACTGTTCGTCGCTGCTCTCCATTCTGCCCCACTGTAGCAAGAGATGGTCAGAGACTGCAAACATGGACAAGAGATGGTCAGAGACTGTAGACATGGCAGAAGAGATAGTTAAAGACTGCAGACATGGCACAAGAGATTATCAGAGACTGCAGACATGGTGCAAGAGATGGTCAGAGAGTTTGTACATGATACAAGAGATGGTCAGAGACTGCAGACACGGCACACAAGATGATCAGAGACTGCAGGCATGATACTAGAGATGGTCAAAGATTGGTTTAGTAGACGTGTCTGATTTACTCATTGTGTCTCTGTCCCTCTTCTCAGTGTTGTGTGTGTCCTCTGTGGCAGTGCTGAGTCAGCGCCATGTCTTTCTGCTTTAGTTTCATCCTATCAGGCTAGCGGGAGGAGACTGCAATGGAGGGCACAGTGGAACTGTGAGCAGCTACTGGCAGCAAATCTAGGCGGTATTGCAGCCAGGGAGAGAATAAGCTGCAGGATGTGAGCTCCAGTAACGTGCATCTTCTCATGTTGCACTTGGCCACACCCCCTCCAGTCCTCCTTAGCTATCTGTAAAAGGTGCCAAGCAGCATCATGACAACAGTGGCTGTGCGCTCCACTCCCTGGACGGACGATTTGGCAACCCTGCATCCGTGTGCCTCAGGACGTCTGGCACGGCTTCATACATGTGTATCATGGGCTGTCCTGCCCTGATGGTGGCCCAGCAGACAGGCACCCCTCTAGGAAGGGTGCCTGTAGACACATGCCTACACTGTCTATGGGAAATCCGGCCCTGGCTGTAAGCTGATTTTGGGTCACAGAAGAGCAGAAGTAAGTGCACTCCTTTAACCCAGAAGAGAAGTTTGGTCAAAGCTATTTTAATGATCCAAAATGGGAAAGTGTAATTTATAGTATTTTCTGGAACTGATATACTCAAAACGATTCATATCTATGCGGATCTGCATGCCACGCTTGTGTGGGCATGGCAGCCTATTCATTTGAATGGGCTACTGTGCCTGCGTTTCCTGCAGAGAAAAGGTTGATGCACCTTTTTTTATAACACGGGCCACATGGAAATTGAATGGTGCTTTTGCACCATGCATTTCTGCGTGCAGGAAACAACACCACATGTTTCACTGTGTGTGGGTGACAGTAAGTTACTGGCAGCCCTGCGCGTTTTCTTTAAAACACCGCTATGAAATCAGTTGTTCTCTATGTGCCTTGTTCACACCACAACACTAGTATCATATGCATATTTTTTCTGCGCAGGAATATGCAACGTGTATAAAACTCACAGAACTGAAGCTTGCGCAAAAACTGATGTAGAATTATGCCTCTGCAAGTGAAATCTGCACGTCAGTTTTTCTGCATGTATGGTGTGAACAAGACTTTATGCTATTGTGCTAACCACTTTCTAAAACTAAGCATTGAATTTTATGAGGAATCTATGCTACTAAGTTTGGCAAAGTTTGAAATCTGGTGACAGGAAATTTATTGTGACGCAGCCCTTAGATCAAACATGCAGCTAGAGAATTGATAAGATAGTCAACTTGTATATTTTTTCCAGGTCCACAGCACAATAGGAAATGAAGCAAGCCTGGAGGATTGTCCCATTAAAAGCATTTGGCAAGGGCAGGTCTAGGACTGGATTCTAAAGCCATGTAAATATAAAACCCACTGAATATTTATGGCTATTTGTAGTGCTACCTCTACAGGGGGCTCTGGTAATATCTGGTTCTTCCATAACAGTACAGAGGCTGCCCACCACCACAAGCACTAGTCCATGCACACCAGCTCCAAGAACTCAGTCTAGAGGATGTCTTTTTGAATTGTATTGCTTGCAGAACTTAAAACAGGAGAGGGGTTAGGGCATAGGATACTCCAAAATGCTGCACAGTAACAAGAGTACCTTATTCTCTAGGCTCCCACTCTAGCATTCTGCTAAGGACAGGGGAACAGCCAGTATTCTGAGACCCTATGTGAGCTGTCTCAGTCCACAGCTATCTCTGGCATTTACATCCCAAAAGCACAGAGTCACCAGGGATCACAATTCAGGGTCAGGACAAGTCCCCAGGACAGCTGTGCACCTTCCAGCTTCCTCCAGACATGGACCAGTGAAGGAGACAATCCTTCTCGAGACCAGATCCCTTGTGTTGAAGTCCAACAGCCAGCTCCTCAAAAAGATCACTTCAGGTACTCAGCTTGCCACAGCTGAGACCTCAAAGAACAGTTACACAGTCTCCAGGCTGTGGAACCCTCCCTGCTAAGGAATGAACGAGCTCTCCAGAACTTCAGACTATTTATCACCTCCGCATCCACCTGGACACTCCTTTCCAGGGATTGGCTAGCCCTAATATTCAGGCTGGTCATTTAAATCTTCCTCCCTATGCTCTGGATGATTCTTCTAAGGGCAGGGGGAAGCAATCAAACTCCCAGCCTGTGAAACCCTGAACAGACCAGAACAGAAAAATACTGTTCCCTTGACCACAGAAGGAGCAGAGGGAAGCAAGCAAACCTCCAGCCTGTGAAGCCCCAAACAGGCCAGAACAGACAATCACTGCCCCCTTGACTACAGAAGGAGTCAAAAGCAGAACTTGTCTAGCATTTTATGTTAGGGGGTGCTACATAATCTTAAAGAAAAACTCCTGACAAAATCATAATCAAGATCTCAGTTACATACAAACATAAATGGTAGCTAGGCACTTACAGTAGACGTCAGTACACTTCACACTGATTATTAAATAAATGTGTTACAATACAATATGCCAAGTACCATGGGAGACAGTTCCTATTAGCTAAAGGAATGTAGGAAAGGTGTGGTGGCCATCCAAACCAATGGAGCAGCCAGTATACAGTATATGACAACATACACAAATATATATAAATATCTAACCTTAACAATAGAGGTTTCTGCAAGATGGTGGTTTTGTTACACAACAGAGAAAGTTTTGCAGGTATGCTTGCATAAAGTTTTTTCCTAGCTATTTTAAAGAGATTGCATGAAAAGACTAGCTCTGCTTAAACTCAAAGTTTGGTTTTGTTATGCATATACAGCATATCTAGAATGATTCATTTGTGTACACAGTAATGCTGCATTTTAGGTCTAGGTACACCTTAAAGAACCTGTATATTTCAGTTTTTCACATTACAAGTACAAGCATGTTGTTCAAGTCTGTGCCACTGTTGTGATCATGTTACAGAATACAGCTATTGAACTTAGATAATAGATGCATACAGAGATAAAAAGACAGAAATCAATGTTAACAGAATTACCATATTTTAGACAGCTTTATCTTTAATGCTAATGCTTTGGAGATCTAGAGAGCTGTTTTTGTACCTGTGAAAGTCCTGGCTCTATCTTTCCATTAGCGGGAGAGATATGAAAATGGGATATCTTGCGAAAGCTGAACACCACAGGGAGGAATTGAGAGTCATTTTTTAGCGAACAGAGAATATCGATCCTTTCACCAATCAAGCATTCCTTAAAATTGTATGTTGTCCCTGGACTGAATGTTAATGTGACTGGAAAAGCAGAGCCAGTGGCAGCCAGTTCCACATAGCTTTTCTTTTGTCCTGTGATGAAAATAAAAAAAGCAAAAACAGTTAATGACAATATAACAGTTTTTATAAAGACAATTATAATAATCTTACAAACCATTTTGATTTTAATTTTGTTATTTAACACATTGTTAAAGCATAAACTGTTTGCTTCAAAAATGTTGAGAAGGGATCCAATACAAAACAGCAACTAAAAAACAAGTAGACACACTAAGGGTACACTCACACTAGTACTTTTAACTAGTCCTTAGCATAGTTTAAACCCATAGGCTAGTTCATTTGTGATCCAGTACAGTTTGCTGCAGTGTGAATGCAATCCATGCCAGAGCACAGATCTCTATGGACTGTAGTTTAGTGAAACAGGGACTGCTGGTCTGTTTAGCAGGGGATTGTGCCCAGGAACACATGTAAGTGCTTCCGGGAACACCTCCTTATAAACCAGTGTGAGTCTCAAGTAAAAAAAAATCTAAGCTCAATTCTAAGTGTAATAATATATAAATAAAAAAATAATTCATTTTAAAATTGACAATCAGACAGCTGCACTCACATATACCCAAATACTGGATAACAGTAGACATAAACAAAAAATGTTGAGCTGTCTCTTTAGAAACCATGTGAAAAACCAAAACACAGCAAACATGTAACGCAGCAAACTTAGCTTGTTAAGTGAACCGGATGTGTGACTACAAAGTCAATTAAATAAAAGTCCAAAAGTCATTATGCACACATAATAATGTGATTACCATTGCAGTGCTATGACACACAGGAACGATTATCAGATAGTTTGACCCCTAATATAGGAGCTCTAACAGTGCTTTTTATATGCCAGGGATACAGATTGATATGTAACAGGACGTTTTTCACTGCTGTACTAGCAACCGAAACACAATGGAAGACTCAGAGTCTCTGATTTTTATATCTAATGCTTAGCTTTGCAATGAAATTGAACCTGGAGTCAGAGGACAGACAGTGGGCAAGAAGGGACATTTTTATGTTTGTAAAAGGGATCATTTATTTTACATTTCTTTTGCAGCTGTGAACTTTGTGACTGCCATGATGTATTTCTATGCCACTGACAAGATGCAAAGGAGACAGCTGTGTGTACATATTGGTTTTTGGCAGTCCTAGGGTTAAAGACCTCATCAGTATGAAGGTAGAATAATAACCCAATTAGGTCTTTAAAATAAACAAAGGTGCATTGGTGGTTTAAAACATTCAATACCACAATATGTTCTTGGTATTTTTTTCTGCTTGTCTGTCGTATTACCAAAACACAACAATTAATCACACACTTTTTATCTTCTTGAGTATTGAGCCAGCCTGCTGTGGTTTACCTACTAGGGATCTAATATTTCTGCATTTTTCCTGAGTTTTTATGTATGATACCCACCTTTTTTACGCATTTTTATGCTGGTATCTGGCTGGAGGAATCCATCTTTGCTTCCTACTATTTCAAACCTCATGAAAAGTGCATAGTCCTGCTGGGATGGAATTTCCTTTGATTCAATGTCTTCATTTTCCCTAAAAAATACATATATTGTGAGATTTTGCTTAAAATCGAGTTTTCCAAGGATCCAGTCTACCTAGCAGAATGCATTTATAGGCTTTTTTTTCACTTTGATATATAGCCAACATCAAAGTGACACAGTGTTCTGCTCACACAGGGATTGTTTAGTATAACAAGGCACACAAACATATTTGGGCCTCCTGGCAATATTATCACATAGCTCTGTTTGCCCTAATCTCAGCCTTTCTGCTTAACCGGTTCTGACAATCACCAGATTGGACTATTTCTGTCCTTTCGCAGTGGCCTAGACTAGGCTTAGTGGCCTGACTATGTAGGCCAGACAGACCTGGACACACACTACCAAAAGTATCAGGCTTCACGCTGCTCTTGCAGCAAGTAGGAACAACCATTGACTACAGAATACTCTCTTTTGTTGGCAAAACCCACTTGACTCCAACCACCTGCTTATAGACCCCTTTCCTGCTGAAACAGGTATTATATGCAACTTTACACAGTGACAGGCTGTCTGTATGTGACATATCCACCTCTCTGTTTTGATCAGGAAGCCAGTACATACAAGCCCTCACAGCAATGCCCAACATCTCTTTACTTTACAGTATATACACCAGGACAGCAACTCGTTCACACAACTTTTCAGGACATTTCTGCCATTTATCACCATCATGGGTACTCTTCGGCCTTGTACTAGCACAGGCCTCTCTCTCTCCATGCACATCAAAACCCTCTATTCTTCTAGGAGTTCCTAAATATGGTCGGTGCTGGATCACCAAATCCACCGCTCACCTCTCTACATAACTGTAATGTATCAGGGGGGGAGCAAAGGGGACTACTATAGCGCAGCCGTTCTCAACCAGAATACCATTGAAACCTAGGGTTCCTCCTCCGGTTGCTAGGGTTTCCTTGAGCAGTGAGCAATTACTGCCTCTCAGATAAGTAACCATTGACAACAATGATATTTGTAACTATCGGTAAGGGGGAGATTCTTCCTAATGACCACACATGTAAGGGGTATAGCACACTAATGCATAGAGAGCTATAGATAAAAATACTTGTTAGCAGGGCTTCCCTGAGACTGGAAAGTTATTTCAAGGGTTCCACCATGTCAAAAAGGTTGAGAATGGCTGCAATAGAGTGTTACTAGACTGACAGAGAATCTGCTAGGGCAGTGACCATCAGTTCAGGGAGGCTTTTACGGGCAAATAACATGTCTAAAATAGATTAAATGCACATGTAACCTCTTAGAAAGATTGTTGTTGAATTATTGGTCAGGTGACAGGGTCTTTTTAAAGGACTACACTAGGGTTAGGACATTAGAAGTATTTTACTTATTTATTATTTTGGGCACACTTGAAAGGGAGGAGAAGCAGCAGTAACAAGTAGTACTAGTGGAATGGCATCTAACAAAAGCTTATTTCCATTAAAGAAATGTAGATATATTCAGATTTTTTTTCTTGCATGAGGCATGACTGGCAATTTGCTAAATTTTGCAGTTGGAATCATTCAGTATTTACTTGAACTGCACCAACAGTGAACAGTGCACCGACAGAGTAGTCTGTTTATTTTTAGCATCAGGAATGGGTGACAAATAGTTACATTTTATCTAGCCATCAATACTTTTTTATGAAGGTCAACTTCTCAGCACCTGCAGGCACCAGTCCTGTGTGCTTTTTGTCAAGGCTAACAACCTTGCTAATATCTCTTCCTAAAGTATGTAACAGGAAAGCACCTGTATGCCAACTGCCAATTCAGGCCACTATTGCAGTCTTCAGATCCTGCAGTCCAAGAGGTAAATGGTGTGAAGTTTAAGGTTCATAAAGCAGTTGAGATAAGCCATGACAATTCTATTCATCCACTGCCTATGTCCTTAGCCTGGTATCTCAATCAGTGGGTGCAACACAAGAAATAACCTATAACAATTTGCAGAATGTAGCAGTAGCTAGAGTCACTACTGCAGCAGTCGCTGTTACTTTTAACAATCGTGGTGGAAGAACAGGAATGCACTTGGAATAAAGATGGGTCTTTAGGCATTTGGTCAAGATCAAGCAAAATTCGAGTGAGCTAGGCATTGGGTATGGCTTGAGGAAGTTTCTACACACAGTTGTCCTTCGATATAAGGTGACGTTAGCAACCAGGGAAGTAGGAATAAAATAATTCTTTATTTCATCAAAAGGAATACAAAGATTCCAAACCAGAGCCAAAATAGTGTCCTGCACATTTCCTGCGGGTGTGGTGTGTGATTTGAGCCACACATAAATGAATGGATCAAACCGCACTGTAAAGAATCGCATGTGATTTGAACAGGAATGCAGTGGGATTCCTGTCCAAATTGCATGCGGTTTCCCACACTGCATCAGTGTGAACTGGCCCTTATCCCATTAGGTGCTTAATCAAGGAGGGTGACATACTGTTTTACTTATTACTCTTTGACCAAAACAAGCAATTCACATAATATACAAAGTAACAAAAATATAATAAAGATGCCACATGAGGAAACGTTAAAAGAGAAAAAAATATATACATAGTATAGAAATCATCTGAAGGAAAACATGTAATCTACCAGAGAGAAGAATAAATCATGGTAAAATATCAATTCAGATGCAGATTCAGATCCCACCTTAGGTTTAACCCTTGGGGTACCCTGGTCTGTAATCTATGTATCCACCATGCCACCATATTTCTCTCAATCGTGGTGGAGAAACAGGAATGCACTTGGAATAAAGAGGGGTCCAGGGGCGGACTGACAACTCATGGGGCCCCTGGGCAATAGGGGATCATGGGGCCCCTGTGTCCTCGCTCACACCCAAAAAAGCCTATGAAAAAGCCAATGAAAGGTACCAGGGGCATCTCATGGGGCCCCCTACTGACCCCGAGCCCTCGGGCAGTGACCGAGTGCTCGAATGGTCAGTCCGTCCCTGGAGGGGTCTTTAGGCATTAAATCAAGATCAAGAAAAGCCTGGGTGAGTTAGGCACTGAGCATAGCTTGAAAAAGTTTCTATACACAGTAGCCTCTCATTTGGAAATCTTCAAACAACATTTCCCATTTTGCTTTTAAGAGCTCATGTACACGGGGCATTTGGAAAACTCTTCTGAATGATGGAAACTGACTGCTGGAAAACATAGGTTAAAAAACATCAGTTTAGCCGAGTTTGAATACCGCGTTTAGAAGCATTTGCGTTTAGAAGTGTTTTTAAAAGATAACCTCAGGAGACTTTCCCAAATGCCCATAATGCACTGAAAAATAGTAAAAAATTAACTATTTCAGACATTTTTTGCGCTGGTGTACTAGGTCCATTTGAATACATGGAAAACACTTTGCATGCATTTCTGATCATGAAAAAAGGCTCTGGACAGCATCTGGACATGGAACAGTTAAAAATGCTTCTAAACGCAAATGCTTCTAAAACACAGTTAACCATGTTTACAAGCATTTACACGCGTTTACAAGCATTTGGTGTTTGAAATGCCAGTAAAATCTACTCCTGAACGCAAGTTTGGTGCGTTCAAAAAAACAACTGTAAACTCAACTGCCTGTAAATGACTGTAAACGACTATGTGTACATGGATACATAGGAAACATTAGGGAGAGTTCAGGGGCTGATGAAAAAAATGCTGAACAGCTCCTGAAAGTCAGTTTAGGAGCTGCAGTGTACATGAGCCCTAAGGCCTCTTACACACTGCTGCTCCTAAACGTGAGTTTAGGAGCTTTTGTCTTTTTTTTGCCAAAACCCCTGGACTCAACTCAGTAAAAGCCTATGTGTCCATGTACACATAGGCTTTTATCAGAATTTAGCAGCAGCAGAGTTTAGGGGCAGTTAAACGTCCATCTCTCAAACACAGAAGAATCGTATTCAGGAGAGGAACATTTTTCCCAAAAACCGGCAAACGTGGCAAAAATGCATGTAAAAACCTCATTTAGCTCTTGGGCATTTATTAATTTCAATGGCAAATACTCTGACCAATGAGTTAAATAAACATCTAATGCTAAATGCAGGTAAAGGCAGCTAAACACAGTACCATGTTTACACACTTTTTGCTGCGTTTAGCGGTTTTCTGACGCCAGTAGAATAAACATTCCAGTGTACATGTAGCCTAATAGTGAGAGTCTAAAAGCATGAATGATGACAGATGACAGAGAGAATAATGGTGTGAACCTCCTGCGCTCACTAGTGTTCAACTCTATACATAAAGAAGAGAAGCTGCCAACATTAAATCATATACCAATGATTACCATAGACATATGAATAATCAATTATAATGTAGCACTACTCACATAATAAACAAGTGCATATAAATATATGTACCAAGTGTATCAATTAGTGAAACATACCAAATCAACTACTGACCAAGTGATTTCATGCAAAAATAAAAACAATTATATGTGAACACAAAATGTGATGGTGATAATTGAAAACAATTGATGCTGATCAAATACAATCTTCAAAAATAATTATAATGACCTAAATCATATGGAAAACATATATATCTCTTTATACAAATCCATTCAGTGTAAATAATATATAAAATCACGCGTGCATATAGTGAACATACTATAGTGGAACGACAATACAAAAACAACAAAATCAGTGCTCTTAAAGTCCAATATATGCCGATGGTAACACTTAGATGACACACACTCGTGCTGATATTTGTGTGCAAGTGGATATGACAATCCGACCACCGTCTGGATAAGCCTCTCACCTTATAGCTTCGACCCTTGCAGGTCAAAGCGCTTTACTGGATCCTTCTCACGGACTCACGGACATGGTGGGGATGGTATGTTCAGAGTGATGTGCAGTGTTAGTTTTCCACCACACGTAGCATTTTGCTTTTAGGCCAAAAAGTTAAATTTTGGTTCCATCTGACCAGAGCACCTTCTTCCGCATATTTGCTGTGTCCCCCACATGGCTTCTTGCAAAACTGCAAATGGGACTTCTTATGGTCTTCTTTCATCAATGGCTTTCTTCTTGCAACTCTTCTATAAAGGCCAGATTTGTGGAGTGCACAAATCCTGTGGAAAGATTCCCCCACCTGAGCTGTGGATCTCTGCAGCTCCTCCAGAGTTACCATGAGCCTCTTGGCTGCTTCTCTAATTAATGTTCTCTTTGCCTGGTCTGTCAGTTTAGGTGGCTGGCCATGTCTTAATAGGTTTGTAGCTGTGCCATCCTCTTTCCATTTTCGGATGATGGATTGAATAGTGCTCCGTGAGATGTTCAAAGCTTGGGATATTTTTGTATAACCTAACCCTGCTTTAAATTTCTCTACAACTTTATCCCTGAACTGTCTGGTGTGTTCCTTGGCCTTCACTAATGTTCTCTAACAAACCTCTGAGGGCTTCACAGAACAGCTGTATTTATACTGAGATTAAATTACACACAGGTGGACTCTAATTACTAATTAGGTGACCTCTGAATACACTTTTCAGATATTTATCTGTAAAAAATTTTTTAACACCATTTATCATTTTCCTTCCACTTCATAATTATGTGACACTTTGTATTGGTCTATCACATTTGCGTTTTTGGTTGTAATATGACGAAATGTGGAAAATTTCAAGGGATATGAATACTTTTTCAAAGCGCTGTATTCCCAAGTGCAAGTTTCTTGCTTTAGGTGCTTGTAGTTCATACCTGTAGAATTTTGTTTAATTTTACCCATTTTGGAATATTTATGTGTTACTCAAATTTAATTTACAAAAATAAAACATAAATTATATCAGATTTACTTGTAAAATAAGGCAAACATGAAGAATTGTACTTACTTAGGACAAAAACAAAGAGTGACTGTGGTTTTCTGGAAAGGTAAGAGGACACCTTGATTGGGGATGCAGGAAAGTAAAGTTGAAACAACAGTTTCCCTTGTGTTTTTCCTAAATTTCATATCTTGTAAAACAGCATCTGTACTCTTCCCAATATCAGTGCCCTGAATAATATTAGAAAAACATCTCTTTAATAAATCATTATCCAAACTAAATATTTATAATAAAACATTAGATTAAAACAATTGATAGAACCTGATGCCTGCCTAGCTCCCACCCTTAGTTCAGCCTTTTCATTATGGCTGCTGTAAAACAATAACAATACAGCAACTTTGCTGGTTAATTAAAGTGGGACTGAACTCAAAAAGTCAAAATTTGCTATATTGTTAATATGTTAATTTTGTCTAAGCAGTACTTGGAAAAAATTAACCTCTTCGTTTCAATTCCCCCAGAAAGAAAAATGCACTTTTTGGTATGCTCTCCTGTATATACAGCCTCATAGATCTGAAGTGTGAAATCTAAAGCACTGCTGTCCCATGAGATTTGGAGCAAGATCAGGTAACCACTAAACTGCTCACTGTTCTCCATACAAGATATGACCAGTTATACACAGAACTACAACAAAATGATTCCCCCTCCTTTCCCCGCACCCTGTTAAGGTACACTAATGGTCACAAAATGTATAAAAATGGCTTTAGCTTGGTCTCCATAATGTGTTTAGGGGTGTTCTCCCACAGGTGGAGACCAAACTGGCACAATTTGTATACATTTTGTGACCATTGGTGTGCCTTAACAGTATGTGGGGGGGCGCCATTTTGTTGTAGTCCTAAGATTAGACTTGACAAGATTTATGTAACCCAGCCAGCACCTGGAAGCAGCATTAGCTGACTGGAGCAACATTACAGAGGATTTTGAGCAGCGCTCTTTTATCTTCCACACAGAGATGCAGTACAGAACAAAGCATGATAAGTCAATGTTGGAGTGCTTTTTTTCAGCACAGCTTCCTAAAATCAGTTCTTTTTTTTGTTTTGTGGATATTGTGCAGGTTGGTTAAAATCTTTTCATTATCTCTTTTCTGTGGCCTATTGAGGAGATTTCCTTTCACTTCCTGTCCAAGAGATACAACAAGAAATTAAAGGAAATTTCTCTAACGTGAAGGAAAATTCTCCTTTAAAAAGAAGAGTTGTCACCTACTGCCCCCTTGACAACTGTAAATCATTGTTTTTTCCTTCTTTCATCCATACTGTATCCAAAACAAAATAAAAACACAACCAGCAGAAGCTATGTATGAATGATCCTATCAAAGATCCAGTGACAGTATATAAAGAACATATGATCAACACTGAGGATCAAAATCCAACCTTTCTGGAAGTCACCTGCTTGATAGTAGAGAAAAGAAAGTAGCAGAAAATATAAAAATCCAGAAGGTGAAAAAAGCAGGTTCATAATCATGGATGCTAGGCAACAAATTGGCTATCCTTGGCAATTGTGGGGTTCGGGCAGTAGATGGTGCTATGCCAGCCTCACACTTTTTTGGGAAGAGTGTCCTACTCTTGTAGACGGTACTATAACCCACTGGTTCTGTTTGATCTACAATCAAAGCCTATGTCTCTCAGTGAACAAAAGATGACAATATGACTTATGAAGGAATCTGAATAGGTCACTTTTTGTGACAAATGTTGCCTGTCACACACATTCTACACCTAGGAGACTACAGGAAAGCTCAGAAAGTTGACAGACCAGCAACTACTAGGATTCAGGTAACATCTGACCATTTGATTTATTTAGCAATGGCAGTTCAAACTTTCTACCCTCCTGGGTTCCTTCAAAGAGAATTGAAATTGTTACCTAGCAAACAATTTGTAATTTAGGTCAGCCAGTCTTTAGCCACTGTTATCTGGACATCTCTGCAGACTATACTGCAGTTGTTCAGCATAGCTTGGACCACAATCTAACCTGCTGTCTGACTGAACATGAGAGCATCAGCAACCAAAGATGAGTTCATCCCAATGTCATAAACCCTTCTGGAAATATGCTCACTCTGAAGTCTATTTTATCCAGTGCAGCCAGAATCAAGAACATCCTCATAAGTGCAATTGGGTGTAATAGGAACAATTATGTGCTATGGGGCATTCCTCTCTATTTTGGAGATTTAAAGGAGTTATTATTAAAACACCAGATTGCAAGCAAGATTTTAGGCAAGGAGTGGGGTTGGTGCATCTTAGCTGTAGTTGAATGAAAAGCCCAACTACAACTGTTCTTGGGCAAACAGTCTATACTGCTATTACACTTCAAAGCCTAAGTTGGAATTTTTATGAAAAGTACTTATAATAGAAGCTTGTTACGCAGGTACAAAATCAGCCTGCAATGTTATTTTTGTTATTTAGGAAATACAGTGTGCTGTTCACATGAATAATTAATCCAGTAAAATTGTTTCTGTAATACTGAATTATTACCAGCAGTCTCAATCAAGCCTCTGCAACAAAATCCACGGTCTATAATCCTGCAAGGGAAACTGTATTATCACTAAAATCGTCACTTATAGCTGTGTTGATGTTTGGGAGCTCAAGGCAAAACCTCTAATAAATGCAAATATTTTCTGCAGGTCACTGTCTTTCTTTTGACTGAGGCATAAAGTTCACAGCTGTCATATAATGAATATGGCATTATCCAACTGTATATTGAAAAGGTTGTGTTTTGATACCACAGTAATCTTTATTTATAGAAGTATGTAACCAAATTCTTTGTGAATTTAGGATTTATAAATGGAACCTAAATCTTGTGTTAAGTACACAGTAAGGTCTCCTTCACATGAGTTTATAGCAGATTCCAGTGGCAATAATTAGCAGATTCTTTCAGCTGGAATCACAAGAGCAACCAAGGTCAGACATCAATCCCCAATCAGAAGTAACTGCTGGGTGTGCAGACACGTGCCTGTAGCAATGGTTCTTTGCAGCCTGTCATTTTGTTGTATCATAGCTGTTTGCATACCTGTGTTACCCCAGCTTGATTCTTGCGGCTGCATTTTACTGTAAGCAGGTAATACCCTATATCAGGGGTCTCCAAACTGCGGCCCGCAGGCCTGATGTGGCCCTTTGCTTGCTTTTATCCAGCCCTTGAGGCACATTTCCTTCCACTGATACGAAGCACTATTTCTTCCAATGACACCAACGATGGGACGCTATTCCTCCAACTGACACCAATGATGGGGCACTATTCCTTCTATTGACTCCATCGATGGGATGCTATTCCTCTCACTTACACTAATGATGGGGCACTATTTATCCCACTGACACCAATGATGGGGCACTGTTCCTCCCACTGACCCTAATGATGGGGCACTGTTCCTCCCACTGACCCCAACAGGGCACTATTCTTCCCACTGACCTCATCGACAGGGCACTCTTCCTCCCACTGACCCAAACAATGTAGCACTGTTCCTCCCACTGACCCCAACAACAGAGGAACAGTTGCTGCCACTGACCACAATGATGGAGCACTGTTCCTCCTACTGACACCAGCCACGAGGCACTGTTCCTCCCACTGATACCAGAAACGGGGAACTAATTACCCCACTGGCACCAATGATGGGGCACTTTTCCTCCCACTGACCACCAAGCCTAGGGTATTGTTTACTCCCACTGATGCCCAGGCATTTTCTACTCCCACAATCTGGCCCCCCTAAAGTCTGAACGGCAGTAAACTGGCCCTTTGTTCTAAAAGTTTGGAGACCCCTGCCCTATATTTAGAAGGCCTTAAAGTGGTTGTAAACCTTTACACATACACACTGAAATGACTAACCTCAGACGATACGCAAAATTGAAACAAATCTTCCTACATAAATTGTACGTGTTTATGTATATTATAAAGGTGCAGTGCAACAATGTGATAATGTAATAATCTAATATACATATATCCAAGATTGTATTAACATAAATAAATTACACCACAATATGTTATACAATCAAAAATACGTGCCTACCTGCTCAGACAATATTTGCATATGTAGTCTTCTCTGGTGATTGCATGCAAATACCAAACAATTGTGGAATTTTTCGTCCTTCACGATATAAACACTCTCTTTACTCCGGTGCTTTAATTATCCAACAATACACGCGTTGTGCACTGCTGAACTAGTGCTTATCAGTAAAACCACTTCAAAAATGTATGTGTATTGCCCCCTTAAGAGTTGTAGATTGGCGTAATCTAACCACGAATGCTGCCCATCCACTTTCGAGTTTGCGTGATGGCATCACAGGTGGAGCACCAGGCCACCAGTTCAACAGTGCACCATGTGAGTGTACTTTTATTTTATTTTTTTTAATAAAGTATAATTGTAAAGAGATGGAAAGCACTATAATGGCTTTATTTTCTTTGAGCTGAGGAGCATATCATCAGTTAAAGCTGTAACTATTTCTGTTGTAACTGACTAAAAGAACCCTTTAAGAAAGTGATCTGGTGGTAAATTCAGAGATATCTGGTGGAGGTGTCTGAATCCCCCCCCCTTAAAGGGGAAGGGACATTTTCACCTATTTTATCTACACAAGCCAACATCTCCAGATCACAGAGTGAAACGTGGTGGAGCACAACACGTGTATTATTGTAAAATCAAAGCACAAGCACTGATGTACAGACAGCACATATTTGAACGTAATCGCTGAAGAGGACTATAAGCATGCAAATATTGTCTGAGCATCTAGGCGCTGTATTTTTGTTTGTATAACATATTTTTGTGTCATTTATGCTATTACAATCTTGGATATATGTATTTTAGATTGTTGCCCACATGTTTATAATACAGTATATATAATTTGTTTGGCTGTGGGAACATGCATCAGTGTTGGCGGCAACTATAGGATATTTATAGACAGGTTTGTTACATTTTTTCCTCATTTGATCATAGAGTGAGACGCTGATTGTGCAGAGGAATATTTTGTTAACAATTAGTGTACCTGTTTATATACATCTCTCTCTCTCTCTCTCTCTCTCTCTCTCTCTCTTCTACAGAATGTTAAAGCACACATTTTACACAGCAATCCTTAGTACCTGAAGGAAGGGGGAGGGGATCTTGTGTCACACGCTGAACAGCATAGAGCAGGTTGCCGAATGTAATCTGAGACCTGAGTGGAAGGAACGTACGCACTCTTATAAAGAGACATGCACAGCTGAGGCTGTCAATCACCTGCTGTGTGCTGCAGGGATAGGGGAATCTCCTGGGATTGCTTGTTAAAAAGTGACTACTGCAGACAGAAGTGGAATGAGACAACAGACAGAAATCACACTAGGTGCTTTGGATGAAGGCAAGTACACAGTATAAAAGGATATGCTTTGCTCATTTTTCATTTCAGAGGTTTATAACCACTTTAAAGCCTTCTTCACAGGGAAGGGGCTAATGGCTGCAAGGAGATTTTCCAAAATGTCTGTGAAAGTCCTGATAATAAGAAACACTCTTTAGCGCACCATGCATGACTTGGCCTATTTGAGAACCCATCTCTGTTTAGTTCTTTGATTTGGAGGAGCAAAGAATCAAGCTGTGTGAACATAGGCTGCAGCTCTACATAGAATCAATTTAAAAAGCTTGTTGGGTCTCACTGGGATGGTAAAAAGCTTAACTTCTAACAAAACTTTTTTTTCTTTGAACAGACTGTGGAAGGTATTGACCCCCCTGTGAATTTTTTATGCTGGTCTGTGTCCCCAGTGTCAGTACAGGATATAATAGGCAGTCTCTCCAATGGAGACACCAGACTGCACCAAAACACATTGGGGTTGATTTACTAAAGGCAAATAGGATGTTTACTTTGCAAGAAAATTCCCTTAGCTTAGTGGATGTTATAAAAATTCCCTTTGCAAAGAAAACCCAATCACGTGCTAGGGAAAAAATATTTTTGCTTGCATAGGATTGGACGATAGAAGTTAGCAGAGCTTCACCTCAATTACTAAGCTAAGGTAAAAATCCACTAAAAATAAAACAGCCTACTGCATTTAGTTAATCACCCTCATTGTTTACAGTAAAATGAGGAATGATTATAACCCATATTAGGTAATATTATGGTCTCTGACTTTCCTGTCCTGATGGCAACAGCATTTCGTCCTGCTGTTGCAGGCTGTCAGAGGGAGAAAAAGTAAAGTGAAATCTTTCGGGCTGGATAGAGTTGGTCTTGAGGCACATCTGCAATCTTTACCATTTGCTGTTCAGTGGTAGATTTCACTTGCTGTCTGTAATTGCTCTTTAAAAGCAAAACAGTTGCTTAAAGTGGTTCTAAAGACTTAAGGTTTTTCACCTTAATGCATTCTATGCATTAAGGTGAAAAACCTTCTGTGCTGCAGGATGCCCCTTAGCCCCTCTTAAGCTTACCTGAGCCCGATCTGATCCAGCAATGTTCCCTCGCCACTATTTCCCTCCTCCCTGGGAAGACTGATAGCAGCAGGAGCCATTGGCTCCTGCTGCTGTCAATCAAATGCTGTGCCAAGCCAGCAGGGGGGAGGGGACGAGCCACTCGCTCTGTCAATGGACGCAGACAGGGTGGCTGGGGAGCAAGGCTGCATGGGTGCCCCCATGGAAAGTGGCTTTCTGTGGAGGCACCTGCCAAAGAGGAGAAGCCTGGAGTTCCGGTGGGGGGCCCCAGAATAGGAGGACCCAGGTGTCTCTGTGCAATACCACTACACAGAACAAGTAAGTATGACATGTTTGTTATTTTAGATTAAAACAAAAAGGAAGGTTTAATGCCACTTTAAACTGAAAAACCTTCCATGCTGCAGAATCCCCACCCAGCGCCCCCTTATTCTTACCTGAGCCCGATCTGATCCAGCAATGTGCACGAGAGCAGCAGCTCTCACCACTGTCTCCCTCCTCCCTAGGCAGATTATTAGCTACAGCAGCCATTAGCTCCCACTGCTGTCAATCAAATACTGTGCCAAGTGATTGCGGGGAGGGGCCAGGCTACCCACTCTGTTTCAATGGATGCAGACAAGGTGGCTCGGGAGCAAGCCCACAGGGGTGCCCCCACGAAAAATGACTTTCCATGGGACACTCGCTGAAGAGGAGCAGCCTGAAGCTCCGCCGGGGGACCCCAAAAGAAGAGGATTGGGGCTGCTCTGTGCAAAACTACTGCACAGAGCAGGTAAGTATGATAAGTTAGTTATTTTATATAAAAGAAGGGGGATGCTTTAATGTCGCTTTAAAGTAAATATCCACTTTTTTCTGTTTATCTGCGAAACTTCTAAGGCAAGGCAGCAAAATATAGTTTTTGTTGTGCTATGGATTGTCAGACATAGATTAATGACCCTGTTGTGTGTTGAGACTTCAGACAGATGAGTTATGATACAAGGCTGCTGTAGTGAGAGGGGAAACTTTTACTGTAACTTCTTAGAATGCTCACAAAAATTCCTGTGAGATGCTTTATATTGAAAATACACTTTAAGCTATAGAACATAACCAGTAAAAAAGGTTAAACATACCATTTCAACTCCAACTGCATTATCATCCAGGACAGACACCCAGCTTACTTCCTCAGGACTATCGTTGTATATCACTGCTTTCTGGATCTTTGATGTTCCAAAATAGACAGCTCCAAAGTGAACACACTTTAAAGATTTGCCAGACAAGTCTAGTAACTCTAGAGATTGCCTGACAATATTCCCTTTAATTAGCAAAGACATTTCTTCATGACCTTGAAGTTTAACCCTAGGATAAAACACACGTGCCTAGTAAGCTGGTTTATGCATATAACAATAAACATTTATCTTCATATCATCCTAGGTAATGTATCAAACAGTAGCATAAAACTAACCAGCATCATCTGATAAACATAACTGGACAAAGTGAAGTAATTATGTTTTTCTGTAGGGAAACTAATCTAAATTGCAGATATAAGACCAAAGAACACATGCTGCTCTATGCTGCTGATGCTTGTATATTTATAAATTGTAATTATATAGAACCTGGCATTACAATACTTAACTTTGTGCAGGAAAACAATTATATAATGAAAGACATATATCAGTAGGCAAATCTGATTTTTGTAAAATAATTTACAGCAAAGAAACAATTCTACAGATTTGGAAGTAGGAAACCAGCCTTAATTACAGGTAACTGCCAAAGGTCTGCATAATTTACTCTCACATACGAAATAACTACTTTTTATTCATATCAGTAGCAGTTTTTATTTGACACATTTGTAATCCTTTTGATTAATGTTTCTAGATATGAGGGAAAATTACATTTGTTGTAAAAAGTTAAAGAAAACAAACAACCAAATGGTATTATTCTAAAAGGAAGAGGTGGAAAGATGATTGGAAGAAGACAAAGGTAAATATTCCAACCAATGAAAATCTCTGCACTAACCCAAATATATATCAAAACCCTATGTATTATGTTGCAGCTCCTCACTGTTGTGCATTCAAACACCAATAGAAATCAATATGGGAAAAGTGTAGAGCAACTAAAATGTGTATAATTCAACAAAAATGTGCAAAAAAAATACACACATACATATACAGTCAGGTCCATAAATATTGGGACATCGACACAATTCTAACATTTTTGGCTCTATACACCACCACAATGGATTTGAAATGAAACGAACAACATGTGCTTTAACTGCAGACTGTCAGCTTTAATTTGAGGGTATTTACATCCAAATCAGGTGAACGGTGTAGGAATTACAATAGTTTGCATATGTGCCTCCCACTTGTTAAAGAACCAAAAGTAATGGGACAGAATAATAATCATAAATCAAACTTTCACTTTTTAATACTTGGTTGCAAATCCTTTGCAGTCAATTACAGCCTGAAGTCTGGAACGCATAGACATCACCAGTCGCTGGGTTTCATCCCTGGTGATGCTCTGCCAGGCCTCTACTGCAACTGTCTTCAGTTCCTGCTTGTTCTTGGGGCATTTTCCCTTCAGTTTTGTCTTCAGCAAGTGAAATGCATGCTCAATCGGATTCAGGTCAGGTGATTGACTTGGCCATTGCATAACATTCCACTTCTTTCCCTTAAAAAACTCTTTGGTTGCTTTTGCAGTATGCTTTGGGTCATTGTCCATCTGCATTGTGAAGCGGCGTCCAATGAGTTCTGAAGCATTTGGCTGAATATGAGCAGATAATATTGCCCAAAACACTTCAGAATGCATCCTGCTGCTTTTGTCAGCAGTCACATCATCAATAAATACAAGAGAACCAGTTCCATTGGCACCCATACATGCCCACGCCATGACACTACCACCACCATGCTTCACTGATGAGGTGGTATGCTTAGGATCATGAGCAGTTCCTTTCCTTCTCCATACTCTTCTCTTCCCATCACTCTGGTACAAGTTGATCTTGGTCTCATCTGTCCATAGGATGTTGTTCCAGAACTGTGAAGGCTTTTTTAGATGTCGTTTGGCAAACTCTAATCTGGCCTTCCTGTTTTTGAGGCTCACCAATGGTTTACATCTTGTGGTGAACCCTCTGTATTCACTCTGGTGAAGTCTTCTCTTGATTGTTGACTTTGACACACATACACCTACCTCCTGGAGAGTGTTCTTGATCTGGCCAACTGTTGTGAAGGGTGTTTTCTTCACCAGGGAAAGAATTTTTCGGTCATCCACCACAGTTGTTTTCCATGGTCTTCCGGGTATTTTGGTGTTGCTGAGCTCACCGGTGCGTTCCTTCTTTTTAAGAATGTTCCAAACAGTTGTTTTGGCCACGCCTAATGTTTTTGCTATCTCTCTGATGGGTTTGTTTTGTTTTTTTCAGCCTAATGATGGCTTGCTTCACTGATAGTGACAGCTCTTTGGATCTCATCTTGAGAGTTGACAGCAACAGATTCCAAATGCAAATAGCACACCTGAAATGAACTCTGGACCTTTTATCTGCTCATTTTAATTGGGATAATGAGGGAATAACACACACTTGGCCATGGAACAGCTGAGAAGCCAATTGTCCCATTACTTTTGGTCCCTTAACAAGTGGGAGGCACATATGCAAACTGTTGTAATTCCTACACCGTTCACCTGATTTGTATGTAAATACCCTCAAATTAAAGCTGACAGTCTGCAGTTAAAGCACATCTTGTTTGTTTCATTTCAAATCCATTGTGGTGGTGTATAGAGCCAAAAATGTTAGAATTGTGTCGATGTCCCAATATTTATGGACCTGACTGTATATATATATATATTTATTTCAGTTACTTATATAGTGCTGTCAATTTACGCAGCGCTTTTACACATATATATATTATATACACACACATTTACATGCGTTTCCCTTTTTTAATTTTTTTTAATATTTTTTTTTTGCACATTTATATTGGATTATACACATTTTAGTTGCACTAAACCTTTTTTATATTGATTTAAAGTGGTAAATATTGCTGAACTTAGAGGAATAAAGTACATAACTTTACGGTGGCTATAGAGCTATGTTTATGAGTGCAAAAAAAGAAGTTGATGTATAACAAAATAAGGCGAAGTCTGCTGGGATTGTTTAATAAGGTGGAGTGAATAGCAATTACTGTATGCAAAGTGCAATAATCATAATAACCAGTCATCATCTGTAAACTGTAACCATACATCTGATATGTGCTATGCAGCCACGCATGTCTGTATGCAGCAGTGGTCACCAGATGTGGCACTTTACTTGCCTTTAACCAGCCCTTGGGGCACTCTGCCTTCCACTGACACTAACAAGGAAACATCCTTCCTCCCACTGATACCATTGATGGGGCACTATTGCTCCCGCTGACACCAATGGAGCACTATTCCTCCCACTGATACTAACAATGTGGCATTCTTCCTCCCACTAATACCAACGATGGGGCACTACTGTTCCCACTGACACCAATGATGGGGCACTATTTCTCCCACTGATACCAACACTGGGGCACTATTGCTCCCGCTGACACCAATGATGGGGCACATTCCTCCCACTTATACCAACAATGGGGCACTATTGCTCCTAATGACAACAACGATGGGTTACTATTCTTCCCATTGACACCAATGATGCAGCACTATTCTTCTCGTTGACACCAACAATGGGGCACTATTCCTCCCACAGGCACCAATGATGGGGCATTATTCCTCCCACTGACACCAACAAGGGGGCACTATTCCTCCCACTGACACTAACAATGCAGTAATAGGACCCCCACTAACACCAATGATGGGACACGATTCTTCCGACTGACATGAACAATAAGACATTATTCCTCCCACTGACACCAAGGATGGGGCACTATTCCTTTCACTGGCACAAGCGATGGGGCATTATTCCTCCTCCCAATAACCACAGGTGTTAGGCCATTTTTTACTCCCACTGTTCACCAACCCTGGAGCATATATATATTCTTCCACAGAAATGTTAGAACAACTGCTAGTAAAGTGACTCAGTAAGCTGACTACAATGTAATAGATCCCCATTCCCAAACTAATTATGCCCTGTGGGCCAACAGATACCATGGATGGTTTCAACCCAACCACCTTACGCATGAGAGCACATCCAGCTCAGCGTGGTCAGTTTTTTGGCTGTGCTGGAGAACAGCCTGCCTGTCATCCAATGGCCAAGATCTGTGCTGACATGACTCCCTGCACAGCTCTTTAATAGAAGATCAGTGTACTGCTGACATTCCCCCTTGCAGCATCCACCCCCAACTCTCTAAAGCCGGTCATATGTATAGATCAAAACTCTGCCAGTTCAGCAGGGACCAGCTGAATATCAATCCATGTATAGGCAGGGAGGTTTTACAGAAGTTGATCTACTGACTGATTTATGTACAGCCAACCTGTCGGATTTTCCCTGCTTGATCAGAGCTGCTGATGAGTGTATTCTGACAACGGGGAAGTCTCCCCACTGTAAGAATACAATATCCCAGTGGGAAAGATTCCCCCATGCATCTCTAATATGTGGATGGGGGAATCAAGTCAGTTTTTTTTTTTTTTGTTCAACTAGCGGGTGAACAAAATGTATCGTCTATGGGCTGCTTAAGTCTCTTATGCAGCAGAGAATATAGGTCACATGATCACTTATAAAAAAGAAAAAGGTAATTTATAATTCTTTTATATCTATACAGAAATGTTTTGCATTGTATTTCTATTTTAAACTAAATGGGTTCTTATACAAGGTGAGGGTTTACATATATTTTAAGAATCTCAGTATTTTTGTATGGGTTAAAACAAAACTCTAAATGTATGAATTAGATGTAAATATTTTTTCACTTACTTGGCTGTTTCTTCAATGACAACAGGAACATCTGCACATAGTTCTAACTTTATTAAATGTGTTGTTTTTGGCTCCACAGTACCACTGGTTGGGGTTATAATAATAGGAATGGTTCCACTGTACTTTATTTTGAAAGTACCTATTAAAATATAACACCAATATTAACATTGGTATACATTGTAAATTAACCCATACAATCTGTTTATAGTATAACAGAGGTAGTGTAGCAAATAGACTGCAATATGAATACAATGCAACAAAGTTGACATGCAATTATGACAAACAAATGACCAAGAGAGAAAGTTACAAACATTTTGGAAAAGTAACCTCATAAGGACTAGTTTACAGTATATACAACATAAACTTGTTCATAGCAGACATTCACTGAAAGTCAAAAGCCACCAATAAAATGGATGATGTGATTCGAACTTGAGCACAAAGAGCTATACTGGGTCAAACAATATGTGGTTACCTATTAGCCCTACTAGACAGAAATAAATTAACTTTATGTAATCTGAGATACTTGAAGCTTATATACTCTTACAAGCCCAGATGTATGATGTATACACATCCAGTACACCATCCCTATTGTGACCACCCCCATTCCATGCTCTTTCCCTTTCTTTTGATTCCAGATCCTGGTCCAAATATGCCTTAAAATTGACATCATGACAAAAATCGAAATAAAAAATATATGCCCTAATTTCCTCTCAAAGCTTTCTCTGTATGCACATTTCAACATTACCCCAATCCCTTAAAAATCATGATAATCATACTTATCCATTTGATAGTTTACCATTGGAAAAAATGTTTCCTTATGGACTTCTTGTTTATTCACTTGCACTAGCCCCAGCTTGTGACTGCACAATAAAAAGTGGTATCAGAATAATAAGGTCATTACGGTCAGAGATGAACGAATGATGGAAGATCTTCTATATTAGTGACTCAGTAGAGTGGAGCCCATTAGTCAGCCAGCACAAGATTTAATTCACGTAGCATATTAATGAACTAGTAAAATGCGGTTCATGATCTGTTTACCAGTTTACTAATTGCAGAATGCACAACAAGCCACCATCATAAAGGAAGTTCTAATTACTAAATGCTTAAGACAGTTGATGGGTAGGGGTTCATTGCTACCTAGTACTATTATAGTAATATAACTTTATAGTAATTAGATTTATCTCTAACCCTCTACCTTTACTTATTTGTACCTTCCACTTTACATATTCATACATTTATGTCTGAATTCTATACTCTGTCTCCTGTAAAGGCAGGCAATAAGCTCATGCTCAATAAAAAAATCAGAAGGTTTTTGACCTTTTTAATGGAGATATATACACTGCTCAAAAAAATGAAAGGAACACTTTTTAATCAGAGTATAGCATCAAGTCAATTAAACTCCTGGGATATTGATCTGGTCAGTTAACTGAGCAGAGGGGGTTGTTAATCAGTTTCAGCTGCTTTGGTGTTAATGAAATTAACAACAGGTGCACTAGAAGGACAACAATGAGATGACCCCCAAAACAGGAATGATTTTAAAGGTGGAAGCCACTGACATTTTTTTCCCTACTCATCTTTTCTGACTGTTTTTCACTAGTTTTGCATTTGGCTAGGGTCAGTGTCACTATTGGTAGCATGAGGCGATACCTGGATCCTACAGAGGTTGCACAGGCAGTCCAACTCCTCCAGGATGGCACATCAATATGTGCCATTGCCAGAAGGTTTGCTGTGTCTCCCAGCACAGTCTCAAAAGCATGGAGGAGGCAGTTATTCTAGGAGAGCTGGACAGGGCCACAGAAGGTCCTTGACCCATCAGAAGGACTAGAATCTGCTCCTTTGTACAAAGAGGAACAGGATGAGCACTGCCAGAACCAGACTTCATGAGGGTGACCTGAGGGCACGACATCCTCTAGTGGGCTCTCTGCTCATTGCCCAGCACCATAGAGCTCGATTGGCATTTGCCACTGAACACCAGAATTGGCAGGTCTGTCACTGGCACCCTGTGCTTTTCACAGATGAGAGCAGGTTCACCCTGAGCACATGTGACAGATGTAAAAGGGTCTGGAGAAGGCGTGGAGAATGTTATGCTGCTTGTAACATTATTCAGCATGACCGTTTTGGTGGTGGGTCAGTGATGGTCTGGGGAGGCATATCCATGGAGGGACACACAGACCTCTAAAGGCTGGAAAAGGGCACCCTGACTACCATTAGATATCGGGATGAAATCCTTGGACCCATTATCAGAACCTAAGCTGGTGCAGTGGGTCCTGGGTTCCTCCTGGTGCATGACAATGCCCGGCCTCATATGGCGAAAGTATGCAGGCAGGCAGTTCCTGAAGGATGAAGGAATTGATACCAATGAATGGCCCCCATGCTCGCCTGAACTAAATCCAATAGAACACCTCTGGGATATCATGTTTCGGTGCATCTGACCATGCCAGGTTGCACTTCAGACTGTTCCACATCTGGAAGGAAATACCATTTTGAGCTGCTGCAATGAAATTTCAGCAAAATGGACTAGCCTGCTGCATCTTTTTTTCACTTTGATTTTTGGGGTGTCTTTGAATTCAGTCCTCTGTAGGTTGATAATTTTAATTTCCATCAAACAATGGGGCATCCTTACATTCCTAACCCTTTCCCAGTCCATATCAGTATAGATATCCAGCATGACATTTTTTCCCATTGAGATCTGATGCGTTTTCAAAGTATTCCTTTAATTGTTTTTGAGCAGTGTATATATATTTCCTGGACCTCCCCATGTTAGCCTACCACGGGTCAGCTCCACCCTCTCTGACCCCTCCAGGACAACCTCTTTCCTAGTCCATAAGAGCGGCTGTTTCCCCTCACTCAGCGTTCTGTTTTCGTCCTCGCTCCAGACACCTTGAAAAAAAAAAATCTCTCTCCTATGGCCTTCACAGGTTCAGCCTCTCCTGGGTAAGAAGACCCCTCGTTTGGGCTGTAAACCCCCCTGTGCAGTGGGTTCCCTTGGCGCGGGGATTGTTATGCTGCAGAATAAATTACTGCACATTGATTATGCCACCCTACAGCAGTTCTTTCCATGGAGCAGTATAAAGTAGTGCTGGGAAGGTGGGGTGACTTACCTGTGCATAGATTGGCTGACATTTGTAGTCCCATATCTCAGTACGTCTGTGGGCTGGCTGGCACTTGTAGTCCCATATCTCAGTAGGTCTGTGGGCTTGGCACTTGTAGTCCCTTATCTCAGTATGTCTGTGGTCTGGCTGGCACTTCTAGTCCCATATCTCAGCATGCCTATAGGTTGGCTGGCACTTGTAGTGCCATATCTAAGCAGGTCTGTGGGCTGCCTGGCACTTGTAGTCCCATATCTCAGCAGGTCTGTGGGCTGCCTGGCACCTATAGTCTCACGTTTCAGCACATCTGGGCTCTGCCTGGGGCTGGTAAACCCCCCATCATGGTAGCAGCGTTTGTTTTGGCTACAGAGCAAGCTAGGTCGTACACGTGCAAAGGCGGCGGGCGCTGGACTTCCTGGGTTGCCATGGAGCTCCCAGGACACTCTGTGACACAGGAAGCTACTACCTTATCTAGAGGCTGTCTTTCTCTCTCTCTCTCTCTCTCTCTCTCTCATGTTGCAGCTCTGTGGCTACTGCAGATGCTGCTGTGTCTCTATGAGCTCCACCTGTTTACCTAATCACTGCTGCTCCAGCCTAGGTCCTTCTGCTGTTCTGCTCCCTGTAGGTCACAAGCACATGCATTATGGATGCATGCACATGTATTATGACTCTGAGATGTGGGTTAGGTTATATCCCCCCTTAGGCTATTGCTAGAGCTCCACCTTCCAGAGCTGAAGATCTACCAGAGATGTATTTTTTTTGTTATTTATTTTATTTTTATTTTTTTTTCTCTTTCCCTGCTTTATGGAATTGTCGTTTTTATTTTATTTATTTTTTTGCTACTTTTTAAAAGAGTGCTACCTGCGTACCTTTTTGGCAGAAAGAAGACCCCAGCGTGGAATAAAGCGTCCACCAAGAGCCCGGTCCAAAGCACTGTCTCCTGTTGTCCAGGACAAGTAACTTCACCAAAACAGTCCAGAATGGATTAAACATCCACCAAGTGGTGGTTCTAGGACACCGTTGCCAGTGGCCCATTGCAGTTGTATAAATGGAACAAGGAAAATAACGTCACCAAAAAGCTTCTAAGAAGAGTAAATTCTCTGGCCAGCACAGAAAAGAGTCTTCTAGCTCTTCCAAAGCCTCTTCTCCAACCCACCCTGAAGTGGTGGCTTGTTTGGGCTGCTCAGCTGAGGCACTGCCCGGCAAATTTGTGTGCACATCCTATCTTAGGTAGGGGGCACGTGACAAAGCTGCAGACACGCAGCAAGTAAAATTGTAAATTAGAGAAGCAGAAAAAAGAGTTCTCCACCCAAAAAATTAAATGTCCATAACAGAGTTTCAAAATTATACCCATTTTGTCAAAGGGATGGAGAATTATGGAATATAGTTCCCAAAGTAGACGCCTCTTTACAGAGATTGGCCTGCCACATAACACTTCCACTTGAAGGTTCAGTGTCTTTTAAGGATCCAATGGACAGCAATATTGACACAGATCTGAAGAGGATGTACACTGTGGCGGGACCATCCCCTATGGCCCTCAGAGTTTGGGTGGCAGAAATCATGTATACAAAACGGTGATATTACAATATATTTTTATTGCCAATCAAACACAGTCATACTGGGTATCCTTATCATGTAATTCATATTTTGATGTTGATGCTGTACTATGACTTTGGATGATGTATTGTATGTCTATGTGCTAAAACAATTATTTGACAAAATAAAAAGTTTGTACTTTTTTATAAAAAAAACTCTTTTAGTATATATTCAAGCCTTTAAAGTCCCAAGCTTTATAGGGGGTCCCTTTCTTCACCTATTTTACATATACAATGTATATACATACAGCACACACAACCAATTCATAAAGTTCTTGTGCTATTTTTTGAATAAATTCCAGTGAAATACTTTGAGTTAAAGAGAACAAAATCAGAGTGAAGCTCTCAGTGGTACAATTTATGCATTCCAGTATTGTCTTCATTTTGGCAGCTGTAATGTAAGTTCCTACAGATGTAGTTAAGAGTGTAAAGAGTAGACCCCAAGTTTATGTACTACAGATTCCCCAGTGTTTAAAGCAGAAATACCGGACACTGTGCACCATAAGCGTGAATCATTAATCAATTTCATTTAATGTCCAAATGTGAAGTACACTATAAATAATCCTATGAACTGAGGGAAGATTGAAAGCTGAAATGTCATTGTGTTAAAGGTGTAACAGCTTTCGTAAGTAAGCTGACAGCATTATAATTTTAATGTCAATGAAGCAGTGATGCAAAAAATACACAGCTTCATGTTACGAATTAACTCTGGAAAATGTGCACTCCAATAGCATACTCCATATGGCATTGTTTATACAGTATGTAAAGCAGACAAAACAACATTACTAATAATGTTTTCCAAAATAAGGAATTTAACAAAACAAATTAAAAAGACAGAATACATTAACAACTACATTGTATGCATTAGATATCAGATCTTCATTTTTGTTTTGGCTTCATGGAAGCAGTATGCCCAAAATATGGAGGGTGCAAAACGTTGCCAGGCACAAATGGAGCAAGTATATTTTAAATGTCTAAATGGAAAACACACACTGATTAGGAAATGCAAGAGCACACGATATGATAATAATGTTGGAGTCAACATTTTGTCATAGAGATCAGACAGATGTGGTTGTCCAGAATGCTACAGGCTGTTTTTAGGCTGAGAAAGTGTTGTACCCTCTATGACTACCTCTATCTACATAACTGAGAATAAAGTGTGTAAGTACTACACAAACAACACAAGTGATGAAACAATTCCTTGTGGAGACCTGGATCACCAGTGATGTATCATAATGGATGCAAGTATGTGTGGGGTACACGGGTCTTGAGGGAAGGGCAGCCCACTGCACCCTGTCACACACTGAACAGAGGCAGTAATCCATCACATTTTATTAGCAGGACTGCATCCCCTGTTGCTTTTAACCTCCCTGGAGGTATTCCCGAGTGTAGCTCGGGGTAAAGTTTCAGCACCACAAGCGGTAACCTCGAGCTACACTCGGGAATACCCTGCAGCGTCGCTCCAGGATCTCTTCTTCACTTACCTTGTTTTTCGCTCCTGCGATGTCCCCCCTGCAGCGTCTCCGGCAATGTCCTTTGGCCGATGCCGGCATCTGTCTTCCGGGTTCCGTTCCCTGCAACATCAGGACATACGGGAACGGAACTGAAGGGAAATTTAAAAATGTCAAAAAGTGACATTCACTAAATACACTAAAATCACATATTAAAACATTACTGTATCAAACCATTTCACATGCATTTTGTCCCGAGTGCTTTGACCTGTGCCCTGCCTGCATTTTTACTGTTCTTTTTGCCTTGAAACTGAGAAATGTCCATGGTGTCCAAAAAGCGTCCCTTTAGGTCAAAAGCAGTTTTAGACCAGCTAGAGAACAGCGATAGTAAATTAGAACCACTTGCAGAATTGAGTGATAATGATTCATGGGGAAATTCATCATCAAACACTGAAAACGATTTTGCGACTTTGCTCAGTGATGTGCGAACTTGGCGCTATATTTCAAATTTCAGTGTTTTTGGTTTGATTATTTTATTGAACTAACTTTATTATTATTATATTATTTTTTTTTATGATTGTTTATTAAATTATAATTTATGATTTCATATTTCAAATTTTAACATACCCGGGATGTTTACTAGACTCTTGTTCGGACAGATTTCAGTGAGTTATTCCTAAAAATTACAGGCCCACAATAAAAAAACTACATATTTCCATGCAAAAAAATGTACCACTTTGAGCACAGAAATACTGACATAATCAGACCGCTAGGGAGGCTACGGATAAGCTCACCTTTGGGAACATGTTACATGTTCCACCAGTTTTTAGAAATCTGTGAATGAATGAACTCCAAGTCCCGACAGCCTTTGTGGCTGTTGGCTTGTAGTTCTCAATGAACTACCATGGCGTTGTGGAGCACCGTGGTAGTTCATTTGCTCTCCTGTCAGTATATCTGCTTGCCTGTTCGTCCTGTAGGAGCTATACTGACAGATCTGCAGGAGACCTGCATGGCGCCAGCAATCTGGCAACTTTGACATGTGTTAGCAAAACCGTACATATCATCACAACTACTTTGTGCATCCAGGTGGATTATACCTTGTTTTTTCAGGATAAATTGGGCTTTCATTTGGTGGTAAATGGTAATGGATATGTCCTGATTTTTTTTTTTATTACCAAAGGACAACTGGCCCAAAATAGTAAAAAAAATTTTTTTTAAATTTAGCTGTATATTTCTTGCTACCACTATAACCTACCACCAAAGAA
Source organism: Staurois parvus (assembly GCF_062004578.1). NCBI lineage: Eukaryota > Metazoa > Chordata > Amphibia > Anura > Ranidae > Staurois > Staurois parvus. Next base: position 5,587,699 of record NW_028318492.1, on the reverse strand, counting down.
CAACCCAAAATAATTTCTCCTGCTCCTGACGATTGCGATGATACACATGTGTGTATGTTAGTTGTCGTTTGTAACCAGAAACAATAGTGTGCAATTTGCTTTTTTTTTTTCCTGCCACTAACTGACAAAGATACTAATTATAAAAAAAAAACCTGACCAAAAAAAAAACACAACTGACCCTGACCATGACTCTTGACCCTGACCTTTGACTCTGACCTTGACCCAAACACTAACCCTGGCACAGACCTAGATTAAACCTTGATCTATGTATTTTGTTTATTTTTTTATTATGTTTGTTTATTTATTGTTTAAACACGCTTTTCTTTCTCTCTGAAAGGACAGAGAGTTACACTGTATACAATGTATAACTCCTGCCATGTTTGTGAAGCAAAGCAAAACAGCTGCAACATGTGTACAGCCCCAGCCACTGCCTTGTTAGCTAAAGGGAGAGTGGTATAACCACTGCCAACCATGTGTGAAAGAGTCCTGATTGAGAAAAAAAAGCAGATATACAGAGTCATATGGAAGGAGTAACCATTGCATAGATACCACTGGAAGTAACCTCTGTACATCCCTCTGTGCTTATTGTCTTTCACCCCTTCTCTCTCTTTTACCGTGACTTCCCCCCTCCTCCCTCTACCCCTCTGCCCACCATCTCTCTCCCTCCCACCCCCTTATTCCTCATTCCCCAACCTTCTCCCACTCCTCCTGCCTGCAACACTCTGTACATTGTGCTGTATGTTACTTGTCTCCCTGGTGCCAGGGTTCGGCATGTGGTGGACCGGCTTGATAAATTACTGAGAGGGGCTGGGCATGACCCAGCTGTCTTGGTTCATGTTGGGACCAATGACAGAATACATGGAAGATGGAGGCTCCTTAAGAATAAATTTAAAGAACTAGGCTGCAAGTTGAAGGGAAGAACCTCCAAGGTGATATTCTCTGAAATACTGCCTGTGCCATGCGCAACTCAGGAAAGACAGTGGGAGATTAGAGAACTCAATGCATGGCTGAAGACCTGGTGTAAGAGGGAAGGATTTGGGTTTGTAGAGCACTGGGCTGACCAGGGGCGGACTGACAACTCATGGGGCCCCTGGGCATTAGGGGATCATGGGGCCCCTGTGTCCTTGCCCAAACTCAAAAAAGCCTATGAAAAAGGTACCAGGGGCATCTCATGGGGCCCCCTACTGACCCCGGGCCCTCGGGCAGTGCCCAAATTTCCAAATGGTCAGTCCGCCCCTGGGGCTGACTATTCATTGGGGTGCAACCTATATGCTAGAGGTGGTTTGCACCTAAATGGAAGGGGGTCTGCTGTGCTGGGGGAGAGGTTTATGGGAAGGCTGGAGGAGTATTTAAACTAGGATCGGGGGGGAGGGAGAATTAGATTATAACGGGGTAGACAGATCAGACAGCGGTCAGTACTTCTTGGTTGGTGGAATGGGGAAAGATGGGGGGAAGGCTATGGCAGATGATAAGAAGGTTCCCACGTTACAAACAACCAGTGGAATTTATACCATTTGTATGAAAATAAAACATATGCAAAATACGTGTGAACAAGGTGTCAATGATTTAAATCTGCCAAGCAAAATAGGTGAGTTGGAAGCTTTGGTGCATGAAGAGTACTATGATTTAATGGGTATTGCTGAATCTTGGCTTCATTCTTCACATGACTGGGTCATTAATATTCCTGGCTATGTTCACTTTTGGAGAGACAGGGTAAATAGGAAAGGTGGTGGTGTCTGTTTTTATGTGAGAAGTGATCTCAGAGCGAGTGTGAAAGAGGACCTAGTTGATGGAGAGTGTGATGAGGCTTAAGTATTATGGGTGGAACTGTACACGGGGGTGCATACTACAAAGGTAATCATTGGAGTTTGTTATAGGCCTCCCAGTGTTAATGAGGAGGTGGAGACTCAGCTCCTTGCACAGATCAAAAGGGCTGCAAGGGCTGGGACAGTGATAATAATGGGGGATTTTATCTACCAGGAAATTGACTGGAGTAATTGTACTGCAGGAACAGTTAAAGGGCTAAAATGTTTAAACCTACTACAGGACAATTTTATGGTACAGTTCATAGAGGCCCCTACTAGGAATGATGCTCTGCTGGACCTGGTAATCTCAAACCTTGCAGAGCTTATTATGAATGTCCATATAAAAGAACATCTGGGTAGCAGTGACCATAACATGATTTCATTTATTGTTAGCTGTAAACAGCGAGCACATACAGGAAAAATATGCTCAATTTTAAGACAGCTAATTTTCCAAGGCAGAGAGCTGCTCTCCAAAACTTAGACTGGGAGGGAATATTGGCATCAATGAACACAACACAGAAATGGGAGTTCTTCAGACTGTATGTGAACACACTGCAAAAGACTTTATGTAAACACACTGCAAAATATATTCCCCTGGGCAACAAGTTTAAAAAGCTAAAAATCAAACCTATGTAGCTAAAGTTAAAAAAGCTATAGATAATAAGAAAATAACTTTTATTAAATATAAAAATGAAGAGACACGATCATCGTTTAAACATTACAAAGAATATAACAGAATATGCAAAAAGGAAATAAAGGGAGCAAAAATTGAAAATGAACAGATTGCAAAAGATAGCAGGACCAACCCCAAAAAATTCTTCAAATATATTAATAGTAAAAGGGTCCGGTTCGAGCATGCAGGCCCTTTACAAAATAATCTAGAGTGGGTGACTGGGGACAAAGAGAAGGCAAATGTATTAAATACCTTCTTCAGCTCTGTGTATACAAAGGAGCATGGGGGAGCTCCTGTCCATAATGTGCCTGGTATTGACACAGCTCCAGATGATCCACATTGGTTCACAATTGATATGATCCAAAAATATTTAGACAGAATAAAGGTGAATAAAGCACCTGGACCAGATGGCATACACCCACGGGTCCTTAAAGAATTGAGCTCTGTCATTTCAAAGCCATTGTTTCTAATTTTTAGGGACTCTTTAATGACTGGCATAGTACCACTGGATTGGTGTAAGGCCAATGTGGTGTCAATATTTTGAAAAGGGGTCAACATCTTCACCAATTAATTATAGATCTGTTAGTTTAACTTCTATAGTTGGGAAGATACTGGAGAGTTTAATAAAAGACCACATAGATGAGTTCTTGCTGGAAAAAAATATTTTAAAGACAGACATTGTCAAACAAATCTGATTTCTTTTTATGAGGCAGTGAGCAAAACCTTGGACAGAGGTGTAGCGGTGGACGTGGTATACTTGGATTTTGCTAAAGCGTTTGACACAGTTCCCCACACGCGGCTAATGTGTAAGGTAAAATCTACGGGCTTGGAAAAATCTGTATGTAAATGGACAGAAAACTGGCTAAAAGGTCGTATTCAGAGAGTAATGGTTAATGATTCATACTCTGAATGGTCTAGGGTTGTCAGTGGTGTACCCCAAGGTTCAGTGTTGGGACCCTTACTTTTTAATATATTTATAAATGATATAGGGTCTGGGATTAAAAATCCCATTTCAGTCTTTGCAGATGACACCAAGCTGTGCAGTGGAATAACATCCTTACAGGATGTCTTCAGTTTACAAGCTGACCTTAATGCAATGTTTAATTGGGCAACTATGTGGCAAATGAGGTTTAATGTTGATAAAGGTAAGGTTATGCACTTGAGGGCTAAGAATATGCATGCATCAGACATATTCTCTCTTGTATTAAAAGAGGTATAGACTCCAGAAAGAGAGATATCATATTACCCCTGTACAAATCATTAGTAAGACCTCATCTGGAATATGCAATTCAGTTTTGGGCACCAATTCACAAAAATAAACATTGGGGAACTGGAGAAAGTACAGAGAAGGGCAACCAAACTGATAAGAGGCATGGAGGAGCTCAGCTATGAGGAAAGATTAGAGGAACTGAATTTATTCTCTCTTGATAAGAGGAGATTAAGGGGGGATATGATCAACATTTATAAATACATCAGTGGTTCATATAGTGAACTCGGTGTAGAGCTATTCATCCTGAGGTCATCACAGAGGACAAGGTGGCACTCTTTACATCTGGAGGAAAAGAAATGTAATCTCCAAACACGGAAACGTTTCTTCACATTGAGAGTTGTGAAAATTTGGAATAGTCTCCCTCCAGAGTTGATTCTGGCCAGCTCAGTGGATTGCTTTAAAAAAGGCCTGGATTCTTTCCTAAATACACAGAATATAACTGTATACTAAAATTTATAAAGTTGATCTAGGGAATATCCGATTGCCTCTTGGGGGATCAGGAAGGAATTTTTTTCCCTGCGGGAGCAAATTAGTTCATGCTTTGCTTGTTTTTTTTGCCTTCTTCTGGATCAACTGTGGGTATAGAATTATAACTTTTTTTTTTTTAATGGTGAACTGAATGGACTTTTGTCTTTTTTCAGCCAGACTAACTACGTAACTATGTAATTAAGCTGTCCATAGATAGATTGAAATTCTGTCGGTTCAGCAATGACCAGCTGAATTTCGATCCATGTAAGGTCATTTTGATTCAATCTAACTACAAACGTCTGTCTAATGGGAAAGCTAGTATTAAGCTTAAACCTGCTTGCTCCCCTATTCTAAGCCTTATACAGGTGAAACTCGAAAAATTTGAATATCGTGCAAAAGTTTAATTATTTCAGTAATGCAACTTAAAAGGTGAAATATATGAGATAGATCCATTACATGCAAAGCAAGATAGTTGAAGCCGTGATTTGTCATAATTGTGATGATTATGGCTTATAGCTCATGAAAACCCCAAATCCACAATCTCAGAAAATTAGAATATTATATGCAATCAATAAAACAAGGATTGTACATAGAACAATATTGGACCTCTGAAAAGTATAAGCATGCATATGTACTAAGTACTTGGTTTGGGCCCCTTTTGCAGCAATTACTGCTTCAATGCGACGTGGCATGGAAGCTATCAGCCTATGGCACTGCTGAGGTGTTATGGAAGACCAGGATGCTTCAATAGCGGCCTTCAGCTCTTCTGCATTGTTCAGTCACATGTCTCTCATCTGTCTCTTGGCAATGCCCCATATATTCTCTATGGGGTTCAGGTCAGGCGAGTTTGCTGGCCAATCCAGCACAGTAATCCCACGGTCATTGAACCAGGTTTTGGTGCTTTTGGCAGTGTGGGCAGGTGCCAAGTCCTGCTGGAAAATAAAGTTAGCATTCCCATAAAGCTTGTCTGCAGAAGGAAGCATGGAGTGCTCCAAAATCTCCTGGTAGATGGCTGCGTTGACCCTGGACTTAATGAAGTACAGTGGACCAACACGAGCAGATGACATGGCTCCCCAAATCAACACAGACTGTGGAAACTTCACACTGGACTTCAAGCATCTTGCAGTTTGTGCCTCTCCATTCTTCCTCCATACTCTGGGTCCTTGGTTTCCAAATGAGATACAAAAGTTGCTCTCATCAGAAAAGTGGACTTTGGACTACTGAGCAATAGACCAGGTCTATTTTTCTTTAGCCCAGGTAAGACGCTTCTGACGTTGTTTGTTGTTCAGGAGCAGCTTGACAAGAGGAATGCGATATTTGAAGCCAATGTCCAGGATCCGTCTGTGTGTGGTGGCTCTTGATGAACCGACTCCAGCCTCAGTCCACTCCTTGTGAAAGTCCCAAACACTTTTGAATATCCTTTTCCTGACAATCCTCTCCAGGCTGCGGTCATCCCTGATGCTTGTGCACCTTTTTTTCCCACACTTTTCCCTTCCACATAACTTTCTATTAATGTGCTTTGATACAGCACTTTGGGAATACCCAACTTCTTTTGCAATTACCTTTTGAGGCTTTCCCTCCTTATGGAGGGTGTCAATGATGGTTTTCTGCAGAACTGTCAGGTCAACAGTCTTTCTCATGATTGTGATCCCTACTGAACCAGACTGAGAGACCTTTTAAAGGCTTAGAAACCCTTGGCAGGTGTTATGGCTTAATTAGCTGATCAGAGTGGGACACTTTGAGCCTAGAATATTGCACCTTTTCACAATATTCTAATCTTCTGAGATTGTGGATTTGGGGTTTTCATGAGCTGTAAGCCATAATCATCACAATTATGACAAATCACAGCTTGAACTATCTTGCTTTGCATGTAATGAGTCTATCTCATATATTAGTTTCACCTTTTAAGTTGCATTACTGAAATAAATGAACTTTTGCACGATATTCAAATTTTTCAAGTTTCACCTGTACTAACTACCCAGTAAATGAAAGATGTTATACCTACCTAATCTAAGGGCGCTCTAGTCCAGTCACATGATCTCCCCAATGGCCGGCTGCAGGGGAGAGGAGAGAGCAGAAACAACAGTCTGTTCAGTGAATTCACACATAGACTTGTCCACTGTCCCTCCTCTCCCATGAAGTCAACGTTGGGAGACAATCACATGACCGGACCGGAGCGCTCTTAGAATAGGTAAGTATAAGCATCTTTCCTTTAACTTTAGTTAGTATAAGGCTTAGAATGGGTGTGGGGGCTTGGATTACGCGTAGTCCTGTTTTGACTGGACTTTCACTTTAATTCAATAAATAAACATGTTATACTTACTTGTCCTGTTGTACTAGGGTATTGCACAGAGCGGCTTATGACCTCCTTTTCTGGGGTCCCCCACTGGCACTGTCTGCTTCTCCTCTTCTCTGAGTGCCTCCATAGCAAGCCGTTTGCTATGAGGGCACTCATGTGGGCACGCTTCTGAGCCAGGTTGTGTGCATTCAGACACACACAGCAAGGCTCAGCCCCACTTTTTGCTCCCACCTCACATGATTTGATTGACAGCAACAAGAAGCAATGGCTTCTGCTGCTGCCTCTGTGTCCTGTGAATAGAGAACAGGATGAGAGAGTAGCACTGCTGCAGATGAGAACATTGATGGATCAAAAGAGGAACCAAGTAAGTGTTTAAAGGTTGGGAGGGGGGTTTGGTGCTGGGAGAACTGACCATGGAAGGTTTTATACCTTAATGCAGAGAATTAATTAAAGTGGTTTAAAATCATCACATAGACCCAGTGAAGTGACTGGCCTCAGCTAATACACAGAGATTAAACAAATCCTCCTACATTTGTTGTGCCTATTTATCTGCAGCCATCTCTTCTCTACACTTCAGACAGTTCAAAGTGCAGAATTTATACAGCTTATCATAGAGCTTCCATAGAGCAGAGAGCAGGGAACTGAAGTTACACTCTGCAGAGCTCAGTGAGAAGAGCTCTGAGAGCTGATTGGAGTGAACAGACACACCCCCTCCACGCAGCACACAGGAACAGAGCTGAGGCTGTCAATCCAAGGCTGAGTGTTGGAGGTCCCCCCTGTCACCTTTTTACCTCTTGGTGTCAGGAAACGTTGTCAGAAATGACTCATGCAGATAGCAGAGGAAGGAGGCAGCAGTCAAAAATTACATTTAGTGTTCCGGATAGAAACAAGATCACACTAGAGAGGGATATGCTTTGTTCATATTTCATGTCAGAGGTTTTCCACCAGATAAAAAAAACTTTACGCCTTTGGAACCACTTTAACTTAGTCCTTTCAAGTAGCATTGTCAGGAATGGACTCAGCACTGGTGGTGGGACTCACCTGCCGTGTGGGCTGCAGTACCAGGGCTGACCAGCGGGTGCTCTCAGCAGCCAGAAGCTCACTCCTGCAGTCAGCCAACACCTGGGGCTGATTGCAGGAGGTGTATTTAAGGAATGCCCAGGCCTGTGATCAGTGCCTTGGTGTATGTTTCCCATGAGCCCCTGTACCTGGTATCCTGTGTTCCTGCCTAGTTGCTGACCCTGCTTTGATCCTGACCTCTGCTGACCGTCTCCTGTTGAACCCCTGGCTTGCCTGACCATCCTTCTGCCTGATCCTCTGTACCGTGCTGCCCGTGAGTTACTGAACCCAGCGTGTGACCCTGACTATTCTCTGCCTGCTCCTCCGGTACCTCACTGCCCACACGTTGCTGACCTGGCCTGCTTGACTACGCCTGATGCTACCCAGACGATCCATCCATCCCGCATGGATCCAGTCACTACTGTCCAAACCTGCCAGCCCCTTCACATCAGGCTTTCCCCCGGTACATACCCTCGGCGGACCCCTCTACCACAGTTGGGTGCACTCAGGGGCCGCGACCTGGTCTCAGTCCTGCACCAAGTCCATCCCCACAATCAGGGGCTCTGGTGAAAAGGGAGACTGGGGCTTAGACTCCGCGCCCTGGGGAATCCTGTTCTGTGGGTCACTAGAGATCCCGCCGGGCGGTGCCTGACAGTACCTTACGGCCTGCCTGACCATTCCACCTCTCCAGCCTGACTACGCCTGTGTTCCTGAAGCCTGCTACTTCCCTGTGTCAGTCCACACATTTCTGGTCATACCCGGATCCCTAACAGAACACCAAGGCCAATCCTGACCAGAAGTGGCCACACAGGGAAGCCATCTTGGCTTGTTGTTTGTGGAGGATGCATCCTAAGGAGGTTGAGTACTTGTCTCTGCTAGTCTTGGAAGACAGAGTATACGGCTATCAGATTCTGAAGAAGTATGCCAGGGATCAGCTGCTAGAGTGCATGCAGGTTGCTCATTCACTAGTGGATCGGGGCATGGAGTTTTCTGAGGTACAACCATTGATCCAGGTTTGTGCTGAGTTGGCTCTGTCCAGTACTCCTGAAAGCAGGGATGACTTTTTTCCCCCATTTAGTGCAGATCAAGTGGAATCACTGGTATGGTTGTTGGAGGATGATCCGGATTGCTTCCATAAGCATTATGCAGCTTGTCCATCACATGTGCTTGTGGATTGTATAAACGCAGTGCAGTCTTTGTTCAACCGGTATTACAGATATGGTCAGATTTGTTACCCCCAGCCTCAGTCAGCTTGCAACAACCCAGTCCTGCTTCTAATCTATTTCTGCAAAGCTCTATTCCTGCATTCCCAACAGCACCTCCAGTTCCAGCCCAGTATACCCTGCTATCAACCACATGTCAGAACCCTGTTCCCACTCGCTGCACCTATCCTGAGTTTAATCCTGTAAAGAAGCCCTCTGTAGCAACTGCTCCTTCCTCTGTTCCATCCTCCAGCTCTTCTCTGTCTGCAGCTGCTCCATCTGTTTACAGACCTGCGTCTACTTACAGTGCTCCAGTAACTAAAACCAGGAAGAAGCGAAAATTCTTTCCAACCAGTACCATCCTGCCAGTATCCAAACCAATCAGCCTGCGGTCTGAGAACCCGCCTTCTGTTCAGCCTGATGCCCGGATGCCTGATGACCCAGTGCACGCTACCCAGCTGGATGATCCTACCTGGCCTGATGACCCGATCCAGCCAGATGACTCGTTGCCCGCTCTCATGCCAGATGACTCGTTGCCCGCTGTCGTGCCAGATGACTCGTTGCCCGCTGTTCTGCCAGATGACTCGTTGCCCACTGTTCTGCCAGATGACTGTGTGCCCGCTGTTCTGCCAGATGACTCGTTGCCCGCTGTTCTGCCAGATGACTCGTTGCCTGCTGTTGAGCTTGGTGACCCGTTGCCCGCTGTTCTGCCAGATGACTCGGTGCCCGCTGTTCTGCCAGATGACTCGGTACCCTCTGTTCTGCCAGATGACTTGGTGCCCGCTGTTCCGCCAGATGACTCGTTGCCCGCTGTTCTGCCAGATGACTCGTTGCCCGCTGTTGAGCTTGGTGACTCAGTGCCCGCTGTTCTGCCATATGACTCAGTGCCCGCTGTTCTGCCAGATGACTCGTTGCCCGCTGTTGAGCTTGGTGACCCGGTGCCTGCTGTTCTGCCAGATGACTCATTGCCCGCTGTTCTGCCAGATGACTCGTTGCCCGCTGTTCTGCCAGATGACTCGGTGCCCGCTGTTCTGCCAGATGGCTCGGTGCCCGCTGTTCTGCCAGATGGCTCGGTGCCCGCTGTTCTGCCAGATGACTCGTTGCCTGCTGTTCTGCCAGATGACTCGTGCCCACTGTTCTGCCAGATGGCTCGGTGCCTGCTGTTGAGCTTGGTGACCCGGTGCCCGCTGTTCTGCCAGATGACTCGGTGCCCACTGTCGTGCCAGATGACTTGGTTCCCGCTGTCGTGCCAGATGACTCGGTGCCCGCTGTTGAGCTTGGTGACCCGGTGCCCGCGGTTCTGCTAGATGGCTCGGTGCCGCTGACTTGCCCAGAAGTCTGTTTACATCTATTCAGCTGACTGTTGGCTTTCTAGTGGAACAGCCACTTGAACACTTCCACACACACACAAGTGAAAATAAAATGAAACATAAACATAAGGAGCTCTCCTCTCCAAGCAGCTTCTCCCCATTACAACTTGAATCCCAGGATCAGAAGGAAAAGCCAACGTAGTTTGGAATGATTATATACATGCATAATTAGTGTACAAACTGTCCAAAAACATGGCAAAGACACTCCCTGCTGTATGGCCACACAGCTAACACATTTCACTCAATCAGGGCTTAGTCTGATTGGGTGAAATGCATCAGAGGGTCTGGTTCTAAGGCACGTACTGTTTGTGTAATGTTTGTGGTTTGTACAATAAACGTGGACATTTGTGATCGATCCATTGTGTGGTGGCTTTTCGCTCTACTCCTTAAAAAAATTAAACCTTAAAATCAATAAAAACATTCCTAAATCCTGCAAATGTGCTCATCCAGTGCATCAATGTAAAAAAATAAAAGGCAATTGCACTACACATTATAGGTATCACTGTGTGACATCAGAGTTAGAGCAATAATTCAAGGGTCAGCATTCATTGTTAACTCTAGCATGCTGACCTGTAAAGTTAGAGCAATAATTCTAGGGCTAGCATTCATTGTGAACTCTAGCCTGCTGACCTGTAAAGTTAGAGCAATAGTTCTAGGGCCGGCATTCATTGTTAGCTCTAGCCTGCTGACCTGTAAAGTTAAAGCAATAATTCTAGGGCCAGCGTTCATTGTTAACTCTAGCCTGCTGACCTGTAAAGTTAGAGCAATAATTCTAGGGCCAGCATTCATTGTTAACTCTAGCCTGCTGACCTGTAAAGTTAATTCTAGGGCCAGCGTTCATTGTTAACTCTAGCATGCTGACCTGTAAAGTTAGAGCAATAATTCTAGGGCCAGCGTTCATTGTTAACTCTAGCCTGCTGACCTGTAAAGTTAGAGCAATAATTCTAGGGCCAGCGTTCATTGTTAACTCTAGCATGCTGACCTGTAAAGTTAGAGCAATAATTCTAGGGCCAGCGTTCATTGCTAACTCTAGCCTGCTGACCTGTAAAGTTAATTCTAGGGCCAGCGTTCATTGTTAACTCTAGCATGCTGACCTGTAAAGTTAGAGCAATAATTCTAGGGCCAGCGTTCATTGTTAACTCTAGCCTGCTGACCTGTAAAGTTAATTCTAGGGCCAGTATTCATTGTTAACTCTAGCCTGCTGACCTGTAAAGTTAGAGCAATAATTCTAGGGCCAGCGTTCATTGTTAACTCTAGCCTGCTGACCTGTAAAGTTAATTCTAGGGCCAGCATTCATTGTTAACTCTAGCCTGCTGACCTGTAAAGTTAGAGCAATAATTCTAGGGCCAGCGTTCATTGTTAACTATAGCCTGCTGACCTGTAAAGTTAATTCTAGGGCCAGCGTTCATTGTTAACTCTAGCATGCTGACCTGTAAAGTTAGAGCAATAATTCTAGGGCCAGTGTTCATTGTTAACTCTAGCCTGCTGACCTGTAAAGTTAGAGCAATAATTCTAGGGCCAGCGTTCATTGTTAACTCTAGCCTGCTGACCTGTAAAGTTAGAGCAATAATTCTAGGGCCAGTGTTCATTGTTAACTCTAGCCTGCTGACCTGTAAAGTTAATTCTAGGGCCAGCGTTCATTGTTAACTTTAGCCTGCTGACCTGTAAAGTTAATTCTAGGGCCAGCGTTCATTGTTAACTTTAGCCTGCTGACCTGTAAAGTTAATTCTAGGGCCAGCGTTCATTGTTAACTTTAGCATGCTGACCTTCAAAGGCACAGTGTTGACTATCGACAATTTTGGATACTGCAGCTTGTTACCATTTCACAGGTACACAGTTTTAGCCTTGACATGCTTGGCATCAACAACTTAATTTTTTTTTTGCCAAAACGTTGGATAAAACATTGTGTTTGTGTGCATTAAAATGAAACCAGTATTAAACCCAAAAGTAAACGTTTGTTGTATTGCATTTTACTAATTCTTAGATGTCATGGCTGCATTAGATTTCTTTTGTAGGCTTTCTTTCTTCTATTTTCATCCGGTGATCCACCCAGTAAGTCTGTTATTTTTCAGCAGAACAAACTCTCCAGCAAATGCATCAGTTACAAGGATGAGACAAACCCTTTAACACTGACACGGGTGCTTACAATGATCAGCTTTTATTTATGTAAAATCTTTATGCCAAAATGAAAAAAAAACTGCTGTAACTGATTATAACGTATTAGCTGCATTTTGCCTTCAATGTGTTAGTGTATACAATTTTCCTAGTATATCTAACACTCCCCTCCCCTCAAACTGACAATACTGTTGTCCAAATGTGGACAGATCACCAGGTATAAACAAAGGGAAAGAAAGCCTAAAAAAAGAAAACTAATGCAGCCATCACATCTAATGACTGGTAAGCTGTATTGTATTGATTTATTTTGTTTTGGAATTTGTTTGATGTATTTTTTACTGAAAATATGTGTTTGATAAACAGTTGCACTAATATCACATGACATAAAAAAATGCAACTACCACCATTTTATTCTCCACGGTCTCTGCTTTACCGTGCTATATTGTTCGGGGTTTTAACTACTTTTCAGGCCTAAACTGTGCATTTAACATGTATGCAAAAAATGCAAAAATGGCTCTGGTTGAGAAAGGGTTTATTGCTTTAAATGCAAATATTCCAATGAATGTAAATCAATTTGAAGAAACTCATGACCTATAGTTTCAAGAACATTTCCACAGATCTGCAAACAACGTCTACTGAACAATTACAACTATACAAATACAAGTGACATTGACAAGAGTCTACAACTAAGAATATATAATCAGTAATAAAAATGCACTGACAATAACTAATTAAGGAGAGTCTACCATAAAGACAAAATAATTGTTAATAGAAACGCGCTGAAAATAACAATTCCTCTAGCATTTTCACATTCCAACACACCATTTAAAAGAAAGCATCTGTAGCAGAAACAATGCCTGCCTGAAAAATGACCTTGCTTCTGAGTGTTGTAGTCACAATCACATAGTTCAATTCAATTATGAACCCTCCCATTAATCACAATGCTGTGACAGTAAAAGTGCACACCTGCTAAGAAATGAAAAAAAAACAAAAAAAAACAACTGATGTCCTGTGGCCTTACTGAACTTTATCCTGTCTGGAGTTCTCCTTTAAAGTCTTATGTGTACTTTCAAGGTCAGCTCTCACCCTAGGTTCACATCTGTGTGGGTGGTGCCGCTGCGGAATCGCATGAAAATCCATGCAGCCGCACCACCCGCACAGAGAATTGCGGACCCGTGGGCAGGTGCCATTAGTTCTAATAGCAGGCTGCCCGCACTGGAAAACGCAACCGTACTGGGAACTGAGGTTACCGTGCGGGCTGCATTTTCCAAAGAAGTGCAGGGACTTTTTCCCTGCATGTCACGGGCATGGGAGTCCATTTAAATGAATGGGCTCTCGTGTCCATTCAAAACTCGGCCCGCATGGCTGCATATATGTGAACCAAGGGTCAAATGAATGGGCTCTCGTGCCCGTGCAAAACATGGTCCGCACAGCCGCACATATGTGAACCAGGGGTCAGTGTTGCAAAGCTGCAACTTATATTGATATATGCTTGATTTTTCAGCTAGCATTCTAATCTCACTCTCTCTCTCCAATCAGTGTGATGATATTGGATGTGTTGCTGACAGCTGTCCTGCCCTTCAAAAACACACACTTGTTTGGGGTTTACTGGTTTCAAGAAGCACTGTCTGATGTGAACCATGCCTCGCAGAAAAGAGCTCTCAGAAGACCTACGATCAAGAATTGTTGACTTGCATGAAGCTGGAAAGGGTTACAAAAGTATCTCCAAAAGCCTTGATGTTCATGTGTCCACGGTAAGACAGACTGTCTACAAATGGAGAAAGTTTAGCACTGTTGCTACTCTCCCTAGGCATGGTCGTCCTGTAAAAATGACTGCAAGAGCACAGCGCAGAATGCTGCATGAGGTAAAGAAGAATCCCAGAGTGTCAGCTAAAGACCTACAGAAATCTCTGGCACATGCTAACATTCTTGTTGACACATCTACAATAAGGAAAACATTAAACAAGAATGGAGTACATGGGAGGACACCACGGAGGAAGCCATTGCTGTCCAAAAAGAATATTGCAGCACGTTTGAAGTTTGCAAAAGAGCACCTGGATGTTCCACAGCACTACTGGCAAAATATACTGTGGACAGATGAAACCAAGATTGAGTTGTTTGGGAAGAACACACAACACTATGTGTGGAGAAAAAAAGGCACAGCACACCAACATCAAAACCTCATCCCCACTGTAAAACATGGCGGAGGGAGCATCATGGTTTGGGGCTGCTTTGCTGCCTCAGGGCCTGGACGGATTGCTGTCATTGATGGGAAAATGAATTCCAGAGTTTATCAAGACATTTTGCAGGAAAACGTACGACCATCTGTCCGCCAACTGAAGCTCTGCAGAGGATGGGTGATGCAACAGGACAATGACCCAAAGCATACAAGTAATTCAACAAAACAATGGCTGCAACAGCACAGAATACGCCTTCTGGAGTGGCCCAGTCAGAGTCCTGACCTCAACCTGATTGAAATGCTGTGGCATGACCTTAAGAGAGCAATTCACACCAGACATCCCAAGAATATTGCTACACTGAAACCGTTTTGTGAAGAGGAGTGGTCCAAAATTACTCCAGATCGTTGTGCAGGTCTGATCTGCAACTACAGGAAACGTTTGGTTGAGGTTATTGCTGCCAAAGGAGGGTCAACCAGTTATTAAGTCCAAAGGTTCACATACTTTTTCCTCCCTGCACTGTGAATGTTTACATGTTATGTGCAATTAAACCATGGCAACATCTAATGTTTGTGTAGTATTACGTTCAGCAGACAGTGTTCTTCTATTGTTGTGACTTAGATGACGTTCAGAGCACATTTTATGCCCAATTCATGCAAAACTCCACGTAATCCCAAGGGGTTCACATACTTTTTCTTGCAACTGTATATATATATATATATATATATATATATATATATATCACACTGTATATATATATGAATAAAAAGAATATACAGTATTTCTCAATTTTAGGCATGTTTATTGTATGAGAGTTATCTCTGATGAAGACGGGGAGAACGGGAGAGAGTCTGAGGTTGTGCAAACACATCCACACAGGTATTCGTACATACACAGTAAGGAGTGAAGCACAGTCTCCTTTCTTTGGGCCTGTGCTAGAAAGCATTACAAAACACCATTAAACATTAAAAGCAACTCACAAGGGAATGAATTGCAGCTGTTGCTGCTGTGTTTTGTTAGGTTGGGTAATTCCAAAGAATAATATATTCTGTCTATTCTATATGTACGGTAAGACACATGCACCGGTAATACAACAGTGATGTGACAGGGAACACAGGTATCCCTTCATATTATCCTGTTTCAAGCAATGTTAAAGCTTTAATGGGATTCATCTGTAGAAAAAGGAGTGTACAGAAGGGGATAGCTATGTAGGCTGGAGCTCACATGGACCAGGAAACTAGCAGGGCTTGGAGTCTTCAAAGATCTCATCACTGCTTTCATTTTTAATTAAACCGATTTGATGGAGCCAAAAAATACCATCATGCACCACTCTCTTGTTGTTTCTGTTCTGCAGTTAGCAAAATGAATACATGCATTAGCAGCAATGTATTCTGGTTTTATAGCAATTTTATTGCTGCCACCTTCTGGATTTCTGGAGAAACCACAAGTCACTGAATTATGCAAGCTAATATCAAGTTACAATATATACGTGTTTTTGATTTGTTTATTTGAAAATACTGGATGGAAGGATGTTCCTGTTTTTTCTTTCACTCTTACAGATAATATATTTTTGTATGAAGCACTACAGGGGACAATTTACTATTGTAGCCTGCAGTTTTAATGGTAATAGCCACATTTCCCCTGTTCCCCATTAATGAGAGATTCCAATGTTATTCCTATTCCTATTTACTTTTAAGATTACAGCCCCTTCAGGTAGAATCAGTCCTAATTATCTCCTTCTTCCCTTTAGTCATTATTTTCCTGCTGTTTGTTTTTTGTTTGTTTTTTTTTGGGGGGGGGGGGTTATTTCTATTTTTCTAACCATTAACGTTCAAGACTTTTTTTTTACTTTATTTTTTTTGTTTGTAGTGTTTTTAAGTTGCATTAAAACCAGCAAAATTGAAAAAAAAAACCCTGCTTTCAGTGAAACGTTTTGTACAAGAATCATAATTTTAGTGTCATGTTAAGGGGGACAAATTGCAGAACAAGATATATACTTCTTATCTACAGTAATACTAATTTGTTTTAGATTAACACTGGTAAAGTGTGACAAAGTAGAGAAAAAATGTATTATTCATTTTTGTATCATTTTTGAAAAACGATATCACCAAAATGAAGTTTTATTTGTCTTTAAAAAATACACTATATTGCCAAAAGTATTGGGATGCCTGATTTTACATACACATGAACTTTAATGGCATCCCAGTCTTAGTCTGTAGGGTTCAATATTGAGTTGGCCCACCCTTTGCAGCTATAACAGTTTCAACTCTTCTGGGAAGGCTGTCCACAAGGTTTAGGAGTGTGTCTATGGGAATGTTTGACCATTCTTCTGGAAGCACATTTGTGAGAGCAGGGAATGATGTCAGGCAAGAAGGCCTGGCTTGCAGTTTTCGCTCTAATTCATTCCAAAGGTGTTCTATCGGGTTGAGGTAAGGACTCTGTGCAGGCCAGTCAAGTTCCTCCACCTCAAACTCACTCATCTATGTCTTTATGGACCTTGCTTTGTGCACTAGTGCACAGTCATGTTGGAACAAGAAGGGGCCATCCCCAAACTGTTCTCACAAAGTTGGGAGAATGAAATTGTCCAAAATGTATTGGTATGCTGATGCCTTGGCCAAGCCGAACCCCTGAAAAGTAGCCCCACACCATAATCCCCACTCCACCAAACTTTACACTTGGCACAATGCAGTCAGACAAGTACCGTTCTCCTTGCAACCACCAGACCCAAACATGTCCATTGGATTGCCAGACAGAGAAGCGTGATTTGTCATTCCAGAGATCACATCTCCACTGCTCTAGAGTCCAGTGGCAGTGTGCTTTACACCATTGCATCCGACACTTGGCATTGAACTTGGTGATGTAAGGCTTAAATGCAGCTGCTCAGCCATGGAAACCCATTCCATGAAGCTCTCTATTCACTGTTGCTGTGCTAATCTGAAGGCCACACAAAGTTTGGAGGTCTTTAGCTATTGCAGACAGTTGGCGACTTCTGCGCACTGTGCGCTTAAGCATGCGCTGACCCCACAATGTCATTTTACGTGGCCTACCACTTCATGGCTGAGTTTCTGTTGTTCCCAGTGGCTTCCACTTTGGTATAATACCACTAACAGTTGACCGTGGAAAATTTAGTAGCAAGGAAATTTCACAGATGGTCTTATTGCACAGGTGGCAATCTATAACAGTGCCACGCTTGAATTCACTGAGCTCCTGAGAGTGACCCATTCTTTCACAAATGTTTGAAGAAGCAGTCTGCATGCCTAGATGCTTGATTTTATACACCTATGGTCATGGAGGTGATTGGAACACCTGAATCCAATGATTTAGAGGAATGTCCCAATACGTTTGGCAATATAATGTATATTTGTCATACTTTGTTATCTTAAAAGTGGTTGTAAACTTCAAACATGAAATATGAACAAAGCATATCCCTCTATGGTGTGTACATGTCTCAATCCAAAGCACTAAGTATCATTTCTGTTTGCTGGTTTGTTCATCTGCTATCAGCATGAATCACTTCTGACAAGTTTTCCTAACACCAAAAGGTAAAAAGGTGACAGAGGAAGAAGCTCCAGCACACAGCCTGTGACTGATCACCTTAGTTCTGTTCCTGTGTGCTGTGTGAAGGGGTGTTTCCTTTCCCTCCAATCAGCTCTCTTTACTGAGCTCTGCAGAGTGTAATTTCAGCTCTCCACTCTGTTTTCTGACAGCTCAGATAAACTTTATAAATTCTGGATTTTGAACAGATGTAGGAGGATTTGTTTAATCTCTGTGTATCCCCTGAGGCCAGTCACTTCATTGGGTATATGTAAGGATTTAACAAAGTTGTTGCTGTATAAACAGGTCCACAGCAGTAATGTAAACTTTGTACTGGAGTCCTTAGGCTACAGGTGTGACAGCTGAAGTGGTTAACAACTTTAACACTAACTTTTTTTGTTTTTCATTTTAAAATTCTTATTTGTGAAGAGGCAGAGGTCTCTAATATTTTAGGTGGACCTTACATTATTATAGCTAGGTCTGTTTTGAAGCTGAACGTCAGGAAGAAAAACTTTCCTGAAAATGTATTCCTCAATAGCCACAGATATAAATATGCATTATGTGCGCCAAATATTTTGCAAACCCAGCTATAACTTTTAAAAGTAGTGATGACATCATCACCGTGCTGCATATAGCCTGTGCAAAGAGATGGGCTGTGAGAGGGATCGCTTGTGTAGTTTTCTGTTATATGCAAAAAAACTACAGGAGGGGGTGAATACAAGATCAGTCAGCCTGCCCAAGGAGATAGAGGAGCAGTGACCGGTCTTTGTTACAGGAAGCTCCTGCACAGAGGCAAAGTATCACACTGGATTAAAGCCCATTCACACTTGTGCAACTTCAAAATCGTGCAACTTTACAGTGCGACTATGATGCGGCTGTTTTTTGATGAGTGCAACTTTGGTTTTGATCAAGAACAATTGTTTGTGCTGTACAAAGTCGCACACAAGTCGCATGTACAACATTCAGGTGCAACTTTCATGTGACTTTGGAGGGTTTACATTGAAGTCTATGGCCCACAAGTTGCACAAGTGTGAATGGGCTCTAAGTGCATAGATCTGGAAGAAATACACAAAGATTAAAGGAAGAATGACTGTGTAAATTGACGGTGCTATGTAAGTACCTGAAGAAATAATAATAATAATAATAATAATAATAATAATAAGAAGAAGAAGAAGAAGAAGAAGAAGAATACGAATACACATGCTTTTTGTATTTACTTGCTTATCTAAGAGTTGAGCTCTAAGTCTTTATCCACTTATCTGTTTTAGGCTAGTGATTCAAAGAAAGTGAAACAAGGTGGCCATCATGACAGCCAGGCAACTAGCATTTATTAAATGAAAAGTCAACAACAAAAGTCTTCATGGTCTATTTACAAATGTTTTCTCCCAGGATTCACACAGCTTTCACCCAAAATTAAAAGCTGAAAAAAAAATTCAAAATTCTGGGTGAAAATATTTTTAAACACACTCCAATTATGTTTCTCATTTAGAAAAAAAGATATTGTTCTTAAAACAAAGAGGCTGTAAATATTGGTACATTGTTCTGACTGACAGCTAAGTTTACACAAAGCAAAGCACTGAAAGCTGGTATTGCATCATGGCAGAGAGGTTTTGGGTCCTTTCACACGGGTGTTTCGTATATGTCTGTTTTTCATCTGTCCGTTTACGGATGAAAAACGGACACTCATGTATTTCTATGGACTAGCAGATGTAAACAGATGATCATCTGTTTACATCCATTAATGTCTGCATACGTTAACATCCGTTTTTTTGAACAGAAGAAAACCCTATCTTTCTTCCGTAAAAAAGCGGACCAGATGAAAAAATATATAAATGTATGTAAACTAATGAAAAAAAACTGATGTAAAACGGATATGAAAAACAGAGGTAAAAAGTGAACTGTTGATCTGTTTAGCTCCAATTTTGAAAAAAAAAAAATGCGACTGAACTGATGAAAAAAACGGAACGCCCGTGTGAAAGGACCCTTACTCTAGATTGCTCAGCTATGATGAACCCAGCAGAGGAATGGGCACACACAACTGCAATACATTGAACTTTTTCACAGGCTTTTGCCAGTTAAAGATATGAAAACTACATAAAGATATTTTCATTACAGAATTTTTTATGTGGTCATATACAAATCATGCTTACCAAATATCTTCAAGGAAAAAAGTGAACTATAAATTGCATACAGTAAACAATATAAACTGCAAAAATGTAACATTCTGTGACTAGTATCTTTGTATTAGTGGTGCCATCTGCAAGCCTATGAGGAATTGCATGAAATACAGAACAGAATCATTAACCAATAAATGTGGTATCAGAGGGGTTTTTTTTCATGAAACAGTTCACAAATTACCATTTGACTGAATGAAAGAAAAAATGTACATTTCGCCTATTAAAATTTACTTATGGTATAATACATACAATCTGATCAGCAATCTGTATTAAAAAGTTATTAAGCAAATTATAGCTCTATGGTCTTATAAATACAACAAAATGAATTACCTGGAGATGAACCATGGTTCGTAATGCCAACCTCTTTATATATTACTTTGCTGTTTGCAATCATATTCCCAAAATTAATTTCAGGATCTATTTCTAAATAACAGGATGGCGTAAACCTGTAATGAAAGCATAACAATGTTAAAGGTTATGCAAAATTACTGGAGTGTAGTGCAGACATTGGGGGATCCCTGCAAAAGAAGCTAATGCAAACAGTGCCAGAGAACATAGAGTGGATAGCGGAGAAGAAGCTGTTCAGAGAGCACAGAGTGGACAGTGGAGAAGAGCGGCCAAGAGATCATTGTGTTGAATTCAATAAAGCTGCTGCACCACTTTTCTGGTGTTAATCCCTCTTGTTAATGAGTTGTGCAGAATTCATGAAACGTGTGACACTTTTGGTTCTGATGGCGACTTGTGCACCAATATCAGGCAGGTCGGCACTTTTAAATTGTTGCACATTGAATGCGCCAAGTTCAAAATAAAATACTGACAGTTCATATCTTACAAAAGTGGAGCTAATTATGACCAGCTCTCTTTTGGTGCACAAAGAGAAAATGGAGTAGATAGATTTTGATAAAGTGTCTCACGTGCATTCAAAAATACAAAATTCAAGTACAAATTCTAAACAGGTAGACGAATTTGGAGTATGCTGCACTACTTTATCCCCAGTTCACACTAGAATGTGGTGCAGGAAACCCGTGATCCGTGCCTATTTCACCGCACCACGTACAAAATCACACTGCCATAGCAACCTGCAGTGGGTGTCACTACAACGTTAATGACACCCCAAACGCAGGTAGCAAACAATGTATTTCCCTGCACCGGATTACATGGTACAAAACACTCATGCAATCTTGTTGCAGTCCATTTCATAAATTGGTGCATGCACAACTGGTGCAATTTAAGTTTATTCTTAACATGTATAGGCTCAAATCGCACTGAACTGAATCGCTTGTGAATTGCACAGGAATGTGGTGCGCTTCATACTGTGAACCAAGGCTTAGAGCGCATGAGAGGCACTTTTGGAAAATCTGTCTGTGATAGTTTTTATGAAATCCAGGGATTGTGTCCATGAAGGGTGGGGGTGCCAAAGAACATAGTGCAAACAATAGGAGGAGAGTTGCAGCAGAAGCTAGTGCAGACATCATGATCTATCCATCCTGTGAAACTGCTTGCACATTTGTTCTGTGCAAATAGGGGATAAATCAAATGTTATTAGGCTTTCTCTACAGGTCAAATGGTATTCATTTATAGGCAACAGAGTGAAGGATCATAGTAAATCAGCCATACTGTATTTTACTGATTCACTCTATTCTGTATAACTGAATAACTTTCAACTTGGCGAGAAAATAGTCTAGTTACATTGGATTTGCCCCATTCGCATGCAATAAATGTGCATGCAGTTTTAGAGGTTAAATAGTTCTGCAAACGGTTTTATAAAAATGCACCTTAGTGTTATATGACCTAGTCAAAATGTCCCTGCTAAATTACAGGTATATTTACACATACAGAGACACCGCTATGCAATTACAGTCAGAGGCTGAATTTAATTTATTTACTGGAGCAACAACTGAAAAGTGTTTCTTTTCTAAAAAAAAAAAAAATCTAAAGAATTGCTTACATCTTGTGCAAAGATAGTAGTTAAAATGAATTATTCAATAATGACACCATTTAAAGCAGTGAGATGTGGAGGTACATTAATATTAATATTTAATGTATTCAGTTTCCGCTTCATTCACTGTACAGGCAGGTAAAATTAGTTTCTTTTCCACTTTCAAGAATTATTAATGCACTTCTACACACCTCAAGCTTCCAGCATCATAAATCAAATTACACAGAACTGTGTCAGAAAATCAATCAATTTACCTAGTGTTTAATTTCATTTAGCTTACATTAACTCCATGAAAGTGCACTTGTGTTGAGGATGAGAGTGACCTCATAACATCAGCTGTATTGGTGATAGAAATAAAGTAACAATCAAGTCTCTGAATGTAGCATTTAGTTTGGCAGCTGAGAGCGATGATGAACCAGATAAACAAAGACTGATTATTGAATGATGTAACCCTTCTTTGCTTTCGTATTAACTAGACATAGGACAACTGGATCATTTATACAGTGCAAACAAAAGACATTATATATGAGTTTCATTTGGCCATTCATGATAACGTTTTACATTCTTCTCTTCAGTTATGTTTGGAGCTAACCTCAAATTTGCTTTAAAGCAAACCTGTCAGACTTTTTACAAAACTAAAAAAGGCCTTCTATCTAAAAATCAGGCACCCATACCTGCTATTAATAATACAAACCTAAAAATGCTGTGCACAGATTGTCTACGTCCAGGGTCGATCATTTGCAGGTAATTTCTTCATTATCTACTGATGATTGGCTGCAAGAGCTGTCAGCCTCCCTCTGCTTTCAAAGGCGCTGCTGCGCAACTAATCATTGGGAGGCCATGCTGGATCTCCCACAAGAATGAAAAAAACGGCAACTGAAGTGAGGCACATGCAATTCATTATGTCAATCCAGGATAAAAAAGTACAGCATTGCCTCCACACTCGCACGTTTCTGCCCTGTGTGGGCTTTAATCACAGCTACGATTAAGGCATGCACAGGGCAGAAATGTGTGAGCTTGGAGGAAATGCTGTACTCTTTTATCCTGGATTGAAATAAACAATTGCATGTGCTTTGCAGTGGTTACTGATTTTTTCAATCAGCTGACAGAAGCTTTCTGAGCACCATGCATCACAGATCCTATACTGACAGTCTCTATCCCAGATGAGCAGCGGCTTGTCTTTTCGTTTGTTGGATCTCCCACATGTAATAGCTAATGGCCCTATTTGCAAGTGTGAATGGGGCCTAAAACCGATATAGTTACATAATAGTCTTGGTGAAAAAAGACAAAAAATTCCTTCCTGATCCCCCGAGAGGGAATCGGATATTCCTTGGATCAACTTTACCTATAAATGTTAGTATCCAGTTATATTTTGTGTATATCTAGGAAAGAATCCAGGCCTTTTTTTTATCACAAACTGTGTCTCATTATGGACATTTGCATTCACTTCCTATAATGTAGATAAGCAAGGCTATTATTATTATTATACAGGATTTATATAGTGCAAACAGTTTGTGCAGCACTTTGCAACATGAGGGCAGACAGTACAGTTACAATTCAATACAGGAGGGCCCTGTGCATTAGAACTTACAATCTAATATATTTACAATGTGAAGGAAATCTCCTCTTACAGGAACAAGTGCCCTCATTGGAAAATTACCCTCTATTTTTGTTCTGATGACAACTCATAATTTTGGTTTTACCCTCACTTTCATTCCCGGTGTTCTTGGTGATCAAAAACATTTACAGACAGCAAATCCCCCTAACAGAGACACCAAGAAAATCCTGAAAAGGGTTTTGTCTCCTCACCACTCTATCCAAATCTAAAAAAAAAAAAAACGTTTTGCCTTCTATTTACACTTTAAACCTAACTTGATATTTTTTATTCAGGTGGCTGTTGGAATTTTAAGGGGCAATCTGTGCACAACTGTGGTGATTAGTATGAGTGTCCCACTCACTGTGTTGGGTGTTTTATTTATTTTATATTATTGAGAACAGTGGAGGCTGAATGAAAGAAATCACTTACTTCCCTTATCCACCCTAAACAGTATGAATAGAGGAATCTTCCCTGCTGGCTTTTGCACCCGCAGCTGTCCACATACCTGAACAGTTAACTGCATTGACATCCTTTGAAATTTAAATTACATTTTGTAAAGTGGGGCCACCAGAAACCTGAATTTCAGCCAAAGCAAGGGAATTGACTGACCAATTAACTGATACTTATCACATAAAATCTCTCGCCAACTCTATTCTTTACTCATCTTACCATGCAACAATTAAAGGATAAGTTTTGATAAAAAAAAATAATACATGCAGATTTTTTTGCAGGTAAAAAAATGTGCATTTATTATTTTTTGCTGCAGGAGCCTGTAAAGCATTGCACCAGTGATCCACAGATCCACAGATCACTGGTGTCATGCAGGTCTCCTAGGGCATGACATTTTTCAGGGGGGCAGCTGCGTACCCCAGAAGAAGGGACACATGTGGCATGGGGAGCAGATGGGATCCAAGAGATGTTGCGGGCTGCTTGATGGTGTATGGAGAGCCCGACTCTTGTTCCGAGGGATGTCCACAGTTGTGAAGGTGATTGTCTTTCTCTCTCTCATCGTGGGGGGGGGGCTCTCTCAGGGGGGTGGGCAGGGGTGTTGCTGGTCAATGTCAGGCTCTCTCTCCGTGGGGAGCGCCCAATTTTTGTTTTGCCTAGGGCAGCACCAAACCTAAATACACCACTGAATATGCTGACAGGAAGGTTCAATGAACTTCCACGGTACTCCACAGCTCCATGGTAGTCCATTGAGAACTAAGCCGACAGCCACTAAGGCTGTCAGGACTTGTAGTTTCTCATTCACAAAGGAGTGACACAGCTGGACGGGTGGAGCCCCGCACTCCCACATTTTTTTAATTTGACAGCTTGTGAAGGGGGGGGGGGGGTTTGGACAGGGAGAGGGGTCGGTGCTTTCAAAACAAGTGTAACATGTAACATGTTATGAAAGGTGAACTTATCCTTCAAAAGCAGGTCCTAAATAATTTCAAAGGCAAAAGATTAGTGCTCTGGGAGGTCGGGAAAATCACCACCAAGGTGTAACAATACAGATTCCTGTGTTACATCGCTTCATGTGTCTCTGTCCCCCTCAACTCCTGGATAAAGCTAGCTAGACTTTCATGGTTCTAGGTAGCATGGTCTACTTGGCTATTCATGATGCCGTTTTTACTTTCTTCTCTTTAGTTATGCTTGTAGCTAACCTCAAATTTGCTTTAAAGCAAACCTGCTTGTCTTTTCACAAAACTAAAAGCCCTTCTATCTAAAAATCAGTTGGAGACTCTTTCTAACTTTAGAGTTCAGGTGCACAAAGCTAGGTCCATAATGACATAGTTTGATAAGTTTTGTGTGGACAAACTCAAAAACTGCACAAATCTCTGACCTCAACCCTTTTGAACACCCTTAGAATACATTGAGTCTATGATTGTGAGCCATGTCTTCTCATCTAACATCAGCATCTGACCTAGCACATGCTCCTTTGGCTGAGTGGACACAAATTCCCACAAAAACACTTCAAAATCATGCACAAAGCCTTGCCAGAAAAGAAAAGGCTATTTTAGCTGCAAAGGAGAGAGAGTAACTCCTTATTAGCCATAGCGATCTGCTGTGGGTGTCAATACAAAGTTAATGACACCCCAAATGCAGGTTACAAATGCAGTGCATTTGCCTGCTCTGGATCGCACAGTACAAAAATGACTATGTGAAAAGGTTGCAGTGCGGTTCATGAAAATTTGCATGCATGTCTTTGATGCGATTCGAGCCCACTGAAAATGAATGGACTCAAATTGCACCACACTGAATAGCATGTGAATTGCACAGGAATGAGGTGCAGATCCTATGTGATTCACAATGTTAACTGAGGCTTAATGCCTATGATTTGGGAATGTCCAACATATACTGTATTTGATGATCAAGTCTTCACAAACGTTTGCCCGTATTTTTTTCTTCTGGGCATAAGAAAAAAATAC
Organism: Staurois parvus; assembly: GCF_062004578.1. Classification (NCBI taxonomy): domain Eukaryota; kingdom Metazoa; phylum Chordata; class Amphibia; order Anura; family Ranidae; genus Staurois; species Staurois parvus. Next base: position 5,561,603 of record NW_028318492.1, on the reverse strand, counting down.
TTTTGCATAGGGTCCCTCATGCTTCAAGGCTTAAATGCCCGTTTGCACATAGGGGTAGAGGAATAAGGTGTAATACTCTATTCCTCTCTCCAAAAGGGTCCCTCCAGCACTGAGACTGGTCCTGCAAAGCCTCTTCCTAGTCACAGTCATACCTTCTACCTCTTTCACATACAATGCAGATTTAATCGCCATGGATTGTGCATGATGACACCAAGGGAACGTCCACAGCCCAAAGTGCTGGAGTGAGAGGAGGACAACAACAGAATGGAGCCTTTTCACTAGACATATTAAGCCTTTAACCACTGAAAAGTGTGTGTGTGAGTGTGGGGGGGGGGGGGGGAGGGGGTAATTAGGGGCATTGCAGGGGCTTTTTTCTTCCAGCCCAGGTTTTAATATATAATTACAGTTTGTTAGTTATCTCTCTCTCTCTCTCTCGATATAGAGCACATACCCTAGTAGTGGCACACTGATGACATCTCTGTCGACCACAACAAGTAACTTGTCACTAACATCTTCCTTTTTAGATGGCTTATATTCGACAGTTGCTGTTATTTGAAGTCCAGGAGCTATCGGTTTTTCTGGATTTTGCACAGAGAGTGTGAACTGAAATGAAACACAAGGGTAATTTTTTGTTAGTAGTTATACACATGCACTGTCAAAGTTGTATATAAAGTGGGTATAGAAAAGAATCACCCCACTTTAAATTAATCACATTTTGTTGCTTTGTAGCCTGAAATGAAGACAGACACAGTTTTTGTTTTATTTAGCTGTATTTACTCAGTGCAACCTATAACATCCAAGTGAAAGATATAACACCAAAATGTTAGAAAAAAATAAAAAAAATTCAAAAACAGAATCACTGAAAAAACTATCCCCCCTTGTGTCAGTATTTTGTTGAACCATCTTTTGCTGTAATTACATTCTTTAGTCTGTTGGGATGTGTCTCTACTAACTTTGCACATCTAGACTTTGCAATGTTTGCTCACTCTTCAGCAATGCTGAATCTGACAGAACCCCAGCACATGCGCAGCTCACTGTACAAATTCGGCAATGCCGAATCTGACGGCACTCCCGCACATGCGCGGGAGTGACATCATTCCTGCCTGGCCAATGACAGTGGTTGGCGATCGAGACCCAGAAGCTGGCAGCACGAAGATGTCAGTGGCTGAGTGGGGAGCAGAGGGCTACTGCATTGCTGGAATTGAGGTGAGTATAGTTCCACTTTAAAATTTGATGGTGACCGTTTGAGGACTGCAGTCTTCAAGTCATTCCACAGATTTTAAGTCTGGGCTCTGACTAGGCCATGAAAAAACATTCACTTTTTCCTTCTTCAACCACTGTGTGGTCAGTTTTGCTGTATGCTTTGGGTCATTGTCATGTTGGAAGGTAAACCTTCTTCTAATTGACAACTTTCTGGCAGAGGGCAGTAGATGTTCCTCAAGAATTTTATGGTATTTTGCCCCATCCATTTTTCCTTATATCCTGACAATTGCTCCAGTCCCTGCTGAAAAAAACACCCCCATAACAGGATATTACCACATTCATGCCTTACTGCAGGAATGGTGGTATTTTTGTGATAAGCTGTATTGGATTTCTGCCAAACATATAGTTTTGTGTTGAGGCCAAATCCTTCAATTTCAGTCTCATCTGACCAGAACACCTTTTACCATGTGACGTCAGAATCTTCAAGGTGCGTTTGGCAAAGCTCAGTCATGACTGCATGTGGCCTTTCATGAGGAGTGGTTTTTTTCATGCAGCCCTCCCGTACAAGCCACATTTGTGGAGAATGTATGATATTGTTGTCACATGCACACAATGACCAATCTTTGTCATAAACTCCTGCAACTGCTTCAGAGTTTTTCTTGGTAGCCTCTCTGACCAGTTTCCTCTTGGCTCTTTCATGCAGTTTGGAGTGAGGTCCTGATCCAGGGAGGGTCTGTGTTGTACCAAATACCTTCCACGTCTTAACAATAGACTTTGTTGTGCTTCTAAGCATTGATAAAGTCTTTGAATTTTTTTTATCAATCACCTGACTTGTGTCTGTCCACAACTTTATCCCAAAGATCTTTTGACAGTGCCTCGGCACCCATAATTGGTTGTTTCCTTCAGTTGCACTATCAGGGACTGAAACGCTCCAGGAAATCTCTTTTCATGTTGACCACAGCTTTCAAAATGGCCACAGCTGATCACAATTGAAAGTCAAATGGCTTTGTGTGTCATTGAGAAGGTGATTAGCTACACCTGATTGAGTTTACAAGTCATTTTTAGAACGTTTTTCCAATTTAGCAATTCTGTTTTTGAATTTTTGTTTTATTTTTTATGACATGTTTGTTTATATCTTTCACTTGGATGTTATAAGTTACACAATACATCTGGATAAAACAAAAACAGTGTTTGTCTTCATTTCAGGCTGCAAAGCAACAAAATATGATTATTTTAAAGGGGGTGATTTTTTTCTATACCCACTGTAAATAACGGTGTATAAAGCATTTGAATGAGCAACATGCCCCTCTTTAGTAACAAGTATGTATATCTCCTTCCTTTTGCTAGGGAGAGTTAGAGCATTTAAGGGAGACATGGAACAGTTGCTAGGAAGGAAAGGAAGGGTGTCTTCAATCAGACACTTTATATATAAAGCTGAGTGAGTTTTGTATACATAATGGTACACACGTTAGTCCATAACCATGGCCATAGAGCCTTCTACCCTTTCCTATCCACAACAGTGTCAAATAAAATAGAAGAAATAAATGAAAGCGCTGTAGAACACAATTAAAATCAACCCAACAGTTTTACAATTCTGCTTAATGTAATTGTGTGCACAGCAATAAAACAACAGTGCCATTCCTATTAAACTAATTGAAAAGCAGCAGACCAGTGGAAGGCAGTTATTCCTACCTGTATGTTTTGTGGTCCATTAATCTTGATGGTTTTGGCTACATGACTGATATTCTGTACTGTTATTTTGGCTTGGTACGTCTTCCCAACTGACACATCCATGAAATGCACAAGGCAAGGTGCTATCCTCACTCCCACCACATTATCAATCAATTCCTCCATGACTTTACTGCGGTGCAAGAAAATTGAAGGGACAGTCACACAGATAAATAAACATGCCAAGCATACATTACATTTCTGACAGCATATAAATACAGTAATGCAAAAAGTGTTATTTTATTGATATTAGGCAAAAAGAAAATTATACAATATTTTACAGAGTACTAAGAGATTTCATAGTAGTTTATAGCAGTTTCTGACAACAAAATATTTAAAAGTGTGATGTAACTTATCATAATCACAGATACATATCTGAGTGATATATTTGTGGAGTCTGAGACTAAACTTGGCACCTAGGAGAAACCCAGGCCAACAGTAAGACATCGATTTATAAAAAAAATTGCTGTGCCAATGTCTCAAGCATCAGCTCCATCTAGTGGCTATAATGCAGTATTTTCCCGATTGTTGTATTTTAGGAGAATACTGCATTATGGTCACTAGACAGAGTTGACAATCATAGGGAAAAAAAAACATAATAGGCAAAATATGGGATTATTCTTGAAACCTGAACAAATGCTTGATACATTGTCACAGTGTTCTCTGACAGAGTACTCACTCACATTGTATCTTTTAGGGCTCGTTTACACATACTTAAAAAAGTGACATTGGACATGCTGTTTTAAAGCACTCTGAATACCAATCAAAGCCCTTGTCACTAAATACAGTAGTAAGCTTGAGGTGCTGTTTACATGTTGTGTTTGCTTTGCTTCTTGTCAAAAAGTATACCCCATGTCGCTTTCTTGATGCTTCAAAGCGTCTCCATAGAAGTCTATGGCAATGCTCGCTAACAGCACCTGCAGTTTTTGATAGGCTTTTATTCAGCTTTGTTTTGTATGTATTGCAGGTATGAGATATCCCAGGATGCACTGGGAAACCATCAAGCGAACCAAAAAGACATCATCTGCAGTCACTTTCAGTACAGTATATACTGTATTCTGGAAGTGTGTGGTGCAGACGTCACATCTGATGTTCAGTGTGGAGCAGCAAGAAGGTGAGTGGGCTCTGGACTGGAGTGGAGCAACTAGCAGATGGCACACGTGGTGTGCAGCATGGGAACACTATACTGGAAGGTGAGCGGGGACCAGACAGAAGACTGAGCAGCAGAGGATCAGCAGAACTGGGAGACCAGAGCAAGAGATGTCACACATGGTCTGCACCGTGGGTGCAATATAGCAGGAGGTGAGTGGGGACAAGAGAGCTGGGAGGATCAGTAAACCAGTGGATCAACAGAGCTGAGGAATACTACTGAGTGGGGCATCAAAAGAGCTGGGGGTACTACTGCGCAGGGGATCTTCTGAACAAGAGTAACTTATAAGCTACTGATTTGCTGAACGTGAGTACAAATGAGCTGGGGTTCTGCTGAACAGGGGTACTAGTGATCTGGGGATCTGCTGAACAGGGGTATTAATGAGCCAAGGATCTGCTGAGTGGGGGTACTACTGAGATGGAGTTCTACTGGGCCTCTTTAAAATTAACATACAGGGCATTTGCCAAGCAAAAAAAAAAAGCATAATTGAAATACCACTGCAGCATCATTGAAACATCACAGAAGCATCAAAAGCACACCAAAAAAGCATGTTGAAGCTGTAGGCGCTTTAATGCGTGTTAAAGACGAAGCAGGTGTAAAGGAACCCTTAAAGCGATATCTATGGTTTTACACTATACAGCCTTTGTGATTCATGTTTTGCTGGTCTACTGCATATCTCTTGCTGGTGAGGCATGTGGTTCCTTATGTTCGGTCCAAATAGGAGTGCACAGTATACAAGCCTAATTGAACAAATGCCATCTGACTGCCTATAATCCTGGGTCTATTATTCAAGTAAGAGGCTGATGTTTTATGTCTGGTGAAAGAATCACATATAAGGCCACAGGGTTGTTTATCTGCTCATTGAAGAACTTTGTCTCATCATTATTTGCACACTTAGGGGTGTACTCACTTTTGTTGCCAGCGGTTTAGACAGTAATGGCTGTGTGTTGAGTTATTTTAAGGGGACAGCAAATTTACACTGTTATACAAGCTGAACAAATATTGACACAAATGTGAGGGGTGTACTCACTTCTGTGAGATACTGTATATATACACAGATACATACATGCACTGCTAACAAAAATTAAAGGAACACTTTTTAATCAGAGTATAGCATCAAGTCAATTAAACTCCTGGGATATTGATCTGGTCAGTTAAATAGCAGAGGGGGTTGTTAATCAGTTTCAGCTACTTTGGTGTTAATGAAATTAACAAGTGCACTAGATGGGCAACAATGAGACAACCCCCAAAACAGGAATGGTTTTACAGGTAGAGGCCACTGACATTTTTTTCCCTACTCATCTTTTCTGATGTTTTTCACTAGTTTTGCATTTGGCTAGGGTCAGTGTCACTACTGGTAGCTTGAGGTGATACCTGGACCCTATAGAGGTTGTACAGGCGGTCCAACTCCTCCAGGATGGCACATCAATACATACCATTGCCCGAAGGTTTCCTGAGTCTCCCAGCACAGTCTCAAGAGCATGGAGGAGATTCCAGGAGATAAGCAGTTACTCTAGGAGAGCTGGACAGGGCTGTAGAAAGCCATTAACCCATCAGCAGGACCGGTATCTGCTCCTTTGTGCAAGGAGGAACAGGATCAGCACTGCCAGAGTCCTACAAAATTACCTCCAGAAGGCCACTGGTGTGACTGTCTCTGACCAAACTATCAGAAACAGACTTCATGAGGGTGGCTTGAGGGCCTGACATCCTCTAGTGGGCCCTGTGCTCATTGCCCAGCACCATAGAGCTCGACTGGCATTTGCCATTGAACACCAGAATTGACAGGTCCACCACTGGCGCCCTGTGCTTTTCACAGATGAGAGCAGGTTCACCCTGAGCACATGTGACAGACGTGAAAGGGTCTGGAGAAGCTGTGGAGAATGTTATGTTGCCTGTAACATCATTCAGCATGACCGTTTTTGGTGGTGGGTCAGTGATGGTCTGGAAAGTCATATCCATGGAGGGACACACAGACCTCTACAAGCTAGACAATGGCACCCTGACTGTCATTAGGTATCGGGATGAAATCCTTGGACCCCTTGTCAGATCCTACACTGGTGCAGTGTTTCTTGGGTTTCTCCTGGTGTACAACAATGCCCAGCCCCATGTGGGGAGAATATGCATGCAGTTCCTGGAGGATGAAGGAATTGATCCCATTTAATAGCCCCCACGCTCGCCTGACCTATATCAAATAGAACTCCTCTGGGATATTATGTTTCGGTCCATCTGACACCACCAGGTTGCACCACAGACTGTCCAGGAGCTCAGTGATGCCCTGGTCCAGATCTGGGAAGAAATACCCCAAAACACCATCCGTCGTCTCATTAGGAGCATGCCCTAATGTTGTTAGACATGCATACAAGCACGTGGGGGTCATACAAACTACTGAGTACCATTTTGAGTTGCTGCAATGAAATTTCAGCAAAATGGACTAGCCTACTGCATCATTTTTTCCTGTAGCCCCTCCCCCAACTCCACATCTACATCTCCTGTTCTCCAGTGGTGTATTTAGGCTTTGTGCTTCCCTAGGCAATGCAAAACAGAGCACCCCCCCTGGCAGAGAGCAAGCCTGACACTGACCAACAACACCCCTGCCCTATCCCCCCCTCCACCTGAGAGCCTTCCACTAACGCTCCTTCTCCAACCCCCGGCAGCAGAGAGAAAGACACTCACCTTCACAGCTATGGACATCCCCGGGAACGACAGTCGGGCTCTGCATACACCATCAAACAGCCCACGGCCTCTCTCAGATCCTACCTGGTCCCCATGCCGCCTATGTCCCTTCTTCTGGGGGGGGCAGTGCTGCCCCCTTAAAAAATGCCGCCCTAGGCAAATGCCTTGTGGTAAATACACCCCTTCTGTTCTCCCCATCACACCTGTACACCACCATGCACACCCCACTTTTCACAGCTGTACCTTCTTTCCTCTCTCATTCCAAACACAGGCCCCCCAATACTATGTCGGTACACCTTCACCCACCCCTGACACTCCACCCCTTCCTCACCACCAGTACCTTTATCCCTCCTCACCAATGCTCCTGTGTGGATGCTTCCCCCACTTCCACCAACACAACTCCCATCATGTCACCCACACACCCCTCTGTCACCTCACATTTGTACAAAGCAACACACACACTGCACATGCTCAGCCACAACCCCCCCCCCCCCAACTCCATGCCCCCACTGTCACCACACATACACACAGCTGACCCCCCCCAACTCCATGCTCCCACTGTCACCCCCCACACACACAGGACCCGTACCTTGGCCCCCAGCACTCCAGTCTTGTTCGGCTTCTCCTAGTCTATATACAATGGGGACCCTGCCAGCACCCCCACCCGAGCACTGTTTCCCGCCAGTGTATGTGAACTCACCGTACTCCGGGATCACACTCTCTCCTCCGTGTCGCACTTCCCCGTTACCAAGGTAAAAGTTGGTGATCAGCGTCCTCTAGGTTGCTGGGCAACAGCTATTTTGGGGCGGAGGTAACGGGGGAGGCTGTGATCAAACGGCAGCAGTGTGCACCAATAGGAGACAAGTGTGGGCGGAGACGGAGGTCTGTAGGTGTCTATGTGCAGGGAGCGTCCTCGGCTCCCGCCATATCCACTTGTGTCCAGTAGATGGCAGCTGAGCTCAATCCATGGAATGAGCTGGAGAAGGAGGGAGGGGCTGGGAGAGGAACGTCTGTGTACAATGAGATACAAATGTAACCATTCTGACTGATAGTATACACAATGGGATACATGGGGACAGCTGTGCGGTGCACGTCCGAGCGGATCCTACTAGAACATTCTCAGGCTTAGCTGCAGGACAGGATCTAACCTAGGCGGACTGACCATTTGGAAACTCGGGCACTGCCCGAGGGCCCGGGGTCAGTAGGGGGCCCCATGAGATGCCCCTGGTACCCTTTGCAAAGGCTTTTTTGAGTTTGGGAAAGGACACAGGGGCCCCATGATCCCCTATTGCCCGGGGGCCCCATGAGTTGTCAGTCCGCCCGAGTTACATATCTGATCTGTGGGTGCAGGAGGACTGGATCCAGCCTATCTGATCTGGGGGTGCGCCAGGACCGGATCTTTGCTATCTGATCTGGGGGTGCGCCAGGACCGGATCTTTGCTATCTGATCTGGGGGTGCGGCAGGACCGGATCTAGCCTATCTGTTCTGGGGGTGCAGGAGGACCGGATCCAGCCTATCTGATCTGGGTAAAACAATATAAACAGCGCAAATCAAAACCCTACATACATTATATTGATCAACCAATAAATCATATGTAAAAAATTAATAGTTAAATAAACAAATATTGTGATAAAAAAAATAAATAATAAAGTGTCCAAAAACATAGAGTCCTTGTTCCCAAAATACTTAGTGCTTCAAACCAAAAATAAAAGTCCTTCTCCTTTTAATATGTGCTCCCACCATCCACCAGTGCTGTAACCAACATAAACCGCACTCACCAGATAATGGTGAATTGCACGCCTTGTAGGACTTTTAGGGATCCTATACCTCCTCTACAGCCTCCAAGACTCCATTCCACCATATAGGGCTTAAGGTTCTCCTTCCATTCACTCCTGATTAATCCTTCCAAGTCAGATCCACAGCAGTGCAAGAGAAAAACATATATAGTGTAATATTGCTAATAACCTCGTATAATGGTTATTACCGGATCTAGCCTATCTGGTCTGGGGGTGTGGGAGGACCGGATCTTTGCTATCTAATCAGGGGGTGCGGCAGGATCGGATTCAGCCTATCTGATCTGGGGGTGCAGGAGGACCGGATCTTTGCTATCTAATCGGGAGTGCGGCAGAACCGGATCCAGCCTATCTGATCTGGGGGTGCAGGAGGACTGGATCCAGCCTATCTGATCTGGGGGTGCATGAGGACTGGATCCAGCCTATCTGATCTGGGGGTGCAGCAGGACCGGATCTAGCCTATCTGATCTGGGGGTGCGGGAGGACCGGATCTAGCCTATCTGGTCTGGGGGTGCAGGAGGACTGGATCCAGCCTATCTGATCTGGGAGCGTGGCAGGACCGGATGCAGCCTATCTGATCTGGGGGCACGGCAGGACCGGATCCAGCCTATCTGATCTGGGGGCACGGCAGGACTGGATCTAGCCTATCTGGTCTGGGGGCATGGCAGGACCGGATCTATCCTATCTGATCTGGGGACATGGGAGGACCAGATCTAGCCTATCTGATCTGGGGGCAGGGCAGGACTGGATCCAGCCTATCTGATCTGGAGGCACAGCAGGACCGGATCCAGCCTATCTGATCTGGGGGTGCAGCAGGACCGGATCTAGCCTATCTGATCTGGGGGTGCGGGAGGACCGGATCTAGCCTATCTGGTCTGGGGGTGCAGGAGGACTGGATCCAGCCTATCTGATCTGGGAGCGTGGCAGGACCGGATGCAGCCTATCTGATCTGGGGGCACGGCAGGACCGGATCCAGCCTATCTGATCTGGGGGCACGGCAGGACTGGATCTAGCCTATCTGGTCTGGGGGCACGGCAGGACCGGATCTATCCTATCTGATCTGGGGACATGGGAGGACCAGATCTAGCCTATCTGATCTGGGGGCAGGGCAGGACTGGATCCAGCCTATCTGATCTGGAGGCACAGCAGGACCGGATCCAGCCTATCTGATCTGAGGGCGCGGCAAGATCGGATCCAGCCTATCTGATCTGAGGGCGCGGCAGGACCGGATCCAGCCTGTCTGATCTGGGGGCACGGCAGGACCGGATCTATCCTATCTGGTCTGAGGGATCGGGAGGACTGGATCTAGCCTATCTGATCTGAGGGCGCTGCAGGACCGGATCCAGCCTATCTGGTCTGGGGGTGCAGGAGGACTGGATCCAGCCTATCTGGTCTCGGGGTGCAGGAGGACAGGATCCAGCCTATCTGATCTGGGGGTGCAGCAGGACTTGATTTAGCCTATCTGATCTAGGGGTGCAGTATAAGAAGTCAGGGAGCACAATGTCCAAAGTTTGAAAAATATGCTGGGTATTGGTATTCCTTATTATCTTCTGTACCAACAGTCACAACCTGGAAATGTCTGACAGGCAGTGCAGAGGCATTGCAGGGGTCAACAAGGAACACTAATATCCATTAGGCTGTCGTTAGACTAGGGTGATTAAACAGAACCTGTGCCTCCGTATTTCAGATTCCCCCCTTCAATCAGGGTCTTTATCGGAGTACTTCCTTACATCAGCTGTCTACATCAGAGTGCCTCATATGTCAAATGTAGTGATGGGCCAAACACCCCCCTGTTCAGTTCGCAGTCGAACATCCGAACCTACCAAATGTTCAACCGCAAACTTCGAACACAGAGGACAATTCACTAAGCAGTATCTTACTGCATTTATAAGATACCGCAGAGCTACTAAAATACCACAAGTTATATTATTAAAGTGTTACTAAACCCACAGCAGTAAAATCAGTCTGTACATGCAGTAAAGCATGCTTGTTATAATCACTGTGGAACCTAAGGGGTTAATCATCTGCAATGTGTTAAAAAGGATGTTTGATCTTCTTCTCTGTGATCCTCCCCTTCTTCCAGTATCTTCTAAATATCTCCTGATAGAACAGAGGCTCGGGGGCAAGCTTCACATGCTCAGTTTGATGTGTATTACTGCAAAGTGTTTTCTTTCTTTGGAGAGTGCATGTGATCAGCACCTTCCAGACAGAGGTCAGGGGTTCTGCATCTTTCTAAAGGAAATGCAAACTCCTCCTACAAGCTTTGACCAGTGCTCTGCTGGACACTGATAGAAGTCACAAGACTGCTCTAATTGCTGATGAGAAAAGGTATTTAGCATTTACGTATATTTACTAAAATAATTGCACTTCCATGTTGTGTGTACTGTGAGAGACCAGGATATAGTGGATGTAGGGTCCTGGGTTTAGTAACACTTTAAGTCATTGCCAGTATTTTAGTAGTGAAGACATTCTTTAATGTTTCTGCTGACAGTGTTCTCAACTGACAGCTGAATGTGAAAAGAATTGCTGGCATTGCCCTACAATTACATTTTTTTTTGTAAACTGTGTGGGGTTCCACCCATCAATAAAAAGCCCCTTGGGTCTGGTATGGATTTTGAGGGGAACCCCTACACCAATTTTTTTTAAAACTTTTTTGGGGGCCCCCCCCCCCCCCAAATCCATACCAGACCCTTATCCGAGCACGCAGCCTGGTAGGTCAGGAAAGGGGGGGATGAGCAAGCGCCACTTCCCTCCTGTACCATACCAGGCCACATACCCTCAACTTGGGGGGTGGGCTTTGATGGGGACAAGTACCTCTTCCTCACAACCGTGGCCAGTGGTTGTGGGGGTCAGCGGGCGGAGGGCTTATCAGAATCTTGAAGCCCCTTTTAACAAGGGGGCCCCAGATCCTGCCCCCCCATGTGAATAAGTATGGGGTACATGGTACCACTACTCATTCACAAAAAAAAAAAGTATAGCATAAAAAAATGATAGTAGACAGAGTTTGACAAGTCCTTTAATAAATACAAAAATTTGAAAAATGTCCCCCGAAGTAGATCCAACATCAATCATGATGCCTGACGCCACCACCGACCCCAAAATAAAAACAAACGCTCGACTCTTGATGCTGGCTCCCACTGTCTGACAGCAGCACCAGAATGACAGTTCTTAAATACTGTGATGACCTAATCATGTGTTGTGATTGGCCAATGCATTGCACATGACCTGGGGTCAGGTGCATTTCTTTGGCCAATCACAGTGCACTGTCAAGGCGCAGTGCATTGTGGGGCGCATCGGGCGAACAGCCTGCTGAACACTCTTACCATTCATGTGTTTCGCCGAACACACGAACTGCCAATGTTCGCATTGAACTTATGTCCGACCGAACATCAAGACCAACACTAGTCAAATGTCCCCATCAGAACCCCCCTTACCTCACTTGTCAACATCATAGTCCCCCTTCCATCAGTCCTTCCCATCAGAGTGCCCCCTTACATCAACTGTCTCCCATCAGATTGCCCCCTTACATCAAATGTCCCCATCAGAACCCCCCTTACATTATTTGTCAACATCATAGTCCCCCTTCCATCAGTCCTTCCCATCAGAGTGCCCCCTTACATCAACTGTCTCCCATCAGATTGCCCCCTTACATCAAATGTCCCCATCAGAACCCCCCTTACATTATTTGTCAACATCATAGTCCCCCTTCCATCAGTTCTTCCCATCAGAGTGCCCCCTTACATCAACTGTCCCCCATCAGAGTGCCCCCTTACATCAAATGTCCCCATCAGAACCCCACTTACATTATTTGTCAACATCATAGTCTCCCTTCCATCAGTCGTTCCCATCAGAGTGTCCCCTTACATCAACTGTCCCCCATCAGAGTGCCCCCTTACATGAAATGTCCCCATCAGAACCCCCCTTACATTATTTGTCAACATCATAGTCCCCTTTCCATCAGTCCTTCCCATCAGAGTGCCCCCTTACATCAACTGCCCCCCATCAGAGTGCCCCCTTACATGAAATGTCCCCATCAGAACCCCCCTTACATCATTTGTCAACATCATAGTCCCCTTTCCATCAGTCCTTCCCATCAGAGTGCCCCCTTACATCAACTGCCCCCATCAGAGTGCCCCCTTACATCAACTGCCCCCATCAGAGTGCAACCTTACATCAACTGTTCCCCATCAGAGTGCCCCCTTACATCAAATGTCCCCATCAGAACTTTCTTTTTCCAAAATTTTCAGTATTTTTTCATCTATATAGCAAAAAAAACCCAGTGGTGATCAAATACAACCAAATGAAAGTTGTATCTGTCTAAAAAAATATATAAATTTCATATGGGTACATTGTTGCATGACTGAGTAATTGGCATTCAAAATGTGATAGTGCTGAAAATTGGCCTGGACTGAAAGGGGTTGAAAGTGTCCGGACTTGAAGTGGTTAAGAGTGACACAAAATGGGATCGTTATTCTTCAAAAGCAATCCATACACATCCACTACTTATTGGCCTTGTAATCTAGTTTTCATTAAATTGTTTCTTAATGTGTTTTCTGCCTCCTTATAACATCCTTTGTGGACTCCCAAACCTCCTCTTTTCCCTCTCGCCTGTTTAGAATGAGCATGTTAGTTGCAGTCATGTGCACTGCTCTGTGCACACTACACATCCCATAGTCCAGGGGTCTCCAAACTACAGCCCTCCAGGTGTTGAGGAACTGCAAGTCCCATGAGGCCTTCCAAGACTCTGACAGCCACAGGAAAGACTACCAGAGGCAGAGGTACGATGGGACTTGTAGTACTTCAACAGCTAGAGGGCCACAGTTTGGAGACCCCTGACATAGGCCATAGTCCATCTCAGGCGCAAGCAAGAGAGGGTGGCTATGCTCCCACACATGGTGCAACCATGGAGAACAAACGTAGCCATCATCTAACAGAAAGTCAGGAATTTGGAGATTTGGAGGAGACTTAAGAGCAATAGAAGGTATTTTCCAGTTAAGAATACATAGTTGAATAGATTAAAAAAAACAGAGTTAAGTATCACTTTAAAGTGTATCTCTAAGCAACAATTTTATTATTTACGAATGCGTATACATGTTTAAGCACATAATTCACATGTTCTTAGATACAGATTTATAGATTTCGTATTACAGATCTGAAAGCAGCTCATGTTTATAGCTCATGTGAATATCTCCACTGAAAACAATGCAGCTGTGTTCAGATCTGTTATTAACCCCTTCCCATTGATCATACGGTTATATTCGGCCTCACAGAAGTGGGCCTTTAGTCGTGGGGTTGCATAGGTGTTGGCTCTGAGGAAGAGGCTGAGTCCTCGAAACGCATCAGCCAGTTGGTCATCCAGGGTTCCATCGCTGTGGACTCAGATGCTGTATGGATTGAACACCTTTCTTCATTGTGACATACCTATGTTTTATATGTCCATTGTGAGTATCATACCTACTTTTTTATTCTTTCAATAAATATTTTTAAACAATAATGCACTAGGCCGTTGCACCCTCTTTTTGTTTTTTTTCATTTGCATATATGCTACATCTCTTTGTTCTGGGAGCGCTCTGCACAGTGCACTCCCATAACAGAAACCAGGCTCTCGCCAAGAGTCCCTAGGTCGGTCTCAAACTAACATTCAGTACCTGGGACTTCGGTTCCTGGTCACCTGATTGCTGTGACAGTCTCTGATTGGCTATCACAGTGATCAGTCACAGTGCAGCCTGCCCATGTGTTTACTTCCTCTTCTGAATGAAGGGAAAGATACATTGTATCTCTCTCTCCTTGCAGGAGAGGAAGATGTAAAGGCCACATGTACACTAACCTGCTCTGACTGCCAAACGTGCAAAATACACAAAACATGGCAAAAATGCATGTAAACATGATCTCACTTCTCACAAAGGATGCCAGCAAATCTACCCTCTCCTGCTACTGGTCAGCCTGGACAAGCAGCAGAGCCTGTGCCCATCCCGCTGTGGGCTGTCTGCTGCACTGTCAGTCCCTACAATGTGTGAACTGCAGGAGGAGGACATTTTGATGCTAGAGTCTAGTGTGAGCAAACTCTCTTAGAGAGGTGTGCTGTCAGCTCTGCATTCATGTCAGGACACCTCTATCCAAGCAGCCAGCAGCACTGTGTTACCAGCTCCAGAAATGAAACAGCTGCAAATACACTGCATCTCTATCCAACACCTAAGCCACAGTACAGGGAAATATATTACAGCTGGTGGGACAGGGGCAGGCTCTGCCGCTGGTTCCGGATGACCAGAGGCACTGATTATTGCAGGAGATGGTGGTGGCTCTGCTGGCATCCTCTGTGAGAAGTGGGATTAGCGGCATCAGATCTGGAGGAGCTCTTAGTGTTAGGTGAGAAGAAGTCTTCTACTGGAACCTAATGGCAAGATTGTCTCACCTCCCTCCAACCACCTTTCATTACGGTTCACCACTTCTCCTAGTCACAGCGACTCCCTGACCCTTTAAATACACCTTCCCCCACACTACCTCTCCTTCACTTCTCCAGTCACAGCATCTCCCACCCACCTCCCTTCCTGGTCACTGTGCCTCTCTGCCACCTATCTTACTGCCCAGCACCTCCAAACTCAAACCCCTCCTCTTCCTCCTCATACCACTTCCCTATCTTCATTCTACCCATGTTTTACCCTCCTGCAACCTTTCCCCCCACCTTTTTACCATCCCTCGTCCTCCCACCATAGTAGTGTGCTGGTAGCTGTAGTCCTATAGAGACTGGATCAATTCAAGTACAGTGTGCTTCAATATATTAAATGTTTGGTTTTGAGTTTAGATACTCTGGAACAACTTCATCTCCTTAGGACGTATAAAAACATCCAGGATTGAAATTTACAGCTGCTGGTCGGCTGTTCAGAAAAAGTGATCTGGGTGGCTCTACAGCCACTCATTCACTTTTACTGTAGTGAGTAGCGCCTTGTTATCCTCCTTGTGATAGCAATAAAGTTAAATTAAACAAAATTAAGAGTGTAAAACATTTAACAAAATAAAAGTAATATTTAGGCACCCTCACTCCTCTTGGGCATACTTGCAAATGTATGCATAGATCCTCACATGTGAAGTATCGCCACCAATGTCTAAGTGACAGGAATATATCTAGGGACATCATTCACAGCTATCTGTAAACTGATAACCTGTAAAAGGTTTTAAAGTGTCACCTATGAAAAACTTTAGGTACAGTATTTTGTTACCATTTTCTGGTAGCACCCAGTTTTGAGTCTTTACATGTTTGGTATCTATTTGCTCAATGCAACCCCATCTTTTATGTTTTCCCAAAAAAGGGTATTATATTGTGTTTGTGCACTAAAATTAATTTTAGTTTATTTTTTTCCTGTGCAAATATTGTGCAACATAAAACATTCCAACAGTCACCATTTTAAATTCCAGCGGAGCGGCGGCCATCTTGGTACTCCTATTTCAGCTTATCTAATTTACTCCACGTGGATTGCTTTTACTGATTTTTGAATAAAGAACTACACTACATACTATTTCTGGGCTCCTGTGGTGAGCTATTTTTCTAGGACAGATTCCATAATCAGTTTGCCTGTGGTGGAGCAGTCCATGTCAGAGGTGCCTGGCTGTTCTTTCCATCCCGATTTGATATACATACTATTTACCAGTAGCTTTCTGGTGAGTGTACATCTGGCAGAGGTGGTGGATTCCTTCATTGAATCATTTCACACTTTATCCTTCACCGTGATTACTGTGCCTTGTAGTCCCACAGACACTATTCATTTTCATATGGACTACATTGAGTTTCACTTTATATGTTGCACTTGACTGTTTCACAATATTATATTGATCATGTATACGTTGCACTTGACTGTTCCACAATATTTATTATCTATTTAGCACTGTGCTGTACACTACTCTTTTGAGGAGTTGTTACCATTATCTTTGTATATTATTTGTGTATTTAATAATTTATTTAGTGCTGCACTTTTTGTCACATTTTTATGTAGTTACAGCTTTTAAATCAGACCAAAGAATGCTGTTTTCAGAAAACAATTAGTCTATATTGAAGCCTGTTCTAATAACTTTTGTATGTTATTATATTGATACAATATGATTTTTGCATGTTATAATATTGATATAGTATGATGATGATGATGATGATGATGATGATGAAACAAAAAGAAAAGCTGCTTATAAAACAAATATTACAACAAATAATATAACACAGAAAGAACTTCATATATATTATTCTTCTTTATTGAGCTTTTTTATTTTTTTTTTTAAAAGGTAAAGTGGATAGATAGCATGTGCCCATCATGAAATCTCTTATGTACAGTGGCAGAATGGCAGATACACTTTTAAATACTAGCATAGTTACTGAAAACTATTTGCACAAATATTCCCTTACTACCTATACATGCTGTCATGATCCCTACTGAAAAAGCCTGACACAGACTGCCCAGCAATGCGTTTCAAGCTCTCAGCAGTGAAATATTAAAATACACTATGCTGTACTGAGAAACCTTTCAGCACAGGCATAGATATGAGATTACAAATGACCAACCATGTCGTGACATCTTTGCTAGAAATGGCATGGTTAAAGCACAGACTGATAAAACTCACAACAGAAGCAGAAAACTGTACTTTGGTATTATTCTATTATGAGAATATCAGGCAAGACCAAAATACTTAACCCAAAAAAATAGCTTACATATCCTTGATAACTTTTTTTTTTACCAAATAGGGGCTCTAAAATCCCTCTTTGGATGTATAAAGCACCCGCACCTCCATTTTCCTGCTGCTGATCACCATTATTGTATTGAGGACGGTCAATATTTTGCTGAGGTCACACAATCTGTATATGTTTAGGACTATAAGAATACAGTCTGAACCAAACACAGAAATTCATTAGATCAAGGTTTGTTAAATTGTATGGTCGGAATGTAATGCCTATGAAATGTGTTGGCCTTGGACCCTTTGTTTCTTGGGGAATTTTTACAATAAAGCATCGTTGCCCATATGCCAGAAGCATAAGAAATTACACTGATGTCATTTCTCTAGGCTAAAGGAACAGAGTCACAAGACATTAGACTGCTTAAAGCAGATAAGAAGTGTTTGTGGGATTGAACATGTTTGTGACATCTATAAATGCTACATTAGGCTGCTTAAATTAGATAAGAACTTATTTGTGCATTTAAAAATGTTTACAATTTGCTGGCTCCTCCTGGAGTGGGCTTGGTGCCCGCCCATTTCGAGAAAGATGCCAGAAACAGGGTATATAACGGGAAACCTAAACGTGGTCAGGTTGGGAGCCTTCCTATGCGAAAGGGGACGCTCTGACGCTGGGATTTTTGACAAGGCTATATAGGCTCATCAAATTGGTCAGGTTTATGGCTTCTCATGACCCCCTGTGCATTATGGTTCCGATGGAGTCTGTTCCTTCCTGTCTTCCCATAGCTTTGCTAATGTATTAATTTTATGCTGTCAAAAGATGTGTTTATTTCATGCTGTAATGCTCACATTATTATTGGTGTGTGTTATTATGCAGATTGTGATAACTATAAGATATATCCTCCTGTGTGTCATGTGATAATAAAAGTGGAGGTTTTGACAGTCCAAGAATACAGCAGTTGGATTCTGTTATTTCTTGGAGTGCCGAGTGAATGCTATGATGTGCCAGGGCAGGTGTTCATTTGGTAATGGGTTTCTTGCATGCTTAGAATAATAGTGTAAATGCTGATTAAATTGTAAATGTGTGGTATACATGACATTTTGTTTGTGTTTTAGTCCAGCATTGCATTACACCAGACAAAACTTTTTTTTGTTTTGTTTTGGATGGCGTAAGGGGGGGTTAGAACATCTGTATGGTTTTTAATGCTCTCTAGGACTCTCATAGAAGGAATTCCTCCCACTTTCTGTCCCAGAGACAAATATTTCACCAGACAAGTTGTGAGGGAACATTGCTAAAAATAACCCTCCCCTACGTTTTATTTCTGTCTTTGTTACTACCATCCTTCAGAGGACAGCACTATGTATGTGAGGTCTAAGTGTGGGGTAATCTCTCTAACGGAGCCCTAGACAGCAGTGAAAAGTGACAGGGGTTCTAACCCTTCTCCCATATATTTATAGCAAAGGTTTTGCTATTTAAAAACTTTAAGGAAGCTCCAATGAGGTTCATTAGCGTTGACATTTAATTGTTTATAGAAATGTCAAAAAGAACTTTATGTTTATATTTGGCTAGAGTGGAAAGGGATTACAACACCTGTCAGGATTTAATTGCTGTCTGTGTCCCCATTAGGGAGATTCACCCTCTCTATTTGCCCTGTTTACCATTATCGCTAAAAGTAAAAGAAGATCCCAAATTTTAGGATGTCTCTAGACTGGAATAGAGGTGAAATTTTCCAGTGGGGACACTAGTTCTGGTGACAGTCACGGTTTCTCTGACTTTGGAAGGATAATTTTCTGTTTAGGGTTTTGGACAGGAAGTGAAGGCAAATCTCCACAATGGGACACAGATGGCAAAAAAAAAAAACTGTAAAGAGGTTATAATCCTCCCTTACTTTATTCAAAATGAAAAAAGCTTTGTCTTCAGTTCTACTTTAAGCCATAGTGGTTGGCTTTTGCCATATATGGCCCAATATAACAGATCCAGTAGGTCAGGCTACTGTTTGCATGAACATATAATGCCTAGGCATAGGTGATCATCACCAGGAACAAACTTGAAATAAAAAGCAGTCAGGGGCATAAATCACACCAATATTCCCCCATTTGTGTACATAACCACATTTTACCAGGTCTTGCAAAGAAGAAATTGTCCTATTTTGCCTTAATTTATTCTAATAGGTGGGCTAAAGTGCAAAAATAAGCTGCCAGTTCAGGATATTACATTTGTTGCATGCTAAGCAGACCTAAATTGTTTGTGACTAAGTCCAGCCAAACATGGATTGAAATTCAGCCAGTTTAGCAGTGACTGGCAGAACCTCAATCCATGTATGGGCAGGGAGGTTGTAAAGAAGTCAATCTGCCAATCAACTTCTGTACAACTGTCTGATGGATTTTTCCTGCTTGATCAGCACTGTCGGCTATATCAGATCAGCATATCCTAATGGTGGAGAAATCTTCCTGCTGTCAGTATACAATAGCTCTGCAAAGAGGATTTTCCCATCCACATCAAATGTTTGGATGGGGGAATCGGGTTATATTTGGTTCATTCAATCCATCTATGGACTGCCAATGTCTGATACGTTATTCTCACTAGATCTCTGCCTACTGCAGTTTGTGTACTTCCATCTTCTGGCCATCAAAGAAAATAAAGTTTTTGGTTTTCTATAAACAGTTGTTCGCAGAAATGGTAGTGAAAATGGAAGGCTATAGGTGTAGGGGTATACACATACCACTTTGAATGACTAATTAGCCAATTTCTGACCACCTACACCAGTCAGAAGGTTTAGCTCATTTTCTGTCCAGATTCACCCACTGGTTTGCTGAGTTGTTCCCCTTTTAAATATGTCCAACCAGCATCCGGATTTGATGAGAAATCCTTGTCTCAGCAACATTTGCCCTATCTAGTATACAGTGAATGTCATAGTCCTTGGTATCAACTGCATTTATACATTCGACATTTTAAGAAGATTTATCATTGATTTCCTTAGAAATCCTCCTTTAGAAAACTCGCTGTACTCAGTCATAGTTACTCCTTGCCACACACATTTACCACCTTGAAAACGGAATTTAGAGTTATATGCTCATTTGCAAACACCAACAGTTGTCCTCACCATCAAGAAACAAATGAATGCACTACAAAACAAATACTATTACTGATGAATAAGTCAAATCAGCTATATTCTTCCTCTTTAACATACACTCATTTTTTTCTTCCTGTAAGAGTCAATACATGGTACTCATTCTGCATTTTTTTTTTACAGTAGAACTACAGAACTAAACTTTTATTCAATTTGGATAGGTCATAACAAACGTCAGTTTTTTTTACCGTCTGTGTCCTATTAGGGAAACTTCCCTTCATTTTCTTATCCCTTCCTGTCAAAACAGGAAGTGAGAGAAAATCTCCCAAGTGTGGATATTCCTGGCTACCACCAAGGTCACCAGAACTAGTGTTCCCTCTATTATTGTTCTGATGACAATCCAAAATTTGCTTTCATTTTAGGTGATAATGGTAAACATGACAAACAGAGAGGGTTAATCTCCCCAACAGGGACCTTAAAACCCGACAAATCTAATCTCTCCCCATTCTAGCCAAAACTTTAAAAAAAAATATTTAGTTTTATATACATTTTTTCATAAACACATGTAACTGAACTCACTTAGCAATTTATACATTTACAGGTGCAAATAAAAGTAATATATAATCTGTTTTTGCTAGCACCTTTAAACTAATACTGGTGTAGACTAGACATTGCAAATAGTGAATACATCAGCTGTGTGCATAACACAATGGAGTTGATTTACTAAAACTGGTGCACTCAGGATCTGTGCATGGTAGCCAATCAGCTTCTAACTTCAGCTTGTTCAAATAAGCTTTGGCTATAAAACCTGGCAGCTGATTGGTTTCTATGTAGAGTTGCACCAGATTTTGAACTCTCCAGTTTTAATAAATAACCCCCAATGTTATCTATACTGTGCACTAATCACAAGCTTAAAAACACGGTTTGTTTACTTGAGCTTAATCAGTCTGTGCTTTATGAAGATTTTCTAGCATTGCAATAAAACACCCTGGTAATAGGAACATGGTTGGTAAAAAAAATGTTCTTAACTTTTGACCTCATAAAAGTTAAGGAAACACCATAACAAATTGTAGTGACCCAATGGCAGGATCCCTTTGAACCAGAAATGATTAATCATGAATTGTTATGTAATGCAATAAAGTACCTGCATAATACTGTGTTATTCTGTATGTGCAAAGAGACATATACATAAATTTATATATATATATTTACATGACAAGACAAAATAAAAATACCTAATATATTACATTTGTCAAATTCATAACGAATGAATGCATTCTGCAAGTGATCTCTTTATACAAGGCCTTGCCACAATAGCATGTTGTGTACAATGCATAAAGCAGTTACAGTTTTGTTGTACCTATCACATCTATGCAATGTCATTAAAATATGTTTGCTTATTTTAACTCTTCTTAGAAAAATGCATACAAATGCATTATATCCAATCAGTCTGCATTCAGTTGTCATTAAACCTTACTGTATTGTTATGAGTTGTTGCAATAGAAAGACAATCAAAATGCAGCAATATCTCAGCTCAGGGACAGCTGCCTTAAGACAAAAAAGTCTGCATATTGTGTATCCCCTTTAATATATACTACTGTGTATATTATGCAGCTTAGAAAGCACACAGTAATCTACTGGTAATATAATGTGTATATATATATATATATATATATATATATATATATAGAGTGTATATTTCCAGACATTGAAAGCAATATCATTTTTAATGACTTAAATCTACTAGGCTACAGTGATTCCAGTTTATTGTTGGAAAACAATACAGGAAAGTACACAAGATAAATATATATATATATCTATGCATATCGATATATATTATATATAGTGTATGTAACTGTGCTTGATGACAACAGCGGTCCACAGACCAGCATGCGTCACACAGCAGGGCAGTGCAGCACTGAAAGGCATAACCAAGTAACCAAGTTTTAACACAGGATCACTGCTTGAGTCCTTTAGGTGTATGTAAGCTCAGCCTGAAATTAAACCTATTTACTAAATGAACTACCCCTCTGTACAGTTGCAGTCAGTGAAATGGGATTTTGACTACCCCAGTCAGCCTTTTATATATATATATATATATATATATATATATATATATAAAAATATATATATATATTCATACTTTGGCAGTTTTTGAACCAATTTGTAAAGATTTAGCACTTTTTTGCAGTCAGTGAAATGGGATTTTGACTACCCCAGTCAGCCTTTTATATATATATATATATATATATATATATATATATATATTCATACTTTGGCAGTTTTTGAACCAATTTGTAAAGATTTAGCACTTTTTAATTAATTAAAATGAACTGAAAGCACATAAACCAGCTTGTGCACGTTTTACAATTTTTAAAATGATTATCATGGCGAAACAAGTGCAGGTAAAAAGCTGTTTTGTTCATTTGGATTTCTAGATGTGCTCACAAAGTACAGTTCATAGAACATACTGTATAAGCCTGGGACCATATATGTTTCAATACCTTAATGCTACTCCATTCGTTCAAAAGGCATATATTCTTCCATGCAAAAGCGAACCTTTCAAATATCATATTTGTACCACACTATGTGACTATAATCAATGGCAATCAAGAATATTCATAGCCAAGACCAGATTAGCATGTAAGGTCTCCCTACTGACCTAACAGGTCAACTACTCAATGCAGCTCAAGCTGCCACTGTAAGCTGAAACGCATCATGGTCTGTGGACATGGATTGGAAATACAAAATAATATGTTTGGAACTGCGAGTTGTGAAGAAGCCATGAAAGGTGCACTTTAACCAAATAAAAAAAAAGTTATGGACAATTGGCAAAATTATCAAAATACTCATTTTAAGAAAGCAGTCAGATAAAAATGTGAAAAAAATCACAAAACTATTCCATCGTTTTTTTAGTCCTCTGGCAATAAAATGTCTATGGCATAGATAACCGAAGCATCATACTAGTGTTTCAGGTAGTGCATCTGTGTTATCGGCTGACAGAAGTTCCCATATCTGCCATCTTTCTCTTTGCCACTCCTGCCAGTCAGGATCTGTTAAGTTTTTACTGTTTTGGCTGTTGGTTGGGGTTTTTAGAGAAGTGTGTCTAGTCTGAAAAGGTTGTTCACTAGATGGAGTCCTTCCTAAAGATGCCCCAACAACTGTTTCAGACCTTGGTGGCCTCAATACTGGTTGCTCTGTTGAATACACTGGGGATCGTTGAGGCTGTGTTGCAGCTTGTTTTGTTGAACCAGGGTAGGGTGGAGGGAGTCGTGCTTCATTTCTATTGATGTCAGAATGCCGTAAGTTCAAAGGAGGTGGCCTGTTTGGAGGGCATGTTACTGTTGCATTGTCCTCCGTTACATCTTCTGTACTGTTTGAAGCCAAGTGTTGTTCACATCTTGTCTTGTGTTCAAGATTTCGTTTAGCTAAATCTGTTTGCGGAGTACTGCAAATACGTGTCACTGAATTGTGAGGTCTAAACTCCGGAATGGTAGTTGATGTATGTGTCCTTCGTATGTTTGGCTTGCCATTGTCCACTTCAGCTGATGAATTTTTACACAAAGGCCAATTCTGTGTCAGATTACCCTGGGATAGAGAAAATGGTCCTTGGTGCAAGGAGCTACTTTCATAGATATTCCCGTATGAACCTATGAGGAAAATTCAATATATTTAGTTAAAACAGTTAAAGGAGAGAACATATCCAAGACCAATTTAAAAGACAATGTCACTACATACATTAATATAAAAAATATAGCAAAGGTGCTTTACTGTTGCTCCCTTACTTTGGCAATCTGTGCCCTCGCTGCTGAGCAAGTGGTCCCCTTTTTAGTTCTGCTTGCTTAGCACTTGGGGGGCAGATTGTGAGTACCAAAAGAAAAAGGAGCAACAGTAAGTGCTCCTTTGCCATTTATTAGCCACATTAACTAATGCACTGCAACCTTGTATCTCAATATGTTAAAATCGTATAGCTATGGCCTCATGGCTACAGATGCTTTTGGGTATCCTTTGTAAATCCTGAGCATATTTTTGTGCCCAGGAGAGACAGCTGAAGAATATAGTCAAAACAGTAAGTAATGGTTGTATGCGGGTATATGCTGTGCTTGTATAAGCACAGGTATGCATATAAATCCCTGACGCACAAAAGTCAATGCCCATTTGAAAGCGTATACAAGTATGACATATACTGACAGCTTGTGTATGCCATTCATTACTATGAGCAGCTGTACGTTGTAGCTATCTCTCCCACTTGCAGAATTGCAATTACAATTACATTGGATGCACAAAAGCATTCATGTGTATGAGGCCTAAAACTGTGTTCAGGTATATTCACATTGAAGCAAATATTTATATATTATATATAATATATTATATTTAAAAACACAACCAGAGGAAGGCAATAAGGACAGCAAAGTACAATAAAACAACTGGCACATTATCACATTTGAAAATAAAATATATGATAAAAAAAATACTAATAGCACATTGGCTTTTAAACACACTAGTGCAAATATTAAACACAATATTTATATATGCACCAGAAGATTGGTGAGATTATGTCAGCAGTAACAACAGGTAGCTATGGCATTCCTTAGGTAACATATACAGTAGATATGAAAAGTCTACACACCTCTGTTAAAATGTCAGGTTTCTGTGATGTAAAAAAATGAGACAAAGATAAATCATTTCAGAATTTTTTCAACCCTTAATGTGACCTACAATATAAACTATACAACTCAATTGAAAAACAAACTGAAATATTTTAGGGGGGTGGGGGAGTAAACATGAAAAAACTAAAATAATGTGGTTGCACAAGTGTGTACACCCTCTTATAACTGGGGATGTAGCTGTGTTCAGAATTAAGCAATCACATTCAAATTCATGTTAAATAGGAGTCAGTACACATCTGCCATCATTTAAAGTGCCTCTGATTAACCCAAAATAAAGTTCAGCTGTTCTAGTAGGTCTTTCCTGACATTTTCTTAGTCTCATCCTACAGAAAAAACCATGGTCCGCAGAGAGCTTCCAAGAAATCAGAGGGATCTCCTTGTTAAAAGGTATCAGTCAAGAGAAGGGTGCAAAAGATTTTCCAAGGCATTAGATATACCATGGAATACAGTGAAGACAGTCATCATCAGTAGAGAAAATATGGCGCAACAGTAACATTACCAAGAACTGGACGTCCCTCCAAAATTGATGAAAAGACGAGAAGAAAACTGGTCTTGGAGGCTGCCAAGAGGCCTACAGCAACATTAAAAGAGCTGCAGGAATATCTGGCAAGTACTGGCTGTGTGGTACATGTGACAACAATCTCCCGTATTCTTCATATGTCTGGGCTATGGGGTAGAGTGGCAAGACAGAAGCCTTTTCTTTCAAAGAAAAACATCCAAGCCCAGATAAATTTTGCAAAAACACATCTGAAGTCTCCCAAAAGCATGTGGGAAAATGTGTTGTGGTCTGATGAAACCAAGGTTGAACTTTCTGGCCATAATTCAAAAAGATATGTTTGGGGCAAAAACAACAATACACATCACCAAAAGAACACCATTCCCACAGTGAAGTATGGTGGTGGCAGCACCATGCTTTGGGGCTGTTTTTCTTCAGCTGGAACTGGGGCTTAGTCAAGGTAGATGGAATTACGATCAGTTCCACATACCAGTCAATATTGGCACAAAACCGTCAGGCTTCTGCTAGAAAGCTAATCATGAAGAGGAACTTCATCTTTCAGCATAACAACCCAAAGCATACATCCAAATCAACAAAGGAATGGCTTCACCAGAAGAAGAGTAAAGTTTTGGAATGGCCCAGCCAGAACCCAGACCTGAACCCAATCGAACATCTGCGGGGTGATCTGAAGAGGGCTGTGCAGATCTGACAGATTTGGAGTGTTTTTGCAAGGAAGAGTGGGCAAATATTGCCAAGTCAAGATGTGCTGTGCTGATAAAACACATACCCAAAAAGACTGAGTGCTGTAATAAAATCAAAAGGCGCTTCAACAAATTATTAGTTTAAGGGTGTGCACACTTATGCAACCATATTATTTTAGTTTTTTATTTTTATTTCCCTCCACCTAAAAGATTTCAGTTTGTTGTTCAACTGAGTTGTACAGTTTATATGTTACAGTAACCACTTGCCCTCCAGAAGATTTACCCCCCTTAATGACCAGGCCTCTATTTGCTATTCGGCGCTGCACTAATTCAACTGATAATTGCGTGGCCATGCAATGCTGAACCCAAACGAAATGTACGTCCTTTTTTTCACACAAATAGAGCTTTCTTTTGGTGGTATTTGATCACCTGTGCACTTTTTATATTTTGGGCTATAAACAAAAAAACCCCAAAAATTTTGAAGAAAAACTATTTTTTACTTTCGGCTATAAAAAATATATAGTAAACTCAAAGTTAGTTATAAATTTAGGCCAAAATGTATTCTGCTATATGTTTTGGTAAAAATATCCAAATAAGTGTATTTGTGTAAACGTTATAGTGTTTACAAACTATGGCATAGATACCTGCAATTTACGCCATTTTTTGCTTATCAGAGCTGCACTAGTTTAACTGACAATTGCGAGGTCATGCAATATGGTACATAAATGTACGTCCTTTTTTACACACAAATAGAGCTTTCTTTTGGTGGTATTTGATCACTTGTGCACATTTCATTTTTGGTGCTATAAAGAAAAACATTTTTGAAAAAAACCAAAATTTTCTCATTTCTGTCATAAAAAATATCCAAAAAACTCAAATTTCATCGTAAATGTAGGCCAAAATGTATTCTGCTACATGTATTTGGTTAAAAAATTCCAATAAGTGTATATCGATTGCTTTGTGTGAAGGCTATAGCATCTACAATCTATGGTATAGATAATGGAATTTACACAGCTTTTACTTTCTGACTGCCATCACATTTCTTGAGGTGCTAAAATACCAGGACAGTACAAACACCCCCAAATGACCCCTTTTCGGAAATTAGACACCTTAAGCTATCTGCTGAGAAGCATATTGAGTCCATGGAAGATTTATTTTATTTCCACGAGTTTCTGGAAAATGACAAAAAATGTGTTTTGTTTTTTTACCCAAAATTGTCATTTAAATGATATATTTCTCACACAAGCCATGAGTATATGTGGAATCCTCCCCCCCTCAAATACATTCTTCTACTTCTACTGAGTATGGGGACACCACATGTGTGAGACTTTTTTGGGAGCCTAGCCACATACAGGAGCCTGAAATCCAATAACCACTTTGAAAGCCTGAAGGTGCGTAACTTCCTCACTTCACTTCCTCACTACCTATCACAATTTCAGAGGCCCTGAAATGCCAGGATAGCACCAACCCCCCCCCCCCCCCCCCAATGAGCCTTTTTTGGAAAGTAGACACCCCAAGGAATTTAAAAAGAGGCGAGTACATGGTGAGTATTTTGCAGATCTCATTTTTTCTCACAAGGTTTATATTACATTATCTAGTAAAACCAAGATCGGTGTGATCAGATGCTTTACCAGTTTACAAATGCCACCGTTTATATCCTGCAAAACTGAAGTGATGAAATGCTCGTAGCTTCCAATTTCTTAGACTATAGAGATGATTGGCACCATTCTGGTCTCCAATCAGCTCTATGGTCAGCTGGCAGAAACACCGGCTGCATTCTCAGGTTCCCCTGATGGCACAGGACTGCCTGAGAAGGACGTGGAAGGCAGCAGGGGAGTGGGGTTATCATCTCCCACTGCTTGTAAAAGCAATCCTGCAGCTAATTAGCCACTAGGATTGCTTTTACATGAAAGCCTGTTGTCGGCTGAAAAAATCAATACCAGGATGAGGCCTGCAGCTGTAGTCATCATCCTGGTATAACCATTCAAATTCCAGTGATGTACCAGTATGTCACTGGTCCTTGGTGGGTATATATGCTATGTTCTTTTTTTTTTTGTATGCAGCCTGTGGACTGAATGAAAAAAAAAGAAATCTCTGCCAGGAAAAGTGTGTGGTATACCGACCATTAGAATATACTGCCCTGCATCCACCCACTTCTAATGGTGGGCGCACATTAGGTTGCACGGTGCCACATGCACCAATTCCAAGACAAATGTTTAAATAGTGGCACGCTTGAATAAAAATTGTCTACGTATAAGTGGTACCCCATATGAAAAAAGGATGACACCAAGTCCCAAACTATCTTGCCACTACTCCCATGTAGTCTGGGCATCCGGGGGGCTCCACCTGACTATCTTTTCCCTCATAAATCTGAAACTTATATGTATAGCTTGTTGCCCTCTCACAGGTCTTATGCATCTTGACTCCATATCTGGCATGCTTGCTGGGGAGAAATTGTTTGAATGCAAGGCAGCCAGAAAAATTAATGAGGGACTCATCAATGCAGATGTTTTGCTGGGGAGTATAGAGATCTGCAAATTTTTGGTTAAGGTGATTTACGAAGGGATGAATTTTGTGGAGCTGGTCAAATTCAGGGTCACCCCGAGGTCGACAGAGTGTGTTGTCGTTGAAATGTATAGAACACATTATACTCTCATATCTATGCCTGGCCATGGCAGCAGAGAACACGGGCATATGATGAATTGGATCTGTGGACCAATACAACCACAATTCATTTTTTTTAGTAATGCCCATGTTGAGGGTTAGGCCTAAAAAAATGTAAATTCGGAAACCGTATTGGATTTCCATGCGAATGGTCTGGCAAGGTTTGAATTTGGGTTGGCGGTGATAAATTGTTTTGCATATAAATTGCTTTGATCCACAATCAATGCATACAGATATTCTGTGAAAAACAGCTCCAAAAAATCAAGGGGAGGAGTTAAATTTGCAGTTTTCACCCGAATTCCGGGTTGGGCAGTGAATGGGGGAAGTACGGGTGCTACAGAATTTGTGGACTGCCAATCAGGATTTGCAAGTACATCCGGAAGGATACTATGGGCTCTACAGGCCTGTGTGTGAATTCTTGGTGGTTGTGGGACAATACTTGTGCTCGCCACTGCATCAGCTTGTACTGCACTTATGGGACTCGCCACGTCACCAAGTGATACTGCAGTGCTGGTATGTGAAAGACCAGGATGGACTAGGCTGTTGGTGCTCGCCAGTTCACCAAAAGGTAGAGCGGCACTAGTACTAGCACTCTGCTGCATATGAGCGTCATCATGTGGTTGTAACATCTCAGCAATCTAGAAATGGGTCGGGTACGCCTGATCTTAGCAGGGACCTCTTCTCCATCGTCTGAGCTATCTGTCAGGGTGCTGTTGCTATCTACAGGTTCGTATTCTGAGCCTGATTCTGTCAGTGAGTCTTCCCCTTCGCTCTCACCTGACATACTGAGAATCCTGTAGGCCTCTTCACTAGTGTACCTTTGGTTGGACATTTTGGCCACTAAATGTATAGATACCTACGTCACCAAGTGATACTGCAGTGCTGGTATGTGAAAGACCAGGATGTACTAGGCCGCTATCGCTCGCCAGTTCACCAAAAGGTAGAGCGGCACTACTACTGGCACTCTGTTGCATATGAGAAATTTACCGGCAAATTCTAACAGAGATCAGGCCTGATTCTGCGAACACTGCAGTTTTGTGTGCAATGTATCAAGTGACAGTGACCTACTGACACTGCACTTGCCTCGTGTGCCCCCTACCCATAAATGCAGGATCACGTTTATATACGTGATCCTGCGCATAGGGGCAAAGCTGTTGCAGTATATGTACTAAGGGCGGTCCCCTGGTGGTTAAAGGTGGAAAAAGTTCTATAATTAATTATCTTTGTCTCATTTTTGTCTCATCACAGAAACCTGACATTTTAACAGTGGTGTGTAGATTTTTTATAATCACTGTAGAGATATGTTAAACCAATGTACAGACAATTCAGCCTGAGAATGAATCTATCCCACGCAATGAAAGACACAGCTCAACCCCCTTCCTTGCCCTGAGCGTGCTCTTGTATATTATTGACCCCATAGGTTGGGGGGGGGGGGGGTGCTGAGTTAATAGGTGAAGGTTAGTATAGTACACTTAAAGGATAAGTTTACCTTTGGGAACATGTCCTGCTAACACCTGCTGCCCCCCTTTCTCCATGACAGAAGCACGGGGAGAAGCTCCCCGTACTAGCTGACAGTTTTCAAAAACAGCGCAGCCGTGCGGGGCTCCACCCACACTGCCACGTCGTTCATTCACAGTGTTTTGTGAATGAATGAACTACAAGTCTTGACAGCCTTAGCGGCTGTCGGCTTATAGTCCTCAATGAGCTAGCATGGTGCTGTGGTAGTTCATTAAGTCTTCCTGTCAGCAAGTATTGGCTTGCCCTTTACGGGATATATGAACAAGCAGATACGGTGACAGTGTGTAAGAGACCTGCATGGCACCAGCGATCTGCTGATCACTGGTGCAATGCTTTACAGGCTCCTAACACAAAAAATAATAAATGTACATTTTTTTACCTGCAAAAAATGTGCATTTATTATTTTTTGTGGAAAGGTGAACTTATCCTTTAAACTGGTCTATTCATTCCTGGTGAATTATCAAAATGAGCACTCTATAAATGGTTTAAGTTGGCCAAAATATTGTTTGATAACCCTTGTCATAAAAGTGAGATGTGGCAGCCACCAACATAAAAAGGCAAACTCGATGACTATACGCTTTGCATTTAATAATTATATAAATAATGTTTTGAAGACAAAAGGTGGCTATTCCTGGAGATGACAGCATACCCTACCTGTCATTCCTTGATCCTTACAAGAGGATTTTAGTGTGGAATGCCATGTACCCCATATGTCGAAGTGCTCCTGTGGAGATTCTGAAATAAAAAAATATATTATTTGTTCTAAATTCACAAAAATAAAGCAAACAAACACAAAAAGCCAATGAAAAATATACCTCAAAGAGAAGCATGTCAGCTGTTAGGCCCAAGGAGGAAACAAGAGGAGAAAGTTGAAGGTTGATATGAAAGAAAGACTGTATGTGTAGTTGCTCTAATAAAAAGGAAAGAAGGAGATGGATAGTTGAGTTGATGCAGAAAGAGAAGACAGAAGGAATTGTGTACCCAGGACCGGATTTCCATCATTGGAGCCTGTAGGCACATGGTCATTGGAACAAGACGCAACACTCCTCTACTAAGATCATCTCTTTTACATAGAAAAGCAGAGCTCAATGTAAAGAATGTCCCAAAGAACGATCAGCAGTAGTGTCACTGAATTCACTCACAGGGTGATAGGAAAAGAAAGGCTTTAGAAAATTCATCATCTCTGACACGTGTCACCCAGCAACAACCCCACCTCTCAGCTAACTGGAAGAAGCTCCCCAGACCTCTCCACAGTATGCACACAGTCATTCTGAAGTCTCACGCTTCTGAGTAGCCAATATCCAGGATTTTCCAACACTGAAGATGGCTCTTCCCACTCTGACACCAGCAGCTTCTCTGACACATCAATCCCTATACAGCTAAAGATATAGATTGGATCCGTGTTCTTCCCACCACCTTGTAAATTATTTAATTGTAGTGATATTACTTCTGATCGTACTTTGAGGGTACTCCTTGTGCCAGGCTCTACTTTTTGGCTTTATCAGATACTGTTTTATAGGCTCTTTCCTGGCCACATTATAGCTCCAGGCTGATAGACTACCTCTTCTAGCTCCTTTAATTTGTGCATGCTATTCTTCTGTTTGCACCAGTGTACTGCTTTTGAAAATGTATGACTATATTATCTTTTACACAGAACATTTTCTTGTTTTACTGGTACTAACCTGGTTTATGGCATTGTGACAATGTATTAATAAACTATGTGAGATAGCTGAGAAAGAGGAAACAATCCACGACCTCTATGATAAATGCAGATGCCTACTGTGCCTAATGGTAAATCCGGCCCTGTTTGTACCCATTGTCTAGCCACACTTAGGGAATCACCCATCTTTTAACTAAACAGCACTTATATCTCTTTAGTGGCATGATTATAACTCAGCAGCTTTCACAGACTGGTCTTTTAAGGCAGGAAAACTATTATCAATGATGTTCTTTATGAAATCATCAGTTCAAATATTGATTTATTTTGCATTTATATTAGTCTTTATTTAACCTCCGTGAACATGGAGGAACCTTTGATCCAACTTTCATGTCTCTAAAAACCCCTGCTAATAATTGCTATATCTGCAGCTCGCAGTACATTAGCATGGAAGGTAGAGGGTAGAATGTTCCTTACACTGGTGCTTAGTGGGAAGAATATCCCGCTTACATATAGTTATAAAGGTCATTGGTGCCAGTAGTTACTTATCTTAGAGGCAGAAAATACCCAATGCTCAAGGAACTCCTAGCAACCTCTGGAGACACCCTACGATTCAATGAAACTGTGATTGAATATCCTTAGGTACACTAGGGTTCACAGAACTTTGAGTAATATCTATTTTGTTGCTGCTGTCAAAAGAGAACTGCAGACAGAAATGTTTACTGTTATGTACAGTGATTTGCATAATTCTGGCACATACATGGCATCCTATGTGTACCATGGTACCATGCAAATGTCAACATTTTCTATATGGCACCACTGATATTTAAAAAAATCTTTACAGCCGTAATGGAACATGCCATAATAAATAAATTTGGACTTTTCAGTGAGAATACACAGTATCATCTACAAGAAAGACTCTTTGATAAGACTCCCATTTCTGTACACATTTGTTGAATCTCCCTCTAGTGGCCATCTGTATGATCAGGCTGTGCATTCAGTATTTCTGCAGGTTACTGCTGAGATTACACATTACACCACATTGAGACTGTGTTGTTTTAGTTAAAAAGATACACTACACAAATAGACACATATTGAGAAAATATGCACTGCTACTTTCATGCTGCTGAGTGATTGAATATCCAGGTTTCAAAATGATGCAGGTAACAGTGTGTGAAAGAAAGAGCCAACGACTAAACAAGACAGGAAAACCACCACAGACTATAAATTGTATAACTATATAAGAATCCCAATCTCAGCCCCAAAGGCTGAGAGATTCCTTTGGCTTGATCCCTTTAAGGAGCAAAAATTCTTGGTTTATTTTATGAAATCAATGTGAACCAAAATATCACTGGTTTAAAAAATGTAATTGTCAGGGGCTTACCAGAATGATATTTGTCCTGAGCACAATTTGTTCTTAAAATAAACCTGTTATAAACCTGGCCATTTCAAATTAGGTATATACTGTATGGAAAAACTGTAAAAGCGGAGGTTATCTCCTTTAAAGACTGCAAAAACATTTAGTAGATTCAAAGATGTAAATTTTGACTTTTATACAAGAGTTGGCTATGCCTTTTCTCAACTCCTTGGCCTCACCATGGTAAGAAAAAATTACCCATCATATTAAAGAACCAAATAGTAGGGTAAAGCTCATTTTTTACAGGAGCAGCTGACATTGTCATATAACTTCAGCTGCCTGTAACTCTGGATTTGTTTGCTTATGTGTTTTTATCATATGCTCAGTTTGAATGGCTCAGATTTTAAACAAGTTAACATTATTCAGTCTTGCTTATGAGCAAAATTAAAAGTCCTCACTAATTCTATAGTATGATATTAAAATTGTTCACTTTGGGCTGATTTGTGTGTGCATTATACAGTATATAAAAATAAAGATTATCTTCATTCATTGCACTACATTACTTCTTACCAAACGTTTAAGACATTTTTTCTATAAAAAAAAGGATAAGATATATAACCAGCAAATAATACCTTTTGAACACCACTGCGCTGGAGCATTTTCCTTTGTCTTGGAAAGCAAATGGCTAACCAATGTCTGATGTTCTGCAGCCTTGAGGACCTTCTCTGAGCTACATTCTTGTCGTGCAGTAACTGAACGTTCAGACAATACTGGTGAATTATTGTCATATGGGGAAACATCACCACTGGAGGCTTTATTTGAGTCTGTAGAGGAGTGTCTTCCTTCAATGGAAAAAGAGCCTTCTGATCTTACCAATTCAGGACTCCTAGCAAGAATCAATACAAACAATAATGTTATTAAATATCTACATTATGTTAAAACAAGACATAATTATCTATCTATCTATCTATCTATCTATCTATCTATCTATCTAGTATATTTGGGGCACTTTTGGTTTCTGTGCATAGTAAGTGACTGTTCATAGTCAGCATTATCTGAAGCATCCTAATACAGCACTGTGCAGAGGTCTCAGTGGTTGGCACAGCTCTACCAGGGGAGACTTGTAATGTGTTTTTTTCTTTCAAAGTATTTATTGAAGATTTTAAGCATAAAAACAGTAAATAATCCAACATGCAGGAAAATAGCAGATCATGGGAGGAAAAAAATAGATAACCTGGTTACAACCACTAAATTCTGACAGTTTGGCATTATCCATACATTAAACTTGAATAGAACAGAAAAAATCAAAACATTTTTGAGTCTCAACTGTGGTTTAAGAGACAGCATGGTCATCAAAATGGACAAGTATCAGCTACAAAAACCAACACCACGATCTACATATTGTGCACATTTCTGAATATTACACAAGGAACAGAGAAAAAAGAAAGAGCCAGAGGATGGGGGGATACAATAGTGACTGCCATACGGAAAGACTATGACCATTAGAGTTCGATATGCACATAGTGAGCCCAAGAGCTCCAAACCTTTTCAACATAATGTTATTTTTAATATGTTATTTACCCTATTGTTATTATTATATGGTTATTGACCTAAGTCTGTTATTTTGTACTTCTTACAAAATAAGTTTTGTGTCTATGTCTACAGGTAGCTACATATGGGATACTGTGTTGTATTTGAAAAATAATAAGATGATGGAAAATCAATGAATATGACTATTGTAATGCTGGATTCATATGTAATGCTGTTTAGAAGCTTTTTAATAGTATCTGGATTGGGATTCTTCATGCATGTTTAGAACAGAGCATCCTTTACTTATCCTGTACATTTGATGTATACCCACAAAGTAGATAATATTATATGTGTGTGGGATGTCTTTGAGGCTTTAATCACAGTATAGTTTACCTTGGCATGCATTTTTAAAGAGAGAAGCTAAACAAATTTTTTTATCTTTGATTTTATGTTTTAGGCCCTCAGCCTCCAGATTGGACAATAAAGTAGTGGCAATACCCTGATAAGTCATCATCTCTGTTCACTTGTCTCCTTCAGTCAGCATGTACCTTGTTGGCACCTATGTATGCTTATTAGCTTATAATACTACCCCTCCTTCTCCCAGTCTGAGTGCTGCTGTAGCAAGGAAGACAGTATGTTGATATCAGAACAGATTTCAGATATCTATGCTATTTGTATGTAAAAAGTAATTTCATTTAATCTTTACCACTAGGGGACCGCCCCCTGATAGACCCCAGATTTCTCGAAAAAGAATATATGACATTGAAGTTATAGGGGATATTTGAATTCTCTGTGATAGCATTAAAAGTGATTAAAAAAATGAAAGGGACAGTGTACAAATAATTAAAAAAATCAAAATAACTATAAAAAAACAAGTACCCTTGACTTCCACGCGCGCGTGCACCTGTGTGCACAAGATTTGACCCCGTGCCAGTATATAAACAGCGATTGCACCATGCATGTGAGGTATCGTCATGAATGTCAGATCAAGGGCAGTAATTCTAGCACTAGACCTCCTCTGTAAGTGTAAAATTGGAGCTTGTAAAGGCTTTTAAAGCGTTGCCTATAGAAATTAAAAATGTATGCCGTTTGTCGCCATTGCATGAGGCATGCACAGTTTTAAAGTATGTCATGTTTGGTATCTATTTACTCAACATAGCATCATATTTTATAAGTTACCAAATAATTGCCCAATATATTGTGTTTGTGTGCATTAAAATTTAAAAATTTAATTTTTTTTTTAAATTTGCGTTTGAAAAATTGCTGTGCGAGTACTATGTGACATAAAAAATTGTAGTACCCATCATTTTATTCACTGAACATGTGATTCATGTGAACAGAACGTGTCAGGAAAGGCTTGATCTTCAGGTGGTTAGAAGAGTGAGTGATGTGTGGCATAAACTTCTAATGCTGGGTATAAAAATGCCCCCTCCCAAAATGACCCCCTTTTGGAAAGTAGACACCCCAAGCTATTTGCTGAGAGGCATGTTGAGTCAATAGAATAATTTATTTTTTGTACAAGTTTTTGGAAAATTATTAAAAAATGTAATTTTTTACACAAAATTGGCATTTAAATAATTTATTGCTCATATATGCCATAGTATGAGGGTACCACATATGAGAGATTTTTTGACAGTCTAGCCAAGTACAGGACCCCAAAATCCAATAAGCACCTCCAGGCGTTTAAAGGGCTTTATTTCCTCATAACACTTCCACTACCTATCACCTACCTACTTCCGACTACCTATCACAGTTTCGGAGGCCCTGAAATGCCAAGATAGCACCAACACCCCCCGCCCAACCCCAAATGACCCCTTTTTGAAAGAGTATACACCCCGAGGAATTTGATAAGAGGCATGGTGAAAATTTTGCAGATCTCATTTGTTGCCACAAGTTTTTGGAAAATGAAGAAAGAAAACAAAAAGTTGTCATTGGATTTCAGGCTCCTGTATGTGGCTAGGCTCTCAAAAAGTCTCACACATGTGGTATCTCCATACTCAGTAGAAGTAGCTGAATGTATTTTGTGGTGTAATTCCACATATACCCATGGCTTGTGTAAGCAATATATTATTTAAGTGACAACTTTGTGAAAAAAAAAATTATGTTTTTGTCATTTTTCCAAAAACTTGTGGAAAAAAACATTTTTCATGGACTCAATAAACCTCTCAGAAAATAGCTTAGGGTGTCAACTTTCCAAAAAGGGGTCATTTGTGGGGTGTTTGTACTTTCCTGGTATGTTAGCATCTCAAGAAATGTGATAAGTCAGAAAATAAAAGCTGTGTAAATTCCATTATCTATACCATAGTTTGTAGACACTATAACTTTCACACAAAGCAATCAATACACACTTATTGGGAATTTTTTTTACCAAAAACATGTAGCAGAATACATTTTGGCCTAACGTTATGACAACATTTGAGTTTTGTGGATATATTTTATGACAGAAATGAAAAAATATCTTTTTTTTTCAAAATTTTCGGGTTTTTTTTTGCTTATAGCGCAAAAAAAAAAAAGCGCACAGGTGATCAAATACCACCAAAAAAAAGCTCTAATTGTGTGAAAAAAGGACATAAATTTAATTTATGTACAGCTTTGCATGACTGCACAATTGTCAATTACACTAGTGCAGTGCTGTATAGCAAAAAAAATGGCATAAATTGCAGTATCTATACCATAGTTTGTAGATATACACTCATTGGGATTTTTTTTTACCAAAGACATGTAGCAGAATACATTTTGGCCTAAATTTACAACTAACTTTGAGTTTACTATATATTTTTTATAGCCAAAAGTAAAAAATATAATTTTTTCAAAATTTTCTTTTTTTGTTTATAGCGCCAAAAATAAAAAGCGCACAGGTGATCAAATACCACCAAAAGAAAGCTCTATTTGTGTGAAATAAAATACATAAATTTAATTTATGTACAGAATTGCATGACCGCGCAATTACCAGTAGAAATATTGCAGCACCGAATAGCAAAAAAAGGCCTGGTCATTAAGGAGGGGAAATCATCTGGAGGGCAAGTGGTTAATGGAATACTCAGCTTTTAACCTCCCTGGCGGTATTCCCGAGTGTAGCTCGGGGTAAAGTTTCAGTACCACAAGCGGTAACTCCAAGCTGCACTCGGGCTTACCATGCGGCGCTGCTCCGGGATCCCTCGATCACTTACCTTGTTCTGCGCTCCCGCGATGTCCCTCCTGCAGTATCCTCGGCAATGTAATCCGGCGGATGTCGGCATCTGTCACCTGGGTTCCATCCCCTGCGAGCGTCGGGACGTACGGGGGACGGGACAGCGGGAAATTTGAAAATGACAAAAAGTGACATTCACTAAAATAACATAGTAAAACATTACTGTATCAAACCATTTCACATACATATTGTCCCTAGTGCTTTGTCCTGCGCCCTGCCTGCATTTTTACTGTTCTTTCTGCCTGGAAACTGAGAAACGTCCATGGCGTCCAAAAAGCGTCCCTTTAGGTCAAAAGCGGTTTTAGACCAGCTAGAGAACAGTGATAGTAAATTAGAACCACTTGCAGAATTGAGTGATAATGATTCGTGGGGAAATTCGTCATCAGACACTGAAAACGATTTTGCGACTTTGCTCAGTGATGTGCGAACTTGGCGCTATATTTCAAATTTCAGTATTTTTGGTTTGATTATATTATTGAATTAAATTTATTATTATTATATTATTTTTTTTATGATTATTTATTCAATTATAATTTATGATTTAGTGTTTCAAGTTTTATCCTACCCGGGATGTTTACTAGACTCTTGTTAGGACAGATTTCAGTGAGTTATTCCTAAAAATTACAGGCCTAAAATGAAAAAAAAACATATTTCCATGCAAAAAAATGTACCGCTTTGAGCACAGAAATACTGACATAATCAGACCGCTAGGGAGGTTAAAAAAAAAAATCTGCCTGGAGTATGAGTTAAGCATACACACTGCCCTATCATTGTATTTATTTAGTGCACTGCACACTGGCACAGGTATTTAGTACACTGCACACTGGCACAGGTATTTAGTACACTGAACACTGGCACAGGTATTTATTACACTTCACACTGGCACAGGTATTTGTTACACTTCACACTGGCACAGGTATTTAGTACACTGCACACTGGCACAGGTATTTAGTACACTGCACACTGGCACAGGTATTTAGTACACTGCACACTGGCACAGGTATTTAGTACACTTCACACTGGCACAGGTATTTAGTACACTGCACACTGGCACAGGTATTTGTTACACTTCACACTGGCACAGGTATTTGTTACACTTCACACTGGCACAGGTATTTAGTACACTGCACGCTGGCACAGGTATTTAGTACACTGCACACTGGCACAGGTATTTAGTACACTGCACACTGGCACAGGTATTTAGTACACTGAACACTGGCACAGGTATTTGTTACACTTCACACTGGCACAGGTATTTAGTACACTGCACACTGGCACAGGTACAGTTCAAAACATGCTGCTCATGTTATGCCTAAATGTGTTTACACACTGAAGTGTGTTTCAAATACCTTGACCCTGAAAGGATCTATCAAATTCACATTACAAAGCAAGATGAATGCAATAAACACAATAAGCAGGGCAATTGCAGTTCAAGATGATACTCACATATCACAGAGCACAATACAAACATATTATCAAAACAGCTGTGTTTATTATGCCTTTTCATGTGTCTGATAACTGCAAGATAAACACTCCAGTATGTATGTGTTTTTTATGATGTCTTTTCATCAGGTTCATCCAATACCCACAGCTAGCCACTAGGGGTCAGGAAAGACCCTCTGTTTAGGTTTCAAGCCCTAGAAATTCAGTGTTCATTATAATCATTTCAGTGTCCTGAACATGAACTGCGTCGTTGCCTACCTGTACCAAATGCCCACACTAAATTACATTTTAAAATAAAGGGAGAAATCTGGTTGCTGTGAATGACTCCCCTACCCCAGGACCCCTATCAACTCAGAAGTATGAAGGGCATCTCATTAGCAGAAATGTTTTCCTTATAGGCAAAAGAAATATCTTTTGTTAATTTAAGAAAACATGTTTGTGAATATAATGAAGCTATTTATCTATTAAGAAATCACTGTTAACGCAAAAAAAAAAAAAGTTGTACACTGGTCAGCAGGAAGTGAAGCATTATTAAACTATTCATTTAATTTCAATTGCTAAAGATAAACACTGCTTTAAGGAGAGGTGTGTTACACAATTTTATTGGAATTGGAGAAAAGAGGAATCATGGTCCGCAATCACCGCTAATTGCTTTCAGAATATGGAGTGGAATGCAGCAAAAAAAAAAAAAAAAACAGCTGATAAATGTTTGAAGACGTGGGCTACACGTTTCAAGCAAAAAAGTTACAGGTATCTGAAGAATGCCGATCTAATTAAAGAGCACTTGTATTGACATATAAAAAATATATTGTAAAAGAATTGAGTAGGAGATAGAAAGCACATCCCTTTGTTTTTTTCCAGTTATGATGAAGAAAGCGTACTCTGAAAGGAAGAAATTAGGGAAACCAGTGAGAGAACAATAAGGGGTGACTTTGCTGACCTCCTAAAAATGGCAGGTCCCTGGCAGTGTCTGGTTTCAAGAGTTTATGGGGTTTATTTACTAAAGGCAAATAGACTGTGAACTTTGCAAAGTGCAGTTGTACTCTGCAAGAGCAGTTGCCCCAGAGCTTAGTAAATGAGCAGAAGCTCTGTTGACATTCATCATCCATTTATGTGCAAGAAAAAATGCTTTTTATTTATACTTTCCTTGCATGTGAACGGGTATTCTTTGCAAGCTTTTCCTCATTTTCTAAACTCTGGAGCAACTGCACTTGCAGAATGCAACTGTACTTTGCAAAGTGCAGAGTCTCTTTGCCTTTAGAAAATCAACCCCTATGAGCCTGGACCCCTTCAATAGACCCCTGTTCATCAGGGCCTGGGAAGCAGGGTGGCAAATCAGTCCCCGAGACAGAAAATCCTGATAACCTGGGAGGGCACAGAGAGACTATGCCAGGAGCCTGACAAGTTCCAAATACAATGTCTTCCTGGACCAGCTGTCCTAATAGCTTTGTTTACAAACATCCTAAAAGGTAAGCTGCATAACCCAATGCATGGTGTTTGCATGTTCTGCATGTTTATGTAAGCACAGCCCATACCCTCATACAGCTAATGTACAGCCATTCATTTCTATAGGTGGCTGTATGCTGCTGCTGGGCATGGAAATAGACCTGCAATTTACAGTGCTCAGCATAAATACAGTACACCCGTTGAAAAGTAAAATTTTATCAATATCTCAATGAACACACAAAAAATTTCCAAAATTTTTACAAAACTGAGTTTTCATAGAACATTTGTTTAGCTCATTACATGAAAGTAAGAATAATAATATAACTTAGATTACAAAATCTTCAGTTTTACTCAAATTAGTTGATGTAAAATTAATACACCCCACAACAAAAACTACTACCTCTAGTATTTTGTATGACCTCCATGATTTGTAAGGACAGCACCAAGTCTTCTAGGCATGGAATGAACAAGTTGGTGACATATTGCAATATCTATCTTTTTCCATTCTTCAAGAACGACCTCTTTTAGAGCCTGGATGCTGGATGGAGAGTGATGCTCAACTTGTCTCTTCAGAATTCCCCATAGGTGTTCGATTGGGTTCAGATCAGGAGACATACTTGGCCACTGAATCACTTTCACCCTGTTCTTCAGAAATGCAACAGTGGCCTTAGATGTGTATTTTGGATCATTGTCATGGTGGAAAAGTGCAAGATGACCAAGGGCACGGAGTGATGGTAGCATCTTCTCTTTCAATATAGAGCAGTACATCTGTGAATTCATGATACCATCATCGAAATGCAACTCC
This sequence comes from Staurois parvus, assembly GCF_062004578.1. Classification (NCBI taxonomy): domain Eukaryota; kingdom Metazoa; phylum Chordata; class Amphibia; order Anura; family Ranidae; genus Staurois; species Staurois parvus. The sequence continues at coordinate 5,519,855 of NW_028318492.1, read as the reverse complement.
TCCACGCCAGCAGCATTCATGCAGTCCCACAGAAGGACACTGCCACCACCATGTTTCACTGTAGGCACCGTGCATCTTTCTTTGTACTCCTCAGCTTTTTCGACGCCATACAGCTTTGAAGCCATCAGTTCCAAAAAACATTTATCTTGGTCTCATCACTCCAGAGTACAGAGTCTCCAGTAGTCTTCTTCTTTTTCAGCATGGGCCCTGGCAAATTCTAGGTGAGCTTCTTTGTGCATTTAGGAGAGGCTTCCTCCGTGGATGATACCCATGCATGCCATTCATTTGCAATGTATGCCATTTTGTGTCACGGGAAACAATCACCCCAGTTTGGCTTTCTACTTCTTTAGCTAATTGCAGTGAACTTGCATGGCGATTTTCTTCAACCCTTCTCATCAGAAGACGCTCCTGTCTAGGTGTTAACTTCCGTGGGTGGCCTGGACATCTCTGTGAGATGGTTGCAGTTCCATCTTTGTTAAAATTGTTTATCACTTTTGCTACAATATTCTGACTGATAGGTAAAGCTTTGCTGATCTTCTTGCAGCCTTCACCTTTCTTCTGTAAAGAAATTATTTTCTCAGGCCTTGTGACATTTCTCCTCCATGGGGTGCCATTGCTGACAGCATGAAATAAGAAGGGGTTTTCTTTGTTAAGTAACACCCCTTTATAAGCAACTGTCTGCAGGGACACCTGTTTAATGAATAATTAGACTCACCTATAATTGCATTTTTTTCCATTAGAATTTTGTTGTCTAAAATTAGTTTTGCATTTTTGCAACATTGTCTTTAGAGATGAGTGAATTTTTCAAAAATTTGATTCAGCTGATTCGCCGAATTTGAGGAAGAATTTCGATTCGATGCGAATTTATTCGCTACGAATTTAACTTATAAAAAGGGTTTCTAGGCTTCAGAGAGCCTTTAAATTAGTGCAGAACACTGTACCTTTAATTTAAATGCCCTTGGAGATGAGGAAGGAGAAGGAGAAGGATGAGAAGAAGGAGAAGGATGAGAAGAAGGATGAGAAGAAGGAGAAGGATGAGAAGAAGGAGAAGGAGAAGGATGAGAAGAAGGAGAAGGAGAAGGATGAGAAGAAGGAGAAGGAGAAGGATGAGAAGAAGGAGAAGGAGAAGGATCAGAAGAAGGAGAAGGATGAGAAGAAGGAGAAGGATGAGAAGAAGGAGAAGGATGAGAAGAAGGATGAGAAGAAGGAGAAGGATGAGAAGAAGGAGAAGGATGAGAAGAAGGATGAGAAGAAGGAGAAGGATGAGAAGAAGGATGAGAAGAAGGAGAAGGATGAGAAGAAGAAGGATGAGAAGAAGAAGAAGGATGAGAAGAAGGAGAAGGATGAGAAGAAGAAGAAGGATGAGAAGAAGAAGAAGGATGAGAAGAAGAAGAAGGATGAGAAGAAGGAGAAGGATGAGAAGAAGAAGAAGGATGAGAAGAAGAAGAAGGATGAGAAGAAGGAGAAGGATGAGAAGAAGAAGAAGGATGAGAAGAAGGAGAAGGATGAGAAGAAGAAGAAGGATGAGAAGAAGAAGAAGGATGAGAAGAAGGAGAAGGATGAGAAGAAGAAGAAGGATGAGAAGAAGGAGAATTCCAAGCCGGCAAAAAGTGTATCTGCAGAGCTCCGCTATTTCTTAGCGGAGCTCTGCAGATACACTTAGCGGAGCTCTGCAGATACACTTTTTGCCGGCTTGGAATTCTTCTTATTTTCATCCTACTTCTTCTTCTTCTTCTTCTTCATCCTCATCCTCAGAAGAAGAGGATGAGGAAGAAGAAGAAGTAGGATGAAAATAAGAAGAATTCCAAGCCGGCAAAAAGTGTATCTGCAGAGCTCCTCTATTCTGCAGATACACTTAGAGGAGCTCTGCAGATACACTTTTTGCCGGCTTGGAATTCTTCTTATTTTCATCCTACTTCTTCTTCTTCTTCTTCATCCTCATCCTCAGAAGAAGAAGAAGAGGATGAGGATGAGGATGAAGAAGAAGAAGAAGAAGAAGTAGGATGAAAATAAGAATTCCAAGCCGGCAAAAAGTGTATCTGCAGAGCTCCGCTAAGTGTATCTGCAGAGCTCCGCTATTTCTGACAGTTCTCTGACATTCACTCCATACAGCGGTTGAAACATTGTATCTATTTGTTTCCATTTATGGAAACAAATAGATACAATGTTTCAACCGCTGTATGGAGTGAATGTCAGAAACTGTCAGAAATAGGCTATTTCTGACAGTTCTCTGACATTCACTCCTCAACCGCTGTATGGAGTATTGAATGTCAGAAATAGGCTATTTCTGACAGTTCTCTGACATTCACTCCTCAACCGCTGTATGGAGTATTGAATGTCAGAGAACTGTCAGAAATAGCCTATTTCTGACAGTTCTCTGACATTCACTCCATACAGCGGTTGAAACATTATTGAAACCGCTGTATGGAGTGAATGTCAGAGAACTGTCAGAAAATAGCGGAGCTCCGCTATTTCTGACAGTTCTCTGACATTCACTCCATACAGCGGTTGAAACATTGTATCTATTTGTTTCCATTTATGGAAACAAATAGATACAATGTTTCAACCGCTGTATGGAGTGAATGTCAGAGAACTGTCAGAAATAGGCTATTTCTGACAGTTCTCTGACATTCACTCCTCAACCGCTGTATGGAGTGAATGTCAGAGAACTGTCAGAAATAGCCTATTTCTGACAGTTCTATGACATTCACTCCATACAGCGGTTGAAACATTGTATCTATTTGTTTCCATAAATGGAAACAAATAGATACAATGTTTCAACCGCTGAGCTCTGCAGATACACTTAGCGGAGCTCTGCAGATACACTTAGCGGAGCTCTGCAGGTACACTTTTTGCCGGCTTGGAATTCTTCTTATTTTCATCCTACTTCTTCTTCTTCATCCTCATCCTCAGAAGAAGAAGAAGAGGATGAGGATGAAGAGGAAGAAGAAGAAGAAGTAGGATGAAAATAAGAAGAATTCCAAGCCGGCAAAAAGTGTATCTGCAGAGCTCCTCTATTCTGCAGATACACTTAGAGGAGCTCTGCAGATACACTTTTTGCCGGCTTGGAATTCTTCTTATTTTCATCCTACTTCTTCTTCTTCTTCATCCTCATCCTCATCCTCAGAAGAAGAGGATGAGGATGAGGATGAAGAAGAAGAAGAAGAAGTAGGATGAAAATAAGAAGAATTCCAAGCCGGCAAAAAGTGTATCTGCAGAGCTCCTCTAAGTGTATCTGCAGAATAGAGGAGCTCTGCAGATACACTTTTTGCCGGCTTGGAATTCTTCTTATTTTCATCCTACTTCTTCTTCCTCTTCATCCTCATCCTCTTCTTCTTCTTCTGAGGATGAGGATGAAGAAGAAGAAGAAGAAGTAGGATGAAAATAAGAAGAATTCCAAGCCGGCAAAAAGTGTATCTGCAGAGCTCCTCTATTCTGCAGATACACTTAGAGGAGCTCTGCAGATACACTTTTTGCCGGCTTGGAATTCTTCTTATTTTCATCCTACTTCTTCTTCTTCTTCTTCTTCTTCATCCTCATCCTCAGAAGAAGAAGAAGAGGATGAGGATGAAGAAGAAGAAGAAGAAGTAGGATGAAAATAAGAAGAATTCCAAGCCGGCAAAAAGTGTATCTGCAGAGCTCCTCTATTTCTGACAGTTCTATGTCAGAGAACTGTCAGAAATAGAGGAGCTCTGCAGATACACTTTTTGCCGGCTTGGAATTCTTCTTATTTTCATCCTACTTCTTCTTCTTCTTCATCCTCATTCTCTTCTTCTGAGGATGAGGATGAAGAAGAAGAAGAAGAAGTAGGATGAAAATAAGAAGAATTCCAAGCCGGCAAAAAGTGTATCTGCAGAGCTCCGCTAAGTGTATCTGCAGAGCTCCGCTATTTCTGACAGTTCTCTGACATTCACTCCATACAGCGGTTGAAACATTGCATCTATTTGTTTCCATAAATGGAAACAAATAGATACAATGTTTCAACCGCTGTATGGAGTGAATGTCAGAGAACTGTCAGAAATAGCGGAGCTCTGCAGATACACTTAGCGGAGCTCTGCAGATACACTTTTTGCCGGCTTGGAATTCTTATTTTAATCCTACTTCTTCTTCATCCTCATCCTCTTCTTCTTCTTCTGAGGATGAGGATGAAGAAGAAGAAGAAGAAGTAGGATGAAAATAAGAAGAATTCCAAGCCGGCAAAAAGTGTATCTGCAGAGCTCCTCTATTCTGCAGATACACTTAGAGGAGCTCTGCAGATACACTTTTTGCCGGCTTGGAATTCTTCTTATTTTCATCCTACTTCTTCTTCATCCTCATCCTCAGAAGAAGAAGAAGAGGATGAGGATGAAGAAGAAGAAGTAGGATGAAAATAAGAAGAATTCCAAGCCGGCAAAAAGTGTATCTGCAGAGCTCCTCTATTTCTGACAGTTCTATGTCAGAGAACTGTCAGAAATAGAGGAGCTCTGCAGATACACTTTTTGCCGGCTTGGAATTCTTCTTATTTTCATCCTACTTCTTCTTCTTCTTCATCCTCATCCTCTTCTTCCGAGGATGAGGATGAAGAAGAAGTAGGATGAAAATAAGAAGAATTCCAAACCGGCAAAAAGTGTATCTGCAGAGCTCCTCTAAGTGTATCTGCAGAATAGAGGAGCTCTGCAGATACACTTTTTGCCGGCTTGGAATTCTTCTTATTTTCATCCTACTTCTTCTTCTTCTTCATCCTCATCCTCAGAAGAAGAAGAAGAGGATGAGGATGAAGAAGAAGTAGGATGAAAAGAAGAATGAAAAGAAGAAGAAGAATGAAAAGAAGAAGAAGAAGAATGAAAAGAAGAATGAGAAGAATGAAAAGATTCTTCTGCTTCTTCTTTTCATTCTTCTTCTTCTTTTCATTCTTCTTCTTTTCATTCTTCTTTTCATTCTTCTTTTCATTCTTCTCATTCTTCTTTTCATTCTTCTCATTCTTCTTCTCATTCTTCTTCTCATTCTTCTTTTCATTCTTCTTCTTCTTTTCATTCTTCTTCTCATTCTTCTTTTCATTCTTCTTCTCATTCTTCTTTTCATTCTTCTTCTCATTCTTCTTTTCATTCTTCTTTTCATTCATTCTTCTTCTTCTTTTCATTCTTCTTCTTCTTCTTTTCATTCTTCTTTTCATTCTTCTTTTCATTCTTCTTCTCATTCTTCTTTTCATTCTGCTTCTTTTCATTCTTCTTTTCATTCTTCTCATTCTTCTTTTCATTCTTCTTTTCATTCTTCTTCTCATTCTTCTCATTCTTCTCATTCTTCTTTTCATTCTTCTTTTCATTCTTCTTCTCATTCTTCTTTTCATGAAGAAGAAAAGAAGAATGAGAAGAATGAAAAGAAGAATGAAAAGAAGAAGAATGAAAAGAAGAATGAGAAGAAGAATGAAAAGAAGAATGAAAAGAAGAATGAGAAGAATGAAAAGAAGAATGAGAAGAATGAAAAGAAGAATGAAAAGAAGAAGAAGAAGAATGAAAAGAAGAATGAAAAGAAGAAGAAGAATGAAAAGAAGAAGAATGAAAAGAAGAATGAAAAGGAGAAGAAGAATGAAAAGAAGAAGAAGAAGAATGAAAAGAAGAATGAAAAGAAGAATGAGAAGAATGAAAAGATTCTTCTTCTTCTTCTTTTCATTCTTCTTCTTCTTTTCATTCTTCTTTTCATTCTTCTCATTCTTCTTTTCATTCTTCTCATTCTTCTTCTCATTCTTCTTTTCATTCTTCTTCTCATTCTTCTTTTCATTCTTCTTCTTTTCATTCTTCTTTTCATTCTTCTCATTCTTCTTTTCATTCTTCTTTTCATTCTTCTTCTTCTTTTCATTCTTCTTTTCATTCTTCTTCTCATTCTTCTTTTCATGAAGAAGAAAAGAAGAATGAAAAGAATGAAAAGAAGAAGAATGAAAAGAAGAATGAGAAGAAGAATGAAAAGAAGAATGAAAAGAAGAATGAGAAGAATGAAAAGAAGAATGAAAAGAAGAAGAAGAAGAATGAAAAGAAGAATGAAAAGAAGAAGAAGAAGAATGAAAAGAAGAAGAAGAAGAAGAATGAAAAGAAGAATGAAAAGAAGAAGAAGAATGAAAAGAAGAAGAAGAAGAATGAAAAGAAGAATGAGAAGAATGAAAAGAAGAAGAAGAAGAATGAAAAGAAGAATGAAAAGAAGAAGAAGAATGAAAAGAAGAAGAAGAAGAAGAATGAAAAGAAGAATGAGAAGAATGAAAAGAAGAATGAGAAGAATGAAAAGAAGAAGAAGAAGAATGAAAAGAAGAATGAAAAGAAGAAGAAGAATGAAAAGAAGAAGAATGAAAAGGAGAAGAAGAATGAAAAGAAGAAGAAGAAGAATGAAAAGAAGAATGAAAAGAAGAATGAGAAGAATGAAAAGATTCTTCTTCTTCTTCTTCTTTTCATTCTTCTTTTCATTCTTCTTCTTCTTTTCATTCTTCTTTTCATTCTTCTCATTCTTCTTTTCATTCTTCTCATTCTTCTTCTCATTCTTCTTTTCATTCTTCTTCTTTTCATTCTTCTTTTCATTCTTCTCATTCTTCTTTTCATTCTTCTTTTCATTCTTCTTCTTCTTTTCATTCTTCTTTTCATTCTTCTTCTCATTCTTCTTTTCATGAAGAAGAAAAGAAGAATGAAAAGAAGAAGAATGAAAAGAAGAATGAGAAGAAGAATGAAAAGAAGAATGAAAAGAAGAATGAGAAGAATGAAAAGAAGAATGAAAAGAAGAAGAAGAAGAATGAAAAGAAGAATGAAAAGAAGAAGAAGAAGAATGAAAAGAAGAAGAAGAAGAAGAATGAAAAGAAGAATGAAAAGAAGAAGAAGAATGAAAAGAAGAAGAAGAAGAATGAAAAGAAGAATGAGAAGAATGAAAAGAAGAAGAAGAAGAATGAAAAGAAGAATGAAAAGAAGAAGAAGAATGAAAAGAAGAAGAAGAAGAAGAATGAAAAGAAGAATGAAAAGAAGAAGAAGAATGAAAAGAAGAAGAAGAATGAAAAGAAGAATGAAAAGAAGAATGAGAAGAATGAAAAGATTCTTCTTCTTCTTCTTTTCATTCTTCTTTTCATTCTTCTTCTTCTTTTCATTCTTCTTCTTCTTCTTTTCATTCTTCTCATTCTTCTCATTCTTCTTCTCATTCTTCTTTTCATTCTTCTTCTCATTCTTCTTTTCATTCTTCTTCTTCTTTTCATTCTTCTTTTCATTCTTCTCATTCTTCTTTTCATTCTTCTTTTCATTCTTCTTCTCATTCTTCTTTTCATGAAGAAGAAAAGAAGAATGAGAAGAATGAAAAGAAGAATGAAAAGAAGAAGAAGAATGAAAAGAAGAATGAGAAGAAGAATGAAAAGAAGAATGAAAAGAAGAATGAGAAGAATGAAAAGAAGAATGAAAAGAAGAAGTATTCCAGTACAGCAAAAAGTGTATCTGCAGAGAGCTCCGCTATTTCTGACAGTTCTCTGACAGTTCCTTCACATGTACAGCGGTTGAAACATTGTATCTATTTATTTCCGAATAAAAACATCTGTATCCTAAATGGAAACAAATAGATACAATGTTTCAACCGCTGTACATGTGAAGGAACTGTCAGAGAACTGTCAGAAATAGCGGAGCTCTCTGCAGGGACACTTTTGCCGGCTGATCGGGAAAAATCCGATTCGCGCACCCGAATTATGCAAATATTCGGATTCGACGCGAATCGAATTCTTCCTGAAATTCAAAACGAATTCCACTTCGCCTGGTTCGATTCGCTCATCTCTAATTGTCTTGAATGAATTTGTTAGGAAAAATACTTTTTTGTGTGTGCAAATTAACAAATATTGTTTGCATTCAATGGTCCACATTTGTGGGAGTATTTTGTAGTATGGTGTCCCATAGAAAATGTTGATTCTAGATGGAAAGTAAAGGTTTTCTGACAAATCTGTTGGGGTGTACTCATTTATGCTGAGCACTGTATATTGGATATCTCAAACCGCCTGTGTGCAAGAGGCCTAAAGTGAATTCATTGGGACTCATCTGAGGACTTAAAGCATCATTAAACCCACATCATTAATAACTGTCAGTACTCATACTCAGTCACTATAGGAATGTTTTTTGGTGTATTATGCAAAAACCTGGTTTATTCTGCTGTTCACTGCCCCTCCCTCCTTGTCTGTGTCCCTGCTGCAGCCTGAGATTGTGTAGACCAGCCATTGCCACATCTACTGAGCATGCTCCTGGACACAGCTGATCATGTGATGAGGTAAAATGCCAATCACAGCGGCCTTTTACCACGTGATTAGCTGTGTCCAATGACAACAGATCACAGAGTAAATACAGTTGCCGGTTATCGGCAGCACTTTCCTCACGCTGTCACATAACCAGCAGCTGTCACAGAGGAGATCGGCACTGATAATCAGTGCCCTGCAGTGCCACCCAGCAGTGCCCCACAGCAGTCCCACCCATTAGTGCTGCCCATCAGTTGCGCCCATCGGGACCTATCAGTGCCCATCAGTGCCGTCTATCAGTGACCATAATTGCTGCATATCAGTGCAGCATCATCAGTGCCTCCTCATCAATGTCCACCAGTGCTGCCTTATCAGTGCTGCATCATCAGTGCGGTCTATCCATGCCACCTCATGCTGCCTAAAAGTGCCCATCACTGCTGCCTATCAGTTCAGCCTCATCAACGCAGATCAGTGAAGAAGAAAAATTACCTGTTTGCAAAATTTTATAATAGAAACAGAAAAACCTTTTTTTTTCAAATATTTTGCTCTTTTTTGTTTATAGTGCAAAAAATAAAACACCCAGTGGCGAATAAATATCACCAAAAGAAAGCTCTTGTCATTCAAAGCACACAATTGTCATTCAAAGTGCGATGGCACTGAAAGCTAAAAATTGGTCTGGGTAGGAAGGGGGTATAAGTGCCCGGTAGGCAAGTGGTTAATAGTACATTGGTGCATAGGGGAGCTGGATTTTTTTTTTAAAAAAAAGGTGAACTTAGCCTTTAAGCAGGCCTTAAATATGCTATTTCCTAAATAAACTGAACATTTCATCATTGGAATAGCCTCAAACAGTGTCGAGGTAGACACTATAAATAAATACAATAAAGTAGCTAGAGGAGGTACTCTACCTACTTTGACAGCATTTGGTGGCTGCTAAATATGTGTTCTGTAAAAAAAGAGTAACAGTGCCCAGACCATAACAAGATGAAATGGCACAGCACAACTTGGACTTGACTGCAAATTAGACTTGTAGGGGTGGAGTACATCACTTAGTGTCCACAATGGAAGGAGTCTGCTGTGTTTACCATCTGACCTCTGTTCAAATACATCTATCAAGCTCCAGTGTGTTCAGACTTATGTGAATGTCTTTCTGACTTCTGATACAAGTGTTAACATCTCTGACATGCTTCTTCACAACTTCACACTCTTATGGGGTGTAGTTATTTATTTAGTGCTCTGGTTATGGTCCGTTAGTTGGTTTTGAGTAGTTCTAAACAGTGGACTCTCCATTTCAAAAAATGGTAGCTAACGTGCAATACAGGCCATTCAAATGAAAGAGCCACCACATTTCTTTCTTCTCAATTATTTTTAAAGTGTTGTTTGTTTTATCTGTTTGATAGTATCTGTGTACAAACGTTTGTACAAATGAACATTTATTACACAACAAATGGCTGGTAAGTGAGCTGTAAATTTTTGATGTTGGTTTTTTACATGTGTCCCTTCCATGTACTCTTTGCTGCAAAGGCCAGTTATTAATTGGGGTGGTTGCCATTTGTTTGTACTGTTGGTTATTTGGTGAGGGTATGCACTGGACACTTTAGCTGCCATTGTGCTATTACTGGGTGCCCAGTGCATTCCTGTGCCTTTAAGGAGGGTTGGGCTCCCTCCAGGCATACCTGCGTCCCTCAATCTGTCCATTATTATGTATGTGCTCCAACTTTGGAGGCTCTCAAAATACATAGAGTTAGGAATGTAGCTATACTGGGGTGCTCTGAAGTGGCATAATGCAGCTTATGCATGTAATTGCAAATGTGTGCAAACAAAACCCATTGTTTTAATATGAACTCTTAAGATAATTCAGTTTGTTGTAGGCTCGCTGGTAAGTAAACTGGAAATTTTTGTTTGTTGGTTTTGACATGTGTCAACCTTCCATGTGCTCCTTGCTGCATAGACTGGGGTTACAGATTGGGGTGGTTGTCATTTGTCTCGGTTCGACTGACAAAAACTACAGACTGAGCATCTCTAATAGGAGATGACACATTACTTATAGGTCACCCAAATCTGTATGTAAGTAACAGATTTCACAGAAAAGTAAAAGAATGGAAAGAGTGATAAGCTCTTAAAAACAGAAAAAGTATTTTAAAAAAGGATTTAAAGTGATTGTCCATTCACACAAACCCTACTCACCCTGCCCCCCCTTCTCATAACTCACTGTGACTTGAATTACAAGCAGAAGATAATTTAGCTTTACTACTTGATGTGTACTCACTTCTTCTCTTGGAACCTCAATAATATAAAATAAACACTAATGAGAAGAGTCAAACTCTCTACTAAGGCTGAAGTATTGTATGGGAACTGGGAGATCATGCATAGAGATCTCACCACCAGGGCACCGAAACATATTCCAAAATATTAGGGTAACGCTTCCTACAAACATCACACAACAGCTGGCTGTTTATTCATGACTATCCCACCAATGATCATTCTAATAAAATTATCTTTATATAACCCTGTAATTTTACATCGGGCGTGTTTGTGTCTCTCATGTAGCGATAAAAGGTTGCTACAGGTGCTGTCCTGTCTTGGAGGATACAATAAGGAGTGTATACTCTAAAGCAGACTATCTCAAACTTTTTACCCCAAAGGAACCCTTGAAATAATTGTCAGGTCTCAGGGAACCCTTTCTAAAACCAATTCATTTAGGGTCAGTGGGGAAAATGCCCCTTGCATTGGTGGCCATCTGGAAGAATGCCTCCCTTTACAGTGGTGGCTAGAATGACACCCTTTCAGACAACTAAAGAGATAATTGGTGTCATTCTGGTGGCTTTGTCAAATGTCAATGGACCTGGAACTATATAATGCTAAATGGGAAGCCAATCAGCTACAGTTTAGAGGACCCCTAGCAAAGTTTGGAGGAACCCTAGAGTTATACAAAACCCTGGTTGAGAATGGCTCCAAAGCCTGTTTATCTTTCTGCTTTCTGCATCACATTTACACATCCCAAACAGGTCTAAATCTCATTGGTGGAGGAGGTATTAGTACTGCCATTTATTTTACATCAAGCTTTCTGAGTGTGAGGATGAATTCTAGGATCACCAGATTGCATGCAAAAAGGAGATGAAAGCACAGGTGCGGTACAGAAATGTCTGCATGAAAATACTAAGTACTCATAAGGTATAGATTTAAACACTCAGATTTAGTCTGGAGTGTTCATTTAACAAAGTAGGCAACTAACAAAGTATTGGGTACAAAACTTCTGCATCAGTATACCTTGGGGGATTAATGTTTCAAAATAAAGATATCTTGGAAATGTTCATCCAGGTAATCAGCTGACACCATATTTCACTGACTATAGCATAGATAAGGAAGCAAGGTGTGACTGTAACATCAAGAAGAATATTTGTTTCCATAAAATTGATGTAAATTTCCTTTCAGATGACAGTTTTATAGAAAAAGAGGAATATATTGTTGTATGTGTTGTGTTAACCATTCTTTCAAGTCTACAAGATTACTGTTTGCATGTGAAACATTGAAAGATAACTTATCTCCTGCATCAAAAAATAAACAATTCTAATGGAAGAGAGGAACTGAGCAACTAATACTTAGCAAATATGTACAAAAATATTTAAAGTGGACATAATATCTGATGAAGGTTCCTTCCATAAGTGAAATTCTCATTGTAAAGCTTTTTAGCCACACATGCCTGTACACGTTATACAGAAATACTTTGTATTTACTGTCAAAATTTAAGCTAGTCCTACCTCTTTGGGCAGTTTCCTTGTCAAACATTGTGGCTACATGGCACAGTGGATGACTAGCTACTAGTCAGAGGCTACTTTCTGACTCTTCGGAGATTCCACCATTAGCTGGCTCACTGATCCAGCCATTCTCTGTCTCTTAGGCTACGTTCACACTAGCCTTGTGTGCAGGCGGCAGAGAGGCATTTGGTAAGCGTTTTTACCGCTTCCCAAACGCCTCTGCCAATTCTACACATTACAGCACATGGTGCTGTTCTAACGGGAGCGTTTGCGTCGCGTTGCGTTGCGGCAAAACGGACGCCTCTGGACGAGTCAGGAGGCTTTGAAGCCTCCTATTCTCGTCTATGGTGCCGCTCCGCAAACGCCCGGCCGGCATTTGCGGTGCGGTTGCGACGCGTTTGCGGGGCGTTTGCGGAGCAGTAACACCACTCAAACTGCATTATAGGCGTTTGTGGGGCGTTATTAACGCTCGGCAAACGCCTAGTAACCGCCGCTAAACCACGCATGTGGCGTTTGCCGAGCGTTAATAACGCTCCGCAAACGCCGGACCAACGCTTGCCAAACGCTATAGGGGCGTTTGGCAAGCGTTGGCAAAAAAGCCTAGTGTGAACGAGCCCTTAGTTAGTCCAGCCATTCTTTATCTCACAAGAGATTCAGTATTTTCCTGCATAGCAGAAGCTGGATCTTGCATGAGTGGGAAGAAGTCTACTAACATCTGCAACAAGATCAGCCCATTTGAGTTTGACAATTAGCCACGGCATCCCATTCACACAGGAGGGGTTACATTTACTTCTTTTTTGACAGTGAATGCAAATCATAACTTAAAACAAGCACATGTTTCTGTAGATTAATGCTTTACTTGCACGTGTTTCTGAAAATCAACTGAAAGGTCCGCATTAACCCATATGGTGCCATTTGATTTATTTCCGGAGTTCTAAATGTCACTGTAGCTGTGATTTGAAAGACAAGGTACAAGCATTATCCAGGAATGAAGTCTATTATTACATGCCACATACAGGGATACATTCTGTACAGTCTTATTGCTGGTTATGTTCTGTATGATCCACTGAGTAGTTTTTCAGCCTTTGTGACTTTGAAGATGTGTGGGTGTTATGAGTCATTTTATAAAATTACATTAAGCCAACCTGTTGCTACGTTACAGGATCTGACATGGTACATATCAGAAAGATGGAGCACATGCACTATTGTATGTGTCGTGTATCAAGGACTGCAATCAGGAAGGCTTCTGTTTTGTTATATGTTTTTCTATGTGATTCATGACCTGGGTGGGCTGCTTCTTGGCCTTATTGCCTTGTTCAGTGATCTAACAATAGTTAGCCCTGAGTAAGCAATATCTCCACAGGCAATGAATAACAGGACAGGGTCTCACTAGATAACAATAGAAAGGAAGCCCAAACAACACCTATGACAGTAAGCATCATTTTTAAATATTCCATCGTAAGGAAAATAAGTGACAAGCAAATGAACTTCTTGGACAGATGGATGACAGGAGGGAAGAGAAAAAACTAAATACTGACGCACTCTGATATAAATATTGTCATACATATACAGCATTAAGAAAAAAAGATAGAAGCCAATCTTTACTAGTTAAAGTAGATCTAAACCTCAGCAATTAAATATCATATTTTTAACATATTAGTTTAATTTTCAAATGTTATTTTACATTTTTTTAAATTTACAGAATATACTAAAATAACACTTGGTGATCCTGCCATGAAGGTCCTTGTTCAGGCACATCTTGTTATAGGTTTGCAACCATACGAGGTGTGACAATTTAATTCCCAGAATACTCTGTAAAAAAATATCAAACACCTCTGCATTCTGCAAAAGTTTAGATGACAATTGAATGTCAAGATTCGAGGAACCATCTTTGCGGAAATCTTTCTCATTCCCAAATCCTATGTAGAATTTTCCTGTTCATGTTCAATTCCTCTGCCATCATTTGCACACTTGATCTTTGGTCAGAGTATATGACAGTTGTCCACATTTGCACCCGTCCTTTTTGTTTCTGGCTGCCCATTTCTTGCATCATCTTGGACATCTTCCCACCCCTCCCTAAACCACCTATGGCTTTCAAAACACTTGATTTCTTCATGAAATGTTCACCATAAGCCTACTGTAACAAAGCTAAAGTTTTACTTGCACTTTTGCCATTTTTCATGTAAAATGTGATGTTAATCCACTGCTCCAGATTCCTGTCACTCATTTTCCGACATCAGAGCAACGCACACACCTGTTATTTCTTCTACTACTCCGTAGAGTCAACAGTTCTGCGCTCCAAGCAAGTGCAAGTTAAAACATGTCAAGACACTCTCGCATGCGAATGGCTGTGTGACTCACCACCACAGTGCTATGCCACGGGAATTCTGGGAATTAAATTGTTGCACCTCATGTGCACCTTGTCCGAATGCCCCCTGTTGGTGACTAAAAGCGGTCGTGCCTAGGCACATTAAGGAAGACATGGTCCATTGTTGTCATAATCAGGAAAGCCAGTTCAAAGTAGTGGTGTGCAGCCAACGTCTGACTTACTGAACGCAGACAGGCCATATTTAATTTAGTGTTTGTGAGCTTCCATACTTCCTAACAATTAATCATTTCTACTTTTACAAATGATAAGGCATTACAAGATATAGTTCCACTTCCATGACAATGTCTGTATATATGTGTTTAAAAACTTTGCCAATGTTGCAAGTGTGAAAATTGTGACTTGATTCAAGGGAACTCTTGGTTTGGTTTTAAAGCCTGGCTTAATACTACATAGGCACCCTGCCAATATAGAGGTACATAGCAGTTCAAGTATCTCTGACCTGTTAGACATTCATAAAACCCTTAAAAAGGAAACACAGAAACCATAATAGTTTTCTGGTTAATTTACTACTCGTAAGTTCAGAAACTGAACATCTTTTTCATCTTTCTCTATTGGTAATTAGTTTGCTTCAAGATAATTAGTTTGCAAAGTAAATTTGGTGTTTTAGTTAAAAAGCCCAGCACTGCCTTTTCTCTTGTTGTCTAATCAAAAATCTATTTTGAGTCCATATGAGATAGCAAACAGGGAGAGAAGTGCATCTTTCCTGTTATTCATTCAGCTCTGTATGTTGTGAACAGACTTGAATAGCAAGAGACAAAGGTACAGAGGCTATTTACAGTATAGCAGTAAATCACTCAGAAGAAATCTTGGATTAGTTTATATTTTGCTGCCTGGAAGTGATACATGTTAAATATACAGTACATAATCAATATATCATACTTCCCTAACTGAAAAGATAAAAAAGTATATTTTTTAGTCCTAAAAATATTACATAAAATAATCACTACACATATAATGTAATTTATTGGGTGTGTATTAAGGAATGTACATAAAACAGAAAGGTGTGAAACTTCTATAGCTACCTGATCATACCAGGCTAAAGAAATGATTGTCCAAATGAGAAATTTACGTAAGTTGAGATTCTCCACTGCTAAGAATAGTGCTATTCACATTTGTCAAAGAGCATCTTGTGAAGATCATCTACAATATATATTGTTCAGGTATAGTTGTTCTAGTACTGCCAAATATTAAAACAAACCTGTACTTTGCCTATGACCGGTAAATCAGCATTTAATTCCCCTCATTCGAGCAGTACATACCGCTGCTTAATTTCTCCTTTACTCTAGCCGCTAGCTGAAAACCCTGTGCATGTACTCTAGTTGGACCTCATACAGGACTTAGGATGGGACAGCACTGGGTCAATCACCAAGCACCAGCAATGTCATATGAGAGGAAGGGATGTAAGGAACATGTTCCTCCATAAAGAGAAATACTGGGTATTTTCTATAGTCCTGACAAGTGAACAGAGCTGCGGTGGTGATGGTGGGGTGGGCAAGGGAAAGGTGAGAATATGCTGCTGGAAAGGGGGGATTAAGGCACACACTTTCTTTGCTCTACATGGGCAAACTACAGGCCTGCTTGAAACAGTAAAATACTGAAAGATGTCTTTGTGTATGGCCTCCTGAATTCCACTGCAGGAGTGTATAATGTTTCTTCTCTACAGGGTCCCTAACTATGGTCTTTGTATGTAGCCAAACTAGACAGTTCTAGACATTTGTTCTTCTTGTACATGTAACCTCTCTACAAAATCACCACTAACTTGTTAACAATTAATTTTAGGCTTTCATTCTCAATATTTTAGAAAAACATTCCCAAATTTCTACATTTCCTTACCCAGAACAGAGTTCTTGACCCTGGTAATCTGGCTTCCTGCCTAGACACGGACTTGAATCCACCCTTTTTAGACTTACATCTGCTATTTACTCAGCCCATTTCAGTTTGTCCTATCCAGCTGTTATTTTATGCAGTTGAAGTTCTCTTAGCTGTCATGTGACCATTCCATACAAACCAGAATTGTTTCTCCAGTTATTCCTAAATGTTTGTCACAGTCTGATATATTTTTATTCACTTATGTATCTTTAATGGTTACATTAATTGTTGACAAGTTCCATATTAAGTTAATTAAAATGCATGTTAAAACTACGTGTTAGGAGTGCCTTTGTAGAAAATATTATAGTGACTAGGTCAACATATTTACCTTATGTTAAAGTGGGTCAAAGTGTTTTCTAAATGAGCACCCATTAAAGGTCATTCACACCAGCCCACACACTAAAATGATCCATTTTAGCATGCAGTCTGGTGTCTGTTCTGTATGGGTAGGGAGGTGTAGTGCTTATCATTTTTAAAAACCAAGGCACTGTTTACGTATTTTTTAGCTTTATTGAAATGTCACAATGACTTATCATTCATGTAAATGTGGCACAACAGATGAAGACTTCCGGTGAGCTCTGGTCTCCATTTTTCTACATATCTCTGCTCCATTTTGTTTTTGAACAGGTCACATAAAGAACAATTGTTTTCTATGAATTGATGTGAAAACCTGTGTCGATTAGGTACAGAAAAATGCACGTTTTTGCATATAGTGTAAATTCTACACTGTTCATAGTGTGCTGTATAATTATAGCACATAGACTTTCTGTACCCTACTCTGCTCAGAACAGAGCAGTGCACTCTATGCAAATACATCATCTTTCACATATCACCACTGATAGTCAACTCTACTTCATGCACAATAAAGCAATTGTGTAGGATCTTTTTATAAAGCTGGCCATAGACGGTTCCCTGCTGAACCGATCGAGATTCAAACCATGTATGGGCAGGCTGAATGCATCCAAGTTGATCGATCGAGAGAACTTGGGTACAAGCAGTCAGTCAGATTTTACATACAATTGTTGCTAGCGACTATAATAACCTCTAGCTGTAATCACTGTTTTCTCCCAGCAGTGAAGGCTCCCCCGCCCCCAAGGGAACACAATGGCTCCACTGGAGGGATTACCCCATCAACACTGTGTTGATGAGGGAATCAAGCGATTCAAATTGCTCCATCTATGGCTGGCTTAAGTATGAAACCATCTAATTAAAAGCTAACATGAAACAAGCATTGAATACATTTACAGTACATTACCTGAAGAACAACCAAATATACAGTTTTTCATATCAAACTGGTAACTGTAGCTACAGTATACTACTGATTTCTGCAAAGGGGTTGATATTATTTCTTAAACTGGTGACAACATGCTTTTCTGTACTATTCTTTTTGTGTAGAAACATCCTAAATGTCTGTGCAGTCTGCCTCTTTGGAAACACTGAGGGGGGATTTAATAGAACTGGTGTACACAGAATCTGATGCAGCTGTGCAAGGTAACCAATCAGTTTCCAAGTTTTATTGTCAAACCTTATATGAACAAGCTGAAGTTAGAAGCTGATTGGTTGCTGTGCACAGCTGCACCAAATCCTCTGTGCTCCAGTTTTAGTAAATCCCCTCCGCCACACTGTGTGATTACAGCAATGTATATTGTGGTTGCTGGTGTTTGCATAGCTCTTCACACACAGAGACCGTCAGCTTGAGATTATGAGTAAAGTTATTCCCATGAGTCTGGGTAAGAATCCTTACTAACCAAAGTGGAATTGTGGTTAAATGAGATATCACCAGATATTCTGTGTGTTTGCACTATGCCCCAGCTTCCTGAGCATTCCTCACATCTAGAAAGCATAGGGAGATCACATTTCTCAAAATATACTGCCCTCCTTAGTTCAGAAGCCTTGCTGAAGAGACATGTCATTCTTCTCCTGCCTTTCTGTAACACAAGTGGTGCTTTCTAGTTCCTGATATAGGGAACACATTGGTAAATGGCTGTGCTGCAGTCTGTTTATGAAAGCAAGCTGAGAAGGCACTAAGCCATGGAATGTGGCTATTAGGCTGTAAGCATTTGACTCATTTTTTAACAGTCTTAAGCTGGGTAAACACAGTTTATTTTTTTTCATTCGGTTGACGTAGCCCATTAGCTGCAGATGCTGATCAATTAAAGTTTTCCAGTGTGGCTGTTTGACAGAAGTCGATCAAATAATGGACTTCTGATCGAACAGAGTGGGCCAAATTTTCACTCGCCTGTACCCACCTTTAGGCAATATAAACACTGTAGACGAAAAGGAATTATTGAAGGACACTGACTGCCTTCTCCCTTTAAAAGTGTTACTGTCTAAACCGTTAAACAAAGCAAAAAAAAAAATATATTGCACAAGTGGGAATAGCCAATCCCATGAGACAAGTGGTTAATTGGAAAGCAAACAAGGCTTGTATCAGACTTTAGTGAAT
The DNA here is from genome assembly GCF_062004578.1 of Staurois parvus. Taxonomy (NCBI): domain Eukaryota; kingdom Metazoa; phylum Chordata; class Amphibia; order Anura; family Ranidae; genus Staurois; species Staurois parvus. The sequence continues at coordinate 5,501,184 of NW_028318492.1, read as the reverse complement.
TAAAATTGTATTCATTCAATTTTTAGCAAATAATTTGCAATGTAACCTTATTAAAGTACCACGCAGTGCTCAATAACCACAACTTACATGTGAACATACAAGAACATCTTTTAAAAGATATGGTTTGCCAATTAAAGTAATTTGTACAGGATATCAGAGATGTTCTATCCCAAATAGCAGATTTAAAAGTGGAAGAAAACTTATGGTTGATAGGAATTGATGCTGAATCACTCTACACTTCGATTCCCCATCACTGTGGATTAAAAGCAGTAGAGTTCTTCCTCAATCATTATTTTCCAGAAATGTGCCATCAAAACAAATTTATCCTTGATCTTTGGAGTTTGCCTTGTGTAACAATTTTTTTTTCAATTCTCTGGAAAATACTATCAACAGGTGAGAGGTACCTCTATGAGTGCTCCAGCTTACACATGCCAGGTATGTGGGAGGAACAGGATGTCAGGATGTCAGGATCACCTCATCCATGTACCAAAGCTACATCTCGAAGTGGCTGAGCCAGTTGTCAGTGAGCTCTTGAATGACATCAACCAACAGTGGTCACAAATCACAGTACGGATCACAGGAGAGCAGAACTAAGTGCACTCCTGTGACCCACAGGGGAAATAGAGCCCAAAGAGCTTTGGCTATACTTCTCCTTTAAGGCTGCATTCACTTTTTTGGGGGCTTTAATAGAGTAACACATTATGCAACTGTAACATTATATCTAAAAAGTTGATACATTAAAAACAAAGCCTGACCTAATATTAAAGCTCGGTATATCACACTGAATGTCCTGCAAATGGTAACAGAGCTGCACATCACTCAGAAGCAAGTAAACTCCAACATGCTTTTGAGAAAAAGGACTTCAGAAGCATTAAAAATAGATGTAAACTCTACTTGAAAAACATTTTGTTTGCTAAAGCACTGTGTATCATAAACAGTTTTTTATCCTTTTTAGCATTTTAGTACTGCTGCTCTCCTCCAGGCTCTTTCCAACAATTTCCTGTCCAACAATTTCCTGGACCAGCTTTCTGAATGACAATGGACAATGTGTGCTAACATGTCCACCTGTAGACAGCACCAGGGGCTCATGTGACAATGCAGAAGCACAATGAGAGACAGTAGTCACTCTATTTATCACATGTGCCTGAACAAGGACTCTAATGTCAGAATCACCAGTTTTTCTTTTAATGGAATATTTGGAAATAAATTTATGAAATACATAAAAGCTGAAGACCTGGTGAAAGAGGGAAGGGTTTGGGTTTTTAGAGCACTGGGCTGACTTTTCATTGGGGTGCAACCTATATGCTAGAGATTGTTTGCACCTACATAGAAGGGGGTCTGCTGTGCTAGGGGAGAGGTTTAAGGGAAGGCTGGAGGAGTATTTAAACTAGGATCGAGGGAGGAGGGAGAATTAGATTATAATGGGGTAGACAGATCAGACAGGGGTCAGTACTTATTGGTGGGTGAAATGGGGAAGGATGGGGGGAAGGCTATGGCAGATGATAAGAAGGTTCCCATGTTACAAACAATTAGTGGAATTGGTACCATTTGTATGAAAATAAAAAATATGCAAAATACATGTGAACAAGGTATCCATGACTTAAAGTGTTTGTTCACCAATGCCAGAAGTCTGCCAAGCAAAATAGGTGAGTTGGAAGCTTTGGTGCATGAAGAGAACTATGATTTAATGGGTATTGCTGAATCTTGGCTTCATACTTCATATGACTGGGCCATTAATATTCCTGGCTATGTTCTCATTTGGAGAGACAGGGTAAATAGGAAAGGTGGCTGTGTCTGTCTTTATGTGAGAAGTGATCTCAGAGCGAGTGTGAAATAGGACCTAGTTGACGGAGAGTGTGCTGAGGCTGAAGTATTATGGGTGGAACTGTACACGGGGGTGCATACTACAAAGGCAATCCCTGGAGTTTGTTATAGGCCACCCAGTGTTAATGAGGAGGTGGAGACTCAGCTCCTTGCACAGATGAAAAGGGCTGCAAGGGCTGGGACAGTGATAATAATGGGGGATTTTAACTATAAGGAAATTGACTGGAGTAATGGCACTGCATGAACAGTTAAAGGGCAAAAATTTTTAAACCTAGTACAGGAAAATTTTATGGTACAGTTCATATAAACCCCTGCTAGGAATGATGCTCTGCTGGACCTTGTAATTTTTAACCATGCAGAGCTTATTACGAATGTCCATATAAAAGAACATCTGGGTAGCAGTGAACATAACATGATTTCATTTATTGTTAGCTGTTAGCAAGCACATAAGGGAAAAGTAAGAACGCTCAATTTCAAGAGAGCTAATTTTCCAAGGCTGAGAACTGCTCTCCAAGACTTAGAGTGGGAGGGGATATTGGCATCGATGAACACAAAACAGAAATTACATTATTACATTACATCGAGTTTATATAGCGCCAAAGGGAATATGCAAAAAGAAAATAAAGGCCGCAAAAAATTTAAAACGAACGACAGATTGCAAAAGATAGCAGGACCAACCCCAAAAAATTATTCAAATATATTAATAGTAAAAAGGTCCGGTCCGAGCATGTAGGCCCTTTACAAAATAATCTAGAGTGGGTGACTGGGGACAAAGAAAAGGCAAATTTATTTAATACCTTCTTCAGCTCTGTGTATACAAAGGAGCATGGGGGAGCTCTTGCCCATAATGGGCATGGTATTGACACAGCTCCAGATGATCCACATTGGCTCACAAATTATATGATCCAAAACTATTTAGACAGTGTAAAGGTGAATAAAGCCTGGACTGGATGGCATACACCCACGGGTCCTTAAAGAATTGAGCTCTGTTATTTCAAAGCCATTGTATCTAATTTTTAGGGCCTCTTTAACCACTTCAAGTCCGGACACTTTTACCCCCTTCCTGTCCAGGCCAATTTTCAGCTTTCAGGGCTATCACACTTTGAATGACAATTGCGCGGTCATGCAACACTGTACCCATATGAATTTTTTAGCATTTTTTTGAGACAGATAAAGCTTTATTTTAGTGGTATTTATTCACCACTGGGATTTTTATTTTTTTTGCTATGTAAATGAAAAAGTCCAAAAATTTTGAAAAATAGTATTTTTCTTATAAAATTTTGCAAATAAATAATATTTCATCATAAATCTTGGCCACAATTTATTTTGTTATCTTTTTAGTAAAAAAAAAATAACCCAAATTAGTTTATAACCAAAAATTATAGTTTTTAACCATTTTTTTTACATTTTCATTTTATTTTTTTTTACATACTGTCACCCTAGCAGTACAGTGTCACCATGGTGAAAGTGTACTACTTGGTGGGGGGTGATGAAGATTTTTTTCTTTTTTTACACTGATTGCTTTTACACTCATAAAAGCTGTAAAAGCAATAATTTCTCCTTCTCTCTGGCTGCATTCTTGCAGCCATTAAGAACTACTGTGTGAGCTGTGATTGGTCACAGCTTGTCACATGGTGACATCTTACTTACTACTCTGCATGTGATCACTGATTGGCCAATCAGTGATCACATGATCGGGACCTTGTACAGAGGTCCCGTACAACGATCGGTGTTCCACTGTATCCGGAGGTCCCAGTGGGCACCGGATCGCGGTTCTGCACACTTTCAGGGAGCGCGCACAGGCAGGGGGCGGGGAGGCCATTTATAAATGACTACCCAACCCTGCACTGCCACCGTCCGGCTGTTTATATACACGAGTGGTGGTTAATGACTGGCATAGTAACACTGGATTGGCGTAAGGCCAATGTGGTGCCAATATTTTGAAAAGGGGTCAAAATCTTTACCAAGTAATTATAGACCTGTTAGTTTAACTTCAATAGTTGGGAAGATACTGGAGAATTTAATAAAAGACCACATAGATGAGTTCTTGCTGGAAAAAAATATTTTAAGCAACAGACAACATGGATTCATGAAAGACAGAAGTTGTCAAACAAATCTGATTTCTTTTTATGAGGGGGTGAGCAAACCTTGGACAGAGGGGTGGCGGTGGACGTGGTATACTTGGATTTTGCAAAAGCGTTTGACACAGTTCCCCACACACGGATAATATGTAAGGTAAAGTCTATGGGCTTGGGAAAATCTGTATGTAAATAGATAGAAAACTGGCTAAAAGATCGTGTTCAAAGAGTAGTGGTCAATAATTCATACTCTGAATGGTCTAGGGTTGTCAGTGGTATACCCCAAGGTTCAGTGTTGGGACCCTTACTTTTTAATATATTTATAAACAATATAGGGTCTGAGATTACAAATCCCATTTCAGTCTTTGCAGATGACACCAAGCTGTGCAGTGGAATAACGTCCTTGCAGGATGTCTTCAACTGAAAAGCCGACCTCAATGCACTGTTTAATTGGGCAACTTTGTGGCAAATGAGGTTTAATGTTGATAAATGTAAGGTTATGCACTTGTGGGCTAAGAATATGCATGCATCATACATACTATGGGGAGTACAACTGGGGGAATCAATGGTGAAGGATCTGGGAGTTCTGGTAGATCACAAGCTTAATAATGGCATGCAATGTCAAGCTGCGGGTTCTAAAGCGAGCAAAATCCTCTCTTGTATTAAAAGAGGTATAACCTCCAGAGAGAGAGATATCATATTACCCCTGTACAAATCATTAGTAAGACCTCATCTGGGATATGCAGTTCAGTTTTGGGCATCAATTCACAAAAAGAACATTGGGGAACTGGAGAAAGTACAGAAAAGGGCAGCCAAACTGATACGAAGCATGGAGAAGAGGAGATTAAGGGGGGATATGATCAACATGTATAAATACATCAGTGGTTCATATAGTGAACTCGGTGTAGACCTATTCACCCTGAGGTCATCACAGAGGACAAGGGGGCACTCTTTACGTCTGGAGGAAAAGAAATGTAATCTCCAAACACGGAAAGGTTTCTTCACAGTGAGAGCTGTGAAGATGTGGAATAGACTCCCTCAAGAGTTGGTTCTGGCCAGCTCAGTGGATTGCTTCAAAAAAGGCCTGGATTGTTTCTTAGATACACAGAATTTAACTGGATACTAACATTTATAAGTAAAATTGATCCAGGGAATATCCGATTGCCTCTCGGGGGATCAGGAAGGAATTATTTTCCCAGCAGGAGCAAATTGGATCATGCTTTGCTGTTTTTTTTTGCCTTCCTCTGGATCAACTGTGGGTATAGGATTATAACGTTGTTTTTTTTTCTATGGTTGAACTGGATGGTCTTTTTTTCAGCCAGACTATGTAATTATGTAACATTAAAGCTTATATGAGATTGTAATGATTGTTCTACATTCTACCTTAAAGTGTAACTAAAGGTAAATCTTTTTTTTTTTAGCTTTGGATAGAGTGGAATGTATTACTGTCTGTGCACCCTTTCTATGTATCCTGTTTACCGTTATAATCAAAAGCGAAAGTAAAAGAAAATCCCAAATTTTGGGTTCATCCCAAAAAAGTAATGGAGGATAAATCTTCCATTGGAGACACTAGTTCTGGTGACCTGGGGGTCCCCAAGGAATGTTTTTAGTTTGCAGGGATTTCATCTCACTTTCTGTTTGGCTATGGGGCAGGAAGTGAAGGGAAACCTCCCCTATGGGACATGGATAGAAAAAAAAACTGATAAGAGTTATAACCCTCCCTTACTGTATACAAAATGAAAAAATAAATATTTTCCTTTAGTTACCCTTTAAGATGCATTTGCTTCGGTTGGCATTCACTTTGACTTGTATGTTGGAAAAAAGGCAGCTGAGAAGCAGCAAAACAGGATATGCTTATTTGCCAAATGCTAAGCAAAGCCGATCAAACATTGCAATAAACACAAGTAAATAAACTCATAAATTAAACAATGCCCCCTAAGATCCAAATCAAATGTCAAACGGTTTCAAATGTTTTCAAACAGCTTCATAAACTAATGCCAATGCAGAAAGCATGCACCCACGTAGGTGACCTCAACAATCTGTGCCAATGGTCTGCTTGTAAATGGCCACATCAGAGCTAACAATGTGAGTAGTACTGAGGAAAGAAGATATCAGATGCTTCTTTGTTTTTTTTTCATCTAAAGCACTGGAGACCTACAACTCTACAAACCTGATAAACATTACAGAAAACAGAAACATTCCCAGCACTAATTTTACTCATAAACTACAAGTAAATATAAACAGATTCACTTACGAGGACTGAGAAGCCTTTCTCCTTAGTAAATAGTCTACTACATCAGGGTCAGTTTCTAGCAGGCTAATAAGGACTTCATTCTGTAAATCAGGAGGGACCTAAAATTGAAATAATGAAATAGATAAACAATGAAATAAACACTGTGAAATAAACTCCCCCCCCCCCCCCCCAGAGAATCAAGTACTATTAAAATAGATTAAGACAGGAATTGCAGTAAATTCCCCCACAGATATAACTGTATTTTTATACAATATAACATATATGAGGGCCCATTCAGGTCAAAAGGCAGCCCATTCATTTTGAAGGAATGAACGAATGAATAAATCCTTGCAAAGCTGATAGTACCTGCTAATCAAACAATTACCTGACACTTATCTGTAATTTACAAATACATATAAAAACAAAATATCACTATTTTTATATGGAAATTTAACGGTGCTGATACCTTTGCTCAGAACAAATTTGACAGACACATCAATATAAAATCATCAAATTTTATTACAGAGTTTCATTTAAAAGTTGCTGGGGTAGGAAACCCCCCCTAAAAATACCAAAATAAAGGTTAGAGGGAACCCTAATCTGCTAACTAGCTCCCCATATGGGCACCTCCCCTTCTTAAGCACTTCATTTTATAATTACAAATATAACATCAAAATATATATCAGGAAGAGGGGAAGAGTTCCGATGAGTTTCACAGTTTTGCTTCTTCAGGGGTTCAAGGGGTGCAGAATATGACTGAAAAATGAATCACAACACATAATTCCAAAAGAGAGGGGCATAACCAGGTCCAGTAAAATGGCCTCACAAAGTAAGGCAGCAAGTGTGGAGGGCAATACTGTAGATGGAACCAAAATGGAAATGTCTAAGAAACTGACCCGGAGGTCCCAGGAGCAATTCCAATCAGATAAAATGAGCGCTGGATAAACATATAAAAGGGAGCAGCTAACATGAAAAGGTAAAAAAAAAGCAATGCATAGGGAGAAGGGGTGGTGTTCTTCAATATCAAATAGTAAGACCATGCAAATGCCATTTTCATTTTGGTTCCATCTATTGCCCTCCACGCTTGCTGCCATACTTTGTGAGCCCATTTTACCAGACCTGGTTATGCCAGGAATTTTGGTATTGGGGGTTTTGTCTGTATCACAATGTGTCAAATGAAGCTTCTTATGGTCAAACTGTACTTACACTCTTTCAATTACGAAGTTTAAAAAAAATTGAAGAAAACAAGCTTTGGTATTGGCGAAAAGCCCATGGGGAAAATACAGTTTTGGTCTAAAAGGGGTAAATGTAGTAGTCGAAGTGGTTAACATACCTGCAGCATTTTTGTCAACAAAGCACACTATAACGCAAAAATGGTTTACAGGTAAAACACGTGTACTGTGGTGTACAGTGTAGATGCATTGGGGTTACATTGAAGATGAATGGCACCAAAACACACTGCACCAAAGTTAGATTCATGCATTAACATGCATTGGGGTAACATGCACTTTACCACACTACAACATATTAGGGTAATTGGCCCTAAACATAAAAATATCACATTATTGTTATAACATTAAGGAGTATGCAAACTCCAAATCTACTATCAGTATGTATGAGATTAGTTCTCACTGTACATAGATTTTTTATACAATTTTTCTTTTTAAATCTTTTGCGAAGTTTGAAAAACCTGCCAGTAACAGCACTTCCAGTTGCAGGCTGACAATGCTAAGTCACTGCCTTGCAACTAGCAACAGCACTGTCAGTCTGCTGTGCAAGCCACGCATGAGAACACTGGTGCTAATTAAAAGGCAGTGGAATAGTGTTGTTGAAAAACGATTTGTTTGAAAAAACCATATACAATGATACATGATGCCGAATATACTGAAATATAGATTTATGCTTTTATGATTCCACAGAGCTCTTCTTACTGAGTAGATCCGTCTAATCTGGAAATATTAATATGTTTCACATGACCCCTATTAAAAATGTTTAGAATCAGCTACATTTTTAAGGCCCCTTTCTCTCCACTGATCCCTGCTGAGCAAGTGGATTACAGGTCTATGTTCACTCCACTGATGCACAGCGGACACAGACACAGCCTATTTTTCTCTATGGGCAGTCGGATGGAAACGACCCACCTGTCCATTTCCATCCGACTGCCATCCAATCTGATCTGACGGACAGAAGGGGAATGGATCCCCATCTGTCTCTTTTTGGCGGATCGGATTGAATGTCAGCGGGTGTACACTGACACGTCTGTTTACACCCACCGCTACATAGAGGAGAATAGAGGTTCAGATCGGGTCTGCCTGAAAAACAGGCTGACTGACCCGATCGGAACATCTGTGTGAAAGGGGCCTAAAGGTTCAGTCAACCTAAATTGATATCTCAGTTTGCGGTAGATGCTGGAAAAAGTCAGCCCATCATTTTTCATATTTCTTGGGGTCTCTTCTGGTGAGTTCATCAATCTGTACACACACTACAACATAAAATAAAGGGTTTTTATCATTTGTTTTGCACTGGTCAGGCAGACCTTTATGGCCACTGACAAGTTAAGTGAATAACATTGATTATCTTGTTCCAATGGCATCTGAAAGTTAGTGACAACAACTATATTAAGCAGCAAGTAAACATGTTGTCCCTGAAGATTATGTGTTAACCACTTGCCTACTGGGCAAGTGCCCAGGCCCAAGCCAATTTTCAGCTTTCAGTGCTGTTGCACTTTGAATGACAATTGCGCGGTCATGCTACACTGCACCCATATGAAATTTGTATCATTTTTTCACACAAAAAGAGCTCTCTTTGGTAGTATTTAATCGCCACTGGCTTTTTTATTTTTTGCACTATAAAATTCTGCGTCAATGAGGCTGCACTGATAGGCAGCACTGATGGGCATTGATGAGGCGGCATTTATAGGCAGCACTGATAGGCTGCTCTGATGAGGCGGCACTGGTGGGAATTGATGAGGAAGCAGTTATGATGCTGCACTGATATGCAGCACTGATGGGCACTGATAGATGGCAATGATGGGTACTGATAAGTGGCACTGATGGGCACTGATAGGCGGCATTGATAGGCACTGACTGGTGGCACTGACAGCACTGACTGGCAGAATGGACTGGCGGCACTGATGGGTTGCACTGCTGAGTGCCACGTCTGGGCACTTTTGGGGCTGCACTGATAATCAGGGCACTGATTATCAGTGCAGATGTCCTCTGTGACACTTGCCATTTATTGGCAGTACTTTCCTCACACTGTGACAGCATGGGGAAAGTGCTTCCGATAACCGGCAACTGTATTTACTTTGTGAGCAGCTGTGTCCAATGACACAGCTGCTCACAAAGTACACAGCTGATCATGTGGTAAAAGGCCGCTGTGATTGGCCTTTTACCTTGTCATGTGATCAGCTGTGTCTATAGGACATACCAATCACAGACAGCGCTGGGTGCGTGCCGCTGAGGGCACATGGGGGGTGCGGTCTGAAAGGATGTCATATGACGCCCTCCCAGAACTGGACAACCACGCTGTAGTCATCATTAGGTTATAGCCCGGTTGTCAAGTGGTTAAAAGAAGAAAAAATGGGCAACACAGTTTGTTGCATTTGGGGCTGCATAGCCAAAGACCAGGCAGGGTGTACATGCTTCCATAGCCAAAAGCAACTACAATGAGAATGTGTGTCTTTTATATCATGTGGCTAGCTGGGGGCATGAGAGTAGCTCACCTGGGAAAGAGATGACACCAGGATGCACTATGGGAAGAAAGCAAAGCCAGAAGAGGCAGTGTGATACTTTGGGCAATCTTCTGCTTGGAGACCTTGGGTCCTGCCATTCATGTGGATGTTACTTGATATTGTTGCTGACCAAGTACATCCCTCCATGGAAACAGTATTCCCTGATGGCAGTGAACTTTTTCAGCAGGATAATGTGCCCAGCCTTATTGCAAAAATGCTTTAAAAATGGTTTGAGGAACACAAAAATGAGATTGAGGTGTTGACTTGGCCTCCAAAATTTCCAGCTCTCACTCTAAACCAGTGTTTCTGAACCTTTTTTCAGTCAAGGCGCCCTTTAAAATCATGGATAGTCCCAAAGCACCCTTTATAATTATGGAGAGTCTTGAGGCACCCCATTCTAAAATTTGAACAACTATTCTTCTAATAGTTTTATATAGCACAGCAACATCCACACATGTAGGACACTCAACATTAGAGGTGATTTATTCTTTCAAAGCACTGATGGAGAGAGGTGGGGGAATGATCAAATTAGGATGCTGTGCAGGCGGCTGACAACCTCCTTATTAACTGACGATGTTATTGGCTGTCAGGACACCTGCGGCTAGGAGGTCGTAATGGTGCACTATGAAAACCTGTGGCTTTGGGCTTTGTGTAACTAAAAGGCAAGCTTGTTCCACCACTGGCTTGTTTACAAGTTTTAGGCAATTTTTAGACATATTGCCAAGGCACCCCTGAAAAAACCACAAGGCACCCTGCTTGAGAAAGGCTAATCTAAACAAACATGTGTGGGATGCACTGGAAAAACAAGTCCTATCCATGCAGTCCCCACCTCGCAACTTACAGGACTTAAAGGATCTGCTACAGCTGGCTTGATGACAGATATCACAGCATACCTTCTTGGTCTACTGGCGTCCATGCCTCAAGGGGACAGGGCTATTTTGGCAGCAAAAGGGGGACCTACTCAATATTAGGTGGGTGGTCAAAAAGATATGGCTGGTGTAAATCAAGGAGAATATAACAGGAAAAAGCACAGAGTAGTGGGGAGATATTACCAAAGGAGGCCCCAGGCAACATAAGAAGCGAATAGGTAATTCAGCAAAGCAAGGTCCACCTAAAGCAGGTGTCATGCTACAAAACTTGAGACTCATTCTTTCACCTGTGTGCACGGGGCTAAGCAGAATGTATCTGCATCTGTCCAACTGTATCTTGTTAGTTATTAAATGGGTGGTGTTTTCCTTTCAAGAATTTCACTGAGGTTTACACTTGTCAGTAGCATGACGAGTGTGTTATTTTGCCAGGTATATAATTTACAGTTATAATTGTAGTGTACATGTTTCTAAAGCTATTATTATTCAGTTCAGTCTTGCAAAATTAAGATTTTGGTGAACCCATGAGTTCACATGGTACCATGTAAGTGTCTCACTGAAAAATGTTTTTGTCATTAGTCACCCACCAATGTAGTTGAAGAGGTATACAAGACCCCTCCATTGCCCCTTACTAAAAATAGCTTTTTCCTTACTGGTATACTTTTCATAAAAAACTTATGTTCTACTGGATTACAATGTCAATTCTGATCCAGTCTGAATATTTAAAGTCAAATGTTCATATGGTAGCAAGGGTTAAAATCAGTAGTGTATTTTGGTTTTGTGCTGCCCTAGGCAAGACTAAAATCGGGCATCCCCCATCTAAATTTGTCCCTTCCTTTGCTGCTTAAGATCCACCTCTTCAGGACAAAAGCATGATGGAGAGCGGTGTGACATGGGGGGGGGGGGTCGTGGGACAGGAGGGGGGCAGCATGATGAGGGGCCGCAGGACAGGAAGAGGGTAGCGATACAGGAGGGGGCACAAAGACGGGGGGATATCAGGACAGGAGTAGGCCATCGGGACAGGTGGGGGGTAGCAGGCCAAGAGGGAGGCAGCATAACAGGGAGAGGGAGGAGGATTGCAGAGGGACAGGAGGAGTGCAGAGGGACAGGTGAGGGGCAGTGGCACAGGAGGAGTGCAGAGGGACAGGTGGGGGGCAGGGTGACGCGGGGCATGGGACAGGATCAAAGCAGCGGGACAGGAGGAGGTCAGAGGGACAGGTGAGGGGCAGTGGGACAGGAGGAGTGCAGAAGGACAGGTGAGGGGCAGTGGGACAAGAGGAGTACAGAGGGACAGGTTGGGGGCAGGGTGACGGGGGGCATGGCACAGGATCGAGGCAGCGTGACAGGAGAAGCACAGAGGGACAGGTGTGGGGCAGATGAGGGGCAGTGGGACAATGTGGGGGACAGGAGGGGGGGAAGTGGAACAGGAGTGGGACAGGGTGACAGGTGGGGGCAGCATGACGGGGGGGGGCATGGGACAGGATCGCGGCAGCGGGACAGGACGAGCACAGTGGGACAAGTGAGGGGCAGTGGGACACGAGGAGTGCAGAGGGACAGGTGAGGGGCAGTGGGACAAGAGGAGTGCAGAGGGACAGGTGGGGGGCAGCGTCACAGGGGGCATGGGACAGGATTGAGGCAGCAAGACAGGAGGAGCACAGAAGGACAGGTGAGGGGCAGTGGGACAGGAGGAGTACAGAGGGACAGGTGAGGGGTAGTGGGACAGGAGGAGCACAGAGGGACAGGGGGCATGGGACAGGATCGGGGCAGTGAGACAGGAGGAGCGCAGAAGGACAGGTGAGGGGCAGTGGGACAGGAGAAGCGCAGAGGGACAGGTGAGGGGGCAGCGTGATGGGGGGCATGAGACAGGATCAAAGCAGCAGGACAGGAGGAGTGCAGAGGAACAGGAGAGGGGCAGTGGGGACAGATGAGGGGTAATGGGACAATGAGGGGGACAAGAAGGGAGAAGTGGAACAGGTATGGGACAGGGTGACAGTTGGGGGCAGCATGACGGGGCAGTGTGACGGATGGGGGGCAATGGGACAAGGGAGGGAAGTAGAACAGGTGGGGGGCAGTGTGTCGGGGGACAGTGAGGCAGGAGTGGGGAAACACCAGTCCTCCAAGCACTTACCTGTCCAGCAGGGGCTCCTCCAGATGGTGTCAGCATAACTCAAGGAGGGGCACCTGTGTGCCATCTCCCCCAGGATCTTCGGCGGCGGCTGCAAAACAGCGGGCAGGCTCCTCCATCCTGACTTCATCCTTTTCTTCGTCTGCTGGCAATTTCTGGCCATTCTGCACATCCCGGCATACACTGACAGCAGGCCCCGGCCCTCACGCGCTCTGAGCACACACGGGGGATCTGCCCACCACTCTGCTCTCCTCTGCAGCCGGTCCCTTGGACCGGGTGACCCTCCTTGTGTGTCGGCTTGGCTGTACCCTCTCACATGGTGGCCCTGCCGCTGACACACCCAGTGTCCCTTCTGCCTGGGGGGGGGGGGGGGGGTTGCTGTCCCCCATGTAAACTGCTGCCCTAGGCAAACGCCTTGTTCGCCTCACGGCAGATACGCCCCTGGTTAAAATGGCTTATAATGAGAGGGCATAGTTTAATGCACAGACAACAATGAATTTCCAGGTAGCTTTAGAACAGTTCCAGAAGGACCACTTACTTCCATTGATGAGTATTTTTTACTGAGTATTTGAACTTTTAGCACTCCTGCTTCGATCTCTATTACTGTACAGAGTTGTGTTTGAACCACTGAAATTCTGGGGGCGAATATATTCATTTTGGAACTCTTCCAGAAATCACTGGTAGTCTTGTGTAATGCACAACATCTAGACTTTATGTCAGTGGGAGACAGCACTGAGTGCTAAAATCTTGTAAAAATTGTTTCTCTTGCTTCTATCTCTATTTACTGCATACAAGTAATGATGGGAAGCAGTAATGAAACTGGCTTCACATCAAACATACTTGCGTAATGTTTTTCCATTGTTATTATTTCCTGGCCACAAACATAAGATGAAAAGTAACGAAAGGAAGATTCAGCTAAGCTGTGTCAGCAATGTATTAAGCGCTGTCAAAAAGGATCAAAATCGAATGTCATTTTCAGGAATGGATGACTTATTCAGCAGGGGGTGCACCCTTATATGGATTACTGCTAAAATAAAATAAACTCTAGTATAAAGTACATTAAGTTGCCATAGTGACCTGAAGTTTTGGAAAGACCAAACTTGCAGGAGCTACAATGCAAACGGGTTTACTGTTCTACCTTCAAGCTCCATTACTATATGGGTAAATGCCAGCCCGCAATGACAGATCCACAGCTGAGCAGGGCAGTCGTCATGGCAACATGACATCAGATGTGTGCCCCACCCCTTTCAGCTTACTGTCTCTACAGCTCCCGCTCCCTGCCTGTACACAAGTGTCCAGCAAGGATCCTGGCACAGCTCTTGTCTGCCCTCAAGGTAGGGTGTAGTCTTACAGGGGCACTCTGATGGGCACATTGAATGTTAAGGAGCACTCTGATGGGCACAACATAGAATGTGCCCATCAGAGTGACCCTTAACATAAAATGTATCCATCAGAGTGCCCCTTAATATAAATGTGCTCATCAGAGTGCCTCTTAATATAAAGGTGCCCATCAGAGTGCCCCGTAACATAAAATGTCAGCATGCCTCTTGTTTTATGTTGAGGGACACTCTGAAAGGGCACATTTTATGTTAAGAGACACTCTGATGGGCAAAGTTTATGATAAGGGGCACTCTGACGAGCCTATTTTAATGGGGCACAAATGGGCACATACTTTGGAAAGGGGCACTCTGATGGGCACATGTGATGGAAAGGGGCACTCTGATGGGGAATATGATGTAAAGGGGCACTCTGATGGAGAAACATGATAGAAAGGGGTACTTTGAATGTAAGGGGGCACTCTGATGGGCACAACTGATGTAAAGGAGCACTCTGATGGGCACACCTGATGTGATAAGAATACATGATGTAAAGTTGCACTCTGATAGTGACACCTAATGAAAGAGGGCACGTTGATGGGCACACCCTATGCGGACCTCGGCTAGAAGAAAATTTTAGTGACCGGACCTCCTTGAATTTTAATTCAATACCCCCGACCTAGGGAATGCTCCCCTGTGAAATCATAAACTGTCCATTTATTCAAAAATGTTTATTTTAATATGCACACGATTTCATATTGACCTGTTCTGTATACCTAATGTGACCAGGTTGTAACATAACCTGTATCTGGAAAAACATAGCTTTGCCATAACAAAAAACTGCCCCTACCTATTCCCTAGGCCCTTTTCACACAGGGCGGATTTCGTTCCCATCAGCAGGGGATCAACTCACAGATCCTCTGCTGAGCTGCACAGAACAGGAGGATGACAGGTCTGGGTGCGTTCAAATTCTGCAGAGTGGACATGGACAGAGCCAGCTCTGTCCTATCAGCAACTGAGAGTAAACAGACCCCCCTGTCCATTTACACCCAACTACCCTGCAATCTGATCTGCCTATCAGAAAAGTATGGATCCCCTTGATCCCTGGATCAGTCCTGGAGCTAGGTGGGTGTAAATGGAAGTCAGTTTACACCCACCTGTCTATAGGGATGCATGGAAAACTAACAGGCGGACATGATGGGATGGCTCAGGTGAAAGTGGCCTTACTATCAAGGTACAGTCAGAGACAGACCACTACACTGAGATATAGACGTAGCTGACCATGAAAAAAAACACAAATAACAACAAAAGTCTAATAGCAAGTTTATTCTAATCATAGAGGATTAAGCCAAATAAAGAATGTTTAATATTTATCTTTAAAACCCCTGACTAGAAAAACTAGGTAGTGCTGCTGTACTGTATGTTTCCACCACAGATTCAGGAGCCCACACACACCCACAGAAATGTAGCTTATACCCTAGCCTCTGTGACATGCAATTTCCCTTAATGTCAGACTTGATAGGCATTAGGCAGAGTTCACAATGGGGATACAGTTGAGCTTTATAATGCTTTATTTATCTCAAATGTAGAAGTACAAAGAAGTACCAGCCATTTATTAAAACTACCACTTTTCTCTTTCCAAAATTGTTTTTTTTACAAACTAGATAATTTACTTACCATAAAAAGGCTTTCGTAATTTTCAATCATTTTCTGTACCACAGAGATAATTGTTGTACTTTCTTCAGCCCTGGCAGTACTCTGAACTGTAAACTCCTTGTCAGACGACTTCTGCTTGTGCAACAAATTAGGCCCAAATATTGTTGCCAGGTTTAATGAAGTCATTTTGTTCCCAGTAATCTAATAAAAAACACATTAGACAGTACAAAACATGAAAAGAATGTACATAATAGCAATTTTATGAGCAAAGACTACCTTGCTGAGTATAGCACTGTTTATTGCTTGGACTAGAGAACAATTATAGATGAAAAATTTAATTTCTCTTTTGTATAATGAATCATATTATGAACTTAACATTGGCGTCTAAAATTACCATGAACCATGACATCATGGCATGTAATATTACCATGGAAATCAAATAATGTTTACTCCCACCCACCCATTTTATTATGTGTAAAACCATTTAACTAATGAGAAGCTTCATAATGCTTGGACACTTCGGGCATGATCCTACCACAAGAAGACTTTGGTGTGCATATTTATGTAAGTGGAAGAAGGAGGGGTGAGAGCAACTCTGGAGATCTTTTAAAGATTCTAGGTTGGGAGCCAGCTTCATTCTATGCAGACACAGACCTGGAACAAGCATTGAGCAAATAAAAGTCATAGAAATGTCAGATTTAAGATGTAACTAAACCCAGGACCCTGCATTCACTATACCTGGTCTCCCACAGTACACACAACATGGAAATGCAACTATTGTCGTAAATATAAACTGCAAAATACCTTTTCTCATCAGCAGTTAGAGCAGTCTTGTGACTTCCGCAGAGCACTGGTTAAAGCTTTTAGGAGGAGTTTTCTTTCTGCTCTAGGAGAATGCAAAACCCCTGACCTCTGTCTGGACAGTGCTGTTTGGCCCTGTGCTGATCACATACAAGCAAAAAAAACTTCTCTTGCAATACAAACTAAACTGAGTATGTGCATGTGGCTACGGGTTCAGTATGTCTTATCAGGTGGACATCTGAACAAGAGGAGAGGTAGAGAAAACAGGATCAAACAGCCTTCTTACACATGGCAGAGGATTAAAAGCATGCTTTACTGCATATACAGACTGATTTTACTGTTGTGGGTTTAGTAACACTTTAATTCTATACTTGCTTAGCATCACTGACTCCAAAAACTAAATTTTTCAGGACCTTACATAATAATTTCATAACAAATTAACAAATCATAATTCTCTCAATACCTAACAGAATAATAACAGATACTGTGAATTACACCCAGAATACAAGATACATCTCCATACCTACAGAACATGAACAGATACTGAAAATTAACTCCAGGTACTAAGAATAGCAATGATCATACAGAACATGAGATTTGATACTGTCCAGACACCAAGCATACAAAATAAGAATAGATACTGAGAATTACACTGATCATACAGAACATGAGAAGTGATATTGTACAGCCTTTATAAACAAAGAATAAGAACAGATACCAAAAATAGTTTATGCACAAGTATGCTAATACTCTAAGTTCCACATATGGAATGTAGTAACCTAAAACAATCCCAAAAAGATCATATTACACAAACAATACAATATGTGAAAAACTTGAGAAACAGCAAGTGTAAAAATAAACCCAAGATACTTATAGAGTAACTTTAAGCTAGCCATACAATGATTGAAATTCAGCCAGTTCAGCAGGGACTGGCCAAATGTGATCAGATTACAGCCGTCCCTGCTCAACAGAAGTTGATCAAATGATTGGGAAACATTTGGAAACTGTTGTTGGACAGCAACTGCAGCCAGCAGGCTATAGCCACTGATCAGTGTATTCTGCAGGTGCCACTGACAGAAACCAATGTCCCCATAGGGGTGGATTCCTCCATCCACCTTGTTTGTGTGGATACAGGAATCTGTTTCAGCCAGCTTTACTCTGCACATACTGGCAGTTTTAAAAAGACAATGGTGTTGATTTACTAAAAACAGAGATTGCAAAATCTGGTACAGCTCTGCATGGTAGCCAATCAGCTTCTAACTTCAGATTGTTAAGCTTTGACAAAACAAATCTGGAAGTTGATTGGTTTCTATGCAGTGCTGCGCCAGATTTTGCATGCTCCAGTTTTAGCAAATCAACCCTACTGGCATCAGATAATGCTTTTCAGTCTGCTCACATACAAATTTTTGATTTTAGTATTAACCTACACTGCCCTTGCTAAATAAATTCATTACACCTTTTGTCAGTAACAACCATGTAGTTTTCTTCACCCTATGATTTTCTTTAGTAGACCCTGTACTGGCCTTGATGTCACCAAGGTGACTAGCTATTGCCTGTGAAGCTTCAACACTTAAAGCTTTAGGGTTGATTTACTAAAGACAATTAGGCTGTTCATTTGGCTAGGAGATTTTACTTAGCTTAGTGAATGTGGTGAAAATTCACTTTGCACAGAACACCCAATCACATACAAGGAAAAAAAAACAGTATTTTTGATTAGATGATGGACATCAGCAGAGCTTCATCTCATAGACTAAGCTAAGGGATAATTCCCTTGCAAAGTGAACAGCTTCCTTTAGTTAATCAACCCCATAATATGGGTAAGTGCCTGCACAATATCAGTGTCAGGAGTGAATATAGATGCTGGGCATAGTCAGATAAAATTGCTGTCACTCAAGAGGTAGCAGCTGGACACCCTGGTGGGACAGGAAGGGGGAATCCGTATGGTTGAGGTTGGAATAAACTACATTCCTGATAAAAGCATAATGAATGAATTACTATAATGGCAGCATCAGTAAGCTCTTATTGTTACCAGTTTTATTTATGTGTGCAGCCTGAAAAGTGTTTCTTGATGACAGTGGGGTAGATTTACTTAAAATTGGTGAGTGCAAAATCTGGTGCAGCTGTACATGGTAGCCAATCAGCTTCCAACTTCAGCTTGTTCAATTACGCTTTTTACTACAAAACCTGGAAGCTGATTGGTTTCCATGCACATCTGCACCAGATTGTGCACTCACCAGTTCTGGTAAATCAACCCCAATGTCTCTTTAAGTGAGCCATTACCCAGGCACTTATGACCTGACCACAGTTTTCTTTTTTTACAACTTATCCTACATTGCTTTACACTGACCTATACTCATTATTTTGCTGAACAAACTGCAGTTAGCACTAGGGTAATGAAAGAAAGTGTAAACAAATTAACAATTAGTACTAATACAAGCTGTTGTTTTTGAATAAGAAAAAGCAATACTATAATGCTACTGATGGTGAAGTTTGTAAAACTTCAAGTGATGGGTACCAAGCAGCTCTTGGCCACTAGTGATTGGAGATATTTGTGTTTGTGTGGTCACTGGGTAACCAGCAACAACAGAAAAGCTAATCTTTCGTTACACAAATTCTAAACCACAAATAAATATATTGTATTTCCACATTATCATTGCATATGAACCACAAGCCTCCAGCTAGCTAAGTCTACACACTGAACAAAAACATTGTACGCATACCTCTTGACCATCTTTATCAACTGCATCTTCAGCATGGCTAGCCACAGTCGAAAGGAATTGCAACAATCTATGCAGAGTGTCACAGTTACAAGGAGGTAGTAAGTAAATGAGAAGCTGTAAAGTGGCAAGTTGATCTTCAGGATCTAACACTGAAAAGAAAAAACACAAAATAATATCACATTATATAAAAATAACCTTTAATAAAATATTTAAATAAAACCTTTCCATTTTCATGACATGCCTTATTTTACACCCAGTGACATCATCATTAGGTCTCTGTGCTTCTCTATACAATGCAGAAAGATCATGGCCAGTGGGAGGGGCCAGCAGGATGCTGTACATAGCTTCCTGAAAACATCACAGCTCTCTCCTTCTGTACTTTCCAAGAACCCTCTGCCCCACTGTAAGCCGTTAGTGGCTCTAGTGGCCACCCATCAAGGAATTTTTATATATAGGCTTAATTTGCATGAAGACCACCATATGCAATGCCCACTTGTGATGCTGTGCTTCCATTATTGAAAGAAATTAAATCCAATTACTGACAGAATCAGGCCAGTGCTAGCTGATGCTGCACATTCTTTAACCTGGAAATGAGGCAGGCTCTATTTGACTTGCTGCAGCTTCTAATGCACACTTGAAGAAGCTCACACTGTGCAGTGAAGTCAGAGTAAAGTCTACAACTGTACCAGAGAAAGTGAGCCTTGTAAATTTCAAGAATGGATGGACAATAATAAAAAGAATTTGCCAGGTAAGGCTCCTTTCACATGGCCGTTCCGATCGGGTCCACCTGCCCGTTTTTCAGGCGGACCCGATCGGAACCTCTATTCTCCTCTAGGAGCGGTTGGTGTAAACAGACATGTGCCCATTTAAACCCGCCAACATCCAATCTGATCCAATCTGCCAAAAAGAGACGGATAGGGATCCATTCCCCTTCCGTCCGTCAGATTGGATGGGATGACAGTCGGGTGTAAAAAGCACAGGCGGTCCGTTTCCATCTGACCGCCCATTGAGGACAACGGGCTGTGTCTGTATCCACTCTTCAGCAGCAGAGCGACAACGGACCAGTCATACGCTTGCTCAGCGGGGATCAGAAGAGAGATCCCATGCTGAGCAAGCGGGTCCACTGATGGGTCCGCGCCCTGTGAAAGGGGCCCCAAACAACCACCTATATGCATATTATCTGTGTATTTAGCTGTTTGCCTGGAGTTCAGCTTAAAAATATATTAAAGGGGGGGGGGGGGAATAAAACACAAAACCTATGGCTGATTGACTCTGTATGTAATTACTGAATCCTGATTTCTGAAAGTAAATATTCCTCCTGTGAAGAGACATTTTCTCTAGTGCTGAGAGGTTAAACTATCGCTAGCAGAGCTGCAAAGTGAATTTCATTATTGCACAGTGAAATCCATTAGCCTCAATAGGTATGCATGGTGAGAAACCCACCCCATGCCTGTATACTGACAGTCTTCAAAGTCTTAATAGGTAATATTGAAAGCCTACAGTTTTTTATTATTATTATTTTTTCAAAAGAGTGGGAAAGTATTAGAATCTCTGTCAGATTTTCCTCTGCCTTTTATGTCCTGTGCTTTTATATCCTGTCTCGATGACCACTGTCACTGAGACAGTAAGCGAGGGGACATAGACAGTTGTAAAACATTTTATAGGGGTTTTAAATATTTACACTTTTACTAAAAGAAAAAAATATATATTGTTGATTGCATTGCTATTGGAGAGACTTCCTTTAACTTCTTTTCCCAGAAACCAGAAATTGTTATCCATAGATTAAAAATTTCCTCTTCCAAGATCAGGAACTTTAAAAGCATGGAGGGCACTTTAATAAGTCTCTAAGCCAATTTTGCCTTTCAGCAGCAGAAACTATGAAATATGATTGCTTGTGCTAGTGCTATGGTTTAAGCTATTAACTCTTTTAACTATTACAGTGACACGTTACTGCATCTTGCCTTGCCTTTATAGTAATAAATATATAAAAAAAATAAAAGCAATACATGAACAAATATAGGTGCTAAGCAACTGGATTTTTTAAAATTCAATTTGCAACATTACATAATTCTACCATTAAAGTGAAGTTACAGTATTCTATCTACTCTGTAAAAGAAAAGATGTGTCAGGAAGAAGGTCACATGATCGGCCTCCATTGGCCTGCTTCAGTGTAGAGGGACAGCCGACAACGAATGCCCTATAGTAGGCCTATTGGTGATGTCATCAATCAGGCTCTGCAGCATTTGTCAGTGATCTCCCCTCTACACCGAAGCCGGAGTTGGAGAGATCATGTGACTGGACCAGAGCGGCTTCAGAATAGGTAAGTATAGACATCTTTCCTTTAACAAGGTAGATAGAATAGGCTTAGAATGGGGTTGGGAGTAGGTTTATGCTGGGTAACCATTATCAGTTTTTTTTTTCCTAAGCTATTGTGCTCTAACAGGGGGACTGCACCCCCCCCCCTCAGAACACACTGATTGGCTGCCAGCACTGGTCAGATGCCGATTGGATGGTGGTTTTCCAGCATGCCCACGTGGCTGGCTTCTGTCGGACAGGCGGATGTACACATGGGCCGAATGTCGGGCGGTTTCTATTGAACCAGCCGATATTTGGCCCGTGTGTACAAGGCTTAAGGCTTAGTTAGAATTTGACTGGATTTCCAGTTTAAGCTGTATAATGTACTACTAGGCATTCCTATTCCACTGCCATTTAAAATTTCATCAGTAGGTTAAGACTACAGCCTGAAAATACTGCACTTCTACTTACTTATAGTGTGTATAAAAGGTGTGTACAGTTCTCTGGTCAATAGAGGGTCAGGCATATCTCTAAGAAATTCTTTTAATAAGGCAGCAATATCATGGACACTGTGTTCTTCTTCTAGGACAACATCAACTCCACGATCAAACTCTTCACGTAACTAAAAAAAAAAAGGAAATTCTATTAGTAAAAAAAAGGAAAACTAGAAAAAATTTATTTACAATTAATATATATATTAGTTTCTGAAAATTCAATACTTTTACATGTTTTAGGTTATTTGCTTAAGGCAGCCTTTCTCAGCCAGGGTTCAATATTTTTGCACAGAGCAGCCCAGAAGCCCTTATCCTCCCTTTCTCGGGTACCCTGCCGGCACTCCTGGCCTATCCCCCCTGCTGAGTGCCACCATAAGAAGCTACTTGCTATGGGAGCACTCGTGTGGGTTCGCTCCTTAGTCGGTTCTGTGTGTTCATAAGCCACACAGAGCGTGGCTCAGCACCACCTCCTGCTCCCTCCTCACTGGCTGTGATTGACCAATGGCTCCCGCTGCTGAGTCTGTGCCAACTTCGAGAGAGAGCCGACTCCGAAAGAGCCTCTGCTCTCGTGCGCAGCACTAAATCAAGATCGGGCTCAAGGAAGTATAAGAAAGGGGTGGGGGGAAGCTGCCTGCAGAAAGTTTTGTACCTTAAAGTGTTACTAAACCCAGGACCCTGCATTCACTATATCTGGTATCCCACAGTACACAGAACATGCAATTATTTTAGTAAATAAAACTGCTAAATACCTTTTCTCATCAGCAGTATATAGCAGTCTTGTGACTCCTCTCAGTGTCCAGCCAAGCACTGGTGAAAGCTTGAAGGAAGAGTGTTCATTCTGCTTTGACTGTTCTATGAGGCTGCATGATCCCTGACCCTCTGTCTGCACAGTACAGATTGGTCCTGGGCTGATCGCATGCACCCTCCCCCCAAAACAAAACACTCTAGCAATACACACCAAACTGAGCATGTACAGAGTGCCTCCTATAGCTCTGCACTACCAGTAGATGCACTGCAAGTAGATGGATTGGGGACTGTGGATCTGAGAAGATAGGATCAAGCAGCCTTTTTACACAATGCGGAGGATTATTATTATTATACAGAATTTATATAGCGCAGACAGTATAATTACAATACAAATTAATACAGGAGGATTCAGAGGGCCCTACTCATTAGGGCTTGCAATCTAAGAGGAAGGGTCAAGAGATACAAAAGGTAATAACTGTGGGGGATGGGTTGATGAACAAAATACATGTACAGTTGTTAGGTGGGGGCAGGATAAGCCTCTCTGAAGAGATGAGTTTTCAGGGATCGTCTAAAAGTGGACAGAGATGGAGATAGCAGGACACATTGGGGAAGGAAGTTCCACAGGATGGGAGCGGCTCTGAAGAAATCCTGGAGGCGAGCATGGGAGGAGGTGACAAGGGAGCTAGAGAGCAGGAGGTCTTGGGAGGAATGAAGAGAACGATTTGGTTGGTATTTTGAGAGCCAGTTAGTGATGTAACTAGGGGCTGAGTTGTGGATGGCTTTATAAGTTGTTGCAAGTATCTTAAATTTTATTTGTTGGGTGAGTGGGAGCCAGTGGAGGGATTGGCAAAAAGGGGTGGCAGACACTGAATGGTTAGTAAGGTGGATGAGTCTGACAGCAGCATTCATGATGGACTGGAGGGTGAATAGCCTATGCAAAGGAAAGCCAGTAAGGAGGGAGTTGCAGCAGTCAAGGTGGGCGATGACCAGGGAGTGAGTTAGAAGCTTTGTGGTGTCATTGGTTAGGAAGGAGCGTATCTTGGAGATGTTGTGAAGGTTGAGGTGGCAAGCTTTGGACAGCAATTGGATGTGGGGCCAAAAGAATAGTTTAGAGTCCAAGATTACACCTAGCACCCTGGCATGTGGGGACGGGTTGATGGTTGAGCCGTTGATTTTGACCATGGAAGGGACACGTCGGGGAAGAAATATTATGAGCTCAGTTTTGGATAGATTAATTTTCAGGAAGTGGTGTAACATCCAGGCTGATATGTCTGTTAGTAGATTAGTGATGCATGAGGAGACTGAAGAGTGAGCTGAGGGGTAGAGAGATAGATTTTGGTGTCATCAGCATAGAAATGGTATTGAAAGCCATAGGAGGCAATCAACTAACCCAGAGAAGAGGTGTAGATTGAGAATAGGAGGGGTCCCAGAAGAGAACCTTGGGGAACCCCAATGGAGAAAGGAAGAGGAGGTAGAATTGTAAGTGACACTGAAGGTGCAGAGTGATAGGTAGAATTAGAACCGACGAACACAGTCATGGAGCCCAAAGGAGTAGAGTTTTTTGAGCGGGAGAGAGTGTTCCACTGTGTCAAATGCAGCAGAGAGGTCCAGGAGTAGGAATACAGAATAGTGTCCATTGGTTTTAGCCATTAGTAGATCATTTGAACGTTTGAGGAGAGCATGGAGTTTCCATGGAGTGCTGAGAGAGAAATCCAGACTGAAGGGGATCAAAAAGGTTATTCTCAGTGAGGTGGTTGCTCAGCTGATTGTAGACTAGGTGTTCAAAGAGTTTGGAGGAAAAGGGGAGTAAGGAGATGGATTGTAGGTTGTAAAGACTGGTGGGGTCTAGTGAGGGCTTTTTAAGTATGGGGGTGACTAGTGCATGTTTTAGAGAATTGGGGAAGATGCCGGATAAGAAGGAGAGATTGAAGATGTGAGTTAGAGATTGTAGGATAGAGCCAGCGGGTGACAGTAGCATTTGCAATGGAACAGGATCCAGGGGGCACGTGCTTAAGTGGGAATTAGAAAAAAGTTTAGCAACCTCATTTATAGTAGTGGGGTTGAATGGAGGAAGTAGTGATTGTCCCTGTTGATGTGCAGTTAAGAAGGGGAGGTATCTGCATGTCTGAGATCTCCTCACGAATTGTATCGATTTTCTTTTTGAAGTGATTGGCGATCTCCTGGGCAGTGAGTGAGTTAGTTGGTGGAGGCAGTGGAGGATGAAGAAGAGAGTTGAAAGTAGAGAAGAGTTAACGGGGACTAGATGAGAAGGTGTTAATGAGAGTAATGAAATACTGTAGGTCTGTTTGGCAGTGTGGAGGCAGGAATATTATTTCTGGAGGGCAGATTTATATTGGTTGAAGTCATTCTGAGATTTACCCCTTAGGTTCCACAGCGAGTTTAAGAAGCATGCTTTACTAGGTATACAGACTGATTTGACTGTTCTGGGTTTAGCAACACTACAGAGAATGTATTAACGTAAAAAACTTCTGCCTTTAGAATCACTTTAAGCGACAAGCAACGTCTGCCTATTTTAGCAGTAATTACTCACAGCAATGATCTTTTAAGCTATCTGTAAGGGGGAATCCTTCCCAAATGCAAGGAGCATTCTTCCCAGTGACCATCAGATTACCATACTGTTAGATATAGATATAGTAATCATTAGCAGGGGTTTCCCAAGCCTAGAAAGTTATTTTAATGCAGCCTTCATATTAGAAAGGTTGAGCAAGGCTGTATTAAAGTGGAAGAAAACCCAAACTATAGCATTGCTAAAAATGTCCCCTTCCCCCTCCTGCTACCTATCTCGCCTAACCTGTATAAAATAGATGTGTGAACTGACTTATTTTTAATGGGCTCTGATCCAGTCATTGGATCCCACACTTCTGGCTCCACTTTGTGATTGAACAGCTGCTGCAAAGGAGAGGTGGGTGCACTGACAACAGCTGGGCCATGTGAGCCTATGGGTGGCATTGTAGCTCTGGAATTCACAGCCGTTGTCAAGCACTCCCTAACACTGTGTTTCTCAACCTATTTCCAGTCGGGGCGCCCTTGAAAAGTATTTTCAGTCACGAGGCACCCCTGTCCAAGGCTTGGTTCACGTTACTGTGTGTCACAGAACGAACGTGAAATCGCATTCATTCCTGTCCCGCAGACAAATGCTCTGCTCTTTAGGGGTACCCCCATACATTGGCAAACGTGGGGTATTTTTGGTAAGGTGCAATTTTAAAACTTTTAAAACTGCATTGCACACAGTTGTGGTGTGGTGACTGATGCTGGGGTTAAACCAGGTGGTGAGGAGGCACCATATTGCCTCTTTACCACCTGCAAATGCCTCTGAAAAGTGATCTGGGCATGAATTGCTTTTCAGAGGAGCAGCAGTCCTTGCTGCTATTACGAACAAGTCCTAAAAAAGTAGTTCTGACAGGAAAGGAATAGGGGGTCGAGATTAAAAGTAAAATACATGCACACACATATAAAAACAAACACACACATACAAACACATGTACACACACAGACACACATGTACGTACACATACACATGTACACACACACATACACACACACATACACATATATACAGGGGTGGACTGACCATTTAGCCGCTCGGACACTGCCCAAGGGCCTGGGGTCAGTAGGGGGCCCCATGAGATGCCCCTGGTACCTTTCATAGGCATTTTTGGGTGTGGTTTGAGTGTGGGCGAGGACACAGGGGCCCCATGATTTCCTATTGCCCGGGGGCCCCATGAGTTGTCAGTCGGCCCCTGCATATATATACACACATACATGTATACACACACATATACACACACACACACACGTGTACACACACATACAAATGTACACACATATGTACACATACACACACACATACATGTACACACATACACATGTACAGTTGTGGCCAAAATTATTCAACCCCCACTGAAATTGAGTGTTTTGGCCAGTTTGACATTGCTTTTGATCATTCAGTCATCTTGCTTACATTTACATTAAAGAGGCACTTGTAGGTCAGACAAATATAACATAACAGTTATAATGAAATAACCACAAATGTCTTTTCTGTGCTCACAGCATTATCAGTTTTATTCAACCCCCAAGTGACATTCAATCTTAGTACTTAGTACAGCATCCTTTTACAGTTATAACAGCTTTTAAACGTGAAGCATAGCTTGACACAAGTGTCTTGCAGCGATCTACGGGTATCTTCGCCCATTCTTCATGGGCAAAGGCCTCCAGTTCAGTCACATTCTTAGGCTTGCGCACTGCAACTGCTTTCTTTAAGTCCCACCAGAGGTTCTCAATCGGATTTAAGTCTGGTGACTGCGATGGCCACTCCAAAATGTTCCAGCCTTTCCTCTGCAACCATGCTCTAGTGGACTTGGAGGTATGCTTGGGATCATTGTCCTGTTGAAAGGTCCAACGTCTCCCAAGCCTCAGGTGTGTGACGGACTGCATCACGTTTCCATCCAATATCTCCTGGTACTGAAGAGAATTCATGGTACCTTGCACACGCTGAAGCTTCCCTGTACCTGCAGAAGCAAAACAGCCCCAAAGCATGATTGACCCTCCACCATGCTTCACAGTAGGCAAGGTGTTCTTTTCATCATAGGCCTTGTTCTTCCTCCTCCAAACATAGCGTTGATCCATGGGCCCAAACAGTTCTAATTTTGTTTCATCAGTCCACAGAACACTATCCCACAACTTTTGTGGTTTGTCCACATGGCTTTTGGCATACTGCAGTCGACTCTTCTTATTCTTTGGAGACAGCAAGGGGGTACGCCTGGGAGTTCTGGCACGGAGGCCTTCATTACGCAGTGTGCGTCTTATTGTCTGGGCTGAAACTTCTGTACCCACATCTGACAAATCTTTTCTCAGTTCCTCAGCAGTCACACGGGGACTTCTCTCCACTCTACGCTTCAGGTAGCGCACAGCAGTCGAAGTCAGCATCTTCTTTCTGCCACGACCAGGTAGCGTTTCAACAGTGCCCTTTGCCTTGAATTTGCGAATGATGCTTCCTAAGGTGTCTCTTGGTATGTTTAACATCTTTGCAATCTTCTTATAGCCATTGCCCTTCCTGTGAAGAGAAATCACCTCTTCTCTTGTCTTCCTGGACCATTCTCTTGCCTTCACCATGTTTGTAACCACACCAGTAAATGTCTAGAAGGAGCTGAGTATCACAGTCATTTTAAAGCTGCCTAATTGGTGCTTATTATGCTTGATTGCTGCTCGGTGACATCCACAGGTGTTTTCAATACCTGATGGAAAGCACCTGTATGAACCTCTGTTCTTCAGAGTGGTAGTCTTTAAGGGGTTGAATAATTGTGGCAATGAAGAAACCACATAAGAACCATTTACTACTGTATTACATAAACAATTGATGTCATTTTAGTTGCATTTGGGTAGTTACAACGTCCTTGTAGGATTTGATTCTGAATACAATTCCAAATGTACACTATAGTCCCTAAACCCCTTTACAGCATTGGGGGTTGAATAATTTTGGCCACAACTGTACATGCACACGTGTGCACACACATACATATACACACACATACACATGTATACACACAGGCACATGTATACAGTATTATGAAAAGTTATAGTATGTTTGCTTCCATCACACATCTGGGTACTGCATTCTAGGGGGACGCAGATAGCACAGAAGACACTCCCCTTCCCTTTGCTTTCACTCTGCTCAGCAGTCTGACGGCTCCCAGTGCCGATGTACAGTGTGGCAGGGGATCGGGAGCTCGGGCCCAAGTGACAGCCATTCTCCCCACGGCACCCCTGAAGACCTCTGGAGGCACCCTGGGGTGCCAAGGCACTCCGGTTGAGAAAGGCTGTCCTAACATAGAGCTGCAGGATGAGATAACTGTACCATAATGGACTGAAAATAAGTACAGAAATCTTTTTAATCCTGACACTTAGGCAATACACTTAGGAGGAAGAAGGGGAGGGAGCCTTTTTAAGAATAGTTATAGTTAGGGTTTTCTTCCACTTTAAGATAACACACAAATTGAGGGTGGACAATGTCTGTTCTAGCCAGCACAGGCTGTGTTCACTGCAACATAACTGGAGAGTGCACATTAAGCACTAATCAGTGACCACTAGAATCAGAATACATTGCCACTGTTTCTTTTGCATTTAGGGCACTGCATGCTGTGCTGTACACTAGTATATGTACGCCCAACGTTAGGACAATGTCATTTCACATTGTTGCCTGTAGAGAACATACAATATTTGTGGTATTAAGAGTTTAGCATTCACATTAGCATGAATTTGTTGCAGTGGGTACACTGGGTTCCACTCCTTTTTCATTTCTCTCACTGGCACATTTGCATGTGGTCATAATCAAAAATGGTCAAACAAGCGCAACTGCCAAATATCATTTTTGTGTCAAATAATTATTATGTTTTTAGAAGAACAAATATGCTTGCCCAATGGCCTGAAAATAACATATGAGTGCTATGCAAGCCATAGATAATGCAATTTTCTTACTTGTTTCCCCCATCAACACTGACTGTGTTGATGGGAGAATCCCTCCCACAGCACTAATATATTTGGATAGCTGCCCGTCAACAGAATGCAATGATTACTGCTGGTAGCAATAGGCACCAGCAGTAATCACACGCAACAAAAACCATTGATCAACTTCAGTACAACCAGCCTGCCCATAGATGGTATGAATGGATGACTCGATCCATATATGGTCGGTTTTAGACTCTCACAATCCATGGTACCTTTACTATCTGGACCCTTGTATACTGCCAAAATCAAAATTTTTATGTCTGAATAAATTCACACTTGCTGTTGCTGAATGTTTCAGGCAGATCAGCAGTACAATGAATGGCAGACTTGGGAAAATAAGTTAATGTCAAAGGTTGAGAAGCAAAGTTTTTAACATGGATTATGTTCTACTGAACTCTTTTAACATATTAAAACAATTACTAATTAGATCTATTGGGACATGCAACTTCTATGTCTTTGTATACCTCATAAATTTAAAATTCCCACATGTATTTAAATTTATTTTTTTTATCAAAATAGTCAGCAGTCCCAAAGATCTTTGAACTTTCGATTTAGATTTGTTAAATATATTCTAGGTGCATCAAACCAAAAGGTGTCCAAAGTTTTACAGTTTATATGTATTTCTATTCTGTCCCCTGCTGTGGCGAAACACTCTTGGTTTCAGTGTAAAGCAATGGTCTATCTGCAGAGTTCCCATACACCCCCTTCTGCATTAGAACTCTTTTTAATCATCAGGGAACATGAACTCAGAGCTATGGTGCTGGTGGGGCATGTTGGACCTCTTCAGACAGATACATTTTATTTCTGTTTTTGCACACCTTTTGTTTTGATACATATGGGATGTCCTTAGCTAATTTAAATTGAAAATTTTGTAAGACTTTAAACTAAGAGTCACATACATCAAAGGGAAATCACACTTTATTCTCTAAATGTCACATCAAATGTTTTTTACCATTAACACATAAATGAAATGAATGAACACAAGAACTGTATGTTTGATAGTGTTACCTGTCGTACTCTCTTTTTTGAACTTCCAACTCTAAATATTCCCACTGTTTGTAGACCTAAAAAAGAATACAATATCAGTTTTTTCATTCTTGCACAGTGAACAATCCTTATCTGGTACACACCTTGGCATTGTTTAAGCCAAATAATATATTCTACACCCTAATGGACACAGACATAAGATGACGGTGGAATAAAAAGCACAATCTTACGATCAAAATACACTCACCCGTCACTTTATTAGGTACACCTTGCTAGTGCCAAGAAATTATCCCCCACACCATTACACCAGTCTGAACCATTGCTAGAGGGCAAGATGGATCCATGCTTATATGTTGTTTACGTCAAAGTCTGACCCTACCATCTGAGTGTCACCAGCAACCAGTCTGCCCATTCTCCTCTGACCTCTGACATCAACAAGGCATTTTTGTCCACACAACTGCCGCTCACTGGATATTTTCTTTTTCTCAGGCCATTCTCTGTAAACCCTAGAGATGGTTGTGTGTGAAAATCCCATTAGATCAGCAGTTTTTGAAATACTCAGAGCAGTCCTTCTGGCGCCAACAACCATGCCACGCTTAAAGTCAATTAAATCCTCTTTCTTCACCATTCTGATGCTCGGTTTGAAATTCAGCAAATCGTCTTCACCACGTCTACATGCAATGTCATTGGCTGATTAGCAATTTGTGTTACCAAGCAATTGAACAAGTGTACCTAATAAAGTGGCTGGTGAGTGTACTCTTGAAATAATCAGAGCAAAATCATGCATGTGATGAAATAGGCAGGTAGGATGCAGTCAACTCCAGCACTGGTCCAACACCCCGATAATGGTAAGCTTGAATGTTGTTTCTTTTATTTTTGGCTAAATTCTCGGGCACCCTCTCTCGCTTACCGCTCACCACCTGTATATTTGCTTATATTGTGCTTTAGATACGTATTCACCTCCCTTGGACTTTTTTTTAATGTTACAACGTGGAATTAAAATTAATTTGGATCAGGATTTTACCACTGTATTGATACAACATGACTAACACTTAAAGATGGACAATGTTTTTTATTCTGCAACAAAAGTTTACAAAAAAAATATCATCCCAGCACAGCCAGCAAACTGACCAAGCTGGGATGGATGTGCTCTCATGCCTAGTGTGGTCAGTTTAAAATAGGAAAGCAGAGGGACTGGCAGGATCACCAGGTATTTTACACAAAGGAAGCAATGCAAAGAGAACAGGATACTTTTCAACACAAGTACATGGTACACTAGATGTATATCAGGAATATGAAATGTTGGGGTAACCGATTCTTTAAAGTTTTTTTTTTTTAATTAAAGTTTGAGCTGCATTGTAATGTCATGTAACCCCTGTAAACATCAGTTTAAAATTTACCATTCTTTTCCAAATGTTGACAGCAGCTGTCCACAAGCCTGGGAACTTGTCGGTAGATAGGATTCAGACTGAGCTTTTTATCCCTTTCTTTTTCTTTCTTACTTTGAGCCTCAGCTGGCAAAGACAACTGTAAAGCCTCTAATAGTCGAGACTGATTGTCATCAAGATCTGTAATTGAGTCCACAGACATTGCACCCTGCAAGACAGAAACAATGCTTTTAATTTATATGACCTTTAATGTACACACACCCAATTCATAGCTTTGCTAATAATATGTTTACATTTTGCTGGACTGGTTCTAGTTAAGGTGAATGTTGACAAAAGAGAACCTACACCCAATCTGAGCAATTATATGTCTGTAGGCACTTTCTGACAGTTCACAACAAAGCCTGGCTGTGCACTCAAGCTATGCACTTAAGAAATAAAAGTGGTAATTTCTGGGTTGGATTTTCTCTCTCTTTCACTATTGTTTTTACTTCCAAATAAGTTGATGTTTAGGTGCTTCCATCTCCCTCCACCACAAACTAGAATATTTGTGTTCCCTGATGCAAACATACACAAAGACCTTTTTTCTGTTGGTAGTTTAAGTTTTGACACTTTGGGAAAGCATGGTGGGATAGTGGTTAACATGAGTTTCAATATCCATATGGCACTATCTGTATTGTATTTGGGTGCATTTTTCCTTGTTGTCCAATATCCTCTCCGTGTTTCACAAATGTATTGGTGTGTTTACTGGCTTCAACCAACACAGGTTTCATTTCAGGACCTGTAAGTTTGCAGGACTGAACTACATTAACATGTACGCACCTACAGGAACAAGGACTAGTGAATGCTTTAACGCTCTCCTGTAAGGTACTGCAGAAAAAAAAAATTATTGCTCTATCAATTATTTCCAGAAAAGGTTTTAGCAGAAGGCCGCTTAACAGTTACTTAAAAAAAGCCCACATGTAATTAATGTTCAAAAATGCAGAGGTTTTACTTGCACACCCAAGTGTATCTTTAAGGGCCAGTTCACAGCACACCACCTGTGCATTTTTTTTCTGCAGTAAAAACCCATGGATAGTAGGTTATGTGTTTCCAATGGCATAGTTCACGCCAGTGCGGTCAGTTCCAGTGCGTTCCAGTTCCAGAAAGAAAAGTAGAACATGCTGCATTTTTTCTGCCTAGAACTGTACTGGAACATGGTAAAACGCATCAAAAATGCCCTGGAAAGCACCTAAACATACCAAAAGCAAACCAAAATACATAACAAAATGAACTGGAATGCATCAAAAACACACATGCAGAAACACATCCAGAACGCATGTGGACTGCGTGTCTGTGGTGTGAACCAGCACTAAATGGTGCCCTCATGCTAATCTAACAGGGCCCAAAACTGGTACATACTGTATATATCAAAGGATGCCTTGATAGCAAACCTACCTACAGGCTATCCAATACCATCTTGACCAATGAGGGATCCACACTTGGAAAAAACCCCAAACTAGCCTATTTATAGTTTTCTCCTTAAAACAAACCAGTACTATTCCTATTAAAGTACTTCTAAAGGCTGAAGGTGAAAAACTTTCTCTGTGCTGCCCCCCCCCCTCCCCCCATTGCCCCCTTATACTTACCTGAGCCTGATATCAATCCAGTGATGTGCACAAGAGCAGAGGTTCTCCCAGCTCTTTTCCTCTTCATTGGCACAGAGACAACATCTGGAGCCATTGGCTCCCGTTGCTGTCAATCACAGCCAGTGAAAAAAGGGGGGTGGGCCCCGCTCTGTGTGGCAATAGACAATCTGAACAGTTCTCAGCAGGGAGGAGGTGCCAGAAGATCAGGCAGGACAAGAGGAAGATCGGGACTGCTCTTTTCAAAACCATTACACAGAGCAGGTAAGTATGACATGTTTGCTATGTTTAAAAAATAAAAATGATACTTTTAGTATGACTTGGGCCTGGGTAAAGCAACAGGTTTGCTAACAAAATACATTTTCTTCACTTTCCTGCCACTTTGTCTAGCATGGGAAGAGAAAGAAATACCAGGTATTTCCAGATATGGGGGAGCATGTGGCATCACAGCGCCAGTCACCCTGTGACTGGTGAGTCTATAGTAATGTGTGAGCTAAGAAAGAGCAGCAGTGGAACAAAAGAAAGGTATGCCTGTGGAGCTGCATAATCTAGCTATAAACAACAGAATGATCACTTGGTATGAAGTTGAAAAGTCCACCAAAAACATGCTTTTTTGTATACTACAACCATTCAAGGAAATGTATTCAGGGTATGCTGTCCCTTACCCATGCCTGCATCTCAGAGTAAAGTAGGACCAGTCAGGAAACGGTCCAACAGAACATATACTTCAGAGTATTTATGGTCGCTGAACTACACAGCAACCTATTGAAAATGCAGGAATGCAATGATGGACATCTAAAACACGGAGGTACCTTTATGATCCCTAGACACAAATAGAGTGAAGAATGCAAGAATTTAGCCAATTTTTATCACACTCTTCTCAGTCAATCTTTGATGTTCTGTGCTTTAGGCACTACTGGCTGCCTGGATAATATATATTCTTTTTTTTGTAAAAACAAATTTAGTTTATGTCCTTTCAGACAAAGCTCTGTGGTAATAAGGAGGGCGTTGTGCTTGATGCAAGTCATCTGCCTTGATTAAGAAAGATAATATTCGCAATTCATTTTTATGTTCCAAAATATTCACTATTTCCCACAGCATGAAAAGTTAATCACAAGTAACTGTTTCTTGGCCAAGTTCTCTATTTATTTGATCTGGAACTCTGTGACTTTGTGGTTTGTTTGCAGGGAAAATAGAAGTCCAAGTATCTAAGATGCAGATGATGACCAACAAAAAATAAAAAAACTCATGTTGACTGTGTCATTAAAGTATAACTAAAGGCAAAATGTTTGTTTCTAGTTTTGAATAGAAGGATTAACAACTGTCAGGTTTTCACTGCTGTCTGTGCCCCCACTATGGAGATTCCTCATCTCTATTTGTCCTGGTGACCTTTATCACCAACCATGAAATGAAAGATATTCCCAAATTTTGGGTTATCACCCTGGTGACAATCGGAGATTCCCTCACTTTGGTGGGATTTGCTCTCACACTCACTTCCTGTTTTGGCTATGGGACAGGAAGTTAAGGAATATCTCGACAATGGGGCACAGATGTAAAAAAAAAGTTAGAACCCTCTTTTACTCTATCTAAAATGAAAAAAAAATGTTTTGTCTTTAGTTCTAACTTAATAGATAATGTAATTATTGGAAATAAAATATTTTATCCAATATCTATCTATTTAATCATTTTTGGTTATTGACAAAGTTATTGACAATGTCAGATCTAAAATCAAAATATACTTATCTAAATCTGCTATTCCTTCTTTACACTTAAGGACATACTTACAAACAGAACTAAATAACCAGAAAATCATAAAAATGAAAATAACAAGAATTGATGTATTTTGGTGTTAGATCTGACATTGTCGATTATTAATTACTTGAGATGATCAGCCATCAATTATATTCAAAGAGAAGGCAAATTTATTAAATACCTTCTTCAGCTCTGTGTATACAAAGGAGCATGGGGGAGCTCTTGTCCATAATGGGCCTGGTATTGACACAGATGATCCACATTGGCTCACAACTGATATGATCCAGAAATATTTAGACAGAATAAAGGTGAATAAAGCACCTGGACTGAATGGCATACACCCATGGGTCCTTAAAGAATTGAGCTCTGTCATTTCAAAGCCATTGTTTCTAATTTTTAGCGACTCTTTAATGACTGGCATAGTACCACTGGACTGGCGTAAGGCCAATGTGGTGCAAATATTTAAAAAGGGATCAAATTCTTTGTCAAGTAGTTATGGACCTGTTGGTTTAACATCTATAGTTGGGAATATACTAGAAAGTTTAATAAAAGACCACATAGATGAGTTCTTGCTGGAAAAAATATTTTAAGCAACAGACAGCTTGGATTCATGAAAGACAGAAGTTGTCAAACAAACCTGATTTCTTTTTATGAGGAGGTGAGGAAAACCTTGGACAGAGGAGTGGCGGTGGACGTGGTATACTTGGATTTTGTAAAAGCGTTTGACACAGTTCCCCACACACGGATAATATGTAAGGTAAAGTCTACGGGCTTGGAAAAATCCGTATGTAAATGGATAGAAAACTGGCTAAAAGATTGTATTCAAAGAGGAGTGGTTAATGATTCATACTCTGAATGGTCTAGGGTTGTTAGTGGTGTACCCCAAGGTTCAGTATTGGGACCCTTACTTTTTAATATATTTATAAACAATATAGGGTCTGGGATTAAAAATCCCATTTCAGTCTTTGCAGATGACACCAAGTTTTGCAGTGGAATAATGTCCTTACAGGATGTCTCCAACTTACAAGCTGACCTCATTGCACTGTTTAATTGGGCAACTATGTGGCAAATGAGGTTTAATGTTGATAAATGTAAGGGTTTGCACTTGGGGGCTAAGAATATGCATGCATCATACATACTGGGGAGGGGGGGGGTACAACTGGGGGAATCAATGGTGGAGAAGGATTTGGGAGTTCTGGTAGATCATAAGCTTAATAAATGCATGCAATGCCAAGCTGCGGTTTCTAAAGCGAGCAAAATCCTCTCTTGTATTAGAAGAGAGACTCCAGAATGAAAGAGCTATAATTTTACCCCTGTACAAATCATTAGTAGGAATTCATCTGGAATATGAAGTTCAGTTTTCGGCACCAATTCACAAAAAGAATATTGGGGAACTGGAGAAAATACAGAGAAGGGTGACCAAACTGATAAGAGGCATTGAGGAGATCAGCTATGAGGAAGGATTAGAGGAACTGAATTTATTCTCTCTTGAGAAGAGGAGATTAAGGGGGTATATGATCAACATGTATAGAGTTAATCACCATGAAGTCATCACAGAGGACAAGGGGGCACTCTTCATATCTAGAGGAAAAGAGATTTAAATATGTCAAGGTTTCTTCACAGTAAGAGCTGTAAAAATGTGGAATAGACTCCCTCAAGAGTTGGTTGTGGCCAGCTCAGTGGATTTCTTTAAAAAAGGCCTGGATTCTTTCTTGGATACACAGAATATAAGTGGTTACTAACATTTATAGGTAAAGTTGATCCAGGGAATATCCAATTGCCTCTCGGTGATCAGGAAGAAATTTTTTTCCCCTGCAGGAGCAAATTGATTCATGCTTTGCTGGGTTTTTTGGCTTCCTCTGGATCAACTGTGGATATAGGATTATAACTTTTTTGTTATGATTGAAGTAGATGGACTTTTGTCTTTTTTCAGCCAGACTAACTATGCAACTGTGCACTGGGATTGTAAAATATGTTTGTGTTTACTTAAATCTATGCAGGAGTATGATAGCATGCTATAATTAAGCGTTAAACAGAGTGAAACGCATAGGCAGTCTCTCCTCTGTTACTACATGCTTGTGAATGTTTTAAGAATTTAAATGAAGAAGTGGACTTTTAATAGACTGCAGTCATCCATTCAAGTTTGATGCATCTTTAGTAGTGAGCTAGACCAGCGCCTGTACTTTCTGGGGCTAAAGGATTGTGGACCGACCTGGAGGGGTGTTGTAGTTTTGGAATTAGTTTTGCAGGATGTGACATAGGGCTCCTTGAGGATCTCTCAGACAGCAATAGTTTAATTAACAAAAATCATCATTTTGCTGGAGAAAAAAAACAATGTTTCTTTTTTTTTAGCCCAGGAGCATGGTATAGTGGAAATTCATAGCAATGGCGGTTGTATAGAGGGAAAGGGAGAAAATATAAACAACAGAAATAAAGAACAACTGACTCAGCTGAGTCACAAGAGCCAATAATCTGAAGGAATGGAATAACCCAGCTCCCTTTCCACAAAGGAGTTGGCTCACAGCTACCTTTTGTTTGATAATAGCTTGTTTATTAGCCCTACAAATGGCCAAAATTGAATAACAAGATTCGCTCCCATAAGCTTTAATAGGGTTTGCTGCAAATTTTACAAGCTTCGAGCAAGAATTGCAAAATATTCACAAACTGTACCCAAGCAACATTCACTCATTTATATTTACCTACTATACCAGAGAACTAGTTTAATTTATTAACAATATAACTCCAATATGTTAAATAAATATCCCTAAATATGTGAAACAAATATACATATAATGAACCCAAAAATTATATATAAATGAACCCAAAATTATCCAAAAATTTATAAATAAAATAACATTTTTTTGATAATAAAAAAACCTAAAAATTATTATCAAAATTATAAGTCACTTGTGTCCAAAATAAAGTCACTCCAATCTTTGTTTCCAATAATGCAAATTTTCAGATCCTTTGGTATCGAGCCCTCCCATTGACTCCCAAAAGGAAAGTATGTACCTCAAAAAAAGAAAAACTCATATAGTGCATTAACTTATTAAATTCAATATCATACCCATATACCATATGCGCTGTGCAAATTCAAAAAAATAATAATAATAATTCAAAAATAATAATAATAAGTGATAATTAAAGTGAAAAATGTGAACACAGTGTAAAAACCGTGATAGTGTGTCACTCTGTGAATGAAATAATCCAAGTGACCATTCAGCATACACTTCTGTAGTGTAAGAGGACATGGGAATAAGCGTTTTGATGCTTTATTAATGTAAGCAGTAAATAAAGTGTATGTTTATTAATCCCATAACGGAATTACACTATATCCTGTTTATACAGTGAGGAACAGAAGTATTTGAACACTCTGTGATTTTGCAAGTTCTCCCACTTAGAAATCATGGAGGGGTCTGAAATTCACATTGTAGGTGCATTTTAATTCTGTCTCCCAGAGTGGGAATGCGCCTACAATGTGAATTTCAGACCCCTCCATGATTTCTAAGTGGGAGAACTTGCAAAATCACAGGGTGTTGAAATACTTCTGTTCCTCACTGTATAGCACTTGCATGGAGCATGGGTACTATAAGGATTAAATGTTGATCTAGATTTAAACTGTTTTATTTCTAATTATTGATAAGAGCTAGTATTTTAATATTTTTGTATATATTTAGATTTTAGAATTTTTAAATAGTATAACTTAAGGGGTATTAAAGTAATTAAATAATTAATATTTTTTTAATGAATTAATTTTTTTATATTAAAATAAAGATAATTTATATGATTATTTATTTTAATAAATTTATTAAAAGATATATATATATATATATATATATATATATTTATAAAAAGGATTTTGGTAAATATTTGTGTATATTTGGGATTATAATCAATTTAGTTTTAATTTGGTAATAAATTATTTTATTGTAATTTTAATAGGTATAATAATTTTAATATGCATATACTTAATCTGAATTCAATAATAGTGTCCATATATGTATTAATCATTGGTACTGTAGGATAGTATTATAGTGAAGGATCTCTCTTTCTCTCTCTATCCATTCAGTCGTATCCGGCCCTTGGCGATTGCATGGACCATCACTCGTAAGTGAATTTTTCCATGAATTCTCTTAGCAATTATTTTACAGGGTAGGTTGCTAGGTCTTTCCCCAACCCCTACCATGCAGAAGATAGTGAAGAATACATTAGTGAATTTGATTATGAGTTTAGATATGTGCAATACTTTGCAGGGAATCCTTGGTTTTATTTATGTGGGTGTGTAGATATATTGCACACATGTATTCAGAAGATTTATACTACATATATATCTATTATTATATGAGTATTCCCCATGGTTTTAATTAGGGAATGTCCTTGTGCAGTTTATCTGTTTATATGGGGAATATGCAAGTGCGGGATTCTGTGGGCTGTGTAAAATATTGTTGTATCGTTCTTTTTGCAGGATTATAGATTAGGGGGAACCAAAGTGTTGATATTAGTGCTTCGACTGAATTTCGGATAGATAGAAGCAGCCCCGCTAATATTACAATATCGTGCAAGAAAGGACTTTGGTATTGTATATAGTGTGGGTGGCTTTCCCTCTCCCAAGATGGTGGGCGGAGCGCCGGAGCTGTAGGGAGGAGAACTATAAATTGCGGCTGGTCAGTCCGACGAGTACACCCCTTATGACTAAGTCCCGGGTGTGATGAAGCGCATCAAGGGAAGTGACGTCGGACGCACAGGAGAGGAACTGGAAGTGGTGCGTTGGCCATTGGATATTGGAATTCACATGTCAAGCAATTTTGGAGGCTGCTCGGTGACCCTAAAGGTTTGAGGGCATGGGAATAAGTGTTTTGATGCTTTATTAATGTAAGCAGTAAATAAAGTGTATGTTTATTAATCCCATAACGGAATTACACTATATCCTGTTTAAATATCACTCGCATGAAGCACTATAAGTACTATAGAGTACTTCCTTAAAAGCCATGATGACATCGTAAGGAGTATTATTCAGGCTTGGAGGAAATTTGTGGGAGCGTGTTGCTTATCTCCGCAGTATTGATAAGGCGTTTTTGTTTGTTTTTTGGTAAGGGTATTTATGCCTTACACTATAGAAGTGTACACTGAATGGTCACTTGGATTATTTCATTCACAGAGTGATGCACTATCACGGTTTTTACACTGTATTCACATTTTTCACTTTAATTATCACGTTTTTTTGAAGTTGCACAGCGCATATGGTATATGGCTATGATATTGAATTTATTAAGTTAATGCACTATATGAGTTTTTCTTTTTTTGAGGTACATACTTTCCTTTTGGGAGCCAATGGGAGGGCTCGATACCAAAGGATCTGAAAATTTGCATTATTGGCAACAAAGATTGGAGTGACTTTATTTTGGACACAAGTGACTTATAATTTTGATAATAATTTTTTGTTTTTTATTATCAAAAAATTTTTATTTTATTTTATTTATAATTTTTTGGATAATTTTGGGATCATTTATATATAATTTTTGGGTTCATTATATGTACAGTTGTGTTCAAAATAATGGCAGTCAGACATCACTAACCTGATCAATCACTGTTTTTGGTAGAAATGATATTTCTACATGGCAAATAATTTACTAGCAGGTGTAGTAGAGTAATAGAAATCCAACAGATCCAACAGTCATGACAAGCATGCTGCTGATTCTGTGTAATTGAATCACTTATTGAAAGGGGCATGTTCAAAATAATAGCATTGTTGAGTTCTATTAGTGAGGTCATTCATTCTTTAAAAAACAGGTGGAAATTATTGCCCTTATTTAAGGAAGGAAGGCAGCAAATGTTGTACATGCTGGTTACAGTGCATTTCTCTCTGAAATTCTGAGGAAAATGGGCTGTTCCAGACATTGTTCAGAAGAACAGCCTACCTTGAATAAAAAGTGGATTGGAGAGGGGAAAATATATAAAGTGCAGAAAATGATAGTCTGCTCAGCTAAAATGATCGCAAATGCTTTAAAATGGCAACCAAAACCTGAAAGACGTGGAAGAAAGCTAAAAACTACCATTCGATTGGATAGAAGAATAGCCAAAATGGCAAGGACTCAGCCAAGGACTCAGCCAACAATCAGCTCCAGGAAGATCAAAGAAGGTCTAAAGTTACCTGTGAGTACTGTTACAATTAGAAGACGCCTATGTGAAGCCAAGCTATCTGCAAGAAGCCCCCGCAAAGTCCCACTGTTGAAAAAAAGACGTGCTGAAGAGGTTACAATTTACCAAAGAGCACATTGACTGGCCTAAAGAGAAATGGCGCAACATTTTGTGGACTGATGAAAGTAAGATTGTTCTTTTTGGGTCTAGTTGCCGGAGACAGTTTGTCAGACGACCCCCAAACACTGAATTCAAGCCACAGTACACTGTGAAGACAGTGAAGCATGGTTGCGCAAGCATCATGATATGGGGATGCTTCTTAAACTACGGTGTTGGGCCTATTTATCACATACCAGGGATCATGGATCAGTTTGAATACATCAGAATACTTGAAGAGGTCATGCTGCCTTATGCTGAAGAGGAAATGCCCTTGAAATGGGTGTTCCAACAAGACAACGACCCCAAACACACCAGTAAACGTGCAACATCTTGGTTCCAGACCAACAAGATTGACGTTATGGAGTGGCCAGCCCAATCCCCGGATCTTAATCCAATAGAAAACGTGTGGGGTGACATCAAAAATGCAGTTTCGGAGGCAAAACCAAGGAATAGAGAAGAACTGTGGAATGTAGTCCAATCATCCTGGGCTGGAATACCTGTTCACAGGTGCCAGAAGTTGGTTGACTCCATGCAACACAGATGTACAGCAGTTCTCAGAAACAGTGGGTATACAACTAAATATTAATTAAGTGATTCAAAGGAAAGCAAAGTCTTCAAACATTTTTCAGTTTATATAGTGAATGTTAGAGTTTGTAAAGAAGAATACAAACACTACTATTTTTTTGAACGGTCTAATATTCACTTTTCTTCAATTTTTTCGAGGAACAACACAAATTTGATATATTTTTCTTCATGTTTTGATTTGGAATAGAATGTGTAGTGTTCTCAATGCATTTGTGTGTATGAAAATAAAAGCTATTAGAAGGATTTTGAGCTTTATTCACTTTTTTCAACACACTGCTATTATTTTGAACACAATTGTATATTTGTTTTACATATTAAGGGATATTTATTTAACATATTGGAGTTATATTGTTGGTTTGCACTTTCAAGGGTGAAAGTTAGATCTTATGTGTTAGAGGGTGTAGTTGTAATATATAATTTTGTTTGGTACTTTTTTGATTGATACCGTAGTTATAGATTTATAGTTTAATTTATTGTTTGTACCTACTCTGCTTTAAGGCCCCATTCACCTCTGAGCACTTTGTAGCTCAAATCTCCAAAAGTCTCAACATCCGAAATCCCATATATTACAATGGTGCCTGTTCACATATGAGTGCTCAGATGCCTGTAGCTCAATGCCTGATGCTCCAATACCTACATGAGTTACTTTTGAGGCAGGTTTGGGCATTTTTGGCCCCATATACTTCAATGAAACACCTGTAAATACTCGAGTCAAGCTTTTGAGCATTTATTAGGTGTATTTCGCATGTTTTTTAGCCTGTTAGAACTGGTCTCCTCCCCCTGGAGCTTTCCATTGGCTAAAACAAAAATACATGCTCGCAAAAATGCTCTAAAATGATTCAAATGCCTGAAAATCACTGTGCTCAGGTGTAAATGCAGCCTAAACACAAAGATTTAGTGCATCTGTACACACGTTTAAGACACGCATCTGGGAGATGTAAGGGGAGTAGACAAATGCAGTTCCTGAACATTACAGTGCATTCATATAGTATTATTGTTAGAGCCATGGCAACCCCAAAACATTAAGTTCTTTTATCAATGAAAGGGTTCCCAAAACTGCACTGGGGTTTTAGGTTTAAGGTTAATTTACTTTCAAAGAGTGCTGGACTGCTTGTGAAATGGAATAAATGGAGCCTGCATTCACCTGCAATCAGCTCGCATTTGAGATGCTTCAGAGTTCCTTGTGATTGCCTTCTAAGCTGCTTCAGACCTGTTCCCAACCTCGTCCTGAGCTGATTTTGCATTCCAACTGACTTGAGCTGACAGAACATCAGTTCAGGTAGATACAAATGTGTAGAAAAGCACTAACAGAGTATTTTAACAACATAGTTTGGGAAGTTAGCGATTATAAATGCATAACTGTGTTCTAAACATCTACAAAAATCTCTGGTTTCCATCACGTATGGTAGCAATTAAAAGCTGACAACTGTACTACCTCATCGAGTTTTATCACTTTATTGCTTCAATATGCTAGGCAAACTGTGAATTCAAGAGAAACTTGCCTTTACCGAACCAGTCTATATTCTGTAACCAAACAGTAATGGCCATAGATAGACTAAGATCCCTGTAGCTATTTAACTGTATCGGCCACTTAAACTACCATACGATATGGATTTTGTTTAACAAAACGTTAGCAAGAACTATTATAAAACCTCTTATGAAACATTGTTTTTTGGCTTCCTGAAATTTCCTGGAATTTTCAGAAGTCCGAGCTAACGCTGTATGGCTCTGAGCTCTTGAGGGCAAAGATGTCTTCAGGAGGAAGGGAAATATGATCTGTTTATTTTCTAAGAGGACAGATAAGATGTACAGGAGGAGACACAGATCACAGAAATTGGGCACCTCCTGCAAATTTCAGATGTCACATCTCTGTATATAGCAGTATTATTTTGCCCAGGCATAAAGTCTCTTTCCAGGATTA
Organism: Staurois parvus; assembly: GCF_062004578.1. NCBI lineage: Eukaryota > Metazoa > Chordata > Amphibia > Anura > Ranidae > Staurois > Staurois parvus. The sequence continues at coordinate 5,457,219 of NW_028318492.1, read as the reverse complement.
GTAGGCAAGACCAAATGACTCTGATTAGAGCATGAAATTAGTGCATGAAATTTTGCACATTTTATTGCAGCACAAAGTTTGGCTCAACTTGTGGAAATAATTACATTACAGAATGAAAAATTCTGATAATACACTAATAATGCTGCTTGCAGTTGGGCATGTTGTGAGGTTAAATACCTGCTTGTCACTGCCAAGATTGTTGCCACAAAGTAACTGCCAATATTTTCTCATGCTACTTTGGGGCACCAAGCTATGGTACAAGCAAAGTGAAAGGCCCTCTTTTCTGTCTTCATTGATTTAAAAATATGCTGAAAATCTCTGGAAGCATGAACAGGCAATTTCAATGCTTTTACGTTGTTCATTAAAATTTGCAAAAATAACGAGTGCTTCCTTTGTTTTAATGAGCTCTTCATTTGGAATCTAACCACTATAATGTTAGATTGCTGGAATGGATTCACAAAAATGTGAGTATGTATGAGGAATATGGGGCTTAATTAACTATGCATGGCCTTTATTTTATGTACTCACGTGTATGTTCATGTGCTACAGCTCTGTTTTGTTATGGTTGCATTGATGCCTCTTAAAGTACATGTAAAGTCAAAACTATTTTTCTTTGTTTCAGATAGAGTGGGAAATGGCTGAGATACCATCAGGTATTTTTACTTTATTTTATTATGTTTTTGCCTGAATCCTTCTGGGGACATTTAACTTCCTGTCCTGTAGATGCAAAAGGAAAATAAAGGAAATCTCTCCAAAGTCAGGATTATTCCTACCTTAGAGAGCTTTCATAGAAACATGTCCCAGTTGGGGGATTTTCTCTTTACTTGCTCAGGTAACAAGTGGAATTCCCATCATTTTCTGGGACAAATGTTACTTGGAAAAATAGGATGAATCTCCCTAGGGGTGAAACAGGCAGCAATAAAAACCAATACAAACCCAAAAGGGACTCTGACCATACCCCACTCTATCCAAAACTAACATGTAAAAATGTGTCCTTGCATGCATTTTAATATGTTATAGAAAGTAATCTTGGTTCAGTTATTTAAAAGGGAGCTATAAAAAACACAGCTTTTTAATTGCTTTTAAAATAGCTTAATACAGTATTTGTATTATTCTCTTTTAAAAAAAATATTTTCTTTAAAAATAAAAATTTAAAGTATATGTATAGCCAAAACCTTTTTTTGGTTTTGAGTAGGGAATAGATTAAGGAACGGCTAAATCCTGATCTATGTCCCTTGGGGAGATTTCCCTTTATTTCTTGCCCCAGAAATGCCTCATCTTTCTAAGAAAAGCACAACATATTTTAAAAACTTTATTTCTTAGTCTTTGCCATAGTAAATAAAGAAAATATATGCAAACCCAATATACACATCATACAGTATATACTATATTTCATACTGTTCAAACTCCTTTGACAACTTCCACAGTGACATTATGGACCCTATCCTATGAAGGTAATAGCACATGGCAAGAGACATGGTTTAGGTATTTGCTTTTACACGTGGCAGTGTGAACTCACCCTTCTGCGTGCCCGAGGTGCAGCCTCAGGTGTATTCGGAGATGTGGATTCATTCGGTGTTTCTGAAGTAGAGCTAAGAGATGAATTACTACTAGAGAGTTCTTTATTCTGCCGCCTTGATCCAAACGGCAGGATGGACGTAACAAAATCGGACACCTCTTTTTGCTCATCTTTGTGAGAATCTTGCTTTAGCTTGTGAGCCCTGTCATTGGCTATTACTTGTGATAATGGCATTCCAAATGCCTGTGGCAAGAATTCTAAAATAAATGAAGAAAGAAAAATATTAATATATAGCCATGTCACTTACACCTATTAAATGTAAGAGCTTCATACCCACAAGACATAGCATTAAAACAATTTGCACATTCTCCCACATTATGACATTTTAAAAGCCATCTGTCAAGTACAAGACTAATGTCTCACATGTTGATATACAGTTTAAAAAAGAGGATCTATACTCAACAGTGAACACAGAGTTCTTATGTTAATAGTCATGATAGAAACAATAAATAATGCATTAACAAAAGAGGTGGAATACTTTCCTGGAGAAAATGCAGCTTTGCGCTCCCTTGATTGGAAGCTGCATATGTGAATTCCTAAGCCCTTGAGTCATATGATCACTGCGAAAGGTTAAGATCAGCCAATCCTTCCTTCTGCTGAGAGCATATGACTAAATGTGAAGGGTATACAATACAGCATTTTCCTCAGAAAAGCTGTTTTCAGCCCTTTTATTACTCTTTAGTAGGGATGAGTAAAGTGATTGCAATGAAATTACCAATTTCATCTTCACTGAAATTAGCCTTAGATTTCACTGTGGGGACCTGAAATTTGCTTGAAAGAAATATATGGCATTGTCTTCCAACATATCAATGTGATCCTTACTTGCTTATAAACAAAGTCAAGTGATCACTATGTCAGAGAGGACATAGTGATTACGTGATTTTGTTTATAATTATCTAGCTGGCTACTTCATTTATCGCAAGTATCCACTGCACCAGCAGTTTTACAAAATGTCCGCCTTCTGCATATTTGGCTTTGAAGCAGGGCCTTTTTTCACACCCCCTTCTTGCTATTGTCTATTTTTGACTGCCTTTGCTTTATACTTGGTTTGCCTAGGCTACAGAGCCAGTCATAGGTATTATTCTCCCTACTTCCATGTAATTGTAGGCAGGCATGAACACTGTATTATGTGGTTTTCTGTCAACGTATATATTTCCCCTCTTCTGGTGTCACCAGACGTCTGAGCCAGGGCTTTGCACCCCAAAACCCAACAGTAGTAGCAGGAGGTCCCCCACAACATTCCCACCACAAGGTCATTTTCCCAGAACATAAATTTGGCTTGAATCTGTTGCAAGCTATACAGTCACTTTTTAATATATTATGAATTAAATGATGTTCTACACTATCTGGCTTTTGTCTTTTAGCTCACTGTGTTATCTTACTTGGATATACAAGCTGCAAGGATTGTCAGAGAAGGGTGGTCTGTTACATAACTGGGTGAGCATGTTCTTATCTCGCCTTTATTTGACTTATCATTGGCTTGTGTTTGTAAATAAAAATATTTACTTCCAGTAAAGCTGAATGTGGTAACACTGATGTGTACATTTGATAATGTCAGCCAGGATCCACAGTGACTGGTGTATAACATACACAGACTTATGAGCTGCACAATTTAGCTTCAAATAATATATGATGCAAATTAGAAAAGCCGGTATACCATATAGTGTTCTAACAGAAGAAAGGCCAGTGGTGCAAGCCAATTAGACATTGCTGGACCACATAGCGCTGTTAATCTAACAACAATCCAAGGTTGGTTATAAACAGGTAGAATTTTGTTGATACAGAATTTCTGAAAATTTGTTTTTCAGAGTGCAAAACACACCATTAATTACTCAACAGATTTTGTGCAAAAGCATTGTGTTTGATGGCCATTCCAATATTTTGAAATGTGTGATAATGTTTCAGCAATGTTTGATTATGCATATGACCATGTCAGGTGACCATGCCATTCCATGCCAGCTTATTTGCTTTGCTCATTCATACAGCTCCAAACTAAAAGCTTACAATATCCAAGAAAGAACAAGTAGAATTGTGTTTTAGATAAGAAATGACAAAAATTCTTCAACACTCCCCTTCGATTTTTCAACTCCCTACAGTTGAAAACAAAAATCACCTTGTAGAAGATCGAACAAACATTTCAAAAACATTTGTTTTCAAATCAAAATTCTACCAGGGTATGGCCAGATTAACATTGGGTGTTTGATGCTCAGAGAGGGGAGTAATAATCTCACCAGTTGGTCTAATCGTAAGGTTGGAGTTGGGTTGTTGCCCAAGTTGTGATGTAGGAAAGACAGTTCACATACACAGTATGTATTTCAACTATGTATTCAAATCCTAAAATACTGACCTGGCAAACCACTTTTATAAAAACAAATGTAAGTTAATTTTATGGGAACCATCTTTTTGCTATTCAACTTAAACTAGCATTGCAAAATAGCTAAGATAAGACTATCAACAGCAAATATTTAATATAAGCATTTAATATAAAACACATGGTGTCAGAAATGTAATTCCTGTGATCATTCACTTGAAAGAATTTGAGCAAAGTTTCAGAACACTGAGCACATGATTTAGCATTCAGAAATGAACTGTCTATATATAAAAAAAATAATAAAAATAAAAAAAGACATTTTACAATTCACATAACTGTGTGAAGTGGAGCACAAACACATACACAGAAAACAGAGAAATAAGACACAGCTAGCTAAGTATTTTTGATTTAATTTGAACTTTTCTGCCATCTGTGAACATCAGCAGCCCTGGGTATACAGAGTTAAAGCAAAAGTTTACCTAAAACAAGAAAATACAAAACCAGCATACGGGACATTACCTATTATCAGTGAGATGTGTCCCTTGTGCTGCTGTGTCCTCCTTTTACCAAAATCTACCTCCTCCAATACTCCCCACTCACCCCGTCCACCAAAAGTTTCTGGTGTGGCAGGGGTTAATAGAACTCAGGGGCTGTGACATAATTAAGGTATTCATCCTTTCATAGAATCCGAGCTACAGCTTCCATTAATCAAAAAGGATCTATGAATGGAGGATGGGTGGACGAATGATAGGTCTGCTTCCTCCTTTTATAGATCGTGTTTCATTCATAGAAGCCATAGCAATGGCTTCTTTGAATGGAGCAGCTGGATGGAAAGAGCAAGCACAGTCAGACACTCCTGATGAGTGACTGTCACAGGCCCTTAGTTCCATTAACCCCACTACACCCAAAGATTACTGCATGGGGGTGAAGGAGAGCATCAGAGGAGGAAGATTTCAGTGAAAGGAAGGCACAGCACTACAAAGGACACATCCTAATGAAGGTAAATAATGTCCCTTGTGCTGATTTAGTATTTTTTTTGTTTTAGGTATACCTCAACTGATTTTAAAGTGATCCTGTACTTTCACCTTATTTTAATTTCCCCATTCTCCATTCATCTTCAGAAGCAAAGAGAGAAAGACCTATGTAAGCTCCAAGTTGCATGGGACAATGATATTTCCCAGCATGGACAGCATAGTGTCACCTTAAAGTGGAACTGCACTGCATCTGAGCACCACAAACTAAAAATGCTATTTAATTCATTGTTAATATTCAAAGCAAACTCACCCATCCATTCATGTCTCCATGCTTTATTTTGCTGAGAAATTATTTTGAAAAACATCCCCTAGCATTTATGGCAATGGCCATCTTGAGTAAGAGCAGATGATTCATGTAGCTTTTACTTCCTGGAATCCATATGCCCTTAGCTCAGGTATTGGCTGAGCTGAGAACCCTCCCTCTCCTCCTGAAGACAATTGGGATGTATGACATCATTTGTCTAGGCAGAAAACCAAGATAAAACGAGTATATATACTTTCCTATCTATTTACTTATACCAGCAGCATAAGGATTAAAAATAGTCAATGTTGATTGAGAGAGTGAAGTTCTACTTTAAGGAAGGAAGCTAAAATAAAAGTACAGTGTACGTTCCACAAGTCCCCTTTTTAAACTATTACTGAAACATTAACTGGAAGGTATTTTTTTAAGTCACTTACATATTTTCATAATTGTAGCTCTTTGCTACTTTTTAAAACACGTCATTCTTTTTTTTTTTAATCCAAAGAAGTTTTAATTAGTATTGAAATGTGCATATAGTAACATCAATGCTAACAAAGACATGTACCTACATTGTATATATTCAGTCAAAGGAACAGATAACACAAGGTCTCTACAATATAGCATACACAGAAGGAATGTATTACATAGACAATAGACAAGTTATCAAAATTGCTGGAGACAAATGAAATGAGAGACCCAATCACAGAGTGTTTGCAGGAATAATTGCGAAATAAAATAGCAAAGCCTACAGCCCTGGCCAAATGTTTTGAGCATGACACAAATATTAATTTACCTGCAAGGAAACATGCAGTCATCATTGTTTTTCACAAAAAGGGATTCACAGACAAGGATACTGCTGCTACTAAGATTGCAAATCAACCATTTATCGGATCATCAAGAACTTCAAGCAGAGAGGTTCAATTGTGAAAAAGGCTTCAGGGCACCCAAGAAAGTCCAGCAAGCACCAGGACTGTCTCCTAAAGTTGATTCAGCTGTGGGATCGGGGCACCACCAGTACAGAGCTTGCTCAGGAATGGCAGAAGGCAGGTGTGAGGGCATCTGCATGCACACTGAAGGATGGCTTGATGTCAAGAAGCATAGAAGCCACTTCTCTCCAGGAAAAACACAGGTACAGACTAATATTCTGCAAAAGGTATAGGGATTAGACTGCTGAGGACTGGGGTAAAGTAATTTTCTCTGGTGAATCCGCTTTCTGATTGTTTGGGGCATCTAGAAAAAAACCTTGTCCAGAGAAGAAAAGGTGAGCGCTACCATCAGTCCTCTGTCATGTCAACAGTAAAGCTTCCTGAGACCTTTCATGTGTGGGATTGCTTCTCAGCCAAGGGAGTGGGCTCACTCACAATTTTGCCTAAGAACACAGCTATGAATAAAGACTGATATAAAAACATCCTCAAACTTTTCCCAGCCTCCTAAGAACAGTTTGGCGACAAAAAATGCCTTTCCCAGCATGATGGAGCATCTTGCCATAAGGCAAAAGTGACAACTAAGTGGTTTGAGGAACAAAACATTGACATTTTTGGTCCATGGCCAGGAAATTCCCCACACCGTAATCCCATTAAGAACTCGTGCTCAGTCCCCCCAGTACCATAAAATCTGGCAAACTCCAAGCATTGATTATGCAAAAATGGGCTGCAATCAGTCAGGATGTGGCCCAGAAGTGGGCTGACAGCATGCCAAGGCAAACTGCAGAGGTCTTGAAAAAGAAGAGTCAACACTGCAAATACTGACTCTTTGCATAAACTTGTAATTATACTTCAATATACCATAGTAACATCTGACAAAAAGATCTAAAAACACTGAAGAAGCAGACTTCATTAATATTTGGGATATTCTTAAAATGTTTGGCTAGGGCTGTATATAATTAAGAGTATAATTAGTTGAGATACTATGAAAACCAATAGCCATGTGTTATCTAAAATATACGGATATTGTGAACTTTGTAGTACCCTTAGACATATCACAAATGTGTATATGGCATCACAGCCACATCCTAAACACATAAGGACAATCGTTCAAAATCAAGTACGGGCTATGTCCAATGGACAGCAAGTAGAAGGTTTTGCCTGCCACATACCCTATATTTTCCAATTTTTTTTCAGACAACCTCTGTGGTCATTTAACCTTACAAGTACTGGCTTCTGAACTTGCATTGCCATGCTCATCACAGCTGTTTTGGCCCAGAACTTTTGGTTTGGGTGCAAAGGCAATACAAACATTAACAAGTTCATATGCACTGCATCCTTGTGAACACAAGCTGCTTTGCACATGGGATGGCTTGGCATGCAGACTTTGCGTGATTCTGATGGCACCCCCTCCAACAAGCAGCAACAGCAGAGGTCCTGCAGTGGTAGTGGCAGCAGAGGGGCTGTATATGTCAGCATGTTCTCTGCTAGGATATACTCTTGCAGTGTCAGAGGAAAAACTGCAGAGGAGGATGAATAGCTTTGCTTTCAGCCTGACCCTGCAAGGCAGAGCCGCCACCCTTGAAAAGAAAGTGCCTTTTGGAAAGTATTAAGTGAAGTGTTTCACAAGAAAGGAAGGCTCAGATTACACAATCATCAGCCTTCATCTATAGTGAAAGATAACTAAAATATCATGCCATATTAATACTTGGGTTTAAATAATCTTTAAATCTTTGAAAAGTATTGTTTTTCATGACATGGTTCACATGTACGACTTGTAGAGGGCTGGTTACTCTTTTTAAATTTGAAAAGCACTCAATGCTTTTCCTTAAAGGAAAATCAGTACATAAAGTCCCCTCTTAGATACTAACAAAGTAAATTTGTGTTTATACATTGCTTTGCCATAGAACATAATAAAAAGAATTTAGACTGAAGAAGTGTACACAATGTAATAAAAACAGTGCACATCTATATTGTAATATAAATTGTAACAACTGAAGAAGGTATATACAGTGTAAGTTAAACATTTACATTGTGTTCTTTTATTTTTCACATTGCTATGATTCGGAATGCTTTGTTAGAACACAGTGGGGTTGATTTACTAAATGCAAATAGACTGTGCACTTTGCATGTGCAGTTGAACTCTGCAAGTGCAGTCACTCCACAGCTTAGTAAATGAGGAGATGCTTTGCTGACTTCCATCATCCAATTATGCAGTTTTTTTATTTGCTTTGTATGTGATTGGGTATTTTTTGTAAACTAAAGCTTTATCTCATTTACAAAGCTCTGGAGCAACTGCATTTGCAAAGAGAACAGTCTATTTGTCTTTAGTAAATCAACCTAGTCACACTACAGAAACATTTGATTGTGCCACTTTTTCATTCATACCTGCAAATAATGTTTATCTTCTGCTAGTTTAATGGAAGTTTTCACAGGTAACATGCAATGAAATATCCAATCAGCTCTATCCTACGAACATTAAGGTGGCCAGGAACTCCAGCCAATTTATTTTAAAGCTTTGGACAGGGTTATGATACAAAATGAGAGGGAACAGATGTCCAGAACATCCCCTCTACCCCTGACAATAACTTTAAAATTTGCAGTTACCCTTCAATTTTTGTCCAGGTGACAATCGATCCCATGAAGATAACCGAGCTTGGATCTCCCTAATGAGGAGCATTAAAAAAAAACAATATTTCTAAACCTTTCCTACTCCTAAACTAGAAAAAAAAATTGGCTAGAGTTTTAAATGAGAAATGTGGGCAGGCTATAGGTACTCAAATATTTATATATTCTTAATAAGCAGTAAATAAATGTAAATAAATGTGAAACCAAACCTTCACTGACCTCTATGGAGTAATACATCCTCAAAGCCTGCAGCCTAAATTTCTCAGCTTTACTTCCCCTTCTTTCTGTATTTCAGATCCCACCCCAGTGAAATTGCAGCCAGCCTGCCATAGTTCTAATCTCTATTATAAACACACAGCGGGCTGCATTGGAAGAGGGGAGAGAGCAAAGTGTTGAGACCAGCATTGGCTGACATCATTGGTTTGCTTATGAACTTTGGGAATACATTGCTCTACAATGGCTGTAACTACAAATGTCAGGGCATTTTATAATCTCCGCAAATGTTTATGCGCAACGGATCAAATTCAAAATCCTAACACTGACGTACAAAGCTGTCCACCATACTGCCCCGTACTACATCACTGACCTAATATCCAAGTACCACCCAGCATGCACACTCCGCTCCTCACAAGACCTCCTTTTCTCTAGTTCCCTGGTCTCCTCCTCCCATGCCCGCCTCCAGGACTTCTCCAGGGTGTCCCCCATCCTCTGGAACTCCCTGCCCCAACCCATCAGATTATCACCTACTCTCCTCTCCATTAGGTGCACCTTGAAAATCCATCTCTTCAGGGAAGCCTACCCCACCCCCTGCTAACTTGACCGACCTCCTCCACTCTTCCTACTACTCCATCCCCCACAGCTATCTCCTCCTGTGCCACTATCCCCTCCCTCCTAGATTGTAAGCTCGAAAGAGCAGGGCCCTCGATCCCCTCATGTTTTGCATTGTATTGGTATTGTTCTGTCACATGTTCTGTCCCCCTTTGTAATGTACAGCGCTGAGCGAACCATTGGCGCTTTATAAATACTGTATAATAATAATATTACTGTAAGGCATATTTCTTTATTAATGTGTATTATATGCAATCTCAGTCAAGGTTTGGTGGTTGCTTAGTTACAATCCAGTTTGTAGGTTATGATATATGGAGGCTAGCCTGATGACGTCTCTTGGTCACAAAGTAACAATTGTTTCCGGGTAGCAGGAGGCTGGTCAATCCTGACTATGTCTCTATATGGGGTATATTGAGGAGTGGCCTATACATATGCAGACAGAGTGGGCGCAGTTAGCTGTGGGAGCTATCAGCCTCCCATTGCTCTCAATGAGGCTTCTGCCCACAGCTAATGACCACTTGCCCCTACTGGGTCTCCCGCATGTAATCAGTAATGGCCCCATTTGCAACTGTCAATGGGGCATATGCAAAAACCACTTTAACAAATCCTGCAAGCTTCACACGGGAATCTCCATTATAAAAATGAAACATAAAAAAAAGATCGTTTGGAGTGATCCCTGCAATGTACCTGCAAAGTGGAATCTTTTCTTCATTTTAATTTAGACTCTAACGCCTCATGTACATACTGTAAGTGGTGAGAGGCCTTTATTCCCACATGTGCAAATTTGCTGGGTGCGAAAGTAAAGAAATATTGACTTTTACAAGAGTGCAGCCATATACAGAAATGCACTTGTAAACAGGCTGTATGCTGCACCTGCAGCTCCCCAGGCTCAGGAAAACACCCAGAATCTTATGCTGGGCATATTTTCAGCCTCTTGTCATCTGTGTGCATGAGATCTTAGTGAGCCTTACGTTTTCTGCATAGAAAAGGAAACATACTGTACATTTATCACACATGCAATGCCAAGTTGGATATAGAAGTCATGGAATGATCTGATGCTGTGATCTGTCACTGTATGGTCGTTGTCACTGTAGCAAAAGCTACTGTTAAAAAAAAAGAAAAGAAAAAAAAAAGAAAATATGAAAAGTGTTACCTTTATCTTTGTTTTTCTCCTTCCCCAGTGAATCCAGTTTCTTTCTTAAAGATTTTTTCCTCTTTTGTCCATCTATAAAACAAATGATTGCAATGTTTTAGAACTGCATTAGAATTGAAATAAGTGAATTTTCTAGCACCTCAAGGACTGTATTAAATATGTGGGGCTTCAGTTGAAAGGGTCAGCACACCCATAATTGGTATTTTAGTTTATTGCAGATCCTGAGAAATTAAACCCTTTTACAGCTTACTATAATTTCTCAATGACTATGGTGGTGAGATCTGCACTGTTGAAGTCCTTGACTGTACCTGTATTTTTTATGCATTACATTTAATTGCATATAACAGGAAGCGCTCAAGCATACAAAGGTGGCTGGGAGCACCCAAAACATGAAAATTGATAGCAACAGAACAAGAAAATAGGAAGGGAGATCTAATAGTCGAAGTCCCTAAGAGATAATAAAAGGTAACTTTAGGTGTACCAACCCTTTGAAAAGACCCATTTCTCTTTCAGGGTACAAAGCAGACCCACAGGCCCACAACAAATGTACACAGCTAATAACATGACTGTATGTCTCATTGTTAGCAAGCTGGATATTTAAAAAAATTGACCCAAGCAGAAGCACATAGTTAACTTCAAAATAGCTTTACTACACAGATGAATGTTCTGTTAGACCAGCCTTTCTCAACCTTTTTATCCAAGAGTAACCCTTGATTTAATTTTCATGTCTCAGGGAACCCTGTCAAAAAACAATTAATTGGGGACTAGAGGGAAGAATGCCCCGTATATGGTGCTGGTCAAAATGCCACCCTTACATATAGCTAAAAAAAATAACTTTTGTCATGCCATTGGCTCTGTCACTTGGTGGTGGTCCCATATCTGTGCAAGGGAAAATGTCACCAGCACACCGAGGATCACCAATATGGGTCCAAAAGTTTTAATGAACGATCACATAGTTACATCAAGGCAACGTTTCGAAATCTCACAGGACCCCTTCATGAGGCATGTGACCTGATGAAGGGGTCACATGCCTGATGAAGGGGTCCTGCGAGACTCCGGAACGTTGCCTTGCTGTAACTATGTGACCATTCATTAAAACTTTTGAACCCATATTGATGATCCTCGGTGTGCTGGTGACATTTTCCCTTGCTGATTCTGTTCATTTCAAGCCGACTGACGTTGCAGCACCCACTTATACACACAGCCATTTTTAACACAGGAACGAGTGCGTTTGGATTGTACACTTCCATATCTGTGCAGATATCTGTGCAGGAGCCATCAAATTGGAGATCTATGAGCCTTAGCTCAAGCAATCCCTAAAGGAACCCTAGTTAAGAATTGCTGTCTTAGACAATGGTTTGTAGCAGTATAAGGAAACAAACACTGGGAAAAAAATTCTGATTAAAAATATGAGTGATTTCTTGGATTATAGAGAATAAAAACTCAAATACTACAAGTGCTCTAACACATTCCAGAAGCAAAAAAACTTGCTTTCTTTTTAGTTTAAGAAAGAGTTAAGAGGAAATAGAATGCCTGAAGGTTTTATGGGCAAAGTTCACAATGCCAGGTTCCTGCAGACCCTCAGTCCAACTGTCTACTCGTACCTCCTATATAGGCACACAGTTACTGAAAAGCAGGAATAATCAATGAATTACAAGCTCACCAGCACCCTCCTAGCTCATTGAGAACTACAAACTGTTTTCCGTGGTGCCAGATGGAATTTATGCGGGATTTCCCACACACCTGCGCTCTTTTTAAATTGTGACAGTGGGTGTTGGGAAGAGGAGCCCCAACCCACTGTCACAATGAAGAATCAGGAGTGAGGGGGAGCGAGGCTGCTGGTTTAGTAACATGTTAAATGTTACACCCTGAATACAGGTGTAACATATTACTAAAGGCAAATGTATTCTTTTATCGCTGTTTGTATCCCCCATTAGGGAGATACACCTCTCTTTTAATCCAGCTGAGTGTTATCACCAAAAGTAAAGGAACATAACAAATATTTTTGTTTATCGTCAGAACAGAGTCGAGGGGAAAATATGTTTTTCCTTTGGTTATGCTTTATTGTGTATGTTAAGGAGTAGTATTGTAATACCCCTTTCAGTTTTTCTTTTTCTGCTGTCTGTGTCCCATCTAGGAGATTATTTCCTGTCCCACAGACACACAGGAATAAGGCCTCATGCACACTGCAGCTCAAAGAAGCTGCTCCTACAGCCATATGAGCTGCTTTGAGCTTTTTTTTTTCTTTGTTTGTTAATTCCCTCCATGTAAAGCCTATGTGTCCATGCATACTGTAGGCGGTTTCAGGAGTTTAGTGGTAGGGGAGTTTACAGGCAAAAAAAAAAAAAACATCACTTGTGTGTTCAGGAGAGGAGCTTTTGAGCTTAAAAAAATGCTCAAAAGTGAAAAAGCATTCATAACTGTGCATAAACGCACATTAGCGCATGTTAATGCATTCTAATGACCAGAATTCTGGCCAATAGAATGCATTAACACCAGATGCTGGAAGGCACATTAACATGCATGAATGCACATTAACGCACATGCTAGAACACATCTTTTTACTGCGTTTTTGATTCTGAAAACTCCTACAGCTCAAAAAATGTTTTTGAGCTTCTCAGTGTGCATAAGTCCTCATACACACTGGATGTTTTTACAGCTGCTGTTTTTGGCTTTTGGTGTTTTTGTCTGCAGCCAGTAAACTCCACAGCATGTTATCCTATGTGTCCACGCACACATAGACTGTAATCAGCAGTTTTGGGCTGAAAAAAACCCCAAAACGAGTTGGTTTCTAGAGGATTTTTTAGCTGTAAAAATGTTTATTTTTTAGCAAAAAAAAAAAAAAATTTTTTTTCATAAAAAATGGCTAAAAACCACAAATGCGTAACATGCAACTAAACACTAATGCAAAAATGCTAAAAACCGCTGAGAAACTCATGTTTTTATAGGGACTTTACACAGCTAATGTTACCAGCGTTATTAAAACGTCCAGTGTGCATGGAGCCTACCTGTTGTAAACTGTATTGGAAAACTTCTGCACTGGTTATAAAAAACAGATATTACGTAACATTTAGTACACCAAATTAAATCAAACCAGTGCAGTAAAACTTGAAGAGCGTAATTTGAATGCCATGAACCTTATCTTTACAAAATTCCAAGTCTTACTTCAGAGACCACATTAGGAACTCCCTAAGGAAAACAAGACAGGCTTTTTATAAGCAACACATGTAGCTACCTCTCCTGGATGAAGCATCTGCCAAATCCGCAGACCATGCCTTCAGGGGCCGTCTACAAAATCATCAACTGCTCGTGGGGGCTCAATAAAACCAGCAAATGCTGACATACAAAATTAAACGCTTCAACTTTATGAAGTTTAAAGCCCTTTAATGTAATTTCTTATATACTGTAAGTAACCCTAATAGAACATTAGTTTAACTGAACTTAGGAAATATTGCTATTATAAAGTACAAAAAAAGTCTGAATAGATGATGTAAGCCAGGGGCCGATGTCGTATCTGTCATCTCTCCTGGCTGAACACCCCCCTTCTCTGCATTCCCATTTCTTCTTTCATCAGTGCTGTGTTTTATTCTGCATGTGGCTGCCAGTGAAAGTACAGACTATTAGTGTGTAAACTTTAAATTCCATACATAGAAAAGTAGTAGACCTTTAATTGTTAAGGAAACCTGAGACTGTCGGCTACTTGATTGTAGCTGTTAGGATTCAGTTATCTAACAACATAAATTAAGCTGACCATAGATGGTTCAAATCTCGGCCGATTCAGCAGGGACTGGCGGAGATTCAATCCATCTATGGGCTAGCTGACTGTACTCAAATCAATCCATTGATCGACTTGGCTACCTACAATAAGCATGTTGGATTTCTAGCATGCAATTTATTGCCAGCGGCTACGGCTGTGGAATCACATAGCTCTGTGGGAGGGATTCAGTCACTGTTGATGGGGGAATCAAGTGTATTTCTTTCCTGCAACTATGGGTCTATGGCAGTGTTTCTCAACTCCAGTCCTCATGGACCCCCAACAGGTCATGTTTTCAGGATTTCCCTCAGATGAAACAGCTGTGGTAATTACTAAGGCAGTGAACCTGATCAAATCACCTGTGCAAAATAATGGAAATCCTGAAAACATGACCTGTTGGGGGTCCATGAGGACTGGAATTGAGAAACACTGGTCTATGGTCTACTTTACTCACACTACCTATACCTGTACTTAGGGTATATAGAGGCTATAACTGCTAACCTGTTAATCTTAAAAAGCTAGATGTATGCAGATCAAGAGTTCTGACTTCACCATTACTTTTTAATTTGCCTACTAGTTCTAGGTCTGTGTCTTAAAAAGTACTGATGTGTGGGCGTGGATTTCTCAATATGAGTATGTTTGGTTCACTTACTTTTTTTTCGTTCACTCAGTTTTATTGAACTGCATGACCCCTTTGTCTTGGGGGTCCCCTATTTTTGTGACGAGCAGACAAATCCAAGCCGTTGGGTTAAACCTGGGGCACCTTTTGCTGGGTAAAGATCTGAGTCCTGCCCCTCAGCTCCACCTCCTCTTGGAAAGTACTAAAGCCAGGAAACTAGTTTTCTTAAAAGGAAGCTAGCAGCCCCCTTATTTCTCTCACTGAAGGTTTTCTTTCAATGAAACCTATGATAAACTTAATGGGTTGCTACTGTTGAACCCTCCTTATAAAAATGCTATCTATCTTACTGTTGTGGTGATCCTTTTGGTTTCAATGTGTCTTGAGTTACCAGAGCTGTAAAACAGGTCAAGAGTTCTAACTTCACTTGCTGTATACTTGTTGTGGATCAGTCACCCAGACCACTTTGAAACAAGTGGACCAACAAGTGAACCAGACAACTTGTTTTCTTAGAAAGAAAGACCAGCAATGTCAGCCTATATATTTCTCTCAGTGCAGGTTTCCTTTAAAAACAACTGATTTTGTGTGTTCAGGGGTGTGACATTGATTCTCCTGAATATTCCTCCCCTGCAGCACCAGCTAGCCTTCTGCATTAATTACTTAGTTACCTATTTTCATAGTGCTGTAAATGTTTTATGATCAGAGAATTCATAAAGAAAGGCAGGAGCCAGAACAACTATGAGGTTCAGATAAGTAACCAAGGAGAACATAACCAAACAAGAGTGCTTTATTCATATAAGGGAAGGGAAGACATCAAAAATATTTTTGTACATTATCTCCCTCTTGCATGAAAGCGACAAATCTTCTGGCTCAGACTTCAGAGGGTGTCTGCTGATAACAGACAAGAATGAAGTGTTGTACATCACGTCACTTATGTTGATGCTTTGTACTACTTGTCCCTTTGCTGTTGTAATGATGCTACGTTTCTGGGCACAGCCAAAAGATTGCAGGAACATAAATCTATTTAATGCATATGCACATAATTTGAAGCTGTAATGCCTCCCCCTCATCTACACCATCACCCATTTATTCAAACATTTTGTCTCACACAGATGGAAGACGACTATTCTGTTGTGACACCTCTAAAACGGTTTATATTTTTTCACTGAATACAAGATCTTCTGTGAATGGATGAAAGAGTGGAATGAGTAAACCACAATGTCTTGTCATTTCACAAAAAAAATTGTATCTGATGGAAAAAAAAAAGAATAAAAGTTTTGTGAATGGACAAGGTAGAGTGTGAGCAACCCAATGTCAGAAGCTCACAGAAGACTTTAGTATCCAGTAGAATAAAATTAACATTACATTACACGTTTATTGATTCTGTGTAATGTAGCACACATATTTTAAAAGATTTACTGCTAACAGCTTGATCCATAAAATCCTCCCTCTTTTAAATTCTGTCCATCCATAGCCAGCTTTAGACTTTTCTAAATAAAAGGATACTTTTCTTGATAAATGTGTTCTTGTTTTTAAGAGGACATTTCACAAATACACTACACTGCACTGTGAAATAGTCCTGATCTTTAACCACTTGCGTACAGGGCACTTATACCCCCTTCCTGCCCAGGCCAATTTCCAGCTTTCAGCGCTGTCACACTTTGAATGAAAATTGCGTGGTCATGCAACACTGTACCCATATGAAATTTTTATCATTTTTTTGTCACAGATAGAGCTTTATTTTGGTGATATTTAATCACCTCTGGGTTTTTTATTTTTTCTTAAACAAACCAAAAACTATTGAAAATTTTGAAAAAAAACAAACGTTTTTTCTTAGTTTTTGTTATAAAATTTTGTAAATAAGTGATTTTTCTCCTTCACTGATATGCGTTAATGAGGCTGCAGTGATGGACACTGATAGGTGGCACTGATGAGGAGGCACTGGTAGGTGGCACTGATGGGAATTGACAGGCATCACTGATGAGCACTGAAAGGCAGCACTGATAGATGGCACTGATAGATGGCACTGATAGATGGCACTGATAGGCAGCACTGACTGGCACTGATAGGCGGTACTGACCGGCACTGATAGGAGGCCCTGATGCGCACTGATAGGCGGCGCTGATGCGCACTGATAGGCGGCACTGATCGGCAGCACTGATAGGTGGCACTGATTGGCATTGATAGGTGGCACTGACTGGCACTGATGGGTGACACTGAAAGGCAGTTCAGATGGGCACTGATATGTGGCATTGATGTGCACTGGTGGGCACTGATATGTGGCACTGATGGGCACTGGCATGAGGCACTGATGAGCACTGACAAGGGCACTGATGGACACTGACAGGTGGCGCTGCTGGGACTACACTGATCATCAGGGCACACTGATCTTCAGTGCCCTGATGATCAGTGTACATGTCCCCTCCGCGGAAAGCCGATTACCAGCTCTCCTCTCCTCTCGAGCTGTCAGTGTGACAGCTCGAGAGGAGAGAAATGCTGATAACCGGCAGTTCCCTGTTTACATGTGATCAGCTGTAATTGGACACAGCTGATCACATGACAGAGCCGACATCTTCGGCTCTTTCCGTGATCAGTGATCCGCTGTGTCCGAGGGACACAGCGCGCTGCCGATCGCCGCGCTGAGCGCTCCCTGAGCCACACATGCGCGGTGAGAATGGGAGGACATCATATGACGTCCTCCCAGAACGAGAGAACCACCTTGCGTCCGTCATATTACTATATGGCGGGCGGGAGGTGGTTAAATAAGCCCCCGCAGAATTTTGCAGTTGAAGCCACTGTGGAGCAACTCATCTTCAAATCAAACTAGTGAAGTTAAGGTTGACGTTAAGTCTCATCCCGATGCTCTCCCTCCTCCTCCTGTGCATCTACTTTGTATATTTATATATATATATATATATATATATATATATATATATATATATTAGGTTAGGTTAATAGGCTTGTAACTCACTGCTAGAAGGGGGAGCTGAGCAAAGGAGAAAAGGCCCATTTTGTGAAGAGCTGTTTCAGGCAGCCTACAGTACAGAGGTTAAATATAGACACGGTGACTGTACAAACTCACCAGCACAGGTCATGCGGATATGGGTACACTGCTGTCAAACTTCAAACTGAGCTGTGCAGGTGAGTCCAAACAGCTGCCATGTCTTCTTTCACTTCCTTTCACTAGTCCAAAAAGATAAATAATGGCTCTTCTTTCTGTATGGGGTCTGTGCACCTGTGTGAATGAGCCCTAAATGTGCTAATAAAAAATGAGGATGAATTACAGTACTTCACTGGGGCTGCAGCTACAGAGGTCAGTGAGAGCTTGTTTGAAAGTTTGTTTACTGCTTTTCAAGAAGATGTAATTGTTTGGCTATTAAAATCCAGTTTATATAGTTTTTATATAATTTTTATTAAAAAATAGTATACATTTGATTTTTTAAAAACTGGCACTTGGTAATATGGCTATAAATCAGTGTTCAGTTGATTGTAACATAAATATAAGTTGCAAAACATTCTAAGACTAAAACAATACTAAAATTGACTACAGTTGGTAAAATGGTTATCATACTTTCTGGATGAATCGCCGGCCTTATTTTAACTACAGGTTTACACTATATGATTTCGGTGGGTTCCTGTGTCCACTTAAAGGGAGAGATCCATCCAACCAGGGATCATCCGGGGATATTGATTGCTCTATGACTCCTTGAGGGTCAATTTTTTAAGGTGAGTGCACACAATAGAAGGTGATGGATAAAAGTGGCACCATAAATATAAGCATGAAACAAAATGTGGGAATATAAAAGTTGAAGAATTGAAAAATCTGGATTTTGATATTATATTTTTTTTGTGCTATAATTTTGTTTTCCACTTCTGGGGCTAATTTCTTCACTTCTTGGGACTTTTTTTAATTTATTTATATCAATTGATATATGTCACGGTTTTATAATTGGTCACTTTGATTTTATATTTACTTTGGAATGTATTTCACTTTTAATTAAGGTAATAAGGATACACAAGCTTTATTAATATTCTTTCACTTTAATATTATTTATATTATGATTTGACAATATGGTATTTTAGTATTTACAGCGCTACACCATTTGTTCAAAATACAGTGATCAGTGCAAAAAGCACTGACCCTGTACTAATGACACTGGGCAGGAAGGGGTTAACATCTGGGGCGATCAAAGGGTTAACTCTGTGCTGTTTTACTAAGTGTGCTGTGTGTGTTTTACTAGGGAAACAAGCTGCTTTGTATTGCTCTTCTGTACAGAGCAATACAAAGTAGCCTGTTAAGGCTGACAGGGGAGAGATCTGTGTAGTTTACATACAGACCTCTCCCCTTTCACTGTTCCTCGTCGATGGCTGGGTTTCGGTGGGGAATCTCCATCTGGGACATGGTGATCGACAGCTGTAGTATTCTGCTATAGGGCGGCCGGGAATGGGGTTAAAGAATTATTATCTGAAACCTGTATGCAGTTATTACACATCACAGGTATTCACAGATAATTTTTTTCTGTTATTATTACTATTATTATTATTGCTATTATTAATGTTTTATTTATTAGTTACATAGTCTGGCTGAAAAAGGACAACAGTCCATCGAGTTCAACCATTAAAAAAAAAAAGTTATAATCCTACACCGACACTTGATCCAGAGGAAGGAAAAAAAAACAGCAAAGCATGATCCAATGTGCTCCTGCAGTGGAAAAAAATCCTTCCTGATCCCCTGAAAGGCAATCAGATATTCCCTGGATCAACTTTACCTATAAATGTTGTGTCCAGTTATATTCTGTGTATCCAAGAAAGAATCCAGGCCTTTTTTAAAGCAATCCACAGAGCTGACCAGAACAAACTCTTGAGGGAGTCTATTCCACATTTTTACAGCTCTTACTGTGAAGAAACCTTTCTGTGTTTGGAGATTAAATTTCTTTTCCTCCAGATATGAAGAGTGCCGCCTTGTCCTCTGTGATGACCTCAGGGTGAATAGCTCTACACCGAGTTCATTATATGAACAACTGATGTATTTATACATGTTGATCATATCCCCCCTTAATCTCCTCTTCTCAAGAGAGAATAAATTCAGTTCCTCTAATCTTTCCTCATAGCTGAGCTCCTCCATGCCTCTTATCAGTATGGTTGCCCTTCTCTGTACTTTCTCCAGTTCCCCAATGTTCTTTTTGTGAATTGATGCCCAAAACTGAACTGCATATTCCAGATGAGGTTTTACTAATGATTTGTACAGCGGTAATATGATATCTCTCTCTCTGGAGTCTATACCTCTTTTAATACAAGAGAGGATTGTGATCGCTTTAGAAACCACAGCTTGGCATTGCATGCCATTATTAAGCTTGTGATTTACCAGAACTCCCAGATCCTTCTCCACCATTGATTCCCCCAGTTGTAACCTTACATTTATCTACATTAAACCTCATTTGCCACATAGTTGCCCAATTAACAGTGCATTGAGGTCGGCTTGTAAGTTGTAGACATCCTGAAAGGACATTATTCCACTACACAGCTTGGTGTCATCTGCAAAGACTGAAATGGTATTTTTAATCCCAGACCCTCTAATGTTTATAAATATATTAAAAAGTAAGGGTTCCAACACTGAACCCTGGGGTACACCACTAACAACCCTAGACCATTCAGAGTATGAATCATTAACCACTACTCTCTGAAACACTTTTGCAAAATCTAACTATACCACATCCACAGCCGCCTCTCTGTCCAAGGTTTTGCTCACCTCCTCATAAAAAGAAATCAGATTTGTTTGACAACTTCTGTCTTTCATGAATCCATGCTGTCTGTTGCTTAAAATATTTTTTTCCAGCAAGAACTCATCTCTGTGGTCTTTTATTAAACTCTCCAATATCTTCCCAACTATAGAAGTTAAACTAACAGGTCTATAATTACTTCTACTTTCTAATAATTGGCACCACATTGGCCTTACGCCAATCCAGTGGTACTATGCTAGTCATTAAAGAGTCCCGAAAAATTAGAAACAATGGCTTTGAATTGACAGAGCTCAATTCTTTAACCACTTCCAGTCCGGACACTTTTACCCCCTTCCTGTCCAGGCCAATTTTCAGCTTTCAGTGCTATCACACTTTAAATGACAATTGCGTGTTCATGCAATACTATACCCATATGAATTTTTTAGCATTTTTTTTGAGACAGATAAAGCTTTATTTTGGTGGTATTTATTCACCACTGGGATTTTTTTTGCTATGTAAATGAAAAAGTCCAAAAATTTTGAAAAAAAAGTGTTTTTCTTATAAAATTTTGCAAATAAATAATATTTTATCATACATCTTGGCCAAAATTTATTGCGTTATCTTTTTAGTAAAAAAAATAAATAAATAATAACCCAAATTAGTTTATAACCAACAATTATAATTTTTAAACTTTTTTTTTACATTTTTATTTTATTTTTTTTATATTACTATTTTTTTTGCATACTGTCACCCTAGCAGCACAGTGCTACCATGGTCACACTGTACTACTTGTGGGGGGTGATGAAGATTTTTTTTTTTTACACTGATTGCTTTTACACCTATAAAAGCTGTAAAAGCAATCATTTCTCCTTCTCTATGGCAGCATTCTTGCAGCCATTGAGAACTACTGTTTGAGCTGTGATCGGTCACAGCTTGTCACATGGTACAAGGCTGTTGTGAATAGCCTTGTACCATGTGACCTCTGTGATCATTCACAAATTTCCCACGTAGTTAGCAATGATGTCAGAAGTGACATCTTGCTTACTACTCTGCATGTGATCACTGATTGGCCAATCAGTGATCACATGATCGGGACCTCGCACAGAAGTCCCGTCCGATGATCGGTGCTCCACTGTGTCCCAGGGAGCGCGCACAAGCAGGGGCCGGGAGGCTGTTTATAAACAGCCACCCGACCCTGCACTGCCAAAGTCCAGCCGTTTATATACAACGGCCGGACAATCAGTGGTTAAGGATCCGTGGGTGTATGCCATTCAGTCCAGGTGCTTTATTCACCGTTATTCTGTCTAAATATTTTTGGATCATAACAATTGTGAGCCAATGTGGGTCATCTGGAACTGTGTCAATACCAGGCCCATTATGGACAAGAGCTCCCTCATGCTCCTTTGTATACACAGAGCTGAAGAAGGTATTAAATAAATTTGCCTTCTCTTTGCCCCCAGTCACCCACTCTAGATTATTTTGTATAGAGCCTACATGCTCGGACCGGACCATTTACTATTAATATATTTGAAGAATTTTTTGGGGTTGGCCCTGCTATCTTTTGCAATCTGTCGTTCGTTTCAATTTTTGTGGCCTTTATTTCCTTTTTGCATATTTTGTTATATTCTTTGTAATGTTCAAACAGTGATAGCGTTCCTTCATTTTTATATTTAATAAAAGCTATTTTCTTATTATCTATTCTTATTAGCTTTTTTAACTCTGGCTGTAAGCCACATAGGTTTGATTTTTAGCCTTTTAAACTTGTTGCCCATGGGAATATATTTTGCAGTGTGTTCACATTCAGTCTTTTTGAAGAACTCCCATTACTGTGTTGTGTTCATTGATGCCAATATTCCCTCCCAGTCTAAGTCTTGGAGAGCAGCTCTCAGCTTTGGAAAATTATCTCTCTTAAAATTGAGAGTTTTTATTTTTCCCGTATGTGCTTGCTATTTACAGCTAACAATAAATGAAATCATGGTATGGTCACTGCTACCCAGATGTTCTTTTACATGGACATTCGTAATAAGCTCTGCATGGTTTGAGATTACCGTATTTTTCGCCGTATAAGACGCACCTGACCATAAGACGCACCTAGGTTTTAGAGGCAGAAAACAGGAAAAAAAATATTCTGAACTAATGGACTGCAGACACAGTACAGGAGATGACCAGAGACTGCGGACAGCACAGGGATGACCAGAGACTGCGGACAGCACAGGGATGACCAGAGACTGCGGACAGCACAGGGATGACCAGAGACTGCGGACAGCACAGGGATGACCAGAGACTGCGGACAGCACAAGGATGACCAGAGACTGCGGACAGCACAGGGATGACCAGAGACTGCGGACAGTACAGATGACTGCTGACCTTTGGGGAAGTGGGGAGCGGGTACCTGAATTTGACAGGTACCCGCTCCTACTTCCGCAGAGTTTTTGTTTGATCTTACCTGTTCCTCGATCCAGCCGCGCGCTGTCTTCCCGGCTTCTGTAATGGCGCTCGGCATGACAGCCGGGTGCCCAGTGCGCATGAGCGAGAAGCACTTGCGCTTTCTGATTGGTCCGGCAGCTTCTGGGATCTGTCATGTGTCCCAGGTACCGCCTTACCATTCACAAAGCGCACCGCTTCTCGTGCATGCGCACTGGGCACCCAGCTGTCATGCCCAGTGCCCACACTACAGAAGCCGGGAAGACAGCACGCCGCTGGATAGAGGAACAGGTAAGGTCCCGCTGCAGAGCTGAGCGGCCGGCCCGGTATTCTGACACGGCCGCGGTGGAAATACCGGACCGGCCGCTCCATATTCACCTTATAAGATGCACTGACATTTCCCCCCCCAGTTTTGGGGAAGAAAAAGTGTGTCTTATACGGCGAAAAATACGGTACCAGATCCAGCAGATCATCAGTCCTAGTTGTGGCCTCTATGAACTGTACCATAAAACTGTCCTGTAGTAGGTTTAAACATTTTTGCCCTTTAACTGTTCCTGCAGTACTTATATAGCACAATAAAATTACGCAGCACTTTATATATATATTTATACAGCGGGAAAAATAAGTATTGAACATGTCACCATTTTTCTCGGTAAATATATTTCTAAAGTTGCTAAAGACATGAAAATGTCACCACATGTCGGTAACAACCCATGCAATCCATACATACAAAGAAACCAAAACAAATAAGTTCAGAAATTATGTTGCATACATTGCATGGGTTGTTACTGACATGTGGTGAAAGTTTCATGTCAATAGCTCCTTTACAAATATATTTACTGAGAAAAATGGTGACGTGTTCAATACCTATTTTACCAGCTGTATATTAAGTGTATATACAGTACATTCACATCAGTCCCTGCCCACAAGGAGCTCGCAATTTCAGGGTACCTAAGAGTTGATTCACACACGGACACGGATTCCTACAAGGACACATTCAAATGTGACACGTAAATGTAGCCCGTCATTATATACTGACTGCTAACACACAAAGACGGATAACAAAACATACACAACCATTTTTTTTAGCAATGCAGTACACCCAAACACATGGTATATACACTGTGGTACGCTGTGGTGCATTGTGTATTGGGCTCTACTAATATATTGTGTTGACATGCAATTCCAAATGAATTGCACTGAGCATATAGCAAGTGTGCTGCCATGCAATATGGTAGGATTGAAATCATGTAAATAAAATATAACCAATGTAAGCATCCCTGTTAGTGTTAAATCTTTTGCAATAGTGGCCCTATTATGTACTGACCCATGCCAAAAAACATGGCTGAGTTTATTATATTTAAAATTGCTGAGTCTGTTGAAATTCATTTCAAAGCAACAGTTTTCATGACCCATGCAAGATTAATTTACAGCCTACAAGCCACAACTGTGCATCTTTGGATACCTTCTATACATCTGCATACATGCATTCCTTCACTGGTATTCAGACTTTGTGTCTGTTGGCTCCTAGGTTTTATATATTTTTCTTCCACACTCATTGGTATCAGAATGTTGAGTGAGTGCCAACAATATACAATTTAGAAACATCTGCTTTATTTTTATTCCCACAAAATATACAGCAGTTGCTAGTTTTGCTCCTAAAATGTAATTCATGCGGAAGAAGATACTGAAACAGAGCCTGACATCTCACACCTGCTCTCAGGATACTGTGCAATGCTTTTCAGGTTGTTTCTTAGGAACAACAAACATCCAAGCCAGAACTTTTGCAGCATATACTCTGCAAGCACCACATGAAAACTCCAAACCTAGCCATACACATAACGATTTAACTTGCTCAGCCCAGCAGGCAAAAAAGCAGGGATGAAGCAGGGGCGGACTGACCATTTGGAAACTCGGGCACTACCCGAGGGCCCAGGTTCAGTAGGGGGCCCCATGAGATGCCCCTGGTACCTTTTTCATAGGCTTTTTTGAGTTTGGGCAAGGACACAGGGGCCCCATGATCCCCTATTGCCCGGGGGCCCCATGAGTTGTCAATCTACCCCTGGGATGAAGAAACCTCCTGTTGTTAGCTGTTGTATTCTGATATCCGCACTGATTGGATGCAGTCACTTTTATCTGCAATGCGCCTTTGATTGTTGGCATTTGTCAATTGTTTATCCTCTGTACTGTAAGGACTTGCTGGGTCCCACAACAGCTCTAGGTTAGATGCTGTCATGACTACATTTACAGTGTCAAATCTGTATTTGCAAAGGTATTTTGTGCCTCCATAGTATAGTTAGAGCCTTTGTGGCTATTCAGAAGTATATTTAAATTAAAGTTTTGTACCCAGAGTTAGGCTATAATAACCTTTTTTGTTTTCAATATCTGTGGTCATAGAGTGGTCACTGTGCAGTTACAAATTTTTACAAATTCAATTATATAAAATGCTAGTTCATGCACTGGAGATATTACAGACTGGAAGCCAGAGTTCTGTATAACAATATGTTTCCTGTTAAAGTTTTTTCTACAAAAAAAAGTACAAACGTATATTCACAAAACATTTTTTTTTAAATGTGTATTTTGTCTACAATTTTACCCAAATCCCTTAAAGCTGAACATAATCCCTAATAGCCAGAGATATCAATCAACTTTGTACACATCAAATGCTATTGCAAACCCAGTAGTTATTTTGTAAAAGTAGCAGTGACATCATCACTGTGCTGTGCATAAGGAGTTATTTACTAAAACTGGAGAGTGCAAAATCTGGTGCAATAGTACATAGAATCCAATCAGATCCATGGTTTATTGTCAAAGCGTAATTGAAAAATCTGATGTTAGAAGCTGATTGGCTACCATGCACAGCTGCACCAAATTCTGAGTGCTCCAGTTCTAGCAAATCTCCCCCTATGTCTTTGAAGAGTGCAGAGCTACGGATGGGGACCAGCAGGTCCACCCACTACAGGCTGCCTGCACAAAAACTACAGAAGGGGTCAGATACAAGACCAGTCAGCCCCAACCCTATCCCCTTCAATACATTTCGCTGTGTCCAACCTTATCACCACACAAGTCTGTACCTACCTCCTCAAACAGATACAGCCTCCCGCCCTGCTTGTAGCCTAGCTAAAATTGTAGTACCAGACTGGCTGCATAGTCAATATGGGTATACCCCTTCAAGCCTATGGAACTCTAGTACGAAATGGGAATTTTTTACGTTTCACATCCTTTTGACATCAGAAGACATACAAAACAAAATCATTCCTGGAAGAATACATTCTTGGAAAAAATATTGAAAGACATAAGAATGCCTTCTTGAAGCAGAAAAACATTAAATGTACAGTTTTAATTTGGTAACAGAATTTTATGTCAAATTAACAGGCTCATAGCTGAAATACAAAATGTACTCATGTCCATATCAGGGTAAAAACCACTATAGCAGAAATAATGAAAGGGCATGTATAATTTGTTTCAAGGTTTTCTATAGATAGATATATGTAAAAGTCATCAGCTTGGCTTTACAATGCTACACAGGCATTGAAAACCACATGGAGGATCAGAGGCTGCAGCTCTTGAAAGGGGAGAAGTATTCTTTTTTAGATTTATTTTTTTTGAGGATGCTTTTTTTAAATTTATTTTCCAAGAGATAACAAGTCACTTTTAGTCATTCTTTAAAACTAAATATATCTGAAGCACAAATCGTCCCTACTACTGTTCAGGGCACACCAGTGAAAGGAGAGTTATCAGTTCCATCTAGAACACCTTGATATAAATATTTATTTTGCTACTTCTACCCATGTTCCTGCTTAAAAAAGTTGGGAGACCACCAACCCCCCCCCCCAGAAGAAATCAGTCGCAATGCGCATGTAAAACATATATAAGTTATTAAACAAAACAATATGAGAAAAAACACCATAAGCCCTCTGAATTGTAAGGACCAGTTGAAAGTGGTGTATAAACCACCAAGCGCATACAAATAACATTATTTTTATCACAGTTATAATAACACTATAAATTGAATGTACCTCAAAAAGTGCTCCGCAAGCACAACTATAGAACCTGAGTTCCAGAAATTTAACACAAATGACCACAAAAGTATAGGCATACATGTTCACAAAGACAAACACAATATTGATAAAGTGTGCACTAATCATCTATATACCAAATACAAATGTAAACATCCTAACCAATAGTGTGCAAATATTGCAAATAAATATATAATAAATATAAGTGGGAACATTCTAAGGCTCCATGTACATGAGCTTACCCTGACCGCCGGCCACGGGAAAACACAAATCACAGCAAAACTGGATTGCGGTCAAAACGTTCCTATCCTGAACGTGATTCTTCTGCATTTAGGAGAGTGAGGTTTAACCTCACCTAAACGCGGCAGCTCCTAAATTCTGCTAAAAGCCTACGTGTACATGGACACATAGGCTTTTATGGACTTGAGTTTAGGAACTAAACTCGAGTTTAGGAGATGCTCATGTACATGAAGCCTAAACCAATATACTTTAATACTGACAACACAGGACAAGTGCTGGCCTTAAAAAAAAGTGGGAGTCCTGGGAAGTCCCTGCCTATATAATGCTCTGAGGTTTTGAGGGCATCCACAGGATAAGTTCACATGCATCATGGTATGCAACTATTTCCTCTGTCATATGACCTAGTGTGAGGGATGCATGGAAAAGCACCAGGGTCCAGGCCAGGGTCATGCAAAAACTTCGCACTGGCAATTTTTAATTTCTTGACAGTAGTCCTCTGTTGCATGGAGTATTCATTACACTTAGTCATGAATACTTATATGATATGGATATGAATATGCATGCCTGTATGATTATTGAAAAGTTGTTTAGCAGTGCTATTGCCCAAACCTCATCTATTGCCTACAACCTACAATAACCATAGATAAATGGTGAGCCTCCTACTACACCTAGTTCTAGTTTCTAGGTTCTAATTTGCAGTCATTAGGACTGAACTTTGTTTTAAACCTTCAGGGTTATCCAAAGTACAGACATGTAGTATATTACAGCTTACCAGTCATAGATATTGTGGCTGCATTAGTTTTCACTTTTCAGGCTAAAAAATATATTTGGCAAGTACAGAAAACATCTGTTGATCTTGCCAGAAATAGAGTGCCCTTCTGATTTCATGTGACCAGAACTAAAAGCACAAACATATCTTTCTTCTGTAAACTACTGATCCCCCATGTAAAGGAAATGAGGGTAGGAAGACATAATTGAAGTTTATCCTGAGCCATCGCAGTATTTCCATCTATTCAAAACTACCAGCTGAAAACATAGGGAAAAAGTCTTAAAAAAATAATGCAGAAACCACATCTACAGAACAGATCTACAGATTGGTAAACTGCAATATTTTATGTGCCTGTGTCGGGGGCAGGTTATGGAACATGTTACATTTTCCAACCTAAATATGGGTAGGACATGTAATATGTTCCAGAGGTGAACTCCATTCAGATCAGCCAACTGCATCCAAAGTAGTGCTCCTTTCTACTAATTCAGCACGTTATAAGAATCTGGTAAAACTGCATCTTTAGGAATTTTGCACATGGACTCCCCAATATTTCTGTAGATTCTGCAGAATATTAGTAAATATATAATACAAAAAATACCTGTTGCAAACTTGTGAACTCTGCAGTGTTATCTCATGCAGTATTATTAGCCATGCCAATTTCATTCACTGAACTAAAGAACACCTCCACATGTGTTATAGAGATGAAGGTGGGGCTGGGGTGTTCTGTAGGCCAAATCAGGAATGAATAGCCTAGGATGACAACACTGCTCCTCCATGGATACAGTACAGTGAATCAGCATGGGGTTAAGTGTGTTACTGGCAGAATCACCAGGCAAAAAAAATTAATGAAAATTAAATTTTCTGCTTAAAGGAGAAGTATAGCCAAAGCTTGGTATACTCTATGGAACACTGGAGTGCAGTTTGTTCGGTTAGCTGACAGCAGGATAAAGTTCACTGTCGGCTAACGTCACGGAGCCAGTCCAGGCTCTGCAAAGATCCCAACAGTATCATTGGGATCCACCCAGAACCTCGGACCTGCACCTGGCTCAACTGCTCATCGACTTGCCGAGAGTCTAAGCCAGCCCCTCCCGCCTTCTCCACAGCCCAGCACTCCAGTGAGTGCTGGAGGGAGAGAGCAGAGAGCCAAAATCCCGGCTCTCTGTTCAGAGCAGAGGGGTAGAACTGAGCGCTCAGCTGTGTTTAGTGAACAGTGGAGGGGCCTAAGCCAGCCCCTCCCATCTTCTCCACAGCTCAGCACACCCGAGAGTGCTGGAGGGAGAGAGCAGAGAGCTGGGATCCTGGCTCACTTCTCAGAGCAGAAGGGGAGAACTAAGCAATCCGTGGTGTTTGATTGCTCAATAATCAGTGCACAGTCAGCAGGGGACAGCATCCACCAAGGTGAGTATAATGGAATTTTTCCCCCCAAAAGCCCAAATTTCTTTTTTAAGTGACCCTTATAGTGTAGTAAATTCTGATTTCCAATAGTAGCGCAAAGAAAACGGTGGGGTTGACTTACTGAAGGCAAATAGACTGTGCACTTCACAAGTACAGATGCACTCTGCAAGGGAATAGCAGGTTGTCATAGCTAACTAATCTTGTGGGAAAAAAACATTGACTGGATAAGCAGTCAGTTCCTACTTTCCTTAATAAAAATATGGTGGGGGTACCCAGTGAGATATGATCGTAGAAACATGTGGGTCATTGGTGGAAATTAAACCAACTGGGCAGCAACCAATTCTTGTGTTTCAAAGAGATTTCATTTTATACAATGCAAAAAGGTAATGGTTAGCAGATTGTTCAGTTTGATATCATGTCAAGGAATATACAAAGGATTTAGGTATAAAGAAAACATTTTCAAACACCCTTAATTGTGTTTGTTTGCAAAGTAAATTAAGTCTGGCTCACTTAAATGAGCAAACAGGTTAACTCCTGTACCAGACTGAAAAACATTACTTTACTAATCTGCCTAAGCAAGGCTTGGACTCATTTGCACAGGATTTTCAAAACCTATAAATAAACACAAGGCAGTAAAAGCAGGATCTACTGAGACAGACCTCCGTAGCTCCCAAGTCTACACTGTATATCAAACGTTGCCTGGGTTTCAAGATGCATCATGGTTTTCTTAAGCACACTTGTTTTTAGGAGTAAAAATATCTATCAGCATGTATACATATTATTGTAAAATTGAAGCAGGTAAATGAAAAACTCAAAAAACTTTTTCAAATAACATTTTTTCAAAGGAGTGACATTTACTGGTACGGTAACTGCTCCTCATAATAGTATTTTAACCAACAGGAGATCCTATGCTCAAAGACTTTAAAAAGCAAGATAGATGAAAGATCTGTCTAGCATCCCAGAAATGTCAACACAGTTTTGTTCTCTTTTACCATCTTTAGGGTGATGTTGAGAACCAACACATGTGCAGTTTGTTATTTATTCTCTTATAGAAACAAAAAAAAGAAAGGTTGGGAGCAATTTCTCAATATGCTAAAGCTGTGATAGCAAGATTCAGCACTTTCAGGTCTGGCAAAAGTGCTCCTACTTTACTCTACCACTAAATGTAGTTACATTTTGCTACAATAGGGGGAAGCTGGAAAAGTTTCTGTCTGTGTGCACTTTGAGAAGTTTTCATTTCACTTCTTGTACTGCTGACAAAGGGTTAGATGGATAGAAAATGATGAGAAATTACCTTGTATGGTATAGTAGCAGCAACAAAAACACTTTTTTAAAAGCCTGAGAAAGGTTATTACCCTCCATCACTCATTCAAATTCAAAACCAAAAATGTATTGGCTGGCGTTGGGCTTTAATGGCACATGAATGGGCAAAGCGACAGTGTCAGATGATTGGCATTGGACAAACGTCTCAAAAGATTAGGTTTTGGACCCTCTTCCCAAAGAGATTTCAGGTCATATTTAAGAAGGTTCCAACTTTGAAAACTATTCTAGCACCTAGTGTGGTACATCCACCAAATAATAAGAAAAATACACATTTTGTACCCAGAAAACTGACAGAATTCACCTTTAGAGCAAATAGAAAGACGTTCACTGTTTATAAATGTATTTCTTGATATATGCGATATATATGATGCATGTAACCTACCATGCAGAATGCTCATGTACATTTCAATATATTGCCCAGACAATTAGAGCTTCAGAGACGTTGGAGGAGGCAGTATCTAGCTTTACCAACTATAAAGCTCCTAGCACCAATGGTGTCCCTGCCGAGGTGTATGAAAAGTGGAGCAGTATTACTCCCTCCCCTACTGCTCTCATTCAAAGAGGCCTTTTCTAAAGGTATGATCCCGCCATCCATATACAAGGTCGCAATTGTGGTCACACCTAAGCAGGAAAAGGACCACTTACTTCCTGAATCCTATAGGCCCAATCTTTGCTCTCAACTGTCGTGCAAAGCCTCACAAATGTACTTGTAAACAGACTGTAGAAAGTCATTTCTAAAATTATACACCCAGACCAAATGGGATTTATGCCTAACTTTTCCACTCCAGTTAACATTAAATGCACCCACTTAAATGAAAACAATGAATGGGGCGGGGCTGCAATTCATTCTCAATGGTACCCACATGCATCTCAGCTCGCAGCATTATTGTGGGTGCAGGAACCGAAGGGAGATCACATGGTTAAAAAGACCATGTGGTTTCCTTTTGACCACATTTTTAAAAAGGTGCAGAAATACGGGCACAGCAGCCCATTCAAGTGAATGGGCTGCCATGCCCAAGCAAATGTGGGCCACATGGCCCACAATAGTGTGAATAGAGCCTTATATAGGAAACAGCACCTTTTAAAAGGAAACCCTCCTACCATTTGTGAATTTGAGCTTAAAGTGTTACTAGACCCATGATTCACTATATCTGGTCTCACACAGTACACAATTATTGCATATATTTTAATAAATATAAACTGCTAAATAAATACCTTTTCAGCAGTATATAGCAGTCTTGTGACTTCCAACAGTGTCTTGCTGAGCACTGGTTAATCTTGTAGGAGGAGTTTTCATTCTCCTCTGACTGTCCTATGAGGCTGCATGACCCCTGACCCCTTGTCTGGACAGTGCTGATTGTCCCTATGCTGATCACAAGTACCTCCCCACAAAAAACTCTCTAGCAATATACACAAAACTGAGCATGTGCAGAGTGCCTCCTAGGACTCTGTACTATCAGCAAATGGATTGGGGACTGTGGAAAAAGGGAAGGTTCAGAGAAGACAGGATAAAACAGCCTTTTTACACAATGCGGAGGATCAACCCCTTAGGTTTCACAGTGAGTATAACAAGTATGCTTTACTACATGCACAGGCTGATTTTACTCTTGTGGGTTTAGTAACACTTTAAATTCATATTTATACAGGTGAAACTCAAAAAATTAGAATATTGTGCAAAAGCTCATTTATTTCAGTAATGCAACTTAAAAGGTGAAACTAATATATGAGATAGACTCATTACATGCAAAGCAAGATAGTTCAAGCCGTGATTTGTCATAATTGTGATGATTATGGATTACAGCTCATGAAAACACCAAATCCGCAATCTCAGAAAATTAGAATATTGTGAAAAGGTGCAATATTCTAGGCTCAAAGTGTCCCACTCTAATCAGCTAATTAAGCCATAACACCTGCAAAGGGTTCCTGAGCCTTTAAATGGTCTCTCAGTCTGGTTCAGTAGGAATCACAATCATAGGAAAGACTGCTGACCTAACAGTTGTGCAGAACTATCTTGCTGTGCATGTAATTATTTATTTATTTCAGGTACTTATATAGTGCTGTCAATTTACGCAGCACTTTACAGATATATATTGTGCATTCACATCAGTCCCTAACCCTCAAGGGGTGTACAATCTAAGGTCCCTAACTCACACTCATACATATACATACTAGGGACAATTTAGACAGGATCCAATTAACCTACCAGCATGTCTTTGGAGTGTGGGAGGAAACCCACGCAGGCACAGGGAGAACATGCAAACTCCAGGCAGGTGGCGCCGTGGCTGGGATTCGAACCAACGACCCTAGTGCTGTCAGGCGGAAGTGCTAATCATTTAGCCACTGTGCTGCCCTAGTAA
Organism: Staurois parvus; assembly: GCF_062004578.1. NCBI lineage: Eukaryota > Metazoa > Chordata > Amphibia > Anura > Ranidae > Staurois > Staurois parvus. Next base: position 5,423,905 of record NW_028318492.1, on the reverse strand, counting down.
TGAGTCTATCACATATACTAGTTTCACCTTTTAAGTTGCATTACTAAAATAAATGAACTTTTGCATGATATTCTAATTTTTTGAGTTTCACCTGTATGTGATGGATAGAGCATCACAAATTTGTATCATTTAAACAAATTGCAAAATCACACTACACTATATACAAAGACAATTTACAGGTCAAGACATCTATAGTGTACATCAGTACAATTAGATTCATGATGTAAGATTTAAACTGACAGGTGTTCCTAATACCTCATCTGTAGATGCTCTTTAAATCAGCCATAAACTCAGTGGAAATTTGACATTTCTGCCAAAGTTAACATTTTCTGTGAAATGTGGGACAACTCAGCAAGTTTTAAACACCTGCCAAATTTAAAGGACTTTTTCCTGGAAAGCTACACAGCTTTGGCAGATTTGATTAAGTCTACATACTTCACTCATTGGGTTTTGTCAAAATCTACCAGTTTTAAAACTTTACAAAGAAAGATGCTGACAAACCTAAGAAGTCGAGCAGGTTAAACCCTAAACTGTCATACTTGGCTAAAATCAGGCAACGTTTTGGACCAAATTTCAAATAGAAAGGTCAGTACACCCTAAAAGTAATATTTAAAACGTAGTAGAGTCCAGTGCGATCGGACACCTGCAGAAATCATCTACCTCCTAGGGATGTCAGAGAGGAGATCTTCCTATCTTCCTTTCTTACTTGCATAGTACTTCTTCATTTGGAATTTTGAGGGGAATGCTCTTATTCATCTTTCTGCACTGTGTATATAATTAAAACCAATTACGTTTGGAGGAAAATAAATGTAATCTGCAAACACGGAAAGGTTTCTTCACAGTAAGAGCTGTGAAAATGTGGAATAGGCTTCCTCAAGAGTTGGTTCTGGCCAGCTCAGTGGATTGCTTTAAAAGAGGCCTGGATTCTTTCTTAGATACACAGAATATAACTGGATACTAACATTTATAGGTAAATGTATAGGTAAATCGGAATATCCGATTGCCTCTCGGGGGATCAGGAAGGATTTTTTTTACCCTGCAGGAGCAAATTGGATCATGCTTTGCTGGTTTTTTTGCTTTCCTCTGGATCAACTCTGGGTGTACGATTATAACTTTTTTTTTTTTTATGGTTGAACTGGATGGACTTTTGTCTTTTTTCAGCCAGACTAACTATATAACTATGTAACCAATTACACCCTTGTGATGACCATAGTAGATTTGTAGGCCTGGAAACTAAAGTGCAACGACATTCCTGAGAGAAGCAACAGTTTGATGGTTTCTTCCTCTACCATTCTTACTCCAGAGATCAGTTGTTTAAAATATTATTGGAGAGGTTTCAGATTGTAATTGTAGTCAGCCTAAAAGGGTGATGATCATCCTCATTTATTAGCTACCTCACCCTTTAAGCTGTCCATACATTAGTAGAATGAATGTGTGTGTAAAACATTCTCAGTACATTTTATAGCTTGAATGTTGTTTGAAATTACCTCAAAATTTCTTTTAACATTCAATTTTGAAACAAATTAACTTTTCTAAATGAAAACTACATACACTGTTAGGAATTTTTTTGGTACAGAAAAAGTTTCTGTCCTGCTTCATTGAATTTTCTTATCACTGTGGTTGAAAACAAGTGCCAATTTGACCCCAATAACGATTAGAAAATCAAATGAATGTTCTTAAAATGAAAACTCTCGAATTAAATTCTACTACTGTATGGTCAGCTTTGGTCTGTGAATCAAAAATATACCCAAGAGGACAAGAGCTGAGCTGTTGGTTTAGATGTCCACTGCTATTCTCCTACTCAATCCCTATTGTGTTGTTCAGTTACTTTGATCAGGAAAATAGAATATTATAGTAAAAAAAAAATGACGAAAAAACTACATTAAGTTTGCTTAGCTTTCTTCTGCTTATGATCATATACTTCCTGAATCCTACAAACTCCCTTTGTTTTTCCTAATCTTTTTTTTACAAGTGATAACTATGAAAGCTACAATAACTGCTTATATAATATCTTCTATTTTGCTCAGCACACTGGGAAGAGGGCTGTTAGTACTAGAACCATACAAAACAAAGAGCCGAACACTTCTGCCTTCCAAACCTAAGGACTTTTACTCACATTAGGTGTACTGCTATGCACATGGAAAAGACACAAACAGCTAATCTGTCTTTCATTTATGTTGAGGTAGTTTTCCTCATCACAGTTACCGTTGCATTTCCAGTTTATCGCTGCTCCGTGATACTTTTTATTTGCACTAACATACAATTTTTCTGGACAAGCTTTCAGGGTATGTCCCCTTCTTCAAGGTCCAAGCGGTACTAATACACAAAGTTTTAGCAGAATGTTGAAGTAAGACAATCTCCGACAATTTCCCTCAGAGATTGTCCTACTTCATGGGGACATTCCTGAAAGCTTGTCCTGAAAAATTGTATTTAGAAATAAAAAAGTGCAATCCCATAATTATGTGTAAAAGAAAATCACCAACTAATCAAGGCAGCTGCCCCTTTAAGTGCAAAACGACACTTTCAATCTGTGAAAAATCTGTGAAAGTAAGCGCTAGTCATAAATGTGAAATTTCCACCTGGATACAGTGAAAAGATATATACAACAACACCTATATATAAACAAAGATGGGATTGTATATATGGAAATGTCCAAATGATTAATAGAGAATGCACAAAAGCCATATTTTTGTGACCATAAAAATAAGGTTATCAAATCGTCTTCAAGATTCAACAGTGTTCCACCACCGTGTTCAGACAAATTATGTACTCACCAGATGGCATCGGCCAACAGAGTAGCCAGCAAACATAAAAGACTAGGTCTTGTATATGTCAAGTTGGATGTCCACTTCCTTATGCAGAATCCTTGAAGCCCATCTGCTCATAAACCACTATTACATCTTCCTGAAAACTTGTATGTTAGTGCAAATAAAAAAAAGTATCATGGGCAGTACTTAAATATTCTGTGTTGATAGCAGAAATTGGTCTACAGCGATAAACTGGAAATACAACAGTAATCATGATGAGGAAAACTACGTCAATGAAAGACAGATTAGCTGTTTGTGCCTTTATACCTCTTGGAGTCCATGTGCATAGCCGTGCGCCTAATGTGAGTAAAAACCCTTAGATTTGGAAAGCAGAAGTGTTCGGCCCATCTATTGTGTATGGTTCTGGTACTAATATCCCTCTTCCCAGTGTGCTGATCTGTTCCAGTATTTTCCACTATCGTTGAGGTAAATATGGCCATACAACTAGCTGCAAAACTTGGGCTGGTTCTGTCTTTGTTTTTTCCTAAGTCTGCAGGGATATTAATAATAGCGAAACTGACTGTTGATGCCTGTCATACATGTTAAAACCAGAACTTGTAAACCAGAGCTGAGCCAAGTACCACAATCAGCAAACCACCATCTAAATCAGTAAATCATTCAGTATGAAGTATGTTTAAAAAATCCGATGCCACAGTGTTTGAAAAAGCTACATAAAATCTATTGTGTAGATGTCTATATAAGCAGTTATTTACACTGTAAAATGTTAAAAGCTCATGGCATCAATTAGGAGAATGTACTCTGTGGAAGTATAAACACAGAAATGCCAAGTTTATTTTAATACGGTGGAGAAACCCAGATCTGAATATTAAAGCCAGTTTAAAGGAGTTGTATCAGGTACAATAGAGATAGTTTTCATTAGATAGCAGTCTGCTTATGAGCAGTACTACTTTCCACTCTGTATTTAACATACCATGCATTTTCTTCCCAACTAAAGAAGAAGGAAAGGCTTTGAAATAACCCCCCTTTAAATTATGCCTCCCCACTGTCCTTATATTTGCTGCATATAGTTTGCCATAAATGTCAATATAAATAAATGTTTTAATTTTTTTCTAAGCGGTCTGTGACCATAAAGCTCTGGCAAGCTTGGTTGTCTGTGCAGAAGGGGGACAATAACTCTTTCAGGGCTGACAACACCTTAAAGCTATGGACAGCAGTCGGTAGATGTCACTACTCGAAGGATTCAGTGGTGTTGCACAGGGAGGCAATCTGACCGTAGTTTTTACATTTTATTTGTAGTCATTTACGAATATTTACATTAATCACTTGCCCTCCTGAGGATTTACCCCCCTTCCTGACCAGGCCATTTTTTGCATTACGGCACTGCGATACTTTAACTGACAATTGCGCGGTCATGCAACGCTGCACCCAAATGAAATGTACGCCCTTTTTTTGCCACAAATTGAGCTTTATTTGGGTGGTATTTGATCGCCTGTGTGTTTTTTATTTTTTGCACTATAAAAAAAAGACCGACGATTTTGAGAAGAAAACAATATTTTTAAATTTTTGCTATTAAACATGTCCAGTAAAAAAATGTAAAAAATCAAATTTCATCATAATTTACACCAAAATGTATTCTGTTAAGTCTTTGCTAAAAAAAAATCTCAATATGTGTAAATTAATTGGTTTGTGTGAAAGTTATAGTATTTACAAATGGCGGTATATATACTGGGATTTTTTTTTTCACTTTTACTAGTAATGGCGGCGATGAGCGACTTATAACGGGACTGTGGCGGACATTCTGACACTGGGGGGAACTGACTTGGTGTCACTGAAATCCCCAGTGACACCAATACAGTGATCAGTGCTAAAAAAAACGCACTGACACTGTACTAATGGCACTGGGCAGGAAGAGGTTAACATGAGGGGCGATCAAAGGGTTAACTGTGTGCTGGGAGAGTTTTACTATGGGGCAGTGTGTGTGTGATTCACTGTAAGCACACTGCTGTGGATGGCTGTGCTTACACATCCATTCACAGCAATGTACCCGAGCTGACAGGGGGGAGGACTTTTAGTAAACAAAACAGTCCTCCTCCTCAGCGGAGATCCTTGGAAAGTACCGGATGCCGGCGAGTAATTAGCGGTCAGGGACTGGTGATTGACAGCAGCAGCCGTGAATAACAGTGCGGGTAGGGCACGTGCGTGGCTCGGTAATGCAAAATCACGTATATGTACGTGATTTTGCACACTGCTGCCTCCCTGTAGCAGTATTTCTGCTATAAGGCGGTTGGCAAGCGGTTAATGTTTATAACTAACTATATGCAGAAGGGAAGGCAACATTAAGTGATTGCATAGCCTTTCCTTCTACTTTAATGCTTGTAGCTTGGTGTATCTTGCAGTAAACAATGAATAGATAACTGGTTATCTCCCCATGCTATCTGTCACATTTGTTAACACGGTGGCTGTGTGGGGCTCCGCCCACATGGCCGCATGATTCATTCACGGACTTCTGTGAATGAATGAACTGCAAGTCCCGTCAGTCTTAGTGGCTGTCGACTTGCAGTTTTCATTGAACTACCACGGCGTAGTGGTACACACAGTGTAGTTATACTTGGAGACCAGGGTTTTGAGGATTTCTGAAGTTAAGGTGTCATAGTTGAAATGTCATTTAACACCTCATTCAGTTAGTTCAGTGGTGCATATTTCCTTTTATGATTATAAATTGCCATAGAAGAGAAGATAGCTTCTTGGCAGTAATGTTTTGAAGATATCCTTACATACAGTAAATGGGCTAGACCACAGGGTCCATTGTAATATTTGTCCAGTTAAGACAGCAATGGACTAGGTCTGCTTTAGGAATTTTTGGGTTTATTCAGTAAGGTACATTCCTACTTGCCTTCGGCAGTTGTAATTTGTTACTGCTCTCTGCACATTGTTTATTGCTTTAGTGCATAAACCTCTAAGCTGCAGTTATATGGGACAAAACCATCTGAGAACTTTTAACTATGTCAGCACATTAATGAATGCAAAGATCATTTAAACGGAGTCCTTCATCAAAAATCGCTACAAGGAACAAGGAAAATATACACAAAAAACATCCCAGGCAGACGCTGTAGGGTCATTTGGGGATGATAAGACTAGAAAAACTTACGTTTGTAATTAACAAAGCAAAGTTTAGAAAGCTTTAAAAATATTTAGCTGGGAAATGTTACAATAATGGTGGTTCATACACACTTTCAGTATATGCTGCCAAACAGCTTGTATATGATGAGTACAGAGCACATAAAAATAACACAGAAAAACGAAGTTTGCAGCCTATTAAGTACAGGACTGTTTATGGAAACATAATGCTCACTTGTCCAAGAACAGCATGTCTTTACCTTCTACCAGTACTAACCAGACTATCTAATCTCTCAAAACACAAAAGTAGCCTACAGAATTCTTTTTGCCTACCATACTAAAAATATTTTATGCATACTTTACCAATGGCAAAGGACACAGTCTTTTTTGGTAGAACTAGTTGTCTGTGTAAGTACAGCTAATTAATATGTTGTCGCAAATTGCAAGGTTGACTATAGATACTGTACAAAGACAGGCATTATGGGCTAGCCCTCATAGGGGCTGACCCATTTCTAAAACATGCAATAAAATGCTCATATCCCATGCATCTTTTAGATTAAATTCAGATTACAAATGTGCAAGTACTAATTGCTTACAAGGAAGAAATGCACACATAGGCCACTCTAAGCTTTTCCAATCTCCAAGACAAGAAACTGTCTGCACCCTACAGACAACTTCTGACAAAGCACCTACTAAAGACAACCATTAAGATCAGTTTGGAGCCTATGAATTTCCATAATTTTTGTTTAATTAGGTGCTGAATGGTATAAATGTAATTGCCATATTTACTTTCTGCCCCAAGACAAAAAGAAATATATATCCTAATCATGTAGGCACATACAGGTAAACTCTGCCATGCCTACTTCCCTACACAAGTATTTCCTTGTCTGGTGGCACCATCTCCAAAAGTCTTGTGTATGCAAGCATCACCATGCCTGGTCACCTGATAAGCAGATTCCTATTCTGCTGTTGGTATCGCCTTTTCCTTTTTTGTATAAAAAAATGAGAAAAACAACTACAGCTGCATGGAGTGGCTGGTACATTACTTTCATTACAAACTGTTATAGAGAAAGATAAAAAGCTTGCATTTTCATTCTTAGGAGAATCATTCCCCGATTTATGTGTCACATGCTATTTGAACCTAGTCCATAGCCTTAAGCTGGCATGTGGTCATTTTGAAATCAATGGCAGCAACACACCTCAAAAATGTTAGGCCTGGACGACAAAAAGCCGACAAAGTACCGTATTTTTCGCTCCATAAGACGCACCTGACCATAAGACGCACCTAGGTTTTAGAGGCAGAAAACAAGAAAAAAAATATTCTGAACCAATGGACTGCAGACATAGTACAGGAGATGACCAGAGACTGCAGACATAGTACAAGAGATGACCAGAGACTACAGACACAGTACAGGAGTTTGACCAGAGACTGCGGACACAGTACAGGAGGTGACCGGAGACTGTGGACATAGTACAGGAGATGACCAGAGACTGCGGACAGTATAGGGGATGACCAAAAGACTGTGGAGAGTACAGGGGATGACCAGAGACTGCGGACAGTGCAGGGGATGACCAGAGACTGCGGACAGTACAAGGGATGACCAGAGACTGCGGACAGTACAGGAGATGACCAGAGACTGCGGATAGTACCGGAGATGACCAGAAACTGCGGACAGTACAGGCGATGACCAGAGACTGCGGACAGTACAGGGGATGACCAGAGACTGCGAACAATACAGGGGATGACCAAAAGATTGCGGACACAGTACAGGGGATGACCAGAGACTGCGGACATAGTACAGGGGATGACCAGAGACTGTGGACAGTACAGGAGATGACCAGAGACTGCGGACAGTACAGGAGATGACCAGAGACTGCGGACATAGTACAGGGGATGATCAGAGACTGCGGACAGTACAGGGGATGACCAGAGACTGCGGACAGTACAGGGGATGACCAGAGACTGCGGACAGTACAGGGGATGACCAGAGACTGCGGATAGTACAGGAGATGACTAAGAGACTGCGGGCAGTACAGGAGATGACCAGAGACTGCGGACAGTACAGGGGATGACCAAGAGATTGCGGACACAGTACAGGGGATGACCAGAGACTGAGGACATAGTACAGGGGATGACGAGAGAATGCGGACACAGTACAGGAGATGACCAGAGACTGCGGACAGTACAGGAGATGACCAGAGACTGCGGACAGTACAGGGGATGACCAAGAGACTGCGGACACAGTACCGGGGATGACCAGAGACTGCGGACATAGTACAGGAGATGACCAGAGACTGCAGACAGTACAGGAGATGACTAAGAGACTGCAGACAGTACAGGGGATGACCAGAGACTGCGGACATAGCACAGGAGATGACCAGAGACTGCGGACAGTACAGGAGATGACCAGAGACTGCGGACAGTACAGGGGATGACCAAGAGATTGCGGACACAGTACAGGGGATGACCAGAGACTGAGGACATAGTACAGGGGATGACGAGAGAATGCGGACACAGTACAGGAGATGACCAGAGACTGCGGACAGTACAGGAGATGACCAGAGACTGCGGACAGTACAGGGGATGACCAAGAGACTGCGGACACAGTACCGGGGATGACCAGAGACTGCGGACATAGTACAGGGGATGACCAGAGACTGCGGACATAGTACAGGAGATGACCAGAGACTGCAGACAGTACAGGAGATGACTAAGAGACTGCAGACAGTACAGGGGATGACCAGAGACTGCGGACATAGCACAGGAGATGACCAGAGACTGCGGACAGTACAGGAGATGACCAGAGACTACGGACAGTACAGGAGATGACCAGAGACTACGGACAGTACAGGAGATGACTAAGAGACTTCGGACATAGTACAGGAGATGACCAGAGACTATGGACAGTACAGGAGATGACTAAGAGACTACGGACATAGTATAGGAGATGACCAGAGACTGCGGACAGTACAGGAGATGACCAGAGACTGCGGACAGTACAGGAGATGACCAGAGGCTGCGGACAGTACAGGAGATAACTAAGAGACTGCTGACCTTTCGGGAGGGAGGGGGAGCGGGTACCTGAATTTGACAGGTACCTGCTCCCACTTCTGCGGAGTTGTCCTCCCTTTAGACCTGTCATGTGTCCCAGAAGACGCCGTGCCATTCACAAAGTGCAGCGCTTCTCGTGCATGCGCACTGGGCACCCGGCTGTCAATCCGAGAGCCCACACTAAAGAAGCTGGTGCGGGAAGACTGCAACGCTGGACCGAGGAACAGGTAAGGTCCTGCTGCAGAGCTGAGTGGCTGGCCCGGTATTCTGACACGGTGGCGGTGGAAATACCGGACCAGCCGCTCCATATTCGCTCCATAAGACGCACTGACATTTTACCCCCTTTTTTGGGGGGGAAAAAGTGCGTCTTATGGAGCGAAAAATACGGTAAGTGGTACTAACAAGCAAGAGCTGGAAGAACATTTTCCAACTAATTAGATTAATTGGCAACAGGTCAGTAACACGACTAGGTATAAAAAAGAGCATCTCAGCTATCTGTGAAAAGCTGTATCTAAAAATGTTTCAACAATTTCAGGATAATGTTCCTCAACGTAAAAACTGCAAAGACTGTAAATATATCATCATCTACAGTACATAATATCATCCACAGTTTCCAAGAATCTGGAGAAATCTATGCAAAAGGGACAAGGCCGAATGCAATATTGGATATTAGAATATTGGATATTTGGGCCCTCAACTGGCATGAGTCTGTGATCGACACCACTGCATGCGCTCAGAAATACTTCCAAAACTCACTGTCTGTGAACTTACTTTTTTTTTTTAAATAATGCATTTTCTCAGTTTAAAAATTTTATATATTTTCTATTTTCCACTGTGAATAAAATATAGGTTTATGAGATTTTCAAATCAAGGCGTTCTTTTTGTATGTAGATTTAACACAGCATCCCAACCTTTTTGGAGTTGGGGTTGTAAATAGGCAACCCCATGTTTCTTTTTCATTTTGTAAAAGATAGGGAATATTAAAAACCCATCAACTTGTCATCTGCATTCCACTGCACAGATTTGTCTTCATTGCCTGTCCTCCAAACACAACCGGAAGAGGTAATCACCTCTTGAACATCTGTCATAGCACTAGTGCCCTCACTGAAACATTTCCTCTCTATTTCTGTTCTGGTGGCTATTCAAAAGTGTGGATTTTTCCCTCACCTTCTATTGTGATGACACCAGTCAACAGGACAGATAGAAAGGTTTAATCTCCCTAATGGGGGCATTAAAATCTGACAGTCATTCTAAGCCTTCCCAACCCCTTCTCTATCAAAGACACACAAAAAAGTTATTTCTTTAGATGAACTCACTATGGACTTAACATTTTTAAAGCTGTTTGGTGCTCCTAGTGTAGGAAAATCATTACAGTATATACATCACTTACAAACAGGATACTCAGCTACTACTCACTGGCCTACATTCCACTGTTACAGTTACACATAATGCAGCATGGAGGTGTTTAAATAAAAATAAACAAAAAGTCCAGCACTTACATAAACCAAAAGTGATTAAATATCAATATCCAAAATAAACCAAAATCATATACTCAATAAATCAATTATATAAAAGTCCCACGCCATGCAGTGTGCAAACAAAAAGTGCTTGGCAATATTCTTCATGCAAATTCCTGTTTGTGCTCCACCACTGTGTGCCACTTTAATGCACTCACCAATGGTCCATGACCCCATAATTAAAATAAGGTCAAATGCATTTGTTACCCCAGGGTTTTATAGCTCAGTGGATTTCTTCTCTATATTCTCCAGGTACCATCCCAATATGGCAGTATCCCTCTGCAATAAATCATCATAAGCCAAGGGAAATACATTCTCATAGTGTAGTGATTATTAAGATCAGGCAATATTAAAAACAAGGGTGCACTCACACATTCTGATGCCCAATGTCTCGGCACTAATACACTTAGCTATGATCTTCCACCGCCGCTCCACTCTCAAGAGCTGGCGTGCGTTCCAATAGCCAGAATCAGAAGTGACGCCGAATCAATAGACCTGCATGTGGCAGATGTGTCACTCTGCCTCTATGTGTTTTGTTGAACTGGCATCCTAAAGAAGTGTATTAATGCCAAGACATTGGGCACTGGAATATTTGAGTGCACCCTTGCTTTTATTACTGAGAGAGGAAGGTGCTTAGTCTAACTTATTGTAATGGAGGTGTTTAAGATTTATGGAACAAGTTTAAAAAAAGCCAAAGGAATGGCCAAAAATCAAATTGATGTTAGTGTTTTTCTTAATTGTCAAATGTATATTAAAAGCTAGCAATTAACATCTGCTGGTGGCTTTATGTAATAAAAGGAGAGAGAGAAAGAGAGAGAGAGAGAGAGAGAGAGAGAGAGAGAGAGAGAGAGAGAGAGAGAGAGAGAGATCTGACAAAGTGTGTATTAACACAAATTACGATTTAAGGGTTATCATTAGAGACAGTTCAACCCACATAATATTTCTCTCTCTTACTCACAAGTCTCAGTGTTTTTCTCCAAAGCTCTAGGGATAACAGCATATCTTGGGAAGCCAGGGAGCACTTCATTTGACCCCATGTCTGTTACTTTAGAACTTCACTTTTTTTTTTTTCATTTCAGGGTATATAAACAGCTCCTATTTCATGTTCAATGTCTTTCTGAAAGCATGTTATTGGACACACCAATTCCTTAAACATAGTAATGCTAAAATGATTTTATTAGGAAGTACAAGAAATCCCTTAGGGCTTACTCATACTAGGAGCATTTGTTGGAATTTTGCTTTTTTATGCCCGAACAGACAAATTGCGATGGGTATGAGAAAGTCTACTATATTCAGTAGGGCCTGGGCACATTAATTCTTTGCATTAAGAGGTGTTAGGGAAAAATATAGTGTAACGTACGCAGTATTTTTTGCATGTAGACCTGCATTTTTCCATTCTGGTTAGCCAAATAGAGATCTTAAAGAGATGCTCTAGTCTCCCCCCAAAAAATAAAAGTCAGCAGCTAAGAAATACTGTATAAGAAATATGTGCGAGCGCACCTGAAAAGACAATATAGCAGCTGTACACCAGGTAACCATAAGAACCTCCAAAACCATATAAATCAAAAAGTGCAGCGCTGGAAACAAACACTAAAATATAAATATAAATATAAATATAAACAGTTCATGTGATGATTTTGAGTGACATCAGGTGCCTTCATATACTCGTATCTTTCTGGTAGTAAGGTGCTGTGGGATAAGGTGCAGAAAGAATGCACACTTACCAGAACGCACAATTTAATGAGCGTTTGTGAATATGTTTCTCCTGTGGTCATCTACTAGTCAAGGATGATGTCTGGACTCTAATATCCTCCCTTCAGTGGTCCTGGATGTTTATCAAGGTGGTCCAGTGTACCCTCCAGGTGATAGCCTATGGACTGCTCTGCAGTGGTAGAGGGAACTCCTTCTCCAGTGGTCAGGTGAATGACTGTGGATTGATACTCCCCAAGGGAGTCAAAGCAGAGACATCTCCATAGTGTAGTAAGTTTAGTAGTAACTTTATTAAGGTAAAACGAGGATGTGTAGAGTAAATATACAAGCGATAATGTGGACTAACCGTCCAGTGTTAAAGATGGCCGCCGGAGCTCCACGATGCTCCGGCGGCATGACGTCACGGCGTTGCTGGCGTGACGTCACGGCGTTTTACCTTAATAAAGTTACTACTAAACTTACTACACTATGGAGATGTCTCTGCTTTGACTCCCTTGGGGAGTATGTACTGTATGGTTTGTTTTACAAGGTGAGGGTTTACATATACTTTAATAGTGTAAAATCCATATTGGGTCCTGGACCACTGCAAACTACAAAGCAGTTATGCACTACTGGCTGGTCCAGGATCCAACACAGCCTAGTAAAATAGTGGCAGAATACTAATGAGGTCATTCCTGTGCTCTCCCCTCCTTTAGGCATGTGCACTAACTGACAGCACCTTGAAATCCAGTATAGCACTGAAGGTCTCAAGAGTGCTATATTTTCCCTCCTCATCTAAGTGCTGTTTTCAGGGGATTACAAGAGGCTGATTCCAAGAAATAGTCAGGTTCTTATTAAAGATCTATGTAGGGATACAGATGAAGTATAGGTAAAGGAAAATATTTTTATTTACAGTTTGGTGAGAGGTTAGAATCATAGTCAGGTTTATATTGTTACCTGTGTCTTTGTTAGCAAGGTTTATTCTTTCTAATTGTCCTGATTGCCCATATCATGAAGATTGAAAGTGAGAAAAAATCTAAAAAACCGAGTTGCAATCGGAACATAAAGGGAAAATCTTCCAATGGTGACACTTATTCCAACAACTATCTAAAAAGGGATTTTCCTCACATTGAAAAGATATCCTAACACGTCCCATTGCATTAACAAGACAGGACATAAAGGAAAATCTCAAAAATGAGATACAGGTGGCAAAAACACTGACATCAGTTTTAACCCTTCCATATTTTATCCAAAATGGAAAAAAAGTTTTAGCTTCAGACATATGTTACTCACTATTTAATTGAAGCATAACTAACTTAAAGTGGTTGCAAAGGCAGAAGTTTTTTTACCTTACTGCATTCTATGCAGCAAGGTAAAAAACATTCTGCATGCAGCTCCCCCCGAAGCCCCTCCCCAAATATATACCTGAGCCTGATCTCGATACAGCGATGTGCACGAGACATTTCTCTCGGCTATCTCACTTCTCATTGGCTCAGCATTGGGAGCCAATTCTAGCCAGTAACACGGGAGCAGGGGGCAGGGCTGAGCCCCACTCTCTGTGTCTCATGGACACACAGAGCAGGGCTTGGGAGCTAGCACAAACGGGTTCCCCCCATAGGCAGTGACTTGCTGTGGGGGCACTCTGTGTGTGTGTAGGGGGGGAGGAGCCAGAAGTGCCGACAAGGAAATCCAATAAGACCAGGATCTAGGCTGCTGGGTGCAAAACCACTGCACAGAGCAGATAAGTATAACAATTTTTTTAATGATAAAATGTATCATTATAAAAACGGACCTTTACAATCACTTTAACTTTTTTTGCCTGTCTATAGTTGAGCTTTATTATAATACACACTAGTAATACATAGAATGTTAGTACAAAAAACACACATTTCATAAACTAGCTACATATTATTTTGGATTTAGTTTTTCTTTAAACGTTCCACCTGAGAGTTTGAAGAATAACCAAACCACTGCAATTCTGAGCAAATAAAGATTTTTGTGATAACAGAACACAAACAGTCTATAAGAAAATGCACTCGGCTACCATGAAAAATCATCAAAGCATGGCCTTACCTTTGGGAATAGTGATCTGACAACTTAAGTCAAAATCTTGCTGCAGACGATAAAATGCAACTTCCTGCAGCCGTGCACGCTCCAGTTCAGAAAGACTCTGTATGGGAACTGATTTCAGACGGACAGTGCGCCCAGACATGCTGTTCCATGTAAAATCACCCTAAAGAAAAAGAAATAAAATAGTCAGCTGAGATTATGTTCAATGCATTGCATTAACAAGTAAATTGTTTCAAGAACCATTTATTACTTTTTTTCCATTATTCCAACAAAAGTCTATTAAAGTCACAGCACTGAACCATATTATCAAAGAGAACCAGATAGTTCTAATCAATTGTGACCCTATAATCCTGTCTTAAGCTTTAATTAACAAAAAATAGACAAAAGCTTATTGTAAGAATGCCAGAGATGTGACTTTTGATTTGTCCTCATTATTCTCCTTTGCTACCACTTCTTTGAGTTCTATTGCTACTACCAACATTGGCATGTCAAGAAAGTAGCATGCACTAGGAAAATACTGTAAAACAAGAATTATTATTTACATTGTATACACATCATACTTGGTGAAAATATCCAAATTTCTCCATTTACTAGAAAGAAATATCTTAGGTCTCCTAAAAATGTAAGGGTGGCCTTCAGCTGCCTGAAAAAAAAATGACAAACTCTAGTCCCCTGACTGGGATCACAATTTACTTTACCTATAGGGTAATATCCCCTATGTACTTCACCCTGTATTCTTTGCATTATGTTAATACCAAAAACTGAAAATAACATGTTAGCAGATGATGAAACGAGAACAGATTTATCTGTAGAGTATAGTACAATCAGTGCAGATCTTTATTTCTGATGTTTTTGTTCAATCTTCACATACTGTATTGTCCAATGTGAATGCGATGTCTGACTATATTCTATGCCGAAACGGAACATTGGCAGGATGTAGCATTGCCTGGTCATTAACGAACACCTGATGTATGACTTTTCTATGTTCAAGTCGTTTATTGTTGTATTCATTCAAAAGCAATAAAAATGTATATTTTTTTAAATGTTAAGGTTCCCATATATGTACAGATTATCTTCAATGGGAAGAAGTTATGAAGATGTTAACCACATGTATGCTGCTTTTATCTGCTTGAGATACTTCAGGGTCTTGGCCTTACTGAGGGTGAGCAGTTGTCTCTCTTTCAGCTTTTTTGTGACACACATACTCATCTACTGCAAGCGTAGAGCTGAAAAGCAGTCTTGAGGGGCCTTATAGGTACACCTGTACAGTTTACTCTCCCTCTCCCATGTGACAGGAATAGGTCCTGTGTTATTGGCCCACTGTCACATGGGGCTGGGGAACAAGTGTAATCTCCAACATCTTGCTTTTGTTCACAATGTCTATGACTCAAGCTCAATTTTTTGGAACTCTGTTGGTAGGCCATCTGTGCTGGAGTCTACTGGTACTACTTCTACTATTTTAGTACAGAAGAAATATTTCTTTTAAAAAAAGAGGTTTTTTTTAATCCTTATGCCACTAGCATTACTAAATACATAGGAAGGCATATTATATATATATTTTTTCTTTTATACTTTTTTTTTTTTACAATTCTTCAGTTGCTTTCTGCTTTCTGGCTTATGCCAAAATTATGTCATACATCCCAGGAGTCTTCATAGGCATTTTTGCTTTCATGTGGAGAAGGAGAGGAGAGGCTTTCTGAGATAGGAATGGCCTCCTGCCTGCATGTTTGAGCTAAGGGCAGATGGATTCTAATAAGTAAATGCTACATGAATCATCTGCCCTTACTCAAGATGACCATGGCTAGAAATGCTAGGGGATGTTTTTCAAAGTGATTTCTCAACAAAATAAAATATAGAGACATGGGTGAGTGAGTTTTCTTTGAATATTAAAAATGAATAAATAGCATTTTCAGTTTATGGTGTTCAGATACAGTTTAGTTCTGCTTTAATGTCCTAATGTATATGTTTGTACTGTTTTTAAAGTTTTAGGTTGCTTCAGGCACAGCTTGGCTGTTTGGTTACTCTGGGCTTGAAAGTGTCCACAACTGACCCCCATCTGCAGGTGAAATCATGTACTAAGGCTCCTCCCAAAAGATATCATGAGATTCTATACACAAATTACTCTAGCAGGGATCGCACTTTAAAGTGATTGTAATGGAGGATATTTTTTAAATAACAAACATGTTACATTTACATGCTATGTGCAATGGGTTCAGGTCATCCGCCAGTGCTTCTGGTTCCTCCCCCCCACACCCAATGTGCCCCATAGCAAGCTGTTTGAGCCAGCTTTGTGTATCCAAAGACATACAGAGCGCACTCAGGCTCACCCCCATCTCCCTCCTCACTGGCTGTGATTACCAATGGCTCCTGCTGCTGTCTCTGAGCCAATGAGGAGAGTGTAAAGAGCCTCTGCTCTCGTGCACATAGCTGAATCAAAATGAGAATGCATTAAGGTAAAAAAGAAAAAGAAAAAAAAAAACTCCAAGCTTTAGAACCACTTTTTCAATGCAATATAAACAACACTGGGACAAACAAAGGTGGAAAAAAAATTCCAGTCACATGTCAGGTGATGTGCAACTTCTACAGGCATGCCCTGTCAACCAAGCCTAGCTTGACATGGTCACACCTAAAATTTCACAGCTATAGCTAATGAAAACTTTCAATAAAACCAAAATGAAAAGCTATGTACATTAGATATATGTGTAGAATTATATAACAATACTGTTTTTTAGACCATTATTTAAACTGGTATTGCAAATTTGTGTCTTGTTTTCCATCACAGTGCAAGCTAAACTGAATGATAAAGTAACTGATATAAAACCTGCCTGGCATTCAAGCTGTGGCTGTATTACTTGGATTCTTCAATATGAACTAAAAATGCATTTATTTGTCTTAACATGATACGCATAGACAAAGTTTGTTTTAAAAATACATATGAAATGTTAATGTAAGCAGTCAAACAAGACATTTGTTTAAGTGTTTAGACAAAGTATGATGCCTTGCCAGAAATAGTACAAAGAGGACAGCCACAATACATGAAAAATGATTACGCACCAGAGTAAGAAGTCCAACAATACTGAGGCCCCTATGCACATACAAAGTGTCTACAGTGAGAAGTGCGCTTCCTGCAGTTAATGGAATAATATTCTTGGACTGTGCTCATGTTTTTATGCTATTTGACATTATAAAAATCCATAAGGCTCATGTTATCCACAGTAAGATACCATGAAATATATCTGATTCAACAATGCACAGTGTTAAAGTATATGTGAACCCACACCTTGTAAAGCAACCATTCAGTTAAAATAGAAATGACAGTTAAAAAAATTTGCATATATATATATATATATATATATATATATATACATACCATAACGTTATAAATATTTTTTTCACATAACCTCTGTTCTATCTCCACAAGGGCACACAGAAAACACAATGGATTTCTGTGTGCCATTCACGCTTCTTTGCAGCAGTGGGGCAGAGTGGTGCAAAAAAAAATGCAACATGTCTTTGTGCAACCATCTGTTTTTATGCACAGCTGCTGAGCGGCTGTGCATAGAAATGAATGGAATGACATTTTGTGATGTAAGTAAGGTCAAAGCTCTTTTGGTCACACTTCTCCTGGGGATCACAGGAGTGCACTTTGTTTTGCACTCTTGTGACCAGTATTCAGCCAATAGTGAGCTAAAGCCTTCTTTTGGCTGATGTCAATGAGCCAGGATCCACCCAGATCCTAATCGTCAGCCTCTCAGCCCTCCCCTCAAAAGCCCAGGTGCTCCAGTGAGCGCTGGAGGGGCAAAGCAGAGAGCTCATGATTGACAGTCACTGCTCTCTGCTCAGTGAAGACTGATAACTGAGTGATCAGTGGTCTTTGATTCCCCAGTTCTTGGTGTAGAGGAGGTTGGGACAGATGCAGCTTCTGATCTATGCCGCATCCACCCTGGTGAGTATAACTGGGTTGCTTTTTTTTCATATCCTGAACTTCTCTTTTAAAGTTTAGAAGAAAGGGGAAACAGTGCCTTGCATTGTAAAAACACAAGGCAAACCGTCATCCATGGCAGCAGCTGCAATTACTATGCACAGAAAAAAAAACGGATCAATTTTCTCCGCAGGTAGTGTGAACCTACCCGTAGAGGCTTGAAGAGGTGAGGATAAAGACTGCAGGGGGGTGTCACTAGGAGGCAGAGAAACATCAGTTCACTGAACTTCCCAGTGAAAAGCTGTGGAGGGGCTGGTGGAGGATGGATGTGCTCCTATGTTTAGTGTGATCATTTTCGAATAGAAAAGCAGGGGACTGGCAGAATCACCAATAATTTCACACAAAGGAAATAACACAAAGAGAACAGAACAAATTCTAACACAAGTACATGGTACAATAGACACATCAGGAATATGAAAGGTTGGGGTAACATACACTTTATACACCTAAACTGGATATTCCCAGAAACTGACTAGTGAAAGCAAAATATCCTTAGAGTGAAAAGCTATACTAGCAACTAAGGAAACAGGATGCAATAAGAAATCACCTTATACAATGAAACAGAAACAAGTTCACTTTAAAGATGGCCAATGGCTTAACAATTTTAATCACACTATTATATGTGGCTAATACCTGCAATGATAGTATATGATTTGTTTTTTTCACTTGCTTTTTTTATTCCTTTCAACATTTACACATAGACCAAGCTATGCAAAAAATGTGACACACAGGGAGTTGTATGTTAATCAGCAAAGACTTTTGACTTTTTTAGAATCAGGTGCACACAGTCCCTAAAAGATTAATCTGGGCACTTGCAGAGTTATTCTTGATTCTGTTAGAGTTTGACATGCCTTTATAAGAGGATTTATCTAAGTCAGTAGACTTGATCTTTGCCAGCTTGGCTAGCTATATTCTATACCATGCTAAACTGTAGAAGGGGGGGGGGTATAGAAATGAATACAAACAATTCACCAGTGTATATATATATATATATATATATATATATATAACCAATTAAATAGAACTAGTATCCTGACTGACTTTACTTTGTTCTCTGGGCATACTGATTGCCAGCAGATTATCAGTTACACCAACAAAAATGTGAAATATGTGGCTATTGCATAGCAATCCAGGATATAACCACTAGTACTGTTTATATTGCTATAATAGTCCTGCGTGGGCATGTCCATAGTCCTGCTCTGCTTGGGGGGCCTACGGAAATACAGGGCTATCTAGAGGCCTACTTCTTCAGTATGTAACTCACCCCCAATCCAAAAAGACATAAGCTGTCTGCTGACGTGGGCTAGAAACCCTCAGCTACACCATTCCCTTGATCCACAGCAGCACAGACCCATAAGTGGTCGAGAGTACTTATGTTGCAAGGCCTTGCGATTCTCCATGGTTCAAGATCAGGGCTCTGACAGTACACATAACATGGGAGCCTCAGGTCACCTGACGCGTGTTCCATAGAGGGGTCTGCTCTTCACCTCCAGGAGGGTGACCTTTTCATCTGACCACCACCACTCCAGAACCAGAATACACTGTGTACCTTGTATTCAGGACCCTGCCTACCAGTACCCATGTAATGTATCATAAGTTGCACCCATCCCGCAACCTGTGGCTTAACTGCCTGCTGGCCCAAATGACATGCTTTTACTCTGCTGATTGGGCATCCTCTTTGAATAACACCTCTCTAGCCAGAAGCAAGGTCTGTCTTCTTTTTTATAAAGAGTGCAATTTCCAAACTATCAATGCAAAAAAGGAACTTCTGATTTCAATCCAGTAAAGCCCACATAGGGGAATTGAACAAGGTTCCACTTGACTCTGCTACATTTTTACACTCCAAGGTACAAAATTCTCTACCCTCCTAGGCTCTACCTACCTTATATATTTGGGGTTCTATCAGAAGCACAGGCGCAACAAGTCACATCCTGGAAACTTTAGATTGTACTCCCCTTGAGGGTTAGGGACTGATGTGAATGTGCTATATGTAAAGCGCTGCATAAATTGACAGCGTATATAAGTACCTACAATAAATAAATAATGGAGGAGCTCATAGCTAGGGAATAAGTTTACCCCATCCTATAACTTTTTTAATGGATTAACACACTAGGGTTCATGTAACTCAGTTCAATCAATAAGCTGAACAGATACTTTTTTTAACCATCATGTATAATCAATATGTTATTTCAGTAATATCTACAAAGGTAATATACGTAGGTATTTACCTGAAAAAAAACACAATTTCTTGAAAGCACATTTTACTGTTTTATTTGAAAGGAATTATTATTAACCTCTCCATGGCAACACAAAATGTGTCATAAATCACACTCATGAAACAAAAACAACTAAAGAAAATAAAAAGTAAATGTGGAACTAATTGTAAAGATGTGATTTACGGTCAAGACAAATTGCATACATTAATATGCATATTATATAAACTATGCTATGTTCCCATCAGTAAGCTGGTTTAACTAGTATTCCCATGTTTGCTTCTTCTCTGTCTAACAGATGCCCCATATAATCACAGTGTCGTCAGTGAGCTAGAATTTATTAGAGGTATTACAGGAGAGATTAGCAGTAAATGAACTGAAATGTTATTGACAATATTCACATATATGTACCCTAAGCAAAAAGAGTCCTATAGAGCAAGAAACGGAATTATTCATTTTCCAGTCACTGATACTCCAAATGTTCTCTGTTCAGAATAAAATGTGCACATCCTCACTAGGCATGGAACCATCTTATTGAATATGCCTGATGGTAACCAAAACTTCACTGCTCCCTCATTGTTGGCCTTCCTCTTCCCTTCAGTCTACCATGAATGCTTCTTCCAGACTCATCCACCTTACCAACCACTCACTATCCGCCACCCCTCTCTGCCAATCCCTCCGCTGGCTTCCACTTGCCCAAAAAAGAACATTCAAAATACTAACAGCAACATACAAAGCCATCCACAGTATATTTGCACAATGGCAGGAAATGTATAATTTGCATGATTACCAGGTAAAAATAAAAGCCCACTAGGCCCATCTCCCTTCATAAACTTCTATGTAGCTGCCAGGAGAATAGTGAAAACAAGTACTATAGCGTGCAACTAGACTGAAAGCTCTGAGTCTGATTGTGTTGCTAATATCACATCCAAGATGTGGCACCTAACGAGTCTAAGAGCTTTTACTGGTAAATAACATGCACAAATATATGATAAATGCACACATCATTTTATGGGAAGATTTTTGATTAAATTAATTGTCTGACAAAAGGGTGTCTTTAAAAGTTATCTTATATACTTTTCAATTAAGAAAAAAGGCATCCCAGAGGTGCTGGGACTTGAGTTCTTGTAGCAAGAGGGCAAAAACATTTGAAGAGTTCACTGGCTCAGGTTAGGCTGCTCACAACAGACAAGGCTACCTTTCAGTGGGTACACCAGCAGGTTACCAGAAAAAAAACTGTCCACAAATGGAAGGAGTGCCAACCAAAGGATAAAAGAGTCCAAATTCATTCATTCATTTGTACTAAAAAAACAGCCAACATGTTCCAGGGGTCAGAGAAACTCCCCCTTCATCAGGGCTTCATTTAAAGAAGAACCTTGATAGGACTCAATATGGAGCTTTCCTGGGTGAAGCTAATTGCTGGATCTGGAGAGTAAAGTTGGGGGCACACAGTTCAGCAGGAACTGGCTGACATTCGGACCATGTGTACAACTATCCATCCGACAGAAGCCGATCTAAGGACTGGCTTTTGTTGAAGGGACATGCTGGAAAGCCAGCATCCGATCAGCGATCAAAGCCAATGGCTAAAAGACTAATATATCTAATATATTGTTGGCATTTTTGTCACCAGGGACAAATATTAAAAAAAAAAAAACTACTTAATTTATTAAAAAGATTAATGCATACTTTAATATGTTTGTACATTTTCATCAAGTTATACTGTGTAAGATTTCCTAAAAATACACTAAAGACATAAATATGCAAATTACTGTGAACAACCATGATTAATATAGTATTTCCCCAGTGATTCTCATCTTTTAATCTTGGATCTGAGGCCTATATCTAATCTCTGAATTTTTTAAAACACAAACCCACACAACATGCCAAAGTGCAATTCCACCCTCTCCTTAAAGAAGAACTCCGGGATAGACAAAAAAATCACCCATTAGTAAACCCCCTACACAAAACACTAAACAGTTAATAAAATGTTGAAAATCCTTATGATTTAGGAGAAAAGTCTAATTGAATTTTCATGACCTCATCTCTGTAATTCAAAAGATAACAGCATCTGCTCTGCCAAGGAGGAGGTGTAACAGCAGAGATTACATTGTATTCTCCCCTCTCGCTCTACAGTAAAAGGAAACTACAGTTCCCATCAACCACATGGAATTGTAGTGAATGTGGGCAGGTACACTAGGCCTGTACATGTTGAATGTATCTGAGCCACCCACCACTGGATGTGGGCTGAATTACATCACGACCTCCTGGAGAAACTACAGAAGGGATATGCCAAGACCAGTGGCTGGGGGAATACGAGGCACAGCAGCCACCAGTCATACAAACAGGAAACCAAAGAGAATGAACAGTTTGATTTTAAAATGAATAGGCTATTTTAGAACAATTACTGAGTGAACCAAAAGATGGATGACATATTCAGTGAAGGTAAGAAATCAGCAACAAGAACATGTAAAGAAGTTTTTGCCCAGAGTTCTGCTTTAAATATGATACCAATCCCTTAAAGCCACTATACACCTGTAAGGCAACTTGTTTTGCTTTGTAAACAGTTCTAGATACTGCAGTATTCCCTCTTGAGTACTCTTGCTTTAGCTAGAACTGGGAGAATGCCCTTTTTTAAGTTTTAACTTTTTTTCTGAGGATCCCGAGTCTAAACCCTCATGACATGCATTGGCTTTACCTGAATGTCTTTGCACTATTAATCCAGCACACAAGACTCAAAGACTCAACATGCAGCTATAAGAGAATGAAGATAATATGTTTTTCCAGTCACCACTGCTCCTTTTTCATTTTAGAACTAAAATTTCAGCTGCTTTGCAAAAGATGATAGGTATAAAGAACGCATTTAAAGCTGACCTCCTTGCATAAAAATTTCAATTCAAATTAGCCATAAATTATATAAATTTGTGTGCACCAAATGCCTTTGGAACCCAGATATTACCTAAAAAGTAGCAGTGGCATCATCACTGTACTACAGAGATGTGCAAAGAGCAGATCAGTGGGAGGAACCCAGCAAGCAAACTCACCAAACCAAATGCCTTTGTGAACCCAGATATTACCTAAAAAGTAGCAGTAGCATCATCACTGTACTACAGAGATGTCCAAAGAGCAGATCAGTGGGAGGACCCAGCAAGCAAACTCACCAAACCAAATGCCTTTGTGAACCCAGATATTACCTAAAAAGTAGCAATGGCATCATCACTGTACTACAGAGATGTCCAAAGAGCAGATCAGTGGGAGGAACCCAGCAAGCAAACTCACCAAACCAAATGCCTTTGTGAACCCAGATATTACCTAAAAAGTAGCAGTGGCATCATCACTGTACTACAGAGATGTGCAAAGAGCAGATCAGTGAGAGGAACCCAGCAAGCAAACTCACCAAACCAAATGCCTTTGTGAACCCAGATATTACCTAAAAAGTAGCAGTGGCATCATCACTGTACTACAGAGATGTGCAAAGAGCAGATCAGTGAGAGGAACCCAGCAAGCAAACTCACCAAACCAAATGCCTTTGTGAACCCAGATATTACCTAAAAAGTAGCAGTGGCATCATCACTGTACTACAGTGATGTGCAAAGAGCAGATCAGTGGGAGCAACCCAGCAAGCAAACTCACCAAACCAAATGCCTTTGTGAACCAAGATATTACCTAAAAAGTAGCAGTGGCATCATCACTGTACTACAGTGATGTGCAAAGAGAAGATCAGTGAGAGGAACCCAGCAAGCAAACTCACCAAACCAAATGCCTTTGTGAACCCAGATATTACCTAAAAAGTAGCAGTGGCATCATCACTGTACTACAGTGATGTGCAAAGAGCAGATCAGTGGGAGGAACCCAGCAAGCAAACTCACTACAGGCTCTCTGCAGAAAACTACAAGAGGGGGTGGATACAAGACCAGT
Source organism: Staurois parvus (assembly GCF_062004578.1). NCBI lineage: Eukaryota > Metazoa > Chordata > Amphibia > Anura > Ranidae > Staurois > Staurois parvus. Next base: position 5,399,582 of record NW_028318492.1, on the reverse strand, counting down.
CACCCTGCACAAGGAGTGAGAGCAGCAGTGGCTGGTCTTTATTACTGGAACCTCCTGCACAGTTGTTCCCACTGAAGTCTACCACTGAATTACTGCACAGATGTGTAAGAAATACACCAAGAAAGACATGAAGAAGTATTCAAATGATAAAACAAAATAAATTCTGTTTAAATTTAATTTAATTTAATTGCAACAGTATAAAATTAGTATTACATGTCTATGGCAACTTTATTTCTTTAGATTGTATTGGTTTACGTTTCCTGTTAACAAATGACATTTTTATTACATATGTCCGACTGCTAACTAATTAGCAACAGTAGTCATAGTCAAATCATGCTTATCCATAATCCATTTAAAGCACTCTCGCCTAAATGAACAACACACCCTTTCATCAAAGCCTATTAGCTCTGGCTAATAATCTTAGTTTCCAAATTATCTGTAAAACGGCCACATTTATTACAATGTAACTTTGTTGTATGGAGCAATCTGTGAAGACAAGCAATATTCCAAATCTTATCTCTTTTTTTTTTACTAATGGTCTCATTTGCCAATTGGAAGCAGATGAAAACCGGATCCACGTTACTGAATTTGTTCTAGCATTGTAATTTGTGTAGCATACCATAACACTGACATCACAAGAAAGCAAGATTGAAAGCAGGCCCAAGTTTTTTTTTCCAACACTTTGCACAAGGTAAAAAAAAATAATTAAATGTTTTGTGTAAACTATGTATTTCAATACATTATTTAGTTTTAGGCATTGCCCATGAGTAATTTCATATATAAACATTATCATAAATAGTAAATGTATTTAAATAAATACATGGATCAAAATATTGGTGGCAGAAGAGTAATAAAAACTCAAAAAGTCAACTCTCTATCAACATTCTAACACTGAATTTATTTTACAGGAACAGTTAAAAGAAATATTAGAAACACATTTATATATAACAACTATACACCTTCTCCAAAAGTGTGATCAGTGTACATTTCTGATGTCCAATTCTACAAAAATAGCTGAACATGCAAACGCCCGACAATGTGCCAGCTTATTGTTAAAAGTGCTGCCTTAAAATAAGTATATAAATGCACAATTAAAATTTATATATGAAAAAATATTTTATTACTCAAAGGATTTGTAATTCTGTGAGACCAGTTTTGTGATCCAGACACCCTTGCTAGACAGTACAGCCAATACCTATATCTCAAATGCAGTAGTTGCAAGGCTTAATCAGACCACACCCACACACCAATTAGGTTATCACTCTGCTTTCTCCTCCTGTAAGCATGTTCCGAGTACATATGCAGGCAGCAGAGGCAGACTGCGCCAGTGTACTGACCCTTCATCTCCTAATGTATGTTCTGCTGCTTATCACACAGCACTGTATCATGACAGATTCAATTACTTTCAGTATTTCCTGCTAAAATGCATTTATTAACTATATTAAATAAATAACTGGCATATAGTATAACTAAAGAGAATTTTTTTTAGATTTGGTTAGCATGATGAGGCATTAGGTCCCTTTCACACAGGGTGGATATATCCGCTGATCAGGCAGATGACAGGTCCACGTCCACTCAGTTTATGCAGAGGAAACACAGACTGAGCACGCTCTGCTCTATCATCCGCCGGGTGTAGACATTTAGGAGTTTAAAATAAACTTTACACAGAATATAAATGCTATTTATGAGTAAAGGCATAGGTTGAAATCTTTGGTAGTTATTGTCTAATATATTCTTATCGGCATAGACTGGACAAAAGATTCTTCGATCAACAAGACTTACCAAGTTACTTTCATTGCTTAGGAAACTGTGCATTTGAACATTGCGATTTCAACCTCATCCACCACCAAAATTCCCAATGACAAGGCCATGACCTTCTCTTAACACACACAGAGTAACTCCCATCTAGGTGTGTTTGTTCACCATTAGCTGCTTACTTTACATCCTGGCTGTCTGCCCAAAGAATGTTATGTAAATAGTTCAGGAATATTTGGCTTATGACGTTTTCTAAATGAAGGGCTTCTTTTTAATCAGGAGGTCCATGACACATGCACAGGATGTCAAAAGGAAGGGAGAAGCTCACAGAGAAACATTTACTTCTCTTAGGAAATACCATGAAAACCTGAATTTACTAAGTCACTAATATATTGCATTACATTAACTCCACAAATTAGGACAAGCTAGTGTATTCAATCATTTTTTTTTCAAGGTGTTAAGTGCTAACTGTCAAGGGCAGTACAGAGAGCAACCAGTAAAAATATATGTTGTACTGGTGTGACTTTCTGATTAGTCCAAAAATGTATTGTGTACAATATACTTTGTGGTTGATTTACTAAAACTGGAGAGTGCAAAATCTGATGCAGCTCTGCAAAGAAACCAACCAGCTTTCTACTTCAATTTGTTCAATTAAGTTTTGGCAAAAAAAAAGTCTGGAAGTTGATTGGTTTCTATGTAGAGCTGCACCAGATTTTGCACTCTCTAGTTTTAGTAAATCAACCCCAAAGTATATATCGGGTAGTTGGCACAAGAACTATCAGCCTAATTAACTACCAAAATCAGTAAGTGCAGTAACCCATGGAAACCAACTGTTTGTGGGTAATGCATTTAAGGATTAGCACTTAAGAAAAAGGACTTTTTTATAAAATATTCTTAGAGTGTATGCAAACTCTAACAATACATCTCTCTGATTACACTGTTCAACAAATTTTTATTTTTTGCCAGTTTTGGAAACAAAAGGATCCATTTCTTAATGAATTTCACATTCTGAGTTCAAATATAACAATGAAATTTGTCAATTGGCTCTAGTTTTTCTGTAAACGGAAAGTTTTCTACTATAGGCGTAATGACTACATAATGCACAATAATTATATAGATAGATGTCTTTCCACAAATATAAAGCAAGTGATATTGACTACATAACACATAACAAAGCCTAAATGGCATAATATATTGCATAGGATTACCAAGAAAAATTATAGCCATAAGCTAAGTTGAATCATTTTATTACTTAGGATTCTCACTAGTTTTGTCTTCAGTTTGTGTCGGTTTTGCTTCTCTTGGCTTTTCTCTTGTATTCGAGGAAAGGGCTATCTCTTACAACTGCACGTGACTACACGCTTCAGGTTCTTCCTCACTTGACTCTACCACGAAGGATTCTGGTGCTTTAGGAATTGGTAGCCCCTCTCCATGAGGAACTGGACGTATTGCCGATTGAATATTTGGATAGTGCACAGATAACTTTTTCTTCTTATTTAGCCCTTTTACAATTGGAGGCACCATACAAAAGTAACAATTACTAACATGATCTGTTGGCTCTCTCCAAATCATTGGCACAGCGAAAGGCATAGGTGCCTTTTTTCCATTCAACCATTGCTCCAGTGCCGTCCCACAAGAATTGCAGCATATACGTATGTGGTGCCCAGCTCTTGTCCTGGTCTCCTATCTTGCAGCCAAAATACAAGTTGTAGGCTTTCTTAATCATTCCTGTTATCCTCCTTTTTTGTGAGATAAAAGTTATTTCACTGCAGATATAGCAGAAATTATCTGCTTTATTCACACAAGTTCGAGGCATTACTGAGTAGCCTATATAAGCATAAAACGAAATGTAAAGATGCTGTCGAACTACAATCAGCTACAGATACTGCAGCTTTTATGCAGTGAAGTGATGCAATTAAAGGCTAATATTGCATCATCTCAGTATACATGCAATTTTCTATTGGTCACCAGTATCAATTGCGCAATATGCAGCTGAAGTTGCATCATAATTTTGAATGGCTTACGTCATTAGATGGGTGAATATATCATGGAAACTAGAGCCAATCAACATTTTTTAGGGTCATTTTCGTTTTCAGCACCCCAAAATTATGTAAGATTAGCTAATTTTATGCCCAAAACTTTTTACCTGTTGAACAGTGTTATCTCCCTTCTGGCCCGTTAAATATACTATTGAGAGTGTTTTACTATATCTGTTCGGCAAGGGCAAAAAATATAGATGTTCATCCAGCCAGAAATCTTGTGAGCTGATAACTTCCCCACTGGACTGTTATCAGTTAGCATTGTTCTACAATATCTCAGTAGACTTAAAAACACATCTCCTATGGATAAAGAAAGGAGGTGTTATGTAGCCCTAAAACAGTGTTATGTAGTCCCTACATACTCCCTTTCTTAGGATGATAATGTTGATCAGTACAGTTGTCACCCTTAAACAGAAAATGTGTTAATGGCAACAATACCAGGTTAAAAAAAAGGATAAAAGTGTAGAAAAAATTAAAACAATTGCAGTCATCACAGGACAGGTAAGCTGCACTATAATAGATTTATTTGGTTTACATACACTTTAAAAGAGAAGTGTGGGAATGAAAAAAAAAAACAATCATGATCACCTAGATGGATGCAGCATTGATATCAGCTGCGTTTGTCCCCCTTTGGCTCTAACACTGCTGATCGCTCAGTTCTCAGTCTTCAGTCCACAGGGCCGGTGACTGAGTCATCGGCTCTCTGCTCTGCCCCTGCAGTGCTCACTGTAGCACTGGGCTGTGGGGATTTGGGGTTGGACAGGAGCAGCTGGCTCAGGATATCAGCAGCTCACTGAGAGACTGAGCCATCTACTGGTCCAGACATCTGAGTGGATCTTGACTGTAAAGCCGGGATCTTTCCATAGCCTGGACTGCCTGAGTGACGTCAGCTGATGGTGAGCTTTGGCAGAAAACGGGTCACAAGAGTGCTGACCAAAGTGCCCTCCTGTGATCAATAGGAGAAGCATACCCAAAAGACCTTTGGCCATACTTCTCCTTTAAGTGTTGATTCTCATATAGCAGTGACCAAGCAATCAGAATTCATTCTGATAAAATCGTACCAGTACAAGATAGATACTGAAAGCCATAGCTTATTGTATTTACCAATTAGCACTTAGGAATAAGAACTCTTTATTGAATAATGCCATGCGTTGCCAATGACCTCTAATTACCATCTCTGTTTTTCTCACAATGCACTGGGATTATTAAGGGGAGCAGATGATTAGATGTCCTTGGCACTAAAGGCATGTTTTTCAGATACAAATAAAAGAGACAAGGAGCCACTATTTATGGAACAAAATGTATGGAAAGAGTGGGTTTATTTATCATTATTGTGTGCCTCAATTATGCTTTAAATTACAAATATAACATATTGATTGATAACGCTGGGTTGTGTAAGCTATTATTAATATTTTACTTTTTTTTTCTAAACAAATATTTTAAACATATTAAAAATTATTATCTACCTATGACCACTCATTCTGATTGCCTGTTTAGAAAAAAAGAACACTTTCTGTGCATAATAATATTTTTTTTGCTCTCACAATCACTCTTTTGTTCTTTGAAATCACTTCTACAGAACATATGTTATTTAAAGCAGACCAGGAAAACTGTTTTTGTTTTTTTAAGTTTTTTTATTTGTTGTCCATGTTACATACGTCCTTTGACATGGTGCTGCAGCAGCTTCCCTTTCCATACACTGAACACAAAGAGTCACTCACTTGACACATTCTTCATTCAGGAAAAATCTTATATACTTTTCAAATAATAGAAGGCATTATGTGATTGGTTGAGGATAGATATTGACATTATCCTTCCCTCATCTCCACCTTCTCCAATCAAAGACTGCCTTTGTATTTGCTGGAAAGAATACAAGATGTTTTCTGAATAGACAATTTGCTGAGCGACCAACTCTCTGTCCTCCCTATATGAGATGAGAAGTCGCTGCAGCACTATCTGGAAGACCACAGAACACACTGTGTGTGGCTTGACTACAAATGAAAATTTGCACATCCCTGCTATTCCTCTGGACATTATATACTGTATGAATCTTTACAAGTAACCAGGCTGGCCCTATATAACTTTTAAAAATAGATTCTAGAAATTTAACTTTACCCAACCTAGCGTGTTATGCTACAGTAAACCCTTCATCAAACCACTAAATTATTGCATTTTTTATTTTGAAAAGTTAGTTTCAAAGAAAAGTAGTGATAAAAAATACATTTGTGGGTTAGCCAGTCATTTTTTAATAATTCTACTTTGTCCATGTACCTGGGGGCATGGCAGGGGGTGTGTTTCCTTTGTAGATAAAACTGAAAAGTGTCCCTCTTCCCCATCACATAAAGATTTTGGGGTTGGAGAACTGTTCCTCAACTCTGGTCTTCCATGCTTATAACTTTTTCTCTGCATAATACAGTGAGAATGATCCCAAACACTGGTTGATTTTATAGCTGTCCTTTTACCTGGTAATGCACAACTCATTCCTGTTTAGCATCCCCTGAGATATGGATTTGAAAAACACTAATGAAGACTAATGCTATTTTCCAATTACTATTAAATAATTTACTCCAAATGGCGGGAGATTTATGAGCAGTGCTAGACCTGTCTTTGTGGCAGCAGGTGCCATTAACCAAATGGTTGTAAGATGCGTGTGGTCTTTAATGTCCTGGGGCTATGAGATCATCACACACTACTTCTAAAGTGAAACTGCGAATAAAGGATGATCATATTTGTACTTTCCATAGCATCAATAGTAAATTCCTTAGTCAAGGAAGTCAGCCCCCGGCGTTTCTGTGGCTTAAAGTTCTTTGATGATTATTTCATTGGTATTGTAAACCCATAAGTTCAACATAAGTGCAATGTACACCAAGCAGTAAAACTATTCCGAAGCTTTAAAAATGTTTCTTGAAAAGAAACACTCTCTTCGGCTGGTGCCAAGATCCATCAATCCCATGCTGACTCTTACCTAAAGCTTCCAGCCAGAATTTTATAGCTGCAACTTGACAGATTATAATATGTTTTCATATACAAATTATAGGTCATATTTCTGCCTACATTTCTTTTAAAATGGTTTTGAACATGCTATAATTATATTAAAGAGCATGCTGTTAGCTAATGAAAATCTTTCATAAAAATTTTGAATAAGGTCACTGAGGGCCTTTTTCATACCAGATGCATACAACATTTTATTTTTTTGAACAACACCCAAAACAGGCAAGAAAATGGTGATAACTATAAAGCAATGGCCTGTTCATTTTGTGTGGAGTGGTTGAATTAGTCCCTTCACAGGATGTGCTAAAACAAGTCCAAAACGTGAATATACACATCTGCCTTAATGCTTGAATAAGCACATATAATAAAATGTACTACAAATCCACTACAAATACACAAAAGGTGCATGCACAAGCGCAAGACAAAAAGGAAACCAAGATCCAATCTTTTTTAACCCCTTCCCACCAGTTCTGTTGTCCCCTTTAAATGTTATTAATGCCCAGGGGGGCAGGAAAGATTGGCAATTATGTGACCACTGTGAGTAGCTAGCACAGTGGTCACATGAACGGAAGCTGGTCCCACTGACTACTGATGTGTTCTTAGGACCCAGAGCCTTTTTTAGACACTTGGTCTGGGAGCATGCTCCCAGCACACAAACATAAAGATATCTGAAAATATTTAGTAACTGTATACATGTAAATGTTGCATGCTGAAGTAGATTTTCACTTCCAGGAGCCTTTGGACCACAATGGCATTACTGTGAAGAAGGTGACATTATATTTTATTATCATTCTTTGTGTTATATTGTCATTGCATTATTCAAAAGACTCTGCATATTGGTAACGTAGAAACTTCCAGTGACCTCTGCACAAAGCATGGGTTGCAAGAAACTATTGTATATGTACAGTATATTGAACAGAGAGAACTTGTGTGACTGATACCTTATGCCAACAAAGAAAGATGGAGTAACTTTGCTGAGCCACTGAAACCTCCATCTATTAGCCAATCTATAAATCTTTTTATATTTACTGCAATAACAAAAAATTGAAGAGCAAGCTTGTAAAAATATACGAGCCATATCAAAAATTACTTTAAGGTACACTGCATTTACAATTCAAACATGTGCCCACTAAAATACCCATCCAGCCCAGTAATCATTTTCCATTTTAAAGCCTACCATGGGCAGAAAAAATGTGAAATCAGTTACTTTTCATTACTTTTTAAATAAAACACTAAAAATGTATTCTCACTTAACATAACAAATGGCAGACTGGCTAGTTAAACCACAGTTCTACTAATTCAACATCACAGGAGTGTTACAAAACAATGAAGCATTAAAAAAACAATGTTTCAAATTGATATGTTAGCATTTCATATATTTCATTGCCTCAGTTGCTCATATTATCCTTGGGTGTGACTGTCACTGGAACAGTACACATTTCCCACAATAAAGAAAATAGTTGCCTGTTCTGTACAGAATGGAACAAAAATCCTTTTGGGAGCCACGGTGTCCATTATATTTTCCAAAGTTTACAATTGCAATGTGTTAGGGACATGCTTATATAAGATTAAACCACCCATCAATCCCATGACATAAAAAGGATGTCACCAAACCTTGATTTAAAAAGAAAGACTACTGCAAAATTTCACAATAAATGTACTAAGAAACATAATTATATTTTTTGTCAGAAACATTTGCAGAAACAGTTGCCATGATTGTAGTCCTACATGACCCTATTCAAGTGCCAGCTGTGTGGTAATATAGTGTCCATTGATCATATGCATATCATTTTTGAATGATTTTCTTGCATGTTTCATCTACTTGCTAAGGAACATAATTGGTGGTCTTAAAAAGCATTTCTGCTGAAAACGGGCCAGCTTGTGTAAAATTTTTTGACACATGCTGTTGCTGGTTGTTTCATTATTGGAAGATTTCCCAATGAGGTGACTGATGACAACAACAAACTCAGACAGCAGAAGCCAACTGTTCAATAAGGGGAGATCACCCGAGGAACTGATAGATGGGATGGATTGGTTTTTCGAAAACTGAACAATTTTCAACCAGGGCTGGTAAATGATATCTTGACACATCTTTGATAATTATAAAGTTATGTGTTACTAATAGCAAAATAAAAACATATAGCTAAAACTTTCTAGCAATGACTCAGCTTCAATAGAGTAGTACAGACAAACATTGACATGAACTAACAATATATAAATGGAACATACTTTTAAACTGAACCATTCTCTTTCTGTAATGTAGAAAATGTGAAGTGATAGTGTACAATCTTGACATGTTCACATGAAATGCTGTTTACCAGACCACCAGTCTCCTGTGCATTTAATTATAATTCTTTGAATGCATGCTTAATTATGCTGTGCTGGTTAATTATGTGGTGTTCTTGGATATTAGATTTTTATCTCAGTCATGCTTTCAAGTTCTAACAGTTTGCATTGTTACAAAAATAACAATTCATTTTGCTTAAGAGCATACAGAACAGTATATGAATACATGGCTAAAATGGCAAAGTAAAACACATGCAGTCTGTAGACATCATCTATCCATGATCGGTTTTACATATATACATATGCAGTGGAGGAGAGCATAACAGTGAATGACAATCTGCCATAGTCAAGACTGTGCTAAAAGATGTAACTATGAACTCCCTTCCACAGTTGGTGGTGTTAGTGGGAAGTGTCGATAGTTTCAAAAAACAATGGGATGAGCATCTTAGCAACCACAATAAACAGGGATATCGGAAATGACAGTGACACACACATAAACACAAGTTGAACTGCATGGACTGTTGTCTTTATTCAGCTTTACCAACTATATAACTATGTAACTCTATGTGGAAGACAAAGTGGCAGCTAATTTATCTACAGAAATGCAGAGTTCTTGCATTGCCTAAAACACAGTCCTAATCGTGATCAATAACTCTCATTAGTGACTTTTTCCAGGGCACAGCTCCTTCTTTGTGAACACAATATCATCCACACTTCACCTCACCATACAACAGATTTGTCATAAAGCAGCACATCAGCTATCATTCAAAGGTAGTGAAATGATTGTTTCTTACCCATCAAGTGCACATATTTGCTTCTTTTCTTTCAAATACGAACTTTACCATAAACCATGAAAATAAACTCAGACGGCATAGAAAGAAATAAGAATATCTCAGTGCGCTGTGAGGAGGGAAAAAACATCTGGAGCTGCTGTAAATCCCACGACAGTCTTGTTTTTCAGAGAGGCTTGATTCACTAACAGAACGGTTACAGATCTACAGTTCACTTTAGATTCCTGTTTAGCTCTCCTTCTTATGGGAACCAAGACATTCAAGCTTCAGTGCTGAGAAAAGTCTACCGCTGCCACTTAACACTGGACTTTTCAAGGCTTAAAAGCTGATTAGAACTAAAAAGTGAAGCAAAAAAAAGAGAAAGCCGTACATGGGACTCTGTGCCTCTTAGCCAGACTGACACTGTACAAACTTTCCTTATTAGGAATAGACTAAAGAATGTTGGAAGGCTCAGGGATCTTCCCTTTTCGTTTTGTAAAAACATTAAAGTTTATTTTTCATTTTACTAAACTCATCCAGTTGCAATCACAGGGCATCTTACATCCTACTATGCATTAAAACTTAAAGACCAACTCCAAGAATCAAGTAACATAAGAAAAGGAACTGTTAGTGCAATCCAGGAATTGTTACCATTATGTTAAAGTTAGGTATTCCTCTCTGCTGATTTAAAAGAGGAGTGTGAGATATTGTAGCATCCCTCAATCATGAACCCTTTTGCATAAAACAGTTTTCCAAGTCCTCCTCTGGTATAAGCCAGCTTTTGCTACTTATGCTTTGGCTTTGTTAACATTTTTTGTCTGTACTCACTAAGTAACCTCTTATGCTAGCCCACTGATATATCTTTTTCTGTCCAAAAGTTTTATTACATTTTCAATAGGGAATATCCATATATACATACAGCTACAATTATAGGGAATGCCAAGGCATAAACGTGCATACTGTAGAATCAGCTTAAAATATACAATATCACATTGTGAGTACAGGCTGTTATTACAAATACAAGAATAAGCTTGAGAGTAAAGAAGGTGGGGTTCAGCAGGTGGGGGAGAGGGTTCCAAGGGGTCACTGGTGGATTAAGAGCCCATCTTGTTTTTGCAGGAGTGTTGGTCATGTGGCCTGAATGGGTGGAATGATTACGGTTTAAGGAGTGTGGTTTTGAAGACTGTTGCCTACTTATATATCTTTCAAAAACAATTTATTGCCTTCAAAACATGAATTGTTTCTATGAAAATGCATCCCGCAAAACCTTCAGCATGTTTCCCTTGGGGTGCACATATTACAGGTTGAGGAATTATGATTCTGAAGACATGACATGTAACAAAAATATTCAACAATCACACTGCTGAGGGCAAATTATGTAAAATGTGTACAAATGCTTAAAGAAAACCTTTACCTAGAAAAGTGTGACGAATCCCAAAGTTGACCTCCTTCTGAACATGCAAAAAATACATTTATATGTATAAATAACAAAAAAAAAAAAGGCCAGAAAATCCCTTAATGGGAAAGTAATGCCTAATAACAGGGAACCATCGACAGAAGCCTGTCCCTTGAGTACAATGTCTCTGCAGCCTTCTCCTTCTGCCATTGTTACATTGCATAGCTGAGTCCAGTGGGGTTGATTTACTATTAGGCCTCATGCACAAAGGGCTTAAATACCCTTCTTTCACAGGCTTTAAGCACTATATTATTTTGTTCTGGTCTGTAAAAGTACCTATACGTTGGCCTATTTGCCCATGCACACATAGGTGTTTACAGGCATTTTAGAAGAGGAAAAAACATCTTCAGCTCGTTCAGGAGAGGAGCTTAGAGCAGAAAAAACATTTAACGTGGTTGGTTAAACATGCTTAAATGTAGACACATTTTGCGCATATGCGTTCATTCATTCCAATGGCCAGAATAAATTAATATTCTGGTCAATGGAATCTATTAATACTCAAACACATGGAACACCTAAATGCATCAAAATGTGTGCATTACACAGCTTTAGGCACATTTTTTAAAGTAGAACACAAAAGGTGTTTAGAAGAATAAACCTAACATCCTGTGTGCATGAGATCATATAGTAGAGATTTTTTACTTTGCCAACTATGGTGTCCGTTTATGAACCAGTGGTAAATGATCGCTGCTCAGTTCTCCGGAATTCTTTGAGAACACAGTTCTCCTGCAGATGCCTTTTATGAAGCGGTGTAGATCAGTTCTTCAAACGAAGGGAGAACGATCTACAAACGCTGGAAAATGGCTGCTTTTACTATAATCTCGCGAGATTAAAGTAAAAGATCAGTTTACTAAGCAGAGGTAAATTATCGCTGCTTAGTTTGTGGTCCCTCCGATTCTCCAGCTCTGGGCTGGAGAACCTGGAGGGAGAACACAGATCGCCAGTGAAGGGCTGAACATGTTCTCCGCTGATCTCCTGAGTGTCATAAACTGTGAATGACCAGAGAGTAGCTGCGATCCTCTAAATTGCAGCTATTCTCTGTGTCATAAACGGACACCTGAATGTTCATTGAGCTAAGTGAGAGAGATGAGAGCTCTACTACATTACATCAAGATGCTTGGCTATCCCTGTGTTATTACATAGGGTGACACCGTATAAATTAGACAATGCTAACATCTCTAATCATTATATTTATGGAATGTACCCAAAATACTCCTAAAGCAGAAGCCATATTATATGCTCAACATACACTGTACATAACTAACAATCAAATACCTCCTACTAATGTCCTGTTTCCTGGTTGTTGACCACGGACTGAAAACACAAAGAAAAGCTAACTGGTTTTATTGCATTTTATGATTAACTTATTTGACATAGCAACCGGATGAGGTGCTTTGCTGTAGATATATGTGTGTTCTGCACTGTTAGTGTAGCAAAGTACAGTTTGTTAATTAAAAAAGGACTCCCTATTTAAAGATAGCATTACACAAATCTAAACTGAATGTCTGAGTCATTTGTGGCATTCCAAATGCATAAAAGCGAAAAAAACACTGCTATCCTGTATTTTTTAATAAGTCAAGCTTTTTCTGACAGCATCCATGACCTGAGAAAGGGATGAACCCAACTTCGGCATGCTTACTGCCCTATTTGCTTAATAGTATCCTTCCCAATAGTCTCTGCTGCTTGGGAAAATTAAATTAAGATATACATGTGTATTTATTTCTTGACATACAGGAAAATGGATAGGTCATTTTACTTTGAATGTAAACTACAGATTCCATTTTGGGATGATAAAAAAGCATTAGGGTTCTTATATTTAGGTCTGGAAGATATGATAAATAGCTAGAAAATTTTAAGTTAGCTTACACTGGAACGAAATATTACAAAATATTGCAGTTCTATATAAGGTTCTATGCTGGGCTTTAAAGAGTTAGACATGGTCTATACTGTAAAAAAAAAAAAACCCTGTACTAAACCAGTTAATAACAAACATTTGCATTACCGTGTCGTAAGTAGGATGTATACACAAATGTATTTCAGTAATAAATCTATACCTGCTGCCAAAGTCCTGAATGCACAAATAAATTCTAGCAAGCTCGACAACCATAATAATTGGTTGTCAGTGCCTGACTCACCAATTCCTACTACAGTGGTGCAGATGATATCACTACTAACTACTAGTGGTGCAGCTTATATGACTACATACTACTTATTCACACATACAAAGAATAGGTGCTACAACCCTCATAGCATGTTTTCCATAAGGAGCATATATCTCACCGTGCGACTCCTGCGGTTTCCATCCGCTGAACCAGTAAATCAAATCATATAGGATCGGCAACAAGGTGAAGATGATATGTAGAAATTTTATTCAGATGGATGGAACTATTTTTACTCCGCATCTGAATAATATTTCTACATTTCATCTTCACCTTGTTGCCGATCCTATATGATTTGATTTACATACTACTTATGCCTGAGAAAATCATATGAAAAACCTTTTCAGAGGTATTATCTGATAATCTGATCCTTAGTACAAAGCTTTTGAGAGCCGTTCACGACAATTCATGCAAAAGTATCTGAAGGGACAAAGAAAATTTTTCTTGTACATCAACAGAACTAATAATTTTCATTTAAACAGTACAGTACTCATCTGTAAAAAAATTGAGTGACCAAGACCATGCACGCTCAAAATTGAAAGAATACATTAGAATATAATACATCTCGGGAAGTTATATTCTGTTATACAAGAATTTTCTTAACTCTAGTAACCTATTAGTTTTTGATATGAGACTAGTCTGCAAAAAGAAATGGATGATCATTTGTCCGATATTCTCATCATGTGTACGAAGCATTATGACTGCTAAATGCACAACACCAGCTAGAGGATGAAAAATATCAATGGAATCCAGATTTCATAATATACGTAAAAAACTTGCACTAAGAATTAAACACAATAAAAACTAACAACAAAGCACATTGGCAAATAATGATAAAATATATAATATAAACAAATGCAGCGCTAATCAGACATAAATCTTATTACACAAAAAATATGATAAGAGTCCATATAGGTTCTCAGATATATAAAGTTGGTGTGTGAAAGGAAAGATCCAATCTAGAAACTGTCATCATACACCCAAATAGAAGTAGCATAACACAGGGAAACAAAGCTGCCCCTGACAACATCTTTTGATGACGAAACGCATAGGGTGGAGCCATGCCGTGTGATGTCATTGCGCTCTGGACGGACAGCGACCATCTTGTTGGTTTAAAACAATCTCTTTTTTTTTACCATGCTGGCTTATATATTCATTCATGTATGTGTAACTTAAATAAATGTACTGGTTTTTAATTCCAATACTACACTAAGAATTGACTTTGTTTCCCTATGTGTTCTGCTAGCATTTGATGGGAGAGTCTGCTATTTGGAAAGCTCATTGAATTTGGAGAAGTATCCCTTTTTTCTCTGGAGAGGATTCCTATTGAGGACCTATTGCTGTAGCAGTGGATATACCATAATGCTCTTTTTAACCGATCCTTTGGGCGGTCAAATGTTCTGGTAAGAGGCCAATCTATTTGGGTGGATGGTGACGGTTTCTGGATTGGATCTTTCCTTTCACACACCAACTTTATTTATCTGATAACCTATATTGACTCATCACATATTTCATGTCTGTATTGCACTACAAACAATGAAGTGCAGAGAAGGAGGGGAAGGCACACAGGACCACTGGATTTATTTATTCTTATGTATCTCAGTGACTGTTGGAGCCATGCAAACTGTAAATGAATGGGTTAATGGAGTTCTGTTATATTGCATTTTATGGGGAATTAGGTTTAACAATTAAAGTCTATTGACTATTTTGAATCCTTAGGCAACTAGCATTAGTAAACAGATAGTAAAGTATATCAAACTTACTTGTTTAAAACAATTTTTTACATTTCTTTAGTTACTCCCATGCCTAGGCAAATGATGTCATACATCCCAGGAGTCTTCAGGAGGGGAGGAGGGATTTTCTCAGCTAAGCACACCTTTCTGCCTGAGCTAAGGGCAGATGGATTCCAGGAAGAAAAGGCTACAGGAATCATCTGCCCTTACTCAAGATGACCACGGCCAGAAATGCTAGGGGGTGTTTTTCTCAGCAAAATAAAAGCTGGAGACATGGATGGATGAGGGAGTTTACTTTGAATTTAAAAATGAATTAAATAGCACTCTTGGTTTTCTGGTACTCAGATACAATGTAGATCTGCTTTAATCTTAAATGACTTTTTAAAACTGGAGAAACTCCTGTGTGGAAACAGTTAAAATACTTATCACTCCCCCCCTGTCCACAGTGCAGAGAGTGACATCAGCATCCTTTGATGAATATCCCAGGGAATGCCAAGTAGCCCAAATCATCTTAGATGATGCTACAAACCAGTGTAGTACTGTCTTGTGAGATTTGGGCTACTTGGCATTCTCTGGTATATCACCCGCAGGATGCTGATGTCACTCTCACACAGGTTTTGCAGAAAGCAGCAAGGGTAGGGTAAGTACATTCATTAAATTATAACTAAAGGCAAAACTTTATTTTAGTTTTAGATAGAATGCAGATGGGTTAGAACACCTGTCAGTTTTTATTTCTGACTGTGCCTGCTTTAGGAAGATTCGCCCTCTCTTTTTGTCCTGTTTACCATTATCATCAAAAGTGAAAGTAAAGAAAACCACAAATTTTGGCCTGTCCCCTGAAAAGTAATAGAAGGCAAATTTTCCAATGGGGACACTAGTTCTGGGGACCTGGGGGTCCCCAAGGAATTACCTTAATTTTCAGGGATAACCTGTTTCTTCCTGTTTTGGCTATGGGACAGGAAGTGAAGGAAAATCTCCTCAAAGGTACACAGATGGCAAAAAATAAAACTGACAGGGGTTTTAACCCTCCCTTACTCTATCCAAAATGTAAAAAAAAAAAGGTTTTGCCTATAATTCTACTTAAACTTATTTTTACTTCACAGGCATTTTGAGGTGGGAAGGATAACAAAATTAGCAAGCCTCGCAATTTTAGTGCAAGGTCTGTTTTGAGAAGGGAAACTGTAATCTATTTACCATCCCACTAAAAAAATCTCACAGCTGTTAACATCAATATGATATTTTAAAATAGAAGTAAAACTTTTAGTGATAACAGCTCTTCCCCACAGATCTACAGCTTTCTCTACCTAGGTGCCCTGGACTTTTATGAGTCTGGAACTTGTCAAAGTCAGAGAGAGTTACAGGATAAACAAAATAGTAAGAATGTCAAAACGGGACACAAGGGTGATATTTAAGTGTTTCTCTTAGTAGATGTTTCCTTTTAAAAAATATTAGATATGGGGATAATGTGGAAAGTGTATTAGACAGTTTTTATTTTTGTGATATACAGGATTTGATTCATTAATACTGGAGGAAAGAAAGTGAGAACAAAAACGGATTTTGGCAACAGTACCCATTCAAACTTCACTTTAACTAAGTATTCTATTTGGCTGCTCTGTTTTTTTCATCATTTACTTTATTTTTGTAGTAGACTCTCACTGGACACTTATAATAAGGCTTACCTGTAGGTACAAGGAATATCTCCTAAAAATGCATCGTTTAAGTGATATTCAATGTCCCTGCATCCGATGACGTCATCGGCACATGTGCTCTAAATGAATGGTGTACCCGAACTCTGTGCCACGGCCGAGACTCCCGCGCGCATGTATAGGAGTAACGTCAATCAATCAAGCCAGCCAATCAAGTTGCCAGAGCCCTCGAACCCGGAAGGAAGACCGAGTGAAGATGGAAGCCCTGTAAGCGGTGACAGTGTGCCGCTGGAGGGCTTCGTTCTAAGGTAAATCTTTCATAATGTGCTAGTATGTGATGTACACTACCACATCATGACATTATTTTGCATGGAATTTTGATTTTTTTTTTCTGGCAGTTTACTACTGCTTTAATGAATCAACCCCACACTGTCAATGTTAATTCCAGCATTTGTAATTAAAGTGATTGCGTCAAGATCGACACAATTCATAGGGACATCACCACTGCTCAGACTTGCACCCCACCTAGCATCCCTCACACTAACACCCCCTCAACACTCCACTCCTTCGACCTCGCTACCACTGAAGAGGTCACTAAGGTCTGCTCTGAAGCCCGTCTCACCACCTGCCCCCTTGACCCTGTCCCCTCACAACTCCTACGATCACTCTCTTCCTCCATCCTACGCTCCCTCACTCACATCTATAATCTTTCCCTCTCTTCTGGCACATTCCCCTCCCCTCTAAAGCACGCGCACATCACTCCCGTACTTAAAAAACCCTCCCTGGATCCCACCGACCTGAACAACCTTATACCCATCTCCCTGCTGCCATTTACACCCAAACTCCTAGAGCACATAGTCTATAATCACATGAGTTCCCACCTCACCGACAACAACCTCCTTGATCCCCTACAGTCTGGCTTCCGCCCCCTACACTCCACCGAAACTTCCCTACTCAAACTCACCAACGACCTGCTAACCGCCAAAGTTAATGGCCACTCCTCGAACTCTCTGCGGCTTTTGACATGGTTGACCACCCCCTCCTCCTCAAAAAACTACACTTTCTTGGCCTGAGACTCCGCCCTCTCCTGGCTCTCTTCCTATCACAGCACTCTTTCAGTGTTACCTATAACGCTGCCACCTCCTCTTCACTCCCCCTCTCTGTTTGGGTCCCCCAAGGTTCTGTCCTCAGCCCCCTCTCTTCTCCATCTACACCTCCTCCCTTGGCCAATTGATACACTCTCACAGCTTCAACTACCATCTCTATGCCGACGACACGCAAATCTATCTCTCTACCGCTTACCTCACCCCTTCAGTCTCTGCCCGTATCACAAGCCTACTGAGCGACATATCGGATTGGATGTCACTCCACTTCCTCAAATTAATCTTTCCAAAACTGAGCAACTAGTTTTCCCCCCAGCCGGCCCCCCCCCACCCCAACTTCTCCATCAAGACCAACAACACCACCATCAGTCCCACCCCTCAAGCCAGAGTACTAGGTGTCATCCTTGACTCCAATCTGTCCTTCCAGCCCCAGGTCCAATCGCTGACAAACTCATGTAGACCTTACCTCCGCAACATCTCCAAAATACGTCTGTTCCTAACCCCGGAAACCACTAAGCAACTCATTCACTCCCTTATTATTTCATGCCTTGACTACTGTAACTCCCTCCTCATCGGCTTACCTCACCGCACGCTATCCCCGCTTCAGTCTATCTTGAATGCTCCAGACTCATCCACCTTACAAACCGCTCCGTATCCGCCACCACTCTCTGCCAATCCCTCCACTGGGTTCCGATTGCCCAACGGATAAATTTCAAAATGCTAACACTGATGTATAAAGCTGTTCATAATACTGCCCCAAACTACATCACTGATCTGGTATCCAAATACCACCCAAAACGTACTCTGCGCTCCTCACAGAACCTCCAATTCTCTAGGTCCCTGGTCTCCTCCTCCGATGCCCGTCTCCAGGACTTCTCCAGGGCTTCCTCCATCCTCTGGAACTCCCTACCCCAATGTATCAGACTATCACCTACTCTCCTCACCTTTAGGCGCACCCTGAAAACCTATCTCTTCAGGGAAGCCTACCCCGCCCTCAGCTAATTACTGAACTCCTCCACTCTTCCTACCACTCCATGACCCACAGCTATTTCCTCCTGTACCACTATCCCCTCCCTCCTAGATTGTAAGCTCGAAGAAGCAGGGCCCTCAAACCCCTCGTGTATTGAATCGTATTGTTACTGTACTGTCTTGTGTACTGACTCGCATTATAATGTACAGCGCTGAGCAAAGTATTGGCGCTATATAAATCCTGTATAATAATAATAATAATTGTAAACCTTATTTTTTTTTTTTTTTTGCATTAAAATCACAAACATGTCATACTTGAATGCTCTGTGCAATGGTATTCCACATAGAAGCCCCTTACTACCTCTTGGGGGTCCCCCGCTGGTATTCTCTGCTTCTCCTCTTCTGCATGCGCCCCAAAGCTACATGTGTGGGTGAGCTCTTGAGCTAGGCTGTAAGTGTCCATAGACATGGCTTGGCCTCCCCACGGGATATGACTAACAACAGCAAGAGCCAATGGCTCCTGCTGCTCTCAGCAAAGCTTGTGAGAGCAGGGAGAAGGGAAAGAAGACCTGCAGCTGGGCACAGGGCTGGATCGACAGAGTAGGGTAAGTAAAAGGGAAAGGGGTAATAGGCAGCAGAAGGTTTTATACCTCAATGCAGATAATGCATTAAGAAAAAAAAGACCTTTGAAAAAAAGAGTTTTGAACCTCTTTATGTTGTGGTTCTTTAAAAACCCTGTTTTATTCTGCTGAGTGATCCATACAAAGTGAAAGGTAAAATCTGGTTGCAATAGTTTACTACACTGACGCCCCTATTAGTTTTTTATGAAGTCTTTATAAATAATCCATATGTGTGTTGGGTGACATACTAGTCTATAAAAGTGTTCCAAAATGAAGAAAATTTGTGATAATAAAATAGTCAATGGTTAAAAAAGTAACTGGACATGTGAGACAATGCTCTATGTGTATACTGTCTGTGAAAGAAAACCTCTGTCATATCTCTGCCTTAATAACAAGGGTACAAGTCAGCTGCCAAAATAATAATATAGTGCTCATATCTGTTCCTGTGGAGCTTCCCGTCTGCTTCCTTTAAATGTGGTTCCTAATAAATAGACAGTGAATAAAAGCAATGGCTGTTTTCATTTTGAAGTCTCATTCTTTAGGATATTATCCTCACTATATCTGAGCTTAAAAATGAACACTTTCATCATTAAAATAAACACCAAAAATGGCTTTTAACTATGATGTTAACCATATCCCTGTGGTGTTCATACCTCTGATCCATAGATGTCACTACTTACAGTTGTTAAGACTTTCTATACTCTGTACAATTTAGTTCCAGTTCCCCTTCCTGGATATTGATGCCTAAACATGTATTTTTATTTCCTTGGTTTTGTTGTCAGGAGTAAAAACATTAGAGAAAATGCATTTTACAATTTTTTACAAAGCAACGTTTACATAATTTATGCAACCCAATATATTTACCCCAAAATATAATCCAAAGTCTGCCGATTAAAATTATACCACAGTAGTGTGACTTTTATATAACAAAGTGAACAAATGTGTTTTATTTTAGTACAGCTCTATTGCCCTTTCGACGCAAAATTGTGAAGCATGCAGGGGAGAAAAAAGCATTTTGCGTAAATTGTTAGCGTAACATTAAAATACAATTAAGTTTGATTTGATGGGTGCACAAATTAGCACGATGGTGACTTTTCACAGGTTTGTGAATGCTAAAAATGTGATGACATGTGTACACAACATTACATCATTGTTGCAACCTAAGGATTCTTTTTGGGAGGAAATCCTTTTGTTTATTTTTTTGGAGAGGATAGGATTGGTGGAGGAAGATTTCAATCAAACCAGAAGCCTCGGCTAAATGTAAAAAAAATCTTTTTTTGCTAGAAAATTACATAGAACCCCCAAACATTATATATTTTTTAAGCGGACATTTGACATGTGGCATTTTTATGTCACACGATATTTGCACAACAGTTTTTCAAAAGAAACTTTTTTTAAAAAAAAAAAATAAACTTTAATTAATTTTAATGCACAAAAACAAAATATAATACCCAATTTGTTGTAAAATAAAAAGGTGATGTTACGCCGAGTAAATAGATACCAAATATGTCACACTTTAAAATTGAGACCGCCCATTGAACAGGCACCTAAATATCCCCACAGGCAAACAATTTTACAGGTTTACCAGTTCAGGGTTACACAGGAGGTCTGGAGTTAGAATCATTGCTCTCACTCTTACATTCAGAACGATACCACATGTGTTGTGCATTTACATATACGCATTCATTCGGTGTGTGAGCTTGCATTTGTGCGTGAGCATGAGCGGACAGGGGTGCTTTGAACATTTTTTACATTTTATTATCTATTTATTTTTATTTTTTACAATGCAGGAGTGCTTTATTGAAAAAGTTCAATACAGTACAATAGAATACAACCATAGACCAATGACATGGTGAGCATATAACAAAAGGAATGGAAAAATTCCAGATGAATAATATTACTGCAGATAAACAGAGGATCCTGTAAAGTATTGCTAGCCACACAATGAGCAGTATGGTGTCACATTCAATTCTCAGGAAAAAAGTCATTGAACCCACAGGAATACATACAGCAGAAGGGAGGGAGGGAGGGAGGTGGAGGGGAAGGGGGAAGGAGAAGGGTGGGGGGATTATTTTATTAAAAAATATATATTTTTACACTGTCTCTATTTTTTTAATAACTTTATTTCTATCACAACATTCCTTGTGACGGCATGGGCTGTGATAGGCCCTCTGTTAGACCCCAGACCTCTCCTCTGGCCTCCAATGCAGCCGATCATACCCCAATCAGTCTGATTGGCTGCTTCCTTGGCTGGTAACGGCCAGATAAACAAAGGGCAAAAATCAGAAGTGACAAAATCCTCCGTTTCTGGTTTCTGATATCACATCAGTTCTTCTCACTGTGTGCTTGGGACAGTTGCATTCTTAACGGCTCTCCCAAGTGATCGGAGGTGATGGGAGAGAGGGTGGGACCCCCTTGTGCCACCTGCAAAATGTAATCCAGTGACTCTTTAGTTTTACCAGCTTCAGAATTGCTGGCTGAAAGCACTGATACGTTGATTACTGCAGCTGGAAAGGAAGTGGTTAAGGGATTGATTTACTAAATATGGATTGTGCAAATCTGGTGCAGCTCTGCAGAGAACCCAGTCAGTTTCCAGGTTTTTGTCAAAGCTTAGTTAAATAGGTTGAAGTTAGAAGCTGATTGGCAACCATACACAGCTGCATACGATTTTGCACTCTCCAGTTTTAGTAAATCATCCCCTAACTGTCATTGATGGCTGATGACAGTATTGTCCATGGATCTCATTACTTACTAGACCAGAGGCCTTAAAGCAAGACTTCACCCAAAAAGGGGACATTCCACTTTATGTCTTCCTCCCCATTTGACTTAGAATTTATTTGGGGGGTGGGGACCTAGTTTTGAAAGGTGATCCATGCGAAAGTTCCGAACCCCTCTCTTTGCCCACAGCCTTCTAAGACATGTCACAGGTCCCAGAAGGTTGTGGAACCATTCACAAAGCGCAGCACAGTTGGAAGCCGACTTTGAAGCTGCAGCTTCCCATACTAAAGATGCTGGAGACCTGAAGACCAGTGAAGAAACGGCCGGGGTGAGGATGGCACTGGATCCTTAGACAGGTGAGTGTCCTTTTATTAAACATTAGCAGCTATAGTATTTGTGACAGTTACGGTTACATGTACAATACATTCTATACTCTCTTCCTATTTATGGATACTTGAATTTGTTAATAAAGCACTCTAAATCTACTCTGACTCCTAGTCCACAGTACACATCAATTCCTAAATTGACTTTTCCATGTACAATTCTTGTTTCTGTCATCTCTGATTGGATCATACAGGTCACAGTAATTAACTTATTATAACTACTTTCATAGGCTTCGTTTGTTGCTTTAGGCTCCATGCACACTAGCGCTTTTTAAGTTCCTATAAGCTGTTATTAGCATTTTCTTCTGCTCCTAGAAGCTAAATAGTGTTATTCTATTTGCTCATGCACACTACTGTAGGCTATTAGCGTTTTTTTGAGCTATAGCATCCAAGAGCAGGAAAATATGTTTTTTGAACAATTTTTTGGAGCGTTTTTCCAGCAGAAAAAAATGTTCCTAAACGCTCCTAAAACGCTCCTAACAGCTTTTTGCTAGCTGTACTGTAAAAATGCTAATAGAACGCTAAGGCTTCTAAACGCTACTATAAATGCTATTACCAGCATTTTTATCCAGCGTTTTTTTAACTTATAAAAAAACATGTTAGTGTGCATGAAGCCTTACTCATTTTTAATATCTACTTACAAATTCACAAGCAATTCAGATATTAAAGATAGTAACCATATTCAAAATGTCAAAAATGTCCATACTTCTAGAAACCATATCACTAAGCATACAGAATACCATTTTACCTCTAACCCTCTAACTCCAGGTTATCCCAGGAATGATAACAATGAATCATCCTCTGATCACATAGGAAAGGCAGTTGGTTGGAGAAGGGGGGTGGCCATGGCTTCCTTGGCTAAAAGTTTTTCAGACATAGATAGTATATTTCATAATCTGCTCTCCCCATCAAACTGTCCACTAACATAGTAATGAGTGTAATATAATTATTTAAACAGCACTGGTTCTTAAAATTTAATTGAGATCAGTATAATACCAGTGTGTGGAACAGTTGTGTTTTGCCGCGTTTTTCAGCATTAGAGTGTTTTTACAGCTAAAAAAACTCCTCTAGAAACCCACTAGTCCTAGGTTTTTTTTCCAGCCAAAAAAACGTCCCTGCCAAAAAATGTTGATTACAGTCTATGCGTGCATGTACACATAGGATAACATGCTGGGGGGTTTACTAGCTGTAGAAAAAGAAAAAATCAAAAGCCAAAAACAGCAGCTGTAAAAATGTCCAGTGTGCACGAAAGACTTAATAAAGATAAAAAACAAAACCGCTTTGTTTATGGCAGTGTATACCTAGAAGGCTTTATCTATATTACTAATTTGAGTGGTTCTCTGTATTCAGACAGCTATTTTAAGAGGTAGATGCTTTATTCTTGCTCCTTAAGTATCTCATCTTTATTTTCTCCTAGTAATGTTTATCTATTTATAAGTGAGCTGTATAATGAATAAACTAAAGCTTTGCAAGACAATCAAGTCTTATTATGGAAGTAGCACAATGGGTATAAAAAACAGTAGTGCTTAGATAAATAATACCCTATAATGCATTGGTTTATTACTAATGCTTTCTAGAGAACTGAAGAGCTTTTCACCTATTCAAGTACTACTTCGCATGGATAAATCAGAACAGATTGAAATTAAAGTCAGCAGCACTGGGTAAGACACTGCAGTTTATAAAAGCATGTAAATTATAGCTTTTCTATTCTGCCAATATCCAGTACAATGCTTCCACTTGTAAAGAATATCGCAGAGCAAAGTTTAAACTCCAGTTTGTCCTCCCATTGCTGGGGTTTGAGAGTTAGAGAAAGCAGTGTATGTACACGGTTCACCTGAATAGTTTTATTTTGTCCAATAATGTAGAAACATTCTTTTAATAGTGTCTCGTCTATGACAATGTTAGTAGGGCAAACGCACTTTGGTACAGCAGATAATTGCACAAGATGAGAGAAGCCCCTTTCACACAAACAATCCAACCAGGTCTGTCTGTCAGTTTTTCAGGTGGACTTGATTGGATGGTCCATATATTACTATGGGCTGACAGGTGTAAACAGACTTGTGTCAATATATACCGCCTACCTCCAAACTGATCCACTCTGCTAAGAAAAAAAGGAAGGAGATTCCTCCCCCTCCGTCTAGGTGGATCCAATCAGAGGGCAGTCGGGTGTAAACAACCAGCTTGTTCACTTACACCCGACCACCCACAGAACAGAGCGGCCGCTCTGCATAAACTGAATGAACACAGACCTGTCATCCGTCCACTCTGCTCCAATCAACAGGGGATCAGTGGACAGATCCCCTGCTGATCAAAATGGGGTCATCCCCATTTAAAACTGTGAAAGCATTCCACTTAACAGGACAACATAGAATGATTACTACAAAGAAAGCCATTCCACATGGACAAGGAAAACCACTAGTGGCAGCAAATGCTGAAGTCCATCCAAGCAATAACAAATATCAGTCATCACATCTCTTTTGTTAAAGGTGACGTTTAGATATGGTTATTTTTGCAATATTATGTTGGTCCAGCTTGGACTAATGTAAGTATGCATGTTCCATACCTTTGGGATCCCTGTAGAAGCTGGAAATCAATGTACTAGGTCAGTGGTCTCCAAACTGCAGCCCGGGGGACGGATGTGGCCCTTTGCTTGCCTTTATCCGGCCCTTGAGGCACTTTTCCTCCTACTGATACAAGACACTATTCCTCCCACTGACACCAACAATTGGGGCATAATTCCTGCTACTGACATCAGCAATGCGGCCCACTGACAACAACAACTTCTCCCCCTGACACCAACAAGGCACTATTCCTCCCACTGACACCAATGTTGAGGCACTCAAACTGCCACCAACGATAGGGCACTATTCCTCCCACTGACACCAGCAATAGGGCACCATTTCTCTCCCTAATACCAAAGATGCACTGTTTACTCCCACTGACACCAGGACAATTTCAACTTCCACTGGCCACAGACCGGCCCCCCTAAAATCTGAAGGAAAGTAAATTGGCCCTTTGTTTATAAAGTTTGAAGACCCCTGTACTAGGCACTGCTACTACAGTCATCACTGCTAGCTTTCAGCTCCCATGCCAAGCAATTCTCCTGCTCTAAGAACAGGAGGTCACTCGTTCAGCATAGGCGCCATTCAGAGAACACATTGCATCTTCTCAATATATGCAAAGTGTTCTCTGATTGGATAAGAACAAAATGCTGTCTGAATGGCGTATGTGCTGAACAAGTGGCTTCCTGTTTTCACTATCCAGCAGGAGAGCTGCTTGGTACAGGACCCTGAAGCTAGCAGCGATGGCTGTAGTGGCAGTGTCTACTACAGTGATTTCCAGCTTCCACAGGGATCCCACAGGTATGGCACATATATAATTACATAGGTCCAAGATGGACCAATATAACTATGCAAAAAATATCTAAACTTTAAAAGCTTTAAAAGAAATGCATATTGTTTTTTTTATTTTAGATTACTATGTTTAACCCATAACGCCGAAGCCTCCTGACACTTTAACGGGTTTCTGATGCCAGGAGGAAGGTTGGGGTTTATTGTCATGTGACCACCAGGATTAGCTGTCATAGCAGTAGCAATCAAGAGCTTTCCGTTAGGCGCCAGTAACTGTGCCGAGAATACGCAGGGCACACGCTTTCGGCACAGGTTCGTTTACATTTTGGTACGCAAATATGTGGCCTCTTGGCACAAATAGGTTAAGAGTAGCCAGAAAAACATGTATGGCATATGACTATTGTATGTAAACTATTTTCAGCCATCACCAGATGGTATACTAGAGCCTTCACTGGCAACTCTTTACCAAGATGACTTTACAGTTATGAGCTGAGTAGCCTGCATCAATTGATTCCCTATTCAGCTCTATTTGCAACACCTGCACAGCTGAATGGCCAGAAAATCATACCGTCCTTGCTCATGGCCTTTACGTATTTTCAACTTCACGTAGTCAAAAATCCTGTCCCCACACCAGACAGTCACAAGATTATTCACAGTCACTGAACAACACAGATAAACGAGTCACAAGAACACACCCCTCATTCTCATAGGTCCCTGAATTGAATTTCAATTGGACAGAGGCCATCAAAAAAGTGAGCAGGCAGTGCTGGGCCATCCTGTTTTAACACCAGTCATCCACAAGCTTATTCACTCTCAGTAATTCACCAGGTATTAAAGTAGTTCTAAAGTGATAAGGTTTTTTACCTTAATGCATTCTATGCATTAAGGTAAAAAAAAAACTTTCAGTGCCTGTTTCTCCCTCTATCCCCCCACCCCCCAAATACTTATCTGAGTCCTGTATTGATCCAGTGCTGTGCTAGTCTGTGTGACAATCGCGGCGTCGGACCCCAACCCTTCTCACCAAACTCGTGACCAAAGGACTAGCCAATCTAAAACCATGCTGTCACATGCGTAACAATGCCACGCCCAGCTGCCCCCTGCACAAAGATTTTCAGCTAATGGACCATAACCTGTATGCCGGCAGCCTGGGAGTGATTGTTACTGGGTCAGGTTAATTAACCCTTCACACTGCCACCACCTCCTTTTTGTACAGAGAAAGAGGAAACTCAGCAATATCAGCAATAACACTATGATGTTTGCATAAGCGTCGGTATACCTCTGTCATCCCAGGCA
Source organism: Staurois parvus (assembly GCF_062004578.1). Classification (NCBI taxonomy): domain Eukaryota; kingdom Metazoa; phylum Chordata; class Amphibia; order Anura; family Ranidae; genus Staurois; species Staurois parvus. Next base: position 5,372,311 of record NW_028318492.1, on the reverse strand, counting down.
ACGATATACTGAAGTTTAAAACACACACACAGTAGCGCTTTTCAGAGGCAGGGGTTCTTTAGTTTGCATTACAGTGCTTTAGAAACAGTTCAACACTTTCAGAAAGTAAGATTTATTACTAAAAGGTCAAAAGAGTGCAATAAAAATATTTACAGAAAAATATGTAGCCAATATATAAAAATATACAGAGAACAATAGCACAGTAAAGAGATAACAGAAAGGAATTTAGATAGATAAAGTACTTGCCGTCAGCCTGGGTTAAGCAACTCAGGTTTCAGAGCAAAAGATTCGTCTTCCAGAGTTGTTACAAGGGAGAATCTTCAACTTAGCTCAACTCAGCTTAGCCTACCTTCAAGCATCACAGCCTTTATCTAGGAACTCAGCAGGGTGTCTCCCTGAAGCAGAGAACCAATCACCTCATTTGGGAGGGTGTGGCAGGCGGAGACCCAAGCTATGACCAAAAATCCCTCGTAGCTGATATTATGGTTCATAACTTACCCTGGATACATATAACATTCTATCCACGAGTAGATTAATACGCAGAATCTTCAGCTGAGCGTCTACATATGAAATATGAGATACCTGCTTGAATGGTGAGGGAGATATAATTTTCTGCTCTCCTGTATATGCCAGCTAGGGGGTGTAATATACCAGGTGACTTGTCTTAAAGTGAGCTGTCCGAATATGTGCTCCATGTTTGTGTAATTATTTCCTATTTGAAGATATAAAATTATATGGAAAACTGGGTTTTTAAATGTAAGTCTGTTTTACGACTCCCTGGAATGTCTTTTGAAGCTCAGTGAGGGCTCTGTTTATGGCTTTATAACCCCTTCTCCAGCAAGAGTCTCACAGACAGAGGGGCACCAGCTAGTTGTGGGATTTATAACCATGACGCTCTCCCACTGAGTTTGCTGCCTGTGATCTGCATCAAACAGACCACATGTCACTCAACAGAGAGGGAGGGGGGATGAGGAAAGCTGATTTGGGAGTAGAAATGATACAAAATGGAAGATTCTAAACAAGATGGATGACCGCATCCATCTCTGTATGCACAATTGCTACACCCTGCATGTCTTTTCTCCTTTCTCTGTTCTCTCACAAGCTTGGCAGAGAGCAGTGGGACCCATCGGCTCCTGCTGCTGTCAGTCAAATCCTGTGAGTAGAGAGTGGGGAGCAGGTCCGAGCCACGCTGTGTGTGTCAATGGATGCACACAGCTTGGGATCAAGATGGCATGCAAGTCACCACAGGAAGCCTGTCGAGCCAGCAGGGGACACCAGAAGAGGAGGTTCGGGGCTGCTCTGTGCAGGAATTACATGTTTTTTATATTAGGAAAAAACAAATAACTTTACAAGTGCTTTAAAAGAAGCCTACAACATTTCAACAATGACAACTTACTTCTTTACAGGTTGATAATGTACTGGTTTTTATAGGTTAATGCATATAGCACAATTTTTTTATCTCCCTTAAATTAGCTCTAAACCCTAACTGGATGACATTTTGTTTGCGACAGGCTGGTGCATAGGAATCAAATTTTTTCCATAAAATTCTGCTTTTACCTTTTCTATCGCAGTGCTGCTCTTTTAGCCTCTTTCAGCAACTAGCTGTCAGCTACCTCCAGCATTGTCCAAATGTCATCACTCTGAACTGGCTTCCCAATAGTGATAACACTAGACCATACCTGTGTAATGCATGTCTGCACTTGTAGTCTCCAACTGAGGTGCATGTGACAGGGAAACAATGCTGAACCACAGATGTCACCCTGTAACAGGAAGTACCCAGGCAAGGACCTTCAGGGCAAGATCACCAAGTATTATTATAATAATAAAGGACAAAAAAATAACTTTTAAGATAACATTAACATGTTACGCTTATGTGAGGTTTCAGTAAGATATATTTTAACAATACATTGATAAAGTAGAACTACAGGCAAAAGGTTTTTTTTACACACTGCTCAAAAAAATTAAAGGAACACAATTTACCGTATATACTCGAGTATAAGCCGAGTTTTTCAGCACATTTTTTGTACTGAAAAACGGCCCCCTCGGCTTATACTCGAGTCAAATAGTGGGGCGCGCCCCCCAGGGGGGGTGCGAGGCTCCATCAAGGGGGGCGCGTACAGGGGTGGGCAGAGGGCTGCTGTCTCTTACCTGGCTCCCACGGTGATCCATCCAGGAAGCGCTGCTCCTTCCATCACTCCGGCCACTCCCTCACTCCTGCTGCTCAGCTCCGCCTCCTCACCGGTGATTGGCCACCAGAACTGTAGCTCAGGAAAGGTACACAGGCGGTCAATCACGGGCGAGGAGGTGGAGCCGAGCGGACCCGCAAAAATCGAGTGAGGGAAAATCCGGTAAGTGTGCAGTGCAGAGGTGCTGCTGCAACCACATATGCTGGCTGCAGGAGCACCATACTGCAACAGGGGTCAGCAAGTGTCATTGGTGTCAGTGGGAGGAATAGTGCCGCATCATTGGTGTCACTGATACTAATGATGGGGCATTATTCCTCCCACTGACACCAATGATGGGGCACTATTCCTCCCACTGATACTAATGATGGGGCATTATTCCTCCCACTGACACCAACGATGGGGCACTATTCCTCCCAGTGATACCAATGATGGGGCACTATTCCTCCCACTGACACCAATGATGGGGCACTATTCCTCCCACTGACACCAATGATGGGGCACTATTCCTCCCACTGATACCAATGATGGGGCACTATTGCTCCCACTGACACCAATGATGGGGCACTATTCCTCCCACTGATACCCTCGGCTTATACTCAAGTCAATAGTTTTTCCCAGTTTTTTGTGGTAAAATTAGGTACCTCGGCTTATATTCGGGTCGGCTTATACTCGAGTATATACGGTAATCTTGTTAATCAGTTTCAACTGCTTTGGTGTTAATGGAATTAACAACAGGTGCACTAGATGGGAAACAATGAGACTACCTCCAGAACAGGAATGGTTTTACAGGTGGAGGCCACTGACATTTTTTTTCCCTACTCATCTTTTCTGACTGTTTTTCACTAGTTTTGCATTTGGCTAGGGTCAGTGTCACTACTGGTAGCATGAGGTGATACCTGGACCCTACAGAGGTTGCACAGGTAGTCCAACTCCTCCAGGATGGCACATCAATATGTACCATTGCCAGAAGGTTTGCTGTGTCTCCCGCCACAGTCTCAAGAGCATGGAGGAGATTCCAGGAGGCAGGCAGTTACTCTAGGAGAGCTGGACAGGGTTGTAGAAGATCCTTGACCCATCAGCAGGACCAGTATCTGCTCTTTTGTGCAAGGATGAACAGGATGAGCACTGCCAGAGCCCTACAAAATGACCTCCAACAGGCCACTGGTGTGAAGGTCTCTGACCAAACAAGCAGAAACAGACTACATGAGGGTGACCTGAGGGCCCGACGTCCTCTAGTGGGCCCTGTGCTCACTGCCTGGCATCATAGAGTTCAACTGGCATTTGCCATTGAACACCAGAATTGGCAAGTTTGCCACTGGCGCCCTATGCTTTCCACAGATGAGAGCAGGTTCAGCCTGAGCACATGTGAGAGACGTGAAAGGGAGAAGCTGTAGAGAACATTATGCTGCCTGTAACATCGTTCAGCATGACCGTTTTGGTCGTGGGTCAGTGATGGTCTGGGAAGGTATCTCCATGGCACGCACATACCTCTACAAGCTAGACCATGGCACCCTGACTGCCATTAGGTATCGGGATGAAATCTTTGGACACATTGTCAGACCCTACGCTGGTGCAGTGGGTCCTGGGTTCCTTCTGGTGTACGACAATACCTGGCCTCGTGTGGTGAGAGTAAGCAGGCAGTTCCTGAAGGATGACGGAATTGATACCTTTGAATGGCCCCTGTGCTCGCCTGACCTAACCCCATGTGAACATCTCTGGGATATCATATTTCAGTCCATCCGACGCCACCAGGTTGCACCTCAGTCTGTCCAGGAGCTCAGTGATGCCCTGGTCCAGATCTGGGAGGAAATACTCCACGACACCATCTGTCATCTCATTAGGAGCATGCCCCAATGCTGTCATACATACATACAAGCATGTGGGGGCTATACAAACTACTGAGTACCATTCTGAGTTGCTGCAATGAAATTTCAGCAAAATGGACTAGCCTGCTGCATAATTTGTTCACTTTGATTTTTGGGGTGTCTTTGAATTTAGTCCTCTGCAAGTTGATAATTTTCATTTCCATCAAACGTTCCTAACACATTACCCAGTCCATATCAGTATAGATATCCAGCATGATAAAAATTTCCCATTAGCGAGCCATTGACCTTGAGGGATTGCCCAGGCCCTGTTATGAGGGAAGGTGTGCGTTTGATGAATCTGGAGAGAATCCCTTTAAAGTTTTGGGATTTGGCCTGGCTCTCATTCCATGGCAGACTCCATGTGAAGGGCAACCTGAAGCATCGCTCTGAAGAGAACCGTGGTTGTCCAAGAGTGGAGTGTGGTGGGGTGGAGGAGACGATGGACCATTTCTTGCTTCAGTGCCCCTTCAATACAGAAGTCTACAAGCGGGTGGGTTGGGCTCTGGGTATCCCTTTCCTTTCTCGCTTGAGTTACACAGACTGGTCTTACGGAGCCTTTCAAACTCAACAGGACTTTGATTTCAAGACACTTTTTCTAGTTAGCTTTGTAGTCCGTTACTAATCGTGGAATGCACGGTGCCAGGTTTCCATTCACAAAAAAATCTTTCCTGTCGAGGTGGTGGTGCACAAAATTTGGGGTGAGGTTGGGAAGATTCGGGGTCTTGAGAAGGACAGTTGGCAGCCGGGAGCCTGGACAAAGCTGTGGAGGAATGTCAGGTCCCCGTAGCTGCTGTCTGTCAGTGTCTGGGTGTGGGACTTCTCCTTCTGTCCTTTCACGTCCCCTAGATTTTTGTAAGATCAGATTTTTTAAATAAAGGCTGCATGCATGGGATAAATGTTTCATTGTTCCTTAGCCTGAGGGTGTGTTTAGGTGGAGGTTGGGTATGATACAAATGAGATACAATATAAAGATAACGATGATATTGTAAGCTCCAAGGAGCAGGGCCCTCCTATCCCTCTTGTATTGAACTGTATTGTTGCTGTATTGTCTCCCATTATATTGTAAAGTGCTGAGCAAACTGTTGGCGCTATATAAATCCTGTATAATAATATTAAAATAAGATTAGTTCTGTTTTGCTTTTCCCCAGCAAAAAAAGCCATTTTCTGTTTTCTATGCTGAAGTAAGCTATTTTTGTTTCAATATATATATATATATATATATATATATATATAGATAGATAGACAGATATTATTTATTTATTCTGTATATATGTAAATAGGTTTTTTATTGTTGTTTGTTTGTAAGATTTTTTTTAATAAATAAAAAATGTGCAAACTACTAAGTACCATTTTGAGTTGCTGCAATGAAATTTTAGCAAAATGAACTAGCCTGCTGCATCATTTTTTCACTTTGATTTTTGGGGTGTCTTTGAAATCAGTCCTGATAATTTTAATTTCCATCAAACGATGGGGCATTCTTATGTTCCTTACACATTTCCCAGTGCATATCAGTATAAATATTCAGCTGGGTTATAACCTCTGTCCCATTGTATTTTCGCCATCAGTGTCCCATTGCGGAGATTTCTCTTTACTTCCTGAACCATAACCAAACAGGAAGGGAGAAGAAATCCCTAAAAATTAAGGGAATTCCTTGGAGATCCCCTGGTCACCACAACTAGTGTCCCCATTGTAAGATTTCCCCTCTATTACTGTTCTGGGGACAACCCAAAATTTGGGATTATATTTTATTTTTACTTTCAATGATAATGATAAACAGGACAAATAGAGAAGGTGAATTTCCTTAATGGGGGCACAGACTGCAATAAAAACTGAAAGGTGTTCTAATCCCTTTCCACTCTATACAAAACTATTAAAAAAAAGTCCTGCCTTTAGTTGTACTTTTTAAAAAAAAGCCTGGTGTGACTTTTTTTTAGCAATATAACATGCAGTCAATACAATTTAACAGGTCTGACCTAGACTAACCTGGTTACTGCACTGCTTACAGAAATATTTGACAGTGGGATTTATTTACTAAAGAAGAAGAGACTGTCCACTGAGCTTAGTAAACAAGGTGGCGGTTCACTTTGAATACCAAATAATGTGCAAGGAATATAAAAGAATCTATAATTTCTGCCTGCACATGATTGGATGACTGAAGTGAAAAGCATCACATTATTTACCAAGCTCAGGGACTATTCACGTTGTTAAATGAACAGTGTAGAATACTCAAGTAAATCAACCCTAATGCATATTTAACATTATTCCAGCCAAGATTGTCTAAGCAATGAACAAAGGCCTAATCTGAGACTTTTTAGTAGTTTTTAGGTGAGTAGCCCAAGCATTACCTCGTGTTGTAACATGAATAGTAAGTTTGCCAATTTTTGCAGGTGCAGCCTTCTCATGTAGCAATTAATCAACACTTGTAATGATCTGTGTTGACTACAATACATGATTGATGGTGCTGTCAAATTACAATGGGCATATAGCAAAAAATTTATTAACACCTCTGTTCATTTTTACTTCCAAACTGTTAACAAGCAACACTTCATCCTTAACCCAAAAAGTATCATACACAACAAATACTAAAAGCAAACCTGTCAAATTAAAATATGTTAGACGTTGTGATGATAAAAAGCAGGCTCTTACCTATGTTTGAATTTACCCCCCCCACACACACACACATCCTTCAATATATTGCGCACTGAAACTTTAATTTAAAAAGCATGTATGGCAGGGGATGGGGTAGAGCTTCATACTTCTTTAGTAGCCTCCCTAGCGGTCTGATTATGTCCATATTTCTGTTCTCAAAGCGTACATTTTTTTGCATGGAAATATGTATTTTTTTATTGTAGGCCTGTAATTTTTAGGAATAACTCACTAAACTCTGCCCGAACAAGAGTCTAGTAAACATCCCGGGTATGTTAAAATTTGAAGCATGAAATCATAAATTATAATTTAATAAATATTCATAAAAAAAAATAATATAATAATAAATGTAATTAAATAATATAATCAAACCAAAAACACTGAAATTTGAAATATAGCGCCAAGTTCGCACATCACTGAGCAAAGTTGCAGAATCGTTTTCAGTGTCTGATGACAAATTTCCCCACGAATCATTATCACTCAATTCTGCAAGTGGTTCTAATTCACTATCGCTGTTCTCTAGCTGGTCTAAAACTGCTTTTGACCTAAAGGGGCGCTTTTTGGACACCATGGACGTTTCTCAGTTTCCAGGCAGAAATAACAGTAAAAATGCAGGCAGGGCACAGGACAAAGCACTCGGGACAAAATGTATGTGAAATGCTTTGATACAATAATGTTTTACTATGTGATTTTAGTAAATTTAGTGAATGTCACTTTAACTACTTTCAAATTTCCTGCCAGTTCAGTCTCCCGTATGTCCCAACGTCGCAGGGAATGGAACCCAGAAGACAGATGCCGGCATCCGCCGGAGGACATTGCAGGGGACACTGCAGGAGGGACATCGCGGGAGCGCAGGACAAGGTAAGTGAAGAAGAGATCTGGAGCAGCACTGCATGGTATTCCTGAGTAAAGCTCGGGGTTACTGCTTGTGGTACTGAAACTTTACCCCGAGCTACACTCGGGAATACCGCCAGGGAGGTTAAAAGTCCAGATGTGCATATGGAACGCTCCTTATCTATGAGTTTCCAATTGACAATTTTTCCACCCCAAATGCCTAAGTGGGCCTATCTGAGAAATGTCTTATGTTCCCCCATATTTCTTGTCCTTACAGCTCTTGATGCTTCAGATATGCTCCCAATATCAAATAGTGTGACAGGCTTGATTCTTGGCTATTGACTCAAGGCTGCCACATGAGGATGGGGATAGTCTTAAAGTTGTTATAAATCCTGAAGGCATTTTACCTTAATACATTCTCTGCATTAAGGTAAAAAACCTTCAGAGTGCATCTACCCCCCTCCCCCCCCATACTCACCTGAGTCTGATCATGATCCAGCGATGTGCACAAGAGCAGAGGCTCTCTTGGCTCTCTTACTCATCATTGGCTCAGACACATCATAGAGAGTCATTGGCTCCCACTGTTCTCAATCACAGCCAGTGAGGATGGAGTGGGGGGAGGGGCAGAGCCATGCTCTGTGTGTCTTATGAACACACAGAGCCAGCTCAGGAGCAAGCACACACAATTGCCCCCATAGCACTTAGAGGAAGCCAGGAGCGACAACAGAAAACACAGAGGTTATCTTTAACCACTTGCCCTCCTGAGGACCAGGCCTCTTTTTGCTACACGGCGCTGCACTAATTCAACTGATAATTGCGCGGTCATGCAATGCTGCACCCAAACAAAATTTACGTCCTTTTTTCACACAAATAGAGCTTTCTTTCGGTGGTATTTGATCCCCTGTGTGCTTTTTATTTTTCAAACAAAAAAGGACCAAAAATTTTTAAGAAAAAACGATATTTTTTACTTTCAGCTATAAAAAATATATAGTAAACTCAAAGTTAGTTATAAATTTAGGCCAAAATGTATTCTACTACATGTTTTTGGTAAAAAAAATCCCAATAAGTGTATATTGATTGCTTTGTGTGAAAGTTATAGCGTCTACAAACTATGGTATAGACACTGCAATTTACGCCATTTTTTTGCTGTACAGCGCTGCGCTAGTTTAACGGACAATTGCGCGGTAATGCAATATGGTACATAAATGAAATTTACATCCTTTTTTTTCCCCAGAAATTGAGCTTTCTTTCGGTGGTATTTGATTGCCTGTGCGTTTTTTATTTTTTGCGCTATAAAAAAAAGGCTGACAATTTTGAGGAAAAAAAACAATATTTTGGACGTTTTGCTATAAAACATGTCCAGTAAAAAAAAATTAAAAATCAAATTTAGTCATGAATTTCTGCCAAAATGTATTCTATGACATGTCTTTGCTAAAAAAAAAACCCCAATACGTGTAAATTAATTGGTTTATGTGAAAGTTAAAGCATTTACAAATGGCGGGAAAGAAACTGGGATTTTTAATTTTTTTTTATACTAATAATGGTGGCGATCAGCGACTTATGGCAGCGATCAGCGACTTATGGCGGGACTGCGGGACTATGGCGGACATTCTGACACTGGGGGGGAACTGTCTTGGGGTCACTGACATCCCCAGTGACACCAATACAGTGATCAGTGCAAAAAAAAAAAACACTGACACTGTACTAATGGCACTGGGGAGGAAGGGGTTAACTTTATTATTCACTGAAAGGGTTAACTGTGTGAGGGGAGTGTTTTACTAGGGGGCGGGGGTGTGTACTGCACGGAGACACACTGATCCGGACAGACAAACTCTTCTGTCCTGATCAGCGTGTCAGGAGCTGTCAGGGAACTGACAGAAAGCACAGCTACTGCAGCTGTGCTGTCTGTCAGTGATTGCTGCTAATCACCGGGACATAGCTGGTAACGACTGGCTGTGACCTGGCGACTGACATCCGCGGCCGTGATCGGCGGGACAGGTAGGGCGGCGGCGCGCCCCCTACCTGTTTTGAAAACACACGTTTTAAAATGTGGTTTTGCCCAGCCGTGCCACCCTGCCAACGTGTTTCTACAGTGGCTGGGCGGCATGTGGTTAATGATGTATCCAGTAGTATTACTGGGCCCCTTTTCAAAGTGCAGAATTTAGACAGGATCTCTCAGCTCTTAAAAGTCGGGTGGTGGGGAGCTAAAGTGTTACTACACCCACAACAGTAAAATCAGTCTATATATGCAGTAAATCAAGCTAGATATGCTCACTGTGGAACCTGAGGGTTTGTGTAAAAAAGATGTTTGATCCTGTCTTCTCTAATCCTCACCTTATTCTACTAACCCCTAACCATCTGCTGACAGAACAGAGCCTTGGGAGCAAGCTGCACATGCTCAGTTTGGTGCAAATTGCTAAAGTTTTTTTTCTTTTTTTTGGAGAGTGCATGTGATCCGCACAGAACCAATCAGTACTGTCCAGACAGAGGTCGGGGTTCTGCATTCTTCTAGAGCATAATGTAAACTCCTCCTACAACCTCTAACATGTGCTTGGCTGTGCTTGATAGAAGTCACAAGACTGCTCCAACTGCTAATGAGAAAAGGTATGTAGCAGTTTATATTTACTAAAATAATTGTATTTCCATGTTCTGTGTACTGTGGGAGACCAGATATAGTGAATGCAATGTCCAGGCTTTAGTAACACTTTAAGTTACACTCAGTGAGGAGAACTCTGAGAGCTGATTGGAAAGGAGGGACACACACCCCTTCACACAGCTGACAGGAACAGAGCTGAGGCTGTCCATCACAGACTCTTTCCTTTTACCATTTTTCTGCTGGTTTCAGGAAAACTTATCTGAAGTGGCTTGTGCTGATAGCAGACAGAAATTACACTTAGTGCTTTGGATTGAGACAAATACACACTATAGAGGGATATGCTTTGTTATTTCATTTCTGAGGGTTACAACTACTTTAAGTTATGTCAAACTGAGGCTGACAAAATCTAATCTTTTCTAAAAAGGGTTGCCTTTTTATCTCAGGATTTGTGTTCTTGCTAACTTATTTCTTGAAAGTGCTTGTTGTTTGGCATTGTTATGATTTGTCTTTTAAAACTATAGCCTTTTATGTCAAACTGTTAAAAAGTAGAGACTAAATAGGTGAAATGTAATGCTGTTAAACAAAAAAGCAATTTTCAAGTCACAAAATGTATCTTTTGTATTATGTTTTTTTTTTAGAGTGGTTAGGGCCAGGACCTTTGTCATTTATTTGTACTGTTGTCATTATTGTCATCAGCACAGAAAGTGATGAAAAATTATCACCGGGGAGACAAAAAGCAACATCTTTTTTGGTACAGGAAAAAAAGGTCCCTGTCATTGTCTTATTGCTTATATTCCTATTGTCAATTTGCCCTTCCTTCCTGTCTGGTAATATTGTGAGGTGAGACAAAATGTCATCATTTAAAATGTAATAAAAAACTAACAGAGGTTCTAATCCTTTCACAAACTAATAAAATAAAAACCCTTTTGGCAGGAGTTTGCACTTTGACATGTTCTTCATTACTGAACTGGCATTATTCTCTGCATACAGTAGACACTGCAATACCACCAACCATGCAACGATCACAGTGATCTATTCCTGGCAGTCAGACAGCGTTCAGCTGCTTTAAGCTGATCTCCAGACAAGCAGTTACATGAGCACTTGAAACACATATACAAGAATTGTTTCACCCTACAAAAGATTTGTAACTGCATTCAATCACCCTCATGATGCAGACCAGACAGAAATCTAGGTCAGTGACCTCACTTTTCTCTATTGCAATTAAGCAGTGCAGATCGGTCACCAACCTGCCCATACCTCTCAGCCGTTCCTCAATTGAAGGAGCTGTCTCTCTTCAGGAACCAAAATCTTCTATTATTTACTCAAATGTTGTGCACATTTGTTCTGATGTATAGAAATATAACAAATGTTCTATTTAACTACCAAAGTGTTATCATGCACTAAATATTTCATTCTTTGCCCTATAACTACATTTTTGCATTTTGATATTTTGACAGTTTTGATTATTTTGAAGTCCTTTCTTGTCTATTAATTCACTCTGATCTGCATAACTGCGGGTGTGACAAAAGTTCCTTGCCTACATTGCCCTTCCTTCTCTTTCATACGGCTACAGGTAGGGATGCAACAATACCTTTTTTTGATTGCTGAGTAGGAGTACCAATACTTTGTGGTGCGATTTACGTCCATACAAAGTGTATGGACACAAACTGCACCGCAAAGAATAGCATGAGATTTGAGTAAGAATGTGATTCCTGTCCAAATCGCATGCGATTTCCCCACTGCTCCTGTGTGAACTCAGGCTGGTCATAGCCTGAGTTCATATAGGAACGGTGCGGGAAACCTCCCTGCACGGATCTCATACTGTCACAGAAGGAAAAGCTGGGGATTTGAAATCACCACAGCTTTCTCTCCTCTCAGTGCAGGGATGATAGTATGGGCCAGATGGCATTTGATTGGTCAGCACTGTTATGGTGCTGACCAATCAGAAGCCATCGAGCCTGTACTGTCATCCCTGCAAGGAGAGGAGAGAAAGCCGCTGCACAGGTCTGGGGATTTTAAAATATTCAGTATCGGCACTGATACCCATACCGATATCAGTGCATCCCTTGTTACAGGAATGGAAACTAGAAGTGCTGCCCACAGCCACCAACTTCAATACATTTATGGTATGGCTTTTGACATTTTATAAATAATAACTGCGTATAATGATTACCAATCAGTTCCCCAAGAATACACTTTAAACAAAAGCTCATGTAGCATATAAATGCATGCTAGATGGGAAAATAATTAATGGAAAAAGCTGCAAATGAATGTGACAAAACATTCACATAAATCTCATTAAATTAAGCTTTTGGCTCTAAACATCATCCACTCTTTACTGCATGAGTCTGATTTAGGTTTATAGTAATAGTTTAATGACTGCAAAACTGTGGAAAATATTTAAAATATATTTACAAACACTTGAGACATACTTTCCAATCGCACTATTATCACACAGGCCACAAAAAATAATATAGGAATTTACTCTCTGAAATATAAATGTCTCCAATTATAAGTGAAGTTGATAATATAAGCCAATCTCATTGTGTGCAAATAAAGGATGTTTCAATTCCTCAAACAGCACATTTAAAAATATATGAAGCACACTTCTTTAATAATACCACAACACTATTTTGGACCATCCCATTGACTTAAGGTGGAAGTGAAGATTTTTCTCTTGTAGAGAACACCTAGAAAAAGTTGGCTGTGGCTAAGCAGTGTCCTGAAAAATGTGTTTTTTATCATGAATTCCTTCTGAAAAATAGCAGTGCATGTCTTGGTATGTGACTGGGCCTCAGCACTGCCGGTCTTGTAATTTTATAGCTACATGCCTGAAGTGGGGGATCATCTAAGCCATCACTCCACTTATGCTTCTGATGACGGATCTTCTAATGAGACTTGAACAGAGATTTGCTGATGGCACTACTGTACTGCTTATTGCTCTTCTGAAGGCATGAGAGGAAGCTGTAACTGGGGATCTGCAGTGGAAGAATCCCTGTTTCATTAATTCTATGAAGCTGCATAAGTAAAAGCCATTCTATGCTTAACAAGTGTTGTCATTAATCACCAGCAAGATACAGGATTCCTCAGGTGGTGAAATTCCTGTAAACCTCTACAAATAACAATCCAGTGGTTCTCTGTATGATTGACTTTAACCTGGAAACCACTTCTTAATAAATGACAAGACTGTTTCTACAACTGACAAAGCATAGTGGATGTACTTAGGATGACTACAGCACATACTAAAGCTTATTGTGGTCACAATCATATGTAGTGATCTGACATGCTTCAATGTCACAATCTGGTATATATTATACTTTTAGGTAGTGAGCTATGTGGTTATGAGGTAGTATTAGTAAGTCCAAACTCCTCTTAAAAGTGGTGAAGCTAGTTTGATAAATAAACATATATACATTTTAATACATTGCTGAATTTCATTGTTCTTTCAATGTTCTGTACTGGATATGATGTTCTTTGTGGTAGTATTCCATAACAGTGTCGTATTTGTCAGTACTATACATTTTATCTGTTTAGGGTTTTTAGACAACAGTTTTAATGCTCTTGATGTCAATACAGTAAAGTATATTTTTTATTCATGCTCTCATAATTGGTACCTCCCTTTCTGGATACATGCAACATTACAGTTGCAAGAAAAAGTATGTGAACCCCTTGGGATTACGTGGAGTTTTGCATGAATTGGGCATAAAATGTCACAACAATAGAAGAACACAGTCTGCTGAACATAATACTACACAAACATTAGATGTTGCCATGGTTTAATTGCATAACATGTAAACATTCACAGTGCAGGGAGGAAAAAGTATGTGAGGCCCTAGCTTAATGACTTCTCCCAGAGCTAATTGGAGCCAGGATTGAGACAACCTTGACTCCAATCAGTGTGATGATATTGGATGTGTTGCTGACAGCTGTCCTGCCCTTAAAAAAACATACACCTGTTTTGGGTTTACTGGTTTCAAGAAGCACTGTCTGATGTGAACCATGCCTCGCAGAAAAGAGCTCTCAGAAGACCTACGATCAAGAATTGTTGACTTGCATGAAGCTGGAAAGGGTTACAAAAGTATCTCCAAAAGCCTTGATGTTCATGTGTCCACGGTAAGACAGACTGTCTACAAATGGAGAAAGTTTAGCACTGTTGCTACTCTCCCTAGGCGTGGTCGTCCTGTAAAAATGACTGCAAGAGCACAGCGCAGAATGCTGCATGAGGTAAAGAAGAATCCCAGAGTGTCAGCTAAAGACCTACAGAAGTCTCTGGCACATGCTAACATTTTTGTTGACACATCTACAATAAGGAAAACATTAAACAAGAATGGAGTACATGGGAGGACACCACGGAGGAAGCCATTGCTGTCCAAAAAGAATATTGCAGCACGTTTGAAGTTTGCAAAAGAGCACCTGGATGTTCCACAGCACTACTGGCAAAATATACTGTGGACAGATGAAACCAAGATTGAGTTGTTTGGGAAGAACACACAACACTATGTGTGGAGAAAAAAAGGCACAGCACACGAACATCAAAACCTCATTCCCACTTTAAAACATGGCCGAGGGAGCATCATGGTTTGGGGCTGCTTTGCTGCCTCAGGGCCTGGACGGATTGTTGTCATTGATGGGAAAATGAATTCCAGAGTTTATCAAGACATTTTGCAGGAAAACGTATGACCATCTGTCTGACAACTGAGGCTCCGCAGAGGATGGGTGATGCAACAGGACAATGACCCAAAGCATACAAGTAATTCAACAAAACAATGGCTGCAACAGCACAGAATACGCCTTCTGGAGTGGCCCAGTCAGAGTCCTGACCTCAACCCGATTGAAATGCTGTGGCATGACCTTAAGAGAGCGATTCACACCAGACATCCCAAGAATATTGCTACACTGAAACAGTTTTGTGAAGAGGAGTGGTCCAAAATTACTCCAGATCGTTGTGCAGGTCTGATCTGCAACTACAGGAAGCATTTGGTTGAGGTTATTGCTGCCAAAGGAGGGTCAACCAGTTATTAAGTCCAAAGGTTCACATACTTTTTCCTCCCTGCACTGTGAATGTTTACATGTTATGTGCAATTAAACCATGGCAACATCTAATGTTTGTGTAGTATTATGTCCAGCAGACTGTGTTCTTCTATTGTTGTGACTTAGATGACGTTCAGAGCACATTTTATGCCCAATTCATGCAAAACTCCACGTAATCCCAAGGGGTTCACATACTTTTTCTTGCAACTATACACATATTGCAAAAGCATGGAGCCCATAAGATGTTTACATAATGTCATGAAAACGTGTTTGCGATTATGAGCAAAGGAGGTTGAGAACTGCTGAGCCATATTCTTGACTCTTGAAGGCAATTTACTATCGGAATGTGGTTTGAGGCTAGCAAATGTCAGAGAAAGGTTGGTGTGGTACCATTCCCAGCTACACCCTAAAGAAGTGCAAATACAAAAATACTGCACATGCAATCAAGATGCAAATTCATTTTGTAAACTGTGCAATAGAAATAGTCATCTATTATTTGCATATATGAGCAGTTATCAAATTCTCTATGTAAAATATTTGTTCTTGGGTTCACATATACTGTAAAGGCTTTAAGAGCCTTGCAACGTTGCTTTAAAAAGTCAATTTAATCTCAAAGTAAAAGATTAATATGGGTAAATTCTGCTCTTAATCAGTAGTAAACTCCTTTTTATATTGTACCTACAGGTAAACCACTACTTAAGGCTTTCTTGTAGATACAGTAAAGATCTCCTAAACATTTAGGAGTTATTTGTGTGTGTAAGAGTCAGTGATGTCACTGGCGCATGTGCACTGTGCTCTCAATAGGCGGCATGCCATCCATTGAGAGAGCTGTGCTGCAGCCGTGACATCATTGCGGCCGCAATGTCATCGCAGCTTGGCCATTCAAACTCCTGCAAACCCAGAAGGAAAAATGGAATCACTGTCAGCGGTGACAGCATGCTGCTGGAGGGCTTAGTTTTAAGGTAAGTCTCTCATAATATTTTAGTACGTGATGCATACTAACATACTATGATATTGCCTTGCAGGGGGAAAGCATTTTTTTCCGACACTTTATTTCCACTTTAAATAGCCCAGCAAAATGCTTTGCTTAAACTAGACTTCAGCACCTGCCCTTCAACAATAAAAGTAAAAGACAATTAGTTTTATTGAAGACAGCAGATGGTTAATAGACAGGCTAATATATAATTTGTGTGCTTATGGTGAGGACACAGCCCCAAGTGATTTTACACTTATTCTTTGACCTAATTCTTTGGCAAAAACAGAGGGTTACAGCAATGCTGATATAAGCCAGTTCTCTGAGCAAGCCAGTATACTGCACACAGAACCAATGACAGAAAGTAATAGCCTGCCAGGGCCAATGTGCGAAATGTAGCACTTCAAGCTGTTATAGATTCCAGGCCTGGAACAAGCCATTGCCCAAAAACATTTTTCTCACCTACAGCTGGATGCAGGATACATTAATTTTATAAATCTCAAATTAACACTATGATACAAAACACATACCTGTTAAGTTCATGAAAAAGGAACATTACGTGAGAGTGCACTGGACATAGTTTCTGAAATAAAAATGGATCTGGTTTGCCTACAGACTATAAGCCTTGTCTAATTCATTTTGAAAACCAGGGATTCTCAGAGCAATCTATGCCTCTCAGATCCCTTTGAAGTTGACTGTGACATCCTATCAGCAGGACATTAGCTTTGTAGTGTTTGTCCCCTGTACAGCATGTGCTCATGTTACTATGTCTCTCTCACAAAACTAAAAAATATACTAGTTTTGCTACTGATGGTTGTCCTGCCTTGCACTGTATTTTGATAGTCTTACTGGCTATCTAACAACAAATACATACCTGCAGGTACCTGCTGCTCATACATACCAGCAGCTCAATATGTCTACTAAAAGCCATGAGGATACACAGGGCTTTTTTTCAGTGGGAACATGGGGGAAAGCAGTTCTGGAACCTCAGGCACTGGATTTATATAATGGCAAGAGGTGCAGGGGTGTGCTGGATGGTTTATTGATGCTTGCTTCTAGGGGATCTATTGTTGCTGGAGGAGATCTATTTTTGAGTGGGGGTCTATTGTTGCTGGTGGGGTATATATTATTGCTAAGGGGGTCTTATCTTTCTGGGGGGTAATTTGTTGCTGGGAGGGATCTACTGTTGAGGGAGAGGATCTATTATTGCTGGCTGCTGAAGGATTTAGAGATTTGACGTTGCTGCCGGGGGTCTATTGTTGCTGGGGGATCTACTTTTGCTGGGGGAATCTATTGTTGCCATAAGTCTATTGTTGCTGGATGCAGGGGATCTATTTTACTGCTTTATCTTTAACAAATTCCAAATTACTTAGCGCGACAATACAATATTTGGTTCTCTATTCTCTAAAAGGAGTGGTACTGAGAGGTGGGCAGAAGGTGGAACAAAGGGATGTTGCTCGGAGGTGGGTAGGGGGTAGAGACAGGGGCGACTCAGAAGGGGAGTTCCTGCACCTATTTTCTGAGAAATGCTCTGCGGATACATATACAGGAGCTGCCATTGTTTACAGTGTTGTTTACCAGTTGTAAAAAGTACAGGCTCAACGGATGCCTTCCTGATGTCACTACCTAATAAGTTTATAACTTGGAACAAGCATGCAAACAGTTAAAGCTGAAGAAAAAAAAATCCTACAGTTTAAGTCACATCACTTTTCTGTAATGAAGTACAGTATGTTCCATATTGTGCAGGCAGCTGAACTCTAGAGAAATCTTCACTGCAGGGATGCCTGTCCTCTTCCTGTCTCTGAGCTTCCAGCACTGCAGTGGTTAACAGCTTCAGGTGGAACATCAGTATGAATGGTCCAGGGAGGCCTGCCCTCTCCCTTCTCTTCCTCCATTTACAAAAGCTCTTTTTTTGATTACTCTGCTTGTAACATCGTTTTTGAATGGGGAGAGTCAGATCAGTCACAGGATTTTCTCCCTCTTTCACAGATCGTGGTACAAACAGTGTAATCAATGAAAAAACTTCTCAGTGGGGGAGAGGGCAGGAGAGGACATTTCCCCATCAGATCATTTTTACTGCTGTTCGGCCTGTAGACCCAAAACTGTTGTCCACTGCAGTGCCAAAGTTCAGAGACAGGAAGTGGATGGGGCATTCCATGCAGTAAAGATTTCTCCATGTTTTGGCTGCCTGCACCACATGGGACATACTTTATTATTGGTAAGTGTTGTTGCTAAAGCTGCATGGATTTTTTTTAAGCTAAACTTCTGCTTTTAGTATAAGAAATCTGAACTCCTGCCTTCTTAGGCTGCTTTCACACCGTAATTTTTGTTCAGTTATTCAGTAAAAAAAAGCAGAAGAAAAATGCATGGAAAATGCATCCCTTTAAATTCTATGGAACTCTTCACACTGGTCAGTTGGGTGTCAGTTACATGTTTAAAAGTCCTGCATTTTTGTATATGTTTGTTCAGTTAAAAAAAATGCACCTCCCCATTAAAATTAATAGAAACTGGATCAAATGCATCAAAACGCACCTGTGAGAAGTGCTTTGTCCAGTCACATGTCCAGGGGAAAAACGCAATCCAAACACGGCAAATACGCACTGCAGCAAAATCACAGCAAAATCACATAAGCATTTTTGCTGCGTTTTTGCAACGGAGCATTGTGAAAGCAGTCTTACTTTTTTCGGGTCAGTGACAGGTTTGGTTTACTAAAAATTACAGCATGCTCAGTTTCCAAAGTGAATTTTCACTTATTGAATGAGGTGAAGCTGTGCTGAGTTGACTTCAATCATCTATTATTGGGAAAAAAATCCATCTGATTTTCTTGCAGATAATTGGGCATATTTTCAAAATACATTAACACACAGCTTCACCTCATTCATTAAATTTACTTAAAATTAACTAATATACTCTACTCCTTTAGTAAATTAACTCCACTAGGTAGTGAAGACAGGAGTGGGATGAAGCTAGTTCCTGGAGCCAACATCATTTCACACTAAGTTCACACTACTTTGATATGATTTTGATCCAACTTTGGGTGTGATTATGTAGTGTGACTTGGTTGCTACTTGGTTGCATTTTGGATGTGGTTTGGAATCACACCAAAGTAGTACAAAACCCTTTTCCAAAATTGCACTGTGCTGAGATGCATTAATGTGAACAGGTACCTTTGAAAACAATGTGATTTCCATTGCCATGCAATTCTGTGCGATTCAAATCACATATGAAATTACACTAGTGTGAACAAAGCCTTAAAGACAACAATGCAAAAAAAAGCATCCAAGAGGCTGTAGGACTTTGATATGAGTTTATACAAAGTAGTAAGAGGGCAAAAACACTTGAAAAGCCCAATGACTCAGGTAAGGCTGCTCAAAACAGAAAAGGCTACCCTCCAGTGTGCCAGTTACATATTTTTGTTCTCACAAATTCACTTTATCAAATCCATTTATATTTCCATTTTACGTGGTCCCATAATCACACTTGTCTTGTTAGAATTCAGTAACATGTCACCTCTTTTGCGCAAAGTACTTTCTGTTGGAAACAATAGAAATACATAAAAACATACAACACATATTTACATGTGTTTTGGTGACTTTCCACTTATTTTATTGGAAAATGCATCTGGCAAAAATAGAAAAGTGTGATTGAGCCTTAACAGTACAGCATAATTCCTATGAACACTTGATCTGGCCAGAAATCATCTCCATACAGATAAAATATCCTTTATTAAATTATGATTGGGAAGAAATTGTGAAGGATTTAGTCTCTGAGCATAATGCTGTCAAGATTCTTTTAACAACAGGTCTTCCAGTCTCAGGAAGGCCAAGCTATGAAACATCACTTATAAACCAATTGCATCCCAGGTTCTACCTCATAAAATAGTTTTCCTTTAGCAGTGTTCACACCTGAAATAATATAGCAAAACTATACCGATAGTGAACGGCCCAACTTCTTTGGATTATTTATTGCTGAAATAGGGGCGGACTGACCATTTGGAAACTCGGGCACTGCCCGAGTAGGGGGCCCCATGAGATGCCCCTGGTATCTTTTTCATAGGCTTTTTTGAGTTTGGGCAAGGACACAGGGGCCTCATGATCCCCTATTGCCCGGGGGCCCCATGAGTTGTCAGTCCGCCCCTGTGCTGAAATACCTGTTCTCCCTTCCTTGACTAAACATTTGAGATACTGTACATTCTAAAAGGGAAAATTAGCACTTTAGAGTCTCATAAATACCTGATGTTGTTCTAATACCATACTTTTAAACTACTCTAAGGACAGTTTGAGCATGTTACTTTAAACTATGCAGGATCTCTGGAACATGTTGATTATGAAAAGAGACACTGAAGCAAGAAGAGACCTTGAGACTTTGCTATTAAAGCAAACCTGTGGGTTCACCTTACCTGCTAAAGTATTCCTAGTTTTTAGAGAAGCCACTATTTGCATTCACATGTTTCCTAAATCATCCCTGGACCTCATTGTGACCTGCATACAACAATCAAAGCTGTCTTGGTTATGTATTGGGCTGTTTTCTCCTACCCCCTGGGTTTCCCTAGCAGCTATCAACATCCGCAGCTCTTAAATCCAAAATAATATGAACAAGGCCTTAAAGCGGTTCTTCAGTCTGAAAAATAAATATATAAATAAAAGTCAGCAGCTACAAATACTGCAGCTGCTGACTTATAATAAAAGGACACTTACCTGTCCAGGGATCCAGCGCCATCCTCACTCAGGATAGTTCTTCACTAGTCTTCAGGTCCCCGGCACCTGCATTCTTGAGCTAGTACACACAATCAGAAAAACACCACTTTCGAAGCGATTGTACAATAATCTGATAGTTGGTACACAGCTTTCATCCAAAACTGTTTGAAGGGACAAGCATGAAAATGTTTCTTGTACGAAAGCAGATCATACGATTTTGGTTTAACTGGTACAGTTTTCGTTTGAAAATGCAATACAAATACATTACTTCTGAATTTTTATTCTGACGTACATGAATTTTTGTAACTTTAGTAACCTCACTTTCGATATGAGACTAGCATGGAAAAAAACCAGATGATCATTCGTCCGGTATTCTCACTATGTGTACGGGGCTTTAGTGTGAGAAGCCAGTTGTGACTCCTTGCCGCTTCACAGTTGGCTTCCCACTGCGCATGCCCCCCCCCCCCCAAAAAAAAACCCCCAATGTGCCAAAAGTAGGGGGTGAAGGGGCAGAGAAGAGAGACTTCCCCTTTTGGTTTCGCTTTCAAGTGCCAGAAGCTGACACCTACAGGGCCCAACTGAAGAAATGCTCAGATCAGATGCATATCTTGTGAAAAATAAACAGTATATGGCCAGATCTAGAACTCCATAGTGAATGTGTACTTGCACTTCTGCATTTAAATTCACTATAATCATCAAGTTCTTCTGAACATGAAAGAAAAATAAATAACCAGGTGTAGGTTAGCTGACTTTGCCAAATCCACTTTGTTAATAATATATTGTTGTCTTTGTAGAGCAGTGTATTTATGTTGAAGTAAACATGCTAACAATCATGAACCAGTGATAATAAAAGTGCTGACACCTTCCTAAACTAGTCAATTATGATTGGTTGGGCTGAAATAACAGTTAGATTTAAATGTTTGCAGCTTCATCATTCTGCACACCTTCCAAGCACTTCCCATGAACTGAAGGTAAAAAGGTACGTAAATAATACACCTTTTGTAAGTTGCTTTGACTTTGATTGATGGTAGGTTCCATTATATTTTTTTTTATTAATAGGTCTAATAGAATTCTACAAAACTACAATATATTTGTTCAAACGAGAAAAAATTTTGGCAATAGCATAACACAGCTCATAATCATCCAGAAATCATAAGCATGTAGTTTTATTCACCCATATCGCATTCTTTTGCTGTCATCATTTTAATTACATTCTCCTTTATATTTCTGATCTAAGTGACTTCTTTGATTTGTATCTAGCACCTTGCTCTCCCTTTTCCACTTGGCCTTAGCTCCAAACAAGTCCCTGGGCAAATCCCTGACACTTGTGCAAGCAGAGGCACAGATCCATGCCTTGGAAGTACTCCATGACCTGATCTTTTACACAGAAGCATTGAGGGTGAGGATAAAGAGATGATCAGTAATCTTAGGACTTGTATAATAAACAGATATCATTTCTTATCGGCAGAAGTTAGCTGTTGTGTTTTGAGAAGGATTGTAGTCATAGTTATTTAGCTCTAGTTAAGAAAAAAGGATGATTCTGTCCAAAAATACAAAAGTTACCCTATGCC
The DNA here is from genome assembly GCF_062004578.1 of Staurois parvus. Classification (NCBI taxonomy): domain Eukaryota; kingdom Metazoa; phylum Chordata; class Amphibia; order Anura; family Ranidae; genus Staurois; species Staurois parvus. The sequence continues at coordinate 5,349,912 of NW_028318492.1, read as the reverse complement.
TGTATACTTTAGGAGTATTAGTTTATTATACAAGTACTAGTAGTGTTGACTCTTTTTTTATGTTTTTTGTTAAACTGGCATCTTGGAAAAGGGCACCCTATAATGGCAAAAAAGCAGTGAGTGGTGTTTCACATGGATATCATTATTTATTTTTATACATCTGGATTACTCCTACTATACTTGATTGCTAAATTAGGCTACAGTGGCCCTTTCCAGGAAACCACTAGTAACAGAATATGGAGCAATGTCCTCCAAACTTTCTAAATAAAGGGACAGTTTACTGTCCTTCAGACTTAAGGGGGCCGGACTAAGGCTGTTGGGAGTAGAAAAGGTCCTGATATCAGTGGGAATAAACAATGCCCCATCTTTATTGACAGTGGGAGGAACTGTGCTCCTTTGTTGCTGTCACTGCAAGAAATTGTGCCCCATCATTATTGTCATTGGGCCCCATTGTTGGTGTCATTTGTAGGATTTGTGCCCCATCTTTGGTGTCATTGGGAGGAATTCTGCCCCTTTATTGGTATCATTGGGAGGAATTATGTCCCATTGTTGGTACTAGTGTATGAAAATAAGGGCTGCATCTGGCCCCCAAGCCACAGTTTGGAGACCACTGGTATAGAGTCTGTCATTGCTGATCTCAATCTAAAAATGCTAGCTGCCTGACAGCTCTTGCCTTCATTCACCAATCTGGAACTGACATGTAGAAAGGAGATTCACAACACAGCATGTCAAAATCACATTACAGATGCAAAGCCAAGTAGTTCCTAACAGGCCACAAACAGTTGTAACGCAGCTCCATCATGAAAAAGAACAATATAATATACAACACAGAGCATATGCCTTTGATAAAGTGTCTTGAATCATGTGTGAACATGGAATCATATACAAAAGGAAACTGCTGAAATTAGCGGGAGAGAGAAAGGAAAGGGTTCCCAGTTTCATATAAAAGAGGACATCACTGTTTTTTCATTGCATATTTGATACTAATTCCTACAAAGGAAAGGTAAGCTTGCTAAGGAAGCATGCACACTATATCGGAAGGGACATCATAGAAACCTTCTTTGATATATCTTTTTATGCAAAAATCAGTGTTACTGCAAACAAGAGAGTTGTCACCAAAACAGATATCCTCTTTGGAAGATATCCTTTGTTTTACTCTTCCGGTGATGGCTCAAAATTTTGGATTTTTTCCATCACTTTCAGCACCAGAGACTATGGTCACGAGGACATTTGTCCCCAGCAGCAATGAAAACCTTACAAGGATTAAAAATTTGCTCAACTCCATCCAAAACAAAAAAATGTTTGGCTTTAATTACACTTTAATCATGTAGTAAACTAATTACAAGATAGTATACCTGTAAATATATAGTACATAATATTTTTGGGGGCACTGTAAAATTGCCATCATTCATCAATAAAATTTGTTTTCCACTAGAAGAATATGACATTGTTAGCATTCACCTAAATATATAGTGCAAGAAAACAACAGGCTTTTCATTCTTTGTGGTCAGAAACAATAGATAGGCCTGGAATGACACCAAAAGGAATTCCAGACATTGGCAATGGACTGTTTTCTCTATATGCAATAGGGTTGATTATCCTGTCCCAAATGATGGAAAATTACTACCTTCCCATGTTTCCATCTTGGAAAGAAAGATGCATGGTAAGGGTATCTTATCTTGACTGACAGTATGAAACAGGGGCGGACTGACAATTCATGGGGCCCCCGGGCAATAGGGGATCATGGGGCTCCTGTGTCCTTGCCCAAACTCAAAAAAGCCTATGAAAAAGATACCAGGGGCATCTCATGGGGCCCCCTACTGACCCCGGGCCCTCGGGCAGTGCCCGAGTTTCCATATGGTCAATCCGCCCCTGGTATGAAATAAAAGATATATTTACTAGGGATGCTCTGTTACCAATATCAGTTTCAGTGGCGATATCGAGTGATTTCATTAATACTCCTACTCGTGAAAATACTCCAGATACCTTAACCAATACTTTGCAGTGTGATTTGTGTTAATGGATGCAAATTGCACTGCAAAGATTAGCATGCGATTTGAACAGGAGTGCGGTTTCCCCACTGATCCTGTGTAAACCCAGCCTTGTCATAGTCCGAGTTCACACAGTAGCGGTGCGGGAAACCTCCTGGCAGGCATCCCATGCTGAGTCTCAGTGGTAGGAGAGGAGAGAAAGTGGCGGTTAAAAAATGAAATCCCCGCCACTTTCTTTCCTCTCCTTGCAGTGATGACAGTTTGGGCTAGACGGCATCTGATTGGTCAGCACTGTCCATGTCCATGTACTGAAAGTATCGGTATTCGTACACATTGATAAAAAAAAACAGTATTGGTGCATCCCTAATATTTACCCATGGACTACTGATTATACTGCATCTCTCATGCAGAAAGCACTATACAATGTCATTAGAGATGAGCGAATTGAACATGACAAAGTGGAATTCGTTCCGAAGATTTGGAAAAATTCGATTCGCAAAGAATCCGAAGATTAAAAAACTTCGGATGCACGAATCTAATTTTCCCAAAAATGGCGGTGACATGTGTGGCGACAGGAGAAAATGGACAGAGAAGATGGGGCGGGGATCTCTGGGAAGGCGCGCAGACAAGGCGCGCTGACCCATAATGCATTCATGAGTCATGAATCATGACATGTGATCGCATTAGCCAATCAGCAGCCAGCCAGCACTGTGTAATGGTGGAGCTATAAATCGCGGCCATCTTAGAATTCTCCATTAGCCTCCGGTCATTCAAGAGAGACAGACCTGTCTGTATTAAGGGACAGAGTTAGGGCCACAGAGACTTTAGGGTCACAGAATCGTTACTCAGGGACACAGAATCGTTACTCAGGGACACAGAATCGTTACTCAGGGACACAGAATCGTTACTCAGGGACACAGAAACGTTACTCAGGGACACAGAATTGTTACTCAGGGACACAGAATTGTTACTCAGGGACACAGAATCGTTACTCAGGGACACAGAATCGTTACTCAGGGACACAGAATTGTTACTCAGGGACACAGAATCGTTACTCAGGGACACAGAATCGTTACTCAGGGACACAGAATTGTTACTCAGGGCCACAGCTATCAAAGAATCGAAAATTTAAAGTGACATACACCCTTTTTTTTTTTGGTGGCTGTCGTGCACAGTTGGTGCTGCAGTTTGCCGATTGTGCAAAATAAACTGACTTTCTGCTTCACAACCACTATTGTACGTTCAAAGAGTTAAATCCATTTACACGCCGGCTGGCGGTAATATTTTTTGGGTGATTAGTGCATTCAAGTGACACAAACGTACAGTTTCCAGCCAACGGCAAGCTGCAATTGACCGATTGTGTACAATAAACTGACTTTCTGCTTCACAACCACTATTGTACGTTCAAAGAGTTAGATCCATTTACACGCCGGGTGGCGGTAATATTTTTTGGGTGATTAGTGCATTCCAGTGACATAAACGTACAGTTTCCAGCCAACGGCAAGCTGCAATTGACCGATTGTGCTAAATAAACTGACTTTCTGCTTCACAACCACTATTGTACGTTCAAAGAGTTAAATCCATATACACGCCGGGTGGCGGTAATATTTTTTGGGTGATTAGTGCATTCCAGTGACATAAACGTACAGTTTCCAGCCAACGGCAAGCTGCAATTGACCGATTGTGCTAAATAAACTGACTTTCTGCTTCACAACCACTATTGTACGTTCAATGAGTTAAATCCATTTACACGCCGGCTGGCGGTAATATTTTTTGGGTGATTAGTGCATTCAAGTGACACAAACGTACAGTTTCCAGCCAACGGCAAGCTGCAATTGACCGATTGTGTACAATAAACTGACTTTCTGCTTCACAACCACTATTGTACGTTCAAAGAGTTAGATCCATTTACACGCCGGGTGGCGGTAATATTTTTTGGGTGATTAGTGCATTCCAGTGACATAAACGTACAGTTTCCAGCCAACGGCAAGCTGCAATTGACCGATTGTGCTAAAAAAAATTAACTTTCTGCTTCACAACCACTATTGTACGTTCAAAGAGTTAAATCCATTTACACGCCGGGTGGCGGTAATATTTTTTGGGTGATTAGTGCATTCCAGTGACATAAACGTACAGTTTACAGCCAACGGCAAGCTGCAATTGACCGATTGTGCTAAATAAACTGACTTTCTGCTTCACAACCACTATTGTACGTTCAAAGAGTTAAATCCGGTTTTATTTTTGGGGTGCTTATTGAATTAAAGAGTATGTCAGACAACACGCAGAGGAGTGGCAGAGGAGGCAATGTTTCAGGAGCGAGCAGACGTGGCAGCAGAGGAAGGGGTCAAGGCAGCACTAGTCGCAGCCAGAGGCCAGTGCTCCCGGTGTCATCCAGCGGTCGTGTCTCCACCGACAACCCTGCCGTCATCGATTGGTTGACTCGGTCGTCTTCCTCTTCCCAGGTCACCTCTGACACCTACAGCCAACGGTCGGTGGGTACGTCAGACACAACCGTTAGTTGGCATGGCCCGGGAGCAAGCCCACTGAAATCACGTGTCCTCGACCTGCCCCTGTCCTTTGGTGTTCCCTCACCAAGCGAAGTATCGCATGCTGTGGGCTCAGCCCCACTGTACAGTGAGGAAGAGCTAACAGAGGGCGGTCAGGAACGGGGGGAGACATCCGCCTCTTCAGCAGCCAGGCGAAGTACTGGCGAGGAGAGTGGCTCGGTAGCCAGTCTAGAGACAGGTCTGTCTCCTGACCCACACACAGCCGAGGGGGCTAGTAGTGACGCGGAGACCCTAATTGATGATGATGAGGCTGATCGCACTTGGCAGCCTCGTCGTCATCAGGCTATTGCTTCCGCATCATCAGGAGAAGAGGGTGGCAGCTTGGCAGCGAGCAAAACAGTCGGTGGGTTGCCCAGGAGGCAGCAGGGTCGCAGCAGTGTCAGTGGAGCCAAACGGCCACGGAGTAGAGCACCAGCTCCACTGCAGCCTACCACCACGGCCAGTAGTGGTGCCGGTGTGCACGGAGGAAGTAGCAGTCAGCCAGGGAGGAGTAGCGGGGGCAAAGTTTCCTACTCGGCGGTGTGGCAATTTTTGGTCACGCCGCCCGAGGAAGTAAACGTAGCCGTATGTCGACTATGTGGCCAGAAAGTCAAGCGTGGCCAGGGGGCCAATGTTGGGACTACAGCGTTGCGTCAGCATATGCAGCGTCGCCATTCGGTGGCCTGGGAAAACCGTGATAAAGATACGGCGGTTCTGCCTGCCCCAGCACCCGCTCCATCACCCGCTCCGTTACTTGCTCCGTCACCCGACGTCAATCGCCCTCTATCAGCCAGTCAAGGCTCCAACACCTCTGCTGAGGGGAGTTGTCGCTCGTTGCCATCTTCTGCTCGTTCAGATGCTCCTTCTCCTGCTACTCCTCTTCACGGATTCCGTCAGCAGTCTTTCTTGGAATCCGTTTCCAAGGGACAACAGTTTGCGAGCACGCACCCGACGGTGCAGAAGCTGAACGTCCTCCTGTCCAAGTTGCTGGTGCTGCAGTCCCTCCCTTTCCAAGTGGTGGACTCAGCACCTTTCCGAGAAATGATGGCTTGTGCCGAGCCGCGGTAGAGAGTGCCAAGCCGGAATTTCTTCGCCAAAAAGGCAGTGCCAGCCCTGCATTCACATGTAGAAGAGATGGTGGGCCAGTCTTTGAGCATGTCGGTCTCTGCCAAAGTGCACGGCAGCACCGACGTGTGGAGCTGTAACTACGGTCAGGGACAGTACATGTCATTTACGGCCCACTGGGTGAACGTGGTGCCGGCACAGCCGCACCAGCAACTTGGACAGGTCACGCCGCTTTTGCCTCCACGTTTGCACGTCCTTGGTCCAGCAAAGATGTCCGCCTCTACCACCTCTTCTTCCGCCGTGTCCTCAGCCGCCACCCCCGTGCCAAGTCCCATTACCCGACCGGCATATCACATGTGCAGGGCGCAACGGTGTCACGCTGTGCTGCACCTGGTATGCCTTGGCGAACGTAGTCACACAGGGGAGGAACTTCTGAGTGTAATGAACAGAGAAATCGACAGATGGCTGTCTCCGCGCAAACTGAAAATCGGAACCATGTTGACCGACAACGGAAAGAACATGGTGTCTGCTCTGCGTCAAGGAAGGTTGTGCCATGCGCCATGCATGGCTCACGTGTTCAATCTGGTTGTCAAGCGGTTCCTAAAATCCACCATCCCACTGCAAGACATCCTTAAAATGTCACGTAAACTTTGCATGCATTTCAGCCATTCCTACACCGCAAAGCACACCCTCCTTGAGCTGCAGCGGCAGAACGGAATTCCACAGCATCGCCTGATCTGCGACGTTGCAACAAGGTGGAATTCAACCCTACACATGTTAGACCGCCTTTACGAACAGCGAAAGGCCATCACCGATTTCCTGATGTTACAAGCGGATAAAGGTACTCCCCTGTGTAACTTAGATGTCAGCCATTGGCAGCTCATGCGTGACACCTGCCGCTTGCTCAGGCCCTTTGAGGAGGCCACGCTATTCGTGAGTCGGCAGAACTATGGGATGAACGACGTCATTCCTCTGTTGCACATCCTGGAACAAATGCTGTTAACAATGGCTGGTCAGGGTGCGGTAGACGTGGCGCACAGATCTCAACGCCACATGACCCCTGTGGGGGCAGGACAGGAAGAAGAGGAGGAGGTAGAGGAGGACATTGGTGCTCAGGAATTATTGAGTGAAATGGGTGGTTTTTCCACTCAGCGGACAGGAGTGGAGGAGCAGGAGCATCTGGTAGAGGAGGAGGAGGAGACACAGGACCCAGACGCACCGTGGCAGTATGCTGTGGAGATGGAGGCAGGGAGTCCCTCGCATTCCTTGGCACAAATGGCCCATAGCATGCTCGGTTGCTTGCGTAGCGACAGCCGAATAATAACCATCAGACAGAGGGATGACTTTTGGCTGTCCACCTTGTTGGACCCTCGCTACCGTTCAAAAATGGTGGCCTTTTTCACACCTGCTGAGAGGGAGGCCAAAATAAAGTACTATAAAAACCACCTATGTAGTCATGCAGTATATAGCCCTATCAGCCACTTTCTGGCATCCAGTTGCTGTAGCCCCCATCACCACACTGTGCCACGGGCCCCTGTACCGCCTTCTCATACTGCTGCCAGATCCATCCTCTGCCATGTGCGTCTTTGTCGTCTGCTCACGCTGCTGGGTTCCAGTTTTAAACCTAGGCCTGTGTATGGCTTCCGAATACTGCTGCCTCCACCGCCATTTGTTAAAGATAGTTATAGAGAGGTTGTACAATACATTACCGTATCACCCAGTAAATGGTCTCCATTCAGTAGCCAAAAAAGGCATACAAAAAAAGAGAGGTTGTGAAAAGAAATTCACAAAGAAAGCGGCTACATTATGAACAGAATGTGATACTCAGAAAAATTTCCAAAAATTATGCTTTATTACACATACAAATTTGACATATGGGCAATCGCCCTGGTTTACCATCACCTCAGTATGAGACAATACACACAGACCTAAAACCATATAAAATGACACCAGTACCGGTCTAAATACCTGTGCAAAAAGGACAATGACTACAAGAGTCTAAAGTCCCTATGGCACTGGCGCATAGGTGAACACTTCCCAAAGGAGGTGTATACAAAAAGTTATATCTTAGGTATACCATAACACGTGTTAAAAATATGTAGACTACGCTACTACCAGAATGGTTATATCCTAAACAGGGAATATCAAAAAATTATACCATAGATATAAATATCACATGTATGCAGTACGGTAAGCACAGTATGCGTCAAAAAGAAGGCATGCCTCAAGGCCTATATGAAACAAAACATAAATGTCATGTAAATAATGCAGTACATGCCGGCACAAGTGGTTGGGGCCCATTCATCTGTGATTATTACCAGCTGTTTCCTAGGGCTCTTGAAAAAATATGCCCCATTTTTACCAGGATGGAAGGATAGATGCATAGAGCAGCGCACTGCTTGAAATGGTTTCTTCACCACTAAATGTGGACTACATACCACTTTCTGTGAGAAAAACAAGACACATCCCAATAGATCTTCTGCCTGTTGAAATACATGTGGTATATCTTGTTTCCTATACAAGGCACCATGATGTCCCCATCCTGTAGTGAAACAGACAATATGTGGAAAGTCACTGAAAGAGCTTACACTCTATATAGGATATATAGGTCATATATGTCACATAGGACCATATATCTAGTGTCCCGCAACAGTCCACTCACCACCTGTGCAATGGATAATAGGAGAGGAAAGAATATCCTTCATAGGTACTGCCATACACGGCCAAGGAGGCCAAGGAGCCACCGCTGACATCCGCCGATATACCGCGGGCTCCAGCCTCTTCTCGACGCCTGTGCTGCCTAGGCTTGCCTCATGGCATGTGAAGATGGCTTCCTCCTTGTAGGTCAGCGTGCGTTCCACCTAATGCGCATGACCGGAAGTGACGTATCTGACGTATGAAACAAGATATACCACATGTATTTCAACAGGCAGAAGATCTATTGGGATGTGTCTTGTTTTTCTCACAGAAAGTGGTATGTAGTCCACATTTAGTGGTGAAGAAACCATTTCAAGCAGTGCGCTGCTCTATGCATCTATCCTTCCATCCTGGTAAAAATGGGGCATATTTTTTCAAGAGCCCTAGGAAACAGCTGGTAATAATCACAGATGAATGGGCCCCAACCACTTGTGCCGGCATAGGAATGTACTGCATTATTTACATGACATTTATGTTTTGTTTCATATAGGCCTTGAGGCATGCCTTCTTTTTGACGCATACTGTGCTTACCGTACTGCATACATGTGATATTTATATCTATGGTATAATTTTTTGATATTCCCTGTTTAGGATATAACCATTCTGGTAGTAGCGTAGTCTACATATTTTTAACACGTGTTATGGTATACCTAAGATATAACTTTTTGTATACACCTCCTTTGGGAAGTGTTCACCTATGCGCCAGTGCCATAGGGACTTTAGACTCTTGTAGTCATTGTCCTTTTTGCACAGGTATTTAGACCGGTACTGGTGTCATTTTATATGGTTTTAGGTCTGTGTGTATTGTCTCATACTGAGGTGATGGTAAACCAGGGCGATTGCCCATATGTCAAATTTGTATGTGTAATAAAGCATAATTTTTGGAAATTTTTCTGAGTATCACATTCTGTTCATAATGTAGCCGCTTTCTTTGTGAATTTCTTTTCACAACCTCTCTTTTTTTGTATGCCTCCACCGCCACCCTGCGCCATGTGCCTCTGTCGTCTGCTCATGCTGCTGACGGCTTCCGCTTTTTAACCTAGGCCTGTGTATGGCTTCCGAATACTGCTGCATCCACCGCCCGCCCACTGCTGCTGCCAGGCCCGTAATCTGTCATGGGCCCCTGTACCACCTCCTCATGCTGCTGCCAGGTCCAGAGTGTGTCATGGGTCCCTGTACGGCCTCCCATTGCTGCTGTCTCCATCGCCACACTCTGCCATGTGCCACTTTCAGGTCTCCTCACACTGCTGGTGGGTTCCATTTTGTCATAGGGTGCTGTATGGCCTCCCATTGCTGCTGCCTCCACCGCCACACTGTGGCTCCACACTCTGGTTTTGGCCCCGTGACTGCCCAAATGAGTGAAGTGTGCGGTGATTCTAAGATCGACGGCACTCATCTGCATGTCATACTGACTGACAGTATTATTTCTCTTCCCCAGCAGACTCCAAGGGCATTTAAATTAAAGGTACAGTGTTCTGCACTAATATAAAGGCTCTCTGAAGCCTAGAAACACCCTTTTTATAAGTTAAATTCGCAGCGAATATATTCGGCACGAAGCGAATTTAATTGGCGAATTCGGCGAATCAGCCGAACCGAATTTTTGAATAATTCGCTCATCTCTAAATGTCATCATTTTTGTTAACAAGAGAAAACTAAACAGTGATTATAATGATTAGTATTAGTGATTATATAGTAAATGACAATAATAACCATCATTTATTAACCGCTTCCTGACCGCCCTATAGCAGAAATACTGCTACAGGGCGGCACGGGTGCACACAATTATATATATAAGTATATATATATCAATCACATAATCTGGCTTGTATATTCTCTCAATTTACCACACCATAAATACTTGTTTTACTTCCTGTTTATATGCACTCACTCCAGTGTCAACTGCGTATCATCCCTCTTGACTATCTTTCTGGTAGTGACAATGGTGGACCAAGTCTGCCATGTTTGGTGGCATGTTGAGGAAAGTGAAAAGATACAGCTGGACCTGTAGGTTTATTTTACTGTTTATTGTTATCTTAACTTAAAGTAGTTGTAAAGGCTCAAGGTTTTTTTTACCTGTCAAACACAGCCAGTGAGCCAATGAGAAGAGAGTGTGGGTGGGGCTGAGCCATGGTTCCGTGTGTGAATGGACACACGGAGCAACAGCTGGGGAGTGCTCCTGTTCGGGTGCCCCCATAGCAAGCTTCTTGCTGTTGGGGCACCCGACAGGAGGGAGAGGCCAGGAGTTCCGGTGGAGGACCCGAGAAGAGGAGGATCCAGGCTGCTCTGTGCAAAACCACTGCACACGGCAGGTAAGTAAAGACATGTTTGTTATTTTTTTTTTTAATTTAAGCCTTTAGAATCACTTTAAGGTATTAATGTTGGTGTAAATGATCTGGTTCCTGGGAAAGTGGCTTCCACACCCCAGAGGATCTCCACGGTTTCTTTGGCTTGTAGTTTGGCATGTTTGCTGGTATGGCATGTTGGATCCACCAGAGGCAAAAGTGACAGGATGACAACTCAATATAACAATTGGGAAACAGCTGTAAGCCACCTCATACCAGAAAGTGCCCAAAGAAAGACCTTCAAGGCAAGATCATCAGGTTTTAAAGATAGCTACAGATTTAAAGATATTAAAAAACCTATATGTGCTTTTAGTGACTGGGTGTAGATCTACTTTTAAGATTCCTAAATGCTTGCTCTCATTTCTAGTCTGCCATGATTCTGGAGTCTGAACAATGCCATAGAGCCTAATGGGATGTAATGTTACATAAGCATTTTACTTCTTTTAACACCTAGTAGATTGTCCAAATACATAGAGTAGCATCTTTAGCATTCATATAACACCTGTTTTTTTATGCTGGCCACTCTAACCTATTACCCTAGATACTGACTTGTGGTGTAAGAGCACTGTACAGATCTATAATCTGAAATTGACATAATTGGTTATGCTGTTAGAGTGCCTAATGTATTAAATATCACAGAAGATTAGTGGTTGTTGAGATATTGCCTTTTACCCAAATGCTCTTATGCACCTGCATGTTGCTCGGTTAATTGAATGCTACATTTTAGTTTCTTAGCAATGGAGAAAACAGCAGAAAATAGAGTTGCACATGCCCATGAGCAAAGACTGTGTTTATATTTCATTTCAACACATTTCTTTCTCCAATATACTTCACCACCCACTCTCTTCCACATGCCTGCCTCCAGCACTGCTGCACTGGCTGCATTCAACGCTGTGTGACATGTGGAAAGCTGTACACGTGTTTTGGGAAAACAGATTTCAATTGCAACAATAAACAAATGTCTTTCTTCCTGCATTCTCTTTCACTGTTCCCATGAACATTGCATGCTGCCTTTTCATAAGCTTTTAATGGAAAGCAGGATTAGGATGGTGGTACTGATTGTGATGAAAATAATAATAAAAATAGAGCAAATGTAATCAAATATAATCTCAGTGGCATAGATTATGTTCAATATACTGTACATCTGTGCAAAGCAGTGATGACGTTGTTCATAAACCATTAGGGTTCCCATACACAGCCCAATATTTGCAATTACTGCAACCAATTAGAACTGCTCCTTTGACAATCAGACAGTGGAAGTGTGGGTTATCTTGTCCATGGTAATGAGAAATTGTAGGTATTAGGGCGCTTATTATTGCATAAAGCGATGTTCCTCTGTATCAGTCAGTGATTTTTACATACCCATAGAAAATGGTTACTTAATGTGCTGCACATCACTAAGAAGACTGAATTAAGGTGAATTACCATACAGATCCCAGGAAAGTCTGCAATTTCACAAAATATTGTCAGATCCTCTCAATATTCTAAAAGAAGCTGTACCTGTGTATGGCCAATCCCTGCAACAAATACAATTCCAATGCTACCTCCAAGAGAGTGTGGGATCACTGAACATCTCCACAAATATATTTAACAACATACAGAGGTAGTCAGATGTCTTTTCTGTGACAGACAATAAAAACTAACTCAGAATATTCACCAGCCTAAAGCCAGCCATAGATGGATCGAATCTCAGCCAGTTCAGCAGGGACCAGCCAAGATTGGACTGCAGATTACATATGGGAAGGCTGAATGCACCCAAGTCGATCCATCAATCAACTTGGATACAACCAGCCTGTTGGATTTTTAACATGGGATTAATACCTACTGCTATAGTTTCTAGCAGTAATCATCATATTCTGCAGGCCAGGAAAGCTCCCCGTGACCCCAACCCCCCCCCCCCCGCCAGCAGAGCCATACAACAGCGGTGCAGAGGCATTCTCCCATCAACACTGACTGTGTTGATGAGGAAATCAAGCAATTTTCTTTCCCCCCAACCATGGTGGTGAGAAAATTCAAAGGATGAACAATTTTTCAAAAACAAATTTCTAACAGTGAATGTAGTTTTTGTTTAGAAATAAATCTTAAATAGTTTAATGAAAATGATTTAACATGGTAGTAAGCTCTTAAAATGAACTTGTACCTACAGGTAAGCTTATAATAAGTCTTACTTGTAGGTACCATGAATAGCTTTTAAACTAGCACCGATTAAAAGATATTCACATCGGCTGAAGCTAATGATGTCGCCAACGCATGTGCAGTAGTTCCACATTAATGGCACACTGAGTGTGCCCCGATTGCAGAGATTTTCGTGCTGCGATGGTGACTCCTGTTCACATGTAGGGCAGTGATGTCATCATAACTGGCACATTCAAATGCCTGGAGAGAGTAAACAGACAGGACAGGATCCAATTAACCTACCTGCATGTCTTTGGAGTAAATACAATGATCAGTTTTGCCGTTGGCACTGATCATTCAGAAAAAACAGGCTGGTTGTACAGAAATTGATTGGGACATCAACTTTTGTAAAACCAGCCTGCTAATAATACATGGACTGAAATTTGGCCAGTCCCTGATGAATCGGCCGAATTTCAATCCATTCATGGTCACCTTTAGCTACAAACCACATAGATCTTAACGAAAGGTGTACAATACAAATGTATAGCAATAGACAGACAAATCTTATATGTCTAGTGGATGAACAATTAAGTCATTGCATCCTAATACATTTTTCTAATCTCCTTCAAATCTATGATGAACTAACCTAGGCATTTAAGTCAAATTATCTGTAGCCAGTAGTATATATTTTTATTGCTGTAGGGCTGCATACTAGGTCCAAAATGCAGTCTAACACTGGGTCTAGTTTGGCTGAAAAGTTTAAATTGTGGATTTCATAGTGAAAATACATTTTTGCATTTCATCTACAGGTGTAAAATACAGCAGTGTGTGATTATGAAGTCCTGGATTATACTTACATCACTCATTGGAGCTGCTTTATGTTTACCCGTGAGTTCTATTCATTTAATAGTGGCAAGAACTTTCCTAATGCTTGTATTGTTGTGTATTCACATCAACATTTCTTCCCTCTCCTTATCCTGATCATGGTTGTCACAGGGACAGAAGTTAAGGTGGAATCTCATCAACAGAAAACAATATATACACATTATACATGCTCTAGTTCTTACTTACTGTTCTAGAGTTAAAAAACTGTTTTGGATGGAGTTGGACTTTAAAATCTGATGAATACTGTTTTTTTTACACTGAGGATGTAAGGGGAAACTTGGCAGGCAATTCTGATATCTGCAAGGCACTCAGTTAATAGGTTGGGTGGAGCCATATGGCCAATGGGAGTAGTTCATTCAAAGATAAGTTCAGGCAAAGGTTAAATTAAATTAATTGGGGTTGACGTATTAAATGAGTAAGCTGACTGAAGTGAGCACAACTTCATTTTATTTAGGGCCTGCCCTGATGGACATTGAGCTTGCATCAATGGAATTGGATCTGGGATCATTGCAAAGAGCGTTGGACCTGCAGTCAGCCACCTGATCTGCATGTGACCTGCTTCAAGTGGGTTTTCTATTTCCATAGACTTCTACGGGAATGCAAAACCCACCTGAAGTTAGCAACAGCTGACTGACACATGCCCTTCATTGTGGTAAAAATGTTTAGGTAACAGTATTCACCCCCCCATACTTACCCGAGCTCTGTACCCATCTGTAGCACTCACACAGGCTTTGCTCAGGCAGCAGAAGCATATGGCTCCAGCTGCTGTCAGTCAAATCCTGTGAGGAGGAAGCAAGGGTATTGAGCCATGCCTTCTGTGTCCACAGACTCAGGCAGACGGCTTGGGAGCGAGCCCACAGGTGGTATCCCATAGGAAGCAGCTTTCTATGGAATATCACAGAGAAGAAGAGGAGCCAGGATTGCCAGCCAGAACCCGTGAAGAGGAGGTTTGGGGATGCTCTGTGCAAAACCATTGCAAAGAGCAATTAAATATGACAGGCTTGATTTTTTTTTAAAATGACTTTACAATCACTTTAAAGTGATATTAAAAGGCAATTTAAAGAAAAAAACTGACAAACATGGCATGCTTACCTGCTCTGTGCAGTGGTTTTGCACAAAGCAGCCACCATTCTCTTCTCGCTGGAACTCCTGGCCTCTCCCTCCTGGCAAGTGCCCCCGGATCAAGCAGCTTGCTTTAGAAACACCCAAGAAGGCTCACTCCTGAGCCACTTCTCTGCATGTACATTCACACACAGAGCAGCTGCTCGGCCCAGTCCCTTCTCTCCCTTGCTATTAACTGTGACTGAAAGCTATGGATCAATTTCTCCCACTGTTGTCTCAGCCAATGAGGAGGGAGATTCCCTAGAGAGCTGAGGCTCTCGTGCACAT
This sequence comes from Staurois parvus, assembly GCF_062004578.1. NCBI lineage: Eukaryota > Metazoa > Chordata > Amphibia > Anura > Ranidae > Staurois > Staurois parvus. The sequence goes on along the minus strand of NW_028318492.1, from coordinate 5,334,882 downwards.
CGCTGGATTGCGATGGGGCTCAGGTAAGTATTAGGGGGGCTGCTGAACACAGAAGGTTTTTTCACCTTTATACATAGAATGCATGAAGGTAAATAACCTTGAGCCTTTACAACCACTTTATGCTCATTGAACATCAAAGTATAAATCCAGCTAAAGCCTAACTAGTCTTAAGAATGCTCCCTTCGGCCCCAAACAGCTATACTAACTAACCTTTTTAAAAATATGCATATACTTACCTATTTACATCCTGCTCTGAACCAGTCACATGATCCCTTGTGTCAGCCAGTGGTGGCTGCAGGGGACTGGAGAAAGACAATGTCAGAGCCTGACAATGGCTGTGAAAGCCAGGAGTGATGACATCACCCATAGGTTCCGATGGTGCAGCCATTGTCAGTGGTCCCTCCTCTCCCCTGCATCTGGCGTTGGCTGAAACTGGGGAGGCAGATCATGTGAGCGGACTAGAGCAGGCTGAAAATAGATAAATATATTCATCTTTCCTTCACAGGTTAGTTAGTATACGTGTTACGAGGGGGAAGGGAGCATGTTTAGGACTAGTTAGGTTTCAGCTGGAATTCTGCTTTAATTTTGCAAACTGGACATTCACTTTGCTAAGTTAACAGATCTATTTCTTTAGTAATCAACCCCAATGAGTTGGGTGATCTTCTACATCCAATTTTTAGTGGTTACACATCCTTTCATTCATAAGCCACTTTTAAAAGAATGTTTCAGAAACTAGTAATATTAATGCATACAATGTGTTTAGGCACATATACTGTATGTCTTCCATTTATTGAGATTTGTTTGTAATGCCATTTAAGTGTCTGGACCATTATAGTATTCACATACACCCACATATGTAATTATTAGGCAATCAAGCTAAATCAAGTAATTTTGTTGGTGTTCAGAATGTGGTTATTTACACAGTTAAGCTAATTTTATAATAACTAAGTTTTAAACACCCAGCTGGGTTCAGTGGAAAATACTCTCTGGTAAACTGAACTCCAGGGAGATATAACAATACCAATGGATTCAGTTATATATCCATAAAAATCATGTAATGTCTATACATATTTAATTATCTTAATGTGTCTAGTTCCTATAATACCCTGCACTGTAAGATTCAGAACGGGAAATGAAAAGACAACATTAGGAGTCAATCAGGCACTGTTGCAGAGTGCATTAGTGCTGCTAGAGTAACAGCAGAAGCTTGTTGACAGAAGAAGGTAAAGTGAGCAGAGTGATGATTCATCAGTAAGTTGCAGCTTAACCACAGTGAAGGTCCAGGTTCACATATACTGTCTGATAGTGAAATCACAAGTCTGAACAGCTCCCAAGACTGCATGAACAACAATAAATAAGACTCATTTTTTTGCAGGTAGGAGAGTTCACGTATCTGAATCAATATGTGATATAAACACAGATTAAAGTGAAAATAATTTCACTTGTCCTCCATTTCTTAGTCTGTGAAAATTAAAATTGAGTTCAGCATTTTAATCTCTTAAAACGTCTTTATAATAGTGTCTCCCTTTGAGAATTTGAAATGTCACGTGGAACTTAGCTTAAAACATATAATAATAGTAGTAATAATAACAGTAATAATAATAACAGAAATAAAAAGGGCTTGTAGAAGGGGTGTCATGCATGGTTAATGGAATAAATGACAATCAGACCTAAGATGGAGAATGGATTTTAGAGGTCTGCATAGAAATTGGAATTAATGATTATAACAAAGATTTTCCATATATTTTTCCACAATTTACTGTAATCCTTTGCTCTTCCTTGCATATTGAGAAATCAGGCACTAACTGGAACAATATTTAATACGTTAAAGGATTAGATATTTCTGCTAAAAAATGTACTCATTTTTTTTTTTACACAGATGAAAACAAATTCCATGAGTTATATATATATTGATCTATTTGTGCTGTTAGTAACAGAAATAAGCAATGTTATAAAAGTGGGTCTGATATTAAGATATAAGGGCAGTAATAATGACCATATAAATGCCTGCTCCAAGGGTGTTCACAAGGCTATCCAAGAGAAGCCAGTTTTCAAGCATAAGCTTACTTAGTTAAAGGAATAAAGGTTCTGTGTTGAATTCGGAATAGGTTGTGGATAACAAACGTAACCTAAGAAATTAATACTGCAATGCACTGTAATGGAATAAAACAGGAGTCCCAGGAAAGGGCTAGCCTTAGATTGTATGGTTCCCTGCACAAAATGTTAGGCAGCCCATAGATGACTCAATTTGCCATGGGTGGATGGAAAGAGAATTGCTTGATTCCCCCATTAACACAGTCAGTGGTGATGGGGGAATGCCTCCCACTGTGCTATTGTGGCATGGGGAGTCTTTCCTGGCTGGCAGAACACAATCATTACTGCTAGCAGCTATAGCCGCCGGCAGTAATCGAATGTAAAAAATACGATAGGCTGGTTGGCTTGGGTACAATCAGCCTGCCCATATGTGGACTGTATCATGGCCTATCCCTGTTAAACCAGCCGAATTTCGATCCTTGAATGGCCATCTTTAGTGTAGTACCCTGCTTTCACTTTTTCTGTAATCACTGCTGCTGGGGCTGACATTAGGAAAAGAAACCTTATGCATGGAACTACTCCCTAACCTTCCATTATCCCAAGGACTTTTTAAATCATTCCTTTATGCTATCATACCAAATACAAGTGAAGAAAATCATTATAAAGTAGAGAAGATGTAAAGGGATGGATGATAAGGTGAATGCATCCTAAAACAAAAGCAGAAAGGGGGTCACCAAAAGTATGTTTATTGTTTTAATAAATAAAGAAGTGAAAATCCAGTTGTGTCGTCCCCAGGACAGCAGCCTTACGACTGCAAAAGCTACTTAAAGAGAATGTCAGCAAGCATCATCATGACCAGATCTATGTATTTAAGGGAAGGGGGTTATGTAATAATTGTTACACTTGAGGACTTTTATCCTGACTGTATGTCAAAAGACAAAGCGTTCCCAAGGGCACAAAAATAGCGACCATACTCCCACAGAGTTATGCACAATAGTCATATTGCATCATGCATTGTGCCATCATTGTATAATAGTCTGTTATACCACTCCAACAACATGGTTTTATTATGTTACTAATTTATAAGGCATAAAAAAAATAAGTTCATTAGTAATTAGTGCTAAATTTGTCATGTACAAAGATGTTTTTAAGTATAACTGAAGGCAAAACTTTTTTTTATTAGTTTTAGATAAAGTGGAGAGAGAATGGGCTTTTTATTGTTGTCTCAGTTAGGGAGATTCACCCGTGTAATCTTTATCACCAAAAGTGAAAGTGAAAGAAAACCCTGAATTTTGAGTGGTCATAAGAACAGGAATAGAGCTGTTCCAGTAGGGTCAATAGTATGGGATTTCCCTTACATTAGAAAAACTTCCTCTCCATTGCTGTTGTGGCTATGAGAAAGAAAATTCCCTAATGGGACACAGATGACAAAAAAAGTTTTGACTTTAGTTCTTCCGCAGTTTTGAGTCATATACAGGCAACATATACACGTACTGGCTACTTTATTAGGCACACCTGTTCAATTGCTTGGTAACAAATATTGCTAATCAGCCGATCACATGGCAGCAACTCAATGTATTTAGGCATGTAGATGTTGTGAAGACGACTTGCTCAAGTTGAAAATGCGCATCCGAATGGGGAAGAAAGGGGATTTAAGTGACTTTGAACGTGGCATGGTTGTTGGTGCCAGATGGTCTGAGTATTTTTAAAACTGCTGATCAATTGGGAGTTTCATGCACAACCATCTCTAGGGTATACAGAGAATGGTTTGAAAAAGAGAAAATATTCAGTGAGCGGCAGTTGTGTAGACAAAGATGTCTTGTTGATGTCAAAGGAGAATGGGCAGACTGGTTGCTGCAACATTCAGATGGTAGGGTTAGAATGTGGTGTATAGAACATGAAAGCATGGATCCATCTTGCCTTGTATCAACAGTTCACACTGAGGTTGGTGGTGTAATGGTGCAGGGGATATTTTCTTGGCACTAGCAAGGTGTACCTAATAAAGTGGCTGGTGAGTGTATATAGAGCATTAAAATTAACCTGCGCCCAGATCATGCACACTTTAGAGTGCATACATTTAGTACGAACAGCACTCTAAAACAAGTCATCAACCACCTCTGTATCTATAAGCATTGTGAAGAAATTAATTTTCAAAACTGGCAATGTGTTCATAAGAGAAGATCTTGACAACCTGACAGCCCTTTAATGTAAACAAACAGAAGGTGTTTCTAAGGTGCTATAACTCAAACTCTAAAGTCTTTGTTGTGATATTTAAAGATCTTTTAGCATTAATAACTTCGTACTAAAAGCAGCTAAAACAATTAATAGATCGTTTTAAACCTCCTTTACTGATGCACTTTATATCACTGGACTGCATTTCCCTTCTTAAAACAATGAAATGTAAAGTCGATATAAACCCTAACAATGAACATCTCCTATCTGTGCCCCTTTGGTCTGTTAATTACTTTCAGCAGTTGTTCTTCTTTCCATACTACGGTATGTGACAATTTGAAAATTGCAGTCTTAGTTGTATAAATACAGTATAACATCCATATATTTGCATTTACAGCTGCCTCCTCACCCGCAGCACCCAGGATACGTCAACCTTAGTTATGAGGTACGCATATAAATGTTTCATAAATCTGAATGTTAAATATTATACATCTAAAGTTGAATGGCAATTTTTAAGGATAAGTGCCAGGCAAAGTATGAGCCAGGTCATAAGAAATAAAGACACCATTTGGTCCATGTGCTACCTGAAGGAAGAGACTGCAATTATTTCTGTGGCCATAAACCATCCCATGATGTGACAGTGTAGGACTTTATACATGGAGCATGTTGTATTTTTGGTAAATAACTTTTTTTAACTATTATTTCACTAATAAAATAAATGTAATACTGTATTTGATGTGATTCCTTGTGTTTTTGCATATTTTCGGTTATTTTAAACTTTACAATTTGCAGAATATTTATTGCATTTACCTCAAGGGGGCTTGCCAATCTCCTCAAATATGTTAGTTTTCTGGCCAGTACACTGAGCAGCTGAGTTCAGTAAAGTTTGTGTCACTAACCAAAAACAAATGTGCAAGGTCAGAGTAAATTTAGATAATCATATATGCATGTTTTTTCCAGGTAAAGGAAACCAAGGGGTCTATGTATAAAAAAATGACAAATGTAATGAACAATGCCTGTGATGTTTGCAGTATGTGTGAAATGTCAGTTTTTATTGCCTTTTGCAAGGCAAATAGAACATTCCTTAACATTCAATCTTAAGAGAAAAGAAAAAGCTATCCTTAAAGGAAAAATATGGGACATCAAAAAAACAAACATACATACTCACGTATATGGCTGCAGCATTGGTACAATGCTGAAGCTGTCCCCTACTGGCTCTAAGACTGAGAACCAAGTGATCAAAGACCGTAATCAGTCGGTTCTTGGCCTTTACTGAGCAGAGAGCAATGACTCTTAGTCACTGGCTCTTTGCTCTACTCTGCACTGGGCTGTGGAGGGGATGGAAGTGGCTGGCTCAAGTTCTCAGTGGTGCACTGCGAGACTGAGCTAGCTACTGGTCAGACATTTGGATGGATCCCTACCTTAAAGTCAGGATCTTTCCAAAGCCTAGGACGGCTCTGTGACATCACTTGAATAAAGCCTAGTGTTTTAAAGGCAGGCAAAAGTCCACTGTTGGATGAATCTGAGTCAAAGAGCAGTGCAAATAAGTGTACTCCTGTGGCTCAGAAGAGAAATATGGCCAAAAAAGCTTTGGCCATACTTCACTTTTAGGGCCATTCAACAAAAAGAGTTAAAGAACATTTGACCAACAAAGAAAATTGCCATGGTAGTAAGCTAAATTGTGCATCTCTTGGCACAGCTGGAGTTTTAGCTTGGCTGAACACCCATTCATTTGGCCATTTTCAATGAGGAGGAAGTGGGAAGGGGGGGGGGGCGCGGTAAGTCCATGGAGCATGGCTCCATTGATACACAGCTTGGGAGTGCGCAAACACTGTGTGCTTCCATAGAAAATGGCTTGCTATGGGGGCACACGAAGAAGAGGAGGATCAGGTCCACTCTGTGCAATACCACTGAACAGGACAGGTGATTATAACATTTTCATTATTTTAATTTAAAAAAATTGTTTTTGCTTTAAGGTTGACGAATTGTATGGCAGGTAATATTTAGTCAGGTCATTGGCTACACAGCACAATAACAAAGCAGAGCGAAAGACACAATTAAGCAAAATATATCTTCAGTAAAATATTAACTGCCTTTTTTCAGATTTTAACACCTTTAAAATGGTACCAGTCCATGTTGAAACATCAGGTAAGGTATTTTATTTTGATTTTAAAACTCCAATTAGCTGTAAAAATGTATGCCATATAATATCTGCTATAAAAATGTGCATCATATAATATGTACTATAAAAATGTACATCATATAATATGCACTACGAATATAACATATCAACACATTTTTTTGTTATTAAAACACAAGTCTGAATTATTTTAGTTTTATTTTTCTAGGTACACTGATCAATCCTTTCCCCAGATTAGACATGTGCAATTCGTTTATTTACGAATTAAAATTCAGACAAAAGTTTCATTATTCGGAGATTTGACAGTATATGAATCTTCTAGTCACAATAGGAATGAATTTCAACTAATCTGAAATAAATGATAATGAAACAACAAATTCAATTGTATTCATTTGTTTCATTTGAATGACATGATGCAATAGTTTGGGCCATTTGTTAGTGTTTGAAGCATCCGAAATAACGTAACAACAATGCATGAATCCTAAATCAATTTCATTCTATTCATTCTTTCGGATTCATTTAGTTTTTACTTTGCATTTCACTATTATAAAAAATTTTACTAAATATGAAATGGAAACATATTGCAATAAATATAGCAAGATATAAATGTGAAATAAGATCATTCCTACTTATTGTGTTTGGGTGGGATGGAGTTGGATCCATCTAGCCCTGATACTGTACAATTGACAATCCAATAAAAAAGCCGAGACTGCAACCCAGGTGTAGCCACCTGGACATCATTGCATTAGTACTACCTAATTAAGATAGCAATAAATATGAATGTATGCCAGTTTCGTATTAGGGCACTTGCATGATTCTTACCAGATCAGTGTTTGGGGAGGGGGCTGTAAACTTTACAAAGTAAAGACTGGTAAATAGTACTGTTGATCACGATTTACTAGTTCAATAAAACAAATCAAAGCATGGAATCTCTGCTGAATCACTTGTAGAGCAGATTTTTTGTTATATTCCCTTTTTTCATTATCCTTCTTTATCCAGAGGTGGACCTCTATGGCACATGGGACTTAATACTAATAAGTGCCAAGGTAAGCATGTTTAGTTTTTGGGGGTTCCCATCTCACTGAAGTCTTGTGTGTACCAGAAATCCATGTATGCATGGATAATAAGTGTTCTCTACATATGGTCCTCTTATACTCTTCATCAGTCTCCCAGTTGACAATATGATGGCCAAGTGGTTACACTACTTGACTTGCAGCTTGTGAGTCTCAGTGTGTGTCAATGTCTAAATGAATAAGACACTGATGTGAAGAGTCTAAGGGAGTTATTTACTAAAACTGGAGAGTGCAAAATCTGGTGCAGCTCTGCATAGAAACCAATCAGCTTCCAGGTTTTATTGTCAAAGCCTAATTGCGCAAGCTGTAGTTACAAGCTGATTGGCTACCATGCACAGCTGCCCCAGATTCTTAGTGCACCAGTTTTAGTAAATCTCCCCATATGTATGTCATAAAGCACAGAGAAACTAAGTGGTGCTAAATACAATAACTAAATAAACAAATAAATTAATACATCTTTTAAAAGACAATGATAGCCAAACAAAATACTATACATGTTAGAGACCAATAATTTATTTTTTTTAAAAAGTAAAAAACATTGTAACATTAACCAATGGGCACTTTACACTTGAAGTCTTCAATTTCACAGTGTCTATATTGTAATTTTACATCTATGAATAATGTAAACATGGTTAAGTGATAAATGATAATCTATACCAAAAGGTACTCTTGCATAGAAATCAGCATATATTTTGTGCCTGTGGACAAGCTACAAATATGTTAATATATATTGTATTCCTCTAGTACCCCACCTTTGGCTATGAGCCCATGTCTGGATGGCTTCAGAATCCAATGATTCCTTTGTCACCTATGATGCCCCAGCAACAGCTACCACATCCACATGCAATACCAAAGCTGCCACCCCATCACTCTGTTCTTATACCTCAACAGCCCATGGTTCCTGTATCTCCGCACCATCCACTGCTTCCTCTTGCACCTCCACAAGCTATTCCTTTAAATCCAACTTATCTGACAAACCCCAAGAGTCAATATCCAACAAACACTCAACCAATAGAGCCACCAAAACCTGATATTTTAAACCAACCTGGTCAGCCTCTTTTCCCAATTCAACCACAGCCTCCTTTAGTGGAAGAAAGACCACATGAACCATGGCAGCCAGTGAGCAAAACCAAGCTTGAAGAACTGGTAAGAACAACTTGCATGTATTCTTTAAACATTTCAGAACTAGTGATTACCTATGGTTGTGATCAGTTTAATTTGTTTGGGGTGCGAGAAAACAAACAGGGAAGCACAGGTGAGAACAGCGTGGCATAAGGTCAATGTTTAAATAAAATGAGTTAATTCTTGATATGTCAAAATACAAAGCAACTGTACAATTAAAAAAAGAAAACAATTTTGTTTTTTACCAATAAAAACTTTTAGTTAACCTTTGGTCATGTGACTCCACTCCCAGCCTAGATCTAAGCCCACTCACTACCCTGAGCAGAAAAAAGAGCTTGTAGGGAATCAGCGGTCACTTGACTGAAAATAACTAATATAAAGGTATTGACAAGCAATTTTTGTCTAAGTGTAATAGATCAATAAATTATGTTAACGGCAATGGATTTTTTTTATGTTTAATGTTACAGACTGTTGGAGGCTTGCCTTAAAATTTAAGTGGTCAAAGATAGATTTTTTGAACAAAAAACAATCATATTCAAATAATTGCAATGTTAAGGCCTATTACAATAGATTTGTTGTCTAATGAATTAATCTCGAAAGGGCAAAATTACATAATATAACCTGACTAACATGGTTATGGAATTTTTTAAGCTTATTACAGGAAGGGCATCGAACTGTACAAAGCCTCCAAGCCATTCTATTCTCAAATAATCTAAAAAAATTAAACTTGAAAAATGTCACACAAAGCTATCAGAAAATTCACACTCTCTTGGTTTTGCTTCTCTCTTCTCACGTTTATTTTACATTTTTTAAATGATCAGTACGACCTATTTATTCCATATCACAGAACACAAAATAAACTACCGAAAGAATAATCAGGAGGAAATATTCATTATTCACAGAGATATGCCGATAAAACAAACCCCATTTCCAAGAACAGATGAGTCCTAATTATGGAGTGCGGACTCAGGCAGCATATGTTTATATTTTTTACATCCCAAAATAGCATGCTAATTAAGCGGCTACAGGAAATAGTTTTCTGTAAATGTAAAGTAATCTCTCCTCCATGTTACAAGAACTTCCCTAAAAATTCTGTAGTCTTTTCACATTATCACTTTAGCAATATATTACACACAGAAAAGCACAGCTGCTCAAAGTTTATGCTTCAGAAGCTGGCGCTAAATATGGTGATGATGTTAGACACAGGAGCAATGTAATGCTTATATCAGTGAGTCAATTATATTATAAAGTCATAAAAGAAGGGCTAACAACACTATATATACAGTGGGGATCGAAAGTTTGGGCACCCCAGCTAAAAATTTGTATTAATGTGCATAAAGAAGCCAAGGAAAGATGGAAAAATCTCCAAAAGGCATCAAATTACAGATTAGACATTCTTATAATATGTCAACAAAAGTTAGATTTTATTTCCATCATTTACACTTTCAAAATAACAGAAAACAAAAAAATGGCGTCTGCAAAAGTTTGGGCACCCTGCAGAGTTAATATCTTGTACTGCCCCCTTTGGCAAGTATCACAGCTTGTAAACGCTTTTTGTAGCCAGCCAAGAGTCTTTCAATTCTTGTTTGAGGTATCTTTGCCCATTCTTCCTTACAAAAGTCTTCCAGTTCTTTGAGATTTCTGGGCTGTCTGTTACGCACTGCTCTTTTAAGGTCTATCCATAGATTTTCAATTATGTTGAGGTCAGGAGATTGTGAAGGCCATGGCAAAATGTTCAGTTTACGCCTATTGATGGAATCCCCCGTGGATTTTGAGGTGTGTTTAGGATCATTATCCATTTGTAGAAGCCATGCTCTCTTTAACTTCAGCTTTTTCACAGATGGCATCAAGTTACCATCCAAAATTTGCTGAAATTTTATTGAATCCATTTTTTCTTCTACTCGTGAGATGTTCCCTGTGCCACTGGCTGCAATACAACCCCAAAGCATGATTGATCCAACCCCATGCTTAACAGTTGGACAGAGGTTCTTTTCAATAAATTCTGTGCCCCTTCTTCTCCAAACGTACCTTTGCTCATTCCAGCCAAAAAGTTCAATTTTAAACTCATCGGTCCACAGAACTTGTTTCCAAAATGCATCAGGCTTGTCTATATGTTCATTTGCAAAGTTCAAACGATGATTTTTGTGGTGAGGACGTAGAAGAGGTTTTCTTCTGATGACTCTTCCATGAAGACCATATTTGTACAAGTATCTCTTTATAGTGGAATAGTGTACCACAACTCCAGTGTCTGCCAGATCTTTCTGGAGGGATCGTGCAGTCAAACGTGGGTTTTGAATTGTTTTTCTCACAATCCTGCGAGCTGTTCTGTCTGATATTTTTCTTGGTCTTCCAGATCTTGCTTTAACTTCCACTGTTCCTGATGACTGCCATTTCTTAATTACATTCCGAACAGAGGGTATTGACATCTGAAAACTCTTTGCTATCTTCTTATAGCCTTCTCCAGCTTTGTGAGCATCAACTATTTTCAGTTTTCTAGACAACTGCTTAGAAGAACCCATGGTGCTGATTGTTGGGGCAAGGTTAGATGAGTCCGGGCATTTAAAACCTTTGATATTGACATCACCTGGTCTTCCCAGATGATGATTGAGAACAATCCATGACACTGGCAGGTCTCAGCTTTGCAAAGGGGGCAGTGCATGCTATAAATTCTGCAGGGTGCCTAAACTTTTGCAGACGCCATTTTTTTGTTTTCTGTTATTTTGAAAGTGTAAATGATGGAAATAAAATCTAACTTTTGTTGACATATTATAAGAATGTCTAATCTGTAATTTGATGCCTTTTGGAGATTTTTCCATCTTTCCTTGGCTTCTTTATGCACATTAATACAAATTTTTAGCTGGGGTGCCCAAACTTTCGTTCCCCACTGTATATATATATATATATAAACTACAGCAAGTTGAAGTCTGGGTTATTTTTGTATTTTACAAAAAGTATGCATTGTGTAAAAAAAGGAGCTTTAATAATAATGGGAACCAACCCCCCAAACAAGAGCAATGGCAGCAATAAAATGCATTTTCTATCAAAGGGGGGGGGGGGGATTTAGAAATTCTGGCAGAATGTTATTGTTCAGAATAAAGCCTCGTACACATGATCAGAAAATTGAATGAAAAATAGAGATCTACGATAATCTGATTGTTAGTACACAGTTTTTCGAACGCCAATCACAACATCATCCGAAACTATCCGAAGGGACAAACACGAAAACATCTTCTTGAACGATACCAGATCGTACAATTTTTGTTTTCATCTGGAAATACAATACAAACACAATACATCACTTTTCACTATTTCACTATTCTGTCGTACAAAAATGTTTGTAAGTTGAGTAACCTTTCTAACTAACTAGACTAACATGAAAAAAAAACAGATGATCATTCCTCCGATATTCTCATCTTGTGTACAAGGCTTTAGAGACTGCAATGTGAGCGTGATACCAATGGTCATAGAGTCCAAAAAAGTTTATTATGTTGTTATGCAGTAAAAAACATAAAAAGCTAGTGCTTTTCAAGGGGTCAGACACTCCGCTTTCTTAAAAGCTGTGTGAGATGTGCGCATGAGGCTTAAAGCTGAACTCAAGGGGAAATTCAAACCTACCCTTGCAGTGGGGCACCCCCAGCACTGTAATTATTAAATGCTCATTTTTTATTTTGTTGGCTGTGCATATGTCACATGCAGTCTGACATCATCACATACAATGCTAGACCAGCAGTCCTGCATTGTAAGTGAGAATGTTAAAGGTGCACCTACAACTCAAAGCATTGAAAGGAAGAGCATTGTCTGCTGGTGGAATGAGAGATGGGGCAAGTAAAACTGATTTTTATTGATACCCTAGATTAGCCTTTTTTTAACCAGGGTGCCCAGGCACCCTGGGGTGCCTTGAAGTTTCTTCAGGGGTGCCTTGGCAAAATTTCTAAAAATTGCCCAAAACCTGTATACAAGCCAGCGGGTGGAACAAACCTTTTAGTTACACAAAGCCACAGGTTTTCATTGTGCACCATTACAACTTTCCAGCCATCAGCGTCCTGACAACCAATTACATCATCAGTTGATAAGAAGGATGTCAGCTGCCTGCACAGCATCCTAGTTTGAACCTCCGGTGCCCTTCTCCATCAGCACTGGGGTCACATTAGCTCAGTGATGGAGAAAAACTGAGGGAGAAGAGAAACTTTGGAATACTAGTCAGTACCAGTGTGTAAAAGTGTATTTGCTTTGGAAGAATAAATCACCTCTAATTTTGGGTGTCCTACATGTGTCGATGTTGCTGCATTATATAAAACTATTAGAATAGATTTTCATATTTCAGAATGGGGTGCCCTTTTAAAATTATGGACAGTCTTGAGGCACCCCTTTTTGGAATGGGGTGCCTCAAGACTGTCCATAATTTTAAAGGGTGCCTTGGGACTGTCCATAATTTTAAAGGGTGTCTTGCCTGAAAAAAGGTTGAGAAACACTGCCCTAGACAATAATAAGCATTTAACCCTAGCAGTGCGGGAAGAGCCCCACTGCAAGGGAGGTTCTGAAATATCCCCAGGGTTCCAGATTTCACGACTCACAGCAGTCATCTCTGTTAATTTTGCAAATCTGTTGGACATCCACATCCTATTTCTTAAGTGTAGCAACCCATAGTAGCCAACCAGAAACTTCATGTACTGGTCTGACTTCAACAAAGAGAAGTGAAAACTCATCAACATTTTTGACATCTGTGTTCTATTGCAGAGATTTCCCATTACTTCCTGGCCTGTGGATGAAACAAGAAGTGAGAGGAAATCTCTCTAAAGTGGAGAAATCCTCCTTTAGACAGTCATTACCCAAACAGATGCCACAATTAGAAGACTGCATCTCATTTTTTATCTTGTAAATCAAATTAGTGGGGATACATACATAAAAACTAAAAATAAAAGTTTTGGGCTTTACATAAACTTGAAGAACAAAAATGCTTTATCGAATAAGACTGAGTCAGTAACTACAGTTCCAATGATGTAGAATATAGCTTATGCAGGCTGAGTTACTGTTGTACATTTGCAATATTTGGCAATTGGTATGCGTGAGGAAATTGAAAATGTATCATAATTATCACAATCCCACTGTCTGATCAAACATTTACTGTTTGCATTTGTCGTTTGTAAAGAATGTTTTCCTTTTTTTTTTTTTCATTTTTTGAAAGAAAATGTCACTGGAATAGAACCCAGATGTACCAATTGGCCTCTAATTTTCTTTTTTCATTTATTTTTAGGATTAAATGTGAGCAGAAATGACAAGAAATATATGATTTCACCAACATTAAAGTCCAGTCTATATTTGGTTGTCAAAAACAATTTTTCTTTAGCTTATTATCATCATTGTATTGAAAAAAGATATAAAAAGTCTCAATAAAACAAAACTGATGAATATGGTAAACCAGTACTTTGTGTAACTGTGTTCTAGCACAAATACCACCTTTGCTAGAGAGAAACTAGACAATGTAACCAGACAGGTTATAGTAAGAAACAATAAAATAAATTAACCTGTGCTACCTTTTAAATACTATGATCCAAAAACTAAACGACTGCAGCTAACACCTTATGTGTTCCCACATAACAAAGCAAATATCAAATAACAAATAGTGCTGCACTAGCCAAAAAGCCACTACTTATATGACACAAAATAAGGTACTCTGCGCATTGGGAATAGTATACGATATAGTACAAGCAATCAGTATTTGCGAATAAATCAAAAGAAAATTAAATAAACAATAAATACAGTCCTTATTGTACACGTGTCTAATCTCTGTGTCTCCTTTCTTTACACCTTATAATCATTGTAGTGCCAAATATATTATTTAATAAATCAAGTGCAAATATGTAATTTATGTTCTCCACCAGACATGCAACAAACCCAATAAAACTCCAGTGCTGTGGTTTCATTGCATTTCTGGTGAAGAACAAAAAGGACATATATGCACTTGATTTATTTGATTAAATATTTGGCACATTCACTGATGATAAGGTATAGAAAAGGAGACACGAAGATTGGACACATGTACAATAAGTACTGTATTTATTATTTTTTTTATTTTCTTTTGATTTATTTGCACATACTGATTGGTTGTACTGTATAATATACTATTCCCAATGACATGCAAACAATTGTCCAGAAAATTAAATTAAAATTACTAACAACATACAAAGCCATTCACAACTCTGCCTCGAGCTACATCACCAAACTTGTCTCCAAATATAACCCAAACTGTCCTCTCCGCTCCTCTCATGACCTCTGTCTCCTCCTCCCATGCTTGTCTGCAGGACTTCTCTCATCCTCTGGAACTCTCTATCTCAATCTGTCTACCCCCTACTTTGGCTGCATTTAGGCGATCCCTGAAAACTCATCTCTTCAGGGAAGCCTATTCCACCTCCAACTAAACTTTTATCACTTCCATCAGCCCTTGTCCCCCAGTTATTATAATTATTATTATACAGGGCTTATATAACACCAACAGTTTTCGCAGTGCTTTAGAAAATGAAGGTAGACATTACAGTTACAATACAATTTGCTACAAGAGGAAACAGAGGGCCCTGCTTCCTATAACCTTTTGTACCACCTGCCCCACCTAATTAGATTGCAAGCTCGTATGAGCAGGGCCCTCTTAACCCTCTTGTATTTTATTGTATTGTAACTGTACTGGCTCCCTTTATATTGTAAACTGCTGTGCAAACTGTTGGCATTATATAAATCCTGTATAATAATAATAATAGTAATAATAAAATCACCAAATCAAACTGCAAACAATTTTGAGAGACTAGCAGTCAGAGGCAACAGTACCTTATACCATTTCACAATGCAGACATTACATTATGAGGCTCAAGGCACAAGAGGAGGACTCCCATTTTGCAGGAGGAATCCAAAACAAAAGTTAAATCATTTGGCGTACTGCTTAGGCACTATAATCACGTTCCCTATAAGGTACTTTTGGAGTTCAGGTCCACTTCAAAGGCGATTTGTCATTGATATAGCTATCTTTGTTAAAAGTAGCTTTGACAGTGGTGGCTATATTCCACCTTTCAGTCGCAACACTGTTTAGCGTGTATCACACATTTTCTAATGAAAACTTCCCTATTTCAAATCTATTTCTCACCACAGAGATTTCTTGAACTTCCTGCTCAACCAAAGCAGACAGTCATCAGATATAATAGGCAGGAAAATCACCAGGTATAATAGGCAGCAAAATTATGGTTCAAATACTCTTCTTAATAAAAGTAAAGGTCAGCATCTGTGTATGCTACAAAAAGGAACGTCCTTAACAGCAGAGTTTCTAAAAGCATGCAAAATAGTAGTTTTTGTGGTCTTGGCAAACTATTGCATCTGACACCTGACAGGCAATACTCCATATGAGCAGCATGAGTAACTGCTTTTAACATGCAGTATGGTCAAATAAGGGTCTTTAAAAGAACTTGACTGGGGACCACAATAACATTCATGGCAATAATGTGATAAACTATATTGCCAAAAGTATTGGGACACCCCTCCAAATCATTGGATTCAGGTGTTAGAATCACTTCCATGGCCACAAGTGTATAACATCAAGCACCCAGGCATGCAGACTGCTTCCACAAACATTTGTGAAAGAATGGGTCGCTCTCAGGAGGTCATTGAATTCAAGCGTGGCACCATGATAGGTTGCCACCTGTTCAATAAGTCCATCCGTGAAATTTCCTTGCTACTAAATATTCCACGGTCAACTGTTAGTGGTATTATAACAATGTGGAAGCAACTGGGAACCACAGCAACTCAGCCCCCAAGTGGTAGGCCACGTAAAATGACAGAGCGTGGTCAGCGTATGCTGAGGTGCACAGGGAGAAGAAGTCGCCAACTGTCTGCAGAGTCAAAAGCTAAAGACCTCCAAACTTCGTGTGGCCTTCAGATTAGCACAACAACAGTGTGTAGACAGCTTCATGGAAAGGGTTTCCATGGCCAAAGACCTGCATCCAAGCCTTACATCACCAAGTGCAATGCAGTGGGGTAAAACACACTGCCACTGGACTCTAGAGCAGTGGAGACATGTTTTTTATTTTTATTTATTTATTTCAGGTACTTATATAGCGCCGTCAATTTATGCAGCACTTTACACATATATATATATTGTACATTCACATCAGTCCCTAACCCTCAAGGGGTGTACAATCTAAGGTCCCTAACTCACATTCATACATACACATACTAGGGACAATTTAGACAGGATCCAATTAACCTACCAGCATGTCTTTGGAGTGTGGGAGGAAACCGGAGTACCCGGAGGAAACCCACGCAGGCACAGGGAGAACATGCAACCTCCAGGCAGGTGGTGCCGTGGCTGGGATTCGAACCAATGACCCTAGAGCTGTTAGGCGGAAGTGCTAACCATTTAGCCACTGTGCTGCACACATGGAGTAACGAATCACGCTTCTCTGTCTGGCAATACAATGGCTGTGTCTGGGTTTGGCGGTTGCCAGGAGAACGGTACTTACCTGACTGCACTGTGCCAAGTGTAAATTTTGGTGGAGGGGGGATTATGGTTTGGGGTTATTTTTCAGGGGTTGGGCTTGGCCCTTTAGTTCCAGTAAAGGGAGCTCTTAAGGTGTCAGCATACCAAGACATTTTGTGCAATTTTATGCTCCCAACTTTGTGGGAACAGTTTGGGGATGGCCTTTTCCTGTTCCAACATGACTGTGCACCAGTGCACAAACCAAGGCCCATAAAGACATGGATGAGCAAGTTTGGGGTGGATGAACTTGACTGGCCTGCACAGAGTCCTGACCTCAACCCGACAGAACACCATTGGGATGCATTAGAGCAGAGACTGCGAGCCAGGCCTTCTCATCCGAATCAGTGCCTGACCTCACAAATGCACTTCTGGAAGAATGGTCAAACATTCCCATCGACACACTCCTAAATCTTGTGGACAGCCTTCGCAGAAGAGTTGAAGCTGTTATAGCTGCAAAGGGTGGGACAACTCAATATTAAACCCTATGGACTAAGACTGCGATGCCATTAAACTTCATGTGCGTAAAAAGGCAGGCTTCCCAATACTTTTGGCAATATAGTGAATGCTGAGTTGCAAACATTATGAATAAACATTGCCACCTTTTCAGTATATTTCACTATACCTCAAAGGAACAGTCCACCCAAAATTGCCATTTCAGGTTTTGGTAGCTGCTGGAAGGTTGACCACCTCACAATTAGGACTGGTAGGATATATGTGTTTGAGATCTCAGGGCTGCTGCACACCTGATGTGCTTATTATGAAGTGCTCCCACTCTTCCTGTTGGACTTTTTAAGCATGCAGAATGCAACAGGAGAAGCTCAAACACACCAACATGAGTGGCCAATCTCCCATGTGTACAGCAGGGAGATCTAGTGTTTGAAGTATCCATGATATGGAAAATGCCAGGACCTTACTCATATCAGTGTGCTCCACCTATATCTACCTATATATAAAATAATTACTTCTTGACGGACTGAACCTTTAATGGAAAAGCTAACAAAATGTATTGCAAGTGTGTCTTCTTTAAGTTAATATATATTTTCTGACTTTTTTTATTTCCTGTGAGAACAAAGCCAGCAATCATGATAAATGTATAGAGCACTTTGTTTTAAAGCAATACTTTTTCAATAACATTTTCTGGTGTTTATTTCTTCCAAACTGAAATGTTATACATAATGTAATTGTTTGGTTAATGAAAGGGTTTATTTTAAATGTACTGAAACGACAAAAGTATTCTGAGACAGAAAGCAGTCTTATAGTTAGAAGTCTTGGCAAACTGCATGGAATGTATGTATAAATCTGGACCATATGGTACAAGTCTCCATACCGAGGTTTGCTCCACAATAATGCTTTGATCTGCTCAAATGAATCTTTTTATGAAAGAAAAGAGTATAGTATAGTTTAAAAATAACTACAATAGCTGGCACAATAGTTACTTAGATCTATGCATCAGACTAATTAAAACCTCAATAATAAACAAAAATCTGTAACATAATGTAATCTCATGACAAAAATATGAAAACACTTTGTATGACATCGATAAATAGTAATAATCCCCATAGGCCACAAGATGTAGCTTTACATTCAATGATCAGTTTTGCCATTTTCAGCTAATTGTATATACCGTATTTTCCGGTGTATAAGATGGCTAGGCGTATAAGACGACCCCCTACTTTTCCTGTTAAAATATAGGGTTTGAGCTATACTCGCCGTATAAGACTACCCCTCTTCCAACACACACCAAATAAAAATGAAAAAACATCAGATTTGATTTCAATATGGTTTGCTATTTCAGTATGGTATTCCAATGATGGAGTGCTATTCCTCCCACTGACACCAATGATGAGGCACTACTCCTCCCACTGACACCAATGATGGGGCACTATTTCATCCACTGACACCAATGATGGGGCACTATTCCTCCCACTGATACCAATGATGGGACACTATTCCTCCCACTGACACCAATGATGGTGCCCCATCATTAGTGTCAGTGTGTGAGGAATAGTGCCCCATCATTAGTCAGTGGGAGGAATAGTGCCCCATCATTGGTGTCAGTGGGAAGAATCGTGCCCCATCATTGGTGTCAGTGGGAGGAATAGTGTCCCATCATTAGTGTCAGTGGGAGGAATAGTGTCCCATCATTGGTGTCAGTGGGAGGAATAGTGCTCCATCATTGG
Organism: Staurois parvus; assembly: GCF_062004578.1. Lineage (NCBI taxonomy): Eukaryota > Metazoa > Chordata > Amphibia > Anura > Ranidae > Staurois > Staurois parvus. Next base: position 5,315,643 of record NW_028318492.1, on the reverse strand, counting down.
TGTCAGTGGGAGGAATAGCACCCCATCATTGGTATCAGAGGGAGGAATAGCACCCCATCATTGGTATCAGTGGGAGGAATAGCACCCCATCATTGGTGTCAGTGGGAGGAATAGCGCCCCATCATTGGTGTCAGTGGGAGGAATAGTGCCCCATCGTTGGTGTCAGTGGGAAGAATAGTGCCCCATCATTGGTGTCAGTGGGAGGAATAGTGCCCCATCGTTGGTATCAGTGGGGAGAATAGTGCCCCATCATTGGTGTCAGTGGGAGGAATAGTGTCCCATCATTAGTGTCAGTGGGAGGAATAGTGTCCCATCATTGGTGTCAGTGGGAGGAATAGTGCTCCATCATTGGTGTCAGTGGGAGGAATAGCGGCCCATTATTGGTATCAGTGGGAGGAATAGCACCCCATCATTGGTATCAGAGGGAGGAATAGCACCCCATCATTGGTATCAGTGGGAGGAATAGCACCCCATCATTGGTGTCAGTGGGAGGAATAGCACCCCATCATTGGTGTCAGTGGGAGGAATAGCACCCCATCATTGGTGTCAGTGGGAGGAATATCACCCCATCATTGGTGTCAGTGGGAGGAATAGCGCCCCATCATTGGTATCAGTGGGAGGAATAGTGGGCCATCATTGGTATCAGTGGCAGGAATTGCGCCCCATCATTGGTGTCAGTGGGAGGAATAGCGCCCCATCATTGGTATCAGTGGCAGGAATTGCGCCCCATCATTGGTGTCAGTGGGAGGAATTGCGCCCCATCATTGGTGTCAGTGGGAGGAATTGCGCCCCATCATTGGTGTCAGTGGGGAGAATAGTGCCCCATCATTGGTGTCAGTGGGAGGAATAGTGCCCCATCGTTGGTGTCAGTGGGAAGAATAGTGCCCCATCATTGGTGTCAGTGGGAGGAATAGTGCCCCATCGTTGGTATCAGTGGGGAGAATAGTGCCCCATCGTTGGTATCAGTGGGAGGAATAGTGCCCCATCATTGGTGTCAGTGGGAGGAATAGTGCCCCATTGTTGGTGTCAGTGGGAGGAATAGTGCCCCATCATTGGTGTCAGTGGGAGGAATAGTGTCCCATCGTTGGTATCAGTGGGGAGAACAGTGCCTCATCGTTGGTGTCAGTGGAGGAGGAACAGTGCCTCATCGTTGGTGTCAGTGGGGGAGGAACAGTGCCTCATCGTTGGTGTCAGTGTGGAGGAGGAATAGTGCCCCATCGTTAGTGTCAGTGGGGGAGAGGAGCGGCTGCTCCTTCTTCCAGTTCGGCCGCTCGATTTTCGCGGGGCCGCTCGGCTCCGCCTCCTCGCCGGTGATTGGTCGCCTGTGTGCCTTTCCAGTGCTGGCGCCCAATCACCGGTGAGAAGGCGGAGCTCCATCATTGGTGTCAGTGGGAGGAATAGCGGCCCATTATTGGTATCAGTGGGAGGAATAGCACCCCATCATTGGTATCAGAGGGAGGAATAGCACCCCATCATTGGTATCAGTGGGAGGAATAGCACCCCATCATTGGTGTCAGTGGGAGGAATAGCACCCCATCATTGGTGTCAGTGGGAGGAATAGCACCCCATCATTGGTGTCAGTGGGAGGAATATCACCCCATCATTGGTGTCAGTGGGAGGAATAGCGCCCCATCATTGGTATCAGTGGGAGGAATAGTGGGCCATCATTGGTATCAGTGGCAGGAATTGCGCCCCATCATTGGTGTCAGTGGGAGGAATAGCGCCCCATCATTGGTATCAGTGGCAGGAATTGCGCCCCATCATTGGTGTCAGTGGGAGGAATTGCGCCCCATCATTGGTGTCAGTGGGAGGAATTGCGCCCCATCATTGGTGTCAGTGGGGAGAATAGTGCCCCATCATTGGTGTCAGTGGGAGGAATAGTGCCCCATCGTTGGTGTCAGTGGGAAGAATAGTGCCCCATCATTGGTGTCAGTGGGAGGAATAGTGCCCCATCGTTGGTATCAGTGGGGAGAATAGTGCCCCATCGTTGGTATCAGTGGGAGGAATAGTGCCCCATCATTGGTGTCAGTGGGAGGAATAGTGCCCCATTGTTGGTGTCAGTGGGAGGAATAGTGCCCCATCATTGGTGTCAGTGGGAGGAATAGTGTCCCATCGTTGGTATCAGTGGGGAGAACAGTGCCTCATCGTTGGTGTCAGTGGAGGAGGAACAGTGCCTCATCGTTGGTGTCAGTGGGGGAGGAACAGTGCCTCATCGTTGGTGTCAGTGTGGAGGAGGAATAGTGCCCCATCGTTAGTGTCAGTGGGGGAGAGGAGCGGCTGCTCCTTCTTCCAGTTCGGCCGCTCGATTTTCGCGGGGCCGCTCGGCTCCGCCTCCTCGCCGGTGATTGGTCGCCTGTGTGCCTTTCCAGTGCTGGCGCCCAATCACCGGTGAGAAGGCGGAGCCGAGCGGCCGCGTGACCATCGTGCGGCCGCGTGACCATCGAGCGGCCGAACTGAAAGAAGGAGCAGCCGCGCTTCCTGGACCGGATCGTCATGGGACCGGAGCCAGGTAAGGTACAGCAGCCCCTCTGCCCACCCCTGTACTTAGTGTCCGTTGGAGGAGGAGCCGTCCTCGAAAAAGTGCCGCCCTGACACCGGCGTATAAGACGACCCCCGACTTTTCAGAAGATTTTCAGGGGTTGAAAAGTCGTCTTATACGCCGGAAAATACGGTATATATATATATATATATATATATATATATATATATATATATATAGTGGGGCAAAAAATTATAAGTATTTAGTCAGCCACCAATTGTGCAAGTTCTCCCACTTAAAAAGATGAGAAATTATGGTGGAAAATAAGTATTTGGTCAGCTACAATCAAGCAAGATTTCTGGCTCTCACAGACCTGTACCTTCTTCTTTAAGAGGCTCCTCTGTCCTGCACTCATTACCTGTATCAATGGCACCTGTTTGAACTTGTTATCAGTATAAAAGACACCTGTCCACAACCTCAAACAGTCACACTCCAAACTCCACTATGGTGAAGACCAAAGAGCTGTCGAAGGACACCAGAAACAAAATTGTAGACCTGCACCAGGCTGGGAAGACTGAATCTGCAACAAGAAAGCAGCTTGGTGTGAACAAATCAACTGTGGGAGCAATAATTAGAAAATGGAAGACATACAAGACCACTGATAATCTACCTCGATCTGGGGCTCCACGCAAGATTTCACCCCGTGGGGTCAAAATGATCACAAGAACGGTGAGCAAAAATCCCAGGACCACACTAGGAGGGACCTAGCGAATAACCTGCAGAGAGCTGGGACCAACGTAACAAAGGCTACCATCAGTAACACACTACACCGCCAGGGACTCAGATCCTGCAGTGCCAGACGTGTCCCCCTGCTTAAGCCAGTACATGTCCAGACCCGTCTGAAGTTTGCTAGAGAGCATTTGGATGATCCAGAAGAGGATTGGGAGAATGCCATATGGTCAGATGAAACCAAAATAGAACTGTTTGGTAGAAACACAACTCGTCGTTTTTGGAGGAGAGAGAATGCTGAGTTGCATCCAAAGAACACCATACCTACTGTGAAGCATGGGGGTGGCAACATCATGCTTTGGGGCTGTTTCTCCGCAAAGGGACCAGGACGACTGATCCATGTACAGGACAGAATGAATGGGGCCATGTATCGTGAGATTTTGAGTGCAAACCTCCTTCCATCAGTAAGGGCATTGAAGATGAAACGTGGCTGGGTTTTCCAACATGACAATGATCCCAAACATACCGCCCGGGCAACGAAGGAGTGGCTTCGTAAGAAGCATTTCAAGGTCCTGGAGTGGCCTAGCCAGTCTCCAGATCTCAACCCCATAGAAAACCTTTGGAGGGAGTTGAAAGTCCGTTTTGCCCAGCGACAGCCCCAAAACATCACTGCTCTAGAGGAGATCTGCATGGAGGAATGGGCCAACATACCAGCAACAGTGTGTGTGCCAACCTTGTGAAGACTTACAGGAAACGTTTGACCTCTGTCATTGCCAACAAAGGATATATAACAAAGTATTGAGATGAACTTTTGATATTGACCAAATACTTATTTTCCACCATAATTTGCAAATAAATTCTTTCCAAATCAGCCAATGTGATTGTCTGGGTTTTTTTTCTCATTTTGTCTCTCATAGTTGAGGTCTACCTATGATGCCAACTACAGGCCTCTCTCATCTTTTTAAGTGGCAGAACTTGCACAATTGGTGGCTGACTAAATACTTTTTTGCCCCACTTTATACACACACACACACACTCACTGGCCACTTTATTAGTTACACCTTTTCAATCAGCTTAGTAACACAAATTGCTAATCAGCCAATCACACGGCAGCAATTCAATGCATTTAGGCATCTAGAAGTGGTGAGGATGACTTGCTGAAGTTCAAATTGAGCATGAAAATGGGGAAGAAAGGGGATATAAGTGACTCTGAATGTGGCATGGTTGTTGGTGCCAGATGAGCTGGTTTGAGTATTTCAAAATCTGCTCATCTACTGGGATTTTCACACACAACCATCTCTAGAGTTTACAGAGAATGGTGCGAAAATGAAAAAATGTCCAGTGAGTGGCAGTTCTGTTTACAAAAATGCCTTGTTGATATCAGAGGTCAGAGGAGAATGGGCAAACATGTTTCCAACACCTTGTTGAATTTATGCCAGGAAGAATTAAACCCGGTACTAGCAAAGTGTACCTAATAAAGTGGCCAGTGAGTGTATATCTCTTCTACAATCTGTGCCCGTTATACTGTTGACTGAAGAATCTGCATATTCTGACACTTTGGGAGTGTCAGATTCCTGTACCCCTTTACACTCATTGGTTTGATCTGTTGGCCCCTATATCACTATTTCGTCTGGGAGCGACATAGGGTCCAGTGCCCCAAGAACCAAAGAGCGCAGTGGAGGAAAAGTTTTTAATAAACCTCCTTGCTACATAACTCCTGATTTGCTTTCTGTTATCCCTTACTAGCCTCAATGACTCTTTCTTTTCCCTGCCTTTAGACCTATTTTTAGTTGGCCTTTTTTCTGTGTTTTAGCTGCAGTAACACTTGTTTTAAATTTATCACTAGTTAAACTGGAAAAAAACGCTATTTTCTATTTCCAGAATTTCTACCAAAAAACATGTTTTTTTTCTAAAAAAAAATCCAAATATGTCTCACTTCTGTATTATAAGTAATAAATCTAATAAAGGTAATAAAGATATTGCTGCATTTATTTCTGAAATGGGAAATAGCTAAAGGAGTATTTTAATGCTGTGTTCCCAACAAAGAGATTACCCGGCACTCTCTGTTTAAATTTTAGTTCACCCCCTTAACCCCCTTGTATAGACAGAACTGGGAGGTTGATTGTGGTATCACTTTTTCTGAAGAGGACTGGGAGTCCATGGTGGATAATATACGTAAGAGCTCTAGATCTATCAGTGCAGATTTGCTTACTGGGAGCCCCTATCTTGGAGATACAGACCGATGCTATGAGGCTAATTCACACCATTTGTGTCTCAACCCTATGGGCCATAGTCCTTCATTGGAAGTCACCAGTACTACCTTTGGCCTCTGTTCTACAGAGAGTCAATGTGGTGATGCTTATGGAACATGTTCATTACATGTTGCTGAATAGGATGCACTTATTTGATAGAAAGGGGGATGGTTGGAGATCTCATCGGCATCTATTGTTTGACTGACGGATTATCATTGTTTGCTTGATATTGTTCCTTTGTTGGTAGTTTAATTACTCTGCATATCTTCCTGCCTACCTTGTCCATGTACTTGACCTTTATTTCTTACATGATTGTACTTTATTCAGATGATTATTACTTATGTGCCTTTTTCCTGTTGTATATTATACTTTATGTTGTTAAGCTGCTTTTGCAGTTTAATTCTTAATAAAAACATTTTTAGTTCACAAGCATAGTTGGTGAGTTACAAAAAGTCCTAATGTAGACATAAATATTACACAAAAAAAATCCCAACAGACATTCTAAATCTAAAAAAGAAAAAAAAATCATGAGGTAACTTGAAGTATGGAATTCATCTCAGAATAAATGGAGCTCACTGTGTTCATGTATACTACAAGCTGACCATTTTTAGAGCAAATGCTGTGCAGCTCCGTGTGGGGCCAATGTGGGCCGTGTGGGGCCAATGGGTAGAGGCTGAAGGTAATTTTAACACTTAGGAGCTGCACTCAGAGGGGTGTGGGCAAACTAAATAAATAAAAATGAACTTGAAAAGTACAGTCTCCTTTAAAGTTTAACTCCAAAACTGATTTCACACATTACACTAACCACCAATGTTAGGGGGCAACTTTCCAATGACCACCAGTCTAAGGGATTATGTATACACTGCCAACTAATTTTAGTATTTATGTTTCTTTCTGGTTTTTATATTCATTCATTCCAAAATTATTACTAATGATGGGTACACACCATCAGTTTTGTTTTTGTTCAACCAAGCAGCTGAATGAAAAAAAAAACTGAACAGCTCGGGAGGAGCTCAATGTACTAAGTATCTGATGTTAGTACAGCTGCCCCCCTGCCAGAACACACCAGTCAGCAATGGCAGCCACTGGCAGCCAGCATTGATCTGATGCCGATCGGATGCAGATTTTCCAGCATGCCCATTCGACAGAAGCGGCCGTGCGGCCAGCTTCTGTCGGACAGGGGAGTGCACACCTAGGCTGATTGTAGGCCGGTTTCTATTGATGTGTACTGGGCTTAAGATAATTTTCTTGTACAAAGCAGGAATGAGTATTAAAACAAATGATTTATCCTAGGTGTCTAAACACACCACATTCTTTAGTCTTTTATTAAAAACTTTCTACAATTTACTGATCACACTAATGTACTATGGGTTGTAGGTACTGTACAATCCTTTTTAGCATGGGTTGCCTGAGACCTGAAAATAATTTTTAGGTTTTCTCCAGGGTAAAAAGGTTGAGAAAGACTGCTCTAGGAAAACAGCTAAGTGCATAGCTGAAATATATAGGTATGAGATGTTCTACCTGAAGAATTTGCATTTACTGTGCGGTTTTCGGAATCCTACTGCAATCAAGTAATAGAGCCTAGTCATCTCTGTGCCCCAAGCCAGTAAGTGGACATGAAAGTGCAACAGCAAACTGATGGCATTACTCTGCTCTCTCCTCCTGTTAGTAAGTTTCTTAATAGCAGTTGTTCATGCAGCATACCTGATTGACTCCAAGTGTTCCCTCTCCTTGCCTGAGCTCTACTGTTCAGAGGGTAATGAGAGGCTCATACCAACTCAAATTCAGGTACGTATACCAGTTACATTTAAGGAAATGTAATGAGTTAAAATGATACTAAACTCTGGTTTAAAAAACATTCTATGCAAGTACATAGTAACTCAAAAAAGTACCTTCCATAGCTCTCAGCCACCTCCAGATCAAATGTCTATTTGCCTTCCTGCTAGAGGATGGCTACATTCATTCTCCATGGTCCAACTGTTTGTAAGAATGTAGCCACCCTCTTTTGCTCTGACATGGACTATGGGAATTGTAGTATGCATAGAAAAATGCACATGACTGCAACTAACATGCACTGCTTGTTCCAAACAAATGAGGTTGATAAAGATAGATTCAAGAGCTCATGGAGAACATTAAAAGGAGGCAGAAAAACATAATAGGAAACAATTTAATGAAAAATAGATTGCAGTGCCATTAAGTAGTGGATGTGTATAGATTATTTTCAGAGAATAAGGATATTGTTTAGTGTCACTTTAAAGTTATGTCAAATTTTGCATAATGCAATGGGACACAATTGTTATCCATAGAAATGATAATTTAAAGTGGCATACTACAAGAGCGTGCAAAATAGCAGCAAATAAGTTGTCATTTCTGAAACTCCTGCCCTGCCTGCAACTTCCCTCTTAAAGGTAAAGTTTGATGTAAATTGTTAAAATGCTATGAGAACAGATTTTGTGCAGGTTTTATAATTACACACAACTATTATTCTCACATACACCCTAAGTGACAGAATTGGCAGGCAAAACACAATATTTTTGCCAGGGATGATGTACACAATTCATTTCATAACCACTAATCCTCTTCATCACCCCACACCCAATATGTCTTACATCTGCCACTGCAGTGACTTTGTTTGTATTGATTCCCATATCCATCCATGTTTCTATAAATGGTGCCATATACCCAGCCTTGGAAGTCTGTTTTTAAAGCGATATATTGGGAACAGCTGTTCATGGATTCCATGTTGCTGGAAGGAGATTATTCAATGCTTCACATCTGGTTGTGGAATGTAACCACGGTGAAGTGTTTGTTTACTGAAGGAGAGTATCTGATCACTGGCTGACTACTACTCGGAAAGATGTGGATCTGAACTACTTTCACAGACTTCCTGTATGAAATGCTATTATCATCCAGGGACAAACACATCAAATTAATTCAAAATGCAGTATAGACAAATAGCCCTCAAACTTATCTCACACATTATAAACAATATTATCAACATATGTATAAAACAGCAGCATATTTTTCAAAGTGAACAGCCTCTATTCCTTTAGTAAATTAACCCCAACAATTGAGGGTCAATTCTATTTATATCTGAACTCTATAAAGCAGCTATACACAGAGTTGAAATACATATATTTGAAATGTTCTTTAATTTGTGAAGCTAGTCTTTTCTTCCAGCCCCCTGTCAGTAAGTACAGCCAGGTCTGGCACCACCAAAGCAGCAGCAGCACAGTTTGTTTAGGACACACCCAGACTACTGTTTGTACAATGAATGAGTAGCAACATATCCATGAGTCTGCTCACTCCACCTGTCAGCACATGTCCATGCAAAAGATTTACTGGCTCTTAATTCTGCCTAACATTTTACCAATCTCAGTTCCACTACAAAAAAAAATACATCAGCATTATACTAAAACTAGTTTAGATTGTTACACTTGTTGCATTTTAAAATCTTTTATGTTTTGTGAATGAATAAATAAATTACATCCTTAACTGAAGCAAGATGGATGGATGGGGATTACTTACTAAAACCGCATGGCGCAAAATCTGGTGCAGCTCTGTACAGAAACCAATCAGCTTCCAGGTTTTATTGTCAAAGTTTAATTGAACAAGCTGAAGTTTGATGCTGATTGACTAACATGCACAGCTGCACTAGATTCTGAGTGCACCAGTTTTAGTAAATCCTTGACAGTGGGGAATCTCTGCTGTCAGGATACATTGATTAGTGGCTGAATTTTCCAATATTCCCATTCAAAAGAAGTCAATCGTTAGATCCCTGTTGAACCGGCCGAATTTCAATCCATCTATGCACAGCTTAAAGTGGAATTCAAGTCTACTTCTAAGCTTAAAACTGTTCTCAATCCCCTTGCAAGCTCTAGTTCACACCGGTGCGGCTTCAGGTATGACATGTGATTTATAAATCGCACTTTAAGTCGCATCTAATGTATTTCTATGGCACTGTCTTAATTAGTGCCATCTGAAGTACTGCAATTTCAAAAATAGTTCATGCACTTTTATTTTCCGATTTCATTGCGACTTTGCATTTACTTCTGTTAAATGAAGTTGCAAGCCACAGAGAAATTGGAGGTACAAATTGCACTGATCTGTGGCTTTGAAATCACGCTGCTTCAAGTGAAATGGTGCAATTTCAAGGTCGCATTCATTGTGAACCAATGCTAACTCCTGTTCTAACTACCCTGTAGAAGGAAGGTGCTTATACTTGCCTATTCTCAGAGTGCTCCAATCTGGTCATGTGATCTTTCCAGAGGCCAACTTTAGGGGAGAAGACAGGGCACCAACAATGGATGGAATACATGGGTGGGGATGTCACCCATATACTTAATATGGGGCATCTGTTGTCGGCTGTAGCTCCTCTACACCAAAGCCAGCTGCTAGGAGCCAATCATGTGACTGGACTAGAGCACCCATAGAATAGGTAAGTATATGCATCTTCCTTCTACAGGATAATTAGTATAATTGCTAGAAAGGGGGTTGGAACAGTTTTAAACTTAGTTAGCACTAGCCTGGAATTCCACTTTAAGTTGTTGCTTCCTTAAAACTAAAATGACCAAAAACAGAAAGCAATGGGCTACACCTAGTGGTGCACCGAAATGAAAATTCTGGTGCTGAAACCGAAACCCAAAATTCAGGATGCACTTGGCCGAAAACCGAAACCGAAATGGACGGTTTTTATAAATTATATATATTTTTTGGAAGAAAATACACTTTAATAATTAAAAAAAAACAATATATGCCACAATTTTTGATAAAATATGAAAGATGATGTTACGCTGAGTAAATAGAAACCCAAAGTGTCATACTTTAAAATTGAGCATGCTCGTGGAATGGCGTCAAACTACGGTACTTAAAAATCTCCATGAGTGACACTTTAAAAATTTCTACAGGTTACCAGTGTAAAGTTACAGAGGAGGTCTAGTGCTAGAATTATTGCTCTCACTCTGACGTTCGTGTTGATACCTCACATGTGTTATGTGAACATCGTTTACATATGTGGACGTGGCCTAAATATGCGTTCACCACTATGTGCGAGCACGGGGGGATGGGAGCATGTTAAACTTTATATAAAAATTAATTTAATTTTTTTTACACTGTTCCTTTAAAAAAAATGTGTAATCACTTTTATTCCTATCACAAGGAATACATGCATCCCTTGTGATAGAAATAAGTAGTGACAAGTCCTCTTTATGGAGAGATATGGGTTCAATAAGACCACACATCTCTCCTCTGCAATATAAAGCAGTACATCAAAAAAATAATTGATCTAGTACTTTAAAAAAAACGGCCTTGTTTACAAGGCACCGGAAGTGACATCACTCTGGTCCTCCAAGGGCATAGAGATAAGTGGAGGCCATCTTTCCTTCAATTATCTCTATGCCCAGCGCCTGGATCATTCGGTGGTTGCTCAGGTAAGGCTGAGAACTGCCGAGCGGGTGACGGCAGCAGCCGGCAGGGGCGTCAGCGGTGGCAAGGGGCGTCAGCAGTGAGGGGCTGGGTTATTTTCAGCACCCGTATCAGTGCTTATTTTCATATGCCCGATAGGGATGTTTTCGGCTGAAATGTTTCAGCCACCAAAATTTCTATGCACCCCTAGCTATACCTAAAGTACATCTAAACCTGAGAACAAAAATGTAATATACTGTAGCTCGCCAGTGTTCAGATGAGATGTTTGCATTAGTTTTTTGGGTTTTTTTTGCAGGCAACTACACAAAAATTTCTAAAAATCCAGTGTCCTTGTAACTTCCTTTGTACTGAACTGATATCCTAAAGCAAAACTATACTCACCTTTAGTCCAGTGTTGCAGCATCCCAGAGCTTCCCAATGGTTGCTGAAATCTTCTGGCGGCTTGCTTCTGGGCATTAAATGCAGACTGCTCAATTAACCAGGCCGAGATGACGACACTCCCACACATTCACAGAAGTTAAAGTGGTATTTAACTATATAACTTTTTTTTTGGGGGGGGGGAAGCAAGGTGGATTATGCCATAGTGTGCTAGTATGCATGGCATATTAGCAGATTTTACAGATTTACCTGCCAAAGAAACCCTCCAGCACTGCGGTGTAATTGATCCCCAGCACTTCCATCTTCATTCGGTCAACTTCAATTCAACTTGAATGGCTGGGCCATTATGGCATCACTCCTGCGTGTGTGCACAGGAGTCACGTCACCGCAGCATTCACAGCTCAGTGTACATGACTGCTGATAGGCAGAAGGGAGCTTTGATGACAGACAAGACTGAGAGGGTCTCTTCTGTCTTAACTGTCCTGTCTGTCAGCAATTTTGAAAAAATTCAGTTTACTTCCACTTCGCATTAGCTCAACATTTACCAAATTTGTACAATGAGCTGCGCATGCGCAACTCACTGTATAGAGGTAAACAGGTAGGTAAGAAACTTTCATGCAGAAGAGACACAGACAGAATGTATCTTCAGCATTTAAATTCCTGCCTGTTCACCCTTTTTGTAATATTGTGCATACAGTTCACCTTTAAACAATGTTTTCAGCTTTTCTAGCAATCTTCAAATCTACAAAAAAATGTCCCCCCTATATTATGGAGATAAACAGAGGGAGATGTTCTGCAGTTCTATCCTAGGGTATGTTCGATCTATGAGGCTTCTCCAAAAATACTGTACAGTTTGTAAGCATTGTCACCTGAGGACAGGAACTGTGTTACTTGCAGGATCAACAAGTGAAAACAAAGGACAATAAAGCTTAAAGTGATAAAAGTCTTGGTTAAAAAAAAAAAAAAAAACATGTTATACTTACCTGCTCTTTGCAGTGGTTTTGCACAGAGTAACCCAGATCCTCCTCTTCTCAGGTCCCCTGCCGGCACTCCTTCCCCTCCCTCTTTCTGAGTGTCCTCAGAACAAGTGTCCATGCATGAAGGTAAATAGAAAAAACCTTGAGCCTTTAGGACCACTCTAAAATAATGCAGCCTTCACATCTAAGGACTGGTGAGCTGCAATATATTACATTTCAGTTATTGAGTTTAGATATACACTGCTGAACAAAAATTAAAGGAACACTTTTTAATCAGAGTATAGCATCAAGTCAATTAAACTGCTGGGATATTGGTCTGGTGAGGTCTATCCATGGAGGGACGCACAGACCTCTACAGGCTAGACAATTGCACCCTGACTGCCATTAGGAATCGTGATAAAATCTTTGGACCCATTGTCAGACCCTACGCTGGTGCAGTGGGTCCTGGGTTCCTCCTGGTGTACAACAATGCCTCATGTGGCAGGAGTATGCAGGCAGTTCTTGGAGGATGAAGGAATTGATACCACTGAATGTTCCCCATGCTCGCCTGACCTAAATCCAATAGAACACCTCTGGGATATCATGTTTTGTCCATCCGACGACACCAGGTTGCACCTCAGACTGTCCAGGAGCTCAGTGATGCCCTGTGTAGCAATTCTGCATACAAAGATGGACTAGGTCCTCCATCTTGCTAAGGATCCTCCATCTTGTATCTCTCTCTCCTCCAAATCCCCCCTCCCTCTCTGTTGAGTGACGTGGTCCCTGGATGCTGAGTTCAAAAGGCATCCAGGCCCAGCCGGAGAGCTCATGGTTATAAACCCCAATTAGTCTGGCCCCCGTATGTCTGTGAGACTCTTGCTTGAAAGAGGATGAGACTCTTGCTTAGAAGAGGATCGTAAAGCCATAAACCAGCCCTTCTCTGAGCTTCAAAGACATTCTAGATAAACCGTAAAACAGACATCACATTCAAAATCCATTTTCCCCTATGATTTCATATCTTGGAATATGGAAGACTTACAAGGAGACCAGGCATATATTCAGATCGATCGCTTTAATACAAGTCACCTGATATATTACATCCCCTAGCTGGAATCTACAGGAGAGCAGAAAATGATATCTCCCTAACCGCCCCAAGCAGGTATGTCATATTTCATATCTAGACGTTCAGCAGATGCTTCTGCATATTAATCTACTAGTGGCTAGGTGGCTACATGCCCTGAGGGTAAGTTATGGACCATGATATAAACGGGGAGGGATTTTGGATCTAGCTTGGGTCTCCACCCAACACCCTGCCCAAATGAGGGGATTGGTTCTCTGCTTCAAGGAGACACCCTGCTGAGTTCCTAGAAAAAGGCTGTTATGTTTGGAGTTAAGCTAAGTTGAGCTGAGTTGAGCTAAGTTGAAGAATTCTCCCTTTTAGCATCGGAAGCAACTTTGGGAGATAAAGGCCCTTTTGCTCAGCAAACATGATCTGCTAAACCAAGGCTGATGGCAAGTACTTTATCTCTCTAAACTTCTCTCTGTTATCTCTTTGCTGTGTTATTGCTCTCTGTATATTTATATAAATATATTGGCCACATCTTTTTCTGTAAATATTTTTATTGCACCCTTTTGACCTTTTAGTAATAAATCTGACTTTCTGAAAGTGTTGAACTGTTTCTAAAGCTCTTTAATGAAAACTAAGAATCCCTGCCTCTGAAGAGCGCTACATTGTGTTTTTAAACGTCTGCATACATCTGTCTGCGGTGACATTGTGTATGCAAACGATTATTCAAACATCATAGTGTTATTGCTGATATTGCCGAGTTTCCTCTTTCTCTGTACAAAAAAGAGGTGGTGGCAGTGTGAAGGGTTAATTGCGTAATTAACCAGACCCAGTAAGACTCGCTCCCAGGCTGCCGGTACACAGATTATGTCCATTAGCTGGAAAATCTTTGTGCAGGGTGCAGCTGGGCGTGGCATTGTTTACGCACGTGACAGCGCGGTTTTAGATTAGCTAGTCCTTCGGTCACGGGTTTGGTGAGAAGGGCTGGGGTCTGATGCTGCGATCGTCACACCCTGGTCCAGATTTGGGAGGAAATACCTCACGACTCCATCCATCATCTCATTAGGGGCATTCCCCGACATTGTCAAGCATGCATACAAGCACATGGAGGCCATGCAAACTACTGAGTACCATTTTGAGTTGATGCAATGAAATTTCAGCAAAATGGACTAGCCTGCTGCATCATTTTTTCACTTTGATTTTCGGGGTGTCTTTAAATTCAGTCCTCTGTAGATTGATAATTTTCATTTCCATCAAACGATTGGGCATCCTTACGTTCCTAACACATTACCCAGCTCATATCAGTATACACTGCGTTCCAAATTAATATGCAAATTATATTTTTCTCATTTACCTAAATAATTGATGTAAATAACAGTCAGCATAATTCTCATGTTATCAACTATTAAGAGTGCAATTCAAATTTTATTGAACAAACCTCCTAATGATAACAGTATTTTTGTTAAACATAAAACATTTCCAATGCACTGTTCTAAATTATTATGCACAGTAAGTTTCAAAATACTTTATAGGTTGTAAAGAACTGAAAATTGTCATTTTTTTGTGTTTGCAGCATATTTACTGAAATCAAAAGCTACTTCAATCAAACGTTTAACAACATTTTAACTTTTTAAACATTTTAACAGGTCACGTTACATTTTAACATAGGACCCCTTATTTGATAGCAGCTTCACAAGTCTTGCATCCATTGAACTTGTGAGTTTTTGGACAGTTTCTGCTTGAATTTGTTTGCAAGATGTCAGAATAGCCTCCCAGAGCTACTGTTTGGATGTAAACTGCCTCCCACCCTCATAGATCTTTTGCTTGAGGATGCTCCAAAGGTTCTCAATAGGATTGAGGTCAGGGGAGGATGGAGGCCACACCATGACTTTCTCTCCTTTTGTCCCCATAACAGCCATTGATGCAGAGGGATTCTTTGCAGCATGAGATGGTGCATTGTCATGCATGAAGATGATTTTATTATGGAAAGCTTAGTTCATCCTTCTGTACCAGGGAAGAAAGTGGTCATAAACTCCACATACTTTGCAGAGGTCATCTTTACACCTTCAGGGGCTCTAAAGGGGCCGACCCGCTCTGTTCCCATGATTCCAGACCAAAACAGGACTCCACCACCGCCTTGCTGACGTCGCAGCCTTGTTGGAACAGGGTGGCCGTCCACCAACCATCCACTACTCTATCCATCTGGACCATCCAGGGTTGCACGGCACTCATCAGTGAACAGGACTGTTTGAAAATTAGTCTTCATGTATTTTTCTGCCCAATGCAGCCGTTTCTGCTTGTGAGCAATGGTTAGTGGTGGCCGAATAGAAGGTTTATGCACAGTTTCAAGACTCTGGAGGACTCTACACCTTGATATCCGTGGGACTCCAGAGGCACCAGCAGCTTCAAATATCTGTTTGCTGCTATGTTATGGTATTTTAGCAGCTGCTCTCTTGATCTGATGCATGGATCTGGCAGAAATCTTCCTCAATGTGCCTTTATCTGCACAAACCCATCTGTGCTCTGAATCAGCCACAAATCTCTTAATAGTGCGATGATCACGCTTAAGTTTTCGTGAAATATCTAATGTTTTCATACCTCGTCCAAGGCATTGAACTATTTCACTCTTTTCGGCAGCAGAGAGATCCTTTTTCTTCCCCATATTGCTTGAAAATGGTGCTCTGCTTAATAATGTGGAACACCGTCCTTTAGTAGTTTTTCCTTAAATTGGGCTCACCGGCCAATCTAATTATCACAGGTGTCCGAGATTGTTTTCAGTGATCAAAAGAGCCCTGACACACAATGCCATCCATGAGTTAAACTGAAAAACAAAATATTTAATCTCTGTGACACTTAAATAGAATTTGCATAATAATTTGGAACGCGGTGTAGATATCCAGCATGATATTTTTCCCCATTGAGATCTGATGTGTTTTCAAAGTGTTCCTTTAATTGTTTTGAGCAGTGTACTTTAACTGTTTGAAAATGTCACTGCAATATTAAATCTCAAGTTCTCCCTAGATATGGCAAGCATGACTTAACTATTTGTGAATGTTAATAGCAACTCTTTTATATAACTGTAATTTGTATTTCAGGTTTACTGGCCATGCATGAAAAAGAGAAAACATAACACTTAATAAAATATGCCTTGGCAATGAAGACCTGGCATCAGTTAACTGGATTATATGCTGACAAAAATGCACTTCTGATTGAAAAGGACATTGTGGGATGTTTGTTATAATTTAGGTGTAATTTAAAAATTGGTTTTATTGTACTTGTGTGAACGTCTTTAACTGATTGCCAAGTATAAGAAAGGAGATACAGTAAGGAAAAAAGGGAAAAATGTTTGCAATACCCAACAAAATATATTTGCTAGGTCTAAGGCTATACATAATGACATGCATGCAGAAAAATGTATACAGCATATGGATTTAAAACGCAAACTAAATGTTAACAATCAGCCAAATATAAGCAAATTATTCATGCAATCTGACAGTCTGCTTGTCTTCTAATCCATAGCCACATACCTGAGACTGGTGAAATTTCCCTCTCCTTAGCTTGTTTAACTTATTTTTTTGGAATTGATAGGAATAGTATTTTTATTGTTTTAATATACATGCAGAGAAAAGGCCACTTCACTGACTACAGTAAAATAAAACTTTACTAAAGCTCCACTGTGAATAAGGAAGATGCATTGATGCAGAAAGACACTATTTTTAAATGTCTTACTTCTGTAAGGCATTAAAATTAAAGTGTTACTAAAGCCACAACAGTAAAATCTGTCTGTATATGCAGTAAAGCATGCTTATTATAAAGAAAAAATCCTCTTGCCCTGCCAAACCTAATATGATAAACTAAGAGTGGCTGCAAACACCAAATTGCGTTCCCACAATACAAAAAAACAAATGAATAAATAAATAGTGCTGCGTTACTCACTAAACCTAACCATTTAGGTTACTGCCTGGTATTGCCTAGCAGGGCATCTATTCTTTTTAGATATCTTCATTTACTTGTACTTGGTTATTTTCAAGGTATGCACTTATATTACCTTAGTTAGGGGCTTTGTCAGGTGTTTACTTTTTGCTTTATGGTTAGCACTATTTATTTATTCAAGCTTGTTATACTCAATGGGGAACCTAAGAGTTTAATCCTCCACATTGTGTGAAAAGGATGATTGATCCTGTCTTCTCTGATATTCCCCTTCTTTCAGTGTCTCCTTAATATCTCCTGATAGAACAGAGGCTTGGGGGGCAAGCTGCACATGCTCAATTTGGTGTGTATTGCTAGAGAGTTGCATGTGATCAGCACAGGGCCTATCAGCTTTCTCCAGACAGAGGGTCAGTGGTCCTGAATCCTCCTCCAGGAGAATGAAAACTACTCATACAAGCTGTAACCAGTGTTCTGCTGGATACAGATAGAAGTAACAAGACTGTTCTAACTGCTGATGAGAAAAGGTATTTAGCAGTGTATAGTTATTAAAAAAATTGCATCTACATGTTCTGTGTATTATGGGAGACCAGATATAGTGAATGCAAGGTCCTGGGTTTAGTAACACTTTAAGCTCCTGTGTCAGTGTTAAGTCTCAATGAGGCAGCAGGAAGTACAGTAGATAAGACTGATGCTTTTTGTGTAAGAGCAGAAGACTCATTGCAGCAGTCCAAAGCAGCCCATAGATTACTAAATCTTTATTTTCTTCTATCATGGGGCTCCTTCCCAGCAGGCAGAACACAATGGTTACTGAACTGCCTGATCCTGATCGACATAATTAAAAACTACAATAAATGTTGTATTCATTCACTATGGGATTCATATTCTGTATTCTGCAAAAAACCTAGTTGATCCTACTGTTCTCTATCTCCCCCTTCCGTCCATGCCCCCAACTCAATTATGAATTTTGCAGAGCAGTGTTGGCAGCTACTGCACATGCTCAATTTTTCAGTGTATTTTCTACCCTGAGCATTTTCTCATTATCACACCTAAGCAGCCCATGTGACTATAGAGTCACACATGTGGGTGTATACACAGTGGTAAATGACAGCCCACTCCCTCCTCCTCCATGCCCACTAACCAACTAAGCAGAATGGGGATGGGATATTACATCTTGATGGATGGAGGCCTTACCTCCCTGTTATTCTAAGACACAAGCTGGAGGGGCATGACACAGCCAGGGTGCTACTGTAGAGAGTAAAAAAATAATGATGATGCACACATTTTCGCTTTTTAAACATGATGATGAACCACAGCTCATTGGAAATAATAACACTAAAATACATAACATACTTCAACTTGCATGTCTGAAGAACAGCCTTGCTACATATCCTTAAGGGCTTGTTCACACTTGACTAAATTTCTAACTCTTACCAAACACTCCTATAGCTTTAGTATGGGCGCTAGACAGGTGTTAATGAGCTTCAGTATGGGTGTTAGACAGGTGTTAATGAGCTTTAGACTGGCTTTTTAAAAGCGCTAAAAACACTCCCCAAATGCCCTATGTGCAGTTTTGAAGTGTTTCATAAGCATTTGACAAGTGTTAAAACCACACCACAAACTAAATAAACTGTAATTTTATTAACGCTCCACAACTGCCCCGTGTGCTTGAGAAGCGTCACCATAGACTTGAATAGGAGGCATTGAAAGGCTGATTCTATAGGAGGCTTCAATTTTGAAGCAACATGATGCAAACACTTCATGTTTTCATAATGTGAACAGCACTGTGTGCTGCCCATAGTATCAATTGCATAGGTGTTTGAGGCTTATTATATTAGTGATTGTAGGTGACTGCAGGTGACTATCATACCATAGAATGTTCCTCCTTTAGGCTCCATACACACTGGCTTACAAAAGACACTGCTCCTAAAGGAGTTTAGCGTTTTGCCTGTAGAAGCAACTAATGTTATACTATGTGTCCATGCACATTAGATAGTCTAAAGGCATTTTTGAGAGCATTTTTCTGGCAGAAAAAAAACACTGAACGCTCCTAAATGCTAGTATAAAAAAACACTCAATATTAGCATTTTTTTTTCTGCCAAGAGCACTGGCGTTTTTTTTTTACGCCAGTGTGCTCTACACATAGTCTTTCATTCTTGGGGGCTAAATTATCTAATGATATAATGGCTAAATAATGAGCACCAAGGGTTATTTACATGTAAAGGCATGTAAATTTACAGTAATTTCAACAAGGGTGAATGTTACTCACTTTCTCCCTCCTTCCTTTCCCTGTATCCATTCCTTCCTTTTATCTTTCCTTCTTCCTTTGTTTCCTTCCTAATTATTTTCCTTCCATTAATATCAGCTCCTCACTTTTTTTTCTTTGATCATTTTATCCTCCCTTTCCACTTTTTTTCCATAGCACTTCTCCATTACTTTATTTCAGATCAATTCTTTCTTTCTTTCCTTCCTTCCTTCCTTCCTTCCTTCCTTCCTTCCTTCCTTCCTTCCTTCCTTCCTTCCTTCCTTCCTTCCCTAATAACTATGCATGTATTGGTCTACTAAAGTTTTGAATATTACTCAACACAGTTGTGAATAGGGTTTGTACAGCTTGTTTAATCCATGAGTGAAGAAATTCCCTATGAAGTGGATATGCAGATACAGGCACTTTACAGGCTTCTCTTCTATATTTGTACTAAGAATACTTTGTGTTCAGCCGGGGAACATTTTCATGGTGCCTTTAAGTAAACAGTGAAATTCTACATTCCACAATCTCAACTCTTCCTAATGCATTGAGAACCATGATAAGAGCACTGTATAAATGATTAACGTATTCCACAATTCTCAAGCATGCAAATCATTTGTATTACCCGGATATATTTATCTTTACCAGAGAACTTCACATTCTCTATCTGAGCAAGCGCCTGAACGAACTGTGCTTTCTGCACAAATCAAAATGAAGCCCCTTATATGGAAAATAAAATATTTGAAGCCTTCTGTTGTGACTTTGTTTCTTTTCTTCTATCAAAATGTATTATTTTGGTACTGGTTACAAGAATTATAAATATGTAACTTCTAAAGGTTGAAATACCAAAATTGTACAGTATATATGGGGTTGAATGAAAATGAATTCCTTCATGACTATTTCCCTTGAGTGGTTGGGAATGTTTTAATAAATTAAAAACAGAAATAATTCTTAGAATATGATCATTAACGTGTATATAAATCCAACATTGTATATTAGATTTGGTTAAAAGGGTGAGTGGTTACAACCCGTCAGATTTTTGTTTGGAGACACTCTTTTGATTTTTCCTGGTTACCACTGTCACTGGGACTGAAAGCGAGGAAGAAACCAACATTTTTAGTCACCACAGGTGACAACTGTCTAAAGGGACATTTCCCTCACTTTGGAGAAATGTTCTCTCAATTCCAGTTGTGTCTACAAAATAAAAACTATAGGGAAATCTGGTGCAGTTGAAAATGAAAACAAAAGCTTTGGTTTTAGTCATACCTACCTACCTGTCTGCATCACAGAATGGTGCTTAAATCAACCTGACAAAGTTCCCATCTATTTCATAAGAAAGTAGCCAAATAACCATTGTGGGTAATAACACCAATTTTAATTTCTATGGCAAGCCGTGTGCTTCCCAAGCTCTTCTTATGTAAATCAAGGTAATAGTACAAGAGTACTAATAGTCATTTTCACATCAGAAATAATTTATTGCTCTGTAAGGGTTTTTTGTTTTCTTGTGAATAACCTAACCATCACTATATTCATTTTCATGTGCACATAGGGAAATAATTTAAGTGCAAGACACTACAGCATTGAATAGTTCCCTTTGCTTGCTCATCTCTCTATTCACTACCAGAAGCAAGAAGAAGCCCAAATCAGAGCTCTGATACCAGTCTAGGCCTATAAAGAGCTGAGGACTTCTTCTCTGCCCTCATCCGGTCCAAGCAACAGCAGTTTCATGTGATAGTGCTGGACCAAACACTAGCAGTCGCATGTGATAGTGCTGGACCAAGTCTAGGAAATTCCATGTGATAGTGCTGGACCAAGCTCCAGCATTCTCGTGTGATAGTGCTGGACCAAGCCCCAAAAATTCCATGTGATAGTGCTGGACCAAGCTCCAACAGTCTCATATGATAGTACTGGACAAAGCATTAGCAGTCCCATGTGATAGTGCTGGACCAAGCACCAGCAGTCTCAAATAATAGTGCAGGACCAAGCACCAGCAGTCTTAACCTCCCTGGCGGTATTCCCGAGTGTAGCTCGGGGTAAAGTTTCAGCACCACAAGCGGTAACCCCGAGGTAAACTCGGGAATACCCTGCAGCATTGCTCCGGGATCTCTTCTGCACTTACCTTGTCCTGTGCTCCTGCGATGTCCCCCCTGCATCGTCCCCGGCCATGTCCTCCGGTCGATGCCGGCATCTGTTTTCCGGGTTCCGTTCCCTGTGACGTCAGGACATACGGGGACGGAACTCGCAGGAAACTTAAATATGTCAAAAAGTGACATTCACTAAATACACTAAAATCACATAGTAAAACATTACTGTATCAAACCATTTCACATACATTTTGTCCCGAGTGCTTTGTCCTGCGCCCTGCCTGCATTTTTACTGTTCTTTCTGCCTTGAAACTGAGAAATGTCCATGGTGTCCAAAAAGCGTCCCTTTAGGTCAAAAGCGGTTTTAGACCAGCTAGAGAACAGTGATAGTAAATTAGAACTGATAATGTGATAATGATTCGTGGGGAAATTCATCATCAGACACTGAAAATGATTTTGCGACTTTGCTCAGTGATGTGCGAACTTGGCGCTCTATTTCATATTTCAGTGTTTTTGGTTTGATTATATTATTAAATTAAATTTTTTATTATTATTATATTATTATTTTTTATGATTATTTATTAAATTATAATTTATGATTTCGTGTTTCAAATTTTATTATACCCGGGATGTTTACTAGACTCTTGTTCGGACAGATTTCAGTGCGTTATTCCTAAAAATTACAGGCCTACAATAAAAAAACTACATATTTCCATGCAAAAAAATGTACCAATTTGAGCGCAGAAATATGGACATAATCAGACCGCTAGGGAGGTAAATAATAGTGCAGGACCAAGCAACAGCAGTCTCATGTGATAGTGCTGGACCAAGCAACAGCAGCCTCATGTGATAGTGCTGGACCAAGCAACAGCAGCCTTATGTGATAGGGCTCGACCAAGCACCAGCAGTCCCATGTAACAGTTCTGGACCAAGCACTAGCAGTTCCATGTGATAGTGCTGGACCAAGCACCAGCAGTCGCATGTGACAGTGCTGGACCAAAGCACCAGTAGTTCCATGTGATAATGCTGGACCAAGCCCCAGCAGACTCAAGTGACTGCTGAAGCAAGCATCATCAGTCCCATGTGATAGTGCTGGATCAAGCACCAGTAGTCATTTGAGAGGAAGGAAAGTAAGGAAGTGACATCATACCATATCTTGCATTATCAAGTATTTCTCTTAATTCCTGGGAATAAATAGATCCGTGAGGGAGTATAAGCTACAGGGAAAAATAAACCTGTTATTTTTCAATCCAAGGGAAAAACACAGGTTTTCTGCAAGGGGTGGAATGTTCCTCATTAGAAAACCGGGAGTTATGTTAAAGTCAGATCCTTCCAATAACACCCATTTCAGGTGTACTAAAATGGCCTATTATAAAATCTATAGAACAGAAACTGGTGGAGGCAGAGTTTGCTAAAGTGTATAGCTGACCTACTAGAGATAGCTTTTATTTTTTACTTAAGAAAACAAAAAGTGTATGTAATCCCTCCTTCTCTTTTGGTCTGTTGAATTATACCATTGAAAATATTTTGTTAAATCTGTTCAAGAAAGCTGGACATGTATTATACAATTCTCTTGTTCAATTTCCTTTAAATTTACCTTCAAATATGTAGTACAAGGACCTGCTTGATTGAAAGTGTTTATTTTTACCTCATATTATATGGTTTTGGTAAATCTAAAGGAAATTTATACAAGAAAATTGTATAATGTATGGCCAGCCTAAGTAATGGTTGATCCTGCAGGAAATCTTGTGAGATAATAATTTTCTGTGCTATTGTGTTCCTAGCTATCTCTGTAGACTATAAAAACACGTACTCCCTATGTTATGGAGAAGAGGAGAGGTCAGCTGTTCTGTGGTCCTGTGTAGGGTGACACTAGTGCTCTACAGTACAGTACAGTGAGTAAGGATTGTCACCCTAGGACAAGAAGTCTGTCTTTGGCTTACAAGAGGCTGACTAATGCAGCAAAAATCTAAGCTGCCATTAAATAAAATTTTGTTTTGAGGTTTAGATACTCATAAAGCTTTGCTTTATCTGTGTCATTTTGATAAGATACCTTTGGCTGTTTATATAGCTTCTTTCTTCACTGAGGATGGGAAACAGGATGAGGATGAGTCATTGTTGCTAGTGGCTCCAACCTCCCATTTGCTTTGAAAACAGTGGAAGGATAAGATATCAAAGTGTTATTAAGAAGTGCAATGCACACATAAAACACAAGTTTCAGGGTGCATGTATTAAAAGTAACTTTATATAAACATAGCAGGGCAGTATTTAAAATAATCTAATACTTTTGATAAGAGGATTCATATAAATCATATTTACATGCACTGCAAATATTCCATTTGGTGAATTTGCCAAATTTCAGATTCTTTTTGAACCACAGATGAACTTGATCACTGTGATCATGCTTCATATGGCTCAGAAACAGAAAGCAATTCTGTGTTTTAAGTGAAAGGCACTTTGGTTTCTCTAAATGTCAGTATTGATTTTTTCTCTAATATTATCAGAATAATTATTACAAGGTAGAGGGGTTGTTGATGTATAATGTGTCACAGATGGAATATTAGGTTTGGGGAGGAAGGGTTTGATCTTTGGGGATCTTGGTGAAAATGTTTATCAATGTCATAGGATGGGAATGCTGAGCCAAAAAGACAAGTAACATTAGAAATGTAAGCAGAGATGAGGGTTAGGTACTTATAGTGCAGTGTGATCAGAGAAGGGTTAAAAGTGATGATGCAGGAGTAGATCATACAAAAGCAGAGGTGCATCAGTGGGGGATCTGTCCTCTGATCCCAGCTGATCAGAGCAAAGTGGGTGGACACAGACTGAGCCTGCTCTGCTCTATGGACCAGAAAGTGTAAATGGACTCCACTGTCCGTTTATACCCGACTTCCCTCCAATCCACCTAGATGGAGGGGGACAGATCCCATTCTGTTTTCTTTTCAGCAGGCTGGATCGGATTGGAGGTAGGCGGGTGTAGACAAACACAAGTCCGTTTACATGGATCATAGGGGTGAATGGAGAGTCTGATCAGGTCCACCTGAAAAACGTTTGTGTGAAAGGGGTCTGAGACAGTTTACACTCACCTACCTCCAATCAAATCACTCTAAAAAAAAAAAAAAAAAATGGAAGGGGATCCACCCTCCATCTAGGTGGAACAGATTGGAGGGAAGTCAGGTGTAAACAAACAGTGGAGTCCATTTACACCCAGCTGCCTGTAGAGCACAGCGGGCTCAGACTGTGTCTGCTCTGCAATAACTGAGCGGACACGGACCTGTCATCCACCCGCTCTGCTCTGACCAGCAGGTGATGCGCTTGTATATACACTCAATAGCCACTTTATTAGGTATACATGTTCAATTGCTTTGGGAACACAAATCAGCTAATCAGTTAATCACATGGCAGCAAATCAATGCATTTATTCATGTAGACATGGTGAAGACAACTTGCTGAAGTTCAAATCGACCATCAAAATGGGAAAGAAGAGGGATCTAAGTGACTTTGAACATGGCATGGTGGTTGGTGCCAGATGGGCTGGTCTAAAACACACAACCATCCCTAGGATTTACAGAGAATGGTCTGAAAAAAAGAAAATATCCAGTGACCGACACCTGTGTGGATGAAAATGCCTTGTTGATGTCAGAGGTCACAGGAGAATGGGCAGACTGGTTGTTGAAACATTCAGATGGTAGAGTCAGAATTTTGCATAAAGAACATGAAAGCATGGATCCATCCTGTTCTGTATCAATGGTTCAGGATGGTGGTGTAATGGTGTGGGGGATATTTTCTTGGCACTAGCAAGGTATACATAATAAAATGGCCAGTGAGTGTAGATTAGCATGGGCAAACCTGGACTCAGAAAATGATCTCTTAAATCTCACTTAATACAAGTGATTAATAAAGTAAGAGAAAATAATATTGTAAGAAAAAAAATCTGCGGTAAGTGGAACAGGAGCCACCAAATCAGTAATGATAATAGAGGTTAAGAGCTGATTCACACATAAGCGGTGCGGATTGAAGCTCAGGTTTCACAGCTAATTGATACAGTACTTCATGTCAGGTTTACATCAGGTTCAGGACAGGATTAGCTCAGGATCTTATCCTGTTCACACATATGTGATTTAGAAATGGTTCCCATAGAATTCAGTAGCCTGTAATCCACACCGGAACCGGACCACACTGCTCAGAAATTGGACATGACGCATTTTAAAACTGCACTGAATCCGTACTGCCGGTGCACCAGACATATGTGAACAGGCATCATAGGAAGCAATGTTTTTTCACACGTCATGTGGATTGGATGTGGTTCAAACCGCATCCAGTCCCTATATATGTGAACTAGCACTAAGGTGACACACACAAAAGTTAAAAAGAGGCTGATGCAGAGGTGACAATATCATAAGTGGCAGAAGCAGAGGTAACAAGGTTGAAATGACAGGATCAGGAGACAGAAGTATAGCATGGCACACAGTGGAAAATCTCAGGGAGTTGAAGGATGAGCAGATGTCTCATGTCCTGTTTTTCTCTCTGAGACATCTGCCTCAATATGGACACCTGTAAAATCCACACATCAACATAAAAACATTAAAGCACTAGCTAACTATACAACAACTTCTACACTATACATGTACAGTGCAATCGCCTAGTTACCTAGAAGAACAGCAAATTAATTTCTCTACCTATACATTGCATTATACCCAGACATATTTCTTTCAAGGCCCTATTCTAAAAAAACAAATTGTATTGTTTTTGTCTAAGTAACGTGTCATTCCATTTCAGCTCACAAATATGCATACATCCTTTGATCTACTATCATGCATCCCTTTGAAGGTTTTCTATATCAGAGCTATACAGGTGGCACAGCTGTATGTTATAAAAAAAAAGCCACCAAAACAAAAGCATTGTAAAATAAAGTGTCTAAGGTAATGCTTAAAAGAAATTAGTCTCCACAAATTACATTTAAACGTGGAATTAAAGCAAGTGACTTCAACTTGACATCACATCTGCAATATTCAGGAATTTAGAGAAACCCTGTCGGGTCTCTAAACAAATTTCACACAAAATAGGTGTCCTGTCCTGTTAACAGCCTAAAAGTGCTCACAATACATAATAGATTCAAATGAAAATGAATTATTGCACATATAAAATCAATAGATTTTTGCCACATACAAAATCAGTGCACCAAATTATTGTGCATAAAGTGCATGTACTATAAATAAAACAAGCTCACAAATAAAGTCCACTTAGTATTCAAGAAAAGTTCTGTGAACCAAACACTGCAAACTGAAGGAATTCATGTGCTCCACCAGCCTACCACGTGCTCAGACTCCTTACCGAATCAGAGGGACCTATAAATAATAAGAGGTCATAACAGTACAGGTCTTCAATACAGCCAACAACTGTAAACAACAAAAAAGAAAGCAAGCAAGCCAGATTGTGTAATACCTTTAAGTATGATGGTTTATTGCACAAATTGGGATACTCACAATGTAAGCAGCAAAAACTAGCACAACATCAGCATAGCCACACAGAAACCTACATGCGTGATGATGTCACAAATAAGCTCTTTCCAACGCATTTCATGTCCAGGGACACTGGAACCTGAGGTTTCTAAACAAATCAGAACACTAGTTTCCTGCAATTGAAGAGGTAGTATAATCACCTCTCTGGCAGTCCATGTGTGTGTGTTCTCTTTAGGAGTGCTGGATGCATGTGCCCCCACCATGTGCTCTGGTTCCATCCTCCAATCCCCATGTTTTTGATAAGTCCTGTAGTGGCACAAGGGACGGAGTAAGGAACCACAGTGGTTGCTGTTAAACATGAGTGTCCAACACGCTTGGTAGTGTTGAACGCTGAAAAGACTAATGGAGGCTGCAGCTATGGAACCCAGAATAAAGGTAGGAGTCATCGGTCACTGGAAAGGTGAGTATGCTGCCACTTCTACTGCAGGAAACTCGCACTTTAGCCACTTGCTGACAATGAAATATGTGTGGGGGAGGACAGATGGCCCACATGCCACACATATGCATCCATGATGGCCAAGGTTTCTATGCTAAGATGCTGCACACTCCTAGCATAGTGACGGAAATCTTACAGACAGCTTCTGTTCTCTATGTATGTTTAAAAGCTGTTAGGATGGTCTCCTTATCATGTGACCACTGTGACAGCCAATCAGAGTAATCAGGAAGTCCATCAAAGACAAACATGACATTATGGCCCTAGACACAGTATTGTGGAAAGAACACTGTGTAGTACTAATTTTTGCCAACTATAACTAAACATTTTCAAGTAGCAGTATGAATAGTATAAAATCCGAAACACAACAATCTGGCAGAAACTATTTTGTTGTCTTAACCTGACTATGCTACATTCTAAAGACTAATCAAATAAGGAAAACAAATCCAATATAGGATAAGTACAGTTGGTTGCTGGTATTAGCACAAGATCTTGCATTAGGGAGGAACTTGTAAACAATTACTTTTAACAAGGTGGAGGAAAAGACTTGTCACCAAACCACTGTAGTATAAAGGGCTCCCTTCTATTCCAGGAACTGTACAACAAAGTGAAGTTTGCTTCTTAAAGGGAAATCAGAGTGTATTTTCAAGTGAGAACATATTTTGAGCCATTATTCCAGGAAGCGTACCAATAAAGTGAGGTTTGCTTCCTAAAAGGAATTAGAGTGTATTTTCAGTAAACACATATTTTGAGCTATTATTGTAGTGTTTGCCATAGTGTTTGCACTAGAGGGAGTTCTTTATCTCACAGCAAAACTCCCTGATAAATGGCAGACACATATCAGTCACATAAGGAAATTCTCAAGTTAGCCAGCAGACTTGCATTGTAGGAAAGTGGCGCTGAAGCACAGCTACTAAATATTACTAAAGAAGGAAGCGGGACTTGCACATATAATACAGCGGAGCCCTTGCAAATACTGTATATACCTGTACCATACAAAGAAACAATGTTTAAAAAAAACAGATTAAAGTATAACTAAAGGCAAAGTTTTTTTTTAGTTTTGGATAAAGTGGAGAGGGAATAGGACACTCATCAGTTTTTATTTCTGTCTGTGACCCCATAAAGGAGATTCTATCTCTCTGTTTGTCCTGTTTACCATTACTATTAAAAGAAAAAGTAAAAGAAAATACTACATTTTGGGTTGTCCCTGAAAAAGTAACAGAAGGAAAATATTCCAAAGGGTACACTAGTTCTAGCGACCTGGGAATTTCCTCTCACTTCCTGTTTGGCTATGGGACAGGAAGTGAAGGAAAATCTCTGCAATGGGACACAGATGATGAAACAAAATCTGACAGGGGTGTAACCCTCCCTTGCTCTATCCAAAATAAAGAACAAAGTTTTGGCTATACTTCTGATTTAATAATCTTTTTGAGATTTATTTTCCACAAATGGCTAAAAGAATAAAAATGGAAATGTCTAAACATTATGGTTAAACTTGTGTATCAAAGAGCTATAGATTATTTGCTGCCTTATTTAGAAACATAGGTGGAAGCCATAACCACTAGCAGCCAAATGGGAGGGCGCTTCTGTAAAGAGATTTGTTATTAAAGTTTTGTTATTAGTATTTTATTTTAGTATTTGTTGATCAGGGAGGAAAAATTGTAGTAAAACAATGATATCAATTAAAGGGAAAAACAAATCTACAAATCTATGAAATGCAATAACGTGCACATTATATGTGCACATTATAATCATTATAATACCAACTCAAAATATGTGCTTACAGTAAATACATTATAATATTCTTCAAAAAGTCATGTGGACAAGGCATCGTGTTGGTACATCTGATTTAATGCAAATTCTATTAAAGACCTATTGATAAATGAAGCTGATAGTTCCACAGCTGCTTCCATATCCCAGGAGTTAAACTACTTTCAAGTTTGCAAAATAGGCCCACTATGGGGATAATTACAGTAACTAAAGCAGTACAGAATGTTTACCTTACAAAGTGAATGTTCACTTAATACAAAAGGTGAAGCAGTGTTCACTCCAATCATCCAATCACATACAATTAAAAAACAAATGTCCTTCTAGTCCATTGGTAAAGCAAGCCTGAACTATTCCCCTTCTATAGAAAACCAATATTATATTTTGTGATCCTATTCTCTTTTTCATTGACTTCCTAAAAACGGAGTATATAGACCATCATGGGTTGCGTAGTGTGGTGGTTACAATGGTTAAGTTATATTCATGTGATTTAAATATGAACATGACATTCCCATTTCCTTTGTTTACATTAATCTATCCCTTTATTTCCGTGACAGGGTTATGAAATCTTATTTCAACATATAAGACCTGATTTACTACAGGAGCTGCCAATACCCAGATTCAGGGGAAATGTCTATTTCTCAAATTTCCCTTTATACGGAAAGCATATTTCAAGTTAACACATGCTAGCCCTAATATTAATTCTCAGCTTCAAAACAGTACAATATTTTCTCTTTCTGGACAGTGGCTATCTAAAGATAAATGTATCATTGTTTTTTTCTGTGCTTTATATATTAACTTCATAAACATGTGAAAGAATAAAAATATACATTTCCTACACACTAGGTGTGGCAGGCAATCTGGCGCTAACAGACACTGGCTTGGAGGCACACTAACTGACTGACACAGACATCGCTAGTGACACTAATACAGTGATCAGTGATAATACTGTACAATGCACACTGTACTAATTACACTGACTGAGAAGGGGTTAACATCTAGGGGCAATCAATGGGGTTAACTGTGTGCCTAACAATGTGTAATGTGTGCTGATATTACTTAGAAATCTGGCTGTTTTTCTCCCTGCTTTTCAGGGAGAAGAAACAGCCAGATCACTATTCTGTTTATACAGAGTTCTGTGTGTTTGTAAGTACAGAACTCTGTGGTGTGATTGTACAGTCGATCAGCTGGTTTCAGCTGAAATCATTGGCTGAAACCTGCTGACAAACCTGTGTTGTGTCCAATAACAGCACAGGTCAGCAAGGGGCAGGGGTGTGTACATACATGCCCCATACCGGACGTAGGCTACATATATGTAGTTGCCATGCTTGCACTTGATGCCCACTCGCAGTATATTTTTTGTGAGAGGTTTGGCAAATGGTTAAAGAATAATTTGTGCAACTGTAGCTCCCCTGCCCCCTTAGCCCACTCAGCCAGACATGGTTACCTGTACCTGACCTAGAGTCGCAAACAAGGCCACAAAGGTGCCACATCCACACATGCGCTCTGCACTTTTTACTGAAGAGTATGAACTTTCCATAGGATTGAATACAGAGCTGGGGTAGTTACACTTTAATAAGGCACATCAAAAAGCAATGAAAGTGAACAAAGGTCACTCTGCAGCCAATCAAATGTGCAATTACTGTAGTTAGGTCAGTAAATAATAATTTCAATTTGTTGCCAGGTTTCTCACACTTCTACACTGTAACACAATCTTTAGACTGTTAAGTATCTGTACCCACTTTCCTGCAAAAGATTTTTCTTATAATTCAGCATGACTCCAGAGGGAAGATTTTTACAATAAACGTACTCAAGTGAGTCCTACCTTCATATGTGGACCAGCTGTTGTATGCATATTTGACTGTAATGCTTCTTTAAATTGTTCCTTGACATCACTTTTTCAGACACTTTTCTAGTTCTGAAAGGCTGATGGGGTTCTCAGTGGAATTGCTAAATGCATTCCTTTGCCCTTCAGTATACTTGGATACGGAAACACAATATCTACAAGAACATAGAGAATCAATTCTAAAGAATTCTAAATAATTTTGACACACAAACATCTTGTTAAGCATGCCTCAGAACATTTGGAAGAACATGCAGTGAAATGTTTCTATTTGAATTAAGTGGAAATTGTTAAAGATTGTTGTGTAACACATTTATTTTAACAGAAGCAATGTAAGGACAAAGCCATAAATTACATGAGTTTACTAATAACATGAATCATACACAGTTTCCTTTTTAAGGTATACTGCTTGCAGCTATTTGTCAAATTACTGAAACCCATGCTAATAGATATATTGAGGCTGCCATATTTCACCTCTGCTTTTCAAAACACGAGCTGCCCATTGTTTCAGGCATCAGTAATTTGGGGGACATGATGCAGCACTCCCGATCTGCATAAGGACCAGTGTTGGCAGTCTTTGATGGGCAAAGGCAGTTTTTCTTTAACATCCACTGGAGATACTTCTGAGATCATTCAGAATATACTGCAACTGCAGTTGGCACACATTTCACCTGCTTTAAAGCCCAGTGCTGGCCAAAAACTCCCTGCAATTCCTATCTCCCACCCCCTCCTTGAACCCATCCTTCAAGGCATGTAGATGTACTTACCTTGTGAAGTCAGCTGTACTAACCTGAATCCCCCCATCCAGATTCTATTTTGACATAATCTCGGCTTCCGAGGACCAGTAGCCCATTGGCATGCATTAACTGCTAGTCCACATCACACCTCTCAGCCCAACATTATATCTCTTCGGGGTCCAAACAAGACCACTCCATTCCCTGGCCAATGGGAATTGTCCACATCACTCAAGTAGTGACATGGAAACCTGGACCTTAGTAGGAAGTAAACAGAGGGGTGAAGGACCTGCAGTTGAATGATTTTGTGACCGCACCACAAAACGTAACTATACTCACCTTCAATCCAGCAATGCAGTATACAGAAGCTCCCTGCCATTAACATCTTGAGCCAGTGTTCTTCCAGGTTTTCGATCATTGGTTGTTTTGATTGTCACTCTCATGCGCAGGAGTTCATTCATCTCAGCAGCCAATGGAAATGTGCACTAATCTGCACCTGCAGTACTGTATGACCAGGCAGGTAAGAATACTTTTCATAGCATGTCTCTTCTGTATCAAAAAGCCTGAATGTTCCACAAATTTTGATGGGATCAAGATCACTATATGGAAAGTGAAAATGAGTTATGCTTGCATTCCCATAGACTTTTATAGGTACAGAAGCAGTTCTAAAGGAAACAAAAACCCAGCAACAGTGGTCCAGATAGTACCTTTTCTATCAGTTTTCCAGTCTTATTACAGAAGTTTGGATGGTAGAATTTTTGTACTTATTTCTGCAAGAGTCATTTAGTCATATTGCAGCAGGTGCTTTTACTGGTTTTATTTCAGCATCATGGTCACTCAAGATTTTTTTTAAACTGATTCTAGGAGTCAATTAGTTTTATTTCAGCTGTTTGTTCTCTTAATGTGTTCTAATACTTACTTAGTACTTGCTCTAGCAGCCAATTACTTCCATTTCAGCAACCTGATTTTTCAGTACTGTTTTGCACATTTTCGTTTTGAAGCAATCTAATAAATGTTTATATTTTATATCAACTTTCTTTATTGGGTGTTTATAATATGTATTTTGTTTGTGCCTTTAACATTCTACAATTTAATTGAGATAACTGAAGCTCATGTCTGTTGTTATTATGCGATGTTCTAGATTGCGTGGTCTATATTCATACTGTATACATATCTAGACATAACCGTTCATCATTAAGTTTTTTGCTTATTCTTGTAGACCTCATGAAGAGGGAGTTGTGTTGCCCCGATACTAGCTGGCTTTTTTATAGAACTTTTTTTTAAATCAGAAACTAAAATTATCCTGGACTCTTTCATCTGATTTTGGTCTGGCACTCCTTTCTGTATTTCTGTGGTGCAAATAATACTGTGGTCAGTAATTTAGAAAGAACAGAAGACTTTGAATTAACATACCAACTAAAGAAAAAGTATTTTAAAAAGCAGAGATTGGGATTGGTAACCCACATATTGTCTTATTTTAGCTTTCAAGAAATATAAGAGTTAGAAAAAATAATATAGTGTGGTGAAAATGTATGCAAACAGCTAAGATTAGGTCAGGTAAAAATGTTTTACAGGGATTTCATCTTTATTAAAATAATTTAAGTTTAGGGAAAAGCACATTTTCCCTAAATAGCCATTAGTAAATGTATAAGTTAGGTTCAGATGGATCTACTGTGACTTTTTATCTCAGGTCATGGTAGAGCAGGTTTTTCAAGTAACGTGACCTAATCATGCAAAGAAATTGTCTGTATGCATTAAAAAGGTGAGATATGGTTTCAGGATGTGAATTCAAACTATAAGATCACAAGCTTGACCTATTAATACATTTTTAAGCAACTTATAAAAGCAGATTTAGTAAGGGAGTAGAGAATGTTCACTTAGCTTACTGAATAAAGTTGAGCTATGCTCACTTTGAATACCCAATTATGTGCAGGGAAATTAAAAAACAGTATTTTGCTTTGCTTTGCTTTGAAGTGAACACAGCTTCAAAACATACTCCAAGCCAAGTTAACAGTCAGTAAAACTCTATTCCTCTTAAGCACATCATGCCTACTATGTATAAACATATAAAGAGGTATCTGTGCAGAGCAGTAATGTAATCGTACACACATGTACAAACACAACAATTACAAAAATACAGATATTGTTTTTTAAAAAATGTAGGGTTCTGTAACAACTATTATTAAAGTGGTTGTAAACCCCTACATATACCCAGTGAAGTGACTGGCCTCAGGTGATACAGAGATGAAACAAATCCTCCTACATAGGCTGTACCTGTTTCTTTTCAACCCTCTACAGCCATTCAAAGTCCACAATTAAGGCTACTTTCACACTGATCTGCTGAAAAAAAGCATAAAAAACGCATATGAGTTTTTGATGCATTTTGTGCTGCAGGGCATTGCATTATTGATGTGTTTTTCCCCAAAGGACAAAGCACCTTCCACAGGTGCATTGCATTTTTTATGCATTTTTGCTAGTTTCCATTCACTTCAACAGAGAGATGCATTTTTGGTGCATTTTTTTTAACTGAACAAACATGCACCAAAAATTCTGCAAGCAGGATGTTTTTCACTGCAACTGAAGCACAACGGATCAGTGTGAAGAGAGCCATAGGATTTAAAAGGGATGCAGTTTTCTTCTGCTTACACTTTTTTAACTGAAAAACACACCAAAAGTGGATCAGTGTGAAAGAAGCCTTAGGCTCAATGTACAAGGGACACTTCTGAACGATGGAAACTGATGGAAAACGTAGGTTAAAGAACGTCTGTTTAGCCGCGTTTGCATAACGCGTTTATGTGCTTTTGTGTTTAGAAGCATTTTTTAAAGATAAGCACAGGAGAAACTCCCAAATGCCCAGAATGCACTGAAAAGTGGTAAATTATTAACTATTTCAGACTGTTTCAGAGAAATACAGAGAGTAGAAGCAGACACAGCAGTATGTGTTGACATTAGCTAGGTGGGAGTTGCTCAGTAACATTTCTTTTGTTTCCAAGGTGCCTGGTGGAGTGAGTCATTAAGGTCACCTGGCAGGGGGTCTTCTTGAGGAATTTGAGGTGTGAATGGTTATTAACATATCTTTTGTTTCCAAGGGTGGGAGAGGTGTGAATGGGTCATTACAATGTGTGACAAGCTTGGTAGGAACATCCTGTGTCCAGTCTTTTGTCCATCTGAGTACCTTGAAAACCCTTTGCATGCATTTTGCATGATGAAAAAAGGCTCTGGACAGCATTGGGAACTGGAAGAGTTAAAAAAAAAAATTCAAATGCAAACGCTTATAAACGCGATTTGCCGCATTTAGCCACGTTTACAAGCGTTTTTCATTTGCAACGCTGATAAAATTGACTTCTGAATGCAAGTTTTCTGCATTCAAAAAAACGACTGTAAACTCAAATGCCTGTAAATGACTGTAAACGACGATGTGTACATGGACACATAGGAAAACAAAAGGGTGAGTTCAGGGGCTGCTGAAAAAAATGCTGAACAGCTCCTAAACATGAGTTTTTCAGCTGCAGTGTACATGAGCCCTAAGACAGCATCTGCTCTAGAAGGCAAGGGGCAGGGATCTGATGTCACTAACTGCACAGCATAGAGCAGGGAGCTGAGTGTAATCTGAGACTTGAGTGGAGGGAAATGATAAACCCCTCTACAAAGTCTCATAGGAAAATGTGCACAGCTGAGGCTGTCTATCACCTCCTGTGTGCAGAAGGGAAGAAGGCTGTCATAGTGTCGATACTGACTGTAAAAAAGTGACTCAAACACACAGCAAAGGAATAGAAGGGCAGACAGAAATCACACTAGGTTCTTTGGATAGATGTAAGTACACACTATATAGAAGGATATGCTTTGTTCTTTTTTCATTTCCGAGGCTTACAACCATTTTACCATTGCTCACAGCCTAGTTACACATACAGGCACATGCCATTAAAAAAAGTGCAGTTATTACAGCTCTATACTTGTGCTTAGGAGATGCTGTGTTTTAGAAAATTCTGCAGAAGTCATTTTTATTATAATACACCAGAGAGCAAAATGCTGTCAAGGAGGCACCAAAAATTTAAACTTGCATGTGAGCGTCTGTAACAGGCATAAAGTAAATCATTTTAAAGGATGTTTTTAAATAGATTGTATTTTTTTTTAATACTAATGATATGGTATTCTCTTCTGTAATTAAAAGCTGAATTCTAGACAAACAGCTAAACACAGAGATAAAATACATCTATGAGAGCTGTTTTGTCTACCAAAGGATTCGTATTGCTGTCCATCCAGTCCTGAGATAAACACAGCTCTGCTGCAGCCGTGTATGGCACAGGAAGTGGCCAGATCCTTCTCTGCAGCAGATTAACTTTCATTTACAAGTCCCCTCCCCATTGTAGCCTGTTACTGGATCATGAACTATGAAGCAGCACACTGATGAGCTCCTCTGTCTATCACAGGAGCTGAATCTGGAGTCAGTAAAGCTACGTCCTGGTTTAGCATTACTGCTTCCAGGGTCAACTCCTGTCCAGTCTCACCACACATTTTTTTGCTCTTTTCCCGCAGTTTACAAAGTGTATGTAGCATTTTATCTCCTCTTTTTAGCTTGACTCATTGCGGAGATTGACAATATAATTGACAGGTCCCCCTCCTTCCTCCGCAGCTCTCCAACCACTCATCTAGCAAGGAAACGAATACTTAAAGTGGTAATAGACCAAAAATGGAATATATTGCAGTTAACTGATCATTAGATGTGGTGGATGCATCCATTTTCTTTTTTTCCCCCTGTTTCCATCTGGTGATCTGGCCAGTAACATACTTCCTGTATTAGTGAGACACCACTCTGGATCAGTGGTCTCCAAACTGCAGCCCGCAGATATGACCCTTTGCTTGCCTTTATCTGGCCCTTACGCACTATTCTTTCCACTGGCCCCAATGATGAGGTACTATTCCTCCCATTGACACCAGTTATGGGGCATATTCCCTCCAACTGACACGAACAATGGGACCCTATTCCCACCACTGATGATAATGATGGGGCACTATTCCTCCCACCAATACCAATGTTGACTATTGGGAAGCACTATTCCTTCTCCTACTGACCATAGGCACTATTTAATTTTCTCACTCCCACTGATAACCAAGCCTGATTTATTATTTAATTCCAGTGACACAAGACATTTTCTACTGCTGCTGGCCACAGTCCACCCCCCCCCCCAAATCTGAATGACAGTAATCTAGCATTTTGTTTAGAAAGTTTGGAGACCCCCGGCTGTAGATGAATGAGCAGAGGGGCCTGATATGGACAGCAACATTATCAGCCTGGGGGGATGGGAGTGTTAAAAGTAGTAGCAGATTTAAATACACTAACACATTTAGGCCGAACAGCAGCTAATACTTTGTAATCAGTAAACAGAAAAAAGTTTTTACACAGATCAATAAAAGCTGATCATTGTAAGCACCCCTGCCAGTGTTAAATGGTTTGTCTCATCTCTATAACTACAAGAGATCTTTTCTTGAAAAACAACAGACTTACTGGCTGGATCACCAGATGAAAATAGATGAAAGAAAGCCTACAAAAGAAAACTAATACAGCCATCACATCTAAGAATTGGGAAGCAGCAATATGATAAATGTTTGCTTTTGGGCTTATTGCTGATTTAATTTGCTATGATTGACAGCACTTGTCTTGGACACCAAGCACTTCCCTAGGACAAGTGTCACCACTAGCTATGCGGGGTGGAGGGTGTCAGCAACAGTGATAGTGAGAGCCAATGAGAATATAAAATAAAACTAATAATAATAAAAAAGTGCACAGCAGAACTCATCTCCAGCAGTACCGATACTTGAGAGGAAGGGGAGTCAAAAAAGGGACTCTTGTCCCAAGTGAATGAAAAGCATAGCTAACAGGAATGTTCTGACTTCCAATGACCGCAAAAAAAAATAAAGATGTGTGAGCTCTTTTAAAAATTACATTCTACTAAGAATCTCAGTTTAGGGAAACAACATAGAGGTGAAGGCAACTAGGCTCAGCCTGAAGAATGACCAGACCTTCTTTGTAGGACAGATTACAAATCCTTCACAGATAAAAGAATGATATACCTATATGTATGTATATGTGTTTCAATTGTGTATTTAATTTGCCTACAGTTTCTCTTTGAGTGAACATCTACTAGTATGAATGATGCAACTGCTCCAAATGTGGTAGAAATGGAATGCTCTCACATGCCTCCCATGTATCACTGAAGACCACAAAGCCTGATTAAACAATATCACTTGAACCCCAATGTTTCCTGTTCCTCAGAGCTACTAACATGATGCTTTTTTCACTGTAGTGCTAAAACCACCTTGCCTCTCCTAGCTCTAACTCAGATTCTAGTAGAAGTTTCTCAATTATAGACTGTAAAAAAAAGTAAGTTAACGTAGAAAAAAAACTCTCTTGGTTTTTAGATCAAATGACTTGAAGGTATTCAGAAAACAGTTTTGCAGATGCCTGCCATTCCAACAAGTACACAAGGTGGAGGCTTTCTACATCTGTTTTCTGTATCATTGGATCACCACCCAGGGAAATTGGTTGTCTGTCTTCGAATGACAAAAATCTACTGCAAAGTATGATGAATTATTTTCCAGACAATCTGCCTGCATAGTAATGGAAAAAAAACAAACTCTCCTTTAAGGGAACCTGTAGCCTATTGTTAATGCTTTATTAAATACAACCTAACAAAAATGTCTCCCTTCATTGATTTGGGTGGCATTTGAAAGTAGTACAAATTATATCTGTCTATTATTATGGCAATTCTATGATGATTAGTAAGAGCAGTTATCTCCAAACTTTCTAAACAAAGGGCCAGTTTATTGTCCTTCAAACTTTATGGGAGCCAGACTGTGGACGGTGGGAGTAGAAAATGTCATGTCATCAGTGGAAGTAAACAATGTCTCATCTTTGGTATAGAGGGAGGAATAGTGCTCCGTTTTTAGTATCCATGGGAGGAATAATGTGCCCTATCATTGGTGTCAATGGGCGGGATGGTGTCCCATTGTCAGTGTCAGTGTGAGGAATAGTGTCGCAACATTGGTGGCAGTGGGAGGAATACTGCTCCATCATAGGTATCAGTGGGAGTAGTAGTGCCCCATTGTTGGTATCAATGGGGGGGACAGTTACCCATCATTGCATTGGCATCAATGGGAGGAATAGTGCCCCATCATTGATGTCAGTGAGTGGAATAATGCCCCATCATAGGTGTCAGTGGCAGGAGTAGTGCCCCATCATTGATGTCAGTGGGAGGAAAAGTGCCCCATCATTGGGGTCAGTGGAAGGAATAGTGCCCCATTGTTGGTATCAATGAGACAAATAGTTCCTCATCACTGGTATAAATGGGAGGCCAGATAAAAGCAAGCAAAGGCCCCCGGGCTGCAGTTTGGAAACCACTGATATAGTGTATATATGTAACATAGAGCACAAAGGGTGTGACGTATGTAACATCAGGGACACGCCACCATCACCTCTATACAATCAGCACACCACACCGTGCACCCCATACACTCAGCACCCCCAAATATTCACTGTTATTCATTCAGCATACTTAGCGACTGTGCTGTCCATGGGATTATATGTGTAGAGTACAGTAAAACCCACTAATAAGGCATCCTGCCAATTTGGGATTGCAGATCTGGTGTACATGAGGACTGGTTCCCCATTACAGGCAGTCCTCAAGTTACAAACAGAGGAAGAAACGGGAAGTGAATGGAAATCTAAACCTAGGAAGGGAAATTCACTCCCTTCCTAGGTTTAGGTTTCCTAGAGTTATTGTGAGAAAAGGGCGTCTCCACTAAAGGTTCATCACCAATCCTTGTTTCCACGAAAGCCCACAAGTTCAATTGTTACAGGGACAGAAAGTGAGGCAAAATCCTCTTAACAGGGGCACAGACAGCAAAACAACCATTACAGGGGTGTAAAGCCTTCCCTATGCTATCCAAAAAACGTAAAAATTATTTTTTTTTGGCTGGAGTTACACTTAAAAAATTTACCTGTTCCAACTTACATACAAATTCAAATTCAGAACAAACCTACAGAACCTATCTTGTCCGTAACCCAGGGACTGGCTGTATGTTTCACAAGTATGCTATCACTTTAAAAATAGCAGATTTTTGCTTGTGTTTAATCTTGCTGTCAATGATTCATGTTCTCTTGAGTATGTTGTGCAGAAACTGTGCTTCCAGCATTAACCAAATTTGAAACTCCCAAAGGAAGATGCTTTGGAGGGAAAATGCTACAACTGCTAAAAAAACTTTCAACAGCAACACAGAATTTGTTGAAGCGTACATCTGTGTGATAATGTGAATAAATATCTCAATTATTAAACAAGATGAAAACAGAGTTATTAACAAAAGCTATCTACTGTATTTGGTTGGAACAAGTAATTTGGTTTGAACTACCACATTGTTATTAATATTTACAGGTTAATAAATAGTTAATTATTTCATTTTTATTCATTTTAATGAGTGAATGTGACAAAACAATGTTATACATGCAGAGAGGTCACATTGTGCAAGCATACCAGGGCCAAGTTACTTTATGAACAAACATAGTGCTTATTTATATTACATTAAAGTATGTTAACCTTAACAATGAACTTCTTTTATTTGCTTCCATTTGGTCTCTTAAAGTGGTTCTAAAGGCTGAAGGTTTTTTTTATCTTCATGCATCCTAGGCATGAATTTAAAAAACCTTCAGTGTAAAGCTGCCCCCAATACTAACCTGAGTCTGATCTCAATCCAGTGATGTGCACATAAGCACCGGCTCTCCCAGGTTTCTCCCTCTTCATTGGCAAAGACACAATAGTGGTAGCCATGGGCTCCCACTGCTGTCAATCATAGATAGTGAGGAGGGAGCGAGGAGCAGGGGTCTTATGGACACACAGAGGTAGCTCAGGAGCAAGTACGCATGAGCCAGCATGAGCATGTTGGGGCTCTTGGGGCACTCAGTAGGGGGGAGGAGCCAGTAGTGCCAGCAGGAGACCTGAGAAGAGGAGGATTGGGGATGCTCTAAGGAAAACCATTACACAGAGG
The DNA here is from genome assembly GCF_062004578.1 of Staurois parvus. Lineage (NCBI taxonomy): Eukaryota > Metazoa > Chordata > Amphibia > Anura > Ranidae > Staurois > Staurois parvus. Next base: position 5,274,768 of record NW_028318492.1, on the reverse strand, counting down.
AGGTAAGTATAATATGTTTATGATTTTAAAAAAAAAAAACTGAGCCTTTATTATCACTTGAAGTATACAGTTAAAAGTGTTTTTTATATTTGTACAAAAAAAAACATTGGTCTTGTGAGAAATTTAGAATGGTTATGAGTCCTATGTACACTTCCTGTTTTATTTCAAGGAGTGTATCTAGCCCTCCCAGGTCTATTCTTGAGACTATAGAACAAACGGGTTTATTTACTAAAACTGGAGATTGCAAAAGCTTTGACAATAAAACCTGGAATCTAATTGGTTTCTAAGCAGAGCTGTACCAAATTTTGCATGCTTCGGTTTTAGTAAGTCAACCCCATAGTGTCTATGTTGTAAAGATGAGGAGTGTGGGAAGGTTTGAGTAGACAACTGGGATGGCTGATACCACTCAGTCCACAAAAAGCTGCGTGTCAGCCAACAAAAGGACTTCTTAGTATGTCGATGGCTGTTTTTCTGTACTTGCAAGGTATTTGAAGGAACAAAGCATGGGGTAATGTACATTAACTGCAGACATGCACTGCATATATTTTTTTCTTTTGCTCTGGATTACATTTTTTTTTAATTAGTGCAGATTTTTATTAAAGGCCAAAGCCCATTCTTTTCAGAACAGAGTTACAACAACACTTTAGGTGCAAACGTTGCAATAAAAGAAAACCACAATCAACATAAAGGAAAACAAAACAAAAGGAATGTGAACATAATTGGACAGCATGGTAACCTGTACAATACAAAGACACAAAACAACATAGCCTGCATATCACTGGGCTACATAGTTTGTCAGAAGCTTAGTACATACAGAGGAGTCTAGACTATATAAGGGGGGGAGGAAGGAAGTCTACCAAAGGGAAAATTATCCCATAGTTCTCAAATAGAGTGGAAATGACCTGAATATTCACCCACTAGAGCTGTAAGACATTCCATTTCCCTGATTTCAGAGATTGCTCTTAAGAGATGATTTAGCATGGGAACATCAACTGATTTCCAGAGTTGTGGTATCACCCGTCTAGCAGCCATATGCACTCCCAACCTCTTAGACCGCTTGAAGACACCCCTAAACGGTAACTCCAAAAGATAGTGTAGCAGGTCTAGGGGCAGAGCAACATTGAGTACTTGCTCCAAGACCATTTTAACCATAGCTCAATAAGCCACAATCTGTGGATAAAACCAAAAGATGTGTGCCAAGGTGCCTACTCCTCCCATGCATCTCTAGCACTTGTCAGACAGATTCAGGTCGATCACATGAAGCACTACAGGGGTCTTGTACCAATGCATCAATATTTTATATAAGATTGCTTCATACACAACACAATGAGAGGTCTTAGCAACAGATTCCCAAATCGCCTGCCAACATTTCAAAGAAATTGAGCATTGGAGTTTGTCCTCTCATCTCTTCATAGAACAGTGAGGATTATCAATAAGAGAACCTTTATTGAAAAGCAATTTATATAAAGAGGTGATAAGATGTTGTTGGGAGGGACCTTTAACAGCTAACCTCTCGAAATCTGTGGGGCGATCTAGTGTTAAAGAGGAATTCAAGGAATGGAAGAAGTGACAGATCTGTAAATAGGTATATCTGGCTGAAACAGGTATTGTGGATTTCTACGCCCTAATCTCCTCAAATAACCAAACCCTGCGCAAGACTGGATTGATCACATGATAAAGTTGAAATATCCCGTTAATTGCCCAAGTGCTCATCGGTGGGTAAGACAGGCTATCTAGGAGTTCTGAATTATTTAAAACATTCAACAATAGAGAGCACATGGACAATAACTGCTGAGATTTCGCACAAGCTGACCAAATTTTGAGGGTAAATTTCATAGATTCGAGAAAAGGGGTGGATGGATTACATTTGTAATGTCCATTGCCTGGGTAAATTTTGGCCGTGTTAGCCCAGTCAGATTTATATTTGTCTATTCACTTCTGAGGCTAAGGCTGGGTTCACAGAATCGCACCCCATTCATGCGAACCGATGCAGGTGTGTATGTTAACAACACCCCAAAATTGGTCCGCAAAACGCGGTGAGATGTGCAGAATTGGATTGCATAGGTGTGAATACCCATGTGATACAATTCTAGTGCGGACCCAAAAAAGGGTCCTACATCTTTTTGGTGCAGGTTTGGTGCGATTTGAGCATACATAATGTATGGCTCCAATCGCACCACACACAAATCGCATGTGATTTTCACAGGAATGCGGTTCAGTTCCTGTGCGAATCACATGCGATGTACAGCACCGCATTAGTGTGAACCTAGCCTGAATGTACAGAACATACTGTACTTGTAACATTGCTGCATTTCCACAGTATGGAGGTCAACTATTCTGTCTCTGCTAGACAAAGCTGACTCAAAAAAAAAGAGGTAAGCTAAAATATAGAAATCTGATGTCAACAAATAAAAATTTGCTGTATAAAGTAGACCTGGGTTCTTTGATGGTAAACGCATGTGGACTAAGGCTACTTTTACAGTGAGGAGTTTTTTTAATGTTTTTGCATTAAAAAAAGTGCCTGAAAAGCTCAAGAAAAATGCTTCCCTATGTATGTGAATGTATATCTATATATGTTTTCACACTGAGGTGTTGCGCTTGTGGTGCGGTGTAAAAACTCTTTGGGGCATATTTGGTGAGTTAAAAAAATGCCATTGAAATCAACGCCTGAAAAGCGACACAAAAAAGCCTCTGAGAAGCATTTTTGCAGTTTTTAAGTCACGTGTCCTTTAAAAAACGCTCAGAAAGCGCAGCAAAAGCACGGTAAAAAACAGGTAAAATGGTCTATGCATTTTTGCTGTGTTTTTGTGGCGGATTAGTGTGAAAGTAGCCTAATTACTAAAGCAGATCAAAGCTTTTAGATGTCATTTTTGGACTGCTGGTTAATGTATGAATTCTGGTCAAAAGTTTTTTGAGTGATTATTTTAGAAAGTCATATGATGCTCATATTCTTAGAGTTAGAAATATGCAGTTCAGAATACTGCTAACTGCAATGTAGTTATCTATGTTCTTGTGATTTGTATAAGCATACACCATAGCTTATCTGCTTTCAAGGTATCCAATGCAATCAGTGTAGACCACAATGTGAAGAAATACAAAGATCAGCACACACAATGTTATCTTTATTTGGGCTGCAGGAAACTCATTAAATACAGGCTATTATAAATGAAGTCATGCCACCACTATTTTTACAGTATGGCCCAATGCAGAATTCACAATCAGGTTTACAATTAATAAGGCCGCTCTTGGTAATTTTTATCTACCAGCAGCAGAAGATAAGGTGCAGTAAGCTTGACAAACATTTCTCACATACATAGGATGTCATGATTATGAAACCCGGACTGGAACACTGCTGGCAATAAGCACTGCAATAAATGATTTTACAGCATAATCTGATTTTGCAGCATATGCATGGAAGCCAGCTTCCAGGGTTTGCTGGGACAGTTCCACATCTTGGCTCCATGTCCCACTGATGCTGGGCCCTGGGATATGTCCTGGGATTACAGAATCAGTTAATCCCACATTTAGGAACTAACCTTTTTTTTTCAGCTTCCCCACCTAATTCTCAAAATCTCTGCCACCTTTCAGATTGATGTTCGGCAATGACTATGAGTTCTTCACTGGGTCTCCATTTCCCCTCCGAAGACACTAAGGCCCCGCTCACACCTTAATATATCGAAATCGTGGCAAATCGCACAATGCATGTGTGGGTGCCATTCATTCTTAAATCACCCCAAGCATGCAAAAAAAAAACAGGCGTTTTGCTGTGCGACATAGTACGTCAAATTGTGCTGTCCAAAAATGCAGAAAGAGTTGATTCCAAAAAAGGGTACAGGAGCTAATTCGGTCCATTTCTGGAGCAAAGGGCAGCTCATTAAATTGAATAGTGCTGTTCCAAAAACACTTCAAGCCACATGCTTTGAAGCCACACAATTTACTAATCCAGGTTATATAAGTATCTGCATTCTGGGCCAACCTTTACTCAGCAGAAAAAACTTTACAATTCAGCAATTCACCTAGTTTTCAGTATGATTTACTTATCACTACATACATGGTAAAAAATCTTAATAGCTATCTAAATCTGTCTTGGCTTGATTTAATAAAGGAGTAGAGAATGTACACTTGTCTTAGTAAACTTGATGAAGCCATGTTCTCTGTGAATAACGAATCATGTGCAAGACAACTATCTCCTCCATATATAATGCACGGTTAATATTTTAAAATTTTTATTTATTACAGGTACTCATACAGCATCGTCTATTTATACAGCACTTTACATATATTGTACATCCATATCAATCCCTAACCCTCAAGGAGTTTACAGTCTAAGGTCCCTAACTCACATTCATACATACACTAGGGCCAATTTAAACTAGAGCCAATTAACCTAGCAGCATATCTTTGGAGTGTGGGAGGAAACTGGAGTACACAGAGGAAACCCATGCAGACACAGGGAGACAGCCTTGTACTATACTGTATGTGATGACACTGAGGGACAACCCACAGCCCAGAGCCACAGGAAGAAGAGGAGAGCACCAGAGTCTGATGGAATGTGGAAAGGGGTAAGTAATAAAGCCTCTTCCTCTACCCCCTGGAAATGAAGAGCATTTAACCCCTCCAGTGAGGTAGAACCCCACTACAAGGTTAGATGCTTTGATTCAGCATATGGCTACAAAAAACATCTGCTCACGTTTTTCGAATAAGTGATTGTTATCAGGATTGGACATTTACCAGTCCAAATGATGATGGTAAATTTCTTGTTCTTCACATCTAGCTAAGTTTAGGGGGACCCAGTGCATCTCAGAGTTAGGGTACTGCTTTTAGCTGATGTTCAGTTAGCTTGGTTAGGGAATAGATTTCTCAAATTTAGGCCAAGTCCATACATTTTTTAAAAGGAATATTACACTTGTAAGTACAACATATAATAAAAACGTGACCATAAATGTGTTGTTGTTTAATTTTCCTAAGGATATGTATGGATGTAAATCTTAATTAAATTCTTTTAACAGTTTTTTAATATAAACTTTCCTGGGTCCCTTGCTTGGGACTCTACAAGCTCTAAAATGTGTATAGACCTGCTAAGCTGCTTGGAAATTTACCAGAGCCTGCACATAAAGGAATGTTGCTCAGGGGTATGCTTAGCTGTTAGAAGTTGGATCTCTTTATTGTTATCTCAAATTCATTACCATATAACCACACCTGTTTAGGAAATGACTTTACAATAATAATCAGCAGCAACAGCATCAGTTTTTCTTCTTTCATTGCTGCAACAGCCTTACTATAAATCCATGTCACCTCTTCAATATACTATATACTTTATTACAATGTATACATACAAACTTTCTATGAAAAGTTATCCATCAAGAAGGGAAATGCCTTTTAGATTAAGTACACCATATGCAACAAATTGCTTTGTATTGTCACCGTGGTTAAGGAAGGAAGGCCTTCATTTATCATACAAGTGCATATTGGACACTCACACACATTAAGATAACATATGGCAGAAATAGAAACATATGAAGACTTTTTGTAAAAGTAAACCTGTAACAGTGTTGTGTATAGACCCTGTCTGGGTGAGCTTTTACAATAAGCTACCGTATGTTTCTCATGTATAATGGGAGCTTATCTTTATGTAATTCTCTTAAATAAATTTAAATTCAAATGTGTTACTTTTTACATTCATTAAAACTGGCAAAAAACTTAAAGAAACTATACAATCAAGCCTCATGAACATTGATGTTTTTAGCGCCTGTGTCCTCAACCATAAAATCCCCGGAGCTTTCCCATGCCCAGAGAACTGCAGTACAGCTGCCAATACAAGTGAATGGCTGTATGAAGCTGTAGTAGTGTAAACGCCAATCACCTCTACAGTGGTCTTTACCCAAGCATATGCGTGGCATACAATATATTTCCACAAATGCACTTTAGCATTTGAGGAAATACGCTCTTTGTACATGCTCAGGTAAGTGCCAATGCAGAAGTGATCAGCTTTGACACTAGTGCTGGCTTGTACAGTCATTGACTTGTATTGGTGCCTGTATGCGCCACCTGCAACTCCCATAACATGGGAGAATGCCAGGGATTTTATGCTTGGGGACACAGGAGATAATACATATCTGTGTGATCAAGGCCTAAAAGCGGGTCTTCAGTCTAAAACAAATTAATATCCAGCAACTAAAAATATGGTAGCTGCTGACCAGGGGCGGACTGAAAACTCATGGGGACCCCGGGCAATAGGGGATCATGGGGCCCCTGTGTCCTCGCCCACACTCAAACCACACCCAAAAAAGCCTATGAAAGATACCAGGGGCATCTCATGAGGCCCCTTACTGACCCCGGGCCCTGGAGCAGGGCCCGAGTTTCCAAATGGTCAGTCCACCCCTGCTGCTGATGTTTAATAAAAGGACACTTACCTGTACAGGGATCCAGAGCCATCCTCACCTGGGCTAATTCTTAGCTAGTCTTCAGGTGACCAGCCTCTTTAGTGTGGGAAGCCGGTTGTGACTCCTTTCTGCTTCCCACTGTACATGCGTGAGCCGTGCTGCACTTTTTGAATGTTCCCGAAGTCTTCTGGGACATGTCCCAGAAAGCTGCAGGCAGGGAGGGCAGAGAAGAATTTCCACTGGGATCGCCAACATGATCTGAGTGGAAGTGGAAACAAGTACTTGTCAAAACCAGGCACCCTCTCCCCAGAAAAAAATTATTGTGCCATAGGCAGAAGGGCGGGTGGGAGAAGACAGAAAAGCAGAACGTCTATTTTTTGGTGAAGTTCCGCTTTAATGTTGGTGCCTATATTCACTGTGGCTTCAACAAAACAACCAGAGATGCAGGTTTTATGACAGTGTCACTCTCTATGTACCATCATATCAGCAGGCTGTGGCACATAGTTAATAGCTCTGCAAGCTTTGCAGAAAGATTAAAAAATGTTCTTCTATAAACATAGGTACACAGACATAAACCACTATGGGTAGGATCAACTGGTGTGTAATTGTCTATTTGAAAAGATCAGAAACCTTCTAAAATCCTCATTCTCAAAAAACAGTGGATGTTCCCACAAAGTTGATCTGCAATGGCCATGAAGATCCTTCTTTAGGTACTTCCTGTTATAGGGGGCCAACACGTGCCCTTCCTTCAATTGTTCTCATGTGTTGTCAGCCTGTCACGTGCTTTTGGTGGAGACTTTAAGCAGTAATGCCAATGCTTAAAGTGTTACTAAACCCACAACAGTAAAATCAGTCTGTATATGCCAGGCATGTCCAAAGTCCGGCCCGCGGGCCATTTACGGCCCGAGGGTCGGTTTAATACGGCCCTCCATGTCAGTGTGTCAGTGTGTCTTATGGAGCGAATATGGAGCGGCCGGTCCGGTATTTCCACCGCGGCCGTGTCAGAATACCGGGCCGGCCGCTCAGCTCTGCAGCGGGACCTTACCTGTTCCTCTATCCAGCGGCGCGCTGTCTTCCCGGCTTCTGTAGTGTGGGCACTGGGCATGACAGCCGGGTGCCAAGTGCGCATGCGCAAGAAGCGGTGCTTTTTGTGAATGGTAAGGCGGTACCTGGGACACATGACAGATCCCAGAAGCCGCCGGACCAATCACAAAGCGCAAGTGCTTCTCGCTCATGCGCACTGGGCACCCGGCTGTCATGCCGAGCGCCATTACAGAAGCCGGGAAGACAGCGCGCGGCTGGATCGAGGAACAGGTAAGATCAAAGAAAAACTGCGGAAGTAAGAGCGGGTACCTGTCAAATTCAGGTACCCGCTCCCCACCTCCCCAAAGGTCAGCAGTCATCTGTACTGTCCGCAGTCTCTGGTCATCCCTGTGCTGTCCGCAGTCTCTGGTCATCCCTGTGCTGTCCGCAGTCTCTAGTCATCTCCTGTGCTGTCCGCAGTCTCTGGTCATCCCTGTGCTGTCCGCAGTCTCTGGTCATCCCTGTGCTGTCCGCAGTCTCTGGTCATCCCTGTGCTGTCCGCAGTCTCTGGTCATCCCTGTGCTGTCCGCAGTCTCTGGTCACCTCCTGTACTGTGTCTGCAGTCCATTAGTTCAGAATTTTTTTTTCCTGTTTTCTGCCTCTAAAACCTAGGTGCGTCTTATGGTCAGGTGCGTCTTATACGGCGAAAAATACGGTAACTTGGCATAAAATAATTTATTTGCATTTAATTGTAATGGTTCAAAGAATGTTTGGAAAAATGTTCGGCCCTCCACCATGTTCACTTCATCCAATCTGGCCCTCTTTGAAAAAAGTTTGGACACCCCTGGTATATGCAGTAAAGCATGCGTGATATACTCACTGTGGAACTTAAGGGGTTAATCCTCTGCATTGTGTAAAAAGGCTGTTAGATCCTGACTTCTCTGCCCCTTCTCTTGTTTATTATCCATGCTGATAAGACAGACTGAACCCGCAGCCCTTCTGCACATGCTCAGTTTAGTGTGTATTGCTAGAGAAGGTTTTTTTTTTTTGGGAGAGTGCATGTGATCAGCACTGGGCCAATCAGCACTGTCCAGACAGAGGTCAGGGGTTTTGCACATTCCTGGAGCAAAATGAAAAATCCACCTACAAGTTTTAACCAGTGTTATGCTGAACATTGATAGAAGTCACAAGACTCTCTAACTGATGATGAGAAAAGGATTTTAGCAGTTTATACTTACTATAATAATTGCATTTCCATGTTTCGTGTACTGTGGGAAACCAGATATAGTGAATGCAGGGTGTAGCAATTGTGCACACAGATATGGAAGCGGTCATCCATCTTGCTCAAGATTCATCTTGTATCATTCTCTCTCCCTCCAATCCCTCTCCCTCAGGAATGTGGTCTGTGTGTATGCTGAGTTCTCAAGGCATCAGGCACAGCGGGATAGCTTCATGGTTATAAATCCCAATTAGCTGGTGCCCGGGTGTCTGTTAGATTCTCGATCTGAGATGATCGTAAAGCTATAAACCAGTCCTTCACTGGATATGAAACACATTCCAGAATAGCCGTAAAACATACATCCCATTTAAAAACCACTTTTCATAACTTAAAATAGGGAATACATACAATCGAACAAAGCATATATTTGGATAGATCAGTTTAATGCGAGTCGCCTGATATAAGTCTATAAGTCTACCGGAGAGCAGAAAGTGATATCTCCTTAACAGTCACAGGTAGATATGTCATATCTGATATCTAGACATTCAGCAGATGATTCTGCATATTATCCTACCAGTGGATAAGATGCTCCATGTACCTATGGAAGATTATTGACCATGGTATAAACGTGTGACGGAGTTGGTCATAGCAGAGTTCCCCGCCTAAACACCCTCCCCAAATAAGGCGATTGGTTCTCTGCTTTAAGGAGACACCCTGCTGGTGGACTAGAAAATAGGCTGTCAGGCCTGAGAGAGAGAAGTTGAAGAGATCTCCCTTTTTAACATCAGGAACCAACTTTGGGAGAAAAGGCACCCTTTTGCTCAGGACCCTTGAAGCTGCTTAAACCAGAATTTCTGCAAGTATTCTACCTCTCTAAACTTCCTTCTGTTATCTCTCTGTTGTGGTACTGCTCTCAGTATTTATATATATATATATATATATATATATATATATATTGGCTACATCTTTTCTATAAATATTTTTATTGCACCATTTTTACCTTTTTAGTAATAAATCCTATTATCTGAAAAATGTTGAACTGTTTCTAAAGCTCTTTAATGCAAACTAATTCCCTAATCCCTGTCTCTGAAGAGCGCTACTGTGTGTTTTAAAACTTCTGGATACATCTGCCTGTAATGACAGTGTGTATACAGACGCTTATTCAAACATCATAGTGTTACTGCTAAGATTGGTGAGTTTCCTCTTTCTCTGTACAAAAAGGAGGTGGTGGCAGTGTGAAGGGTTAATTGTGTAATTAACCTGACCCAGTAACAATAGCTCTCAGGCTGCGGTACATAGATTGTAGTCCATTAGGTGGAAAATCTTTGTGCAGGGTGCAGCTGATCGTGGTATTGTTACACACGTGACAGTGCGGTTTTAGATGGGCTAGTCCTTTGGTCACGAGTTGGTGAGAAGGGCTGGGGGTCTGACGCCGCGTCCGTCACACAGGGCCCTTGTTTAGTAACACTTTAATTTCGGGGCATGTTTAGCCATTGTCAGCATGTGGAAATTAATCTTTAAAGTAGAAGTTTAGGCTTACACCCCACCATTTAAATGTTACCCTCCAACTGCCCCTCACTGTGCTACACACATTTTAGTGTAATTCACAATTTAAGTACCCTTTTTACCCTTCTTTCTTTATGGGATCACATGACCACAAAGCTCCTCTGTGCAGCTGGTGTGAGGAAACTCTCACCCCCTCCAACAATGCCTGCAGCTGAGGACACTGGGGATGACGTCACACCTCTATGGATTTCAGCCCCATTGTAGACCCTGCACATTACACAGATGAGCTGGGGTTTTGCAGTAACACGATGCATAGAAAAACGAGAGAAAACATATATTTAAATGGTAACTTATGCAAAACTCTATGCAACATAATAAGACGCAAAGGGTAGGCAGCATTTAGATGGCAGGTGCCGTATGGCCTAAATTTCTACTTTAATGACCCAATGTCTGGGCCTTCTAAATTTGACCATACTTGTGTTTTGCTAAGTTGTTGGTGATTGTATTATGAAGTCAAGCTCTGTTCTTTAATTTTTCCATACTCTATTCTCAGCTGACATAAAATGAGATGATTTTTATTTGACTAAACAGAAACACCCTTCCTCAGTTCAATAGTTCATTTTGAGCTGTTTGGCTACTGTATAAAACAATAATACGCATTTGAAAAGTAACAAAGGCGTTACTTATAAGAGACATAAAAATAAATAGTGAATATAAAGTCATATTGAAGCATAATTAAAAAATAGTCTTAATACATTTTTACAGTCTGTTCTCTGAATGCCCCCTCAATGTTTGTGCAGCTTGAGAAAATTATTTTATAGAATTAATAAATAAAACAACTTCCGCAGAAGCACTATAATCCTATTGCGAGGGTTGGCAAGCTTCAAGTTAGATAGTCTTCCTTTATTAGGTGTGCCTTCTCATTGCTGATTCTACTCATATATGCCAAAAATTTTAATTCTGCTTCTGGGTGATGCAGGTGACACCTGCCATTAGGATTCTGCACAGTTAACTCAGGTTAATACTTTAACATGACCCCTCTGGATACTTATTAAAATAACAAGCAAAGTGGATGTGCATTTGACCTTTGGAGGATTAAAGGTGTCAAGAATAAAATAATACTCTCTGGATTGTAAAACATAATTACTTTTGACTACTTCTTAGAAAACAGAGTTTTTTTTTCCTTTTTTTCACTCCTTTTTCTAAAACATTAATTTCTAAAACAATTTTATAGGTGTGTAAGGCCTATATTCTGCTTTCTGTGTGTAGCTGACCATTATCTGAGCTACCAAAAAAGGTAAGCACACAGTCAAGATACCCAGACACAGCAAGCTGGGAGCCTATAAGGCTATCGGACCATTACAATGTATATACCCTACATATCCCAACAGCAATAAGTATTACAGCACGCACTTGATTTTTATAACTGTACGATATGCTCTGCGGATCACCTTTCACTAAGGTATCTGAATTGATGCCAATGCTGCTGGGATAAAACGTCTCTAAGTATGTGTTCAACACCCTTGAAAATAATCAGATGGCATAGTACTTATTTATATAAACAAAAGGGATTTGATGACAACACTGGAATTCCTTGCCTCAGGTGACATTTTAATAGATTACTTATCTACATGCACAGTACACCTCCATTTAACTGACATGCTTGAGGTAAGATAAGTGGCAGTAATTAATGTGACTCAGTGATGAGAAAAGTATGGCTGCAGCCACTGCTGGTCTTTTTTTTTTAAATGCTAGCGCATAGATGTGTTCAATTTCCTTACATTTGAGTCACAGACATGGAACAAGCAGACTGCAAATGAATGCCAGCAGTTTCGGAATTCTTTATCTCTATCACTGTTCAATGTAAAGCTGGCCATGCATGGATCGAAATTAGGTCAGTTCAGCACGGACCGGCTGAATTTTGAACAATGTATGGGCTAGTCAATCTACTGATTGACTTGTGTACAACCAGCCTGTTGGGTTTTTCCCAAACTATCAGTGCCACCGGCTATAGCCGGCAACTCCCCACCGTCAGAGTTCATTAGCTCATTGGGAGTGATTCCCCCCGTCCACACTGAATGTTTGGATGGGGGAATCATGTATGGCCTGCCTTAGAGACTCAATGAAGTGGTCAACAACGGTGGCCTCCATACTTTTCTCATGACAGAGTCACTTTAAAGAACACCTATACTGAATAAACATGTAGGCTTCTATGATTGAACTCCTCTTTTTAAAATGCTAACTGGTGTTATAGAGGACTTTGTAAAAAAAAAGCAGAAATATACGTGAGTACCAATGGCAGGTAATGTTCTGCTGGCATACTTGGGAGGATTTACAAAAGGAATTGAGAATCATCAGGAACAATACATTGAAGTGGACTTACTAAAACTGGAGAGTGCAAATATTGGTACATCTCTGCTTAGAAACCAATCAGCTTTCAGATTTTCTTTTCAAAGTTTACTTGAACAAGTTAAAGTTAGAGCTAATTGGCTACCATACACAGCTGTACCAGATTCTGAGTGCTCCAGTTTTAGCATTCACCCCCATTGTGTGAATATTACCTTCAATGATCCAATCATGTGTAGACAATACAAGTAAATGGGAATTTGCTTTTCACCTGATAGGATGATTGAAATGAATATTTATTGTGTAATGTTTCTAAACTCCTTTAGCAAATCAGCCTCAATCTCTTTAAATTCAGAGGTGATTACAGTGTGATTTGTATTAAATGCTAATGTGCAACCAAGAGTCAGTGCTATGGTTTGAAATTGATCCTATGATATACCAAGTAGAAGGAGATGTGATGCAATGTATGGGGCACACTATGTTCAAGAATGATTCTGCAATGCCACAATAGTTTGCAATGGGGGGGGGTGTCTTTCAATCTATTAGGAAAAGAGTGCATTTTCACTTAGTTTAGTGATGTTGTGTTCAATACAATCATCTGATCATGCGCAAAGTCATTTCCTCTGCAATAGACTGGTAGTTGAAAGTAAAGACTGGTTCTGTCACCTAAGTGAAAAATGCACTTCCCAGTGCTGATTTCTTTGTGGATAGAATCATCTGATTAGAATAGATTTATAAAAAATCCAAGAGGATCTGCCTTAAAGCAGTAGTAAACGGTGAAAAAAAAAAAAAAAATGCTGCAAGGCAGTGGCATAATGTGCTAGTATGCATCGCATACTAGCACATTATAAAGTACTTACCTTAGAACGAAGCTGTCCAGTGGTGTGCTGTCACCGCTGACAGGGCTTCCATCTTTACCCAGTCTTACTTCCGGGTTCGCGGGCTCCGGCTGCTTGATTGGCCAAACCGCAATGATGTCACTCGCGCACGGGAGTCACGGCCATGGCACAGTGCCCTGAAAGAATGTCACAGGTATGCTTTTCCTTCAGAACGCATGCACCGGTGATGTCACCAGCTGCACAAAGAGCGAATATCTCCTAAATGGTACACATTTAGGAGATATTCATTTTACCTACAGGTAAGCTTTACTATAAGCTTATCTGTAAGTAACAATCACCAAGGGGACTTTACTACCACTTTAATGTTCCTTGAGTTAAAGTGGTTGTAAACCTCAGACATGAAGAATGAACAAAGCATATCCTTCTATAGTGTGTACTTGTCTCAATCCAGAGTATAAAGTGTCATTTCTATCTGCTGCCTTGTTCCTCTGCTACAGTATAAGCATGAGTCACTTCTGACAAGTTTTCCTGACACCAAGAGAAAAATGGTGACGGGGAGGGACCTCCAGCAGATTTACAGCCTCAGGTGTTCCTGTTAGCTGTGCGGAGGAGAGTGTGTCAGTTCATCTAATCAGCACTCAGTGCTCTCCTCACTGATGTAACTTCAGCTCTCCGCCCCCTGCTTTCCTCGATCCTCTGTAAGTTCTGCACTTTGACTGGTTGTAGGGGAAAGACAGCTGTAGATATACAGGTATAATATATGTAGGAGGATTTGTTTCATCTCTGTGTATCACCTGTGGCCAGTCACTTCAATGGGTATATGTCAGGGTTTACAACTGCTTTAACCAACATGCACATTTACCATCTGTACGTCTATGTCAGTTCATCTCCACAAAACTTCATTTGAGAAAAAAGCTCCTAGTACTAGTATTTCAGAGCAAATGCAAAGTAACCAAACACAAGTCAGCACAATTCTAAAGATGAACAGAAAACTTGTATCTCAAACAATTTTTCATGATTGATACTATGATCAGCTACATGAGATGCACATAATGGCAGCACAGTGGTTTGGTGGTTAGCACTTCTGCCTTGCCATACTATGGTTCTTGGTCCAAATCCTAAACATGATGATACCTGTGTGGAGTTGGTATGTGGCTCCTGTCTGACTTAGTATGTGTGAGATAGGGACCTTAGGTTGTAAGCTCCATTGAGGGCAGGGAATATACAGTGATGTGTAAATTGATGGTGCTATATCAATGCCTGCAATAAATAGCTAATTCAGCCTATTCTGTATTTCACCTATAACTTCCTATTGCAGTGCAAGATAAAATAGTGTAATTTTTTTAAACAGGAAAAATAGCAATGAAGCTATTTGTAAAAAAAAACATACCTGGACTACAGATATGTTTGCCTTTATACATCTTAACAACATGGCAAGGATGAGTAATTTGCTAAAGAAAGATAACATTTAGTTCAACTCACAAAAGTGACAAAGGCAGCATTTTTGGCAAGATCAACAGGTATTATCTGTAATTACTAAAAATAATTTTAGCCTGAAAAATCCTTTAAGGGCAAGAAGATATTTAATGACACAGTGAGACTGTAATGAAGTATTGGGTGCCTCTAGCTAATGGGATCTAATTTGGCTCAAGGTGTTTTGTTTTGTGTTTATTGTTTCTGTGTTGCTGTCAGTATCTATCATTGATATCCTGGTGAGAATGCAAATGAAGAGCTGGATTCCATAGGAACTCCCAACACTCATAAATTGCCTATAAGTGGTCTGAGTGAAACAGGAAAAGGAGGGTAACCAATATGTTTGATTGTTTACCTAAAACTTCATCTAAGAGTAGACCAAACTTTAAAGCATTTGTCGAAAAAAGGAAAGCCACATTGTTCTCCTTAATTAAGAGATAGTGAAACTAACCTTAAGTGAACCCATTTCCATATGAAAAGCATTTTTGTTCATACAGTAGAGGCTTCAAGCTGTTTCTCTTGCATACCATATACCTGCTGTGAAAATTACATTTTCCATTAACTTTTTGTAATCAGAAATGGGAAAGTGTCTCCATAGCACTCTCAGTTAAAATGTCACATTTTAGTGACCACTGTTGTATCAGCAGGGCCTAGGTGTGGTCCTACAGGGAACCAAAGCCCAATGTAGAAATATTACACAATTCAGGAGCCAGAGAGATCAACCTGGGAATGAACAGCTCTTTTAAAGGCATGATGGTTTACTTTTTAAGTATTACAAGACATTGAGCTGGCTACATCCAACATAACAGCAATAGAGGCTAACAAGTTTTGGGAAAATTAGGTGACTTTAAAGAAGAAGTACAGCCAAAGCGTTTTGGCTGTACATCTCCTGTGGATTACAGGAGTGCAGTTTGTTTTGAACTCATATGACCCATTTTCAGCTGACAGCAGCCTGAAGTCAGCCAGTCCAGGCTGGGGTAAGATCCCGACTTCAAAGTCGGTATCCACCGCAGAGTCTGGAGTGGCACCTGGCTCAGCATCTCAGTGAGGTGCTGAGAGCCTGAGCCAGCCGCTCCCTCCCCCTTCACAACCCAGAGCTCCAGTGAGCGTTGGTGGGGGGGGGGGGCTGAGCAGACAGCGGTGACTGACAGTCCCACTCTCTGTAAGAACTCAGCGGTCATGTGATTGCTCACTTCTCACCCTTAGAGCCAACGAGGGACAGATGCAGCATCGGATCAATGCAGAATCCACCTACGTAAGTATAAATAAGAAATAAAAAAACACTTCTCTTTTAAAAGTCAAAGAGAGCAAAAATGAAAACCTCTGGTTTTGAGAGCCATTTTCTCATTTTTCTATACCAAAGTATTTTTGTTTAACTTGTTGAAAACTTTTCCTGCAAATGATTCTTTATTCTTCTTTCAATGCAGAAAAAGTAAAGGGGAAAAGCACCAAATGTACACTGCTGTCACCGTTAGCTGTGGCTCCCAGCATTTCGATGACTCACATAAGAAGGTATATAGTTTCTGTGAGTCTCTCAAGGAGATTTACCTGCCCATCTATGGAGACTATTCAATAGCTTGCATCAAATACTTGGATACAAGATAACATATAAAATAACATATGCTCCATTACACTCATCTACCAGAAACATTTTATCAGTTTTCACCAAAAATCTGCTCCAGTAATTCCTAAACAGCCATATTTTAAGCCTTTAGGCTGTAAAATGATACTGTACAGCATAGCATGGGCTTGAATGATGAAACAGAGTTTCAGCTGGGAATGTATTCATTGCTATACCATATGCAAGCTTATGCTTTACATTGTTTTTCCAAAACTACTCCCACCATTCCTCAAGAATGCAGAGGCACCCGAGAAAGGAAATATGTAAGATGATTTCTAGCACATTAATGCTCTTTCCTCAATCTCTTCTCCTACAGTTTGTGGAAAGGGAAAGGAATGTAATATTCATTTTCATTAGCTCATACCTCTACCAAACCCAGGCTGCATGATGATACAAATTAACCTGTTATTTTAAGCTAACATCATTGAAATTCTTGCATCCTCATATAATTCGGCCCTGGTGGCTGACAATGTAAAAAGCTGTTGTTTAGACAAGATATTGTCTGAGTCTTTGGGTGGCAATTTAAATGCAGATTTTCTACATTGAAAGATTGTTTTGGACTGTTTATAATAACTGTATGGGCAGGGCTGCTCCCAATTTTATAGGCCAAGAGATATAAGCATGGATTTTTTTTTCACCAAAAAATTAAAAGTTTTATACAAAGTACACAAATCTAATGGCATATAAAAAACAGTGTACTGGGAGTAAGAGAAAACATGACAAAGGCTGATACACAGTAGCAGGTCCATCTAAACATCAGAACAATACACAAAGAGTCATCACAAATGAGTAGAAGGTTTAGAGATGCACAAAGCAAGCCTCTGCATAATGTAAAAGGCTCCCCAGTACAAAACTATACTGTTCAAAGAACTTCCACCCAAGTTAGAGCAGAAAGGGAGAAGGCAGGAACAACTAGAAAGAAAGCAGGACACCTGTAGTCCACAATGGCCTGTGGTTAGAGAAAAAAAAGGGGGGGGGGGCAGGGAGGAAGAAGTTTGCCTGGAGGAGAAGTGTGGGAGAGGGGAGGTTTCCCATTGGGTCCAGGCCCAAGTGATCACTAAAGGTAATCTATGGTTGGCATGGAGAGGACAAATTACGCTACCCGCACTGGAGTCATACAGTGGGAGAGGAGCTTGTAGGCATTCTCCTGGGCAAAAATATTCTGAAAAAACACCTGAAGGAATCAAGCCAGATTTGGTTCCAGAAGGAGTCATCCAAAGACTTGCCTAAGTTTGTTTACGTGCAAGGCAACATGTTTATCTGTTAGTAAGCGATAGAGGTCAGACATTAGTCCTTTCATCGAAGGGTCCTTGCCACACCTGTTTTCAAATGGGGTCAGCTGTTTAGGGCAGTTTGATTGATGTTTGATGAGAGAGTGAACATGGTAATGGATTTGGGTGTAATGAAAGATCTCAGTATCTGGAATGTTCACATAAAAAAACATGGATTTTAAATGGCCAAGATGAAAGATCTCATCTCTAGAAGATCAACCTTACACGTACCAATGGATTTCAAACTATGACTCCTATTGTCCTTCAAACAATATTAACAGCTGGCACAATCATCAATTTCCCATTTCTCTCAGATTTGGTTATCACCAAGGATGGTCAACTCTATTTCATACTGGAATATCTGTAAGTGGAAATTTGAATGTATACAGGAAACTTTAGGAAAGGATGTAGCCAAGTGTTTTTTTTTCATCTCCCAGCCGCCACATACACATTCTCATTTATATCCTAAGGGTGTGCTATGAACAATGACACTTCTTCTCTTTTTGCACTGCACATGGAGAACAACAGTAGAAAGACTGATAGTTTCCATCCAAAAAACAAATCTTCATTAGAGTCTGTCTGTTACACATAATGAATTAAGGCCCCAGATAAAGTACTAAAAATATTTTATACAATGAACATCAGGATTACAGATCATTGTGACGAAAACAGGCAAAATGACGGTAAAGAGCATCATCATACAGCAATGCAAAAATGTTCCATGTTATGAATTAAATGAAAGTAGCTCCTGATGTCCCTGGTGAAGAGCCAAAGAACACATTAGATGTTTTAAGTCTTTTCATTGGGTTTATCAATGTCTGGCAGAAACAATCGTTACGACAGATATAACCTGTTTAGTAACACAATGTATTCAAATGATTCTTCCTACATACAAAACAGCTCTTTGAGCTGAATGTTAATGTTCCCTATGGAGTTTCATATTAACTTGGTATTCTCTTTAGAGTAAAATAATTCCAACATTTCCAGGAAAAAATATTTTTATGTTTTCACTCTCTGTACAAGTTGAAAAACAGAAACTAGTTTCTCTCCAGAAACCACTAAATCAGGGGATATACTTGTTTCTAAAAGCACACTATTTATATATTAAACAAAAATAAGATCATTGTTAATTGGCGTATAAAGATTTTTTTTCTGTTATTAATACACATTTTATAGTTGTATCTGGACCCTCAGTGTAGTCCCCTCTCTTGCAAAAAATGTATTATCCTCAATTCAAGCTTAAGGCGCATTTGCCAATGGGAGTGCGCTGGAGTCTAGGATGGTAGATATTAGGAATGGGGCTATACACTATTTATATTTAAAAACTATAACAAAACTGAATAACAAAATGGAAGATGATTGGATGCTGTGTTTTTTATTATAAAAACACTGAATGATTAAAATGTTAAAGATGATTTTATGTTTTCTTTTTTGGGGGGAGGGGGGATAATACAAAACACATTAGTTACCTGTAATAGTGTGTATCCCATGTCCTCCTGCTTCTTCTTGCCGCTCACCCACCTATTCCTGCCCCTTCTACCATTCACAGAACTGCCCACAATGCACTGTGTTCTGTGAATGGAGGAGGAGCAGATGAATGATAGGATCTCCCTTGCCTGTTCAAAGAACAAACTGCAGTGTGAGAATAGTACAAGTTCTGTGAATGGTGGAAGGGGCAGGAAGGGGCAGATGATAAAGTACTTCACATTCACAGCTGCTGCTGTTAACCTGTGCAGCACCATAAGATCCGTAAGGAGTATCTAGCAACATAAAGGAAGGAGTTTATGAAGAAGCAGCCTACAGAACAAGAAATACGCAATTACAGGTCATTTTTGTGTTTGACACTGTATTCTAGTGGTCACCAAACTGTGGCCCTTTTGCTTGCCTTTGTCTGGCCTTTGGGAATTCATCTCACAGATATGAAGCGCTATTCCTCCCATACGACATAAACAATGGAACATTATTTCTTTCACTGACCTTAATGAACAGGCATTATTCTTTCCACTGATACCAATTATTATCCCTCCAACTGACACCAACAATGGGGCACTATTCCTCTCACTGAAACCAAGGATGGGAAACTCTTACTCCCACTGATACCAATGATGGGTATTATTCCTTCACTTACACCAACAAAAGGGCATTAGCATTATTTTTATCACTTACACCCATTATTGGACACAATTCCTCCTCCTAAAGATCACAGGCGCTATGTATTTTTTTTACTCCTACCGACCACAGTCCCATCTGAAGTCAGAGGGACAGTAAACCGGCCCTTTGTTTAAAAAGTTTGGAGACTCCTGCTGTATCCCGAAAAAAGTGTTTTATCATCATATGGGTAAAACAGTTTGACTATATCCTGCAATCACATTGGATGGTGCTTGTATCCACCTAGATACTGTTTAGAAAGACCTTGGCTTCCTTGAGAGAGTGTTGTTCAGGTTTTCACATTATGTACCATAGCCATAAACATCACAATGTATAAAATAATGAATAATGACATGAAAGTGACTCTGTCACTAAAAAACAATATTAAAAAAAATAAGAGAAAAAACTGCTGGCCCGTAAAATAAGATTAAAAATACTTACCATCCCTACCAGCCAAAAGAATAACCTATGGGTCTGTTCCCCGCTGCACACTGTAGTTCCAGTTGCCAGTCATTACTTCATTACAGCTCTGACACGCTAGTTCTGTAGCAACTGGTAGGTGAAACCACCATGTGCATCAGGGGAAGCAGGATGTAACTCTGCAAGAGAGCAAAGATCAGTGTCTCCAGCAATGAGCCTGGCAAGTTTTATTACATTTGTACTCTTCTTTTGCAAACTGGCTGTTTTTTTACCTTTTTTTTAATCTCGTGAACTCTTACTTTGTGCTTGTTGATGTCAGACATTTAGCATTTGGCACAGCTTTGTGGAATAATATATCCTGTAATGTGTATCTCAATGAGATCTGATGAGTTCTGTGCACTGTAGGAAAGCATTATGCTTTTACGCAATCATATAACTCTCTTGCTGATTTTTTAAATGCCAAGTTTACACTAGGGGGTATATCTTCGTATGTGTAATTCACAGTAAATGACAGTATAACCTTACTCATGTATTAGAGCCTCACTGTAATAATTCAGTAAAAAAGAAAAAATCTCTGAAGGGGAAAAAAAATGAGAGCATGTACAATAACGTAATGCACAAATATTCTTCTCAACCCAAATGCCAGAACATTATGTCAACACAGGACAGGAAACAAGAGGACAGAACAATAGCATAGGCTCTATAAAGCTTAGTTATCTGTTTATTGCTTTCATGGTCAACATTTCTTGACCTATGGAAATCCGTGTTAAAAAGCCAAGTACTAACATTTACTAACTGCTGCAATATATGTTGTGATTACCAGTGTAAATTGATTCTCTAAAAGATTTAATCAGGATATTAAGTGGAGGAGACTTGTTGGGAAATTGAAAACATACCAGAAAATAAAGGAAGTTTATGTTCTCTTCTTCACAACTAGGAGAAATGAAACAGTATTTTGTTGGAATACATACATACAAATGCTATAATAATAACAACAATGTACAAATCAACTAGACAGGCTGACACAGTCAGCAGCTGTCTACAGGTGTCGCAAAATCGCACATAGATTGAATACCCATGGTTGCATACCATTGATGTGCACCTCTGAATGTGAACTGTCTGTGTCCAGGAGTGCACATCTGTCCTTAACCACAGGTAACCATAGTAAATGCTCCATGTGCAATTACAGACTAACAACTGTGTACAACCCCAGACAATGTCAGCCTGTCATTGATTTCTTCATGCTTCCTATCCTCGGCTTTTTGAAAACACCTACTTGCCACAAAAAAACACCGATCTGAGTGGTGCACAGCCCTAACTGACTGTGCATGAGCCCTACTACAGGAAAAGTGCTAATGATAAAGATTTTTCAAACACACATGACACCTTGCAAAAGTACAAATGTACACTTAATTGGCAAAAGTATAGTATATACTTGGTGGCAGGTGTATAAAATCAAGCACCTACGCATGCAGACTGCTTCTACAAACATTTGTGAAAGAATGAGTCGCTCTCAGGAGCTCAGTGAATTCAAGCATGGTACCGTGATAGGTTTCTACCTGTTCAATAAGTCCATCCGTGAAATTTCCTTGCTACTAAATATTCCACAGTCAACTGTTAGTGGTATTATAACAAAGTAGAAGCAACTGGGAGCAACTCATCCACCAAGTGGTAGACCATGTAAAATGACAGAGCAGGGTCAATGCATGCTGAAGCGCACAGTGCACAGAAGTAGCCAACTGTCTGTAGAGTCAATAGCTAAAGACCTCCAAACTTCATGTGGCCTTCAGATTAGCACAATCAGAGAACTTCACGGAATGGGTTTCCATGGCCGAACACCGGTATCCAAGCCTTACATCACCAAGTAAAATGCAAAGCATCGGATGCAGTGGTGTAAAGCACGCCACCACTGGACTCTAGAGTGACAAATTACGCTTCTCTCACTGGCAATATGATTGGCATGTCTGGGTTTGGCGGTTGCCAGGAGAACAGTCCTTACTTGACTGCACTGTGTCAAGTGTAAAGTTTGGTGGAGGGGGATTATGGTATGTGGTTGCTTTTCGGGGGTTGAGCTTGGCCCCTAATTCCAGTGAAGGTAACTCTTCAGGCGTCAATATACCAAGACATTTTTGACAATTTCATGCTCCCAACTTTGTGGGAACAGTTTGGGGATGGTCCTTTCCTGTTCCAAAATGACTGCACACCAGTGCACAAAGGAAGGTCCATAAAGACATGGATGAGCGAGTTTGGGGTGGAGGAACTTGACTGGCCTGCACAGAGTCCTGATCTCAACCCAAAAAAACACCTTTTGGATGAATTAGCAGAGACTGCAATCCAGGCCTTCTTGTTTGACATCAGTGCCTGACCTCACAAATGTGCTTCTGGAAGAATGAACAAACATTCCCATAGACACACTCCAAAACCTTGTGGACAGCCTTCCCAGAAGAGTTGAAGCTATTATAAGTGCAAAGGGTGCACCAACTCAATATTGAACCCTACAGACTAAGACTGGGATGCCATTAAAGTTCATGTGTGTGTAAAGCAAGACACCCTATTACTTTTGGCAATATAGTTTATATTGCTTACAGTGAGCCCAGCAATACTCCTAATACTTCCAAGGGGAGACAGCAGGCCAAAAGCCAAAAATGTTCAACTCCCCTTTCACTGCAGTTCCCAAGAGAATGTCTGGTGTAAATAAATGCAGATAAATTTAGACATCTTGTTTTTGATGTTTTGTGTCCAGTACATGTTCAAAGTTTGGAATGCAGGAATACAAATCTTTGTTCATACTGTAGAATGGAGCACATGCACTTGCACACCTAGTATAGGTGCTTTATAGATAGAATTGTGCTAGGAAATGCTCATTTTGCAGGCTGAAGGTGCTTCATAACTAGATAGCTGTCTGAATTTGAACCCTATTCCATTGTTCCCTTAAAAGGACTATAAAGATAAATATTTTTTAAATAACACACATATTATACTTACCTGCTCTGTGCAATAGTCTGGCACACAGCAGCCTGGATCCTCCTCTTCTTGAGTCCCCAGCCAGCGCTCCTGGCCCCTCCCCCCTTGCAAGTGCGTCTATAGCAAGCCGCTTGCTATGGGGGCACTGGTGCAGGCTCAATCCCAAGCCAGGTTCTATGTGTCCATTGACGCAGACAACGCGGCTTAGCCTTGTCCCCTACTTTCTCCTCACAGACTGATTGACAGCAGCAAGAGCCAATGGTTCCTGTTGCTGTGTATATGTCCAGTGAGAAGAGAGAGAGCAGCATTGCTGCTCTTTTGCATTAGGCTCAATTAAGGGTGGGGAGGAAACCGAACACAGAATGTTTTATTTACCTTAATGCAGAGAATGCTTAAAAGGTGGAAAAGCTTTTCCCTTAACAACCACTTTAAGGTTACAGTTAGCTGACACCTGCCAACACGCACAGTGGAACAATCTGCTAGTTTATAAGTACCTACACATATAACCATTTTTAAATCATTGTACGACAAATGTTTAGATCCTATTGAGACCTATGTGCAACAAGGTAAAGCTGTAGTGACTGCCTGGAATGGTATGAAAACAATCATAACCCAAGGCTAATGTGCCAACAGAATGCAGATGGAATGAGCATTTGATTATCATATAGTGGGCATTTCAGGACAATGTATATGAAAAACAGCAGATCCTCAGAGATGGATTTTTTTTTATTTTATTTCACAACAGCAGGGCATATGGACTCTATCAGATAATAAATGACTTAATAGCACATGCACATATGGAGGACAGTCTTCGTCAGCAAGAAAATAATCACATCACAACATGGGCTTCTGTCTTTTTTAAAAAAGGCAGTTTTTCAGCGTCCAGTGGACGTCTCACAAAAGAGCTTTCTGGCTAAATACCTACCTCAGACCCTGTGCTTTTTATATTTCCAGGGTGGAGCACAAATATAATTATTTGTTTCACAGTTTACTTTTTCTATGTTGTGAGACAGTCTTGTTAGTTTACTATGGAATGTCTAATATATAAACTGTGCCATTGTTGTAGTGGAACAGCATCTGTTCTGGTCAAATATGTATGTCCTTATGTGCGAATACAGCTAGTAGTATGAAAAGCCAATTATATGCTATTTAACAATTTAAAGTATAACTAAAGGCAAAACTTTTTCTGTATTGGATAAAGTGGAGAGGGATTAGAACACCTGTCAGTTTTTATGGCTGTCTGTAACCCCCCCCCCGTTTAGGAGAGTTGCCCTGTTTACACTTATCATTGAAAGTGGAAGTAAAACAAATTCCCAAATTTGGGGTTTTCCCAAGAAAAGTAACAGAGGGGAAATCTTCCAATAAGGACACTAGTTCTGGTGACCTGGGGTTCCCCAAGAAAATCCTTAAATTTGCAGGGATTTCCTCTCACTTCATGTTTGGCTATGGGATAGGAAGTGAATGTAAATCTCCGCAATGGGACACAAATGGCTGAAAAAAATCTTACAGGGGTTATAACCCTCCCTTACTCTAACCAAAATTAAAATTTAAATTATGCCTGTAGGTCTAATTTAATGTCAATATACACTGAAACATACATAAAAGACGCTCACAGACTTAAGAGTGTGGTAAGATGTTCAGACCTGATCTTTCCACCCCCAGGCTGGACATAAAAACAAATCGGCAACAACAGCTTCCATAATTCTATCCTGATCTGTGCTTTTTTTAATCTGACCACCTGCAGAGGTCTATGGGGACCTTAATTCGATATTAGAGGCTACAGGATGACAGATCTGACACTAGCTCATCCTTGTAGGGAAGACTAGTGATCAGACAAGGTTGGTCCTAACCCAGGTCAACTGAGATTATCTGAAGGTACCATAGATGACAGATGGTTACTAGGTCTACCTGAAAGAGGCTGGATAGATGCCTCTGAGTACCCAAAGAGTTTACAGTAAAAGTATGAAAGCATCAGAGATCTCAGGTAGAATCTTCATCAATTTATGCTGTAAATCAGTGGTCTCCAAACCGCAGCCCGGGGGCAAGATGCAGGCTCTTGCTTGCTTTTATTCGGCCCTTGGGGCAATATTTCATGCTCTGACACCAGCAATGGGGCATAATTCCCCCACTGACACTAACGAAGGGGCACAATTCCTCCCAATGACACCCATGATGGAGCACAATTCATCTATGACACCAATGATGGGGCATGATTCATCCAATGACACCAATGACAGGGTAGATTTCCTCCGAATGACACCAATGATGGGGCACAATTCCTCCCAGTGACACCAATGATGGGGCATGGTTCTTCTCACCTAATGACACTAAAGATGGGGCACAATTCCTCTCACAGACATCAAAGATAGTGAATTATTTACTCCCACAAATGCCGGGATATTTTCCACTTCCAGTGGCCATAGTCCAAACACCCCTAAGGTCTGAAGGACAGTAGACTGACCCTTCGTTTTTAAAGTTTGGAGACCCCTGTTCTAAGTGAATAAAAACAGCTACGAATAAATCAAAACATGAGCTGAAGGCCTGCTGTTCTACTGATAACTGAAGCAGTAGGTTCTCCTCCTATATCAGCATCTCCTAGGGTTCTCACTAAACTTATCTCCCACGTATCAGACAATAAGAAGATACTCCTCACCTCCATCTATTACAAATTGTTTCTCAAAAAAAAACTCATATGGATCAAATTCACCTTCTTGTTTTCACAATCTTGGTTTGGTAGGAAACAATTTAAGTCCATTCTTGGTTATCTGTTTATACAAAAAAACAAATTCTAGAAATGGAATTGCCCTCATCTGGTGAAATGTTTGTTTTTTTCTGGCAAATGAATGTTTAACAATTTAAAGTACAAAGTAATATGCTCAGACATTTTTTTTATTCTGTGGTGTTCACAGGAAGGAGGAATATTCTTCAAAAGGTTTTGTGCTGTCCCTGGAAATTAGGTATAACGGATAACTGTAATTGGTATGTGAGAATTGTACTGTCTTAATAAAACACCTATGTTTTCAATGTGCTACTAACCAAACCTTTTTTGCAGTAGTCAGAGTTTGGTGTACATATTCATGTGTGGTACCGGACAGTGATAGTGCATGCTCTGTTACAGAAAAATGCTATACACAGCTCCATAGATTTCTATCTGCATTTTCATAGAGAACTACATGTTTATTCCTGTTCAACCTCAGAAGAAGCACAGAATGATGGGATTCCTGTTCAACCTCAGAAGAAGCATAGAATGATGGGATGATCACAAGGAATAAAATAACACTGCATAGTCCCTGATGCCCAACACACATGGCTCCTGTCTTTGACTATGCACTGGTTGAGCCTTACATTCTGCGCACCAGCAAGAAACAGAAAAACAAACTGCTGTGGGCTGTTTTTATTTTCACTAGAGTTGTGAGGTGTGCTGGGCAAAGTCGTTTTTGTACACCAACAACCACAAACTAACTGCCTTTCACGGCTCAACCTACTATATTGAGTACAGTAGCACCCTGGCACTATGTCGGTGCAAGGAAGATTTCCAGCTTACCAATCATCAGTCAGTAAGCCTTACACATCTTTCCTTGTGTGTGCAAAGCGGCACAAACTTTGCCTAAAGACACTTCCAGTAGTGCCTATGATTAGTTCGTGGGCTTTCCTGCTGAGAGCCGAGTACAGATTCCCCCAATACAGCACAAGCTCCCTAAGCCTAGGTGAAGGCAGTGATGCAAAGCAATCAAGTATGATGAATGAAGACAAGTGAGTGTCATCCCCTGCCATCAAACAATGTGAGATACTGCTGAAATAGGCAAACAATGCTAAAATAGGCAAACAATTTTCCACAATGCTAATTAATACGTTATCCAAGACATTGCAGGAATAGATATACCTTTTTTTTATGCACCAAAGTGCTATCATTTGGTTGCCCTTGAGGTCCTCTATGTAAAACGTTGACCACCACCGTTCTATGCAGTCTGATAAATTCTGAACACTTGTGCTGTCCATACCTTAGCTTATATACAAACCGGTCACTTTATTAGGTACACCTTGCTAGTACCATGTTGGGCCCTTTTTTGCCTTCAGAACTGCCTTAGTTATTTGTGGCATAGATTCAAGGAGCTGAAAACCTTCCTCAGAGATTTTGGTCCATATTGACATGATAGCATGCTTTTCTATTATCTCAAACCAGTCTGCCCATTCTCCTCTGACTTCTGACATCAAGGCATTTTCATCCACACAACTGCCACTCATTTGATATTTTCTCTTTTTCGGACCATTCTCTGTAAACCCTAGAGATGGTTGTGCGTGAAAATCCCTGTACATCAGCAGTTTTTAAAATACTCAGACCAACCCGTCTGGCACCCGCAACTGTGCCATGTTCAATGTCCCTTAAATCCCCTTTCTTCTCCATTCTGATGCTCGATTTGAACTTCAGCAAGTCATCTTCACTATGTCTAGATGCCTAAATACATTGAGTTGCTGTCATGTGACTGGATGATTCGCAATTTGTGTTACCAAACAGTTGAACAAGTGTACCTAATAAAGTGGCCTGTGAGTGTATATTTAATACTTGGAATTTGAAAACCTTGACCAAAGAAGAGAAGATGAATTCACTTTAGTGAGCACACACTTTGTAGCATATATTAATATTATACAATCATTGCCAGCACAATATTTCAAGACTGCATTTCCTTACACAGCA
This sequence comes from Staurois parvus, assembly GCF_062004578.1. NCBI lineage: Eukaryota > Metazoa > Chordata > Amphibia > Anura > Ranidae > Staurois > Staurois parvus. The sequence continues at coordinate 5,246,859 of NW_028318492.1, read as the reverse complement.
TAAATACACCATTAATAGCAGCACCAAGGGTTTGATCTATTTCTCAAGATGCAAAAATTTACAAAAATGAAAAAAAATATATATATATATAATACCTAACTATATTTTGTCAAAAATGGCACATTGCATTATAATAATGTCTAATCTTGCCTCCTTTCAATCAGCAATGCTCAATGTTCTTGGTGCCAGGTTGACCCCGGTGCCTAGGCACTGGCTAAGTGTATACATATACAGTTAGGTCCATATATATTTGGACACAGGCACAATTTTAGATTTTTTTCAGATATTTACCAAAACATATTCAAGTTATAGCTATATAATGGATATGAGCTGAAAGTGCACACTCTCAGGTTTAAATTGAGGGTATGTACATCCAAATTGGAGGAAGGGTTTGGGAATTACAGCTCTTAAGAGTAGCCATCCCCCCTTTTTCAAAGGACCAAAAGTATTTGGACAATTGAATCAAAAGCTGTTTCATGGCCAGGTGTGGGCTACTCCTTCGTTATTTCTTCATCAATTAAGCAGGAAAAAGTTCTGGAGTTGATTCTAAGTGTGGGATTTGCATTTGGAATCTACTGCTGTGAAACTATATCATGCATTCAAAGGAGCTGTCCATGCAAGTGAAACAGGCCATTGTAAGGCTCCAAAAACAAAACAAATCCATCAGTGAGATAGCAGCAACATTTGGAGTGGCCAAACCAATAGTTTGGTACATTCTAAGGAAAGAAGAACGCACTGGTGAGCTCAGCAACAAAAAAAGGCATGAACATCCATGGAAGACAACAGTGGTAGATGATCACAGGATCCTCCCTATGGTAAAGACAATCCCATTCACAACATCCAAACAAGTGAAGGACACTCTCCAGGAGTTGGGCGTATCATTGTCAAAGTCTACACTCGAGAAGACTTCATGAGAGCAAATACAGAGAATTCACCACAAGGTGCAAACCATTCATAAACCTGAAGAATAGAAAAGCCAGATTAGACTTTGCTAAAAAAGCCAGACCAGTTCTGGAAAAACATTCTTTGGATGGATGAAACTAAGATTAATCTGTACTCGAATGACGGGAAGAAAAAAGTGTGGAGAAGGCTTGGAACAGCTCATGATCCAAAGCACACTACGTCATCTGTAAAACATGGTGGAGGCAGTGTGATGGCATGGGCATGCATGGCTTCCAGTGGCACTGGGTCATTGGTGTTTATTGATGATGTGACAGAAGCAGCCGGATGAATTCTGTAGTGTTTAGAGATATACTGTCAGCCCAGATTCAGCCAAATGCAGCAAAGTTGACTGTACGGCGCTTCACAGTACAGATAATCGATCCAAAACACACTGCAAAAGCAACCCAGGAGCTTTTGAAGGAAAAGATTTGGAATTTTCTGCAATGGCCGAGTCAATTACCTGATCTCAACCCAACTGAGCATGCATTTCACTTGCTGAAGACAAAACTAAAGGCAAAAAGACCCACAAACAAAGAACAACTGAAGCCAGCTGCAGTTAGAGCCTGGCAAAGCATCAGAAAGGAGGCATACCCAGTCTTTTGTAATGTTCATGGGTTCCAGACTTCAGGAAGTCATTCTCAGTAAAGGATTCTCAACAAAATATTAAAAATAAACATTTTATTTATGATTATATTCATTTGTCCAATTACATTTGAGCCCCTGAAAATGGAGTGAGTGTGTATAAAAATGGTTGCTGTTTCTAAAATTTGTAATTGATATTTATGTTCAACCACTTGAAATAAAGCTGAAAGTCTGCGCTACAAGTTCATTTGGATTGTTTCATTTTAATTTATTCTGGTGGCATACAGAGCCAAAAGTATGAAAATTGTGCCTGTGTCCAAATATATATAGACCTAATCAACACATGAAGTCGCTCTATACTGTGTGAAGTCAGTTCGTGTTTCCAGTAATATGGTTGGGACAGGCAGGATACACTTAAGATAATAGCTTAAAACAAAAGGAGACATTTTCAAAGCCTTGGTAATACAAAACTTAAATGAGGAAAGCAGGAAGTCAATTAAATGTGCCATCAAATGGCTCATGGAATAATAAATAAACCTAGTCAGATTCGTATACCATAGCTCAGAAAAACTGCTGTGCCCATAGCGGTATATCCTGACTCTTCAGTCAATCACAGATTCATTGATAGTCAATCAAGATAAATTTGGCATGAGTCCATGATAATAACAAATACAAGCAATAGGTCTTAATGCCAAGAAAAAATGGAAGCTGCATTTGCTGTGGGATGGGGTTCAGCAGTCAATAATGTTACAGGTGCTGCAAAAGGTAATGTGCAAGGAAAACAAAATCAGTTTTTAAAGCAAACAGGATGAAATAATTTTACAAATCAAGCTGTTGCAGGATAACCCATTCTTCAGGTGAATATATAATACAAAGTTGTTACAAAATAATGACAATTGTACAATAATAACAGTTAACAAAAAAAAGACAAAAGACATTACAGAGTTAAGGCCCTTGGAAGGAGCTATGCAAAAACCTCACATTCAGTGAGCTTTACTCTGCAGCAGCATGCAATCGTAATCCGCAGCCTTACATGACTTTTTAAAGTACTTGAATGCCATACTTTCAAGATCATGGACCTGGTGCCTGCAAATAGCGAAGAGCACTGTAATGGAACTAAGGCTTTCACTCTTCTGTAACCCTTCTCTTACAAAGTACATCTCACCACAGTGGATTTGGACCCACTCGTTGAAAGTTTTAACCATTGTGCTTATATAACCTGGTGAGTAAGGGCATTTTCAAAAATCTTTAAACTGTGTATACATGCACATGTCCAACATTGCTGTATGATAGTAATGGTCTAGTTAGGAGAATCTGATTTAGCACATGCTCATTGTCATGAATATGTTCATTTAGATCTCTTTGAATTTTCAGCAAATCTACATTTATATATTCAATTAAAAAAAATAAATTTTTACAATCCAAGGAATCATGCAACTGCACGTACTGAATGTAAACAATCTGTACTGAGACTTGCTACCACTGGTTACCATCTACCTAAGGAAAAGTTTACATTCGCTCCATTTATGCTCTGCATTTACTAATAATGTATGCACTGAACAAATTGCACATCAAGAGTAAGTCCACTGAGGAAAGCCATACTGGAACACATCATAATGAAGCAATCAATTTTTGCTAATGACATGGAATGCTGCTAACCTTCCACTACAGCATTAACTCAATTTTAGTAAATAAGGCCCATATAGTGATAAACACAATGGTAACCCACAGAAAAGTATGTCAATATTTATATCGGCTGCACAATTAAATGTTATATTCAAAAGTTCTGTTTTTACATCCCTGACTCCTCCAAAACAGGATAGTCAGGTAACAGATTACATCTACTCAACCTAACATTCCTGCCCAGTAAAACTATAAAAAGAATTAAAAAAAAAAAATCTAGCTAATCTGATCATAGAGCATGTCACGTTTCCCAAAGGAAAAAATATTAATATACTGAATTTTCACAGCTTTGCTAAAGCAAAGCGTACTAGTATGCCTAAGTACAGCTGTTTACAGTTCTGAGAAACTACTAAGTAAAAAATCATGTTTGTTTGCAGGGAAGAAAAAACCCCACTATTTTTGTACAAATAATAAATGCAATCCAAAGAATTTATAAACATCAGTTTAATGATTTATAATCAGGATAATCTTAGCAAAAGCTTTTGAGAAGTAAAAATGCAAGCATAACAAGCTAACTTTAACAGTTGTTTCTTACATACTGCTCGATTTTAATGCAAGTTTGGTTAAAGCACTGGGCAGCAGAAAAAAAAAGCAAAACAAAAAACATTTACGGATATACTTTTGTCTCTTACAGAGATTTATGAACTCCCAGATAATATATATATACACCGCCTTCCAAATTATTATGCAAATTCTATTTCAGTGTCACAAAGATTAAATATTTTGTTTTTCAGTTTAACTTATGGATGGCATTGTGTGTCAGGGCTCTTTTGATCACTGAAAACAATTTCGGACACCTGTGATAATTAGATTGGCCGGTGAGCCCAATTTAAGGAAAAAACTACTAAAGGAGGGTGTTCCACATTATTAAGCAGAGCACCATTTGCAAGCAATATGGGGAAGAAAAAGGATCTCTCTGCTGCCGAAAAGAGTGAAATAGTTCAATGCCTTGGACGAAGTATGAAAACATTAGATATTTCACGAAAACTTAAGCGTGATCATCACACTATTAAGAGATTTGTGGCTGATTCAGAGCACAGATGGGTTCGTGCAGATAATGGCACATTGAGGAAGATTTCTGCCAGATCCATGCATCGGATCAAGAGAGAAGCTGCTACAATACCATTACATAGCAGCAAACAGATATTTGAAGCTGCTGGTCCCTCTGGAGTCCCACGGACATCAAGGTGTAAAGTCCTCCAGAGTCTTGCAACTGTGCATAAACCTTCTATTCGGCCACCACTAACCAATACTCACAAGCAGAAACGGCTGCATTGGGCAGAAAAATACATGAAGACTAATTTTCAAACAGTCCTGTTCATTGAGGAGTGCCGTGCAACCCTGGATGGTCCAGATGGATAGAGTAGTGGATGGTTGGTGGATGGCCACCCTGTTCCAACAAGGCTGCGACGTCAGCAAGGCGGTGGGAGTCATGTTTTGGGCCGGAATCATGAGAACAGAGCTGGTCAGCCCCGTTAGGGTCCCCGAAGGTGTAAAGATGACCTCTGCAAAGTATGTGGAGGGTTATGACTGACCACTTTCTTCCCTGGTACAGAAGGAAGAACTATGCTTTCCATAATAAAATCATCTTCATGCATGGCAATGCACCATCTCATGCTGCAAAGAATACCTCTGCATCAATGGCTGTTATGGGGATAAAAGGAGAGAAAGTCATGGTGTGGCCTCCATCCTCCCCTGACCTCAATCCTATTGAGAACCTTTGGAGCATCCTCAAGCAAAAGATCTATGAGGGCGGGAGGCAGTTTACATCCAAACAGTAGCACTGGGAGGCTATTCTGACATCTTGCAAACAAATTCAAGCAGAAACTGTCCAAAAACTCACAAGTTCAATGGATGCAAGACTTGTGAAGCTGCTATCAAATAAGGGGTTCTATGTTACAATGTAACGTGACCTGTTAAAATGTTTAAAAAGTTAAAATGTTGTTAAAAGTTTGAAATAGCTTTTGATTTCAGTAAATATGCTGGAAAAACAACAAATTACAATTTTCAGTTCTTTACAACCTATAAAGTATTTTGAAACTTACTGTGCGTAATAATTTGGAACAGTGCATTGTAAGTTTTTTATGTTTAACAAAAATACTGTTATCATTAGGAGGTTTGTTCAATAAAATTTGAATTGTACTCTTAATAGTTGATAACATGAGAATTATGCTGACTGTTATTTACATCAATTATTTAGGTAAATGAGAAAAATATAATTTGCACAATAATTTGGAGCACGGTGTATATATATATATATATATATATATATATATATTTCTTTCTTCCAGTCAATATGTGCCATCTTTGGTCATTCATCATCCAGGCACAGCATCTACTTACTGGAATAGTACATAATAATCTACATCCTGGTGCCTGTTCAGTTATTGGTTGTGTTCACAAACTTCTAACATAGATCAACCTCTTTTGCAGCCTCTCACCTTGTAACCTGCCTGAAAATTACAATGTTGAAATCCTTTCACTGCACTAAGGCACTTTAACACTGGGCAGAGAATACCTGTAATCTGTCCACTGATCCCCTGCAGAGCAGCAGGATGACAGGTCTGTGCCCGCTTCAATTATGCAAAGCAGACACAAACACAGCCTGCTCTCCTCTATGGACAGTCAGATGCAAATGGACCAGCTGTCCATTTATACCCAAGTCCATTTACACCTAGCCAACCATAGAGGAGAATGTAGGGTCCAGACGGGTCCGTCTGAAAAACGGAAAGGAGGACCTGCCCAGATTGCCCATGTGAAAGGGGCTTAATATTCTGTTCTCATTTGTGACAGTTCTTGCGATGTCACATCTTCACTTCCTGTTTTAACCCTAAAAAGGCCAAACCACCATGCCGCAACCACCTGCATTGCACATGGTTACAGGATCACTGTGCCACAGTCCCATTAACTTTAATGGGTCATGACTGGTGGTGGCACTGCCCATCAACTGCAACATGGAATCTGGGCCCATAGCATGTGCACAGCCCTTAGTGGCTGCATACATTTGTTTAGGTGGGCAGTTGAGAGCAGATAAAACGCAACTCAACCACCTGCCCCCTGGCTGCTCATCTGAAAGAAACCTACAACAGGAGACTGAGGAAATGCTTACTCCTCTGTTCTCCATTCTAGGCCACACCTCGCTTTCCTATGTGCCTCTTTCAATTTGCAGACAGGAATCCAGCAAACTACCCACCCCATCAATAATCCAGTAAATCGCAGTCAAACTTGTCCATAGTCAGAAGTTTCAAAGCCAGGTATCAGATACAACAGTCAGAGTCTATAGATCTCTGTAGTCTAACCAGTGGCACTGGCACTTGCTGTGCTGCTTTTTACAGACCCTACCAGTCTGCAGTGGGAGCATTCATTTGAAAAGAAACTGTAATGTGAGTGATCTCTAGCAGTCTCATGTTTTATATTCCCAGTCTCTGACTATCTCCTGCAGTGTATCTCCGGTCTATAAGCACACTTGCATGTCCAAAGACTCTGACCATCTCTAATGTTTAGAGCAGCCTTTTTCAACATAGAGGAACCGTTGAAATAACTTTCCAATCTCGGGGAACCCCTGCTAAAAATGACTATATCTGCAACTCATCATACATTAATGTTATGGTCAGTGGGAAGAATGCCCCTTATGCATGTGGTCATTGAGAATTAACCCCTTATAGATAGCTAAAAAAATAAAATGATGTCATTGGGAACTTATCTGAGAGACAAAATTTTCTCTTTGCTCAAAGAACTCCTAGCAACCCCTAAAGGAACCCTGGTTGATAAACCCTGGTTTAGAGTGTACTTTCATATACTATTATGTACGGCCCTTTCGAGTTGTCAAGGGCCACAGCTGAGGCTCCCTATGCCTCATAAGTTTACAACCACAGCTCTAGATGCTATTTAAACTCTGCGCTCTCTCTCTCTCTCTTTCAGCTTGGCTTCCATTTACATATTCAGTTGCAAGTACAGTATAGCTGAGCTGCCAACATAACCCCAGGATATACAAACACTGCCCTTACCTATTTCTATATGTTGGAGGGTCTTGAATGGTATTGGTATAGGTGACCAAAAGTACATACATCAAATAGCAGAGTCTAACCTAAAGCAAGTTAGTAAAAACTGCAAAGACAAGACAACTAGACAACTAGGACTATTAATGCAGTGCAAAGAATAAGGCTGAAATGCAAAGAGAAATAACCTGTGACAACCTAATTTCTGATTATCGAAGCTAAGTGACTAACAGATCAATTTAGAGCAGAGGGAGGTAAGATTTTTATATTTAGCAGTAATTTTGTAAACTAGGAGGGTAGAAGGTGAGTTGGCATTCGAAAGTGCACTTACTCTTTAAGGCGATACATTGTCTACTGCCTACACTGATACATTTGTGGTAAATATGAACCAGCTTCCATCCTCTGGAGAAACAATTCAAACACAGCTTGTTTTCACATATTTCAATTCACAATGCATCCCACTTTGGAAATATTATAACAATAATGATGTATGAATCACGCAGCCGTTTCTCTGCCCCAATGACTAATGTGAGTGTTATATAATTCCAAAGCACAATCATGATCAAAAAAGTTCACATTGCTTTTCTTCAGTCGGTAATCCATTTGTATGAAAAGAAGATTTTCATTTTAGAGTCAGGACAAATCAGAACGGGTCCTTTGTTTGCACTGTAGCAGATTCTGGTTTACTCAAGTGCTTTTTTTTCAGCTTCAATGTAATTTTACAGGAATATTACTACATAACAGTTGCAGAGCTCCTCCACCTAGGTCAAGTCTTTGTGAAACATTCACGTATACAAAGAGCTATCAAAAGAGCATATTTTTGATGGATTTCCTGATATTGAATACAGAATTAGCATGATCACTAGCTGTACTCATGGGCTAAAACTGAATATACTTGGTTATCAGGGTTGAAAATTCAGCTAGTCCTTTGCAGATGTGATGCCACAGATAATAATCCATGAACGTTCAGTTGATACAAGTATGAGTATTAATTGAATGTTAGAAAATAAAGATCTTTTGGTTGATCAGAAAATTGAACAGCATCCAATAAACTTTTCTTTGTTACTGTTATCTTGATTAAAACATACTGGTTCATAACAAAGTATATCATCCTATTGACATGGATTACATTTCTCTTATATTTCTAAGGTGCATTTACTTTTCTGTTAACCCATATATACAGTAAAGTATATATAAACCCTCACTTTGTAAAACAACACATTCACTTTAATAGAAATGAAAGGCAATTTGTGTGCCTCTAAATGTCCCTCTAAGTTAGCCTATGTGTCTTTGCAGGGATGTTTAGAGGCAGAAAAAAAAAAACGCCTGATGCATGTAAACTTTTGTAAACGCGTCTCAAGGAGCGTTTATCACTTGTACATTAATTTATTTCAATGGCCAGTATATTTTATTCTTCTGACCAATGAAATGAATTAACACCCAAATGACTGATGGGCTAAACATACCTAAACATGTGAAATGCACTTACAAGCGTCAAGCGTTTTTCTGATAAAATGCCATTGCAGGGAGGAAAGGTGTCTAGGAGAGATAGAGAAACATCCTGTGTGCATGAGGCTATGAAGGGAATTTACTAAAACTTGGGCACTCAGAATATGGTGCAGCTGTGCATGGCAGACTTCTAACTTTGGCTTGTTCAATTAACCCTTTCACTGCCAAGTCCGTACAACATACGGGCCTACAGTACTGCTTGTTCGTACGGACCTCAGTTCCTCCTCTGCTATAAGCTCATGGCCACTTCAAGCCACTGATTAGAGCTATTCACCTCAAATGTAACCCCCCCCTACCACTGCCACCATTTCATTCATTACCTGTCAACAGTCTCTCCACCTCCCACTGCCACTGTTTTTTTTTTATATTAATTGCACCCCTCCACTTTACTGCACCATCAGCACCAATTCCCCCCACCCACGATCCAAACTTGATCCCCATCAGCTACCCTACAGCTGCTGGCTTCCCTCCTCTGCCTATCCTGCTGGCTTGCTGCAGGAGCTTTGGAGCATAAAAGAATGCCCTCCTGCTACTCCAACACCCCCCCTCGCCACTCACTGCTGTTCCTCCACTCTCCGATCCCTTGCTGCTAGCAGGCGTTCCCTTCTCTCCCTCCTGCCACCTGCAGCTGCTGCTCTGGCTCCAAGCTGCCAGAATGGAGAGCTGGGGAGTAAACATGTCTTTACCAGCCCCCACCCTTTCCTTCTATGGATACAGTTAGCAATCACTACTGATCGCTTCTATATTCATTGATAACTGAACATAGTTTTTCCGTCCAAAAACACCAGTTTGCTGCATTTTTCAGAGTTAGAGAATTTTTATAGCTAAAAAACTCCTCTAGAAACCCACTAGTTCTGGGATTTTTTTCCAGCCAAGAAACGCCCCTGCCAGAAAACACTGATTATAGTCTATGTGTGCATGGACAGATAGGATAACATGCTGGGGAGTTTACTGGCTGTAGAAAAAAATGCCAAAAGCCAAAAACAGCAGCTGTCAAAATGTCCAGTGTGCATGAGGAATAAGGCTGTAGACAAAGGGATTGTCTTCAGTCCCTTTCTCTGCTTCAAAAAAGAGACACCTGGGGGTTTATTTACTAAAGCTGGAGAGTCCAAAATCAGACTCCCTTCTGCATAGAAACCAATCAGCTTCTAACCTCAGCTTGTTCAATGAAGCTTTGGCAATGAAACCTGGAAGCTGATTGGTTTCTATGCAGAAGGGAGTCTGATTTTGGACTCTCCAGCTTTAGTAAATAAACCCCCAGGGGTCTGTTTTGACCCCTGAAATCTCACCAAAGCTCCCCTCCACCCAAAAAAGTACAAAATACAATTGTAAAAAATAAATAAATAAATAAAAAAAGGCATGGTAAGTAGGGATGCACCGATACCCTTATTTTGAATCAACGAGTACAAGTACCACTCCTGTGTGTGAACCCAGGCTTGACATAGTGATTTCAGCCTCGGTTCACACAGGAGAAGTGCAGGAAACCCCATGTGATTCAGACAGGAATCACATCACATTTCTGTTCCAATCACATGCCATTCTTTGCAGTGAGATTTGCGCTCATTTTGTATGGATGCAAATTGCCCCACAAAGTATTGGTTTCAGGTGTTGCAAGCATTTTCACACAGGGCATACACAGCATATTTCCCTGCAAACTCAAATAAAAACACAAACGGGCACTAGGTAAAAAAATATTTGAGCAGCTAGCACAAAGGCAGACCTTTGAATCCTTCTAGAATCAATACACAAAATATGCAGCGCTGCATATTTTAGGTATATATTTCCCTGCAAGGCTGTGTTTACTTGCACAGGGATGCATAGGTGTTCCATGCATCCCTGTGCAGGCAGACCCATTGATGTTATTTGGGCTGTAGCAGTTGCATGAACACAGCCTGGCCATTGCTCCCAATTTCACATTCATGTAGGTCCAGGTGTGTGTCCATGAGCTCATGCTGTCTGCCTTCAGGGTCACACACCCAAACTCACAGAGATGTCAGATCAAGAGCAGCAGCTATGCCAGTGTAGTTGTTGCATCCCAATTGACATGAATGGGACTGTCTGCATGGGGATACATTGAACACCTGGGCATCCCCATTTGGGTAAACATGGTCCTCCAAAGCCAGCAATTTTAAATTTACAAATATTTGCTACTTATTAACTCAATACAGCTTTAGATGTTATATTTAGTAGAAATTTAGCATGCATTTTGTAGAATATTTCCAAGTGTAGTGTATTTTAAGTGAAAATAGCAATTTGATGAACATTTCTGAAACTACTGTGGGGTCTAAAAAATCAGTAGCACATTTTTTTTATTCTACAGGTCATGTGCTTTCAGAAAATGTACGATTTGGGGGGGGGGGGGTCTTTTACAAACTCTGAAAGTTGTAAGTGAAAAATTATAATCTCAGATTTTTAGAGTAATTAAAATTCCCCATTACACAAAAAGGCACAATTTAAGATTTGCATATATTTGTTACTTATCAACTCAATACAGTTTTAACTTTTATATTTAGCAGGAATTTTGTAAATTTTGCCATGTATGTATCCAATAATAATGATTTACTGTATTTTTATTGAAAATATTGTTTTGTGCAACATTTGCACAATATCACAGGGCCTAAAAAATCAGTAGTACCTTCCTTTTACTGTACTGGTCCTATGCTTTAAAAAATATATGCTTTGGGGGGGAGGGGGGTCTTACACAAACTCTGAAAGCTACAACAGAAATATAAAAAAAAAACTATGGAAAAATTGCAACTATGGCCTGGCCACCTGAGTTTACAAGTGGAGCGCAAGGCCTGGCAGCGAAAGGGTTAAGCTTTGACAATAAAATCTGGAAGTTGATTGCTTTCTATGTTACGTTTAAACACAAAATAGGTTAAGATTGAAATAACAATCTAAGCTAACAGTTACTGGAGATGCATTTAAGTATCCTGCACAACTTATCAGCTGTACAAAAGGCCAACAGTAATACAGTATGTTACATGAGTGGGGAATGGTGTGGAGCTGTAGGTGGACACAATAGTAACAGAAAAAAAATCTGGAATGTGTTTCCAGTGGCACAATCAATTAAGCCAGTTTGAGAGGGTAATTAAACAAGAATTGCTAACAGTGCTGTATGGGCACCCAGACAACCATTTTACTATTCAGTTGAGTATTAACTCCAAAGTCAGTATTCTACGTAGATATGGACTGATTTACTAAGGTTGTACTTTTGCTGTAGTCCAATGTTATATGTATACAATTTGCACATACATCATTATTGTCCTCCCAGACTTTTTTCTGATCCCTTGCTTTACAGAAGAATGTAAGCAGAGATGAATACATTATATTTACAATGTTTAACTACAATTTGCATGTTTTTTTCCTATTGGTTATCAATTACTTAGTTTTACAGTATATCCAAATCCTTTTTTTTTTGTAGCTTAGCATAGAAAGGGGAAGGGTTTTTTGTCATCTGTGTTCCATTGTGTGCTATAGACACAACAATAAGCAAGAGGAAATCTATCCAAAGTGAGGGAAATCTTTTCTTATCTGCCAGGGCTACAAGTGTCCCCCATCAGTACAAATATTCCTTTTCTGGTGACAACTCAAAATTTGGGATTTTCCCTTACTTTCAGTTAACAGACAATAGTCACCAGGATAAATAGAGGGAGGGAGTTTGCCAAGTGGTTGACACAGACAGCTATGAAAACATCCATAAATATTTATAATGAAATGATATCCAACACAAGTGCTGTGTGAATATCAATAAATGAAAAAAAGTGCATATACACAGTATAAACACTACTTCATGAAACCCAAATCCTTCATGAAACCCAACGATATGTACCAGTGAACCCACCACCTCAAACACACACAGCCTCTTACCAAATTGTCCACAAATAAACTTGGCAAGAAAAGATAAGCCTCCAATGGTGAAGTACCATTAAATATTTATTAAATATAGGCCAGAAAACTACTTAAAACATCTTCAGATAAACACATAAAACAATACAAACACCGTTGGTGCCAGCTCCAACCAAGCATGGGTGACATCAGCACAAGTTCCACCCTGGCCCGATATATGTTTTGTCCAAAAAGATCTCCTTGACAACTTCTGTTTGGACGAAACAGACATTGTGGAGCAGGAGAGGAAGATTACAGTGAAGTTTCCATCAGGGGTGCCACTAGTGCAAGACCCACGCAGCATCACACTGTGTTAGACCTCCTATAATTTGGGGTCTGACAATTTGGTAAGAGGCTGAGTGTACTTGAGGTGGTGGGCTTACTGGTACACATTGTTGGGTCTCACAAAGGATTTGATTGATACTATAGTGTTTATATATATTCACTTTGACACTTGATGTGAACTTTTTTTCATTTATTGATATTCACACAGCACTTGTGTTGGATATCATGTCATAAATATTTATGAACATTATTTAATTCACTTGAATCACTTAATTTTTTCTTTGTTTTCTTTTACAGCACAACTCTATTGGGAGTTGTATACTGTGCATTTGTATTTTTATGCTTCTTATTGCAGCTGTGACAATATGATATTTTGTTAACCACTTGCCCTCCAGAGGATTTACCCCCCATCCCGATCAGGCCACTTTTTGCGATAAGACGCTGCATTACTTTAACTGACAATTGCGCGGTCATACAATGCTGCACCCAAATTAAATTTTCCTTATTTTCCCACAAATAGAGCTTTCTTTCAGTGGTATTTGATCACCTGTGCGGTTTTTATTTTTTGCTCTATAAATAAAAAAACCCGACAATTTTGATAAAAAAAACAATATTTTTGACTTTTTGCTATTACACATGTCCAGAACAAAAATGTTAAAAATTACATTTCGGCATAAATGTAGGCCAAAATGTATTCTGCTACATGTCTTTGCTAAAAAAAAATCCCAATACATGTAAATTAAATGGTTTACATGAAAGTTATAGCATTTACAAATGGCGGTATATATACTGGAATTTTTGAATAATAAAAATAAAAAACACTGACACTGTACTAATGGCACTGGGCATGAAGGGTTTAACATCTGGGGTGATCAAAGGGTTAACATTGTGCTGTGTGCTGTTTCACTATGGGGGCTGTGTGTGTGCTTCACTGTAAGCACACTGGTTTGTATGGCTCTGCTATGCAGAGTCATACAAAGCAGTATGCAGGAGCTGACAGGGGAGAGATCTATATTGTTGACATACAGGTCTCTCTCCCGTCAGAGATACTCGGCGATCATCGGGTGCTGGCGAGTAATCACCGGCCAAGACCCGGTGATTGACAGCTGAGGCCACGAACAGCAGCATGAGTAGGGAGCGCACGCCCCCTACCCGGAACTGCATAATTATGTATATATACACATGATTTTGCGCACCCATGCCACCCTGTAGCAGTGTTTCTGCTATAGGGCGGCACGGAACTGGTTGAGCGCCACGTGCAGTTTCTTTTTGTTTAGTTAGCTATGAAAACGTAACAGTGATGAAAACCCATTCCCACTTAAAAATGTGTTGGATTAAGGCTCCATTCAAACTTAGGCGCTTCAAATCGAGGGGCAGAATGGACATGATTCTGCCTGTGATTTGAAAACCCGCTGTGAAAATGTGAAAATGCGCATTCACGTGTTCAGGTGCCATTCATTTTTTCAGCGATTGCAGCGTGTTTTTCCACATGACAAACACTAAGCAATGACACAAACAAGATCGCGGGAGGCGCGGCACCCAAAAAAGGTTTTCGGAACCGTTTTTGGGCATAGCCCATCTCATGATTTTGTTTGTGCAATCATGGCGCGCTTGCAGCAAAAACACCTCGCGTTTTCAGGTGCCATTGAAATTAATGGCACCTGAATGCATGTGTTCACATTTTCACATCGTGTTTTCAAATCGTGGGCAGAATCCTGGCGATTACGCCTGCGATTTGAAATGCCAAAGTGTGACTGGAGCCTTAAATACACTTTCAACATGTGTTATTACATAAACAAACAGTATCTCATATTTAATTTGAATTATCCTGTGTTATCATTGCAATAATAAATACAAATAGTAACATTATTTTATCATAAATAAAATGCAGCTAATAAATACATTATGCAATACAGGCAGTAACAGATTTTATTTGCAAAGTAAAACATTTTTTTAATTGGAAGGTACAAAATAATTCAAATATATGGTAAAATGAGCACTCATTATTATTCAAAGCTCTTTCACACTGGTTGACGGCATGTGCATGAACATGGACGACACTGCGACCAGCTAACTTAACATGTCCCACTACACAACCAATGGGGTTGATTTACTAAAACTGGAGAGTGCAAAATCTAGTGTAGCTCTGCATAGACACCAATCCACTTCCAGGTTTTATTGCCAAAGGTTAATTGACCAAGCAGCTGATTGGCTACCATCCATAACTGCGCCAGACTTTACATTCTCCGGTTTTAGTAAATTAACCCCAGTGTCTGTGAGTTTGCATAGCTTTGCAAAGAATTGCATACCTGGGCACTTCTTTTTTTTTTTTGCTGTGTCCTGCTGAGAGATTTCTAGTCACTCCCTATCCTAAAGGCTGCAGAAGAAGTGAATGAAAATCTCTTCAAAGGAAGGGCAGTTCTCCTCTTAAAAGGTTGTCACTAGAACAGGTGTCCCCAATGGAAATTTACCCTCTCCTGTTGTTTTGGTGAAAACTGTATAATTTTGGATTTCCATGCACTTCCTGTGCCATTGACAGTTGTTACCAGAACAAAATAGACATGGTAAATCTCCCCAACAAAGCCACAAATGGCAATAAAAAAAACAACAAAGGTTCTAACATTTCCAAACTCTCTTTATAAAAAAAACCTATAGAAAAAAAAGAGATACACTTTATTTGCCAGCCCTTACTACCATTAAATTATTTCATGAATCTCTGGATAAGTAAGTTGTTGTCATAAATCAAAGATGATGAGAGGAGTGAAACTGTTCACCCATATTTCTTACTCCACTGAGATCAATAGAGAGGTCAAAACTTAAAAGAGAAGAATCAAGTGATAGCAGGCTATTGCCTGTTATCAGCTGGTGGAATACAACCACTCCAGGCTCAGCAAGCATCTCGACAATATTGCCGGAATCCTTCCTGCTGAATGACTGACAACTTGCTTCACTATTCAGCCAGCTGCGTCCGCCCCCTCTCCAGTCCAGCAATCCAGTGAGCGCTGGATTGGCAAAGTAGAAAGCAATGATTGACAGTCACCGCTCTCTGCTCAGAGCAGACCAAGAGCTGAGTGATCAGGAGTCATGTGATTGCCCAGTTCTCACACTGATACTGCAGCATAGAGGTGAGTATGTATGTTTTTAATACCATACTTTTCCTTTAAATAAAGCACATTGTTAAATGCATGGGATTTTTTATTCTGATACAAACATTGTACACTAATTAATAATAAACATTTTCATACCAGCGATCAATAAAGTAATGCCGGACCATGCAAATGTCCAAAAGCATTTACATGTAGGCACTATGAAGGATTACTTTGCCTATGATGGGGAGTGTATGCTGCTCTCACTCACTACAATATAAACTGAATTAAAAGTAAATTCTGCTGTCACTAAAACATCCAATCGTATTATTGAAACATTCTCCTAATGTCTCTGCGCAAGATTTAAGGTTAGAATTGAACATGGGTTAACTTCTCCTTATCCACAAATAGGTCATATTAATAGAGAAGCCTGAAACTGTTCTCGTGTTCTCTTTTAAAACCAACTCAATATCACTTAAAGTAGAACTCTGGGAAAAACATATTTATATGTATTTGTTACTGATTTACTACCTTCACTGAATATGTCATCCATCTTCTGGTTCACTCTGGTTTCCTGTTTGTAGTGACCAGTGGCTGCTATTCCACCTATTCCCCCAGCCACTGGTCTTGGCACATCCTTTCTGTAGTTTTTTCTCCAGGAAGCAGTGATGTAATTCAGCCCCACTTGCAGAGGTGGGCAGAGTGAGGCTCTCACATTCAACAAGTACTGGCCTAGTGTACCCTCCCACATTCACTACATCTCCCTGTGGTTGATGGGCTCTGTAGTTTCCTTTTACTGCAGAGAGAGAGGAGAGGCTATGATGTAATCCCTACTGTTACACTTCTTCCTTGGCAGAGCAGATGCTGTTATCTCTTGATTTAAAGAGATGAGGACATGAAAATCCAATTAGACTTTTCACCTAAATGGTAAGGATTTTCAACATTGTTATTAACTGTTTAGTGTTTTGTGTAGGGGGGGTGTACTAATGCATTATTCTTCATTGGTATTTAAAGGGGTTGTTCAAATTGCTTTTCCAGTATCTCCCAGAAGGATAAGATGAAAGATACATTTTTTTTCTTCATATTCTGCCCCAAATTAGGTGACAACCTAGAGGGGCTTGTCCGTTTACCAAGAACATATTTTTAAGGATTGGAGATGAACCTTCTTTGATATGCCAACCTGTTGTCTGGATATTTATATTTTATTTACTATTCTTCTCCCAAATTGTCCAGCCAGCCCTCCAAGACACACAGCTACTACTTACCTAGTGATCCTTCAAAGAGTTTTTCTTCACAGTGGAGAAGTATGAAATTACCACAATTTCACCCATTTGAATTGCCTCCTACTGAAGAAGCCTAAACCAGCCCATAGAGTATGGAATTTTCTTTTCCTTCCACAGTTAGTGGAAGGAAAGAAAAAAAATGCTCAATTACCCCATATACACAGTCAGTGTTGATGGGGGAATCTCTCCCGCAATGCTATTGTGTTCTGTCAGCTGGGAGCCTTCCATGCCAGAAGAACACAATGATCACTGCTGGCGGATATAGCTGCTGGCAGTGATAAAAAAAAGGACAGGCTGGTTGTACTGAAGTCGATTGATGGATTGACTTCAGTACAACCAGCATGCTCACAGATGGATCGAATCTCGACCAATCTCTGCTGAACTGGCTGAGGAACTGGCCGAGATTCGAGCCATCTATGGCCAGCTTAAGTATCTCCTTTCATAAAGCAGCACCATTGTTTTTGTGTGGTTTCCTGGGATACCCTGATTTACCTAAAATGTCCTTCTCTCTTTTTTTCCCCAAATTAGAACAAATCTTTCTTTGCCAAAACAAAATCACTTACCTATACCCAGCTATGCTCACAACCTGGCCTAGAGGGGTTTCTTTGCAATCCCTCCAGGAACAAAATTCAATCTAATGCAGCAAATTATGACACTTGTAGTTAAACTGTTGCAAGTGAAATATTTAGTACATATCACACAATATAAAAGAGGAGGATAATGTGTGTGAACCTAAATCAACTGGAATACCCTAAAACAACCGGTATAAATGTACTGGATACTTTTAAAACATACAAAAAAACTTTATAGCACTCTGCAATCCTCAAATGAACATATAAATGTGTCCCATCTGTTAATGCTTAAATGAATGATTTTCCAATCAGTTTGGCTACTTTATGTCATTGTAATTTGCTGATTGACACATACACTATATTGCCAAAAGTATTGGGACGCCTGCTTTTACATGCATATGACCTTTAATGGCATCTCAGTCTTAGTCTGTAGGGTTCAATACTGAGCTGGCCCACCCTTTGCAGCTATAACAGCTTTAACTCTTCCTCAGGGAAGTCTGTCCAAAAGGTTTAGGAGTGTGCCTATGGTAATGTTATACCATTCTTCCAGAAGCGCATTTGTGAGATCAGGCACTGATGTCGGATGAGAAGGCCTGACTCGTAGTCTCCATTCTAATTCATCTTCAAGGTGTTCTATCGGGTTCAGGTCAGTCAAGGTCCTCCACTCCAAACTTGCTCATCCATGTCTTTAAGGACCTTGCTTTGTGCACTGGTGCGCAGTCATGTTGGAACAGGAAGGGGCCATTCCAAAACTGTTCCCACAAAGGAGCATGAAATTGTCCATAATGTCTTGGTATGCTGATGCTTTAAGAGTTCCCTTCACTGGAACTAAGGGGCCAAGCCCAACCCCTGAAAAACAACCCAACAACATAACCCCCTCTCCACCAAACTTTACACTTGGCACAATGCAGTCAAGCAAGTATGTGCTCCTGGCAACTGCCAAACCCAGACACAGCTATCAGATTGCCAGAGAGATACTGGAGGACTCAGTGGGAGGGTTTCAATCCAGAAAGCAGTGGGCAGGACTGGGTGTGGCCAGGTGCTTATGGTAATTTAACCCCCTCTCCACCAAACTTTACACTTGGCACAATACAGTCAGGCAAGTACCATTCTCCTGGCTACTGCCAAACCCAGACACGTCTTTCAGATTGCTAGATAGAGAAGCGCGATTTGTCACTCCACAGAACACATCTCCACTGCTCTAGAGTCCAGTGGTGGCGTGCTTCACACCACTGCATCCGACACTGCATTGCACTTGGTGATGTAAGGCTTGGATGCAGCTGCTCGGCCCTGGAAACCCATTCCATGAAGCTCTCTATGCACTGTTAATCTGAAGGCTACACAAAGTTTGGAGGTCTTTATCTATTGACAATGCAGACAATTGGTGACTTCTGCGCACTGTGTGCTTCAGCATACGCTGACCCCGCTCTGTCATTTTATGTGGCCTACCACTTCGTGGCTGAGATGCTGATGTTTCCAGTTGCTTCCACTTTCTTATAATACCACTAAAGGTTGACCGTGGAATATTTAGTAGCAAGGAAATTTCACGGATGGACTTATTGCACAGGTGGAAACCTATCACTGTACCACGCTTGAATTCTCTGAACTCCTGAGAGTGACCCATTCTTTCACAAATGTTTGCAGAAGCAGTCTGCATAGCTAGGTGCTTGATTGTATACACCTGTGGCCATGGAGATGATTGGAACACCTGAATCCAATGATTTGGAGGGGTGTCCCAATACTTTTCGCAATATAGTGTATTTGGCCTGTAATGCTTAAAGTATAATAAAGGCCTCTGTATCACAGTCTAAACAAGTTACTATTTCATGCACAAGCCTCAAAAAAGGAACCTAAAACTTTCTTTACCTTCCCTGACTGGGAGAAATCCTCCTTCATTTGTGTCTCACATGCTCCACCTCCAAGATACTGGAGGGCACAGTGGGAGGGATTCAAACAGAGGTAGTGTTGTCAATCCAGAAAGCAGTGGGCAGGACTAGGTGTGGCTAGGTGCTTATGTAAATTTAACCACTTCCCGCCCAGCCTATAATAAAATGACGGACGAGCAGGAACGCTGCCATACTGGGTGGATGTCATAAGATCCCAGGACCACAGGCCACGCTGTGCCATGATCTCTCACCCGGCAGAAGATGTGTATTGGGCCACTGTCAGTACCATGTGATCGCTGTGACCAATCACAGCAGATCACATTACAATTGTACACAACATATGGCTTCCACTCATAGCCATTCATTGTGTACTATTGTGTTGATCTCTGTGATTGGTCAGAGTGACAGAGACAAGGCCACAGTGCATCTGTACCATGTGATAACTTTGGCCAATCCCAGTTTCACAACAGTACACACTGGATGAATGCATGCCTTTCGCAAAAATGGTTGCTTATAACAGTGATTATCACTGTTATAAGCAATCAAAGTGTGTAAAAAAAAAATCCTCATCACCTCCCCAGAGTTGTACAGTGTCACTAAGGTAACACTGTACTGCTCTAGTCATGGTATAAAAATTTTTTAGAAAAAGAGAAACATTGTAATTAACAAAAAAAGGACAAAACATTTTTAAAAAATGAATGTTTTTTTTTCTACATAATTTCACCAGGCAGTGTTCCTGATCATCGCCACTCCAGTTATATGATGACGCTGTATTGCACTGGTGACAGTATGGTAAAAAAAAGTGCAAAAAAATTTCTTGATTTCTTAATATAATTTCTTAAAATACAACTTAAAAAAACTCCCCATGTCTCTTACTATATACCTTTGACTGTCTACTGTCCAAAAAAGAAATGCGACAGGTCATCAGTACATCACGACTGATCAATTTTTAAATATATATACCAAACTTTGTGAATTCTATAACATTCCTAAAGGCTAAATAATATACATTGATTTAGGTTATTTTTATGAAAGAAATGTAGCATTATACATTTTGGCCTAAATTTCCGAGAAAAAGATTATTTATCTGAAAAATGTTAAAGCAATCGAAGAAAATGCATTTTTTTCACAATTTTCATTTTTTTTTTTCATTTATATAGCAAAAAATAAAACGCCAAGTGGTGATTAAATACCATCAAAAGAAAGCCCTATTTGTGTGAAGAAAATACTAAAAATTTAATTTGGGTATAGTATTGTATGACTGAGCAATTGTCATTCAAAAATGTGAGAAAGCTGAAAATTGCCCTGAGTAGAGGAAGGGGGTGAATGTTCCCAGCGTTGAATTGTTTGATGTACGTAGTGTGCTGCCGTTCCACGGGCGTGCACAATTTTAGAGCATGACACGTTTGGTATCTATCTACTCAGCATAACATCATCTTTTATATTTCACCAAAAATGGGTATTATATTGTGTTTGTGTGCACTAAAGTTCATTAAACTGTATTATTTCCCAAAAAACTGTGTTGAAAAATCATTGCCCAAATAACGCATGACATAAAAAAATTACAACACTCACCATTTTGTTCTTTATGGCCTCTTCTAAAAAAGTAAAAAATGTTTGGGGGTTCTAAGTAATTTTCTAGCTAAAAATTCTGATTTCACCTTGGACCCTCACCTTGTAAAACAAACCATCCAGTTTAAAATAGAAATGGCAAAACATTTAGGTATACATATAAAAAATTGTAAAGCTTCAAAGGAACTGGGAGAGTGGAAACAGTAGCACACTGATCTTCCCAGTGAATGGCTGTGCAGAAGGGGTGGCGGCACAAGTCTGATCACTGGATTAGCTTCCAGCACAAGTCTGATCACTGGATTAGCTTCCAGCACAGACAGAAAATTGACTATGCTGTGTTCTCATCTCTACTGTGGTCAGTATTTAATAGGAAAGCAGAGCAACTGGCAAGAACACCAGGGATTTCACACAAAGCAACACAAAGAGTACAGGATACGTTTTCATACAAGTACATAGTATGTCAGGCACATATCAGGAATATGAAATGTTGGGTTTACATATTCTTTAAAGTGTTACTAAACCCATGACCTTGCATTCACTATATCTGGTCTCCAACAGTACACAGAAAATGGAAATGCAATTATTTTTGTAAATATAAACTGTTAACTACCTTTTCTCATCAACAGTATATAGCAGTCTTGTGGCTTTTATCAGTGTTCAGCTGACCACTGATTAAAGCTTGTAGGAGGAGTTTTCATTTTGTCCTGACTGTCCTATGAGGCTGCATAACCCCTGGCCCTCTGTCTGGACAGTGCTGATTGCCCTGTGCTGATCACATGTACCCTCCCAAAGGAAAAAAAAGACTCTAGCCATACACACTAAACTGAGGATGTGCAAAGTGACCCCTAGAGCTCTGTACTATCAGCAGATGGATTGGGAACATTAGAAGAAAGGGAGGCTCAGAGAAGACAAGATCAAACAGCATTTTTACTCAATGAGGAGGATTAACCCCTTAGGTTCCACAGTGAGTATAAGAAGCATGCTTTCCTGCATATACAGTCTGCTTTTACTGTTGTGGGTTTAGTAACACTGGAGGGTAAATTTACTAAAACTGGTGCACTCAGAATCTGGTGCAGCTGTGCATGATGCCCAATCAGCTTCTAACTTCAGCTTGTTCAGTTAATCTTTGGTAATAAAACCTGGAAGCTGATTGATTATTTATGCAGCGCTACACCAGATTTTGCACTCTGCAGTTTTAGTAAATAACCCTTTTAAGTCTCTTCATTTCTAGCAAGGGGACCTGAACTGGACAATTACAATCCTTATTGCTAAAGTCTTATTTCAAACACTACCAAACATTAGAATGTCTCTTGCTTTGTTGTAGTGCCACCTAAGAGGAAGTATAAGCCCTTTTTACTTATGTCAGCATTGCCCTTAAAGCCAGGGAACTTCTCTAAAACTCTGCAGAGCATCTACCCTTTTAAATGAAGACACAACAAACTGGAAACACATGGCCCAGACGTGACATATTCTGGTGTTTCAAAGGAAGTCAGGGAAATCTCCATTGCCCTTCTCACAGACAACAAGCTGAATGCTTCAGATAAAGCAGTAAATCAGAGCTGGGAACAATGTTTCATTTATCTTTAGTCTGTCATTTTAGTTCCCCAAACTTTCATCTTTCATTTTCATCTTCATTAAATTTGGCCCAAGAAGAAGTGAAATATTTAAAAGCCACAGTTCTTAGAGAAAACAAAAATGTGTCATAAGGAAAAACTGCTAACATTAATTGGACAGAATCCATTGATAAACAGATTAAAAAAACCATTGACCAATTAACAAACACTTCCTAACATGATGAACAATTAGGCTTGGTTCACACTGGTGCGATTTCTGATGCGACTTGAGTTGCATGACAAGAGAAAGCACATTAGGTTCAAGGGTGTCGGTTCACATCATTGCAACTCTGGGCAGTACGATTTTGAAAAAGGTTCCTGTACTACTTTGGTGCGATTTGGCTCCATAGAATATACTATCCACATCTGAAGTTGCATTAAGGTCTCACTACATGATCGCACTGAAAGTCGCATAGGAATTGAGCCACAGTAGTATAAACAAAGCTTTACGGACAGAAAGTACTTGTTCAAAATGAAATACTTTAGGTGATACAAAGGTAACACTTTAATTAACCACTTCCATGGCTGCAGGAAACAGAAGTGGTTGTTACATGGGAATAATGTAGCAGAGGTTTTCATAAATGCATTGGTTTTCTGCTGGCAGGGAAGGCTATAGCTAGCAGCACTGATCGTGGCTCAGTTATGCTGAGCATTCTAAAAAGCCTGAAACACTGCCATATAAGAACTGATGATACTGGGCAATACTGATAGGATTGTTCCCATAGACAATAAACAAAATTCCTTTAAAGCTAAAGGCAAAACTTTTTTTTTTAGTTTTGGGCAGAGTGGAGGTGGATTAGAACATCTGCCAGTTTTTACTGCAGTCTGTACCCCCATTAGGGAGATTCCCCCTCTCTATTTGTCCTGTTTACCATTATCATTGAAAGTGAAAGTAAAAGAAAATCTCAAATTTTGGGTTGTCCTCAGAAAAGTAATAGAGAGATTTCCCTTCATTTGCAGGCATTTCCTCTCACTTCCTGTTTTGACTATAGGACATTAAGTGAAGGGAAATCTCCCAAATGGGACACAGATGGCAAAAAAATAAACTGGCAGGGTTTATAACACTCCCTTACTCTTTTCAAAATGAAAAAAAAAAGTTTTGCCTATAGTTCTACTTTAATTATGGAATTAATCAATCAGAAAAGCATTTCAGTACCTATCCTATATAGATTAGTTCCGCATGCTATACAGAGTGTTTGGCGTAGGTATGTCCATGTACTGGGTAACTTAAAGCAGTATTAAATTCATAAACAAAAATGTACTATAATGCAGCTTACCAATCATCAGATGTGACGGCTGCATTCGTTTTCTTTTTTTTAGGCTTTTTTCTGTATTTTCACCTGGTTATCCAGCTAGTAAGTCTGTTTCTTTTCAACTTTTTTCAACAGACCAAGCTCTCCAAACAAAGTAGCATTTAAAGTTTTGAGACAGACCATTTACCACTGACAGGGGTGCTTAAAATGTTCAGCTTTTATTTATGTATGTAAAACCTTTATCCCAAAAAAGTGTTAGCTAAAGTTCAACTACAATTTGTTAGTCAAGTTCATCTAAATCTGCTAGCGTAAAGCTGGCCCTACATTTGGCCGAATTTTAATCCATGTATGGGTTAGCTGATTGTACACAAGTCGGTCTATTGATTTTTCTGGAACTATCAGTGCTGTTGGCTGTATTTATTGAGAGATATATATTTAAAGAGGCAGTGCAACATGTTTTATGTATACACACTCTTCTGTTGTAATTTGGACAATCACTGCTGATTAATTTTGTAAATTGTCATTCTGGCTATCATCACCTAGCATAGATGTATTTTGTTTATTGATTTGTTATTGATTTATTTTGTTTATTTATTTGTTTGTTTGTTTGTTTGAGCTAAGAAAATGGTAAACTTTATACATTTTATTTTATTGTGTGATATGCCTTATCCCAAGACAGCATCAGTAACATACAGTATTGTGCCATCCTTGAAAATCAAGGACATTTGGCAATTCCACTTGGTCAACTTGCATGCAATTTTTATTACTATGCCTCTTGTGATCTTCGTGTTTAAAGCATCATCTTCTTGTAAAAATGTTATCTCCAAATTTATACTACAGAGTAGGCATTTACAGCCAAGAGCATTGTGAAATGCTGGGTTTTATAGACAAAAATCATTTGAGCATCTGCAAATTCACTTGCAGCAATGCTTAGGTCTCAAAAAAAGGAACGCATTTTGACAGCATCAGCATTATAAATATGTTTCTACTTATTTTGTTTGTCAAGTCGC
This sequence comes from Staurois parvus, assembly GCF_062004578.1. Taxonomy (NCBI): domain Eukaryota; kingdom Metazoa; phylum Chordata; class Amphibia; order Anura; family Ranidae; genus Staurois; species Staurois parvus. Next base: position 5,221,697 of record NW_028318492.1, on the reverse strand, counting down.
TGGATTATTTTTGGTTTAAGGCTGTACATGTGATCTTTCTCTGTAGGAAAAATTAATTCCTTAAAAAAAAAAAAAAAATATTCAATGTTTGCTTTTGCAAGCTCTCATATTAATTCTTTATAACTAAATATTGCATTCTGTGTATTGTGACACTCAACACGAGCATCTCAGTAATTCTTGACATGTCATACCATGTACACTGCTCAAAAAAATAAAAGAAACACTTTGTAATCAGAGTATAGCATAAAGTCAATTAAACTCCTGGGATATTGATCTGATCAGTTAAATTGCAAAAGGGGTTGTTAATCAGTTTCAGCTGGTTTGGTGTTAATGAAACTAACAACAGGTGCACTAGATGGGCAACAATGAGACGATCTCCAAAACAGGAATGGCTTTACAGGTGGAGGCCACTAACTTTGTTTTCCCTACTCATCTTTTCTTACTGATTTTCACTAGTTTTTCATTTGGCTAGAGTCCGTGTTACCACTGGTAACTACCTGGACCCTACAGTGGTTTCACAGGCAGTCCAACTCCTCCAAGATGGCACATCATTACGTGCCATTGCCGGAAGGTTTGCTGTGTCTCCCAGCACAGTCTCAAGAGCATGGAGGAGATTCAAGGAGACAGGCAATTACTCTAGGAGAGCTGGACAGGGCCATATAAGGTCCTTAACCCATCAGCAAGACCGGTATCTGCTCTTTTGTGCAAGGAGGAACAGGATGAGCACTGCCAGAGCCCTACAAAATGACCTCCAGCAGACCACTGGTGTGAATGTCTCTGACCAAACAATCAGAAACAGACTTCCTTAGGGTGGCTTGAGGGCCCGACATCCTCTAGTGGGCCCTGTGCTCACTGCCCATAGAGCTCGATTGGCATTTTTCATTGAACACCAGAATTGGCAGGTCCGCCACTGGCACCCTGTGCTTTTCACAGATGAGAGCAGATTCACCCTGAGCACATGTGACAGACATGAAAGGGTCTGGAGAATCCGTGGAGAGGCATGCATACAAGCACATGGGGGCATACAAACTACTGAGTACCATTTTGAGTTGCTGCAATGAAATTTCAACAAAATGGACTAGCCTGCTGCATCATTTTTTCACTTCGATTTTCAGGGTGTCTTTGAATTCAGTCCTCTGTAGGTTGATAATTTTCATTTCCATCAAACGATGGGGCATACTTACATTCCTAACACATTACCCAGTCCATATCAGTACAGATATCCACCGTGATATTTTTCCCCATTGAGATCTGATGTGTTTTCAAAGTGTTCCTTTAGTTTTTTTGAGCAATGTATTTCTGTAGTAAAACTAAAGCTGGCCATACATTATGTATTTTTTTTCCTTCAGCCCATTAAAGAAACAAACCTTCAACCAAAGAAAGTTGCTCAATTCCCCATCAACAGTGTTGATAGGTGAATTCATCTCTCGGTGCTCTTTTTTTCTGCTGGCAGGGACAGCAGGGAGCCTTCCCCACCAGCAGAATGACATGAAATGATATAAAATAATGAAATGCTGCACTGCTAAAAATCTAAACTAGGTTACATAAATGACATGATAACCCCTGGTGGCTATAGCAGTGATCAGAAGAAATAAAAACCATACAGGCTGGTTGTACTAAATTCGAATGACAGATTGACTTTAGTACAACTAGCCTGCCAATACATGGATCGAAATTCAGACGGTTCCTGTTGAACTGGCCAAATTTCAATCAGTCCAGATAAACTTAGGCCTGAAACCCAACTGACTCATATACCTGTTGTTTCTATTGGTTATCTCTAAAATTGTTATACAATCTTGATACTTTACTTACACAAATAATATTACTGTACCTTCTTTTTTTGTGCACATTTGTTGTATTGATGTATTCTCCCATATAACTTCATTAAAAACCATCAAAGCAAAATAAGTTCCTCACATTATATTCATTCTATACATTGACTATGTATTTTTATCATTACAAATTTGTCCTTGAGCTCCAGTTAAGTGGCTTTCCATAAGCTGAGGTGTTGTCATCAGGCTTTTACAGACAGGAGGATGCATTTCCTTGTTTTCACCCACCCTCAATACTGTAACTTGGTAAGGCTGCGTTCATACCGGAGTTTAGCCGAACCACAATGGCAGGAATCTACTGATTCTTGCTGCTGGATTTAACAGCTGTGAGTGGAGCTCAATACTGCAATGACTACTATCCATAGCTATTTGCACAGCCAGCGGTTAGCTGTCTACAGTGGCAACAGGATTTTCATGATCGTAACATACTGTATCTATGCTAGCATCTCAAACCAGGACCTGGATGCTGACTCTGGATAGGACCTGAACAAAGATAGGGCGTATTTCTTAGCCTAATGCTAGGTCAACCGTAAAGAAAAATCTACAATCAACAGTGTTTGTTGGAGGGTTAAGCCTAGTACACATGATTAGAAAATCATATGAATAATACCACTTTCTAAGCGATCGTACGATAATCTGATTGTTAGTACAGCTTTCGTCTGAAATTATTCGAACGGACAAGAACAAAAATGTTTCTCGTATGATACCAGATTGTACGATTTTTGTTCAATCAGCACAGTTTTCAAAATACAATAAAAATACAGTACAAAAAAACACCGCTTTCAAAGCGATCGTACAATAATATGATTGTTAGTACACAAATTTTGTCTGAAATTATTCGAAGGGACAAGCACAAAAATGTTGTACGATACCAGATCGTATGATTTTTGTTTAATCAGTACAGTTTTCCTACAAAAATACAATACAAATACAATACATTACATCACTTTCAAATTTGATTCTGTCGTACAAAAATTTTGTAACTGTACTAACCTCTTCACTTTCGATACGAGACTAGCATGCATAAAAAAACAGACGATCACTCGTCTGATATTCTCATCGTGTGTACGGGGCCTTAGGTAAAGAAGAAAGCAAAATTCCACTTAGCATTATTAACATAACTCAGGGGTAGGAAATCTCAGCCCTCTAACTGTTGTGAAACTACAAATCCCATCATGCCTCTGGGAGTCATGTCGGTGGCTGTCAGAGTCTTTCAGTGTTTCATGGGGTTTGTAGTTTCAGCACAGCTGGCGCACCATGGTTTCCTAACCCTGCCATACCCTACATGTTTATCCTACTTCGTCCCTCTTGAGCTTCTTCTAACAAGTGTAGGGGAGACTAAACAGAAATACAGGGTAGAGCAGGAAGCTATAATGAACACTAGTTCTCTATGTATGGGTATATTTCTTGTACAACCAGGACTTGTCTGACCTTTTTTTTAGGCTTTTTTCATTTAAGAGCAGTGCATATTGTACATTTCCTTGAAAATTCAATCCTTTCAGTTCTAGTGTGTGCAAGAAATCCAGTCTTTCCTGTTATGCCCTGCGGTTATATTTTTTCTCCTCTGAGGTCTTCTAAGAAATATATAGAAAAGGAGACATTTGCACATAGTTTTAGGCATGTTGAACCATTAGTACTATACACCTTTAGGTTCTTCACCTTAACATCCTTGCATTGTAGGCAGCTAATTTTTCCTATAAACAGAGTCAAAAATGATTTCTTCCATAGAATATCTAAAAGGGGAGCAGAAATATCTGGAGAATGAAAATCTCAACTCTTACCTTAACTAAAGGACATTATATATAATGGAAATATGTAAAGATTAACACTCATTGCACTTGTCTAGATGTTCTTATGGAGCATGTAAAGTGTGTATGGCTATGGCTTTCTATTTGTTATGCCATTCAAATGAGGAAAACACACCACCTTTAGCATGAAGTGTATTTTATCCCAAAAGAGAAATACATAATAATAAATACATTTATAAAGTTAATAAATATACATGGGCATCAATTAATTTATTGAAATGGGCATAAAGTAGCAACATCAATGCTGACAAAGACAAGTACCTATGCTATATCTATTCAATCAAAGGAATATATAAGACAGAGACCCTACAATATTTCATACACAGAAGGAATGTATTACATAGGCCATCGGCAAGTTACAAATTGCTGAAAACAAATGACATGACAGGCCTAATCACAGACTGTTCACAGGAAGAGCAAAATAATGCAGAAAAGTCCACATAATTAGGGGATAATTGGTTGAGAAACTATGAAAATCAGAACCAAAAGTGTTGTGTGCCATCTAAGATAATATTGATATTTTAAACTTAAGCTGGCCATAGCCGGTTCGAATTTCGGCCAGTTCAACAGGATTCGAACTATGTATGGGCATCCTGAATGTACCCAAGTTGATCGATCGATCAATTTTACATTAAATTAACACTGGCCTCTGTTATAGCCACTGGCAATAATCACAGTCTTCTTCAGGCGGGGGCGGCTTTCCCTTTTTTTTTATAGGTTTGCATTGTATTGGTATTGTTCTGTCACATGTTACAGAGGAGGTCTAATGTGAGAATTATTGCTCTTGCTCTGATGTTTGAGGCGATACCTCACATGTGTTGTTTGAACACTATTTACATATGTGGGCATGGCCTATGTATGCGTTCACCACTACGTGCAAGCACAGGGGATGGGGGCACTTTAAACTTTTTTTTATTATTTAATGTTTTTTTGGGGGGGTTTGCACTGTCCCTTAAAAAAAAAATTTTAATCACTGTTATTCTTATCACAAGAAATGCATGCATCCCTTGTTATTTAAATAATTAGTGACAGGTCCTCTTTATGGAGAGATATGGGGTCAGTAACACCCCACATCTCTCCTCTGCTATGTAAAGCATTGGATCAAAAAAAGCATTGATCTAGTGCTATGAAAAAAAAAAAATGACAGGAACCGTAAGTGACATTGATCCGGTCCTCCAAGGGCATAGAGATGAGTGGAGGACATCTTTCCTTCACTCATCTCTATGCCCAGCACCGGTATCTTTAGATGGTTTCTCAGGTAAGGCTGAGAACTACCAAGTGGTGGCAGCGGCAGGCTGGTGGCAGAAGCAACGGCGAGAGGCAGGGTTTTTTCCACACCTGTAGTGGTGCTTTTTTTTTTTCATTTTGGCCGACAGATGAAAAGGGGGAAAAATTTCGATGCATCCCTACTCTACAATGATCCCTACTCAATTTCATTTATATTGTATCAGCAGACCTATTAGAATTTACTATGAATGAGGTAAGGATGAGCCTTCAACAAAACTTGTCACTTTGCCCAGAGTGAACAAAGTAACAGATTCCCATTAAGAAATAATTCAATTCATAGGATCAACAATGTTACACTTCAAAATGTAACATGTTTTGCGGTGTTGTACATAGGAGCAAGTAAATTCATTTTTAATCAGACTATTTTATAGGCAATTATAACTCTATTAAAATTAATTTAAACACAAGTAAACTAAGACAATATAACTAATGTTAAACCAATTTTTTGCTACTTTTTTAAACATGCTTTTGAATAATGAGAAAAAACAACTCATGTAAGAATGAAGTATTAAGCATGCCAGACCAAGGAGGCGTGGTGCTGCGTCTCAGTGCCCCATGCATAGCTTGCTCTTATTTCATTTTCAGCTTCATATTTCATAAATTTGTAATTGACAACTCTGTATAAACTTGTGGTTTCTGTGCAGTTGTTCTGGTAAGCATCCTCCAAAGGAAAGGCAATAGAATAGACATTTGTGGAAATAAAATAAGAACAGGGAGGCCATTTATTTAAGGTGTTCAGCTGTTAAACGCTGTTATAATATAACTGGAGTAAAGTATATCTAAAGCCAAAACTTTTTCTTTTTAGTTTTGGGTATAGTAGGGACTGGTTAGGTTAGGCTGTACTACCCAGTGCCAACTGAAAAATATAGCATTTCCCATCACTTTATTTCATTGTGGCAGCAAATAAAACTTGACTGGAGTTTTAACACTTACCCCCAAAATAAATAAATAAATAAATGGGTTGGTTTTAGATATTCTTTATTAAGATTGTGAAGCATATCCCTTTAGTTGCAGACCATAATGTATTTCAACATCCTTCACTTGTAAGAAGTTATACAGTAAACATCTGTGCAGTTAAACGTTCAAGAATTTAGCTTGGTGTACCTCTAACTGGATGCTAATGTGTCTCTCCCCGCATAGACCCTAAAAACCAAACATTCCTTTTAGATCAACTACTTTGGCAATGCACAACAAGATTTTGTAAGGATTCTCATATTACATAATTTTGGTCTAGAAGAATGAATTCAGATGAATAAACACAGGAAATGACACTAATATTTAAAAATGAATCTATACTGTGTTGTATATTCATTCTTTCTTTGCCTCCTAACACTAAGTTTCTGTTAAATCAGTTGCATTGGAACATTTCATATTTACAACTTGCAGCCCACAGATGGCATGCGCAGGTCTACATTCCTGTTTCTCTCCAAGCTGACCTACTATTATGCTGTAAATATTGTGAACAATCTCTATGATTTGACCTCCTGCCATGCAGGTACAATAGTAACACATCTAAACAGGCAAACAAGTCAGAGAAGGGTCAGAACACTGTCCCTTGCTAACTCATGCAGACCCCAATCAGTAGGAGGGGGATTCTTCCTATTGACCACCAATGTAAGGGACACTCTTCCCATTGACCACCTCCCCCGCGCTCACTGGAGTGCTGGACTGTGGAGTGGGAGGGAGAGGCTGGATCAGGATCTCAGAGCTTCGCTGAGAGGATGAGCCAGGTGCCGCTCCAGACTATGGGGTAGATTCCGACTTTGAAGTTGGGGTCTTTCCCTAGCCTGGACTGGCTGAGTGACGTCAGCAGACAACGGACTTTAGTCCACTGTCAGCTGAAAACGGGTCACAGGGGTGCAGAATGAAATTTGGCTGTACTTCACCTTTAGCAAGAGACAATGATATAGACCATCTATATTTTCTGGACACCTCCATTATCTACAGTCATGGCCGAAATTGTTGGCACCCTTGATATTTTTCCTGAAAATCAAGTATTTCACACAAAAAAGGTATTGCATTAACACATGTTTTGCTATACACATGTTTATTCCCTTTGTATGTATTGGAACAAATATAAAACAGAGGCAGAAAAGCAAATATGACATAATGTCACACAAAACCCCAAAAATGGGCTGGACAAAAGTATTGGCACCCTTAACTTAATATTTGGTTGCACACCCTTTGGAAAACATAACTGAAATCAGTCGCTTCCTATAACCATCAATAAGCTTCTGACACCTCTCACCCGGAATTTTGGACCACTCTTCCTTTGCAAACAGCTCCAGGTCTCTCTTATTGGAAGGACACCTTTTCCCAACAGCAATTTTAAGATCTCTCCACAGGTGTTCAATGGGATTTAGATCTGGGCTCATTGCTGGCCACTTCAGAACTCTCCAGCGCTTCTTTGCCATCCATTTCTGAGTGCTTTTTGACGTATGTTTGGGGTCATTGTCCTGCTGGAAGACCCAGGATCTTGGACGCAAACCCAGCTTTCTGACACTGGGCCCTACAGTGCGACCCAAAATCCTTTGGTAATCCTCAGATTTCATGATGCCTTGCACACAGTCAAGGCACCCAGTGCCAGAGGCAGCAAAACAACCCCAAAACATCATTGAACCTCCACCATATTTTACCGTAGGTACTGTGTTTTGTTCTTTGTAGGCCTCATTCCGTTTTCGGTAAACAGTAGAATGATGTGCTTTACCGAAAAGCTCTATCTTGGTCTCATCTGTCCACAAGACGTTTTCCCAGAAGGCTTTTGGCTTACTCAAGTACATTTTGGCAAACTGTAGTCTTGCTTTTTTATGTCTCTGTGTCAGCAGTGGGGTCCTCCTGGGTCTCCTGCCATAGCGTTTCATTTCATTTAAATGTCGACGGATAGTTCGCGCTGACACTGATGCTCCCTGAGCCTGCAGGACAGCTTGAATGTCTTTGGAACATGTTTGGGGCTGCTTATCCACCATCCGGACTATTCTGCGTTGCAATCTTTCATCAATTTTCCTCATCCGTCCACGACCAGGGAGATTAGCTACAGTGCCATGGGTTGCAAACTTCTTGATAATGTTGCGCACTGTGGACAAAGGCAAATCTAGTTCTCTGGAGATGGACTTGTAACCTTGAGATTGTTGATATTTTGCCACAATTTTGGTTCTCAGGTCCTCAGACAGTTCTCGTCTCCTCTTTCTGTTGTCCATGCTTAGTGTGGCACAGACAGACACACAATGCAAAGGTTAAGTGAACGTCTCTCCTTTTTATCTGCTTTCAGGTGTGATTTCTATATTGCCCACACCTGTTACTTGCCCCAGGTGAGTTTACAGGAGCATCACATGCTTGTAACATTCTTATTTATCCGCAGTTGTGAAAGGGTGCCAATACTTTTGTCCAGCCCATTTTTGGAGGTTTGTGTGACATTATGTCGAATTTGCTTTCTTTCCTCCCTTTTTTTGTTTTGTCCCAATACACACAAAGGGAATAAACATGTGTATAGCAAAACATGTGTTAATGCAATACGTTTCGTGAGAAATACATGATTTCCTGGAGAAATATCAAGGGTGCCAACAATTTCGGCCATGACTGTATATATAATTACCTTCACATACTTATGTGATTTTCATATAATTTTTTTCACAATCCCAGCAAATTTGTAGTATAAGTATAAGGAGGGCATTACATAACAATATTTGAAGTTTTTTTTAGATGTGGTGAAAATGTTTCAATGAGCAACCCTCAGCAAATTTGTTCCAGATCACCAGAACTGTTGCACTCACACGTGTTTCTTGTGCTCTGCTGCATTAATTAATTACCTGAATTAGCTTTGATTTACACATACAAAATTATCACATTTAATGAAAAACATCATTTGAACTGTTGTTTATTTATACACACACAAATAAAAGACTAATTAGTGAGAATATGCAAGTCTTAATATGCAATTTAAAAATACACAATACAGTAAGATATCTGTCACTGTGACTTGATTAGTCATGTTCATTGTCCATATGTTTAGTAGGCAACTCACAGTAAACAAGAATCAGATGCTGAATGAATGATGATGATGTTCATACTCTATGTATATACTGACATTTTTGTGCACTATAGTGAGATGTGTTTTTTTTTGCTCATGCTGCTAAAACTGTGTTTTTATAACTGGTTAACCCCCCACCTCATTTGAAATGGTAGTTCAATGCTTTTATAACTTCTTTTATGCCGTCACTATCAAATCTGAAAACAGCATTAAGGGGTCCTGGGGATTTTAAAGTAATAAGAGAAGCTAGCAAAGCTATTGGTGGCAGGAAATAGACACTCCAATAAAGTTTTTAAAAAGTCCACATACTGTATATGGGAAGAAGCCCATATATGTGGACCTTCCAACTTGAACAGTAGCACATTCAGGTGCTCAGGAGGCAAACTGAAAATTATTTTCCTGTGCCCCAAAAAAGTTACCCTTGAGTCAGGATTATCACCTTGGTTCATGGAAGAAATGGTTCTGCACTGCACAAGCCAATGAAGCCTTTAGCCAAACAAATCCACTGTGTACCACTCAGAATCACTGCTCATTGAGGAGGTTGGAAGGGAAGAGCTGGTGGCACAGGAAACTGCACTAAGAAATAGTAGAGTCACTCTACTGGCAATGTGCCGGGCATGTATAAAAAAAAAGAGGGGTTGAACAGAATCTTTTTACAGGTAAAGCAGTTCACCTGTATGCATTTAGTTCCACATGTAGTATTTACTTTAAGTGATACTGTGGTTTGCCAATGTAAACAGGTGGAAAGATAAGTGACGCTACTGCATCGCACTACTTGGGTAAAGAACAGGGTCATTTTAAATACCGATATCTGATACTCTTCCTTCCTCCACAAATTCAGCAAAAAGCAAAAGTTACATAAAGGTAAAGGCTTATGTAACAGTAGGTGATACCCTTTGTTGGCTAAACTACATTTTTAACACCTAATTTAGCTAATAAAGGGTAACACTAAGGCAGTACATACATTTATATTTTTTTTTTCATCCAACCAGCAGGTTAAACAAAAAAAAAGATCCAGTTCCCCCATCCACACACTCAATGTGGATAGGGGAATCCCCCCACTGCACTATTGTGTTCTAATGGAGGGGAGTCATCCCCGTTATCAGAATACAATTATCAGTGCAGTTAGATATAACTGGCGGCACTGATTGATCGTAAAAAAACCTGACAGGCTGGTTGTACAGAAATCAATTGATAGATCGACTTCTGTACAGCCAGGGTGTCCAAACATGGATCAAATTTTGACCAGTCCTTGCTGAACCAGATAGATTTTGATCCATGTATGGCCACCTTTAAACATGATGACTCACAGTCCAACACTTTGCTCCTGCTAAGAACATATTGAGAGAAACTAATCAGCCTGGCCCACGGTATGAACCAGATGTTCAGTATACCCTTTTTAATGACACACAGTGTTTACTACACATCCAGTGGTGTGGCCTCTGCTTATGACCTTTCTCACATAGTGGCTGAAGCAGTGATTGTTTAATAGATCCCTCCTGTGTCATCTGGCTCCTAAACACACACTTTTTGTTAGGCTGGAATGCTGGAAATGGGTGGGGGTGTGTATATCCTACGCTCAATGCTACTCTCCTGGAGATGTACTTTTATCTCTAAAACAGATACATCTGACTAAAAAGACAGATGACATTTTACAGATGTAACATAAACCAAACTAATAATGCGCAAATGTGTTAAAGGGATACAAAACCATTCTAAAAGTCAACGTAAAACCTGGATCCCAATAATTTGCATGCTTGAGAACTAACGGGAGGAACGCTTTACCTTGCCCATGGGTTATAATCAGTAGAGATGAGTCTCCTGATAACCCAGTTTTGACTCCAATTATTTTCATTTCATTGCTGAAGTGAGCAGATATTTTAGCATTAATCATAAAAACATATAAATGCAAAGTAATGTGATCATATTGGTAAAAGCAAACAGAATAAAATGTAAAAAAAAAAATAGCATTCTCCAAAATCTTCTCTTTTAAATCTCTAAAAATGTCTGAAAAGCATGTACCTAGCTAATGAGTCTCCTTTCTGTATTTTTCAGTAGAGGTACATACTTTTCTGCATGAACTGGCACTGACTAAAACAAGTGATTACACATGTCTGTTTTTTTTCTATTTTGTTTCATACTGAGATTAGGTTGAGTAGTTAAATAGAAGGTGGGTGGGCAGGTATATTTTCCATGCTCTGGAAACCACAGGCACATGGAAGGAGTTCAAGCAAGACTACCTTCCAGACTAATGTTCTAAGGAACTGCTTCCATTTAAGAGAGCTAAGGTAATGTAAAAATGATAGGAAAAGCAAAAGGCAATATGTTTAGTGCTATGAGCCAGTTAGAATTAAAAAGATTCCACACAAAATTCTCTCCAACAATTTGGGTCACCCCCAACACAATACCTATGATTAATCACAGGGATCCTTAATGTATTCTGCCTAACCTAAAATCTTATTGAGTTTCATTTATAAATGCTAAAGCAAAGAAAATGCTAAGGGGCACAAAGCAACCAATCAAATGTTTGCCATTTGTATTTGTATCAAAAACTTTATTTAAATATATAAAACCTATACTGCAAATTAAAAAACAATAAAAAAATAAATAAATATATATATATATATATATGTATATATATATAGTAGGGCATACCAAGAGCAACTAACAGAGTATTAAATATAAGCCAAAATAAATTAGTGCAGCACTCTCTAGCTCATGATAATGTGTAGCAAACCAAATAAATAAATAAATAAATAAATAAATATACAGTACAATACACTAGAGCAGTGGTCGGCAAGCAGCGGCTCGCGAGCCACATGCGGCTCTTTACACGCTTTAATGCGGCTCTTGTGTGCCGGGCGCCCGCTCCCCTCCCTCCTCTCGGGCGGCAGGGACTCTGCAGCGTGATCCAAAAAAAAACAGCCAGGGCAGTGCGCTCAAATGCAATGATTGGCCAGTCTCGCTGCCACTCACATCCTGATAGCCAGTGATTGGCTGTCAGGATGTGTGTAGGCGGGGCAGCGTGACGAACGTGAGAGGAGCTAGGCTCTTCTCACAGTCCGCCCTGAAGACCGGAACGGCGCGGGAACACGGCGAGAGGAACGCGCGGAGCAAAGGTAAGTGAATTGACACAGGGGGGACTTGGCTTACTACTTGCTACTTACTTACTACTACTATATGAGGGATGAATTAATATGGGGGATGAATTACGATAGGGGGGATGAATTACTATGGCGGATGAATTACTATATGGGGGATGAATTACTATATGGGGGATGAATTACTATAGGGGATGAATTACTATAGGGGGGATGAATTACTATAGGGGGGATGAATTACTATGGGGGATGAATTACTACATGGGGGATGAATTACTATGGGGGATGAATTACTATATGGGGGATGAATTACTATATGGGGGATGAATTACTATATGGGGGATGAATTACTATGGGGGATGAATTACTATATGGGGGGTGAATTACTATATGGGGGATGAATTACTATGGGGGATGAATTACTATATGGGGGATGAATTACTATGGGGGATGAATTACTATATGGGGGATGAATTACTATATGGGGGATGAATTACTATGGGGGATGAATTACTATATGGGGGATTAATTACTATATGGGGGATGAATTACTATAGGGGGGATGAATTACTATAGGGGGGATGAATTACTATGGGGGATGAATTACTATGGGGGATGAATTACTATATGGGGGATTAATTACTATATGGGGGATGAATTACTATGGGGGATGAATTACTATATGGGGGATGAATTACTATATGGGGGATTAATTACTATATGGGGGATGAATTACTATGGGGGATGAATTACTATATGGGGGATGAATTACTATGGGGGATGAATTACTATATGGGGTATGAATTACTATAAAAACTTATTGAAACTAAAAACAGTGTACGACCCTATGTATTTTCAGTTTTAAAAATGTGGCTCTCAAAATAAATTTCAATCGTGGTTTTGGCGAGATTTGGCTCAGTTGAAAAAAAAGGTTGCCCACCACTGCCCTAGAGTAATCCATGAGAAAATTGTGTGCAAGATTGCAAATCAAATCTAAATGTACATTCTGTGCAAAAAGTCCACAATACAAAGTATATCACTTCACACACCTGTGTCCCATTTGGATGTAACCTCACCTATTTAGATGGACTTCACTAACAATGTTAGGTCAATTACAGCTCAATAATGAAATCAGATCCTCCTCAGCGGGACATATCCTACAATTGACTCCAGAGATTCTCTTTCCATCCAATGTATAAGCACCAGCAACATCCATAGACAAGAGGAAAGGCAATGGTAGCGTTAGCTGTGTAAAGTGTGAGTTTTTCAGCATGTTTTAGTGTTTTTGCATCAGTGTTTTTGCATTAGCGTTTAGCCGCGTTTTTCTGCATTTGCAGTTTTTAGCGTTGTTTTATACAAAAAAAAATTTTTTGCTAAAAAAAAGTCCATATTTTGCCATGTTTTACTGCGTTTTGCCACATTTTACTGTGTTTCTCAGCATTAGAGCATTTTTACAGCTATAAAACTCCTCTAGAAACCCACTAGTTCTGTTTTTTTTTTCCAGCCAAACAACGCCCCTGCCAAAAAACGCTGATTACAGCCTATGTGTGCATGGACACATAGGTTAACATGCTGGGGAGTTTACTGGCTGTAGAAAAAAACACCAAAAGCCAAAAACAGCAGATGTAAAAACGTCCAGTGTGCATGAGGACTTATACAGGCCATACATAGGTCGAATTTCGAATTTCTTTAGAAAATGGGAAATTCTATGCATTTTGTAACCCGATGGTGGCACCATTGATTTCAAAATTCAACCAACCAAGCCTTCAATTTCACCTCATGTTGCTACAGAAAATAATTTTCATGGCAAAGAATTTTCTTTTCTTTAAAAGTCACAGCTCACGCTTGTTTCATTTTTGTTTATATTTCTAGCACGATTCTCCCATCATTGATTCAAAACTCGATTTTTTTTTTTTTAAATTTCCAACATTCTCGAGCACCCAGATTTGATGGTTACACGAAAATCGTCCGTTTCTGTGACCCACTAATGGTGCGAAATTCTTAGAAAAGATTTTCAAAAGAAAATTCTTTCGGAATTCGACCTGTGTATGGGCGGTTTTAAGATGCACTTACAAATGTACAGAAGACAATCACTTATAACAGTAATTAGCTGTGCCAGATATTACACATGCCCGGTGGCTGCACACCAGCTGTCCGGTCTCTCAGTGTGAAGGAGTAAAATTGCATCCATATAGGCATTTTCAAAGGTAGCTAGTTATATAATTATTCCGTAACACTATTATTTAACTAAGAACCAGCAAACACAAATGCTCCTGCGCTTGGGGATGGACTCGATGCAGGCTACAACCACATTAAGAATGTCCTGGAACATGCACACCTTGCTGCCCTCAAATAGACCAGGGGAATCCAAATATACTGAATGAGGAAAGAAAAAACAAAGGGCGCACAGGCCTAGTGCATTACCATAAAAAATGTTTAATAAGAAATAAAGTATGTGTTGTACTCACAAACGACAATAAAGCTGAGCTCTGAGGAAGAGGCAAGTCCTCGAAACGCGTCAGCCTATTGGATGTCTACACTCCCTATTGCGGACTGTTACTCAGCGCGGTGTTGACCCAGCTGTTCTTTTATGATGTGCCTTGACTTTATTGTCATTTGTGAGTACAACACCTACTTTATTTCTTATTAAACATTTTTTATGGTAATGCGCGCCCTCTGTTTGTTCTTTCCTTGTTCACTAATATTTAACTGTCATAATACCTATGGATGTATGAATTCATTTTCATACTAGGCAAACTGGTTTTATTTCATCTGACTATAAGCATGCATATTCATCCAGTTTGAAGAGAATCATGTAATAAAATTATATTTGTCAGGATTCCTGGATCACATGGCTGTCTGCAGATCTAGAGAGATAAAGTGCTCTTAAAGTTAAAATGTTTTTACCTTAAAGTGGTACTAAAGTGAAAATATAAAAAAACGCTGACAGGCAGGGTTTGTATAACAGAAGAGACCCTAGTGGCCCCTCTGCCATAAATGTCCCCCCTTAGTGTCAGCGATAATGTGCTTTGAGGCACGCATGCGCATGTGCAGAAGTAACATCACCAGCCATTCAAGTGACCGAAGTTAGAGAACCCGGAAGGAAGAACAGGTAAAGAGGACCAGGGGGAGCTGTGACAGCACAGCGCTGGAGGGCTCTGTTTGCAGTAAGTCTGTCATAATGAGCTAGTATTCAGTCCATGCTAGTACATTATGACTTAAACCTGCAGGGGGACCAGCTTTTTTATTTTTTAAACGTGATATTACTAGCACTTTAATGCACTCCCTGAAGTGGATTCAAACATACTTAGGATAAACCCATACACAAAAAAGTTAAAATGAAACAAAAAAAAAAAAAAAGTACAAATTAACAAAAAAAAAATTGGGCAGACTCGATGAACGACTTGATCTTTTTTCTGACATCACTCTTCTACATTTCTGTAACAGATCAAAATATGTACTCACTGAAAATATATTATCCTTTTTCTTTAACACCTGGGACCATGCCAAGCTCTTCTGCAGCATTGATTCAGCATCTGTTTTCTAAAGTCACGTTTCCTTTTGTATTTATGCTTTATAGATTGCCTTTTGTTTCATGTTCTCCCATCCCACTCAATATTTTTCATCACTTGAGCCCCATTAACTACATGTACTTCCGCTAACCTTGCATCTCTTTAATTTCTTTTTCTCAGATGTGCCTGGATACTTTAGCATTGTGAGATGTGGCATCTGCACCTACACTTCCATGCAGACATCCTTGAATGATGCACAACCGCAGACTGACAACGCTGTAAACCATTTTCTCTCATATGTGACTGAAAAGAAAAACACGAAGAAACTATTTTTTTCTTTTGTTGTTTTTAGAAATAAATTTCACCAAAACAGATTAATAGCTTGGTATGTGAACAATCCGTCACTTCCTTGTTCTGTTATCGCTGAGATGTAGACGTTGAAAAGTTCCTTCTTATCAAATATGTTATCTTTTAAGCAGACATGTTAGGAAGTGCACAGAGGCAGAGAAAAGGACACAACGACATGCCTACCTGCCTTTCCTTATATCCCTTTCATACATTTCCACTTTTGTAGGAATCCTTAAAATTCCTGAAACATATATCATATGGTAATATAAAAAGAACAACTGTTACAGCCCTGCGATTTACTGTCATTATCTGAATAAAGCTGGCCATATGTTCTTAGCTTTTTTCCCATTCAGCAGAGATTCCTCCACAAATAAGGTGGATGGAGGAATCCCGACCGCAGGGACATTATATTTTGGCTGCGGCTCCTGCTGTTGTCAGAATACACCGATCAGGAGTTGTAGCCAAATGTCTGCAGCTGCTAATCAAGAAGGTTTTCCAACTTCTCTGTTCAACAGAAGTCAATCAAATGATCAACTTTTGTTGAACAGTGATAGGCACACGCTGATCAAAATTCACCCGGGTGCTTCCAAACCAGCCAAATTACGATCAGTGTATGGCCAGCTTAAAGAGTTAAATACTGATGTCACGCTGCCAAATCTTTTGGAAGAGCTGAACCGCTATGGTTCTCTCTCGAATTTCAAAATTAATAGTCATAAATCAGAGATTCCGAATGTCTCTACGCCAGAGTTTCAGTTTCGAGCCATCTGTGCCTCCTTCCCTTTTCAAGAAGCTTCCTCCTCTTTGTCCTATTTAGGGGTTAAGATTACCCGCACCCTAGATCAGATATTCAAGGCCAACTTTCCCCCTGCCCTAAGTGCTATCACAGCAGACCTTTGCAAATGGGCTGATTTTGCTCACTCCTGGATGGGTAGGAATGCAATACTTAAAATGAACATCATGCCCTGACTTTTATATCTTTTCCAGCTACTTCCAATAGTGATCCCGCTATCATTTTTGAAGCAGGTGCATGGTGCCTTTTTGCGTTTCATTTGGGCAAAATCTCCTCCACGTATTTCTCACTCCTACTTGTCGTTACCTAAGAACCAGGGAGGAATGGCCTTCCCAGACCCAGTTCGTTATTTCTCTGCGGTACATTTTGCTAGGATCCTTGCCTGGTGTAGGGACCGGGGTCATAGACCATGGATAGAGATGGAGCAGTATTTCACGGATGTTCCTCTACACTGTCTACTGTTTATGGAACTTAACAGACTTCCAGCAGTCAAAACCAACCCTTTGATAGGCGCTACTCTAGGGGTCATGAAACGATGTGAGGGTGGTCAGCTAGTGCGTACTACGATTTCCCGCTTATATCCTGTATTGGGTAACCCTTGTTTTCCACCGGGGATCCCGGATGGGAGATTCTTTTCTCACTTTTCTAGAGGCACATCCAGTATTCGGGATTTCATGGCTGGCCAGCAGATGACAACCCCGATGGAAATACAGCGGATGTTTGTTCCACCCTTGGACAGTTGGAGATTACAGTAACTCGTTCATTTCTTGTCCTCCCTGACCCATAGAGGGATACACCTGGAACCTAATACACCTTTTGAGGATTTTTGTGTTAACCCTGATCCTACCATGCAATCTCGTTGGCCTACAATTTGCTCAGTCAACTAGCTGACTCTTTTGTGCCACCGTATCTTCTTAAGTGGGAAGAGGAGCTGGGTAGGAATTTCTCGACTGAGCAGAGACCGCATTTTGCATTTTGTCCATCGCTCCTCTCTATTGAGCAAATTCCAGGAGTTGGGATACAAGTTGTTCACACGTTGGTATCAGGTCCCGGTCATTCTACACCTGATCTACCTCGAGGCAGCAAAGATCTGCTGGTGTAAGGAGGGAGACGGCTCGTTCCTATATATATTTTGGTCCTGTAGAAAACTAGCCACTTTTTGGTCACAAGTTAGAGACCTTACTAAGCGCTTGACAGATTTTGACCTGAGAGATGACCCGGCTGGGTAGCTACTGCTGCATTACGACCTTTCCAGGAAAAGTTAAAAGAACTCATTATTGGTACTGTCAGGAATGGACTTGCCAGTAATGGTGGGACTCACCTGCCTTGTGGGCTGCAGTACCAGGGCTGGCCAGCGGGTGCTCTCAGCAATCAGAGACTCAACCCTGCAGTCAGCCAAAACACCTGAGGCTGATCACAGGTGTATTTAAGGGATGGCCAGACCTGCAGTCTGTGCCTTGATGTGTGTTTTTCTATGGGCCCCTGTATCTTGTTACCTGCATTCCTGTTCCTGTTCCTGTCTGACTGATTCGTTGCCGACCCTGCCTGATCCGGACCTCTGCTGAATTCTCCTGTTTGATCCCTGGCTTGTGACCCCGACCATTCTCTGCCTGACCCCCTGTACCTACCTGCCCGTTAGTTGCTGTACCCGGCTCGTGACCTGACTACTCTCTGCCTACTCCTCCTGTTCCTACCTGCCCGATTGTTATTGACCCGGCCTGCCTGATGACGCTTGCATTGTATGTATTGTTATCTGTGGGTGGTTTGGTTTGTTTGCACTGTGTTATGTTTTAGTATTGCACTGCATTTACGTATTGTTAGTATTAATAAATTATATTGTTTATAACATATCTGAAGCCTGCGTTTCCCTGCGTCAGTTCACATACCTCTGGTCATACCCTGGAGCCCTGACAGGTACACCTGATCAATGCTGCTAATGCTTGCATTCCATCTCTCTGGAAACAGGAGATTCCTCCTTCTATCTCCATGTGACTGATTAGGATTGAGGAAACACACTCAATGGAAAGTATCATGGCTACAGTTCGGGGACAGGAAGACAAGTTTTGCCAGTGGTGGGTTCAATGGTCTCTCTTTACCTGTTCTAGTGATTATGAGTCCCTGCTACACTCAGTGGCTTAAAGTCCCTTCTCTACCCTTATCTCGCTGTCTTCTGTTTTCACTCTGTTTCTTTATTCTCTTCTACCGTGTGTTTTTTTTGTTTTGTTTTTTCTTCCTCTTCCCTCTTCTGTATAGGTGGATAGGATGCCGACCTCGTTTGCTTAGTTGTACAGGCTCCCCATGTAGTTCTGGTTCTCGACCTATTGACTGATCCTATGTTGTTTTGCTGTTACAATTGCTTTATTATGTATCTTGATTGTATCTAGGTCGACGCTTATTTCAGTGGCATTCATCTTACTGTTTTCTGTATTTCTTAAAAAATGCTTCTTATAAATAAAGAATGTTAAAAAAAAAAAAAAGTTAAATACAGAAGAAGGGATTTAGATGAATAACTAGTGTATGGTATTCCCATATCAAGAGAGAGCAAAGCAATTGGCCCCTTTCCACGATGACAGTACCTCATGCCTTTAGCATAAAATGATCCTGCATCGTACAGAGCATTGTGACAAATCAGGCTACAGTTTCAATACATTGCACCAATGACAGCCAGCCAAAAAGACTAAAACAGCTGTATCAAGTTTGGAATAAGACAATAATTTTAGGCTATACGGTATTTACACAATTAACACCAGCAGTTCTGGAAGTGCAACTGGCCAGTCGAGAATAAAGCAATAATTGGTGTAACTCCAGCCAATGCCCTGAAATGTTGAATGCTTCTTTAAAGCCCAGCAGCCTGAACAGACAAAACCTGAGGAGTTCATGAGGAGCTCACTGTACTAACTAAGCAATGTTAGTACAGCAATCTCCCTCTGAGCTATTGTGTTCTGACAGGGGGACCCCCCCCATCCAGAACACATTGGTCAGCATTTGCAGCCATTGGCTGAGTAGATGCTGAGTGGCTGCTCATTTTCCAGCACGCCCATTCGACAGAAGCCGGACAGTAGGCCAGCTTCTGTCCAACAGGCTGCTGTACACACTGGCTGGCCAAATGTCGCCCGGTTTCTGTTGAATACGCCGATATCGGCCAATATTTGGCCCATGTGTACAAGCTTTCAGGCCATTCAAATGCAATGCATGTGGTTGTGGTATGATAAATTCTCTCTGAACAGCGATCTGTGTTGAGAGCTGCAAGAACTGGAAGGAGAGAGCCTGAATATCTGATTTGTACAGTGAGGAGGCTTGCTGCAAACCCCAGAAGCCGTGCACCTGTTCTTCACTCCAGTTCAGGATCTGCATAAATTCCCACTGCACCATTCTCAGGCTCTGTCCTTCCAATAACAGTGTTGGCCGTTCTGCCATTTATCTTTCTGAGCCTGTCACACATTAGCATTCAGAATGCCAATTTATTTTAACCCCTGTACCTGTCAGCTCCTTCACTGCTTTTACCAGCTTGTCCTACACCAACATTGTAACCAACAGATCAGCAGAGGACATTTCTTCACTACTGCTTCTAATAATCATGAATGTGCCCACTATTTCATGAGCAGTTGTACCTATAAGAACTCATGCACACTGGATATTTTTATAGTTGCTTCTAGGGGCATCAGGTTTTTTCCTGCCTCTGCACACATAGGCTTTTAGCAGCATTTAGTGGCAGGAGCTTTTAAAGGCAATAAAAAACCCCAGTGCCAGTGAGCCCAGGAGCAGCAGAGTTTTGGCAGAAAAAACTCTTGAAGCTGCTTATCGTATCTCAACGTGCCTAAACGCTAGGCGCATTTAGCACTTCAGGATTTATTCATTTTAATAGCTAGAAAAGATTATTGTACTTATGGACTTTCCCAGTCCAGTGTTGTTCACCTTAAGGTGATAGTTTAGGCCTCATGCACACTGGATGTTTTTAATGCTGTTCTTAGGTGCATCGGGCATCTTTTTTTTTTTTTCTGCCTCTAAATACCCCTACATGTTAACATATGTGTCCATGCTCATATATGCACACATATGCCTTTAGAGGAGTTTAGAGACACTCCTAGCAAGTCCAGGAGCAGCAGCATTAAAATAAAAGCTTGACACATCTAAACACGTCCAGACTGGCATTATGTTACACGCGTTTTGTGGTTGAACATTATTTTATTTAAATGGCCAGAATAATTTATTATTCTTGCCAATAAAATGAATTAGCGCTCAAGTGCTTTATGTGCTTAAATGCGTTACATGCGTTTACAAGTGCCAAGCATTTTCTGCCAACACGCTGCTACCTAGATTACAGACATCTAGGAGAGATGGCCAAAGCATTCAGTGTGCATGAGGCCCTAATCAAAATATGTTTTACTGTACACTAAACTTTGGTTCAGCCGTCCACAACAGTTCCAGTTTCTCATGTGGCCCCTTGGGAAATTCATTGCCCACCCCTGCACTACCATATTCCTTTTGAAATACCTGTTAAAACATAAACATCACCATAATCTCTGGGTATATACTAATTATAAATAAATATCGTTCCAGCCACTTTGTATAATATGGATCTACACGTTTTGGTCACACATATTGTACTTAATACTACAAACTTTTAAATGACTCCATGGTTTCTAAGTAAACATTAGGATTACATGTGCAGTATAAAGGAAAAAGGTAAATAAAGTGTTCCACCCATTATTTATGTGAAGTCACGTATTGAAAATTACAGAAGATTTCTGCATGTATCCACAAAACTAAAGCAAACACAGAGAAGGCAGCATGCCTGTGCGCTTGGTAAAGTCATCCCGGTCATTCTCCTAGATTTACACGACAACTTGTTTGCTGAAATAATATTTCTCCTGGAATGAGATGGTAAGATTGTCCCAGCACCTATGCAGGTCTATATATTTCCTTATTAGAGAAGACAGGGCTGCAGATAACTAGTATGTGTGAGATGGATAAAGTACAAAGGAGACCAGAGCCGCCTGTCATATGAAAGCTCCATCCCAGAGTGCACTGACAGCTTTTATCCACTGACAAGAGCTCACGAATTCATTTATTTCTGAAAAATCTGCATGTGAACATGTCTGTTTTTGTATGAACAGGAGCATTTAGCTGTCACAGTACAAGGGCAACAAATCAAGAGGTCTTTCAAGTTCTTATCTACAAATTATCTGCAATAGCTCAATCCACTAGGCAATCAAAAATGACAGCATGTAATTATCAAAAACGGAATTCACCAGACATGTTTTCCTTTTTCTTTCTCTTTTTTAACTAACATAGTTTAACTGTTAATAGTAAAACATGAGGTATGACCCATAAAACAGAGAAACAAGTAATACATTGATGTATTATATTTTTAATTTTAAAGTATAACTAAGGACAAAACTTTTTTTTTTAGTTTTGCATAGATTGGAAATGAATTAGGACACCTGTCAGATTTTTATTGGTGTCTGTGTCTCTGTTAGACAGATTCACTCTATTTGTCTATTTATCTTCCCATGGGGACACTACTTCTGGTTATTTTTGCTGTTTTCTGCTGGTGAGATTTCCCTGCACTTCCTGTTTTGAAGACACCACAGGAATTAAGAGGAAATCTCTCGAAAGTGAGGAGAATTCCCATATTAGGTTATTGTCAAAAGGAACCTGTCTCCAGTGAAACACTTTCCTCCACCTCTTGATCTTATGAAAACTCTATAATGTATGATCTTCCCTTACTTTTTGTCTCATTGACAACTGTTACCAAGATAAATAGAGAGGTGATTCTCTTCAGCTGGCACCCAATAAAGCAGCACTAAAAACCCAGGGTCTAACCCTTCCACATTCTACCCCAAATTTTCAGGTATTTATTTAGCACATCAGTACCCGCTGTCAAGGTCACTACCTCACATGCATATATATTTACTCCTGGATTGTAAGGTCTAATGAGCAGGGCCCTGTTTCCTCTTATACCAAATTGTATTGTAACTGTAATGTCTACCTTCATTTTGTAAAGTGCTGCGCAAACTGTTGGTGCTATATAAATCCTGTATAATAATAATGATAATAATAATATTAGGACAAATTTATACAGGCACTAATTAACCTACCAGCATGTTTTTGGAGTGTGGGAAGAAACTGAAGCACTTGGAATGACTCAGGGAGCCATCACAAGCACAAGGAGAACATGCAAAATTCATGCAGGTAGAGTCCTGGTTCGCATTCAAATTGAGGACTCTAGTGCTGCTTTGCAGAAGTGCTCACCACTAAGGCAGGCCATAGATGATGCAATTTTCTTTCCTGCAACCAAGGGTTGCAGAAACAAAATTGCTCAATTCCCCCACTATCAGTGTTGATGGGGGAATCTCTCCCATGGAGCTATTGTGTTCTCCTGACATAGGGGTGCAGGAAGTCAATCTATGGACAAACATGGCTACAATCAGCCTGCCTATAGATGGTTTGATTTTTGGCTGGTCCCTGCTCAACCAGCCAAGGTTTGAACCCTCTACAGCCACTCTGCTGTCCTATAGATAGAGGTGTAAAGACAACAGCTACGGAAATCTAACCACACTCCCCCACGTAAGAGCACTTGGGCCTGGCAATTGGATGCTTAGATGCAGGAGAAATTTTAATTTACATTTGGAAGCTCGCTGATACACACAGCAGGCAGATTGGGTGGTAGAGAAGTGTTAGTTAGGTAAACACAGGCATCCTATAGTGCATGCTACCATACTACAAAATGTCGCTACCATACTACTAAGTCTAAGTTGCAACCCAGTACAAAGTTACTCTAATGTCACTAATTGGAGAGTTATTTGAAACGTTTATTACTTAAGAGTATGCTCCTGTAAACAGAATGATGTGTGCGTATGACAGCGGACACATGCACCACACTGTCTGTTTAGGTTTCTAGGTTAATTTCCTGTAACATTCTGAGAACTGAAGGTCTGATCTGCGTAATTATCTAGCACTATGATTAATTAGGTACCAAAATGAGCAATGTTCATCAGTGACCATTTCTATAATGAAGTTACAGCATTCTAGACTAGTTGAACCATGCTTGTTGCCTGCATGTGGGAGGGCATCCTGCAATGTTTATTGGCTCCTGCTATTTAGAAGTCACAAGAAAAAAAATACCAATATACACTCACCGGCCACTTTATTAGGTACACCTTGCTAATGCAAAGAAAATATCCCCCACACCATTACACCACCAACCTGCACCGTTGATACAAGGCAGTATGGATCCTGCTTACATGTTGTTTATGCCAAATAATGACCCTACCATCCGAATGCCACAGCAACCAGTCTGCCCATTCTCCTCTGACTTCTGACATCAACAAGGCATTTTCGTCCACACAACTGCCACTCATTGGATATTTTCTCTTTTTCAGACCATTCTCTGTAAACTCTAGAGATGGTTGTGCATGAAAATCCCAGTAGATCAGTAGTTTTTGAAATACTCAGACCAGCCTACCTGGCACCAACAACCATGCCACTTTCAAAGTCACTTAAATCCCCTTCCTTCCTTTCCCATTCTGATTCTCGGTTTGAACTTCAGCAAGTAGTCTTCATCGCATCTAGATGCCTAAATGCATTGAGCTGCTGCCATGTGATTACAAAGCAATTGAACAGGTGTACCTAATAAAGTGGCCGGTGAGTGTATGTGTATAAACGAATCTGTGATTGGAATAACCAACCTCCAAAGCTGCTAACACTGTACTTTGATACCTATTACCAATACATTTGTACAAAAGTGTTGCGCTAATGCAGACAAACAGTGCAAAAATTTGTGATGCACTTAATCTAGTGATGATCTGCAACATGAATATACATAAATAAATAATGTGAAAATGTGTGCACCAAGCACCCAGATTAAATATTATAGTCCAAATAAGAGCAAACACTCAAAACTACAGGAGAAGAATCCAGCAAAAGATGTCATTAGATTTCACAAGAAAAACAATAACTTGGTACTATGAACTATGATGAAGAATCAGAGCAATGGCTTTTAACAAAACTGAATGGTAAGACTGGTTGTCTTCTTTCCAAGTGGTCTAATCTACAATATAGATACATAGAACACTTACGTAGAAAAAGGCCAGGAGGTCCATCAAGTCTGCACTTTTTTTCAACATTCTTGACTGAAGATAAACTTATGTTTATCTCAACCAGAGATCTTCTCAGGCCATAATCCCATTGTTGCAATTCATTATCTCTTGTGTGTTAAAGCTAAATTCCAAAATAGGTGAACATCCTCCCTTACAGTGGGGCTGCTCATACACTAAAAGGATTAAATGCTTGCTTAGCTTTAGGGGTCTGTGAAAAGCAGTTTTTCTAACTGAATCTTCCACTCCTACAGGCTCCTCTGCACTGCTAGACCAGTCCCTCCAGCCTTTTATCCCCTATGTCAAGGTGCTCACTGGTCCTCTGATTCCATCAAAACTGATGCGGGGTCCACAGCCCTAGATGGTATGCAAGGATGCTGAGGGACATTCCAACTGCTGGAGCATAGAGGAGCACTGCCTGCCAAGGGAAGTGAAATCAGGTAAGTAAAACTGATTTTCCCATCCCCTCTAGAACAGGAGTCTCCAAACCTTCTAAACAAAGGACCAGTTTGCTGTTCTTAAGACTTTAGGGAAGGTGGACTGTAGGAGGTGGGAGTAGAAATTTTCCTGGCCTTAGTGATAGCAAACAATGTCTTAAATAGTGCCCCATCGTTGGTGTCATTGGGAGTAATAGTGCCCCATTGTTGAAAACGGTGTCAAGAATTATGCCCTGTTGTTGGTGTCACTGGGCAGAATAGTGTCTCGTATCAGTGGGACTAATAGTGCCCCAATGGTCAAATAAAGGAAAGCAAAGGCACATGGGCCACAGTTTGCAGACCACTGCCCTAGGCCTAAGTGAGAATTTAACCACTGCAGTGTGGGGACAAACCTACTTCAAGGGGAGACTTTTACTTTCCCTAGAGTTAGGCTTTAACATACGCTGAGGTAGAGCAGCCCATTCATTTTAACATGGTAGTCAATGCACGCCAACATAGGTTTTAATATACTTGCAACCCTTTTTTTAATGTAGTTTCCTACAGTGCACAAATGGTTTACATCTGTGCTCTATGGTGCATTAAAACCCACATATGTTGCGATATTCTGGCTAGGTGTGTTGGGGTAGCTCCGTTTTGTCAATATTGAGGTAGCGTAAGGTAAAATGTGTTTTTTATCATACTGTAATATTGTGAATTGCCCCTTACTGTTGATTGATCAACTCAAGTAATCAATATACTGTATATTGCATAGTATCTTGTCTCTTTTATTTTATTTTTATTTTTTTTTTTGCAGTCTTTTTTCCCTATCCAAAATGTTCCTGTCTGACATACTACATTAGTGTCATATTGATGGTGTTTATAAAACAACATTTGGCTGTCAAGTGCTCTGCCTAATCCACAAATAAAACCATGTATCTGTTAGGGATTGCATCCAAAAAAACTAAAAGACATCTCAGTACCTGGAAAAAACTGCTGTGATCTACTTGTACATAAGCAATGAAGAGGTTGAGTGCCTGTGGGGCATGCTTAAATGCCATCGTTGAAAGCAAAATTCTTGGGGTAGAAAGAATTTTTTTTCTAGGCATGTGGAAGTGTGTGCACCAATTACACCCTTGTCATTCTCGACTTGCCTATTGTATCTACAGCAGCTAACCTAAACACGTTCCTGGAGATGATTAACCAGCTGATATTAAATGACCGCACTATACTGACAAAAGCTCCAACATTCACAAAACTTCAGTCCATGTTTATAAAGAAGCGGTATTTAAGGAAGCAATGCAAAAATGCAGTGATGATGAGCAAAGTGCAGTTATTCATTACAGCCAATCACAGATCAATTATCGGTTTAGAGGTGTCATAACAAAGAAAAATCAAGGGAGACCTTTGGCAAGGATGATTGCAATTTGTCTATTAAACAAGGTTGACATTTTTTTTTAATTTCTATAGAAACCTTTATTGCTGCAGTGCTGCTAGCAATAATACAAATATAACAATTGGTTAACCCTATCATTAAAAAGGAATTTTAGGCATATATCTACAGCTGAAATACATCATTACACAGTACAGTAAGCAAGCAGGTATTGAAAAAATCAAACAGGAAATAGCAATGTTGCTTTAATAGCTATGCAGTATGAAAGGGGTGTATAAATTAGAAAACGGCCTAAACAGAGGTACATGATATATATATATATATATATATATATATATACATATATACAGAAAGACAAGTGGCATCTTCTACAATTTATTAGAACAAAAATGTGCCTGTTTTTTTTACAAAAGCAGTAACTGCTGTAACGTAATCTGATTTGAAACCGTTGTAGCATAAGGGCTCATCCACACTTGCACCAGGAGATAAGTTGCCTCCTCATGGCCTGTTTTTAACCCTGAAAAGCCAGCACCACAGTGCCACAATCACCTGCATTGCACGAGCTTGAGGGGCGTTTGTGGTGTGGTGTCATTCACTTCAATGGGTCAGATTTGGCTGCGGTACTGCCTGCCAAATGCAACAGGGGGCCTAATTTTTGCAGTGGCTGTGAAAAAGCACGTTTGCACCCCCCTCCCTCTGAGCTGGGTAAAGGGGGGCTTGTAAAACCAGCTCAACTGTACCCTTCATCCCTGGCCAAAAGTGTGTCCAAGGAGGCAAAAAACCATATATATATCTATGTATATATATACACATACATATAAACACATGTATATATCTAGCAGCTGTGTTTAGCTATTTGCCTAGGCTTTGACCTAAAGCACATTTGTGATATACATTGCAGCGGATTTGACTGTGTTCGCTGAAAAGGAAATGGCTGTGCGTATGCATTGTAAGAGAAGGAAGTGGTTTTCTATATTCCAGGCACAAAATCAACTTCAAAATAAAGCAAGGCAGCTATAGTTTGTTTCATGTTCTCTAAAAACAAATGCATGGGCACAGGCACGTTGTGCCTGGTTAGTTTAGAAGAAAAAAAAAAGATTTTTATCTGCAGCATTCCAACGTACAGCAATGTATGGATAACCCCAGAGATAACATTCAGGATATTTTATTCTGCTGCAATTTTATACACTTTTTTAAACTACAGCCAACAAGTTGTTATTTTGTAAACATATGAATAAACCATATGTATAAACAAGCTTATGGATACCAAAATAAGAAACAGAGGAGTGAAGGCAGAAAAAAGACCAAGTGGTCTATGCAGTCTGACCAAAAAAGTTTGGTACCAATCCAAATCATTTGATGCACCCTAAATGTACTATTACAGTGGTCGGCAAGCCGCGGCTCGCGAGCCACATGCGGCTCTTTACACATTTTAATGCGGCTCTTCTGTGTGCCGGGCGCTCGCTCTCCTCCCCTCCCCTCCCTCCTCTCCCTCCTCTCGGGCGGCCGCTCCCCTCCCCTCCCTCCTCTCGGGTGGCCGAGGACTCTGCAGCTAGCCCAGCAATGATTGGCCAGTCTCGCTGCCACTCACATCCTGATAGCTAGTGATTGGCTGTCAGGATGTGTGTAGGCGGGGCAGCGTGACGAACGTGAGGGGAGCTAGGCTCCTCTCACAGTCCACCCTGAAGACCTGAACGGCGCGGGAACACGGCGAGAGGAACGCGCGGAGCAAAGGTAAGTGAATTGACACAGGAGGGACTTGACTTACTACTTGCTACTTACTTACTGCTACTATATGAGGGATGAATTAATATGGGGGATGAATTACTATGGGGGATGAATTACTATATGGGGGATGAATTACTATGGGGGATGCATTACTATATGGGGGATGAATTACTATATGGGGGATGTATTACTATGGGGGATGAATTACTATATGGGGGAGGAATTACTATGGGGGATGAATTACTATGGGGGATGAATTACTATATGGGGGAGGAATTACTATGGGGGATGAATTACTATATGGGGGATGAATTACTATATGGGGGATGAATTACTATATGGGGGATGAATTACTATGGGGGATGAATTACTATGGGGGATGAATTAATATGGGGGATGAATTACTATAGGGGGGATGAATTACTATATGGGGGATGAATTACTATGGGGGATGAATTACTATATGGGGGATGAATTACTATAAAAACTTATTGAAACTAAAAACAGTGTACCATCCTATGTATTTTCAGTTTTAAAAATGTGGCTCTCAAAATAAATTTCAATCGTGGTTTTGGCGAGATTTGGCTCAGTTGAAAAAAAAGGTTGCCCACCACTGTACTATTAGAACCACATGATTTTTCAAAGATTCAGACATTAGGATCGCTTCTGACAATTACCACATAAGGGGATCGATCACATTGAAATTAGTCCAATAGGTTGTGACAGGAAGTATGATTGTCTTAAATATCTATATCGATGTGTGTATGGTCTATCAAATGATCAGTACAAATTATTTATTTTTTCCTTTTTTCATTTTTGATCTGGTATGTTGTGAGGAATGCAATGTTTCTACCAATAAATCAGCTGGTTATCTAATCATATGGTAAATCGATGCCACCTCTTGTTTTATAACTTTCAATCAATTTCAAGTATAAAATATGATCGGAAGGGCAGAACATTGTAGTCTGTGTATGTTAAATTGCGTAATCGCCATGTTTATGATTTTTTTTTGCCAATACAACAATGGATTATCCAACTGTATGGAAAACTGATGCATCTATGAACACTTTTAATGGCCATGTCGATCTATCTACATTGCTATGATCAGATTTTACCTTCAGACCAATCTGAATAATTTTTTTGAAATCAATTGGTTTTGCTCAAAATTGATAAATGATACTTGACAACAGAAAAATTATTGATTTGATTATTTTGTCAGATCGTGCAAAGAATCCTATGATTGACACGTTATGTATATGGCCACCATAATGTTCTTATTCTGAAGGCACTAAGGATAAGTCAACAGTCCAAATGCCATAATACTGAACAGCACAGTAATACTATTGAAATATAATGACTCAGGAGGGAATGCTAGCATTGCTTAAAGCGGAGCTCCACCCAAAAGGGAAATGCCTGTTTGCACCCTCCACTGCCACATTTGGCACTTTTTTGGGGGGGAGAGGGAGGTGGGGCAGGAATCTGGTTTTGACAGGTATCCGCTCCCACTTCCGGTTCTTCGCGGAGAGGGAAGTTCAGCCCCTCTCCTCCCCCCCCCCGCAGTCTTCTGGGACATGTCACAGGTCCCAGAAGACTATTGGACCAATCACAAGGCGCAGCGCAACTCATGCATGCATAGTAGTAAACCCATAAGGCTTCACTTTCGGTTTCCCTTACTTGCAATGCAGACGCAAAGAACCCAGAGGCTAGTGAAGAACTAGCCTGGATTAGGATGGCACTCGACCCCTGGACAGGCAAGTATCCTTATATTAAAAGTCAACAGCTACAGTATTTGTAGCTGCTGACTTTTACTTTTTGGGGGGAGCCTGGAACTCCTCTTTAAAGTGTATTAAAACAAGTGCGGTCAAATGTGAAAAAAAAAAAAAAAACACTCTATGTTATGTGTCCCCATTCACACAACATACCTAAAAAAAGTTTAAAAAAATACTTATCTTTTAAATGTTTAGATGTTTTTTATCGTTTAGATATAGAAGGTGTTATGGCTGACTGCAAGCATTTCTGTTCAGTGTGAGCCTATCCCAGAAGAAAGTCTTAGGACAGGATGAGCTCCCTCTCAATGATATACAATAAAGAAACCCAGTTTCTAAATCTTTAACCCTTTGTTGGGATAGATAGTGTTCAAATCTAGTTTACAACTGATAATGAGAGTGCAGTACAGACAGGGTTAATTATGGCAAACACAGCTCCACAGCCCCCTCATTAGAAAAGAGGACTAAACAGGATTTTTCAGCTCTGAAGTTTTTAGAACAAAGCATCTAGAAAAGGTAAGGGTGCTATTTTTAAATATTTATTTTAAAGTTGTGGTATGTGAATGGGACATATAACATGAATAAAGTAAGAGTCATGCCAGTCGTGGTGCAAAAAGTGGAAATACACTTTAAGGTGGCCAAATTTAGAGCTGTAGATGGCCCTGTCAGCACCCCCTTCCCCTCTGATCTTTTGATCAACGTTTTGCCAAAGGAGCTGATTGAATGTTTTTCATCTAAACAGTGCATGGATCCAATCAGACACACTGTCTGGGTATTTGGGAGAAGTGACTGCTGAATACAATACTTGGTCATAATGTTTAGTGTTTATAGAGGAATCGGTCAATTTCTCTAGCTGAGCCTAAGAGACAGCAAGCCATGCATGGCCAGCTTTAGTGTGATATTCAGAATATTCTATAGAGAAGGGACACCATCCAGATGTCTGATTATATCATAGGGTGTTGAACTTTTACCTAGAACATTTCTCACTGCTGGTTGCCATATAAACAACAAAACCCCAAATTAAGTCTTTCACAATCTTAGTGCCACATGCAGCATGTCAGCAGCGTGCTGCACCTTCAAATCCGAAGGCCGAAGAATCCCCCCCTGACATCACTCTGAGCATTCTGGAGCTCAGACATGGCAATAAATCTCCTGCTGCCCTCTACTATAGACACAGGAGAGTGTGTCCATCTTTCTACATACACCTAGGCTGTTATTACATAGCACAAAAGAGCAGAAAGACAGTACAAAAAGGCAGGGGGGTGCCCCTGACATCACCTCTGTGCGTTCTTGAGCACAGACATGGCTATAAATCACCTTCTACCACAGGCATGGCAGATGATGTTTATCATTCTACATACATCCTGCTGAGCCTAGGCTGTAACTGACATGCTCTATTTAGTACATAGTACAACAAGGCATCCTCCCTGACATCACCCCCACGCATTCTTGAGCAAAGACATGACTATAAATCCTGATCAAGTAAAGGCACAGTAGATGGGTGTCTCCCATTCTGCATACATTGATCTGAGCCTAGACTACAACAGATATTACCTACTTAGTATATAGCACAAAAATGCAGAAAGACCATACAAAAAGGTAGAGGACTTCCTACCTTACAAAACGCAGTGCATTCATGAGTACAGACATGGCTATAAACCACCCTCTACTGCTTGCACGGTAGATGGTGTCTATCATTCTACATACATTGTGTTGAGCCTAGGCTACAACTTATATTAGCTACTTAGTACAAAGTACAAAAAGGCAGATGAATTCCCCCCAACAGCACCCAGTGCCTATATACAGCTCTGCTATAGGCACAGTAGCTGGTGTCTATCGTTCTACATGCATCTGAAAGAGCCTAGGCTACAATTGACACTCTCTGCTTAGTACATAGCATAAAAAGGCAGAAAAACAGTACAAAAAGACAAAGGAATCCCCCTGTACATTCTTGAGCCTAGACATGGCTATAAATCACCCCCTGCTATAGGCACTGTATATGGTGTATATCATTCTACATGCATTTAGAAGAGCCTAGGCTACAAATGATGCTCTCTGCTTAGTACATAGCATAAAAAGGCAAAAGACAGTACAAAAAGGCAGAGGAATCCCCCTGTACACTCTTAAGAATAGACATGGCTACAAACCCCCTCTACTATAGGCACAGCAGATGGTGTCTATTACCATACATACATACATCTATGATTCTAAATACATTGTGCTGAGCCTAGGCTACAACTGACTAGCTACATAGTACATGGCACAAAAAGGCAGAAGGACATAGCATAAAAAGGCAACGGAATTCTCCGTAACAGTACCCAGTGCATTCTTGAGCCTAGATATGGCTATAAATCACCCTCTGCTATAGGTACCATAGATGGTGTCTATCATTATACATACATTGTGCTGAGCCTAGGCTACAACTGAAAGTAACTATTTAGTACATAGCACAGAAAAAAGCAGAAAGACATAGTATAAGAAGACAGATAACCCCCCCTAACATCATCCTGTGCATTCTTCAGCATTAACATAGCTATAAATTACCCTCTGCTGTAGGCACAGCAGGTGGTGTCTATCATTCTACACACATATTGATGAGCCTAGGCTACAATTGATGTTCTCTGCTTAGTACATAACATAAAAAGGCAAAAAGACAGTACAAAAAGGCAGAGGAATCCCCCTGTACATTCTTGAGCCTAGACATGGGTATAAATCACCCTCTGCTATAGGCACTGTAGATGGTGTCTATCATTCTACATGCATTTAAGATGAGCCTAGGCACAAATGAAGCTCTCTGCTTAGTACATTGCATAAAAAGGCAAAAAGACAGTACAAAAAGGCAGTGGACTCTCCCTGTACATTCCTGAGCATAAACATGGCTATAAACCCCCCTTTACTATAGGCACAGCAGATACATACATCTATTATTCTACATACATTGTGCTGAGCCTAGGCTACAACTGACTAGCTACACAGTACATGGCACAAAAAGGTAGAAGGACATAGCATAAAAAGGCAGCAGAATTCTCTGTAACAGTACCCAGTGCATTCTTGAGCCTAGATATGGCTATAAAGCACCCTCTTCTATAGGTACCATAGATGGTGTCTATCATTCTACATACACTGTACTGAGCCTAGGCTACAACTGAAAGTAACTACTTAGTACACAGCACAGAAAAGCAGAGAGCCATAGTATAAAAAGACAGGGGAACCCCCCTAACATCATCTTGTGCATTCTTGAGCATTGCCCTGGCTATAAACCCCCCTCTACTATGGGCACAGCAGATTGTGTCTATCGTTCTACCTGCATCTTGATGAGCTTAATACATAGCATAAAAAGGCAGAAAGACTATGCAAAAAAGCAGAGAGATCCCCCTGTACATTCCTGAGCAAAGACATAACTAAATCCCCCTCTACTATAGGTACAGCAGATGGTGTCTATCAGTATGCATACATCTTGACAGCTTAGGCTACAACTGAGGCTCTCTGCTTAGTACATAGCATAAAAAGGCAGAAAGACAGGATAAAATGCCAGAGGGATCCCCCTGCACATTCTTGAGCCTAGACATGGCTATAACCCCCCCCCCCACACACACACACACACACACACACACTATAGGCACAGCAGATGGTGTATATCAATATACATACATTGTGCTGAGCCTAGGCTACAACTGACAGTAGCTACTTAGTACATAGCACAAAAAGTAGAAATCCATAGTACAAAAAGACAGGGGAATCCCCCCTAACATCATCTTGTGCATTCTTGAGCATTGACCTGGCTATAAATCCCCCTCTAATATAGGCACAGCAGATTGTGTCTATCATTCTACCTGCATCTTGATGAGCCTAGGCTACAACTGATGCTCTATGCTTCGCATATATCATAAAAAGGCAGAAAGACAGTACAACAAGACAGAGGAATACCCCTAACCTCACCTTGTGCATTCTCGAGCATAGATGTGGCTAAATCCCCCTCTACTATAGGCACAGCTGTAAGTGTCTATCAGCATACATACATCTTGATGAGCCTAGGCTACAGCTGACATTCACTTATTAGTACATAGCATACAAAAAGGCAGAAAGACAGGATAAAAAGACAGAGGGATCTCCCTGTGCATTCTTGTGCATAGACATGGCTATAAATCCCCCTCTGCTATAGGTTCAGTAGACGGTGTCTATCAGTATGCATACATCCTGATGAGCCTAGGCTACAACTGAGGCTCTCTGCTTAGTACATAGCATAAAAAGGCAAATAGATTCCACTGTGAAATCATGTGCACAGACATGGCTATAAATCCCCCTCTGCTATAGGTACAGTAGATGGTGTCTATCAGCATACCTACATCCTGATGAGCCTAGGCTACAACTGACGCTCTCTGCTTAGTACATAGAATAAAAAGGCAGAAAGGATAAAAAGGCAGAGGGATCCCCCTGTGCATTCTTGTGCATAGACATGGCTATAAATCCCCCTCTACTATATCGGGCACAGTAGGTGACCTCCATCATTCTACATCGTAGGCTACACCTGAGGGCGGCTCGCACGTTAGTACATAGCGGCGACCCCCAGCAGCACCCGCTGAGCCTCCTCTTCCTAAAAAGGACAGCGGCGGTTCTGTCTGCTAAGTTTCACATCCCCTCCAACTCTCCCCTGGCTTCCAATGAATGGCGTGTGGTGACCGTATAGAAGAGCCGGGGGACTTACCGCATAGCAGAGCCTGCGCTCACAGAACACCGAGTCTCCGAACATGGTAGCCGTGTGCTGAGTCCGGGGAAGAAGGCGACTTCTCTCCTATTAGACCCACAGACGTGACACCACCAACACACCTTGCTGCCACATCATGGCAATCCACAGGCAGCCTTGTCTCCGGTCCTCTTCTTCCAGTACTGTATCCTCCAGGAGGAGCCCTGATTAGGGTTAGTCATAGACGATGGAGGAGCCTGCTCTCCGCATGAGTGTGAGCCTGGAGCAAGGCGTGAGACCAGAGAGGGCGGGGGATCGGGGCAGAGGGAGGGGCGGAGGAGGGGGCACGGCCCCGCCCACACCTATACACCGGGCATTGCTTAGGATCCGTACACGGCTAGAGCCCCGTCCACACCTATGCACCTGGCACTGCTTATGTTCTGTAAACTGTGAGGGCCCCGTCCACACCTATGCACCTGGCACTGCTTATGTTCTGTAAACTGTGAGGGCCCCGTCCACACCTATGCACCTGGCACTGCTTATGTTCTGTAAACTGTGAGGGCCCCGTCCACACCTATGCACCTGGCACTGCTTATGTTCTGTAAACTGTTAGGGCCCCGTCCACACCTATGCACCTGGCACTGCTTAGGCTCCGTACACTGCTAGGGCCCCGCCCACACCTTTACACACCGGGCACTGCTTAGGCTCCGTACACTGCTAGGGCCCCGCCCACACCTTTACGCAGGTCACTGCTTAGGCTCCGTACACTGCTAGGGCTGGGAGCAGCAACAAGTGCTGAACGGATGACAGACACAGTAGGCTCTCCACAGGGAGCACACTGTCTGCAGCTTGATACGCAGACATTCACCACAGACCAACACATTATGGTGACACTGACACTAGCCTCTGGTTCTACCATACATTCTATTCACGTATAGATTCGTATGTAGAAAAGTCCCCTCTATTGCTCTCAGCCTTCTCCATTTCCCCTCTTGAGGGCTGCTGGATTTGTTTTGGGTCCCCCTACGCTTGCACAGCCAGGCAACACGCATTTACCACACTTGCACACTTGTAGTCAGTAAACAGCCCTTGAGCTGTTTTCTGTTTAGTTGTCATCAGTGTTACTAAACCCACAACAGTAAAATCAGTCTATATGCAGTAAAGCAAGTTTGTTATACTCTTTGTGGAACCTAAGGGGTTAATCTTCTGCGTTGTGTAAAAATGCTGTTTGATCCTTTCTTCTCTGATCCTCCCCTTCTAATGTCCCCAATCCTTTTCTGATAGAATGGAGCCTTGGGTGCAAGCTACACATGCTCAGTTTGGTGTGTATTGCCAGAGAGGTTTTTTTTGTTTGTGTTTTTGGGAGGGTGAATGTGATCAGCTCAGGGCCAATCAGCGCTGTCCAGACAGAGGTCAGGGGTTCTGCATTCTCCTAGAGCACAGGTGTCAAACTGGCGGCCGTCCAGCTGTTGCCAAACTACAAGTCCCATGAGGCATTGCAAGATTGACAGTTACAAGCATGACTCTTAATAGTAGAGGCATGATGGGACTTGTAGTTTTGCAACAGTTGGAGGGCCACCAGTTTGACACCCCTTTCCTAAAGCAAAGTGAAAACTCCTCCTACAAGCTTTAACCAGTGCTGGGCTGGACAATGATAGAAGTCACAAGACTGCTCTAACTTCTGATGAGAAAAGGTATTTAGCAGTTTATATTTACTGAAATAATTGCATTTCCATGTTCCGTGTACTGTGGGAGACCAGATATAGTGAATGCAGGGTCCTGGGTTTAGTAACACTTTAAGGGGGTTAACAACTTTGATGGGGTCTAGGGATATATGGGATGCCCAAGGACCTGCAAACTTGAGGACAACTTCTTAGCAACCTGTACACTGTACAAAAAGATGTGGATTCACAAAATATAGCACTGTCTCTTTAAGAAGCTCTAACATCCCCTTTGTGTACCTCCTCAGACGTCAGATGAATCCTTCCTCTTCACCTGGCTGCACTGAGAGTATCCCTGGGCAAGGGATTCCAAGAGCTGACTTTTAAAAAACAGCTACTCGCCTGACCCATAATCCCACGTTGCCCCCGCCGCAGCCCGGTTCACCGGCCGTCCTGTATTCCAGGCGCTGGCATCTTCAGTGTGGGCACCTGGCTGTGACAGCTTGTGGCTTCACAGCCGGGCACCCACTGCGCATGCGCCAGTAGCGCTGCGCTTCCTGAATGGCCCCGTTGTCTTCTGGGACCTGTCACGTGTTCCACAAGACTACGGGGAGGGAGGGTAGGAGGGTTTTGCTTCCAATCACCTAGGTGATCGCAGCGGAAGTGGGAGCGGGTACCTGTCAAATTCGGATACTCGTCCCCCCCCTGCTCCCCAAAGGTGCCAATCCTTAATCGGGAGCACGGGACAAATCTTTAAAGTGGAACTTCCCCTTTTGGGTGGAACTCCGCTTTAAGTAGTCCCGGATGAGAACTAGTTGGGTCTTGCACTTGACCGTCCTCTCCCTATATCTGGCCCAGGGGGTGTAGAAGTACTCACACTGTCCTGCCCTGTTACCTTAATGGGTTGGTAGCAGCTTTCAGGCCTTACGCTGAGCTGGCTCCTTTCCTGCTGCACAGGATGTCCTCCCTACGGCTTGGTTCACTTATATGCGGGTGGTACCGCTGCGGATCCTCATGAAAATCTGTGCAGCCGCACCACCCGCATAGAGGAATGTGGACCCGCAGGCGGGTGCCATTAATTCTAATGGCATGCCGCCTGCACGGGAAAACTCAACTGTATTGGGAACCTAGGTTCCTGTGCGGGCTGCGTTTTCAGAAGAAGTGCAGGGACTTCTTCCCTGCATGTTATGGGGCACGGGAGTTCATTCAAATTAATGGGTTCTCGTGCCCGCGCAAAACGCTGCCCTCACGGCTGATATTTGTGAAGCAGGGGTAAGCCATGGTTCACATCTGTGCGGTAGTGTGGGCCACAATTTGCACGGGCACAAGAGCCCATTCATTTGAATGGACGTCCGTGCCCTGGTACACGCAGGGAAGAAGTCCCTGTACTACTTCAGAAATCACAGCCCGCACAGGAACTGAGGGTCCTAGTACAGTTGCGATTTCCAGTGTGGGTGGCGTGCCATTAGAATTAATGGCATCTGCCCACGGGTCCCGCATTCCTCTGTGTGGGTGGTACAGCTGCAGGCATTTGTGCAAGGGTGAACTGAGGGTAAGAGGCTGTGGAACAGTGGAGATCCTCCTGTCCAGCAACTAGCCTGTAGGTAGGCTCCCCTCCATGGGGCCCCCTCCCAGGCTCCACAATTCAGCCTTCTCTTAGTCCATCTTCTATCCGACTCCCCTGATCCTAAGGCTGTGCCACATTTCAGGGTTGTCCTTGGTCACCATGCAGCAGAGTGTGGTACGTTTTGTAGCACGTTTGGCACGCAACAAAATGTGCACCTGCAACCCGTGCTTGGGGTACCATTAGCAATTAGTGGCATTGTAAGTGTGATGTGCATTTAATGTGCACTTGTCGTGCGGTTCGGAAATACCAAATGAGATCGGAGCCTTAGAGGGTGGCTACATTTGTTCTCTATGGTCTCTCCATATGTAAGAACCCCTTCGTGCTAGCTCCTGAGGTGGACTAGGGACTATGGGATTTGTAGTGTATATAGAGCAGTGTACATGACTGCAAATAACATTCAGTGTGGTGCCGCTCAAAGCCAGGCAATATGAAGTAACCCCGCCGATGCACTGAGAGTGGGAGCGGGCATCCTGACACTTATTCAGGAGTATAGATTTACAAGGAGAGATGGGCGCCACTCTAGCAGCATCCATCTCTCCTTGCAAATAGCAGTCACTGCTTATTCCAAACAAATGGAAGTGAGGGGGGGAAAAGGAGAGGTTCAGGAGCTCACACAGAACATTGTGCGC
The DNA here is from genome assembly GCF_062004578.1 of Staurois parvus. Taxonomy (NCBI): domain Eukaryota; kingdom Metazoa; phylum Chordata; class Amphibia; order Anura; family Ranidae; genus Staurois; species Staurois parvus. Next base: position 5,182,992 of record NW_028318492.1, on the reverse strand, counting down.
AGCCAGAAAAATACAGTTAAAGCGATATTAAACCCAGGGCCCTGCATTCACTATATCTGGTCTCTCACAGTACACACAACATGGAAATGCAATTATTTTAGTCAATATAAACTGCTAAATACCTTTTCTCATCAGCAGTTAGAGCAGTCTTGTGACTTCAGCAGAGCACTAGTTAAAGCTTGTAGGAGGAGTTTTCTTTCTGCTCAAGAAGAATGCAGAACTCCTGACCCTCTGTCTGGACAGTGCTGATTGGCCCTGTGCTGATCACATGCACTCTCCCAAGGAAAAAAAAACCTCTCTAGCAACACACACCACACTGAGCCACCACACTGAGCATGTGCATGTGACTGCGGATTCAGTCTGTATCAGGTGGACATTTCAACAAGAGGGGCAGAAACAAAAGGATCAAACAACATTTTTACACAATGCAGAGGATTAACCCCTTAGGTTCCACAGTGAGTATAAGAAGCATGCTTTACTGCATATACAGACTGATTTTCACTGTTGTGGGTTTAGTAACACTTTAAAGTGTTAGTTCACCTTTACCAGAAACCACCTGCCTATGCAGATAAGGGGTGTCCATGGATAATACTGTGTGTCTCTGACTAAAGTTGAATAATGTCCTTGCTATAGGTGTAGGCCTTTTATGTACCTCATGAAGCCTGACTGGAATACTCTCAGGATGTTACTAGGAAGTTGCTAAGTGAGGTCTAGTCATTGCTGCTCACCTCCACCATCACAGGAGTGAGCTTTTTCTCTAAATTAAAGCCCCTCACATGCTCTCTCTCTCTCCCCTGATACAGTAGTTCTGAGCTCAGCATCTGAGAGCTCACTCCTGTGATGGTGGAGCTGATCAGTAATGACTAGGCCTCACCTAGCAACATCCTAGGAATTTTCCAGTCAGGCTTCTGGAGGTATGTAAATGGCCTACACCTATAGCAAGGGCATTATTCAACTTTAGCGAGAGCTGCCCAGTTTACAGATACCCCTTATCTGCATGGGCAACTTTTTGGTAAAGGTAAACGATCCAATTAAGCCAGCTACACATTGACCATAATTTGGCCTATTCAGCAGGGAGTGACTGAATTCCAGTCAGTGTGTGAATGTCCCCAATCATTTGTTCAACTTCTGCACAGCTGCACCAGATTTTGAGTGCTCCAATTTTTAGTAAATCCCCCTCTGTCATGCAAAAAAACTCTCCTCTATAACTAGTACTGCGTAAGTTATTTCAGCAGATGATCACCAAGAATATACATTGGGTCCTAGGCTTCTTTCCTAATCTATAATACAAATACCCCCCCCCCTTTCCTTATCTCCAATACATAAGGGGAGGTTTCTTTTGGCTGTAAGGGATTATATCCAGGGCTTCTTTTCCTCAAAGAATAGGTGCAGGAACTCCCCTTTCTATTACAGAATACAGAACCAAATATCATATTGTTGTGCTTAGCAATTTGGAATTTGTTAAAGTAAAATAGATCCCCTGCAGCCAGCAACAATAGAACCCCAGGCAACAAAATATCCCCCCCAGCAAAATAGACCCCCAGCAGCAACATGAAAGCTCTAAATTCTCCAGCAGCCAGAAATAAAACCCCCTCCCTCAACAGTAGATCCCCCAGCAACAAATTACCCCCCAGAAAGATAAGACTCCCCCTAGCAACAATAAATCGCCCGTCCGCAACAGTAGACCCACACTCAAAAATAGATCCCCTTCAGCAATGCTAGATCCCCTAGCAGCAAGCATCAATAGACCCTCCAGCACATCCCTGAACCCCTTGTCATTTTATACATCCAGTGCTGGAGGTGCCGGAACTGCATTCCCCCATGTTCCCACTGAAAAAAAGTCCTAGTTATAACATTCAGTTAGTCAGTGCTAGTCAGTTGCATTGATGGCTGCTATCTTCTAGTTCCTACAAGTGGCTGCCCCACTGCATACTGACCTCTGGGGGTCACTCTCTCACCGCCATCACTATCCATGGAACACCTTGTATTTTTTTTCAATAAAAAATTTCACAGTACAAGCAGTTAGACAAGTGAGTGAGGGCTTGTTTAATAGCCTCCCGCCCACCATATAAGGAAATGACGGGCGCAAGGTGGTTCTCTCTTTCTGGGAGGACGTCATATGACATCCTCCCACTCTAACGGTGCATGCGCGGCTCTGGGAGCACGCAGCGTGGTGATCGGTGGTGCGCTGTGTCCCCCGGACACAGTGGATCACTGAATGAAAAGAGCCGAAGCTGTCGGCTCGGTCATGTGAGCAACTGTGTCCAATCACAGCTGATCGCATGTAAATAGGGAAATGCCGGCTATCTCCTCGTGAGGAGAGGAGAGCCGGTAATCGGCATTCCTCAGAGGGGACATGTACACTGATCATCAGGGCACTGATGATCAGTGTGCCCTGATGATCAGTGTAGCCCCAGCAGTGCCACCTGTCAGTGTCCATCAATGCCAGCTGTCAGTGCTCATCAATGCCACCTGCCAGTGCCCATCAGTGCCACATCAATGCCACATATCAGTGCCTACCAATGCACATCAATGCCAGATATCAGTGCCCATCTGAGTTGCCTTTCAGTGTCACCTATCAGTGCCAGTCAGTGCCACCTATCAATGCCAGTCAGTGCTATCTATCAGTGCTGCCAATCAGTGCCACCTAACAGTGCCCATCAGTGCCACCTAACAGTGCCAGTCAGTGTCACCTAACAGTGCCAGTCAGTGCCGCCTATCAGTGCCAGTCAGTGCTGCCTATCAGTGCCACCTATCAGTGCCGCCTATCAGTGCCATATATGAGTGCTGCCTTTCAGTGTCCATCAGTGATGCCTGTCAATGCCCATCAGTTCGACCTACCAGTGCCTCCTCATCAGTGCCCATCAGCGCCCATCAGTGCAGCCTATCAGTGCCCATCACTGCAGCCTCATTAGCACACATCAGTGAAGGTGAAAAATCACTTATTTACAAAATTTTAAAACAAAAACTAAGAAAAAAACTTTTTTTTCTCAAAATTTTCAGTTGTTTTTGGTTTGTTTAGCAAAAAAATAAAAACCCAGAGGTGATTAAATACCAACAAAAGAAAGCTTTATCCATCTCAAAAAAAAGATAAAATTTCATATGGGTGCAGTGTTGCATGACCGAGCAATTGTCATTCAAAGTGTGATAGCGCTGAAAGCTGAAAACTGGCCTTGGCAGGAAGGGGGTATAAGTGCCCTGTAGGCTAGTGGTTAAAGCTCTTTTACTGCTTGATAGGAATATGTAAATAGTTAACACCCCCGTCACATCAGGTGTGACTTGGCATACAATTTGCATGCCATGCAACTTGCAAATTGTATACCAACTCGCACCCTATTGTCTGCAATTACAGCAGTCAAATCAGTGCTGTTCTGACTTGGTCAGAGCCACGCCAATTTCTAAAGTAGTACATGTACTACTTTTGGTGCGATTTGCATAGACATCTGTGTTAGATGTCTTGCAAATCGCACCTGAAATCGGCATGTCCCCATACTTTGAAATTGCACGACTTCACTGTAAGTTGCACGATTTCAAAGTCGGGCTTGATGTGACCGGGGGGTTAATGTCCATAATCTTGGCACAGGTGTTCTTGAAAAGCATGGTGTATTACATCAATTAATAGAACTCAGAAAACCAGTAAACATTTACTTTATTGGAAATAACACTTTGTAACAAGTTGTGCAACAGTAGCTATGTAGAATGTCCACGTATCTCAATGATGAGAACATTTTCCCCAAGAAGTACTTTATAAAAAGTTGTAATAAACATTTCTTCTTTCAGGCATTTTAGATTTAGCTTCAAACTCTGGACACAGAACTATTTTGCAAGATATTCAGCTGTTTTATCTCTTTAAACTGGCAAAGTCAAGTTTGTCAAACTTTATTAATAGATGTCATAACATTTGTTTTACTATTACTATTAGGTTTCTCTCTTTGCAGGATGGACTGTTCTTGATTACAATATGCTCCAACATACTTGTGAAATTAAATAGATTTATTCAAAGGTTTTTCAGTTTCTTGCACAGCTACAGTGCCAAATAAAATCTATCCACTCCCTGACTTCTGCTGCCAGGTATTAAAGGTAGGAGAGGAAGTGATGGGAAAATTTCCAATGGTGACACAGATGAAAACATTATTATTGGAATAAGGAAAAATTACAGCCTCATTTACACTTGCGGATGGGGGGAGGTAAAAATACAAAGTTTAGCCACATTTGTACCAGCCCCCAACCATAATATGACATGTCCATCGCAAGGTCTGGATGTGTGGAGATGTCATATTACATGCGTTGGAGGTGAGGGTTCTGTCAGCATGGAGTGGCACTGTTATTAGCATGAAAATTCATATTCACTATGGAATTTCAGTCACAGTGTTGAATCATGTGATATTTGGAAACTTATGAACTCATTTATTGAAAGCACTTTAGTATCTTTATTCACGCTATTCATTTATTTATATTTCAGATCATGTGATATTTGAAAATTTATGAACTCATTTATTGAAAGCACTTTAGTATGTTTATGCACATTATTATTAATTTACATTTATGGTCTATGTTCTTGGTCATTTATTCACATTATGATTATGAGCACAGTTTATTCACCTGTATTGTTTACTAGTACTCATTGATGTCCATTAACACCGCTACATCACCTTTAATTAATTGACCTATATAAAATAAAGATCTCTTATTAAGTTCATGATAACACATTCTGTCTACAAACATGCTCATACTCTCAGAGGAGTTCATGTTAAGACAGCCAGTCTACCTGTGTGCACTTAGCCTCACTATGTAATCCAAATGTTCATAGACAAGCTCCTTGACCTGGTAACTATTTATTTGATAAATCATTGTAAACATTTACTGTTATTGTTCAAGAATGGCCACAAACATTGAAAATGGGCATGCACTGTCTGAAAGCCTCTGTTGCACTAATATCAATAAAACACCTATGGAGATTTTAAAATCTGAGCTCTGTTTTCTTGAAAGCAACTCCTCCCTCCCCCCCCACACATTTCCGATCACAAGACACTATACTCGCCTTTCCTGTGATCCCTCACTGCTCTTTCCTCCTCCATATGTGTCTCAATACTGTCACAATACCTAGCTTACTTAGCTTTCAAGTATGGAGGAACATGTGATCCCCCCCCCCCCCCCTCCACATGACAGTGTTCACCCAGCCAACCATTAAGGTAAGGAAGAGCTGAGTAGAATGCCTTAAGGTAAAAAAGTTTCTACCTTTAGAACCACTTTAAATCCTGATTGCAATAGTCACCAGGAAAATAGTGTGAAGCTCCCTGCCAGGGACACTGAAAGCAATAGAGAGAGAGGTTTTAAACATTTCTCACCAAAGAGAAAGTAAAAAAAATACATGTTGGCTTTAGCTAAACTTTAATTTTTTTACTAATGATCATATTTAATTATGATAATTACCCTATATTATGTTATATTCCTGTGATAGTTTTGGGCAACAAGCACTGTTTCTCCTTTCATATATTTTTAAACAATGGGACTACTGGGCAAGCTAAAATTGGTCTATCCAGTTGTGGCTTGGTATGTTTTGCAGTATCATGATTTTAATATGATATTGTAAGCAGAGTTAAGCCAGCCATACATGGATCGAATCTTGGCCAGTTCAGCAGGGCCAAGCCAAATTTTGATCCATCAAACACAAATGCTCCTGTGCTTGGGGATGGACTCGATGCAGGCTACAACCACATTAAGAATGTCCTGGAACATGCACACCTTGCTGCCCTCAAATAGACCGGGGAAATCCAAATATACTGAATGGGGAAAGAAAAAACAGAGGGCGCACAGGCCTAGTGCATTACCATAAAAAATGTTTAATAATAAATAAAGTATGTGTTGTACTCACAAACGACAATATAGTCAAGGCACGTCATAAAAGAACAGCTGGGTCAACACCGCGCTGAGTAACAGTCCGCAATAGGGAGTATAGACATCCAAAAGGCTGATGCGTTTTGAGGACTTGCCTCTTCCTCAGAGCCAACTGACCAAATGTCTGCAGACATGTTTTTTCTTTCCTCATTCAAATTTTGATCCATGTATGGGCAGGATCAATCTGGTTTTTCCCAATTGATCAGTGCCGCCGGCTATAGCAGACAACACTGATCAGCCTATTCTGACAACGGGGAAATCTCCCCACTATCAGAATACAAAGGTTCAGTGGGAGGATTCCCCACATCCATATTGAGTGTGTGAATGGGGGAATTGAGTGTTTTGTTTTTTTTAACCTGCTGGTTACTAATGTATTAGCTGTCTAAGGCTAGGTTCACACCTATGCAGTTTGTGTTTGATCCTTATCTGCAGTGCATTTTGTGGTGCTTTTTGCTGGGAAGATTAAAACGCATCAAAAAGTCCATAGAACCAAAAATGCAACGTTTTTCATTTAATAAAGTCCCTGACCCTTTCCAAAAAATGCACCGTGTGAAAACACGGAGATGTGAACCTGTCCCATAGAGAATCATGTTAAATGGACTGCTGTGCATTTCGCTGCAGCGGAAAACGCATAGGTGTGAACCTAGACTAAAGAGATTTAGTTAAGATAGATTGTGTAATATAAAAATAACTTTTTTTTTATAGCAGACCATTGTTGGTAACATACCTGAATGGTGTGATTTCCAATATATTTGGAGCACTCAGGCTGTTTGCAAATAATGTAACATCTGATGACCACCATTTGCCAAACTCAATAGTAAAGATTTTTATAGCCTATATTTCAAATTGTGTTTAAAAGATAAGTTTACCTTTGGTAACATGTTACATGTTACACCCATTTTCAGGATGTAACATTTTATGATCTGACCGGATCCCGCTCCCCCCCAATCCCCGCTTTGACAGCTAGAGGGGGATCTTTTCCCCCCTAGCTAGCTGTTAAATTAAAAAAAAAAATCTGTGAATGAGTGACTACAAGTCCCTGTTAACTTGTAGTCCTCAATTAACTACCATGGCACTGTGGAGTGCCATGGTAGTTGATTGATTCTTCCTGTCAGTATATCTGCTTTCTCGTACATCCCGTACGGGCAAGCAGATATTCTGACAGGTCTTCAGGAAACCTGCATGACACCAGTGATCTGTTGATCGCTGGTGCAATCAGTGGTGTATTTAGGTTTTGTGCTGCCCTAGGCAACACAAAGATTGGATGAACACTGACACACATCCCCTCCCCCTCTGAGAGAGAGAAAAATACACACCTTCACAGCTCTGTACATCTCTGGGAACAAGAGTCAGGCTCTGCATACACCAAGCAGACCTTGGCCTCTTTCGGATACCACCTGGTCCCTGTGCCACAAGTGTCCCTTCTTCCAGGGGGCGGTGCTGCCCCCCTGAAAAATGCCGCCCTAGGCAAATGCATTGTTTGCCTTTTGGTAAATACGCCCCTGGGTGCAATGGTTTCCAGACTCCTGCTGACAAAAATAATAAATGTAAGTTTTTTTTACCTGCAAAAAAATGTGCGTTTATTATTTTTGTTGAAAAGGTGAACTTATCCTTTAACTACATACACATTCACTTACTTAACTAAATAAGTGAATGTGTGAAGATCTTTACAAAGTATGTTTAAAAACTTCAAGATCTTCAAGATTATTAGGAGTAGGCTAGAAATAATTAAATATCCACAATGTGTAATTGAATATGTGATTTTAAATATTGACCATAGATACACTTTGAGATGAGCAATAGCTGTCTCCTGAAAAATGTGTTAGAGGTGAAGTTCCAGGGAGATGCAGAATGGCAACTTAGCACTCCACCCTACAGCAAGTACAGGACAGCAGTTTATCTCCTTTCCTAAGGTCAACTTTGTTTCTACTAGCATGGATCCACCAAAAGCAAATAATGCAGGTACCGGCAATTACAATGCAGAATACCACTCTGGTTCGTGTTATAATTCTCCAAGGGATTTTACATAAAATATACATCTGCAAAATACTAGATATAAAGTTTGGGCTTAAATATTTATTTATAATCAAGATATGATTATCTAAAGTGTAATAAAATCACTTGAAGCAACAACTACATTACAGATTTATCAGTAATATTTACTCATGTTTATCAGAAAGAGTAGGTTTATCTGTGAAATGCTGTTGGAATTTACACTCTTTGTAGGAATAAAACTTTCTCAATATTTGTTTTAATGTGTGAGCAGCCTATTCCCCAAAGGCATTATTGTACTAGTAAGACTATATTGTAGAGCTGCACGCACACCTAAAAATATAACAAAAGCTTGCTCTTTTTATTGTATTACCAAGGGAATTGCCTCCTGAACTTTTCAGAAACTTCATGTTAGCAGTAGCTTTTGGGTGGAAAAAATGTCTTATCTTAATGTGTAAAGCAATATAAAAACACATATACAGTACATTTATCAATATATGCACATTTCCCCATGTTTTATCCTGTTACAGACTCTGCAAGTACAGATACAAATCTTCAAGAAATGCACTCCGCTCCTGATTTACTGTTGTGTAATGACAACACGCTGCCTTTGCTGGATTGAATTTACAAGAAACGGTATCAGCCCTGCCCAGTTGTGCTAAAGTCCTCCCACTCTCCTCATCTCCACAACAAAAAAAGAAATTATCTGTAGTCCAAGATAAGAACTAGAAGAGCTAGTTACTTTTGTTGAGTCAACACCGGAGGAGTGCACTAGACACAGCAGCTCAGTTTTTTAATTCTAAGGGTATACATGGACTTCAAGGTTTTGACCATGAACATGTAGACATCAACATAAGCACCTAGCAAGCACTCACTGCTCACAGGCAGAAACATTATTTGAGCTGATTGGGGTTCATTGCTAAACTTATGAACTGTAGATCACACCACTCATTTTATGCACTACTGGTCATATGTGTAAACCTTTAGGACGGACCCTCACTACACCGACTGTTAGAGATCTGTTTGTCTGCTTGAACCACACATTGGGGAACCCACAGTGATCTTTTTCCCTGACATGTTTCTACTTTCTATGTAGATATTGTGGTTATGGATGTCAGAAAAAGCAGTCTACTTCTACTCTCAGTGATGACACACAAAGAGTCTGATCAGGTCCTCCAGTTTTTCAGGTAGACCCAATCAGACAGCCCATTCATCCCTATGGACCGGTGAGTGTAAACGGACCATTTACAGCCATCTACCTCAGATCTGATACAGTCCACTAAAATAAACAGAAGGGGATTAATCCCCCTCTCTTTAGGTGGATTGGTTTGGAGGGCAGTAGGGTGTAAATGGACAGCGGAGTCCGTTTACTCCCAGCCACCCATAGCGCAAAGCGGGCTCTGTCCGTATCTGGTCTGCAGAAACTGAGCAGACACGGACCTGTCATCTACACACTCTGCTCTGATCAGCAGGGGATCAGCTGACAGATCCCCTGCTGATCAAAACAGAGTCCCCCTGTGTGAAAGAAGCCTTAGGATTAGGAAAAGGAATAAGGTGAAATATTTACCTTATTCTTTGCTCCTGCAGCTTTACTCCTCTTTGTAAGTCCAGTCCCCTGAAGCAGCTCCTCTTCGCAGGACCAATTGTCCTGCGTTGTTCATAAGGCCATCGAGGGCCCACCCACATCCTAGGAGAACAAGAGAGGGGAGAAGAGCACCACCTTTATCCCTTGCAGTGCAAAAGGGCCCTACAGGAAAGTGTACATTTTACCCTAACCTTGAGTTCAAGGTGAAACCAGTATGCAAGAGTCAAGACTCCAAATATCTTTTATGGAGTTCTTAGATGATTACAAAGATTAATTCCAGTCTTCAAGGGAAACCAACCAACAAACTACTTAACTATATCAACAAACAGTAGTTTGCTGAAGAAAGATCAGGCACTTAATTAATGTTTATGTTAATCTGAGCTGTTTGCAATCCACGGCAGTCACATGTCACACAGCCCCTTGCATGTTCAGTGGGAAGTAATTTTTGTTGTATAACTTCTTTATATGCTTCCTGCATCAAATTTCTAGGACATATTGCTGGCTGGGCTGTAAGGATCTTAATAATGACACTGTGTTATAGCAGTCATTGTGAATGGGAGAGGCAGTAAGGAGCATACAGTGGGTGTATTGTGTAGTAACTTTCCTGCAACACAAGTAAGAGGGCCCCAGATTGCAAGATACTGGGACTGGGGTGGCCTGGATCTTTACAGCCATGTCTGTATGCATGTCAAGACCTTACCTAAATTTTTAACTGGAGTTACTTGAAGCTTAGTCTCAATGTCAGATTTGCAAATTGGGCACCAAGCATGCCATGTTGATGCATAAAGTTTTAAAAATGAAAAACCTAGGACATCGCATGTAAAAGGTCCATAGATGAGCTTATCATTTATATTTAAACAATCTAGTCCTCAAAAATTGTCATTTAACCTGGTGTGCAGACAACAATCATTGAAAGTCATGTTCAATCCTTACAGTGCTACCACATGATTTCTGCCTTCATAATAAGAAGCAAAGGGAAATAACTGAAGGCATTCAATCAACGTCTTTTCTTTTAAAGCTGGCGTGCTAATATCATATATACAATCATTTGAGCCCCTTTCTTTTAAGAAGGCCCAGCATTAGATGACTAACTTGATGTCCTAATGTTATGGCTAGGATAGAGCTAGGATTGAGAGAGCTATGAGCTTTCACAAACCTCTGCAGACACTTTTGGCAAATTGATCTATTAGGCTACCTGTGACTTGAGCATTTTATCACAGTCCGTTCTTCTTTCTGTATATGAAACATACTGGTTTACCTCTTGCACATGCTTGAATGCAAGTTTCTAGGATATTAAAGATGGACAGTCAAAACATATATAAATATTTATTTGCTGTCTACAATTTATAGTCAACTTTAGAATTTAGCATGGCTAAATCTACTTTTTGACTATTTTTTCATCACAACTGCAGTGATGCAGCTGTTATTTAAACTTGGAATGACTCTGCACTAAACTTCTCTTGAATAAAATGATGCCTACTCTTTCTTCACTTTCTTATTAGACATTGTGTATCTGAGACTGAAGTCATTAAATAACTTTTATAGTTTTGTATGTTTTTTTTTATAGGGGTTGATTTACTAAAACTCGAGAGTCCAAATTTGGTGCAGCTGTGCATGGTAGCCAAACAGCTTGTTCAGCTAAGCTTTGACAGGCTGATTTGTTTCTATGCAGAGCTGCACCAGATTTTTCACTCTCCAGTTTTAGCAAATCAACCCCTTAAGGTTAGCCATAGGCTTCAGAGGTTTGTTTGACATGCAGGAAAGGTTGTCCCAATACCAGGCTAGAGAGAGGTCCCAATCCAGCCAAAACCATCCAAAATGTAGAGACTGTTATTTCTTGTGTATGGATAGCTTAAGCTGTATTTTTCTGTATCTATAAGCAAGTTAAGAGTTAAAAGTTATTTAAATATATAAGAGCAAGCAAGCAGCAGTCAGTCTTTTAAATATGAATGATGTCCCTTATACCTAAATTATGAAGACTGCACCTGTCTCTCCTCCAGGCATCATTCTGTTTACAATAGGAATTTTATAACTTCCTTCCTCTATCATTCATTTGCTGATGTTACTGCATCCCTGCAATGCATATGAGTAGATTGAAAAGAATAGTAATTGTTAAACTGGGAAGGGAATGCAACAGGCATGCCATAGTGTTCACTGCTGAAGCAAGTGTGGTTCCATTTTTTCAGAGCTTCCTAATGCTTCCAGTAAGCACACTCTGACTATAAAGTATTTGAATGCAGTTAATTCATATTATATTTAGAAATGTTACCAAAATACAGCAGGGATCAGTTAGTCTACAGAATATTATATGTTTGTCCAGTGTAATCAATATGTTGCAACTTTTTATAGTCAATACATTTGTATTTTGTTATAAACAATGATCCTGCAAAATCTTGTTGTGGTACTTTGATACAGGAACACAATAAAAAGGTTTAACAAGACCTATAATTATAGCCTAAACATCAGGTTAAAAAAGCTTAAACAGTGCTTAAAGCAAACATGGATCCCAAAAATGGATAATATCTTTTTACAGTTTTAACAAGATTCAAATATGAGCTCAAAGCAGCAAGACTTTGGTGAGCTGTGAACTACATGAAATGACTAACATAATTTCATCTTTATTTGCCTTTTTTAAGTAAATATTGAGTAAAACATATGGACTGGGTTTCTGCAGCCCAGAGAATTCCTGGAAATCGTTGCTGTGCAATCTGTTCTTTAGACATAATATGTATCATTCATAAATTCCAGTGAAATAGTGCCCCTAGGGGTCAAATGATAATTAGACAACCTAGATTGCCTAATTGGCTTTGGCAAGCAGCAGCTTTTGATGTAGGGCCATGTCATAAGTAGGATTACATTTTTTAGCTTCATACTTAGATAAACATATATGACTTATGCTTAAGAAATTCTTCTCTCAAATATGAAATTATTACATCTAATAAATATAATTAATTACAAAACATTGTGATTTTTTAATGTATGGGATTTTTTTTTTGCTAAAATGTAATTTCAAATGTACAAAAATACTAATTAAAAAACGTTTGATTTTTATGAGCATACCCATAGGTTTAGGAGTGGTAAGAACTGATTGCTGTTTCTTTACTAAAAATTTAGCATTGCAACAACAATTATGGCAGCTGCCAATACCAAGAGAAAGCACATCAATTTGACTTTGATCTGGAAAAAAAAAATTAGTAATGAGGCCATGAAACCTTTTATCAAAACTTTGATTTTCATATAAGAAATTTTTGGGGCTTATTAACAATCTGAAACTTCATGAAGGGAGTCGCTGAACTCAAGAGTTTGGGGATCCCTGCCCTAGATCTGGATATGTTACAGGCTCATGCTGAAGATGTTCATAACATGTGTTGTATTTGTTGTATTAAATACTATTACTAGAGTATCATCAAGTGGAAATGCAAGTATGTCTGAGTATCAGAATGTAAAACAAGTCAATGGTCAGTTTATTTCATAATGCTCAATGCCAAGCTAGAATCTATTGGTCTTATGTGGCTGTCTTATTCAATAGAGAGGTTCATAATCTCCAAATGTTAATAAAAGGCTCAAATTAAATTTAAGCCAAGCCTCTATCTGTTCAGGAAAATCCAAGGTTGGAAAAATATGTTCATTCTTAGGCTGTCCTAATAACCTAGGGAGAGTTGAGGTGTATGCATAGTGGAACTTATTTCCATTGTGGGTATTGCCACTGTGGGTTGGTATGTTAATGGCATATTCTCACTAACAAAATTCAAGCCTTAAGCTTAAGTCTAACCTTAAAAATAACTCTTACCTTGCCTAACCACTAAATCTAGCCCTAATTCCTTAAACAAAGAAGTCAAATAACATCAGAGGAAACAAGTTGGTGCAATGGAACTTTTTCCTACAATGTAATTTATGCACCAGTTTTTCAAATATAGTGTTCCACAAGTAAAGAAATATACAGTATGCCATTACATATTCTTAATATGTAATGGCATACATTCTTAATATGTAAAGGAATATGGTTACTTCTGTACTCTAGGGATAGAGTGTATTGTCAAAAATTAAAAAGTGGAAATACAATAGTAAGGGGAGTCAATCCATCCAATAATAAGATTTTGGTTATACATACATGTTAGTGGTATGTAATCTGTAAGATCTCTTCACTGCCTGTTCTATTGGGAGTCTCACCCCCCTGGGTAGGTAAACCTAGTAACTCTTACAACTATTCCCTATATGGCTAAATGGGAAGCAGATTGAAACACAATACAATACAATACAAATCTGCCAAAGACTGGGACACCTTGCTGGATAACTTACACAAGAGTACCAGATCCCTTGCTGTTAGAGAAACAGACTTCAAATTACTAACTAGGTCATACTATACCCCTGCCAGATTCCATGCTATATTTCAAGTATCAGAGATCTGTTTCCAGATGGCATGCCATCTCACTGGCTCTATTACACACAAATTTTGGGAGTGTGCCCATCTGTCTTTTGCATGGCGAAAAATTTCTGCTGTTGCCTTGGCTATCATTGGTACCGATTTGGACCTATCTATGCCATTGTGCCTACTGGGTGCATCACATGGCAAAGAAAGATTGAACCAGCCCATTTGGGTGATAGCTCTACACTGGAAATCTGCAGTAGTTCCCCTATCCTCTATATTAAGGAGAATTGATACGGTCATGCTTATGGAAATAATCTATTATACATTGCAGGATAGGATGCATCTGTTTACTCATAAATGGGATGCATGGAAAACTCATCAGCATATACTGTTTGATTGAACCACAGGTGTATTCTTAAATTTATTATTGCATTATCTGTATTTTGGATGTCTAGCTGATTTAACATGTGATTCCCGTTAGTTGTCCTTTTAACTTACTGTTTAATTTTGCCTATCTAACTGGATTTGTTCATTCCATTGCCAAAAAACATATGGAATGTAATTCTATATTTGTAACTCATCTAATAAATAGTTTGTAAACAAAAAAAAACCTAGTAACTCAAGTACAGTTTCCCCTACCAGCCTTCAATAAAAACATATCTAGATGCATAATAATTAACATACACAGTGCTCTCACCACCTATAAAACGAAAATTGCACACAACACCAAAATTTAAATAACACAATACATATTAGGAAATTGATCCCAAAGAAAAAAGTCCCCCCAAAAAATTGCACTCAAAGTAAAAAACAATCCGACTCTTCCTGTGTGAAGTGCACCATTCAGCAAAGAAAGTTCACCAGTGCATTGGTATTTAATATAAATTAATCTGTGTGCTGCATGCAAAGAAACTCATATGCTCTCCCTGCACTTATGCACAATTATTATTGACTTTTTTGCTGTTACAACATATCAGTCAAACATGCCTATGGATATCACCCGCCAAAGGATCACCAGCGTTTCTCCTCCTTTACTGCTGTCTTTTGATTCTCCAAGCTACAGCGGTGAATATAATCCTCATAGAAGCTTTATGGTGCTCAAATAAATATAGGGGGACAAGAGGGGAAGCCGCCATAGTATAGTATAAATGTATTAATAAATGAAATTAAAGACTGCATGTAGACCTGGAAGTGCTGACTCGCCATGCACTTCATGGGCAGGAAGTGATGCCACTGGAAACCCCACCCAATGCGTTTCATCCAACCAGTCGCCGTCTTCAGGAAAAGCACAGGTGTGTACATTTTTTTCACATATCTACAGTAGATACAAATGGTTTGCATGAAATAAAATTCTGGTGTTGTTCTTCTATTCAGTATTTTGGGGGATGCTCCTTCATTTGTGCAAACCCTTAGAAGTATTTTATTTAGAATTATACAATTAGAATGATAAATTTGCTTTATATGTATACAAAACTACAGTAGCTGACCCCTGAAGACTCCTGGAAACATGCAGAAGCAGGAAGTTGACAGAAAAAAACAACAGCTGTCACCTGAGCTAACACTAGAGGTGGTGTTCTGTCTGGAGGTATTCTTTAATACTGATCTAGTTACAATTTAAAAAGAAACACAATTTCAAGCCAACCCAGTCTGTAGCATGTACAGCATCCATGAGAATTCCTTTCCAAGTATTTTTGTTGTCTCACATATATAACTCTTAAAACAGCCATCTGCCAAACTGTTGAAATACTTAAAGGCAACTGCTCAGGAAGTGAGTTTCTATGTTTAGAGCATCTTACAGCATGCAGAGAGAATGGTATAGAATCAAGATAACTGCAATTACATTACTTGTCCAACATGATTTGCACTAGCACTGAGTTGTTATTTTGAGCAGAGGAGTAACAAACTATGTAAGTCCACATATCATAAATTGACATGATATTCAGCTATCTTTAGACAGCACAAAAATACAATGTAAATTATCCAGTAACACGTATGTCTCTAACATTGAATACATGAGTTCCAGAGAAAGTTAAAGGAGAAGTACAGCCAAAGCTGCTCTGGCTGTATTTCTCCTGTGGATCACAGGAATGCAGTTCGTTCTGCACTCCCATGACCCATTTTCAGCTGACAGCGAGCTGAAGCCTGCTGTCGGCTGACTTCACACAGCTGGTCCAGGCTGGGGAAAGATCCCGGCTGCAAAGTTGGGATCCACCCCAGAGTCTGGAGTGGCACCTGGCTCAGCCTCTCAGTGAGATGCTGAGAGCCTGAGCCAGCTGCTCCCTCCCTCTCCACAGCCCAGTGTTCCAGTGAGCTCTTGGGGGGCAGAGCAGAGAGTGGTGACTGTCAGTGACTGTGAGCTCTGGGGGGTTAGAGCAGACAACTCAGCAATCAGCGGTCGATTTCTCACATTTAGAGCCGGCAGGGGACAGATGCAGCATTGGACCAATGCTGCATTCGCCTAGGTAAGTATACAATTGGGGGAGGGGGGAGTTCACATTTCTCTTTTAAAGTAAAGCTAATGCAAAATTTTTAAACTTTTGGACAGAGTAGCGAGTGTGATGGGCGTGACGTCAGACCCCAGTCCTTCTCACCAACTTGTGACCGAAGGACTAGCCAATCTAAAACCGCACTGCCACTTGCTTAACAATGCCACTCTCAGCTACACTCTGCACTAAGATTTTCCAGCTCACTGCACCCCAATCTAGATGTCAACAGCCTGAGAGCAATTGTTACTGGGTCAGGTTAATTACGCAATTAACCCTTCACACTGCCACCACCACCTATGATGTTTGAATAAGCGTCTGTATACACACTGTCACCGCAGGCAGATGGATCCAGGGGTTTTAAAACACACAGTAGCACTCATCAGAGACAGGGATTCTTAGTTTGCATTAAAGAGCTTTAGAAACAGTTCAACACTTTTCAGAAAATAGAATTTATTACTAAAAAGGTCAAAATGGTGCAATAAAAATATTTACAGAAAAGATGTAACCAATATATATATATAAATAGAAAGAGCTATAACACAACAGAGAGATAAAAGAAAGAAGTTTAAGAAGGTAGAATACTTGCAGAAGTCCTGGTTTAACCTCCCTAGCGGTCTGATTATGTCCATATTTCTGTGCTCAAAGCGGTACATTTTTTTGCATGGAAATATGTATTTTTTTATTGTAGGCCTGTAATTTTTTGGAATAACTTACTGAAATCTGTCCGAACAAGAGTCTAGTAAACATCCCGGATATGTTAAAATTTGAAACACGAAATCATAAATTATAATTTAATAAATAACCATAAAAAAAAATATAATAATAATAAATTTATTTCAATAATATAATGAAACCAAAAACACTGAAATTTGAAATATAGCATCAAGTTCGCACATCACTGAGCAAAGTTGCAAAATCGTTTTCAGTGTCTGATGATGAATTTCCACATGACTCATTATCATTCATTTCTGCAAGTAGTTCTAATTTACTATCGCTGTTCTCTAGCTGGTCTAAAACCATTTTTGATCTAAAGGGACGCTTTTTGGACGCCATGGACGTTTCTCAGTTTCCACACAGACAGCACAGTAAAAATGCAGGCAGGGCACAGGACAAAGCACTAGGGACAAAATGTATGTGAAATGGTTTGATACAGTAATTTTTTACTATGTTATTTTAGTGAATTTAGTGAATGTCACTTTTTGTCATTTTCAAATTTCCCGCTGTTCCGTCCCCGTACATCCCAACGTCGCAGGGGACGGAACCCAGAAGACAGATGCAAGCATCCGCTGGAGGACATTACAGGGGACACTGCAGGAGGGACATTGTGGGAGCGCAGGACAAGGTAAGAGAAGAACAGATCCCGGAGCAGTGCCGCATGGTAAGCCCAAGTATAGCTCGGGGTTACCGCTTGTGGTACTGAAACTTTACCCCGAGCTACACTCGGGAATACCGCCAGGGAGGCTACGCAGAGTTCAAGTGTCCTGAACAAAAGGGTACCTGTTGGTTCCTGATGTTAAAAAGGAAGAATCTCTTCATCTTCTCTCTCCAGGCATGACAGCCTGTTTTCTAGGAACCCAGCAGGGTGTCTCCTTAAAGCAGAGAACCAATCGCCTCATTTGGGGAGGGGTGTTTAGGCGGAGGACCAGGCTGTGACCCAAATCCCTCCCAAGTTTATACCATGGTCAATAACCTTCCATAGGTGCATGCAGCAGCCTAGCCACTGGCAGGTTAATATGCAGAATGATATTCTGAACGTCCAGACATCAAATATGACATATCTGCTGTGGCGGTTAAAAAGAGATATCGCTTTCTACTCTCTGGTAGACGTTATCTAGGGGTGTAAGGTATCACGTGACTCGCATTAAACTGACCTGTCTGAATATATGCTTTGTTTTATTGTACCTTGTTCCTGCCGGGATTTATGAAATTGTATGAAAAAGTGGTTTCAAGTGGGATGTATGTTTTACTGCCCCTCTGGAATGCTTTCATGTCCAGTGACTGACTGGTTTATAGCTTTACAACCAGGCCAAGGCAAGAGCCTGACAGACATCCTGGAACCACCTAATTGGGTTTACAACCATGAAGCATATCCAGCTGTACCCCGTGCACTCCTGAACTCAGCACACACACAGACCACATGCCATTCAAAAAAAAGGAGGGGGAAGACTGATTTGGAGTGAGAATGACATTTGCAGAGTATGATCCAAATTATGGTTGTCATTGTCCATCTCTGTGCGCACAATTATCACAGCGAGAGCTTATAAATTCTGTTAGATGTTCATAGCTGTCTGTGTCCCCACTGGGGAGATTGACCCTCTATCTGTGTCATAATGACTGCTGCCACTAGGACTGATATTGATGGGAAATCCAAAATTTTACTGCAAAAGCATTAGAAGGAATTTTTGGGGACACTTGTTTAGGTGGCAAAAAAGAGGAGAGTTCCATTCTCTTCCTGTTGTGTTTTCAGGGCAGAAAGTGAAAGTTGCCCCAATGAGACACAGACTGCAAAAAGGGACACTCTATTCAAACCTAATAAACCACCACTACATCTGCCACCTTCCAGTGCACTGGGGCTTAGTAGAGCTGAGAGACCTGGCATATGTGCTTATCAAGAGTGTCAACAATGCCCTCCCTTTCCGCCCACCTCCTCCATTTATAGAAGCTATACTATAGACTCTATGAATGAAAAATGACCATGAATGGAGGACAGGCGGATGAATGAAAAATGTTCTTTTCAGGCTGGCGAAGGTGGGGGTTGTAGGGGCAGAAGATTATACCGAAAGTAGCAGTCAGCAGCACAGGAGACACTTAGCATTGATTGTAAGTAATGTCCCTTGTGATTTATTTTTAACTAAACTTTGGCATTAATATGTAATAAAAAAGAATATCACAGCTTTTATACGAAACAAGATAGTGTCTTTATGTGTACTGTTATCTTCCATGTGTCTGAATGATTTTTTTTCTTCTTTTGTCATTTCCTCCTGTCATTCAAACTCTTTTTTACTACATAAGCCCAAGGTTACTTTATGGAGAAGAAGCAGTTGTCTGTTACACAACACATACTGTATGTAATCTGGCATACTGACCATCCCTCTGGGCCATTTGTAAGGTTGGGAGGTACGATAAGCAGTCAGTAATCATTATGGTAGATTTTGGGTGAGAAAGGTCTGTGTTATGTGATACATTTAAAACTAAACCTTTTGTGTACTTTTTTTTTTCTTTTTTTAAACTAAAAGCACACTTGCATACTCATCTAAAGGGATGGTGTGTGTTTTTTTCATAGCCTTCCAAGCACATAAGCAGTTATGATATTTGTGATACGACTGGCCACATTGAAGAAGTATGACTTCCTAGGCAGTGCGTAGCTTTCAGCATTCTGTCATATCTCTGTGGATCTCTAAATATGGGTGCACACGGGGCGAAAATTAACTGAAAATGGTTGGTTTGGCAGGAATCGACTGACTTTTGGCCCACAAGTACAGCTCTGTCTCACGACCAGCTTCTGTCAAACGGCATGGTGTAAAACCATCCGATGGCTTCCAGCTTTAAACAGTGTGTTCTGGTGGGGGGGAGGGCAGTCCTGATAGCACAGCATGGGTGATCGCTACACTAACATCACTTGTGTGAGTACAGCAATCTGTCAGTTTATTTTTGTTCAGCCTGCTGGTTGAATGAAGAAATGCTGAATGTGCATAATAAACTTGACCAATGACACAGGATGGACAAGATCTACTTAGACCTAAGGCTAGTCATAGATAGGAAAATGTGAATGATGGGCAGGCAGACATCTACCTGTTAGGCCGGTTTCGCACTGATGTGCTTTGGTTTGGCCGCAGCACAGGTGTACTCACGGTATGCCATAGACTTTTTATTAGATTGCATTTTTTTGGTGTGTTTTCTAAAATAGAAAGAAATATTCAGGAAACTTCAGGAATCTGTGGGTTAACCGCACGAAACCCAGGAGTACACCTGCAATGTGGCCAAACCACAGCACAGCAGTGTGAAACCTCCCTTACTTCTAATGCCATGACCCACACTGCTTCTAGTATGATTGCTTGACAGACTAAAGCAGTGACATGCTCTTAACTTTTTGAAAAAAAAAAAGATTTATTATGCTCCACAAAGATTTCCAGGAAATTACAAAAGCTATACAAATTTCATCATTATGATGTGCCCAAAATGGCCTAAATCTTCCATCTTAGGTCTCATGCACACTGGATGTTTTTACTGCTACTCCTAGGGGCATCAGGCTTTTTTTTCCTGCCTCTAAACTCCCCTGCATGTTATCCTATGTGTTCATGCACACATAGGCTTTAGCAGAATTTAGTGGCAAGAAAAATTAGAGGCAAGAATAAAATAGAATTTTTGTTCAACCTATTTTCTTAGTTACTCACACTAACTGACTTTGTCCCTGAACGAAATATCAAATGTTCAATATAATAAGCGAAAGCACAAAAGTGACCTTGGATGACAAATATGTTCAACTCAAAAGACCAACTGACATATGTAAAATTACATCATCTGCACTTTCTCTAAGGCAATTATCTTGCCAGACAATGATGGCATGTGACATCACCACATTTGTTATTCTAGTGACCGTCAAGACCATTTCCAATGAATTTATTACAAAAAATGTACAGAAATAAAACTGTATTGTGCAAGAATTTGATCGATATAGCATAATGATGCTACTCAAGGACAAAGCCTCCTTCTGTTTCTGATGTGCAGTAATTAAAATGTGCTTCATCGATATGTTATTCTATAACAGCTTGAACTGCATTGAAAACAAGATTACAGGTTAATGCTCTTGACGGAAACTTGGCAAACACACTTTGCAAAAAAGTTTCTGGTGTCACATGGGCCCTTGGTAATAGGCGTGTGATAGGAAGTAAGATGAATCATAAAACTGATTTAAAGGGCAATGGTTCCATATCCCTAGTGTAAAATACAGCTGTAGCTTGCATATTTTACATTAGCTGAATGAAAACTGAAAAATACCTCTGAAACCACTGAGATTGCAAAATAATGAACTAGAGTTTAGAATAGTTACACTGAAAACTGCAACACAACTTAACAATACCCTAATTTAAAACTGCATGATACTAAAATGTATATAAAGTACAATGAACATGGTATTGTAATTTTAAAAGTTGTTAATCTTTTCAAATATGCAACTTTCATTAATAGAATACCTGATGGTCCTGCCATGAAGGACCTTGCCCAGACACTCCTAGTTATAGGGTGAGACTATTTGTCACCATCAAATGTGCCCGCGGTTAAGATTTTAAATACCCATGCCAACATACAGTATATTGACATTTTCCCTATTAAATGGGGGTTATGAGGGGTCTTTCCCTGGGAAATTAACACCTCAAGCTCTGAATTTTGAAGTAGGGGGTCATCATTTGGCATGCTCTACTTTAAAGTTCTCAGAAATGCTCTGCAATCACTTCTGGGGATATTGTTGAGAACTTTAAAGTAGAACATGCCACATACTGACCCCATTTACAAACCTGGGGCTCCATTAACATGGCTTTGTGCCCAGCGCTTGGCCATTGTCATGTGGTGCAGAAGCAGTTCCTGAGCTCAGAGACCTGACTATGATGTCACATTACTGGGGTGATGATGGTCTAAACTGAATGACGATGGCAGCTCTGTAGGGGACGTCTGTCCATCCTCACCTGCCAATTATTGGCCACCACCATCAACTACTGACACTGAGCACCGGAGCCAGAGGAGGTTTGAGGGAGGAGCCACAGCCACACTAGCATGTACTGACACACTGTATGCAACTTATGCCAAAACAACCAACCCCTGAACTTTGTTACTTACTACCAGCCCCTGAACTCTGTGTTACTCATTACTTACCTAACCCTGCACTCTACGTTACTTACTACTGAACCAATTATTACAATAATTAGGATACTGTTGGGGATTCAGTAATGTTAAATTGGCCAGTAGCAGGAGAGTTTTAATTAGGGATAAACTGGTTAATGTCTAACTTATCTATGGTGATAGGATGTGCAGTGAATGTGAGTGATATAAATTGAGATGGTTCAGGTGCACATAGTTCTTGCACTTTTTTTTTTCTTTAATGATGCAACAGCGTGCTGTGCACAAAAAGCACCCTCAAGAACACATGGTCAGTAACAAGTAAATGCTACAGCTCAAGCTGTGCTCAAGCACTATAAACATAAAAAAAAGGTGCCATCTATGGAACTGCCTGGTATTCCTTATGCCTTGTCCTATCTTAGAAGCTGCCTGATACTCCTTATGCCTGGTCCTATCTCTGGAGCTGCCTCGTACTGCTTACCTGCTTGGTTTTGGAAGAAGGTAGGTGATAGCTCTTTCAAGCTAATGGATGTCAGCATGGAAAACGACCTGATTGCTTTCCTCCTGCATTCCGCCCCACTCTCAATGAAACAATATAAACGTTCCCTTTTGATTTATCTTTTAAACACGGCCAAAGTGTGTACTCCTTTATCCTGGAAATAGACGGTGGCACCTCCTATTAGTCTTTGGTTGTGTAAGTTCAAAGAAATTGCACTTATTGAAGAAATTGAGGTATCAGCCAATGAGAAAGAGGGATTGTTTTCTAAAACCTGGTTCTACTTGTCTGACTTTACATATTCCTCTGACTACCATGCGTTGATGTCTCTTATGGACAGTTAGACTGAACAGTGTTGTGACAAATCGCTTTTTACCTTTAGTTTTTTTAGCCTAGTTGAGATATAATATTTTCCCCCAAGGAATCTCACACCGTCTTCCCTTCTTTATCACTATACAATCCCTCCTTTTTTTTTCTCTCTCTCTCTCTCTCTTCTCCTCCCAGTCTCTTCCTACTTCTGATCTGCACTGTTTCTGCCATTTGTCTACTTTCCTATGCAGGTTCATGGGTTCTTTTTCCTATCACATTTAATTTTTCTTTTTCATATCACAAATAGTGCACAAAAAAACCCATGTTACTTTATGTATTGATAGTCCTTTTGGGTGATTTACTCTATTGTTGTCTGGGTATATCACATCCTCTTGATCATGAAAAATGGGTTAGCAAAAGGAAGCATAGGGTATCTGATGCTTTGGATGATATATTGGATATATTTGGATGATATATTGCCTCACACACTGTCCATGGCATGTGACTCTCTCTTCTACCAATTAAGTGGTAATGTTGTACAGTATATGCCTATAACCACTGTGAACCTGCATCTGTTTTTAAACTATGTATTCTTACCCTTTGATCTGTATACTTCGCTTTCTTTAAAATTCAAGCATTTATAAAAAGAAAAGGCCCTATCAACAGAAAATAAAAACAAAAGAAATAAAAAAGATATACAAAAAAGTAGTTTCACTGAAAAAAAGGCCCCAAGAATATAGAGTAAAAATTAATATACCCCCAAAATAAATGGAAACCTCAAAACAATACCCCTGAAACAAAAGCTTTTACAATTTGTCCAAGGGAAGCCTTTCAGTATAAAATAAGGAATTTGCTAATGTTGGGATAGCAGCTAAAAGTAACCAATGACCTCTGAATTCAAGTAGATTAAAAGCACTAACTCTCCAGCTCCTAAAAAGTGGTCAATGCCATGAAGAAGCCAGGGAATCCAATATGTTGATAGCCTTTAGATAAAATCTTGGTGAAGCAGCCCTCCTCAGAAATCATTAAAATGGAAAAAGAAGTACACAGATGGCACATTATCCAAGGTTTATTCGAAAAGTAGAAAGACAAAAAACATACTCACAAAATGAAGTACATGAAAAAGCCTAAAAGCCACAAGGATGGCCCGCAATGGTGGCAGAGTGTCTGACTGGCGGTACTGTTGGACTGCTGATGTGTTTTTTTTAACGTATCCCCTTCCTCAGAGCTGCGGCTGTCTTTCTACTTTTCAAATAAACCTTTAATAATGCACTAGGTTTTTGCGCCACCTGTGTGCTTTTTTTCTGAATTCAATTAGGCCTGGTTCACACTGATGCAAATTGCATGACAATGGAAATAGCATTGCTTCCAATGGTGCCTGTTCAAATCAGTGCAGCGCAGGTGCAAAGTAACTTTGGAAAGGGTTCTGTGCTACTTTGGTGCGATTTACAGTGTGATTTGATCCCATTGAATATGCAAACCACATCAAAAACACATCAAAAGTTGCATCAAAGTCACACTATATAATCGCACTGCAAATCAAGTGAAAATTGTATCACAGTATTGTGAAATGAGCCTTAGAGACAAAAAGTCCCTCAATAATAAAAAAAACCCTAATGCAGTTTGTTAGCTTTCCTTACTCTTTACCTAGAGAATCTTCCAATATACTGAAATGGGCTCTGTGCCCCCCTTTTATTGTGAGGGGGCTGTCTTAAACAAAAGCCTCCTTATTGGCCTTTCAGAACCTGAGAACTCAGTTCAAAGGCCATGCAGTGCATGCATGGTTTCTCCCAGGTGAATCTGCACAAAAATTCAACTCAACCCCATGATAGTGGTGAACCTAAACCTTAGCCCTAATCTCCATTAACATAAACAAATTGATAGAAAAAAATATTCCATGAGAAAAAAAAGAAGAGTAGTGGTTCTAAGTGGCCTAATGTAGGAATGTGTTTTGAATTATCTTATAATGAATTTCTATTTTTTGACATTAATTTAGACACTGTGTAATAATAACAAAATTCACATTTGTAGACTTGCTGTGGCATGTAATTCCTGATAAAAAACAGAACCAAACTTCCCTTTTGCCAGAAGATTAATAGCCATTCAACTAAAAAAAATGCTGCTATGAACTCATATCTAAAGAATGTGTAATACAAAAAAGAACTGGCTCTTCAGGTAACATGGCAGAAGGTCAGTGTTGATACTTTTGTTGTCATGTTTAGATGGCATTTTGTAAAATGTGAATGTAACTTTCTGAATTACATTGTACAGCTAATAGCAACAGGGACAATTTACTAGAGGAATTGAGGCTGTTTACTAAGCAAAGTGAACATCCCCTTTTTAAGTGAACATGGCGAGGCTGATTTTCCAAAGGAGTTGAAAATCTGTCACATTTTCCCCCCTCAAAAGTAGGCTAACCAGGTCCCATACCTCCACCTGGTCTGGACATGCATTAGTCGGGCAGAGTGAACCCACATAGTTGATCCACATAATCTCCATGCTTTGTCGCAGGGAAAAATTGTCATTGGTAGGTACGGAGCAAAGGTTGTGGACCCTCTCTCTGGCTGCCAGCAGTTCAGCTGGGAGGTCTTTACCGTTCTGGGGCTCAATCTGCTCCTGGGTAGAGGGGCTGACTCCCCCAACTCCCTGGAGCCTTAAAGACACTGTAGGTGCTAGACAGAGACCAGTGGCATTCTGCCCTATTGCCAGTGCTTCAGCTAGGAGGTATTTACCATTCCAGGGCTCAGTCAGATGCTTGGGAGGGGTGCTGTTAAGGCAGGGTAGGTGCTAGACAGAGACCAGTGGCGCTCTGCCCTGTTGCCAGCGCTTCACCTCGGGACCCCACATCCTCCACTCTAGCTAACTGTTGGGGAGGGAGGATGACCACCTCCTCTCCCAGACTGTGGATCTGCTGCTGGGGAAGGAGGACAACCATCTCCTCTCCCAGACTGTGGAACTGCCTCTGGGGAGATGAAACGCTTACTATTTCTCCCCGAGGTTCCCATGTCACTGTAAATATTGAGCAGAGATAGTAGACCCTCTGTCCTGTTTCCAGTGCTTCTGCTGGGACTGTGCATGGGCAGAGACTGGCAGTACTCTGCTCTGCTGCCTGCGCTTCAGTTGGAGTTAGGAGCTCCACTGTATCGGCCTATTGCTGGGGAGAAGGGCTGCCTGCCCTGGTCCTGGGGTAGCAAGATCTTTTCCACAGAGGCCCCAAATCAGTATCCTAGTCCTCCAGTTCTCAGAATCTGTGTGTTTCAGGGACACATGGACTTGGACTTGAAACTGAAGTAAAGGTCCCCCCTGACACACACCTCCCAAAGAATAGAGCCCCCTCAGATGCCAGGGCCCATTGTCAGTAGGCCAGAGGCTAGCCAGCAGTCCCCTCCAAAAGCCCCTGGGTCTATCACACCCTCCAATACTTACCTGAGCTCAATACCGATCCAGCAATGTGCAGGTCAGCAACTGCACTCCCAGGTCTCTCCTTCTTCATTGGCTGAGACACAGCAGTGGGAGCCACTGGCTCCTGCTGCTATCAATCACAGGCAGTGAGGAGGGAGTGGGGACGAGGCCAAGCTGTGTTCTGTGTCTTATGAACACACAGAGGTGGCTTGGGAGCGAGCACATGCAAGTGCTCCCAGAGCATGCAGCTTGCTATGGTGGCACTCAACAGGGGGGAGGAGACAAGGGCGCCAGTGGGAGGCCTGAGAAGAGGAGGATTGTGGCTGCTCTGTGCAAAACCATTGCACAGAGCAGGTAAGTATGACTTTTTTTTTTTTTTCAAATCTTAACCTTTAATATCACATTAACTACTGTGCCACAAGTGAAAGCTTCACAGACATACCTAAACCTAAAGGATCAGTTTAAAAAAACAAAACAGAACATTAGCAAAGAGGTAACGCATTTTTGTACAATGCAATGGGGGAAATTTACCATAATGGAGCAGACAGACTCTGGAGCGACAGTGCATAGAAGCCAATCAGCTTTTAACTTCAGCTTGTTCAGTAAAGATTTGAAAATGAAAGCTAGAAGCTGACTGGTTGCCATGACAGTTGCTCAAAATTATGTCTGCTCTTTAGTCAATTCTCTTCAATGTATAGTTTTCAGTTGTGAGCAGTATATGTCTTAGTGCCCTTTGTATTGCTGGTCAGCAGAAGGAAAAAGTGGCCGATGTCTGTTATTAGGGAGAGGAAAAAATGTAAATTGTTGGTGGTCATGAGGAGGAAAAGTACCTAGTATAGTAAGTAAGTGGGAGGAAAAAATACCTAACATTGGTAGTTAATGGGAGGAATGTCAGTGTCTGTGCCCCTATACATGGGTGGTAAGTGCCTGTACCCCCCTTACACTGTCAGTATCTTTGCCCCCTCTTTCAGTGATGGTAAGTGTTTATGTCCTCTTACAGGCAGTCGATATCTGTGCCCCCTTAGACTGATGGTCAGTGCCTGTACCCTTTTACATCGGCAATCAGAGTCTGTACCACCTTCTCATTGATGGTCAGTGTCTGTAACCCATATATTGGCAGTCGATGGTTCATGTGCACTGCCCCCTTTTGCATTTTAGCATGTCCCCCTTTCATTGGTGGTTAGTGAACTGTACCCTTTACTAAGGGATGTGGCTACTTCCAGTGCTATATAAACTGTATTTAACATCAGCTATATACAGTATACAGCAATGTTTTCTGGCAGTGGTACTGGGATTTCCTGTCTACTGCTTCTTAGTAATTTACAGGAAGCCTTGTATTTTTATGGCCGAGGTGGGGAGACCGGCAGATGATATCACAATCTTCACCTCATCCAGTCGGAGAAAGCCCTGTATTCATTAAAAAACTGCAAAGCTGCCTGTGAATGGCTGAGAAGTACTCAGTCAGTATTGAACTGCAGAACTTTCTAAAACTGTTTCAGCATAAATTCCAGGAATGTAACAATGTTTTTCTTGTGCTTGAAAATGCTAAGGAAGATCCATATATACCAGGTCGTAGCTACTTGGACACTGTGAATGGTGTTAACCAGGTTGTAGCAAAATTGCTACCAGGATATCCAGAAAAAATGGACACCAGTGGGTTCTAAGTACACAAACCACCATCAAGGGGTCAATTTATAAAACATTTGTCGGATGAATGCCTCACACACATACTGTATGTACAGGGTGCACAATTTTTGGCTGTAATTTCTATAATAGATTAATTCCTATGAACGTAAGCTCCATCTAATGGACAAAATTCAGTATATTTTCTCCTTGTGGTATTTCAGAAAACAATACTGCATTTTGGCTGCTAGATGGAGCCAACAACCATTAATCTATTGCAGAAATCTTACAGAAAGTAACCCAAAAATTGAGCAGCCTGTATGTAAGTGTGTGACATCGTCCAGTTAATATTTTTATAAATAGACCCCTTGATGGTGGTTTCTGTACTTAGAACCTGCTGTTGCTCATTGTTGCTCCATCTAACTGCCAAAATGCAGTATTGTTTTCTGAAATATCTAAGTGAGAAAATATACTGCATTTCATGCACTAGAAGGAGCTGATGGTCATAGGAATGAATCTATTGCAGAAATTACATCCAAAATTTGTCCAATGAATGTTTCATAAATAAAGCCCCTATGCGTCCTTCCCATCGTTTTTGTTTTTTATCAAAGTTCATCACAGAAAAACGTATTCACTAAATAGAGAGTCTCTATAAATATTGTCTCTATTAGCGTGATGGGAATTACACCTTCTTATCAGCAAAAATAGTAAAAAAAGGTGAAAAGACCCAAACACTTATTGTCTCATTTGCAACAAACCACATCCTCTCATGAAATATCATGCATTTCTGGGAAAGCGCTTTGAAGAACACAAAGAGTTTTAAGGGAACCATGCCATTTGCTGCTACAAAGCACTTTGCCAGAGACTGCAAGTCTACAGTTAGATGCTCAGAATGTGACAATGATAGGCACTTATCAGTCTTATATTAAGACCCCTTTTGGATCTTTCATTTATTGAAGATCTTACATTCGTGTCAGATCATGGTGGGGGGAAATAATAAACAGTCTCGCCCAGTGATCATATCCACGGTATATACAGTATAGCAGGGGTAGGCAACCTTAAAGAGGTGGAGATCTAGTTGAACAACATGGAAGAAGTCAAAGACCACTGGCCACAGTGTCGCCTCCTCACACCTGGTTTACATCTCTAATTTCCATACTAACGTGTCGCAATCGTGTGCATTGCACAGCAATCATAGGTTTAAATCAGGTGGGGAGGAGGCAACATATTGTCTCATCACCACCTATCAAACACACTCTGATCGCTTTTCAGAGGAGTGGAGAATACAATAGAAGTCTATGGCTAAGCGCAGCAAACCCGCAGGAAAGCTGCAGGTACACTGCACTGCACCCGTGGTATGAGTAAACCACAGCGCATTAGTGTGAAAGCAGTCCTATACTATTATGTCCAGTGTATTGCTTCTTACTGATCTGAAGATCTCTTCTTCTTTGCTGCTGGCACCACTCTGGAGACCGCTAGCCGAGCTAAGAGGTGGAGTTCAGTTGATATCATGGGACAGGAGCCAGCACTACAGAGGAAGCATTGGCTTATGTGGCTCTTATTCTCTACTACAGCTCCAACTTTACAAGTAGTCCCTCTGCATTGCAAGCCCAGACTGTAATTTACCAGTCACCTGCCCACGATCTACTGGTAGATGGCGATCTACGGGTTGCTGACCCCCGAGTTACATCATGAAGGACTTTCAGAGAAAACCAGTGCTAAAATATATCTGGTGAAAGTGTTTCTTCAGGGACAGACAGAAAAAGCTGTTAGGATGTATGTTATTTTAGGTGACCAAGGCAGTCATACATTTCAGAGTTCTTCAAAATGTTTAAGGTAAAGGTAGAGGTACTAGATTATTCATTGCAAACATGCCCTGGTACAGTAGAAGCCACAGAAAGAATTGCCTCTGCTGAAGAATTAATTATCTCACACTCAAAGGGAACTGAAGGAGTCCATATTCCTATGCTTACCGAGTGCAGTCACATACCTAATGAAAGGGAGGAGATCCCTACCCTAGAAGATGTACATCATCTCTCCATCATTGATTTGATTAGTTACATCCAATCTCTTGACAATGATGCCAAAATCATGCTTCTACTAGGAAGAGATATCCCAAGAATCCACAACAGGTCTACAGGAACAGCATAGAGGTGATTTTATTAATGATCCTTATGCTGAAAGGACTGACCTATCTTGGGTCATTACTGATGCTTATTGCTCCAGTAACATACAGTATAGTCACATACAGTGGGTAAAGCCCCCTCCATGAGTCAAGTGGTTAATCCGACAGCAAACAAGGCTTGTATCAGAATTGGGGTTTAAAAATATTATTTATTCATTGGCAAAAAATTGCAATGTATAAAAACTTATAGTAACGCACAGTGCTCAATAGTGACAACATAAACGTAAACATACAATCAAAATTAAAAAAAAATGTCAAGATTAGGATGTCCGGACGTCATATAAACTGTATGTATATACCTCCTGCAAAGTGCTTATCACAAGGATGTGTATATTTAGCTGGCAATAGCAATTAGAAACAGCACTGCAGAACCTATTTACACACATGCCCCAGGGCCCATAAATAATCGATGGTTAACTTTGCAGGAGGTGTATGCATACAGTTTGTATGACATCCTAATCTGGACATTGTTTTTCATTTTGATTGTATGTTTATGTATCTGTTGTGGCTATTGAGCACTGTGTGTTACTATAAGTTTCTATACATTGCAATTTTTGCCAATGAATAAATAATATTTTTAAACCCCAATTCTGATACAAGCCTTGTTTGCTGTCTGATTTACCTCTTGTCTCATAGTATGCCACTGTATGCGACTATTCTGTATGTTATTTGATTATGGTTTAGACAGCAACACTAACATAGTGATAATGCAGTCAGTGTCTTTTACACTCCCTCTTTTTTTCTTTAGTATAGTTCTTATTGTTCCAGTAAGAAGCAGAGTTCAAACAATGTGCGCACTAGTAAAACCATTGTTAAAAGAATTCAATACACCCATTTCATCTCTCAAAACTCATGCTATGGGAACTCAAAAGAAGTACCAACACTGAAATTTATTGAGCGAGCAAGTCTACATTAGAGAATCATCTTTCAGAAGCATCACTTAAGCAGCATCTCAAAAGACTACTGGCAGCAGCAAGACTGAATGTTCAGCAGGTATGCAGTAATGTACTAATACTGAGATCCTGCACAACAACATGGATATTCATCTGTTCATGGACTGTGTAACTTGTGTCTCTAAATCACACTCTATCTCAAAAGTTGGTACAGAATTGCTCAAAGAGGACCAGCTGTAACCTCAGGCCATTCCCATCATTGAATAAAATACAATTGGTAACTGCCAAAAAGTAACATTTCTTCACTCAGCTGCAGACTTCCATCAAGATCCAAGATGACATAGTTGACAGCTCATACAACACACCAGAAATCCTGCTAGTGGGAAAAGACCTAGGAAGGTCATCAGAGTCATCTACACCTGTCATTTTGCAAGAAAGTCTCTTTCTTCACTCAGTTCTGTTCAGTTTTTATGTTTATCTGGCTGGTTGAACAAAAAAAGAACCAAAAAACAGCCATGCATAGCCAGCTTCAGCAAGAAACAGCCCCATGCTTCAAAGCCTGTTTCAGCTATTATGTCTGCAATGCTGAAGAATTCATCAGAAAACTTCATCATAGCTTCTAAAGTCTCATCTATATGTGCTCAGCTGTTTTCCTCCTTCTTTTATGTCTTTCAGGTCCAGGGGATTTATTTGTTCATGAATTCATTCATGTTATGTTATATATTATATAGTGAAATCTGAAGATTTTAGACAGGTAGTGTCCTGTTTGACTTATTATGTATTTTCTGTTGTTGGATGTTGTAGCATAACATATACATGTTATATAGTGTATGTCCATGTGTTCATACATGCCAGTGTGTTTAGAGAGATTCCTCACTGATATTCCATGCACAGGATGGCAGATAATCTCCCTAATAGTGTCTCCCTGATTCTGATTCTTTCCCTTCTGCATAAAGAGGTAATTGGTGTACTGAATGTTCTGATGGTTTTGAATTACTTGCTGTTTTAATATCCCCCTGTCCTGGCTACTCCCGCCTCTATGATCAAGTTCAATCGGTGTGACACTCATCGGAGCGGCATGGCTACATGGCATGGGGACTGACCAGGAAGCCAACTTGGTTAAATAAAATACATTTATCACCCTTGCTGTTGCTAGTGTAGGTACATTTAGTTTGGCTGCCCTAGAGGCAGAGGAGCATGGGTTAATTTTGTTTAGGAGACAGGGCTTCAACAGCTGTGGCTCTGTTTCTGCCCCCTCTCTTCTGGAACTCTCTGGATAGTGCTAGAACTTAGTGGGTGGAGGGACAGAGGCTGCAGCCTGAATATTTAAAGTTTCCATCAATCCCTGGGGGTACAAGGCCCAGAAGGTGGGGAAACAATCCATAAATACTCAGGAGCCTAGCATTCTGGGAGCAGAGCCTGAAGTTCAGTCTTCTGGAGGAGACCCGTGTGCTGGGGGCTGTATCCCTGGGGCAGAAGGACAAGGAACAGGAGAGAGAGAACGAGAGAGAGAGAGAGAGAGAGAAAGAGAGAGAGAGAGAGAGAGAGAGAGAGAGAGAGAGAGAGAGAGAGGAGAAGCCGCCTCACAACCTCACCCAGTCTTAGCCACAGCTAGGCTTAGCTGTGGACCCCAAGTGCAGCCAGCACAGCCTGTTCAGCAGAGGGGCCAGGACAGCAGCTATTCTGGATCTTGGGAAGCCTTCAAGGGAGACTGAGTGAGTACAATCTAGCCTTGCACCTAAGGACAAAAGATAACAGTGAAATGCAAAACCTCACATGTCTGGAGCCTAGGGGACAGCTTAAGTGCAGAGCAAGTCAGCCAAGAGCACACCACTATATCTCTACTTTGGCCTTAGAGCAGTCAGGTGCGATGCAATACAACCAGGTTCATTCTCTTCAATGTACCTTTGTTATTGGAATTTTGTTGCTTTGCTATTGTTGCATTACCACTCCCAGTTGCAGCTCAGTTCTACAGTTTGGATTAGAGCAGCCAGAGACATTAGTAGGTCCTCATTTGCTGTTTGGAATGTACAGTTCTTCAAGTTGTGGGTATCCCATGTACTACAATCCCTAGCCAAGTTCATCATTTTTAAAATAAACAATCTAAACCAAAACCCCTATACACGTTGCAATATCATCAATGTGTGGCTTTGTTTTCATGCTTTCAGCAATATACACAGTTTCAGTGGAGTGATGCGGGTTTTTAGGAGTTAAAACAGGTGGCGAGGAAGGGGCATAACACCTCCTCACTGCTGGTCATATATCCTCTGAAGAGCAAACCAAAGCAGATCACTTTTATTAGAGCTAATGCTAGTGTAAACTAGCACAAAGGGTGGATTTTGAAAAATTCTTTGAGTTGGACTTTTAAAGGTATTTCCACTTTTATGGCCAACATGGGATAACACCTAATTTAAAAATATGTACCTATTCACATATCATGGCTTAAAATACATATTTAATTATTGCAGTTTACCTTTTTTTACATACTGTGTTCTGGACCTTCCAGCAAAGAAAAATTCTACATACTTCTAGGAGCTAGGGATCGGTGTTTACCATAATTAACCCTTTCTGTACTGTGCAGGCAGACATTATCTCATCAATAGTAATAGATTTGTACACTGTCTTAACAAAAGGTTAAAGAATTAAGAGCTGGGCTCCTCCATTGCATGTTAATGAGATTTGGACTCAGCCAGTCCCAATCAAGCTATTGGGACAGACTATGCTTTGCTAGTTGAGAAATTCCTTCCTTCAGCCAGTCAGCCATGACGCCTTCTCCAGAGGTATGCTGTGTGAATGGAAAGACATAACAAATTGGGGTTTCTTGAATTTCACTGCAAACGTGGAAATACACTTTAAGTCCTATCTATAATTAATAAAGAGGGAAATGGTGCAGAAAACTACCAGACATTCCCTTAATAGGACAATTTCCAAATAGGATTCAGAAAGGATTTTGTGCTTCACAGCTGTGCTGGAGCCCAACATATATGGCCTTGAGCTGATAGGACGACTGTCCTTAAAATCTATTTACAGCTAATTAGAAAGGGAGTCATGTCAGTGATATGCTCATCTGCTCTATTAGATGGTAATGATTATAAAGTGTTTGCATTATTCAGTGTTTAACCATAATCTCCTTCTCCAGTAAGAAGTTACAGTGGAATACTCTTGTATATTATTACTCCTTTTTCACTAGGAAGTTTGGGTGTCACCTTTGAGATAAGGAATGTACCCATTTAATTGCTAAAGCTCCTTATACAAGGCCAACTACTGGCATATCAGATGAACGGCAAACTGTGTCTGAACTAATTCCAACCATAGCTGAACAATATCCAGTCATTTCCTGTGCTGTTTATACCAACCAAATCATAAACATTCACTTACATGGAATCTGTCACATTCAAAAGAATGTTTGGCCAAGCAGTGCTAATTAAACAAAAGCAGCATATTTCTGATGAGTGTGTTACTGTCTACATTATTGTTAAAGTATAAAAATAAATGTATTTTGGATGCAGCCATGTTAACCTATGCTTTGTAGAGTACATGCACAGAGCAGTGTGGAGAACTCTTGCTTCTTCTGGAGCTTCTGTGTACACTGAAGATAACTTTCTGGATAGGAATATGAGGTTAAAATGAAATGAGTGAGATGTAGGGTGGTATTGCTAACTTTTGATTAATAAAATGCTAGTTTGTAGCTTTGCGATTAGCTAGATTTTGGTGCCAAAAGCCCAAGTTCCTGCCCCGCGTTGCTAGAAAAGTGACCCTCCTACAGTGACCCCGGGGTCATTTGACAGTACATAGTCAAATACATTTAGTGGATGGTCCACAGCTGTCACATGTGAAAGCATCATGCAGCACTTTTTAGCAGTCATCTTCCCTCTAACAGTCTTAAACAGTCTTGCTGTAAAGTTGGACTCCAGGAATGTGACAAAAGCAAACCTTGCAGAGGGCCCCCCCTGCACTACAAGACTTAAATGCTCCTTTCTAGGGAGAGCCAAAAAGGGTGTGTTACTTACCTAACCTCTCACTCCTGCCAGCTTCAGTGCTTTTCTTCTTTCCTGAAGCTCCGGTCGGTGGGTGGGAACTCGTCATCCTGTGAAATGAAGGTCCATTAACTCTGCATTGTACGTGGTGGGGACAAGCATACAATCTTAGTCCGATGCACCTTAGAGAAGAAATTGCAGGGGATTGGTCACACAGATTGAGGGAGCCTGCTGGAGCCAAGAGTAAGCTAAGTATTTCTTCTTATCTGTACACCTCTAGGTTTAACTCCACTGCAA
This sequence comes from Staurois parvus, assembly GCF_062004578.1. Classification (NCBI taxonomy): domain Eukaryota; kingdom Metazoa; phylum Chordata; class Amphibia; order Anura; family Ranidae; genus Staurois; species Staurois parvus. Next base: position 5,147,648 of record NW_028318492.1, on the reverse strand, counting down.
AGGTTTTTTTTGTCACATTCCCGGAGTTCAGCTTTAATATATTGAGCCAGTGACCAGGAATAAGCTGCATGCTTGTGTCTTAAAAAGTAAGTGAAAATTAGAGCATCAATATTACAACCAGGAAACTAGGATTTTAAGAAGGAAAGCTGCAATGGCAACCTACATATTTATCTAACAGGTTTACTTTAAAGCATATCTAAATTCTAGGATATAGTGGGAGGGAGAATCAGACCCGGCCCTGCATATTCATCCTGCCTCATCCAATCCCAAGAGAGTGAGTTACCAGCAGGGGGCATGGGGGAGGGGGATACATAGGCTGGGGTCTAGAACAGCAGTCTCTTATTCCTGGGGGGTAAGACCAAGCCTGAGGGCTATGGCATTCCTGGACTGTCAGCCACAAAAAAATAAATCCTTTTTGGGCTCCCCACTCCAGCCAGCTAGAGCTAGGGGATCTCCATCTAGAGCACCTAAAGCAGTGCAGGAAGCTTTGCAAAGGATCCAGGCCAGAGGCAGAAAAAACAGAGACTGGCAGGTACTACAGGAGGCATTACAGTGCCCAGGACACAGAGAGTACTAGACTCAAAGATCCGAGAGACTGTCTTTGCTACCTTTGGAAGAGCTCACTATAGTGTCTTGACTCAGAGATTATATCCCTGTTGAGGGGTTCCCTCCCAGCAAGGTATACACACTCATTCATGCTCCCTCACCACCTCCCAACTCTTAACATATATGGGGGAACAGGTGACCACCTCATTTGACAGTGCTCAGTACCAAACACTGTCATGTGGCAAGAAAGTGACATTTTCCACTTAGGTAAACTGTGACACAATCTGACACCAGAGTCTAAACCGACCAGTTTCCTGCAGTGGAGAGATGACAAGAGAGTAAAATGGTAAGTATACCTTGCTGAGTCGGGATACACCTGTTGGAAACACTGCTGACATTCTGCCCTGAATAGGCAGGTGACAGTGTATCTTTGGGTGTTGCCCACCAAATCAGAATTTTTTTTATTGATGCTCACAGTTTGGGACTACTGGTCCCCATAGATTGCTCAAATTTCATTTGATTCCTGCTGAGACAACTAAAATTAAGGCCGTGGGCACATTTACAAATGGACTGAGCTTGGTTGGAAAATGAATGGCTGAGCAGTGGCTAAATCCTATCAAATTGCAGTCCCCAGCCCGATTACAATAGCCAGCAGTAGAGATTACTGTGTAGTGTGTTTTCAACAGTATTATTAGATCAAAAATCTCCCATAAGGCTTCATTCACACTGATGCTGTGGTCCATACATTATGAACTGGCCATTTGTTTATGTGGCTGGAGCCACCAGAAGCTGAATGCAGGAAGCCTGTGTAGCCCTATGGGGAGGCAGCAACTGTATGGAAATAGCTGCCCATCCAAATTTGACAGGCATGTAGGGGCTGATGACCAACCCTGAAAGCAGACAGTTTACATTCGGACCTTCTCATCCACCCTTGCACGACCTGTCAAACTGTGACAAGCATAAGAACAAACAGTGCACTGGATTCATATTTTCAAAGGGTCACTGAATTGTCACTGGGCACACTGGCTCCAGTCCAGCAGCACTCCACAAAACAGGAACCACCCTCAGGAGCAGGGAAAGGAACCATGCTTGAGAACCCGTACATGAAAGCAACAAAGTCCCAGAGTCCAAGGTCATTTATTGATAAAATTGATTTATAGCAGATGTAACAGTGCATGGCCCTGTCACAGGATAAAAACAGGTAGAAGTGGTCTGGTAATGGACACTGGGTCTGCACATGTGCGAAGTGCAGAACTGAGGAGTGTAGATTTTGAGTGGAGAAAACTGCTGTTGCAGGTTTCTCCGTATTTTGATATTTCTGGATGGGGCTCCGTAGTTTGGAGATTTCAAAGTGAGGGAAGAAATCTCCAATCCAGTGTCCAAAGTTTGAAGTCAACCAGCAGGGTGTGGGCCCAGGTGCTCACAGCCCATATAATGATGGTTTGCTGAGAGTTGCAGGGGGGAGCGCAGTGGCTGACATTGAGACCCTGATTTACTATTGTGCCTAGACACATTTCTGTGGGCTAACGTCTACTTTTTAATAGCGACCGTCTACTTTTAGATTGCAAAGACATTTACTAAAGAAAGCGTCTAACAAGTAGACACCAAATCGAATTTACTAATGAGACACAGACCAGGAATCAGACTCAAAAAGAAGACTTGCTAAGAGGCACGTCTAACACCATGAAAAATCACTGCAGAGACATGTTCACATTGAAATTTGCCCGCAGACCCCCACAACCACCGGCCAGCGTTGTGGGGAAGAGGCCCTTGTCCCCATCAACATGGGGACAAGGTGCTTTGGGGGGGAGTCCCCCTGCCCCAAAGCACCCCCCCATGTTGAGGGCATGTGGCCTTGTATGGTTCGGGGGGGTGCTCGCTCGTCCCCCCCTTTCCTGACCTGCCGGGCTGCATGCTCGGATAAGGGTCTGGTATGGATTTTTGGGGGAACCCCACGCTGTTTTTTTTTAATCTCGGCATGGAGTTACCCCTTAATATCCATACCAGACCCGAAGGGCTTGGTATGGATGGGAGGGAGGACCCCACGCCGTTTTTTTTATTATTATGGTGCTGGTTTTTAAATGTAATTCTGGCTTTTTTGGTCTTCACTATAGCTCAGAAATTCAGCTGTCACTGGCTCAAAAAAAAAGTTTTGTTTGAGTTTATTTCCTTAAAGGTAACAAGGTTTAATTAATTAAAATGAAGAAATAGTTCTGTAACTTCGGGGAAAGTGAACTATAGTGAAGGACAAAAAAAGGCACGCCATTAGCATTGAAAAATCAGCACCGACATACACTTCGTATTGTGAACCAAATTATTCCAACATTTGTAAACCGACCAATTAATTTTAATGGTTTGGCATTTGTACACCAAATATGATGTTCCCCGAGGCGTTGGTAAAACGAGGTACGCCTGTATTAGTATTGCAATCCCAACTACGGCAAGAAAGTAGTATGATCTCCCTGTGTGGCTGTCTTCAAATAGATGTTCTGGCAACATCTTTGCTTTCTGTCCAAATGATCCCTAGAATGTGAATTAGAATGAGGCCTTGTCTGTTCAAACACCTTCAAAGCTGCACCTTTTGTGAATGTCATACAATGGGATGAGATAAGGGCCTGGACTACTAATAGATTTGATAATGCTGGTTTACACTCCACCCCCTTTTGTGAAGGATTTGTCAAGCAAAGAGCTGAGAGAGAGAAGAGTGAGCGAGAGATACATACTAAAGAGTGATAAAGACAGACATACAGAAGAGTGAGAGAGAGAGAAAAGGCTTGGGTGGGGAATCCACACATCAAAATTGTTACAAATACTGGCGTGGAATTTCCCCCAAATGCATAGCAGACCCTTATCCGAGCAGGCAGGTACTGCATGCCTTCAAAGATTTATTTCCTTTGTTGATTTACCTGCTTCGTTCACACTATATGCAATTGAAAATTGTGCTTTAAGTTGCCAATTTCACTGTGTTTTCTAGAGATTTTCAAACTAGTCGTGATTTCAATTGTGTTTAGCATTGTGATTTCTATTGGAGTCTAGATGGGAAATTGCTACTAAATGGCCCAAAACTTCGACAAGAACTACCTTTGAAATTGTGCTACAACAAATCGCGTATGTTAATACACTCACATTCATATTCATTATATCCGATATCATGTACGATGTCAATTCACAAATCGCACCTGAAATTGTACACCCTGGATGCGAGATATTAATGCGATTGGCATGGCCAGTAACTTTCCATTTGCATGGCAAATTGCACACAATGTTACTGGGGGCTAACACCACTGTCACATCTAATCCAATGTGGCAATTGCACAACTTACAGTGAAGTTGCACAAGTTCACAATCCAATTGGATGTGAACAGAGCCTACAGGGGACAATAGGGTGCGACTTGGCCTACGATTTGCAAGTCGCATGTCATGCCAATTGCATGCCAAATCGCAAACAATGTTACTGGGGGCCACCCGGTCACATTAAAGCAGATTTCTAAGTGGTGTTATTTACACTACAGTCACATCATGTGACTTACAGTGAAGTCACATGATTTCAAAGTCGGGGGACATGCTGATTTAAAGTGCGATTTACAAGACATCTGAGACAGACCTCTCTGCAAAACACTTGAAAAGTAGTGTATTCATTACTTTAGAAATAGCTGTGGCTCCAACAAAGTTTGAACCACACCAATATGAACGCTCTAATAGCAGTCACATTGAGTGCGACTTGGCATGTGATTTGCATGACATGCGACTTGCAAATCGTATGCCAAGTCGCACCCTATTGTCTGCTATTAGAGAAGTCACATGGGTGCGTTTCCGACACTGATTTCTAAAGTAGTACATGTACTACTTTTGTGGAAATTTGCATAGATATCTGTGTCAGATGTCTTGCAAATTGCAAGGAAATCGGCATCTTCACTATACATCGCACAATTTCTAAATCGGCTTTGATGTGACCGCAGTGTAAGGCCTTTTTATGTTTGATTTCCTGAGTGTTTTCCGATTTATGGGAAATGCCGCATACTAGCAAAAGTGAATTGACATTTTCAGTATTGCATGCGAGATGTGGTCATGTGACTGCCTTAACTCATGCGATAATCTGGAGTGAATTGTGCCCATAGTGCCAAGAAATATTGCCAATAGGGTTCCCTTTTACATCCCTTTTCAATGTTCTGTTGTATGCTGCCCAGGTACATGTCACTGTGGCTTTCTTTCTGACTCTGATTTGTGGGGCCTGTATACCAAGGGTTAACACAGGTGGGAAGAGAATTAATCAGGTGCAAACACTTTCTCTGACCAAATGAATGACAGTGGTGGGTGTGGCCTACCTTATATAAAGAGATGCAGTCCAGAGACGCAGGCCAGAGTACTTGGTGTCATTCTGGACTCCAACCTATCCTTCCAGCCCCAAGTCCAATCTTTAACAAACTCGTGCAGACTCCACCTCCGCAACATCGCCAAAATACGCACGTTCCATCCACTCCCTCATCATATCACGACTCGACTACTGCAACTCCCTCCTCACTGGCCTGCCTCGCCGCTGGCTATCCCCGCTTCAGTCGATCCTGAATACGGCTGCCAGACTCATTCACCTTTCCAACCGCTCCATTTCCACCACCCCCCTCTGCCAATCCCTCCACTGGCTTCCGATTGCGCAACGGATCAAATTCAAAATCCTAACACTGACGTACAAAGCTGTCCACCATACTGCCCCGTACTACGTCACTGACCTAATATCCAAGTACCATCCAGCACGCACACTCCGCTCCTCACAAGACCTCCTTCTCTCTAGTTCCCTGGTCTCCTCCTCCCATGCCCGCCTCCAGGACTTCTCCAGGGTGTCACCCATCCTCTGGAACTCCCTGCCCCAACCCATCAGATTATCACCTACTCTCCTGTCCTTTAGGCGCACCCTGAAAACCCATCTCTTCAGGGAAGCCTACCCCACCCCCTGCTAACTTGCCGACCTCCTCCACCCTTTTTTCTACCACTCCATCCCCCACAGCTATCTCCTCCTGTACCACTATCCCCTCCCTCCTAGATTGTAAGCTCGAAGGAGCAGGGCCCTCGATCCCCTCATGTTTTGCATTGTATTGGTATTGTTCTGTCGTATGTTCTGTCCCCCTTTGTAATGTACAGCGCTGAGCGAACCATTGGCACTTTATAAATACTGTATAATAATAAAAAATAATAATAATTGCTGATTTTTGCATTGTACAGGCACATTATTTTCTGCAAGTCCTTTTCTGTGGTGGTTTGGGGAGGAAGAGTTATTGTGGTGAATTGCCCAGGCCACACTCACTCTGTGTTTTGATGTGGGATGTAAATGTTTTGCATTTTTTTCCCTTCTAAGGTGTGTTTGTGTGTTATTGTACAATGATTGTGTGTTTATTATCTTTGCATTGTAATCCTAACACATGTCAATTGCTCTGCTCTTCCAAGTTTGCTTTATTTAGAATGAAATGCAGTTTTCAGACAAACCTGATGAGAAATGTATGTGTGGGGGATTTGGGGAGGTGGGAGGTGTTTTATTTTGGCATGTATGTATTTTTATATTGATATTTTGATCTGCAGCTTGTTTTGTGGATAGATAAGCCTAAGTGATTCATATTAACCGTTTGTTTCCTGCTGTAACCTGTGAAAGCACAGTTCATTAGAAGTATAGTCTTTTAGATTGTAAGCTCTTATGAACAGGACTGTTCTATTTTAGCAACATCAATCCTGCTTTGCTTCTTTTTTTTTCCCACCAAGATATTGAATGTACCTACTTGTTGTTGCTGTCCAAATAAATGTGGATTGTGTATTTTATCAATAAACATTTGGACTATGTATTTTTTGGTTCTAGTTGAATGTAGCACAGTGGCTAAATGGTTAGCACTTCCACCTGGCAGTACTAAAGTTGTTGGTTTGAATCCCAACCATGGCACCTCCTGCCTGGAGTTTGCATGTTGTGTTTCCTCCGGGTACTCCGGTTTCCTCCCACACTCTAAAGACATGCTGGTAGGTTAATTGGATCCTGTCAAAATTGGCCCTAGTATATGTATGAATGTAAGTTAGGGCCCTTGGATAGTACGCCCCTTGAGGGTAGGGACTGATGTGAGTTTACCACATCTATATGTAAAGCGCTGCGTAAATTGACAGCGCTATATAAGTATCTGAAATAAATAAATGTACTAGCACCCCTAACACTTATTTTTGCTAGCTATATAATATGCCCAAATCCTCCTTGTTAGAGTGCACATATGCAAGTATGTCCAAAATAACAAACCAAAAGCCCCCTATTGCACCACAAGACCATGTTATGTACCAATGAATAGGTCGTGTTCAATGTCCAGCTAGCTATTCTTTTTCTACAATCCTCTTAACAGTAATAAATTGGGCTCCCAATTTATGTTGACTTTGGGCCTTTACTGGCAAATATATATTCGCCAATGTCATATACAGAGTATAGCTGCAAGCATACATTCACCAATGCCAAATCCACAATAGAACTGCAAACATATATTTGCGAATGTCATATACACAATGGAGCCGCATGTAAAATTGCTATGGTGTACAAATAAACGCCAAGGCGGCTGTTGGAGGCGCTAGAGCAGCTGTCATACCGGAAATACGCCATGATGTTTGCGGAAGGACATTTGCACACACCCACCTGGAAGTGGTAGTGGGGCGTGTTAGTGGATGGGAGTGTAGTTAGGAGAGTTTAGTGGTAATTTGCAAGTCTATTTTTTAGTTTTGTGAATTGTTCTTTTGTGGAATTCCAGACCACATCTGGACATGGCGAGATCGCTGTTCTCCACCGAGGAACTGATCCTCATTTGCCGGGGAAACATTACTAATAATTGTTGTATTTTCAGTTGAAAACATGTCCAATTCCTAGATCCATTGAGCTACATAGCAGAGGTTTAAGGTTCTTCCTAACTATACAGGTGGCACAGACACAAGCATACACCCAGGACCACTGTTAGATATCACGGGGCCCCGTACAGCATACCTGACAGCTGCCCACCGCCAGAGAAAATATCCAAATTATATTTATGGTAAAAATACACTAAAAACATTATTAATGGACACAATCCCAACCATATTCCTGTGAAATCTAATCTAAATGATAAAACTGTACTGAGTTCATAAATAAAGCTGTGTGTGTAATTGAGGTCTTGGGGCTCATGGGTGCTGTGGCCTGTAGAGTGGGAATCAGTGGTTTGTTTTTCAGGGCCACTTCCCCACGCCTTCACACCTGTCAGATTAAAACCTGTGTTCATACAGCTGCTGTGTCCCCATAGTGTAACAGGTGGCTCCAGCCACATGAATAACCCACTCATTCATGCTGTACAGGCCAGAGGACCTGTGTGAATGGGGCATTTTTTACTTTTTTTTTTCCTCAGCTCGTTAATTTCAATGGGCTGCCTAACGTGTAGGAACATGCAAAAATACTGCAGGCATATTATTTTAAAAGTGTGTTGCACCTAACCGCACAGTAGTGTGGTGCCATGCGTTTTGGTGGCTGTGAATGGGTCTGTTTTTAATAGACGTGTGTAGGTGCAATTACGTTTTCATCATGGTACCTGCGCACATCTGCAAAGGGCATTGCATTTCTTTGCTGTGCTGGAAAATGTGTGTTCTTGCATGCGTTTCTGCACCACCAATGGTGTGAACAAGTCCTAAGGGCCAGTTCACACTATAGAAACAGTCTAGATGTGTTCCTGATGCGTTTTTGCATGCCCTTTTGGCATGCATGTTTAGTGTGTTCCAGTACATTTTGGATGCGTTTTGGACACGTTGCATTGTATTTTTGTATCCCTTCCAGTTAGTTTTTTCTACTTTCTTTTTATTCAATTTAATTAGGGACTTGTGCGTTTTAGTACATTCAAGGGCGTTTCAACGCGTTCCAGTACAGTTTTGTGCAGAAACAATGCAGCGTGGTCAACTTTGTTTACAGCACCTGCAATGCACTGAAAATGCAAGTGCTGATGGAAACTATGACATTGACAACCATATAACCTTCTTTCTGTGCATTTGTGATGCCGAAAAAGCACCTGAAACACATGTAGTGTGAACTGGCCCTAAAGGTTATTAGAGGTAAGGGAATGGGACTGACCAGGAATTGTGAATTCAATCAGACTAGTGGTGATATACAATCAGCAATCGTATAATAATGTGAGATCTGAGCTGTAGCTGATAGAAAATGAGACAGATTCACTTGATTAGTAAATAAATAGTTATAAAGAGTGGGGCGTGATCCATAGATTTGCATATGGGACAGGTAATGATGGGGTGGGGGAGGGGGTCAAGTTGTATAAGGAGACAGGTTTAAAAGAAGATAAAAAAAAGTTACAATGAAATATACACAGCATGAAACTTGCACATTTCCAACTTGTCAGAAGAACAGGACACACCCCCTTTCCACTTTCTAGTCATTAGGCAAAATCTTAACTGATTGATCAATATTCCTGGCACTGACACAACCCAGAAAATTGATCTCCATTTTTGTAACATTCATAAATGTCAAGGAGCTTATAATCTAAGGGCAGAAACTCAGCCATGTACTAGGCCCAATTAACCTAACACCATGTCTTTGGAGTGTTGGCAGAAACACATCCATACAGGGAAAGCATGCAAACTGGGATGCAGCCATGGCTGGGATTAGAACCCATGACCCAAGTGCTGTAAGTTCTGAGTTCTAACCACTAAGCCACTGTGGGAGACAGAGTTTGAGCTCCAATGTAGAATAGTTACATTGTTTAAAAATGATAAAGCGAGTGCTGGTCAAATTATATAGACTACTAAAATGGTATTACACAAGGTAAATATAAATCTAGGTATAGATATGAAGGTAGCAGCTAGCACTCAGGGTATTGGCAACAGTCCCAGAATAGAAATATATTAAAGTAATAGTGCAGCGCTGTAAATGCATGTTATCAATCATAAACGCATGTAAAATCCAAAAAGTGCAATAATTTATTTATTTATTTCAGGTACTTATATAGCGCTGTCAATTTACGCAGTGCTTTACCCTTATATTGTACATTCACATCGGTCCTTAACCCTCAAGGGGCGTACAATCTAAGGTCCCTAACTCACATTCATACATACACATACTAGGGCCAATTTGGACAGGAATCAATTCACCTACCAGCATGTCTTTGGAGTGTGGGAGGAAACTGGAGTACTCGGAGGAAACCCACGCAAGCACAGGGAGACCATGCAAACTCCATGCAGGAGGACATTCCATTATTCAGGAATGATTATCTGAACTTATTTTAGCACCATTTACCATTTTACATCATTATTGCAATTATTTGCACTTTTTGGATTTTACATGCATTCATTATTGATCACATGCATTTATAGCGCTGTACTATGACTTTAACATAGAATAGTTACATGATTAAAGAGAAGGAAGCTATATCATTATATTGGGAACTTAGAACTAGACATTCCAAATTATTTGAGATATAAGTGTGAAAATGTTTAATATTTGAAAATAGAATGTATGACATTCATTAGTAAATGCATTAGTTGTCTGATCATTTTGGAGAAACAGCAAAAAAAATAAAATTATAATATAGGTGTACTTTTTATTTTACTTTCTAAGTATTCTCATATGCAAACATAAAAACCTCAAAGCCCGCACTTGTGCGCCACCTAGCAAACATATCCGGTATTGCACCTAAAAATGTGCCAGACGCGTTTCCACATTTACTAACAGAAAAGTAGACGCTTTTCAATGAGATTGCTAGATGCCTCTCAGAAGACTGACAGGTCTTAGTTGATTTAATTGAGTCTGCCTGAATGTTCAGAGTCTGCTGGTAGACTCAATTCTTAGTAAATCAGGGCCGGAGTGTCTATGTGTGAAACAGAAGCTGTGTGTGTTGAAGGGTTCAAAGTTGTGTGCGTTGAAGGGCTCAAAGCTGTTTGCATCAAAAGAGCTCAATGCTGTGTGTGTTAAAGGAGTCCAAGACTGTGTGCCGGGACTAGCCAGGGGTCTGGGAGACCCATATCAACAGAGGTACTGCTGACCAGCAGAGCTAATGAGGAGTAGCTGGGAGGCTTGGTAATTTTTCATTTCTATTTACAACTGGAGAAGAACCCCTGTGTGGGAAAGCTTATTTTGGACTTTCGTGTTTTTGTTCCTTAACTTTTAATAAAAGTAGGCTACCCAGCCCTGAAAAAAAAGTTTCTGAATAGCGTGGACTCACTTAGAAAGCATCTACCACTAGAGCTAATCATCCCCCATGTCACACAGAATAAAAACAACAAACACACTTCCCCTTCAACAAGGCTACAAAAATGTCATGAATCTAAAAGTAAAAGGTCCTAAATATAAAAATAAATATACAAATACAAAATCATGAATATAAGGCCTCAAGCACACAGGGCATTTTTACAGCTGCTGTTTTGGACATTTTTTTTTAACTGCCTCTAAACTCCCCTGTATGTTATTCTATGTGTTCATGCACACACAGACTTTTGGCAGCATTTTCTGGCAAGAAAGTTTAGTGGGAGAAAAAAAAACTCTCTGCCAGTGCGTTTTGGAGCAGCAGCGTTTTGGCAGAAAAAACCTTGAGAGCTCCTAAACTTTTTTTTTTCACTGGTTGTTAAAGAGAGGGCTGGGAAGCCGGCCACCATGTCCTTAACAACAGATGAGTCATCAGCTGTCAGCGGGATTCCCCGCTGACAGCTGAATGTAAATGTAATTGCCAGCAAAAAAAATTTGGCAAAAAAACAGCGTGGGCCCCCCCAATCCATACCAGGCCATCTGGGTCTGGTATAGATTTTAAAGGGAACCCCACACCAACATTTAAAAAAAAATTGTGGGGCTCTCCAAAATCCGTACCAGACCCTTATCTGAGCATGCGCCTGACAGGTCAGGAAAGGGGGGGATGAGCAAGTGCCCCCCTCCTGAACCATATCAGACCACATGCCCTCAACATGTGGCTGCTTTGGGGTAGGGGGGCCCCCGAAAGCACCTTGTCCCCATGTTGATGAGGACAAGGGCCTCTTCCCCACAAGCCTGGTTGTGGGGGTCTGAGAGTGGTGGGGCTTATCAGAATTTAAGCCCCCCCATGTGAATGAGAATGGGGTACATAGTGCCCCTACTCATTGACAAAAAAAAGTGTAAAAATTAAATAAAAACACAAGTTTTTGACCTTTATTAAAATAAAAAAAATCTTCCCTGTTTAGATTGTCAATCATGACACCTGCTGCCACTGCCGACCCGAATAATGAAAAAAAAAAAAAACCCTTACGGTCCCGATAAAAGGCTCCCACCACCTCTCAGCTCTTAAAGAACTAAGGGGTGGGGCCATCAGATGATGTCACCAGGAGACCCTGCCCCCTTGTGGCATCACCAACTGGGCATGCTGGGTTTTTTCTTTTTTCGGGTCGGCGGTGGTGGCGGGCATGAGGATTGATATTAGATCTATGTCGGGGTACATTTTTTTTTGATTTTTTAATAAAGGATTACAGTCAACAACTTGTATTGTGTTTTTATGAACTTTTTACACTTTTTTGGTGAATGAGTATGAGGTACATGGGGGGGGGGATTTGGGGTCTGGTTAAAAGGGGCTCCCAGATTCCGATAAGCTCCCCACCTGCAGACCTCCACAACCACAAGGGGACAAGGTGCTTTGGGGGGGACCCCCCTTACCCTAATGCACCCCCTCATGTTGAGGGCATGTGGCCTGGTATGGTTCAGGAGGCCACTGACAGCTGATGACTCATCTGATTTAAAAGACAGCCGGCTTCCCGGTCCGGTCTTTAATAAAGGCGGCCTCTCTCCTTAATGTTTAGGCTACTAAACATAGCTTACACACTAAACACTACAAACAAAATAAAGCCTGGAGACATGGATGGATGAATGGATGGTTTGCTGTGAATAATAAAAATGAATTATCATTTTCAGTTTGTGTTGCTTAGATGCATTTTAGTTTTGCTTTAAGAATTTTGAGTGTGTTTAAATGGACTCAGATTAGTAGATACAACATAAATCTGCACTAGAAAGAAATGCCAAAGAAAACATATGTCAAAAAATATGTCTGTTTGTGCTCTCACTGAAATTGGGACAAGCGGCTAGTGTCAATACAGGCACTACATCCTCACAGGATTATATAGGCTGCCCACATGCAGCTCCTGGTGGCTCCAGCCACAAAAACAATAGCAGATTAACGCTGTGTAGGCCACGGTGCTCATATGCATGAGATCTAACAGTCCATGTGACAGGAGAAAAATGCAGTACTTAGTGGACAAACCTCCTAAAATACATATGTATGTGACGGAAGGAATGAAAAACGTACATTGTCTCTGCAGAAAATCATACTGAATTAACTAGATAAATAAATCCATTGTTAGCAAAATGATTTGCTGTGTTTTACAAATATTGTGCAGTTTTAAAGTAGAAGTTGTGGTACAGCCAAGGAGGTAAAGATTAATGGCCATAAGATTTTTATATAGCTTATTCCCTATTTCACCAAAGCAATCCCAGTGTAACACAGAACACAGAGGGGTTGATTTACTAATACTGGAGAATTGCAAAATCTAGTTCAGCTCTCCATAGAAACCAATCAGCTTCCAGGTTTTATTGTCAAAGCTTAATTGAACAAGCTGAAGTTAGAAGCTGATTGGCTACCATGCACAGCTGCACCAAATTCTGAGTGCTCCAGTTTTAGTAAATCCCTCTCATAGAGTGATGACTAATGATTGCAATAACAAATGCTGCTGTTTTCATAGGAAATAGTTTCTTGATATCGGTACATAGACAGATTTAAAGAAAAAAATTTATAGTCTTAAATCACTCTCTGTAAAAAACTTGTAAAGTATCACTTGACTGTAAACTGTTTAGAATGAAAATTCCTTTGAAAATGCTAATTCCTGCATGACGTTGGTGAATTCACTTTTATGACATTGTGAACCATTTTCTTTTTAAACAGTTCACTGTCTAAATCTTTCTGGTTGTCAGAGAAATGTTACTTTCCTGTCTACTAAACAGATAAAGGATAAAGGTCTAAAAGCAGCGGTTTTCACTGAGCATTGAATGCCAAAATGTCTATTAATTCACTATTTGTTTGTCTGTTTAAAATGGAAATTATATAGCATTTGCCAGGTATATAAAAAACCTCTTTAACTTGTTAAATTACTGATTAGTACTTTTCCAGGTTTTGACACAATTTAATTGTATTATTCATAAAAGTGCATTCTAAAATTCTGTTAGTAAAAGTACAGAATGTTATGTGGAATATGTAAATGCTTTGGTAATACTAAAATTTATATTACAATTTGCTTTGCTTGGTGTGAGATGCATTCAATAAAAAAAAGTTAAAATGCACCCTTCTATTTACCTAAAAAGCATAAAATACTAATTAGAAAAGCTTTAACGCTCATGTGGATATGACCATTCAGAGGCAAATGAATCTGAGGTGCATCATAGGAATATTTAAAAGTACAATAAGTGGATCTGTACCATTAAATTGCTTATTCATGCATTCATTAACACTGAAAGTAAATCTGTGATAGTTACACCATAAAGATGAGTTAAGCCATAATAATTTGGCTCTTGCCTGCACAAATCTTTATTTGCTTTCTTCAGCAAGTGCTGAATGAAAAGAAGAATATATAGAGAAGAAATGATTTGTTTGAATGAGACATAAAAGATCTTAAATGTCTAAGCTCATACAAGGGTACTTTATTTCTATACATATATTATACCTCATGTGCTTAACATGTATTTATAATATGTTTCAATAAAATTGTTGTAGTTTACTATATGTGGGCTATAATCATGTAGCCACATATTTTAATAAACCTGTTTTTGTACATTAATGTAACATCAATAGTTTAATGCAAAACTAAATCCTCCTATAATTTTCAGCCAAGGAAGCTGCCATCTTGGCCTTTGTTTGATCTGCAACTGCCAGGATGCTGCACATGTGGTCAGTTATGACCCCAGCTATTTGATGGTTTAACAGTTTGGTTGAGAGCACAAGCAAATGTGACAGTTAGCATTCCCAGCAAATAGCACAAACACCAACTTGTGGGTGAAGGACACACAAGAAAAGAAGTCCTAAAGAGAACAATCTGCAGCTTGAAAATATTTATTGAACACTATCAAAATAACAAATTTGGCGAATATCCACCCTACACAAAAATAAAACACAATGACAACGTTGCCATATCATAAAACTACCTGCCAGGGCACACAGGCACACCTTTCACTCACACTGGGATATGCATGACATAGAAATGGGGCTATAGGGGCTTCAGGATTTATAGATATTTGCTGGATGCAATATCATGTGCAGCAAAACTGCAAAATGGTGAAAATATAAAATGTAAAGGCCCCTGAATGAACACAGGAAGATCATATATCAGCATATGTGATCTGAAAAAAATCATAATTGTGGCAGTCCACCAATCTTAGGATATGTATACTCAATGCTGACACACATAGTCCTGTGTGGATTATCTCCACTTGCAGTCCGAGTATATACAGGTGAAACTCAAAAAATTTTAATATCATTCATTTATTAGTTCATTTATTTCAGTAGTGCACCGTAAAAGGTGAAACTAATATATGAGATAGACTCATTACATGCAAAGCAAGATAGTTCAAGACGTGATTTGTCATAATTGTGATGATTATGGCTTACAGCTCATGAAAACCCCAAATCCACAAACTCAGAAAATTAAAATATTACATGCAATCAATAAAACAAGGATTGTACATAGAACAATATCGGACCTCTGAAAAGTATAAGCATGCATATGTACTCAGTACTTGGTTTGGGCCCCTTTTGCAGCAATTACTTAAGGAGGGAAAGCCTCAAAAGGTAATTGCAAAAGAAGTTGGATGTTCCCAAGGTGCTGTATTAAAGCACATTAATAGAAAGTTATGTGGAAGGGAAAAGTGTGGAAGAAAAAGGTGCACAAGCAGCAAGGATGACCGCAGCCTGAAGAGGATTGTCAGGAAAAGGCCATTCAAAAGTGTTGGGGACTTTCACAAGGAGTGGACTGAGGCTGGCGTCAGTGCATCAAGAGCCGCCACACACAGAAAGATTCTGGACATGGGCTTCAAATGTCGTATTCCTCTTGTCAAGCCGCTCCTGAACAACAAACAACATCAGAAGCGTCTTACCTGGGCTAAAGAAAAACAGATCTGGTCAGTGGTCCAAAGTCCTCTTTTCTGATGAGAGCAAGTTTTGCATCTCATATGGAAACCAAGGACCCAGAGTATGGAGGAAGAATGGAGAGGCAGACACTGCAAGATGCTTGAAATCCAGTGTGAAGTTTCCACAGTCTGTGTTGATTTGGGGAGCCATGTCATCTGCTGGTGTTGGTCCACTGTGCTTCATTAAGTCCATGGTCAACGCAGCCGTCTACCAAGAGATTTTGGAGCACTTCATGCTTCTTTCCACAGACGAGCTTTATGGGGATGCTGACTTCATTTTCCAGCAGGACTTGGCACCTGCCCACACTGCCAAAAGCACCGAAACCCGGTTCAATGACCATGGGATTACTGTGCTTGATTGGCCAGCAAACTCACCTGACCTGAACCCCATAGAGAATCTATGGGGCATTGCCAAGAGAAAGATGAGAGACATGAGACCAAACAATGCAGAAGAGCTGAAGGCCTCTATTAAAGTTTCCTGGTCTTCCATAACAAGCTTTCATGAGCTGTAAGCCATAATCATCACAATTATGACAAATCACGTCTTGAACTATCTTGCTTTGCATGTAATGAGTCTATCTCATATATTAGTTCACCTTTTAAGTTGCATTACTGAAATAAATGAACTTTTGCACAATATTCTAATTTTTTGAGTTTCACCTGTAGAATATGATGGTACTATCACTAACAGCGGCAGATGACTATATCACTGTAGACTTGACAGTAATTCCGTCACTGGTGAGCAGCAACCACAGATAACAGTGACCTATGGGTGAGAATTATAGTAGGACGCAGCTTCTCACTGATTGCAAGTAAAAAGAGTCACCAGGTGTGCAGCGCTCAGTCGAGCAGTCACAATCCAGGGGATGAATCCCAATATGGACATGACCTGGTCTGATTGTATAATCTCACCACTCCAAGTACAGTCACTGGTTCCGATGAATCCCGGTCCGCTGTATGATGCCGCTGACCTCGCACTCCATGCAGAGCTGAGTATGCAAATGACTGCAGTAGCAGGTCCAGTGTGGCACGGTTAGTTGGTAAAGCAGCATGGGAGTGTCTGTGTGTCTGGGACGCGGGCATCATGACGCTGTGACATCGATGCGTTTCACCCACCGAGTCACGTGAGCTTCTTCAGGATGCTGCAGACCACACATCAAGGGCTTATATGGAGACCAATACGTCATTTCCAGATTAACCTACAGGGAATCGTAGCCTTAAATTATCACTCAAGACATTGTATGCTGTTACAATGTCAAATGCATATAATTAGAAAGTGAGTCAGCATCAATTATATATAAAGTCATACAACACATATCAAAGCATACTTTGCTGACTTTGATAATATGCCAGTGAACCATATTACCGTGAGGAGTAACTGGCAAAACTATAAAAATGTAACCCTAATAAATCAACAATAATCCATGAAGGTAGCCATCCTCCTTACTAGTAAAATACAGAGGATATAGGATTAAGAGTCTAAGAAAACCTGCAACCTCAATTCCGTATTGAGTTCCTTGGGTGCCAGAGACCCCAATTTGAATATCCACTCCTTCTCCTTCTGCAGGAGGATTGTATCCCCCCTGTGGTTGGAGAGATTCAGGGCATAAATTGCCTTGACCCTAAGTCCTATAGGAGATGAATTATGAAATTTAGCAAAATGTTCAGCAAATGGAGTATTATCCTGCTTGTTAATAATGCTAACTAGATGTTCACCTATGCACACTCGCAACTGACGCTTAGTCTTGCCGATATACATTTTAATGCAAGGATATTCAAGCATGTATTGTACTCATGTTGTCGCACAATTTATGAACTGCTTAATATGATAAACCTTTTGTCCATCTGCATCTGTGAATCTATCTGTCTGGTAACCGAACCTACAGATATGACATCATCCACAGGGGTACATGCCCCTGAGTGGGGAAAGGTCCAATTTTTAACAGCTATTCATCTATATTTTGACTGTACCAGATTGTCCCTTAAATTCATAGCTCTTTTAGCAACCACTAGGGGTCTAGGGCCTACAATCCCAGGTAACTCCGGAGACTGTGTCAATATTTGCCAATGCTTGGCCAGAACAGCCCGTGCCTTTTCCCACTGGGTGCCATACCGGTTGATAATACCTATGGGTGGGTTATCCTCAGTATTTGTGCTTAAAAGTTTCTCTCATTGTTGTGTCGAGACCCTCTTATTATTATTGTTATTTTTGTATGAGCATTCCCAGCATGTCAGGAATGTAACAGTTTTTTTTAAGCCGTTATATCGATGAGTTTGTTCTGCTTTAAAGCCCAACTGAAATTCAAAAATTATAGCGAAAGATTGAATAGAGAGCGGGTAGTGTACGATTTTAAATAGTAAAACTATACTTACTGCTCTAAATAGTATACCTGCTCTCCAACCCCAGGCCTGATTCCTTTACCCTGACACTGCAGAGAGGACTGCTGCTGTTCCTGAGTAGCATTCTTTCGGCACTTAGTCACCCCTCCCATATCCAATTATAAGGAGGTGGACTTATCATAAACTTGAAATTATCATAAAATTTGGAAACTGTGAACTTTTAACTTATGCTAATAGGGGAACTGATTTTGAAAGTCGAATCTGCCTTTTTCAAGGTTAATAGGCAAGGGATTGTCAAATGAAGGGCATGGGGAGCTGGACACTGCATTGGCAGACATGTTCCAATGCAAAACTAATAAAAAAATACTGTTCAGTATGGAGAGGGTCTTCCTATTTATGCAATTTCAAAGGCAATAAGGGAAAAACAACAATTCATTCCATTACATTGGAAGATTCCTTTAGGCTGTATGTGGTTTTACAGAACAACACGATTCTCACAGACAGCGCAAACTACACCAAATTCTGGCATCACATATTTTGAATGTGTAATACATTATTTTTATTTTAATTATTGTTTGGCTTAAATACATCAGCAGAAGAACCACAATCTGATTCATTATAACTAGAAAAAATGCATTTTTAGGTAGTTTTTGGTGCAATTTTTTATCCAGTGGTAACAGGCAGGAATATATCAATGGGGGTAGCAGCCACAGCAGATCTAAAAGCAATAGAAAATTGTACTTTAAAACAAAATTAAAACTTAAAACTTAGTCCCTCAACATCATACAATTTGATGGCAAAACAGTTCAAAAGTATAGTTTAGTTTATAATTTTTTTGCAGTAGTAAACTGCCTTAAATGTCAAAACAGAGTGTCATTAAAACACTTCAAAATCACATATCACAAACCCTCTCCAATCTCCACTTTTTGCCAAGAAGGCCTTGCTACCCTCCACCAGCATGTGCCAAGGTAATGTCTCTGTATCGCTGGATCATAGGCCAGTGGCAGGATCCACATTACCAAAGATATGAGATACAGCAAGCATGTGCAGGAAAGTTACATCTCCTTCAAAGACCAAAGTGTACATTTTATGGCAGCTGGGAAAAATGCAGAATGGGGCACATTGCTGGAGCTGGTGGCATTGCTCCTATAATACGCTGCATTTTGAAAAGGATCCACACCAGCCAGCTTTTAATAAAAAAAAATTAAAGTGTATTAATTTTACTGAAAACAAGCCCCCTTAAATAGTGTAGGGAGTACATGCACAATATTTAAACACTTGGGAGTCTATTTATAAAAATTCAGTGTTTGAATAGTTCAAGCTGATAGCTGACATCATTTGTGTAATATGTTTACTCTCTATGATCACCAGTTCCGTGATGTGGTTTACTCCTAATATTTTGAAGAAAACTATTTCTGACAGCTGTACGAATGCTTGAGACATTTGTACACCAAATTTGTTATCAATAGATCCCTTTGTCTAGGCTGTTTTTTCACCAGGACCCACAGCAGCCATATTTAAACCAATAAAACAACATTAGAGTGTACTTACTTCACTAAAAGCCCCCAAAATATTGTAATGAGTTTGTACACAGTATTTAAACACTTTGATTAGGCTGCATTTTGAACAGGACCCACACCTGTTGATTCAAAATCAAGAAATCAACAGGTAGGGTGTATTTATTTAGCTATAGAAAGCCATTAAAATTTTGTAGTGAGTATATGAACAGTATTTAAACACTTCAACTAGTCTGCTTCTTCAATAGGACACATAGCAGCCATTCCTTAAGCAAGAAATCAACATTAGTCTGTATTTATTGAATTGAAAAGGCCAATAAAAAATGTACTGAGTATGCTCACTGAATTTTAACACTTTGAACAGGGCGCATTTCAAAAGGACCCATAGTGGCTATTTTTAATCTTTAAACACTTTGACTAGGTCACATTTTGAACTGCACCCACACCAGCCATTTCAAAAGCATGGCATCACCATTAGACTGCATTTATTTGCCTGCAAAATCCTCAAAATATTGTTGTATGTGTATGGTTATCCACAAATGTTAGAAATTCCTACCCCATACAAAATTTTTCCCCCAAATGTAAAAAATAATTATAGTTGACAATGCACAGTATCCTCTGTGACAGGATGAACGGCGAGGTGATAGAGGGACGCTATGGCCCTGATTCACTATTGGGCGTGGGCGCATATTTATGGGCTTAAGCCCAATTTTCATGGGCGTCCGTCATTTTTTACCCTGCAACCTAATTCACTATTGAGCAGAGCCCATAAGCAGATGCCCAATCTAATTCACAAAAAGACACACGCCCGAAATCAGACTCACAAAACAGACTTGCTAAGAAGCAAGTCTAAAACCATGAAAAATCACTGCAGAGACATGTTCACTTAGAAATTTGCTTTGCCAAATATCAGGACTTCACTTTAAACAATATCTGCTATTTCCAAAAAAATTAAAAATGTGTTAAAAATTGTTTTTTTCAAGGAAATCGACACAGTAAAAATCTAGAAGCCCGTGCAGTGTCTTTGGCAGATACAACTGAGCATGTGCAGAACACATTTTAGACTTCTGCCATGGGCGTTTGCTTTTTAGCCACTGACTAATAGTGAATCTGATTGTGGATTCCTCTGAGAGCCGGCACTCGCTCGCGACTATTGTGTTTAATAAACAGCACTCGGCATATCTTCATGTAATCTAACTAGATTTCCTTAGTTCTAGTGATTCTATTTTTGTTTCTTATCCTTTATAATTATTTCTGTAATGATTTTACTTATTTCAAAGGTCTAGATAATATTTATTTTGACAGCTGAATGTAAAAATAAAGGTCCACAATAAAAAAAAAAAAAAAAAAAAACAGCGTGGGTCCCCCCTCTCATCCATACCAAGCCCTTCAGGTCTGGTATGGATATTAAGGGGGAACTCCACGCTGAAATTTAAAAAAAAAAACAGCGTGGGTCCCCCTCAATATCCATACCAGACCCTTATCCGAGCATGCAGCCCGGCAGGTCAGGAAAGGGGGGGGACGAGCGAGCGCCCCCCCCCCCTCCTGAACCATACCAGGCCACATGCCCTCAACATGGGGGGGGTGCTTTGAGGCAGGGGGGCTCCCCCCCCAAAGCACCTTGTCCCCATGTTGATGAGGACAAGGGCCTCTTCCCCACAACCCTGGCCGGTGGTTGTGGGGGTCTGCGGGCGGGGGGCTTATCAGAATCTGGAAGCCCCCTTTAACAAGGGGGCCCCCAGATCCCGGCCCCCCCCCTACGTGAACGAGTCTGCGGTAGATGCTCCCGCAGACTCCTTCACAAAAAAAAAAAGTGTGGTGTAAAAAAAACACAGTACAGGGTCTTTGACAAGTCCTTTATTAAAACAATGTCCCCCGAAGTAGATCCAACGTCAATCACGGCGGCGGCGGCGGCAGGGACCCGAAAAAAGAAAAAAAAAAAAAAGGTTCCGCTCCCGTCGGAGGCTTCCAGCCATGTGAAGAAGAGGCTAGCTGACAGTTCTTATATAGGTATGGGGCGGGGCCAGCCGGGCACATCATCCCCGCCCCTTACCTATTTGAGAAATGTCACCCTGTCTCTCCGCTGAGGCTAACTAGCTGAATGCAGGAGACAGTCTGACATTTCTTATATAGCTATGGGGCGGGGCCAGCCGGGGACATCATCCGAGTGACCCGCCCCATGTCACATGCTTGCTGTTCCCGGCTGGCCCCGCCCCATAGCTATATAAGAAATGTCAGACTGTCTCCTGCATTCAGCTAGTTAGCCTCAGCGGAGAGACAGGGTGACATTTCTCAAATAGGTAAGGGGCGGGGATGATGTGCCCGGCTGGCCCCGCCCCATACCTATATAAGAACTGTCAGCTAGCCTCTTCTTCACAAGGCTGGGAGCCTCCGACGGGAGCGGAACCTTTTTTTTTTTCTTTTTTTGGGTCCCTGCCGCCGCCGCCGTGATTGACGTTGGATCTACTTCGGGGGACATTGTTTTAATAAAGGACTTGTCAAAGACCCTGTACTGTGTTTTTTTTACACCACACTTAGTTTTTTTGTGAAGGAGTCTGCGGGACCATGTACCGCAGACTCGTTCACGTAGGGGGGGGGGGCGGGATCTGGGGGCCCCCTTGTTAAAGGGGGCTTCCAGATTCTGATAAGCCCCCCGCCCGCAGACCCCCACAACCACCGGCCAGGGTTGTGGGGAAGAGGCCCTTGTCCTCATCAACATGGGGACAAGGTGCTTTGGGGGGGGGAGCCCCCCCTGCCTCAAAGCACCCCCCCATGTTGAGGGCATGTGGCCTGGTATGGTTCAGGAGGGGGGGGGGCGCTCGCTCGTCCCCCCCCTTTCCTGACCTGCCGGGCTGCATGCTCGGATAAGGGTCTGGTATGGATATTGAGGGGGACCCACGCTGTTTTTTTTTTAAATTTCAGCGTGGAGTTCCCCCTTAATACCCATACCAGACCTGAAGGGCTTGGTATGGATGAGAGGGGGGACCCACGCTGTTTTTTTTATTATTTATTTAATTCACGGAAATAATTTAAAATTCAGCTGTCAGTGGGAAACCCCGATGACAGCTGAAACATTCCTTCTGTCCCTGCAGAGAGCTCCGCTATTATATTTGACATTAAAAAGTATAGAGACTGCAACATCGTATCCATTTGTATCCATTCCGGATATAGATGTTTTTATTCAGATACAAATAGATACAATGTTGCAACCTTTATACTTTTTAATGTCAAATATAATAGCGCAGCTCTCTGCAGGGACAGAAGTAATTACTTCGCTATTATATTTGCAGGCCGTAGATGGGGCGAAAATCGAACAATTTTTTTGCCATTGGTGGTAACGTCGGCCCATTGAACAACCGATTTTTTTTTTTTAAAACGGTCAGTTTTCGCCCCATCTAAGGCCTGCATTTTTCTTTTTCTTATTCTTTTTTTTTATTCTTTTTCTTGCAGGTCATGGCTCATGTGCAGATTATTTATCTGTTAAAAGATCAGCCAATTTGCCGATCATTGCAGCTAAAATCGGCCGATCTGCAAAATCGGCCAATTTTTATCCAAATTTACCAATTAAAAAAAGTTGCAAAATCCCCAAAAATGGCTGACCAATTAACCCACTAACGGGCTGAAAATCAGCCGATTTTTTTTGCGGACGATTTTAGACCCATGTAAAGCAGGCCATAGATGGGTCTAAAATCGGCCGATTTTTCTGCCGAAAAGAAAATCGAACGATTTTCGGGCCGTTAGTGGGTTAATTGGTCAGCTGTTTTTCGGGATTTTGGCACATTTTTTTTATCAGTAAATTTGGAACAAAAAATTTTCAACTTTACTGGTAAACAAAATATGCTAAAATCCCAAAAAATGGCCGACCAATTATCCCAATAACGGAAGAGGCCCTTGTCCCCATTAACATGGGGACAAGGTGCTTTGGGGGGGAGCCCCCCTTCCCCAAAGCACCCCCCCATGTTGAGGGCAGGTGGCCTGGTATAGTTCAGGAGGGGGGGCGCTCGCTCGCCCCCCCCCCTTTCCTGACCTGCCGGGCTGCATGCTCGGATAAGGGTCTGGTATGGATTTTGGGGGGATCCCCAAGCTGTTTTTTTTTATTTCAGCGTGGAGTTCCCCCTTAATATCCATACCAGATCCGAAGGGCTTGGTATGGATGGGAGGGGGGACCCCACGCTTTTTTTTTTTTTTTTTACATTCAGCTGTCAGTGGGGAACCCCGCTGACAGTTGAAACATTAACACATGGCTGTCGCTCCTACAATCCCGCATGAGTTATGTTATCAACTCATGCAGCATTTTAGTAGCGAAAACCAATGCAGCGCTCATGTTTCAGCTGTCGGCGGAGTTCCCCACTGACAGTTGATGTAAAAGTATTGCAGGGAATTATAAACAATTTGTAAAAAACCCGGCGTGGGGTCCCCCCTCCCATCCATACTAAGCCCTTCGGGTCTCGTATGGATGTTAAGGGGTAACTCCACGCTGAAATTAAATAAAAAACAGCATGGGGTACCCCCCAAAATCCATAACAGATACTTATCTGAGCATGCAGCCCAGCAGGTCAGGAAAGGGGGGGGGGGGCAAGCGAGCGCCTCCCCCCCTCCTGAACCATACCAGGCCACATGCCCATACCAAATTATTCAAACATTTGTAAACAGACCAATTAACTGAAATGGTTTGGCATTTGTACCCCAAATATGACGTTCCCTGAGGCATTGGTAAACCGAGGTACGCCTGTATTAGTATTGCAATCCTTTGTATTGGGATACATAGAACCATCATACATCTGAATTGGCAACATAGCACAACATTTGTGTCACATTGGAGATATCTGGTAGTTACACTGAACTTGCCCAGGGACCTAAGATTGATTCACAGCACAGAAATACAGGCTGGATTAGCAATGTAGCTCCGTGGATTAGTGGTTAGCACTACTGCCTCACAACTCTAGGGTTGTCGGTTTGAATCCCAACCACGGCAAGGAAGTAGTATGATCTCCGTGTGTGGCTGTCTTCAAATAGATGTTCTGGCAACATCTTTGCTTTCTGTCTAAGTGATCCCTAAAATGTGAATTAGAATGAGGCCTTGTCTGTTGAAACACCTTCAAAGCTGCACCTTATGTGAATGTCATACAATGGGGTAAGATAAGAGCCTGGAGCACTAATAGATTTGATAATGATGGTTTACACTCAACCCACTTTTGTGAAGGATTTGGCAAGCAAAGAGCTGACAGAGAGAGAGAGAAGAGCGAGCCAGTGAGATGAAGAAGAGTGAGCGAGAAAAACATACTGAAGAGTGATAAAGAGAGACATACAGAAGAGTGAGCGAGAGAGAAGAGCGAGCCAGTGAGACAAAGAAGAGTGAGCGAGAGAGAAAAGACTTGGTTGGTGAATCCACACATCAAACTTGTCACAAATACTGGTATGGATTTTTCCACCAAATGCAAAGCAGACCGCACGCCTTCAAAGATTTATTTCCTTTGTTAATTCTCCTGCTTCGTTCATACTATATGCAAATGAAAATTACTGTTTAAGTTGCCAATTTTACTGTGTTTTCTAGAGAATTACTAACTAGTTGTGTTTTCAATTGTGTGTAGCATTGCGATTTCTATTTGAGTCTAGATGTTAAATTGCTAATAAATGGCCAAAATCTTCAAATACCTTTGAACTCTCACTGCAACAAATGGCGTACGTTAATACACTCACATTCACATTCATTATATCCAATATCAGGTACCATGTCAATTCACAAATCGCACCTGAAATTGCACACCCTGGATGCGACTTGTCATGCGATTGGCATGGCCAGCAACTTGCCCTTTGCATGGCAAATTGCACACAATGTTACTGGGGGCTAACACCACTGTCACATCTAATCCGATGCGGCAATTGCCCAACTTACAGTGAAGTTGCACGAGTTCACAATCCAATTGGATGTGAACAGAGCCTACAGTGGCCAATAGGGTGCGACTTGGTCTACGATTTCGAAGTCGCCTGTAATGCCAATTGCATTGCAATCGCAAACAATGTTACTGGGGGCTACCCGGTCACATTAAAGCAGATTTCTAAGTGGTGTTTTTGACACCACAGTCACATCATGTGACTTGCATAGAAGTTGCATGATTTCAAAGTTAGGGTACATGGTGATTTCAAGTGCAATTTGCAAGACAATCGACATCGATCTCTCAGCAAATTGCATGAAAAGTAGTGTATTCATTACTCTATTATTACTTGCGGCTCCAACCAAGTTTGAACCACAACAATATGAACGCTCCAATAGCGTGCATATTGAGTGGGACTTGGCATGTGATTTGCACAACATGCAAGTTGTAAATCGTCTGCAAAGTCGCACCCTATTGTCTGCTATTAGAGTGACCACATGGGTGCGTTTCAAACACTGATTTCTATAGTAGTACATGTACTACTTTAGTGGCAATTTGCATAGAGATCTGTGTCAGATGTCTTGAAAATTGCATTAAAATGGTCAACTTTACTGTAAGTCGCAGGATTTGTAAATCAGCTTTGCCCAGAGTGTAATGTTTGGTGATGTTTGATTTCTGGAGTGTTTTGCCAATTGATGGGAAATTCACCATACTAGTCAAATCGATTTGTCATTTTCAGTATTGCATACAAGATGTGGTCATGTGACTGTCTTAACTCATGCGAGAATCTGGAGGGAATTGTGACCATAGTAGCAATAACGGTTCCAATTGGGGTTCCCTTTCACATCCCTGCTCAATGTTCTGTTGTATGCTGCACACGTACATTTCACTGTATATTTCTTTCTGATTTGTGGGGCCTGTATACCAAGGGTTAATGCAGGTAGGAAGCGGATTCATCAGGTGAAAACACTTTCACTGACCAAACTAAGGTCAGTGGTGGGTGTGGCTTCATTGGGTGTGGGGCCTTGTTTGGCGTGCTCCAAATACAACCTAGCTTATATAAAGATGTGCAGTAGGGAGTGATTTGGCCTGTTACTAGGCCGGGTGGTTTGTGACTAAGTCCTTGCTTGTAGTGGTTTGGGGGAAGAAGAGATTTTGTGCTGAATTGCCCCAGACACCACCCAGGCTGTGTTTGGAAGTGGGCTGGAAATGTTTGCATATTTTTGGCCTTGTAAAGTGTTTGTGTGTTATTGCACAATGATTGTGTTTTTTCTCTTTGCATTGAAAGCCTCACACATGTCAATCGTTTTGTTTAAAATCTGCTCTTGTTTTAATTTTGCTTGCTTATTTAGACTCCAATGCATTTTTCTGACAAACCTGCTGACAAATGTATGTGTAGGGGATTTGTAGAGGTGGGAGGGGATTTGTAGAGGTGGGAGGGTTTTTTTTCACATGCTTTGTTTTCTTGATATTTTGATCTGAAGACTTTTTTTTTTGAATGGATCTTTATATTACGTGATTGTGTAAGTAAATCCTATGTGCATGAAAATGTTACTTGATTCATCTTCCCCTTTGTTTCCTGCTATAACCTGAGCACACACAGTTCACTAGAAGTATCTTTAGATTGTAAGCTCTTATGAGCAGGAGTGTTTTATTTTTGCCACATCAATCCTATTTTTGTGACTCACCAAGATATTGACTGTACCTACTTGTTCCTGCTGACCAAATAAATGACGATATATTTGATCAATAAATATTTGACCGATGTTTTTGTGTTTATTTTATGTTCAATATATGAACAACCTTAATAGTTACTTTGTATACTTATATAATCTGCTCAAATGTAGCTTGTAAGAGCGTGAATATGCAAGTGTGTGCAAACTGGCTTTTTCAAAACCAAAAAAAAAAAACCCACTTGCACCACAATATTATGTACTAATGAATGTCACATTCACTGTGCAGCCAGCTACAGGTTTTCTACAATTCGATTTACAGTAATAAAATAGTCCACACTTTGTTGATTTTTGGCCTTTGGCAACAAATATTAGCCAAGGTTAAAAAAAACAAATCAATAAGAAACACACATTTGCGAAAGCTATCATCGCCGCACATAAAAATGCGCGATTGCAAACAAATAAGCACCAAACAGGTGTCCGCATGGCGCATGAACGGCTATCCTGGAAGTCCGTCATCACGTGCGCGCGCACCCGGAAGTGGTTGTGGGGAGTGTAAGTGGATGACAAGTGGTTGGAGGTTTTGTGTTGGTTGAAAATTTTGATAACCTTATTGGCATTTGGACATGGCGAGAGCACAGTTATCAACTGAGGAGATGATCCTTATATGTACAGTAAGTGTGGCCATTGCAAACATGTTTATAACATGTGAGGGACAGGTAATTGCAATTTTGTGGGTGGGGCCTAGCAGAATCTCACTTGGTGCACATGCTACTTATCTGTACATTAGCTCCTGGGTATTGATGGGTCAATGATATTAACCACTTGCCTACTGGGTACTCCTACCCCCTTCCTGTCCTGGCCAATTTTCATCTTTCTGCACTGTTACCCTTTGAATGACAATTGTGCGGTCATGCCACATTGTACCCATCTTAAATTTATATCAGTTTTTTCAGACAAATAGAGCTTTCTTTGGGTGGTATTGACTTGCTGCTGTGTGTTTTACTTTTTGCTCGATAAACCACAAAATAGCTCATAATGAATAAAAGTCTGTTTATATTATAACATTTGGTAAACTGGTAATTTAGCAACACTGATGTGCGTTGATGAGGCGGCACTGCTGGCCACAGGTGGGCGTAACTGTTGGGTGGCACTGGTGGGCACTGATCATCGGGGCCGACCCCTGCTTTGATAACTGCTGGTTCTCGGCAGTACTTTCCACACATTCTGATAGCGTGATGAAAGTGCAGCCAAGACCCGGCAAATGCATTTCCCGGTGATCAGCGTGTCATTGGACATGGCTGATCACATGGTAAAAAGCCGCTGTGATTGGCCTTTACCACATCACGTGATCAGCTGTGTCCTTAGGACACAGCAATCACGGAGAGCGCGTTCTGCCAGGATGTCATATGACACCCTCCCAGAGCTGCCTGGATGCAGTGTAGCGTTATTCGGCCAATAGGTAACCAGCTAGGCCTTCATGGCTAATCTTTGAATATCTGGACATGTATACTGCGTATAATGCATTACATTCTACAATGTGTTGGTGTACATGGTATTACAGTGTGCAATGTGTTGCTGGATTCTGCATGACAGTGGACAGCGTATCACAGTGTGCAATGCGTAGCTCCATCCTGCATGACAGTGTACAGTGCATTACAGTCTACAATGTGTGGGTGTACACGGTATCACAGTGTGCAATGCGTTGCTCCATCCTGCATGACAGTGTACAGTGCATTACAGTCTACAATGTGTGGGTGTACACGGTATTACAGTGTATTACAGTGTGCAATGCGTTGTACACTGCAGTGTGCACTAAAGCATTTTACACTCATGCACTGTACACACTAACGCATTTTACACTCATGCACTGTACACACTAACGTATTTGACATTTTTAGTGTGCAATGCCTTGGACAGTACAATACATGTGCATACCCTGAAAAAGGGTCCTGCACATTTTTGGCCCGGATGCGGTGCAATTTGAGGTGTGCAAAATGTTTGTCTCTAATTGCAACGCACACAAATTGCATGTGATTTGCCCAGGAGTGCGGTGTTAGACCACAATGCATGTATGTGAAGCCAGAATAAAAGGATGTGGATTTTGTCTACTTTTACTTGCGCATGTTAACATTATGTAAGTGCATTTTTTTTCTGTTTAACATGCTATAGAAATGCAACATGCATTTGGATGTAGTGTTTTTGTATGTGCATTTTGGAAGTATTCTAAACACACATTGACCCTAGGGCCACACCATATCTTATGCAGGCCATAGATGGGTCGAAAATTGGCCGATTTTTCGTCCGAAAATAAAATCGGCCGATTTTCGGATCGTTAGTGGGCTATTTGTTCGGCCGTTTTTCGGTATTTTGGCAGATTTTTTTTTTCGGTAAAGTTGGAAAAAAAAACGGCCGAATTTGCTGATCGGCCGATTTTCGCGGCAATGATGGGCAAATTGGCCGATTTTTTACTGATAAAAAATCTGCACATGAGCAGTGACCTGCAAGAGGAAGACAAAAAGAAGAAAAAGAAGAAGAGGATGAAGAAGAGGATGATGATGAAGAAGAAGAGGATGATGATGAAGAAGAAGAAGAGGATGAAGAAGAGGATGATGATGGTGAAGAAGAAGAAGAGGATGATGATGATGATGAAGAAGAGGATGATGATGATGATGATGAAGAAGAGGATGATGATGATGAAGAAGAAGAAGAAGAGGATGATGATGATGATGAAGAAGAAGAAGATGAAGAAGAGGATGATGATGAAGAGGATGATGATGATGAAGAAGATGATGAAGAAGAAGAGGATGATGATGATGATGATGATGAAGAAGAAGAGGATGATGATGAAGAAGAAGAGGATGATGATGATGAAGAAGAAGAAGAAGAAGAAGAGGATGATGATGATGATGAAGAGGATGATGATGAAGAAGAAGAGGATGATGATGAAGAAGAAGAAGAAGAAGATGATGATGAAGAGGAGGATGATGATGAAGAAGAATAAGAGGATGATGATGAAGAAGAAGAAGAAGAAGAAGAGGATGATGATGATCAAGATGATGAAGAAGAAGAGGATGAAGAAGAAGAGGATGAAGATGATGAAGAAGAAGAGGATGAAGAAGAAGAGGATGATGATGAAAAAGAAGAAGAGGATGATGATGAAAAAGAAGAAGAGGATGATGATGAAGAAGAAGAAGAAGAAGAAGAAGGATGAAAAATGAGAGGAATTCCAGTATGGCAAAAAGTGTCCCTGCAGAGAGCTCCGCTATTTCTTTGACAGTTCCTTGACATTTACAGCGGTTGCAACATTGTATCTATTTGTTTCCGAATAAAAACATCTGTATCCTAAATGGATACAAATAGATACATTGTTGCAACCGCTGTAAATGTCAAGGAACTGTCAAAGAAATAGCGGAGCTCTCTGCAGAGACACTTTTTGCCGGCTGTAGACGGGATGAAAATCGGCCGATTTTTTTTTTACCATTGCTGGCAACGTCGGCCGCTTGAACAACCAATTTTTCATTTTTTAAAAGAAAATCGGCCATTTTTCTCCCCGTCTATGGTCTGCATAAGCATTAGTGTGCCTGGGGGAGGGGGGGACCTTTGGCCTTTCCAAACACAGTAGATGCTCCAAGAATGTTTCCTTGAACTCTTGAAATGGT
This sequence comes from Staurois parvus, assembly GCF_062004578.1. Taxonomy (NCBI): domain Eukaryota; kingdom Metazoa; phylum Chordata; class Amphibia; order Anura; family Ranidae; genus Staurois; species Staurois parvus. Next base: position 5,116,871 of record NW_028318492.1, on the reverse strand, counting down.
TAAAAAGGAAAGACACTCTAGATAGCCTGCACTGAGAATTGACTGTCATGATGACGTGTCAATGATTATTTGCTCTCATTTTTCAGGAGTGGTACTGCTTGCGGTTGAAGCTGGTAGAAATCCACCTTCACGTCCTCCACTCACCTTCACTCGTGGCCAGTGGATATTTTGTGGCTGCAGGCAAGAATTGGCATCGAGGACCTGCATAATGACCCTGGCATGCCAGAGGTGGTTTGGAAGCAGCACAGCAATTTGACCATCCCTTTCCTCTATGTTGGTTTTAGGGGTGCAGAATTGCTTCTCGTTCGTGAACGGACTGTCGCCGGATATCAGAGTCCCCATATTTTCAAGATATGTTTTAGCCATGTTGGCTTATTTTTATGTTATTTTCCAAGTGTGTCGCACCTAACCGCACAGTAGTGTGGTGCCATGCGTATTTGTGGCTGTGAATGGGGCTGTTTTTAATAGACGTGTGTAGGTGCAACAACGTTTTCATCATGGTACCTGCGCACATCTACATAGGGCATTGCATTTCTTTGCTGTGCTGGAAAATGTGTGTTCTTGCATGCGTTTCTGCACCACCAATGGTGTGAACAAGTCCTAAGGGCTGGTTCACACTATAGAAACAGTCTAGATGTGTTCCTGATGGGTTTTTTTCATGCCCTTTTGGCATGCATGTTTAGTGTGTTCCAGTACATTTTGAATGCGTTTTGGACATGTTTACATTGCATTTTTATATCCCTTCCACTTATTTTTTTCTATTTTCTTTGTATTCAATGTAGTTAGGGACATGTGCGTTTTAGTACATTCAAGGACGTTTCAATGTGTTCCAGTACAGTTCTGTGCAGAAACAATGCAGCGTGGTCAACTTTGTTTACAGCACCTGCAATGCACTGAAAATGCAAGTGCTGATGTGAACTATGACATTGACAACCATATAACCTTCTTTCTGTGCGTTTGTGATGCCGAAAAAGCAACTGAAACACATGTAGTGTGAACTGGCCCTAAAGTTTATTAGAGGTCAGGGAACGGGACTGACCAGGAATTGTGAATTCAATCAGACTAGTGGTGAGATACAATCAGCAATTGTATAATAATGTGAGATCTGAGCTGTAGCTGATAGAAAATGAGACACATTCACTTGATCAGTAAATAGATAGTTAAAGAGTGGGGCGGTGATCCATAGATTTGCATATGGGACAGGTGATGGCGGGGTGGGGGAGGGGGTCAAGTTGTATAAGGAGACAGATTTAAAAGAGAAAAATGTTACAATGAAATATACACGGCATGAAAATGGCACATTTCCTAATTGGCAGAAGAGTACATTCATCCACTTTCTAGTCATTAGGCAAAATCATAATTGTTTGATCAATATTCCTGGCACTGACACAACCCAGAAAATTGATCTCCATTTTTTAGGATGTAGCCATGACCGGGATTAGAACCCATGACCCAAGTGCTGTAAGTTCTGAGCTCTAACCACTAAACCACTGTGGGAGACACAGTTTGAGCTATAATGTAGAATAGTTCCATTGTTTGAAAATGATAGAGCGAGCGCTGGTCACATGATATAGACTAGTAAAATGGTATTACACAAGATAAATATAACCACGAACAGTAGTGCATGAACTCGTGAAAGGTCATCCACCCCTGTGACAGTGTACTACACTATTGAGCACCTTTCTGGCTCCTGTGGCTGAGCTAATTCCTCCCCAGGACCATTTGGGCACCCACCCTGATGGATGGATGGATGGAGCTGGATGACTAACCCATAACTGCCAGCATACCGCTGCACCCCCAGATGTGTGGAGTGTATAACCCATGCACATTAATACTTTTGTTCTGGTGAGTGTAGACCAGTCCCAAGGGTGGTTTACCTTTCACGAGTTCATGCACTACTGTCCGTCACGGAGAGACCACACGTGCCATTCATAGGCACTCTCTGAGTTGGTACTCTCACACGAAGGACATTCCATTATTCAGGAATGATTCTATGAACTTATTTTAGCACCATTTACAATATTACATCATTGTTGCAATTCTTTGCACTTTTTGGTTTTTACATGCGTTCATTATTGATCACATGCATTTATAGCGCTGCACTTGTCTTTACCATAGAATAGTTACGTGATTAAAGAGAATGAAGATATATAATTATATTGGGAAATTAGAAGTATATAAATTATTTGAGATATAAGTGTGTAAATGTTTAACATTTGAGTACAGAATGTATGACATTCATTAGTAAATGCATTAGTTTCCTGATCATTTTGGAGACACAGCAAGAAAATAAATAGAAGAAAGTAGAAAATTCTAATACAGGTGTACAGGTGTATTTATAACATTCTAAGAATTCTTTTGCCATCATGAAAACGCCAATGTAAATAAAGCCCGCGCTTGTGCGCCATCTAGCGAACATATCCGGTATTGCACCTAAAAATGTGCCAGTGATAGCAAAGACGCTCGTCAATGAGCTTGCTAGACGCTGGTCAGACGACTGATTGATTGACCGGAGTCTGCCTGAATGGTCAGTCTCTGCTATTACACTCACATCTTAGTGAATCAGGGCCTATGTGTCACCTCGCATATGCTCATACCTGACCGTTTAGGTGGAGTCCACTCCGGGTTTTGGGGGCCACAGTTAAGCAGGTGGGTCCGGACCAGAGTTTGGGCTCCACTGATGACCACCAACAGGTGGTATAAATAAGGCAGGGCTGGAGCAAGGAGTTGCTCGTGGCCTGGGACTCAGAGAGGTGTTCTGAGAGAGCTGTGTGTATGGACTATACCTGCAAGAAAAGGTTTGCTGTTACTTTGTTTTGGTGACAGGGAGAAGCCCTTCACCTCTGAGAGAGGAATCATCGGCTGTTTAGTTAGTGCCTGGATGGCAAGGGTTTATTTTGATGTTTTGTTTATTTTGACATTTCTTGCAAACCTTTTTAATAAAACTGACATCCAGTCAGATTTTGACGAAAGCCTGCTGTGCGGTCTACCTTTGTCCCAGGGAAGGAGATCCCCCACCTGAGCTAACCCCACATATGGTGGATTTGGCGGGCACTTCCTGAGCAAGTGGGAAGATGGAGGAAATAATAAGAGCCTTGCTGCAGCCAATGCAGCACAACGGGAGACAAATCGCCAGTTTGCGGAGGCCCAAGAAGCAGACCGAGAGCTCCTTAAGCAGGTGGCCCAACACCTATTAGAATTAAAGAAGGAATCTGCAGATCCACTGCCAGTGGAGCAGAAAATGGCGTGGGCCAGCTATGTTTTGCAGAAGATGACACCTGCGGATGATGTGGAGGCCTATCTCACAACTTTTGAAAGGGTTGCTGTTCGGGAAGGATGGAAAAAGGAGCAATGGGCAGGACTGCTTGCACCATTTTTGACAGGTGAATCCCAAAAAGCCTATTATGACCTGGAACCAGGGAATGCCCAGGACTATGGGAAACTGAAGGCTGAGGTCCTTGCACGCCTGGGTGTCACCATTGCAGTCCGGGCTCAGCGGGTGCATCAGTGGCATTTTAGGGCTGACAAACCACCCAGATCTCAGATGTTCGATTTGATACATCTCTCCAAAAAGTGGCTCCAGCCAGAGGTATTGTCAGGCCCTCAGATTGTGGAGCGTGTGGTCATGGACCAATATTTGCATGCACTCCATGCCACTTTGAGGAAGTGGGTCGGCCGTGGAGACCCTAAATCTGCAAACGAGCTGGTGGACCTGGTGGAGAGATATGCAGCCGCTGAGGACTTTCTTCATTCACCTGGGCCGTACCCCAAGGTCACTAGGGGTGGAAAACTATCCGGATGTCATGGAAATTTTGTATTGTTGGTCGAACTTTAAATGTGTCATATATTCGTGTTATTCATATGTCTCTCGTGTGGCTTAATTAAAGCTCTGAAGGCTGCAATTGGGCCATGCGCATGTACAATGTATGTATTACAGTACTCAGCTTGGTAATGGATGAGATGGCAGATCTGCGCTTATAGACCGGCGTGTATACCACCACGGCATTCCATGCGAATGCTGCTGTCAGTAGACCGTGGGCCTGTATCCACATATCAGCAGCATGGTACCACGTGGGCTTCATAACGCAATGCGCAAGCGGTGTGAACTCCACGTGTAGGCTTATGCATATCTTACAACCCATTACTAATCTGAACTGTATCTGGGATGGATGTGTTTTAATAAAGATCGTATCGGGCCCATCCAGGTACAGACTGATATTTTTAGGGAGATGCTTGTGCAGAGAATTTTGCATACCAATAGAAGCTAGTAGGACAGGAAATATGACCTCAGATGGCTCATAGGGGGGAAGGGGAGGAAGTCTGCTGACCTCAGAAGACTCATGGGGGAGGACCAGTGATAGATAATAGCAAAGGCTATGCTCCAATTGGAATGTACATCCTCTGTATAGGCAATCCCCATTGTATTGTTCGGTGGGAGGGATTGACTTTATTCATGTGGGGGGCATGTGTGTATTCTTAATAAAACAGAGAGCTGAGCCTAAAGCCGGCCCTTATGTGAGTTGCAACCAGCCTTAGAGTGTCGTGTGATCTTTCTAGGGTAACGGAGCTCCAATCACCCACAAATTCAACAGAACCAAAGTATTTGGATGGGCAGGAATCGTGTAGTTTGGCTGCAGTCGTGGTAAGCGAGATTCGCACAGCTTTATGGGGGATTTCTGCGCATCCAACTGCGAGTACTCACGGTAAGGAGAAATTCGTTAAAGCGAATTTCCAAGACACGGAGGATCTGGTAAGACTGTTCCATGGGCCAAAGGCTCAGGAAAAAATGATAAGACTATTGTGTCAGATAATGAGACTGTAGGCTTAGGACCCAGAGACTGGCCAAATAGGTCAGGAAGGTCCCCAAAGCCATTTAGAGGTCTAAGCACTGAACATATAATCTGTTATCGTTGTCATGCGTTAGGTCATATTGCTGCAAACTGTCCTTTAAATGATGAACCTATGCAATGTGAAAATGCTTATTTAGGAAAACGCATGTCTCTGTTTGCACAGGTGGTATGTACTGCAGCATGTCAGAAACGCATGGAAAAACAAATGTGTGTGATTGCCATTGATGAAAAGCCAGTAACTGCTCTGCTAGACTCGGGTAGTGTTGTGACCTTAGTGAAAAGTGATTTGGTAAACCCTGCAAGCTTACACCCTAGCATGATTGGGGTTATTTGTATTCATGGTGATACACGTAATTACCAGACTGCTCTGGTGGAGATTGGTACTCCCTGGGGCCCTGTGACCCATTCTGTGGGGGTGGTGCCCTCTCTGCTTCATGAAGCCATAGTGGGGAGAGATTTTCCCCATTTCTGGAAGTTATGGGATAAGGAGGGGAGTCAGGAAGACCGAGCTCCCCCTGCTGGGGAAACGCCGGAAACTCCTGAACTCACTCCTGACCCCTTTGACTGCCGAGTGGAAGTGGAAACTGTGGGTGTGTCCGAGGAAGGCGTAGATCTTTTCCCTTTCTCTGTAATGGCTGGGGAGCAGGAGGAGTTGGATCCCACCCCAGACATTGAGGATATAGAACAAGAGATGATCGCTGGCTCTAGTGAGAGTGGACAGAATGTGGTGCCTGACCTAGAGGTCAGAAAAGAGGATTTTTGTACGGAACAACTGAAAGATTCCACACTTAATAGAGCCCGTGAAAACATTAAAATGATTGATGGGGAACCAGTTGAAAATGATGTAGTGGTGTCTTTTCCCTACATGGCTCTTAACAATAACTTGCTCTATCAAGTGGTAAAGCAAGGGGAGGAGGTGGTAGAACAGTTAGTGGTCCCCAAACCCTTTCGCCGGATGGTACTGGATTTAGCCCATGGGCATATAAAGGGTGGACACCTGGGTGTAGAGAAAACAAAGGAGAGAATAACCCAGAGATTCTTCTGGCCAGGCTTACATGGAGACATCAAAGCGCATTGTGAATCATGCCCGGAATGTCAATATTCTGCGCCCTCACCCCATTTTCGCAGTCCGCTAGTACCTCTACCCATAATTGAAGTACCGTTTGAAAGAGTGGGCATGGACCTAGTGGGTCCAGTAGTAAAGTCTGCCCGGGGCCATCAGCACATACTGGTTATACTTGACTATGCCACCCGGTATCCTGAAGCCATCCCCTTGCGTAATACCTCCGCTAAAAATATCGCCAAAGAGCTTGTTCGGGTGTTTAGTCGTGTAGGTATTCCAAAGGAGATATTAACGGATCAGGGCACGCCGTTTATGTCTAGAGTTATGAAAGAGTTATGCAAATTGTTCAAATTCTCCCATCTCCGTACCTCGGTCTACCACCCCCAAACCGATGGGCTTGTGGAAAGGTTTAACAAGACCCTTAAGAATATGTTAAAAAAGGTGGTGGACAAAGATGGGAGAAATTGGGATTTTTTGCTACCATATCTCATGTTTGCTATACGAGAAGTACCTCAGGCATCTACAGGATATTCGCCTTTTGAATTACTGTATGGTAGACATCCCAGGGGATTGCTAGATGTTGCAAAAGAAACCTGGGAGACAGAGTCCACGCCCTATAGAAGTGTCATCGAGCATATCTCACAGATGCAGGATAGAATCGCAGCTGTCATGCCACTCGTTCGGGAACACATGGAGCAAGCCCAGGAGGTCCAGAGAAGGGTTTATAACCGGGGTGCCAGGATCCGTACCTTCAACCCTGGGGATAGAGTGCTGGTGCTAGTCCCCACCGTGGAAAGTAAATTCCTCGCAAAGTGGCAAGGTCCCTTTGAAATTAGGGAGAAAGTGGGGGAAGTAAATTATAAAGTTTACCAGCCAGGAAAAAGGAAACCCAAACAAATCTATCATGTTAATCTCTTAAAACCTTGGAAAGACAGGGAAAGTTTGTTGGCAGTACCAAGCCCCCAAAAGGACGTGGTTCCCGTGGCCCCTCAGGTACCGATAACGGAAACCTTGTCAGTAGCCCAACAAAATGATGTTAAGGAGTTTGTGAGGAAAAATGGAGATTTCTTCTCCCCCCTACCTGGACTGACGACGGTCATACAGCATGACATAGTTACCCAGCCCGGGGTCCGTATAAATGTCAAGCCCTATAGAATACCTGAGGCCAGGCGGGAAGTGGTGGCAAAGGAAATAAAGGACATGTTAGAGTTGGGAGTGATTGAGGAATCTCACAGTGAGTGGTCGAGTCCCATAGTGTTGGTCCCAAAACCAGATGGAACCATTCGTTTCTGTAATGATTTCAGGAAACTGAACAGTGTGTCTAAGTTTGATGCATACCCGATGCCTCGGGTGGATGAGCTCATTGACAGGTTGGGAACGGCTTGGTACATAACCACCTTAGATCTGATCAAAGGCTATTGGCAGATTCCTTTAACGGAAGCTGCAAAAGAAAAGACGGCATTCTCCACCCCCGAGGGGTCTTTCCAGTATAAGCGGATGCCGTTTGGTTTGCATGGGGCTCCTGCATCATTCCAAAGGATGATGGACAAGATGTTGAGACCACATCGCCAATATGCAGCTGCCTATTTGGACGATGTCGTCATCCACAGTCCAGACTGGGAATCTCATTTGTCCCGCTTGCAAGCGGTCGTAGATTCGCTGCGGGAAGCAGGTCTTACCGCCAACCCCAGAAAGTGTGCCATTGGCTTAGAGGAGGCCAAATATCTTGGCTACATCATTGGTCGAGGTCTCATTAGGCCTCAGATCAATAAAATTGAGGCAATTCAAAAGTGGCCCCAACCTGTAAATAAAAAACAAGTCCGGGCATTTCTTGGAATCACGGGGTACTACAGGCGGTTTATCCCCAATTTTGCCACCATTGCAGCCCCACTGACAGATCTGACAAAAGGTAGAGGGTCAGTCATGATTAAGTGGAATCCTGAGGCGGAGACCGCATTTCAAAGGCTGAAACAAGCTCTCTGTGCTCAACCTGTGCTTGTGACTCCAGATTTCACAACAGAGTTTGTGGTACAGACTGATGCCTCTGACGTGGGACTAGGTGCGGTACTGTCCCAAATCAGAGATGGGGAGGAGCACCCTGTGGTCTTCCTAAGTAGAAAGCTCAACAAACAATGAGAGAAACTATGCCATTGTGGAGAAGGAATGTTTGGCCATCAAATGGGCCTTGGAGGCCCTGAAATATTACCTGTTAGGAAGACCGTTCAAGTTGGTTACTGATCATGTTTTCTTTGAATCTCTTTTCACAACCCTCCTTTTTTGTATGCCTCTTTTGGCTACTGAATGGAGACCATACATTGGGTGACACGTTAATGTATTTAATAACCTCTTTAATAACTATCTTAATATATTTGCCTTTTGGGTTCTTATGGACCTATTCGTATAGAGGTTTTTTTGACTTTATAAACTTGGCTTGCCATCACCTCAGTTGATGAGTATTTTATTTTAAGACGTCTGGAGCACCTTGAGTGAAGGGGCTTGTATTCATGGCATTCATACCAGGGGAGGAGGTGGAGTTGGAAATGCATCAGGCCTTTGTAGCAGGGGGCCCAAGTCTATCCACTGAAGATGAGGATATTAAGATTAAGTTTCGGGAACATAAAAAGCTTGTTATTAAACGTCTTAATCGGAAATGGGATGTATGTTTCCTGGAAGCTTATATTAGACAGAGTATCATCCCACGTGGTTTGAGAAGCAAGGTAGTTCCAGCTGAACATTTACATAATGAAAGGTTTTTGGAGAAATGGAAAATGCTGTGCATAGAACATGGAATTAATGGTATGAAACTCATTGTAGAGGAGGAAAAATTACAACTTGAAGAACTGGATCAGGCCATTAATAAAAGTGTGTCTGGACTAGACCCTTTTAAAAATCAGGAGAATTTTGAAAAATATAATGAGCAATTGAAAAAGGAAGTTGAAAAAGTACAAAAAAATCTTAGAACTACTAAACAAACTAAATTTAGACGTGATTTAAAAGACTGGGAAACAGGTGAGATATTTGATCTCACTACAAAAAGAAGTAGAAGTCGGTCTAAACGAAGAGTTTTTCGCTCACACTCTAGATCAATGGGAGAAACTATGTCCAGTGAAAGTGACTCTGAAAATCTTGGAAAATCTGTTTCTTTTTTAGACCAACAAAATGGAGAACTTCCTCGTACCAATCAATTACAGATGGGAAGAGGATCCAAAAAGAAAGTAGAGGAATCCTTAAAAAACAAACATCAGGAGGACAAGGGCAGAACAAGAAGTTAGAGGAGGTAGTAGTAGAAAATATCCATGATAAAAAGGTAATCAATTTGGCTAATTTTCCACTCAAAAAAGAGCATATTTCTTTGTTGAATAAAGGTATGTCCTTTTCGCCAGTGACCCCCATGGACGAGTTTGAGGTATTTAAAGATGTTAACTTATTTTTAAGAAAGGTGTTCTTGAGAATGATACATGGTAATCCCACTATGTTGGAGGATATGACCTCTGACTCGTCCAAGGAGGATCGCAAGATGTTGGATATGTTGATATCTCTCATAGAGGAAAATGAGGATGGTGATGAAAGTGATATTGATCTTGATAATTGTAGTGATATAATTAGAAAGGTTGATCTGAACATTAGATCAACGAAAATGCCGAAAATTCGTTCCAATATGAGGATATCGACGTTTCTAGACTTTGTTGCTGATGATTTGAAAAATCTTGAGTGGAAAATGCCAATTGGTGATAACCTTACCAAAAAAGAAAGGAAAGCCCTTAAAGAATTAAAAGAGACCAAGGATATTGTTATTAAGAGAAGTGACAAAGGGGGTAATGTAGTGATTTTGAATGAACAAAATTATGTTAGGGAAGTGAAACGCTTATTGAGTGATTCATCCACATATAGGAAAGTGACTACGAATCCTTTTCATATGGTGGTTAAAAAATTAAATTCCATCTTAACATTAGGAAAGGAAGCTGGTGTGTTAACTAGAAAGGAATATGAGTATTTGAGAACTGAAGAATTTAATCACCCTACTTTCTACATTATCCCCAAAATACACAAAAATCAGGAAAATCCTCCGGGTAGACCTATTGTTTCAGCCATTAATGGCCCCCTAGATAAAACAGGGAAATATATAGATTTGTTTCTTAAAGACATGGTCCCTAATCTTCCCTCCTATGTAAGGGATACTAAAGATGTGTTGGCGAAAATTGAGAATATGATTATCAATGATGATGCCATTCTAGTGGGTATAGATGTGGAATCACTTTACACCTCTATCCCACATGAATGTGGTGTGAGATCAGTCTCTTATTTTCTTGACAGAACATATCTTACGTCGGGGGGACAGAATGAGTTTATCAGTGACCTATTGGAATTTGCATTAAAACATAATTTTTTTCAATTTAATAATACCTTTTATCAACAGACTAGGGGTACCAGTATGGGAGCACCGTGGGCTCCGGCCTATGCATGTCTCCATTTAGGGTTTTGGGAGGAGCGGGTTGTATTTAGATCATCAAGATTTCTTGCAAATGTCCAGATCTGGTTAAGATATATAGATGATGTGTTCCTTGTATGGCGAGGAACATCTGAGGAATTAAAATTGTTTTTGGGAGAGCTTAATCAGAACTCCTTTAACATTGGACTTACATATATATTTGATGAAAGATGTATCTCTTTTCTAGATCTGGAGATTAGAGTTGAAAATGGAAGACTTCTTACAAAGACATATAGAAAACCCACTGCCGCCAACACCCTATTGGAGGCAAGAAGTTATCATCCGCGTTCACTGATTTCAGGGATTCCAGTGGGACAGTTTTTGAGATGTCGGAGAAATTGTTCAAATATCAATGACTTTAGGATGGAGGCCCAGGACCTCTATAGAAGATTTAGGGAAAGAGGATATTCCCATTCCCAAATTAGAAATGCTCGGAGACGGGCATATCAAACTGACCGCGAGGATTTATTATCCTCTAAAAAGGATGTGAAGGCCAATTTGAGTGATCAACCTGTTAGAATGATAACCCAATTTGGAGCCCAATGGCAAGATGTAAAATTGATATTAGAAAAACATTGGAAGATTTTGACTCAATGCCCCAGATTGAGTAAGATTGTAGGCGAACGCCCCCAGATGGTAGCGAGAAGAGCACCAAATCTTGGTGATCTTCTCATTCACTCAGATTATCAACCATTAAAACAAACAACATGGTTAAAATCACGTACTAAAGGGATGTTTAAATGTGGAAAATGTCAAATTTGCAAATATGTGGATCGCACGGATTCCTTTCATGATTCAGGAAATAATACTCATTATAAAATTCAGAGTCTCATAAATTGCTCTACAGTAAGAGTATTATACATCTTAACCTGCCCCTGTAAAAAGATGTATGTAGGTAAGACCAAAAGACAACTTAAAGTACGAATAGGTGAACATCTTAGAGATATTAGATCTAATGAACCTGATAGTAATCTTGCCCAACATTACTTTAAATATCATGGAGGCAAACTGGATGGTACGAAAGTGAAAGGTTTCTATGCACTGCACTTTCCACAGAGGAGAGGTGATTTTGACAGAGAACTGCTTAAAAAAGAAAAATATTGGATATATAAACTTGATACATTGCACCCTAAGGGGTTAAATGTGGAATGTGATCTCCAAGTATTTTTGGAAAAATAGCTATAGCCATGTACTTTATTATTGCCATGTGGTGGTTAATTTGTGGGATTTTTGTTTTCACTAATATGTCACTTAAATCCTTAAAAAGTATGTATGTATATGGAAACAACTAAAACAATATGGATGATCTCAAGTTATGAGTTTAAATATAGCTCCAAACCATATGTATCAGGACGGTATTTTGAGCTAATTTCTCTCTTTGTACCTTTTTTCTTTAATAATAATCATACCATAGGATGGATATTTAAAAATTGGGGTATTTCTGTTGAAGTGACCCTTAATGAGAATTTTCAGGTTATATTGCCATCTTGTGGTATATTATGGTAATTCAGAGGGGTTTCTTTGATAATTTGACTCAGTGGATAGACTTGTAGATTCTCTGATTAATATCGCCACCTTCTGGTTAGAATGTGATGGGTGCTTTAGTTGACGAATATATTTAATTCATGAATTTTTGATCAATATATGCATCGTCAAAATTGCTAAAGTCTCTCCCCTCTCTGTTGTCTCCGGATATCTGTTTTTTAATTATATTCAATAATGACCAGCAGCTGTGCTAAGTATTTAGCCCTTTCTTTCTTCCATTAGGAATAACTGCAGGTTGGCTTTTTGCATAAATGGGTGGGTCTTTACCCACTATAAATAGGAAATTGAAATGCGGTTGTTTCATTGGTCCTGACGAAGCTGAGTGAGATACGCCCATCGGCGAAACGCGTTGACGTCATACGTCAGATACGTCACTTCCGGTCATGCGCACTAGGTGGAACGCACGCTGACCCATAAGGAGGAAGCCATCTTCACAAGCCATGAGGCAAGCCTAAGCAGCACAAGCGCCGAGAAGGGGCTGGAACCTGCGGTATATCGGCGGATGTCAGCGGTGGTTCCTTGGCCGCCTTGGCCCTGTATGGCAGTACCTATGAAGGATTTCTCTTTCATTCCCGTTATCCATAGCACAGATGGTGAGTGGATTGTTGCAGGACATTAGATATTTGGTCCTCTGTGATCTATATGACCTATATATCTTCTATAGAGTGTGAGCTCTGTCAGTGACTTCCCACATATTGTTTGTTTCACTACAGGATGGGGACATCATGGTGCTTTGTATAGGAAACAAGACATACCATATGTATTTCAACAGGCAGAAGAGTCTTTGGGATGTGTCTTGTTTTTTCCTACAAAAAGTGGTGTATAGTCCACGTGTAGTGGTGAAGAAACCATTTTAAGCAGAGTGCTGCTGTGTGCATCTTTTCTTCCATCCTGGAAATAAATGGGGCATATTCCCATCCAAGAGCTCTAGGAAACAGCTATCTATATTACAGATGAATGGGCCCCAACCACTTGTGCCGGCACAGGAATGTATTGTACAATATATTTGACATTTATGTCTTCCTTCATACAGGCCTGAGGCCTGCTACTCTCCTTTTTGACGCATATTGTGCTTGCTCCATTGCATACATGTGATATATATATCTACAGCATAATTTTTTGGATTTTTTGATAGGGATTTGCCATCATGGTTACTGTTTAATCCCTTATATCCTCTATTATGGTATGCCCATGGCATAATTTTTGGATACACCTCCTTGGGGAAGTGTTCACCTGTGTGTTTGTGTTGCAGGGACACTAGACTCATGTAGCCATTTTCCCTGCTACACATACATTTAGACCGGTCTTTGTGTCATTTTAAATGGTTTTAGGTCTGTGTGTATTGTCTCATACTGAGGTGATGGTAAACCAGGGCGAATGCCCATATGTCATATTCATTTGTGTGTAATAAAGCATAATTTTTGGAAATTATTCCCTTAGTGTCACGTTCTGTTCATTATGTAGCCGCTTTTCTGTGAATCTCTTTTCACAACCCTCCTTTTTTGTATGCCTCTTTTGGCTACTGAATGGAGACCATACATTGGGTGACACGTTAATGTATTTAATAACCTCTTTAATAACTATCTTAATATGGTTACTGATCATGCCCCGCTCAAATGGATGTGTGATAATAAGGAGAAAAACAGTCGAGTGACAAGGTGGTTTCTCGCGCTACAAGTGTTCAAATTCACAGTGGAACACAGAGCGGGGAAACTGCAAAGTAATGTAGATGCCCTCTCCCGGGTCCATTGTCTGGTTGGGACAGTTGCTCAGCCGCAGGGGCTTGAGCAGAGGGGGGGGATATGTGACAGGATGAACGGCGAGGTGATAGAGGGACGCTATGTGTCACCTCGCATATGCTCATACCTGACCGTTTAGGTGGAACAGTTAGTGGTCCCCAAACCCTTTCGCCGGATGGTACTGGATTTAGCCCATGGGCATATAAAGGGTGGACACCTGGGTGTAGAGAAAACAAAGGAGAGAATAACCCAGAGATTCTTCTGGCCAGGCTTACATGGAGACATCAAAGCGCATTGTGAATCATGCCCGGAATGTCAATATTCTGCGCCCTCACCCCATTTTCGCAGTCCGCTAGTACCTCTACCCATAATTGAAGTACCGTTTGAAAGAGTGGGCATGGACCTAGTGGGTCCAGTAGTAAAGTCTGCCCGGGGCCATCAGCACATACTGGTTATACTTGACTATGCCACCCGGTATCCTGAAGCCATCCCCTTGCGTAATACCTCCGCTAAAAATATCGCCAAAGAGCTTGTTCGGGTGTTTAGTCGTGTAGGTATTCCAAAGGAGATATTAACGGATCAGGGCACGCCGTTTATGTCTAGAGTTATGAAAGAGTTATGCAAATTGTTCAAATTCTCCCATCTCCGTACCTCGGTCTACCACCCCCAAACCGATGGGCTTGTGGAAAGGTTTAACAAGACCCTTAAGAATATGTTAAAAAAGGTGGTGGACAAAGATGGGAGAAATTGGGATTTTTTGCTACCATATCTCATGTTTGCTATACGAGAAGTACCTCAGGCATCTACAGGATATTCGCCTTTTGAATTACTGTATGGTAGACATCCCAGGGGATTGCTAGATGTTGCAAAAGAAACCTGGGAGACAGAGTCCACGCCCTATAGAAGTGTCATCGAGCATATCTCACAGATGCAGGATAGAATCGCAGCTGTCATGCCACTCGTTCGGGAACACATGGAGCAAGCCCAGGAGGTCCAGAGAAGGGTTTATAACCGGGGTGCCAGGATCCGTACCTTCAACCCTGGGGATAGAGTGCTGGTGCTAGTCCCCACCGTGGAAAGTAAATTCCTCGCAAAGTGGCAAGGTCCCTTTGAAATTAGGGAGAAAGTGGGGGAAGTAAATTATAAAGTTTACCAGCCAGGAAAAAGGAAACCCAAACAAATCTATCATGTTAATCTCTTAAAACCTTGGAAAGACAGGGAAAGTTTGTTGGCAGTACCAAGCCCCCAAAAGGACGTGGTTCCCGTGGCCCCTCAGGTACCGATAACGGAAACCTTGTCAGTAGCCCAACAAAATGATGTTAAGGAGTTTGTGAGGAAAAATGGAGATTTCTTCTCCCCCCTACCTGGACTGACGACGGTCATACAGCATGACATAGTTACCCAGCCCGGGGTCCGTATAAATGTCAAGCCCTATAGAATACCTGAGGCCAGGCGGGAAGTGGTGGCAAAGGAAATAAAGGACATGTTAGAGTTGGGAGTGATTGAGGAATCTCACAGTGAGTGGTCGAGTCCCATAGTGTTGGTCCCAAAACCAGATGGAACCATTCGTTTCTGTAATGATTTCAGGAAACTGAACAGTGTGTCTAAGTTTGATGCATACCCGATGCCTCGGGTGGATGAGCTCATTGACAGGTTGGGAACGGCTTGGTACATAACCACCTTAGATCTGATCAAAGGCTATTGGCAGATTCCTTTAACGGAAGCTGCAAAAGAAAAGACGGCATTCTCCACCCCCGAGGGGTCTTTCCAGTATAAGCGGATGCCGTTTGGTTTGCATGGGGCTCCTGCATCATTCCAAAGGATGATGGACAAGATGTTGAGACCACATCGCCAATATGCAGCTGCCTATTTGGACGATGTCGTCATCCACAGTCCAGACTGGGAATCTCATTTGTCCCGCTTGCAAGCGGTCGTAGATTCGCTGCGGGAAGCAGGTCTTACCGCCAACCCCAGAAAGTGTGCCATTGGCTTAGAGGAGGCCAAATATCTTGGCTACATCATTGGTCGAGGTCTCATTAGGCCTCAGATCAATAAAATTGAGGCAATTCAAAAGTGGCCCCAACCTGTAAATAAAAAACAAGTCCGGGCATTTCTTGGAATCACGGGGTACTACAGGCGGTTTATCCCCAATTTTGCCACCATTGCAGCCCCACTGACAGATCTGACAAAAGGTAGAGGGTCAGTCATGATTAAGTGGAATCCTGAGGCGGAGACCGCATTTCAAAGGCTGAAACAAGCTCTCTGTGCTCAACCTGTGCTTGTGACTCCAGATTTCACAACAGAGTTTGTGGTACAGACTGATGCCTCTGACGTGGGACTAGGTGCGGTACTGTCCCAAATCAGAGATGGGGAGGAGCACCCTGTGGTCTTCCTAAGTAGAAAGCTCAACAAACAATGAGAGAAACTATGCCATTGTGGAGAAGGAATGTTTGGCCATCAAATGGGCCTTGGAGGCCCTGAAATATTACCTGTTAGGAAGACCGTTCAAGTTGGTTACTGATCATGTTTTCTTTGAATCTCTTTTCACAACCCTCCTTTTTTGTATGCCTCTTTTGGCTACTGAATGGAGACCATACATTGGGTGACACGTTAATGTATTTAATAACCTCTTTAATAACTATCTTAATATATTTGCCTTTTGGGTTCTTATGGACCTATTCGTATAGAGGTTTTTTTGACTTTATAAACTTGGCTTGCCATCACCTCAGTTGATGAGTATTTTATTTTAAGACGTCTGGAGCACCTTGAGTGAAGGGGCTTGTATTCATGGCATTCATACCAGGGGAGGAGGTGGAGTTGGAAATGCATCAGGCCTTTGTAGCAGGGGGCCCAAGTCTATCCACTGAAGATGAGGATATTAAGATTAAGTTTCGGGAACATAAAAAGCTTGTTATTAAACGTCTTAATCGGAAATGGGATGTATGTTTCCTGGAAGCTTATATTAGACAGAGTATCATCCCACGTGGTTTGAGAAGCAAGGTAGTTCCAGCTGAACATTTACATAATGAAAGGTTTTTGGAGAAATGGAAAATGCTGTGCATAGAACATGGAATTAATGGTATGAAACTCATTGTAGAGGAGGAAAAATTACAACTTGAAGAACTGGATCAGGCCATTAATAAAAGTGTGTCTGGACTAGACCCTTTTAAAAATCAGGAGAATTTTGAAAAATATAATGAGCAATTGAAAAAGGAAGTTGAAAAAGTACAAAAAAATCTTAGAACTACTAAACAAACTAAATTTAGACGTGATTTAAAAGACTGGGAAACAGGTGAGATATTTGATCTCACTACAAAAAGAAGTAGAAGTCGGTCTAAACGAAGAGTTTTTCGCTCACACTCTAGATCAATGGGAGAAACTATGTCCAGTGAAAGTGACTCTGAAAATCTTGGAAAATCTGTTTCTTTTTTAGACCAACAAAATGGAGAACTTCCTCGTACCAATCAATTACAGATGGGAAGAGGATCCAAAAAGAAAGTAGAGGAATCCTTAAAAAACAAACATCAGGAGGACAAGGGCAGAACAAGAAGTTAGAGGAGGTAGTAGTAGAAAATATCCATGATAAAAAGGTAATCAATTTGGCTAATTTTCCACTCAAAAAAGAGCATATTTCTTTGTTGAATAAAGGTATGTCCTTTTCGCCAGTGACCCCCATGGACGAGTTTGAGGTATTTAAAGATGTTAACTTATTTTTAAGAAAGGTGTTCTTGAGAATGATACATGGTAATCCCACTATGTTGGAGGATATGACCTCTGACTCGTCCAAGGAGGATCGCAAGATGTTGGATATGTTGATATCTCTCATAGAGGAAAATGAGGATGGTGATGAAAGTGATATTGATCTTGATAATTGTAGTGATATAATTAGAAAGGTTGATCTGAACATTAGATCAACGAAAATGCCGAAAATTCGTTCCAATATGAGGATATCGACGTTTCT
Organism: Staurois parvus; assembly: GCF_062004578.1. NCBI lineage: Eukaryota > Metazoa > Chordata > Amphibia > Anura > Ranidae > Staurois > Staurois parvus. Next base: position 5,099,224 of record NW_028318492.1, on the reverse strand, counting down.
AGACTTTGTTGCTGATGATTTGAAAAATCTTGAGTGGAAAATGCCAATTGGTGATAACCTTACCAAAAAAGAAAGGAAAGCCCTTAAAGAATTAAAAGAGACCAAGGATATTGTTATTAAGAGAAGTGACAAAGGGGGTAATGTAGTGATTTTGAATGAACAAAATTATGTTAGGGAAGTGAAACGCTTATTGAGTGATTCATCCACATATAGGAAAGTGACTACGAATCCTTTTCATATGGTGGTTAAAAAATTAAATTCCATCTTAACATTAGGAAAGGAAGCTGGTGTGTTAACTAGAAAGGAATATGAGTATTTGAGAACTGAAGAATTTAATCACCCTACTTTCTACATTATCCCCAAAATACACAAAAATCAGGAAAATCCTCCGGGTAGACCTATTGTTTCAGCCATTAATGGCCCCCTAGATAAAACAGGGAAATATATAGATTTGTTTCTTAAAGACATGGTCCCTAATCTTCCCTCCTATGTAAGGGATACTAAAGATGTGTTGGCGAAAATTGAGAATATGATTATCAATGATGATGCCATTCTAGTGGGTATAGATGTGGAATCACTTTACACCTCTATCCCACATGAATGTGGTGTGAGATCAGTCTCTTATTTTCTTGACAGAACATATCTTACGTCGGGGGGACAGAATGAGTTTATCAGTGACCTATTGGAATTTGCATTAAAACATAATTTTTTTCAATTTAATAATACCTTTTATCAACAGACTAGGGGTACCAGTATGGGAGCACCGTGGGCTCCGGCCTATGCATGTCTCCATTTAGGGTTTTGGGAGGAGCGGGTTGTATTTAGATCATCAAGATTTCTTGCAAATGTCCAGATCTGGTTAAGATATATAGATGATGTGTTCCTTGTATGGCGAGGAACATCTGAGGAATTAAAATTGTTTTTGGGAGAGCTTAATCAGAACTCCTTTAACATTGGACTTACATATATATTTGATGAAAGATGTATCTCTTTTCTAGATCTGGAGATTAGAGTTGAAAATGGAAGACTTCTTACAAAGACATATAGAAAACCCACTGCCGCCAACACCCTATTGGAGGCAAGAAGTTATCATCCGCGTTCACTGATTTCAGGGATTCCAGTGGGACAGTTTTTGAGATGTCGGAGAAATTGTTCAAATATCAATGACTTTAGGATGGAGGCCCAGGACCTCTATAGAAGATTTAGGGAAAGAGGATATTCCCATTCCCAAATTAGAAATGCTCGGAGACGGGCATATCAAACTGACCGCGAGGATTTATTATCCTCTAAAAAGGATGTGAAGGCCAATTTGAGTGATCAACCTGTTAGAATGATAACCCAATTTGGAGCCCAATGGCAAGATGTAAAATTGATATTAGAAAAACATTGGAAGATTTTGACTCAATGCCCCAGATTGAGTAAGATTGTAGGCGAACGCCCCCAGATGGTAGCGAGAAGAGCACCAAATCTTGGTGATCTTCTCATTCACTCAGATTATCAACCATTAAAACAAACAACATGGTTAAAATCACGTACTAAAGGGATGTTTAAATGTGGAAAATGTCAAATTTGCAAATATGTGGATCGCACGGATTCCTTTCATGATTCAGGAAATAATACTCATTATAAAATTCAGAGTCTCATAAATTGCTCTACAGTAAGAGTATTATACATCTTAACCTGCCCCTGTAAAAAGATGTATGTAGGTAAGACCAAAAGACAACTTAAAGTACGAATAGGTGAACATCTTAGAGATATTAGATCTAATGAACCTGATAGTAATCTTGCCCAACATTACTTTAAATATCATGGAGGCAAACTGGATGGTACGAAAGTGAAAGGTTTCTATGCACTGCACTTTCCACAGAGGAGAGGTGATTTTGACAGAGAACTGCTTAAAAAAGAAAAATATTGGATATATAAACTTGATACATTGCACCCTAAGGGGTTAAATGTGGAATGTGATCTCCAAGTATTTTTGGAAAAATAGCTATAGCCATGTACTTTATTATTGCCATGTGGTGGTTAATTTGTGGGATTTTTGTTTTCACTAATATGTCACTTAAATCCTTAAAAAGTATGTATGTATATGGAAACAACTAAAACAATATGGATGATCTCAAGTTATGAGTTTAAATATAGCTCCAAACCATATGTATCAGGACGGTATTTTGAGCTAATTTCTCTCTTTGTACCTTTTTTCTTTAATAATAATCATACCATAGGATGGATATTTAAAAATTGGGGTATTTCTGTTGAAGTGACCCTTAATGAGAATTTTCAGGTTATATTGCCATCTTGTGGTATATTATGGTAATTCAGAGGGGTTTCTTTGATAATTTGACTCAGTGGATAGACTTGTAGATTCTCTGATTAATATCGCCACCTTCTGGTTAGAATGTGATGGGTGCTTTAGTTGACGAATATATTTAATTCATGAATTTTTGATCAATATATGCATCGTCAAAATTGCTAAAGTCTCTCCCCTCTCTGTTGTCTCCGGATATCTGTTTTTTAATTATATTCAATAATGACCAGCAGCTGTGCTAAGTATTTAGCCCTTTCTTTCTTCCATTAGGAATAACTGCAGGTTGGCTTTTTGCATAAATGGGTGGGTCTTTACCCACTATAAATAGGAAATTGAAATGCGGTTGTTTCATTGGTCCTGACGAAGCTGAGTGAGATACGCCCATCGGCGAAACGCGTTGACGTCATACGTCAGATACGTCACTTCCGGTCATGCGCACTAGGTGGAACGCACGCTGACCCATAAGGAGGAAGCCATCTTCACAAGCCATGAGGCAAGCCTAAGCAGCACAAGCGCCGAGAAGGGGCTGGAACCTGCGGTATATCGGCGGATGTCAGCGGTGGTTCCTTGGCCGCCTTGGCCCTGTATGGCAGTACCTATGAAGGATTTCTCTTTCATTCCCGTTATCCATAGCACAGATGGTGAGTGGATTGTTGCAGGACATTAGATATTTGGTCCTCTGTGATCTATATGACCTATATATCTTCTATAGAGTGTGAGCTCTGTCAGTGACTTCCCACATATTGTTTGTTTCACTACAGGATGGGGACATCATGGTGCTTTGTATAGGAAACAAGACATACCATATGTATTTCAACAGGCAGAAGAGTCTTTGGGATGTGTCTTGTTTTTTCCTACAAAAAGTGGTGTATAGTCCACGTGTAGTGGTGAAGAAACCATTTTAAGCAGAGTGCTGCTGTGTGCATCTTTTCTTCCATCCTGGAAATAAATGGGGCATATTCCCATCCAAGAGCTCTAGGAAACAGCTATCTATATTACAGATGAATGGGCCCCAACCACTTGTGCCGGCACAGGAATGTATTGTACAATATATTTGACATTTATGTCTTCCTTCATACAGGCCTGAGGCCTGCTACTCTCCTTTTTGACGCATATTGTGCTTGCTCCATTGCATACATGTGATATATATATCTACAGCATAATTTTTTGGATTTTTTGATAGGGATTTGCCATCATGGTTACTGTTTAATCCCTTATATCCTCTATTATGGTATGCCCATGGCATAATTTTTGGATACACCTCCTTGGGGAAGTGTTCACCTGTGTGTTTGTGTTGCAGGGACACTAGACTCATGTAGCCATTTTCCCTGCTACACATACATTTAGACCGGTCTTTGTGTCATTTTAAATGGTTTTAGGTCTGTGTGTATTGTCTCATACTGAGGTGATGGTAAACCAGGGCGAATGCCCATATGTCATATTCATTTGTGTGTAATAAAGCATAATTTTTGGAAATTATTCCCTTAGTGTCACGTTCTGTTCATTATGTAGCCGCTTTTCTGTGAATCTCTTTTCACAACCCTCCTTTTTTGTATGCCTCTTTTGGCTACTGAATGGAGACCATACATTGGGTGACACGTTAATGTATTTAATAACCTCTTTAATAACTATCTTAATATGGTTACTGATCATGCCCCGCTCAAATGGATGTGTGATAATAAGGAGAAAAACAGTCGAGTGACAAGGTGGTTTCTCGCGCTACAAGTGTTCAAATTCACAGTGGAACACAGAGCGGGGAAACTGCAAAGTAATGTAGATGCCCTCTCCCGGGTCCATTGTCTGGTTGGGACAGTTGCTCAGCCGCAGGGGCTTGAGCAGAGGGGGGGGATATGTGACAGGATGAACGGCGAGGTGATAGAGGGACGCTATGTGTCACCTCGCATATGCTCATACCTGACCGTTTAGGTGGAGTCCACTCCGGGTTTTGGGGGCCACAGTTAAGCAGGTGGGTCCGGACCAGAGTTTGGGCTCCACTGATGACCACCAACAGGTGGTATAAATAAGGCAGGGCTGGAGCAAGGAGTTGCTCGTGGCCTGGGACTCGGAGAGGTGTTCTGAGAGAGCTGTGTGTATGGACTATACCTGCAAGAAAAGGTTTGCTGTTACTTTGTTTTGGTGACAGGGAGAAGCCCTTCACCTCTGAGAGAGGAATCATCGGCTGTTTAGTTAGTGCCTGGATGGCAAGGGTTTATTTTGATGTTTTGTTTATTTTGATATTTCTTGCAAACCTTTTTAATAAAACTGACATCCAGTCAGATTTTGACGAAAGCCTGCTGTGCGGTCTACCTTTGTCCCAGGGAAGGAGATCCCCCACCTGAGCTAACCCCACACCTCCTATATACTAAAAAAACCTGAATCAAGAATCTCTGGTTTCACAGTGAATCTCTATGTGTAAATATATAAATACATTTTAAAAAAGTAACCATTTAAATAACATTAGTAAACCCAATATAAAAAGTGTGTAATCATGTAGCCATCCATCAAATGGTATAATATATAAAAGTCTAAAAAAGTCTACTGTGATTTTATATGTGCAAGAAATCTTCCAGCAAATAAAAAGGTACTCCATGCCTTCACCACCCTGCAGACACTCACTGATCAATGAACCTGTGCTGTTGATGGGAGACAAGCTCTTGCAGAGTGGCTGGCTTTTAACTCTGCAAGTGTACTGATGCGGTCTTACACAGCGGCAGACATGTATTTAGTAAGAATCATTTGTCTACTTATCTTTTGTGAATCAGGTTTTTTCTTTTAATAAAGTGAGCCTCGATGGTATAGCATTATTGAAGTAATTGTATTTTACAATGTGATTGGTGGATTTACAGAGGAGAGAGGAGGAGAATTCTGTCACTCCATAGAGGGGAGTCTGCATGGGTTAATAACCACTAAATTCAAGGTAGACATGCTAATCTTTGATTAGAGAGGCATGTTGTTTGCTGAGTGTCAACTAGGCAATCTCTGTTCATGTTGTTATTTTTTAGCAGCTCAGATTATTTCAGTCACAAAATGTATATGTGGGTTTGACTGCACTTGTTTCAATTCACAGTGGTGGGTGTTGAGTCATAATGTGAGTTTTGAGCGTTAAAGGTTAACTTGTTGGAAAAAAAATAGCAAAAAAAATAATATCACGTATACAATTGCTACACAAGTCATATTGTAATTGAATGTTATTAAAAATGACTTTTTCTTTTCAATCTGCAGCGCAGTAATTTTCTGTAAAATGCAATGATGCAATGCAGTATGGCTACCTGGAGGTGTTCAGTACACAGTGTACAAAATGGCCCCCAAAAATGTAATTTCCTGCTTGTGTGATTGGCTCACCGATTTTCCCAGAAGTCTGCACCAAGTTACAAATCAAATTTTTGACATCCCCTGAAACAAAAATGTCATTTTTGTTGTGATACTCCCAAAGGGTAATTACGTCTAAAGGGATTATGCAGACCCTGCCAATTTCCTGGTTAGATCCCTGTGAAGCAGCTGACTGAAAATGATAATACCACTTCCATACAGATTCACTCTGCACATGGACACAGACAAACACACAGCCGTTTCTCCAGAGTAACAAAAGGTAGGAATCTGCAAAAAAATTTGTTAAAATCCTTGCAGCATACATCCAATAGCAAGAAGGGTTAGCCGCATACTGGTGGAATAATAAGTATAGTGAATATTTATTGCTCCATAGGACACCAGGACATGTATACAGGACTTGCCACCCAAAAAAGTATGTTTTGTTTCACGATAGTAGTAGTTCATTCCTGAAAAAAAATGGTTCCCCTGAAAGTTAATAGCACATTATGAATGACGTACTTGTAAAACAGGTCCCTCCAGCGGTGTCCTGTCATGGCTTTAATCTTCCTTCTGGGTTCGCAAGCTGAGCCGTGTTGACATCACTCTCGTGCATTCGGTGTGCCCCCAATGCAGCGTGTGACATCACCAGCTGAAAAACGTGAATATCTCCTAAATGGTGCACATTTAGGAGATTATCATTTTACCTACAGGTAAGCTTTAATATAACCTTTCCTGTAGTTAAAACTGACAAAGCAAAGTTTACTAATGCTTTAAAGTGTACCTAAACAAAAAAACTGGGCTTTCCTACAAGGAAGTCCTAGAAAAAGTACCCTGAAAATGTCTTGACTTCCTCCCAAAAAATTGCAGTATACTTCTTGTGCCTTTCAATTCATAGTGGTATAGCCTCCTATTGCCAATCTCAGGAAATGTGTGGAGAGATTGATGATGTCACTGTTGTGTTGCTCCCTCTTTTCTTTGCTGCAGAGGAAGCTGTACCTGAGGACCTTCAGTGCAATGATCTTTCTGCTTCTGTTTTATTCATTTTGGGCTTCTGGGCTTTTTAACCTCTCTGGCTGCTGCCAGTCCTTTGCCCTCTGCTTATCTTTTTTGGGCATAGCCTCCACAGCTTTGATCCTCTTTAAATAGGAAGTAATATAGTAGTAGGAATGATGGCAATTAGCAGAGTCTTTCAACAACCCATAAGGGTTGATTTACTAAAAACAAATTGACTGTTCAATGTCAATCAATGAATAATATACACACAAAAATGCCTTTTTGTCTTTTTTTTTTTTTTCTTGCGCATGACTGGGTATACTTTGCAAAGTTTAATTTCACCACATTCACTAAGCTCTGGGAAAAATTCCCTTGCAAAGTGCAACTTTCCTTGTAACGTGAACAGCCTATTTGCTTTAAAAAATCAATCCCATAGTTACAATGAAACTGGGGCAAGATTAATTTTATACTATGCCCGTTTTATGTTATTTCTGGCAAAAGGCTTCAATAAATTACTGATAGAGCTCAGCATGTAAAATAAAATTTAAAATGACCGATCACTCTTAACATCCTTTGGAGTCATTAATTGCCAGAAAACAAGAATTTATTGTATCGCGGTAGATTATTGGCTGCATAAAAAGGACTTCCTAATTTGACAAATAAATTCCGCTGTACAACTAAAACGGAAGAAATGCTGTGTAAATTGACTAGCAACTAATATATTTGTACTGCTTTGTGAATTCCCTGCATATTTATATTGGCTTTTTAGAGCTAGCTTAAAGAGGGTACAGCTTGCACTATAATCACTGAAGCATTAAACAAATAGTAATAAACACTGTAACAGCTCTATTATACTGCTGTTGTATATTTATATGGAATCATGTAAATCTTGGTGATTGGATTCCAGTTGGTATTTAAGCCAGAGTCCATGGTGAGAAAGTACAATTCTTTTAAGTACATTTGAACAAACAGCTAAATATCCAGTAGTAATGCATATACATGAACAGAATTACCTGCCAAAATCATTTGTAATTCTGTTTAGCCTTTTTTCTTTTTATCCAAAGATCCCTGCCACACAGCATATCAAAGTTTGTATATCATATCATTGTTTAATATTGCAGCTTCCCAAGTGATGGCTTGCTCATTTAGTCCAATGGGCATCATACTACTCATTTAGTCCAATGCCATCACACTGATGACATATTCCCTGTGAACTCCTTCTCCTCCTACAAGCTAACCCCCCTATGAGCTCCCAGCTACACATATGCTGCATAACAAAGCATTTATCCTGAGGCTTACTTATACTATTAACTGAAAGGCCAGTAAACCCTGGTTTACTGCAGATCTGTAAAAAGAAGCGTTATTGCGTGTTTACATTGTGCACAGAACAGCCTTTAGCCATAAATCTGGAATGGGACATATTCCATTTTTATGATTGAAGTGGTTTTAAACCCAAAACCAAAAATGTATTCTACTGCAGCTTACAGTCTTACATGTGATGGCTGCAATTATTTTCTTGTTTGGACTTTCTTTTTTTCCATCTGGTGATCCAGCCAGTAATTCTATTACTTTTTTAAAAGAACAAGCTCCCCAGCAGAATGTATTAGTTACAGAGATGAGACAAACCATTAAACACAAGCAATGGAGCTTACAATGATGAGCTTTTATTTATGTTAAAACTTTATCCCAAAGGAAAAAAAGTGTTTGCTGTAAGTGCTTATAAAGTACTAACTGGAGTATGGTTTCAATTTGTTAGTGTATTTAAATCTGCTAGTACATCTATCACTCCTCACCTCACAGACTGACAAAACTGCTGTTTAAAGGTGCCCCATGTGCTGCATCATTCAGAGTGGGGACACTCTAATACATAAGATATGGTACTGGCCAGATCACTAGGTAAAAACAGATGGAAAAAAGACTAAAAAAGAAAACTTCTGCAGCCACCACATCTAAGGATTGGTAAGCTACAATACATTTAATTCTTGGTTTTAGGTTTAATACCACTGTAAATTCACATTAACATACAGTATATGTTTTAATATTCTCTTCTTACAAATGCAGGTAAGTGTCTGTTATGTTTGAAGAACTATAATAAAACGTCAGAATTACAACTTATTACATAGTATCATAAGGTAAGTTAATTATAATGTTGCACTCTGTACACCAATCACTAATAGGAATAGTAAGACATAGGATATGCAGCTACAATATGATTGATAGTGTTGTCTAAATCCTAAAAAGGAATTTTTAAAAAACATTTTTTAGATGTATATTTAAAAGTGATTAGCTTGAAGTAAATAACCTTATCAATATGTGATGTTTTCAAATCATGTATCTCTTGGGCATCAATTGTTTCCATCACCTACTTAGGTGTTCAATTGGTAGCGCCTTCCACTACCCTATTTACTGTTAATTATAATTATTTGGTTGTGAAGCTACTTATGCAGGCCATAGATGGGTCGAAAATCGGCCGATTTTTCGGCCAAAAATAAAATCGGCCAATTTTCGGATTGTTAGTGGGCTAAATGTTCGGCCGTTTTTCGGTATTTTGGCAGAATTTTTTTATCGGTAAAGTTGGAAAAAATCGGCCGATTTTGCCGATCGGCCGATTTTCGTGGCAATGATGGGCAAATCGGCCGATCTTTTACCGATAAAAAAATCTGCGCATGAGCAGTGACCTGCAAGAGGAAGACAAAAAGAAGAAAAAAGAAGAGGATGAAGAAGAAGAAGAGGATGAAGAAGAAGAAGAAGAAGAAGGGGAAGAGAAGAAGAGGATGAAGAAGAAGTGGAAGAGGAAGAAGAAGAGGATGAAGAAGTGGAAGAGGATGCAGAAGAGGATGAAGAGGAGGAGGAGGAGGATGAAGAGGAGGAGGAGGAGGATGAAGAGGAGGAGGAGGAGGAGGAGGAGGAGGAGGAGGAATTCCAGTCCGGCAAAAAGTGTCCCTGCAGAGAGCTCCGCTATTTCTTTGACAGTTCCTTGACATTTATAGCGGTTGCAACAATGTATCTATTTCTTTCCGAATAAAACCATCTGTATCTTAAATGGATACAAATAGATACATTGTTGCAACCGCTATAAATGTCAAGGAACTGTCAAAGAAATAGCGGAGCTCTCTGCAGGGACACTTTTTGCCGGCTGTAGACGGGATGGAAATCGGCTGATTTTTTTTACAGTTGCTGGTAACGTCGGCCGCTTGACCGACCGATTTTTCATTTTTTAAAAAGAAAAATAGGCCGATTTTCGACCCGTCTATGGCCTGCATTAGTATATGTCATGATCTTGGTCACACTAAAGCTTTCTGGGCTGGCCATATTGCTTTAACTAAAATGTTTCTCCTACCCCATATTCTTTACCTATTCCAGACCCTTCCCATTTCTCTGTTTTTTGTACATATTAAGAAATCACAATCCATTTTGAATGTCTTCTTATGGAACTAAAAACACCCACATATTGGGAGCACACTCCTATGCACCTCTACCTCATGGGCAGGTCTCGGAGCCCCGAACATTTATTATATTATCGAGTGGTTATCCTAGACCTAACTAAACATTGGTGGTTACCCTCCATGGCACCTTCCTAGAGACAATTTGAACAAGCTGCTCTTGCATCATCCTTGAAAACACTCTTAACGGCTTTTCTACTCCGTCCCAAACCGTTTAATTCCTAGCTAAACAAAATTGTCCATCCTTTCCTCTACCAGCTACAATGACAACACCCTATGCTGGGGCATACTAAACTACTATGAAGACCCCGCTTCTACACAGAAAGGAATTTAGTTATTCTATCACTTACTCCTGAAGCAATCTGCTCAAATGAAATCCCCCTCAATAGCCTACTGGTAGAACCTTTTCCATTTATCGATTCCTCTTAATCAATGGCACCTTTCACTGGCAACACCATTGAAATACTCTAAATGTCTTTCACATTTGGTGTCACTCCAAAAATATTTCATATATGATATTATACTCTAACCAGACTCACCTCTATTTTTCCAAACAAATTAATGGATTGTTGGTGTAATTATGGACACATTTGCACCCTATGTCATGGGGTTTATTTACTAAAGCTGACAGTGCAAAATGAGGCTCACTTTGGCATAGAAACCAATCAGCTTCCACGTTTTCTTTCCAAAGCTTAATTGAACAAGTTGAGGTTAGAAGCTGATTGGTTTCTATGCAGAAGTGAGCCTGATTTTGCACTCTCCAGCTTTAGTAAATAAACCCCACGTCTGGTAGGAATGTCCAATCCTCTCCAACTATTGGGCATCTGTCGCTGCATTAATTAACTATGCCTCTCATACTTCCCTCTTCATCTCACCACACCTTGCCGTCCTTCCGACTTGGAATATCTTATATCCCCTCTAAGTTAAACATTTTCATTACGTATGTTTTCATAGCTGCCCGAGTGGCTATTTCACAAAATGGGAAATCCATGCACCCATCAGTGACTCAGGAGCTCATTCAAATACTCAACAACCACTTTCTATTAGAATTTTCTTTCACTAAAGCCCACCTTCAACTTCCAAACTGTATTAAAAAAACTTGGACCCTTGGATTAAAGACCACAGGAGTCCATCTTTCACATAATATTTTTTTATGTACTGGGACAGACTTTTCTAACACACTTTTATCTTCTCATAAGAGTTTATTTCTCTAAGATTGACTACGTCTACCCACACTAACCCATTGATCTAATAGTATAATTTGCTCAATACATACCCTGACCTATTACTTATTCTTTTACGTCTCACTTTAGGGATATCTATTTTATTCCTTAACCTGCGCTCCCTGACCAGACCCTGTGGTGATACAGGGCACAGCACTGTCCCTTTTTCTTTTTGTTTTGTACCAGCTATTTGAAATGTACAAAACATATACATCATTCACTGCAATATCAGATGGCGCAATGTGATGCGCTGCCGGATACTGCAGTGAGATTCCGGTCGGTGCACTGCGATAAAATGCAGCATGTCTGCATTTTATTACAGCATGCTAGGCTGCATAACAGTGTGAATGGGACACATAGGAAACAATTGTTTCCTGTGTGTTCCTGCGGTGACAGACATTTTGCCATGCGGTCACCGCATACAGTGTGAATTGGTCCTAAAAGAAGATGAACCAGCATAAAATGTAAGTGCTAATGTCAGCTCCTGTAGTAGTTAATACAAATGTGGGGTTTAATAACACTTTAATTTGCATACTGAGTCAGTGACTCATCCTGAATATCTCTGTATCACGTGTTACATTTATGTTAAAGCACTGAACTTTTCTGTTTCTACCCTATATACAATTCCTGTAGAACTGCTCCTGTACTGGGGGTGGTGGTTTGACGGTACTGATTACATGAATTAGTAATAAACATTCTTAGCTACCTGTGAAGTAAATCTGACGTTCATTTTTCCGACCATCAACTTCTTAGCAGAGCCAAAATGGTTATAATATATTACCGCACCAAATAAGTAAGCTCAATAATGACTGGCTAAGGACATTGTCAAGTTTAGTTGCCATAGCATCTCATTCTATTCTGTTTAATGTTCTCTTCCAAGCTGGAAGTAAAGAAAGACATGATGTATAAGTGAAAAGCACTCTTAGCTATTACTTAAAGTTTGCACAGCAGGATTTTAAATCTAAGTAGAAATTATAATGCAGTGTGTAGGATGATTTCATACTGAGATATGGTCAAGATCTGAATTGGTATAATATTAAGTCTCAGTTAGATCTACTTGTGCTTTTAGCTTTCATGCGTCACATTCCTTTAGTAAGACTCTCCAAGAGACTCAAAAATATGTTTTTTGCAAAGAAATCAAAAGCCTCATCTAACAAGTACATCACATGGAGGTTTGAAGAAATGCTGTACCACAATGATGGTGACTTGGAGGAAATGTTTGTTTATTAATTGCACTAAAATGTGAGGAAAACAGCAGACCCCGAAATCAGAAGGTCTAGGAGATAACTACATTACCTCAATATAATGAACTGGGGTCTGCACTAAGTGGACAAAAGGCTCTCCGAATAAGCTGTAGTCATCCAATGACATTAATATCAGTAAAATTCAAAAGAGGTGCAAGATAAAAAATAAAAAATATTTTGCTGTAGACCTAATCCACAACCCCTCCGCTCTCACTAAACATGGGTGAATGTTCAGGTATATGAACAGGAAGGATTACATTCATGCCTTCACATACTTGCAGTAGTCTCCCAAACACTCCTGTCCAGGGGTGGACTGACAACTCATGGGGCCCCCGGGCAATAGGGGATCATGGGGCCCCTGTGTCCTTGGTCAAACTCAAAAAAGCCTATGAAAAAGGTACCAGGGGCATCTCATGGGGCCCCCTACTGACCCCAGGCCCTTGGGAAGTGCCCAAATTTCCAAATGGTCAGTCCGGCCCTGCTCCTGTCTTGGCTACACTTTCTAAGTGTGATATTTGCAGATAGTGTAGAAGTTTTATGCTTAAGTCCCCCCCAGGGGCGGACTGACAACTCATGGGGCCCCCAGGCAATAGGGGATCATGGGGCCCCTGTGTCTTTGCCCAAACTCAAAAAGCCTATGAAAAAGGTACCAGGGGCATCTCATGGGGCCCCCTACTGACCCCAGGCCCTCGGGCAGTGCCCAAGTTTCCAAATGGTCAGTCCGTCCCTGGTCCCCCCACATTCCTACTGGTACTTTACCACAGTGAATGGCTTCACTGGCCAATAGGCATATGCAGGAAGGGATGAAGAACTACCTTCAGGAAAAGCTTGTCATGCCAAGAAAGTATTGGGAGGCTTCTGCAGGTTAAAGGATAAGTTCATCTTTGGGAATGTCTTACATGTTCCACCCTCTTTAAGGGTGGAACATGTAACATGTTCCTAATGCTCCAATGTTCCTCATAATAGCTGTCACTTTTTAAAAACAGAGGAACAGCTGTGCAGATCTCTGCCTACATGGCCGCATCATTCATTCACAGTGTTCTGTGAATGAACTACAAGTCCTGACAGCCTTAACAGCTGTCGGCTTGTAGTTCTCAATGAACTACCAAGGTGCTGTGGAGCGCCAATGTAGTTCATAGCATTTTCCTGTCAGTATATCTGCTTGCCCGTACATCCCGCATGTAACGTACCTGATAGAAGTCTGAATTGACGAGGTCAGCCTCTCTTGTATCTCCAACCCAGACCCCACTGAAGCTGGAATAGATGGTGCCGAGGGACAGGAGAAGCACGAGTGCCTGCGGATATTGATTGAAGAACTTGAGGCTGGAGGTGTAACCTTGGTAAATCAAGCAGGGCATCCAGTCAAGAACAAAGGAGATGCTGGAATAGCCAGCTGAGGTTAAGGAAGCACTCCACTGGAACTGCAAGATCTGGGTACGTGGCTTGCTGAAACTTCTGATAAGCGTGAGGCCGGAACACACCATGACAACCGGAGCTGATATAATAGATAGCCAAAACAAGCACTTGGCAGGACTGTAGAGCCAAACTGGAGCCAGAAGTGTAGTCAGAGTGATAGCCAGGGTCATCAACGAACAGGCGATGAGGTACTGGAACATCAGACAGGGACGAGGTCAGGAGGAAGCCAGGATCAGAAACCAATGAGCAGAAGCATAACCAGAATCCAAGAGCAGGTCAATGGCAAGCCGGGTCAGTAACGGATACACACAGGATACAGCAGGACACAGGGAATTAGTTGAAGACCAGTCAGCACTGACAGGGAGTTAAAGTCTCCTTTTAAATATTTCATCTGGTGCCAGAAACTGTGGGCACGCTCCTTTGTGCGTGCACCCGTGTGCGTGCAATCTTGTGCACATGCACGAGCCTATACTCATTTTTTTTAGCAATGCACCCATGCTCATTTCTATGCGCAATGTTGCGCGCATGCGCATTTCTATGTGCCAGTCGCCGTACAAGAGTTCCCTTACACTGCATGGGCAAGCAGATATACTGAGAGGTCTGCACAGGGGCAGACTGACCATTTGGAAACTCAGGCACTGCCCGAGGGCCTGGGGTCAGTAGGGGGCCCCATGAGATGCCCCTGGTACCTTTTTCATAGGCTTTTTTGAGTTTGGGCAAGGACATGGGGCCCCATGATCCCCTATTGCCAGGGGGCCCCATGAGTTGTCAGTCCGCCCCTGGGTCTGCATGAGACCTGCATGGCCCCAGTGATCTGCTGAGCTCTGTTGCAATGCTTTACAGGCTTCTGCAATCAAAAATAATAAATGCATATTTTTACCTGCAAAAGGTGAACTTATCCTTTAAGGTGCCTGTGCTTTCTTGTTTCCATTATCAACAACAGTTGAGACTCACTGGGGGTAAATTACCAATACTGGAGCAGACAGAATCTAGTTGCATGGCAATCAATCAGCTTCTGTCTTTCATTCCTAAATCTTAAAGTGTTACTAAACCCAGGACCCTGCATTCACTATATCTGGTCTCCCACAGTACACGGAACATAGAAATGCAATTATTTTAGTAACTATGAACTGCTAAATACCTTTTCTCATCAGCAGTTGGAGCAGTCTTGTGAGTTCCATCAGTGTCCAGCAGAGCACATGTTAAATCTTGTACTAGGAGTTTTCATTTTGCTCTAGGACAGGGGTCTCCAAACTTTCTAAAGAAATGGCCAGTTTATTGTCCTTCAGACATTAGGGGGGCCAGGCTTTGGCTATTGGGAGTAAAAAAGATGTCAGTTGGAATAGACAATGCCTCATAAATTTTTGGTGTCAGAGGAAGGAAGAGCACCCCATTGTTGGTATCAGTGGATGAAATAGTGTCCCAAGGACCAGATAAAAACAGGCAAAGGGCTGCATCTGGCCCCCATGCAGCAGTTTGGAGACCACTGCTCTAGGAGGATGCAGAACCCCTGACCTCTGTATGGACAGTGCTGATTGGCCCTGTGCTGATCACATGTACTCTCCCAAAGAATTTTTTTTTTAGCAATACACACCAAACTGAGCATGTGCAGAGTGACTGCACGTGATATGTCTTATCAGGAGAGAAGACAGGGACACTGGAAGAAGGGGAGGATCAGAGAAGACAGGATCAAACAGCGGTTTTACACAATGCAGAGGATTAACCCCTTAGTTTCCACAGTGAGTTTAACAAGCTTGCTTTGCTGTATATAGAGACTGATTTTAAGCTGAAGATAGAAGCTGATGAGTTTCCATACAAAGTTGCTCCAGATTGAGTCAATATACCTTTGAGAATGAAAATAAATAGTCAAGAAAATGCCATCCTGGCTCATCAGTCTTTCATCCCTAGAAAGATCAGCCAAGGTGTCTGGTCTGATCTGATCGAGAGGCACCCATGCATTTTGTCACTTACCTAATCTAGTCATCTAGTTTCCATGTGTACTTATAAACCTTGCTTTGGTATATGTGCTCTTTTCATCTGATCTTAAACCTATTATAAAATGAAGGCATTACATGAATACCTTTTTACTAGTATTGCCCAAAATGCCACTAAACAGACTGGCCTTTGCAGATCAAAGTCCATGGAAAATAGTCATTTGTTTTGACATTTCATAGGTTTTCCTTTAGCAAAAGAAAACGACTACCAAGAGTATTATTTCCGGAAATACCTCTTTTTTTTATAGGTTTTGCTCATTTTTTATTTTATTACCAAAACCACACACCTACCACTTTTTGTGATGCCCTCTTTATGTGTGCCTATAAACGTGTTGACCAATTTCCCTTGTTTTCAGAATAGCTCAGATACAAGGTCTTTTAATTGAGGAGGAGAGCCAATAATAGAGCTTGTGCTCATCTTTCACCTACAGCCCCACACAAAGCTATTACAGCTCTAGACTGGAACTAAAGGCACTGGAGATTGTGTCAGAGGAATACACGCAGTTCAGAGGGGTAATTAAAGCCCTGTACAGACACAAACATTTAAGCAGCCAGAATCCTGCATAGCAGGAAGTTGAAGTAAAGAGGTTTAAACCTTGCAACATCCGATTACAAATCAATGCATGTAAATTCTATGGGCAGTCTGCAGATAATTCCCTGAGGACACTGATCTTTGACACTGCTCTAATACACATTCCTGCCATACTAGTCCTTGCTGACCAAATCTATCACACACAGCACTTGTCAGGTCATAGGGGATTTCATTCGTAAATATAGCAAACTGCTGTATCAAGGGAGGTAAAACATAGTAATTGCTGTCGTAGTATTTTTTTATTTCAGGTACTTATATAGCGCTGTCAATTTACACAGTGCTTTACAAATATATTGTACATTCATATCAGTCCCTAACCCTCAAGGGGTGTACAATCTAAGGTCCCTAACTCACATTCATATACAAGGGCCAATTTAGACAGGATCCAATTAACCTACCAGCATGTCTTTGGAGTGTGGGAGGAAACCAGAGTACCTGGAGGAAACCCACACAGGCAGAACACACAAACTCCATGGCAACACGCAAACAGGAGGTGCTGTGGCTGGGATTCGAACCAATGACCCTAGTACTAGCCAGGTGGAAGTGCTAACCATTTAGCCACTGTAATAGAACAGATGTGCACTCAATGAATCTGGAGACAAGAACTGATATTCATTTTCCCCATTGGCTAGCAGACTCCTGGATAGAATAATATGTTCTGTTTCTGTCTGATTTTGCCATTAACTGCTTCAATACCAGACACTTTTACCCCCCTTCCTGCCCAGGCCTTTTTTTAAGTTTTCAGCGCTGTCACACTTTGAATGACAATTGTGCGGTCATGCAACATTGTACCCATTATGAAATGTTTATCATTTTTTTCAAACAAATAGAGCTTTCTGTTGGTGGTATTTAATCACCGCTGATTTTATTTTTTGTTAACCACTTCCCGACCGGCCGTTGCATATAAACGGCTGGACGGTGGCAGTGCAGGGTCGGGTGGCAGTTTTTAAATGGCCTCCCTGCACCCTGCTTGTGCGCGCTCCCTGGGAGCATGCAGCACCGCGATCCGGTGCCCGCTGTGTCCTTCGGACACAGTGAAACACCGATCGTCGGACGGGACCTCTGTACGAGGTCCCGATCATGTGATCACTGATTGGCCAATCAGTGATCACATGCAAAGTAGTAAGCAAATATGTCACTTGTGACATCATTGCTTACTACGTGTGAAATCTGTGAATGATCACAGAGGTCACATGGTACAAGGCTATTCACAACAGCCTTGTACCATGTGACAAGCTGTGACCAATCACAGCTCACACAGTACTTCTCAATGAGTGCAGGAATGCACACAGAGAGAAAGAGAAATGATTGCTTTTACATCCTATATGGGTGTAAAAGCAATCAGTGTAAAAAAAAAAAAAAATCTTAATCTTCATCACCCCCAACAAGTAGTACGGTGTCACCATGGTGACATTGTACTGCTAGGGTGACAGTATGTAAAACAAAAAAAATAATAATAATAATAATAATATAAAAATGTAAAAAAAAATGTTTAAAAATTATAATTTTTGGTTATAAACTAATTTGTTTTTTGTTTTTTTTTACTAAAAAGATAACGGAATAAATTTTGGCAAAGATTTATGATGAAATATTATTTATTTGCAAAATTTTATTAAAAAGACACTTTTGTTCAAAATTTTTGGACTTTTTCATTTACATAGCAAAAAAAATAAAAATCCCAGCGGTGAATAAATACCACCAAAATAAAGTTTATCTGTCTCAAAAAAATGGTAAAAAATTTATTTGGGTACAGTGTTGCATGACTGCGCAATTGTCATTCAAAGTGTGATAGCGCTGAAAGCTGAAAATTGCCCTGGTCAGGAAGGGGGTAAAAGTGTCCGGTCTGGAAGTGGTTAAAAAAGCAAAAAAGATTGAAAATTAAAAAAAAAAATTTGATTTTCTTCATCTCTGTTATTATTATTAGAGATGAGCGAATTATTCAAAAATTCGATTCGGCTGATTCGCCGAATTTGCGGGAGAAATTCGATTCGATGCGAATTTATTCGCCGCGAATTTAACTTATTAAAAGGGTTTCTAGGCTTCAGAGAGCCTTTATATTAGTGCAGAACACTGTACCTTTAATTTAAATGCCCTTGGAGTCTGCTGGGGAAGAGAAATAATACTGTCAGTCAGTATGACATGCAGATGAGTGCCGTCGATCTTAGAATCACCACACACTTCACTCATTTGGGCAGTCACGGGGCACGACAAAGAAGAAGAAGAAGAAGAAGAAGAAGAAGAATGAAAAGAAGAATGAAAAGAAGAAGAAGAAGAATGAAAAGAAGAAGAAGAAGAATGAAAAGAAGAATGAAAAGAAGAGAAGAATGAAAAGAAGAAGATGAAAAGAAGAATGAAAAGAAGAATGAAAAGAAGAATGAAAAGAAGA
The DNA here is from genome assembly GCF_062004578.1 of Staurois parvus. Lineage (NCBI taxonomy): Eukaryota > Metazoa > Chordata > Amphibia > Anura > Ranidae > Staurois > Staurois parvus. The sequence continues at coordinate 5,080,316 of NW_028318492.1, read as the reverse complement.
AGAAGAATGAAAAGAAGAATGAAAAGAAGAAGAAGAAGAATGAAAAGAAGAAGAAGAAGAATGAAAAGAAGAATAAGAAGAAGAAGAATGAAAAGAAGAATGAAAAGAAGAAGAATGAAAAGAAGAATGAAAAGAAGAAGAAGAAGAATGAAAAGAATAAGAAGAAGAAGAATGAAAAGAAGAATGAAAAGAAGAAGAAGAAGAATGAAAAGAAGAAGAAGAAGAAGAAGAATGAGAAGAAGAAGAAGAAGAATGAAAAGAAGAAGAAGAATGAAAAGAAGAATGAAAAGAAGAAGAAGAATGAAAAGAAGAAGAAGAATGAAAAGAAGAAGAAGAAGAAGAATGAAAAGAAGAAGAAGAAGAATGAAAAGAAGAAGAAGAATGAAAAGAAGAATGAAAAGAAGAAGAAGAAGAATGAAAAGAAGAATGAAAAGAAGAATGAAAAGAAGAATGAAAAGAAGAAGAAGAAGAATGAAAAGAAGAAGAAGAATGAAAAGAAGAATGAAAAGAAGAAGAAGAATGAAAAGAAGAATGAAAAGAAGAAGGAAAAGAAGAATGAAAAGAAGAAGAAGAAGAATGAAAAGAAGAAGGAAAAGAAGAAGGAAAAGAAGAATGAAAAGAAGAAGAAGAAGAATGAAAAGAAGAAGAAGAATGAAAAGAAGAAGAAGAAGAAGAATGAAAAGAAGAAGAATGAAAAGAAGAAGAAGAAGAAGAAGAATGAAAAGAAGAAGAATGAAAAGAAGAAGAAGAAGAAGAAGAATGAAAAGAAGAAGAAGAAGAATGAAAAGAAGAATGAAAAAAAGAATGAAAAGAAGAAGAAGAAGAAGAAGAATGAAAAGAAGAAGAAGAAGAAGAATGAAAAGAAGAAGAAGAAGAATGAAAAGAAGAATGAAAAGAAGAAGAAGAAGAATGAAAAGAAGAATGAAAAGAAGAAGAAGAAGAAGAAGAAGAATGAAAAGAAGAAGAAGAATGAAAAGAAGAATGAAAAGAAGAAGAAGAATGAAAAGAAGAAGAAGAAGAAGAATGAAAAGAAGAATGAAAAGAAGAAGAAGAAGAATGAAAAGAAGAATGAAAAGAAGAATGAAAAGAAGAATGAACAGAAGAAGAAGAAGAATGAAAAGAAGAAGAAGAAGAATGAAAAGAAGAATGAAAAGAAGAAGAAGAAGAATGAAAAGAAGAAGAAGAAGAATGAAAAGAAGAATGAAAAGAAGAAGAAGAAGAATGAAAAGAAGAGGAAGAAGAATGAAAAGAAGAATGAAAAGAAGAAGAAGAATGAAAAGAAGAAGAATGAAAAGAAGAAGAAGAAGAATGAAAAGAAGAATGAAAAGAAGAAGAAGAAGAATGAAAAGAAGAAGAAGAAGAATGAAAAGAAGAATGAAAAGAAGAAGAAGAAGAATGAAAAGAAGAATGAAAAGAAGAAGAAGAAGAAGAATGAAAAGAAGAATGAAAAGAAGAAGAAGAATGAAAAGAAGAAGAAGAAGAATGAAAAGAAGAATGAAAAGAATAAGAATGAAAAGAAGAAGAATGAAAAGAAGAAGAATGAAAAGAAGAATGAAAAGAAGAAGAAGAATGAAAAGAAGAATGAAAAGAAGAAGAATAAGAATGAAAAGAAGAAGAAGAATAATGAAAAGAAGAAGAATGAAAAGAAGAATGAAAAGAAGAAGAAGAAGAAGAAGAAGAATGAAAAGAAGAAGAAGAAGAATGAAAAGAAGAATGAAAAGAAGAAGAAGAAGAAGAATGAAAAGAAGAAGAATTAAAGTACAGCAAAAAGTGTATCTGCAGAGAGCTCCGCTATTTCTGACAGTTCTCTGACAGTTCCTTCACATTTACAGCGGTTGAAACATTGTATCTATTTATTTCCGAATAAAAACATCTGTATCCTAAATGGAAACAAATAGATCCAATGTTTCAACCGCTGTAAATGAACTGTCAGAACTGTCAGAAATAGCGGAGCTCTCTGCAGTGACACTTTTGCCGGCTGATCGGGAAAAATTCGATTCGTGCACCCGAAGTTTGCTAAAATTCGGATTCGATGCGAATCGAATTTTTCCTGATATTCGAAACGAATTCCACTTCGCCAGGTTCGATTCGCTCATCTCTAATTATTATTATACAGGATTTATATAGCGCCAACAGTTTGCTCAGTGCTTTACAATATAAAGGGAGACAATACAGCAACAATACAGTTCAATACAAGAGGGATAGGAGGGCCCTGTTATAACATTAGCAAATAAATGAGTGTTCTTCATAAAGTTAGGCCAAAATGTGTACTGCTATATTTCTTTGGAGAAAATAACCCAAATCAGTGTATATTATTTAGTCTTTAGGAAACTTATAGAGTCAATCTGGTATAAATTATATACAGTATCTGAAAATCGATCAATCCAGATGTACTAAATCTCATTTCTTGAGTCCCGAAAATGTCAGGACAGTACAAATATCCCCCAAATGACCCCTTTTTGGAAAGTAGACAGTCCATGGTATTTAGTAAGAGGCATGGTAATTTTTTGTCACAATTTTTCAGAAAATTAAGCAATTAAAAAAAAAAGTCAAAATGTTTTTACATTTTTTACATACTGTCACCAATGTAGATTAGCATCATCATATAACTGGTGTGGCGGTGATCATGGACACTGACTGGTGACAATATGTAAAGAAAACGTTTGGAATAATCTTTTTTTTCAGCTTTTAATTTTTTTACATTTTGTTTTACATTTTTTTTTTTACATACAGTGACCAGAACAATACATTCCTATATTCCTATATGTTCCTATATATTCCTATATGTTCCTATAGTATATACTACTCTTGGGGAGATGATCAGGATTTTTTTTTACACACTATAACTGCTTATAACAGTAAATTTTACAGTTATAAGCAACCATTTTTTTGTAAACTTTCATTCAGTGTTTACTATTGTGATTAGCTGTGATTGGATACAGCTAATTACATGGTACAGATGGGCTGTGATTGGCCCTGTCTGTGCCATGTGGTTACTGTGACCAATCACAGAGCTCATCACAAAAGTACACAATGAGAGGCATGAATCAAAGCCTTTCATTGTGTACAATTGTCATGTGATCTGCTGTGATTGGCCACAGCAATCACATGGTACCAGCAGCTGGCCAGTACAGTGATCCGGAGTTGGTGACAGATCCTGCCAGAGCACTGCCCGTGGGGCGTGCTCAAAGGTGTGATCCTAGGAGGACATCATATTACATCCTTCCAGAATAATAAGGCTCCCGTACAGCATTCATATTACAATAGGCCAGGCGGGAAGGGGTTAAAGATGGTTTTGAAATATTGTCATTATCTTACAATATTAAATAACTGTATAGATACTATGTACTATGAACAAAGTCCCAATGGTCAGGTATGTACTATACATTTATTACTATGGACTGCACCCTCAAACTGTCCATTTCAGCCAACATCCATTTCATGCACTTCATGGACTTATCTCTTTAATTTACAATTTTTATTTTTATGAAAGCACCTAGAGCATATCTCTTGTTATATTTCCAGCACTCTGACACTTGACCTTCTGGTCTCAGCACATAAGCAGCTGCTTTGCCCACCCCTTTCCTTCTCCTGCCCAAGGAACCCAGTACAAAGTCTTCTGTGAATAGGCAACAGAGGCACAGGCAGATCTGCTGCTGTATGAGAAGGCAGTTTCTCTGCTGTTAGTATAGTGATAACTGAACTCCCTAAATAAAACTGTCAAATAAAACTGTCAGATGCTAAAGAGATAAGTCCACAAGGTGGCATGCACCTTAATAGACTTACCTCATACTAAGCCATCAGATTTTAAAAATGGTGCTGGGTATATCTGCTAAATTCATAGATGTGTAAGTGTGTTATTTAAAATGATAACATAACACAGTATTTGCATACATATTTGAACATGCATCTATTGCAAAGGAAATTGTGGTAGGATAGTAAGTGCATACCTTGCCAACTTTTGTTGATATTGTTTAGCACTGAGCCTGCATTGCTAATGGATCCAAATATAGAGTTTTAATTTTCATCTGGCTCCAGTATGCATGGAAAGCATCCATGTGCTTGGCATAACTGGGTTATGGACAAGCAAAAGGCTCAGAAGGGACAGTGCTGATAGCCATGCCCCTACAACAGCTTTTTCATCCCACTGTAGTGCAAGCAAGAAAAGCCTATATGAGAGTGGCTGCACTGTTGAATTCAGCAGAAGTACAGCATCATTTCTGCACCATCGCATGAAGCTAGCTTAGGTGGACTTCAATTGCAGGATTAACAGGTATTTGTGAGACTTTGCAAGGGGACTGAGAGTACAGGTAGACTTACAATAAAGTGTGCACTTATGTTTTTAAATAGGAGGCCATAGCACGGGCAGACTGACCATTTGGAAACTCGGGCAGTGCCCGAGGGCCCGCGGTCAGTAGGGGGCCCCATGAAATGCCCCTGGTACCTTTTTTCATAGGCTTTTTTGAATTTGGGCAAGGACACAGGGGCCCGATAATCCCTTATTGCCCGGGGCCCATGAGTTGTCAGTCCGACCCTGGGCCATAGTTCATAGTTTTAGAGCCCATTCACACTTGTGTGACTTGTCATGGGACTTTGGGGTCCAAAGTTGCATGACAAGTCGCAACCCATGTTTCCCAATGAGTTCCATCCATATCATATCACAGCATCTTGAAAGTAGAGTTCCTGCACTACTTTGTTTCAACTTTCATTCAACTTGAGGGCCATAGACTTCAATGTAAACCCTCCAAAATCACATGAAAGTCGCATCTGAATGATATACATGGGTAGCTTCCTCCTAGTTAGCTAGAGGGAGCTCTAGCTCAATTGTTAGAGAGGAAGGCTGAGTAACAGTCTGGGGGTGATAGCCAGGTGGGTCAAATTGAAAGGCTCTGCAGACCAGCTCTCTTGGACTTCCGTCTGCTCTGGAACTTTGGAGAAAGATCTAGAAGCAGTAGGCAGAGCTGAAGAGTGGCTGGTCTGTACTCTTAGAGGATGCTGGCCAATTCCCAACATGAGGCTTGGCAAGGGGCCTTGACAGCCTTTAAGAGTAATCGAGAGTGGGATATTTCTTCCCCAAAGAAGGAGCCACCTGTGTAGCAGGGAAGGAATGGCCCAGCTAGAAGGCCTGGTAGCAGCTACCAACCCACCAGCAGCAGAGGAGTAGGACTGAGTGAGTAGACCTGCACCTCCTAGGCCAGATCGGGGAAGGAGCACTCTGGTGGGAAACCAGATTAGCAACTACCCAGGACTGTCTTCCCTTAAAGCGACAGGCACTGGATCCCCTGCTCAGGGATTTACCCAGAACAGCTGGATTAGGAGAATCTAGCGTGTAGGGTAGTACAACCGGAGGCGCTGGCTAGTGCTAAAAGTAGAGGATTTTTGTGTAAAAACTTGCATATAGTTCCAGGAAGTTGTCCTTGGTTTCACAGTTTCATTGGGCATCCCGTACACCCCTAACCCTATCTCTATTCAAATCCCCTAAGAAAACTTCAAAACAAAGCTCAAGGACTGGTTCCTGACTCCTGGATGCAAGTTATTGTGAAAATGTGTATTGCCTGGCTGTGCAGGACCTTAGGGGGACTCAAAACTTCTGCAACACCTAAGAGGGTACTTGTGTGCAACTTTGTAGAGCACAAACAGTCATCCTTGGTCAAAGTCGCACTCATCCAGAATTTCATGAAAGTCACATTAAGTTACACTGTAAAGTTGCATTGAAAATCCCACAATTTTGAAGTTGCACAAGCATGAATGGAGCCTTGGTCAAACATAATTTACATACTATAAATAGACAATATATATCAAAACTGTTTCTTTTAACAAATGACTCCCAGCTGTAGCATTGGCGGACATTATGTCTGTTTTTAACCTACATCTGGCGGATTCCTCTAATACACATTATAGATTGGATTGCCTGGATGGCTAGGTATAGATTAGTACCCTAAGTAAGTGGGAAGAACACAGTAAACAACCAAGCTCACTTATCCAAACACTAACCGCAGCATGCTCATGTTTACAGCTCAGCTTCCTGCCGTAATCAAAACTAGCCACGTCCTTCTCCAGACATAATCCCAACTGCTTTATTCTCCGCTTTACACAGAGAAATGTATATGGAACTATAAATAGGGCTGTACAAAATTAATGGTACACAATTTCAAAGTGTTATTTTGGAACTGACCTAAGTGATAAATCCTATGAGTGCAGATGTTAATTTACAACATTGTTTTTTATTATAGCTGTGTGAATCAGTAGCGAAGAGTGTTTTGGAAAAATATTGTGGCAAACTAGGTTTCAGGCATGTTTCACAGAATGGAAGTACCATTTACAGGGCTGGAGTTAAAAAGCAGCTCTGGCATAAAAAGTACATTTGTCAAACTCTTGGGGGGGGGAGGGATTGATTTGCTAAAGCAGTAGGGTTTATCGTAGCCACCTGAAAGTTGAAGCCTATTTGAACCTTCAGTTTACAGTTGCAAGAAAAAGTATGTGAACCCCTTGGGATTACGTGGAGTTTTGCATGAATTGGGCATAAAATGTGCTCTGAACATCATCTAAGTCACAACAATAGAAGAACACAGTCTGCTGAACACAATACTACACAAACATTAGATGTTGCCATGGTTTAATTGCACATAACATGTAAACATTCACAGTGCAGGGAGGAAAAAGTATGTGAGGCCCTAGCTTAATGACTTCTCCCAGAGCTAATTGGAGCCAGGAGTGAGCCAACCTTGACTCCAATCAGTGTGATGATATTGGATGTGTTGCTGACAGCTGTCCTGCCCTTAAAAAACACACACCTGTTTTGGGCTTACTGGTTTCAAGAAGCACTGTCTGATGTGAACCATGCCTCGCAGAAAAGAGCTCCCAGAAGACCTACGATCAAGAATTGTTGACTTGCATGAAGCTGGAAAGAGTTACAAAAGTATCTCTAAAAGCCTTGATGTTCATGTGTCCACGGTAAGACAGACTGTCTACAAATGGAGAAAGTTTAGCACTGTTGCTACTCTCCCTAGGCGTGGTCGTCCTGTAAAAATGACTGCAAGAGCACAGCGCAGAATGCTGCATGAGGTAAAGAAGAATCCCAGAGTGTCAGCTAAAGACCTACAGAAATCTCTGGCACATGCTAACATTCTTGTTGACACATCTACAATAAGGAAAACATTAAACAAGAATGGAGTACATGGGAGGAGACCACGGAGGAAGCCATTGCTGTCCAAAAAGAATATTGCAGCACGTTTGAAGTTTGCAAAAGAGCACCTGGATGTTCCACAGCACTACTGGCAAAATATACTGTGGACAGATGAAACCAAGATTGAGTTGTTTGGGAAGAACACAAAACACTATGTGTGGAGAAAAAAAGGCACAGCACACCAACATCAAAACCTCATCCCCACTGTAAAACATGGCGGAGGGAGCATCATGGTTTGGGGCTGCTTTTCTGCCTCAGGGCCTGGACGGATTGTTGTCATTGATGGGAAAATGAATTCCAGAGTTTATCAAGACATTTTGCAGGAAAACGTACGACCATCTGTCTGCCAACTGAAGCTCTGCAGAGGATGGGTGATGCAACAGGACAATGACCCAAAGCATACAAGTAATTCAGCAAAACAATGGCTGCAATAGCACAGAATTCATTTTCTGGAGTGGCCAAGTCAGAGTCCTGACCTCAACCCGATTGAAATGCTGTGGCATGACCTTAAGAGAGCGATTCACACCAGACATCCCAAGAATATTGCTACACTGAAACAGTTTTGTGAAGAGGAGTGGTCCAAAATTACTCCAGATCGTTGTGCAGGTCTGATCTGCAACTACAGGAAACGTTTGGTTGAGGTTATTGCTGCCAAAGGAGGGTCAACCAGTTATTAAGTCCAAAGGTTCACATACTTTTTCCTCCCTGCACTGTGAATGTTTACATGTTATGTGCAATTAAACCATGGCAACATCTAATGTTTGTGTAGTATTATGTTCAGCAGACTGTATTCTTCTATTATTGTGACTTAGATGATGTCCAGAGCACATTTTATGCCCAATTCATGCAAAACTCCACGTAATCCCAAGGGGTTCACATACTTTTTCTTGCAACTGTAAATCATCTAAACATATTCCACGTGCATTAAAAACAAAAGGTGTTCAATCTCTTATATTTTAGCATTTTTAATTATAGCAATCAATGCATAGTCATTATACAGTATTAGTGTTTTACAGTAAATGTGAATACACCACCAAAAAATGTCCGGGTAGTTATTTGAATATCCATATATCACACAAAGTGCCAAATAATTAAATATAAAATATCAATCACAAATTTCAGTATTATTCCACCATTCCTTCCAAAACTGTGAGGATATTGCTGCATCCTTCATAAGTGTTTATATGCACAAACTGCTTACCTACAGTATATGTATGACCCACTTAAATTAGGTCACAATACGCATTGCCCTTTAACCTGGGCTGGTATTTCCTTCAGATGTTCACCAAATTTATCAATCTGTGGTCCTCAGTATTCTCCTAATGCTTAGCTTCCCATTCACTCATGAGTGCTCCAAAAAATAATAAAACAGACTCAAATAGTGCTGTCTGCTCAAACACCTCAACCATTTATTAAAAACCTAAGTAAAATACTCACAAGAACAGTGCACTAACAATCCAGTGCACAAATAGTATTGCCTTTTTTAATATTGTAGCATTGCCCTCTTAAGGATCAGTATTGGCATCTCTGTATGCATACTTAAGCTTACTTTTGGTTCCGGGCGTACACAATGATGTCACATAGCTCCACCCCTCACATTTCTGTTATACGGCAGCACAGTGGCTAAGTGGGTAGCACTTCCGCCTAGCAGCACTTGGGACTTCGGTTCGCATCCCAGCCATGGCACTACATGCATGGAGTTTGCATGTTCTCCCTGTGCCTGCATGGGCTTCCTGCGGGTACTCTGGTTTCCTCACACACTCCAAAGACATGCTGGTAGGTTAAGTGGCTCCTGCCTAAATTGGTCCTAGTATGTGTGTACATGAATGTGACTTAGGGACCTTAGATTGTAGGTTCTTGAGGGTTAGGGACTGATGTGAATGTACAATATATGCGTAAAGCGATGCATAAATTGATGTCGCTATATAAGTACCTGTAATAAATAAATAAATATACAAGCTGAGGCTTGTGGAGCTAATTTATTAAAGAAGTCAAGAAGGCTGTTCAGTTAAGTCTCATGGACATGGACAGTGAGAGGCTGAAAATGTGCTGGGCATAAAATTTCAGACATTTTCTCTCGCCTGGGGAGCTACAGGTACCACATAAGCCTGTCATAAAATAGAATGGCTGTACATAGTTGTACTGCATCAGCGTTTACCTGTGCATATGACATAGTTCCCAAATGTGCAAGTCTTTCGTTCGGGCAAATACACTATACGTACATGCACAAGTAAATGATGCTGCACAAGGCCATTACCATTTACAAGAATACGGCCTTGAACATCCATTCACTTGTATGGCAGGCTGTACAAGGTACCTGTGGTTCCTTGAGCACTGGAAATTGCTTGGAATTTTATGCTGGGCATATTTTCAGTGAGAGATTTTAGGATGGCGAATGCTCACTTTTTTCCACACTGTAATACTTACAGTGACAACAGTTAAAGAGTAAAACATTTACTGCACAAACTTGAAAAACAATTTTTCTCTTTTTTTTTACATCTTTTGGCCCTTTAATTACATAGCAAATGATACATAGAGTCCTTGTTTTAGAAATAAACAAATAATACATGACAAAGGATCCCAAGAAGCACTTTAGATGTTATAAAGATAAAGCACAGCAAAATCTGCCTGCTTTCAGGCTTCCATTGTCTGACTGAAACTTCACATGGAGCTGCATGGAGGAGGGATAAATCACTGCACTGACCCACTACTTGTGTCTAAATTTCACTTTGAGCTTTTGAACTCTGTGAACATGAGGTTAAGTTTCTTTTTTTTTTGTCAACATGAGATTAAGTTAGACAGTTAGACATTTTAAAAATAAATCATATCAATTGGCAATATTTAAACGTACTTGGATTAAAAAACTTACAATATTTCAAATCAAAAGTCATTTAGTCTTGACCAATATTCAGAATGAAAATATATAGTATATAAAATCACTATACATTCCAAATCTAAAATATGAAAATTGCTGAGATCAATAAGGTGAAAACAGATGCAAAAGCTGAAGTGATTACATTTTATCTCACAAATCTTTCTTGTGTGCGTATGGCTATATTTTAAATATGTAAGGGCAGTTCTACCTAATGTTGCAGAAAATAACGTATTTGAAATTGCAACTAGAGATGAGCGAATCGAAGTGGGCGAAGTGGAATTCGTTTCGAATATTAGGAAAATTTCGATTCGCGTCGAATCCGAAAATAAGCAGACTTCGGATGCGCAAATCGAAATTTTTCCTAAAATGGCGGCGACATGTGCGGCGACGGAGCGGGGATGTCTGGGAAGGCGCGCAGACAAGGCGCGCTGACCCATAATGCATTCCTTCATGACATGTGATCCCATTAGCCAATCAGCAGCCAGCCAGCCAGCACAGTGTAATGGTCGAGCTATAAATGGCGGCCATTTTAGAATTCTCCATTTGCCTCCAGTCATTCAACAGAGGCAGACCTGGCTGTATGCAGGGAGAGAGTTAGGGACAGAGAAACATTACTTAGGGACACAGAAACGTTAGTTAGGGCCACAGAATCGTTACTTAGGGCCATAGAAACGTTACATAGGGCCACAGAAACGTTACTTAGGGCCACAGAAACGTTACTTAGGGCCACAGAAACGTTACTTAGGGACACAGAATTGTTACTCAGGGACAGAGAGAATTGTTACTGAGGGATACAGAATTGTTACTGAGGGCCACAGAATCGTTACTTAGGGCCACAGAAACGTTACTTAGGGCCACAGAATTGTTACTTAGGGACAGACAGAATTGTTACTGAGGGACACAGATTTGTTACTGAGGGCCACAGAATCGTTACTTAGGGCCACAGAATTGTTACTTAGGGACAGACACAGAATTGTTACTGAGGGACACAGATTTGTTACTGAGGGCCACAGAATCGTTACTTAGGGCCACAGAAACGTTACTTAGGGCCACAGAATTGTTACTTAGGGACAGACACAGAATTGTTATTGAGGGACACAGAATTGTTACTGAGGGCCACAGAAACGTTACTTAGGACCACAGAATTGTTACTTAGGGACAGACACAGAATTGTTACTGAGGGACACAGATTTGTTACTGAGGGACACAGATTTGTTACTGAGGGCCACAGAATCGTTACTTAGGGCCACAGAATTGTTACTTAGGGACAGACACAGAATTGTTACTGAGGGACACAGATTTGTTACTGAGGGCCACAGAATCGTTACTTAGGGCCACAGAAACGTTACTTAGGGCCACAGAATTGTTACTTAGGGACAGACACAGAATTGTTATTGAGGGACACAGAATTGTTACTGAGGGCCACAGAACCGTTACTTAGGGCCACAGAAACGTTACTTAGGGCCACAGAATTGTTACTTAGGGACAGACACAGAATTGTTACTGAGGGACACAGATTTGTTACTGAGGGCCACAGAAACGTTACTTAGGGCCACAGAATCGTTAGGGCCACAGAAACGTTACTTAGGGACACAGAATTGTTACTCAGGGACAGACACAGAATTGTTACTGAGGGATACAGAATTGTTACTGAGGGACACAGAATCGTTACTTAGGGCCACAGAAACGTTACTTAGGGCCACAGAAACGTTACTTAGGGCCACAGAATTGTTACTTAGGGACAGACACAGAATTGTTATTGAGGGACACAGAATTGTTACTGAGGGCCACAGAACTGTTACTTAGGGCCACAGAAACATTACTTAGGGCCACAGAATTGTTACTTAGGGACAGACACAGAATTGTTACTGAGGGATACAGAATTGTTACTGAGGGATACAGAACCGTTACTTAGGGCCACAGAAACGTTACTTAGGGCCACAGAATTGTTACTTAGGGACAGACACAGAATTGTTACTGAGGGACACAGATTTGTTACTGAGGGCCACAGAAACGTTACTTAGGGCCACAGAAACGTTACTTAGGGCCACAGAATCGTTACTTAGGGCCACAGAAACGTTACTTAGGGCCACAGAAACTTTACTTAGGGCCACAGAATTGTTACTTAGGGACACAGAATTGTTACTCAGGGACAGACACAGAATTGTTACTGAGGGATACAGAATTGTTACTGAGGGCCACAGAAACGTTACTTAGGGCCACAGAAACGTTACTTAGGGCCACAGAATTGTTACTTAGGGACAGACACAGAATTGTTACTGAGGGCCACAGAACTGTTACTGAGGGCCACAGAACTGTTACTTAGGGCCACAGAAACGTTACTTAGGGCCACAGAAACGTTACTTAGGGCTACAGAAACGTTACTTAGGGCCACAGAATCGTTACTTAGGGCCACAGAAACGTTACTTAGGGACACAGAAACGTTACTTAGGGACACAGAATTGTTACTCAGGGACAGACACAGAATTGTTACTGAGGGACACAGATTTGTTACTGAGGGCCACAGAACCGTTACTTAGGGACACAGAATTGTTACTCAGGGACAGACACAGAATTGTTACTCAGGGACACAGAATTGTTACTGAGGGACACAGAATTGTTACTGAGGGACACAGAATTGTTACTCAGGGACACAGAATTGTTACTCAGGGACACAGAATTGTTACTGAGGGACACAGAATTGTTACTGAGGGACACAGAATTGTTACTCAGGGACACAGAATTGTTACTCAGGGACAGACACAGAATTGTTACTCAGGGACAGACACAGAATTGTTACTCAGGGACAGACACAGAATTGTTACTGAGGGACACAGAATTGTTACTGAGGGCCACAGAACTGTTACTTAGGGCCAGAGAAACGTTACTCAGGGACACAGAATTGTTACTCAGGGACAGACACAGAATTGTTACTCAGGGACACAGAATCGTTTAATTAAAGAGTATGTCAGACAACATGCAGAGGAGTGGCAGAGGAGGCAATGTTTTAGGAGCGAGCAGACGTGGCAGCAGAGGAAGGGGTCGAGGCAGCACTATTCGCAGCCAGAGGCCAGTGCTCCCGGTGTCATCCAGCGGTCGTGTCTCCACCGACAACCCTGCCGTCATCGATTGGTTGGCTCGGTCGTCTTCCTCTTCCCAGGTCACCTCTGACACCTACAGCCAACGGTCGGTGGGTACGTCAGACACAACCGTTAGTTGGCATGGCCCGGGAGCAAGCCCACTGAAATCACGTGTCCTCTACCTGCCCCTGTCCTTTGGTGTTCCCTCACCAAGCGAAGTATCGCATGCTGTGGGCTCAGCCCCACTGTACAGTGAGGAAGAGCTAACAGAGGGCGGTCAGGAACGGGGGGAGACATCTGCCTCTTCAGCAGCCAGGCGAAGAAGTAGTGGCGAGGAGAGTGGCTCGGTAGCCGGTCTAGAGACAGGTCTGTCTCCTGACCCACACGCAGCCGAGGGGGCTAGTAGTGAGGCGGAGACCCTAATTGATGATGATGAGGCTGATCGCACTTGGCAGCCTCGTCGTCATCAGGCTATTGCTTCCGCATCATCAGGAGAAGAGGGTGGCAGCTTGGCAGCGAGCAAAACAGTCGGTGGGTTGCCCAGGAGGCAGCAGGGTCGCAGCAGTGTCAGTGGAGGCAAACGGCCACGGAGTACAGCACCAGCTCCACTGCAGCCTACCACCACGGCCAGTAGTGGTGCCGGTGTGCACGGAGGAAGCAGCAGTCAGCCAGTGAGGAGTATCGGGGGCAAAGTTTCCTACTCGGCGGTGTGGCAATTTTTTGTCAAGCCGCCCGAGGAAGTAAACGTAGCCGTATGTCGACTATGTGGCCAGAAAGTCAAGCGTGGCCAGGGGGCCCATGTTGGGACTACAGCGTTGCGGCAGCATATGCAGCGTCGCCATTTGGTGGCCTGGGAAAACCGTGATAAAGATACGGCGGTTCTGCCCGCCCCAGCCCCCGCTCCATCACCCGCTCCGTTACTTGCTCCGTCACCCGACGTCAATCGCCCTCTATCAGCCAGTCAAGGCTCCAACACCTCTGCTGAGGGGAGTTGTCGCTCGTTGCCATCTTCCGCTCGTTCAGATGCTCCTTCTCCTGCTACTCCTCTTCACGGATTCCGTCAGCAGTCTTTCTTGGAATCCGTTTCCAAGAGACAACAGTTTGCGAGCACGCACCCGACGGTGCAAAAGCTGAACGTCCTCCTGTCCAAGTTGCTGGTGCTGCAGTCCCTCCCTTTCCAAGTGGTGGACTCAGCACCTTTCCAAGAAATGATGGCTTGTGCCGCGCCGCGGTGGAGAGTGCCAAGCCGTCATTTCTTTGCCAAAAAGGCAGTGCCAGCCCTGCATTCACATGTAGAAGAGATGGTGGGCCAGTCTTTGAGCATGTCGGTCTCTGCAAAAGTGCACGGCAGCGCCGACGTGTGGAGCTGTAACTACGGTCAGGGACAGTACATGTCATTTACGGCCCACTGGGTGAACGTGGTGCCGTCACAGCCGCACCAGCAACTTGGACAGGTCACGCCGCTTTTGCCTCCACGTTTGCACGTCCTTGGTCCACAAAAGATGTCCGCCTCTACCACCTCTTCTTCCGCCGTGTCCTCAGCCGCCACCCCCGTGCCAAGTCCCATTACCCGACCGGCATATCACATGTGCACGGCGCAACGGTGTCACGCTGTGCTGCACCTGGTATGCCTTGGCGAACGTAGTCACACAGGGGAGGAACTTCTCAGCGTAATGAACAGAGAAATCGACAGATGGCTGTCTCCGCGCAAACTCAAAATCAGAACCATGTTGACCGACAACGGAAAGAACATGGTGTCTGCTCTGCGTCAAGGAAGGTTGTGCCATGCGCCATGCATGGCTCACGTGTTCAATCTGGTTGTCAAGCGGTTCCTAAAATCCACCATCCCACTGCAAGACATCCTTAAAATGCCACGTAAACTTTGCATGCATTTCAGCCATTCCTACACCGCAAAGCACACCCTCCTTGAGCTGCAGCGGCAGAACGGAATTCCACAGCATCGCCTGATCTGCGACGTTGCAACAAGGTGGAATTCAACCCTACACATGTTAGACCGCCTTTACGAACAGCGAAAGGCCATCACCAATTTCCTGATGTTACAAGCGGATAAAGGTACTCCCCTGTGTAACTTCGATGTCAGCCATTGGCAGCTCATGCGTGACACCTGCCGCTTGCTCAGGCCCTTTGAGGAGGCCACGCTATTCGTGAGTCGGCAGGACTATGGGATGAACGACGTCATTCCTCTGTTGCACGTCCTGGAACAAATGCTGTTAACAATGGCTGGTCAGGGTGCGGTAGACGTGGCGCACAGATCTCAACGCCACATGACCCCTGTGGGGGCAGGACAGGAAGAAGAGGAGGAGGTAGAGGAGGACATTTGTGCTCAGGAATTATTGAGTGAAATGGGTGGTTTTTCCACTCAGCGGACAGGAGTGGAGGAGCAGGAGCATGTGGTAGAGGAGGAGGAGGAGGAGACAGAGGACCCAGACGCACCGTGGCAGTATGCTGTGGAGATGGAGGCAGGGAGTCCCTCGCATTCCTTGGCACAAATGGCCCATAGCATGCTCGCTTGCTTGCGTACCGACAGCCGAATAATAACCATCAGACAGAGGGATGACTTTTGGCTGTCCACCTTGTTGGACCCTCGCTACCGTTCAAAAATGGTGGCCTTTTTCACACCTGCTGAGAGGGAGGCCAAAATAACGTACTATAAAAACCACCTATGTAGTCAGTTGGTCTCTGCCTTTGTGCGCCAACGTCCATCCTCAGACACTGTGGGCCCTGTGCGCTCGCGTTCCGCTGCCATGGCAGCAGGGGAGGGGTGGGGTGGTAGGAGCAGTGGTAGCTCCACCAGCAGCGGCTGCCTCAGTCTGCAGTCGATGATGAGTAGCTTTCTTCACCAGCGCAGTGAGGAAACTACTAACCAGCCGCAGCAGCAGCAGCATCAGGTGGACCTGGAGCAGGACCTCAAACAACAGGCTTGGGCCTACTTGGACAGCACCCTGCCAACCGAGGTAGACAATCCCCTTGACTACTGGGCAACGAAACTTGACCTTTGGCCCCAACTAGCTGAATTTGCCCTTGAAAGGCTGTCATGCCCGGCCAGTAGCGTGGCATCGGAGCGCGTGTTTAGTGCGGCAGGAGGTATTGTAACTCCGCGGAGGACACGACTGTCCACCCAAAGTGTGGAGAGACTCACGTTTGTGAAAATGAATCAGGCGTGGATTAGTCTGGATTTCAAACCACCAGTTCCTGACACAACTGACTAAATCCGCCATGAATCATGCCCCTGCCATGTGCCACTTTCAGGTCTACTCACACTGCTGGTGTGTTCCATTTTTTGTCATAGGGTGCTGGCAGATTACGGGCCTCCCATAGCTGCTGCCAGGCCCCTAATCTGCCATGGGCCCCTGTACCGCCTCCTCATGCTGCTGCCAGGTCCACAGTGCCTCATGCCATGTGCCACTTTCAGGTCTCCTCACACTGCTGGTGTGTTCAATTTTTTGACATAGGGTGCTGGCAGATTACGGGCCTCCCATAGCTGCTGCCAGGCCCCTAATCTGCCATGGGCCCCTATACCGCCTCCTCATGCTGCTTCCAGGTCCAGAGTCTCTCATGGGTCCCTGTACGGCCTCCCATTGCTGCTGTCTCCATCGCCACACTCTGCCATGTGCCACTTTCAGGTCTCCTCACACACTGCTGGTGTGTTCCATTTTTTGACATAGGGTGCTGGCAGATTACGGGCCTCCCATAGCTGCTGCCAGGCCCCTAATCTGCCATGGGCCCCTGTACCGCCTCCTCATGCTGCTGCCAGGTCCACAGTGTCTCATGCCATGTGCCACTTTCAGGTCTCCTCACACTGCTGGTGTGTTCAATTTTTTGACATAGGGTGCTGGCAGATTACGGGCCTCCCATAGCTGCTGCCAGGCCCCTAATCTGCCATGGGCCCCTATACGGCCTCCTCATGCTGCTGCCAAGTCCAGAGTCTCTCATGGGTCCCTGTACGGCCTCCCATTGCTGCTGTCTCCATCGCCACACTCTGCCATGTGCCACTTTCAGGTCTCCTCACACACTGCTGGTGTGTTCCATTTTTTGTCATAGGGTGCTGGCAGATTACGGGCCTCCCATTGCTGCTGCCAGGCCCGTAATCTGCCATGGGCCCCTATACGGCCTCCTCATGCTGCTGCCAAGTCCAGAGTCTCTCATGGGTCCCTGTACGGCCTCCCATTGCTGCTGTCTCCATCGCCACACTCTGCCATGTGCCACTTTCAGGTCTCCTCACACACTGCTGGTGTGTTCCATTTTTTGTCATAGGGTGCTGGCAGATTACGGGCCTCCCATTGCTGCTGCCAGGCCCGTAATCTGCCATGGGCCCCTGTACCGCCTCTTCATGCTGCTGCCAGGTCCAGAGTGTGTCATGGGTCCCTGTACGGCCTCCCATTGCTGCTGTCTCCATCGCCACACTCTGCCATGTGCCACTTTCAGATCTCCTCACACTGCTGGTGTGTTACATTTTTTGTCATAGGGTGCTGGCAGATTACGGGCCTCCCATTGCTGCTGCCAGGCCCGTAATCTGCCATGGGCCCCCGTACCGACTCCTCATGCTGTGACGTTGCAACAAGGTGGAATTCAACCCTACATATGTTAGACCGCCTTTACGAACAGCAAAAGGCCATCACAGATTTCCTGATGTTAAAAGCGGATAAAGGTACTCCCTGTGTAACTTAGATGTCAGCCATTGGTAGCTCATGCGTGACACCTGCGCTTGCTCAGGCCCTTTGAGGAGGCCACGCTATTCGTGAGTCGGCAGGACTATGGGATGAACGACGTCATTCCTCTGTTGCACGTCCTGGAACAAATGCTGTTAACAATGGCTGGTCAGGGTGCGGTAGACGTGGCGCACAGATCTCAACGCCACATGACCCCTGTGGGGGCAGGACAGGAAGAAGAGGAGGAGGTAGAGGAGGACATTGGTGCTCAGGAATTATTGAGTGAAATGGGTGGTTTTTCCACTCAGCGGACAGGAGTGGAGGAGCAGGAGCATCTGGTAGAGGAGGAGGAAGAGGAGACAGAGGACCCAGACGCACCGTGGCAGTATGCTGTGGAGATGGAGGCAGGGAGTCCCTCGCATTCCTTGGCACAAATGGCCCATAGCATGCTCGCTTGCTTGCGTACCGACAGCCGAATAATAACCATCAGACAGAGGGATGACTTTTGGCTGTCCACCTTGTTGGACACTCGCTACCGTTCAAAAATGGTGGCCTTTTTCACACCTGCTGAGAGGGAGGCCAAAATAACGTACTATAAAAACCACCTATGTAGTCAGCTGGTCTCTGCCTGTCTGCGCCAACGTCCATCCTCAGACACTGTGGGCCCTGTGCGCTCGCGTTCCGCTGCCATGGCAGCAGGGGAGAGGTGGGGTGGTAGGAGCAGTGGCAGCTCCACCAGCAGCAGCTGCCTCAGTCTGCAGTCGATGATGAGTAGCTTTCTTCACCAGCGCAGTGAGGAAACTACTAACCAGCCGCAGCAGCAGCAGCAGCATCAGGTGGACCTGGAGCAGGACCTCAAACAACAGGCTTAGGCCTACTTGGACAGCACCCTGCCAACCGAGGTAGACAATCCCCTTGATTACTGGGCAACGAAACTTGACCTTTGGCCCCAACTAGCTGAATTTGCCCTTGAAAGGCTGTCATGCCCGGCCAGTAGCGTGGCATCGGAGCGCGTGTTTAGTGCGGCAGTAGGTATTGCAACTCCGCGGAGGACACGACTGTCCACCCAAAGTGTGGAGAGACTCACGTTTGTGAAAATGAATCAGGCGTGGATTAGTCTGGATTTCAAACCACCAGTTCCTGACACAACTGACTAAATCCGCCATGAATCATGCCCCAAACATGTGCCACTTTCAGGTCTCCTCACACTGCTGGTGTGTTCCATTTTTTGTCATAGGGTGCTGGCAGATTACGGGCCTCCCATAGCTGCTGCCAGGCCCCTAATCTGCCATGGGCCCCTATACCGCCTCCTCATGCTGCTGCCAAGTCCAGAGTCTCTCATGGGTCCCTGTACGGCCTCCCATTGCTGCTGTCTCCATCGCCACACTCTGCCATGTGCCACTTTCAGGTCTCCTCACACTGCTGGTGTGTTCCATTTTTTGTCATAGGGTGCTGGCAGATTACAGGCCTCCCATAGCTGCTGCCAGGCCCCTAATCTGCCATGGGCCCCTATACCGCCTCCTCATGCTGCTGCCAGGTCCAGAGTCTCTCATGGGTCCCTGTACGGCCTCCCATTGCTGCTGTCTCCATCGCCACACTCTGCCATGTGCCACTTTCAGGTCTCCTCACACTGCTGGTGTGTTCCATTTTTTGTCATAGGGTGCTGGCAGATTACGGGCCTCACATAGCTGCTGCCAGGCCCCTAATCTGCCATGGGCCCCCGTACCGACTCCTCATGCTGCTGCCAGGCCCGTAATCTGTCATGGGCCCCTGTACCGCCTCCTCATGCTGCTGCCAGGTCCAGAGTGTGTCATGGGTCCCTGTACGGCCTCCCATTGCTGCTGTCTCCATCGCCACACTCTGCCATGTGCCACTTTCAGGTCTCCTCACACTGCTGGTGGTTTCCATTTTTGTCATAGGGTGCTGTATGGCCTCCAATTGCTGCTGCCTCCACCGCCACACTGTGGCTCCACACTCTGGTTTTGGCCCCGTGACTGCCCCAATGAGTGAAGTGTGCGGTGATTCTAAGATCGACGGCACTCATCTGCATGTCATACTGACTGTCAGTATTATTTCTCTTCCCCAGCAGACTCCAAGGGCATTTAAATTAAAGGTACAGTGTTCTGCACTAATATAAAGGCTCTCTGAAGCCTAGAAACACCCTTTTATAAGTTAAATTCGCAGCGAATATATTCGACTCGAATCAAAATTTTTCCACGAATTCGCCGAATCAGTCGAATCGAATTTTTGAATACTTCGCTCATCTCTAATTGCAACCATGAGAAATAGAAATTGCCTTTAAATTATTTTAATGGAAAGAAATCAAAAAGACCAGTTTGTTTATTATTTTCTTTGCTGTTCTTCCACACTAACAAACTGAAGGTGCAGGGCTGGGAAATTACGTGCTAATGATTTATTTTGTTTCTATGGGAAAGAAATATTTACATTTCATGTTTTTCATTTAATTAAATGATGTTACTTACAGGAGATTTGTCAAATATAAAAATAGCTTACTGGTTTCCACTTGTTGGTTTGCCTTTGACACTTGATTTTGTATGCAAGATTTGCTGGAAAGTGTTGGCAGTTTTAGTGAATTGTTTTATCTATGTTAAAAAAAATTAAATATACTTTACAATGTCTAGTTTTGTTTCATTCATTAGACTAGGCTTTATTACATACCATTTTATATAATATCATGAATATTCATTGACACGATCTAGACTTTCATCCATGAGGCTGTAGGTTAGGGTAGATGTAAGATGCCTGCAGACATCTGAGGGTGGTTAGATCTGCACCATCTGACCACCCTCGTGGCACCAGATCTTCACAGTGCTGAAAAAAGTACCATTAATTAGCAATTTTGACCTTGCTGACCTAGCAATTGTATGCCAATAGAAAGAGGGGAGGGCATGAAATCAATGGCAAGGGCAAATGCTGCTGGCAGTGCTTGTCTAAAAGAAGAACAAGACTATGACTCTTGAGAATTTCCAATTGATGATCTTCTTGAGTTTTTGGCTGGTGGATGTCTACTTGACCCACAGATCACAGAGTCCAGATTTGGGGGTCTGTAATCTCATGTCTTTGGGCTGCTTATGGACATCTATAGCTAGGCATCACTCTATTGCCATTTGAAAGATCTTCATCAGTCTGTGTCTATTTTGGGGAGATTCATTCTCTGTATTTATCCTAGTAACCATTGTCATTGGTATAAAAGGTTATGAGAAAAAACAAAATTGTACAGTTTTCACAAGAGTAGCAGATGAAGAGAAACTGTCTAGTGGGGACACCTGTTTCAGTGATTTCCTCTTAATTTGAAAAGATTTCCTCTCACTTGCCTCTGCCAGGCTGAATGGAAATAAACATATTGAAATTTATATGGCAACTAATGAAATAGTTGAAGGGAAAATGCACAAGGATGAAAATCTCTCATTAGTAAATCGGTGCCAGTATATTGTACAGTTCCCCATGGTTTTAATACAAAACAAACACACATATTTGCCGGAAGAATGACTGTGTCCAGAGATATGTGTACAAACCTTGGGAGCCACTAGTGTATGTCTTGGCTTGCTTACACACTATAGTAAAGTGAAAGCCAACACTGTGGGAATTGCTGGAAATGATAAGCCAAGGCCAAGTGGAAAGCCTTTGTCAGTTGTCACTCTTTTACTGATGAGTGATGGCTAAGGAGTAATAGCACAGTCTGTTCTTAATTTTTGGATGAATTCTACTATTTCTATGATTCCTATCCCTTTTTCAGCAATAATATTGTCCACAATAGCAGTTTACAGGCAGGCACCAGGTGTTGCTTACAGAGAAAAGCCTATGAAAAACAAATTTGTTTATCTAGCTATAGGGGGTGATTTTTCATAACACTATGCTTAAAAGTCCAGGGCAAAGGTGATGAAGCACCAGTTTATCAAAGGAAGACAAGGAAGACTGAAAAAAATCTATGACTCATTTTTCTGAACTCAAGAAGTGATCTGGCCTGAACTGGGGAGAATAGAAAATGATCCATAATATCAAATTTTGATTCTAAAGAAAAGCCACATGAAATACTGTCTACATTTAATCACTGAATGTGCTGATATACTGTATGGCAGCCAGCTGGATTTAAGCATGAGTAACAGTACTGTTTTATCAATGTATGATAAATTATGTAATAAATCGTGGCAACTATATTGTGCTGCATTAGTGACAGTATTACATCTTTTATCAGAAGCAAATATCTGATGACAATTATTCCTCACCATTTTATGCTTATGTGTGATTTGCAGAAATTGATGTATATTTTGTATATTTACAACCTTTCACAAAACATTTTTTGCATTAGACCTTGTACAACAAATCAGTAAAAGTGCAGATTTCATCATACTTTATTATTTGACTAGACTAAAAGAATGGACAGTGGGCAAACTACTCCTTTCCCACATTTTAATGTGACAAGGCATGTCTGGTCCTGCATCTGATATATTGCAGGCATCTATCAATCTATAGATTTGACACATGCTGACAGTTGTGATGATGTCATCACATGTAGTAATAATGCTAGCACCATTGTTTAGATCTGAACACATGGATAAATGTCTGTTATCAGATGTTAAAAAACACAAGAAATACCTGTTATCTAATGGTTGTAGCTTTTTTAAAAGTCTGGCCAGTTGACCATTATATACATTGTGGAGACCTCAACTAAAGTGATAGCCTCAAGACAATACCATTAGGTAAACACAGAAGAGCTCAGCATAAGATCTCCTGTATTTTTGGAGTAGGTGGGGCGCCTCAGGTAATACACATACTTATTAAATAAAGAAAGAAGAAATGTACAGTAACCCTGTAAATTGATTTTCCTAGAGCAAAGCTAAATCTGATTGGTTGTTGATAGTTATTGCTCTTGCTCAATACTCAATGCTTCTTGCAGTACTTTATTAAAAAGGCTTTTTTTTTGCCTTTGTGGAGCTTACCTGTGTACGTCTGTGTGTGGGGGGGGGGAGTGGGAGGGGCACAGAGCAGCCTCCTCCCGTCTGAACCTGTATTCTATGATCCCCAGATTAAATACTGGCTCTGGGTTAGTAGCTGGGCTAAGATATTTACCTTTCCAAATACCTAATGTGAGTCATGTGATCAATGCTGAAGAGAAGGAGTAACAAACTACTACTCTGATCCTTTACTTTAACAGAGATACAGCATCTAATGCCAAGGCTTTTGGTCATATGATCTAACATAAACAATAGTTGAGCTCCACTCAAAAGGGGAGGTTTCACTTTAAGGCTTCATCCCTCATTCCCCGTTTGGCACCTCTGGGGAGCAGAGGGGGGTACCCGTTGTTTAAAAGTCAGCAGCTACAGTTTTTGTAGCTGCTGACTTTTATTTTTATTTTTATTTTCTATATTGACCTCTATTTTAAATACCCATTTGTAAAATAAAAACCAGAGTATCTCAATGCCTGCATTCTGGCATAAAAATTGCATGAAAACCCCTTGCTGCTGTATCAATTAACTTCCAGCGACAAGAACCCAGTGAGATAAATTATGACAAGGACCCAAAATAAATGTAATTTTCTATGTGATAACCCATTCCCCCAACCCATAACGTATCCATAACAGGTAAAGTCTAAGTTCAGCCTAAAGAAGAATCAGCACATGAAACAGCTTACATTTAGTATGATGTGTCCCTTGTGCTGATTTTTCTTGGTTTAGGAGAAATTTTCATCTTAGCTACCCTCCCCCTGCTTTAATGTTCTTGTGTGGCAGGCTGCTGTCAGAAGCTCTCATCAAGAGAGATTGATTATGCCTGCCCATCCAACATACAAAACACATCAGCTCTCACATCAGGATGCTGGACACTATCCCACAGTATGGATCACTAATTCGGGTGCAGCCCTCCACAGATCGGGGAATCTTCAAGATACTAGAAAAACACATAAGAGGGCGCAAACTCCTTGTGCATTACTGTGATACAAAATGTTTTATTAAAATTAATGACAAATGGGTACTTACAAACCAAACATATGAACAGGCATATAACAAATAGCTTCAGTGTTGAACACGGACAGGACCTCATCGCCCTCTTGTATGTTTTTCTAGATGCCTGCCCATCTGCCCCTCTGGGCCATTCACAGAAGCTTCACTACAGCTTCTATGAATGACACAGGATCTGTGAATAAAGGGACAGAGCTATCAATCATCTGCCCATCCCTCACTGATGGATCCTGTGTCATTCATAGAAGCTGGAGTACAGCTTCTACTGTATGAATGGTGCAGCAGGGGGGAAGGGTATACATAGTTGGGCTCTCATAATGACCATAATCTTCCAGTGTAGGAAGAATGAAAATTTCTCCTACGCCAAGAAGAATCAGCACAAGAGAAACATCATACCAAATGTAAATTATGTCCCTTATGTTGATTTTTATGTTTGTATTTTAAGCTAAACTTTAATGCTTAAATCTTACTGTAACAGTCAACTTATCCTTCCCACACCCTTCATCTAACCAACCACCCAACCAACCAACCAAACAACCATAACTTAAAGTGTATATAAACATTAGAAAGCATGTTACTGGCAGGATTAACAAACCTGAAAGAAAAAATCTTGTAAAAAATTAAAGGTAATGCAGCCACCACATCTAGAGACTGATAAGTTTCAATATATTAAATTTTTATTCTATGGTTTAGACATACTTTAATTACTCTCTAAAATCATATACTTACCTTACTAGTGACAAAACTATTGATGCTAAAAAAATTTCCACACCACAATTTAGGGAGACCAAGATTTCCCTATGGAAAGCTCCCTTTACATAAATATATAACATTCTTTATCAGGGGCGGCGCTAGACAATTTTTATGGGACTGCTGTGTTAGTGCTGAAAGTATAGGTGAGGCTAATAATGTGTGCGTAGCGCACTGCATGGGCATATCCAAAAAGTGGCTGTGGTTAAAGGTGGGTATGGCCAGAAAGTGGGCTTTTTTTCTCATGGTCTATCCCATTGCATAGACAAAATAGGGCATTGGAGCACACTAAAAAGATTGATAGAGTAAAATAAGCCCATATGGGACCAGCAATCATACCTCCCCCAGCAAGTGTAAAGGCCAGAACGGCATAAATAACCCAAGGCACGGAACAAAATTGAACACCCAGCATGGCACAATAATTAGCCTCAAACACAGGACAATAATTAACCCCCATCACAGCACAACACTTAACCAAGCATGGCAAAATAATATACCCCCAGCACTGCACAACAATTAATCTCCAACAATGCACAATAATTGGCCCCATAGCATTGCACAAGTAACTTCCAGCAAGGCACAATAATAAATTCCAGCATGACACACTAACTCCCAGCACTGCAATAAACCCCAGGATTGTGCATTATTTACCCCCAGAACTACACATTAATTCCAAACTTTGAATAATAATTAACATCCCAGAGTATAGCAGTCAGTGTGCCCCCTTCAGTATGTAGTAGGGCAGTGAGCAGTATGTAGTGGGCAGTGAGCAGTATTTAGTGGGGAAGTGAGCAGTATATAGTAGGGGCAATGAGCAGTATGCAGTGGGGAAATGAGCAGTATGTAGTGGGACAATATGCAGTGGGGCAGGGAGCAGTAAAAAGTGGTACAGTATGTAGTGGGGGCAGTATGCAGTGGGGATAGTAAGCATTATTTAGTTGGGGAAGTATGCAGTGGGGGCAGTGAGAATTATGTAGTGGGGGAGGAGGCAGTATGCAGTGGGGGCAGTGAGTAGTATGCAGTAGGGGTAGTGAGCAGTATGTATTGGGGCAGTTTGCTGCGGGGGCAGTGAGCAATATGCAGGGGGTAGTATGCAGTAAGGCAGTATGTAGTGGGACTGTATGCAGTGGGAGCAGTGAGCAATA
The DNA here is from genome assembly GCF_062004578.1 of Staurois parvus. Taxonomy (NCBI): domain Eukaryota; kingdom Metazoa; phylum Chordata; class Amphibia; order Anura; family Ranidae; genus Staurois; species Staurois parvus. The sequence continues at coordinate 5,054,632 of NW_028318492.1, read as the reverse complement.
TGTAGTGGAGGCAGTATGCAGTGAGGACAGTGAATTGTGTGCAGTGGGACAGTATGCAGTTAGGCATTATGAACTGGGCGCATAATGCACTGGGTCAGTATGTAGTGGGGACAGTATACAGTGGGGCAATCTGACAGTATGCAGTGGGGGCAGTATGCAGTGGGACAGTTTGTAGTGGGGGCAATATGCAGTGGGCAGTATGTAGTGGGGGCAGTGTGCAGTGGGGGAAGTGGGATAGTATGTAGTGGGGGCAGTATGCAGTGAGACAGTATGTAGTGGGGGAAGTATGCAGTGGGGGCAGTGGAACAATATGTAGTGGGGGCAGTATGCAGTGGCACCGCTGGAAGCAGTTCCCTTCCAAGCTGTTTTTGTGCAGTGTACTAAGCAGGTTAGGGAGCTTAAACATTACAGATGGAGGGAATTTGTTTAGGAGAAAAGCCTCTCCTTGTCAGTCACTCCCCACATGGCTGGAGACTCCCTGGATGCCATCTCTGCTCCTCCTCCCAGTATTCTCCCATTTTCAGTAGAGCGGCCACCTGTGTATGTGGGAGAAGTTGGCCATAACTCCTCCGCACCCACCATTTTGATCAACCCATAGAAAAGCTGCAGGCCGAGAGAGTCTCTATGGGCTGCCAGCCATAGGAGAAAAATCGCTGAGTAAAGAAAGTTGACAGAGGAAGCTCTTGCTGTTCTTCCGAGCGACCTGATAGAGCCTGATCTGGCAGCTGACGATGGTCTATAGTCTATTGGTCTCAAAGATGGGGGTGCAAGCAATATTTTTGGGGTTGCTATAGAACCCCCAAGCACCCATCTTGCACCACCCCTGTCCTTTGTGTGAAATGCTTCCTGTAAGGCTGGCCATAAGGCTGTAAGGCTGATTGAGCAGCAAAATGCAACAGGGTGTTTGTACAGAAATCCATCAGTAGATAGACTTCTGTACAATTTCCTTCCCATACATGGATCCCTGCTGAACCGGATGAATTTTGATCCATGTATTGCCAGCTAAATTCTGCTAGCCTTTATTTATGTCTGCAAGCAGTAGGGTTTTGGTTTGATAGATGACAGTTGTTGTTAAAGTTGCTGAAAGACTGTTTCCTTTAATTAGTAGAACAACCATCGAGAATGTGTCCCATCTTGTACGTCTTTGAATATCATCACTGCTTTAGAGACTATCCCTAACTCCCCCCCCCTCTTTTGCTAAATCTTTTATCAAATTACTTTTGTTATGTGAACAATATCATTTTAGTTTGACAGGGGGACTGAAAAAGGATTTAAAAATATAATGGTTGATTTAAACAACAATTAATGCAACATGTTGTTTACTTTAGGAATTAAATAAAAATAAATTGGGTAATCTGGGTATTTATTAATTTCCAATATAAATGGTACAATCAATACCATCATATAATAAAGACTTGATCTAATAATATTTTTTGACTTAGGAATCTTTCCATCCTAGACATCCCTTAAAACTGATCCACTCATAAAAGGTTTACTCATAAATGTCTTCATGCAAAATTTTTATTAAAGATGGCAGTCTTTGTCGGATACACATAAGGCTAATGTAAACAATGCCATACTACATCTCACATACATACAACTACCCACTTTAACCTACAGTTCTTATGCTCACAAAATTAGACATATCATTTGATTAGCTCTAAATTAGGGCACATTTATGTATGATGGCATTATGTATGTATGGGACTAAATCTGTCCCCCTGAATATACTATGTTTGATATTACTGCATTTTGTAAGTCACTGTGTCACTTAGCAGTTTTGTGGATGTTTTGTACTTACTTATTCTTGGTTTTTGTGCATTTCTTCTTTTTGTGAAAAATAATAAAAAGACAATTGAAACAGAAAATTAGACATATCATAAATAAGTATTAAACTATGCTAGCCTTTCACCTGACTTTTTTCTAAACATACAGTAACTTTTAGGAGATCCAGAAGTATTATTAAAGTGATACTAAAGCTTTATTTAAAAAAATAAAATAACAAACATGCTATACTTACCTGCTCCATGCAGTAGTTTTACACATAGCTGCCCCGATCCTTTTCATTTCAGGTCCCGCTCTGGCTCCTGCCCCTCAAGCAGTGTCCCCAATTGTCCTGGGGGCACCACTATGTGCTCTCTCCCGAGCCGCTGCTCTATGTGTCCAATAGACAGAGCAGCGGCTTGGCCCCACCCCCAACTCTCTCCTCATTGACTCAATTTGCCATAGAACTTAGTGAATCAGGTGAAGCTCTGCTGGCTTCCACTACCCAATCATGTGCAAGCAAAAAATGCTGTTTTTTATTTGTCTTGCACGCGATTGAGTATTCTTTGCTAAGTGAAACTTTACAACATTCACTAAACTCTGGGGCATTTATTTTTTGCAAAGTGCAACTTCACTTGCAAAGTGAACTGGCTATTTGCTTTTTTGCCTTTAGCATACCAACCCTAATGGACAATATCCAGTGCTGTTAAACGTATTTTAAAAAACAAATCTCTCTTTAAGACAATACTTTATTTAAAAAATACTTTAACACCTGGCTTTTATCAATTGCATGGTATGTTCAGGGCAATCATGTAAATGTAAAATTTTCATATTGCTTCCAAGTCCTTTCTTGTCACTAGAATAGGAGGTAGAAGAATCTTTGCAACAATGGGCCAGACAGCAGTAAAACCCTGGCAGAGGTTCTACCCATGTCCTGCTTTGTTCAAACTTTTTTTAAGAGTACAATTATCTTGATTTCATATACTCTTCTTTCTAAAGCCACTTGGGTTAGGTCCTCAGCTGAACTTTTTGGCCTTTTAACATCTGCAATTCATATTAAAGTTGTGAACTGTGATGACTGTACACCTCTGAAGACTGTGCATGTTTTCTTTTGCCTTCAGGGATATTCTATTCATCATAATACAATGCAATAGAATTTGGAAAGGCACTGCAACAGTTAACTCTTTTAAGAATTCCTTTCAGACTGAGGTCATTTAATGGAAACTGTATGTTTGGAATTTACTGCTTAGAAAGCAGTTCTCAGATTTACATCTTGTGCTACATAGGCACACTGATTTCTTTACAGATTGATTTCTAACATGAAAACCAGGAGGGAGGCATTTCAGGCCCTGGTGTGGGAGAGGAGAGAATGTTTACCTTTATATACTGCAATCCTTGACTCGGTCTTTCATTACGCATCCTTTAATAACCTTGCCTGGATCTACAGAACTATATGTTTACCTTCGATCGTCTTCTTATCAAAGAAGTCTTTAAACCTACATTTTATAACATTTCAGAGCAACACAAAGTTAACACAAACAAGGAAGGATACATTCAAAAAAATTGTTACTTATGTGACGAATTGCCCTTCTCACCAACTCATGACAAAGGACAGGCCAATCTTACACCGCACCATCACTTACATAACAATGCCACTCTCAGCTTCACCCCGCTACCACCACTGCCTTTTGACTGAGAAGAAGGAAACTCATAATCTTAGCAATAACAAATAGGAAAAATAAATGTCTGTACACACACTGTTACCACAGACAGTCATATTCAGAGATTTTTCATATACAGAAGCACTCTTCAAAGACAGGGATCCTTTAATTTGCATTAAAAGCCTTAGGGACAGTTTAACACTTTTCAAAATAGGCTTTAATGATGAAAAGATCCAAATGGTGCAAATAAAATATTTACATAAAAAAATGTTTCATAGGCATCAAAAGAACAATAGAGCAACAGAGAATTAAAAATGAGTTGAAATGAAGAATACTTGCAAAGTCCTTTTGCTTTACCAGAGTCCAATTGTCCAAGCAAAAATTGTAGTGTCTCAAGTCTGGTTAGGTGTTCTTTGGTTGATGTTACGAGAGCTGCCAGAGGGTCCTGACATTTCCCTTTTCTGTCATATCAAAGGGGTGTTGACAGAGGCCATATGACCAATTACCCAGTTTAAGGGGTGGTGGATGGGAGGTCACCACATTTTATGACTGTATCGGGCCCTCCCTTACACACAGTTTTATGCTAATATGAATATCTTCCATTATGTACAGGTTGTATTCTGGAAACTGGTAGATTATTGTTCAGCATTATATTTCATGTCCAGGACTACCAAACACAGAGTATTTTAGATGGGTCTCACCCAGGAGGGAGGAGATTTGTTCAGAATGATATTCCCCATTCAAATATATACATAATATTATTGTGTCTTGGTCCTGTTGGTTTTTATGAATTGTGTGTGGATTTTGTTAAGTTATGAATTGGACAGACAGTGGAGAGGTCGCCTACGCCTGGCTGCTTTCTGTGTAGATGTTTTTTGGCATGCTACATGTTCATAGTGCCTTAATTGCCTTACATGTCATGTGTGACAGAGCTGACAGATTTTGTCATTGTTTTATGACAGGTCAGAGAGAAGTGTTAATTTGTAGAGTGTTTTATGGTCTGTAGAAACAGGCATCCTGTCAGGCCTCAATTAGCATTTTACAGCTCTGACCAAGGCCTGTGTGCTGGTGTCTACTATCCCTGAGTTGGGAAAACAGGCTCTTTTGAAGTGTGTTAAATGTTAAAGCTATGCATTCTCTATTTTGCAGAAGGAGGAAGGGGGTGAGATCACTGGGCTCATGAAAAAAAAAATTGCTGAGACCTGACAAGATGGCTGTTTCGCCTACAGCTTTCATGTGCTTAACAACCATTACAACTAGTAGTTAATCAGTTTGCACTTAACTTAACGATATGCTTAAAGGAAAATTGTGCTTTTGGTAAACTTGTCCTTTAATGAATTTGCCATTCCCCTGAGAGCTGTCCAGCTGAAAAAATACTTACCTTTCTTCTCCAGCAATTTTACTGTAGCTGTATGGCCCTGCCTGACATTGCACAGCCTTTCTAGCAACAATGTAGGCAGGTGTTCCCCTTTAATTTTAGACACTCCCCTCTTGAGGTGTGTTCTCCTCTATAATCCAGCGCTGTCCCTTTTATATAGTAGGAGGAAGAGCAAACCTGGCGTGATCTGCACAAGGAATAGCAGGAGCCCTACTGAGGAAGCACTTCTCCTCTGGGGGAGGAAAGCCATGAGGTCTAGGCCCTGCAGAGGACAACATCCCTTGTGATAACATGGGCAGTGACAAGTCCTCTTTACTGGGAGATGTGAGGTATATTACACCCAAGACCTCTTCTCTTCTCTGGAACTCTCTCAATCAACATTGACTACTTAGAATCCTTATGCTACTAGCATTAGTAAATAGATAGGAAATTATATCATATTTACTTGTTTTAAACTTTTTTTTTATTTTTTTAGTTACCTCCTAGTTTTCAGTGCTTAGGCAAATTATGTCATTCATCCCAGAAGTTCCTAGATTCCAGGGAGTAATCGCTATATGAATCATCCACCCTTACTCAAGATGGCCACGGCCCGAAATGGTAGGGGGTAATTTTTTCTAAGCAAAATAAAGCATGGAAAAATGGATGGAAAGGGGAGTTTGCTTTGAATATTAAAAATAAATTAAATAGTGCTTTTGGTTTGTTGTGATAAGATACAGTGTAGTTCCGCTTTAAGTATGTACATCACATAGCCTTTGTCAAGCAAAAAGGTTTCTTACTGAAAAGCACCAGGAAAATGATAAGGTTATCCCTCCACACTCTTGTCTAAAGCCCCGTACACATGGGTCAAATATCGGATGGTATTGGAAGGGGCGTATTTAACACAAGGCAAGCAAGGCATTTGCCTAGGGTGCCATTTTTTAGGGGAGCAGCACTGCCCCCTGGAAGAAGGGACATATGCAGCATGAGGACCAGGTGGGATCTGAGAGAGGCTATGGGCTGCTTGATGGTGTATGCAGAGCCCGACTGTTGTTCCTGGGGATGTCCAGATCTGTACAGGTAAGTGTCTTTCTCTCTGTCACCAGGGGGTGGATGTTAGTGGGGAAGGGGTGTTGTTGGTCACTGTCTGGCTCTGTCCGTGGGGGGGGGGGAGGGGGTCTGGTTTGGTCGGTGTCAGGCTCTGTACACCGGTATCGGCTGTTTCAATAGAAACTGGTCAAAATTTGGCTCATGTGCAGCCAGTCCAATAGAAGTCAGCTGAATGTCTGGCTTCTGTTGAAGAGGCATGACCAAAAAAGATCAGGATTTGATCAGTGCCAATGGCAGAGATGGTGGGGGGCATCCCCCTGTCAGAACCCATTAGCTCAATGGGGAGATCACTGTACTAACATCAAATTGCTAGTAAAGGATCTCCTCCCGAGCTCTTCAGTTTTTTTTTTTTGTTCAGCCCGCTGGGTTGAACAAAAAAAAACCTGCTAGTGTGTACTAGGCTTTAGCATATTTGAGAAGGGAAACCGACAGCACTGTAATGCAATACAGTATAGCACTGCTCCTTTCTCTCTGGTGTAATTTCTTTTGTGCAAAAGAGGCTGTTATCATTTAGGCTTACCGGTAGGTATTTATGGCAGACAGATTTTCAAATACATTTAATGATTTTTTATGAATCTTTGCTAAATAAAGCTGGCCATGTGTAAGAGGCCTTGCTTTTTTCGTCAGCTGTATCTTTTAACTACGAAGGTTGTTACCTAAACCTGTCATAAAAACAATACAGGGACTGCCATTACTGACTGCTGTTATGTTGACCCACTGGCTTCAGTATTTTCAGAGTCACTGTCCCTGAACAAAATGTGCAGAAAGGCTAACAAAAGTCAAGGCATTGTTTGTTCTCTATCAGAGCAAGGGTCAGCAGGGACAGCTGGGCAACTTGCATTCTGAGAGTACAGGTTGTCTCGTGACAGGTTTCCTTTAAGCAAAGAGCATTACACAAAGTTCTGTACCCTACACTACATAATCCTAATCAGCTTTCATTGTTCTGAATGCTCTAAACTAACAAAAGTTCAAAGCTGATTAGAATTTCTAGCTATCTCCTCTATATTAGTTATTTTATATTATGTATTAAAGCAATGTGCTTTTTTAAATGTGTACAGCCATTCCATAGTTGAAGCAGTATGTCCCATGTAACACGTCTAAAGATAAATAACTTCTCCAAACCTAAGATTTCATCTTTTAAAAAGTTTAAACTCTGTACCATGAAACCTGCTGACCTGCCTACCTTCCTGCTTACCTATACATCTCCATTTTGCTCTCCATTTATCATACAATGCAAACCTGGTTTGACGGGATGGAATGAAATGGGAGAAATTTCAGATTATGCATCAACCCAAGTCTTTTGTATTCCAACAACTACAGCAAACAGTCTCAGACCCTTTGCACATGGGGCCATATAGGAGCAGTTTGTCCCTCCCAGATGTATTAGTGCACCAGAGAGGGGCAGGTGCAACATCCAGCCCCGCTGTAGGCAGCCTGTCAAAGTCTACAGTATGGAAGGCTGTAGCTGGACAGAGCTGAATGCTGTACTGAATGCTATCCACATTTAGGGCTCTGTGCATTCAGGGATGAAGGTCCAGACCGCAGGTGTAAACTGAATGATGCTCAGGGCTCTCTATCAATCTCTGCTGTAGGAGCCTACCACTGGGTAAAAAGGCTGACTGCTGTCAGAACACTAAAAATGTACAAGCTGTTTGGAAGACCCATTAGGGGACACTCTGTTGTCAGGAACTCACATGAGTTTGTTAGCGACTCTGATCAGCAGATGGTTTGTTTGTTTTATGCTATGGGCCTGCTGTAAAAAGCCATACTGCATTGAAAACATTTTTGCTTATTGCCTTGCTGAATACAATTGCAGAAAAAACCTGCTTGGAATGTTCATGGGTGTCCTTGTCTTGTACATGGTTTATGGATGCTACTGTCAGTTGAGCCTGACACCCTTAAGATATGTATGAACTAAATTAATATGTTCAAACTGTTGAGCCTTTCATATCTTTGTTCAAGCTATTTAAGGACACATAAGGGTCAGATACTATAATTAATTCTTCTGCTTGGTGGCTAAATCGTAGACTAAAGCCATGTTACATTTTCCTGGAAGAGGTGATTCATACTTTATGAGGAACATTGTCACATAGAAGACCTTTACCAACAACATTTGTAGTTTATAGAAAGCTTATGTTGTAATGAAAATATACAACACTGTCCCACACACTGCTGGAAAGATTTATCAGGATAATGATTGCTAATTTTTTGGCAACTGGCACAGGAATATGACCTACAGAGATAAGCAGGATAGCCTCACTACAGGAAAATACTTATTGAGATAAAGTCATCTTTAACATTTTTGCCATGTTATGCTACTGTATATACACTGTTATTAGTATTATTTTCACAGTTTTTGTTGTAAGTTGCATCTGACAGTCATTATGATACAATATAGTAAATATATCTTCAAAATCAACAAATTAATATTGTCAAAATTTGGCATTGTAAAGACATGTAAACACCATATGCTAGTCAGTTCTTTATATTAAACCATCCATACAGCAAGGTGGACACCAGTGCAGGAAATGTTCTTAAAATTTAAAAGCATCTTTATTTTAAATACCAAAATAGTGATAGACTTTTCAACTGTGCCTCATATAAAATGGACAAAATTATTGCTTTAAAATTAAATTAAACACACCCCACCTGTTGTATTTTGAAACTAGCTACCACAGTAAAAATCTGATTATTTAAGAATCAAATACTGCATCTAAGAACTGACTTAGATGTTTCTGAAGTTTTTATCAATTGAGTAAGGCACTCACTATTGGTAACAAACCTCCTGGATATAAATTAGCTAGTCAACAGAAAATTTTATGCAGCCTAATAATAATTATTTAAGAAAATGTCATATTTATGTGGAATTTTGGACTCATGGATAGAGATGAGATATCTTGTTTGTGGAAAAATAGAATGCTTATGAAAGCCTTAGTGAACTTTGAAGGAAAAGAAGGTTTAAGGATGTCATGTGGGGTGATGAACCATGCTCTACCACTCTCAAGTTGGGGTCCACTACTACTTGAGTACTTAAGTTCTTAAGTTAAGTACTATTTAAGTTAACAAAAACACATATGAGCAAATTGTGGGTATAGGGTTCTGTATATAGAGGACTTTTTTTTATTTATTCTCTTCATCTTTTTTAGAAGTGATGATCTGTGACTTGGTATCCTTCAGGATCGTGCATGTGTATGGTTGGAGGTGTTCCAGCTGTGACCCCAGATCTCCCCAAGATGCTTAAACCTATTACACACGATCAGAGAATTGTCCGAAAAAATACTGCTTTCAAATCGATCGTGCGATAATCTGATCTTTAGTCCAAAAATATTTGAAGGGACAAGCACAAAAATGTTTCTCGTACAATACCAGATCCGTACGATTTTCATTTAATCAGTACAGTTTTTGCACAAAAATACAATACAATGCATTACATCACTTTTAAATTTTTATTCTGTCATACAAGAACTTTTGTAACTTTAATAACCTTCATTTTTGATATGCAAAAAAAAAAAATGGAGGGCCATTCGTCTGCTATTCTCATTGTGCATATGGGGCATAGAGTTGAATATACCATACTTATGATCCCTGGCAATAGAGTGGAGGAGCAATTGACCAAGGGGAATACACATCTAGTAAAAATTGATTTTTACTGCTTTTAATTAGTTGGAACGATAAGTACAGGGGTGCTAATCTATTTATTCTTCTTTTTGATGGACACTGGATTGCGGTTGAATATATAGTATCCAAAAAAGTTTGGTAATACAGCTTCTTCACCATAAAGTCTGAAGCTTTCATTTTTTGCAGACTCAACTCTGCTTAGCCTGTTTACTTGCAGAAATGCTTCTTAATATTTAGTAATCTGACTAAAAGCCTATTTCATGTAGCAATAGCCCATCCAGAGTTGCAGACAGGAGGAGGTATAAATATAATTTATGTCATTCAAGACTGCTCTTATCAGCAATCAGTGAAGGCACTGCCACTAATCTGAAGCTGAAATTTCTGCTGGTGTGCAGGGGATGATGTGAATGAACTAAAAAACAAATTACATACACAACAAACTTACATTTTTTTTTAGTAAATATAGTTATATAGCTATACACCTATTGGATGGTTTTTTTAGTACTTTGGAGTTCTTTGACTGAGAATTGTTTCTGATTATACTCATCCCAGAGAACCTTGAATTTAGTGTTGAAATGAATGTTGACGTCAGGTGGTCATAAATGGTTTTAAGAGCAGCCTGGTAACCTCTTTTTGCTCTCTCTCTTAAAAGTCACCTCCCACATCATGCCTTAGGCATATAATTTACTGTCTTGAGCAATAAAGTGATCACTGCTTTTGACGCCTGTCAAGTCTAGCTAGACTAATCCAGTTGTGCCAGAGATGAAAGACTCCAGACATTTAAAAAAAAGTTCAAGTTAAAATACACGGACCACAAATGTGTCTACTGTATGTTTGATAACTTTTATGGTGGTCACATATGGAAGCAGCTTTAAGACTTTTGCCATCTGACAGTAAAAATTATGTATGGATCTAGAGTTAAGTCAATTCATGTACCAGTAACTAAGGCTTTCCTACACTAACATTTTATTTATTCAGTTAATTTGTAAGGACATAAAGGGAAGCTATAGTGTATTTGCCCTTATTATACATTTTTTTTAATTGTAACATTTACTTGAAAGTAATTTTATTGATTTTAGGTACAACAAATTTCTGCAGCATTTTACACATGTATTGCACATTTACATCAGTCCCTGCCCTCAAGAAGCTAATAATCTAAGGTCCCTAACTCACATTCATATGTACACATACTAGGGCCAATTTGGACAGGAGCCAATTAACCTACCCGCATATCTTTGGAGTGTGGGAGGAAACTCATGCAGGCACAGGGAGAACATGCAAACGCCAAGCAAGTGGTGTGGTTGGGATTGGAAACGATGACTCTAGTGCTAACCACTTAGCCACTGTGCTGCCCACTTTTTTTTATCATGTCCATGTCTTGTTTATTTGCTTGCTGTTTCGTATATTAATTATTGTATTTAATACACAGATTTGTAAGTACTTCCTCAAGTTGTTCTCTGTATGTCAGGGACTGTGATATGTATAACCTGCTTTATTGCTAAACTCACATTCTGAAATACTGTGTACTAGCTTGCTGGTTGTCACTTATCATGAAGATCCAACTGTTTTAATACTTTAGGAGCTACTGGCCTGGTACAAATATGCGTATCCACTGTTCTGACCCGCTTTGACTGCTGGTTGAGTACCCAGTTACAGCTAAGCTATAAACCTTTTTAAGCAATGACAGCCCACGTATTGCTGTCATTACAGAATTCCTGAATTTATAATACAGAACTGTATTAGAAAATTAGCTGCACATAATACTTATTTCTTCTGATTGAGAAGGCTGTTGCAGTAAATACTGAGGCTGCCATTGCAGACTATCTTCTGAAAATGCTTGTTTCCTGGCTGTTGTGGACGGTAGATACCATCTGAGTCACAGAACCTCTCTCTTAGATTGTAAGCTGTAATGAGCAGGGCCCTCTGATTCCTCCTGTATTGAATAGTAATGTAACTGTACCAGGGGCGGACTGACCATTTGGAAACTCGAGCACTGCCCATGAGATGCCCCTGGTACCTTTTTCATAGGCTTTTTTGAGTTTGGGCAAGGACACAGGGGCCCCATGATCCCCTATTGCCCGGGGGTCCCATGAGTTGTCAGTCCATCCCTGAACTGTACTGTTTGCCCTCATTTTGTAAAGTGCTGCACAAACTGTTGACGCTATATAAATCCTGTCTAATAATAACCAGGAGAAGATTATACATCAAGAAAGTTAGAGTCATAACTCTGATTCATTTGCATGCTTGCTCAAATTCAATGGCTCATAAAGTGCTAAAGCACAATGGCCAGGGAAGTAGCATTTTCCAAAGGTAAGGTTGATAATGGGAGCTCCATACTTTCTCAGTACAGGTTTCCTTTAAATGCTAACAGTAAAACAATGTGAGAGCCCCCACTCATCCATCTTGCACATTTGGACAGTATTAGCGTTCTCGCAGCTTTGGATTATAACAAAAATGCCCTTTCAGGGCAGCTAAATATTATCATACTTAACTGGAAATAAGCCCTCCATTCTTAACACAGTCAGACCACATATCCACTGATATTATCACTAATGAAGAACATCCATGTGAATTTCTATATAAATCCTTTCAATTTAACTTTATTTATTATGGCACGTACCAACTCTATCAATTTCAGGATTGCAGCTTATTTAATGTCTATGTCAGGAATATGTGCTGACATATTGTTTGACATATTGTTATGTGCATTATGCTGCCCAAACACCTCTTTTCACCATACAGTATATTTCTAAAGCTTGAAATACCTCTGCCTTTTTTTTACCTCTATTCTATCAATGTCATTGGTCACAAAAAAACTTTATTGACCACTTCAATACCGGGCACTTTTACCCCCTTCCTGCCCAGGCCAATTGTGATGTTTGAATGACAATTTTGAAAAAGAAAACACGTTTTTCTTTGTTTCTGTTATAAAAGTTTGCAAATAAATAAATGTTCTTCTTAAATTTAGGCCAAGATGTATTCTGATACACTTCTTTGGTGAAAATAACCCAAATTAGTATTTATTATTTAGTCTGTAGGAAAGTTATAGAGTTCATAAACTATGGGATATACAGGTGAAACTCGAAAAAATTAGAATATCGTGCAAAAGTTCATTTATTTCAGTAATGCAACTGAAAAGGTGAAACTAATATATGAGAGAGACTCATTACATGCAAAGCAAGATAGTTCAAGCCATGATTTGTCATAATTGTGATGATTATGGCTTACAGCTGAAAACCCCAAATCCACAATCTCAGAAAATTAGAATATTATATGCAATCAGTAAAACAAGGATTGTACATAGAACAATATCGGACCTCTGAAAAGTATAAGCATGCATGTGTACTCAGTACTTGGTTCGGGCCCCTTTTGTAGCAATTACTGCCTCAATGCGGTGTGGCATGGAAGCTATCAGCCTGTGTCACTGCTGAGGTGTTATGGAAGACCAGGATGCTTCAATAGCGGCCTTCAGCTCTTCTGCATTGTTCGGTCTCATGTCTCTCATCTTTCTCTTGGCAATTCCCCATAGATTCTCTATGGGGTTCAGGTCAGGCGAGTTTGCTGGCCAATCAAGCACAGTAATCCTACGGTCATTGAACCAGGTTTTGTTGCTTTTGGCATTGTGGGCAGGTGCCAAGTCCTGCTGGAAAATGAAGTCAGCATCCCCATAAAGCTCGTTTGTGTAAGGAAACATGAAGTGCTCCAAAATCTCCTGGTAGACAGCTGTGTTGACCCTGGACTTAATGAAGCACAGTGGACCAACACCAGCAGATGACATGGCTCCCCCAATCAACACAGACTGTGGAAACTTCACACTGGACTTCAAGCATCTTGCAGTGTACCTCTCCATTCTTCCTCCATACTCTGGGTCCTTGGTTTCAAAATGAGATGCAAAAGTTGTTCTCATCAGAAAAGAGGACTTTGGCCCACTGAGCAACAGACCAGGTCTGTTTTTCTTTAGCCCAGGTAAGACGCTTCTGACATTGTTTGTTGTTCAGGAGAGGCTTGACAAGAGGAATACAACATTTGAAGCCCATGTCCAGGATCCGTCTATGTGTGGTGGCTCTTGATGCACTGACTCCAGCCTCAGTTCACTCCTTGTGAAAGTCCCCAACACTTTTGAATGGCCTTTTCCTGACAATCCTCTCCAGTCTGCGGTCATCCCTGCTGCTTGTGCACCTTTTTCTTCCACACTTTTCCCTTCCACATAACTTTCTATTAATGTGCTTTGGTACAGCACTTTTGGAACATCCAACGTCTTTTGCAATTACCTTTTGAGGCTTTCCCTCCTTATGGAGGGTGTCAATGATGGTTTTCTGCACAACTGTCAGGTCAGCAGTCTTTCCCATGATTGTGACTCCTACTGAACCAGACAGACTGAGAGACCCTTTAAATGCTCAGGAACCCTTTGCAGGTGTTATGGCTTAATTAGCTGATTAGAGTGGGACACTTTGAGCCTAGAATATTGCACCTTTTCACAATATTCTAATTTTCTGAGATTGTGGATTTGGGGTTTTCATGAGCTGTAAGCCATAATCATCACAATTACGACAAATCACGGCTTGAACTATCTTGCTTTGCATGTAATGAGTCTATCTCATATATTAGTTTCACGTTTTAAGTTGCATTACTGAAATAAATGAACTTTTGCACAATATTCTAATTTTTTGAGTTTCACCTGTATCTGAAAATTGATCGATCCTGAAGTATTGACAGCCAATCTAATTTCTTGAGGCCCAATAATATCAGAACAGTACAGATATCCCCCAAATGACCCTGTTTTTGCAAAGTAGACAGTCCGACGTATTTCATAAGAGGCATGCCGAGTTTTTTGAAGTTGTAATTTTTTTGTCATAATTTTTCGGAAAATTAAGAAATTAAAAAAATTATTTTCACAAATTTTTTTTAACACACTGTCACCAGTGCAGTACAGCGTCATCATATAACTGGTGTGGTGGTGATCAGGGACACTGACTGGTGACAGTATGAAAAAAAAATGTATAACTTTTTTTCACTTTTTTTTTTTATTAAATTTGTTCTCTTTTTTTAAGATTTTTTTTTTCATATTACACTCTGACCAAAGTAGTATAAGGTTACCATAGTAACATTGTACTACTTTGGGGAAGTGATCCGTATTTTTCTTTTTACACAATTTGATTGCTTATAGCAAAGAATTTATTTGCTATAAGCAAGCACTTAACTGAATGAAATCAATTCATTCAGTTTTTTTATTGTTGTGATTAGCTGTGATTAGCCACGACTAATCACATGGCACAGATGGGTTGTGATTGGTCCAGCCTGTGCATGTGATCGCTATAACCATTCACAGCTAGGTACACTTGTATACAATGGATGGCATGAAAGGAAGCCATCCATTGTATACAACTGTCATGTGACATGCTGTGATATGATGATATAAACATGACTCAAAGTGCTAAAATATATAAAGTGCAAATAGTTCTAAATATATATAACAAAGTCCAAAGCAGTGCAAAAAATGTATGCAACAAAATGTTGAATAAAAAAATGCAAAAAGTAAGCAACTCAATCACAAAAATAAAATACAAATAAATTCAATAAAAAAATTAATAAACTTATATGTGACATAGCCCCATAGTAGGTGGAGCCTGATTGCGTGACGTCATCGCACACATCCGCTGCTGTGACTTGTGGCTGTGCTTGGAAGAGTTGGAGTATACACTGTTTACTTTACTGCTGCTATTGGAAGTGCAATATTTTGCTATTAAACATGTTTTAAGTTTACTGCACCATGAAGTTTCTCCTTTCATTTATATATGAGGATGCTGCGGTTGTGAATCCCATTCAATCTGATCTTAAACTGATGACCCATGCTGGGTGGGTGACCCTTTGATCTGAGTGGCTTTACTACACATGACAGTCTGCATTGATGATCCATGTTGGATGGATGGCCCTTTGAGCAGGCTACCTGAGTGTTACCTTTTTCATGAGCGCATTTAGATCTCCAGTGCTGAGATCTATTATATTTGGTAATCAGCTTTGCATGTCTGGTTTCACTCAAGCACTGGAACACTTTATTGGAATATTTTTTTGGCACTGTGAACACTTTTCGTCACTGGATTTCATCAATTGTTAATTGGGACTCTTTGTGCACTTTATTTTTTGGGGCTATGTTACATGTAAGTTTATTAATTTCTTTATTGAATTCATTTGTATTCTATTTTTGTGATTGAGGTACATACTGTCTTCACTTTTTCATTGAATATTTTGTTACATATATTTTTTTCACTCTTTGGGACTTTCTTTGTTTATATATATATATATATATATATATATATATACACAGTGGGGCAAAAAAGTATTTAGTCAGCCACCAATTGTGCAAGTTCTCCAACTTAAAAAGATGAGAGAGGCCTGTAATTGGCATCATAGGTAGACCTCAACTATGAGAGACAAAATGAGAAAAAAAATCCAGACAATCACATTGGCTGATTTGGAAAGAATTTATTTGCAAATTATGGTGGAAAATAAGTATTTGGTCAATATCCAAAGTTCATCTCAATACTTTGTTATATATCCATTGTTGGCAATGACAGAGGTCAAACGTTTCCTGTAAGCCTTCACAAGGTTGGCACACACTGTTGCTGTTATGTTGGCCCATTCCTCCATGCAGATCTCCTCTAGAGCAGTAATGTTTTGGGGCTGTCGTTGGGCAACACGGACTTTCAACTCCCTCCAAAGGTTTTCTATGGGGTTGAGATCTGGAGACTGGCTAGGCCACTCCAGGACCTTGAAATGCTTCTTACGAAGCCACTCCTTCATTTCCCGGGTGGTATGTTTGGGATCATTGTCATGTTGGAAGACCCAGCCACGTTTCATCTTCAATGCCCTTGCTGATGGAAGGAGGTTTGCACTCAAAATCTCACGATACATGGCCCCATTCATTCTGTCCTGTACATGGATCAGTCGTCCTGGTCCCTTTGTGGAGAAACAGCCCCAAAGCATGATGTTGCCACCCCCATGCTTCACAGTAGGTATGGTGCTCTTTGGATGCAACTCAGCATTCTCTCTCCTCCAAACACGACGAGTTGTGTTTCTACCAAACAGATCTATTTTGGTTTCATCTGACCATATGACATTCTCCCAGTCCTCTTCTGGATCATCCAAATGCTCTCTAGCAAACTTCAGACGGGCCCGGACATGTACTGGCTTAAGCAGGGGGACACGTCTGGCACTGCAGGATCTGAGTCCCTGGCGACATAGTGTGTTACTGATGGTAGCCTTTGTTACGTTGGTCCCAGCTCTCTGCAGGTCATTCACTAGGTCCCCCCGTGTGGTCCTGGGATTTTTGCTCACCGTTCTTGTGATCATTTTGACCCCACGGGGTGAGATCTTGCGTGGAGCCCCAGATCAAGGGAGATAATCAGTGGTTTTGTATGTCTTCCATTTTCTAATTATTGCTCCCACAGTTGATTTGTTCACACCAAGCTGCTTGCCTATTGCAGATTAAGTCTTCCCAGCCTGGTGCAGGTCTACAATTTTGTTTCTGGTGTCCTTCGACAGCTCATTGGTCTTCACCATAGTGGAGTTTGGAGTGTGACTGTTTGAGGTTGTGGACAGGTGTCTTTTATACTGATAACAAGTTCAAACAGGTGCCATTGATACAGGTAATGAGTGCAGGACAGAGGAGCCTCTTAAAGAAGAAGGTACAGGTCTGTGAGAGCCAGAAATCTTGCTTGTTTGTAGGTGACCAAATACTTATTTTCCACCATAATTTGCAAATAAATTCTTTCCAAATCAGCCAATGTGATTGTCTGGATTTTTTTTCTCATTTTGTCTCTCATAGTTGAGGTCTACCTATGATGCCAATTACAGGCCTCTCTCATCTTTTTAAGTGGGAGAACTTGAACAATTGGTGGCTGAGTAAATACTTTTTTGCCCCACTGTATATATATACACACACACACTTTTTGAGTCATGTTTATATCATGTTGATGCCATTTCTTTATTTTTATTTATTTTTATGGTTGATTTAATGGGTGGGCACACCTGTCTTTTTTAATTACATTGTCTATCGGCTTTTACAGGTGCTACTACCAATTTAGATCTCAAAGCTGGTTTTATGTTTTATTTCTTAATAGACTTTTAAAGCTTACGTTCACATATTTTTTTTTTGCTATAGATTAGGGGAAGAGTTAAAATTCTGGAGGAAAGTGAGGTAGAGGGTTTTCACTTGTGGACATATGAACTGTCACCAAGCAGCAGGAATTAATCATATGTCTGATGAGACCAAAAATAGATATTAAACCTGTGACGGGAGTCACTTTGGGTGGTGGGCCCATGGAGCACAGCCCCCTTTAGAGAGGTGGGGAGACCCCTGTCTCAGCTCCCCATATCCCTCTTATGTGTAAGTCACCCTGTGCCTGTTAGGGGTGCAGAGTGGAATGTCCTGCTATTGTGTAAACATGTATAGGTGGGGGTTGTTCATTGTTCACTGCCATTTGGCTGCATCCCATTGTTCTATTTTGTGTCTTGCTTGGGAGCAAACTATTTTGGGATGTGTTTGTGTATTGGCTTGGTGCGGGTGTTTCCCGCAGCGCTTCCCCCTGATGTGTTTCCTGTTACTGAGTGTGTATTTCCCCGCCCTGTGTATATATCTTGTATCTATGTTAAAATAAAGCAGTCTATCTCCTGGTATCCTTCAAGTCTGGTGCTGTCTTCTCTTGTATGGTCGGCGGTGGTGTCCGTGGATCTGTGTTCGGACAGGGAAGCTGGAGTCTAACGGAAATACCCTAGTGCTGTCGGGGTCCGGTTCCGTTACAAAACCCAAGACCAAAAATGTATTGTATTATAACTTATCAATTCTTAAATGTAATGGTGGCATTAGGTTTTTTCCTTTATTCTCAGGACAACATTGACCTTTCTTCTCGCTTATCAATCACAGAGGGTTCATAGCACACTTGGTATAGTAAACTTTCTTTAGTACTTAACATGAACTGGTCAGCCGGTTGTGCTTGGATGAACACACAGAAAGATCTGACACTTCTAAATTAATAGACGCAAAGGACTGCTGCAACGACATTTAAGCTAGCTTTGGCATTATTGTCTTTACAGCAGGGGATTTACAAATCCATAGTGGCGTATGAGTATCATTCTGCTATTTAAAGTGTATATAAAGTCAAAACTGTTTTCATAGTTTTAGACAGGGTGTGGAAAGTGTTGTAAATCCAACATTTTTGAGTTGTCACAGGAACAAGAAGTGAAGGGAAATCTTTTAATGGGGACATCTGTATAAAAGGGGATTTCTCTTTGCATTGGAGAAACGTTCTCTAACTCCCTGTTGCGTATAGGAGCAGGAACAAAGGACACAAAAATATAAGGGGGTCTTAACTAATCCCTACTCTCTCCAAAACAAAGAAAATGTTTTGGCTTTACATATTCTTATAGAGCCTGACTTCTATATATTGTATACTGTATATTACATATTGCGGCAATTATTTATTTTTGCAGTCTTCTTTGTAATCTCTGATTATAAAAAATTCATAGCCCTAATGAAACTTCTGTTTGGGGCTTTCATAGTTGTATATGATTGGTGGCCATCTTTGTGAGTGTCATTCCGTTACTGTGGCTTTACACGACTATGATAGATGACTTTGAAATCTGATTTTAATAGACTACATTATTTATCACTTTTTGTGGCTGCATGTGGTGAGCGTTCCTCCTGGGCCTACTAGACTGGTGCTTTACCTGCCCCCCTGCTAGAAAGGAGTGCTGCAATAAGAGGTTATTCCCCACATTATGAAGCCATTTATTTATTCATGTGCTGTCCACTGCCTACCTTGTGCAGCTTAGATTTAAGTAGCTGGCGAGGGTGGAGTTGTGGTGGTTTTTCTATAAAGATTCATGTTTAAAAGTGGACTGTTGCTTTATGCACTTGACTTTCATTTTCACACACTAACACCTTAATGTTTGTGGATTATTTAAATGGTGCACTTTATATTTATTATTGCACATTTGCACTTTATTTACATGAGTTGTTTGTACACTAATTGTTTTAATTTTTTATTAATTTACTAGTCCTGCATATTTTATTATATATTCATAGTTTTAGCATTGGTGTTCCTAGGTGGGTGCGGGGGGTGCACGCCGCACCGGGTGACACCTATCTCATGGGGTGACACCAAAAAGTTTTAAAGTAAGCCGACGATCCCCGCAAGATTAATCGGATCTGCAGTAACACGTGGTGTCACCCCTCTAGAGGTGGGTTGTCCCTGTTGTGCACACACAGCCTGGCTCTTCACATCCCTATATCCCTGTCGCACTCCCCAGACCAGTGTTGCAAGGTCAGTCAACGATCTGTGGAAAATGGATCGGATCTGTGGATTGGGGAGCATAATGGATCGGACTCCAACCATTACGCTCCCCAATCCGTAGATTTGATCCATCTTGCGGGGATCGTCAGCTTTCAACCTATATGGGGTTAACTGACCTTGCAACACCGGTCTGGGGGGTGTGACAGGGACACAGGGATGGGAAGAGCCAGCCTGTGTGTGCATGACAGGGTCCGCCTACTTCTGGAGAGGTGACACCACGTGTTACCGCACCAGGTGATACCAACCCTAGGGACGCCCCTGAGTTTTATATGTATTCAGGGCGGATCTGCATTTGCGTATGTGAGTTTGAGCACTGGGGGTGTACAAGGTGTATGGGAGTGTAGGCACTGAGGTGGGGGGGTTAACAAGATGTATGTTAGTATAAGTACTGAGAAGGGGGGTCGTACAAGGTGTATGTAAGTAGGCACTGGAGGGGGAAGCAGGGATTTACAAGGCATATAAAAGTGTAAGCACTGGGAGGGGGGGATGGTGCAAGATGTCTGTGAATGGGAACTGGGGGATATACAAAAGTGAGTGTAGGCACTGGGAGAGGGGGGTGTACAAGGTGCTTGTGAGTAGGGCCTGAGATTTAAAAGGAGAATTTGACTATGCGGACACTGGGGAGGTCAATTTACAAGGTGCATGTGAGTAAGGTCATGGGGAGAGGACGGGGAAAATATACAAGGTGTATGTGTACAAGTTAAATGTGAGTGTGGGCAACAGGGGCATGTACAAGGTGTACCCGAGTGCAGGCTCTGGGTGTGTGAGGAGCAGAGGATGTGCTCTGGCACTTGTTACAAGTTGTGCAACAAATTTAGATGGGGGGGGCGATAATAGTAGCAGAGAAAGAATGCAATATGATAAATTGGGATCCAATGGAATTTTACTGGGACATCAAGGCTGGTACTATGTCTCTGGGTATGAGTGTTCAAAAATATCTAGAAACCTTTGTATAACAGCTTGAGTTTTTAAACCTTATTACTTAAACTGCTTGTTGTAGAACAAACAAAACTCTGCCATAAGAATAAATATAATTATTAGAGGACCAGAAACAATTGATCTCATCCTCTGCAAGTGAACAGAATGTTAGGTCAAAAAGGGGGCATGTTGTTTTGTAATTGGTTTTGGAAAGCGTCTTAATAGTCTAGTGTTGCATATCCATTGATCTGCCAAACAAGGACTGGGTGGAGTACTCATTGGTTTGGCAAACTATTTCGTGGTAAACCCTTTTTAATCTCCCTTGAGAACTTTGTAAAAAAAAAAAAGTTGTGCAGACAGGGGACCTAGTAAATACAAAGTGATTTTTTTTTATTGTGTGATATGTTTTGGAATAACATTTTCAGGTACCTGGGTATGATCAGGATTTGCATATTCATATGTTTATAGTTCAAAAGGGTTAAAAACTGTCTAAAAAAAATAAACTGGAACAGCCACAGTATTTTTGGACAATGGATGATAGATTCTGCCAAACGAGCCGCAAATGCAATATGCTCTCATTGCTGGAAGGTAAACTAGTGATTGGGAGTTTCTACATTTTTTACACGGAGTATTGTTGGCTTTATTTCCTCCATAGATATAACTATAGCAACCCACACAACTTCTAGGGAGCCCGGTGCAAGAAGCATGTTATTTTTTTGCCACAGGACATGTCCCACCTTTGAATGTTCCAGTACCTCCTATCCAATCTTCATAAAATAAAACAAATAAATGAATAAACAAACAAAGAAATAAAGTAGTACAGATCCAGGTACTGATGTACAGATATCTCACCAGTTGAATCTCCTAAAGATATCATACATTTTAAGGTTGTTTATAGAGAAACCATAATACATTTTTGGTCAGTTTTTACTTGCCCTCCAGAGGATTTACCCCCCTTCCTGACCAGGCTATTTTTTTGATACGGTGCTGCATTACTGGCAATTGCGCGGTCATGCAATGCTGCACCCAAATTACATTTATGTCCTTTTTTCCCACAAATGGAGCTTTCTTTCAGTGGCATTTGATCACCTCTGTGTTTTAAATTCTTTGTGCTATAAACAAAAAAAGACTGACAATTTCTGAACCCCCACTCCCCCAATTTTTTTGACTATTTGCTATATAACATATTCAGTAAAGAAATGTAAGAAATCAAATTTTGTCATAAATTCAGGCCAAAATGTGGCTATATGTCTTTGTTAAAAAAAATCCCAATATGTGCAAATAATTGGTGTACGTGAATGTTATAGTGTCTACAAACGCTGGTATCTATACTGGAATGTTTTTTTAACATACTAGTAATGGCGGTGACCAGCGACCTTTAGCGGGTCTGCAGGACTGCAGTGGGCATTTTGACACTGGGGGTGAACTGACTAATTGTCACTGACATCCCCAGTGACACTAATACAGTGATCAGTGCTAATAAAAAGCACTGACACTGTACTAATGACACTGGGCAGGAAGGGGTTAACATCTGGGGAGATCAAAGGGTTAACTGTGTGCTGTGTCTGTTTTACTGTATGTTTTGCTTTACTGTGTAAAGCATATATATATACGTTATATATATACGTGATTTTGCATAACCCTGCCACCCTATAGCAGTAGTTCTGCTATAGGGTGGTCGGGAAGCGGTTCAAAGAGAAGTATGTTTTTTAAAATCATACTTACTTAGGTGGATGGAGCATTGATCCACTGCTGCATCTGTCCCCTACTGGCGGGTGAGAACTGAACTATCAGACATTGCTGATCACTCAGTTCTCCCTGCTGCTCTGAGCAGAGAGCGGTGACTGTCAGTCACCGCTCTGTGCTCTGCCCCCCAGCAGTCACTGGAGTGCGGGGCTGTGGAGCGAGTGGAAGCGGCTGGCTCAGGCTCTCAGCGGCTTGCTGAGAAGCTGAACCAGGTGCTGGTCCAAGCTTCTGGGTGGATCCCGACTATATGGTGACGTCAGCCATCATGGTGATGTCAGCCAACAGCGACTTTAGCCCACTGTTGACTGAAAATGGGTCACAAGAGTGCAGAACGACCTGTACTCTTGTGATCCATAGGAGAGGTATAGCCAAATGAGCTTCTCCTTTAAACAGTTGTTTTAAATCTATTCTTAAGACAAATTTACATTTGCTGTTTCACAGATATACCTTTTATAGAAAGATTCCCAAAGTACCATTAGTTGCTGAGCTGTCTGAGTGGGACAAGTCACTACTATGACTCATTTGAGATCCATAAAGAATAAGCTACTTTCATCACAACTAAATATACATCTACAAACAGCTATGTCACTTTTGGGTGGACTAATTGTTTAACCTTAATGCCTAAACTAAACCTATAACATTTCCTAAACTTAATCCTTAACCCCTAACTCTTAACCAAATGACACTCTAATTAAATGTAATCTTTTTCAGGGAAAAAAGAATAAACACAACAAAAACGTTACTTTCACGTCAATAATGGTAGACAATGATGGTCGTATGGCCTGTTCAACATCTGTAATGATCACTTTTAAAACTCCATCATATGCTGTTCATCAATCAGCACTGCAGCTCAGGTTTCTGCCAGACACATTCGACCTTTAGTGGACTTTAACACAAGGCCAGAACTTCAAGCCTGTGTCTGATCAGCAGGGTTGTCTGTGTGCACTCGCCTTGGTTGGATGTCTTTCTATTTACACCTTTGTCCACCCTGAATGTGGGGAGGTGGCCCCCGGGTGGATCCCAAGGTCGGCAATCAGGGAGACTATTTAAAGATGAGCTATGATAGAGGTAACATGTCATTTGTGTTGCAAGGGGACGCCATACCCATATTGGATGCCATAATTAAAAC
This sequence comes from Staurois parvus, assembly GCF_062004578.1. Taxonomy (NCBI): domain Eukaryota; kingdom Metazoa; phylum Chordata; class Amphibia; order Anura; family Ranidae; genus Staurois; species Staurois parvus. The sequence goes on along the minus strand of NW_028318492.1, from coordinate 5,030,980 downwards.
GGTAAGATGGGAAAGCTCTGTTGGATTTTTTCTGTCCATGATGGCCTTTTTGATGGAAAGCCTTTATAAATGTACTCAATACTTTATTTTATTATTATTATTATTTTTATGTTTATTTTTGTTTTCCTATTATGATTTTCAGAATGCTCATAAGTATGAAATAAGACTGCCTCTAAATTTGGTATTGAGCTGAATAACTGTGTAAGATACATGTTTAGGACCTTGATCTGAAGATAATTACTTTGTTTTTGTGGACCTATATGACCTGGCTATATAGTTCAAGCTTTATTTATGACTAGAAATGTCAGTTTTTTTTCCCCCTTCTCTTATTTCTTTTACCAGATGTTACCATATTGAGGGTCCATCTCATAGGCCAGGGAGAGGCTTGATGTTTGCCCCCACGCTATTGGCTAGCACCCAGGATGCAGTGTGGGATAAGAAGAAGGCATTTCGATTTTTTTTTTTCTTTCCTCTCTGCGGAAAGAGTATGACATTATGCTACATTACATTTTGATTATGTATGACTCCATATATTGCATAGATACTGTTTATTGTTTATGCTTCGTTTTTGTTTCAGTTTACAGTTTTATATACAACATTAAACACAGGATAAACTTTGTTTGAGGTTCTGATGAAGCAGGCTGTCCTGCAAAACATGTAGACCATTGTATCAACCGCAATGGGCGTTGCGTTACTTTAACTGACAATTGCGTGGTCGTGCATAAATGAAATTTATGGCATTGTTTCCTACAAGTAGATCTTTCTTGTAGTGGTATTTGGCCACCTCTGGATTTTTTATTTTTTGCGAAATTTAAAAAAAATAAACTTAAAATTTCTGCTATAAAACATATCCAATAAAAATATAAAAAAATCACATTCCTTCATAAATTTAGGCCAAAATGTATTCTGCTACATATTTTTGGTAACAAAATCCCAATAGGCGTATATTGATTGGTTTGTGCAAAGATGATAACGTCTACAAACTACGGTATATGTAATTTTTTTTTTTAATGCTAGTAATGGTGGCAATCAGCAACTTATAGCGGGACTGCAATTTTGCGGCAGAGAGTTTAACACTAGCTGATACTTTTTGGGAACCAGTGACACTAATACAGTGATCAGTGCTAAAAATATACACTGTCATTGTATTAGGGGCACTGGCCGGGAAGAGTTTAAACATCTAGGGCGATCAAAGGTTTAACTGTGTGACTATACAGTGTTTTTGTGTACTGTGTATGCTGTTTTTACTAGGCAATCTGCTAGATTTTATTCCCTTTGCATGGAATAAAATCTAGCAGATCACCGCTGACAGAACACAGCTCTGCCTTGTTTACATAGGCAGAGCTGTGTTCTGTCAGTGCCCTCAGCGATCAACAAGTGCCAGCGCTCATCCATTGCCTGGCACCTGTTGATTGGCTTCTGCTGTATCCAATCACAGCAGAAGCGGCGCTCCAGTGGCACACGTATGCCCCCTATGGTGGAAGTACAAAATCACATTTATATATGTGATTTTGCACAGAAAGCCCCCCTGTAGCAGTAAATCTGCTGTAAGGCAGACTTAAAGTGATTAATGTATTTTTGTAATAAATATTCAATATCAATTTCAATAATTTGGTGTTTAAGGTCACACTGAGTGTCTTTTTATATTTGGTTAAAAAATGTGCAGATGATAATGTAATCTTTTCTAACACTCCACCAATATATATATTATGCAGGTCTGTCCACCTCTAACGTCAGTCTCATGTTTGAAATTTGTCAAACACAAACTTAGTGGCAAATCTATTTGGAGTCTCTTAATGGCAAATCCTGTTATCAAACTCTAGCCATTGAGTACCCAAGCCGAAAAAAGGTCCTATCAGCATAAAATAAAAATAATAAAAAATTAAAATACCACAAATTAAACCCACAATACAAACGAATATAACACCAAAATACCCCCCCCCCCCCAATAATACCCCTGAAACAAAAAATATAATTTTTTTTATGGAAACCTTGCTGCAAAAAAAGAATTTTAATTTAAAGTAGAATTCTAGGTTAAAATGCTCCCTCTAAAAATGCTCTCCCCCCTTAACACCTATGCTGACTAACCTGTGGAAGAAAGATGTATATACTTGGAGACATCACCCACAGGCTCCTGTGGTTCTTCTATTTTTGGTACTTCCTCCTCTCCCCTGCAGATACTGTGGAATGACACAGGGGAGCCTAATCACGTGACTGTACCAGAGTTGGCTGAAAATAAGCAAGAATATACATCTTTCTTACACAGGTTAGTTAGCATGGGTGTTAAGAGGGGGGAGGGAGCATTTTAAGACTAATTGGGTTAAGCCTGTAATTCTACTTTAAACTAAAGGCCTGATCAACATATGAGAATAAATATTATAACCCCCCCAAAACGTAAAGAACAATGAAACAAGTAATTTTTTAAGGGGAAACCTTGAAGCAAAAAACAAAACAAAGCCCAGGCCTTGCTATGGAAAGGACAGGAGTTAAAAGTAACAGCTGCCTAAAATCAACCACAAAATACATTTAAAGACAAAAAAATATATATATCAAAAACAACAAACAGGTTGATTTTCAAAAGGGCTAGCACTCAGTGTTAGATTACTGGTTCTATTCACACCATTCACACCAGCAGGCATGTGTTAAGATGTGCATAACACATGCCTGCTGGTTTGTGTTGAGGACATGTGGTGTGATGAATTGCACAGTGCATGCTTTTCCTTTCCTTTTTTAACTTTATTAAACTTGACAGCACATTTAACTTTATGCATGGCAGTGTGTTGTGACGTGTTTAGTGCGCCACAATGTGCTGTGCATAAATGTAACATGTCCTACTTTTTTAGTGCAGTTTTCGTACTAGTTGAATGAATAAAGAATTGAATTTTATATCTTCTTAAGGATTTATCTTGTACTGTATACTATTTTGTAGTATGGGTAAACTGGTCAGAGCTATTTTTTGAATTGTATGGAAATAATAGAAGTGGCCACATACAAGGACAGAGGTACTCACTAATCAATTTTCAGTGCCCTTTGATATCAACACAGTTACCTATTGAAGGGCATTATACTCTCAATAATTATAGATTAGATGTTTAAAAACCCACTCTTACATATAATAAGCTCTTGTATAGGTAACTTTAAAAACCATATAATTTTGTTTCTACATTGTTGCCCTTTTCTCTCCCTTTTTTGTGTTGCTAGTAAAAGGACTGGGTGGAATGGATATATATACTGGGGAATAGAATCAGCAGCAACAAATCAACTTGAGCTGTCAAATGGTCATTCTGACTTTAAGTGAGTGAAATATGGAAGCTTTTCCTGACACATTGGCCTATATTGTCCTTGATAATCAAGGCTGAGATTTGTGTGTGACACTAAGAATGAGATCATGTTCATCAGAGGTGAAGCTTGAACTGCTGCCAAGTCTGGTGTGGATTGAATGCCTAAATCTCCTAAAGAACTTAAGCTGGGAAGAAACTTAAAATATCCTTAAAACTATGGTATCATCTTACAAGACAGGAGTTACTGTGCTTAGAAGAAGAATGGCTGTCAGTTAACCAAGCATACTATAAGTATTACATCTATAAACTGTCTTTCTAGCAAACAGCAGAAGTGGTACCCTATACTTCTGAAACATATATGGTCAGATTTTTATTGAAAATTATAAGGCAATATGAAGATAACATGCATTCTTAAAATAAACTGTATTAGCATAGCAAAGGAAGCCTTTAGACTACACTGCACCAGTTTACCTCTGGAGCCCCCTGAATATATCATGCAAAGAATGACTAGTTCACTTACTCTATGTATACCACTACTGGCCCTCCAACCCCATCATCAAGTCACAGGTGTAGGAGCCTCTGGGTTTTGTCACTCCCCTCCAGATTCAGTAGCACATACAAGGTCACACTCTGTACTCCTTTAGGCTCAAAGCAACTTTGTTATTCAAGTTTCAGCATGAGCATTGACACTTCATCCTACTCAAGTCAGAGTAGTACAGAGTACGGCCTTGCATGTGCTCATATTCTACTGAATGCAAATAATAACAAAACTATTTGCATAGAACTATAGCTTTGCAAAGGGCTAAGCATGCCCCCTATGTGTTAGTGAATTAACACTGTACAATGACATAGGTCACTTACATATTAAGGATGAACCTTAAGTTCTGGTTGTACATTAGTTTGACCCAAACCCAGCCTTTTCATGTTTCCGCAAATGGGCAAAAAACTGTCTATATCTGGCCAGTTCACCTACCCATCCAAGTCAAAATCCTATATAGCTGTAACTCTGCAATTTATGAGCTGTAGCACTAATTCCATTAATTGACCTAATAGATTCCCAGTGGCATCTGAAAACAACAATATATGGTTAAGGATGCCCCCTGGGATATCCACTGCTGTGTTTACATTCTAGTAGTGTCAGGCATATGTGATTTGTGACACCAGGTGAGGATCGTTGTGGTGGAGGGTCAACATCGTGTCACTGCCGCTCATCATAATTGACAAGGATCTACATCACTGGACAACACGATTATATGATTTATTTAGGGACATTTTTTCATAAAGGACTTTTTTCACTATGATTTTATTTACGATTTAAGATTTTTTAGGAATTAATAACAAGGGGAACTAATTACCCCTATTTATTCATCTGGGGGGTGGATGTTTAGTGCCCCTTTATTCTAAAGGGGCTTCCAGATTCTGATAAGTTTCCCGCTGTAGACGTCCACATTCTTCTTTGAGAGACAGGATGTATGAATGAGACCTTTGCCTCCATTAACATGGGGGAAGGGTCTCATGGGGAATCAGGGGTTTAGTGACATGGTTGGGATTAACAGATTTTTCCTGGGTCCTGCGATCCAAACTTGACCCGTTTTACCTATCCCTATTTGATACCAAGTATTTTGGGAGGTTGTGATGGTATGTAAATGCATTTGCTGCATACCCCATTCCCAGACAGTGATGAACTCTAGATGAAACATCTGAAAAGTGTGATCAGTTGTGGTTCTGATTCGCACATTTTCAAACTGGAAGTTCCACTGAAGTCAATGGAAATCCAAACCAGGTTCAAAAAATAAATGTATTACTGAGGAAATTATGCAAAATTGTACAGAGTGGGTTTGGAAGCTCTTGTATCCTACCTGGTAAGATGTCAGGCAAAAAACAGCACAGGCCACTTCCTTTAAACAATTCTACCAGGAATACTAAGATTGTGTGAGAGTGAGACCTGGTAAGAGTAAGAGTGAGAGGTGGTAGAATTGGCAGTCAAGCTATGGATTCAGTGGCAGACTCCAAAATTGTATTGCTAAGGTAGTGAAAACTTAACGGTGAAGCCAAAACACTTATTTCAATCTATTTTTTGTGATCAAAAGGCTTATGAGCCATAAAGAGAATCATGGGCTCTCAGATATGAATAAACCGAATGTGTACCTTCAGTGATTCAATTTCTATCTGAATCATGAAATAATGGGGCTACTAAATAGATTGTAAATGGCTAAAGAATAGATAGGGAGGTATCCATAGCAAACCGCTTTCAGTTTTCATCTGTTTAGAGTAACAGAACAAAGAAAAAGGATTTTGTTTTGGTTGGCGTTGATTACAACAGTTTGCACATTGCACTTTGCCCTGTTAAATAATGACTTGAATATGGGCGGTATTGTATGTGTAATACACAGCTGTTCTTTCAGTACATTAGATTCAGTGGATGACTGCTCTTCAGTAGATACTGTCATACACAGAGGTTTTGACTTAATGATATGAGGTTACAATATAATTTGGGCATACAATATTATGTTTGAGTTTAAATTGTACTGACCATATTATTAGGTACTTTGACATGGATTATATAATTTTATGACATTTTTGTTAAATTGCATAATATGGGAATTTGGGACATTATTTGAGTGTTGCCTCATTTAATCTACTGTATAGGAACACGCTTTGCAATAGTAGGTTATAGAATTCCTGAACTCTAGAAGCTGTGCTAAAAAAAATAAAGCAGAAGGCAGAACACTAGTCACCAGTATTGCAATTGATGCAGATGATCTTTTCCCACTTCTTGGGAAATATGTCCTTATAATGTATCTGATAGGCAGCTTTCCAGCTTCTCCAGTCATCTGCAGGGTAATGACTCTCCTCAGAATCCTAGGTGCTCCCATAAACTGCAGGGTAATGAGTCTGGCCACACGCCTCCTAGTTGGATTTGTCCTCAGTGAAGTAGGCCCTTATTGAAACCTCATCAGTCTGTCCCTCTATGCCTGTGATAGTAGTAGCTTCCTGACTCCCTGTTTGTTTCGCTGCTTGTCCACTGCTATTATCTTGGATTCCCTTGTTGCCCACCTTTGCCATGTACCTGGATTGCCACCTAAACTTGACCTTTAATCGTTAAAGGATAAGTTGACCCTTTGGAGCATGTTACACGTTACAGCCATATTTAGGGTATAATGTGTAACATGCTCCAGCACATGTTCTCCCCCTCCGCCCTTCTGCTGTCACATTTTGAAAATGGTACAGCTGTGCCACTACAGCAGACAGCTTGCAGTTCTCAATTAACTGTGAGGGCACTGATGAGAACTCTTGTAGTTCATTCACAAGTCCTGCAGCTTTCAAACTGACAGTCTGTACAGAGATATGGGCTGAAAGCTGCAGGGATTGTCTGCAGCTGCCTGACATTGCACCCTTCATCTACTGATCACTGTTACTATGCTTTACAGGCTCCTGTGGAAAAAAATAATACATGTGTAGCACCCTCCTAGTCAGCAAAGGGGAGCTAAGAGCCTGATTGTTAGCTAGGAAGGGTGAACAGCAGCCTGGTTGTGATAGCTAGCAGGGGTCAAACTTTGGTCAGAGCTGAGAGGCAGTGCAGACCTGCCTTCTAGAATTTCCTCCTGCTCTAGAACTTTGAAGAAAGGTCTAAAAGCAGTGGGTGGATCTGAGAAGTGGCTGATCTGCATTTTTATGGAAACCTGGCTAATCCCCAACAGGAAGCTTGGCAAGGGGCCAAGACAACTGTAAGGGAATTCCTATGAGACGGCTGGCGAATAGACATGGGCACAGAAATGCGTGATTGCACAAACGGCGAAGATTGGCGCCAGACGGACTATTTAAAATGTGCTTCTGCCTGTGCTGAGTGCTGACTGGTCTTCAGCAGTTCCCCATTTCCTGCTCGTTCCTGTGTGATTCCCTTGTTGCTGACTCGGCTTGTTCCTCACCTGACTCTTGATTACTCTCCTGCTTGATACTTGTTCCTGACCGCGGCTCTGCTCCTGACTTTGGCTTGCTTATGACTTGGTACCTTTCTGTCTGCTCGTTGATGACCCCGGCTATTCCTATAATATTGCTCCTGTCTCCCATCCCAGCTTCCTGCCTTGCTCTGGTGCACACCTGGCGATCTACCATACCAGCTCTGCATATCGCTACTGTTCCTGAATCAGTGGTCCATCAGTTTTTTAAGGACTCCAGCTGCAAGTGCTGCAAACAACATCTGCTGGCACTCTTGTCCCCCTGGTCCCTAAACACCCTCTGTTCCACTTCCAGTGGGGTCAGGGCTAATGGCACAAGTGAGGCCGACCTCGTCATTTCAGTCTCCAATCAGGTACGTGACATCAACCCTTTAAAGGTATTTGAGCCTGCTCAGCCAGTTCAGGTGGAAGACAGAGAGACAATGTGAGGCTGAAGGCAGGAGCCTGGGAGGGAGCCCAGATGGAGAGAGGAGCTCACCTAAAGGCAGTGGAGCTGAGAAGGATGAAATCTCAGATCCTAACCATCTTCCAAAGCGAGGACCATCTGTGTAGCAGGGAATGTGCGACCCAGGTAGAAGGCATGGTAGCAGCCACCAACCCCATAGCCGCACAGGAGGACTGACTGAGGAGACCTGAAACCCCTGGGCCAGATAGGCGAAGGAGTACTCTGCTGGGAAGCCAGATTCGCCACTGGGACTGGCTATACTCTTAAAGTGACAGGCACCGGATCCTCTGCTCAGGGATACCTCCAGACAGTTGGGTAAATGAAGAGGATTTTATCTAGGGTCTGGGGTAGTACACTAGGAGGCTCTGGATAGCTCTCTAACAGAGACTGTGTTGCAGTGGAAGGTTGTAAATAGTTCCAGGCAGGGGCGGACTGACAACTCATGGGGCCCCCTGGCAATAGGGGAAAACAATTTTGAGCCATATGCTGTTAAAAAATAAATTACCTCTATTGGTGCCTGTCCCATGCTTGGCTGATGCACCATTCACGAAAACAATACTGTAAGTGCCAAATGTCCAGCACTGAGACTTGTAGTTCCAGTGGTATGACAGTGATTAGCCACACAAGGCATAGCCATGATTAGAGGTAATTTAGTTTTCCACAGCAAATGGCACAAACATGTTTTTTCTTGCAGTTCAGCCTTATGTTTCTATGTACATATGACAAAAAAAATAAAGAATAATTTACCTAATTCTTTGTTATCTTAGATGCTATTGGCTGCTTTTTTTTAACTTGTCTTTCAGGAAACTGCACTAGGCTGTTTTACATCCTCTAGGTTAGGTTACAGACTGTATATTCGTGATGAAGGGAAGACAATGATGAAAGTGATAAAGAAGGACAGCAGAATGCAGAACGCACTAAATGCTCTTTTAAGGTGTATCTAAACCCAAAAATGTAGTATATGCCAGTTTGCTAATCTTTGATGTAGCTTAATTCATTTTCTTTGTTCAGGCTTCTTTTGCTTTTTGCTTTTTTTCACCTGGTAATCGTACAAATAACATACTTTCTGTCCCTTGGGGATGGGGAGGGGGGATACATCATTTCTCCACTGTATCCAGGGAGAGAGCCATGGTTGTCACTCTAGGCTGCTCTTCTAATATAGACTAGAAACATGTTCATATCTCTTCATCGCCATTACATTGGTGCAGAGAATTTTTGACAAGATCATTGAGTATTTTCTGAAAATTTTCTTAGCTTGAAAAAAAAAAAATAACATCCCCACCACATCCAAAGACTGTAAGCTGCAGCATATTGCATTTTCATTCTTGGGTTTGTTTGTCCTTTAAGCCCTGGTTCACACCAATGCGACTTGTCATGCAATTTGACAGTTTCAAATCACATGACAAGCTGCACCCTATTGTCCACAATGGAACGTCGCAGTTGCACCAATATTAAAAGTAGTTCCTGCACTATTTTGTTGCTATTTCAGGTGCGACATCTGTGAATGAAGTCACATAGACATCTGCCAAGGCACACCTGAAGTTGCACTGAAATGCGACTTTGAAATCGTACAACTTCAAGTGAAGTTGCACAATTTCAATGTCGGATCCAGTGTGAACCAGGGCTTAGATATACTTTTCTCAAAATTACCATATATTTACCGTAGCCTTCCTTTGGCAACCTTTAAACCTTTCTGTTCATGTCTTGGCTGTCTGTTAGCTGGACCCAACACACTGTGATTACACTTGCCTGTAGAGATCTTTTTAACTTCTGTATTTTTCATAAGTGGCAAGGACAACTTAATGACAAGATCATTGCTGAAGCCGTCATAAAAACCCACAAAACAGGAATTAGGATGGGATGAATAAAAATCAATGTGCCCTGTTGATAACAAACCAACCTAAATATTTGTTTTTGTTGTTTTTTAATATATGCTACAAGACTGCCTTTTATGAGGCACAAGAGTCCCATTGACTGCTTTATTTATATTAATAATACTGGAGTAAAATCAGTGCAGGCATAATGAAATGAACAGGTGTCTTGTTCTCCAGTGTTGTGAAGACGTAAACAGATTACCTTTTCTCTTCCTGCTACTTCTCGGGTGTCTACTTTTAATCTTAAGGAATGTGGATTTATTTGAGGTTCATCTGCGCTTGGAAATCTAAACAATATCTAAAGTCACAGAATAGGCTTCATTTGTGAATTTCCATTTTATCTACCATTTATCATGTTACATTACAAACACATATAATGTATTCTCACTTCCAATGTAACTCTTGCTTATACTTATTGACTACTAGAGAGGAAAGCTGCAGAAACCATATACAGGATTGTTGTTTGGCAGACTGAAAAAAAAATAAAATAAAGGGAGATATGGCTCAGCTGGTAAAGGTTAGTAATAAAAGTAAAGAAAACCAGTCAAGGTTAGAAATAAAGGAGCCGAGGCTGCCATGCCTATCCTTCTTTTACTATTTGATGAGTCACTGGCCTAGAAAAGGCATTTGTACATCTAGCGCCTCAACACCTATTGGGAGCTGGCATTGTTCACTTGTTTTGTATGGTGCACACCCAAAGGCTGCTACATCTATCTTCTACATCTCTATTATAGAAATATGGGAGCTGGCATTGCTGACTCATTTTAAAAGGTGCAAGATCCAAGGCTGCCATGCCTATCCTTCTTTTACTATTCGAAAAAGTCACTTGCCTAGAAAAGGCATTTGTACGTCTAACGCCTCAACACCTATTATAGAAACATAGGAGCTGGCAATACTGACTTGTTTTGTATGGTGCAAGTCCCAAGGCTGCTACATCTATCTTCTACATATTTATTATAGAAATATTGGAGCTGGCATTGCTCACTCGTTTTATAAGGTGCAAGCTCCAAGGCTGTCATGCCTATCCTTCTTTTATTATTTGATGAGTCACTGGCCTAGAAAAGGCATTTGTACATCTAGTGCCTCAACCATTATTATAGAAACATGAGAGCTGGTAATACTGACTTGTTTTGTATGGTGCAAGCCCCAAGACTGCTACATCTATCTTCTACATCTCTATTATAGAAATATAGGAGCTGGCATTGCTGACTCATTTTATAAGGTGCAAGCTCCAAGGCTGCCATGCCTATCCTTTTTACTATTTGGTGAGTCAATGACCTAGAAAAGCCATTTGTACATCTAGCGCCTCAACACTTATTATAGAAACATGAGAGCTGGCAATACTGACTTGTTTTGTATGGTGCAAGTACCAGTGCTGTCTATCCTTCTTTTACTGTTTGCTGAGTCACAGATCCATAAAGGCATGTGCATATCAGGTGTCTCGACACCTATTATAGAAATAAGGGAGTTGGCATTGCTGACTTGATTTATAAGGTACAAGCTCCAAGGCTTATTTTACTTTGAAATGAGTCACTAACTCAGTAAAGGCATGTGCATATCAAGTGTCTCAACAACTAATATAGAAATAATTGACTGGGCATTGTTGACTCGATTTATGAAGTGCAAGGCGCAAGGCTGTCATATCTATCCTTTTACTATTTGGAGAGTCATTGAAAAGGCATGTGAATACTAGTAGGTGTCTCAACACCTATTAGGCCCCTTTCACATGGGGTGGACTCCACTTGCAATCTGCTTGCTCAGAAGGGTATCTGTCTGCTGATCCCTACTGAGAAGATGGATGATCTGTCCATGTCCACTCCATTTACACTGAGTGGACACGGACACAGCTCGCTCTCCTCTATGGGCAGTCTGATGTAAATGAACTGTCGTCTGCCATTCGATCTGATCTGGCCAGATGGAGAGGAATGGATTCCCATCTGTTTGTTTTTAGGGGACTGGATTGGATGTTGGCAGGTGCTGTTTACACCCACTGCTGCGTAGAGAAGAATAGAGGTTCCCATCGGGTCCTCCTGAAACACAGACAAGCAGACCCAATTTGAACGTTCATTTGAAAGGGGCCCATTACATAACTTTTTTCTGGTTAGTTAGACAAACCAGATAGTGAAGGAAGGACCAATATGACAGCCCTGGGACATGCATGCAATAACAAGAGCGAATTACCATCCTATAGTGTTGCTATGCTTTAACTGGGTATATACTTCTCTATACAGTATGCTTTTACAGACCTGTATGACTTTTTACAAAATAATGTTTAGGTTTCCACTTAGGGGCAGATATACCATTTGTGTAGTTGTACAAGGGCCCTTTGGGACTTCGAGGCTCATTAATACTAGATGGGAGTTTGGTGGATGCTCATGCCCTCTCTCATTCTCACATAGATCTTAATTCACCAGTTATATAGATATGTTTCTTACTAGTGGTATTTGCTGGTCATTTCCTAGCTGCTGTGTTTGATGCATTTGAAAACAGTGAAGATGACCTGTGATTTATAAACAGGGCTGTGGATAATGGGTACCACTTATTCTCCTGTATGGGGCCCATGCTAGCAGGGGGGCCCAGGCAGCTGGGTGAATCGGATGTGGGCAGGGATGGTAACCGACATGGTGGGGGAGCAATTACAGGAACTGATCCCCTGTTCTCTCTGCAGCAGCTGAAAGCTGGTTTCTTCTCCTCTCCCTCCTACCACACCCATCACTCTCCCTGTGCACCATATGATTCCCCCTGCTGCCCAGGCCCCCCCTGTGTGCCCCCCCCCCCCACTCCCACAGTGCTGTCATCTTCCCTCCTCTCCTTCCCACCGGCAGCTGCAAGCAGACAATAGGATCCTTCAAGATGGAGAGTGGGGGAAGGATCCGGTACATATGTCACATATATCAGCTACTTTCTTTCCTGAATGAACACGAGTGATCGGTACCGATCACTCACTGTGTTCATTCATAACTGAAGCATTGTAAACTGTGTATTTGGGAGGGCCCTTTCAGGTTGACTATATGGGGCCCCGTGGATTCTAACAGCAGCTCTGTTTATAAATAAACCCCATTGAAACTATTGCAGTCTAAGGCTGATCACACATGGACGACTCTGCTGCTAGCGATCCTGCCATGAATAATTTGCCAGAAGTGCCAGCAGCAGTATCACTAAGAGGTTTCCGGTTTGTTTCTATGGAATTACTTCTTCTGTAGCCGAGGCAGTGAGATGTGACTCCCATCGCTAGAGATTTAGATTCATCAGTGTTCAGGCCAGCGACAGAGCGACATCTAACTGCATCTGGCTTCTGACGGTACAGGCAGGCATCATTTTAAAACAATCCTGCTACTGACAACATGTTTCTAATATATCGGCTGGATTAGGTGTTTCAAGACTGGAATGGTGAATGTAAGTAACAAAAGGAATCTTTATAACAGGGTTCAAAGACTGAACCTGCATTCATTACAAAACTTCATTTTCTCAATATAAAGTTTAACTTTTCATTTTACACAGCTTCCCAGAACTGTGGTGAAATAGTTATGACGCCAGAATCAAACACATTTAATTTATTTATTTTGGAATGTAAAGTTAAAAAAAAAAGACTAATTTAAAAAAATAATTGTGATGTTTATTAAAAGAATCAATGTCTCCCTCTAGTGCTCATTTACACAAAGCACATTCAGTTTGAATTTACCATCATTTTTAGAAATCGGATTGAATTCACAACACACCCCACAATACTGATACTATCTAAGCAGTATTACGTATTAGTGCATTAGATAAATACGTAACTGGGTTCAGACTTACCACTATATGCATGGAGTTTGAATGTTCTCCCCATGTTTGCATGGCTCCTGATTAAATGTGGCCTATTGTGTATGATTGTAGTATGAACATTAGATTGTAGATTCATTGGGATGCAGGAGACTGGAGTAAATGGTTCAAAGGTCTCTGTAGCAGGAAATCTATACTTGTTAAATAAATGACTAAAATGAATGCACTTTTGTGGAGTTGTGTTCTGTTTCAGTGTTAGGTGCAGAATGCTATTCTTCCTGTCCTGGAATATACCAGGACTAGAGTTAGCAAAAGCAGTCCACTACTGTCTATTGATTACACGGATTTCATCTCTCTCCATACATCTGGATTATCTAGATGCAAACATATAAGAACAAACCAAATTCCATTTGGACCCATTTTATGCAGAATTTTTATCTCCATGTATACGTTTGCAGAGACAATCTGTAAGATGCTAAATGTAACATAAGGCCCTACAAATAGAAATATAGTAAAAGGGTATGTACAGGGGCAGACTGACCATTTGGAAACTTGGGCACTGCCCAAGGGCCTGAGGTCAGTAGGGGGCCCCATGAGATGCCCCTGGTACCTTTTTCATAGGCTTTTTTGAGTTTGGGCAAGGACACAGGGGCCCCATGATCCCCTATTGCCTGGGGGCCCCATGAGTTGTCAGTCCGCCCCTGGGTATGTAGACTCTAACCACTTATTTTGTCCCTTTTGGTCTTTTAGTTATGCAGTTTAATGCATTTTGTTATATCTTTTTGATAAGTGCAAACAGTACCGGTCGATCCTGACAAAAATCTTCTTATCTAATAGCTTCCTGTGCTTTTTGTCTGTTATCATATATATTGTTTTCAGATGAATGTTGTCACCTTGAGACAGGTGTTACTGGCAGAATCATAAGGTGAAAATACAGGAAAAAAGATTAAAAAATAAAACTGTTGCAGCCACCACTTCTAGGGACTGGTAGACTACGATCTATTACATATTGGGGGATTTTTAGGCGCTTTTCATTTTATCTAATTGTTTATTTTTTTTGTTTTATTTTAATTTGTTGATTTATCATATTTTTGAGTTTATTCATTAAATTAACCATTGATTTACCGCAATATTCTTGATTTACTCTTTATTTTGACACCTGTCAATTCTTACTACTCTCTTGTATGTTTAGTGGTCTCTATATTGTTTTTACCTATTGTTGCTAAATAATGATAAGAAAATATATAAAGTATGTCTGGAAACAATCTGCAATACATTCCTTTAGGCATCTGTTGCACTGAGTGTAGTGATGGTGCTGGTCATTATGTATCTGTCACATAAATCTACACGAACCTTAACAGAAAACTTTAGTACAGTACAAATGTATAACCTAAAGCAGAACTCCAAACCTTTTTTCTTTGTTTTGTCAAATTCTCATTCTGCTTGTATGGAGCCTCTTCAGTTTTTTGTTACTATCTATGTTTAATTACTTCTTATGCTTTGTCACAGTTAGTGGTGTGAAATCTCCCTAATGAGAATACAGACACCAAGTCTGTTCAAGGTTCCTATTTTCACTGAAGCCCTGATGAAGGGAGAGTTTTTCTGACTCCAAAACAAGTTTGGTGGTTTTTATTACAAACTAATATATTAATTTGGACACTTTTACTGTTTGGTCTGGCAATCCATCAATTGTGCATGTTTTTTTCTGCTACACAAGCTTGGAGGTCAGTGGGATAAAACAATTACATGGCACCTGTGGTCAATAGGTGGAGGAATAGTGCCCCATCATTGATATTTTCTGAAAGAATAGTGATCCATCATTGGTATAGATGGGAGTGATAATGCCCTATTATTGGTGCCCGTTGCACGTATTATGCCCCAGTGGTCCAGTGAGAGGAATAGTGGCTTGCAGCATTGGGACCAATAATATCCCAAAGGCTGGATAATGGCAAGCAAAGGGCAGCATCCAGCCCTTGGGCTGCATTGTGGAGACCACTGTGCTTGATACATACCTACATAGTTTTAACTGAAGTTCCACTTTAACAGAGGATGGCTGAAGCAGGGAATAATGCAAGGCTCCACTTTCTAGACCTCTGTCATCATCAATGCCCAGGCTTGGAGGCCAGTAGCTAAAGCAGTAGAGAGGCTCCCATCGACAAGCTGGATAAGTACACAAGAAGGACACCCTGGTGGATGTGGGAGGATCACCTGAGGTGAGGGGTCTAAGCATTAATCAGTATTTACCAGAGCTCCTGATGGCGGAGATATGTTTTACTGCTTGTCAGTACCAGGTCATGGTCCTCATGATTGCCCCACCAGGAAGTGAGCAAGCGGGGGTCCAGTAGCACATATAGCAGGTAGGGATCAAGCAGAAGCGTAGTCAATAAACAAGCCAAAGGACAGTAACAAGTGGTTGCAGGTTGGGATCAAGTAAAAGTATAGTTTAAAAACAAACTAAACGTCGGTAACAAATGATTACAGGCTCGGATCGAGTTGAAGCATCAGTGAACAACCCAATGTTGGTAACATGTAGTAGTGATGATATGAACATCAGCAGGAGAGACAAGAGCAAGATATTGGCTGAAAAAGAGCAAAATAATCTGGCAAACAGGAGATGAAAAGGCATGACTTAAATTGGAAGTTCATGGGAGGACCAAAGATCTCAAGCTTCATGAGAAACAAGACACAAAGCAGGATTATCCAAAGGATCGGACAGGGAGCTGTCCAGCATCTCATATGGCTCAGCAAGAAGACCTACTGCTGGGCACAACAGAGATCATGGGTTCAGATCCCAGGCCTGACAACCTGACAGCAGGCTCAATGAATGGGGTGGCCTAGAGTCTGTCATTGTCTAAACATAAACTTCTATGTGGTCTCTTTCTCCAAGTCTTGATAATGTCCTGTTAACAAAAAATATTTTATAATCTAATTCTGTATTGTTCAAATTACATTAATTAAGCTGAAAATGTGAACAAGGGTCCTTGAAGAAGATAATCTTGACTTTTGCCATTACCTTTGGCTTAGTTCCAGTGACAATTATCAGGAAATATTGCAGTGGTGGCCTTCCTTATTTTTACAATGTTTCCTACTGTATATACTTTAAATGTTGCAACACAAGCCTTCAGGCCCGCAGGTAGTTCACACAGAGGCAACACAACCGCATTGTGACACAGTAGCTCTATCAACAAATTAGTATGAATATTTTCTTTGTTTCTGAAGAAACGATCTCTTTGGTGGAAAATTTTTAATAGACACTACTTGCTATGAGTAACCTTTGTTATCTTTGTTACCATGTTGTACACTTTATTTAGGTATTATAATGGCACAATCTTGTAGTATATAGGATAGAAATTAGTGCAGTAGAGAGTCCCATAAGAAGGCTGTAACATTAATACTGGTGAGATTCTCAAAATGGGGCTGTAATAGTAATACTGTTGAAAACACTGATCTTTTGATTTGTCTGAATACAGATAAACTACAAATAAGCTCTCCTGCCTATCTGACCTAATGATGAAGGCATGCTTTGAAAAAGAGATTAGCATGCTGCGTGGGGTTGTCAGGAAGTTTACCAATAGGCACAAAAGCTCTTGCCTAAAGATGGCAGAGGCAAAGGACTTTTTACTGTATAACTATCAGATGCACATTTATTCCTATAATGAGTAGTAAAAAAGTTATATCGACTGGGCTTATTTACAGATGTTTACAATATCCTAGAACCAGAAAAATAATATGTTCTGTGTAGAAGGCATGATCATGTATGAGAGGTATGTCTCTGGATTCCAAACACTGGTGGAACTATCACCATATCAGTCCATGCAACTGCTATAGGGTCTGATTGGTTGGGGCCTCAGAGTGACCTACCTACCCGTCCCACCAAGAGGAAGTTAAATTGGACTGTCTGGCCCCATCCAGACCTTCATCAGCAGAGGACCTGTTGTGACAACTCACCACTTGTAAACACAGCGGAAGTCTTCCATTATTCACTTTCTTTGCAGCTGTGACAGATAATGTAATCAAATGCTGAGCATATCAGAGGAAGTGAGTAATGAAAGACTTCCTCTGCTGGCTTCTGTGCTTAGGAGTGGCAGTGGGAAGTTGGTGAGCTGTCACATCGAGTCCCTTGCTGATGGAGGTCTGGATGGGGCCAGCTGCTGTATATTTTCTATTCCACATCACCTAATTTCAAATACCACGCAGTCTCTTCATTTTGTAGCCATGTTGTACATTCCCTTTTCTGCTACACCTACATTACTTTGCCATTCTGTATGTTTTTTTTTCCACGCTGCCTCCTTTCTGATGCCATGCTGTAAACCAGAATGATGTGTGTGAAATAGGGAACATACATTCCCTACTCTGCATTGGCTCTTTCTATAAGCCTGGTTGTACACTTTTACATCATCTCATTCTGTATGCTGTGCTGTAAATTCCCTGTTCTGCACATCTCATTTTGTGGGGCATCATCATCATTTGATCGCTGAGTTCTTACACTTAGAACTGGTGGGGGACAGATGCAGCATCGGACAAATGCTGTATCCACCCAGGTAAGTATAATTTTTTATAAAGATATAAAAAACTCAGCATGCCTTTATAGTCATGGCTGAAAGTTGCTCTGGATTTCCAGTGGTAGTCCCCAGTTTTAAGGTTTATCCTGGAAAATTCATGTCCCTGGAAACATTCATGTTCTTCAAAACTGTTCAATTCTCCCATAACATACAGTACTTCTTTTTTTGCATGTAAACATTTCTGTCAGTCAGATCAAGAACTATTACATTTTAAGTTCATATATGCTGAAGTTAGGCATTTAAAATGCAATAGTGTCCATATTTTAGTTATAAATGGGTATATAGTGGTGTATGAACCTTTGAAACAGCATTATGTGTGTAACACCCTCCTAGTTACAGTAGGTGCTAGGATTTGTATAGTTAGGATAAGTATAGCTGTATTTCTATGCTTTACAGAGAGGCTGTTAGGAAAAATCTAGTTGGACTCTCTGCTCAACAGAGTGCTGTAATGGATTAGTCAGGTCTGCTCATGATGCACTGGTGCTGCAGAGTTTTCCTTGAGTTCCGCCTGCCTTCAGGAGGCTATGACAGCCTTCCAGAACCTGGGAGGGAACTAGGCAAATGAGCAGTATGAATTTGGATATAGCCCTGGCTGATTGTAGGGGAGGGCAGTCCCATTGCATGCTGGGAGTGGTATTTATGCTCTGTGAGCACATGGGTTTATCGGCTTTCCCTGGAGAGGATTGAACCAAGCCAGACTGGAGGCAGGTTTGTCTCGCCTGACACTGCATGCCAAGTGGCCTCAGGTGGGTCGACCTGAGGGCCTGAAGTTAGAGACAGTGACCCTGGTTCTACAGTAGGCTGACTGAGGGAAGCTGTCTGCCAAAACTCTGTATGGTATCACAGGAGGGATTCATTTGGAAGATTGGAAGGAGGCCACCATTCTGTCCTTGGGCCTTGTGAGTACAGACATTGAAGAATTTGGGAACTCTGTGTATTTTCTACCCCCCTGGTGCTTGATAGTTAGCGTGGGTCTGAAAAGGAAAGGGAACACTGGCTAGTGTTCTGAAGAGCTTGTCCAATTGTTTCTTCTGAAAATGACTTTGCTAAGCTACATTACCTTTGGGTTGTCGCAGTCTGTTGTAACTAGCTTGTACCTGAGGACCTCAGCCCTGTAACTACTACTACTGAAAAAAGGACTTTGCTCACTCCTAAGCTATGTGCTGCTACAAAGTAAAGGGAAGTCTGCTATCTGCTTCAGCCCGGACTTCAAAAGTGCTCAACTAAGAGATCAGCTAGATGCCCTCAGTTTGAATATTTCTAATTTTTGGAGTATCCTACTGACTTCCCTATCCCTATCTCCAGTTTTACAATAAAACTCCAAAAACAAACATCCCCTAGAGTGATCATTGAAGACAAAGAGCCAGTGTGTATGTATCCGGCTGTAAAAAATACCTTGTTTCTGGCTTTGGGGTGAAGAAGGGGGAAACCTGGCCAAAAATACAAGTGGCCCCCACGAGGGTTGGGCTACATGCACTATATATTTAGCTACACTTTATTGTCAGCAAAACATACTTTTTTTCTGGCTAAAAGATATGTATATCTATCAATCCAGTATGTACAGATCTCTTCCAGATAGCAAAGCACTGGCAGGCCAGAAGACTTAATTTTTCTCAGGCACTTAAAGATCTCTTTCCCACCCCTAGGCTATGACTGGACCATGAAAGGAAAAGCAGGCAACTGGTGAGCTTATCTCCCTATCAGTTTGTTTTCCCCTCCTATTAGCAAGCTCCTTTTAGGCACCTGAGCACAGCAACACAACTGATTGGCTTGTTGCGCTGATTCTCTCTCTCCTAGTCTAAGCTTTGCTGCGCAGGCGTATTCCAAAATGTTGACATCAAGTCGAATTTAAATACTAAAGCAAGGCATAGATGATTTGTTTTTCTTTCTTTCCACCAAGGGTTGCAGGAAAGAAAATTGCTGTATTCCCTCATCAACACGAGCAGTGTTGATGGGGTAATCCCTCCCACGGCACTATTGAGTCCTAGCGGTGGGGAGCCTTCCTTGCCAGCAGAACACAATAATTACTGCTGATGGCTATAGTTGCTGGCATTAATAGAAGGTAAAACAATCCAACAGGCTGGTTGTCCCCAAGTCGATCGATGGATTGACTTGGGTACAACCAGCCTGGCCATAGATGGATAGAATCTTGGCTGGTCTCCGCTGAACCATCCGAGATTCCATTCATCCATAGCCAGCTTAACACATTGAATGGAGTTCACAGTATGAAATGGAGTTCATATTTACAAGAAAGCAGCATGGAGGCTAGCTGTCTGGCTGTCTTGCTTGACCCAGCTGTTCAATATTCTGAGTCACTAATACAAAACAAGTATACATATCAGGACTTCTGACTTTACTCTAAATTTCCTGATCTCATATACTTGTTCCAGGTCACTGACTATAGATACTAAAGCCAGTGGGTCAGCATAACAGATTGGCAGGTAGCTTTTTAGAAGTAGGCCAGTAGTGGAAGCTTCCGTTTTTCTTTTATGACGGGTTACCTTTAAACATGCACTGGTAAATGAATGAGCATAAGATTTACTTTTGCTGCAAAACCATGCACCCACAAGCTATATGATATATATATATTACAAAAACTAAGCCTTTGGTGCAAACAAATGGACATATGGTTGGAATGCACTCTGTTTACAGTACATCATATACCGCAAAAGAATCAGTACCAACAAGGTTATACATATGGGTATTTAGTCAAGTGTAAAGTATACGCTCCATAAGATAAAACACATGGTGGGGTAATTATCCTTAATTTATTTAAACAATTAGAGCAGAAAATCTATAGCTTTAATTCCTGAATGTTTGTTTTTTGCAGCGAACAAGAACAAAGATAAATACAAACAGTGAAGACGTACAGAACTAACAAAAAACATAATCTGTGTTATGGTTTCATGGTATGCCCACAGCATAATGAAAGTTTGAAAGAGAGAGTATTTGGTGTTTTAATAAAGCAGGTCAGCAGGGACAGAACAATGTCTCCTGCATGTCCTTCTCTCGTGAGTCCAATTTTAAAGTGAATCTGCCACCAAAGCTGGGCAATTCAACCTGACCATATCATTAAGAAAAGGCTTAACCAGAAGTTGTCTTCAGTGAAAATCATGTCTAATACCCAACAGACCCAGAGATATGCGCTAAAGGATATGGCATGCGATATTTGGTTCATGTGTCCAAATATCGCATACGATATGAAAAAGATCAGTTCACTATAGGTTTATACAGTATTTACCTTAAAACTAAGAAATGTTTGGTAAATACCGCATAAACCTACTTAAAAGTCAATTCACTAAAAAAATATAAACAAATACATTTGTTAAATAACTTGTGGTCTCATGCACTATTTAACAAATGTATTCAATTGTTAACTGGTTGTGAAGAAGCTGGCACCTGCTGTTAGCCGAGGATTCCCTGCTGATGGAAGAATGTAAGCAAAACAGCTGACAGAAAAAAAAAAAACCAGCAGGAGGATCCACCACCAATCCATACCAGGCCCCTCTAAAAAATGGTGGGCGGCATTGTTCTTGTGGGCAGTGGGTGGCGTTCATCGTGATTGAAGGTGGGTGTATAACGGGGGACTTTTTTTTGTATTAAAGGTCAAAAACTGTATGGTGTTTACATTTACACTTGTCAATTTTTTGGTGAATGCATAGAGGTAATGTGTACCCTAAAGGGTGGGATCTGTTCTAGATTAACCCGGAATATCTCAGGGAGATTTTAGTCTACAATGAAATAAAGTTTGACACTGTCACTGGTGTGATCACAAGCTGCCATCATGGAGAAGAGGGTGGTACAAATGGATAGTGACCAAATGGCAAGTGTTTACCTCCATATAACATTAGTCTCTCATTAGTGCTCATCATAAATAACAATTTACTCTTACCCTTACCCTTATAAAGTGACAACCACACATATCAAAGCATTTTGAAGTGTGGATGTGAGCCAACCCACTGCTTTTATCAGGGCTAAAAGCTCTTAGGATGAGTACTGAGGTAAAGTACTATGACATTTTATGTATAGCATCCTGCTGGCCACTCTCACCAGCCATCATATGCCTGCATTTAATAGGGAAGAACAGAGATCTAGAGATGACATCATTGGATCTAAAAAAAATTTATGTAATGAAAATAGAATAGTTTTATTTACAATTTTCATTAGCATGCTGATGAGGGTCTTGAACCAGGGAAAGAAAAATATGAGCAGATTTAACTTCAGCTTTTAGAAAAATGTGCTATGCCAGATATTTGCATACAAACGTGCGTGATTTGTAGCTTATCATCAATAATTAATTTGGTCATTTTGTTTTGCTGTATGATAGCACACAGTATCCTTTAGTTTATAGCTCTTTCACACACTTCAACATTATTTTATAATCCTGTTCCAAACAAATTATTTATACAAACTTTTGGAAGTTTTTAGCAATTTCATTTTAATATTTTCTTTGTGCTATATAAAGTAAATCAAATAAAAATTTGCAATTTTATCTGAACAATTAGCATAATTAATTTGTATCTTCTGGAACTCAGTCATCAATGATGTACAATTTTAATAAGGCTTACATGTGTTGGCAATATCAATCCTTCAAGAACAGCAAAGAGATTAATAGTTGGCAATAATCTCACAACTGTCAACAAGGAAAACATTAGGCCATTGATTTTGTTAGGATTGTTTTCAAATTAAGATTCCAAAAGTTTAATGCAATATATTGAACCTGGGAATACACAGTTATAATTGGTCATTGGCAGTTGTGAAATGAATTGTACATATGTGCATTTGACTCATTACTACTCTCAAACAAAAACAATTTTGTTGTACTTGTAAAATCCCTCTTGTGACTCCATTGGGGAGCACAGGATATGATTCAGTAACCAATGAGTGTCACCCTCAGTTGAACTGGACACTATATATATACTCACTCATCGCCCTTGAGATTGCCAATCACTTCAAAAACAAGATTGACACAATTCGCAAGGACATTGCCGCAACTCACACGCCCTCTCAACCTCTCAACCTCTCACACAGCTACCCCCTCATCCCCCCTCCCCCTCGACATAACCCGCAGGGACTTCGTCGCTGCTCAAACTCCCTCCAACCCCGTTCCCCCTCACTCAGCTACCCCCTCATCACCCTTCTCCCATGGCCCCACCACTGCTCTAACCTCCACTTCCACCCCACCCTACATTCTCATACTGAAGCTCCCTTAACACTCCGCACCTTTGACCTTACTACCATTGAGGAAGTCTCCAAGATCCTCTCTGATGCCCGCCTCACCACCTGCCCCCTCGACCCTATCCCCTCACAACTCCTACGACCTCCCTCCCCCTCCATCCTACGCTCCCTCACCCACATCTTCAATCTCTCCCTCTCCTCAGGCACTTTCCCCTCCCCTCTGAAACATGCACACATCACCCCCATACTTAAAAAGCCCTCCCTGGACCCCAATGACCCGAACAACCTTAGAGCCATCTCCCTGCTCCCATTTACATCTAAACTCCTCGAGCGCCTCGTCTACACCCGCCTATGCTCTCACCTCAATGACAACCACCTCCTCGATCCCCTACAGTCTGGCTTCCGTCCCCTGCACTCCACCGAAACTGCCTTACTCAAACTCTCCAACAACCTTCTAATCGCCAAAGCTAATGGCCACTATTCAGTGCTCCTACTCCTTGACCTCTCTGCGGCCTTCGACACAGTCGACCACCCCCTCCTCCTCAAAAAACTACACTCCCTCGGCCTCAGAGATTCTGCTCTCTCCTGGCTCTCATCCTACCTGTCATAACGCTCCTTCAGCGTTACCTATAATGCTACCACCTCCCCCTCACTCCCCCTCTCTGTTGGGGTCCCTCAAGGCTCTGTCCTTGGGCCCCTTCTCTTCTCCATCTACACCTCCTCCCTTGGCCAACTCATACACTCTCACGGCTTCAACTACCACCTCTATGCCGACGACACACAAATCTATCTCTCAACCCCCCACCTCACCCCCTCAGTCTCTGCCCGAATCACACACCTACTGAGCGACATATCAGACTGGATGTCGCTCCACTTCCTTAAACTGAACCTCTCCAAAACCGAGTTTGTCTTCCCCCCAGCCCGGACACCACCCCCCCATTGACTTCTCCATCACATCCAACAACGCCACCATCAAACCCGCTCAGCAGGCCAGAGTACTTGGTGTTATTCTGGACTCCAACCTATCCTTCCAGCCCCAAGTACAATCTTTAACAAACTCGTGCAGACTCCACCTCCGCAACATCGCCAAAATCCGCACGTTCCTAACCCCAGAAACCACTAAACAGCTCATCCACTCCCTCATCATATCACGACTGGACTACTGCAACTCCCTCCTCACTGGCCTGCCTCGCCGCTGGCTATCCCCGCTTCAGTCGATGCTGAATACGGCTCCCAGACTCATTCACCTTTCCAACCGCTCCGTTTCCGCCACCCCCCTCTGCCTATCCCTCCACTGGCTTCCAATTCCGCAACGGATCAAATTCAAAATCCTATCACTGACGTACAAAGCTGTCCACCATACTGCCCCGAACTACATCACTGACCTAATATCCAAGTACCGCCCAGCATGCACACTCCGCTCCTCACAAGACCTCCTTCTCTCTAGTTCCCTGGCCTCCTCCTCCCATGCCCGCCTCCAGGACTTCTCCAGGGTGTCACCCACCCTCTGGAACTCCCTGCCCCAACCCATCAGATTATCACCTACTCTCCTCTCCTTTAGGCGCACCCTGAAAACCCATCTCTTCAGGGAAGCCTACCCCACCCCCTGCTAACTAGCCGACCTTCTCCACTCTTCCTACCACTCCATCCCCCACAGCTATCTCCTCCTGTGCCACCATCCCCTCCCTCCTAGATTGTAAGCTCGAAAGAGCAGGGCCCTCAATCCCCTCATGTTTTGTATTGTATTGGTATTGTTCTGTCACATGTTCTGTCCCCCTTTGTAATGTACAGCGCTGAGCGAACTATTGGCGCTTTATAAATACTGTATAATAATAATATATATATATATATATATATATATATATATATATATATAATGACAAATAAGAGCAGCACAAAAAAAAAATTATAAAGCACAATAGCAAAGTGAAAACATGACACAAAATATGACACTTCAGTAAATACACACAACTATTTAAATCATTTGACATAACTCCACTAGCTGAAAAATGAAAATTGTGATGAAGTATAAAGTCCTTATTGATCCACCAAGATCACCACGTGAACAACATAATGATAATTGGTTGAATAAAATGCACAAAGGGAACCCTTTGATAAAGTCTGGTGACGAAACACGTGTCAGGGTCGAGCCGCACGACGTATTCTGTAATGAAGCATCCACCTTACATCCCCCGCCGGAAGTGACATATCGCTCGTGAGGAGGATCGGGTGAGACACTCGCTCCATGTGATATACTGATACCCTTTACGGTTATTGTGGATATTTTGGCATACATTCATTTATTTTATGTGAGTGCAATATTTTCTATCCAATAAATGGTTTTTAATGGATTTACGCTATGAGTTTCCTTTCACATCTTTCCCTGATTATGGAGTGTAATAGTTTGGAGGATGTCCTGCCATCATATCAGTCTCTAATTGATGAAGGGCCTGTTGATTGATGATCTGTACTATGCTGAAACTCACCACAAGTGCTAATGCCCATCAGGTTTGAATGGGCCACGATATCTGGTGAGTGCCACTGAATTGGGGGAGGTTTTCCTCTGGAGCACGTGGTGATATTTGAGTGCATTTTACTCAACCAATTATCGTTATGTTGTTCACGTGGTGATCTTGATGGATCCGTAAGGACTTTGTACTTCATCATAATTTTCATTTTTCAGTTGGTGGACTTATGTCAAATGATTTAAATATTTGTGTATATTTATTGAAGTGTTATATTTTGTGTCATATTTTCACTTTGCTATTGTGTTTTATAATTGTTTTTTTTTGCGCTGCTTTTAATTGTCATTGTTTCATGAGGTGATTATTGGATTATTCACTATTACTGTAGGGCAGCTGCATGCTTACACATTTAATGTACTCATTTATTTGTTTTTTTATTTATTTAGGTGAGTGATTTATTGTGCACTTTTTCAGGTGTTAGGTTTTATATATATTCACATCACATTTGCGTAGCGAATATACATTTTATATATATATATATATATATATATATATATATATATATATATAGATATTATATATAATAATATATATGTAACCCCAAGGAGAGGAGGGGCCATGTTACTCAATAGACCCAAAGTTGAAGTAAAGGCTGCATATAAATATGCCTAAAACCACTTCTTCCATTCTCCTCCTATCTGTGCTGGTAAAGATAGATATGTATAAAATACCTTATTCCAGTACATTCCAGTGCAGTAACATGATACAGATGCTCCAGCTCCCTTGTGTCATGGAGCGACTGCTGCAGGGGAGAGGAGGGAGCGCCATCAATGAACGTTCAATGAAAACTGGTGGGTAACGTCCAGAAATTCAGCCTCCTTGTCAAACACTCCATGACACAGGGGATGACACAGGAGAACCCAAGCTTCTACATCAAGTGACTGGACTGGGGTGGATTGAAATATGCCATTTATAGAGGGGATCCAATCCTGAACTTTTGAGGGTATTGGAATGGGTTCAAGGCTCGCAAGTCTAGAATGGAGGAAACACCCCCTTTGGTGGAAGGGAAATAAAGGAAATAGAACATACTGCCTAACTCTGTTAGAATAAAGCAGCTGTTTGACTCACTGTGGCGATACCAGAGAGATTCTTATTCATACTTCTCCATTCCTGTGTGTTGCATTAGAGCACACAAGCTTTGTGTGCTTTGTGTCACACATTAATGTGCATTGCAATAAGGCAACCCCATTTAAAAGAATAGACTGGCAAAGCAACAAAATGTCCAAAAAAACAGACGCACTAGTTTTGGCAAAGCGGCATGTGGTGCAATGTGCTACACTGCAGTGCATGTGTATTGCTCATTGCCTAAATGCATTAGGATGCCATTTATATTGAATGGCAGTGCAATGTGCAATAACATAAATTACTGCATTGTTGTTGAGGTGTGTTTTGCCCCTAAATTATGCTGCATTCACACTTGAGTGTTTTGTAGCTCCAAGCTCCAAAAAAGCTCAAACTTAAAAAATCAATTGTTCTCTATGGTGCCTGTTCACACCTGATAGCACCTGATAGCTGGAACATGCAACATAGAGAACAATTGATTTGTTAAGTTTGAGTGTTTTTGGAGCTTCGAGTTTTGAGCTTCAAGTGTGAATGCAGCCTTAGAGGGTCAACCCTCAATAATACTGCATGAACACCATCCAGTGTTCACATGATTAAAAACTGTGGTGTCTGCATCCCTCTAGGCAAGGGACGCCTTAAAAAATAAGTAATACTGTAATGATAAGAGCAGATTTATTAGTAAGACCATGAGACAAACATACAGCCATTCATAGAACTCTACAAGTTTGCGATACTACCAAGAAACTAGGAATGTCAACAAAAAAAACCAACAACAACAAAGTGGAGTTTTACCTTGAAAATGATGGGAAACCCTCACAAATTCCAGCTGATTCCTGAGCTACAATTGGGTGGAATATTTACATCTGAACAGTGACTGGTTCCAATGAGATGCAGTCCCTGTTTGGGTATTCAGCAGCCAGAAGGGGAAATTCCTCCATCCACACTGTCTAGTGTGGATGGGCAAATCAGGCAATTCCTCTTGTTTAGCCCAGCAGTATGGTTAGACCTACTCATATGCACAGGAGTTGATTTACTAAAACTGGAGAGTGCAAAATCTGTTGCAGCTGTGCCAATCAGCTTCTAAGTTCAATTAAGCTATGACCAAAAAAAAAATGGAAGCCGATTGCTTTCTATGCAGAGCTGCACCTGATTTTGCACTCTCCAATTTTAGTAAGTCAACCCCATTGAGTTCTTTAGAGGCTGGGCTATTGTTGCTGGAACTGCCACAGCTCTGGCCCTGGAAAGCACATCTGCAGTGCCATCCCAGCTCGACTTCCACAGCCTGACTACATAGAGAGGCCCAACATGCAAGGAGCACTATCAGGTGTTTAGAGACATACATTACACATCTAATATCTTGACTACCTATTACACTTTTGAAGGCCCTGAAGTACCAGGACAATAGAATAACCCACAAAATGACCCCATTTTGAGAAGCAAACACCCCAACATATATTCTATGAGGCATAATGAGTCTTTTAAACATGTTATGTTATTTTTTTTCCACAAGTTTTTGGAATATGTGGAAAGAAAATGAAAACTTATTTTTTTTTACACAAAGTTGTCCATTTATAAGATACTTCTTACACATAGCATGTAAATAACAAAAAATACACCCAAAAATACATTCTGCTACTTATCCTGAGTATGGCAATACCACATGTGTGAGACTTTTTAACAGCCTGGCCACATACAGAGTTCCGACATCCAAGTAGCATCGTCAAGTGTTCTAGGGACATAAATTACACATCTAATTTCCAGACAATCTATCGTTTTTGAAGGCCCTTCATATTTCTAACACATAGTATGTACATACTTAGAATTACACCTCAGAATACATTCTGCTGAGAAAATGGTAAGCAAATGATTACCTGTGGTTTTAGTAGTGCAGTTGTCCACAGAGGAGAGCATTGGTCCAGGCAGAAGGCAGGGACGTGGTCAGAAGCAGCCAAAGGAATTGTCAAGGCAGAGACATGGTCAGCACAGCCAAAATATCAGTCCTGGTAGTAGGCAGGAACATGGTCCATGGTACAGGTAGCAAGCAGAGGTGTAGTCAGTTCATGTGGCAGGCAAAGGCATGTTGGCAATAAGTTGTCATCAGGCAGAAATATTAGGCTTCGGTCAGGTAAAACCTGGTCACAGGGGTGGAGGCTTCGTCCCACCCATCTCTTCGAAACCTCCAGGCTAACAGACCCTTTTTTTCGGAAATTATAAAACCCAGAGAAAACCAAAAATTGTTTTCTCCACTCTGAAAAACTATTATGAAGCCCCTCACATATTTGAGACCTCTGTGTAATCTTGAATCCTACTACTACAGTAGCAGGGCAGAAGATCAGTCCAAGCAGCAGGCAAAAACGTGGTCAATTAACAAGCCGATGTCTGTTCAGATGGCAGACAGAAATTTGGTTGACAAATTTAGACGGCAAGCAGAGGCATCATCAATAAACAGGCCAGGGTCAGTTCCAGGGCAGGCAGAGATATGGTCAGTTTAGGCGGCAGGCAGTGGCGTTGTCAAATAACAGGCTAGGGTAATTTCAGGAGCAATTAGAGGCATGAGGAGTGAATGGCAGGAAAGTCAGAATTACGTTTACCATACTTGTAGAGAAGTATGGAAACGGCGGAAACAGTCACCTATGCAGAGGCCTGGTTGGGAAGGACACTGAGGACAATAAAAACTGGTGTCTCGTCTAACTCCTCTTCTGGAGCACACCCAACATTTTTTTTTACATCTTTGACCTCTTTCTCCAGGAGTGACTTTTTCAGGAAAATGGCATTTGTGGAGTCTAAGTACTGCATCCGAGCGAACACTTTCTGGTGGGCCTCCAGGGTACAAAAGGGAAGTGACAATTTCCTCCTGATAGCGAAGAAAGGACATGGGTGTCTCGGTGAATTTCCGGTAGATCACATATGTATATAAATGGCCAAATTGAGAAAATAAATGGAGATTTCTTTTTAACAAATGGGGTCTTCTTACAGCAAAGTAGGGCTGGATCATCTGATCACTGAAGTCGACTCCCCCCATGAACAAATTATAATCGTGGACACATTCTGGTTTTTGGATTGTGTCATTTCTTCTGGTGATTTGCACGTGGGTGTCATTATGAATTGATGAGAGCATGCAGATGTCTCGTTTGTCCCGCCACTTTATAGCCAATATCTCTTCATTCCTCAAACTCACCAACTCCCCTCACTGTAGTCTTGTGTTCACCAGCCTTTGCGGGAAGGCAAGCTGGTGTAAAAATTATCAACATATAGATGATAACCCTTTTCAAGGAGTGGAAATACAAGCTGCCGAATGACTTTTCCACTTGCTGGGAATTCTGGGGGATGCAGTTGGGTGTCCTTTCCTTCATACGCGAGAAAGGCATACACGTACCCTGTGGCTCTGTCACATAATTTATAGAGTTTAACCCCATATCAGGCCCTTTTGCTGGGGAGAAACTGTGTGAAGCTCAGCCTGCCAGTGAAGGGGACAAGTGACTCATCCACACAGATATTTTTGTCCGGGACAAATAATTGGGTGAATTTCTCAGAGAAAAATATAAGGAGTCGCCGAATTTTATACAATTTATCATATGCTGGGTCATTTTGGGGAAGGCAATGGGTGTTATCGTTGTAATGGAGGAATCGCATGATCATTGGATATCTTGTTCTGGGCATAACTGATGAGTAAATTGATATATGATGGATTGGGTGGGTAGACCAGTAGGTAACCAGTGTAACTGATTTTTTTTTGTGAGTCCCATATTAAATGTGAGGCCCAAAAAGGTTATAAATTCCTTCACTGTTAACTGCTTCCATTCATAGGGATGGGCATAACTTGAATCTGGGTTTATGGCTATGAATTATTGGGCATAGAGGTTGCACTGGTCCACAATTGAATTTAGCAAGTCATTGGTAAAATTTAAGTGAAAAAATCAATGGGGGCAAAATTTTCTGTATTCACCTGGACTCCTGGCTGGGCAGTAAAAAGGGGGATATTAGCTGCTCCAGAGTTATGGGAAATGGAAGAGCCACATGGGTCCTAACCCTTTGGTGCTGAGGTGACACCACACAAGTACCTGGCTCTCCATTTCTGGTGGAAGCCAATGCTCTACTAGTGGATGCCACTGTGCTACTTGTGGTAGCCTGCTCTTTGCCAGACCTTTGTTTGGTGGGCACACTGTCCTCCTCCTCCGATTCTGTAGCAGACTCACTGCTTAAAACAGGCTTATAATCCAAATCAGACTCAGAGAGCTCCCCGCTACTCTAGTCGGTCATGGTTAGGATTTGGTAGGCCTCACGTGAATATAATTTTTTAGACATACTGGGACAGATGTGGCTGCACTGATGGGTGCTGATGAGGCTGCTTTAATGAGGCTGCACTGCTGGGTGCTGATGAGGCTGCACTTGTGGGTGCACTGCTGGTTGCTGATGTGGGTGCACTGATGGGGATGCACTGATGGGTGCTGATGAGGGTGCACTGGTGGGTGCTGATGTGAAGTGATGAGTCTGCACTAATGGGCACTGATGAGGTTGTACTGATGTGCAATAATGTACTGCACTGAGGCTGCACTGATAAACTGCCACTGGTGTACACTGATGGGTGCTAATGAGGATCCACTGATAGGGTGGCACTGATGCATATGAATAAGTAGCAGTGATGTACACTGATAAGCTGCAGTAATTAGGTAGCACTGATGGTAACTGATGAGCACTGATGTGCACCGATAAGTTGTAGTGATGAGGCATCACTGATAAGCTGCAGTGATGAAGCAACACTGATGTGCTCTGATAAGCTGCAGTGATAAGGCAGCACTGGTGGACACTGATGAGCCCTCACTAATGGGCATTGATGAGCGTCAGAGGGACGCAGCCATCACTTACAGTTCCCGATGCACGCCGCCGGGGGCACATGGGAAGCACGATCATGGGAGGACGTCATATGACGCACGATCATGGGAGGACGTCATATGACATCCTCCCAGAACTGGCCAGCCGTGGTGAAGCCATCAGCCGTTAAACTGATTATGTTCTGGATATTGTATCTTGCGTATCACAAAAATCAACCAACATTGTATCAACAACAGTGTACTGTAATGCTCGCCTCTGTAAGAGTGGTCAGAGAATATAGCTTATTGTAATGTCACCTATAGCAGTCCTCATTTCTATAAACCAAGCAAGAATAGCCTATGTGTACATGACTGGTCCAGGATTGCTATGTTTATTGGTCAGGAAGTACAGGAGGCTGAACAAATGGTGAACAAAAGAGTCCCTGTGGGATGTGCATATGGCCATTTCAGGTAGCAGGCAGAAACATGGTCAATAAACAGACCAGGGTCAGTACAGGTGGCAGGCAGAGGCAACATTATACTGATATGGCAGTGATCAGGAACACTGTCAGCTGTACTGGCTCTGGTAACACTTTACTGATGTGGTAACTAACAGAGACACTGTTGATGACTAGCAATCGCTGTTACTGGTGGGACAACAGACAGGTACGCTGTTGCTAGCTGCTCTTGTCTGACAACACTACCACTGGTATGGTGGCAATCAGGAACACTGTTACTGACTTACACTGGTCTGGCAACCCTAGGACTGGTGTGGCTAGTGACCAGGAACATTTTTGCTGGCTTACATTTATCTGGTGACACTAGGACTGCCATGGCAGTGATCAGGAACACTGTTGCTGGCTTACATTGGTCTGGTGGCACTGGGACTCATGTGGTGTAATCAGGGACATAGTTGCCTATTTACACTGGTATGGTAATACTGGGACTCAAGTGGCAGTGATCATGGACAGTGATGCTGGCTGCACTGGCTCCAATGACACTGGCACTAGTATGACAGCAATCTGTTGTTGGCTTACACTGGAGTTGTTGTGGCGGTGGTCAGAAACACAGTTGCTGGCTGCAATGTTTGATGGACGCAACAATCTCAGAGAATGCTGCTGCATATCCTAGAGGGTGTGCACTAGTGGCACAAGTGGGGGGACATTTTAAATCCTGCTCCCATTCCCAGGAATATGCCATCCAGCCATTCACTGTATCTACAATCGCCAGATGACAAGTGGTTAACAAAATTGCCATTTCACTTCAAAGTAGAACACTGAACAAAAATAGTATGATAAAATAAAAGATAATATAAAAATACAACTTTTGTTTCACTCCAGAGCCCTCTCCAACAGTATTTCTTTTCCATCACAAGATATCCTGAATCTGGTGCTCAGAATCATTTAGGCCACATCCATACTGCCCCAGACTCAACGTGACTGGACATTGAAAGCAGAAGCAGCATAGTGATGAGCTCATCTCTCCGTCACTTTGCTATCTCCTGCTACTGGCTTTCTTCCTTTCAGTACTCAACTGATTGGCTTCCTCTGCCATTTCTTACTCTCACACTCAAGCCCTGCTAATCAGGGACTGCAAAAGGAGAATACCAGGTCAAATTAAGGTTCTTAAACTGCTTGGACTACTCCTGAGGAAGGCAAATACTGAGGTGCCAACGCACAGTGACATCATCATGAAGGAAGGGGATGAGCTACACACAGTCAGCATTAAAGAAGTGACTGGTGTTTTCCCCATTACACATCTGAGTGATTCACACCTGGGAGGTAGCAAAATTTCCTGTGAGTGTTTTTCGTTGTTTCTTGCTTTTTAATGTTTTAATAAATGGTGTTACCCTTTTACGGCTTTCTTATTTGCCAGATGTATCCCAATATGGATATAAGTTCATCGGAGCCTTGGATGGGTTAGACCAGAAACAATCACAACTGCTGTTAGACCAGAATATTTATGTAATTGTTGAACTCCCTCTAGTGGATGAAGCTGGGGTGGATAGCTGTAGGGACTGCTGCTAATGTGAACCCAATCTTAAAGTGAACCTCTTGCTTTGCCTTGCATAATCATCGATTTACTGTAAGAGTACAGTAACTTGTAATACTAGCATTCTTAAATATAATACAAGTGATGTTAGTTATGTGAATAGTAGAATAAATGTGTTATCATCATGGTCCTGAATAGATCCCAGACATGGCCTGGCCTGGAAACATGTTTTCATCAGCAGAATTATAAATATGATTGCTATACAGGGTGGAAGACCCTACAAACTGTAGCAACTCTTCTTCCCACTCCTCATCCAAACAGTGTATTCTATGGATGATAAGAAGGCCAACCAGTTTCACAACAGTGTCACAACCTGGGAGCAAAATATAATGGTCCGCGTCATTAATATTCTGCAAGAAATTACCTGATCAGAATTATCACGGTTTGTGGCAAACTCTGACCTCTTATCTCTACTCAGAACAGTGCTCTAGAAAACGCTGGTGCACTGCAATAAGGTCACATGTAACTTCACAACACTATTGTCATCTTACGTACTACTTTAAAAATATGAGATTATAAATCCAAATTAATAGTTACATTTAAGAGGTGAAAAATAAGATTTCATTATAAAGCTTGTTATTGATCAAAAACAGGGGCCTTCCATAAATTCCAAAGAATTCTAGAGAAAAATGTCCTTAGCCTTCCTCAGAAGAAGGCTATATTCATCATGTTGGTTCAAACACTGCCTTATCTCCAGTAAAGCTCACCATTTAGCCCCAGATATTCATCATATTAGACAACTGGTTAATGATTCAATACCTAAACTGTGGCATTGTTTTCTAAAAGTAATCCAGAAAACCCCTTGCACATGCACACATTAATCAATTTATGATTATATCTTTTTTTTTTTTGGGAGGGGGATGTTAATCCAAAGCACACAGGCCATAATCTGCAAGCAAAAATAGTGATTTAGGAAAATGTAATTTAAAATAAATATTATATTAAAGCACAGACCAAAATAAATAATCCCAATGTAAAAGAATGTGAAAATTTACAATTTCCTTCTAAGGCTTTCTTTAAATGTTTCAGCAGTTCTTCCACTGGAAGCTTCCCAATGGATCCGTTTCAATTAGTAAACAATTCTGGGCATTCACTGTTCTATTCTCTTTACTTTCATTCGTTATTAAAGAAGACTGGCATCCCAGAATTTGTCAAAAAAGAATTAGCATCCCAAACAATGAATGTGTATTTTTAGACACCCTCTAAACATAATATCCAGTGCTGAGTAATGCTTAAAAGGAAACTTGGGGCATTTCTTTACTTTTCCATCCTGAAATTAGAAGGCTGAAAAGCATGTTTAAAAACTAAGGATATTTTGGTGTATTATATGAACATATGTGCATTAGAATGGAAGATACACACTGTAGAGGTACCCTGCGTGGAAAAGAAAACAGATCCGGTCACTTCTATACCCAAAGCCATATGTCAACTGTACATTTATTTACGTTTCCTTTACCTTTACTTATATAGCTCCAACTGTACCCACAAATCCCTGCATCCCTTATTCCCCCTATAAAAAAGTACTATTCAAATACTAAAAGTGAATTTGTTGCACTAAACCTTTAACATTTGTTATTTTGAAAAGCCAATAGTAAAGAAAAGTAGTTAAAAAAGCAGTGAAAAAAACCCTGTAGCTTTAACAAATTATTTTTGTGTATATTTGCTTTGTGGTCCATGTATGGCAGTGGCGTGTCTCTTGCCTATATACTTTGAGTTAAAATGTGCTAAAAGCTGTCCTTTTTTCTTAAACCCGAAAACTGGAAGATGTGCACTAACCATTCCAAAGTATTGCTTACTCATGTATCAGTGGAAGCTAGGTCCTTCCTGTTCAATCAGCACATCTGTCTTCCTCTAAAGACTTTTGTAGCACATTTTTTATAAAATCTGCAGGACCCCTGAGGTATCTATATGCTGGGGAACCAACAAGAACAGACACTGGAACTGTGGTGTTAAAGTGTATGTCAGGACAACGCATAGCATTACTTCAATTCATTTGCATTTCCCATGTTTTATAACATTTAAAAAAGGTTGCAAGTGTGTACTCTTAACTTCCTGTTTGGGCTGGCAATACAGTGCCTGCACTCCTCTGAAATCCCAATCAGCATTGTAAGCCATGAAAACAGGCCTAGAGAACTCTGCCTTTCCCCAACTTATCTTTTTCCCACTCCACATTCATACATTGATTTATTTTTGAACAAAACAATGTTGCTGTCTTGCCTTACAAGAGCCTGTCAAATTACGATGTGTAGGGAAAATGTTCTTGGGAGATGTAGTTCTGGGGGTGTGCTTATGTTCCTAGAAGCTGCAAGACTTTTGAAGCCTGGTGCTGATGTCATAAGGAATAATGGAAGCTGTTTCTTGCTACAGAAACATAGCAAAAGAAAATAAATAATAGTAAACATGCTGAGACAAGCCCTAGAGGGGAAGAAAGAGTTTGTGGTTAAATTTGGTTAATGCCTAGATATACCCTTTACCAGTAAATCAAAGGTTAACAGTGTTACCAGTGTTAACAAAACCAACTGTAACTTCATAAATAAAAAACTCCAGCATTGCAACAGATTACTTTAGGATGTCTAAAACTGTAAATGGCACCATAATATACTGCATCATCTTATGGCCCAGTGTCAATGTTCTTTGGGCTTGTGTAGCATCAGTTTAAGACACTTCTGAGATCATTCAGAATTCATTGACATGAATGCTGGGTTCTGCATTCCCATAGATTTGTATTGGAATGCAAAATCCATCTGACGCAAACAAAAGCCCATTGACACAGGCTCTTGTGCATGTATCCAATGGGCCCTCTCTCATCTACCCAATATTCCCCAGGCACCTAGGATGAAATTAGGCATATGTCAATGTAGTGGTTTTAGTTACAAATTAACTATGAGCAAAATGTGTGTCTTAACATAATGTTCACTTTAATTATCGGAGCTAATAAAACTTTATATTATTTTTAAGTGATAAAATATATTTAATTAACTGCTGTATTTATTTGTTAATATAAAGCAGCTGTAGTTTAATACCTGAATTAATTTGAAGATTTTGTTTTACAATACTTTACTGTTTTGCATAGTCTCAATTTCAACCCTTTTATCTTTTGCATAATCACAGGGCATGTAGAGGATAAACATTTGTTAGGGCTGCTGAGGTCAAAAAGGTCCTATTCTGATTAATAATCCTTTTATTTACAGGGTTTTGTTCACATTCTGTACAGAGTGAATCAGAATTGTCTTGCTTTTTTAAATCTACATAGACACTAGCTAGATGATATTTAGTTTGTTAAAGCACTGTGTATCATAAACAATTGCAATCTCTTTTTTTTGTTATATTTTAGAACAAAATATGATCAACCTTTGGTGTATCCTTTATTCATCCATATTAGCACTGATGACTCTTTGGTGCCTATTTGCAGCAACTATTTAAATATATGTACTCCAGTGACGGCTGCATGATATTATTCAGATTTGGATTCTTGGTGGTGACAACGGTGGACTGTGCCTATGCAAAGTGGTTGAATTACTAAAGCAGTAGAGCATGTTCACTTTGCAAAGTAAATTTACACTTTGCAAGGAAATTTTCATTTAGCTCAGCAAATGTAATGAAAGTTCACTTTGCAATCAAAACCCAATTACATACAAGGAAAATTAAAAAACAAAGTGACACCTCTTTCACTAAGCTAAGTGAAAATTTTCTTGCAAAATTAAAATTCATTATCTTAAAAGTTTAATAAAATTTCAGAGTGCACAAAGTCACTTCATAACCACAACCTCATATTCCCTACGCTATCCTCTATTTACAAAATATAAAAATATAGACATCATATAGAACTTATATTTTTGGTAGAAACTGGCCTGGGTCAAAACAGAATGTGAGCACCTGAATAAGTAGCATATAGAAAAAAACAATGCATGTTGTAATAAAAAGTTGAGGATACTATTCCAGGGTCAATTGCCACAAATATTTCATATGATCATAGCATGTAAGCATCCTAGCTATGTTGCAATTTAGGAGGGAGAAATGAGACCGCTTTTATCTTGGAATAAACAAAACGCATTAGCTGAGGGACAACAGCTACAAATATAGTGGCCTAATAAGTATGTAAGCAGCTTGGTTAAGGAGGGAGAGAAGTTATATCTTGAAATAAACTATTAGAATACATTTTTTGAAAGACATAAGACACAAATATGTTATAGTGGCTAGAAAGTTTGTAAGCAACTTGGTTAGGTGGCAATATTAGAGGAAGAGGAAAGGCAGGATAGAACCAGGATTTACTCTGCAGAAAACAACACAAATTTTGCAGCTGAAATCAAGCTGTGAAAACAATGTGTGACGTATGTACAGTGCTGGGGCACCAGAATAAGCTACAAATTTTGAGGAACAGCAAACAGAAATTTGCAGCTGAAGTCAAGCATTGGAAGCATTGTGTGGTACATGTATACTTCCAGAGCACTGACATAGGTTACATATGTTGAGACATAAAGCAGGATTTACTTTGCAGCAAACAATACACATTTTGCAGCTGAAGTCAAGCTGCAGAAAATTGTGTGACATCTTAACAAAGTCAGAAACTAGAATGGGCCAGAAAAGGTTGCAGGAGCTGGTAATAGTGGCAGATATTTTTTGGGGGGCTGGACACCAATAAAAAGTTCAGTCTGTAGCATAAGCAGCAGGAGTATTGTAGTCATTGGTAATCCATAACTGTCAGGGGACAGGACAATTCATCTCTCCTTAGCAAAACTGGAGTGCTGAGGCAGCTGCCACCATTACTGCTCCTCCATTTAGGGATCACAGGACTGGAGGCATTTGAGTTAATTCTGTCACCTAATGAAAATGCAGAAAAGAGATTCTTATGCGGCATCTTCTCAGGAGATCAGCCATTTTACCTTTGTATCAGGAATCTAATAGGGTGGCCCCTCAATAGTGGTCCCTCTCTTTGATGACCTTAATACTAGAGTCCTTGTACAGGCATTTGAGCATAAAAGATCCCATTCACCACAAACTCTATGTGGGAGAGGACTCTGGACATCACTGTCATCACAATCTCACCCAACCCATGTACAACAGTGTCGGGGATCGCCGCGGCGCTGGGCTCGGCGCAGGCGCAGTGCACCGCCCTGTGCAGGGATGCGGGCGCCGGGACCTGGCCGACTGCGGCAATCAAGTTTGTGCATGCGCAGTAGGAACCGCGGGCGCGCGCCTGGCACCAATGACAGCGCAGGGCGGGATATTTAAACGGCCCTGAGCTGTCATTCAG
This sequence comes from Staurois parvus, assembly GCF_062004578.1. Taxonomy (NCBI): domain Eukaryota; kingdom Metazoa; phylum Chordata; class Amphibia; order Anura; family Ranidae; genus Staurois; species Staurois parvus. The sequence goes on along the minus strand of NW_028318492.1, from coordinate 4,992,215 downwards.
TGCCTTCTGGTCTCTTGAATCCTGTGTACCTGTGAACCTGTTTAAAGTAAGTTATTGACCCGGATTGTGCCCTGACCTTGCTGCTTTCTCCTGTTCTTGACCCTTGCTTGCCTGACCTCTCTCCTGAATACCCCCTATTGGATCTGACCTGCTGTTGCTGACCTGGCGTGTGACCCGACTATTCTTTGCCCGCTGCTCTGTACCGCACCATCCCCATAGTTACCGACCCGGCTTGTATGACCTTGCACTTGCTCAGCCATCCATCCATCCATCCCTCTCAACGGGGTCTCCAGACCTCCTCATACCTGGCTCTCTCCCATGGGAGCCCCTGGCGAATACCCCTACCACTGACGTGAGTCCTGAGTAGTCACGACCTGGTCCCGGGGTACTCCAAGTCCATTCCCACCATCAGGGGCTCTGGTGAACAAGTACTCTGGGGCTTAGACTCCGTACGCTGGGAACGACCGATCAGTGGAGTGCTATTGGTACCGCCGGGCGGTCCCTTACAGTACCAGAAGGCCATGACTGAGCCTAGAGGAGGGCCCTCACCGCTAGAGGAAATTTGCAGGCACCTAGCTAATTTGACGCAGGCCGTAACGGCCCTGCAGGACAGATGTATGCAGCTGGAAAATCGCTCCAGACTTGCTCTATATCTGACCCTGCCCCACAGGCCCCGGTTTCTGCACCCACGGCCCTGGTAGCTCAGGAGCCAGTCTCAGGGGCTCCCTATGGCGGAACCCCGAGTACCCTTACCGGAGCGTTTTCATGGGGACCGCACACGCTTCCGGTCATTCCGTGATTCCTGTCTCTTGTTCTTTGAGCTACAACCCCGTACCTTTCTGACCGAAAATGTGAAAGTAGGATTCATCATTTCACTATTGCAGGGTGAACCCCAGGATTGGGCCCACCGGTTAAGGGGAAACAATGATCCTCATCTGGGATCGGTCAATAGTTTTTTTTGAAGCGATGGCCATCTTGTATGATGACCCACAGCGGGCAGCCTCTGCCGAAGCGACCTTATATGCGCTCTGACAGGGCCGGCGGGCGGCAGAGGAATAAGCCTCTAATTTCTGGCGGTGGATGGGGGACACACGCTGGAACGAGTTTGCTCTGCTGCACCAGTTCCGTATGGGGCTCTCCGATCCCTTGAAAGATGAGCTGGCCCGGGTGGAGGTTCCCGAGTCTCTAGAAGACCTTATTGCCCTGACAATTAAAATTGACCGAAGACTGCGGGAACGCAGGCTCGAGAGGTCCGGCCAGGGTCGCGGAAATACCTGGGGTCCATTCCTAGGCCCCAGCCAATCAACCCGACAAAGCATCCAGAATCTACCACCAGGAGATGTTCCGGAACCTATGCAGCTAGGCCTGGCGCGGCCTAAATTACCACCGGTGGAACGCCAGCGCAGACGAGCCCAGAACCTCTGCCTTTACTGCGGTGAAGCTGGTTATATGGTGCGCTCTTGCCCACAGAAAATGAGTAAGTGCATCCGTTCTTCTTCTTTGTCTATTAGCAATACCTGTCCTTCTCAATACTTAGTAGTGCCCCTCTCCTTTCAGCTTCCAGAAAGGACCGTGGAGGTGACAGCCATAGTTGATTCGGCGGCATGCAGCTGTTTCCTGGATTTAGATTTTGCTCACCAGCAGGGTATTCCCCTCCAACACAGACAGAAAGGCTTCAACATATTTTTGGCCGAAGGTTCCCAGATAAAATCGGGGGTAGTTAATCAGGAAACTCCCCCCATTGCCACTACCATTGCCAACCAACACCAGGAATTCCTCCGCCTGGATGCTATTGTGTCACCTCTTTTCCCAGTCATTTTGGGGCTCCCATGGTTACGGGCCCATAACCCCCAAATTGACTGGGAAACCGGGTCAATCTCGTTCCCTTCCCCGTACTGTCGGGAACATTGTCGCACTTCGGGCCCCACGGGGCCCCGAGTTCTCCTATGCTCGGAAGGAGACTCTGATTTGAAACAGGTTATTCCCGCAGCCTATCATGGGTTCCTGGATGTATTCAGTAAGCGGGGAGCCGATACCCTGCCCCCCCACCGCCCGTATGACTGTCCAATCGACCTGTTACCAGGCTCTGAGATTCCTTTTGGGCGAATTTTCCCCCTATCTGAGCTTGAATTGGGGGCCCTGAAGGAATATATTGAGGACAGCCTCCATAAGGGATTCATCCGCCCCTCCACTTCTCCAGCAGGAGCGGGAATCTTCTTCGTGGAAAGAAAAGACAAAACCCTGAGACCTTGTATCGACTACCGGGAGCTGAACAGGGTCACGATCAAAAATCGTTACCCGTTGCCATTGGTACCAGAATTGTTTCAGAGCCTAAAGGCTGCGGTTATATTCACAAAACTTGATTTAAGGGGGGCCTATAACCTGGTACGCATAAGAGAGGGGGACGAGTGGAAAACAGCTTTCCGTACCCGGTTTGGCCACTTTGAATACCTGGTCATGCCATTTGGGCTCTGCAATGCACCAGCCACCTTCCAAAATTTCGTGAACGACATCTTCAGGGATTTTTTGGATGTCTTCGTTATCGTCTACTTGGACAACATACTAATTTTTTCACCCTCCCTGGAGGATCATAGGATGCATGTGGCAAAGGTATTGGGGCGGTTGCGGCAGCATGGGTTATATGCCAAGGCGGAGAAATGTTGCTTCGAGCAATCTAGCATCACATTTCTAGGCCTGATTATCTCCACTGCGGGGGTCACAATGGACCCCCAGAAGGTCTCTGCAATTTTAGATTGGCCTGAACCCACGGACAAAAAAGGCGTCCAACGGTTTATAGGGTTCGCAAACTTTTATCGGAAGTTCATCAAGAACTTCTCGGGTCTGGTCTCCCCCATTACTCAACTAACCAAACTTGGAACCCGGTTCAAATGGACACCGGAGGCTCAAGAAGCCTTTGAAGCTCTGAAAAAGCTATTTACCTCGGCACCCATTCTGGGCCATCCGGACGCGGCCCTGCCCTATATTTTGGAGGTAGATGCATCGGAGAATGCGGTAGGATCCATCCTGTCCCAGCGGAAAGGCACCAAAGAATTACTCCATCCCGTAGCATTCTTCTCGAAGAAACTCACCCCAGCGGAGAAGAATTACGATATCGGTGATCGAGAGCTGTTGGCTATCAAAGCAGCGTTAGAAGAATGGAGGTACCTGCTGGAAGGTGCCTCACACCCCATATTGATTTTCACAGATCACAAGAATCTGGAGTATCTGAGGACTGCCAAGCATCTACGCCCACGGCAGGCGAGATGGGCCTTGTTCTTCTCCAGGTTTAATTTTCATATTACTTACAGGCCCGGATCTAAAAATACGAAGCCTGACGCATTATCCCGTATGTATGAGGACTCCGAAGAAGAACTGGTACCCGACACTATCCTGTCTTCAGGGAACGTCTTGGAGCTCCAGACGGACCTTCGCTCCAAGCTAATAGAAGCATCTACGGCCACATCAACCCCAGTTGGGGTATCCCTCCAGAACAAGGGGGGACTCCTGTGGAAGGAAGATTCAATCGTGGTACCTGAGGAAGTCCGGACCCTGGTTTTGGGGCATTGCCACGATCACCCACTGGCAGGACACTTTGGCCCAGTCAAGACTCTGGAGCTTCTCCGGCGCTCTTTTTGGTGGCCAAACATGGCTAAGGATTGCAAGCGCTACGTGAGATCCTGTACCATCTGCCAGAAGAGAAAACCATCGAGGAGCAAAGCCTGGGGGCTATTGCGACCTTTGCCGATTCCCGAACGGCCTTGGCAGAGGATCGCGATGGACTTCATAGTCGAGCTCCCACCGTCGCAAGACCACACAGCAATTCTTGTGGTCATTGATCGCCTATCCAAAATGGCTCACTTCGTGCCACTAAGGAAGACTCCATCAGCAGCCGAGACGGCGCGAATATTTATCCAGGAGATCGTTAGACTTCATGGAGTACCTGAGGACATTGTCTCTGATCGAGGGGTCCAATTTACATCTAAATTTTGGAGGGCTCTGTGCAAGGCCCTGGACATCAAGTTGTCCCTCTCCTCTGCGTTCCACCCTCAGACCAACGGTCAGACCGAGAGGACTAACCAGACCCTGGAGCAATACTTGCATTGCTACACGTCTTTCCTGCAGGATGATTGGTTGTCAGTCTTACCCCTGGCGGAGTTCGCTTCTAACAACGCAAGCCATTCTGCAACGGGGCAGTCCCCATTCTTTTCTAATTATGGGTTTCACCCTGTCTTTCTCCCTGATTTGGTCTCTGAATGCCCAGTTCCGGCGACGCAGGATGCATTAACCTTCTTCTCCGCTAATAACAAAATACTCCAGGAAGCCATCGCTCGGGCCCAAGAGGACAATAAGAAGGCGTTTAACAAGAAACGAAGAGGGGATTTGGCGTTGCGGCCTGGGCAGAAGGTGTGGTTGGCCACAACCAATTTAAAGATGCTCTGTCCCTCGAAAAAAATTGGGACCTAAATTTGTGGGGCCTTTTCGGGTAAAGCGGATGGTCAACGAGGTAGCATATGAGCTTATCCTTCCTGACACGTTCAAAATTCATCCAGTCTTCCACGTGTCCTTGCTGAAACCAGTGATCCCAGATGCCTTCCCAGAACGAGAATCCAGACCCCCGGAGGCCATAATTGTCAAAGGACAAGAGGAATTTGAGGTGGAAACAATCCTTAAGTGCCGAAGAAGCCAGACCCAATTCCTAATTAAGTGGAAGGGCTATGGTCCAGAGGACAATTCCTGGGAACCGGCTCATAATGTCCACGCACCTAGACTAGTCCGGGAGTTTCTTCGCAATCACCCGTGGTGGAGAGATCGGGTGGGCATCCGGAGGTTGCCCGTAGGGGGGGGGCAATGTCGGGGATCGCCGCGGCGCTGGGCTCGGGGCAGGCGCAGTGCACCACCCTGTGCAGGGATGCGGGCGCCGGGACCTGGCCGACCGCGGCAATCAAGTTCGCGCATGCGCAGTAGGAACCACGGGCGCGCTTGGCACCAATGACAGCGCAGGGCGGGATATTTAAACGGCCCTGAGCTGTCATTCAGTGCCTTCTGGTCTCTTGAATCCTGTGTACCTGTGAACCTGTTTAAAGTAAGTTATTGACCCGGATTGTGCCCTGACTTTGCTGCTTTCTCCTGTTCTTGACCCTTGCTTGCCTGACCTCTCTCCTGAATGCCCCCTATTGGATCTGACCTGCTGTTGCTGACCTGGCGTGTGACCCGACTATTCTTTGCCCGCTGCTCTGTACCGCACCGTCCCCATAGTTACCGACCCGGCTTGTATGACCTTGCACTTGCTCAGCCATCCATCCATCCCTCTCAACGGGGTCTCCAGACCTCCTCATACCTGGCTTTCACCCGTGGGAGCCCCTGGCGAATACCCCTACCACTGACGGGAGTCCTCAGTAGTCACGACCTGGTCCCGGGGTACTCCAAGTCCATCCCCACCATCAGGGGCTCTGGTGAACAAGTACTCTGGGGCTTAGACTCCGTACGCTGGGAACGACCGATCAGTGGAGTGCTAGTGGTACCGCTGGGCGGTCCCTTACACAGAGGTTCAGGAAGAGGGAATCATCCCCATTGAAACCTGCCCCATTTCCTTCTTACCACCAGTAGCCCAACTCTTCTCCTCCTCCTCCTCATATTCTTGCTCAGCTCCCTGTTGCTTTTGCCTCACAAGGATGATGTCAGTAGGCAAAGGCTACTGCTGGCCTTCAGACAGCAGCAAGTTCTCCTCTTCCTCCTGATGCTGTGTCACCAATCTATGATACAACATAGTGTGTGTTCCTTGAGGAACACAGGAAAGATTGTGTTGCCCACTATATTGGTTGCCTCCTTTAATAGAGAAGTATGGAGGTTTTTGGTTCAAAATTCATACTTACCTAGGTAAACCACTGCTGTCTGCTCTTCCCGCCTTAGTGCTCACTGGAGTGCTGGGCTATGGAGGGGGTGGGAGAAGCTGGCTCAGGCTCATCGCTGAGAGGATGATCCAGGTGCTAGTCCAGGCTCCTAGGTGAATCCCAACCATATGGTCACGATCCTTCCCCAGCCTGGATCGGGTCTGTAAAGTCAGCCGACAGTAGGCTTTAGCCCACTGTCAGCTGAAAATGGGTCACAGGAGAGCAGAACGAACTGCACTCCTGTGATCCACAGGAAAAGTACAGCCAAACGAGCTTTGGCTGTACTTCTACTTTAAATGTGCTAAAATCCTGCACGTATCCTGAATGATGAGCCATTGATGTATTGAAAAGAACCCTGGCTACTCAAAGCCTCTCCTCAAGATACTTATTAATAGCGTGTTTCTGCTGGTGCAGTCTCTGCAGCATGCCCAGCATTTAATCCCAGTGCATGGGAGTTTCACAGATGAGACGATTGGCAGAAAGCTGATGTTTGCACTGCAAGACAGCCATGGCTGGGTTTGACCACCTAAAGTCCCTACAAACCCTCCATGGCCAACAAAGAACCTTCTGGATGCCAGGGTACTTTGTAAATAACTGATGCACCACAAGGTTAATGTGCAAGGCAAGGAATGTGAGGATGTTCCTTGGAGAAGAGTGGCCAGTAGGTTAGTGCCATTGTCACACACAACTTTGCGTGGCTGAATATGGCATGGTGTCAGCCAACGCTTGGTCTGGGTCTGCAGATCTGCTAGCAGCCCTGGCCCAGTCTGATCCCTGTCCTTCAGGTATACAAGCTGCAAAACAGCATGATAGCATGCAGAAATTCAAGCCTCTGCTTTACCATCTTCAGAACGGTTCCATGACCTTCTTCCCCGCTTCCCTGCTTGATGTGGCATATTCTAAGTCTCTTAAACCCCTTGTAATAATGTAATAATTTCCTCTTTGTTGCTGGAGGATGCAGATGTTGAAGCAGAAGCAGCAGAAGAATATTATGTTATTGGAAGTGAGGATCAAGGAAGAGGAGTGCAGTCCCTTTTGCTGCCTTCTTGTCTCACTGAGGTGCTGCTGCCACCGAGCTCTGCAGTGCAGAGTCTTGTGCTTCCACATGACTTCCATTCCACATATAGAACCCAAATAGAATATCGCTGCCTCTTGCTGCCTCATGTCCCCTGACTGCTGTTTAGCTGAACCCTCCTTGCCCCCTATGGTGATGTTGCAGTCTTCCTTATCCTCAATATCTACAAAGAGGAACAGTTGTGCATGACCCAGACAGGGACAGACTGACAACTCATGGGGCCCCCAGGCAATAGGGGATCATGGGGCCCCTGTGTCCTTGCCCACACTCAAAAAAGCCTATAAAAAAGGTACCAGGGGCATTTCATGTGGCCCCCTACTGACCCCGGGCCCTCGGGCAGTGCCCAAGCGTTCGAATGGTCAGTCCGCCCCTGGACCCAGATAATCTTCTTGTAGCAGGTCATCAATTGTATGACCAAAAAATTCCACTGACTCCTCATAGCCAGATTGTGTGGCTATGGGGGATTAGCAGAAGAGGAGGAAGAGGAGGAGGAGGGCACATTAGCAGCACTTGCAGACAACTAGCTGCACTGCTCTTGAGGGGAGGAAGTAAGCAAGGCTTTGTCTCTCATGCAACTACGTCCTGTGAATGCTGTGACTATATGGGGTGACCTCTCTGTAAAAGAAAAGGCAGATGTAACACCTCAAGATGGTTTAGTGATGGTTTACAAGCAGAACCACTGTCTCTCACTTTAGGCCTGTCTAACGTTTAAATAAAGGGCACTGACTAAATTTAATTGTAGTTTGCTATATTGCTATAGGGGGATAAATGTGTGGTGCTTTGGCACACACTCCTTTACCGCACAAATATGCAGTGACTTGCTGCATACAAAAGGGACAAGTGTATGCTGTTCGCCCTAGTAACAGAATATTAATTAAATAAAATATACTTCCCCAAAAATATAAACCTTAAAACACTAATTCCCAACGCAACCACCCCTCTCCCACCTTTTTTAACCTAGCAGGAAAAAAAGAAAAATGGATAGATGTTAACCAAGAGAAAATAAATATATAAAAAATTGTGGATTGGGGGGGGTGGGGGGATGGAGTTAGCTGGGCAACAGTTAAACATCAACTAATTAGACACAAAACAAGTGGTGCTCCTAATACAAAAAAAATTGCTATAATATAAACTAATAGCACAAAAAAGATCCAAAAAGAAAATAGTCCATTATCCTTAGGAAGCAGACCATGATGTCAGCCGTAAGCTACAGTGAATTCTGAGCCTTTACTGAGCAGGCAACAGGGACAGGAAACAGTACAGTGTGCTTGGAGCACAACCTGATTCTAACCTAATGTTCTGTAATCTGACAAGTCAACTGGACAGCAGGATGTTTGAAGCTTGACAAAGGGTCTGTATGCCTTGAAACACATTGCCTGCTGTTAGTTCTGTCCATTTCCACTGTCCAGTTGTCTTGCCAGAGTACAGACCATTAAGTTGTGCTGCAAGCACACTGTGCTGGTTTCTTTCCCTGTTGCCTACTCAGTGCAGGCTCCGTATTCACTGTAGCTTACAGCTGCCATCATGGTGTGCTGCATCTGTTATCGCTGGCTTTGAAGACAGCACTACTCTGAATACTTTTTGTTTAACATGTAAGTGGATATTTTGTGTTTGTTCTATTAAAGTTACATTTCTCTGACACATCTTTGCACCCTTTAATGTTACATATTGCTGAACAGCAACTGATACACACACAAAAAGTTGTCCCAAAAAGGACTGTTGGGTCTCTTAACTATGAACACAGGGGGTACACAAGAATATATAGCCCACTACACTCAATTCACAGTAAGTTAGCACAATATCAGCTCTCCCTATGCTATACACAATGACAAATGACTGAACCCACTTTTTTATAATAAGGTGGCTGGTGCATACCAAAGGGCCAATTATTGGCCATTCTATTTCTGCTGACCATAGTTAAAAATTGAGGCAGGGCATTAGGAGTCTGGGGATTTTCTGCATACATTTGTTGATACTGTGAACATTAAAGCCCCAGCATTTGAAAATAACTCACTGTGCAGTAAACCCTACCCTCCTCCTTAACAATGCTATGATTATTGTACTGAAGAGTGAAAAAAATTACACTTCAGGTTGGAAGACAGGCCCTTGATGTGTTTATAATCTTATTAATGTTTATATGTTGAGCAATTAGGAAAGATTGTTGATAATCATTCTGTTGTAATTGCTTCTCATTACAAATAAATTTAAATCACATTTAAATCACATAAATACAGGCAGCCATCATTTTAGCCAAATGGAATTTAGCCATACACTCCCTTAATATAGAAGCAAAACAATTTGATCACCAAGTGCTTTGATATTCCAAAAACATTTAATTTCTTAATGTTATTGCCAAAATGTTTCTCCTATTAAATTTCTCTCTTTTTTTTACATATTTGACTGCAAGAATGCATTTATTAAGATATATTATTATTATTGAAGATATGGTCTTTTGCACAATACACAAAAAACACAATAAACAACATAAGGAAAATAGCATTTTTGTTATTATTAAAACATGCCAAGCAAGTTTTGGCACATGAGCCAAAGTAGCATTTAAGTGTAACAAGGGAAGATACCATTATTTTAGAGCTGGCTGGAACTAGACCAGTTCATATTGTGGTGTTGTGTGAGTTGGATGTTGCAAAGATGCAACAGAGTGTAGTATGTACCAGTGTGTCCTGTTTTGAAGAAGAAGGAAATTGGTTTTATCCTGAATAGTAATGGTTGGTGATAATTGGAGATGTAGGTAAAATCTCACCATTTTGACATAATGCATTGGAGTCAGTGTTTTGGTGGTTTCTCGTAGTGCAATTGTGCAATGGATTTAAAATGTCTTTAGAGTGCTGTAGAAGCCTAGTGAAACTTTCCCAGACCTGTTCTTGCACAAGAAAAATAATAATAATAATAATAATAATTTTAAACAACAGTACATAAATAATAATCAAAATCACAAAAAGGAACAAAGACAAAATTGAAAGACCACAAAAACAAACAAACTAACCTACCCTAAATATACAAAAAACCCACCTTCTAGATAAAGTAAAATAGTTAATTAAAAAAAAAAAATGCCATAGCAGCCCAATTTCACTAAAATCCTGCAATCATCCCTATTCCTGAATGACAGTGTATCACTTGAGCATGACACAAAGGCCCATATTGGATTATGAATGGAAAGGATTTTGTGACACAAAGTAAATTATCCCAGATTCAAAGATCTAATCCCTCCATAAGTGAGCTGACTCAAAACCAAAAACATATATGTAATACTATTGTAGTTTACAAATATATAAATGTGGTGGCAGTATTAATTTTCTTTTTTAGGCTTTTTTCCTCTATTTCTGTCTGGTGATCTGGCCAGGAACACACTTTCTGTCCTAGAGTGTCAACTGGAGGAGCAACAGAGACACCTTTTGGGCAGTACAAATTTCAGTCTGGGGAGAGAGTAGGGTTAGATGCATTAGAAGATTAAGATGGACTTGACTAACAAATTAAAGTTGAACTCCAGCTAGCACTTTTTAGGCAGTTAAAGCAACAATTTGTCCCATTTGGGATAAAGGTTTTACATAAATGAATAAATGTTGACCATTTTAAGCACCCTCATCAGTGTTAAATGGTCAACTTTAAGAGAGCTAATTTTCCAAGGCAGAGAGCTGCTCTCCAAGACTTAGACTGGGAGGAAATATTTTCATCGATGAACACAATACAGAAATGGGAGTTCTTTAAAAACACTGTATGTGAACACTCTGCAAAATATATTCCCATTTGCAACAAGTTTAAAAGGATAAAAATCAAAGTTAAAAAAGCTATAAATAATAAGAAAAGCGCTTTTATTAAATATAAAAATGAATGAACGCTATCATCGTTTAAACATTACAAAGCATAAAACAGAATATGCAAAAAGTAAATCAAGGCCGCAAAAATTGAAAACGAACAACAGATTTCAAAAGATAGCAGAACAAACCCCCACAAATTCTTCAAATATATTAATAGTAAAAAGATCAGTCTGAGCATGTAGGCCCTTTACAAAATAACATAGAGCGGGTGACTGGGGAGAAGGAGAAGACAAATTTATTAAATACCTTCTTCTTCTGCTGTCTATGGGGAATCTCTTGTCCACAATGGGTATGGTATTGACACAGCCCCAGATGATCCACATTCACTCACAACTGATATGATCCAGAAATATTTAGACAGAATAAAGGTGAACAAAGCACCTGGACCGGATGGAATCCACCCACAGGCCTTTAAGGAATTGAGCTCTGTCATTTCAAAGCAATGTTTCTAATTTTTATTGACTCTTTAGCAGCTTAAGGACCGCCCTATAGCAGATATACTGCTACAGGGCGGCACCTGTGCACAAAATCAGGTATATATACATGATTTTGCATTTCGGGGTAGGGGACGCGCACGCTACCTGTGCCGCCATTCGCAGCCTCGGATATCAATTATCCGCTGGCGCCTGGTGCTTACTGAGCATCTCATTCATGAAAGACAAAAGTTGTCAAACAAATCTGATTTCTTTTTATGAGGAGATGAGCAAAACCTTGGACAGAGGTGTGGCGGTGGACGTGGTATACTTGGATTTTACAAAAGCGTTTGACACAGTTCCCCACACACAGCTAATTTGTAAGGTACAGTCTACGGGGTTGGAAAAATCTGTATGTAAATGGGTAGAAAACTGGCTAAAAGATTGTATTCAGAGAGCAGTGGTTAATAATTCATACTCTGAATGGTCTTGGGTTGTTAGTGGTGTACCCCTAGGTTCAGTGTTGGGACCCTTACTTTTTAATATATTTATAAACAATATAGGGTCTAGGATTACAAATTCCATTTCAGTCTTTGCAGATAACACCAAGCTTTGCAAAGTCCTTACAGGATGTCTTCAACTTACAAGCCAACCTCAATGCACTGTTTAATTGGGCAACTATGTGGCAAATGAGGTTATAAATGTTGATAAATGTAAGGTTATGCACTTGGGGGCTAAGAATATGCATGCATCATACATACTAGGGGGGGTACAACTGGGGGAATCAATGGTGGAGAAGCATCTGGGAGTTCTGGTAGATCACAAGCTTAATAATGGCATGCAATGCCAAGCTGCGGTTTCTAAAGCGAGCAAAATCCTCTCTTGTATTAAAAGAGGTATAGACTCCAGAGATAGATATCATATTACCCCTGTACACATCATTAGTAAGACCTCATCTGGAATATGTAGTTCAGTTTTGGGCACCAATTCACAAAAAGAATATTGGGGAACTGGAGAAAATACAGAGAAGGGCGACCAAACTGATAAGAGGAATGGAGGAGATCAGCTATGAGGAAAGATTAGAGGAACTAAATTTATACTCTTTTGAGAAGAGGAGATTAAGGGGGGATATTATCAACATGTATAAATACATCAGTGGTTCATATAGTGAACTTAGTGTAGAGTTATTCACCCTGAGGTCATCACAGAGGACAAGGGGGCACTCTTTACGTCTGGAGGAAAAGAAATGTAATCTCGAAACATGGAAAGGTTTCTTCATAGTAAGAGCTGTGAAAACGTGGAATAGACTCCCTCAAGAGTTGTTTCTGGCCAGCTCAGTGGATTGCTTTAAAAAAGGCCTGGATTCTTTCCTAGATACAAACAACAAAACTGGATACAAACATTTTATAGGTAAAGATGATCCAAGAAATATCCAATTGCCTCTTGGGGGATCAGGAAGGAATTTTTTCCCCTGCAGTAGCAAATTGGATCATGCTTTGTGGTTTTATTGCCTTCCTCTGGATCAATGGTGGGTAAAGGTTTATAACCTTTTTTTTTGGTTGAACTGGATAGACTTTTGTCTTTTTTCAGCCATACTAGCTATGTAAATCTGTCATCTGGTTAGTTAAAGGAGTTGAAAAATACCAGACTTACTTGCCAGATCACCGAGTGAAAATGAAGGAAGCAAGCCTAAAAAAAGAAGGTAATTCAGCCATTACATCTAGGATTGGTAAGCTGGAATATAATACATTTATGCTTTTCGGTGTGATAGCACTTTAGGCATTTCATACATAGATCCAAATTTGGCCAATTTAGCAGGGACCAGCTGAGTTTCAGTCAGTGTGTGATTTCCCCCACTCTTCTAAAGAGCCAACCAGTGGGTGTCACTGTCAGAATACAACGTTCCTGCAGGGGGATTCCTTGATCCACCTTGTTACCTTTTTTATGTGTTTTTTTTAGTTTACTTCTGAAAAAAAATAAGCACATACTGGCAGCTTTAGTTTTAGTGGTCTATACTGTTTTCATGCCATGTGCATTGTAGTACAGCTATTTCTTTCATAGTACACTACTGTTTTTTATTCTGTTGTATTGACTGCTACATCTTGTTACTCAAATCTTGTTTATTAGTTGTCACGAATGTTACATTTGAACAACTTCAGTTAACAAACCAGTCATTTTATCAATTCTGTGCACAGTTTGCTATGGGGCTACCTGAATCACATACAGTATCACCTATAGGGCAAGTAGCATGAATTTGCAACTAAGGTTCATTGTTATTAATGAAATATAGGAAATAACTATGTCAGTAGCTGCAAAAAAACCCCTAATGTAACAATGACAAAGATATTGTAAACTTCAAACATAAAAATTAACAAAACACATAACTCTCTATTGTATACTAGCCTGAATCCAAAGAACTAAGTGTGGCTCCTTTATGATCACTCCTCTCTCTGCTATCTGTATGAGTTACTTCAGAAAGTTTTCCCACACAACAGCCTAGATGAAGACTGCCCGCCCCCCTCCAGCACACTGCAGGTGACTCATAGCCTTAGCTCTGTGTATTTTTATATGAGCTTGTAAGCCTGTATGTGGGGGTCGGTCCCTGTCCTCCAATCAGCTAGCATATATTAGGAAACTGTGCTCTAGCTCTGCAGTGTGTGTGACATCAGATCCCCAGCCCCTGCTGATATAGCTATGCAAAATCCTTTGATTGGTGTGTTTTTAAAATGATCTGTAGAAGAAATGGCTGCAATTAAAGAGGTACAACTTATGTAGGAGGGTTTGTTTCATTTCTGTGTAACTCCTGAGAGTAGTTATTTTAGTGAGTATAAGGGTTTACAATCACTTTAAGGTGCATTAAAAATTGATGATTAAAAAAAGAAGCAGTATATTAATAGACAGCCATATGCTTGGAGCAACAGGGGGGATTTAGAATAGCATATAAGGGTGTATACTAGAGGTTAATGTAATGGTTAATTTGTAGCTTTTTAAATTGCAATTAGTGTCAGTGTATAGATTGTCAATGAGTTTGTTAGCTCTTACATGGAAGCACTGACTAGGCTAGATACTGAGCCATGGGGATCAGACAAGAACTGTCAAAAGTCCTGCGTAACAAGGTAATGGAACTTTATAAAGATGGAAAAGGGCATAAAAAGATGTCCAAAGCCTTGAATACGCCAGTCATCACTTCCACTAAGAAGTAGAAAATTCAGGGACTTCTTGATACCAAGCCAAGTGGTAAACCAAGAATAATGCTAACAGTGTTATTAGAGATATTTTTTGGGTAGAGTGCTATAAATTTCCTTGGTTGTTTGCCCTGGTTGGGTATAATACATTTCTTTCCAACGGTTTACCGATTGCTTCACGAATTGTTTCACAAATGTTTTGATTTTTTACCTTTTTCTTTTGAACACTTTCCCACACTTTTGTAATCAATAATTTTAAATACTTTTTTGATTTTTGTTGATGTTAATCACTTTAGGATATATTGAATATCAATATGTCATGTTTTTGATTAGTTTTCCGCACATTGGAGTTTTGAACACTTTCCCACACTTTTTTATTTCAAGATTTTTATAGTTGTTTTTCAGCTCTGCAGAGAACCCAACCAGCTTCAAGGGTTTTTTTTTTGTCAAAGCTTAATTGAACAAGCTAAAGTTAGAAGCTGATTGGCTACCATGAACAGCCGTTCCAGATTTTGCACTCTCCGGTTTTAGCAAATCAACACCCATAGCCTAACATACAGCTTGGGGGAGCTTTAGCAGAGGAAAAGGAAAACACTGGAGGGAAGAGGGGTAGTGCTGAGCCCAGAGCTGGGCTTTAAGAAAATATAAATCCTTTTTACAAAGAAAACTATATACATTTTTATCAGCAAAGTCACTATGAAAGCACTGTATTAGACATACAGTGTATGCGAGGCTGTCTCTAGCAAAGTATGCCGATAAAGACCTTTATCTGACTTTCATGATTAGCATACTTTTCCAGATTAATAACTGTACTGAAACCAGAGGATCAACATAGCAGACTAACATTTTCAGAACTTGGTTAGCAATGATAGTCCCATGTTTCTTTTCAGAAAGGTTTATTTTTTAGAATTAGAAAAAAGTTGACATCAGATGACCAGTGTATAGCAAGCATGCATATTTATGCCTTAAAACAAAACAGTAATAACATATGTAACCCAAAACAATAAAAACAGTACCACTCAAATGCCCCAAAACCAGTTGGATCAGCATGTGGATAGACTGGTGCACGACAGAGGGGATCAGCTTGTCAGGCTCTAGTAGGCTTCAATAAAATGGCAGCCTTCTGCACATGGACACCAACTCCCTGTTGCATGAGTGTGAATAAAATAGGTAAAAGATGGCTCCAACTCCTGTTTTTCACTTGTAGAGAACTCATTAGAGCCTGCAAAAACATTTCAGGTGCTCCAGGTTTTCACTATGCTGGGAGCCATGGCTATTGTGTGCTGTAGTGAATTTTCTGGATATGGAGTCAGTGTTTACTGTCAGTGTTTAACTTTGCTGTGGCAGTTGAACTATTTTTCAAAAGATAAATGTGCCTGTTATATAAATAGCTAGCTTTCATAGTGCCTACAGTGTTTACCAACTCGGATTTGGATTAATCCATATTTTAATGCCATAAATCCCCATTTAGTGCAAATTTAATAAACATTTACTAAGAAATAGCCTTGTCCTTTGACTTGTGACTTTTGAAAATAAACCCAAAATAGAACAGATACTATTTCTATTTTTTTATCAAATAAACTTAATGCGGGTTGTGCTAACAGCTAAAAATGAATAACACATTGGAGATTTTGTTTTTTTTTTTCATGAATGTTCCCATGTGTACTTTTGTAATGCTATAAAACAAAATAAATTAGTTGTAAAGTAGTAAAAAAAAAGAGTTAAAGTGGTTGTAAAAACTTACATATACCCAGTGAAGTGACTGGCCTGAGGTGATATACAGCGATGAAACAAATAAATTGTACCTGTTTATCTGCAACCCTTTCTTCTCTACATCCATTGAAAGTGCTGAATTTATAAAGCTTGTCTGATTGTTCATAAAAAGGGGGTGGAGACACATAACAGGAAATGAGAAGAAATCGCCCAAAGTGGCAGGAATTCTCTCTTAGACATTTGTCCCTGAAACAAGTGTCTCTTTTAGAACAGTGTTAATTTTGACATCACATTTTGATTTAGTTTTAGTCATAGGCTTTTGACCAAAATGCCATTTTTGTTTTAGTTGTATTTTAGTCATCAGAATGATTTAATTTTGGTCGTAGTTTAGTAGATTAAAATCTCCAGTACATATTAGTCAACTAAAATCTAATGGGTTTAGTTAGATTGTAATGCATTATTTAACCACTTGCCCTCCAGAAGATTTACCCCCCTTCCCGACCAGGCCATTTTTTGCAATACGGCACTGCGTTACTTTAACTGACAATTGCGCAGTCATGCAATGCTGCACTTTTTTTCTGACAAATAGAGCTTTCTTTTGGTGTTATTTGATTGCCTGTGCGTTTTTAATTTTTTGCGCAATAAAAAAAAAGACCAACAATTTTTTTAGAAAAAAACTATATTTTTGTCTTCTTGCTATTAAACATGTCCAAATTTCATCATAAATGTAGGCCAAAATGTATTCTGCGACATGTCTTTGCTGAATTGAATCCCAATACATGTAAATTAATTGGTTTACATGACAGTTATAGCATTTACAAATGGTGGTATATACAGTATATTGGAATGTATTTATTTACTAGTAATGGAGGCGATCAGCAACTTATAGCGGGCTGCAGGACTGCGGCAGGCATTCTGACACTGGGGGGAACTGACTTGGTGTCACTGACATCCCCAGTGACACCAATACAGTGATCAGTGCTAATAAAAAGCACTGACACTGTACTAATGGCACTGGGCAGGAAGGGGTTAACATCTGGGGCGATCAAAGGGTTAACTGTGTGCTATGTGCTGTTTCGCTGTGTGCTGTGTGAATGTTTTACACTGTAAGCACACTGCTTTGTATGGCTCTGCTATGCAGTGCCATACAAAGCAGTGTGCAGGAGCTGACAGGGGAGAGATGTGTGTTGTTTACACACAGGTCTCTCCCCCATTGGAGATACTCAGCGATCACCATGTGCCAGCGAGGAATCACTGGCCGGGACCCGGTGATTGACAGCTGAGGCTGTGAATTGCGGCACAAAATCACATATATACACGAGTTTGCACATCCGTGCTGCCCTGTAGCAGTAGTTCTGCTATAGGGCAGTGCAGAAGTGGTTAAAGTGTTACTAATGCCACAGCAGTAAACTCAGTCTGTATTTGCAGTAAAACATGCTTGTTATACTCACTGTGAAACCTAAGGGCTTAATCCTCCACATTGTGTAAAAAGGCTGTTTGATCTTGTCTTCTCTGATCCTTTCCTTCTTCTACTGTCTCCAATCCATCTTCTGATAGAGCAGAGCCCTGGGGACACTCTGCACATGCTCAGTTTGGTGTGTATTGCTAGAGTTTTTTTTGGGAGAGTGCATGTGATCAGCACAGGGCCAATCAGCACTGTCCAGACAGAGGTCAAGGGGCATGCATCCTGCTAGAACAAGGGTGTTAAACTGGTGGCCCTCCAGCTGTTGTGAAACTACAAGACCCATCATGCCTCTGCCTTTGGGAGTTATGCTTGTATCTGTTAGTCTTGCAATGCCTCATGGGACTTGTAGTTTAGCAACAGCTGGAGGGTAGCCAGCTTGATATCCATGTCCTAGAGCACAATGAAAACTCCTCCTACAAGCTTTAACCAGTGCTGAGCTGGACACTGATAGAAGTCACAAGACTGCTCTAACTGATGATGAGAAAAGGTATTTAGCAGTTTATATTTACTAAAATAATTGCATTTCCATGTTGTGTGTACTGTGGGAGACCAGATATTGTGAATGCAGGGTCCTGGGTTTAGTAACACTTTAAGTATTTCTCTAGAATTTCCAAACTCATTATATACTCCTGGAGTAAAAATCTAATAACATGTTATTATTTATGATAATTAGGTTTGAATATGCACTACAGACACAGATTTAGCCGTTGTGACATATAGGGGTTTATTTACTAAAGCTGGAGAGTCCAAAATCAGACTCCCTTCTGCATAGAAACCAATCAGCTTCTAACCTCAGCTTGTTCAATGAAGCTTTGGCAATGAAACCTGGAAGCTGATTGGTTTCTATGCAGAAGGGAGTCTGATTTTGCACTCTCCAGCTTTAGTAAATAAACCCCATAATGTCTTTAAAAATAAAACCAAGTTTCATAAACAAACAAAAATAATGCTTTTTGACAAACAGAAGTGCAACTTTAAAAAAAACAACAAAAAAAACCTGTAAACTTTATTGGCTGTGATGCCATTGCACATATTACCTGACTATAAAAACTTTATTAGTTCACTGTTAATAATGAAAACAAGTATAAATTAACATTTTTAGTAATTGCTTCCCGCCCACCCTATAGCAGAAATTCTGCTACAGGGTGGCATGGGTGTGCAAAATCACGTATTTTGCATTTCTGGGTAGGGGGCGCATAGCCAGTGATTACTCGCTGGCACCCGGTGATTGCTGAGGATCGCAGGTGGAGAGAACTGTTTGCAAACAAAACAGCTCTCCTCCCTGTTGTGCACAGCACAACCATACAAAGCAGTGTGCTTACAGTGAAGCACAAACACACGGCAACATAGAAAAACACACCAAGCACATAGTTAACCCTTTGATCGCCCTCATATTAACCCGCCCAGTGCCATTAGTACAGTGTCAGTCAGTTCCTCCAGTGTCAGAATGCTCGCCGCAGCCCCACAGTCCCGTTATAAATCGCTGATTGCTGCCATTACAAGTAAAAAAATGTTTTAAAAATTCCAGTATATTTATTGCCATTTGTAAATGCTATAACTTTCACGTAAACCAATTAACTTACACATATTTGTATTTTTTTTAGCAAAGACATGTGGCACAATACATTTTGGCCTAAATTTATGATGAAACTTGATTTTTTTTTTACTGGACATGTTTAATAGCAAAAAGTAAAAAATATAGTTTTTTTCTCAAAATTGTTGGTCTTTTTTTTTTTTATAGTGCAAAAAATAAAAAACACACAGGATATCATATACCACTGAAAGAAAGCTCAATTTGTGGGAAAAAAGGACGTAAATTTAATTTGGTTGCAGTGTTGCATTACCGTGCAATTGTCAGTTAAAGTAATGCAGCGCCATAATGCAAAAAATGGCCTGGTCAGGAAGGGGGGTAAATCCTCAGGAGGGCAAGTAGCAAGTTTCATAAACAAACAAAAATATTGCTTTTTAACAAACAGAAGTGCAACTTTAAAATATATTTAAAAAGCCCCTGTAAACTCTATTGACTGTAATCAGACAGACAGAGCTTCAGAAAAAAGTGGATGTTCATGTGGTTAAATGTCCCCCCTCATATTTTCATTCTGTTTTCTTGTTCAAATATTTTATTGCAAGGCAACAAGCCAAAATTACAACGAAAAAGGTTACATATTAGTGGGTCAAAGTGTAAGATCAACAGGGGGAGACCATACAGAGGTATTAACCACATGCCGCCCAGCCACTGTATAAATACGGCGGCAGGGCAGCACGGCTGTGCAAAAGCACGTTTTAAAACGTGCGTTTTGTAAACAGGTAGGGGGTGCGCGCGAGGCGCGCCGTCGCCCTACCTGTGCCACCGATCACAGCTGCGGATGTCAGTCGCCGGGTCACAGCCAGTCGTTACCGGCTATGTCCCGCCGATCAGCGGCAATCGCTGACAGAGAGCACAGCTGCAGTAGCTGTGCTTTCTGTCAGTTCCCTGACAGCTCCAGGACACGCTGATCGAGACAGAAGAGTTTCTCTCTCCCGATCAGCGGTGCTCCCTGCAGAACACACCCCCGCCCCCTAGTAAAACACTCCCCTCACACAGTTAACCCTTTCCCTGAAAAATAAACTTAACCCCTTCTTCCCCAGTGCCATTAGTACAGTGTCAGTGTTTTTTTTTGTTGCACTGATCACTGTATTGGTGTCACTGAGGATGTCAGTGACCCCAAGTCAGTACCCCCCAATGTCAGAATGTCTGCTGCAGTCCCGCCATAAGTCGCTGATCGCCGCCATAAGTCACTGATCGCCGCCATAAGTCGCTGATCGCCGCCATTATTAGTATAAAAAAACCCTAAAAATCCCAGTATCTTTCCCGTCATTTGTAAACGCTATAACTTTCACGTAAACCAATTAATTTACACGTATTGGGTTTTTTTTTTAGCAAAGACATGTCGCAGAATGCATTTTGGCAGAAATTTATGACTAAATTTGATTTTTAAATTTTTTCTTACTGGACATGTTTTATAGCAAAAAGTCCAAAATATTGTTTTTTTTCCTCAAAATTGTCAGCCTTTTTTTTTATAGCGCAAAAAATAAAAACCGCAAAGGCGATCAAATACCACCGAAAGAAAGCTCAATTTGTGGGAAAAAAAGGATGTAAATTTCATTTATGTACCGTATTGCATGACCGCGCAATTGTCCGTTAAACTAGCGCAGCGCTGTATAGCAAAAAAATGGCGTAAATTGCAGTATCTATACCATAGCAAAAACATGTAGCAGAATACATTTTGGCCTAAATTTATAACTAACTTTGAGTTTACTATATATTTTTTATAGCTGAAAGTAAAAAATATTGTTTTTCTTCAAAATATTTGGCCTTTTTTTGTTTATAGCGTGAAAAATAAAAAACGCACAGGTGATCAAATACCACTGAAAGAAAGCTCTATTTGTGTGAAAAAAAGGACGTAAATTTAGTTTGGGTGCAGCATTGCATGAACCCGCAATTATCAGTTGAATTAGTGCAGCGCCGAGTGGCAAAAAGAGGCCTGGTCATTAAGGGGGGTAAATCATCTGGAGGTCAAGTGGTTAATGTCACATACATCATACATTAATGAGGGGTACAGGCAATCCTGTTCCTGACATAAACCAATACATTTAGAGACATATTCAATATACAAATGGGGATTCCAATGAACATATGTCGAGAAATGTACATTGATCAATGAGGAGTTGGCGTCAATTGATGCAAGCAAAAATAGCGGGATGTTAAAAACTGTGTAACAATCCACAGTTGAGTGGAGTCATACTATGGGCCCAATAACCCGCAAATAATAAGGAATAGACGGTGACCGCCTCAATCAGCTTGCAGAAGATATGACATTTATACTAATTATGACCAGTCTATCTGTAAACTTGGAGCCTGAAGGAAAGGAAGAGTTAGCGGAAGGACAGAAAAGTGAGTTTAGAGGGAGAGAAAAAGCAAAAAGGAGCGAGAGGGGGTGGGGAAGAACAGGGGGGAATAAGGACTAAGGGAAGGGGGGAGGGGGAGCACAGAATGGGATCGGGGAAAGAAAAGACGAATAGGTAGGGAGGAAATAACGGGGGGGGGAAAGAAGTAGGTAGTTAGAAGAGAGTCATAGGGGGTAGAGGGACAGACCCAAGGGTAAGTGAGGTCCCTAGGTGGTGTGGGGGCACAAGAAATTCTCATTCTGTTTTCATTTGTTGCCAAAAATCGGAATTGATTTTTGCCATAGTTTCGTTTGATTTAATTGACTTAATTCTAATTTTATTTCATTTTGTTTTCGTCACTGAAAACATGCATCTGACAAAAAGGATGTTGAAAATATTTTCGTCAGCTAAATTAACACTGCTTTAGAAGACTCCCATCACCTCTTGTTCTTGGGACAAATTTTGGATATCCCCTTCCTGTCAGGTGACTATAGTCACCAGTACAAATAGAGGGATGAATCAACCCCGTGCACACTTAAGCCTCATACACACTGTAAGGGCTTAAGTCCCGTTCTCACTAGGCTGAATGAAAAAAACTCAAAACTGATAGCCAATGGCTGCTTGTGTTAGTACAGCGATCTGAGAGCTCTGATCAGAAGCTGATCATCAAACCTTTTCAGTCATGCCCCTGCAACAGAAGAATGTCCAGCTTCTGTGGGACGGGCTGCCGTACACACAGGCCGAATGTTGGCCAGTTTCTGTTGAACTAGCCAATACCACCTGATATTCTGCCCAAGTGTACTTAGCTATAGACAAACATTTGACAGAAGGTTTAACCCTTCCCCAATTTAACTAATCCCTACAGATCTGGATTAGGTGTCACCAGGGCAGCAGATTTTTGTAATTTTTAATAATCTTTGTCCTTATCGAATAATAGCAAGACATAAATGAACTTGCGTGCAGAAATTTGTCATCAGTTCACTGATTTCCTTACATTCCTTTAAAAACAGACTAATTGAAACCACCTTATCTTCTGAAGGTAAGCATCTGTTATACAGCAGGAAGCATCTGGTATATAGCTGCAAATGAACAGTAACAGAGATAACTGAATAGAACATATTTGTAAAAGATAATAAAAAGCAATTAAAGTTAATATTTACACCAAAATAAACAATATATTATCAACCATAGTGTAATAAAAGTTTACATTCAGTTTACTAGCCCTTATGGGTTTGATTTACTAAAGGCAAATAGACTGTTCACATTACAAGGGAAGTTGCACCTTGCATGAGAATTTGCCCCAGAGCTTAGTGAATGTGATCAGCTTTCACTTTGCAAAGAATACGCAATCATGTTCATGGGGAAAAAAACAACAGCATTTTTGTCTGCACACTATTGGATGATGAAAGTCAGAAAAACTCAACATATTGAAATTAAGTCTATTTGCCTTTAGTAAAATAACCCCAAAAATGTACAGTTGAGTAGTATTCTGGAAAAGCAGCTTGAGCATGTTAACCAGTTGCCGCCCAGCCTATAGTCAGATGGCGGCCGGGTGAACAGCTCGTCCCTCCGGGTGGACACCAAATGGCGTCCTTTCAGGAACACGCATTGTGCATGCCCGCAGGGCTACGCTGCTGGGCGATCTGTCACCGGCCATGTGCCTCGGACATGGCTGATGACAGATCTGTGTATCGGCCCCATTTCCAGTACCATGTGACCTGCTGTGACCAATCACAGCAGGTCACATGACAGTTGTATACAATGGATGGCTTCCTTTCATGCCATCCATTGTATACAAGTGTGTCTAGCTGTGAATGGTCACGGCGATTACATGCACAAGCTAGGCCAATCACAGCCCAGCTGTGTCATGTGATTAGCCATGGCCAAATCACAGCTAAGCACAAAAAAACCCTGAATGAATCGATTTCATTCAAGTAAATGCTTGCTTGCTTGCAAATTGTGTAAAAAAAAAAAAATACTGATCACTTCCCCAAAGTAGTACAATGTTACCAATGGTAACATTATACCACTTTGGTCATAGTGAAATGTGAAAAAAAATCTGAAAAAAGAGAAAAAAGTTTAATAAAAAATGAAAAATAATATAAAGGAAAAAAAAATTATCAATTTTTTTATCGTACTGTCACCAGTCAGTGTCCCTGATCACCACTATGCCAGTTATATGATGACACTGTACTGCACTGGTGACAGTATGTAAAAAAAAAAGTGAAAATCATTTTTTTAATTTCTTCATTTTTTGAAAAATTATGACAAAAAAATTACAACTTCACTGACCCCCCATGACCCCATCTATTCTATATACACTGACCCCCCCATCTATTCTATATACACTGACCCCCCATGACCCCATCTATTCTATATACACTGACCCCCTCCCTCTCCCCCCATATATTCTATATACACTGACCCCCCATGTATGAAGCAGAGCACAGAGAGTTTTGGGTGAATACTGATAACGAGGATGGACTCCATACATGAGGAGTGTGTCAGTTCTCCTGTAGAATGCCCCCTCCCTGGATGTGTAGTCCGGAGTCACCTTCATATCCTGGTGACAGCCCGGGGTCCCAGATGTGTGAGAAGTGTACACAGATCTGACCCAACAAGGTGTCCTGCATTTACCGTATATTTTGCTCCATAAGACACACTTGGGGGGAAATGTCTGTGCGTCTTATGGAGCAGCCGGCCCAGTATTCCCGCCGCCGTTGTATGTCCGCAGTCTCTGGTCATCTCATGTACTATGTCCGCAGTCTCTGGTCATCCCCTGTACTGTGTCCGCAGTCTCTGATCATCTCCTGTACTATGTCCGCAGTCTCTGGTCATCTCCTGTACTGTGTCCGCAGTCTCTGGTCATCTCCTGTACTGTGTCCGCAGTCTCTGGTCATCTCCTGTACTGTGTCCGCAGTCTCTGGTCATCTCCTGTACTGTGTCCGCAGTCTCTGGTCATCTCCTGTACTGTGTCCGCAGTCTCTGGTCATCTCCTGTGCTATGTCCGCAGTCTCTGGTCATCTCCTGTACTATGTCCGCAGTCTCTGGTCATCGCCTGTACTATGTCCGCAGTCTCTGGTCATCTCCTGTACTGTGTCCGCATTTGTTCATAGTTTTTTTTTTTAAACTATAGTCTGAGGGAGAGTGAACTGGCCCCCTGTTTAAAAAGTTTGAGGACCCCTGTCTTAAAGGGTTACATCACCTTTAATGACATTATTAAAAAATCTGTTATGCATTACAGCTTTGACTGTACATTAAAATGCACTCCTCCATTTTAAGTGATTCTTACATTTGAAGACGCTTCTACTGTAGACTTCCCTGTACAGGCAAATTTAGGCAAGCTGAGTTCTAATAGCCGAGTGCTTGTTTATGAGGTGCTGGGGTAGGCATCCAGGCAAGACAGAGAGGTGACGTCCATAGAAGAAGCAACATCAACGTTTTTTTTTTTGTTTTGTTTTTTAATGGAGGGAAGCATTTGAATGTATCCTCAAAGCTGTAATGAATATGATTTTTTTTCTCATTATAATTAAGTGAACTAACCTTTTAAACCTGCATGTGGTTTTGTTCATCTCCAGCAATAGTGAGATTACAAAAAACTACCACCTCTAAAAGACAAGGTGGCTGTGGTATTCCAGGTGAGCTCATTGACCAAATACGGTCATGTGGTATTCTTAGAAGGAAATGGATATATTTGATACTTTTTGAGATTTCCTTCATTGTGTATTTTCATGTACAGTTGTGCTCAAACACAACTGAGGTTGCCTGTGGGTTTTTCTTTGAATCCAGGACAACTCTTCTGTCAGTTATAGCTGCAATCTTTCTTGGTCTACCTGACCTTAGTTTGGTATCAAGAGATCCCCAAACTTTCCACTTCTTAATAGGTGATTTAAAAGTACTGATTGGCATATTCAAGGCTTTGGACATTTTTTTATGTTCTTTTCCATCTTTATAAAGTTCCATTATCTTGTTACGCAGGACTTTTGACAGTTCTTTTCTGATCCCCATGGCTCAGTATCTAGCCTAGTCAGTGCTTCTGTGTAAGAGCTAACAAACTCATTGACTATTTTTACACTGACACTAATTGCAATTTAAAAAGCCACAGATGTGGGGCATTAACCTCTAATTGGCATTTTAACCCGTGTGTGTCACCTTGTGTGTCTGTACCAAGGCCAAACATTCCAGGGTATGTAAACCTTTGATCATGGCCATTTGGGTGATTTCTGTTATCACTATGATTTAAAAAGGAGCCAAACAACTATTTGATAATAGACTTCATATGATCATCATCCTTCAATAAAAGATCATTTTTTGGCATGATCAGTCATATTTTCAATATCAATGCCAAAATTTCACAATTTCTGCCGGGGTATGCACATTTTTTAGCACAACTGTATGTCACCATCCCTAATTAGTGTAAAATTCATAGCAAGTTCTGTTTGCAGTTGCTTCCAGATGGTCAGAGCAAGATGAATGTGAGGAAGGCATGATGTCCTCTGGGTATTTAGGACTTTGAACACTCAGAGATGAAGCTCATGTTTGTTTAGAAGAGTTTAGAAAGGTTCCACCAAACATCTTTCTTTTATTTTTATTTTCTGCCTATCATCACCTAATAGAGTGATGCCTGGTTTTCATCAAATAACTATTTCTATAGGCCTTTGATCACATGAAAATAAACATAAACTGTAAGCTGCAGAGTATATACACAATCACAACTCAAGACT
This sequence comes from Staurois parvus, assembly GCF_062004578.1. Classification (NCBI taxonomy): domain Eukaryota; kingdom Metazoa; phylum Chordata; class Amphibia; order Anura; family Ranidae; genus Staurois; species Staurois parvus. The sequence goes on along the minus strand of NW_028318492.1, from coordinate 4,965,989 downwards.
TTGTTCACTACAAACCTCTTTAGCCATGTGCTACAAAAAGTGCAAACTTCTTTCTGGAGTTCTACTGTTTAGAGATTACCCAAGAGCCAAAAAACATATAGCCAAAACGTTTTCAAAACCCCTCTGAAAAACCTTGTTGCTGTAGAAACTGAGGCTGATATTTGATTTTATTACTCTCGCCACCCCCACCTCCACCCAGCACCTCACTCACTGCCCTTGAGATTGCCAATCACTTCAAAAACAAGATTGACACAATTCGCAAGGACATCACCGCAAATCACACGCCCTCTCAACCTGTCCCCTCTCACACAGCTACCCCCTCATCCCCCCTCTCCCTCGACATAACCCGCAGGGACATCGTCGCTGCTCAAACTCCCTCCAACCCCGTTCCCCCTCACTCAGCTACCCCCTCATCACCCCTCTCCCACGGCCCCACCACTGCTCTGACCTCCACTTCCACCCCACCCTTCATTCCTCATACTGAAGCCCCCCCAACACTTCACACCTTTTGACCTTACTACCATCAAGGAAGTCTTCAAGATCCTCTCTGATGCCCGCCTCACCACCTGCCCCCTCGACCCTATCCCCTCACAACTCCTACGACCTCCCTCCCCCTCCATCCTACGCTCCCTCACCCACATCTTTAATCTCTCCCTCTCCTCCGGCACTTTCCCCTCCCCTCCCCTCCGGCACTTTCCCCTCCCCTCTGAAACATGCACACATCACCCCCATACTTAAAAAGCCCTCCCTGGACCCCAATGACCCAAACAACCTCAGACCCATCTCCCTGCTCCCATTTACATCCAAACTCCTCGAGCGCCTAGTCTACACCCGTCTATGCTCTCACCTCAACGACAACAACCTCCTCAACCCCCTACAGTCCGACTTCCGTCCCCTACACTCCACCGAAACTACCTTACTCAAACTCTCCAATGACCTGCTAACCGCCAAAGCTAATGGCCACTGTTCAGTGCTCCTACTTCTTGACCTCTCTGCGGCCTTCGACACAGTCGACCACCCCCTCCTCCTCAAAAAACGACACTCCCTCGGCCTCAGAGATTCTCCTCTCTCCTGGCTCTCATCCTACCTGTCACAATGCTTTTTCAGCGTTACCTATAATGCTACCACCTCCCCCTCACGCCCCCTCTCTGTTGGGGTCCCTCAAGGCTCCGTCCTCAGGCCCCTTCTCTTCTCCATGTACACCTCCTCCCTTGGCCAACTCATACACTCTCACGGCTTCAACTACCACCTATATGCCGACGACACACAAATCTATCACTAAACCCCCCACCTCACCCCCTCAGTCTCTGCCCGAATCACACACCTACTAAGCAACATATCTGACTGGATGTCGTTCCACTTCCTTAAACTGAACCTCTCCAAGACCGAGTTTCTTGTCTTCCCCCCAGCCCGAACACCACCCCCCATTGACTTCTCCATCGTGTCCAACAACACCACCATCAAACCTGCCCCACAGGCTAGAGTACTTGGTGTCATTCTGGACTCCAATCTATCCTTCCAGCCGTAAGTCCAATCTTTAACAAGCTCGTGCAGACTCCACCTCCGCAACATCACCAAAATCTGCACGTTCCTAACCCCAGAAACCACTAAACAGCTCATCCACTCCCTCATCATATCACGACTCGATTACTGCAACTCCCTCCTCACTGGCCTGCCTCACCGCTGGCTATCCCCGCTTCAGTCAATCCTGAATACCGCAGCCAGACTCATTCACCTTTCCAACCGCTCCATCTCCGCCACCCCCTCTGCCAATCCCTCCACTGGCTTCCGATTGTGCAACGGATCAAATTCAGAATCCTAACACTGACGTACAAAGTCGTCCACCATACTGCCCCGAACTACATCACTGACCTAATATCCAAGTACCACCCAGCATGCACACTCCGCTCCTCACAAGACCTCCTTCTCTCTAGTTCCCTGGTCTCCTCCTCCCATGCCCACCTCCAGGACTTCTCCAGGGTGTCACCCATCCTCTGGAACTCCCTGCCCCAAACCATCAGATTATCACCTACTCTCCTCTTTTAGGCGCACCCTGAAAACCCATGTCTTCAGGGAAGCCTACCCCACCCCCTGCTAACTTGCCGACCTTCTCCACTCTTCCTACCACTCCATCCCCCACAGCTATCTCCTCCTGTGCCACCACCCCCTCCCTCCTAGATTGTAAGCTCGAAAGAGCAGGGCCCTCAATCCCCTCATGTTTTGCATTGTATTGTTATTGTTCTGTCACATGTTCTGTCCCCCTTTGTAATGTACAGCGCTGAGCAAACTATCGGTGCTTTATAAATACTGTATAATAATAATAATATTACTAAGCAGGCCTACAACCAAAGTCCAGTTTTGGTAGGTCTTCCAAACACAATTTTACATACTGTTCCAAACACAACACCCTTTCACTTCAAATTGATACAGTTCAGCTGACTATAAATTCATTTAACAATCAGAAGTAAAAAGGAATAAATGGAAAGTATGTTGTAGTTTATTAGCAATTATTATGCCATAGAGCATGCTATAATCCTAATTGCACACAAAAAAACATAGACATTGAAACACAGACAAGTTTATTAAAGGAAAACCTATACTGTACATTGCTTACTCATTGCTAGCATGGACAAAGCCTTTTACTGTGCAATTACACAGCAATGGGTGTTTAACAATAAGGAGCTGTTGGAATCATAGTTAAATTCACAGAACAGGACAAAATAAATGTATAGTGCAATGTTAAAGACTGTCAAATAAATAAAATTCATACCATATACAGCAAGTAACTTTCATAAAAATCCTGAACAAAGTAATGGGTGAACGAACTGCAGCAGGATTCCCCAAAACTATCTATAAGTACAAGTGCTGGGGGAGGGGCGTGACCATTGTGCTCCGCAGCAGCATGGAGTAAGAGCTCCGTACGCCCGCCGAGAGATGGTGCATACCTGATCCCACTGTGTATTTGCCTGTGCTGCCTGCTGGTGCTGCCACTGAGTCCCTTCAAAGTGAGAGGTCCGGTGTTGCCGGTGACCCTGAGGAGCAGGCTAAGCTGTGTGGCGGTGGAGCATCAGAAGGCGGCTGCCTTTCAGCAAGAGGAGAGGGACCCGGGGGAGGACCGGGAGGACCTGTGTGAGAGGTCAGGTGACCGGCAGGGATACCTGATAGCCTGGGAACCAGCCTGATTAAAACCGGGAGGACGGAATCTTACTGCACCTTCCCTAGACAGGTCCCAGGCCATTCCTTCTCCTCAGTGTGAGAGAGGTCTCACTGGGGAAGGGAGCGAGATCGGTGACAGCTGCAAGATGGGACAAGGAAGAAGTGTAGTGCAGAGCTGGAGAGTGGAGCTGCTAAGTAGAGCCCTGAGACAGAGCCCACCAGGCTGGGGACCCCCCAGACACCAAAGGAGAGCCAGAGTGAAGCAGGAAGAAAAGGAAAACTATTAACGGCCAGTCAGTGAGAACAGTGTACAGGAGCGGGTGAGTGGACGGGGGAGGCTATAAATCCCCAAAGCAGAAACCCTGTGTATTGCTGTTTACTACTGTGGAGGCTGGGAGACCCAAGGATAAAGTATCAGCATGTTGGGGGGTCTCAGAGGTGGATGGGACAGTACATGCAGGACTCAGTTTGTGTAGAAATCTTGCATCTAGCAGCAAAATCAGCCCACATTCTGAGAAGTATGAGGAGTAGACCCACTAAAGGAGGGGGAGCGAGAACACCCCAATCAAACCTAAATACAAGTACAATAAAAAAGTACATGCCTGTACAGGAGAAATGTGCAGAGGAACAAACTTTAGAAAGTCAAGGAGAGGAAAGCGGACTGGGAGGTCAGGGAAGACTATCATTTGAGACATTGGAAAGAAATCAGCTGAAAGAAATCTCAGTGCTGAAATATGGAGGAGCAAGAAATAAGGCCACAAATGCCCACAAAATTAGAAATCACAGACATGTTTGCAAAATTAGGAAATTCTAAAAAAGCTTAATGGCAGTGTTACAACGCGATGTGGGACAACTTCTGTCACAAGTAGAAGAGGTGGAAGATTAGTTTGAGAAACAAGTAATTAACATACTATAAGAGCAAATGGAGGAAATGAGAGCAGAGACTGCTATCCTATAAATTAGAAGATCAGGAAAACAGAGAAAGAAGGAATAACTTAAGGATTGGAGGTCTACCAGAAGTGTGTCAAGATCTAAGGGACACTATGAGAAGATTGTTTAATCCATTATTGGGAAGAAGAGAAGCAGAGCAATTGAAGATAGAAATAGTGCATAAGATAATGAGATCCCAAAAAGTTTCACCAGATATCCCTAGGGACATGATAGTAAGATTCCACCATTATGAAGATAGAGAAATCATATGGAAAAAGCTTTGAGGGATGCCAGAAATAATGTTCGGAGAGACGAAAGTGCAAATTTTTGCAGATATAGTGCAAGCGACACCAGCCAGAAGAAGATCACTGAAACTAGATCAGATGAGAAATAAAAATATCCGCTATAAATGGGGATTCCCGGCATGCCTGATTGGGTGGAAGGACAGGAAATCGGCGACACTGAGATTCCCAGAAGATCAAAATGACTTTTGTGAGAAACTATTGTTACTGACTGTAGAAATTAATGGGTGGTCTTTAGGAGAGAAAGAGCATATAAGATTAGCTGAGGAGAAAAGGCAAAGAGTCTCTAAAAAGAGATAGGTGGATTTAAAAGAGGGAGAGGGAAGGGAGAGAGCAAGGAAGGGAAAAACTTTAAAATTTTAATTCCAGGATTAAAATATTAAGTTATATTCTAAATTCTTGCCAACCTTGTATTATGCGGACTCTTCAATAAGATGGGAGAATAGTGTGGCGAAAGGTTTTGGAAAAAATATAAAATTCACTTTGGATGAAAGGATGGTAGATCCAGCAGGCCGCTATTTATTTCTAAGAGGAAATTTGCAGGGAAGAGAATGTACATTAGCTAATATATACTGCCCTAATAAAAACCCGATGCTATATTTGGAAGGAAGTTTGGAAAAACGTATACAGTAGATTTTAAAAGGGGTAGTGTAATTGTGGCAGGTGATTTAAATTTTTGCATGGACCCAGGGATGGATGCCTCCTTATGCACCAGGAGAGCGGGAGACAGGAGTCTAAGGAATATTTAAAAAAAGCTACATCAATGTCAGCTGAGGGATGCTTGGAGGGTGGATCACCCAAAGGAAACTATACCTTCTCTGCGGCGCACAGGATGTATTCAAAATTGGATTATATGTTGACCGAACACAGACTCTTGGAGTCTTTGGTGAAAACTAATATAGATGTAATTTCTATATCGGACTATGCCCCTGTCACAATGAAACTACGGTTTGGAAGGGAGCAGAGTAGAATTAATATGTGGAAATTAAACGAGACTATTTTACGAAGCCCGGAAGCAGACGTAAGAGTAAAACAGGAAATATATCAATATTTTAAGATACCGTATATACTCGAGTATAAGCCGAGTTTTTCAGCACATTTTTTGTGCTGAAAAACGGCCCCCTCGGCTTATACTCGAGTCAACGTCTGCAGGTGTGGGCGGGATGACATGCCGTCCCTGTCATCTGGACACACCCCCGGGATCAATCCTCGCCGGTGATTGGCCACCGGAACTGTAGCTCAGGAGAGGCACACAGGCGCCCAATCACCGGCGAGGAGGTGGAGCTTGGAGAGGAGGAGCCGAGCGGCACCTCGAAGATCGAGCGAGTGAAGAGGAGAGCGGCCGGAGAAGGAAGACATCTGACCGGTAAGTGTGTACCATGGGAGAGGGAGGGAGCGAGCGAGCCCAGGCTGGAGCAGCAACGATGGAGCACTATTCCTCCCCCCACTGACTCCAACAATGGGGCACTATTCCTCCCCCAACTGACACCAACGATGGGGCACTATTCCTCCCCCCACTGACACCAACGATGGGGCACTATTCCTCCCCCCACTGACACCAACGATGGGGCACTATTCCTCCCCCCACTGACACCACCGGCTTATACTCGAGTCAATAGTTTTTCCCAGTTTTTTGTGGTAAAATTAGGTACCTCGGCTTATATTCAGGTCGGCTTATACTTGAGTATATACGGTAAATGAGTAATTTTTTAGGATGTACAACGGAACCAGGAAAGGATGGCCTCTGTTACTTCCTTACTACAGGATTGGGTCGGTGCATCACTTCCAAGAGTTGGGGCATTGCACCCTGGTCACACTATAAGGATCACCTTATCACTTTTACAGTCATCTCATCATCGGAGAGTGACACTCGTTGATATCTGGTGGATCACCTAAGTATATTGGAGTATACATAGTAGGGCTCTGCCTTTACTGTCCTATATAGCGTCAGCCCTATGGACTTCCAACGTTTGCTCACCACTTTTTCCATACCTACTACCAGTCTACGGCCACTATTCAACAGAACTGTGCTGATTTATGTCCTGAAGGACCTGGTCACTATGTTTACTATACCATGATGATACTTAACCAACCTTGGTTACCATCAGGACAGTGTCCTCTCTGTTGATTAACGACATATTTGTACAGGAATATTTTTATTTTTTATTTTTCTTGGTTCATGGTTGTTCTAGCCTAGCTCCACTGGCCATTAGGAAGGGCTTATGTCCACATCTATTGATGTTATGTATGTGCTATTGTGATGATTGATATACAGCCAGTTTGCATTTTTGAATATGCATTTCCCACCACGGTGGTACACCCCGTTGTGCCTCTGCTGCTGATGCAAAAGACTAGTGTGTCATTGATCCAGCAGCATAGCATTATTTCAGGCCTGCTATGATGTCCTTTTGTTTTACTTATATGTTTTAGGTTGTTTTGTGTTATGTCTTCATTGAGGTGATGGTTGATAGCAGCTCTCACTTGAGTATTTTTCATGTGCAATTGTGTTAATAAAGCATATTTTTCAAGATTAATGGCTTGTCCTTTTTGTAACTGCTTTTCTCTGTGAATTCCTTCTTCACATTTTCTTTTTGTTGGCTTTTTTGGTTATTGGGAAAATTACTGTTTAAATTGTGTGATAACAATTATTGTTGGAGCCTCTGACCTTTATTGTTATTCAGGGATGGCCCCTATCGCCATTGCTATTGTGATCTCCTTGGAACCACTATTAGCAACTGTTAGAAATAGTACAGATGTCAAAGGAATGCGGATGGGGGATACCAAAAATAAAGTGGCAGCATACGCAGATGATATGCTGTTTTATATAGCAAACCCCAGATTAACATTACCAAATTAAATGGGAAAACTGAAAGAATATGGAGAGCTATCTAACCTTAAAATCAACCCCTCAAAAAGTGAGATCTTAATTATAAATGTCCCAAAGGCTGAGAAACACATTTTACAAAAAGAATTCCCCTTTAAATGGAGAGAAAAAGAACTAAAGTATTTGGGAATAAAATTAACATCGTCCATAAAAAATTTATATCAGGCAAACTATATCTCATTAATAAATGAGATAAAGGATGAATTGAGGAAAGCTTCTGTGGGAAAGCAGTCCTGGATAGGTCGGATAAATATAATTAATAATATAAGATGATAATAGTGCCAAAAGTTTTGTATAAATTTAATATGCTCTCAATACCTCTTCTGGGGTCTTTTGATACTCAGATATGTGTGGGTTAATAAAAAACCAAGAGTTAAATACAAAGTTTTATGCAGTAACAAAAAAAAAGGGGGGGGGACTAAATATGCCATATTTCAAGAGATATTATAATTCGGTGTTACTATCACAAATTGTAGAATGGATATATAATGCATAGGGGAGAAGCTGGGTAAAAATGGAGAGTTCACTTAGTAAGGCACGATTAGATAAGTATATTTGGATACCACAGGAATTTCATATGTGAGATGAGGACACAAGCACTCTGACACAGAATGTATTTAAGATTTGGGATGAATTACACAAGCAGAAGGAGTGGAAGTTTAATTCACTATCAATCCTGTTGGCGGGGACTAGATTCTTTACGCCCGGTTATGATAATATTTCAGGGAAATGGATTATTGATAGAAATACATGTTTAAAATATATTGTGGATAAAGGGGTTGTATGTTCTTTATATGATTTGAGGAATAAGAAAGAAAAATGTTCTACACTAGATGAGTGGCGGTATGGTCAAATAAGACATTTTGTTGCAAAGCTCCCACAACTGCTAAGGACCGAGGAAGAAATGCATCCCTTAGAACAACTGTTGAGTACAAATAGAACACAAAAACACACTACCTCTAGGATTTATAGAATCCTAACTGAAATAGAGGGATCGGTATCCCAAAAAATTTTTGAAAAGTGGGAAAAGGAGCTTGGAACAAAATTGAATGAGCAACAAAAAAGTTAAATGTTTAGTTTAACACATGGGGTGGTGCATATTACTCCCAACGTGATGCATAAATTAAGGTCAGAGGTCTCATCCCATGCTGGAGGGGGGTGTGGGAGTAAAGGCACAATGGCACATATCTTGTGGGATTGTCCCAAAATACAGGAGTTTTGCAATATACACAAGAGATCCAGGGGATTAGTGTACAGATGGATCCGTGGGTTTGCCTATTTTTTATAAATCAGAGCTTTCGGTAAAGCAATATAAAAATATGATATTGTTCCATCTTTTAAATGCAGCCAAAAGCCTTATTCCTAAATATTGGCAAACAACAGAAGCTCCAAAAATAAAGGATTGGATGGAAAGAGTTGACTATATATGTAGGATGGAAGAATTGTATCATGAGGATGAGGATAGAATGGAAAAATTCAAGAATACCTGGAAAGGATGGTAGATTTTCAAGAAATCAAAAAGATTTTCAGAAGTGGTTGGAGTGTAAGGGAATAAAGAAATAAATAAACTGCTAGGAAAAACTGGAAAGAGAGAGGGAAAAGACAAGGAGGGGAAATAGTAAGGTAGAATAATAAAAGAAGATTAAGAAGTAAACAGAAGGATTAAGTTGACAAGATGAAGAGGGAGGGTGAGTTTTATATATAAATAAAGGATTATGGGATGTAAATGAGTGTAGATTTTTGTATTTTATGATGTTGGTTTGAAATGGATTTGATTGATAAACATTTAATAAAGATATAATAAAAAAAGGTACAATTGCCCTGTACATTGAACTGAATTACAACTATACCTGAAATAGCAACAGTTTTTTTATCATAACAGTTTTGGAGCAATGTTATAAGAAAAGCATTTTTAATATCCTACTTAAGGTGCTGTAATGGACAGGATAATTTAGAATTTAGAGAGGGATGTTCCTAATGTTATAAAAAAAAACGGCCATTTCTGAAGCATAAAGAAAAACAGAAAAGCTCTTCTATCTCAAAGAGTGAGATGCTAACAGTCTCTAAAATAAGTTAAAAAAGAAGAAACCTGACCTTTCGATAGTGCTGAGTCCAAACAGTGGCCAGAACCAGACATTTCCCATCCACCACCATTATTTTTTTTAAAGTTTTTTCTTCCTAATACAGTTTATTAAACAAATCAGTGTGTAGGTTTACACGTGTTGTAAAGACATCCTATACAAAGGGCTGATGTAAAAACAAAAACAGCACGTTTATCTGTGAACGTAAACAAAATTCTAACCCACAAGGTGGGATTCCTTGTGAGGCCTTTGTGAGGCCAGTATCTGAGTTGGCAGTCCTATATTGCAAGAAACTAATTTGTTTAATAGGGAAAAGGTAGGGTTTGTCCTAAGATTTACAGTTTTTTTTACCATTCTTAAAAAATGGCTGCTATACACACTTGAAGAGGAGGAACAGGAAAAAGGTGAATTACAGTTCTACGAATAAAATGGACGACATGCACCCTTTGGCTGAGGACTTAAATTACTCCTTAGACATCATGGAGGGTAATCATATTACAGGGAGGGTGCCACCATCCTAACTGCAAATTACAATTTCTAATATATATATATATATATATATATATATATATATCCTGGCCCCCGAAGAAGGTCTGCGGTATCAGTTTCAGCGAAAGAGTGTAAATTGAATTATATATGGCTTAAATGTATTACATACATAGATAAATAAATTCATATAGCCTATACACTGCAACTCAAATATAGAACAATAACTTTGGCCTACAGTCCTTCGTCTTGTCATACTTGACCATATATGCTTGGCGCAACATGTGTGATGATGGGACTGTGTTCTTTGTATGCATTTCATGAAAATCATTCACTTCCTCAGGATATACAAATGAAGATTATATATTAACCACTTGCCCTCTGCCCTATATCAGTTTTACTGCTATAGGGTGGCATTCTTGTGCAAAATGAAGTACGTAAATGTAATTTTGCACTTCTGCCACACGGGGGGCAGCCGCGCGCCACTGGAGGAAATCTTTATCTGTGAACTGTCATAGCACAAAACATTCTTGAAGCCCTGGCAATCAGTTGCTCACTGGCACCTGCAGATCGTCGGTCAGGGAGGAAGCACTGTTGTGACAGGGGAAAGTCATGAATCATTTCTCTCAGTAGAGCTGAGAACATGATTCATCACTTCCCATAGTAAAAGCACCACCCAGTGTACACCAAGCACATAGCAAGGCACACACTTAACCCTTTGATCACCCTAGATGTTAACCCCTTCCCAGCCAGTGTTATTAGTATAGTGTCAGTGCATATTTTAGCACTGATTACTGTTCCCACAAAGTGTCAATTAGTGTAAAAATGTCTTCTGCAATATCGCAGTGCAGCTATAAGTTGCTGATTGCTGCCATTACTAGTATATGTACCATAGTAGATACTATATTTGCACAAACTAATCAATATACAATTATTGGGATTTTTTCACCAAAAATATGTAGCAGAATACATTTTGGTCTAAATTTTTTAAGAATTTAGTTTTAAAAAATTTTTATTGGATGTTTTATAGCAGAAAATAAAACATATAGTTTTTTATTTCAAAATTGTCAGCCTTTTTTGTTTATAGCGCAAAAAGTAAAAACCGCAGAGGTGATCAAATACCACCAAAAGAAACACTATTTATGGGGGGGGGGAATCTTCTGGAGGGCAAGTGGTTAATGTTACTTGAAAATTAAGCCTACAATATTGTAGACCAAAGAGGATGCAAGGCCATAGGACAGCAATAATGAACCAGTCATATGGATCAGCTGTCACTTTAAGGCTCTAAGGATAACATCCCAGCCTAAGATATATTTTTCTCTGACACAGATATCACAGATATCATCAAGGTATTAATTACAGTTGTGGCCAAAATTATTCAACCCCCAATGCTGTAAAGGGGTTTAGGGACTATAGTGTACATTTGGAATTGTATTCAGAATCAAATCCTACAAGGACGTTGTAACTACCCAAATGCAACTAAAATGACATCAATTGTTTATGTAATACAGTAGTAAATGGTTCTTATGTGGTTTCTTCATTGCCACAATTATTCAACCCCTTAAAGACTACCACTCTGAAGAACAGAGGTTCATACAGGTGCTTTCCATCAGGTATTGAAAACACCTGTGGATGTCACCGAGCAGCAATCAAGCATAATAAGCACCAATTAGGCAGCTTTAAAATGACTGTGATACTCAGCTCCTTCTAGACATTTACTGGTGTGGTTACAAACATGGTGAAGGCAAGAGAATGGTCCAGGAAGACAAGAGAAGAGGTGATTTCTCTTCACAGGAAGGGCAATGGCTATAAGAAGATTGCAAAGATGTTAAACATACCAAGAGACACCTTAGGAAGCATCATTCGCAAATTCAAGGCAAAGGGCACTGTTGAAACGCTACCTGGTCGTGGCAGAAAGAAGATGCTGACTTCGACTGCTGTGCGCTACCTGAAGCGTAGAGTGGAGAGAAGTCCCCGTGTGACTGCTGAGGAACTGAGAAAAGATTTGTCAGATGTGGGTACAGAAGTTTCAGCCCAGACAATAAGACGCACACTGCGTAATGAAGGCCTCCGTGCCAGAACTCCCAGGCGTACCCCCTTGCTGTCTCCAAAGAATAAGAAGAGTCGACTGCAGTATGCCAAAAGCCATGTGGACAAACCACAAAAGTTGTGGGATAGTGTTCTGTGGACTGATGAAACAAAATTAGAACTGTTTGGGCCCATGGATCAACGCTATGTTTGGAGGAGGAAGAACAAGGCCTATGATGAAAAGAACACCTTGCCTACTGTGAAGCATGGTGGAGGGTCAATCATGCTTTGGGGCTGTTTTGCTTCTGCAGGTACAGGGAAGCTTCAGCGTGTGCAAGGTACCATGAATTCTCTTCAGTACCAGGAGATATTGGATGGAAACGTGATGCAGTCCGTCACACACCTGAGGCTTGGGAGACGTTGGACCTTTCAACAGGACAATGATCCCAAGCATACCTCCAAGTCCACTAGAGCATGGTTGCAGAGGAAAGGCTGGAACATTTTGGAGTGGCCATCGCAGTCACCAGACTTAAATCCGATTGAGAACCTCTGGTGGGACTTAAAGAAAGCAGTTGCAGTGCGCAAGCCTAAGAATGTGACTGAACTGGAGGCCTTTGCCCATGAAGAATGGGCGAAGATACCCGTAGATCGCTGCAAGACACTTGTGTCAAGCTATGCTTCACGTTTAAAAGCTGTTATAACTGTAAAAGGATGCTGTACTAAGTACTAAGATTGAATGTCACTTGGGGGTTGAATAAAACTGATAATGCTGTGAGCACAGAAAAGACATTTGTGGTTATTTCATTATAACTGTTATGTTATATTTGTCTGACCTACAAGTGCCTCTTTAATGTAAATGTAAGCAAGATGACTGAATGATCAAAAGCAATGTCAAACTGGCCAAAACACTCAATTTCAGTGGGGGTTGAATAATTTTGGCCACAACTGTATATTGTGAGATTCATGCTAGGTAGAGTTATAGACTTGGTAAAGTTATAGAGTTGGTAAACACAGACACAACAATCAATACTAGTATGCATAGAAAAATTCCTAATCCCAAGCAGGGCATCTATTTAGAACAGAAATTGGTTAGCATTAGCGTTATCCCCTGAACTGTCACAGTAAAATAAGAATTTGAATGCTACGTAAAAATACTGCATAAAACCCTACTTTCTTTACTTACCTGTCTTGTGTTTCAATACTCCTAATGTCTAAGGGAAATCATCTCTTAGACAGTTGGCATCAAAACAAGAGTCCTCATTGAAAGAATTTTCCCTAATTTCCCTATACCAATTCTGGTGACAACTCAGACAAGTACAAAAATTTGAATTTTCCTCTACAAAATTTTTAATCATCTCAGTGGGGACACAGCCAGAAGCAACAATCTAATAGGGATTTTAACCCCTCTCCAGCTCCACTCCATCCCCACCCCACTAAACAAAAAAGTTTTACCTTTACATATGCTTTAACTTATAAGTTCCCTATATAAAAGTGAGTTTTAGTGAGATTCAAAGATCACTTTATATAAAGACAAATTTCAATCAAAACGTTGCTTTTTTTAATTTGAGATAAGTAAGGTAAGTTTTTTTTGTTTACATTCTTTATTTAGGAAAAGGAGTACACCCCAGACACTCAAAATAGGTCATTGTACAGGTCAATGTTTTTGGAACAGCAGAGTATCAATCATGTTAAATATAAATGTTATAAATTTTCTGTTAGTTTAAGTGTCACAGTGCAATCTAAACTTCCATACTTTGCAAAAGGTGCAAGTAAAGAAATAAGATATAATCTCAGTGCTGCGGTTTCACCTTGTTTTAGTTGAGAAGCAAGGAAAAGCTTTTCTGGGGGGATACCCCAACGGAGTAAATAGGTGCTGAAAATAAGGAGAAGAAGGAAAAGAATAAGTCAGTTACCGCAGCCCTGGGGGATTGGGAGCTCAAGTCGTCAAGGGGAGAGGGAAAGAGAAAAAGTGGGAGAGAGGGGAAAAAACCCCAAAATGATGGGGCGTGGGGCAGAGAAGGGGAGGAGGATGAAATGGTGATAAAAATGGATCTATTGCCAATTATCACCTATAGACGGTTAAAAATATGGCTTAGAATACCATCCTATACTGTATGGCTCCCTGTCATAACTCTGATACATGAGGGTTAGTATGTTTAATATATGTTCCAGCTAGAGTGTAACCCTATATGATAACTTTGCATCTCATCTTGGGACAAGATGTCCCCAAGATAGGAAGTGAGTTAAAATCAGTAAATGTAATGTTTTTGACAATAATTCCACTATTTACTTTTTATTGTCTGTGTCCAGCTGACAAGCTGAATTACTGACATGTTGATTTTCCATTCCATCCTATCTTGGAACGTCATGTCACAAACTGAAATACAGGGTTATCATCTATGGCAGTGGTCTGTTAAACTACAGCTCGCGGGCTTGATGCACTCCTTTACTTGCCTTTACTGGCCCCTGTAGTACTATTCCATTCACCGACAGCAACAATGGGACACTATTCTTCCACTGACACTAGTATCTCATTTTTGTGTTGATGCCAAAAAATGGGCCACTATTTCATCTGCCACAGGTGCTAGCCCTATAATTACCCTGACTGTTCATGTCCCCTGAAGCATTTTGTACTCTCATTGACTGCTGAGTGTGCAGCAGTTTACTTACACTCTCACTGACCACAGTTCAGTGACCCTAAGATCTGAAGGAAAGTGAATTGATCCTTTGTTTAGAAAGTCTGAGAACCCCTGATCTAGGGTTACAATCTAGTTGGAACTTACACACACATTGTTTTAAAAAGTTAATTTTCTTTAACATGTTTTAGATCTGCTTGTGAATATGATCTACTTACATCAGAAACACAGCCCTAAATTCATAGTTGTAATACATATACATGTACTACTTTTTTCATATTAGGAATCTGTAAACCTTTTAAAGTGAACCTGTGGCCAGGCTATGGATATTTGAATATTTACATATTTCTAAAGCAACTTTGTTGCTAAAGTGTAAAATTAAAAAAAATGGTTTCCCTCTAACCATTTGCCTACTGGGCACTTTCACCCCCTTCCTGCGCAGGCCAATTTTCAGCTTCCAGTGCTTTCACACTTTGAATGACAATTGCGCAGTCATACAACACTGTACCCATATGACATTTTTATCATTGTTTTCACACAAATACAGCTTGCCTTTGATGGTATATAATCACCACTGGGTGTTTTATTTTTTGCTAAACATACGTAAAAAGACAAAACATTTTGGGGAAAAGAGGTTTTCTTTGTTTCTATTATAAAATTTTGCTAACAGGTCACTTTTCTTCACTTATGTGCATTGATGAGGCTGCACCGATGGGCACTGATGAGGTAGCACTGATAGACAGCACTGATATGCTGCACTGATGTGGCGGCACTGAAGGTCATTGATGAGGAGGCACTGGTGAGGCTGCACTGATATGTGGCTCTGATAGGCACTGATAGGCGGCAATGGTGGGAACTAAAAGGCAGCACTGAAGGCCACTGACTGGCAGCACTAATAGGTGACATTGACTGGTGTCACTAATGGGCACAGATTGGTAGCACTGACAGGCACACATTGGCAGCACTGTTGGGCACTAATGGGCAGCACTGATAATCAGGGCATTGATAATAAGTGCCCTGATTATCAGTGCAGATGTCTGCTTTGACAGGTGCGCTCATCGGCAGTACTTTCCTCATGCTGTCACAGCATGAGGAAAGTACTGCCGATGACCGGCAAGTATATTTACATGGTGATCAGCTGTGATTGGACACAGCTGATCACATGGTAAAAGGCCATTGTGATTTGCCTTTTACCATGTCATGTGATCAGTTGTGTCCAAAAGACACAGTGATCCCAGAGAACACCAAGTGTGCACCACTGAGGGCAAACGGGGCGCGCGTTATGGGAGGACATCATATGACGCCCTCCCAGAACTGGACAACTGTGCTGTAGCTGTCATTCAGCTATAACACCTATAGCACAGTCAAGAAGTGGTTAAAGAAGAGAGTGGTTAAAGTTGGTAAATGACACTACACTACAGAGAAATGGTCCCCAAAAAACTCTTTGAAAACCTACACTCTCAATGAAAAATCATAGTCTCTGATAACAGAACACTGCACTGAACATGTCAGATAAGTTATATGATACCTGGCAGCTGTCTGGGCATTTGTCATCTACTAACAAGGTAACAACAAAGTGAGAACCTTAGAATCCCAGGTTATAATGGCAGACCAATGTTAGTAATGGACATCATGGACAGGGGTATTTTTGCCCTATTTTTTGGACTGTTAAAAAAATATGGACGTTTGGTAAAGGACAGCGCAATACATAGTTGCCATATATAATTCATAGTATGTAAAAGCATTTGTGTAGTTACATAGGATATAGAGGATAAGAGTGATATATGACCAAAGATATAATCAGCATATAATCCAATAAGGCATAACTGCTATTCATAACTCAGACAAATAGGGTGAAATATATATATAGTAAATAATAATATATAAATAAATAAATAAAAATAATATATAAATATATATATAGTGACAGAGGGAGGCTTTGTCACTGGGAGAATATAAGAAAATAAGACACAAGATTCGCATTTCGGCTAATGCGAAGTTCCAGATTGCTGTTTCTGAGCAGAGAAAGCTGCTTTTTTTTGGCTTTCTCTGGATTCTGTCTCAAACTTTCAAACCTGTGTCTGGGTTTTGCCAGATGGCTGCAGCCTGTCTGAGTGCACAGGTGTGCAGGGGTCCTTATATACACAGGTCTGATGAAAGCTCAGAGCTGTGGCTAGTTTGGAGACCACTCCCAGTGTGGGAGACAAAAGGTCTCAACCCAGGGTCAGGGGGCCCCAGCCAGGAGCAAGGAGACTGAGGGTCTCATTGAGGGGTCAGGGGTGCCCCAGCCAGAAGCTAGGAGACAGCAGGTCTCTGTTACAGGAGTCAGGTTGGCTCCTATTGGGGTTTCAGGAGAACCCAAATCCATAAGCCAGAGGTGGGCTATGCAGCAGGGTGATGCGACTAAATGCAAGACAGCCAAGTGATCAAGGAGAACTGGACAACACAGTCAAAGGGACTGGTTAGAGAAGCAGAAATACTGCCAACAAGTGATCCAGGTGGCTCGGTATTTTCATTTGTGCATATTTCTGTGGAAGAAATCCCTGCGTTGGCAATGGATGATCATGTGAACTTTCTACTTATTGAATAAAAGTGGGCTGCAATGCCCTAAAATATAGTTTTGGACTGGCGGCATGACTGATTGTAAATGTACCTACTGCTTGAGTTTAATCACCCCAATCCCAATATATATCTATATATATATATCTATAGTATACTGTATATACATATATACAGTATGCATAGTGTAAATTTTTTTCCATATTCTTTATTATACAGCAAAACCATAAGTGAACTAACCCTTTCCATAAAGACATTGTATAAAATATCATGTAACTTCTGACTGTCAGCTTGAAGTGAATAAAGAACATGGTTAAAGCAGAACCGCACTGAATCTGAGCACCGCAAACCAAAAATGCTTTGTAATTCATTTTTAATATTAAAAGCAAATTCATCCATCCACCCATGTCTCCATGGTTTCTTTGCTTAAAAATCACTTTGGAAAACACCCCCTAGCATTTCTAGCTTTGGCCATGTTGAATAAGGGCAGATGATTCAGGCAGTATTTACTTCTTGGAATCCACCTGCCTTTAGCTCAAGCATGTAGGCAGGAGGGTGTGCTTAGCTAAGAAAACCCCTCCATCCCTCCTAGAGACTCCTGGAATGTATGAAATTGTCTGCCTAGGCCTATACACCAGGAAATAACTGAAGAAAAGTTAAAAAAAAGTTTAAAACAAGTAAATATGATATATTTTTAAAAATAGTTCATGTTGATTGACAGAGTGAAGTTACAATTTAATTTGTATCTAGTTAAAGCCGTAGTTAAGTTCTGATATATAAAAAAAATCCGGTCCCCCTGCAAATTAATGGCATAATGTGATAGTATGCATTGAATACTAACCCATTATTAAAGACATACCTGTAAAAAGGATCCTCCAGCGATGTGCTGTCACCTCTGTCAGGGCTTCCATTTTCATCCAGTTTTAATTTTGGATCTGCGAGCTCCAACTGTTTGAATGCCGAGCCGCAATGACGTTACTCCTGTGCATGTGCACAGCAGTCACACTCGTGGAGCAGCACTCTGGACTGATAACACAATCAATGTGCCCTCAATTCAAAGCGCAGTGCGTATGTACTGGTGATGTTGTCAGCTGCAAATAGGTGAATATCTCCTAAACGGTGCACGTTTAGGGGATATTTATTTTATCTGCAGGTAAGCTTTATTATATGCTTACCTGTAGGTAGAAGTGATAAAGCAGAGTTTACTATCGCTTAAAAATTGGTAAAATAGAAAACTTGACTTGCTTCCACCTAAATATCAGAATATGATGCAACTTCATTCAGAATGTAGTATATGCAGCAGCAAGATAAAAGCAGTTTAGGTCTCCCTCCCTACTGATCACAGACTTTATACAGTACATAGCATCATGCAAACAGATGTTTTTAGTGTCAATACTGACTGCTCTCTTTAAGCCCTCTTGCTCAATATCTGTAATATCAGCCCGATCCAAATATTTACAGGGTGAACACATATGGAAATACTTTGAGCATCATAATATAGCATTATGAGTATCAAATTTTGAACCAAAGATTAAAGTGCTGAGCTTTGTTTTTTGTTTCCTTTTTTTGTAAATAAACTATTGTATAAAATTCTTTACTGGAAGTTTAATAAGAAGCTTAACAGAAGATGAGATGATTCATCTGGGTGTCCTGCCTTTGACTGTAATTTTTTCTCTAGTTTTAGCAAATGTCATGGCAGGTATTACACAATGTGCCAAAATCAATTTTTATAAAGTTGATTTATGGCTTATACTATAAGCCAGAAGTGGTAGAGAATTTATATCACAATTCACATGTTGCTGAAGCATATGTTAACCCCAAACATTTGTTTTTAGTTTAGGAATGGCATGAGTTCTTGGTTCAGACCGAACTTTGCTTGCTTGGACATGCTTCTTTGAGAGGGAACTATATAGTAGCGATTTTTCTATTGCATGCCCAGATACAGCGTATACATATGGGACCTGGTGTGGAATTATGTGGCGGCCTCCTGTTTTTTTCTTTTTTTTTGCATGAGGTCCCTATGACATCAATACCAGACCCTCATTAAGGATAAGGGTCTGGTATGTACTTTTAGGGGAAACCCTACACTGTTTTTATTGTTGAGACCCCATTAAAATCCATATCAGACCTTTATCTAAGATAAGGGGTTGGCTTAAATGAAAGGAAGCTCCAGCCTCTCTGTTTACAAACATAAGTAAGTAGCTGAAACTGTAATTTACCAGCAATTTAACTGCATTTGTTTTCTTTGTAATGTCAATCATGCCGTAGTAGTTTCTTTACATTGTACAGATGCAACAATTCACAGGCAGGTTAAGGGCATCCCTCAGGTATGTTATCTAATGAAATTTAGCATGTTGCCGTTAAGCAGTATTAAAATCTCTGTTCATTGTCAATTTTTTTCTTTAAAGTGTTACTAAACCCACAACAGTAAAATCAGTCTGTATATGTAGTAAAGCATGCTTGTTATACTCACTGTGGTACCTAAGGAGTTAATCCTCCACATTGTATAAAAGGATGCTTGATCCTCTCTTCTCTGATTCTCCCCTTCTTCTATATTCCCCAATATATCTCCTGATAGAACAGAGGCTTGATTTGCTCAGTGTGGTGTGTATTACTAGAGAGTTTTTTTTTTCTTGGGAGAGTGCATGTGATCAGCACAGAACCAGGGGCTGACTGACCATTTGGAAACTCGAGCACTGCCCGAGGGCCCAGGGTCAGTAGGGGGCCCCATGAGATGCCCCTGGTACCTTTTTCATAGGCTTTTTTGAGTTTGGGCAAGGACACAGGGGCCCCATGATCCCCTATTGCCTGGGGGCCCCATGAGATGTCAGTCCGCCCCTGCACAGAACCAATCAGCACTATCCAGACAGAGGGTCAGGGGTCCTGCAGCCTCATAGGGGAGAATGAAAACTCCTCCTACAAGATTTAACCAGTGCTCTGCTGGACACTGATAGCAGTCACAAGATTGCTCTAACTGCTGATGAGAAAAGGTATTTAGCAGTTTATATTTACTAAAATAATTGTATTTTCATGTTCTGTGTACTGTGGGAGACCAGATTTAGTGCATGCAGGGTCCTGGGTTTAGTAACACTTTATTATTTTGCTTTCGTAAATGTTCCCCAGGGCAGTGTTCAGCCTCACATGCCATTTATTTGACAATCTCTTGCATAATAGCCTACAAAATTGCATTCACTGTTTCTGTTTTTTAACTTTTTGGCTCCCATAAACTTCAATGGGGTTCAGATTCAGCACCCAAACTTCAGTAATGTTTACCAAATCTACCTCTTACTGAACTGGGGTATGCTCTGCTCATTACTAGTTTTGGAAAGAGTGAGGAAAGATTAAAAATCCAATTTTTTCTTTTTTTTTCTTTTGTTGCTAGGGATATTTCCCTTTATTTCCTATCCTTGCTATACAACAAGAATTCAGAAGAAATTTCACCTGTGACCTTTCACTCCCTGTCATCATTTCCAGGAGTGTTTGGACCAGAGCTGTATAGGAAGCACTCTCAGCAGTTTGACTGCTAACCAGATACGTGATACTATGGATATTTGCATACAGTATATCGAAACATTATGTTTGGGTTGAAGAATGGCTTGAGTACAACTGAATTTTAAATATGTTATTCAATTATTAGTAATTACTATTTTCTGTATCAGATATCTATCTTGTTTTATTCTAGAATCCATATTGGAGTATATGAATTTATAATTTTAAAAAGTTTTGAAAATCATCTAGCATTTGAGCAGTGGCTTTTTGATTCACTTGCCATCTGCTGGAATCTGGGTAATTCAGGCCCAAAATGACACACTTGGTATGTTAAGGATAGAGAAACTGAAGGGACAAAGTTCTACTATGAGTTTTTTCAAACCAACTGTTATTATACTTAAGTATTTTAAATTATTATTCAAATGCATTACACTTGTTATTTAAACCTCTGTGGCACATCAAATTCACTGCAAACTTCTACTCTATGAGCTGGAACACTGAGCATTTATTTTGGTATTTAGCTAATTGACTGTTTAAATCTACCTTTACCCTTAGGTGTGCTTCCCTGCGAACCATAAAATTCCAATATGAGAAATCCTGAAAGTTTGTTATATAATATTATTAATTGGTGCTATGTTCCGGACCAATCATCTATAAAGCGATTCATTACATAATACTAAAATTGTTAACATTATTAGGTCTTGATACCGATTAAAAGACAGGATCTCAAATGTTTAAGATTTGTGTCTCCGGACCACTGTGGAGTTTAGTTATGAAATAATAGTCTCTTGCAAAGATCGTCAAGGAGGCAGTCTTCTCCCTTTGATGTTTATTAAACAGACAACCTTTGCCCTTGATCTGTCAGTGCAGGAAATGGGAACAATTTTTTCATCAGGTTAAGGCTCTGTCTGTTGCTAGCTGTGTTAGCCATACTGTTAAATTGAGCCTCAGCCAACTTTCGATCCGCTGCCAGAATATCCAGGATCTCATCTACCTTACAAACAAGTTCTACAATTTGCTGTCCAATTTAATTATTCTACTTGGAAATTTAAGCAGAGTTGGCGACTCTTTAAGCTCATTTGGTAACTCTTTGGGTTCTGAACAGAATTAAATTGTAAGTAAAGATTTTGCAGGATGCAAGTCAGTGGAGGAAGAGGGAAGAAAGACATTTCCTCAACATGCTTCTTTGCTGGCCTGAAGAAGTCACGGATTGTATTACTAGTTGTCAACAGGGTGCTAAAACTATCTTTTATTTGCTTCCTGGTGGAAAGATACTTTTAGAGGGCTCTGCAGTTTACTGAGTGATCTAGGTGCTGACCAGAGTAGAGCTCAGATTCGGCTCTACTTCAAATTTTAACTATTCTAACTGCAGAATGGAATAATAGAAATGGAGTATGTAAGCACCAGTCATCAGGCTTGTGTCTCTGTTTTAATATTGATGAAAGGTGCTCTTCAAAGTGCATCTCCACTTTTACTCCTCACCTGCATTAATTTTAGCAAACTTTGACACACAGTCCCACCTGCTGTTGATTGTATTTGAGCTAGTACATGGATTCTACACACTTCATGCTTCATGAGCCATATGATCTATGTA
This sequence comes from Staurois parvus, assembly GCF_062004578.1. Lineage (NCBI taxonomy): Eukaryota > Metazoa > Chordata > Amphibia > Anura > Ranidae > Staurois > Staurois parvus. The sequence continues at coordinate 4,943,844 of NW_028318492.1, read as the reverse complement.
AATGTGTTAATAAGAAAAAGTGGCTGGATAGACTGTTGGGCACACAGTCAATCATATAAGCATAAAATGACAATTGTATATTAAATGTTCTCAAACCAGGAAGCCATTTCTGATTTTTTTGGGGGGCCCGTAACATATTCGTGCATTTTAAGCATTTGTGTGCATTAAACCTTGTGCAGCCTAGATTTCCCAAACCTCTTAGCAACAGTGTACACAGAGGCGCACTATTTTGTAAACCTTGGGTTTAATAGAAGAAAAATAATGGACATTTATGTTCTATTTTTTATAAATACATTGCTTGTCAACAAAAATAAGTACTTCTTATGAGATCTAATTAAAACTGTATTAGAGTATAGAATAAAGGCATAAACAAACACCACTAAAATGACTATTTCAAGCCTTTTAATAAGTAATTAGTAATCCACAGCAAAGAATTAGAAACCTTGCCTTTTGGCTTTTTTTATTCTCTGAAGATAAATCTGATCAATTCCTCTGCTTTTTTCTAAATGAACCAGCTATCAAATATACTGTATATTGTAGATGAAATGTGGATCATATTTGTTATGCTGCAGATAGAGGACATTCTACCCTGAGTGGCTGGGAAATGGCAATTCCTAAAGGGTCTTGGCTTAAGTGCTAGGGCATACAAATAATAAATCATTCTTGCAGTTCTGTTATGATTTGCTTTCTGAGTCATGGTAAACTGTTTATCTGTGATCATCATAGTGACAACAGAAAGCGAACAATTGTAATCCTGTTTGTGTTGATGGACTCACAGCCAGATAGAATCTGTTATTGATTTATTTTTCCGATTAAAAAAAATAGTTCAGATATCGGATTTCCACATATAGGATCCAGTGCCTGTGAAGGCATATTCTTCCATTAGGGATATTTAAATTAAAATGTCAGATAAGAATTCCAGAATAACCCACTTGTTCTAGTCTTATGCTTACTAATGCTATCTAAAATTAGATGTGCCAATAAACAAAGGAACATGGGAAGATTAAGACATTGATTTGTGCAACTGAATAGATTTGTTCTTTCTCTGCCTCTGTCAGTTTAGCTTCAGATAAACCCAGATGATTCTATCAATAGCAGACTGTACAGGCTGTAAGAACTTGCTTTTGGAATAATGATGCTAAATTACTGTAGAGAAGATAATGCCATCATAATGTTATAATGTACAGATATCATCACAATAAATATCACTTTATACTATGTTGAGAAACTCTACTTGCAGTTAGGCTTGCACCTTCAACTAATTCAGTGCTACAGTAAGATTACATCATGAACATTTTTAAGAAGCTTACACTTTATTAAGGTACAATTGAACAAAATAGCATGTGATCTCTTTTTGGGGCAATTCATTTGGACCTGAATTCAAGAGGGGAAGATCAGATACCTTATACCCTGAATGCTAATCTCATAAAGCTTTGGAATGAGATTTAGTAACTGTGCTGTTGAGTATTCTCCTTGCTGGAGAAGAAGGTGTACCTTAGGATCTGCATCACAAAAATCTCTCTGCTTCTGTTTCATCTGTTCTATGGATCTGTGCTTTCTGCACTTTTCTTGTTGTTACTTGAATACTACCTCACTTATCATCAGGTCTCCAGTGATCAGGAGGGCAGCACTAACATGAGAAAGCAAAGCTTTACCTCTTGAAATGGCTACCTCCACAAACACAGGGTAGAACAAAGTATGGTAATTCAGTGATAAAGCATGACCAGCTACAGTGTAAAGAAGGATGGATTTGCTTCAGTTAAGGAAACCAGAGAAGACTTATGCACCCATGCATACCAGTGCCCAAGACTCTGTGCATGGGGTAACTGCTGGACAAACATTAGCTAGTGCATGTGCAAAAACTAGCTTACATGCTAGGCACTGATATTGGCACCCAGCAGCCTAAATAAACTGAAGCACTGCATAAGAAAGTTGCTGAGTCGTCTTCAGCTAGTTTCTGTTTACAGGTGACCTGATCTGCTTTATTCTGTCTCACCATATATGATCCGGGCTGTCTCTGATCTGTCCCTGGACTTGCCCAGTTGTTACTGGCTCTGCCTCTGTTCCTTGATCTGGTATCCAGCTGCCTGACTGTGTCCATACTTAAACATAAACCTAGTTTCTGTATCATGCTTGGTTACTACAGTGCTCCTGCACTTGGATTCTGCTATGTGTTCTTTATTCCTTCACTCAACACATCAGGCATCACCACAGAACTGGGAGTACCTGCAACTTTGCCACTCCATGCCTGCACACTCTCTGTCACATCTTTGAGGAATGTTGGGCAAGAGATGTAGGAGGAGACCCCTCATCTACTCAGTCTCTATGGGTGCATAATATACAGAGTGTTATTTGCCCTTTACATTCCTTCTACAAGTAAATGTGCTGGATGGTTATGTATGGCAGGTAGCCATGCAAATACCACTCTTCCAGCTCTCTGGGCTCACCTTGCTGCTCTGTGAATCCAGGACCACTGTGGGGCATTCAGCATGGCCAAGAATAGTGGTGATCAGGAACCTCTGAGCTCTTTAGTTTCATAGTTGTCAAAATCCCAGCACCAGTTCTGAGTGTGCAGGCAGACTGGGGCTCTCTATTCTGATCTTTTTGTATTACTGTAGAGGGGCTGTAGTAAGGGGATTATCCGCAACCTTATGATGGTAGCAAATAAAAATATAAAGAAGTGAAAAAATTTAATCATAAAGAATAAAAACAATTATTTAAACAAAATTAACCCCCCCCCCCACATACAAACCCAATCTTAGGCATACACACACATTGTCAGTACCCACGTACATAAACCCTAATTAAATATTACACATCCTCAGGGGCATGTTCGAGGTAGAAGAAAAAATTCAGGGGGTGCTATGTGTAAAAATGTCTGTTATTCCTAAATGACCTATTTAAGATTTTTGCTGAACCACTTGAATTAAAGTGATTGTAAACCTCAGGATAATGAAGAAAGCACATCCTTCTATACTGTGTACTTGTCTCTATCCAAACTACCAGGTGTCATTTCTCCCTACTGTGTATAGCAGTTTCCCTGCTATCAGCATGAGTCACTTCTGACAAGTTTTCCCAATGCCAAGAGATGAAAGGTGACAGGAGATAGAGCTCCAGCACACAGTCCGTAATTCATATTCTCAGCTCTGCATCTTTTCTGAGTGCTGTAAGGAGAGGTGTGTGTGTCCTTTCTCTCAAATCAGCTTTCAGAGCTCTAATATAGTGTGTAACTTCAGCTCCCTGTCCCCTGCTTAAAGGTCTGTGAACAATCTTGTTTATTTTTGCATTTTACAAGGCTATAGAGGACAAATGGCTGCAGATAAACAGGTACAATTTATTTAGTAGGATTTGTTTTATCTCTGTGTATCACCTGAGGCTAGTCACTTGGTATATGTAAGAGTTTACAATCACTTTAAAGCTAAAAGTCTAAAAACTTCCGATGTGCAGCAAACCACAAGGCCCCCCCCCCCAATCCTAACATGAGCCCCCTCCGATCCAGCAACTTTCTCAACAGCCTCTGCTGTCTGGGGACTCTTCCTCCTAATTGGCTGAGACAGCAGCGGAAGCACATAGGCTCCTGCTGCTGTCAATCACAGCCAGTGAGCCAAAGAGGAGAGAACGGGGGGGTGGGACGGATGGATAGATGGACAGATGAAGCAGTGGCTCGGGGATGAGCACGCAAGGGTGCCTGCAGGGCAAGCATCTTTCCCTGGGGGCACTACTCGAGGAGGAGGAGCCAGAAGAGCAGGCCTGGGACCGAAAAAGAATATGATCAGGGCTGCTCTGTGCAAGATCACTGCACAGAGGAGGTAAGTATAGACATATTTGTTATTTACAAAAAAAAAAGCTCAATGTCACTTCAATATAAAAATTCTGTTGCTTTGACTTGACTTCAAGACCCGTGAATTCCTCTATAACCTTTTTTGACTTGTATGGATATTGCTTTGCGGGTGATCACCAGGGCACTTACCCACACTAAATTCATTCTCTCTCTCTCTCTCTCTCTCTCTCTCTATATATATATATATATATATATATATTATACAGGATTTATATAGCGCCAACAGTTTGCTCAGCACTTTACAATATAACGGGAGACAATACACCAACAGTACAGTTCAATATAAGAGGGATAGGAGGACCATATATATATATATATATATATATATATATATATATATATATATATATATATATATATATACACAGTGAGAGTATGATGTTCTGTCACTGTGTAGGTGGTCAACAGAAGGACACAAGGTTTGCGCTTTTGCTGAGTACAGGACAAGGGAGTAGATGTTCTGAATGGAGAAAACTGCTTTTGCAGCTTTCTTCAGGTTTTGGTAGTCCTGGATGGGGCCCCCTAGTTTGATGATTTCATAATGCCTTGGGGGGTATGTAATCTGGAACCCAGTGTCTGGGTTTTGTGGAGGAACAGCAGGGTGTGTGCCCAGATGCACACAGCTCTTATAACAGAGGTTTAGGAATACCTCAGGGCTCCACCCAAGAGAGACAGAAGGTCTCCGACAGGAGTTAGAGAGGGTGCAGGTGGAAGCAAGAGTATGATTGTCTGCAAGAGACAGTTAATGGCCTGAGGACTAGGCCAGAGTAGCTATGTGTGTCCGAAAAGCTCTAAGCTGTGTGCCTGGAAGAGCTGGTGGTCAGAGGGACCGGTATCTATAGCAGCAGTGCTGCTGATGAGTAGCCAGGTGGGCTAGCATTCTCATTTGGATTGTGTATATTCTGCTGGATAAGAACCCCTGCGTGGGAAACATTATGTGTTTTGGACTTTCCTTTTAATAAAAGCGGGCTACTAAGCCCTGAAAAATAGTTTCTGACTGGCATGAACTCACGTGCAAACGCATCTTCTACCACTGAGCTACACATCCCAAAATATATATATATTTACAGTGAAGGAAATAAGTATTTGATCCCTTGCTGATTTTGAATGTTTGCCCACTCACAAAGAAATGATCAGTCTAAAATTATATGGTAGGTGTATTGTAACGCTGAGAGACAGAATAGCAACAAAAAATTCAAAAGAAATGCATGTCTAACAAATTATGCACTGATTTGCAAGTTCATGAGGGAAATAAGTATTTGATCCCCTATAATTCAGCCTGGCTACCAGGTGTATTTCCTACAGGTTACAAGCTGAGATTAGAAGCAGTCTCTTAAAGGGAGTCCTGCTAATCTCATTTTGTTACCTGTATAAAAGACACTTGCCCACAGGAGCAATCAAACAATCAGATTACAAACTCTTCAGCATGGCAAAGACCAAAGACCTGTCCAAGGATGTCAGGGACAAGACTGTAGACATACACAAGGCTGGGCTACCAAACTATTGCCAAGCAACTTGGTGAGAAGGTGACAACAGTTTGTGCAATCATTCGCAAATGGAAGAAACACAAAACAACTGTCATTCTCCCTAGGTCTGGTGCACCATGTAAGATCTCACCTCGTGTCGTGTCAATGATCATGAGAACAGTGAGGAATTATCCCAGAACTACACAGGAGGATCTTTTCAATGATCTCCAGGCAGCTGGGACCACAGTCACCAAGAAAACAATTGGTAACACACTACGCCGACAAGGATTGAAATCCTGCAGTGCCTGCAAGGTCCCTCTGCTCAAGAAAGCACATGTCCAGGCCCGTCTGAAGTTTGCCACTGAACATCTGAATGATGCAGAGGAGGACTGGTTGAAACTGTTGTGGTCAGATGAGACCAAAATCGAGCTCTTTGGCATCAACTCAACTCTCCATGTTTGGAGGAGGAGGAATGCTGCCTATGACCCCAAGAACACCATTCTAACTGTCAAACATGGTGGTGCAAACACTCTGCTTTGGGAGTTTTTTTCTGCTAAGGAGACAGGACAACTGCACCGCATCAAAGGGATGATAGACGGGGCAATGTACTGTCAAATCTTGGGTGAGAACCTTCTTCCCTCAGCCAGGGCACTGAAAATGGGTCATGGATGGGTGTTCCAGCATAATAATGACCCAAAACACATGGCCAAGGCAACAAAGGAGCTCAAGAAGAAGCACATTAAGGTCCTGGAGTGGCCTAGCCAGTCTCCAGACCTTAATCCGATTGAAACTCTGTGGAGGGAGCTGAAAGCTCGAGTTGCCAAACGTCGGCCACCAAACCTTAATGACTTGGAAAGGATCTGCCAAGAGGAGTGGGACAAAATCCCTCCTGAAATGTGTGCAAACCTGGTGGCCAAGTACAGGAAATGTCTGACCTCTGTGATTGCCAACAAGGGATTTGCCACCAAGTACTAAGTCATGTTGTGTGAAGGGGATCAAATACTTATTTCCCTCATGAACATGCAAATCAGTGCATAATTTGTTAGACATGCATTTCATTTGAATTTTTTTGTTGCTATTCTGTCTCTCAGTGTTACAATACACCTACCATTCGATTTTTAGACTGATCATTTCTTTGTGAGCAGGCAAACATTCAAAATCAGCAGGGGATCAAATACTTATTTCCTTCATTTTATATATATATATATATATATATATATATATATATATACACTGTATGGTATCATTATTCATATGAAAATAGGAAATTCAAGTTTAAAAAAACAAAAGCTTACATATGGACCACACATTAGTCATATAACCATTTTAAAAATCTTACTTTCCATCCTAAGCACTGAGCAGATCAAATGAAATTCATTTTGGATCCAGTTTTAAAGATTACCTTTATTTTCACATTATATTTTATATTTTCAACTTTCCAAAACATTATGAACAAAGATTTGGCAAGTTATACCTTGTTAAAATGCACAGCAGTTGATTACAACAATTTCTGTGAAGCTGTTTATTAGTATTTCTGGCTTTGTTTTCTGCTGCTTTTTTGCTTACTGAATTATAATTATGTACCACAGACATCTTTGTTCCTAAAAATATAAATAAATAAAGGAGATTATTATTTCCACACATTAGGTTAAATTCCTTTGGGAACATGATTCTGACATCATTTCCAAAGTGTTTTTTTTTTCATTAGAGTCTTTACTGGAACAGATGGCAACCTGCTTTTAGGACTCCTGTTGTTCTTGAATTGTTTATCCTTGATCATTTCATATTTCAAAATTAGCCTTGCTTCTTGCACTACATTAATGAATAAACTATCTTTTGTAAGGCTCAGCAGCAAGTGGAGAGCTTTAAAGGACTTACCAAGGTGATTTTAAGGCTTTTAACCAACTTTTGTGCATAGGATAACACAACCTCTTCCCTCTCAGGGAGAGTTTCATTACTATACAATTAATATTTTATTTATTTATTTATTTCAGCTACTTATATAGCGCTGTCAATTTACGCAACTCTTTACATATATATATATTGTACATTCACATCAGTCCGTAACCCTCAAGGGGTGTACAATCTAAAGTCCCTAACTTACATTCATACATACACATACTAGAGCCAATTTGGACAGGATCCAGTTAACCTACCAGCATGTCTTTGGAGTGTGGGAGGAAACCAGAGTACCCGGAGGAAACCCACGCAGGCGCAGGAAGAACATGCAAACTCCAGGCAGGCAGCAATATGTCTCCATTACCTAGCTATTTGCTGCACAGCTACTGTATGTTTGCTCAGCCAGACAAAACTACATGAGCCCCATTCTCCCTGCTACTTCCAGGCTACTTCTGTCTTGTCAGTCCCTTCTTATCGTTCAGATCAGATGACAGTTTAGTTCAGCCTCCTGTCCGTTCTAGGCACAGACAGTCCTGGCCACACAGTTGGGGGAATTCAATAAAGCACTAACATCTCTTTTCTGGCAGTATAGGCCCTTAACATAGCCTAAGCCTTACGGCAGTCTTGGTGCAAATACCCACACGTGCACAAGATTCAAGTAGTTCTTCTTAGCGCCACTTTTAGAATTTGTCACTATGTCTGATACAGATCCTAAAAGAACTACCACCACTTTGCAAATAAACAAACTATAGGTAACAAAGACTATCTAAACACTGGTGTACTGGGGAAGGGGATGTTGTGTGTTAATTAACGTAATAATATGTTTGAATGTGCTTTACATTTTCTTAACTGGTTGCTAGGACAAAAGCCACCTGTGTCCTAGCAATCAATGATATGGGCCACACTAAACTGACAGTGGGCTTTTCGGTCCAATAGTGGTTTTGGAATCTACCATCCACTGTCAATCAAAATCAAGGCGGACCTGAGGGTAAACTAATCTAGGAGTTCACCATCAAGCCCTGCATGCCAACTCTCTGATAGGTACAGTACATGCATGGAGACACAAGCACCATCACGTTTAGGGTTCAGCCCTGATGGTATTCTAAAGGGTGTGCACAACGCCTTTTAGGAATTCCCCAGAGTGTGTGCTTCTCAACCTACCTTAACAGCAATGGCTTAGGGTCACCATACAGTTTACAATCCGACCATACAATTTTAGTACAATCAACTTTAGATTTACTAAAACTGATGTGTAATGTAATATGAATACCTACCAATCAGGCAATTTTTGTAATACATAGTTTTTGGTAGATCTAAAGGAGATTGTACAATTAAACTATAAAGCGTATGGTTAGCTTTATATAGGAGGCCAGACTGCATGAAACCTCTTCCATTGGTGGGCCAACCTCAGAGGTCTTTAAATAGCTCCACCTGGCTACCTGTTCTACGCATACACCATTTCTCTGCCAAAAATGAGGTCCTACTTGCCACATTTACATTGTGATTGCCAGGCTATTTAGCCATAAACGTAACTTAGGCTGATAGATATTATCATTATTATATTATTATTATTATTATTATACAGTATTTATAAAGCGCCAATAGTTTGCTCAGCGCTGTACATTACAGAGGGGGGACAGAACATGTGACAGAACAATAACAATACAATGCAAAACATGAGGGGATTGAGGGCCCTGCTCTTTCGAGTTTACAATCTAGGAATCATATTAATGACCACCACAATCATATTGTTTTTTTCTTACGAGCAGTTTAACAGCCAAAGTCCTGAACTGTGAGCAGAAGTCACTCACTGCATCCTTGATCACTTGGGTTTGTTATGATAATCGGTCACTATTTAAATGTAACACTTTGTTACACTGTTACAATGTTGGAACCTTTTACTGCTGACTTGTTGTGGGATCTAAAGATTATTATTTATAAGGATTATTATAGCATTTTTTTACCATCTGCTGAGATATTTTTTGCAACCTATTCACATTGGAAATATAATGCATTGGAAATATCATCTAAAATCTGATCAGGTGCAATATATTTCTTTTTGTAAATATTTATTAGCCAGACACTTGGGATTGGCAACCTAAACTACTACCGAATGCAACCAAGCCAATTCCTCAAGAAGCCAGTTATTTCTGCCTACTGCAGTCAGCCAGTTCTCCCTTCCATGTTCCATGAGCAATACTAAAGAACTAAAAAGATAATCTCAATTGCTGCTATAAACAGAAAGAGCAGAACGTCCTTCAGACTTTTATTAATATGAGATTCAATGGGGTTGATTTACTAAAGGTAAAAAAAGGTGTTCACTTTGTAAGGGAGTTTTCCTTAGCTCAGTGTGGTGAAAATCCACTTAGCAAATAATTAAAAAAAAAGGAAAATGTGAAAAACAGTATTTTTGCTTGCACATGATTGGATGGTGGGATTCAGCAGAGCTGAATGAACAGCCTATTTTCCTTTAGTAAATCAATCCTGACTACTGCATGTTAACTTTTTAAAGGGAATTTGCACTTAGCAAATGTGGTGAAGTCAATAGCGCTTCAACTCATGCACTAAGCTAAGGAAAAATTCCCCTGCAAAGTGAAAATTCAGTTTGCTAATTAAAAAACATATTTGCCTTTAGTAGATCAACCGCAATGTGTTTTAATGTATTTTTTACTACATCCACTAAAGCAGAAATCTGTATTAAGTTTATTAATGCAGCATATTTTCATGTGCAATGATATTGTTCAGTTATAATGTCAGGGCACTTAATTTGTAGTGTACATAATTATTCTAAATGTTATTTATAGTTTCTGCTGGCGCACTGCCCTATCTTCTCAAACTATTTGAGTCAAGATGAGTTAATAATTATAACAATAATAGCAACAGCAGAAATTCTTATTCTTCTTATCATACAGTGGAAACAGAATCTGGAGAACATAGATGTTCAGAATTCATAGTTATAATAGTATTTCAATATTTATTTCTCCTGTTAACCACGCTGTTCGAAATATACTATGACCTGTAATTTCACCAATAAGCACAAGAGGGCACATTATTATTAGGATGACTATGCTACAAAGCTACAGCCTGAGCAATGCCAAGATCATTGTGTAGACTCTTGCTAATAGTATCATTCTTATGACAGCACAGAAAGCTCACAGTGCATAGTTAAAAAAACACAAAAAAATATATACATGTATTGAGTTTTTTTTACCAAACACATGTAGCAGAATATATTTTGGCCTAAATTTATGACTAACTTTGAGTTTATTGGATAGTTTTTATAACCAAAAGTGAAAAATATATTTTTTTCCCTAAATTTTCAGTCTTTTTTTTGTTTATAGCACAAAAAGTCAAAACCGCACAGGTAATCAAATACCACCAAAAAGAAAACTCTATTTGTGTGAAAAAAAGGACATCAATTTAGTTTGGGTACAGCATTGCACAACTGCGCAATTACCAGTTGAAATAGCGCAGTGCCAAACAGCAAAAAATGGCCTGGTCATGAAGGGGGGTAAATCTTTTAGAGGGCAAGTGATTAAAAAAGGCCCTATTGACATGAATTCAATCCAAAAAGTTGTAAAATTCCCTAAAACAAAAGACCACTTTTTTGAAGGAAAGTCTTCCATCAAAATAAGCAGTTTGCTATTAATGGGACAGTAGCCCTTAAACGAACTACATAAACAATAAAAGAACAAAACCCCTCAATAATAAGACCCCCTCCCCAAAAAGGACAGCAAAGGGGTTAATCGTCCAAGAGCTAGCAAACAAACCCATTGCTAACAAAGATAGTGGTTCTAATAAGGACTCTGTGTTAAACAAAGAACTGTGAACATAGAGGAAGTTCAAACCCCACCAGTGCAATTCCTAAAAGTAAAGCACAGTTCAAATGACCCTAATCTATCCCTTTCCTCAACTTTCAGCAGCTTAAATACACTGAGCTGTAGTTCCATTGGGAAGATTTCCCTTCATTTCCTGTCCCATTGCCAAAACAGGAAGTGAGAGAAAATCCCTTCAAATGAAATTAATTCCTTGGGGCCCCCAGGTCAACAGAAATAATGTCTCCATTGGAAGATTTCCCCTCTATTACTTTTCTGGGAATAACCCAAAATTTGGGATTTTCTTTAACTTTCAATGATAATGGTAAACAGGACAAATAGAGAGAGTGAATCTCCCTAATGGGGGCACAGACAGCAATACAAACCTAATAAGTGTTCTAATACCTCTCCACATCATCTAAAACTACAAAAAGATTTTGCTTTAGTTATAGTTTAAGCGCTTACCCGCCGCCGTATAGCAGATATACTGCTACATGGTGGCAGGGGTTCGTATATATACGTGATTTTGCATTTCCGGGTAAGGGGCACACGCGAGCCGTACACCGCCTTTTGCAGCTGCGGATGTCAATCACCAGGTCCCGGCCGGTGATTACCCGCCGGCGCCCGGAGATTACCGACAATCACCGATGGGGAGGAAGACTGTTTTGTTTACAAACAGTCTTCCTCCCTGTCAGCTCGGGTACACTGCTCAGGATGGCTGTGCACAGCACAGCCATCCCAATCGGTGTGCTTACAGTGAAGCACACCCCCCGCCCCCTAGTAAAACACTCCCTACGCACAGTTAACCCTTTGACCGCCCCTCACATTATCCCCTTCCTGCTCAGTGTCATTAGTACAGTGACAGTGCTGTTTTTTAGCACTGATCACTTTATTCGTGTCACTGGGGATGCCAAGTTAGTCCCCCCCGTGTTAGAATGCCCACCGCAGTCCCGCTAAAAGTCACTGATCGCCGCCATTACTAGTAGGAAAAAAAATATCCCAGTATCTATACCGCCATTTGTAAATGCTATAACTTTCACGTAAACCAATTAATTTACACGTATTGGGAATTTTTTTAGCAAAGACATGTAGCAGAATACATTTTGGTCTAAATTTATGACAAAATTTGATTGTTTAAATTTTTTTACTGGACACATTTAATAGCAAAAAGTCCAAAATATAGTTTTTTTCTCAAAATTGTAGGGCTTTTTTTGCTTATAGCACGAAAAATAAAAAAAATGCACAGGTGATCAAATACCACTGAAAGAAAGCTCAATTCATGGGAAAAAACGTAAATTTCATCTGGGTGCAGCGTTGCATGACCACGCAATTGTCAGTTAAAGTAGCGCAGCGCTGTAAAGCAAAAACTGTCCCGGTCAGAAAGGGGGGTAAATCCCCTGGAGGGCAAGTGGTTCAATAAATACAAAATATCTTTATATATGTCAAATATTGAATGAAAATAGTATAAAAAATCACACACATGATTCTTCTACAACGTTGTCTTTTTCATTGGTGGAAAAAGGGCATTTTTATATATGCATGATTATTGATACTATTTTTATTCAATATTTGATATTTATAATGATATTTTGCATTTACTTATTTATCTTATTTGCTTTTGATACACCACGTGTCCTGTGAAAGCAGTGAAATTAGCTTCTCTTTGACTGGTATTCCAGTCACCTTTTTTCTTTTGTATTAAATGTTGCAGGGACCGCACTGACTTAGTGAGTTTGCATATTTCTACAATTTAAACCATTTTACCTCTTTTAGCAATAAAAACTGACAGGGGTTCATATCCTTCTCTACTGTATCCATCCCACTGGATATGGCATGAGAAAAATACTTATGGTAATATAAATAGCGCCACGGATAAATTATAAAATATCAATCAAAATAAGCTGCAAAACCTAACCTATAACGTGTATAGGGTATGCAAAATTTCAAAAACAGGTTGCGCTTAAATGTATAATAATCAATATGTGCCAAACAAAATAAACTATACAAGTCCAACAAACAAAAAAAATCCAAGGTGTTTGTGATATATAAATAATCAGTTGTGTCCAAAAAATATATCACCAAGTGAATCCACCACCAAAATCAGTTTTAATAAAACTCACCAGAGCAATATGCTGATCATATGATAAATCAGCATATAGCGCTTGTAGCTCTGGGAGCGATGATCTGTATATGGTTGAGGCAATACTGGAAACTTAAAATGCTGAGCTCCAAGGGATAATAATCTGCAGGGCTGAGTATATTATATATCCACTTCAAAAGCTTTGGCATCCACACTGAGACATTCAGACCGCCACTCAGGAGAGAAAAGTGAAAACTCATGGTGCAGTACATAGTAAAATCATCAATTTTAATAAAAGAATGCACTTACATCAAGTGATGTCTAAACTGACACCAGTATAAACAGCGTGTTCAATAAAACAGGATAACACAGACCCAGCCTGGCTTGCACATGCGCCGTACCAGCGGACCAGGAGCGTCCTGACGTCACATCCAAAGGCTCCGTCATCGACGTCCTCGCGGAGCTCCGTGAAAACGTCGATGACGAAACGAGTAGGGCGGAGCCTTTGGATGTTTGCATTTTAAGTTTCCAGTATTGCCTCAACCATATACAGATCATCGTTTCCAGAGCAACAAGCGCTATATGCTGATTTATCATATGATCAGCATATTGCTCTGGTGAGTTTTATTTAACCGATTTTGGTGGTGGATTCACTTGGTGATATATTTTTTGGACACAACTGATTATTTATATATCACAAACACCTTGGATTTTTTTTTTGTTGGACTTTATTTATAGTTTATTTTGTTTGGCACATATTGATTGGTATACATTTAGGCGCAACTCTAAGCGGTATTTTACAGCAGTTCTTAAAGAGAATGGAATCTATTGTCACCATTCAGGATCCCTGATCACTGCCACACCAGTCATATGATGACACTGTACTGCACTGGTGACAGTATGTAAAAAAAATTGGGGAAAAAAACAAATTGTATGTAATTTCTTCATTTTACAAAAGATTGTGACAAAAAATGACAACTTCAAAAAACTAGGCATGCCTCTTACTAAATACCTTGGATTATTTATTTTCCCAAAATGGGTCATTTGATGGGTACTGTCCTATCCTGCCATTTTAGGAAAGAAATTAGATAGTCAGTACATCAGGATTGATAAATTTTCAAATATACAGTATACAGTGAGGAACAGAAGTATTTGAACACCCTGCGATTTTGCAAGTTCTCGCACTTAGAAATCATGGAGGGGTCTGAAATTCACATTGTAGGTGCATTCCCACTCTGAGAGACAGAATTTAAAAAAAAAAGTCAGGAAATCACATTGTATGATTTTTAAAGAATTTATTTGTCCTGCACTGCTGAACATAAGCATTTGAACACCTAAGAAACAAACAGCAAGAATTATGGCTCTCAAAGACCTGTTACTGTGCCTTAAAAAGTCCACCTCTACTCCATTCATTAATCTAACTTAGTAGTACCTGTCTGAGCTCTTTAAAGACACCTGTCCACCCCACAGTCAGACAGACACCAACTACTACCATGGGCAAGATCAAAGAGCTGTCAAAAGACACCAGAGACAAAATTGTGGACCTCCACAAGGCTGGAAAGGGCTACGGGGCAATTGCCAAGCAGCTTGGTGAAAATAGATCAACTGTTGGAGCAATCGTTAGAAAATGGAAGAGGCTAAAGACGACTGTCAGTCTCCCTCGGACTGGGGCTCCATGCAAGATCTCACCTCGTAGGGTATCACTGATGATAAGAAAGGTGAGGAATAAGCCCAGAACTACAAGGGAGGAGCTGGTCAATGACATAAAGAGAGCTGGGACCACAGTTTCAAAGGTCACTGTCGGTAGAACACTACACCATCATGGTTTCAAATCATGCATTGCACAGAAGGTTCCCCTGCTCAAGTCATCACATGTCCAGGCCTGTCTAAAGTTTGCCAATAACCATCTGGATGATCCAGAGGAGGCATGGGAGAAAGTCATGTGGTCAGATGAGACCAAAGTATAACTTTTTGGTCTAAACTTCACTCGTCGTGTTTGGAGGAAAAAGAAGGATGAGTTGCATCCCAAGAACACCATCTCTACTGCGAAGCATGGGGGTGGTAACAGCATGCTTTGGGGGTGCTTTACTGCAAAGGGGACAGGACGACTGCACTGTATTAAGGAGAGGATGAATGGGGCCATTTATTGTGAGATTTTGAGCAACAACCTCCTTCCCTCAGTCAGAGCATTGAAGATGGGTCGTGGCTGGGTCTTCCAACATGACAACGACCCCAAGCACACAGCCAGGATAACCAAGGAGTGGCTCCGTAAGAAGCATATCAAGGTTCTGGAGTGGCCTAGCCAGTCTCCAGACCTAAATCCAATAGAACATCTTTGGAGGGAGCTGAAACCCCGTGTTGCTCAGCGACAGCCCCAAAACCTGACAGATCTAGAGAAGATCTGTGTGGAGGAGTGGGTCAAAATCCCTGTTGCAGTGTGTGCAAACCTGGTCAAGAACTACAGGAAACGTTTGACCTCTGTAATTGCAAACAAAGGCTTCTGTACCAAATATTAACACAGATTTTCTCAGGTGTTCAAATACTTATGTTCAGCAGTGCAAGACAAATAAATTCTTTAAAAATCACACAATGTGATTTCCTGAATTTTTTTTTTAATTCTGTCTCTGAGTGGGAATGTACCTACAATGTGAATTTCAAACCCCTCCATGATTTCTAAGTGGGAGAACTTGCAAAATCGCAGGGTGTTCAAATACTTCTGTTCCTCACTGTATACCATAATTTGTAGGCTCTATAACCTTCACACAGACTAAATAATTTACACTGATTTGGGTTATTTTTACCACAGAAATGTAGCAGAATACACTTTGACCTTTGTGAAGAAAGATTATTGAAAAAATTATTTTTTTTGCAGTATTTTTTTTATTTATATAGCAAAAAATTAAAAAACCAATGGTGATGAAATACCAACAAAAGAAAGTTCTATTTGTGTGAAAAAAATATACAAATTTCATTTAGGTACAATGTTACAAAACCGAGCAATTACCAATTAATGTAGCGCAGTGCTGAATAGCAAAAGATCATGAAGGTCATGAAGGGGGTAAAACTTTCCAGAGGTCAAGTGGTTAAATGTGTTATTTGCAGGATAACCACATCAAAATAAAGGAAAAAGCCTGAAAAAAAAGAAAATGAATGCAGCTACCACAACCAAATGGGGGAAGAACTTGGTAAGCTGCAATATATTATTTTTTTTACCTTTTGTGTTTAGAAATTCTTTAATGCCTTGCTCTAAAGGGAAACCATAATGGCTGAGGGGACTTTTATTTACTATTATTATTATTATTTTACTTTTTATGTTTTTTAGTTGTTAAAGTTATATATGATATACAGTCTATATTGGCCAACGTATTGGGACACCCCTCCAAATCATTGGCTTCAGGTGTTCCAATCACCTCCATGGCCACAGGTGTATAAAATCAAGTACCTAGGCATGCAGACTGCTTCTAAAAACATTTGTGAAAGAATGGGTTGCTCTCAGGAGCTCAGTGACTCCAAGCGTGGTACCGTGATAGGTTTCCACCTGTGCAATAAGTCCTTCCGTGAAATTTCCTTGCTACTAAATATTCCACGGTCAACTGTTAGTGGTATTATAACAAAGTGGAAGCAACTGGGAACAACCAAAACTCAGCCACAAAGTTGTAGACCACGTAAAATGACAGAGCGGGGTCAGCGCATGCTGAAGTGCACAGTGTGCAGAAGTCACCGTCTGCAGAGTCAATAACTAGAGACCTTCACACTTTCTGTGGCCTTCAGCTTAGCACAACAACAGTGCGTAGAGAGCTTCATGGAATGGGTTTCCATGTCCGAGCAGCTGCATCCAAGCCTTACATTACCAAGTGCAATGCAAAGCGTCGGATGAAGTGGTGTAAAGCACTCTAGAGCTGTGGAGATGTGTTTTCTGGAGTGACAAATCATACTTCTCTGTCTCTGTTTTTCAGGGGTTGGGCTTGGCCCCTTAGTTCCAGTAAAAGGAACTCTTAAGGCATCAGCATACCAAGACATTTTGGACAATTTCATGCTCCCAACTTTGTGAGAACAGTTTGGGGATGGCCCCTTCCTGTTCCAACATGATTGTGCACCAGTGCACAAAGCAAGGTCCATAAAGACATGGATGAGCGATTTTGGGGTGGAGGAACTTGACTGACCTGCAGAGTCCTGACCTCAACCCAATAGAACATCTTTGGGATGAATTAGAGAGACTGCGAGCCAGACCTTCTCATCCTACATCAGTGCCTGACCGCACAAATGTGTTTCTGGAAGAATGGTCAAACATTCCCATAGGCACACTCCTAAACCTTGTGGACATACTTCCCAGAAGAGTTGAAGCTGTTATAGCTGCAAAGGGTGGGCCAACTCAATATTGAAACCTGCGGAACAAGACTGGGATGCAATTAAAGTGTGCATGTAAAGGTAGGCGTCCCAATACTTTTGGCAATATATTGTATTTTTACATGAAAACATTTACTACAGAATTCAATATTGACAGCGCAGTTCACTGAGAGTTTTTTTTAATTTAAAGAGAGCTGTCTTTCTTTCAAAGCTTTTTTGGCTGTATGTCTCCTATGGATCACAGGAGTGCAGTTTGTTCTGCATTCCTATGACCCATTTTCAGCTGACAGAAGTGTAGGGTGACATCACTGAGCTGGTCCAGGCTCTGAAAAGATCCCGAACATATGGTCAGGATCCACCCAGAAGCCTGGACCGGAACCTGGCTCAGCCTCTCAGTGATCTCTCATGAGCCTTTGCCAGCCCCTTCTGCCCCCTCCACAGGCCAGTGCTCCAGCAAGCACTGGAGGGGAAGAGCAGAGAGCCGGAGACGGACAGTCACAGCTCTCTGCTCAGAACAGAGGAGAAGAACAGACTGATAAGTGATGTTTGAATGCTCAGTTCTCACTGCAGAGCCAACAGGGGACAGATGCCGCATTGGATTGATGCTGCATCCAGCTAGGTGAGTATAATTTTTTTTTATAAAGTCCATACTTCTCTTTTAATTGTAGCTCCATAAAGAGCTCTTCAGAGGGAGGAGGGAGTGAGATAAATCTCTTCCCTGACTCTTTCAGCCGTTTGTATAATCTGCAACTGCTCAGCTCTGTAAGCAGACTATTTCAGCAAAGCAGTTAAAGCAGAATTCCACCCAAAATGGGAAGTTCCACTTTAAGCCTTTGTCCCCCGCTCCCCATTAGGGATTGGCAACTTTCTTTGGGGAGCGGGGGGGGGGGAGTAGGTTCCCGAATTTGACGGGTACCCGCTCCCACTTCCACTGCGTCCAGAAGTTGTCCTCCCCTCCTCCCCATAGTCTTCTGGGACCTGTCACGTGTCATTCACAAAGCACAGCGCTTCTCACGCATGCGCAGTGGGCACCTGGCTGTGAAGCCGCAAACTATCACAGCTGGGTGCCCACACTGAAGATGCTGGCACCAGGGTGAGAAGACGGCTGGTAGAAGCAGCCTTGGTGAGGACACCGCTGGACCGAGGGACAGGTAAGTGACTATATTTCAACCCCTTGATACCGACGTACCACAAATATGCGGTCTCACAGAACTGGACTTTTTTCCGTGGGGCCACATATTTGCATACCTGAGTTTGTGCTCGGAGCGCCGCACTCTCAGCACAAAGACCGCGGTGTCACTGAGAGCAATGGGTCCCGTTCTAACAATTGGGACCGGGGATTCCCGATTCTGGGTCACATGATCGCTGTGACATCCTCTGACTATCACAGTGATCAGTCACTATACAGCACAGCCCCCTTGTTTTTTTCTCTCTCTATGAATGGAGGAGAGAGATACATTGTATCTCTCTAACTCCTGGCATAGAGGGAAAAAAATTTTGTAAAAAAAAAGATAAATAAAAAAAATAAATAAAAAGAAAAAAAAATACCTAAATCAATGTTTGATCTAGTTCCGTGCCAGGGTTAGTGTTTGGGTCAAGGTCAGGGCCAAAGGTCATGGTCAAAAGCTCAGGGTCAAAGGTCAGGATTTAAAAACATTTTTGGTATCAGTGTCAGTTAGTGTCAGTGTGTTTTAGGTAAAAAAAGACAAAAAACAAAATGTGCACTATTGTTTCTGGGCTGTACTACGGGTACAAACAACAAATAACATACACATATATGGTATTTCTGCGATCGTCAAGAGCTGGAGAATTTATTTTGGGTTGTTCTTTGGTGATAGGTTATGGTAGTAACAAGAAACACACAGCTAAATAAAACAAAAATATTTTTTTTTTATATTTTGGGCCAGTTTTCCCTTGATAATAAAAAAAAATCAGGAGATATCCGTTATCATTTACCACCAAATGAAAGCATAATTTGTCCTAAAAAAAACAAGGGCTAATTCACCTGGATGTACAAAGTAGTTTTGAAGATATGTATGGTTTTACTAACACATGTCAACGTTGCAAAATTGTGCTTAGGCATTTAGATTTGTTTTACTGTTAGGAGTGAAGGGGTTAAAAGTCAGCAGCTACAGTTTTTGTAGCAGCTGACTTTTATTTTATTTTTTTTTCAGCTTAACAAATGTGAAAAGAAAAATGGAGCTCCATCTGCTGGCTAAAATTCACAAATATAAAATACGTATGCACAATATTTAATGTTTATCTGACTTTGCATTCCTTCTAGACGATACCTACCCTGAAAAAAGTACTTGCTAAAAGTAAAAAGTTCTACTAAACTCTGCCCCCGTCTCACCACATGACTCATGACATGGCTACATCTTAAACTGACCAGGGCTGAATCAAAGAAGTGTTTTTTTATAACTAATGTTTTTAAAAGGTGAAGAAAAGAGTTACATTTTCAGAGAACATTTTTTCCATTTGTTCATTTAAATTAATTACATTAAATTATTGTAAAAGACATATTCACAGCCTGTAAAAAAATGAAAGTTACAAGAATAGATATTATATTTATGTTATTTGACACGTTGGCTAAATCTTTAATTTAAAATGTAATGACAAAAATTAGGCTTTTAATCTTGATGACATGCTTGCTTACACTAATCTGATCTGTTTGGTTGGAATGAGTTCTTTTTCTATGTGCACTTTAATACTCTGAGCATGATGCAGAATCCTGTGCCTGGAATGTGCACTCATTCCTTAAGCTCAAATCACGTGTAGCTTTGCATATAAAATAAAGTAAACTTCAGCCTGTCAGTGTATAGTCAGAACTCCTTGATAAAATTCAGTATAATCTAGCTGTAGTGCATGTTCTTTCAATAAATTATAAATAAAGTTTGATGATGCACATAACATCTATTCATGATGATGTTATGAAAATTAATAAACAAACAAGTCATTGTTAAAATTGCATAGCCAACATAAAAAAAAACATAAAAAACAAAAATCAGAAGTTAGCCTATATAAATACACTGATTCCATTATGCAATAGCTCCTTTTATAAATATCACCAGCATTTTTTTAACATAAGTAGAAAAGAATTGCCTAGAAACATGTGTAAAGATGTCTAGAGTGCTCCCTGTTGGCTACATATACTGTATGTTTATATTTAAAGAGTAGCTTTACTTTTGATGAGAAAAAAAGCATTCCCCTCTGGGTGATCTATGTACATTGCAAGGATTTTAGCAAACTTTGTTACAGGTTCCTATCTTAGTTTATTCTCAAGAAACAGCTGTTTTTTTTTCTGTGTCTATGTGCAGAGTGACTCTGTATGGGAGTGGTTTTAAAATTATCAATCAGCTGCTGCACTTGCAGGGCTCTAATGAGGAAAATTGTAGGGTCTGCATTCCTTTAAACATGATCTGACTTCTGGGAACATCAGTAAGCCAGTCATAGAAGCAGCATATGACATTTCTGGGGGGCGTTCTCTAAACCCTCTGTCTACCTTCATGTTGCCATATTGCATTGAATTTTACAGAAAATTACAGTGCTGCAGATTGAAAAGGAAAAGTAATTTTTATGACATTCAATACCATTATTACTTGTGTTGCAACTGTATATGCCATATTTTTTTTTTAATTTGTTATTTTTTTCCCCAAGAAGGTGGAGTTACCCTTTAAAACTTTTTATCATTTAAAAATTTTATTTATCATTTTGTTTGTATTAGATTTAGTTAATGACTATGGGGGCAAGGCTAAAGGCAGTGGTATGTACAGTAAACAGAGGTAGTAAAAGCAAAAATTGCTACTTGGCTCTTGGCTTTTGAGGCTACTTGTAATCTTGTTTCAAAGATTCTTTCCTTGCAATGTGACTTACTCATTGTACAGGCCTTGCTTCACAAAAATCTTCCAGCACACTCTCACTGCACCATCAACAAGCTTGTAACCCATACTGCACCAAACCTAATAGTGAACTTTTTCAAGAGTTTTTCAAATTAAACAAAAGTTGCTACAAGCAGTAGCTACAGCCATTGTGATATACTACTCAAGAAGAGGCAGGAGACTAATTGCAGGAGAAGAACATCACAAACCTTTTGGCTGCTATTGGGTGCCAAGCTAAGTAAAATTTATGAATGTTTTGTTAAACCTAATCACCTAAATCTCATATAAGCTTTCTATATTTACATCATTTCCAAAAAAATAATTATTATATTGTTTTTATACAGGATTTATAAAGCACCAACAGTTTGCGCAGCGCTTTACAACATGAGGGCAGACAGCACAGTTACAATACAATTTAGTACCAGAGGAATCAGAGGACACTGCTCATTACAGTTTACAATCTAGGAGGGAGGGTTAAGTGATACAAAAGGGTACTAGCTGTGGCTTCTCTGAAGAGACGGGTTTTCAGGGATCTTCTAAAACCAGAGTAGGAAATAGCCAAACAGTGTAGGGTAGGGAGTTCCGTAGGATGGGAGAGGCTTGGGAAAAGTTATGGAGGCGAGCATGGGAGGAGGTGACGAGAGAGATAGAGAGCAGGAGGTCTTGGGAGGAATGAATAGGTTGATATTTTAAGACTGAGGTAATGATGTAGCTGGGAGGTCGAGCTGTTTTGTAAGTTGTTAGTATTTTGAATTGAATTTGTTGGGAAAGCGGAAACCAGTGGAGGGATTGGCAGAGTGGAGTAGCAGACACTGAATGACTGGTAAGGTGGATGAGCCTGGCAGAAGCTGAAGGGGGGATAGCCTATGTAAAAGTAATCTGGTGAGGTGCAGTAATGGAGGTGAAAGATGAACAGGGAGTGAACTAGGAGCTTTGTGGTGTCATTGGTTAGGAAGGGGCATATTTTGGAGATGGTGCGTAGGCAGAGGCAGCAAGCTTTAAACAGTGATTGGATGTTTGGCCGAAAGGATACTTTAGAGTTCAGGAGTACACCTAGAACCTTGGCATGCAGGGATGGGTTGATAGTTGTGCCAATGATCTTGATAGAGAAATCAGGGGAAGAGAGGGGGGAGGAAATATTATGAGTTGCCCCAAAGCATCCCCCCATGTTGAGGGCATGTGGCCTGGTATGGCTTAGGAGGGGGGGGGGGGCGCTTACTCATCCTTCTCCCTTCCTGGCCTGCTGGGCTGCATGCTCAAATAAGGTTCTGGTGTGGATTTTAGGAGGAACCTTACAATGTTCTTTTTAAATATTGGTGTCGCGTTCCCCTCAAAATCCCTGAGGTCTGGTATGGATTTTGGGGAGGACCTCACGTCATTAAAAAAAAAAATTGGAGTTGGGTTCTCCTTAAAACCCGTGCCAAACCCAAAGGGGGGGACCCCCACACAGTTTTTTTTTAATGTATTCTTTTGTTTACATTAAGTTGATGGGTCATTGGTGGTCACCCACTCCTTAACAACCCGCTGTTTAGCAGCTCTTAGCAGCAGTTAACAGTGGTTAGGAGCATTCAGAGTTTTTTTCTGGTGGAAAATCGCTCTAAAAAATGCAAACCAGTCAGTTTTTTTTTCTGCTCCTAAACGCTGAGCTTAAACAACGACTCTAGACTACAAAGTGTGCATGGACATATAGGATAACATTATTTGCTTCTAGAGGCAGGAAAAAAAAACTTAATCGCTGCTGCTAAGAGCATTTTTTTAAGCTACTGTTCATGAAGCCTTAAAAAGGTTGGAGGAGATTAGCAGAGCTGAGATGCAAAAATGGATAAAACAAACGTGAAAATGATAACTTATGGAAAAAGTTTAAAACATGGTAATTGTTTATTATACATGGTGCTCTATCAGACTAAATGTCATCGTGTTAAGATTAAGGTCTTCTTAAAGCAAAGAAAAGTTGGAAGAGGGAAGGGTCACTTAAAACTAGTACAGATTTTTTATCATTATGCAGAAAGACGTTAAAAAACTTTCTACAAATAATAAACCCATTCTCTACTCCATATCAAACCTTTACAGTTTACAGCAGAAGCCAAGAGAAAATGCAAATCCTTATTTTTTCCATATTTCAGGATAGATGCTTTGACTAGAGCAAAAGCAAAAAAAAAGCCTAAATTGTTGTGGTAGGACTGTCATGCATCTATTTCGTAGTTTGCATATCGGAACTTTGAAGGGGACCATGTGAATCATGCAAAAATGGTTTAAAGGAATTTTTTTTATTCTTTTTTTTCTATGAAAGTCCTAAAACTTGAACAGGAAGCAGCATTATGAAACTATAAAGCAGACTAAGTAACTTAAAAATATCCTTCTTGCTAAAGTTAAAGATAAATGTGATAATAAAAAGAAACACATGGACAGATACAGGGTAGCAAGAAAATGCTTAAGAGCAGACCACATTCTGGATTTTTAACAACTAGGTAGATAAGCAGCTGAAACAAAATCCATGTTTAAATAAAAGTTGTTTTCAAAAGTTTAGTGATTCTGTTCATATACAGTTCCCTGCATACCTCCAACAATTGTGTATTGCCTTTCCTTCTCAGATCTTTTTTATCTCATATTTTTAAATATTAACAGAATTTTTAATTTATACAGTTTTATTGGCTTTCCCAATCATTACAGTAATTCTAACATCTAAAAAAAAGGACCTCTGATGACTATAAAGAACCTGCTCATGTCATTTGTGAGAGTGGCGGGATCAGAGCCTTGAGTAGAGCACTAATCTTCTGTCAAATCTAACAATCTTGAGTTTGGGATTACACTCAATCTACTTCCAAAATCTGCTAGCCCTACCTGTATTTAAAAATGCTGTACTGTATGTATTTACATGGGAGTGTTGCTAAAAATCTCTATCAGACACATGATACACAAGGTTTGCTTAACACAATTCCACCCTGGGACACAATATGACTTTAGGGCTGCTATAAAATGATGACCATATTAGACTTCTTAGATTAGATCCTCTGTTGAGTACAAAGTTATGTTTATTAAGCACGAATTAAAGTGATTATTAACCTTAATTTTTTTTTATTAAAAAAAATAAGTTATACTTACTTGCTCTGAGCAATGGTATTGCACAAAGCAGTCTCTTACCTCCTCTTCTGGAGTCTCCTGTCCATTCTCTCCACTCCTCCACTCCTCTGAGTGCCCCCCCAGGAAGCTGTGTACTGAGGGGTCACCCATGCTAGCGTGTTCCCAAGTCGGGCTGTGTGCATCCAGGGACACACAGCACAGCTCGGTCACGCCCTCCATGGTATCTCCACAGGATTTGACTGACAGCATTGGGAGCCAATGGCCCCAGCACCTAATTGGTCTTTTCAGTAGATAAATATCTGATTTGCTGTATCCAGTTAAAACCACCATTTTGTACATCCACAGCTGGTTGCTGCATGTCTTTGTGCATTAGCTTAGAGACGCATATATGCCTAGATGCTGGGAAAGCAGTTAGACAGACCTAGACAGTATCATAGACTTCTAGCTCTGACCTCGGTAGGTCATGTGACAAAGGTGAAATTATGCAAGTTAACTGACTTTCTCTGGAACACATCTACACATATCAGAGTAAATGCATTTTATAGATAAAGCATGCAAATATTTGCACCACAAACTGGGTATTCAAACTATGATTTGAATGAACCATGACACACCAAATACGTTTTCTGGTTTTAAACACCTAGAGAATTACACACTTAAATTCAGGTCTGAAATTTAAAAGTGGCATTTTCCCCCAAATCCGTCCGCCTTTTTGAAAGCAGTCTTTGCATACATTTCTCAGGAAGCCTTGCTCAACCATTTCCCACTCATCAGTCCGCCTGCCTGCCCACTATGTACTGCGGACAGGTGGCGGCTGTAGGCAAAGCAACGTACCAGTTCATCACTGCCTACTTTCAGGTTTCGGGCACGCACATGAGCCCCCCCCCCGGTCGGCGCCCACTGTGATTGTACTCAGTGGGAGGCTGTCAGCAACTCCCAGCCAATGATTCACACCCAGGACCTGCAGATCAGCTGTGTATAATCACAGCCTAAAGCTCTATGTTGACAATCAACACAGAGCTCTGTACAGAGAGGACAATGCAGGGATGAGAAACTAAGAGATCTATTAGTAAAAGCAGCACATTTTACACACATTACACATAGTTAGGCACACATTTAACCCCTTGATTGACCTAGATGTTAACCCTTTCTCAGCCAGTGTCAGTACAGTGACCTTGTATAATAAAATAACTGATCACTGTATTAATGTCACTGGTGATATCAATGGCAGTTAGTCAGTTCCCCCTCAGCATCAGTTAGTGTCAGACTGCCTGCCACACTATCACAGTCCCATTATAAGTTGCTGATCACTGTCATTATTAATCTAAAAAAAAATCTTAGTATATACTGTATAACATAGTTTATAGGCAATATAAAGTTCATGCAAACCAATCAGTATACACTTACTGAGATTTGTTTTTAATGAGATGTAGCAGAATGCATTTTTGCCAAAATTTATGAAAAATATTTTATTTTTAAAATGCTTTTATCAGATATGTTTTATAGCAGAAAGTATAAAATAGTGTTTTGTTTTTTTTTTTAAATAGGTCTTTTATTGTTTATATCACAAAAAATAAAAACCCAGTGGTGATCAAATACCACCAAAAGAAAGCTCTATTTGTGTGAAAAAAATTAAATACATTTTGTTTCGTTACAGTTTCATGACCCCACAATCACCAGTTACATTTGTGCAGTGCCATATGGCAATAAATGGCCTGGTTACAAAGGAGGTAAAATCTTCTGGAGCACAAGTGGTTAAAGCCTGTAACTGTGCTTTATATTCTGGTAAAGTGTAATTTAATGAAACATCCAACAAGTACATTTTATTTATTTATTTTATTCATTACCTGTGGTTATATAGCACCATCAATTTATGCAGAGCTCTTACGTATTGTAGAGGACACTGGGAATTTGCCCTGGATGGCAGATACATTTCCCCGATATTTGGGGTGTGGTCTCTTTAAGGGGGACAATTGTAGAGACATTGCAGTACTCTCTGGATTGCTAAATTTGTATTAGGGTCCTGACTATCAGGACTATGGTCTCAAAGGAGTTAAGTCCCAGGTGAGGGAGGCTTAAAATACAGCAGAGAGAAATTAGCAGGTGTGTCAGTGAAGTAAGTGGAAGAGAGACTCATAAGCTGTGTGGCAAGTGGGAGCTCTCAGACGAGACATGGGCTGCTGTCCCCCCAAGGTGGCCTGCCTGGCACCCTTACTATGGAGGAGCCTAACCCCAGTATGGAACAGAAGATTAGCAAAGAGCTTGCTGTTTAGCTTCTGATACCAGGTATTGGACTGTTTATAGACTTTGGCTTAAGTAAGCTTTCTTTTTGTTTATCTGTGATCCAAATAAATGAACTGTTTTGCTTTCACCAAACTGGCTGTTGGTCATTCCAGAGCTACCCCAGATTACAGTATATAAATTGTACAACTACATCAGTCCCTGCTGTCATGGTACTTACAATCTAAGGTCCCTAACTCACATTCATACATACACATACTAGGACCAATTTAGACAGGAGCCAATTAACCTACCAGCATGCCTTTGGAGTGTGGGAGGAAACCGGAATACCTGGAAGAAACCCACAGAGGCACAGGGAGAAAGTGCAAACTCCAGGCAGGTAGTACTGTGCTTGGGATTAAAACCAATGAACATGGCTGTGTAAGAAAATATCTTTCGTGTTTGCTTCCAGCCCCCTTTCATTTTAACTGTTTATGTAGAAGCTGACCAAAATATATGATCATTTTAAAATATAAAACAAAATATTTCCATTGATACAATGATGAAAACACAGACTTACAAAGCAGTGCACTTAAGATGGTTTAGAAGTAGGAAACAGAACAATAATAATAAATTGTGGATCTGGAACATGGCTGCAAAAATTTGTGGTCCATCATAGTTAAGCTGGCCATACATGGCTCAAATGT
Source organism: Staurois parvus (assembly GCF_062004578.1). NCBI lineage: Eukaryota > Metazoa > Chordata > Amphibia > Anura > Ranidae > Staurois > Staurois parvus. Next base: position 4,916,510 of record NW_028318492.1, on the reverse strand, counting down.
TTGGCAGATTCCTGATGAACTGGACAAAATTCTAGCTGTGGGTGGCCCTGTCAGCACCATCTCAGTGAAATCTCGACTGAAAAAGATAGGGGTCAGGGGTAAAATTGTCAGGTGAATAGTGACTGCATTCAATCAGTCATTGTTTTGGTAATCAAACAGCCATAGTTGCTTCGGCTACTTTAATACAATAGTTGAAAGATTCTATTGATTGTATGGCTAGCTTTAAGCCGGCCATACATGGGTCAAAATTCGGCCTGTTCAGCAAGGACCATCTGAATCTCAAAATTTCCTTTCCACTTCCTTCTATCCTCGTATGAGCAAGCTGGTTGTATACAAGTCAAGCTATAGCTGGTATTGTGATGGTGGGGAAGAGTCAAAATATAAAGGCTCAGCGGAAAGCATTCCCCGATCCAGAATCAGGTCCTTTATTTTTCAATCAACCCAACAAAAAAAAAAAATCTTGATATGCCAAGCTACACAGAATTTAAAATCAAGGAGTGCTTCCTGAAAAAGACATTTACTTTATTTATTTTAATCAGCTAAATCTATTAAACAGGTTATGTATCATTTCAAAATGGATAAAGACTGATATTTGTTTAAACTAAATTAAAAACAGGACACAATGCAGCTTTTTGTAAGGAGAAGGGCAGCATCTGTTGACCCAGAGAACATTTTTTTTTGTCAAGAAGCCATTGACAGATGTCAGGTTTTCAGTTGGTCTAAATCTGGCAATACTTTTGCCAAATACTCCTGAAACTGGAACATAAAATGTACAGTGTCTTAAATCTGAACCTCTAAAGCCAGGTTGTTTTGGGTCAGATACTGGTCAGATCATAAAATCTTATCAACTCACATTAGCCTTGCATCTATCATATCAATATTAGGCTAAATTCACACTGCCATAAAAATGTTACTGATGTTTTTCTGTATTAAAGGTTTAGGTATAAATGATACTTGCTTTTAGATCTGTTTTAAATCTGTAAAATGATCCTTTATCTTTTAATACCAGAATACATGGTATATGTGTATACGCATGTCTGTATATACGATGCAGATTTTTGGATTTTGTGTAATGGATCTGAACGCAGTGCATGTTTACACACCTATGTGAATGTCTCCATGGAAAACGAGGCAGCTGTGTTCAGATCCGTAAATAAAAAACACTTGTAAATTGTATTTACAGCTGTGTGAATGCAGCCTTAGCCATATGATAAATTGATTTTGTCTGCAGCACATACCAGTTAATGGTTGTACACACAAGCATTTGCTTTTTTGCACCTGAAGCATTTATGAAGCAGTTTGGAAGTGAGTGGAACAGAGTATTTGAATTTTGCATCATATGGATCAGTGTCCACTTGGAACTACTGTCACATTTGCCTATATACAAGACATTGTGAATGCAATTAAAAGCTTCCCAACAGCATCTCAAACTAGAGAGTTTTCTCTAAAAACATCTGAATGTATTCCCAATTGACTTGATTCTGATGCCCATGTCTGCTAACCTATATCCTTGGCAATTTTCCATAAGCTTTAAATCACAACTTATTATCACCCATAGTTTCAATATGTTCCCAATATGTTAACAATTAATTGATATTTTTGTAAAACCCTTATAAATGCCTTACAGGGTGTACAACATCAGTTTTGATCAGTTTTTTTTATTTTTTATTTTATTTATTTATTACAGGTACTTATATAGCGCCATCAATTTATGCAGCACTTTACATACACACACACACACACACATATATATATATATTATACATTCACCCCTATCAGTCCCTGACCCTCAAGGAGTGTGCAATTCCCTAACTCACATTCATACATACACATCAGGGGTGGACTGACCATTTGGAAACTTGGGCACTGCCTGAGGGCCCGGGGTCAGTAGGGGCCCCATGGGATGCCCCAGCTACCTTTTCATAGGCTTTTTTGAGTTTGGGCAAGGACACAGGGGCCCCATGATCCCCTATTGCCCGGGGGCCCCATGAGTTGTCAGTCCGCCCCTGATACACATACTAGGTCCAATTTTTAGACAGGAGCCAATTAACCTACCAGTATGTCCTTGCATTGTTTTTAAAACAATTTGAATTGTTTGGGTGCTGAAAACTGAAAGAACAAATTCATGTGGTTGGCAGAATGCTATGGTTAATATCAAATGATAAAATGACACTTTCGCTTGCAGTGTAGGATATGTTACATTTTTCTCCCAGTGTAAAATTGGTTGTTTAAAGTGGTTGTAAACCCTTACATACCTAGTGAAGTGACTGGCCTTGGGTAATACACAGAGATGAAACAAATCAACCTACATAAGCTGTATCTGTTTATCTGCAGTTTTCTCTTCTCTACATCCGTTCACGTGCTGAATTTTAAAGGTTGACTGAGAGTTCAGAAAAAAGAGGGTGGGAAACTGAAGTTATAGTCTGCAGAACTCAGCGAGGAAAGCACTGAAAGCTGATTGGAGGGCAGAGACCCCCCTCCCCACACACACACACAGCTCACAGTAACATAGCTGAGGCTATCAATCTGCTGGAGCTCCCTCCCCATCACAATTTTTCTCTTGGAGTCAAGAAAACTTGTCACAAGTGACTCATGCTGATAGCAGAAGAATGAAGCTGCAGACAGCAATTGCACTTAGTGCATGGATTGAGACAAGTACACACTTTAATATGATTTGTTTATATTTCATATCTGAGGTTTACAACCACTTTTATGCATTACAGTGAGATGTAAGCAAATATAGACAAAACATAATTCAGTTACTAGATTCTGGATGATACAAAGCCTAAATTTAATTCCTATTTTCTGAAAAAAATATCTGGAATCAGAGCCCACTCACATGAACCCTTCCTTTTAACCATTTGCTGACTGCCCCATTGCAGATATACTGCTACAGGGTGGCCATGATGTGCAAAATCACGTGCATGATTCTCCACTTCCTGGTTGTGGGCGCGTCCATGTGTCACTGTAGCACTGCTTCTGCTGTGACTTGTCACAGCAGAAGCCAATCAGTGGGTGTCGGCCAATGGATACAGTAGTGTCTGTGCATATTTTTAGCACTGATCACTGTATTAGTGTCACTGGTGCCCACAAAATGTCAGTTAGTGTCTGATAGTCCGCCACAATATCGCAGTCCTGCTATAAGTCGATAATCACCATTTCTAGTATAAAACAAATAAAATAAAATAAAAATTCCAGTATATATACCATAGTTTGTAGATGCTATAACATTTGCGCAAACCAATCAACATACAGTTATTGGGATTTTTTTTCTACCAAAATTATGTCATAGAATACATATTGCCCTGAATTTATGAAGCTATTTGATTTTTTAGATTTTTTATTGGATATGTTTTATAGCAGAAAGTAGTATTGTTTTTTTTTCAAAATGTTCAGTCTTTTTTTGTTTATAGAAAAACCCAGAGGTGATCAAATACCACCAAAAGAAATCTCTGTAAATATATAGTATATAGGTGAGCACTAGCAATGAGTAAATAAATATAAAGCTGCTAGCACACATGGTAAAGGCAACAATCCCCACAAATATAAAATATGAAGGTGCAGCGCTAAAATAAGTAAAAAAATATATTATAACAAGTGAAACAGTCAAGTGCACCATATAAGTGCACTTGATTATTACAACGGTTTGCCTTGCACCTACGATTTCTGCACCTACGGACACTAATATATATTTAACGGATTAAATTATTATTATTTGATGATTATCACCTGTGGTTGCTTTGTCTTGTAATCATACGGACATCATTATCACAATATATTTTATACACCATTTTTATTATTTATTATATCTGCACTTATAGTGCACTTATATGGTGCACTTGACTGTTTCACTTGTTATAATATATTTTTGTACTTATTTTAGTGCTGCAACTTCAAAAGAAATCTTTATTTGTGGGAGAACAATTACATTAATTTCATTTACATACAGCATTGCATGACCGTGCAATTGTCAGTTAAAATAACGCAGTGCTGTATCACAAAAAATGGCCTGGTGAGGAAGGGGGGGTAAATCTTTCAGAGGTCAGCCAGTTAAAGAAATAGTTACTAGCTGCTGATCCTTTGGATACAGTTTAAGAGATGAAGTGAATGTCATTTCTGAAGGCATTTACATCTATGCTACATGTAGGATATAAAAAAAAAAAATCACATGACTTCAAAGAACAGATTATTTCTGTTTAAATGGATACATGCCTAGAATTTATACATGTGCATTAGAGCAACGACTGAACTGTTAACTCTGAGACTGAGTAAGTCACAATAGCAAAGTTGTGAAACAGTGGTCTCTTGACCAATAGAAATGACCTTTCACAAGACAAACATTTGAAGTCCATTAGAGGACATGCCTTGAATCATGTCTAACATCCTAATGTGAGTGCAGTGAAGCAAATTAGCATCTGCAAGTCACACTGTTTATGCTTGTTGTCATAAATTAACATGTTGTTCAAACTGGTTAACCTCTAAAATCTATTCTTCCTCACAGTTAATGGTTATTAATTGGGAAAGGTGTGACTGGTGTCTCATTGAAGGGTGAATAAATACACGTTATTAACCTACTTCCATATCCCTTGGCTGCAGTAAACTAGTAAGAACCACAAGAATAACAGCAATGAAAACAAATGAAAGAATTAAGTATCTCATATAACTGGAAAAACTAAAGGAGGCATACAGTATGTAGTGGTAATTTTAGCATTAACCTATATTTTGTCTTCACATAATTGTAATGAAGTAAATAAGGGGTATTTAGAAATGCATAAAGGGAAAGCTGATATCTAATCAATCTGCATTTTGCAAAAAAACATTAACCACTTCCCATCCGGCCCATGTATTTAAACGGCTGGACGGGAGCAGTTCAGGGGCAGGAGGCCGTTTATAAACATCCTTCCAGCTTCCCAAAACTGGGAAGAGTATACAAATGTGCATTACAAATAATATTTTATAAAAGTCCCCAATTTGTTTCACTTTTTATAGTCTGAGACCATCTCTCTTGTAAGGGCAAGTGTTGACTGCAGAAGTTCTTTACGTAAGTAGAGAAGAGTAGATAATAAAAGTGGATATCACAGGAGCATAATGTTATGTTGTAAATTATAATATTTTGTTAACTGTATTATGTTGTAAAGCATAAGCTAAAGTATATGTAAGCTATAGTATGTCTATAGCTTTGCTATTCTTACCCTACATTCTCACAGCTGGACGGTTATCATCAAAATGATTGTAAACCCATACTTTTTAAAATCACAAACATGTCATAATTAGCTGCTCTATGCAATAGTTTTGCATACAGCAGCTCTGATCCTCCTCTTCTAGGGTCCCCCACCAGTGCTCCTGGCTCCCTCCTCCCCCCCATCCTGCTGAGAGCTCACCATAGGAAGCCACTATTCGGGCACTCGTGCAGGCTTTGTGTGTCCATAGACCCTGCCCCCCACTCCTTTTTCACTGGCTGTGATTGACAGCAGAGGAACCCAATGGCTCCTGTGCTGTCTCTGAGCCTATGAAGAGGGAGAGAGCTGAGAGAGCCACTGCTCTCTTGCACAGTGCTGGATTGAGATCGGGCTCAGATACGTATGGGGGGGCTGGGAGGTTGGTGGGTGCTGCACTCAGAAGGTATGTTTACCTTAACGCAAAGGATACATTAACATAAAATGTTCAGCCTTTAGAACCACTCTAAGAGGCACGGAAAACAAATATACAATATAGATCATGACCTGTAAGTTTCATATATTTATGAAAGGAAGCATAATGTAGAGACATAATAATAAATTGTAGCACATGCACAAGATCTCCCCACAATTCCTCTATCTAGACAAAAGCAGAATCTCAGCTACAAGTATCATATACATTTTCATTAAAACAGGGGGATATCCAGGATAAAAGAACAGAAATTTGGAAGGATCAATATCCATAGATAGATACCAGAAAAAAAACTTCAGTTGGCATGGTTCAGGTGGACACTCAGAATCAGGTGGAGATGGGAAGCACAACATTTTAGAGTAAAAACCCTTTTCTCAAGTAAAATCCACCTAATCCGGAGGAGGTGGGAACCAGGGGCGGACTGACCATTTGGAAACTCGGGCACTACCCGAGGGCCCAGGGTCTGTAGGGGGCCCCATGAGATGCCCCTGGTACCTTTTTCATAGGCTTTTTTGAGTTTGGGCAAGGACACAGGGGCCCCATGATCCCCTATTGCCCGGGGGCCCCATGAGTTGTCAGTCTGCCCCTGGTGGGAACCACAACGTTTCAAAGTGAAAACTCCTTCCTCAAGTAAAATCCACCCAGGCACATATAGCCTGCCTGCCCTGTTGAGGCCACTTTTGTGCAACCAGAAATTCCAAATAAACACCATCCCTGGACGAGCCCTGTAATCATTCAGGTTCCAAAGAACCCTCCAAGATATTATAAGAAAACAAAATCTTGTTCCATTTCATACCCTACGAGAGTGAATAAACCTCTCAGGCTGCTTTCCCTTCCATTACCTACAGGGTGCCCCTACTCTTACCTGTCAGTTTCAAAGGAAACCTTTGTCCTTTGTAGAGACAGTCTGGAGTTGACTCTATGTACTACTCCTCTATGTAAGCCAGCATCTACCATATATTGTTACGTTTTCCAAGCTTTCTAGCCAGAACTCACCTCTTTGAGGAAACAGCATATAGCAGATTTTGATGCAGAGGACTGTATCTATGTCTATGTTTTATTGCCATGTCCATGTGCATAAAAGAGAGAACAAGTACAATCAGCCAATTGAGATAAACATGTATGACCTAGCTGTACATTTATAAACACAGAAAACAAAAATACAATGCACATCACATCATGACCTATTAGTTTCATAGACCATGTTGCAAAAATTGATACACCCAAATGAAAGTCATAGGAGCAAAGCTAAATTTTAGACAAAATCCTAATTAGCAAGAATTCAAATACAGGTGAGTCTAATTATTCATTAAACAGGTGTCCAGCAGACAGTTAATTATAAAAGGGTGTTAATTAACAAAGAAAACCCCTTCCCATTTCATGCTGTCAGCAATGGTACCACATGGAGGAGAAATGTCACAAGACCTAAGAAAAAAAAATGTCTTTACAAAAGAAAGATGAAGGCTAAAAGAAGATCATCAACGCTTTACTTATCGTCAGAATACTGTAGCAAAAGTGATACAAAAATTTAACAAAGATGGGACTGCAACCATCTCACAGAGACATCCAGGCCATCCACTGCCACCCTCGACAGGAGCGTCTTCTGATGAGAAGGGTTGAAGAAAATTGCCGTGCAAGTTCACTGCAGTTAGCTAAAGAAGCAGAAAGCCAAACTAGGGTGATTGTTTCCTGTGACACAATATCGCATACGCTGCAGAGGAATGGCATGCATGGGTGTTGTCCATGATGGAAGCCTCTCCTAAAGCCCATGCACAAAAAAGCCCACCTAGAGTTTTCCAGGGCCCATGCTGAAAAGAAGAAGACTACTAGGACTCTGTATTCTGAAGTGATGAAACCAAGATAAATGTTTTTGGAATTGATGGCTTCAAAATTGTATGGCGTCGTAAAGATGAAAAGTACAAAGAAAATGCACAGTGCCTACAGTAAAACATGAAAGTGGCAGTGTCCTTCTGTGGGGCTGCATGATGCTGCATGAGTGCTGCTGGTGTCAGGGAGCTGCATTTCATTGATGGTATCATGAATTCACAGATGTACTGCTACCTGCTACTATTGAAAAAGAAGATGCTACCATCACTCCCTGCCCTTGGTCTTTGTGTACTTTTCCAACATTACAATGATCCAAAACACACATCTAAGGCAACTGTTAAATTTCTGAAGAAGAACGTGGTGAAAGTTATTTAGTGGCCAAGTATTTCTCCTGGTCTGAACCCAACGGAACACCTATGGGGAATTCTGAAGTTGAGCATCACTCTCCATCCAGTGTCCAGGCTGGAAAAAGATAGATGTTGCAATATGTTGCCTACTTGTTCATTCCATGCCTAGAAGATTTGGTGCTGTCCTTACAAATCATGGAGGTCATACACAATATTAGAAGGAGTAGTTTTTGTTATGGAGTGTATTCATTTTTGCATCAACTAATTTGAGTAAAACTGAAGATTTTGTAATCTAAGTTATATTATTAACCTTACTTCCATTTAATGAGCTAAACAAATGTTCTATAAAACTCCATTTTGTCCAAATTTTGGAAATTGTTCTTGTGTTCATTGAGATATTGATTAAAATCTTACTTTTCAAAAGGGGTGTACTCATTTATGCTAAGCACTATATATCCTTACCCAGAGTGCACCACTGGCAACAAAACCCCTACTAGTTGGTCAGAGAAAGATATGAATACTATACCTCAAACCCACTGTACATTCTCACTTTATTTCTAGAGGTAGAAGTGATACCTACTGGCAGCAGGGAGAAACAACAGACAGGCTGAGCTCGGGGGACAGAGCAAAGTTAGACTATACAAATCAAACCAGGCTGCATACAGCTGGTAATACTAAAGAAAACTAAGCTAAGTAGAGGCTATCCTGTACATGGCAGACCCACTACAGTAATATCACAGACACCATTATTTATAAGCAGCATTATTCATAATATTTTAACTCTTGATGAAGTGGCAAATAGCCAGGTGGATTCAATGTGAACCTATGGGCAGGATGTGAATATTCCATTAATTACATATACTTAACAAGCAACAATAGAACTTTAAAACCAGTTTTTAATTACCTTCTTAGATGCAGGTACTGTGGAGTAGATAATTACCTCAAGATAACAGCAGGAGTGCTGAAGTTGTCCAAGTCATTCTTACAGAAGCATAGCCCACCCACCACCCTCTGCTAAAGTGTCTGCTTTGTGGTTAGAGATGAGAAGGCATGAAGGCTGATCAATCACTGCTGGGAGGGGGAATCATTATGAGCTGAGCTGCTGAGAAAGCTACAGGAACAACTTCAGTGCTCCAGCTGTAAATGTTGAGGATGAATTGGTTCACAGTGCCTGCAGCTACAGAAGCCAGTAAGGGCATGCTTTAAAGCTCCTTTACTGCTTATTATGAATATGTGAATACTTCCATGTCCCTAGCTTGTCCACAGGTTCACTTTAGGGAGCATTATTTGTGACAGTTAACTTCTTTAAAGTAACACATTTTTCAATATTTTTCATTTTCCTTTCCAAGATACAGGTATAATGCTTTACCAATGTTTATTATGAACACGTAGTTCTGTTTGGACTCACCCTCACTGGTAGATGTGATTAAAGAGAAAATAAATGCTATTTTTCTGTTTTTCAAATTAGAAGGGCTGAAGAAGGCTGAAGAAGCAACACAGGGCTGGATAATAAGCTGTGAATTCTATTTGAAAAAGAACATTCAAAGAATATTGAACAATTGCCAACTCAGTGACTGAATAATTTATTAAAGTTCTGTTTTGGGAGCTTATATGATTAGAAAGCTGAATGCTAATAAGCTTGGTAGTATGTCATTTACTGCTACTATGTGGTAGCTTTCTTTTCCAGTAAACTATGACTAAGGTCAAACAGGAGTCATAGTAATACTGCTCTCTCATTTTAGACAGCGGAAGGTAGAGATGGGTACACTATCAGATAAGTCAACACAAAGGTTTCCTTGAGTTTTGAAGCTAAACAGAAGTCATGTTTAGAGTATTTAAATATTTGTGTTTAGATATAATGAGATGGATAAAGGTAAGTAGAGAGAAGTCATCAAAGGAATGGTTGGATTCACACTCTTGCATTATCTATTGAATCAAGAGAAAGACCTAAAAATACAACACACTATGTAACACAAGTCAATGCACATCAAATTGTGTTAAGATGTACATCAATGCATATCAACATGTATGAATGCTCCTTGGATGGGGTTAAAACTCTTTCACATGCAAAACATTTTGGCTTTCCACTTTCCAAACTTTAATAACATTGCTGACAGTATGTCGAAAACCTAAACTACAAAGGTGATGGCTTTTGTTGTTTGCTACTGTGCTTTTCTGGTTTAAAAAAAAATTTGTATGTAAAAAAATGTTACATCTCTCACTATATTAGCTACCATACCAATATGGTATTGTGTAACCAGGCAACTGTACAGAGTAACATCTCTGGAGTTCCTTGTGCCAAGTCTCCCCTCATTCCCCAGCCAGAAGATAAGAGCTCCCTGTTCTAAAAGTGGCACAGCTGTTACATTTAGAAATAAAATGTGTTTTATGAAACTGGCACAAAATAAAAAAACATTAAGCCTAATTTCAGACAGTTAGAGAGATTTACTAAAACTGGAGCACTCATAATCTTCTGAAGCATAGTAGCCAATCAACTTCTAACTTCAGCTTGTTCAATTAAGCTTTGATAATAAACCCTGAAAGCTGATTGGCTTCAATGCAGAGCTGTCGCAGTAAATCCCCCCCCCCCCAATATGCTTATCAATTTATCTATAACACCTTTGTTATCTTTTGAGGGGTTTGGGACTAACAGGGGGCACAGGAAGGCACAATCAGAAATACAAACATTGTCAGAAATTCTGTTGGCTCCCTACTCTACAAAAAAATGTTTTTTTGCAATTAAGTCCAGACAAAGGCTATAACCTCCTCCCTGCATTATACAAAATAAAATAAAATGTTGGGCTGGAGTTGGAAGATATATTTAAGCTGGGCTGGGATTTAAGAAGCAATCATGTGTAAACATGGTCTATTAAATAACTGTTTCATTTACATATTTTAAATGAAATGAGTCTTTTGTTAAAAAAAAAAAATATATTATGTGAAAATTACATAACAGAGCAAAAATGAAGTCCCAGGGAAACATAGAAATATTTGTGAAATTAATCTTTCTTGAAGATAAGATTTGATTCTCAAACTTGTTGGCGTTCATTACCATCTTGCAAAGCTTAACCATCACTACTGATATAAAATGTGACTGGAATGCAGAAATACTAATCCTGACAGTCATCAAATGATTCTATTTTCATTGTTTTAGCATTTAAAATATACAGTATAGTGAACAAATGAACATAACTTATACTACAGACATACTATACAACTGTGACATCAAGCATTGTCACAGCTTGGCCAATTTCCCAAGACCTCCGTCTTTGCCTTCTCTCCTGACCTTTATAAGCGTTAATGTGTCTGCCATAGTATGTTACATACATGTGAATGGGTAGATATGTTTTCTTCAAGGTATAGAAAGGTATGCTGTGGACATTGCATCTCAGACTCTTGCAGCAGACTGTATGCCTTAGTGACTATTGGAGATTTACTGGAGGTGTGACCTCTAAGGATGTGAGTTGGGCTACAGAAAAATGCAGTGCCATGCTTGGCAATACACTGGACAACTCTGACCTATTACAAGTAAGAAACTGTACTAAACACATCAATCTTGGCATCTCTGTTTTATGCTCGGAATTATACTTGCCAGTTTTCAATGTATTTCTGCCAGATTTACCCATCTGCCAGTCACTCAGTTCAACACTACACATGGGAGGATGAGTCAGTGTCTATATGCATTAAACAATAATCAAATCAAGCACACAGTTGGTACAGTTACCTAAGTAATAGTGTGTACTGCCAAAACTTCACGATCTGTGAAATCTGTTCACATGACAGAACAAGTATACTAGTTGATACATTTTGCTGGATTCTAAAGAATTCATTGAGAAACCATAAACAACATTTTCACATGAGATTATTTGCCCTGGTATGTGACACTATCTTTATGACAGTAAGGTGTAATAAAATTGTTTGAAATGAAACAACAGAAATGTTTAGATGCAGAATATTGGCACAGGTAAAATGTCCTCATTTAAAGTTTTAGTTTTTTTTTTCTTAAATCAGCACAGTTGACAGTTCTTACATTTAACAGGAAGTGTCCCCTGTGCTGGTGTCTGCTCTCTTAGCTGAAATCTTATGTTTTGTGCACTCCCCCATACCTCTGCAGTGGTAGTCTTCCAGTGCTGTGGGGGTTTCACTACAAGGCACTGGACCTGTTGTAGGAACTCTTTAAAAGTGCTGATTATGCCCCTCTCCTCTATTCATAGAAGCTGCACTCTCAGTAATGAAAGGCTCTGGCAGATGAATTAAAGGTCAACCTCCTCCATCCATAGAGCACATTGTGTTGCTGGTATAGTACAGCTTCTGTTGCTGGAATAGTATAGCTTCAATGAATGGAGGAGGAGGTTTGACAAGTGCCTGTGACAGGCTTAGTGGCTTGTATTAACTCCTGCAGTAATGGAAGTTTACCACTTCTGGAGTACTTGGAGGGGGGGGGGGCATTGCAGAGGACTGAAGATTTCAACAAAGAGAACAGCCACCAGCAGAAGGGACACTTCCCATTCAACATATGTACCAACCGTTGTGCAGATTTAAATGTAAAAAAGAATTGACTAAATTGTAGCTTTAGGCTCCATGCACACTAGCAGTTTTTAAGCTCCTAGAGGCTGTTATTAGAATTTTTTTCTGCTCCTAGAAGCTAGTGTTATCTTATGTGTCCATGCACACTGCTTTAGGATATAAGCATTTTTTGAGCTTCAGTGTCTAGGAGCAGAAAAAATAGTTTTGTAGTTATTTGGAGTGTTTTTCCAGCAGAAAAAATATGCTCCAAACGCTACTATACGCTACTAAAACGCTACTAAAACATTCGTAACAGCTATTTTCTAGCTTTCCTCCACATGTATTGCTAATGCTCCTAAACACTTCTGAATGCTACTAAAAAGCTACAAAAAACGTTATTACCAGCATTATTTATCCAGTATTTATGAGCTGAAAAAAGACGCTAGTGTGCATGCATCCTTCAAATAATAACTAATATTGTTATAAAGCTAAAACAAAGAATAACTGGCAGGAGTGTTTAATTTCACTATAATTTTAAAGGCAAACCGAAATGTCATCTTACACCAGGTTCTAATCTTCACCATAGTAGCATGAAGTCCAACCCACCTGAAGATTATCAATTCTTGCAGGTAGCCAAACACCTAAAAACAGGCAAACAGCACATAAAGACTAATCATCTGTACTGGTGGCATTGATACCACTATTTCTACAGCTGTATTATCAAACAGAAAGGATAATCAGAAAACCAAAATAGTGTAAAAACCATATTTATTTCAACAAATATTAACAAAAAACTCACAAAAGAAAACTGTATAGTGTATATAGAGTGTAAAGCTTCACTATACAATAATTTTTGATTTGTCAAAACAAATACTTATCTTACACTGGCCTGTTTATTTTATTTACCCAGATTATATGGCACATGAGCTGTGGAAGATCAGAGGATCGATAGAGATTGGCATTTTGGAAGCTATACTGGGATAAGAGATTATGATACATTGACAATATGCCTTTTAAAGTCTTCCATGGCTTACATCTATTTATAAGAACATCTTAGTCTGATGATATTTGGTAAGATTATTTCATGTGATGTGACAATGTATTATTCTTGTAATGTACAGCGCTGAGCGAACTATTGGCACTTTATAAATACTGTATAATAATAATAATTCTGTGGTCTATGTGAAGTTTTATCTTGAGGTCGTGCTACCGAAGAATGCAACTGTGTACACTATGAATGACTCCTGATCTGTAACTAAACTGTGCAGAGCATCCAAAGTGATCAACCACAGACTGTTGAAAATAATTTCTATGTTGTTGGTGTGACTTCAGATATCTTACTTTTGATGTAAAGATTAGATTCTAAGTGCTTCCATTTTGAAGAATTGTCTCTGGTCATTTCCAACCCTGAGAAAGTCTGTAAGGAATGATACTGGCTAACAGCCCAGAATCACTTCCCTTGGTTGCTGAGTGCACAGAGTTGTGTCTTTTTCAATTATAAAAACTTACATTACAGTTCCCTACGTATAGGCTAAAGTCTAAGTGCTCTTGCACATGGATGTTTGAGTCCATGCAGCGTAAGCAGAATTATAGTGTATGGATGAATGCAAAAAATCTAAAGTATTTTATGTTTTTGTATACACCCATAAGCTATGCTTATGTTTTTGATAGCACTTGTGCTGTGAGTTGGGGGCATAGTTTCAAGGCATGTGATGAGAGAAAGGGGAGTTCGGTCTGTACCAGATATGGGCACTCTGAAGGTGTCCAATGGCCAACCGCCTGAATTTTTTTTCTCATATTGGCTGACATATGTTTACCAATTTGTTAATTCAGCAGAAGCTGATCTAACAGTTTACTTGAACAGGGAAGGCCACACACTGATCAAAATTCATTTAGTTCCTGCTGAACCAGATACATTTCCATCTATGGCTACCTTCAGGGAATACTTAAGTGTAGAAGACATACTATAAATCACTAGAGAGCTACACTATGCACACTAGTTTTCAGAGCCGAAACTACCAACACCAATCTCCTGGCACTAAGAGTAACTAAATCAATAAACATATTTTCTTATATTTGAATGCCTATTTCATCTCAGTCACCTTTTATTTTTTGCTCCAGCAACATGTGACTTTATTAGTATTTTAGTATTCTGAGATCAAATGTAAGCTGTTTTATCAATAAAGATGTTAAGATCTTTTTTGAGATTGACAACAGGAGGTTGTGCCTATCCTTTCATTATCTTTAATTTCAATGTATGCACTCTAAAAGGTAGCAACAGTCTGCATATTTGACATTTTTGTTTTAAATCTAACCTAAGTTTGAAAAAATGCTATTATACTTTGTCAACAGGGTTAATATTTCTTCTTTTTTGTCTGAGCATGTTAATAAGTAGGCTTGAACTACTGTAGGTATAAAGTTCAGGTTAGAGCTACAGTTGGGCAAGGGTTGGGAATATTTTATGGGTTTGTGTACAACAAGCGTGCACAAGCATGTGTTTTATCACATTATGAAACATGTATTTTGACATGAATTTAGATGACCTGGTTAGTACGCAATAAATAGAGCTTGTAAAAAAACATCCTTATCAGTGCAAAACCAGTTCACAGAGGTGAGTGGCAATATCTCTTCTGCATGTATGACAGCCGCTATTCATCACTCTAGATGACCAGAGCTGTCCTTCACACAGTGCATGTAAGCACCAAATTACAATGCCATGCACAGGGATGCATGAATTTCCTTTTTTTTACTGCTGATTTCTATTTGTGGGCCTACCTAATTAGTGATGAATAGAGCTTAAAGTGTTACTAAACCCACAACAGTAAAATCAGAGTGTATATACAGTAAAGCATGCTTGTTATACTCACTGTGGAACCTAAGGGGTTAATCCTCTGCATTGTGTAAAAATTCTATTTGAATCTTTCTTCTCTGCCCCTCCTCTTGTTCAAATGTCCTTGTCTTATCTCCTGATAAGACAGACTGAACCCATAGCCCTTCTGCACATGCTCAGTTTAGTGTGTATCGCTAGAGGTTTTATTTTTCTTGGGAGCGTGCATGTGATCAGCACAGGGCCAATCAGCACTGTCCAAACAGAGGTCATGGGTTCTCCATCCTCCTAGAGCGGAAAGGAAACTCCTCCTACAAGCTTTAACCAGTGCTCAACTGAAGTCACAAGACTGCTCTAACTGCTGATGAGAAAAGGTATTTAGCAGTTTATATTGACTAAACAAATTTCACTTCCATGTTCTGTATACTGTGGGAGACCAGATATAGTGGTTTAGTTACACTTTAATAT
This sequence comes from Staurois parvus, assembly GCF_062004578.1. NCBI lineage: Eukaryota > Metazoa > Chordata > Amphibia > Anura > Ranidae > Staurois > Staurois parvus. The sequence continues at coordinate 4,900,886 of NW_028318492.1, read as the reverse complement.
ACATGGAAAAGCACAAGCATATTACACATACTGTATATTTAAAATATGAATCTTTTTCATTAGTTCCAGTTGCTCATGGAGGTCCTTAAGATGGGCTTTATAAGCAAAAGTCAAAAATTAAAAGTTTAAATCTCTATAGAGGTTCTGAAAGAGTGATAATTACCTAGCTCCTTTAAAAAGATTAAGTATCTAAAAACTGAACATCAAAAAGAGGAACACAAGAACCCTCCTAAACTAACACAGGGAACTTGAGAAGGATAAATAGGAGAGGAAATTCAGATGTGTGATGAATAAATAAAAGATAGCAAGAGCAGAAAATGTTCAGCACAATGTTAAAAATAAATAATGGAAATAATGTTCATAGCCAAATGGTGATAAGAGTAGACAATAAAATAATATTCATGAAGCGGGAGGGTAAAGGAGAAGGGTGAAAGTTGGTAGACATCCCATTTGTAACTCAATCCATTAGGGATTTGTCCATCCAACCTAAAAAGTCAAAAGACTTCCCTTTTACTAAGAATTGAAAAACACCACCTCACCTCCTAGAAATATTTACACTTTCTATTATTTTTATCCTCAGAGATTGTATACTTGATCCATGTTAATGTAAAAAAGTGTTTGGCTACATTGGTTTTCTTTCAAATGTTGATGTTCGATAAATGATCTCTTATGCAATCACATAACTGTCTACTAGTTTGACCTGCATACTGAGGTTTGCATGTGGTACATGAGATAACATAACCCACCAATTTTTCATGTTTCTTTTTTTAATCTTCTTTGTCTATGACCATTGAGAAGAGCCTCTTGCATTGTACACTGTGTTAATATTGAGCTGATAAGTAATAGGATCAATAGCTCTTCACTCATTTGTGCAGTCTATAACCATTAAGTTTAATCTGGCTTGTGATGTGTATGTGTATATAATCCCTTTGCCTCAGGACATGCTTACTTCTGTGAAAGGCTGATTAAGCTCAGTGTGGGTGAAACATGTTACAGAGGCGTGATTGATGGGTGGGGAGTTTAGCTGAAGCCTGTACATCATTTACTTTACACCAAAGTTGAATGTAGTTTGTGGCAATACTTGTATGCTATTGCATCTTGGAGCAAGATGTTGTAAGAGAAGCTCAGTACATGTTGGGACAAGAAGGCTGTTACATGCTCATGTACATGCTCATAATTTTTAGCAAAGCCTCACTGCAAAACGGGCATTGCCAAGCAAGTGCAAACATTTTAGCATGCACACAAAACATATGAACACGTGCACACATGTGTCCTGTGTGGGCATTGGCACTAGACAGACTAATTTCGCTGGACTATGACACAAGTGAATTGCTGAGTGGTCTTCAGCTATTTCCTTCTTAAAACAGAAAATCAGAGTAAGCGCACTAAAATCAAGTAAAAAAACTGCTAGCATAAAGGATAAACCCCTTAATCCTCAAAATAGATAATAAAACATATATGCAGTGCTTATCATAAAAAATAATAAATATTAAATAGAAAGCAAAATGCATAACCTGCAAGCATTAGACTTGCATAAGTTTAATGGTACACAAAATTATAAAGTGACAAGTACAATAATGAATGGATGAAGTTATCTAGAGAGATAACATGGCTGGTTGTGATTATTCCGTGATCCAAACATTATCAAATAAAGGCATATGAAAAATCACAATTAAATACAAGTCCAGTGAGATTGTGAATGGATGAAATCCATAAAGTGTTGAATTGAAAATTCCAGTGTTCGCAGTGAAATCAGGATTCAGTGCAGGTGACTTGTGGAATAAAAATGAAGTGTGTTTGCACTTACCAGAACCGCAAATCAAATGCGCATATCGTGAATATCACATCAGCAATGTGGACAACGTGTATTTACACGAAACGCATCAGCGATTAGCCTTGTCATACTGATGTCTTCCCACAGATTCCATTCACAATCTCACTGGACTTGTATTTAATAGTGATTTTTCATATGCCTTTATTTGATAATGTTTGGATCATGGAATAATCACAATCAGCCATGTTTTCCCTATTGATATCTTCATACATTCATTATTGCACTTCTCACTTTATAATTTTGTGTACCATTAATCTTGTGCAAGTCTAATGTTTGCAGGTTATGCATTTTGCTTTTTATTTAATAGTTCCTTCTTAACCTGAGCCTTGACCTACCTGTGTACGACTCGGCTTGCTCCTGACCTGTCTTTGGATTTCTGCCTGCCTGCTGTAACCTCGGCATACATACTGACTCTGCTCCTCTCTTGTGCTCCTGTACCTATCTGCCTGACTGTGTACAAATCCCAGAATGTATTTTGCCTCTGCTTCTGCCTAATGTTCCTATACTTCATTGCCTGGCTGTTGATGACCTTTTAGATTGTGTCCTGGCTACGCTCCTGTCTGTCGATCAAGTGTTACCGTGTTCCATTTTCTGGTTCTGCCTGGTGATCTATGGTCATCTGATTCCTGCAAACACCAACTGGTGCTGCCTGTTACACTAGCCCTTGTGCCACTCACATCTCCTGCCATCACTACCAGTGGTGTTGGACAAGAGTTGCAAGAGAAGCCCCCTCTCCAGGCTCAATGTCCACCAGAAATGTGACAGATGGGCTCTGTCTTTCCTAGCACCAGAATAAAGAGTATAACCCCGGGAGACTGATACTGAGTAGCGCTGAACTGCGATGGTATTTCTCACTGGTACATATATCATTTCACAAACACAGCCACAGCAGCAATTTTGGCAAGTGCTGGAACTGCCAGACAGAAAATTTGGGCTTCTCAAAGGCCTGAATGTGTGTGGGAAACAAACTGTATTATGACCCATATCATATACCATATGGTGCCATTTGCCACACTGCACTTTTCTTCTTTTTATAAAAGTATAAGGCTATCATCAACCTTAACAAACCACACTAATAACATAGAAGAGTGTTATCCAAAGCTAGTGATTGCTTACTGGGCAATGTGCAATGACAGGGACAGGCCAACTCAAGGCAGAAAGACTGCTATGTGCAAAGGAGGCCAGGTAGTCAAAACATCTGTATGTTTGCATTTGAGATCTGGTATGGTATTTACAATTTTTAGGGAATTTGATTTATCAGTTAAATCATCCTTTCTTTCTTTTTTTTTCTTTTTAAGACAATAGCCACAATAACCATTTATCCCCCCCCCCCAACCCATTAAGTAGAAAATATATGCCAATAATATGCTATGCTAATAAATTTCATAGATATAACTGGTGTAGTCATTATATACAGTTACTACACTACATATATTAAACTGAGATTTACTACCAGCTATTCCTAAGCGTAGTAGTCCCTTTGATTAAAATCCTTAGCTAGAGATGTATCAAAATGTTGTAGCTGTCTAATGAAAATATGTTTCTGGTCTCTGGCTTGTTGTAGCACTTTCCTGAAATATGTAGCTGTCAATTTGCACATCTAATTTAAGCATTTGACTATAGCTGCATGAGTGATAAATGAGTGAGTGATAAATGGTGTATGCCTTGTAATATGTAAATGAATAACCATATTGAAATGCAGAACACCAGTTTTCACATATCACCAAGCTGTCTTTGATATTATTATTATTAATATTATCATCAATTTTCATAGCTGCCCTAATACTGTATATACTGTATATATGCATACAGTATATATACAGTGTGTATATATATATATATATATATATATATATATATGCAAATGCACATAAGAAAATCAGTTTTTATCATTATTTTCATATAAACAGGTATTTAATATGGAAAGCACTATGGAGAATCTTTTGTTTGCTTTATCTTTAAGATTTCTTAAAGATCATATATTTTGCACAGCACTTGAATAATTATGTTTGGATTCATGTGAACTTTCCACTTTGGGGATTTTTCATTTTTAAATTTACACATTAATTTATTATTGCCACTTTTTTCATAATGCTGGAGTGTTTCATTTTATTATGAATTTCATACTAATGATTAATTAATTAGATATTTATGGGGTTTTATGGATTTATGAAGGTATGGTTTGGGGGTTCACACCACTACCTATTGCTTATAGACAGTGTGGCATGTTTGTTTTATATTTTCATTTAATAGTAATTAGATTCCCTACAGTGCTTGCTGCTTTGGCTTTTTTTATTTTAGTTCTCAGTCTGATTTGATATATTAGCGCATGGAATCTGCACTGGCCACACCTAAAAAAAACCTTTTTATCTCCCTAATAGTACCTGGATCAATAGGCTCTCTGAAACTAGCAGCCTTTTTAACCTTTTGCTGCCAGGTCCATATGGCGTATGGACCTACAACACTGCTTTGTGATAGCCAGGTCCGTACACTGTATGGACCTGCATTTCTGCTTCTGCTATAAGCTCATGGTCACTTTAGTGACCTCCTTTCCCTCTTCCCCCTTCCACTGGCTGCAGCATGCATGGAAAGCTTTCACAATGGAGAGCAGTTGAGGGGACAGTTAGCAATCACTACTGATTGCACCTGTGTCCATTCATCACTGGGGCATAAACTGTGTTTACTATGCCTTAGTTTTATGAATGAATAAGAGTTTATATACAGAGATTTCTATTCATTCATATGCATTGCAGTTGAGATTGCAGAGAAAGGGAATGTCATCAGTTCCTTTCCATGCCTCAAAAAACAGACATTAGGGGTCTGTTAAGACCTCTGACCTCTCACCATAGCTCACCCCTAATTCCCCATTCTCCCCCCCAAAAAAAAAAAAAATAAAATTGTAAAAAAACCTCACATAAGGCTTTGTGCACACAGTGCATACTACAATGTATACCCTGGCAAGTCTGTGTTTACCTGCATGGGGATGCACATGTGTTCTGAGCGTCTCCACACAGGTAGCTCTGTTGATGTAAATTGGGATGTAGCAACTGCACAAACATAGCTGCTGCTCCCAATCTGTTTAGGAGCTCACACTGTCTGTGTTTTGGGGCCATGTGCCCACATCCTCTTGGAAGCAGCAGCTGTGCCTGTGCAGCCACTGCATCCCAATTGACATGAATTGGCCTGCCTGCATGGAATTGCACAAAACACCTGGGTGTTAGCTTTACTTCAAAAGCATACGCTTTACTATGCCTCATGTGAATTAGGTCTTAGTAGCAATTTAGCAGGAGTTTTGTAAGTTATATTGTGTTTGAGGGCACTAATACTGATTTTAGTGTATTTTTTGTGAAAATAGCGAGTTTATAAACACTTGTGCAACTATTACAGTCCTAAAAAATCAGTAGCACTTTTTTTTTCTACAGGTCATCTGCTTTTAGAATATGTATAGTTTGGGGGGTCTTTTACAACCTCTGAAAGCTGTAAGTGAAAAAGTAAAACCTCCAGACTTTGAGTAAATTGTGTTAATTTTTTTTCCATAAAGAAAAATTGTGATAATATACAGTTTAGCGCACCAAATTTAGGTCGTTTTCATTTGCTCCATTTCTACTCTGTGGCACAACACCTTCACCAAATTTAAAATTAAATACTGAAACATTGTATCCTACAAAAAAGTGGAGCTAATTAAGACCAGCTTTCTTTTAGTGTACAGAGACAGATTTTGTGAAAGTGTTGCAGCATGCACCAAATTCAAGTACAAGGTTGCATGAATTTGGTGCATGCTGTGCTTCTTTTAGAACAAATGCAAGACACCTTCACAAAATCTGTCTGCTCCAGTCTTTATGAATTCCGGACAAGGGCAATCACAGCACACCTGTAGCATTTGATAGCTGTGGCCAATAACAACTCACAATCACAATTGTACATAATGGCTATAAATAGATTCCATTCATAAAAAATTATCATCACTGTTATAAGCAATCATAGTGTAAAATAAAAAAAAAATCCTGATCACCTCTGCAGAGTAGTACAGTGTTACTATGATAAGACTGCACTGCTCTGATTACAATATGTAATAAAACAAATGTGCAAAAAAAAAAAGTCGATTACCATCACACCAGTCATATGAAGACAGCATGTAAAAAAAATGTGAAAATGTATTCATATTTTTCATTTTCCCAATAGCTGTGACTTGGGGTGTCTACTTTCCAAAAAAGAAGTCCTTTGTGGGATATTTGTACTGTCCGGACATTTTAGGGCCCGAAGAAATTAGCAATAATTGGCAATAATTGCATGAAAAATCCGACAGGCTGATTGCACTCAAGTTGTACAACAAATTTTCCTAAAGCCAGCCATAGATGTCTCAAATCTCAGCTGGTCCTTTCTGAATTGGCCAAGATTCAAACCATTTGTGGCTGGCTTCAGGAAAATTTGTACGAAAATTCTCAGAACATTCACTTGACAATCAAAAAATTTCATTGCACGTGCTTTAAATATTTTCACATGCTTTAAATGTCATGTGCTTTAAACATTTGATTTAGGAATGAATGGACTTTGCCAAACAACTCCATGTACAATATAAGAATAGATATAACACAAAAAGAATGTAATTCATGGATTTTACAGGTGCTTAAAGTGAAATCACCATTAACAAAATATACATATTGTCAATAGAAAATGTACTGAAATACATGTAATAAAATGTCCAAAATAAAAACAATTTTTGATTCAATATTAATATAAAATATATATACAGTAGGTGCAGTGCTGAAATATAAAAGCAACTCAAATATGACATAAATCAAGCATAGCCAAGCATAATGAATGCAATATAATATGTCATCCTTAAGATATACAAAGTGCAATATATGATATCACCATAAGGTGACCATAGTGAAATGAAAGTCCAATAAGGAAATGTAAACGTGGGGATCCTGTGGGATCACAATTCTTGTGCGTGGATATTTGATGTGAAGGTGATGAATGATGTAACTCAATAAATAGAATGCGCACTCACCAGAAGTGCGTATATAACACGCATATAGGAAGAATCCTGTGTCATCAGGCACTCATTAGGTCATCCGTATCCTTGTCTGGTCACATTCTGTACCACCGTTCGGTTATAACCATATAAAGGTTACAGGATCATTTGGTCTGTAACACCATCACCTTTAGGGCAGGCACTGCGGAGGGTATCACTCGTGAAGAGAGCCCAATAAGGGACACCACATAGCCTAATACTGATAGGATCACTTTAATCCAAGATATAGTACAAAGCAAAACAAAATACTGCCCATATATATTCAGGATGGCCACCAGCGGTGGCTAGATGTCCAGATGCTGTAGCCTTCTGACGCGTTTCGTGCTAAGCACATAGTCGTTTCGTGCTAAGCCCTGCACCCTATGACTACGCGTTTCAAAAAATGCTAAAAAATTCATATGGGTACAGTGTTGCATGACCGTGCGATTGTCATTCAAAGTGTGACAGCACTGAAAGCTGAAAATTGGCCTGGACGGAAAGGGGGTAAAAGTGTCCGGACATGAAGTGGTTAAACCTTGCCTTGGGAATGCCTTGGGAAGTTGAATCTGACTGGTAATACATTCACTGCTGGTGAATCATTTACTATACAGTATACACACTGATTGGAAACATTCACCACTAGTGAATGATTGGTGAATCTCAATTCACTGCTTTATAAATACTCTACAGAAGTCTGAATATCATAGAAAAGATGGCTACAAGTAAAGGGACCATAAAAAAAAGGCTCATTCAGTAAATGTAACTATTAACATACTGTATATTATAGTACATCTTGATACGATAGGGACAATGATAATAAATAACCAAATGTTATTGATATGATTTTGCAGCATAGGGGACACAAAGCAACTAGTACTGAGGGTAACAAAATAAAATGTGACCTGGTGCACCCAGTGATGTGCCTCCATCCTTTCATTATTATATCCATACAACCAATTTATTGACTAACTTCTCATTAAGCACAAAAAGAGAATATCTATTCCTGAAGAAGTAAACAAAGAGTCACGAAACTCGTCGAGTTTTTGGATGCAATTTTAGTGTAGTCATGTACTGACATCTGGATTGGATATGGTTAACAGTATATTTAATTATGTATGAAATGCATTAATATTGATTCTATACATATCAACTTGTTATCATTATATCCTCTTTTTGTACATAATGAGAAGTTAGTTTATTAATTTATTAAACAACAATGTTGAAAACTAGTTCTTCATTGGTCATGTGCCTCATTCAAAGTCCCAGGACAAATAAATTGGTTGTATAGTACTGAGGGTTAGCAGTACATGGGAGAATTTTTTAAGAGGCTACAATAAATTTTCAATATCAATTATTTATCAAAGGCACCGTAAATGGTTCAAATGGATTATATGATGTTAGTTTTAAGTGGCTTAAACAGTCTTAATGCAATGAGCAAGATACTTCTAACCCCTACCCTTTCCCTCATCAATTATCCCTATGAATAATTATAATCAATCTCCAGATATAACTTACAATTAAATACTGTACTCGTAACCACTCCAGTCTCTTCCTTCCACTTTTCGTTTAGCCTGAAATGGGTGGGGACCTGTGACAAACAGCTTCCTCATTCAAGAAAGAAATGCATTGAACGAGGGATGACATGTCCCATAATGCTTTGTATAAAGGTATGTGTGATAAGGATGTATTTCAGCATAAAAAGATACCAATAATTGTTACTTCCCTTACCAAGCCCAACATATCACTATATGAGCTACAGTCATTCACAGTGCACAGCTGTCTGAGTAATTTAAATACACCACCCATTGTAGTTTATAGAACTACAAGGGGGCATTAAAAAAGATAGTTGGTAAAGAGTAAATGGCTGTGTGATGCTAACTGCTGCATAGCTGGAAGTTGGATTAAGTGAACAACAGATTGGGATATAAAATGAAGATTTAATCCATAAGAAAGAGATAGCACAATAAGATGTTACCACAGCTGTGATACACAAATGCACTAAATAAGCTTAGTATTTATGTTGAAATTAGAGTTCTGCTTTAAGGTGATTAGTCAGTATTTCTAAACTCTAACTGTGCTGCATTTTAAACAATTGTTTGCAGTGATTTAGTTAAAACAACTGTCTTTAGAATCATCAACAAACACTTTTATGCATAGCATGCTATTCAATTTGCTGATTTTTTATGAACAGTTCACCAAACTAAAAAACTAATATGTGTAGATCAAGGTAAAAATAAAATTAATACAGTAAAGTAATTGTATCGCTCTTGATTAGTTTATATTCTGAACAATTGTTAGTCCTTTCCAAAACCAGCGAGGCTCTTTCGCACAAATCCATCATGCACTGTATGTCTGTTTTGCAGTATTTTACACTGAACAGAAGCATTTGTTATGTGCATCACATTCACACTATGGTTACAATACATGTAAGTAGTGTCTGGTTTGTGTCACTTCACAAGGGTCTGAAACAGAACTAACTGAAATATTGTGAGATGAACTATTGATATATTAACAAAGTTGGACAGTGAAACATATAGCAGCAATTTTTTTCTTTCAAAAGCAATTGTGAATAGCCATGCAGTAATGTAGCTAGTATAAAATCAGTGAGTATTCAGCTATATCTGGTCTTAGCATTAACTTGTCCAAAACTACAGCATTGAATATTACTCTCCCTATTGACCTGGTTGAACAGTTGCAGGCACAATTTCCATACCATTGGGAGTCCCACTCCTTAGATTATATTGGCGTTAAACTCACTACTTCCTACTCTACCTTATTTTTGGCTAATTATTATCCTCTGTTATGATGTGTGACTTCCCTACTCCATTCCTGGCAGTTCCTTTCTTTGTCATGGATTGGCTGGATACATGCTGTCAAGATGACCATCTTGACGAAAATCCTGTACTTTTTTCGCACTCTATCTATTCATGTCCCTGCGTTCTTTCTCTGTCTTTTGCAAACCCAGATTCTCCATTTTATATGGGCTCATAAGCATCCCAGGGTTCCTAGATCTACTCTGTATACCCAAAAACTGCAGGGTGGCTTGGGAGTTCCTCATGTTTCCAGATATTACTTGGCGGGTCAAATCTCCCAGTTGTCCATGCTTCACGCCACGGCAGATGTCCCGTTATGTGTACTTTTGGAATTGCCCAACTGTGCCCTGATCCCTTTGCTCTGGCTTCCGCATAAATTGCGCCCCCGGACCTGAGCCCCATTATGCTTCATAGCCTATGAACATGGGACTCGGGTAAATATTCGGGTAACTTGATATCACCTTTTCTACCTCTTTTGCCAATCACTCACAACCCTCTCTTCCCTTCCGAATTAGAACATCCCCCCTCTCTCTCTTGGTGGACCTCTCATGGCTTTGTTAATGTGCATAACTTCCTAACCACTCATTAATTTCCATCTTGGGAGACTCTCTGGGAGTTGCGGGGAGCTCTACTACGGAAACATTACCATTATTTGTAATTACGACACTGGATTATGTCCCTACGTCGTGCTTCTACATATCCTTACCCCAAAACGCCTTTTGAACACACTTGTCAACATTCTCCAGGGTCCCCTGGTCTCATTTCGGTTCTCTATGCATCCCTTAACAGTAGGTCTTCTTCAACACCTCTGTCCTATGTGATTCAATGGGAGGGAGATCTAGGTTCCTCTATTTAGTCAGAGGATTGGAACAAGGCCTGGAAGATGGTAGCAAAATATTCTTTCAATACAGTTACTCTTGAGGCCTCCTACAAAGTTCTCCTTCAGTGTTACTGGGTCAAGGCTCAAACTGCCCCCATCTTCCCAGAGTAGTGGCGATAGGTGCTTTAGGAACTGTTGTCAGCGTGAGGACGTTCTGCATATTAGGTGGTCGTGTCCACGGTTGATAGGCTTCTGGTCTAGGGTTTTTGGTTTGCTGCAATCGCTATTTCATATTATGGTCCCTAAGGATACAAGAGTGGCCTTCTTGCATTGTCCTATGTTGGGTCTTTCCATGTCCCAGCAGAAAATGGCATCCTACCTATTTATTTCGGGCAAACGTAGTATAGCTCAAGCCTGGAGAGCCCCTTCAGTTGCCTTCCAGGGTGTGAATGCTATGTTGATTAATGAACAGATGTCTAGCATTCTCCAGGATTCCTGTTTGAGATTCCTTAAGGTTTGGGAACCTTGGATAAATTATTCCTTTCCATCCTTGCCTCCCACTATTTATGGCCTCCTGTAGTCACTGCCTGTGCTGGCCCTGGATCTGTGATTCTTACTTTCTTTCCTCCAGATTTTTCCCCCTTCCTTGTTTCTCTCTATTTCCTATAACTCTCTTCCTTTTCATTCGTTTTATGTCTTTCTTCCATTTTTTCTGAGTTGATACTTCTCAGTAGGGGTTTCTCTTTTTTTTTTTGCTTCGGGAAAGACAATGGAATGCTGTTGATATTGGTGCCATTTGGCACTATGTTGACTGGTTAATATACTGTGCTGATTTGTATCTGCTTTTGTATGTTTTTGCTCCGCTCTGCCCCTGCTTGGGCGTATCGTGAGCCTGTTATACTTCCAAAACTCCCTAATAAAAATATTGAAAAATAGAATCAGTGAGTATTGTCATATATAATTAAGGAAATATTAGACTGACAGTATTAATTCCTTAAAAAAAGACACCTATATTCATCTTAAATGAACACAATTTACAAAAGTGAAAAGTGAAGTGAGGTGACCCTGTGTTCGCTTTGAAATCCTACCATAGCAGAAAAAATCTTATTTGCAAGAACACTGATTAAAATGCTCTTGATGGACAATTATACAGATTGAGTATAACAGAAACAAGGCTTGATAAAATTCATGACTGGATCATATAACGCTGATGTGTATTTGTGAAAAAAGAAAAGAAATAAAAGGAGAAAATTAGTTTTCTGACTGTAATTTTTTTTTTAAGAACAGCCCTGAAAAATGTTCCTCTGAAGATTGTGAAAGCATGGCTTCCATATGGCTAAATATGTAGGATGAAAGTTTAACCTGGAATGTACGTGTTAACATAGTTTGTTAAAAGTATTCTCACACAAATGTTAATGCTTATGTAAAAAGGTTGAAATGGAATAGGTTCTTTTGAAATCAGCTTACCAATATTCTTAGATGTGGTGGTTTCCTTTTTGCCTTTATTTTCACATGTAGATGAAAACAAACTGTTCCACAAATGTGGTAGTCAGAGGGTAGAGACAAACCATCTGACAGGGCTTCTTACAACAGTCAGCTTTTATTAATTTATGTAAACCCTTTATCCCAAAAGGAAAAAACTGTTGCAGTAACTCCTTGAGAAGTGTTGATTGGAGTTCAGTTTGAATTTGTTAGTCAAGTTCATTTAAATCTGCTACCCTCTCCTCAAACTGACGATTTAGCTGTTCAAGGATGGCTCTGTTGCTCCTCCATCCAGAGTGGAGACACCCTAACACATGAATTGTGTTACTGACCTCCAGATGAAAATAAAGGAAACCTTTTTTATGAAAATTTTTTAAAATCTATACTGTATGGTAAGATATTGTCTAGAAAAAAAGGACAATAAGTAGTTATTGAAATTTTTTATTAACAAAAACACTGCACAAAAGAAATCAAAGTAACAAACAATGAAACCAACAATCAAATCCACAAAAGATTTTATAAAAATAGTAATCCTAAGAAAATAGATTATTGTGGATTTTTGATATTTGATAGAGGCTGATGCTTAATGCAGCACGCTATGCAGGTAACCTGTGCTCATCTGTGAGAGATATGAGTATCAAAAGGATACCAAAATGGGATGACAATTATCTTCCCTTTATAACCCTGTGACTGAATGTCTTGCAAGTACAGGAACCAATAAATAAGTGAACACCCCCTATGCACACTTTTAGCCTTTTGCACCCAAGCTGAAATTGCCATTTGAGGCAGAACACTTTTCTTTATAGAGAGCACAGCTATGCTGAATAATATTGTCTTTTGAATACATCTACAGGTTCCTTATAAAGACTGCCACAATTCTGTCTGGACCTTATGATCATTGGTGGCACTGTTAGTGTAGCTGAATGAACTACTTACAGGATCTAGGTGTGTGATAAAAAAACAGCACAAAGATACTGTATATTATGAGTTGCACAGCTTGGTTACCATATATCCTAAGGGGAATAATACACTTCCAGCTTGTGATGAGACAGTACTGACATGCTGCAGTACATGATTTACAACAGATGGTGAAATATATGTAATATGTGTCTCAGAGTTCAGACAAAAGGGTAAGGTGTTATCCATTGTGGACTCATAAACACGATTTAAGATCAGTGATTAGTTTACCTGCTTAACCCTGTAGTGGGGTAGAACAGATGATTCCAATATGCACAAAAAATAACTTTTGCGCAAAACTAAAATGTCTAAAATAGTCACACACATAGATCACACTAAAATGCTATATGAACTACTTAGGATATATTTCACAACATAGAACTGAAAATGTGCAGTGAAGAACACAATCAGGATAGACATCAATTATGCTTGTTCCTGACTTAAAGCAAGATGTAATCAGGCTGAGTGCAACCCATTAGACATAGATGAACATGCTCAAAGAAATAATCATTAAATATTCTATTTGTAAATTATCTTAACTAAACAACGTATAGGAAGAGGTTTGTGATTGTCTTAGCAAGTCATCATCTGCTTTTAGAATCACTGTTCATTCTTTGAAATTATTTTCACTTTGGATAGGGGCAGATTTCTTTTATACTGTACTTTGCGTTACATGACCATTTGTACTAAAATTTCTCAATCATAGTTTGCAGAAAATAATTTGCAAAAAGCTGAAAAAACACCTTTAAAAGATTTGGGTCCAATGATATAGAATGCTACAATGTTATTTGTGTTTATTGAATGTTTATATATATGTATACAGCTCTCTTTCTACCAAATATTAGCATGTTTATGACCAGCTTAACAGCACACATACTAGCAAATTAATCTTAGTATTATAGATAAACGCTAATGGCAAATAACAAATTGTGATGATAAAATCTAAACCTATCTTAGTCACCGATTTCCACATTGCATAATAAATTGTGAAAATCAAGAACCTTCTTTAAACAAGTATGAGTATGTTCTAGATATTATTACAGCCATCTGTAAAAATAAGCCACCATGGCTGACAGTGTGAAAGTTCAAAGTTCTAGGATATGACTCTTAGCCATCAAATTTAGATCAGATTTGGTGAATCCCTTTGAGATATACAGTTTTAGATTATTACACCCTGATGAGTTTATATAAATATATTGCAAATTGCTGAAACAGCCAATTGACAGATGTCCTGATCTCAGATCTTATTTTTAGAGTTATGGGAAAACAGAAAAATGAAATGTAATACATTAATTACAAGTAGATACATTAATGAATGGCAGCCTTTTTTGTAATTAGAGACATTTTCCTACAAACCAGATAAAGTCCCGGGTACATGCAGCGCTATATAGTTGTGCATTACTCTAAAAAGCAAGAACCATCTCACTGCAGTTTATACTAGCATGGTAGTGTAAGTATAACCTACAATACCCATGTCTACAAGAAAGCACCATCATCAAAAATCTATTCATTCAAGTTTAGTCTGATGATTAAAGATTGAACGGCAGGACACTTAAAACATCCCGTGCCTAAGTTTCCAACAAACATAAAAAGAAATTTATCCAGTTTGACTGTTTATTGTGGCATTGGAGACATTGTATATTTTTAGGTCTTCCATGACCAAAGGAAAAATCACCTGCTCAATGCTTCCTTCTTTTGAGTTGATCAGCTGGGTTTGATTTCTCACAGCTTAGCCATATTTATTTAACTTGCCTGTGTTTTCCTAAAATCAGAGGTCAACAGAAGTATACTTCTACCTGAGTGTCCATTGACTTAAGTCAGGTAGTTGACTAGACCTAAGTCAGGCTGAAGAGCCAGTCACAAAGTTACTACTGGTAAAAGAATTTTGAAAGTAAGTCTTAAAAACTATAAGGCACAATATTTGTAATTGTTAGCTAAGTCATGACTCATTCCCTTTGTGTAAAGCTTGGTATCCTCAGAACAGTTATTAAAAAATAAGTTTATTACAAAATTTCCCAAATAATAAATAATAATATGACACATGTACCTGCCTAGATTATATGTCCTGCCTGGTTTTGGATAGAAATTGCAAGAGATTGAACTGAATCATTTTGTAATTAAGATTATCCAAGGCATTATAACCAGTTATGATTGCAAGAAATATTCAATCTCCTATTAAATTTCCTAAAAATTATAAGCAAAGAAGAAGTAGAGCTGTGCACCACACCAACCAGTCATAACCCAGGTATTGTGTTACTGGTGCAGCTTAGAAAGAAAAATGCACCAAGCCACTAAAGCTACAATTTTAATGTTTCTTTTCAGATCATATAGGATAACCCTATATATTTTGGCTATAATTTTCTTAAAATATTTACAGCTTGTATGTTTCTTGGCAGGTTTATCTTTGCAGGGATTTAAATCTATTTTACTATTCTGACAAATGTTCTGTATCCACATCATAGCGCTATGGTGATTTCAGTTCCGCAAGTTGAACTAATAATAAGCAATCTTTTTTAGTTCCTACTCCCGGTATTAAAATATGTTTATAGCATGGTGAACATGTTTGTTTAATTTGTTAAATATTTAGATTATCAGTAGTCTTTGAGGTCACTCTGCTTTGATCTTATTCATCATATTCATAAAAAAATATCTAGGGACTTTACTGGAAGCATCATGATGTAGCTGAAATTGGCCTTTTAATAGTCTTAGCTGCCTTCACATTACTGTGCTACAAATGCATGCAAAAGTTACAATTTAGCTGAATCTACCCTTAGGCAATATTAGAAACTAAAGGATCCAGCTAGATTCCGTAAACACTTGGGACCTTATACATCAAAATCTTTTGTACTAAAATCTGGAGCTATTTTGCGTCAACTGCCTGTCGGAAATTCGCTTTTAGACCAGGTCTTTTAGGCCAGACAGGGAAGGAAAGAGGGGAGGTGGAGTTGTCATTTATGTCAAGCATAGCATAAAACTAGCATTAATTTAAAAAAATTAACTACTTGAACTTTTTTGGGTCTGCCTACAAACCAGAAAAAAATTTTCCTTTAGAAATTAGGTAGTATACAGTCCCCCGGGACATTATGATAACCTATTGATTGAAGAAATAACTCAAATGACAATGAAAGAAAAGGTCTTAATTATAAGTGTCTTCAGCATGCCAGAATTTACTGGAATTTTCAAACTGTGCTTACAAACTGGAGCAGAGACATATTGGAGGCAATAACATAGGCTTTCCTAAAATTGGTAAAGTGGTAGTAAACCTGCAGATCTTAGGAGATATTCACACTGGATGCAGCCGGTGACATCACTGGTGCATGTACTCTTAAGGGACAGTAAACCCGTGCTGTCCCTTCAGAGCTGTGTGCCATTAATTGTGACTCCCGTGTGTATGCGCGGGAGTGATGTCATCGCGGCTCGGCCATTCAAAGGACTGGAGCCAGCAAACCCAGAAGGAAGTTGGAAGCTGTGTCAACGATGACAGTGCTCTGCTGGAGGGTGTCGTTCTAAGGTACAGTGGGGCAAAATAGTATTTAGTCAGCCACCACATGTGCAAGTTCTCCCACTTAAAAAGATGAGAGAGGCCTGTAATTGACATCATAGGTAGACCTCAACTATGAGAGACAAAATGAGAAAAAAAATCCAGACAATCACATTGGCTGATTTGGAAAGAATTTATTTGCAAATTATTTTGGAAAATAAGTATTTGGTCACCTACAAACAAGCAAGATTTCTGGCTCTCACAGACCTGTACCTTCTTCTGTAAGAGGCTCCTCTGTCCTGCACTTATTACCTGTACCAATGGCACCTGTTTGAACTTGTTATCAGTATAAAAGACACCTGTCCACAACCTCAAACAGTCACACTCCAAACTCCACTATGGTGAAGACCAAAGAGCTGTCGAAGGACACCAGAAACAAAATTGTAGCCCTGCACCAGGCTGGGAAGACTGAATCTGCAATAGGCAAGCAGCTTGGTGTGAACAAATCAACTGTGGGAGCAATAATTAGAAAATGGAAGACATACAAGACCACTGATAATCTCCCTCGATCTGGGGATCCACGCAAGATCTCACCCCGTGGGGTCAAAATGATCACAAGAACGGTGAGAAAAAATCCCAGGACCACACGGGGGGACCTAGTGAATGACCTGCAGAGAGTTGGGACCAACGTAACAAAGGCTACCATCAGTAACACACTACGCCGCCAGGGTCTCAGATCCTGCAGTGCCAGACGTGTCCCCCTGCTTAAACCAGTACATGTCCGGACCCATCTGAAGTTTGCTAGAGAGCATTTGGATGATCAAGAAGAGGATTGGGAGAATGTCATATGGTCAGATGAAACCAAAATAGAACTGTTTGGTAGAAACACAACTTGTCGTGTTTGGAGGAGAGAGAATGCTGAGTTGCATCCAAAGAACACCATACCTACTGTGAAGCATGGGGGTGGCAGCATCATGCTTTGGGGCTGTTTCTCCACAAAGGGACCAGGATGACTGATCCCTGTACAGGACAGAATGAATGGGGCCATGTATCATGATATTTTGAGTGCAAACCTCCTTCCAGCAGCAAGGCATTGAAGATGAAATGTGGCTGGGTCTTCCAACATGACAATGATCCCAAACATACCACCCGGGCAACGAAGGACTGGCTTCGTAAGAAGCATTTCAAGGTCCTGGAGTGGCTTAGCCAGTCTCCAGATCTCAACCCCATAGAAAACCTTTGGAGGGAGTTGAAAGTCCGTGTTGCCCAGCGACAGCCCCAAAACATCACTGCTCTAGAGGAGATCTGCATGGAGGAATGGGCCAACATACCAGCAACAGTGTGTGCCAACCTTGTGAAGACTTACAGGAAACGTTTGACCTCTGTCATTGCCAACAAAGGATATATAACAAAGTATTGAGATGAACTATTGATATTGACCAAATACTTATTTTCCACCACAATTTGCAAATAAATTCATTCCAAATCAGCTAATGTGATTGTCTGGATTTTTTTTCTCATTTTGTCTCTCATAGTTGAGGTCTACCTGTGATGCCAATTACAGGCCTCTCTCATCTTTTTAAGTGGGAGAACTTGCACAATTGGTGGCTGACTAAATACTTTTTTGCCCCACTGTAAGTTCTAAGGTAAGTTCTTAGATAGGTATTTCATAATGTGCTAGAATGCGATGCATACTAGTACATTATGCCATTGCCTTGAAGGGGATTTTTTTTATGAAGAGCAGTGGTTTAATACCGCTTTATTAACCACTTCCATACCGGGCACTTTTACCCCCTTCCTGCCCAGTCCACTTTTCAGGTTTCAGCGCTCTCACACTTTGAATGACAATTGCATGGTCATACAACATTGTACCCAAACTAAAATTTATCATTTTCTTCACACAACTAGAGCTTTCTTTTGGTGGTATTTAATCACCGCTGGGGTTTTTATTTTTTGCTAAATTAACAAAAAAAGACCAAAAATTTTGAAAAAAAAACACGTTTTTCTTTGTTTCTGTTCTAAAGGTTTGCAAATAAATAAATTGTTCTTCATAAATTTAGGCCAAAATGTATTCTACTACATGTCTTTGGTGAAAATAACCCAAATTAGTATTTATTATTGAAAGTTATAGACTTCACAAACTATGGTATAGATCTGAAAATTGATCAATCCTGAAGTACTGACGGCCAATCTAATTTGTTGAGGTCCAAGAATGTCAGAACAGTACAGATATTCCCCAAATGACCCCTTTTTGCAGAGTAGACAGTCCGACGTATTTCATAACAGGCATGGCGAGTTTTTTGAAGTTGTAATTTTTTTGTCACAATTTTTCAGAAATGAAGAAATAAAAAAATGATTTTGACAATTTTTTTTTTACATACTGTCACCAGTGCAGTACAGCATCACCATATAACTGGCATGGTGGTGATCAGGGACACTGACTGGTGACAGTATGAAAAAAAAAATTGATAATTTTTGTTATTTTTTATTACATTTTTTCTCTTTTTTTAAGATTTATTTTCATATTTCACTATGACCAAAGTAGTATAATGTTACCATAGTAACATTGTACTACTTTGGGGAAGTGATCAGTATTTTTTTTTTTTTTTTTTACACAATTTTTTTTATAGCAAAGAATTACTTTGCTATAAGCATGCATTTACCTGAATGAAATCGATTCATTCAGGGTTTTTTTTTGTGCTTAGCTGTGATTTGGCCACAGCTAATCACATGACACAGCTGGGCTGTGATTGGCCCAGCTTGTGCATGTGAACGCTGTGACCATTCACTGCTAGACACACTTGTATACAATGGATGGCATGAAAGGAAGCCATCCATTGTATACAACTGTCATGTGACCTGCTGTCATTGGTCACAGCAGGTCACATGGTACTGGCAATGGGGATGGTACACAGATCTGTCATTGGCTGTGACAGATCGCGCAGCTGAGTGGCTCTGCGGGCAGGCAAACTGCGCATGCCTGAAAGGACGCCATATGGCGTCCACACGGAGAGATGAGGTGCTTCCCTGGCCGCCATCTGGCCATAGGCTGGGCGGGAAGTGGTTTCAAAAAGGCCAACTAAAGGAGATTTGGAAAAATGTATAAAAAAATTATTTAATGAAGGATTTAATGAAGGATTTTGTTACCCAGTATTCATTAAATCCTGCTAATAGTTTAACTGCATAGTTGCACAATTGTTGAGTTGATATCCTGTGACCTTTTTTTCTTTCCTGATAAATAAAACTACTATTGACTATTATTCATCATCAAAGAGCTTTTGCCAAAAACAAAGCTTTTGCCTCTTTTTCCTTCAAATTAATCCCTAAGATAACTTCAATGTTCATATGTGATAGGATCAACAAATACATTTTATTCTTCTACACAAACTAACATGTACTAAGGAAATGCGAAGGTATAACACAGTTTCAGAAACATCCTTTTGCATGACTTTGTAATCAAGAGTCGCAGTAAAAGGTATTATTTAGAGTAACTTGGCTTACTGGAGTGTAACTGGAGACACTTTGGCTAAGCATAACCATATAGAAAACAGTTTACTGAGGGAAAACTCACAGCCTCAATCCTCTAAAAATCTAAATGAAAATATTCATTCTTTTCTTATCTTTACATTAAATCCCAACTTCAGTTTTTGTATAGAATAGAGAACTTATTTGGGGTTTTTATTATCAATTGTATCCTTATTTAACTACTTCCAGTCAATTCTAGCATTCCTCTCCTACATATAAAAAACTACTAGATTCCCAAACACTGTATACTGTGTACTGTATATTTTTAAGCAGAGGCCCTAGGGAATAAAATGGTAGGTGTTTAATACTTTTATGCCACACAATATTTGCACATAGTTTTTTTAAATGCAATTTTTTGGAGAAAGTACACTTTAATTATTTTTATACACAAAAACATTATAATACCCAATTGTTTGGCAAAATATCAAAATGTACATTATATCAAGTAAACAGACACCAAACACTTTAAAATGGCATCTGCCTGTGTAAAGGTGACAAACTACGGTACCTAAAAATCTCCATAGCCAGTGCTTTTAAAGCCTTTACAGATAACCAGTTTAGAGCTACAGAGGAGATCTGGCACTAAAATTATTTCCCTCACTCTGACGTTCACGGCAATACTTCACATGTGTGCTGCGATTGTTGTTTACATATGCGTGTGGGATCTACATGCGTGTTCGCATTTGTACACAGAGGAATGGGGACTCTTTACATTTTTTTATTTAATTATTTATTTTATTGATAAAATAGGCAATCATAATGTGTAATAAAATACTGATCACTTCCCCGGAGGAGTACAATGTTACTATGGTAACATTATATTGCTCTGGTCACATAGTTTTGTTCATTTATTTAATTAAATGTATTTATTTATTTTTTTCACATGGTCACCAGTCAGTGTCCCTGATCACTGCCACACCATTTATATTATGACGCTGCACTGCACTGGTGGCAGTATGTAAAAAAAAATGTTTTTGTAATTTCTTCATTTTCCAAACAATTGTGACAAAAAATGACAACGTCAAACCCACCATGCCTCTTACTAAATACTACAGACTGTCTGCCTTCCAAATAGGGGTAATTTGGGGGATATCTGTACTGTCCTGACATTTTAGGACCTCAAGAAATGAGATAGGCCATCAGTACATCAGAACTGATCGATTTTCAAATATTTATACCAAAGTTTGTAGACTATAACTTTCCTACAGACTAAATAATATTTATTTATTTCAGGTACTTATATAGCGCCATCAATTTATGCAGCGCTTTACATATGTATTGTACATTCACATCAGTCCCTAACCCTCCAGGGGCGTACAATCTAAGGTCCCTAACTCACATTCATACATATACATACTAGGGCCAATTTAGACAGGATCCAATTCACCTCCCAGCATGTCTTTGGAGTGTATGAGGAAACCGGAGTACCCGGAGGAAACCCACACAGGCAGAACATGCAAACTGCAGGCAGGAGGTACCGTGGCTGGGATTTGAACCAACGACCCTAGTACTGCCAGGTGTAATATACACTAAGTTGGGTTATTTTTAACAAAGAAATATAGCAGTAAACATTTTGGTTTACATTTATGAAGAACAATTATTTATTTGCAAATTCTGTAACAGAAACAAAGAAAAACTTTTTTTCTAAGTTTTCGGATTTTTCATTTAACAAAAAATAAAAAACCCAGTGGTGATTAAATACCACCAAAAGAAATATCTAGTTGTGTGAACAAAATGATAAAAATTTAGTTTGGGTACAGTGTTGCATGACTGTGCAATTGTCATTGAAACTGTTAGAGTGCTTAAAGCTGAAAATTGGCCTGGGCAGGAATGAGGTAAAAGTGCCGGTATTGAAGTGGTTAAGTAGACTGATGTTATACATATATCTTGCTTATTTAAAGTAGTATTTAACCCCTAGTGTTTTTAGCTTAACACATTAAGCAGAATAATATAAACATTCCCTAGCAAACGTTTTGTTAAAATTCTTACCCTAGCACCTGCAGTTTACAACTACCAATGTTGCTGGCTCCTGCTCTATCATTGCTGCTTCCCCACACTTCTGAACTTTACAAAAAGGAGTAAGCAGTGGACAGTGAATTCTCCAACCAGTCTATGAACTTGGAGAAGGGAGGGTGGTGGAACATATTATTTCTTGTTTGCCAAAATGGTCTGTCAGATCTACTCTTGTTTGAACCTTTTCATGTAGATGGATGGTTTGTTGTGTTACAAAGACATCAGAAATCATCTTAATCAGAAAAAAATATATTTTTGTAATAAGCATTTAAATAATTCCTAAATCCCTTCTGATTAGATCTCAAGAATCTTATGTTTAAATCTTTTCCATCTGTTCTTAATTAGTTCTTACATTTTTAACCTTTTATAAATATTTGTAAGAAAAGTAACTTGAATCACATGAGTGGGAAAAATGCCAAGCAATTTGTAGAAAGTAGAAACAATTGGACATTTAAACAGATAATCATCAATAATAAACCTACATTGACAAATGTAAAGATATAAACAATAAACATACAATAATATTTGGATGTAGGTCCAATTCTTTTATGGGGATGACTTGTTGACACTCAATATTCTGTGGTTTATTGGACGCTTGTCGTGACAAAAGCTGCCATAATAGCCTCCTTCAGAAAACTGCCAGTTGCCTGGCTGTGCCTTGCTTTATTACATTTTAGTTACACATGCGGTACAAGCACACCACACCTCAAAAATCAAAAGTAAAGCTACCTCAATGTTGGGTGTACTCAAAGCGGTCAAGTGACAAGTGGGCCCTGATTCACTATTGGGCGTGGGCGCATATTTATGGGCTTAAGCCCAATTTTCATGGGCGTCCGTCATTTTTTACCCTGCAACCTAATTCACTATTGAGCAGAGCCCATAAGCAGATGCCCAATCTAATTCACAAAGAGACACACGCCCGAAATCAGACTCACAAAACAGACTTGCTAAGAAGCAAGTCTAAAACCATGAAAAATCACTGCAGAGACATGTTCACTTAGAAATTTGCTTTGCCAAATATCAGGACTTCACTTTAAACAATATCTGCTATTTCCAAAAAAATTAAAAATGTGTTAAAAATCGTTTTTTTCAAGGAAATCGACACATTAAAAATCTAGAAGCCCGTGCAGTGTCTTTGGCAGATACAACTGAGCATGTGCAGAACACATTTTAGACTTCTGCCATGGGCGTTTGCTTTTTAGCCACTGACTAATAGTGAATCTGATTGTGGATTCCTCTGAGAGCCGGCACTCGCTCGCGACTATTGTGTTTAATAAACAGCACTCGGCATATCTTCATGTAATCTAACTAGATTTCCTTAGTTCTAGTGATTCTATTTTTGTTTCTTATCCTTTATAATTATTTCTGTAATGATTTTACTTATTTCAAAGGTCTAGATAATATATATTTTGACAGCTGAATGTAAAAATAAAGGTCCACAATAAAAAAAAAAAAAAAAAAAAAAACAGCGTGGGTCCCCTCTCTCATCCATACCAAGCCCTTCAGGTCTGGTATGGATATTAAGGGGGAACTCCACGCTGAAATTTAAAAAAAAAAACAGCGTGGGTCCCCCTCAATATCCATACCAGACCCTTATCCGAGCATGCAGCCCGGCAGGTCAGGAAAGGGGGGGGACGAGCGAGCGCCCCCCCCCTCCTGAACCATACCAGGCCACATGCCCTCAACATGGGGGGGTGCTTTGAGGCAGGGGGGCTCCCCCCCCAAAGCACCTTGTCCCCATGTTGATGAGGACAAGGGCCTCTTCCCCACAACCCTGGCCGGTGGTTGTGGGGGTCTGCGGGCGGGGGGCTTATCAGAATCTGGAAGCCCCCTTTAACAAGGGGGCCCCCAGATCCCGGCCCCCCCCCTACGTGAACGAGTCTGCGGTAGATGCTCCCGCAGACTCCTTCACAAAAAAAAAAAGTGTGGTGTAAAAAAAACACAGTACAGGGTCTTTGACAAGTCCTTTATTAAAACAATGTCCCCCGAAGTAGATCCAACGTCAATCACGGCGGCGGCGGCGGCAGGGACCCGAAAAAAGAAAAAAAAAAAAAGGTTCCGCTCCCGTCGGAGGCTCCCAGCCTTGTGAAGAAGAGGCTAGCTGACAGTTCTTATATAGGTATGGGGCGGGGCCAGCCGGGCACATCATCCCCGCCCCTTACCTATTTGAGAAATGTCACCCTGTCTCTCCGCTGAGGCTAACTAGCTGAATGCAGGAGACAGTCTGACATTTCTTATATAGCTATGGGGCGGGGCCAGCCGGGAACATCATCCGAGTGACCCGCCCCATGTCACATGCTTGCTGTTCCTGGCTGGCCCCGCCCCATAGCTATATAAGAAATGTCAGACTGTCTCCTGCATTCAGCTAGTTAGCCTCAGCGGAGAGACAGGGTGACATTTCTCAAATAGGTAAGGGGCGGGGATGATGTGCCCGGCTGGCCCCGCCCCATACCTATATAAGAACTGTCAGCTAGCCTCTTCTTCACAAGGCTGGGAGCCTCCGACGGGAGCGGAACCTTTTTTTTTTTTCTTTTTTCGGGTCCCTGCCGCCGCCGCCGTGATTGACGTTGGATCTACTTCGGGGGACATTGTTTTAATAAAGGACTTGTCAAAGACCCTGTACTGTGTTTTTTTTACACCACACTTAGTTTTTTTGTGAAGGAGTCTGCGGGACCATGTACCGCAGACTCGTTCACGTAGGGGGGGGGGGCCGGGATCTGGGGGCCCCCTTGTTAAAGGGGGCTTCCAGATTCTGATAAGCCCCCCGCCCGCAGACCCCCACAACCACCGGCCAGGGTTGTGGGGAAGAGGCCCTTGTCCTCATCAACATGGGGACAAGGTGCTTTGGGGGGGGAGCCCCCCCTGCCCCAAAGCACCCCCCCATGTTGAGGGCATGTGGCCTGGTATGGTTCAGGAGGGGGGGGGCGCTCGCTCGTCCCCCCCCTTTCCTGACCTGCCGGGCTGCATGCTCGGATAAGGGTCTGGTATGGATATTGAGGGGGACCCACGCTGTTTTTTTTTTAAATTTCAGCGTGGAGTTCCCCCTTAATATCCATACCAGACCTGAAGGGCTTGGTAAGGATGAGAGGGGGGACCCACGCTGTTTTTTTTATTATTTATTTAATTCACGGAAATAATTTAAAATTCAGCTGTCAGTGGGAAACCCCGATGACAGCTGAAACATTCCTTCTGTCCCTGCAGAGAGCTCCGCTATTATATTTGACATTAAAAAGTATAGAGACTGCAACATTGTATCCATTTGTATCCATTCCGGATATAGATGGTTTTATTCGGATACAAATAGATACAATATTGCAACCTTTATACTTTTTAATGTCAAATATAATAGCGCAGCTCTCTGCAGGGACAGAAGTAATTACTTCGCTATTATATTTGCAGGCCGTAGATGGGGCGAAAATCGAACAATTTTTTTGCCATTGGTGGTAACGTCGGCCCATTGAACAACCGATTTTTTTTTTTTAACACGGTCAGTTTTCGCCCCATCTAAGGCCTGCATTTTTCTTTTTCTTATTCTTTTTTTTTATTCTTTTTCTTGCAGGCCATGGCTCATGTGCAGATTATTTATCTGTTAAAAGATCAGCCAATTTGCCGATCATTGCAGCTAAAATCGGCCGATCTGCAAAATCGGCCAATTTTTTTCCAAATTTACCAATTAAAAAAAGTTGCAAAATCCCCAAAAATGGCTGACCAATTAACCCACTAACGGGCTGAAAATCAGCCGATTTTTTTTTGCGGACGATTTTAGACCCATGTAAAGCAGGCCATAGATGGGTCTAAAATCGGCCGATTTTTCTGCCGAAAAGAAAATCGAACGATTTTCGGGCCGTTAGTGGGTTAATTGGTCAGCTGTTTTTCGGGATTTTGGCACATTTTTTTTATCAGTAAATTTGGAACAAAAAATTTTCAACTTTACTGGTAAACAAAATATGCTAAAATCCCAAAAAATGGCTGACCAATTATCCCAATAACGGAAGAGGCCCTTGTCCCCATTAACATGGGGACAAGGTGCTTTGGGGGGGAGCCCCCCTTCCCCAAAGCACCCCCCCATGTTGAGGGCAGGTGGCCTGGTATAGTTCAGGAGGGGGGGCGCTCGCTCGCCCCCCCCTTTCCTGACCTGCCGGGCTGCATGCTCGGATAAGGGTCTGGTATGGATTTTGGGGGGATCCCCAAGCTGTTTTTTTTTATTTCAGCGTGGAGTTCCCCCTTAATATCCATACCAGATCCGAAGGGCTTGGTATGGATGGGAGGGGGGACCCCACGCTTTTTTTTTTTTTTTTTTTACATTCAGCTGTCAGTGGGGAACCCCGCTGACAGTTGAAACATTAACACATGGCTGTCGCTCCTACAATCCCGCATGAGTTATGTTATCAACTCATGCAGCATTTTAGTAGCGAAAACCAATGCAGCGCTCATGTTTCAGCTGTCGGCGGAGTTCCCCACTGACAGTTGATGTAAAAGTATTGCAGGGAATTATAAACAATTTGTAAAAAACCCGGCGTGGGGTCCCCCCTCCCATCCATACTAAGCCCTTCGGGTCTCGTATGGATGTTAAGGGGTAACTCCACGCTGAAATTAAATAAAAAACAGCATGGGGTACCCCCCAAAATCCATAACAGATACTTATCTGAGCATGCAGCCCAGCAGGTCAGGAAAGGGGGGGGGGGACAAGCGAGCGCCTCCCCCCCTCCTGAACCATACCAGGCCACATGCCCATACCAAATTATTCAAACATTTGTAAACAGACCAATTAACTGAAATGGTTTGGCATTTGTACCCCAAATATGACGTTCCCTGAGGCATTGGTAAACCGAGGTACGCCTGTATTAGTATTGCAATCCTTTGTATTGGGATACATAGAACCATCATACATGTGAATTGGCAACATAGCACAACATTTGTGTCACATTGGAGATATCTGGTAGTTACACTGAACTTGCCCAGGGACCTAAGATTGATTCACAGCACAGAAATACAGGCTGGATTAGCAATGTAGCTCCGTGGATTAGTGGTTAGCACTACTGCCTCACAACTCTAGAGTTGTCGGTTTGAATCCCAACCACGGCAAGGAAGTAGTATGATCTCCGTGTGTGGCTGTCTTCACATACATGTTCTGGCAACATCTTTGCTTTCTGTCTAAGTGATCCCTAAAATGTGAATTAGAATGAGGCCTTGTCTGTTGAAACACCTTCAAAGCTGCACCTTATGTGAATGTCATACAATGGGGTAAGATAAGAGCCTGGAGCACTAATAGATTTGATAATGATGGTTTACACTCAACCCACTTTTGTGAAGGATTTGGCAAGCAAAGAGCTGACAGAGAGAGAGAAGAGCGAGCCAGTGAGATGAAGAAGAGTGAGCGAGAAAAACATACTGAAGAGTGATAAAGAGAGACATACAGAAGAGTGAGCGAGAGAGAAGAGCGAGCCAGTGAGACAAAGAAGAGTGAGCGAGAGAGAAAAGACTTGGTTGGTGAATCCACACATCAAACTTGTCACAAATACTGGTATGGATTTTTCCACCAAATGCAAAGCAGACCGCACGCCTTCAAAGATTTATTTCCTTTGTTAATTCTCCTGCTTCGTTCACACTATATGCAAATGAAAATTACTGTTTAAGTTGCCAATTTTACTGTGTTTTCTAGAGAATTACTAACTAGTTGTGTTTTCAATTGTGTGTAGCATTGCGATTTCTATTTGAGTCTAGATGTTAAATTGCTAATAAATGGCCAAAATCTTCAAATACCTTTGAACTCTCACTGCAACAAATGGCGTACGTTAATACACTCACATTCACATTCATTATATCCAATATCAGGTACCATGTCAATTCACAAATCGCACCTGAAATTGCACACCCTGGATGCGACTTGTCATGCGATTGGCATGGCCAGCAACTTGCCCTTTGCATGGCAAATTGCACACAATGTTACTGGGGGCTAACACCACTGTCACATCTAATCCGATGCGGCAATTGCCCAACTTACAGTGAAGTTGCACGAGTTCACAATCCAATTGGATGTGAACAGAGCCTACAGTGGCCAATAGGGTGCGACTTGGTCTACGATTTGCAAGTCGCCTGTAATGCCAATTGCATGGCAATCGCAAACAATGTTACTGGGGGCTACCCGGTCACATTAAAGCAGATTTCTAAGTGGTGTTATTGACACCACAGTCACATCATGTGACTTGCATAGAAGTTGCATGATTTCAAAGTCGGGGTACATGGTGATTTCAAGTGCAATTTGCAAGACAATCGACACCGATCTCTCAGCAAATTGCATGAAAAGTAGTGTATTCATTACTCTATTATTACTTGCGGCTCCAACCAAGTTTGAACCACAACAATATGAACACTCCAATAGCGTGCACATTGAGTGGGACTTGGCATGTGATTTGCACAACATGCAAGTTGTAAATCGTCTGCAAAGTCGCACCCTATTGTCTGCTATTAGAGTGACCACATGGGTGCGTTTCAAACACTGATTTCTATAGTAGTACATGTACTACTTTAGTGGCAATTTGCATAGAGATCTGTGTCAGATGTCTTGAAAATTGCATTAAAATGGTCAACTTTACTGTAAGTCGCAGGATTTGTAAATCAGCTTTGCCCAGAGTGTAATGTTTGGTGATGTTTGATTTCTGGAGTGTTTTGCCAATTGATGGGAAATTTACCATACTAGTCAAATCGATTTGTCATTTTCAGTATTGCATACAAGATGTGGTCATGTGACTGTCTTAACTCATGCGAGAATCTGGAGGGAATTGTGACCATAGTAGCAATAACGGTTCCAATTGGGGTTCCCTTTCACATCCCTGCTCAATGTTCTGTTGTATGCTGCACACGTACATTTCACTGTATATATCTTTCTGATTTGTGGGGCCTGTATACCAAGGGTTAATGCAGGTAGGAAGAGGATTCATCAGGTGAAAACACTTTCACTGACCAAACTAAGGTCAGTGGTGGGTGTGGCTTCATTGGGTGTGGGGCCTTGTTTGGCGTGCTCCAAATACAACCTAGCTTATATAAAGATGTGCAGTAGGGAGTGATTTGGCCTGTTACTAGGCCGGGTGGTTTGTGACTAAGTCCTTGCATGGTGTGGTTTGGGGGAAGAAGAGATTTTGTGCTGAATTGCCCCAGACACCACTCAGGCTGTGTTTGGAAGTGGGCTGGAAATGTTTGCATATTTTTGGCCTTGTAAAGTGTGTTTGTGTGTTATTGCACAATGATTGTGTTTTTTCTCTTTGCATTGAAAGCCTCACACATGTCAATCGTTTTGTTTAAAATCTGCTCTTGTTTTAATTTTGCTTGCTTATTTAGACTCAAATGCATTTTTCTGACAAACCTGCTGACAAATGTATGTGTAGGGGATTTGTAGAGGTGGGAGGGGATTTGTAGAGGTGGGAGGGTTTTTTTTCACATGCTTTGTTTTCTTGATATTTTGATCTGAAGACTTTTTTTTTTGAATGGATCTTTATACTACGTGATTGTGTAAGTAAATCCTATGTGCATGAAAATGTTACTTGATTCATCTTCCCCTTTGTTTCCTGCTATAACCTGAGCACACACAGTTCACTAGAAGTATCTTTAGATTGTAAGCTCTTATGAGCAGGAGTGTTTTATTTTTGCCACATCAATCCTATTTTTGTGACTCGCCAAGATATTGACTGTACCTACTTGTTCCTGCTGACCAAATAAATGACGATATATTTGATCAATAAATATTTGACCGATGTTTTTGTGTTTATTTTATGTTCAATATATGAACAACCTTAATAGTTACTTTGTATACTTATATAATCTGCTCAAATGTAGCTTGTAAGAGCGTGAATATGCAAGTGGGTGCAAACTGGCTTTTTCAAAACCAAAAAAAAAAAACCCACTTGCACCACAATATTGTTATGTACTAATGAATGTCACATTCACTGTGCAGCCAGCTACAGGTTTTCTACAATTCGATTTACAGTAATAAAATAGTCCACACTTTGTTGATTTTTGGCCTTTGGCAACAAATATTAGCCAAGGTTAAAAAAAACAAATCAATAAGAAACACACATTTGCGAAAGCTATCATAGCCGCACATAAAAATGCGCGAATACAAACAAATAAGCACCAAACAGGTGTCCGCATGGAGCATGAACGGCGATCCTGGAAGTCCGTCATCTGGTGCGCGCGCACCCGGAAGTGGTTGTGGGGAGCGTAAGTGGATGACAAGTGGTTGGAGGTTTTGTGTTGGTTGAAAATTTTGATAACCTTATTAGCATTTGGACATGGCGAGAGCACAGCTCTCAACTGAGGAGATGATCCTTATATGTACAGTAAGTGTGGCCATTGCAAATATGTTTATAACATGTGAGGGACAGGTAATTGCAATTTTGTGGGTGGGGCCTAGCAGAATCTCACTTGGTGCACATGCTACTTATCTGTACATTAGCTCCTGGGTATTGATGGGTCAATGATATTAACCACTTGCCTACTGGGTACTCCTACCCCCTTCCTGTCCTGGCCAATTTTCATCTTTCTGCACTGTTACCCTTTGAATGACAATTGTGCGGTCATGCCACATTGTACCCATCTTAAATTTATATCAGTTTTTTCAGACAAATAGAGCTTTCTTTGGGTGGTATTGACTTGCTGCTGTGTGTTTTACTTTTTGCTCGATAAACCACAAAATAGCTCATAATGAATAAAAGTCTGTTTATATTATAACATTTGGTAAACTGGTAATTTAGCAACACTGATGTGCGTTGATGAGGCAGCACTGGTGGGTGGCACTGCTGGCCACAGGTGGGCGTAACTGTTGGGTGGCACTGGTGGGCACTGATCATCGGGGCCGACCCCTGCTTTGATAACTGCTGGTTCTCGGCAGTACTTTCCACACATTCTGATAGCGTGATGAAAGTGCAGCCAAGACCCGGCAAATGCATTTCCCGGTGATCAGCGTGTCATTGGACATGGCTGATCACATGGTAAAAAGCCGCTGTGATTGGCCTTTACCACATCACGTGATCAGCTGTGTCCTTAGGACACAGCAATCACGGAGAGCGCGTTCTGCCAGGATGTCATATGACACCCTCCCAGAGCTGCCTGGATGCAGTGTAGCGTTATTCGGCTATCTGCGGTCGCCCAATAGGTAACCAGCTAGGCCTTCATGGCTAATCTTTGAATATCTGGACATGTATACTGCGTATAATGCATTACATTCTACAATGTGTTGGTGTACATGGTATTACAGTGTGCAATGCGTTGCTGGATTCTGCATGACAGTGGACAGCGTATCACAGTGTGCAATGCGTAGCTCCATCCTGCATGACAGTGTACAGTGCATTACAGTCTACAATGTGTGGGTGTACACGGTATCACAGTGTGCAATGCGTTGCTCCATCCTGCATGACAGTGTACAGTGCATTACAGTCTACAATGTGTGGGTGTACACGGTATCACAGTGTGCAATGCGTTGCTCCATCCTGCATAATAGTGTACAGTGCATTACAGTCTACAATGTGTGGGTGTACACGGTATTACAGTGTATTACAGTGTGCAATGCGTTGTACACTGCAGTGTGCACTAAAGCATTTTACATTCATGCACTGTACACACTAACGCATTTTACACTCATGCACTGTACACACTAACGTATTTGACATTTTTAGTGTGCAATGCGTTAGTGTGCAATGCCTTGGACAGTACAATACATGTGCATACCCTGAAAAAGGGTCCTGCACATTTTTGGCCCGGATGCGGTGCAATTTGAGGTGTGCAAAATGTTTGTCTCTAATTGCAACGCACATAAATTGCATGTGATTTGCCCAGGAGTGCGGTGTTAGACCACAATGCATGTATGTGAAGCCAGAATAAAAGGATGTGGATTTTGTCTACTTTTACTTGCGCATGTTAACATTATGTAAGTGCATTTTTTTTCTGTTTAACATGCTATAGAAATGCAACATGCATTTGGATGTAGTGTTTTTGTATGTGCATTTTGGAAGTATTCTAAACACACATTGACCCTAGGGCCACACCATATCTTATGCAGGCCATAGATGGGTCGAAAATTGGCCGATTTTTCGTCCGAAAATAAAATCGGCCGATTTTCAGATCGTTAGTGGGCTATTTGTTCGGCCGTTTTTCGGTATTTTGGCAGATTTTTTTTTTCGGTAAAGTTGGAAAAAAAAACGGCCGAATTTGCCGATCGGCCGATTTTCGCGGCAATGATGGGCAAATTGGCCGATTGTTTACTGATAAAAAATCTGCACATGAGCAGTGACCTGCAAGAGGAAGACAAAAAGAAGAAAAAGAAGAAGAGGATGAAGAAGAGGATGATGATGAAGAAGAAGAAGAGGATGATGATGATGAAGAAGAAGAAGAGGATGAAGAAGAAGAAGAAGAGGATGATGATGAAGAAGAGGATGATGATGATGATGATGAAGAAGAGGATGATGATGATGAAGAAGAAGAAGATGAAGAAGAGGATGATGATGAAGAGGATGATGATGATGAAGAAGATGATGAAGAAGAAGAGGATGATGATGATAATGAAGAAGAAGAGGATGATGATGATGAAGAAGAAGAGGATGATGATGATGATGAAGAAGAAGAAGAAGAAGAAGAAGAAGAAGAGGATGATGAAGAAGAAGAAGAGGATGATGATGATGATGAAGAGGATGATGATGAAGAAGAAGAAGAAGAAGAAGAAGAAGATGATGATGAAGAGGAGGATGATGATGAAGAGGAGGATGATGATGAAGAAGAATAAGAGGATGATGATGAAGAAGAAGAAGAAGAGGATGATGATGATCAAGATGATGAAGAAGAAGAGGATGAAGAAGAAGAGGATGAAGATGATGAAGAAGAAGAGGATGAAGAAGAGGATGATGATGAAAAAGAAGAAGAGGATGATGATGAAAAAGAAGAAGAGGATGATGATGAAGAAGAAGAAGAAGAAGAAGAAGGATGAAAAATGAGAAGAATTCCAGTATGGCAAAAAGTGTCCCTGCAGAGAGCTCCGCTATTTCTTTGACAGTTCCTTGACATTTACAGCGGTTGCAACATTGTATCTATTTGTTTCCGAATAAAAACATCTGTATCCTAAATGGATACAAATAGATACATTGTTGCAACCGCTGTAAATGTCAAGGAACTGTCAAAGAAATAGCGGAGCTCTCTGCAGAGACACTTTTTGCCGGCTGTAGACGGGATGAAAATCGGCCGATTTTTTTTTTTACCATTGCTGGCAACGTCGGCCGCTTGAACAACCAATTTTTCATTTTTTAAAAGAAAAATCGGCCGTTTTTCTCCCCGTCTATGGTCTGCATAAGCATTAGTGTGCCTGGGGGAGGGGGGGACCTTTGGCCTTTCCAAACACAGTAGATGCTCCAAGAATGTTTCCTTGAACTCTTGAAATGGTTAAATAGGAAAGACACTCTAGATAGCCTGCACTGAGAATTGACTGTCATGATGACGTGTCAATGATTATTTGCTCTCATTTTTCAGGAGTGGTACTGCTTGCGGTTGAAGCTGGTAGAAATCCACCTTCACGTCCTCCACTCACCTTCACTTGTGGCCAGTGGATATTTTGTGGCTGCAGGCAAGAACTGGCATCGAGGACCTGCATAATGACCCTGGCATGCCAGAGGTGGTTTGGAAGCAGCACAGCAATTTGACCATCCCTTTCCTCTATGTTGGTTTTAGGGGTGCAGAATTGCTTCTCGTTCGTGAACGGACTGTCGCTGGATATCAGAGTCCCCATATTTTCAAGATATGTTTTAGCCATGTTGGCTTATTTTTATGTTATTTTCCAAGTGTGTCGCACCTAACCGCACAGTAGTGTGGTGCCATGCGTATTTGTGGCTGTGAATGGGGCTGTTTTTAATAGACGTGTGTAGGTGCAACAACGTTTTCATCATGGTACCTGCGCACATCTACATAGGGCATTGCATTTCTTTGCTGTGCTGGAAAATGTGTGTTCTTGCATGCGTTTCTGCACCACCAATGGTGTGAACAAGTCCTAAGGGCTGGTTCACACTATAGAAACAGTCTAGATGTGTTCCTGATGGGTTTTTTTCATGCCCTTTTGGCATGCATGTTTAGTGTGTTCCAGTACATTTTGAATGCGTTTTGGACATGTTTACATTGCATTTTTATATCCCTTCCACTTATTTTTTTCTATTTTCTTTGTATTCAATGTAGTTAGGGACATGTGCGTTTTAGTACATTCAAGGACGTTTCAATGTGTTCCAGTACAGTTCTGTGCAGAAACAATGCAGCGTGGTCAACTTTGTTTACAGCACCTGCAATGCACTGAAAATGCAAGTGCTGATGTGAACTATGACATTGACAACCATATAACCTTCTTTCTGTGCGTTTGTGATGCCGAAAAAGCAACTGAAACACATGTAGTGTGAACTGGCCCTAAAGTTTATTAGAGGTCAGGGAACGGGACTGACCAGGAATTGTGAATTCAATCAGACTAGTGGTGAGATACAATCAGCAATTGTATAATAATGTGAGATCTGAGCTGTAGCTGATAGAAAATGAGACACATTCACTTGATCAGTAAATAGATAGTTAAAGAGTGGGGCGGTGATCCATAGATTTGCATATGGGACAGGTGATGGCGGGGTGGGGGAGGGGGTCAAGTTGTATAAGGAGACAGATTTAAAAGAGAAAAATGTTACAATGAAATATACACGGCATGAAAATGGCACATTTCCTAATTGGCAGAAGAGTACATTCATCCACTTTCTAGTCATTAGGCAAAATCATAATTGTTTGATCAATATTCCTGGCACTGACACAACCCAGAAAATTGATCTCCATTTTTTAGGATGTAGCCATGACTGGGATTAGAACCCATGACCCAAGTGCTGTAAGTTCTGAGCTCTAACCACTAAACCACTGTGGGAGACACAGTTTGAGCTCTAATGTAGAATAGTTCCATTGTTTGAAAATGATAGAGCGAGCGCTGGTCACATGATATAGACTAGTAAAATGGTATTACACAAGATAAATATAACCACGAACAGTAGTGCATGAACTCGTGAAAGGTCATCCACCCCTGTGACAGTGTACTACACTATTGAGCACCTTTCTGGCTCCTGTGGCTGAGCTAATTCCTCCCCAGGACCATTTGGGCACCCACCCTGATGGATGGATGGATGGAGCTGGATGACTAACCCATAACTGCCAGCATACCGCTGCACCCCCAGATGTGTGGAGTGTATAACCCATACACATTAATACTTTTGTTCTGGTGAGTGTAGACCAGTCCCAAGGGTGGTTTACCTTTCACGAGTTCATGCACTACTGTCCGTCACGGAGAGACCACACGTGCCATTCATAGGCACTCTCTGAGTTGGTACTCTCACACCAAGGACATTCCATTATTCAGGAATGATTCTATGAACTTATTTTAGCACCATTTACAATATTACATCATTGTTGCAATTCTTTGCACTTTTTGGTTTTTACATGCGTTCATTATTGATCACATGCATTTATAGCGCTGCACTTGTCTTTACCATAGAATAGTTAC
Organism: Staurois parvus; assembly: GCF_062004578.1. Classification (NCBI taxonomy): domain Eukaryota; kingdom Metazoa; phylum Chordata; class Amphibia; order Anura; family Ranidae; genus Staurois; species Staurois parvus. Next base: position 4,865,392 of record NW_028318492.1, on the reverse strand, counting down.
GTGATTAAAGAGAATGAAGATATATAATTATATTGGGAAATTAGAAGTATATAAATTATTTGAGATATAAGTGTGTAAATGTTTAACATTTGAGTACAGAATGTATGACATTCATTAGTAAATGCATTAGTTTCCTGATCATTTTGGAGACACAGCAAGAAAATAAATAGAAGAAAATAGAAAATTCTAATACAGGTGTATTTATAACATTCTAAGAATTCTTTTGCCATCATGAAAACGCCAATGTAAATAAAGCCCGCGCTTGTGCGCCATCTAGCGAACATATCCGGTATTGCACCTAAAAATGTGCCAGTGATAGCAAAGTAGTCAATAGACGCTCGTCAATGAGCTTGCTAGACGCTGGTCAGACGACTGATTGACTGACCGGAGTCTGCCTGAATGGTCAGTCTCTGCTATTACACTCACATCTTAGTGAATCAGGGCCCTGCTGTCCTCAGGCTCAATTTGTGATATGTAAGTGCCATTCTATGCACGATTACACTGTGAGCTCAGGGCTGGGTGGTGATGCTGAGCCCAAGGGGTGTCTCATAGATGGTCTTGGATCACAGGAAGAGGGTCATTCAACCCAGAGTTAGAAGGACAAAGACAACAATGTGGATAATTTAGGTAGAGCAATTACAAACATTTGAACGCAGGAGGCCATTATTGCTATATTGCATTATTGCAGGAAGTGTCGAAGGACTACTTGTGTGCCAATTATCACATTAGTACTCCTTTGGGAACTACAGATCTATCTGCTGCAGTGGTAGATGGGACATGTAGTTTATTCATTCACAGATCTCTGTGAATGTATGACACGGCTGTGTAAATTCACATGATGTAAATTGTTGCTAAAGGTGGGGATAGCCTTTCAATAGGAAACCTCTTGAATCTAAAGCTGTCATTTGTGGTAATGCATTTCTATTATTTAATGAACAATTAATATAATTTTGATTTGAATAAAAGCATCCAGGTCTTTTTTTAGTCTTAGATAGAGGAGCAGATAGTTATTGAAGCTGGATCACATTTAATTGTTCTCTGGGTTTCCACTGGGGACATTTCTTCTCCTTTATTGTCCCAGTGACCATTGTTTGTGGGATAGGAAGGGAAGAGCATCTTCACAAACAACAATAAGAAACTTCTATTTGCTTTCTGTGTTCCAATTAGGGATATTTCACTTAAAATGTAAAATCATACACTGCTCACAAAAATTAAAGGAACACCTATTAATCAGACTATAGCATCAAGTCAATTAAACTCCTGGGATATTGATCCAGCCAGTTAAGTAGCAGAGGGGGTTGTTAATCAGCTTCAGCTGCTTTGGTGTTAATGAAATTAACAACAGGTGCACTAGATGGGCAACAATGAGAGTGCCGCCAAAACAGGAATGGTTTTACAGGTGGAGGCCACTGACTTTTTTTTCATTGCTCATCTTTTCTGATGGTTTTTCACTAGTTTTGGATTTGGCTAGGGTCAGTGTCAATACTGGTAGCATGAGGCGATACCTGGACCCTACAGAGGTTGCAGTCCAACTCCTCCAGGATGGCACATCAATACCTGCCATTGCCAAAAGGTTTACTGTGTCTCCCAGCACATTCTCAAGAGCATTGGGGAGATTCCGGGAGGCAGTTACTCTAGGAGAGCTGGACAGGGCTGTAAAAGGTCCTTAACCCATCAGCAGGACAGGTATCTGCTCCTTTGTGTAAGAAGGAACAGGATGATTACTGCCAGAGCCCTACAAAATGACCTCCAGCAGGCCACTGGTGTGAATATCTCTGACCAAACAATCAGAAACAGACTTCATGTGGGTGGCCTGAGGGCCGGACGTCCGCTAGTGGGCCCTGTGCTCTCTGCTCAGCACCATAGAACTCAATTGGCATTTGCCATTGAGCACTAGAATTGACAGGTCCGCCAGTGGCACCCTGTGCTTTCCACGGATGAAAACAGGTTCACCCTGAGCACATGTGACAGACGTGAAAGGGTCTGGAGAATCCGTAGAGAATTTTATTCTGCCTGTAACATCATTCAGCATGACCGTTTTGGTGGTGGGTCAGTGATGGTCTGGGGAGCCATATCCTTGGCGGGATGCACAGACCTCTACAGGCTAGACAATGGCACCCTGATTGCCATTAGGTATAGGGCTGAAATCCTTGAACCCATTGTCAGACCTTACATTAGTGCAGTAGGTCCTGGGTTCCTCCTGGTGCATGACAATGCCCGGCATCATGTGGCGAGAGTATGCAGGCAGTTCCTGGAGGATGAAGGAATTGATACCTTTGTTCGCCTGACCTAAATTCAATAGAACACCTCTAGGATATCATGTTTCATTCCATCCGACTCCACCAGGTTGCATGTCAGACTGTGCAGGAGCTCAGTGATCCCTTGGTCCAGATCTGGGAGGAATTACCCCAGGACACCATCCGTCATCTCATTAGGAGCATGCCCTGATGGTGTTAGACATGCATACAAGCACATCGGGGCTGTACAAACTGAGTACCATTTTGAGTTGCTGCAATTAAATTTCAGCAAAATGGACTGGCCTGCTGCATAATTTTTTCCCTTTTATTTTCAGGGTGTCTTTGATTGCAGTCCTCTGTAGGTTAATAATGTTCATTTCCATCCTTACGTTCCTAACACATTGCCAAGTCCATATCAGTATAGATATCCAGCATGATAATTTTCCCCATTGAAATCTGATGTGTTTTCAAAGTGGTCCTTTAATTTTTTTGAGCAGTGTATATTCACTGTAACAGTGTAAAAAAATGTGCAGTGCTAGAAATAAATCAATAGTGAATACAGATTAAATCATTGCATTGCAGACATCAGTAAAAATATATAGTGAATGTGTAAACCTTTAAATATATATATATATATGAAAAAAGTCCAAAAATCAATACAAAGTCCCCAAAACATGTGTGAAAAAATCCACCACAAGGAAGTACATATATCTGGGCTGTCCAAAAATTAGAAGAATAAGTCCTACAGTGTCAAACAGACATCGCACCAACCAGGATGGTAAGAAAATAATCCACCAATTCACCACAGTGTAAGTAGATCCATCTTACCAAATGGCATGACCACCAATGAACGGATGGTCAAACAAGCATTAAATGTCAGGATATCTGACTTTCACAACAGAACTTCCCTGCACATCTCATCTCAAAGACGTCCACAAAATTAAAAATAGATATAAAAGACAATCATACTGTAGTAGGTTTAAAATCCTCTACTTTATTATGGTTAAAAATACTCACAAGATAAAAAGAAAAAAACAGCATGTAACCGCTGTACAAGCATCCAATTCTCCGCTCGTGCTCAGCAAAAGCCCACTTCTGGGTCTCAGTCTACTCAATGGTGTCACCTCCTTTGCCCCCGCCCAATTTGTTTCATCATAGCAGATGTCTTTAGGGGGAGTGGTCAGAGGAGGCATCATGACTAGAGATGAGCGAATCGAAGTATCCGAAGTGGAATTCGAGTCGAATATCGGAAAAATTTCGATTCGTGCCGAATCCGAAAAACAGCCTAATTCGGACGCGCGAATCGAAATTTTTCCGAAAATGGCGGCTGACATGTGCGGCGACGGAGCGGGGATGTCGGGGAAGGCGCGCAGACAAGGCGCGCTGCCCCATAATGCATTCCTCAACGACATGTGATCGCATCAGCCAATCAGCAGCCAGCCAGCCAGCACTGTGTAATGGTCGAGGTATATATAGCGGCCATTTTGGAAATCTTCATTTGCCTGCAGTCATTGAACAGAGGCAGACCGCTCTGTACTAGGGACAGGGACAGAGTTAGGGCCACAGAAACGAGAATTGGGGACAGAGAGAAGTTACTTAGGGACAGAGAACCATTACTCAGGGACACAGACTTGTTAATGAGGGCCACAGAATCGTTATTTAGGGACAAAGAAACGCTAGTTAGGGCCACAGAATTCATACTCAGGGACAGACAGAATTTTCACTCAGTGCCAGAGAATTGTTACTTAGGGCCACAGAAACGTTATTAGGGCCACAGAATTTTTACTCAGGGACAGACAGAATTGTTACTGAGTGCCAGAGAATTGTTACTCAGGGACAGACAGAATTGTTACTGAGTGCCAGAGAATTCTTACTCAGGGCCACAGAATTCATTCTCAGGGACAGACAGAATTGTTACTCAGGGACAGACAGAATTGTTACTGAGTGCCAGAGAATTGTTACTCAGGGACAGACAGAATTGTTACTGAGTGCCAGAGAATTGTTACTCAGGGACAGACAGAATTGTTACTGAGTGCCAGAGAATTGTTACTCAGGGACAGACAGAATTGTTACTGAGTGCCAGAGAATTGTTACTCAGGGACAGACAGAATTGTTACTGAGTGCCAGAGAATTGTTACTCGCACAGACACAAAATTGTTACTTGCACAGACACAGAATTGTTACTCGCACAGACACAGAATTGTTACTCAGGGCCACAGAATTCATACTCAGGGACAGACAGAATTGTTACTGAGTGCCAGAGAATTGTTACTCAGGGACAGACAGAATTGTTACTGAGTGCCAGAGAATTGTTACTCAGGGACAGACAGAATTGTTACTGAGTGCCAGAGAATTGTTACTCGCACAGACACAAAATTGTTACTTGCACAGACACAGAATTGTTACTCGCACAGACACAGAATTGTTACTCAGGGCCACAGAATTCATACTCAGGGACAGACAGAATTGTTACTGAGTGCCAGAGAATTGTTACTCAGGGACAGACAGAATTGTTACTGAGTGCCAGAGAATTGTTACTCAGGGACAGACAGAATTGTTACTGAGTGCCAGAGAATTGTTACTCGCACAGACACAAAATTGTTACTTGCACAGACACAGAATTGTTACTCGCACAGACACAGAATTGTTACTGAGTGCCAGAGAATTGTTACTCAGGGACAGACAGAATTGTTACTGAGTGCCAGAGAATTGTTACTCAGGGACAGACAGAATTGTTACTGAGTGCCAGAGAATTGTTACTCAGGGACAGACAGAATTGTTACTGAGTGCCAGAGAATTGTTACTCGCACAGACACAAAATTGTTACTTGCACAGACACAGAATTGTTACTCGCACAGACACAGAATTGTTACTCAGGGCCACAGAATTCATACTCAGGGACAGACAGAATTGTTACTGAGTGCCAGAGAATTGTTACTCAGGGACAGACAGAATTGTTACTGAGTGCCAGAGAATTGTTACTCAGGGACAGACAGAATTGTTACTGAGTGCCAGAGAATTGTTACTCGCACAGACACAAAATTGTTACTTGCACAGACACAGAATTGTTACTCGCACAGACACAGAATTGTTACTCAGGGCCACAGAATTCATACTCAGGGACAGACAGAATTGTTACTGAGTGCCAGAGAATTGTTACTTAGGGACAGACAGAATTGTTACTGAGTGCCAGAGAATTGTTACTCAGGGACAGACAGAATTGTTACTGAGTGCCAGAGAATTGTTACTCGCACAGACACAAAATTGTTACTTGCACAGACACAGAATTGTTACTCGCACAGACACAGAATTGTTACTCAGGGCCACAGAATTCATACTCAGGGACAGACAGAATTGTTACTGAGTGCCAGAGAATTGTTACTCAGGGACAGACAGAATTGTTACTGAGTGCCAGAGAATTGTTACTCAGGGACAGACAGAATTGTTACTGAGTGCCAGAGAATTGTTACTCAGGGACAGACAGAATTGTTACTGAGTGCCAGAGAATTGTTACTCAGGGACAGACAGAATTGTTACTGAGTGCCAGAGAATTGTTACTCGCACAGACACAAAATTGTTACTTGCACAGACACAGAATTGTTACTCGCACAGACACAGAATTGTTACTCAGGGCCACAGAATTCATACTCAGGGACAGACAGAATTGTTACTGAGTGCCAGAGAATTGTTACTCAGGGACAGACAGAATTGTTACTGAGTGCCAGAGAATTGTTACTCAGGGACAGACAGAATTGTTACTGAGTGCCAGAGAATTGTTACTCGCACAGACACAAAATTGTTACTTGCACAGACACAGAATTGTTACTCGCACAGACACAGAATTGTTACTGAGTGCCAGAGAATTGTTACTCAGGGACAGACAGAATTGTTACTGAGTGCCAGAGAATTGTTACTCAGGGACAGACAGAATTGTTACTGAGTGCCAGAGAATTGTTACTCAGGGACAGACAGAATTGTTACTGAGTGCCAGAGAATTGTTACTCGCACAGACACAAAATTGTTACTTGCACAGACACAGAATTGTTACTCGCACAGACACAGAATTGTTACTCAGGGCCACAGAATTCATACTCAGGGACAGACAGAATTGTTACTGAGTGCCAGAGAATTGTTACTCAGGGACAGACAGAATTGTTACTGAGTGCCAGAGAATTGTTACTCGCACAGACACAAAATTGTTACTTGCACAGACACAGAATTGTTACTCGCACAGACACAGAATTGTTACTCAGGGCCACAGAATTCATACTCAGGGACAGACAGAATTGTTACTGAGTGCCAGAGAATTGTTACTCAGGGACAGACAGAATTGTTACTGAGTGCCAGAGAATTGTTACTCAGGGACAGACAGAATTGTTACTGAGTGCCAGAGAATTGTTACTCGCACAGACACAAAATTGTTACTTGCACAGACACAGAATTGTTACTCGCACAGACACAGAATTGTTACTCGCACAGACACAGAATTGTTACTCAGGGCCACAGAATTCATACTCAGGGACAGACAGAATTGTTACTGAGTGCCAGAGAATTGTTACTCAGGGACACCTAATCGTTGAATTAAATAGTATGTCAGACAACATGCAGAGGAGTGGCAGAGGAGGCAATGTTTTAGGAGCGAGCAGACGTGGCAGCAGAGGAAGGGGTCGAGGCAGCAGTATTCGCAGCCAGAGGCCAGTGCTCCCGGTGTCATCCAGCGGTCGTGTCTCCACCGACAACCCTGCCGTCATTGATTGGTTGGCTCGGTCGTCTTCCTCTTCCCAGGTCACCTCTGACACCTACAGCCAACGGTCGGTGGGTACGTCAGACACAACCGTTAGTTGGCATGGCCCGGGACCAAGCCCACTGAAATCACGTGTCCTCTACCTGCCCCTGTCCTTTGCTGTTCCCTCACCAAGCGAAGTATCGCATGCTGTGGGCTCAGCCCCACTGTACAGTGAGGAAGAGCTAACAGAGGGCGGTCAGGAACGGGGGGAGACATCGGCCTTTTCAGCAGCCAAGCGAACAAGTACTGGCGAGGAGAGTGGCTCGGTAGCCGGTCTAGAGACAGGTCTGTCTCCTGACCCAGACGCAGCCGAGGGGGCTAGTAGTGAGGCGGAGACCCTACTTGATGATGAGGAGGTTGATCGCACTTGGCAGCCTCGTCGTCATCAGGCAATTTCTTCCGCATCATCAGGAGAAGAGGGTGGCAGCTTGGCAGCGAGCAAAACAGTCGGTGGGTTGCCCAGGAGACAGCAGCAGGGTCGCATCAGTGTCAGTGGAGCCAAACGTCCACGGAGTAGAGCACCAGCTCCACTGCAGCCTACCACCACGGCCAGTAGTGGTGCCGGTGCGCACGGAGGAAGTAGCAGTCAGCCAGTGAAGAGTAGCGGGGGCAAAGTTTCCTACTCGGTGGTGTGGCAATTTTTCCTCAAGCCGCCCGAGGAAGTAAACGTAGCCGTATGTCGACTATGTGGCCAGAAATGCAAGCGTGGCCAGGGGGCCCATGTTGGGACTACAGCGTTGCGTCAGCATATGCAGCGTCACCATTCGGTGGCCTGGGAAAACCGTGATAAACATACGGCGGTTCTGCCTGCCCCAGCCCCCGCTCCATCACCCGCTCCGTTACTTGCTCCGTCACCCGACGTCGTCAATCGCCCTCTATCAGCCAGTCAAGGCTCCAACACCTCTGCTGAGGGGAGTTGTCGCTCATTGGCATCTTCCGCTCGTTCAGATGCTCCTTCTCCTGCTACTCCTCTTCTCGGATTCCGTCAACAGTCTTTCTTGGAATCCGTATCCAAGAGACAACAGTTTGCGAGCACGCACCCGACGGTGCAAAAGCTGAACGTCCTCCTGTCCAAGTTGCTGGTGCTGCAGTCCCTCCCTTTCCAACTGGTGGACTCAGCACCTTTCCGAGAAATGATGGCTTGTGCCGCGCCGCGGTGGAGAGTGCCAAGCCGTCATTTCTTTGCCCAAAAGGCAGTGCCAGCCCTGCATTCACATGTAGAAGAGATGGTGGGCCAGTCTTTGAGCATGTCGGTCTCTGCCAAAGTGCACGGCAGCGCCGACGTGTGGAGCTGTAACTACGGTCAGGGACAGTACATGTCATTTACGGCCCACTGGGTGAACGTGGTGCCGGCACAGCCGCACCAGCAACTTGGACAGGTCACGACGCTTTTGCCTCCACGTTTGCACGTCCTTGGTCCAGCAAGCATGTCCGCCTCTACCACCTCTTTTTCCGCCGTGTCCTCAGCCGCCACCCCCGTGCCAAGTCCCATTACCCGACCGGCATATCACATGTGCAGGGCGCAACGGTGTCACGCTGTGCTGCACCTGGTATGCCTTGGCGAACGTAGTCACACAGGGGAGGAACTGCTGAGTGTAATGAACAGAGAAATCGACAGATGGCTGTCTCCGCGCAAACTAAAAATCGGAACCATGTTGACTGACAACGGAAAGAACATGGTGTCTGCTCTGCGTCAAGGAAGGTTGTGCCATGCGCCATGCATGGCTCACGTGTTCAATCTGGTTGTCAAGCGGTTCCTAAAATCCACCATCCCACTGCAAGACATCCTTAAAATGTCACGTAAACTGTGCATGCATTTCAGCCATTCCTACACCGCAAAGAACACCCTCATTGAGCTGCAGCGGCAGAACGGAATTCCACAGCATCGCCTGATCTGCGACGTTGCAACAAGGTGGAATTCAACCCTACACATGTTAGACCGCCTTTACGAGCAGCGAAAGGCCATCACCGATTTCCTGATGTTACAAGCGGATAAAGGTACTCCCCTGTGTAACTTAGATGTCAGCCATTGGCAGCTCATGCGTGACACCTGCCGCTTGCTCAGGCCCTTTGAGGAGGCCACGCTATTCGTGAGTCGGCAGGACTATGGGATGAACGACGTCATTCCTCTGTTGCACGTCCTGGAACAAATGCTGTTAACAATGGCTGGTCAGGGTGCGGTAGATGTGGCGCACAGATCTCAACGCCACATGACCCCTGTGGGGGCAGGACAGGAAGAAGAGGAGGAGGTAGAGGAGGACATTTGTGCTCAGGAATTATTGAGTGAAATGGGTGGTTTTTCCACTCAGCGGACAGGAGTGGAGGAGCAGGAGCATCTGGTAGAGGAGGAGGAGGAGGAGACAGAGGACCCAGACGCACCGTGGCAGTATGCTGTGGAGATGGAGGCAGGGAGTCCCTCGCATTCCTTGGCACAAATGGCCCATAGCATGCTCGGTTGCTTGCGTAGCGACAGCCGAATAATAACCATCAGACAGAGGGATGACTTTTGGCTGTCCACCTTGTTGGACCCTCGCTACCGGTCCAAAATGGTGGCCTTTTTCACACCTGCTGAGAGGGAGGCCAAAATTACGTACTATAAAAACCACCTATGTAGTCAGTTGGTCTCTGCCTTTGTGCGCCAACGTCCATCCTCAGACACTGTGGGCCCTGTGCGCTCACGTTCCGCTGGCATGGCAGCAGGGGAGGGGTGGGGTGGTAGGAGCAGTGGCAGCTCCACCAGCAGTGGCTGCCTCAGTCTGCAGTCGATGATGAGTAGCTTTCTTCACCAGCGCAGTGAGGAAACTACTAACCAGCCGCAGCAGCAGCAGCAGCATCAGGTGGACCTGGAGCAGGAGCTCAAACAACAGGCTTGGGCCTACTTGGACAGCACCCTGCCAACCGAGGTAGACAATCCCCTTGACTACTGGGCAACGAAACTTGACCTTTGGCCCCAACTAGCTGAATTTGCCCTTGAAAGGCTGTCATGCCCGGCCAGTAGCGTGGCATCGGAGCGCGTGTTTAGTGCGGCAGGAGGTATTGTAACTCCGCGGAGGACACGACTGTCCACCCAAAGTGTGGAGAGACTCACGTTTGTGAAAATGAATCAGGCGTGGATTAGTCTGGATTTCAAACCACCAGTTCCTGACACAACTGACTAAATCCGCCATGAATCATGCCTCAAACATGTGCCACTTTCAGGTCTCCTCACACTGCTGGTGTGTTTAATTTTTTGACATAGGGTGCTGGCAGATTACGGGCCTCCTATAGCTGCTGCCAGGTCCCTAATCTGCCATAGGCCCCTATATACCGCCTCCTCATGCTGCTGCTAGGTCCAGAGTCTCTCATGGGTCCCTGTACGGCCTCCCATTGCTGCTGTCTCCATCGCCACACTCTGCTGCCATGTGCCACTTTCAGGTCTCTTCACACTGCTGGTGTGTTTAATTTTTTGACATAGGGTGCAGGCAGATTACGGGCCTCACATAGCTGCTGCCAGGCCCCTAATCTGCCATGGGCCCCTATATACCGCCTCCTCATGCTGCTGCCAAGTCCAGAGTCTCTCATGGGTCCCTGTACGGCCTCCCATTGCTGCTGTCTCCATCGCCACACTCTGCTGCCATGTGCCACTTTCAGGTCTCTTCACACTGCTGGTGTGTTAAATTTTTTGACATAGGGTGCAGGCAGATTACGGGCCTCACATAGCTGCTGCCAGGCCCCTAATCTGCCATGGGCCCCTATATACCGCCTCCTCATGCTGCTGCCAAGTCTAGAGTCTGTCATGGGTCCCTGTACGGCCTCCCATTGCTGCTGTCTCCATCGCCACACTCTGCCATGTGCCACTTTCAGGTCTCTTCACACTGCTGGTGTGTTTAATTTTTTGACATAGGGTGCAGGCAGATTACGGGCCTCACATAGCTGCTGCCAGGCCCCTAATCTGCCATGGGCCCCTATATACCGCCTCCTCATGCTGCTGCCAAGTCTAGAGTCTGTCATGGGTCCCTGTACGGCCTCCCATTGCTGCTGTCTCCATCGCCACACTCTGCTGCCATGTGCCACTTTCAGGTCTCTTCACACTGCTGGTGTGTTAAATTTTTTGACATAGGGTGCAGGCAGATTACGGGCCTCACATAGCTGCTGCCAGGCCCCTAATCTGCCATGGGCCCCTATATACCGCCTCCTCATGCTGCTGCCAAGTCTAGAGTCTGTCATGGGTCCCTGTACGGCCTCCCATTGCTGCTGTCTCCATCGCCACACTCTGCCATGTGCCACTTTCAGGTCTCTTCACACTGCTGGTGTGTTTAATTTTTTGACATAGGGTGCAGGCAGATTACGGGCCTCACATAGCTGCTGCCAGGCCCCTAATCTGCCATGGGCCCCTATATACCGCCTCCTCATGCTGCTGCCAAGTCCAGAGTCTCTCATGGGTCCCTGTACGGCCTCCCATTGCTGCTGTCTCCATCGCCACACTCTGCTGCCATGTGCCACTTTCAGGTCTCTTCACACTGCTGGTGTGTTAAATTTTTTGACATAGGGTGCAGGCAGATTACGGGCCTCACATAGCTGCTGCCAGGCCCCTAATCTGCCATGGGCCCCTATATACCGCCTCCTCATGCTGCTGCCAAGTCCAGAGTCTCTCATGGGTCCCTGTACGGCCTCCCATTGCTGCTGTCTCCATCGCCACACTCTGCTGCCATGTGCCACTTTCAGGTCTCTTCACACTGCTGGTGTGTTAAATTTTTTGACATAGGGTGCAGGCAGATTACGGGCCTCACATAGCTGCTGCCAGGCCCCTAATCTGCCATGGGCCCCTATATACCGCCTCCTCATGCTGCTGCCAAGTCTAGAGTCTGTCATGGGTCCCTGTACGGCCTCCCATTGCTGCTGTCTCCATCGCCACACTCTGCCATGTGCCACTTTCAGGTCTCTTCACACTGCTGGTGTGTTTAATTTTTTGACATAGGGTGCAGGCAGATTACGGGCCTCACATAGCTGCTGCCAGGCCCCTAATCTGCCATGGGCCCCTATATACCGCCTCCTCATGCTGCTGCCAAGTCTAGAGTCTGTCATGGGTCCCTGTACGGCCTCCCATTGCTGCTGTCTCCATCGCCACACTCTGCCATGTGCCACTTTCAGGTCTCTTCATACTGCTGGTGTGTTTAATTTTTTGACATAGGGTGCAGGCAGATTACGGGCCTCACATAGCTGCTGCCAGGCCCCTAATCTGCCATGGGCCCCTATATACCGCCTCCTCATGCTGCTGCCAAGTCCAGAGTCTCTCATGGGTCCCTGTACGGCCTCCCATTGCTGCTGTCTCCATCGCCACACTCTGCTGCCATGTGCCACTTTCAGGTCTCTTCACACTGCTGGTGTGTTAAATTTTTTGACATAGGGTGCAGGCAGATTACGGGCCTCACATAGCTGCTGCCAGGCCCCTAATCTGCCATGGGCCCCTATATACCGCCTCCTCATGCTGCTGCCAAGTCTAGAGTCTGTCATGGGTCCCTGTACGGCCTCCCATTGCTGCTGTCTCCATCGCCACACTCTGCCATGTGCCACTTTCAGGTCTCTTCACACTGCTGGTGTGTTTAATTTTTTGACATAGGGTGCAGGCAGATTACGGGCCTCACATAGCTGCTGCCAGGCCCCTAATCTGCCATGGGCCCCTATATACCGCCTCCTCATGCTGCTGCCAAGTCTAGAGTCTGTCATGGGTCCCTGTACGGCCTCCCATTGCTGCTGTCTCCATCGCCACACTCTGCCATGTGCCACTTTCAGGTCTCTTCATACTGCTGGTGTGTTTAATTTTTTGACATAGGGTGCAGGCAGATTACGGGCCTCACATAGCTGCTGCCAGGCCCCTAATCTGCCATGGGCCCCTATATACCGCCTCCTCATGCTGCTGCCAAGTCCAGAGTCTCTCATGGGTCCCTGTACGGCCTCCCATTGCTGCTGTCTCCATCGCCACACTCTGCTGCCATGTGCCACTTTCAGGTCTCTTCACACTGCTGGTGTGTTAAATTTTTTGACATAGGGTGCAGGCAGATTACGGGCCTCACATAGCTGCTGCCAGGCCCCTAATCTGCCATGGGCCCCTATATACCGCCTCCTCATGCTGCTGCCAAGTCCAGAGTCTCTCATGGGTCCCTGTACGGCCTCCCATTGCTGCTGTCTCCATCGCCACACTCTGCTGCCATGTGCCACTTTCAGGTCTCTTCACACTGCTGGTGTGTTAAATTTTTTGACATAGGGTGCAGGCAGATTACGGGCCTCACATAGCTGCTGCCAGGCCCCTAATCTGCCATGGGCCCCTATATACCGCCTCCTCATGCTGCTGCCAAGTCCAGAGTCTCTCATCGGTCCCTGTACGGCCTCCCATTGCTGCTGTCTCCATCGCCACACTCTGCTGCCATGTGCCACTTTCAGGTCTCTTCACACTGCTGGTGTGTTAAATTTTTTGACATAGGGTGCAGGCAGATTACGGGCCTCACATAGCTGCTGCCAGGCCCCTAATCTGCCATGGGCCCCTATATACCGCCTCCTCATGCTGCTGCCAAGTCTAGAGTCTCTCATGGGTCCCTGTACGGCCTCCCATTGCTGCTGTCTCCATCGCCACACTCTGCCATGTGCCACTTTCAGGTCTCTTCACACTGCTGGTGTGTTTAATTTTTTGACATAGGGTGCAGGCAGATTACGGGCCTCACATAGCTGCTGCCAGGCCCCTAATCTGCCATGGGCCCCTATATACCGCCTCCTCATGCTGCTGCCAAGTCCAGAGTCTCTCATGGGTCCCTGTACGGCCTCCCATTGCTGCTGTCTCCATCGCCACACTCTGCTGCCATGTGCCACTTTCAGGTCTCTTCACACTGCTGGTGTGTTTAATTTTTTGACATAGGGTGCAGGCAGATTACGGGCCTCACATAGCTGCTGCCAGGCCCCTAATCTGCCATGGGCCCCTATATACCGCCTCCTCATGCTGCTGCCAAGTCCAGAGTCTCTCATGGGTCCCTGTACGGCCTCCCATTGCTGCTGTCTCCATCGCCACACTCTGCTGCCATGTGCCACTTTCAGGTCTCTTCACACTGCTGGTGTGTTAAATTTTTTGACATAGGGTGCTGGCAGATTACGGGCCTCCCATTGCTGCTGCCAGACATGTAATCTGCCATGGGCCCCCGTACCGACTCCTCATGCTGTGACGTTGCAACAAGGTGTAATTCAACCCTACATATGTTAGACCGCCTTTACGAACAGCTAAAGGCCATCACAGATTTCCTGATGTTAAAAGCGGATAAAGGTACTCCCTGTGTAACTTAGATGTCAGCCATTGTCAGCTCATGTGTGACACCTGCGCTTGCTCAGGCCCTTTGAGGAGGCCACGCTATTCGTGAGTCGGCAGGACTATGGGATGAATGAGGTCAAATCGGCCATGGGCCCCCGTACCGCCTGTTCACGCTGATGCTGGTCCCACAGTGTGACCTGGGTCCCTGTACGGCCTCCCATTGCTTCCACTCTGCCATGTGCCACTTTGAAATCTCCTCACACTCCTGCGGTTGTCCATTTTGTCATAGGTTGCTGGCAGATTACAGGCCTTCCATTGGTGCCACCAAGCCCCATATCGGCCATGGGCCCCCGTACCGCCTGGTCACGCTGCTGCTGGGCCCACAGTGTGACCTGGGTCCCTGTACCGCCTCCCATTGCTCCCACTCTGCCATGTGCCACTTTCAGGTCTCCTCACGCTCCTGCTGGTTTCCATGTTGTCATAGGTTGCTGTATGGCCTCCCATTGCTGCTGCCTCCACCGCCACACTGTGGCTCCAAACACTGGTTTTGGCCCCGTGACTGGCCAAAGGAGTGAAGTGTGCAGTGATTCTAAGATCGACGGCACTCATCTGCATGTCATACTGACAGACAGTATTATTTCTCTTCCCCAGCAGACTCCAAGGGCATTTAAATTAAAGGTACAGTGTTCTGCACTAATATTAAGTCTCTCTGAAGCCTAGAAACACCCTTTTTTAAGTTAAATTCACAGCGAATTTATTCGACTCGAATCGAATATTGTCCACGAATTCGCCGAATCAGTCGAATCGAATTTTTCATTTCTTCGCTCATCTCTAATCATGACCTATTCCTTGCACACTGTATTTCAGTTATTTCTGGCTGACTCTTATTAATCTGAACAATCTTGAAGTTTGTAAACTTTCTTTGTGAAAATCCCCACACATTTACTTGCTTGGATTCTGTGACACATAGTCAATATGCCAAGTGAGTAGGCAATGTTGTGTCACACATTTCACAGAACCTGCCTTCTGAACTACAGAGGTGCTCCGGGAAAGAGTTTTAGGAAGCGGAGTCAGTACTGGATTCACTACTTGCAGGGAGAAAGGTACCATGGGATATGTAGTCCTAAAGTTAAATTAAATAGCAGAGGAGAAGCACCAAAGCATGCAGGGAATCAAGAAATTGTGGAAAGAGATGAGCAGCAGACAGCCAGCACTCACAACATAACAGGATATTTTTCAAATAAGCTTACCGTATTTTTCGCCGTATAAGACGCACCTGACCATAAGACGCACCTAGGTTTTAGAGGCAGAAACAGGAAAAAAAAAATTCTGAACTAATGTACTGCAGACACAGTACAGGAGATGACCAGAGACTGCGGACAGCACAGGGATGACCAGAGACTGCGGACAGCACAGGGATGACCAGAGACTGCGGACAGTACAGATGACTGCTGACCTTTGGGGAGGTGGGGAGCGGGTACCTGAATTTGACAGGTACCCGCTCTTACTTCCGCAGTTGTTCTTTGATCTTACCTGTTCCTCGATCCAGCCGCGCGCTGTCTTCCCGGCTTCTGTAATGGCGCTCGGCATGACAGCCGGGTGCCCAGTGCGCATGAGCGAGAAGCACTTGCGCTTTGTGATTGGTCCGGCGGCTTCTGGGATGTGTCATGTGTCCCAGGTACCGCCTTACCATTCACAAAAAGCACCGCTTCTTGCCCATGCGCACTTGGCACCCGGCTGTCATGACCAGTGCCCACACTACAGAAGCCGGGAAGACAGCACGCCGCTGGATAGAGGAACAGGTAAGGTCCCGCTGCAGAGTTGAGCGGCCGGCCCAGTATTCTGACACGGCCGCGGTGGAAATACCGGACCGGCCGCTCCATATTCGCCTTATAAGACGCACTGACATTTCCCCCCAGTTTTGGGGAAGAAAAAGTGCGTCTTATACGGCGAAAAATACGGTATATTGGATTGTCAAATATACCGTAACTATTGTTTGTATTGCTATTACAATGCTAATGTTATAAAATTGTAAGTGTAGGCTCTGACCATAGAATTACTTTAAGCTTTAAAGTCAAATTATGGATTCATACAACTTTCTTGGTCATGCTTCTAGCAATGCTTTCATAGATTTTCAACTGCAAAAAAAACCTCCTAAATATACTGGTGCGTTCTCAAAAGGAGCTGAATCTTATCATAATTCAGGGATAAGAGAATAAAATCATTTCTCCTGCTACTAAGGTCAACATTGCTACTTTTCTTTATACTTTTACTTGGAAATAAGCAAAGCAATAATTTACAAGCTGGATCCTAACATAAAGTCACTTTTGTTGGTTAAAGTAAACCTGAATGGATAAAATACAGCATAAACCATAATTTCCCAAAATGAACAAACACAACATTGTTCCAGAATATGCCAGCTTTCCACAGCTTCCCTAAAACCATTCCAAATTGCCTATACAAATACAGAGTTTCTGAAAGTTGTATCTTAGACATGTCTCTCTACAACAACGGACCCCAAACAGTCCATCAACCACGTTATGAAGTTTCAGATTGTTCATCAAGTGCTAAACATTTATTAAATGAAAATAACGTCATAAATACTATTTTAACTAATAGTAATATGTATAACAGTAGGGGATAATAATAATGACTTCATACAAATAAGTAATATTTCAAATATGAAAAACATACCACTGAAAATACCTTTTCTTACTGAAACTGTTGATGACATTGGGAAGCCTGCATCTGAGGAGTGTCAACAAGGGGAATTGACAATTATTATTATTATACAGTATTTATATAGCGCCAACAGTTCGCTCAGCGCTGTACATTACAATTAGTTGGTGATTGGTGAGTATCAGTCATAAATCTCCATTTGTTGAGAATGCACTGGCTCTCCAACAGAGCATGAGGTGGGGGAGAATGGGAGGAGATGGACGTACATAGTAAGATAAACGAAAAATGAGCCAAAAACGCTAAATCAGTAGCTGCTGCCAACATCCCTGTAAATAATACAGAAAAAGCACAACCAAAAAAGTCAAGAAAACCCCATGGGACTTTAAAGGCAGAAAGGTATGAAACATACAATATATTAAAAGACCATTTGTCATTCTTTATTTATAATAACATCAATGGCCAAATGGACGATACAATTGAGTAAAACAGGGTGTGGTACACCACCTAGATAGGCCAACATATACCCAAATGGATTACAGATACACCAATGTACAGTAGATACATGTCTTGATTGGCAATCAAGACATGTATCTACCTTGGTGTTTCTGTAATCCATTTGGGTATATGTTGACCTATCTAGATGGTGTACCACACTCTGTTTTACTCATTTTTATTGGCCATTTGGCCATTGTTGTTATTATAAATAAAGACTGAATGTGTCTTTTAATATATTGTATGTTTCATACCTTCCTGCCTTTAAAGTCTCATGGAGTTTTCTTGACATTTTTTGGTCGTGCTTTTTCTGTACATAGTAAGAATGCTATACATAAGTATATCCTTCCTTGAAGCAGGAGCGTCAGACAAATGCAAAGCACACTGGTAAACAAGGCGAGTAACAACACACAGATAACAGCAATATTTGAAGCCTAATCTCACTTGCAGCTGATCATTAAACCCAGGATAACACTGTCCCACCAATACTCACTTCCTCTTCAACACCAGGGAATGGCTTGGAACACTACAGATATTAAAAGCTTAATTGACACCAAGTAACTTTCCATCATTTATTACCACCCATTACCCAACAGACATTTACTGGTCCCTTTTGACACCCAGCCATTTATGGACTCCTTGGATAGTCATATTGAATCTTGGGGATTGATATTGACCACTATGGGAAACTCTGCTCCACATACCCCATCACATTATTGTGCCTCTATACAGGACCCTAATGCTACTGCATTGTACTATGGTTCATGGGCATGTGGTGGATCACCCTGGACAGCTTGCATGTAACAGGAGAGGAAATGAAAATGTTAACACAATGTTTCTTACCATAACAGGTTTAGTTTCAAGGGAAACTTTAGGCAAACTGCAAACTGTAGCTGAAGGTGACACCACTGGACTTTATACTAAGGTTCTGAGAGAATTTTGAATTTTGGCATACTCAGTGCCTCACTTAGTCAAACATCGAGTGTAAGGTACATTTTTTTTTACTTTTTATTACTATTTTTCCTTTAAGTTAGAATTTTAAAGCGACCCTGTCAACAATTTGCACAGTATATGCTTGTAAAACAGCTTCCTTTATAAAATATTTTAAATATTTACTTCTCATGCTGCCCATTCCACCAAACAACTCTCCGATGAAGAAGAATCACTGGCTGAAGTATGCAGAAACGGACACTTTTGGAAGTATTGAATTCTCCCGTGTCCTCCTCCCCGCTGGTTCCTCCTGCATACCTCCACTTCACTACTGTGCCCTTCAAAAACACAGGGGTCCATGGAAGGAGCTAGTAAAAGAAAAATAGGACAATGCACACCCAAATCAACACATCAGCACACTTCATATAAAGATTTTTTTTTAAATGTGGGTGCTTGAAACATAAATTGTATTTCCTCAAGAAAAAAACTAAAATAATGCACTCTTATACTATCAATAATAGGCAGCACTCCAAAGATTTAGCATTTCAATTTTCACATATTTCTAAAAGGAAGAGTCAATAGCAGTACAGTACATACACAAGATTTCACACTAAAATTCATACAGCTAGATAAAAGAAGTACCATATAACACATTCACTGAAACAGGGAGGAGAACCAGGCATGAAGTACATCAGATAACATACATTAATACAAATAGATACCAGAAAAAGTCTACCACTGGCATGCGGACACTCAAGATCAGCTAAAATTGGGAATCATGATACAAACTGCTAACAGGGTGTCTTTAACCTGGGATTGGGTGAGGATCTTGCAATTTCCAGAATTAATTAAGAGAAATTAACAGTTTCCTCTGTACACCTACAAATATTCATTTAGAAGAGTACTTTTTCTTGCCGCCAGTGTAGTAGCATTGCCACGATAGTAAGTACTTCCTTTTCTAATTTAAGATTACTAGCATTTTCATTAATCCATACAACAAATATGTTACTCAAACAAAATAACAAATATCCTTAGACTAACAGGAAACATGACTTGTAATTAAATTTTGTGCTCAAGGAAGCAATTTAATAGTACTTTTAAAAATAAATTAGTCTTTTTCATGCAGCTCTGAACTTCCTGTTACATTCAAAGACACAATAGATGCAAACTCAGTAAAGTGTATTTGCCAGTTTTTATGTTTAATATAATTTTAAATACATTGCATAATATAAAATCTGATCAAATTAAATAGCAAACACACAGATAGTTAACGGTAAGATTGCATGAGAAAAAAATTAGCCATAGGGTTGGTAAAATGAAATATACTGACATCATAAAATTATACAGATTACTGCGGAGACTGGATTGTTTAAGTAACCTATAATAACCAGTTAATTAAAGATGCTCTGTTTAATCTACTGTCTACAGGAAGAAAAATGAAGGCTTTGTTTTAAACTGTGCATGTGATTATAGGAAACCCTTTAAATATGGGAAATGTTTCACAGTTTTAGCCATGCATAGTAAAGGTGATTTATATAGCTTTCTTTTAAAATAATCTCTTTATTTATTAAAATGTATCCAAACCCAAGTGCAAAATGTATTCTATTGCAGTTTACCAATCTTTAAAGTGTTACTAAATCCACAACAGTAAAATCAGTCTGTACATGCAGCAAAGCATACTTGTTATACTCACTGTGGACTCTAAGGGGTTAATCCTCTGCATTGTGTAAAAAGGCTGTTTGATCCTTTCTTCTCTGCCCCTCCTCTTGTTGAAATGACCACCTGATACAGACTGAACCCGTGGTCACATGCACATGCTCAGTTTAGTGTGTATTGCTAGAGATGTTTTTGTTTTTCTTGGGAGGGTGCATGTGATCAGCACAGGGCCAATCGGCACTGTCCAGATAGAGGGTCAGAGGTTTCACATCCTCCTACAGCAGAAAGAAAACTCCTCCTACAAGCTTTAACCAGTGTACTGCTGAAGTCACAAGACTGCTCTAACTGCTGATGAGAAGAGGTATTTAGCAGTTTATATTTACTAAAATAATTGTATTTCCATGTTCTGTGTACTGTGGGAGACCAGATATAGTGAATTCAGGGTGCTAGGTTTAGTAACACTTTGAAGAGGATCTCCAGTCGGTGTCCTGAAAATTAAAAGCCAGTAGTTACAAAAACTGTACCCAGGGCCACTGATAAGGGGGTACCAATGGGCCTCCTGTAGGGGGCCCAACCTCATCACTTTAACAGGGGGGCCCGGCCAGCAGCAGCTTCCAACTTCATAATGTAGTACACATGGGCAAAATAATGTAAACATCTATTGTTCCCAGGGGCGGACTGACCATTTGGAAACTCGGGCACTACCCGAGGGCCCGGGGTCAGTAGGGGGCCCCATTAGATGCCTCTGCTACCTTTTTCATAGGCTTTTTTTGAGTTTGGGCAAGGACACAGGGGCCCCATGATCCCCTATTGCCCGGGGGCCCCATGAGTTGTCAGTCCGCCCCTGATTGTTTCCCTGTGGCTCCCACGTAATAAATCATATTCCCTGGGCTGGGGGGGTGGTCCATCCCCCCCCCCACACACACACACACTATCATACTGCTATTGTGACAGGAAAGGGATATCTGCTGCCCCCTACTGCCCCACCTGTCCAGCTGCCCCCTTCCTGTCCCGCTGTGCCCCACCTGTCCTGCTGCCCCCTTCCTGTCCCACTGTGCACCACTTGTCCCCCCTCCTGTCCTGCTGTGCCTCACCTGTCCCACTGCCCCCTTCCTGTCCCGCTGTGCCCCACCTGCCCCCCACATGTCCTGCTGTGCCCCACCTGTCCTGCTGCCCTTTTCCTGTCCCACTGTGCCCCACCTGTCTCGCTGCCCTTTTCCTGTCCCGCTGTGCTCCACCTGTCCCGCTGTACCCCACCTGCCCCGCTGCCCTTCTCCTGTCCCGCTGTGCTCCACCTGTCCCGCTGTGTCCCACCTGTCCCACTGCCCTTTTCCTGTCCCGTGTGCTCCACCTGTCCTGCTGCCCCCTTCCTGTCCCACTGTGCACCACTGTCCCCCTCCTGTCCTGTTGTGCCTCACCTGTCCCATTACCCCCTTCCTGTCCCACTGCCCCCTTCCTGTCCCACTGCCCCTTTACTGTCCCACTGCCCCCTTCCTGTCCCCCCACATGTCCTGCTGTGCCCCACCTGTCCTGCTGTGCCCCACCTGTCCCGCTGCCCTTTTCCTGTCCCACTGTGCCCCACCTGTCCTGCCTCCTGTCCCACCTGTCCCACTGCCTCCCACCTGCCCCACTGCCCTCTTCCTGTCCCGCCTCCTGTCCCTCTGTGCCCCACCTGTCCCACTGCCTCCCACCTGTCCACCTCCTGTTCTGCTGTTCCCCTCCTGTCCCACTGCCCCCCACCTGTCCCCCCTCATGTCCCGCTGTGCTCCACCTGTACCACTGCCCTCTTCCTGTCCCCCCTCCTGTCCAGCTGTGCCCCACCTGCCCCCCCTCCTTTCCCACTGCCCCCCCTCCTGTCCCACTGCAGTGTGATGTAGGGGGCAGCATGACAGGAGAGGGGCAGTGTCACTCTAATCACACACACCTTAGGAATGACCAATCCTCCCCTATCTCACTTATCCTGCAGCAGCTCCTCCAGATGGTGTTGGTATAGAGGATCTGATGCCAGGAGGGGTACTGTTTCCCAGGCAGGAGAATCTCTCTGGCTGCAGCAAAGAGCAGGGGTAGGGCTCCTCCACCCTGATATTGTCCTCTTCTTCCTTCTCCTCCATGGGGCTACCCACTGGCTCCCCCTGGCTCCACCCATCCCACACAGCTGATTTTACACCACCATTCCTGACTTAACAGGAGCCTGCCTGACAGTGTCCCCCGTGCACTCCCTGTACACACCTGGGATTGGTCCACCACTCCGCCCTCCTCTGCGTCCTGGCTGATCCACTCTGATAGCAGGACATGCAGACCGCCCTGCCTGCTAGTTACTGCTCTCTCCTCTCTCTGACAGCAGCCTTGTGTAGGCAAACTAAAACTTCCATGCTGCACCCTCCTTCCTACTGGGAGCAGCATGGAAGATTAAGTTTGCCTGCTGGGGGGGGGCATAAGACTGGTATTATAGAAAATCCGAATCCCCTGCTCAGTGCCCTAAGGCAGCTGCCCTAAGTTGCAATATGCTGGCCCTGGCCTTTGATATTTGTATACTTATTCCATATTATTATATAACACTTGAAGACAAAGCTGCATTTTGTTTTGAATTGGGACCAGGGATTTAGTCGAGGATGGGGTCAAAGGGGGCCCTATCCGTTTGGCTGTATAGTGCCCCATGATGTCTAACAGTGGCCCTGACTGTACCTCCTGACTTTTAATAATCAGACACTTACTTGTAACAGGATCCAGCGATGTACTCACCCGAGAAGGTGTCAGGGACTGTGTTTGGTCCTAGGCGCTGGCCTCTTAACTGTGGGCAGTTGGCTATGACAACTTGTGGCTTCACAGCCGGGTTGCCACTGTGCATGTGCGAGCCATGCTGTTGTAGTGTGGTTTTTCAGAGGAATAATAGAGCCTCCTTTCGTGTGAATGAGTCCTTGCAAAGCAGGACTGATGGACCTGCATTGACATGATGGTGCCAGAGTGCCTGTGACTGAAGAGAAGTAGCTTAATGGGTAAAGGGAAGGTGGTCATGCAGCTGGGAGGAAGCCTGTGTGAGTGAGGATACGTATAACTGATGTTTAAGTTTTCCCTAGACAAAAACAAGTATTTACTCATGCAGTGCATTCAGTGTGTGTGTGGGTGGCTTGCAAGGGTAACTCAGTTCACCTGGAGCTCAGATCATCTTTTTTTTTTTTTTTTTTTACAAAAATAAATGGGGATTTGTAAATAAAGAGTTAATGCCTGATGTTGTCTGGGTTAAAATGTTCAGTGCTGTGATATGTCTTTCCGGACATGGCTCACTTCCTGTTTCTCAATCAAGTGCTAATTATTACTCGTGAGCTAATATGGTGAAATTCAAAAATATTATAAACCAAATTAAACAGAACAACAACCTTTTAAATATGCACAAATTGGTTTGCCAACACCCTACACCAACTCATGAATAGTGTTAATAACTAAATATAATCAAACAATAGTGCTGCGCTCCCGTGCTAATTAATTATTATACTAAAAAATGTAAAAAAAATATTTTACCATACAATTGTGTCAAAAAAACAAAAAATTATTAATATCATCCTCCTAAAATAAATGAAATGTTTTAATGACCAAAAACAATAAATTCCCTCAATCCATAAGCAATATATCCCATCAGCATGTGTCCAGAAACATATAATAAAGAAAAATCCTCCTTTCATGAAATATTATAAAAACAAACAAATGTATTTAAAGCGTAATGGTAAAATGTTACAGTGAGCGCTCTAAGGAAGCAGCTGAACATTCAAGGAAACCAAATAAAACCTTGTGAAATAGCAAAAGAAGTAAAATGCAAATGTATTTGTTCCAACACGTGGATGGCTGCGGAATAAATATTGCTCTCTTGTGCACTCACCTCCTTTTCTAGCCCAATATATAGGCTAAAATAGCTTTTTATCCTAAGAGGATAGATGAGTACAATGTTGCTCCTAACTTCCTTTGGATGGTTCCACGCTATGATTTTCTCACTTCCTGTTTCTAAGGTGATTTAAGAAATAGAAGACCAGACCTCTGGGATGTGAACAGTTAGAATAGGTTGTGTCAGAATGTGAGGCAAAGCAGCGGAGGACTTCCCCTTAGCGGGACCCTGGGATGGGTACCATGGTTCTGTTTAATGTTGCTACTATGCAGGGATGGACTTAATCTATGATAAGGCATGGGCAGCACCACACAGCATGGTATAGCACTGCCAAAGCTCTATATAGCATTACAATGGGGAAGGACGTCATGTCTGGATATTGCACTGAATGTAGTGCTATGAAACATGTTGAAGGACTGTAAAAACAACCTACACTCACCAGCCACTTTATTAGGTACACCTCTTCAATTGCTTGGTAACACAAACTGCTAATCAGCCAACCACATGGCAGCAACTCAATGCATTTAGGCATCTAGACAGCTTGCTGAAGTTAAAAGTTCAAAGAAAGGGGATTTAAGTGACTTTGAACGTGGCATGGTTATTGGTGCCAGATGGGCTGGTCTGAGTATTTCAAGAACTGCTGATCTACTGAGATTTTCATGCACAACCATCTCTAGGTTTACAGAGAATGGCCTGAAAAAGAGAAAATATCCAGTGAGCAGCAGTTGTGTGGATGAAAATGCCTTGTTGATGTAATAGGTCAGAGGAAAATGGGCAGACAAGTTCAAGATAATAGAAAGGCAACAGTAGCTCATGTCAATATGGACCAAAATCTCTGAGGAATGTTTCCGACACCTTGATGAATCTATGCCATGAAGAATTAAGGCGGTTCTGAGGCAAAAAGGGGTCCAACACGGTACTAGCAAGGTGTACCTAATAAAGTGACTGGTGAGTGTATTTCAGTAACAAATTTACTGGTTAAGGGAAATCATCTGGACTAAATTACTTGAGGAAGAGGAAACAAGTGTGTGCTTTACAGTGTATTGAAGAACTGGGGAATGACAGTGTGTGTATAACAGTTAACCATTAAACAGTGGTAAGTAGGAGAGGCAGGCAGTTCAGGAGAAGGAACAGTGATAGCCAGTGATGGAGGTTTCATAGGTAGGGGTAGCCTGGCACTTGGTGTACCCTACTAGGCAGCAGGGCCCCTAACCTAGGGGCTACTCTAGAACAAACCCACCTAAGCCTGGAACCACGTGTGTGAGGCCTGGACACAAGCAAGGAGTAAAAGTGTGGTGTGAGGAGCTGGAGGAGAACAATCAGCACCCAGCGTTTTCCCCCTCAAAATACCAGAACAGGTGTCAGTGCTGGGATAAATGTAACCGGCAGGTGTATAAGATGTTATCCGTCTGTATGTGGGTCTCTGAGAAGTGAATTGGCCTCCAGCCATGAGGTGGCGCTAGCTCACATGTAAAATAATATACATGAATCAGCATGCAGTTCCCCATGCTGCCTACAAACTATTCATCAAAATGTCCCTAGATTATGTTAATATGCTTAAAGCAGAGCTCCAGTCCCCCTAATACATTTTTGGTAAAAGCAGATCCATGATGACCTTTCAAATAGCATTAACAATTGGAATAATTCAATAGTAAAAGCACTGTAAT
The DNA here is from genome assembly GCF_062004578.1 of Staurois parvus. Taxonomy (NCBI): domain Eukaryota; kingdom Metazoa; phylum Chordata; class Amphibia; order Anura; family Ranidae; genus Staurois; species Staurois parvus. The sequence goes on along the minus strand of NW_028318492.1, from coordinate 4,839,795 downwards.
TACTTAGTAATTATTAAAAATTTACCATGATCTTGGAACCATGCAGGCTCCATGATGGCTGTCGGCATCTGAAGCCCGCAGGTATTTATTTCCGGGAATCGGTGCTGCTGGTTATCCCAGCATGCACCACTCGTTCTTGTGACTGCGCAGTATAGACCTCTTGGTGCGATGTACACACTCTGCAATTCCAGCATAGAGCACAGAGTAGGACGCAGCAGGATACAGCATCCACGTCTTCCTGTAATCTGGACTCCAGTAAAATGGCGCGAATATTAATCCCATTCACGTTATTTCCGGGTTCCAAGTCCCGTGATTACAGGAAACCAAAGGACTCCTGGTATACAGAAGACCTTGCAAATCACCTTACAACATCATCGCCTAGGCGGCCGAGACCAGAACTGCAGGCTTGCAGTGGATTTAAAGGTATGTATATTAAAAAGAAAAAAAAACAACTTGTTCTTTATTTCACAGGGAAAACATAATCAGGTAAAGTATGAAAAATGGGTGGAACTCCGCTTTAACTGCTTGTAATATGAAATAATATAAAGTCATCTAGGCCTGGCATTGATAAACCAAATGTTACCATATACCACGTAAATGATTTTATTATCATACAATGGTAATATGTACAGTAGACACATATGGAACATAAAAAGAACTCATCTCTTTCAACTGATTCATAGTAACAGTCTGTGTGTTCATACTATGTGAATGATTTTATTATCATACATTGGTAATATGTAGACACATATGGAACATTACAAATATACACCGTGTTCCAAATTATTATGAAAATGATTTTTCTCATTTACCTAACTAATTGATGTAAATAACAGTCAGCATAATTCTCATGTTATCCTAGATTGTAAGCTTGAAAGAGTAGGGCCCTCTTACCCCTCGTACGTTGTTTGTTATTGTACTGTGCCATGTATTGTCCCCCCCTCTATTGTACAGCGCTGAGCAAACCCTTTGGCGCTATATAAACTCGATGTAATAATAATAATAATAATGTTATCAACTATTAAGAGTACAATTCACATTTTATTGAACAAACCTCCTAATGATAACAGGATTTTTGTTAAACATAAACCACTTACAATGCACTGTTCCAAATTATTACGCACAGTAAGTTTCAAAACACTTTAAAGGTTGTAAAGAACTGAAAATTGTCATTTGTTGTGTTTGCAGCATATTTACTGAAATCAAAAGCTATTTCAATTAAACTTTTAACAACATTTTAACTTTTTAAACATTTTAACAGGTCACGTTACATTGTAACATAGGACCCCTTATTTGATAGCAGCTTCACAAGTCTTGCATCCATTGAACTTGTGAGTTTTTGGACAGTTTCTGCTTGAATTTGTTTGCAAGGTGTCAGAATAGCTTCCCAGAGCTGCTGTTTGGATGTAAACTGCCTCCCACCCTCATAGATCTTTTGCTTGAGGATGCTCTAAAGGTTCTCAATAGGATTGAGGTCAGGGGAGGATGGAGGCCACACCATGACTTTCTCACCTTTTATCCCCATAGCAGCCATTGATGCAGAGGTATTCTTTGCAGCATGAGATGGTGCATTGTCATGCATGAAGATGATTTTATTACAGAAATCACAGTTCTTCCTTCTGTACCAGGGAAGAAAGTGGTTAGTCATAAACTCCACATACTTTGCAGAGGTCATCTTTACACCTTCAGGGGCTCTAAAGGGGCCGACCCGCTCTGTTCCCATGATTCCGGCCCAAAACATGACTCCACCACCGCCTTACTGACGTCGCAGCCTTGTTGGAACAGGGTGGCCGTCCACCAACCATCCACTACTCCATCCATCTGGACCATCCAGGGTTGCACGGCACTCATCAGTGAATAGGACTGTTTGAAAATTAGTCTTCATGTATTTTTCTGCCCAATGCAGCCGTTTCTGCTTGTGAGCATTGGTTAGTGGTGGCCAAATAGAAGGTTTATGCACAGTTGCAAGACTCTGGAGGACTCTACACCTTGATATCCGTGGGACTCCAGAGGTACAAGCAGCTTCAAATATCTGTTTGCTGCTATGTAATGGTATTTTAGCAGCTGCTCTCTTGATCCGATGCATGGATCTGGCAGAATTCTTCCTCAATGTGCCTTTATCTCCACGAACCCGTCTGTGCTCTGAATCAGCCACAAATCTCTTAATAGTGCGATGATCACGCTTAAGTTTTCGTGAAATATCTAATGTTTTCATACCTCGTCCAAGGCATTGAACTATTTCACTCTTTTCGGCAGCAGAGAGATCCTTTTTCTTCACCATATTGCTTGAAAATGGTGCTCTGCTTAATAATGTGGAACACCCTCCTTTAGTATTTTTTCCTTAAATTGGGCTCACCGGCCAATCTAATTATCACAGGTGTACGAGATTGTTTTCAGTGATCAAAAAAACCCTGACACACAATGCCATCCATGAGTTAAACTGAAAAACAAAATATTTCATCTTTGTGACACTTAAATAGAATTTTCATAATAATTTGGAACGCGGTGTAATATAATGATAGAGACATTTTTATCAGAATCCATGATCTGTAATTCCATTTGATTGATTTAAGAAATTCAGAACAGCCAGATGCATTCTGGAACTTGCCATTTGTGATAAATTGTAGTTGATCCACTCACCTCTTTGGCAGAGCACATGAACAATTATTTAATCACACCACATGCTATGATAGCATTACTTAGTCAGTCACACAGAGCTGTTCTGTTACATACAATCTCAAATAAAGCAAAATGATAGCAGTCACGAAACACTAGTGTACTAGTAATATTTTTACTTAGAAAACCTTGAGAAAGGAATTGTTGCCCATAGTGATCATCAGATCTTTATCCACTGTAAAATTCAAGCAAGGAATCACTTTTGTTCTCAATTTCTTTACCGAGATTTGTTTTATAAACAATCCTTAAAGTGTTACTAAACCCCGGACCCTGCATTCACTATATCTGGTCTCCCACAGTACACAGAACATGGAAATGCAATTATTTTAGTAAATGTAAACTGCTAAATACCTTTTCTCATCAAAAGTTAGAGAAGTCTTGTGACTTCTATCAGTGTCCAGCCCACCACTAGCTGAAGCTTGTAGGAGGAGTTTTCTTTCTGCTCTACGAGGATGGAAATCCCCTGAACTCTGTCTGGACAGTGCTGATTGGCCCTGTGCTGATAAGATGCATCCTCCCAATATAAAAAAAAAACTCTCTAGCAATACACACCAAACTGAGCATGTGCATGCCTACGGTTCAGTCTGGAGATAAGAGGTGGTCACTTGAAAAAGGGGAGGAACAGAGAAGAAAGGATCAAACAGCCCTTAGGTTCCACAGTGAGTATAACAAGCATGCTTTACTGCATATACAGACTGATTTTACTGTTGTGGGTTTAGTAACACTAATGCCTCACGCAAAAGAAAGAGGCTGAAAGTGTACTGTGCATGAAATTCTGGGCATTTCCACACTCAGGGAGCCACATGTGCTGTGTACTGCCTGCTGTACGTGGCCATTCTGTTGTAAATGCTAATGCTTCTGTGCATCAACAATTACCCGTGCATTTGTGTCACACTTATTTCTCGAATGCAAAATTCTTTCTGTCATAAATACTCTTATTTTTGGAGATTGAATGCTATTATTATCATAACATTTCTGACAAACTTTTAAAACTGAGCATTTGAATTACATATTTGTTTTATACAACAAAGGATTTGTAATTCTGTTTAGCCAGTCTTATGATCTAGGCACCCGTGGACTTGAGAAATACAACCCATCCCAGTCTGTGACCTAACAGCATGTAGCAGCATGAGGTTATCACACTGCTCACCACTCCTAACAATGTAAGATTATTATTTATTATTATACAGGATTTATATAGCGCCGACAGTTTGCTCAGCGCTTTACATTATGGTGGGAGACAGTACACGAGACAGTACAGTAACAATACGATTCAATACACGAGAGGTTCGAGGGCCCTGCTCCTTGGAGCTTACAATCTAGGATTAGATGTAACATAAATGTAAAAGTAGCATAATTTTACCAATAGCTGGGATGTGACATACCTGTAAAAGTAGTATGGTTGCAGATCATTTTTAATTCAGTGGTATTAATGCTACAGTATTCTCTTAATTCAGGAATCAATAGTAGATGTTTCCAAATTAGAATCTGAAAGGAACAAGCAGGCCTGTAGACCAGTACTGACACCTACAATCAAAATTCTCACATCCTTGCAGGTATAGGTAAGGATAAATGAACTATCACCTCAGTGAGCCTCAAAGGGAAGCCCTAGCCAGTCTGTCTACAAAGCTCAGTAGGGGACTAGACCTATACAGCCAGAAGGCTCCAAAACATCTACCAAAAAATGGTTTTATGTCAAAGATTGGAAGAATATATTTTATCTCTCATAAAAAATAAAATATTAGTTGCAGAGAGATGAAAATAATTCCTTCCAATCATATGCATTTTGGGGTAAGGGTATATATAAAATTGTATGCCTAGTGTGTACAAAATACATGGGAGATCTCCAGAACAGTTGTATGGAGTCTGCTCATGACAGCCAAGTAGTGACTGGTCTTGTTGTGATCGGACTGACGCAGTGGTGTCCCCGACTCAACCATCAGAACCATTAATGACCCATTTAAGCCTGGCTACTTCAGAACATAAAACTATCCTCTGGGCTGCGGAGAAAACACCCCCAAGGTTAATTTGGCCAAGGGATAGAGTCCGACCACATCCATATCTCAGTAAATTGAGCTGCATGAGTTTGGACGATGTGATTCACATGGAGCCATTCTAATCTCGTGCATTGTGAATATTTCTGCCACTCTCCTCGACAGGTGAAACCTCTGTAAAAGTTTATTTCTGTTTTTATCAAATTTTATTTTCATAGCTAATAGCTGAACTTTGTATGTTCTTTTTTCTTTTTTGTAATTCTCTTCCTGGGTACATATTGTATGCACTGTCCACCTTTGGGATATTAAATTATAAAATTAATAAGTGGCTTCTGTTTACTAAGTTAGGACTTACGTATATCCTTAGATATCCCTCCTTCCTAATCTGTATGCAATTGTACTGTGTTGGCAGATTGCATGAGGATTTTAAACTTGCAGATCTGCCAGATGGAAGTATGTGTGTCTGGTTGCCTAGCAGACCAGTCAGTTGTGTCTCTGGTGTACCAGTGTGCATGGACAGTGAGAAGAGTGATTAGCACAAAGATTCTGGCTTGTAGGATAGCTTGAGGAATCCTAGAAGTATGTGCTAATTGTTAGACTGCTTCCAAACCCTTTAAATGCACCAGTTGAATGTAATATTTGTATCTGGCTGTGTGCAGTCAGCCAGTTAGAATGGAGTGGAGTCTTCTTCTAGTGCTGGGGAGAGGTAATCTGGGCTGTGAAAAGGGTATCACAGCCAGTCTTACCTTCTCAAAGTAAGCTCCCCCTTATTCTCAACTACACCAAACAAGGTACTCCCCTAGGTTAGCTATTTGACTTGGCTGACACTGTTGGTCCTCCATCTCTCAGTCTCTTAGTCTGATTACAGAGGATTTCTGGATGCTGGATGCTGGATGCTGATAGGAAAATTATTCAGGAACCTTTGGCATCTGCCTGTATAAACTACATACAATATTTTTTTTATGAATCCATAACTGGAGTGAAAATCTGGTGGGAGTTATTTATTTTTATATATTACAGTTACTTATATAGTGCCATCAATTTATGCAGTGTGTTACATATATATTTCACATTCACATCACTCCCTAACCCTCAAGGGGTGTACAATCTAAGGTCCCTAATTTACATTCATACATACACATACTAGGGCCAGTTTGGACCAGAGCCAATTAACCTCCCAGAATGTCTTTGTGGTGTGAGAGGAAACCCATGCAGGCACAGGGAAAACATGAAAACTCCAGGCAGGTGGTGCTGTGGCTGGGATTTGAACCAATGACCCTAGTGCTGCCAGGTGGACGTGCTAACCATTTAGCCACAGTGCTACCCCTATAAGGGCTAATGCACACTGCTGATTAGGGCCATATTTCGCCCAGCTCAGCATATTTTTTCAGCAGGCAAGGTGCTCACATGTAATTGCACATGGAGTTAATTACTTTGGTTAGGGATACATGTGCATTCCTAGAAGCAGTCCATTTATGTCCAGGGGCACACATCTATCCCTAATAGCAGGTAATTGCTCCATGTGCAACTACATGAAAACAGTTGCAGACAGCAATGAACAGTGTCCGCCTGTCATTGTGTTGCACAAGCTTCCTGTCTACAGCTTATGGGAAACACCCAGCCATACCTGCCACAGAAATATGGGAGAATAGTAGTATTAAATACTGTGTGTATTGAAAAGACATTTATATCTGATTTTTGCCTGTGGATGGATAGGTTAACCAAGTTACAGTTATAGAGTGCTCTTTTGCATAAACAAAATGGGCAACTTCTTCCAGAAATCATTTCTAATAGAGTAACTATACTGATATATGATGCTGATCTGGACAACATAAACACTGGGAAATCATCTAATTTATCAGTCAGAACAAAAACCATGACCCGAAATGATTTAATCAGGCAAACCAATTAACTTCACTGCCTTCATTGTCTTGTTCTCATAAAATATCATGTAATTGCTCACTAGAATTAAAGTCCTAAAAATACAATTATACAGTAAAGACAAGGAGCACATAATTGACTTAAGCTGCTATTACAGAAAATGTCTGGTTATTCTTAAAGTGTTGCTAAACCCACAACAGTAAAATCAGTTTGTATATGCAGTAAAGCATACTTGTTATACTCAATGTGGAACCTACGGGGTTAATCTTCTGTATTGTGTGAAAAGGCTGTTTCCTGTCTTCTCTGATCCTCCCCTTCTTCTACTGTCCCCAATCCATCTGCTGATAGTACAGCTCTAGGAGACACTCTGCACATGCTCAGTTTAGTGTGTATTGCTTGAGAAGTTTTTTTTTTTTTGAGAGGGTGCATGTGATCAGCACAGGGCCAATCAGCGATTCAGCACTGTCCAGACAGAGGGTCAGGGGTTATGCAGCCTCATACAAGCTGTAACCAGTGCTCAGCTGGACACTGATAGAAATCACAAGACTGTCAAACACTATGATGAAAAAATTTATTTAGCAACATATATTTACTGAAATAATTGCATTTCCATGTTCTGTGTACTGTGGAAGACCGGATATATTGAATACAGGGTCCTGGGTTTAGTAACACTTTAGAGATGCTAGGTAATGGTCAGTTTACTCAAATGTATTGCTTGTTCACATAAATGGAGAAGTGTTGCAGCTAATTGTGTCACCAACACCAGTCTAATCACTGGGGCAGAAATGGAAAAGGCTGAAAAAATCCAACCCAGCTGCTCACATGTTCACCTTAGAACAAGTGCCTGGTGTTTTTTAACCATTGGTCAGGGTGACTGTCATCCCTTATTCTAGGATTCTTACTTATTCCCTAGAAGTATGTGGAGTTGGTGCTGGGCATAATCTGCAACTTAGCTTGAAACACTGAGCCATACAATAAACCAGTGGGCTATTCACCCTACTAGCATCTACCCATAACGGAAATATTTAAAGATGAATTCACTATTCTTTTGCACATCTTTTCCAAATTGTGCTATTACTATATTATCCTGCAGTGAACGTCACTGATACTTTTTTTGTATTGTAGCAGAAACACGTCTGTACATGGTCTATAAAGTTGCTTAGGGGGAGGGGGGTAATCATTAAATTATTGATCACTACTTTGAGGCATTAGATGACTGATAGACTAAAAAGAAATAGTAGGCGCCTATCTCTATAAACAAATATAACCTAAACAATTAATAAATGAAATAGTGATAAAAATATCATGTAGCTGCCCCTTTATGTGTATTAGACACCTATGAACAACAAAAAAAGAAAAAGTAAGGAACTTCTTCCTACTTTCTCTTCCTACTTGAATAGATGTATATATGGGAGAAGAGTGTACACTCACCACGTGGAGATGACCTCTTAACATAAGACGGTCAGTTAGTGCTTTTTCAGATATCAGTAGATCTCACAATGCCCAGGACCTGTGTATTCTCTGGCACTCCTAGCAATTCACTGGCGTCCCATATATTCCACTTTCTTATAACATAAATGACATGTACCAAAGAGATACGAATAGTGTAGTATTTGTTAATAAATGAACACATAAAAATATAAGCCATTACCACTCACATTTTACAGTGCTCTAGGCATGTGCTTTAAAGCTCAGAAGTCAGCCCAGGGAGTGATGTCATCGGAAAACCGGAAATTACATCTCAATGTATTTTGCCACTCTGGCGTCTTTAGGAAGCTCTGCCCTGCCATATTACTGGAGCCTCTTATCACCCAAACATGCTCCTGACTGCTGGACCAGTGTTCTGTCTCTCCAATATAAGCATTGATAGTGTCACCTCTGTAACTTACAGTTGTGATGAGATAGTGATAACTTCAACCTCAGTTGGATACCACAGTCAGTGAGTCAATGAGAATGACATCTTGTAGATCTTGTGAAGTTTATTCCATTTACTGAGAGAATCTTACAACAATGAACATTATATAGGTCAACAGAACATACTGTTTCTGCTCCATGCCATGAGGCTTGCTGCAATGCATTTCTGGGAAGGGGGGAGGACTATCTATACAACATAAACTAAACCAAAGGAAAGGGAGGAGCAGAGACAAAATATAGAAAACATTTAAAGGCATATGACAGTCAATATGACAGTCATGTGAAACATGACAGCCAGCATAATGTTGAAAATATTTAAAATCAGGCTGTATATATTGTTCCGCAGCCATAAAAATACACCAAGGTCAGGAGCAAGGTTGGGCCATAAGAGACTCTGGCAATATGGCAACATAGGGCAGAATAGAGTGCTGGGGAATACACAGGACCTTGGCATTGCAAGATCTATTGCTGTCTGAAAGAGTGCTAATTGACCTTCTTATTTTAAGGGGTCAACTCCATGTGGTGAGTGTGCACTCTTCTCATAAGTGGTGGAACAAATATGCATCTATTCAAGTTGGAAGAACAAGGAAGAACCACAAGTGCATAGATATACTTTATGGTGATGGTACACACAATATTTAAATTGTAGACTTATGCTTATTCATTGTATTGTGTTTAAAACACTTGTGATTGCATGTTTGGAGAAATTTGTGTAAAGTGCCATACTTGGATTTATTTTTTTATTAGATTACTGATACTGTGAGCCCTATACTTTCCCTGACGAAGTGTGGTCTCCCGAGCAGTTATTTTTTAAAAGACAATATATACTTTTTACATTATTTCTGAGCTCCATCATGTAATGTTTAATATTAATGAAACTATATCCTGGTGTTGACACATTCAAGAAATTCTTTAGATATTCTGTGATTTGCTAAAGGAACTCTTCAGCTAGCTAGTTGAAGGGTACGCATTTCTCTCTTAAAAAATCATGCTCACTTTTTCTACACCTAGACACACATATCTGCACATTTATTTCTTTTGGATGGTGTTTTTTTTTCTTTATTTGCCTTTAGAAAAGAATATGAAAAGCAAGAAAAAAAAATATGTTGCAGGCTACGCACAGCACAATAGATACAGTATACACTCATATACATCACAGGCATACATACAACCAACCCCTTCCCGCACAACAAACAGTACAGCAAACAATACAAAAACATGTAATCAATAGGTATAGAGAAATTAGAAAATTGTTTTAGATGTCAGAGGCAATCATACCTAACCAGGGCCCCTAAAGTTGTTTTGATACTTGGGAAACATTTTATTCACCAAAGCCTGGAACCTTTTGTTAGTGGAAGGTCAAGAATCTTTTCAGCCCAACAACTCAGTAAATCAGGGTTCTGTCAATATAGCAGGAGGTAAAAGGTGTAAGGACACTCAGTAGCACTGCAGTAGCCTGCATTCAAATGAATGGGCTGCCGTACCCATGCAAATATTGGCTGCACACCCGCCACAGTGTGAACCTAGCCTAAATTCAACTTATTTAGGGTGTAACATGTTCAGCATGCACCCCCACTCCCACCCTGTAACAGAAGACCCTCTTTTCCAGCACAAAAGCAGTGCCACAGTGAATGAAAAGACTACAAGTACCGTCAGCCATTGTGGCTGATGGCTTGTAGTTCTCAAAGAACTGTGGGGGCGTTGGTGAGCCCTCTCATATTCCATTAATCTTATTGCTCTCAAGAAACTGCCTGCCCGTATCGGCATACAGCTATACCGAGAGTCTGCAGGAATCTTACTTCGATCGCTGATGCAATGCTCTACAGGCTCATTAGAAAAAAATAATAAACGCACTTTTTTTACCTGCAAAACTTTTTCATAAGGTGAACTAATCCTTTAACAGAAATCCTCCCTTGCTCCTCCTGAGTCCCATAGTTTTGCAGCTATCCCTGTACAAGGCAGCAGTCAAATCCCTGAACTACACCTCCCAGTGCCCCTTACTGTAATCCTGTTTCCTTTACTTGCTGCTGATTGGCTGAGTGCTGGCTGCAGGAGGCATGGGGTGAGTGAGCTCTCCCATAGACACATTGCCGCCTTCTGCACTCCATCCTAGTGTGCAGTGGCAGCAGCAGGGGGTTGGGGGATATGGGGAGAAGACAGCACAGCTGTTTCTCCTCTGGGTCCCTCACTGCCCACATCGGTGAGGGAGCGGAAGGAAAAAATAAGGGAGACAACTGACAATAATGCGCACGGGGTGATTAGAGTGTGCCCAGGCACATCCAGCACACCTTGTGTGCATGCCTATGTAAATAATCAAATTAATAAGTAAACTAACAGGGGTCAAACCCTTCCCTTCTCTATTAAAAATGAAAAAAAATTGCTTATCATTTTATATTTTTTTTATACCCTTAGTTTCCATTGCCACATAGTGACAGCACTGATTGTGGTACAATGATGGATTGATAAGGATGAATAAATAACAGTATGTCAGAAAAGAACAGCAAAAGCTCACACAGCAGCCATGTCCAGTAACTGGATGTGTTTCATTTGTAATCTGTTTGTACATCAATGTTTTTTCCCCATGTGTTAGAAATAAGAATATTTTACTACATACACATGCTGAACGTACAAATAAACATAATGGAACATACCAAAAATATTTGTTTAGAGCTGCAATATACACATTACACATTCCTAACAATAGATGGTATCCACCCTTTTAATTAAAGGGTAACTCCACTTTAGTGGGGAAAAAAGCAAATAAAAGTAAAAATAATATAGCGTGTATAATTGCTACATACAGTATGTCATATTGTAATTGAATGTTATGAAAAATGACCTTTCATTTTTAATCTACAACCGATTTAATTTTCTGTAAAATGCAATGCAGTATGGCTACCTGGGGGTGTTCTGTACACAGATGGTGTAAAGAACACACCCCAGATATATCATTTCCTGCTTGTGTGATTGGCTTACTGATTTTCCCAGAAGTCTTCAATAAGGTGCAAGTCAGATTTTGAGCATCCCCTGTAACAAAAATGGCATTTTTGGTGAGATACTCCCAAAGGGAAATCACATCAAAAGGGATCCAGATCTTGCATTTTCCTTATTAGAGCCATGAAGGTGCAGCGGTTGATTGATAAATATGAAACCAGTCCCATTCTCCTTCACTTTGCACATGGACACAGACAAACAAACAGCTATTTCCTCAGAATAACAAAAGGTAGGAATATGCAACAAAGTTTTTTTAAATCCTTGCAATATATATAGATCACCCAGAGGGGAATTTGTTTTTCTCAACAAAAGTGGCATTACTCTTTAGCACTGTGAAACACATTTAACCAAAGTCAGCAAGACTGGGTCATTACAAAAGAATGGCTAGTAGGACATTCTTAAACTGGTATTCAACCCAAAACCTAAAATGTAATATATTGCAGTTTACCAATCCTGAGATGTGTTCACTGCATTAGTTGCTACATTAGTTTTTTTTTTAGACTTTTTTCCCTTTATTTCACCTGGTGATCTGGCCAGTAACAACTTCCTGTCTTAGACCAGGTTCACACCTGTGTGTTTTTTTATGCATTTTGTGTTTTCCAGGAATACATGCTATTTATCATGATTTCCCATGGATCATGTTCACATCTATGCGTTTTTTTGCAAGTGCATTTTTTGGAAAGGGTCAGGGACTTCTTTTCCCTCAGCAGTTTGCATTTTTAGTCCAATAAACTTCAATGGAACCGCATATAAACTGCAAGTGCTGCATTTTTTATGTTCTTTTGATGCATTTTTTTATGCGTTTTGTGTTTCTAATCTGCCCAGAAACAAATTGATCAAAATAAAATTGAAATAATAAAAAATGGAAAATACATCAAAAACGCATGTGCAAAAACGCACCGCAGAAAACAACGCAGAAACGGACCAAATGCAAACTGTATAGTTGTGAACCTAGCCTTAGGGTGTCTGGATAAGATAGTAAAGCAGACATCTTTGGACAGCAGCATTGTCAGGCTAGGGAGAGGGTAGAATTAGACTAGCAGATTTAGATGGACTTCATTAAAAAATTAAAGCCAAACTCAAGCAAGCTCTTTATAAGCAGTTGCAGCAAACAGTTTTTTTTACAGAAATGAATAAAAGCTGGCCGTCGTAAGCACCCATGTCTGTGGTGAATGGTTTGTCTCAACCCTCTAACTATTACTTTTTCAGGACAGCTTGGTCTGTTAAAGTAAGTTAAAAATAACTCACTGCTTGGATAACCAGGAAAAAATAAAGAAAACAAATGCAGCCACCACATCTAAGAATTGCTAGATGCAATTTAATGAATTTTGGTTTTGGGTTTAAAACTGCTTGAAAACTCCTAAATGTACCTTGTACATCATCTGACATGTAAATATGTATGTAATTTTAGAGAACCACTTAAAAAAATCTCATGACAGTTATAAATGATAAATATCTTCTCACTTTCTATCCTAGAGACAATAGTCATCAGGGTAAAAGTTGGTAGTGAACCTGCCAAACAGGAATAGAGATACCTGGTAAAAATTGACAGGGGTTCTAACCCTTTTTCACTTTATGAAAGTTGCAACCCTGGTGTATCAGAGCATTATAGTTCTTCTTAAAGAAAGCCATTCAGAAGCTGTTTGCTTTCAGCCTGTTTCTTTCTAAAATTCTGCATGGAGTCATATTTTGCAGAGAGGAACAGAAAGGGCAGAGGGAAGAGGACTATCTACTACAGCTTGGTGTCAATGTGAGCTACAACTGTTGAACTCCCTAAACGAACATTTTTTTGTTCAGCACAGCAAATAGGATTAACCACGTCATATGACGTCCTTCCCGGATCACGCTTTGCATGTGCCCACAGGGCCGTGCTGTGGTGAGATATTTCACCGGCCTTGTACCTTGGACACGATCGATAACAGATCTGTGTACCGGCCCTGTTGCCAGTACCATGTGACCTGATGTAACCAATTACAGCAGGTCACATGACAGTTGTATACAATGGATTGCTTCCTTTCATGCCATCCATTGTATACAAGTGTGTCTAGCTGTGAATGGTCACAGCGATCACATGCATAGGCTGGGCAAATCACAGCCAATCACAACAAAAAACACCTAAATTAATCGATTTCATGCAGGTAAATGCTTGCTTATAGCAAAGGAATTCTTTGCTATAAGTAATCAATTGTGCAAAAAAAAATACTGATTACTTCCCCAAAGTAGTACAATGTTACTATGGTAACATTATTCTACTTTGGTCATAGTGCAATATGGAAAAAACAATCTTAAAAAAAGAGGAAAATATAACAAAAAAAAAAAATAAAAAAATTATAATTTTTTTTTTTTCGTGCTGTCACCAGTCAGTGTCCCTGATCACTGCAACATCAGTTATATGCTGATGCTGTACTGCACTGGTGACAGTATGTAAAAATAAATTGTGAAATCATTTTTTTAATTTCTTCATTTTCCAAAAAATTTGGACAAAACATTACAATTTAAAAAAAATACCATACCTGTTATGAAATATGTCGGACTCTCTGCTTTGCAAAACGGGGTCATTTGGGGGATATCTGTACTGATCTGACATTTTTGGGCTTCAAGAAATTAGATTGGCTGTCAGTATTTCAGGATTGATCAATTTTCAGATATATCCCATAGTTTGTGAATTCTATAACTTTCCTACAGACTAAATAATAAATACTGATTTGGGTTATTTTCACCAAAGCAATGTAGCAGAATACATCTTGGCCTAAATGTATGAAGAACAATTATTTATTTGCAAAGATTTGTAACAGAAAAAAAGAAAAAACCTGTTTTTTTTCAAACTTTAAAGTTTTTTTTTTGTTAATTTAGCAAAAAATAAAAACCCCAGTGGAGATTAAATACCACCAGAAGAAAGATCTAATTGTGTGAGCAAAATGATAAAATTTTAGTTTGGGTACAGTGTTGCATGACCGCACAATTGTCATTCAAAGTGTGAGAGTGCTGAAACCTGAAAATTGGCCTGGGCAGGAAGGGGGTAAAAGTGCCCGGTATGGAAGTGGTTAAGTAAATATGTAAAATGAGCCTGAAGCACTTAAAAAAATACTTATTAATATTCCATCTACTTCCACAGCAATAGAGAGAGGTAATGAAGGGGGTACTACCATTTGAGGAATGTGATGTAATCATTGTCTCACAGAAAGTGCTCTTTAGGAACTATTCTCATAAGGTGAACCTAATCCTCCCTATCTTGTGTTCTTTTTTTGTTGCTATTTGTGACTTGTTTTGCTTGGTGCAGCTGCCAATCAAATGAGAAAGGAAAACACGGGATGGGACTTGGAGGAGCCACATTGTTCTGTGCATTGATGTGCTCTAACCCTTACGTAATTACAGGAGTATAAGGATATTTTGGGGGGAGGTGCAAAATGTCTATGTGCAGCTAGGAGAGATCAAGCCAGGAAAACCACAGAGAATCTCAGGTCCCGAATCCATGTTAACTGGCTGGCAGTCACGCTAATCATTTAAAGTTAGTTCTTCTGACCTGGAATAAGCAAGTGTAGCTAGATTTCTCTAAATTGCTGATCTGTGTACTTGTTTTGGATCAGTGACTCGGAAAGCATTAAAGTAATTTGATCAGCTTTTTCAGAAGAAGATAGCAATAGTATTGTCGTTATTATGCCAAGTACATGCCTTTTAGTATCTGTGCTGCCCAAGATCATCCCCCACTCCATGCATGACTGGTGGGACAGCAAAGACCCAGAAGGGAGCAGCAGCTGAAGACAAGATTTGATCCCTTGGTATTATAACAACAGTGGTCCTCAGCATTTCTTAAGTTGATATATGTTTGATATAGCACCAAGCATTGAAGTGGATGTGCAAGCTTAGAAAATGGTGTGTGCAATTATACTTGTATATAAGGGCATAAATATGATGTTGAGCACCTGGAGTGCTCATGTTATTTTTTTCAAGTACTATGGCTTTAGGTTGGTCTCAGCTGGTTAGACAAATTCAATTTTTATTGGTATGAGTATACTATAATATTGCCTCTATTTATCTATCTCATAAAGAAGTGAGCACGGATTCCGAGAAGCACATTTAGACTGCACAAATCCTGCCTTAATCTGCTGTGCCTGCGTAACATATACATGAAAGGCAACTATGCCTATATGTGAACGATGATTTAAATATGTGCAGTTACTTTGACTGGCAATATAAATGTACATAGATTTTTGAGAAGCAAGATATTGGTGTAGGCAATTGGTATTCTAAAGTATTACTATTGGGCAGCACAGTGGCTAAATGGTTAGCACTTCCACCTGGCAGTACTAGGGTCGTTGGTTCGAATCCCAGCCATGGCACCACCTGCCTGGAGTTTGCATGTTCTCCCTGTGCATGTGTGGGTTTTCTCCGGTTTCCTCCTACACTCCAAAGACATGCTGGTAGGTTAATTGGATCCTGTCTAAATTGGCCCTAATATGTGTATGCATGAATGTAAGTTAGGGACCTTAGATTGTACACCCCTTGAGGGTTAGGGACTGATGTGAATGTACAATATATATATGTGCAAAGTGCTGCATTAATTGACGGTGCTATCTAAGTACCTGAAATAAAAAATAAAATAAATTACTAAACCCAGGACCCGGCATTCACTATATCTGGTCTCCAACAGAACATGGAAATGCAATTATTTTAGTAAATAAAAATGCTAAATACCTTTTCTCATCAGCAGTTAGAGCAGTCTGTGTGTCCAGCCAAGCACTGGTTAAAGCTTGTAGGAGGAGTTTTCTCTAGGAGGATGCAGAACCCCTGACCTCTGTCTGGGCAGTGCTGAATGGCCCTTTGCTGATTACGCACTCTCCCACACGATATGTCTTATCAGGACATTGCAATTGTAACAGTACATTACTACTGAAGTACCATAAAAAGTCCTCTTATAGCAATTTTTTTGGTTATTTGTTAATCAGTTTAAGATGTGAGTACTGTTAATGGTGGTATCTACCTCCCATTATTATTTTTAATTATTATAATTTAGGAGTAGGATAAAGAGTACATTAACATGAGGAATCTAGAAGAGATTCTGGGACATTTACATCACCGAAACACATGTTATATGAATTAGTAAGTTTGGATCAATAAACATATTTTTTTGAACATTAAAACTTACATGGATTTAATAAATTTCCCCCATATCCTTTCTGTGAATTGAAACATGTATATCGTGTGTAGCACCCTCCTAGTTAGCTAGGGGGAGCTCTCATTCTATTGTTAGAGGCTGAGTAGCAGCCTGGGGGTGATAGCCAGATGGGTCAAACTTAGGTCAGGAGCTGAGGGGATCTGCAGACTAGCTCTCTGAGACTTCCCCCTGCACTAGAACTTTGGAGAAAGATCTAGAAGCAGTGGGCGGAATTAAGGAGTGGCTAGTCTGTACTCTTAGAGAATCCTGGTCAATCCCCAAGCAGCCAGGACAGCCCCTAAGACTAACTGAGCCTGCTCAGCAGGGGGAGATAGAGAGGGAGAGTTCAGGTGGAAGATGAGGAAGTGAGAGACTGGAGAGCAGGAGCCTGGTTGGGGGCCCAGTTGTAGAGGGGCTCACCTACAAGCAGTGGAGCTTGAAAGGAGGAAAGCTCAGGACTTCACCAGCCCCCAGGATGAGGACCACCTTTGCAACAGGGAAAGAGCAACCCAGATAGAAGGCCTGGTAGTGGCCACCAACCCACCAGCAGCACAGGAGAAAGGACTGGGTGAGGACCCTCTGGGCCAGTAAGGGGAAAGAGGCACCCTGGTGGGAAACTGGATTAGCTTTTTACCCGGGAATGTTCACATTGCAGTGGCAGGGACTGGATCCCCTGCTCAGGGATACATCCAGTACAGCTGGATGAGGGAAAGATTCATCTGGGGTCTTGGGTGGTACTATAGGAGATGCTGGCTAGCTTTCCAAAAGAGACTGTTTGCTGGAAAGACTTGTACATATTTGCTAAGGAGTTTGTCCTCTGTTTCCATTACCATTGGGCATCCCATACACCCCTTACCCTATCCAAGTTCAATTCCCCTAATGCAATTTCAAAAAACAAGCTCCAGTACTGGTTACTGCCTCCTAATGCAAGTCTGAATGAGGAAATGTGTGTTGCCTGGCTGTGCAGGGTTATAGGGGGACCCAAACTTCAATGACTCCTAAGGGGATAGTGCTACACGTGCAATAAGCTGTTGTTCCCTATGAAGAATAACTTTTATTCCCACTAAAAACCATTGGGGCTAAGAACAGTATAGTGTCTACTGCTACCAAAAGAAATATGCTTCTTTAATCAACAGATGGAATGCAAGAGAGACCTGTTACAAGTCTAAATTCAGTAGTGTAAACAAATGTTTCAGCTGAACGTGCAGCAGAACCTATTTAAAGCAACAGGGAAGCTGGTTTCCTATGTAGTCTGCTACGTGGGTTTTATCATGTACAGCTGATGCATATTATTTATATGTCTGCAAATGTATTTTTTATATGTACATATGGCTTTTATATTTGTATTGTAGTGTACAGATATCGTAGTGACCTCACAACTAAACCAATAAAACAAATAACAGACAGATAGATAGATAGATAGATAGATAGATAGATAGATAGTGCATTGAATGGTTAACACAACAGGCAGGGATCTCAAGATAAAAGTCAATAAAACAGTATTGCCTGTGATACTTTTTTATTTGCACAACAGTCAAGTTTTCAGGACAAGCTCCTGGAATGTACCCCTTCTTCTAAGGTCCAAGCAGTAATACGGCTACAATCACCTCTAACATAAAAGTTAAAAACACACTTTTAAGCAAACCTTTTCAACCAGGATGTGAATATTAGTCCACACAGAAATGACATTTTAGGGGCTGTCTCACCTACAGTACAATTATTATTGACAGCAAAGGTTAAAGTCTATCTCCAGGGAAAAATAAAATCCTCTCTTGGAGCTGACCCATGCACTGCAAGGTTTAATACTCATTTAAGTTTAGGGGACCAGAAAAATCCTTTTTTACTTATCTGATCCCACAATCTTCCTCTGTACCACTACAGCATTCTATGCAACCTCTTCTCCTGTATCCTCTGCCATTTGCAAGTCCTCTTACATCATCAAGTACAAAGCAGGGAATATAGCCCTGCAATGGATGTGGGGGTGCTGAAGGATGCATATGGGATCAGGTAAATAAAACTGGGGGTAAATAAAACAAAGCTCTTTTGGCTGTACTTCTTCTGTGGATCACAGGAGTTCACTTTGTTCTGTACTGCTGTGACCCATTATCAGACAACATCAGACTGAAGCCCACTGTCGGCTGAAGTCACTCAGTCGGTCCAGGCTGGGTAAAGATTCTGACTTCAAAGTCAGGATCCACTCCAGAGTCGAGAACTGTACTTGGCTGGCAAGACTCTTGAGAGCTTGATCCAGCTGCTCCCTCACCCTCCACAGCCCAACACTCCAGTAAGCACTGGGGAGAGCAGAGCAGACAGCGGTGACTGATAGTCCCGCTCTCTGCTCAGATGAGCAGTCCCGATCTGCTCATGTGATCGCTGTGTTGTCACGCTTAGAGCTGGTGGGGGACAGATGCACCATCTGATGCTGTATCCACCTAATTAAGTATAAATAGGGGGAAAAGTCTACACTTCTCTTTTAACTCTTGCAGTGTGGGAATATTTTTGTTTTCTCCTAGAGATAGGCTTTAGAGTGTATGCAGGGCAGGGGGCAAGGGAGCTGCCGATCTTGACGGAAGGCAGGAACTGAGCAACTTAGAGTGATTACCCACTTGTTACTATGAAAATACTCCCACTCTCCATCCAGTTCTCCAGCGTCTCCTACTGCCCCCTGCCCTGCTGATAGGATGATATAATCAGCGGGGTGTGAGACCCGGGAGAGAACACACAGGCTATTAAGTTGCACAGCCCTAGTCCAGACAGGATTGTCACAGACTGCAGTCAACTCCTGCTGTGCAGCTCAGTTATTAACCACTTGCCGCCCAGCCACCGCATATAAACGGTGACAGGGCGGCACTCGTAGGCAAAAGCACGTTTTAAAATGGCTGCCTTCAAAACAGGTAGGGGGCGCGCGCCCGCCCTACCTGTCCCACGGGTGTCAGCAGCGGGTGTCAGCCGACGGGTCACGGCCGGTTTTTACCGGCCGTTTTCCCGCGATTGACGGTGATCGCTGACACAGAGCAGGGCTGCATTGTTTACACACAGCCCTGTTCTGTGTCAGTTCTCTGACAGCTTGTGAGAAGCTGCAGAGTTTCTCTCCCTAGATCAGCTCCGCCCTCCCTCCCCCCCGTCCAGTACACACCCCCGCCCCCTAGTAAAACACTCCCCTTACACAGCAAATTCTAAAAATGTTAACCCCTTCCTCCCCAGTGACATTAGTACAGTTTCAGTGTTTTTTTTTTCACTGATCACTGTATTGGTGTCACTGGGGATGTCAGTGACCCCAAGTCAGTTCCCCCCCCAGTGTCAAAATGTCCGCCGCAGTCCTGCCATAAGTCGCTGGTCGCCGCCATATGTCGCTGATTGCCGTCAAAAGTCGCTGATCGGCGCCATTATTAGTATAAATAAAAATTAAAAATTCCAGTATCTTTCCCGCCATTTGTAAACGCTATAACTTTCACGTAAACCAATTAATTTACACGTATTGGGATTTTTTTTAGCAAAGACATGTCGCAGGATGCATTTTGGCAGAAATTTATGACTAAATTTGATTTTTGCATTTTTTTTTTACTGGACATGTTTTATAGCAAAAAGTCCAAAATATTGTTTTTTTTTTCCTCAAAATTGTCAGCCTTTTTTTTTATAGCGCAAAAAATAAAAACAGCACAGGCAATCAAATACCACCGAAAGAAAGCTCAATTTGTGGGGGAAAAAAGGATGTAAATTTCATTTATGTACCGTATTGCATGACCGCGCAATTTTTCGTTAAACTAGCGCAGCGCTGTATAGCAGAAAAATGGCATAAATTGCAGTATTTATACCATAGTTTGTAGATGCTATAACTTCCACACAAAGCAATCAATATACACTTATTGGGATTTTTTTTACCAAAAACATGTAGCAGAATACATTTTGGCCTAAATTTATAACCAACTTTGAATTTACTATATATTTTTTATAGCTGAAAGTAGAAAATATTGTTTTTCTTCAAAATTTTTGGCCATTTTTTGTTTATAGCGTGAAAAATAAAAAACGCACAGGTGATCAAATTACACCAAAAGAAAGCTCTATTTGTGTGAAAAAAAGGACGTAAATTTCGTTTGGGTGCAGCATTGCATGACCGCGCAATTATCAGTTGAATTAGTGCAGCGCCGAGTAGCAAAAAGAGGCCTGGCCATTAAGGGGGGTAAATCCTCAGGAGCTCAAGTGGTTAACAGGCCACGGACCAGTACTGTTCTGTGGCCCGGTGGTTGGGGACCCCTGGTATATATATTATAGAGGTCTATAAATCATACTAAAATGAGTCACGATTGAGGAAGAAAAAGGACATAGGGATTTCATTCCAAAAGAGGGACAGTCCCTCCAAATAAGGAAAAATTAATGATATGAAAGAACCTGCAAAAATAGGGCTACAACAGCAGTTCTCTGCAGTCTTTTTTCCTTCTCTCACATCCAGACTGGGCAGGATTACCAAATCCTGCTGTAAAGGTACCAAATCAAAGACAGACCATGACCCAGACAGACAAACAGACTAAAAGATAGATAGATAGATAGATAGATAGATAGATAGATAGATAGATAGATAGATAGATAGATAGATAGGTGTATGACTTAGGACAAAGCTCTGAGCATTCACAGACTTTTCTTGCTATTATTGGCAAGAAGATTAGAACGACTGTAAAACCTAATAAAACTCTGGGAATGCAATAACAATTAAATAACATGCAGTTGCAATTATAGGCTAATGTAACCTGGCAAGAAATCAAGAACACACAAAATAAACACTCCCTATGGATATGTGATAAAGGAAACTGTACAGATTGTTCTTTTTCTTTGCTGAGAATAATAAAGTATACAGAAATTGTATATTATTAGTATAATTGTAGACATTTAAAGCCTCATCATCTTCCTTATGTGAGTGCACTGACCTGAGCATACCTAGGAAAGTCATCAACTGAAATGTAATTTTGAATATTTGGAAAAGGGGTCTTTGTTGCTGTTAAGGGCAATGCTTGTTTGCCAGAACATAAGTAGTAAGAAAGTAAACCCATCATGACAGAAATACAAAGACTGACATTACTAACATCATCCTGAAAATGTCAGTTCTCAGTTGGGCTATCATGCATGATCCACTGGTTTTGGTCCTTTATGAAAACACTGACCTGGAACAAGTGTTCTCACCAGGAAAGGGAGATAAGAGTCAGAGGTTGTTATATGCAGATTTGTTTCTGATAAATAACTCTTAAAAAAAAAAATCCAAAAAACTGAGGGTCATCATGTCAGTAGCGAGTAAGATTTTCAGATGGAAATGTCAGCAAACAAAACCTTCATGTTTCCCTTATAAGATACAGTATATCTGCTGCTGTTATGTTGTTTCAGCCTAGATATTATCCATATATATGTCCCTATAGAACACAAGTGCACTAGGTTTTGTCATCAGAAAACAAAAGTAAACAAACAAAAGTAATATTCCTAATGCTAGCCATACACTAGTCGAAAAATCGTTCCAACGGTTTTTGAAAAACAAACACATGGTTGCAAGAGCAAACAATATTGCCATTATGTAATGACCAAATAGATATAAATGAACACGTTTTTCGTCTTTTTTTTGCTTCTGGGTCACATGTGTGCAGTACCAACAGTAAGATTTATAACGGGCAAGAAACACATTAACCTTTCAATATATCGTCCGTTTGGCAGAAGTTTTCCAATCTTTCCCTTTGATTTTTTGGCTTAAAAAATGTCACTACCGATTTTTGATTTGTACCCATTAACTGTATGAAATACAAATGAACTGTCCAAATGACAGAATTTCAAACAATTTTTCATCCAGCATATGTGCACTATAACACTACCACCAGACATAAGAGATGGGTAGCCTGATTCAGCTGTAAATTTTAATTTAATGAAACTTACACAAAACCACCATGAAACTGCCACAGAAAACAACTGAAGAACCTAACCCAACTGCTATTGTTTTCTCACTCCCACTGATGTTTCTGCCCTTCACAGTGACATGTGAGCTCTGTCCAATAAAGGCTTGCTTTGAGTTCCATCGGATCATGCCTTCAGGATCTACCACTCTTTAAGGTCTATGGACAATCTAAGACCACATGTTTACAAGACCTTATTTTTCATTTAGGTCATTGCAAAATACATAGAAGTTCCAAAAGACATCATTAGCATCGTTTAACAAGGTGATTGAAAACACAATACCAACTAACCATATTTCTCCTTTTGTCCTATTACTGAAACTGTGTGAATGTGCAATAATTTTTCTATGAGGTTATTAAAATATTTAGTAAAAGCTAAATCTGATTTCCCTGTTCCTACACAATTCAATTTACATCATTATAGTTATCTGTATTAATTTATTCATTCATGTCTTTTCATTTATACATTGTTCAAACTGTTTAATAAATACAACATTCTACAATAGTATTCAATAACTTAAAGTGAGCCTATCATTTTTAATTACATTTCACAAGCATCAGTATCTCACACAACAACTACCTGCATTTAATTCATCCAAGCATTTGCACCAGTTTGGTAACATTACCATCAGATGGACCAATGACAGGTCTTTATGACCACCACTACTTTTAGGAAGAGTCCCACTGGCAGCAACCAATTCTTACAGAATTACTTCCAGATTAGAAAACTGTTGCTAATTAAAGTGTATCTATGGTCAAAATATAAAATCATATATTCATTTCTACTTTGCATTTCAATTATATCTATCCTGCTCCTGGTAATATGAATGATCTTGAAGTTTGTGAATGTACTTTGTGAATATCCCCACACATTTACTTTGAACACCTTGAATTATGTGACGTATTCATTATGTCTTGTGAGTAGGCACTGCTGTGTCACAGAATTCACAGAACCTGGATACTGAACAACAGAGGTGTTGAGCAGGAGTTTCAGAGTCTTTGAAGGTTTTGTCCATAAGCTAAGCAGCACCAGCTAAGACCCAAATAAAGATCTCAGAACAGCAAAGTTGTGGGTAAGTACATACAGAGAGTCATGGTGGGAGTGTAAGAAGAGGTTAGTTGAACACTACAATAATGACTTAAAATATTCCCTGAGAATATACTATGCTTTCCTAACCTTAAGCACTAAACACTTAGACTTAACTCTCAAATTATCCTAACCTAACCTCTAAAGCAAGAATGTTCAACCTCCTGCCCACGGGTTGCATGTGACCCAAGACGACTGTGAATACAGGCCAACACAAATTTGTAAACTTACTTAAAAATGTTGAATTTTAAATTTTTTTTTTTTAAAAAATGTGTTTACACTTAGTGATCACATGTGACTGACAAAAAATTTTACATCTCTCTGTCTCTTTTATAGGTTTTATCTTCCCAAAGAAAAATATCCCACTCTTCACAATTAAGCCTTATTCATGTCATCCGTTTTCGGCAGCACCTATATTTGTAAGCAACTATTTTTAAGGATGAAGCACCCGAAGGGCAAAATTAGAACCAAAATATCTGGTGAGCACCTTGAGACTTGCTACCACATCCATTGGACCAGATATTAATGTGTTAGTTCTCAAAAACAGTGTCAAATATCTCTCTAGTTTTAGGTTGCCCTCAGATATGTACATTATCAGTGATCGTTAACATGATCAGTTATCCTTATTGTTAGTATATTTTCTGTGTGATGATGAGGAAGGTCAAAGGTTGAACACTCCTGCCCTAAAGTATACCTTTACTCTTCACCTGACACCACTTAACCCACTAACCTAGCCTTAACCCTAACAGTTAAATCTAGGTTTTCACCGATCTAGGTTAAATCTAGGTTTTCACCAACCAACTTGTTTTTTTTCAACCTAAACATTATGCCTAAATGTATCTCTTACACTTCCACGTTGCCTTAACCTCACATTGTACCATATCCTCATGGTACCGAAAGTTACCAGCTACGATCTCCTATTGCTGAAAGTTACTGATTTCCATTATTATCAAATGACTAAAAGATATTAGAAATAATTTGTTGATTACCATTCCTTCCAATTTTGGAAATGTGAAAATTCAGTGTTAAAATGTTGGACTACGTTGAAATAACATGCTAAAACAGAATCAGCAGTTTTTGTAAGAACCCCTTATAAATTAGACCACTTCTTTCATTTCTAAATTGATTACCTTAGAAGAACATTGAGTCCTTTCCACAGAGAGATAACAACTGTGGATTTTACCAAAGCAATGTGATCATTATCTAAGACAAATAAAGAATGTGGCCAATTTAGAAATTAGTTTCCAACATTTCTCTCTCTTTAGCCACAAGTGAAAAGTCACAAAGCCTTGGACGTTTTTGTATGTAGCATTACCTATGAACTATATATATAATCCTTGTAATAGTTTCTCCCATAACAAGTAGCCACATTTGCTAAAGATAAGGGATGGAGCACTGAACCAATAAACCTGGAGCCAATAATAAATGTGTCTCAGCTCTTCAGACAGAAAGCATCTATCCTGTGGCTGTGTGATCACTCTAAACAACTGTATAAATAAATGATCCTTTCACACACTTTTACCTTATTTATACCTTCTATAATGCCTTATGCTGTCTCGCCATCTTATTTATCTTGGATAAATGCTATACTGGCTATGAGGTAAATTAAATGCTACTAATATATACAGCAGCATCTCAATAAATTAGAATATCATCAAAAAGTTATTTTATTTTACTAATGCAAATCAAAAAGTGAAACTCATACATTATATAGATTCATTACACACAGATTGATATATTTCAAGCATTTCTTTCTTTTAATTTTGATGAGTGTGGCTTACAGCTAGTGAAAACCCCAAATTCAGTATCTCAGAAAATTATAATATTACATAAAAAAGACCAAGACCAAAAAAGGATTTTTAATACAGAAATGTTTGCTTACTGAAAAGTATGTCCATTTACAGTATAGTATGCACTCAATACTTGGTCGGGGCTCCTTTTGCATGAATTACTGCATCAGTGCGGCATGGCATGAAGGCAATCAGCCTGTGGCACTACTGGGGTGTTATGGTAGCCCAGGTTGCTTTGATAGTGGCCTTCAGCTCATCTGCATTGCTGGGTCTGGTGCAGGGGTGGACTGACCATTCGAGCACTTGGGCACTGCCCGAGGGCCTGGGGTCAGTAGGGGGCCCCATGAGATGCCCCTGGTACCTTTCATTGACTTTTTCATAGTTTTTTTTGGGTGTGAACAAGGACACAGGGGCCCTATGGTCCCCGATTGCCCGGGGGCCCCATGAGTTGTCAGTCCACCCCTGGTCTGGTGTCTCTCATCTTCCTCTTGACAATACCCCACAGATTCTCTATGGGATTTAGGTCAGGCTAGTTTGCTGGCCAATCAAGAACAGTGATACCATGATCATTAAACCAGGTATTGGTATTTTTGGTGGTGTGAGTAGGTGCCAAGTCCTACTGGAAAATGAAATCAGCATCTCCATAAAGCTGGTCAGCAGAGGGAAGCATGAAGTGCTCTAGAATTTCCTGTATTCTGTGCCTCTCCTATCTTCCTCCAAAATCTGGGACCTTGATTTTCAAATGAAATCTAAAATTTACTTTCATCCGAAAAGAAGACTTTTGACCACTGAGCAATTGTCCAGTCCTTTTTCTCCTTAGCCCAGATAAGACAAGGAATGCAACAGTTGTAGCCCATGTCCTGGATATGTCTGTGTGTGGTGGCTGTTGATGCATTAAAACCAGCTGTAGTCCACTCCTTGTGAATCTCCCCCAACTTCTTGAATGGCCTTTACTTCACATTCCTCTCAAGTGTGCAGTTATCCCCATTGCGTGTGCAGCTTTTTTCTACCACACTTTTTCCTTCCACTCAACTTTCCATTAATATGCTTGGATACAGTACTCTGTGAACAGTCAGCTTCTTTAGCAATGACTTTTGTGACTTACCTTCCTTGTAGAGAGTGTCAGTGACTTTCTTCTGGACAACTGTCAAGTCAGCAGTCTTCCCCGTGATTATGTAACCTAATAACCCAGACTGAGAGACCATTTAATGCTTCAGGAAACCTTTACAGGTGTTTTGAGTTAATTAGCTGATTAGAGTGTGACACCAACGTCTGCTGGTAGACTCAATTCTTAGTAAATCAGGTCCCAAGAGTCTACAATATTGAACATTTTCACAATATTCTAATTTTCTGAGATACTGAATTTTGGGTTTTAAAATAAAATAAAAGAACAACATGCTTGATATATATCACTCTGTGTGTAATGAATCTATATAATATATGAGTTTCCTTTTTTGAATTGGATTACTGAAATAAATGAACTTTTTTACGATATACTAATTTATTGAGATGCACCTGTACATGAAAGGAAAATAAAACGAGGGATTTTAGTAGATCTCCAACATTACAGCGCATGTAAGGTCAAGCTGAGGTTAAGCTCTGATTACAAGTGCATCGACTTAAAAATAGATGTCTAAAATTGGTCAAAATTTCCCACTCTGTTGGAATGTCTTGTGAAATGGAAAATCTCCAGACAGCCATCAGTTTTATGGCTTTATAAATATATATTCCTATTGCCTTTCTATCTATCTATCTATCTATCTATCTATCTATCTATCTATCTGCACAAATACATAATATGCCAGAATGCATACAGACTACAATATTGAGGGATACCTATTTATAACATTCTGCCAAAAGAAACAATTCCATTGCCTTTCACACTCTGTCATTCTCATTCAGTGTAGTTCTATTTTTAACTTCAAGTGGTAGATCCAAATATTTGTGAGCTGGAAACATCTGGGTTGTTTTGCATGCAGGCACTTATTATACACAGATCAGTGAAGTAAATTAATCATAAACATAAGTGCTTTACAAGGCTAGTCATAATGTAACCAGCTGCTGTGTGCTGTCCTTCTTTTAATATACACATGTACAGCAATTGCAAAAAGGTGTCTGGTTCACACTTGTGCATGTTTATGTGCATTTTGCAGCACACATTATAACAATAAAACACAATTAGAAACACCAAGTTCACAGCCATGCAGGTGTGCAGGCCCATGTTTACACAGGCCTGCAAACCAATCATCTGAATGGGCTGCCGCGCCTTCATTTCCTGCAGGAAAAAGGTTCCTGCACCATTCTAAAAAGGCAGCAGCCGGGAAATCACATGGTCCTTTTGCAACATGATAATCCTTTGGTTCCAAAAACCGTAAATGTGCTGCATTTTAGATGTGTGGGAGTGCCATTCAGAATGGCAGCCCTGTGAGTTTTCAAACAGCAACAGGTTTGGACTGCGGGTTTTGTGGATCCACCTGGATAGATGTGAACCAGGCCTAATGCAGGCCATAGATGGGTCGAAAAATCGGCCGATTTTTCGGCCGAAAATAAAATCGGATGATTTTCGGATCGTTAGTGGGCTAATTGTTTGGCCGTTTTTCGGTATTTTGGCAGATTTTTTTGATCGGTAAAGTTGGAAAAAAATCGGCCGATTTTGCCGATCGGCCGATTTTCGCGACAATGATGGCAAATCAGCTGATCTTTTTACCGATAAAAAAATCTGCGCATGAGCAGTGACCTGCAAGAGGAAGACAAAAAGAAGAAGAAAAAAGAAGAGGATGAAGAATAAGAGGAAGAAGAAGAGGAAGAAGAAGAGGATGAAGAAGAGGAAGAAGAAGAGGATGAAGAGGATGAAGAAGAAGAAGAGGATGAAGAAGAAGAGGATGAAGAAGAAGAGGATGAAGCAGAAGAGGATGAAGAAGAAGAAGAGGATGAAGAAGAAGAAGAAGAAGAGGAAGAAGAAGAAGTAGAAGAGGATGAAGAAGAAGAGGATGAAGCAGAAGAGGATGAAGAAGCAGAAGAGGATGAAGAAGAAGAAGAAGAAGAAGAGGAAGATGAAGAAGAGGATGAAGAAGAAGAAGAGGATGAAGAAGAAGAAGAGGAAGAAGAAGAAGAGGATGAAGAAGAGGAATTCCAGTCCGGCAAAAAGTGTCCCTGCAGGGAGCTCCGCTATTTCTTTGACAGTTCCTTGACATTTATAGCGGTTGCAACAATGTATCTATTTGTTTCCGAATAAAAACATCTGTATCCTAAATGGATACAAATAAATACATTGTTGCAGCCACTATAAATGTCAAGGAACTGTCAAAGAAATAGCGGAGCTCTCTGCAGGGACACTTTTTGCCGGCTGTAGACGGGATGAAAATCGGCCAATTATTTTTATCGTTGCTGGTAACGTCGGCCGCTTGAATGACCGATTTTTCGTTTTTTTAAGGAAAAATTGCCGATTTTCGACCCATATGGCCTGCATAAGACTGGAGAGTGTAAAATCTGGTGCAGCTGTGCATTGTAGCCAATCAGCTTTTAACTTCAGCTTGTTCAAAGAACCGATTCCCATCCACCCTATAGCAGTAATACTGCTACAGGGCAGCACGGGTGCGCAAAATTACGTATATATACGTGATTTTGCATTTCCGGGTAGGGAGCGCTCACGAGCACGCCGCTATTCCTGGCCTCGGCTGTCAATCACCGGGTCCTGGCCGTTGACTACTTGCCGGTACCCAGTGATCAAGGATTATTACCGACGGAGTGACAGAACTGTAAGTAAACAATACAAATTTCTCCCCTGTCAGCTTCTGCACACTGCTATGCATGGCTTTGCATAGCAGAGCCATGCTTAGCAGTGTGCTCACAGTGAAGCACACACACACCACACAGTAAAACAGCACACAGTTAACCCTTTGATCGACCCACATGTTAACCCTTCCTGCTTGGTGCCATTATACAGTGTCAGTGCTTTTTATTAGCACTGATCACTGTATTGGTGTCAATGGGGATGTCAGTGAGACCAAGTCAGTTCCCCCTAGTGTCAGAATGCCTGCCGCGGTCCCGCAGTCCTGCTATAAGTCGCTGATCTCTGCCATTACTAGTAAAAATAAAAAATAACTTTCACGTAAATAAATTAATTTACACGTATTGGGATTTTTGTTTTTAGCAAAGACATGTAGCAGAATACATTTTGGCCTAAATTTATGACAAAATTTTATTTTTTTAATTTTTTCACTGAACATGATTAATAGCAAAAAGTAAAAAATATTGTTTTTTTTCTCAAAATTGTCGGTCTTTTTTTTTTTTAAAGCACAAAAAATAAAAAATGCACAGGCAATAAAATACTACCAAAAGAAATCTCTATTCATGGGAAAAAAATTACATATATTTCATTTTGGTGCAGCTTTGTGTGACTGTGAAATTGTCAATCAAAGTAACGCAGTGCCGTAACGCAAAAAATGGACTGGTCAGGAAGGGGGGTAAATCCTCAGGTGAGCAAGTGGTTAAGTTTTGAAAAAAAACAAACAAACTGGAAGCTGATTGGTTTCT
This sequence comes from Staurois parvus, assembly GCF_062004578.1. Taxonomy (NCBI): domain Eukaryota; kingdom Metazoa; phylum Chordata; class Amphibia; order Anura; family Ranidae; genus Staurois; species Staurois parvus. Next base: position 4,809,841 of record NW_028318492.1, on the reverse strand, counting down.
ATGCAGGGCTGCACAAGAGAATTTGCACTCTCCAGCTTTGGTAAATCAACCCCGCTGAGTTCAATGAAGTCATTCACATATGCATGAAATGGTAGAAATCCTCCTGTGCTCAAAATGGGTTCTAACTCTCAAGCTGCTGGCACTAACCTCTTTACCAACATGAGTGAAATGACTAAATATATATACAAATAGTGCAGCGCTACAAATGAATAAATGAATACAAATAAATACAGAACTTCCCAGTGCATACAGGGAGTAAAATATACACAGTGCAAAACATGCGTCGCGTTGCGTCAGTACGCGAGGAGGCATTTCCGGGTGCACGGTGACGACACTTCCGGCGTGGAAGCCATATTTGAAAATCCTGTATTATATACCCATGCAGTACAATTCCAGCATGTGGTAGACATGCAGTGTCAGAGGCGAAGGATTATGTGAGTGGGCATTTTTATTTGTTAATACCTTAATAAAAATGTTTTACACTATGGAGGTTTTCTGTCTATATATGGCCTGGAGAGAACATCATTGACTGGGCTGTGTATAGGAAGATTGGAATACGTTGAAGTGGATTTGGGCTAATAATCCTGATACCATCCTGAGGGGTTTATATCTCTGAGCGAGCTGATCCTGTAGGGTCGACATAAGGAGTTGAGGGGGCACTTTAGCCATTCAGGATTTGCACAAGAGTGAACACGTTTTAGCAGCTGCATGAGTTTTTTTCTGAGCATTAAGATTGGACCTTTGATATAAAGTTGTATGAATATTATTGTGATGAGCACCAATATTGGACATTTTTATATATAAATTTGTTGGATATGTTTTTCACGAGTGTTGGATTGGACACTGGTCACATGTACACTTGATTACACATTTTGCACTGTGTATATTTTACTCCCTGTATGCACTGGGGGGTTCTGTATTTATTTGTATTCATTTATTAATTTGTAGCGCTGCACTATTTGTATATATATTTGTTCACATATGCATGCTGTGTTGCAAAAAAATGAGGCATGTCCAATTTTACATGTACTTATCTGCATTTGCTGGCCCACTGAAATCTATGGAAGTATGAGGTTTGACAATTTAATTCTGCCCATGGCGTGGCACTGTGGTGGTGAGTCACATAGCTATTCACACTCAAGCGTGTGCTGAAATGTTCTAACTTGCACTCAATTGGGTCGCAGACCAGTTGACTCAATCTTTATGGAGTAGTAGAGGAAATAACATGTGTGTGCATTGCACTGTTGCCAGAAAATGAGTGATAGGAATCTGGAGCAGCGGATTAACATCAAACTTTGTGTGAAAATTGCCAAAGTGCGAGTGAAACTTTAACTCTGTCACTTGTTACTTATGGTGAACAGTCCATGAGAAAATGAAGTTTTTGAATGTCATAGGCGGTTTAAGGTGGGGCAGGAAGATGTCCATGATAACGCAAGAAGTGTGCAGCCAATAATGTAAAGGACAGATGCGAATGTGGAATATGAAAAGGTTACAGAAATCTGTTCAGAAGAAAAGACCGAAACTCTGACCTGACAAGTGAATTCTCCATCACGACAATGCCAGTTACCATAATGGTTTAAGTGTTCGCGATTTCCTGTCACAGAAATTCCGAAACTTGACCAACCACCTTAGAGCTGATTCAGACATGTGCGGATTGGAGCTCAGGTTTCACAGCTAATTGATACAGTAATTGCTCACAGATTCATGTCAGGTTTATATCAGGTTCAGGACAGAATTAGCTCAGGATCTTATTCTGTTCACACATATGCGATTTGAAAACGGTTTGCATAGAAATCAATAGCCTGTAATCCATACCTGAACTGGAACTCACTGCTCAGAAATTGGACATGACTCTTTTTAGAACTGAACTGAATCAGCACTGAATCTGCACTGCCAGTGCACCGGACATATGTGAACAGGCACCATATATGTGAACGGGCATGATAGGAAGCAATGTTTTTTCACATGTTATTTGGATTGGATGCAGATTTAGCATCCTGTGACTTTTGGATGTTTCCAAAAAAATACCTTAAAAGGACATAGATGTGATGACATCCTGAACATCCAGAGAGGCGCAAGAAAGATACTGCGCAGCATTTCTGAAAACATTTAAGGAATGTTTCAGGAAGTGGCACAGTCTTCTAGAAAATTGTATTGCTTCACAAGGGGACTACTCTGCAGGTGATAACAGCCGCTAGTGTATAGTTTGATTTTTTTGTATAGTCCATTCGTGGAATTAAATTGTCATACCTTGTACATGAAAATTCATATATCTGCTATGTGCTCAGCCACAATGAAGACTGGGACAATTGCTGCAGCATCTGAGAAAGGCAGTGCAAAATCAGCCATGTTTCCTCTAAACCAGTGGTCTCCAAACTGCGCCCGGGGGGCCAAATGCAGCCCTTTGCTTGCTTTTATCCTGCCCTCAAGCATTAGTTCTCCCACTGCAAGCAACAGTGTGGCATAGTTTCTCTCACTGACATCAGCAAAGGAGCATTATTCCTCCTATTGATAACAATGATGGGGTGCTATTCCTCTATTGATACTAATGATGGGGCACTTTTCCTCCCATTGATACTAACGATGGGGCACTATTTCTCCCATTGATACCAGTGATGGAGCACTATTCCTCCCAATGATACCAATGATGGGGCACTATTCCTCCCATTGACATCAAGTATGGGGCACTATTTCTCCTATTGAAACCAGTGATGGGGCACTATTCCCCCGTTGATACAACAATGGGACACTATTCCTTTCATTGATACTAACGATGGGGTACTATTCCTCCCATTAATACTAATGATGGGGCACTATTTCTCCCATTGATACAAGTGATGGGGCACTATTCTTCCCATTGAAACTAACGATGGGGCACTATTTCTCCCATTGATACCAATGATGGGGCATTATTTCTCCCACTAATACTAATGATGGGGCACTAGTTCTCCCATTGATGCCAATGATGGGGCACTTTTCGTCCCATTGATACTAACGAAGGGGCACTATTATGCCCCCTAATACCAATGATGGTGTCCTATTCTTCCTCCTAATATCAATGATGGGGCCCTATTCTTCCTCCTAATACTAATGATGTGGCATTGTTTACTCCCACTGATGCCAGGACATTTTCTTCTCTCACTAGTCACAATCCGGCCCTCCTAAAGTTTGAAGGACAGTAAACCGGCCCTTTGTTTAGAAAGTTTGGAGACCCCTGCTCTAAACCATACACTGAAAACCAGGAAGCACATTCCCTCATGATGTCACTGCAGACCAAGCATCCTCATTGGTTAACAATATAAATGCACAGCACATAAAAATGCATGTACCCATTATATAGCCCTATAGGTTTATGCTGTCACAGATTGCGACTGAGGGTTTTATATCCCTACCATATCTATAGGTGTTCCCACCCAAAAGGTCCTCCTTCTTCTTCAGGCATACCCTTTGTCCACTGAGATTTCACCTGTTGGACATGACAGGACTGATACTGTTAGTTCTAATGATCTTATTGTATTTTTCACTTGGTATGTAATATTTTTTTTATACAAGTTATTTGATACAAGCTTATACTGTATCTCTTTGTATTTTTCTGTGCATTTATAAATAAAAATAAAATAAAAAAAAAGTACAACACACTAAAATGCACAACAAGCGCTTAAAAAAAATGGAAGTCATAATGCATGACAGCAGAAATGGAGAGATGTGAACAGGGACTTAGTGAAATTTAAAATACAGCTATTTCCTGTAGGTGGGCAGATTATCCATGATATTATTTAATAGGATTCAAAACATGACAGTTTTGAATTATTATTATTATTGTGCCAACAGTTGCAGTATGTATGGTAACATACGCTTGTATGCATGAAAGGGCCCTATGCAGCACAAAGCTGTGAACTAGCTACACAGGATAGAATTAAATATCAATCTGAAATGCATCTTAATGCAGTAGCTTTTATGCATTTTACTTCAGTTAATAAGACAAGTGTATAAACTGTGTGACTGCACTGATTTTCAAGAATACATATCATAAAACTATAGAACAGCTGCATAAAAAAACAGAACTACAGTGATACCTCAGTTCACAAACACTTCTGTTCACAAACAACTCGATTAGAGAACAGAATAGTTCGCAAAAATTTGCTTCGGTTCGCGAACTCCGCTTTGGTTGACGAACATGAGCCGTGGCCATCTTCCCTGCTCTGGCACGTGGTTCTGACTTCCTGTAGGCTAGATCGTGGTCACAAACAGACACTGAAAGTGTACTGTGAAGATACTTACAGTACTGAGAAGCTTTTTGGTGTGCTTTTTAGCACATACTGTACAGTACTGTACTTTACATCCCTGTGCACACTTGCTGTAAAGCTTTTTGTGTGCTTTTTAGCACATACTGTACCGGATATCCAGTATGGCTCCAAAGAAAATTCAGAGCAAGCATGGTGGTAAGAAGAAAGTGTGGAGCAGTAATGAAGGTGACAAGAATGTGCAGAGCAAGCATGTTGTTGAAAAGAAAGTGCAGAGTGGTAATGAAGGTGACAAAAATATGCTGGGCAAGCATGTTGTTAAAAATAAAGCGCAGAGTGGTAATGAAGGTGACCACCCCAACATAACTGTAGAGAACAGAGTGTTGAATCTGATGAATGATAAAGTGGTCTTTCATTTCCGGGGGGTTATGCAGCGCAGGAAAAGACAAGTGACATTGGGCAGATTTTTCACCAAAACTGAGCCTGCAGCTAAAAGACAAAGAAGAGAGGAAACCCCTGAATGAGATCTCCCCAATGTCCTTATGGAGGGGGACTTTTCCTCTGAACAATAACAGTCTCCCACCTGCCTTCCTGTCCTCCATTCCAGAAGTCGTCTCAAGCAAGGTTAATGTTCTCTTTCCTCATACTGTACTGTACTGTACTTTGTTTCATATTTTTGTGGTTCAAAAACAGAAAAACAAAAGTTCAGAATGGATTAACCTGATTTACATTGAACCCTATGGGAAAATTTGCCTTGGTTTGTGACCATATCGGTTTGCAATCAGAGTCGTGGAACAAATTAAATTAGTGAATTGAGGTATTACTGTATAGTTAGAGTGCTGTAAAAATTTCTATTACACGTATACTTAGGTGCATACATAGTGTAGGGCTTAAAATTTCAAGCCCTGAGCTACTAGCCAGGCCTTAAGAGTTACTCGCCACCAGTTGCCCCACCCAGCCCCTACCCTGCTACACCCCTAATTTCGCCCCAAACACGCCCTCGTAAATGAAATGACACTGTTATATGTTACCCACATTACATCAGGGTCCCCAGAGTCCCCCCACATTACATCAGGGCCTCCGATGTCCCCCTAAAAACTCCATCATACTTACACCATGCACCTCATACAACTATAACTTACATAATCTTTCACTCACAAAACCATAACTGTACCAAGCATATCCTACCTACTATCCAACCCAGCAATACCTCAAATGCCCCATCCTGTAACACCCATAAAAACCACATCATCCTGAACTTGACCAAACCACACATACATGTAGGTTTACATACAGACACATGTACATACACACACAAAAACACCTGTACACACACACAGACATGTATACACACACACATGTACACACACATACATGTACATACACACAGACACATGTACAAACACATAAATACACAGACACATGTACATACAGACACATGTACATACATACACAGACATGTATATACACACGTACAAACACACATGTACATGCACGCAGACACATGTACACACACACATACATGTACATACACGCAGACACATGTACAGATACACACATGTACATACACACACAAACACACACACAGATACATGTACACACACACACACACACACACACAAAGACACCCCCACACACATATACACACATACACACACACACACACACTCACACACACAGCCCTATAAAAATTTGCAGTACATCGTTACCTTCACTCACAGAGCCGGGTACTGCACTCTAGGGGGAGGCAGAGAGCACAGCACACACTCCTTCCTTTTGCTTTCATTTTGCTCAACTATTGAGCAATTTGACGGCTCCCAGTGCAAGTGACAGATCCGGCCCTGAGTTCCGAGCCTGCTCAGCAAGACGGCTCTGGGGACACACTCGCCCCCACCATAATTTACACTCGCCAATGCTAGCAGGCGAGTGGAAATTTCAAGCCCTGGTGATGTTTAGGATTGAAAGAGAATATTGAGTTATTATTATTATACAGTATTTATATAGCGCCAAAAGGTTTGCTCAGCGCTGTACATTATAGTGGGGGACAGTACATGAGACAATACAGTAACAAAACAATACATGAGGGGTTCGAGGGCCCTGCTCTTTCGAGCTTACAATCTAGGAGTTAACAAATGTATGATCTTCTCCTCTACTGATGGTTATGTTACCTTCTGGGCTTGCTTCAATCTTCTCCTCCCCAGGAGCTCAAACACATCTTTACCTCCCTCCGCCACCAATCCATAAAGCTCTTGTAAGCAAAGAAAATACCCAGTACTTCTGTGTACAGATTAACATGTGACTCACTCCCTTTCCCATTATGCACTAGCACTGGTGCTGAGTTCAGCAATGCTCATAGGGCAGGTAGAGAGTTTTAGGTTTTCATAGGGCTTCCTTTCCTGTCTCCTGTCAAGTGAACGAAGTATCAGAGAAGCACAGAAAAGATGAATATGTGCTGCTGAAGAAGAAGGCACATTAGAGAAAGATGGTGCACTAGAGGAAGAGGGCAGGGGTGGACTGACAACTCATGGGGCCCCCGGGCAATAGGGGATCATGGGGCCCCTGTGTCCTTGCCCAAACTCAAAAAAGCCTATGAAAAATGTACCGGGGGCATCTCAAGGGGCCCCCTACTGACCCCGGGCCCTCGGGCACTGCCCCAGTTTCCAAATGGTCAGTCCGCCCCTGGAAGAGGGTACACTAGAAGAAGACAGCACATTAGAGGAAGAGAGTGCACTAGAGGAAAAGAGCACATTACAGGAAGAGGACACAATAGAGGAAGAAAAAAAAACAAGAGGATGAGGGCACGCTAGAGCAAAAGGGTACAGTAGAGAAAGAGAGCACACTAGAGGAAAAGGACACACTAGAAGAACAGAGCACATTAGAAGAAGAAAAAGCTCTAGGAGAAGATGGAACATTAGAGAAAGAGGGCACACTAGAGTAAGGGGAAGAGAGTGCACTAGAGGAAAAGAGCACATTGCAGGAAGACAGCACACTAGAGGAAGACAGAACACTAGAGAAGGAGGGCACGATAAAGCAAAAGGGTGCACTAGAGGAAGAGCGCATACTAGAGGAAAAGGGCAAACTAGAGGAAAAGAGCACACTTGAAGAAGAAAGTGCTCTAGGAGAAAACAGAACATTAGAGGAAGAGGGCACACTAGAGGAAGACAGAACATTATAGGAAGAGGGAACACTAGATGAAGGGGGAACGCTAGAGGAAAAGGGCACAGTAGAGAAAGTGAGCACACACTGGAGGAATTAAGCACACTAGAGGAAGGCAGCAATGGTGCTTGGTTCAGCAATGCCCAAGTGGGTAAGGTGAGAGTTCTAAGACTAGTGTAAGATCTAATCAGAGTAGCTCAGAACTAAAGGAAGAGGGCACATTAGAGGAAAAGAGCACACTAGAGGAAAACAGCACGCTAGAGGAAGAGAGGAACGCTAGAGGAAGACAGTATACTAAAGGAAGCACACTAGAGAAAGACAGCTCATTTTACAAAGAAGGCACACTAGCAGAAAAAGGTGCACCAGCAGAAGAGAGCATACTAGAGGAAAAGGTCACACTAGAGAGGAAAACTAAACACTAGAAAAAGAGAGCACACTAGAGGAAAAGGTGCCACTAGAGAGGAAGACTGCACACTAGAGAAAGTGGGCACACTAGAGGAAGAGAGCACACTAGAGTAAGGCAGCAATGGTGCATGGTTCAGTAATGCTCATGTGGGTAGGAAGATAGTTCTAAGTCTTGCATAAGCTCCAATCAGAGCAGCTCAGAACTTACACAGGACTTACTTCCCTGTCTGCTAGCAAGTGAATGAAGTGGCAGACGAGGGAAGAAAAGATGATCATGTTAAGTTGAAAAAGAAGGCCCACCAGTGGAAGATGACACATTAGAGGAAGAGAGGGGCACATTAAGAGAAAGGTAGTCCACTGGAGGAAGAGGGCACACTAGAGGAAGAGTGTACTCTAGAGGAGAAAGCACACTAGAGTAAAAGGGTACATGGTAGAGGAGGAGAGCACATTTGAAGAAGAGAGCACACTGGAGGAAGAAAGCACACGGGAGGAAGATGGCACACTATAGGAAAATTGCACACGGGTAGAAGAGGACACACTAGATAAAGAGAGAGCTCCAGAGGAAGAAGGAACATTAGAGGAAAAGAGCACAATAGAGAAAGTGAGCACAGTGTATAAACAGAGCACACAGAGGAGTTGGGCACACTAGAGGTGGAGAGCACACTAGAGGAAGAAAACACACTAGAGGAAGAGGGTTCACTAGCACTAAAACATTATGCTTTATGGTTATGATGCTTAAATACACAGACCATTCTTATTCTGCAGACGTTGTCAGTATACTGTATGGTGTCAGTATACTGGCGGGAAGGGGGGCTAGCAGCCAGAGCTGGTTTCTCTGCTCCTTCAATGAGCCACTAAAAATCTCTCTACCTTTTTGGACAAAATCATGTCATCTATATGAACCCTCCACAAAGCTCACTGACTAAATCCAGCTAATTTTAATTAGAAAGGAATTTTAATTAGAATTGGAAATTTAAAGGGCAGGCTACTTTGCACCGTATGGGGGAGATTTACTAAAACTGGTGCCCTCACAATCTGGGTACAGCTGTGCATGGTAGCCAATCAGCTTCTAACTTCAGCTTGTTCAATTAAGCTTTGACAATAAAACCTGAAAGCTGATTGATTTCAATGCAGAGATGCACCAGATTTTGCACTCTCCAGTTTAAGTAAATCTCCCCCTATGTGTGCTGTTGAGGATCTAGTTTTGGGAGTCCAAGACAAAATACAGTATAAGCACATTTTTAGTGTTTTTGCTTTACCTTTTAAATCATGACAAGAGGAAAAAAATGTTTACAGATGGCTCCTTTGACAAGTAAAAAGAAAAATGTCCTAAATTAAAGGTAATTAATCTGTACTCCACCCAAATCTGATATCTCATTTTCAGTGGTAGAACCACTCACTAGATTTTTCTCAGAAATTTGATGGTGAAATTTCATCAAGAGTCTTAAATCATCTCAATAGACTATACAAGCTGTCACTTGCAGCTTGATGTTCCAGTTATCTGTGTAAATTACAGAAAGTACACTGAAGTCGTATGACACAATCTACTGGAAATTCTAATGAGAATCACTGAGGTCACTGAAATATCCAGGCAATATAAAATGTCAGCATGCAATTCATTTGGATGGAGTTAGTCTTTTGTTTTGTTTTTATGGAGGGATAATATAGCCTGTAAAAGTACTTTTTTCAGGCTTGTTCTTTAGGTACTGTGACATTCTTCTGCTGATGTCATCTCTTTGTTGTTCTGGGTTCTTCAGAGAACTCAATAGGGTTGATTTACTAAAGGCAAATAGACAGTGCATTTTGCAAGAAAATTTGATCTAGAGCTTAGTAAATGAGGTAACACTTCACTTTGCAAAGAATAGCCAATTTAATGAAAGGAAAATTTATAAAAAGCATTTAGTTTGCACATGATTGGATGATGGAAGTCAGCAGAGATTTCACTCATTTAATAAGCTCTGGAGCAACTGCACTTGCAAAGTGCTTAGTCTATGCGCCTTTAGTAAACCAACCCCATTGAGTAGGACATTGAACTTTAAAAGCCAAAGACCAACATTAGCAGATAGGGAATCAGATCGCCAAAGAAACTTTGTGGTTTTGTATCTCAACAACAAGACAACACAGGTAGTATATTTTAAAATAAATGGGGAATTCTCAAAACACTGAAAATACAGTTTAACACTACGTTATTGATGTTCATGTTTGGGGGAATATGGTATTGTTGTTTCCTTCCACTAGTAGCGTGTTTTTTTCTTGCCATGCTGTTAATGTTATTATTAAAATGTGCAGCCATCATGCTTAATGACAGCATGTTCATTTTTGTAAAACTGACAAGCTTTACCTCTATAATACTGTCATCCTGTGCTGCTCATGTGTTGACCATAGTGCACTCTGCATAGTAAATCTGCATATGTTTTTTAGTTGTGTCAGTGAACACTTTAAATCCAAGGAGGACAGGATGTTGCTGAGAACAGAACATATTGTTACAGATTGTATCTGATACCACACATGCTCCATGCTATTTGACAGTAAATATGTGACTATAACAAACTACATTAACATCTCTGAAAAAACGGAAATATTTGATTCTTAGAGATGCTCTTAAAGGGATAGAATAGTCTATTTTCAGTGTGTACATACATTACTTTTGATTTATTACTGCAGTGTTTACTTTAAAGTCATTTTAAAAAAGTGCACTTTTTTTGCATGCATGCACTTTCAATATGTTTTTCCTATTAAATATAGCAATTTTTACATTATACACTAGAATAAGGACAAACTTAATTTGCAGTTACTCTTCCTCCTCCGGGCTTTTGTTCAGCTGGAACTTGGGGGAACTCAGTTCCACCACCTCTGGTTTAGGGCCTCTGCTCCCTGCTCACCACTATCACTTGGAAACACAGAAGTCTGGCTTCTGTGTTTACAAGTGACAGCTTGTCTCCCAGTTTCTCCCATAGATCTGATCTCTTGAGTGGCTCCCACTGAGTGCAGGATGGGGACAAGGGAGATGCAGGTGCCTGGAGTGCAGTGCGGATGTAGACACCCCCACTGGATGATTTCCCTTCAAGTGAGAGAGGTGAAGCTACCTACAGTGTGCACAGAGGTACTAGAGTCAGCTGGATGCTTCAGCTAAAGACATCAACAAATGTAAGACATGTGGAAGATGGTGGAACTTTTAAGGAGGAAATGGAAAAAGATGGGGCAGCTGAAGAGGAGTGAAAGTGAGATGTGGATGGAGGATGCACATGTAAGTAGCTGTGAAAGAGGACAGAACTCTGCACTGTGTGTAGCACACCCCTGAACCTTGCACTCTGTATAATGCACTTCTGGTATTTAATGTCCCTTTAAGACTCTCCCACTGTTAGAGAAATTTGACCACAACCACTATTTGATGCAGTTGGAGGGTGTGTGTGTTGAGGGGTTTTGGGGGGGTCATGGTTGAGTTCTTGCACCTATTTTCTGGGAAAAAAAGTCCTGCTCCTCCTCTTTTTGTAACAGCTATTGAGATAAGACTATCAGCTACAAAGGGAGTTCATTGTTTTGAGCTGGCTAACTCACTGGGGTTCATTTACTAATGGCAACTGTTCTCTTTGCAAGCAATTTTCCCCAGAGTCTAGTGAATGTGGTGATATTATGTGCAAGCAAAATTGCTGTTTCTTTTCTTTTCCTTGCATATGATATCACCAGATTCATTAAGCTCTGGGGAAAATTCCCTTCCAAAGTGCAACTTCCCTTTGCAAAGTTCACAGTCTATTTGCCTTTAGTAAACTAACCCCGTTGATTTGTATTATGAGAAAGTGACGTAGTGCAGAGCTGTTGTGCAGTACTGTAAAACAGAAAGAGGAGCTTGACTATGTACTATGCCAGATGTTGCCTTTTGCTTGCCTCTATCCGGCCTTTGGGACACTATTGTTCCAACTGACACCAATGATGAGGCACCATTCATTCCACTTTCACCATTATTGGGACACTCTTCTTCCCACTGATACCATCAATGGGGCATTATTCTTCCTGAAAAGACCAATGATGGGGCACTATTTTTCCTACTGACATCGTTGATGGAGGCACTATGCCTCCAATTGATACCGACCATGGTTCACTATTCCTCCTGCTAAAGCCAACAACGGGGTACTTTTCCTCCTGTTAAAACCAATGGTAGAGTAGTGCTTACTCCCACTGATGCTGGGACATTTTCTACTCACACTGGCCACAGTTCAGCCCTCATAAAGCCTTAAAGTGGAGTTCCACTCACTCTGTCAAAAAATAAAAGTCAGCAGCTACAAAAACTGTAGCTGCTGACTTTTAAAAAACAGCCACTTATCTGTCCCTTGGTCCCACGGTGTGTTCCCCGCAGCCCGTTTCACTGGCTGTCCTGTATTCCAGGAGGCCGGCATCTTCAGTGTGGGCAACCGGCTGTGCAGCTTGTGGCTTCACAGCCGGGTACCCACTGCACATGCGCAAGTAGCGCTGTGCTTCATGAATGGTCTTGTAGTCTTCTCGGACCTGTCATGTGTCCCAAAAGACTACAGGGAGGGAGGACACCTTCTGCTTCCGATCGCTTAGGCAATTGGACCAGAATTGGGAGCGGGTACCTGTCAAATTCGGGTACCCACTCCGCCCCATCCCCCAAAGGTGCTAATCCTTAATGGGGAGCGGGGGAGCAGTCCTTAAAGCGGAACTTCCACTTTTGGGTGGAGCTCCACTTTAAGGACAGTCAACTGGTTCTTTATTTAAAAAGTTTTGAGACCCCTGTAGTACACAAACATGGCTGTCCCTGTGTACATATACAATTGCAAACTATACACAGAAACAAGGTTTTGTTAATACAGTACCACATGTTGATAGATTAGTCAATCAGATTTACTAATGTATCTAAAAAAATAATTGGTAAAACTATTCTAACTCTTTAACTGATTACTACTTTCTGAGACTCACAATGCATTGAAGTATTGGGAAGATACGATAACTAAATAAAGCAGATATTTTGATACAGATTTAAAATATTTCATAAAGCTTTTCCATCATTAGGTCTCATGCACATGGACACTTACCAGCTCCTATGTTCTGGGGTGTAAAATCCCCTGCGCTTTTTAGGTGCCCTGGGTGCCATGCACAGTCATAAATACAAGTGAATGGCTGCATGCGAAAAGTGCCTTACGTGCATGTGCGGATAAAAACAGATGCAGAAGCCATCTACATTTACCCAAGCACAGCTGTGTACAGCCATTCACTTGTATTAGTGGCTGTATGTAGCATATGCAGTTTAGGACACAGGAGCTGGTAGGAATGTGTGTGCATAAGGCCTTAATGACGCTGTTTATTTCACTCTAGCAGAAATCAATATTAATAATAAAAAACACTGAACAAGTTCAACATGCCATAACATTTGTAGACTAATGCCGTCATGTCTATGTGCTGATGTGTTTGCTATAAATAGGCTATCATGGGCTTGATAGTAGTAATAAAAGAATGAATTCTACAGAAAGCCACATCCACCAGCAGCGCTGATCAATGTATTCTGATGGCGGTGAAGTCTTCCCACTGTCAGAATACAAAATCTTATTGGAAGGATTCCCTCATCCACATCCAGTGTGTGGATGAGAGAATCAAGTAAATTTTACATTTAACCAGCCGTTTGAACAACAGCAAAAAATGACCCATCTATGGTCTACATAGCCTCCCTAGTGGTCTGCATATGTCTGTGCTCAAAGCAGTAAATTTTTTTGCATGGAAATATGTATTTTTTTTATTGTAGGCCTGTAATTGTTAGGAATAACTCACTGAAATCTGTCCGAACAAGAGCCTAGTACACATCCCGGGTATGTTAAAATTTGAAACACGAAATCATAAATTATAATTTAATAAATAATCATAAAAAATAATAATATAATAATAATAAATTTAATTCAATAATATAATCAAACCAAAAACACTGAAATTTGAAATATAGCGCCAAATTCGCACATCACTGAGCAAAGTCGCAACATCTTTTTCAGTGTCTGATGACTAATTTCCCCATGAATCATTATCACTCAATTCTGCAAGTGGTTTTAATTTACTATCGCTGTTCTCTAGCTGGTCTAAAACTGCTTTTGACCTAAAGGAACGCTTTTTGGACGCCATGGACATTTCTCAGTTTCCAGGCAGAAAGAACAGTAAAAATGCAGGCAGGGCGCAGGACAAAGCACTAGGGACAAAATGTATGTGCAATGGTTTGATACAGTAATGTTTTACTATGTGATTTTAGTGTATTTAGTGAATGTCACTTTTTCACATTTTTTAATTTCCTGCTGTTAATTCCCCGTACATCCTGATGTCGCAGGGAACGGAACCCAGAAGACGGATGCCGGCATCGGCCGGAGGACACTGCCGGGGACACTGCAGGAGGGACATTGCAGGAGCGCAGGACAAGCTAAGTGAAGAAGAGATCCCGGAGCAACGCTGCAAGGTCTTCCCGAGTGACGCTCGGGGTTACCGCTTCTGGTGCCGAAACTTTACCCCGAGCTACACTTGGGAATACCTCCAGGGAGGTTAAGACCCCTTTCACACAAGCATTCCATTTCGGGTCTGTCTGTTTTTCAGGAGGATCTGATCAGAACCTCTATTCTCCTCTATGGAACAGGGGGTGTAAATGGACATGTGTCCATTTACACCGCCTACATCCAATCCGATCAGCCAAAAAGAGATGGATGGGGATCTGTTCCCCTTCCATTCAGAAGGTCGTTTTACTTCCATTTTCTTCTGACCTCCCATAAAGGAGAATGGGCTGTGTCATTCGCCTGCTCAGTGGGGATCAGCAGACAGAGCCCCTGCTGAACAAGTGGATTGCAGGCAGATTCCACCCTATGTGAAAGGGGCTTTAGTATGTTTTTTCTGAAATAAAAAGCTTGTCTGTTTGCAGGTTTTGATGTAAAGTTCCAGTGTTGACATTTTATGTGTTGATGTTAGGGTGGCAGAGGGACCAGGCAACTGATAACTTCTGATGTAGGATGCTAAAAAACTTGCAGCAAGTTTAGCTTTTCAAGAGAATAAAGATCAACAGCATGAGCAGCAGTATAGGTACTGTAGGTATTAGGTAAGTAGCCAACTCTTGACTCCATCCACTGCCCCTAATCACCTGCCCTCTTCCCCTTGACAACCCCCCAGCAGCATTATTTTTTTTTTTATACTTACTTTTTCCAGGTGTTTTGAGACTAGTCATGTGACATGCTGAATCCTCTTTGGTCCTCTCTCAGCAGCAGGCACTCCTCTGATGATACACCGTGGTAACACCCCTTCGGAGGGCAAGCTCCGACACCCAGCAATCACAGTATGTCCTCAGTCTTCTAAGGTAAATGATGCTGGGTATTTTCTTTACTCAGTCTTACAATATTATACTTTTCAGAAAGGTAGGGTAATATTTAATACAAGCTCTTAAAATGTTTTTTTCATTTGCTCCTGACTATAACTCCATAATGCTTTGGCCATCACAGCTGAAAGTGCCAAAATGTATTATTACAGTGAGGAAAGGAAAAAAGATAACATAATGCTATGAAGTAATAGCCATTACAATTTTACAGTCCTATAAATAAATGTATGACAGAATAAGTAAAAAAAAAGCATAAGTTGTACAATAAAGTTTTTAGTTCTTTACATCAACTTTACATCTCTTAAGGAAAGGAAAATACATTAGAAAATGGAAAAAAAAACTATTTATAGATCACAAGAAAAGGAAGGAAAAAAAAGATGGAACAGATTGCAGAACATTTTCTCCCTAGTTTGCCCTCAAACAATGCCAAAAAAAGAAAACAGACTGTAAAATATGGGTTGAATAATGCTATAAAATGTTTTTAAGTCCCCAGCACAAACATGTTCTCATTAAATTGCTTCTACTATAAACAAGAACAATAAAGATAAAATGATTTTCTGTACCTTGTTTAGTTGTACCTCCTGAATATTTAAATATGACATACAGTAAGACTATGATAGAACATAACGAATGTCCACTCCCCTTAAATAATCCAGGTCATTCTGTAAACACATCCAACTAATATTAAGGATAATTTAAAATGAACCTGAAGACAGAAATATCATGAGAGATACCACTGGCTTTTTAAAGGGGCAGACTCTTTAGCTTTTATCTTGATCCTGGCTTCACTATTTATCTAAGCTGGAAGAATATACAGCCAGTGAAGTTCCATACTGCATATTGTTCCAGGTCAGTTATTCACTAGGCTAGATATTAGCCATGTTCTGTGCCTTTAAACCAAACAAACCTCTTAGGCCAGCTATTAATTTCACTTTTAATATAACCGGTAACACAATGTAACAGTCATTCATTTGTGACCCCCACTGGGGGATTTTCAATCACTTCTTGTCTCTGTGACACAGATATAAGAGATTGGGAAGCCTTGTTTACCAGGACCTGAAGGCATAGAAACCAATGAAAAACATTGCCAGAAATTGTAGCAAATCCTTATTCTACTTAAAAAGTGTTATTGTTTTTGTCTGTGTCCTTCTTTAACCACTTCCCGTCCAGCCCATATAGATAAATGGCTGGATGGGAGCGCTGCCGAAGCGGGTTGACGTTTCTAAACGTCACCCGCGTTCACTGCCTGTGTGCGCTCTCTGGGAGCGCGCGGCACCACGATCAGTGCCCGCTATGTCCTCGGGACACAGCAGAACACCGATCGCTGTACAGGACCTCTGTGTGAGGTCCTGCATCATGTGAATAATAATTGGCCAATCAGTGATCACATGAATAGTAGTAAACAAGATGTCACTTCTTGACATCATTGCTTACTACTTGTGAAATCTGTGAATGATCACAGAGGTCACATGGTACAAGGCTATTCACTACAGCTTTGTACCATGTCACAAGCTGTGACCAATCACAGCTCTCACAGTATTTCTCAATGGCTGCAAGAATGCAGCCAGAGAGAAGGAGAAATGATTGGTTTTAAAGTCTTTATGGGTGTAAAAGAAATCAGTGTAAAAAAAGAAAAAAAATCTTCATCACCCCGCACAAGTATTACAGTGTCACTATGGTGACACTGTACTGCTAGGGTGACAGTATGTTAAAAAAAAAAAGCATAAATAATAATATAAAAAAATAAAATTAAAAAAAAATGTTGAACATTTTTATTTTTTGGTTATAAACTGATTTTCATTATTTTTTTTGTTTTACTAAAAAGATCGCTAAATACATTTTGGCCAAGATTTATGAAGAAAGATTATTTATTTGCAAAATATTATAAGAAAAACACTTTTTTGTTCAAAATTTGTGGACTTTTTAATTTATATAGCAAAAAATAAAAATCCCAGTGGTGGATTAATACCACCAAAATAAAGTTTTACCTGTCTCAAAAAAATGCTAAAAAATTCATATGGGTGTAGTGTTGCATGACCGTGCAATTGTCATTCAATCTGTGATAGCACTGAAAGCTGAAAATTGGCCTGGACTGGAAGGAGTTTAAAGTTTCCGGACTTGAAGTGATTAATAGATTTTCTATCACTTCCTGTCCTGACAGAAAATCAAAGAAAATGTCCCCAACAGGGTGGGCATTATTATCTAAACTATTGACCTTCAAGTGTTGCAAGTTAGAGAATACTCACATGCTCAAGACATCTTGGCCCAAAGCAGCCTTCTGTATAATGGAAATATAGTACAGCAAAAGGCACTCTACTGCAATGCAGAGATGAAAGCCTTTTACAGCAGTAAAACAAATGATTTATTCAAAGGTGCTTTATTTGCTTATTGTAATCATAGCCAACATCAAAATAGGGCTTTGATTACATCAATGAAGTAAATCACCTTTAAATAAGAACCATTGATCCCTCTGGACTGAAGTAGCGTGCTCACCTTTTGCTACACCGTATCTAGTAATACAAAGCTGAAAGTAACAACTTTTCAACTCCTTTTACAAAATTATAAAATGTATAAAAAAGGGACACTTACAGATGAGACTATAATTAATCCCTTTCCCCCCCTAGTGCCCAGTACTGGGACTGCTAGTTCACTTCCTATTAGACCAGTGGTTCTCAACCTTTCTAACGCCGCGACCCCTAATACAGTTCCTCATGTTGTGGTGACCCCCAACCATAAAATTATTTTCGTTGCTACTTCAGAACTGTAATTTTGCAGTGGGAGGAATAGTGCCCCATCATTGGTGTCAGTGGGAGGAATAGTGCCCCATCATTGGTGTCAGTGGGAGGAATAGTGCCCCATCATTGGTAACAGTGGGAGGACTAGCGCCCCATCATTGGTATCAGTGGGAGGAATAGTGTCCCATCGTTGGTATCAGTGGGAGGAATAGTGCCCCATCATTGGTATCAGTGGGAGGAATAGTGCCCCATCATTGGTATCAGTGGGAGGAATAGTGCCCCATCATTGGTATCAGTGAGGGGAATAGTGCCCATCATTGGTATCAGTGAGGGGAAGAGTGCCCATCATTGGTGTCAGTGGGAGGAATAGTGCCCCATCATTGGTATCAGTGGGAGGAATAGTGCCCCATCATTGGTATCAGTGGGAGGAATAGTGCCCCATCATTGGTATCAGTGGGAGGACTAGCGCCCCATCACTGATGTCAGTGGGAGGAATAGTGCCCCATCATTGGTGTCAGTGGGAGGAATAGTGCTCCATCATTGGTGTCAGTGGGAGGAATAGTGTCCCATCATTGGTGTCAGTGGGAGGAATAGTGCCCCATCATTGGTATCAGTGGGAGGAATAGTGTCCCATCATTAGTGTCAGTGGGAGGAATAGTGTCCCATCATTGGTGTCAGTGGGAGGAATAGTGCCCCATCATTGGTGTCAGTGGGAGGAATAGTGTCCCATCATTGGTATCAGTGAGGGGAATAGTGCCCATCATTGGTATCAGTGAGGGGAAGAGTGCCCATCATTGGTGTCAGTGGGAGGAATAGTGCCCCATCATTGGTATCAGTGGGAGGAATAGTGCCCCATCATTGGTATCAGTGGGAGGAATAGTGCCCCATCATTGGTATCAGTGGGAGGACTAGCGCCCCATCACTGATGTCAGTGGGAGGAATAGTGCCCCATCATTGGTGTCAGTGGGAGGAATAGTGCTCCATCATTGGTGTCAGTGGGAGGAATAGTGTCCCATCATTGGTGTCAGTGGGAGGAATAGTGCCCCATCATTGGTATCAGTGGGAGGAATAGTGTCCCATCATTGGTGTCAGTGGGAGGAATAGTGTCCCATCATTGGTGTCAGTGGGAGGAATAGTGCCCCATCATTGGTGTCAGTGGGAGGAATAGTGCCCCATCATTGGTGTCAGTGGGAGGAATAGTGCCCCATCATTGGTATCAGTGGGAGGAATAGTGCCCCATCATTGGTGTCAGTGGGAGGAATAGTGCCCCATCATTGGTATCAGTGGGAGGAATAGTGCCTCATCATTGGTATCAGTGGGAGGAATAGTGCCCCATCATTGGTGTCAGTGGGAGGAATAGTGCCTATCATTGGTGTCAGTGGGGGGAGGAATAGTGCCCCATCGTTGGTGTCAGTGGGGGGAGGAATAGTGCCTATCATTGGTGTCAGTGGGGGGAGGAATAGTGCCCCATCATTGGTGTCAGTGGGAGGAATAGTGCCCCATCATTGGTGTCAGTGGGAGGAATAGTGCCCCATCATTGGTATCAGTGGGAGGACTAGCGCCCCATCATTGGTATCAGTGGGAGGAATAGTGTCCCATCGTTGGTATCAGTGGGAGGAATAGTGCCCCATCATTGGTATCAGTGGGAGGAATAGTGCCCCATCATTGGTATCAGTGGGAGGAATAGTGCCCCATCATTGGTATCAGTGAGGGGAATAGTGCCCATCATTGGTATCAGTGAGGGGAAGAGTGCCCATCATTGGTGTCAGTGGGAGGAATAGTGCCCCATCATTGGTATCAGTGGGAGGAATAGTGCCCCATCATTGGTATCAGTGGGAGGAATAGTGCCCCATCATTGGTATCAGTGGGAGGACTAGCGCCCCATCACTGATGTCAGTGGGAGGAATAGTGCCCCATCATTGGTGTCAGTGGGAGGAATAGTGCTCCATCATTGGTGTCAGTGGGAGGAATAGTGTCCCATCATTGGTGTCAGTGGGAGGAATAGTGCCCCATCATTGGTATCAGTGGGAGGAATAGTGTCCCATCATTAGTGTCAGTGGGAGGAATAGTGTCCCATCATTGGTGTCAGTGGGAGGAATAGTGCCCCATCATTGGTGTCAGTGGGAGGAATAGTGCCCCATCATTGGTGTCAGTGGGAGGAATAGTGTCCCATCATTGGTATCAGTGAGGGGAATAGTGCCCATCATTGGTATCAGTGAGGGGAAGAGTGCCCATCATTGGTGTCAGTGGGAGGAATAGTGCCCCATCATTGGTATCAGTGGGAGGAATAGTGCCCCATCATTGGTATCAGTGGGAGGAATAGTGCCCCATCATTGGTATCAGTGGGAGGACTAGCGCCCCATCACTGATGTCAGTGGGAGGAATAGTGCCCCATCATTGGTGTCAGTGGGAGGAATAGTGCTCCATCATTGGTGTCAGTGGGAGGAATAGTGTCCCATCATTGGTGTCAGTGGGAGGAATAGTGCCCCATCATTGGTATCAGTGGGAGGAATAGTGTCCCATCATTGGTGTCAGTGGGAGGAATAGTGTCCCATCATTGGTGTCAGTGGGAGGAATAGTGCCCCATCATTGGTGTCAGTGGGAGGAATAGTGCCCCATCATTGGTGTCAGTGGGAGGAATAGTGCCCCATCATTGGTATCAGTGGGAGGAATAGTGCCCCATCATTGGTGTCAGTGGGAGGAATAGTGCCCCATCATTGGTATCAGTGGGAGGAATAGTGCCTCATCATTGGTATCAGTGGGAGGAATAGTGCCCCATCATTGGTGTCAGTGGGAGGAATAGTGCCTATCATTGGTGTCAGTGGGGGGAGGAATAGTGCCCCATCGTTGGTGTCAGTGGGGGGAGGAATAGTGCCTATCATTGGTGTCAGTGGGGGGAGGAATAGTGCCCCATCGTTGGTGTCAGTGGGGGGAGGAATAGTGCCCCAT
The DNA here is from genome assembly GCF_062004578.1 of Staurois parvus. Taxonomy (NCBI): domain Eukaryota; kingdom Metazoa; phylum Chordata; class Amphibia; order Anura; family Ranidae; genus Staurois; species Staurois parvus. The sequence continues at coordinate 4,789,004 of NW_028318492.1, read as the reverse complement.
CGTTGGTGTCAGTGGGGGGAGGAATAGTGCCCCATCGTTGGTGTCAGTGGGGGGAGGAATAGTGCCCCATCGTTGGTGTCAGTGGGGGAAGGAATAGTGCCCCATCGTTGGTGTCAGTGGGGGGAGGAATAGTGCCCCATCGTTGGTGTCAGTGGGGAGAGGAATAGTGCCCCATCGTTGGTGTCAGTGGGGGGAGGAATAGTGCCTATCGTTGGTGTCAGTGGGGGGAGGAATAGTGCCTATCGTTGGTGTCAGTGGGGGGAGGAATAGTGCCTATCATTGGTGTCAGTAGGGGGAGGAATAGTGCCTATCATTGGTGCCAGTGGGAGGAATAGTGCCCCATCGTTGGTGTCAGTGGGAGGAATAGTGCCGCATCGTTGGTGTCAGTGGGGGGAGGAATAGTGCCGCATCGTTGGTGTCAGTGGGGGGAGGAATAGTGCCCCATCGTTGGTGTCAGTGTGGGGAGGAATAGTGCCCCATCGTTGGTGTCAGTGGGGGGAGGAATAGTGCCCCATCGTTGGTGTCAGTGGGGGGAGGAATAGTGCCCCATCGTTGGTGTCAGTGGGGGGAGGAATAGTGCCCCATCGTTGGTGTCAGTGGGAGGAATAGTGCCCCATCGTTGGTGTCAGTGGGAGGAATAGTGCCCCATCGTTGGTGTCAGTGGGAGGAATAGTGCCCCATCGTTGGTGTCAGTGGGGGGAGGAATAGTGCCTATCATTGGTGTCAGTGGGGGGAGGAATAGTGCCTATCATTGGTGTCAGTGGGGGGAGGAATAGTGCCCCATCGTTGGTGTCAGTGGGGGGAGGAATAGTGCCCCATCGTTGGTGTCAATGGAGGGAGGAATAGTGCCCCATCGTTGGTGTCAGTGGGGGGAGGAATAGTGCCCCATCGTTGGTGTCAGTGGGGGGAGGAATAGTGCCCCATCGTTGGTGTCAGTGGGGGGAGGAATAGTGCCCCATCGTTGGTGTCAGTGGGAGGAATAGTGCCCCATCGTTGGTGTCAGTGGGAGGAATAGTGCCCCATCGTTGGTGTCAGTGGGGGGAGGAATAGTGCCTATCATTGGTGTCAGTGGGGGGAGGAATAGTGCCCCATCGTTGGTGTCAGTGGGGGGAGGAATAGTGCCCCATCGTTGGTGTCAGTGGGGGGAGGAATAGTGCCCCATCGTTGGTGTCAGTGGGGGGAGGAATAGTGCCCCATCGTTGGTGTCAGTGGGAGGAATAGTGCCCCATCGTTGGTGTCAGTGGGAGGAATAGTGCCCCATCGTTGGTGTCAGTGGGGGGAGGAATAGTGCCTATCATTGGTGTCAGTGGGGGGAGGAATAGTGCCTATCATTGGTGTCAGTGGGGGGAGGAATAGTGCCCCATCGTTGGTATTAGTGACACAAATGATGGGGCACTATTCCTCCCACTGACACCAATGATACTTACCTTGCTGACCCCTGCTCCAGCCTGGGCTCGCTCTCTCCCTCTCCCATCTACAGCCTGCAGAAGCAAAATTTGCACTTACCTGTCAGCTGTCTTCCTTCTCTGGCCTCTCTCCTCTTCACTCGGTCCTGCAGCTCCCTCGATCTTCTTCGATCTGCGCGCTCTGCCGCTCGGCTCCTCCTCTCCAAGCTCCACCTCCTCGCCGGTGATTGGCCGCCTGTGTGCCTCTCCTGAGCTACAGTTCCGGTGGCCAATCAGCGGCGAGGAGGCGGAGCTGTTGAGTGATCCCGGAGGTGTGGCCAGGTTACAGGGGCAGCATATCATCCCGCCCACAGATCGCGAGACAGAGCAGCGGTGTCTCGGTTCCTAAGACCATCGGAAATATGTTTTCCGATGGTCTTAGGCGACCCCTGGGAAATGGTCGTTCGACCCCCAAAGGGGTCGCGACCCCCAGGTTGAGAACCGCTGTATTAGACTGTACGCCCCTTGAGGGTTAGAGACTGATGTGAATGTACAATATACATGTAAAGCACTGTGTAAATTGATGGCGCTATATAAGTACCTGAAATAAATTAGCAAAGTGGATCCAACTCTTCTGACAGCAGAGGATCCTGGGACCTATAATCCTATAGCCACTACATTCTGTATTTCTGAGTGCTGATTGAACTACAACTACTAGAGAACTGGGGAAACAGAAGGTTAGTGGGAGAGCAGATATAGGCTGCAGCAAGGAACTGGCTTGCTCTCAGAACTGAACACAGGAGGAATACCATTTTCCTCCAGAGACAGATTACTGGTTACTACTGTGGGACTCCACATACCAGTTCATCTGCATCGAGACTGTCATTATCCAGTCTTCAGCCAGTCATCTCTGCTTCCCGTGCTGACAGGCTATAAGACAGTAACTCTGCATTTCTCTGTGAACAGCCAAGAGCCTGTGCAAGAACTCTTGCTCCTAGGAGCCGTGTTATCCATGGGATTGGTAAGGGATGTCCAATCTCTTTACACTTTACTATCAGGAGCTCTTTGCTTTGAGCAGTTACCACAGCAAATTTGTTATCTTCTTTGAATTACCATTGCTCGCTACTGTATATGAGCCCCATCATTGCTAGCAGAAGACAACGGCCCTCTTTGTGTATATCCATTTATGCCAGAGTATATATATATATATATATATATATATATATATATATATTTCTTAGTCGCATCCTACAGCAAAAGCCATGGTCCGCAGAGAGCTTCCAAAGCATCAGAGGGATCTCATTGATAAAAGGTATCAGTCAGGAGAGGGGTAAAAAAGAATTTCCAAGGCATTAGATATACCATGGAACACAGTGAAGACAGTTATCATCAAGTGGAGAAAATATAGCACAACAGTGATATTATCAAGAACTGGACGTCTCTCCAAAAGTGATGAAAAGACAAGCAGTAAACTGGTATGGGAGGCAGCCAAGAAGGCTACAGCAACATTAAAGGAGCTTCAGGAATATCTGGCAAGTACTGGCTGTGTGGTACATGTGACAACAATCTCCTGTATTCTTCATATGTCTGGGCTATGGGGTAGAGTGGCAAGACGGAAGGCTTTTCTTACGAAGAAAAACATCTAAGCCCAGTTAAATTTTGCAAAAACACATCTGAAGTCTCCCAAAAACATGTGGGAAAATGTGGTATGGTCTGATGAAACCAAGGCTGAACTTTTTAGCCATAATTCCAAAAGATATGTTTGGTGCAAAAACAACACTGCACATCACCAAAAGAACAGCATACCCACAGTGAAGCATGGTGGTGGCAGCATCATGCTTTGGGGCTGTTTTTCTTCAGCTGGAACTGGGGTCATAGTCAAGGTTGAGGGAATTATGAACAGTTTCAAATACCAGTCAATATTGGCACAAAACCTTCAGGCTTCTGCTAGAGAGTGGAACATAAAGAGGAACTTCACATAAACATAATAATGATGCAGGACATGAAGTCACGAGGTCACGAAACGCAACGCGTCGACGGCATTCGTGGGTAACGTACTTCTGGCGTGGCGCCATTTTTGAATACCTACTAGCGCTTTTTTCATGCAGAACACCTTGTACATTGGATTCTACCTTGATATATGATGTACATTGTGCACATTGGATCCTACCTTGATATATGCTTTCTACCTGATGCAAGCTACATCTATGTGAGTGCACTTTTGTCTTCCTTGATTTTATATGCCATTAAACAGTAATACACTATGGAGATTGTGTTCTCTCTCTGTTTTATGGGCATATGATTTTTATGAGAGTGCTAAGCTGCCTGTTGACCGGTCCAGTGGATCTATGAATAGTGATTGCCTGCTGACATCATCTGGATATTAGAGCGGTTGCTTTGAGGATCCAGAGGAGAGTTTATTTGCTTTGTGGCCCTGCAGGGTTATGAAGTGGAGGTGAGAGGCCATTGCAGCCATGTCTTTGGGGTTCACATTGAGGGTGTGCTGACATCCACATCGTGCATGAACCAGAAGATCACTACACTGATTTATGGACTGTTTTTGCCACTGAATTATTTAACTGTGATGTGTGTCTCTCTAAGTGTGTTTTTATCTGATCCCTCATTAGGGATTCACATTTGTGTGGAATAATATTGTGTCCTATTAAGACACTTGGGGATCGCGATTATTATATCCCCATGTGGATTGGGGTCACTTTTTGTGATCATTAATAGGTCGGGTCCTTTAGACCTTTTTTATCTGTTTTATATTGTCTGTGTTCATATATTGTTTATTACTGATGATTGTTTATTTATCAGCGCTGCATCATTATTATGTTTATGTGATGTTAGACCTATATGGTATAGGATGGGATGCTAGCTGCGTTCTAATATCTACACATTGTTTTTGTCTCACATAAGAGTGCAGGAGGATCTTGTTAATTTTATAAAGAGGAACTTCATCTTTCAGCATGACAACGACCCAAAGCATACATCCAAATCAACAAAGGAATGGCTTCACCAGAAGAAGTTTAAAGTTTTGGAATTGCCCAGCCAGAGCCCCAACCTGAATCCCATCGAAAATCTGTGGGGTGATCTAAAGAGGGCTGTGCACAGGAAATGCCCTCACAATCTGGCATAATTGGAATGTTTTTGCAAGGAAGAGTGGGCAAATATTGGCAAGTCAAGATGCTGATAGACTCATACCCAAAAGGACTGAGTGCTGTAAAAAAATCAAAAGATGTTTTAACAAAGTATTTGTTTAAGGGTGTGCACACTTATGCAACCATTATTATTTTAGGTTATTATTTTTACTTCCCTCCAGTACAGTTCCCTGTGCAGTTTATAGGTTACATTAAAGGTGGAAACAGTTCTGAAATGATTTATCTTTGACTCATTTTTTTACATCACAGAAACCTGACATTTTAACAGGGGTGTGTAGACTTTTTATGCTGTATATACTGTATTTATATATATTTATTTACATAATTCTTTGCATTCACTATCGTCACTCCTGTGGCCCAGAGGGAACTGATAAGTCAGCAAGCCTTTTCTTCCCCATCCTGCTGCTGGTGTTGCAGTTACATAGTTACAACATACCATTTGTAACCATATAATCTGTTAATCATTGCTATTTGGTTATTTCCATTTTCTCATTGGTTTGCTTTAGTGCATTAGCTGGGGATGTACCTCCTAAACCTTCATTTTGTGGTCTACTCTTTTGAATAAGTCTACTATAGAGGTGTTAATAAACAATTGTGTCTCTTGCATTATTATTTCATACTGTTGAAATATGTCTGAACCCAGCGTGTCAGAGGTGTCAGGAGGCTTGAAAGGCCAGGACAACCACTGGGGACAAGCATTATCAAGCAGCCCCTGGGAGTAGTGCTACAGATGTTAGATATTAAACCTAATGTATATATGTAACTTGTTCATCCTATAAATAACTTTATCTAATTTACCTTTTACTATATACTTTTATTATTGCTCTTTCCCGTTGCCAGTTGTTCACTCTTTTATCTCCCAAGATAGCTGTCATCACCATTCTTGGCTGAATTCGGTACCACAGAGCCAGTTTATGTGTTTGAGAAGTAATTGTACCAAAGTGGAAGAGTTTAGAGTACAAGCTGACATCTTGAAAACAAGTTCATTGAAAAAGGATATGAAGTTGAATCTTTAGAGAAAATTGTGTCTTCTGTCCAGAATATTTAGTAGCTGAAAGGTCTGGAATAAGAGATGGGGGAAAGAATGCTTTTTCTTTGCTATTCAACACTATATATTCTATATAGTGCTGAATGGCATATTCTACACAGCATTAATTGATTAAGAAAGTAATTATCAAACTTTTATTAAATTATAGGGACTTGGGATCATTGTTATCTGTAAGACCCCAAGTTGTTTATAGAGGGGTTCCCTCCTTAACAGACTCGATAGCTCATATTGTACTTGATCCCCCCAAGTAGGAATGCATCTTTTTTTCATAATCTAACAGGTTATTACAAATGTGGAAGATGCCCAGTTTGTGCTATCAATAGTTGTACAGAGAGGAGGGTTAACTCCTTTATCTCTACCACTACTTCTCAGAAATTTTCCATCAAATCATTCATCACTTATATGACTGCTGGTGTTGTCTATATTTTACAGTACCCATGTGGCCTCAACATCAAAAGAGCCTTTAAAGGTTCAGTCCCCAGACATTATGCAGCTGCAAATAACAGTGATCCATCTGGGACTATTTTACTAGGTATAGACAAATTCATCCCACACTGGGGAAGAAGAAGTGCTACCAGAAGGGAAATTTCAAAACTGGACACTAAATGAATTTACAGTGTAAAATCCTTTACTCCACATGGCTTGAATGTGGATTGGGATGTGAATGCTTTTATAGATAATACCTAGAATATATTATTATTCATTTCCTTTTCAAGCTTTGTGGAGTTTCAACTAACTTTAGCTTCATGATATTAATTATTTTTTGGGGATTTTTTGCAACACAGAGGGGCTTTTTATAAAAATAAAATTATTTTTTTATTTTTTATTGTTTTTGTTTATGTGTATATCAATTACATTTTTTTCGTCGTATTGTTCATATAATAGTACCTTTTCTTTCCTCCCTTTGAAAAATACATATTGTTTATTATTGTATTTTTATGTAATAGAACCATTTCCATTCTCCTTTTGAGCTGTTTGTTTCCAATTAAAAACTATTTTTGTTGAGATGTAGTATCCTTGATATCCACTTGATGGCCCTGTAAACATTTTGTAACCTCAGGAGTGAAGTATACAATTCATACTGAGGCTTGACCAACTCCATTGAATTCAATGGTTAATTGAAACTGAGGCTTGTCTATTTAATGAGATGAATTCTTTAATGCTCTAACTGAGGCCAAGAGCTATTTCAACGGCTTGGCCATTTGGGAGAAGCAGCCTCATTGCAGCTCAGATCAAGGCTTGGTTATGGTTTGTGGACTATAAAACTTGATGATGCAGCACAACGCCCATGTCGACGTCACTTATTACGGAACTCGTAGGATGTAGGATGGAGCTGCATGCTGACATCATCGTGTTCTTACAATCCCAGTAGTGCAGGTGCTATGTGCCAGCTAAGAGGATTTTATTATTGTGCAATTTACATTCAAATATTGTAAGTGTGATTTTAACTTTAATAAATAGTATTAGAAAGCATTTTACCCTATGGAAGTGTTTTGTCCCTATTCATTTTATGTGAGCGTAGAGGAGACATGTGGATTACCATCTTAAAAAGTCTGGGTGCTCTTGGCAAGCATCCTTAGTAGTGTAGTGATCTCTACTACAGTTGATATATACGAGCCATTGTGACCTTTCTTTCACCAGAAGGTCATTAGCAGCTGGTAAGTGTGCAGTCTTACTATTTGGGTGGCGGTCATGATATTCCTGTCCATGTGATTTTATTGGTGATGGACTTTTATTCACATTCAAGAACACTTGGAAACAGTGTATTTCACATGTGTAGACTTTATATAAACTTTTTATTATTGTTTTGATATGCTATTAAGCACAGTCAATAATATTTAAGCTTAAATGTCTTCTTTTACCTAAAATAAAGTAAAGGTTCCCAAAACCTTTAAAGAGCCATTTTCTAAATGATTGGTTGAACCCCCAGTAAAATATTTTTAACACAAAGTCAATGAGTTAAAACATTTTATGTTAAGTTATTCAAAGACCTAATAAATTGCCTACATTTGCATACAAATCAAGATTACTTTTTCTATTTTACTAAATGGAAAACAATGAAAGTATATCCCATTATTTAGGTTTGTTCATGTAATACACTTTAACTTAGAGTAGTCACACAAGAAGATTCTAACCTCAATCAAACTAATGCATCTATATTGTTCAAACTACACAGTTAGGGAAATGGAAACATAATTCCTGAGTTACACTTCTTTCATGGTTTCCCATTAAAGCCTTAGGCACAGAAAATGCACATGCCATGAAGTTTAATGGGAGTGAAAAACTACACAAGCCCAATATGCCAAATGTAATGTAAATGGAGGTCGCAGAAGGCAAGAAATATTAATTGGTATGTACAACATTCTGTTCAAATAATACAGCGAATAATGTACACTTTTCACAAATCCTCTTTTATGTTCTGTTTCAGTATGTTTATTTGACTTTTCAAAAGAGTACACAAATCATAAGCAAACTGCGATATCAAAAGGTAAATGAGTCTCACAATGCAGGCGGAATAGCAAAATGCCAATGACAAAGATAAAGATATCAGAATGTTACTCCAAGACATTTTCAACATTATTTAGAGAATAAAGTGGAAGGGTATAATCTCAATGTTGTTACAAACCTCCCTGCCAAGGAGTACAACAATCCTATGCAGGGGACTTGAAAAGGGTTAGCATCTCAACATTAGCATCCCACAAACCTCCGGCCAGCCAACGCGGGTCATAGATATGAAAATGCTCCATGGAAGAGGAAAGAAAAAAAGGGGAGAAGAAGATAGAATGTCTGTCTGAAAGCCCACTTCTCCTTTCCTCACACTTTAATCAAGTGGTTGGAGGTATTTGATCCAGGGAATCCATTCATGCTCAAGCCTAGAAGATCTATCTTTCAATATGCTGACCAGCATGATCCACGTCAATTTATGTTTCATAACAGCTAGATCTACTACCGATTTCTTCCAGAGATTGTTACTGCAGGAATCCTCTTTTGTTTTATGATATAAACATATGATGTATAAATGTAGACTATGGGGTTTACTAAAACTGGAGAGTGCAAAATCTGGTGCAGCTCTGCACAGAAACCAATCAGATTCCAGCTTCCATATCAAAGCTTACTTTAACAAGCTGACGATAGAAGTTGATTTGTGATCATGCATAGTTCCACTAGATTTTGCACTCTCCAGTTTTAGTAAATCAACCCAAAGGGCTATGTTTACACAGGTCCATACCATCACATCTCCCAACTGTCCCTCATTTGGAGAGACTGTCCCTCTTTTGGAACCTAATCCCTCTGTCCTTCTTCCTTTCCCAGTTGTCCCATTTTATGGTCTGGTGTAAGGATCTTTATTAGAATGTATTTTTTAACTATCAAAAGTGTTTTATTGAAATAAACCTTATCTCTAACTTTCAGATTACTCTATTTGTTAACCTGAAAAGCCAAAATAAAGAAAGAGTAGTGATAAAATAATGTTGGGTTAAATCAATAATTTTTTTCGCATTAGTCCTCATGTTGTTTGTTAGTGGAAGTATGGCAAGGGCGTGTCCTTTACCTATAAACTGTATGGTATAAAATGCCCCTCTATTCCATCTCACAGAGTTGGGAGCTATGTACCATTTACCTCCTGAATGGTAAAAGAATCTGAAAGAAAATGGCTAGGTGCTTCATGTTTGCCATAAAGCAGTTTATTATGAGCTAAAATATCATATTGATATCACAAACACTGTAAGTGCTGTTGAACTGGTATCCTGCAGTTTTGAAAGCATGATAAGAAACACATTTAAGTTTACACATGCTGGACAGATATAAGTATTCTATGCACGTGATATCAGCTGGAATGACCTACACAGCTTCTTGCCTGGCACCTAGCCATTTATTCTGAATTTCTGCATAGGTCTGCATTTGTAAAACCTAAATCACCTTCATTTATTTTTCAGACAAAACCTGAAATAACTGGCAGCATTTGGGGACTTTATTGGGGGGAGGGGGGACAATTCAAATCCACAAATTCCTATGGTCACTTAAATACATTTTTTTTTAATAAAGACCATGTATTATTATGAAGACACATAACAAACAAAATCAATGAAGAAAAACATACTGAACATACTGTACATAAAGGGCCAGTAAGTGTATACATATATATACTATATTTAAGAATCTATAATGCATAATGAAAACAAAATATGTAACACTTTTTTGCAATTATATTTGTATTTGTCATTTAACTGTAAGAAAGTTATTGTTCCATAATTTCATGTATTTAGCATAAAAAGTGGGAAAGTAAGACAAAAAATAAATTTTCTTCAAATTTAGACGTGAATCTGTATTATCTTTAGTTGTAATCAGCAGCTAACATTTTAAACATATATTTGTAAATTATATGCAGTCCTCTTTTTTTACTGTACATTCCTAATTTCCACTTAGGTATACTGGCCCTTTAAAATGATTCTGTGAGGACAGGAAAATAAGAGCATTCATTGCTGCATTGTTTTCAAAAGTGCAGGCTCTAGAGCTGTCAGCCTTTTTCCAGCTTCACCACATACCAAGTTAATGACCCTGTCTTGTGTGCTGGAGTGTCAGTGACTCGCTGTGTAGTGAAGAGAGGATGAGGATGACAGCCCTGAAGCCTTTGCTTTTATAAACAAGACAGTGACAGCTACCATGTTTTTATCCTTAGAGGTTCCTGCAGAAAATCTAATAAGGGATGCTGACAGCTGTTTGTTTACACTTACTCCACCATGCCATTGCCTTCATTCCCAAATCTATCTCACCAGGATAAGGATCCTTATTTTGAGTCCAATGAGAATTTAAGTACAACTAAAGACAAAACCTATTTTTTTAATATTGGGTAAAGTAGAGGATGTTGAAAACCAACTTCAGGTTTTTTTTCATCTGTATCCTGTCTGTGTCCTGTGCCTTTACTGCCTGTCCTTTGGAGACCAAACAAAATGAGAAGAATCCTCACCAATGTGAGGGAAATCTCTTCTAAGACATGTGTCCCCATTGGAAGATTTCCCCTATTTTGCTGTTCTGGTGGTAACTCAAATAGGCTATTCACTTAGCAAGGGAAGTTACAGTTGGCAAGGGAAGTTTCCCCAGAGCTGAGTGAATGAGGTGAAGGTCTGCCGACTGCCATCATCCAATCATGTTTATTTTATTATGCTTGCAAGTGATTGAGTATTCTTTGCAAAGTGAGATCTCACCACATTCACTAAGTCTGGATAAAAATCTCATGCAAAGGGAACAGTCTATTTCCCTTCAGCAAATCAACCCCAGAATGCTGGCTTCTCCTTCCTTCCTCATGGTCACCAGAATAAATAGAGAGCCTGAATCTCTCTAATGAGGACACAGACAGCAATAAAAACGTATCTGTGGTATATACCCATCACCACTTAATCCACAATGGAAATAAAAATGTGGGCTTTAGACACACTTTAGAAAAATTATGTCCACATGGATAAAATAAAGATCCTTATCATTGTGGTAAAACTTTGTTCCTACAGTATGTTATTTGCTGTAATGACCAAGTTATAATATCATTACAATATAAAATCTCCTACCTCACATTTCCAAACCATGTAGGATGGACTTATTTGGTTCTGCAGTTTTTTCTGCTGTAGCCACTTTCTAGGTGAGAAGATGCTGTTGGTGCTGCCGCTGGGGGTGAGAGCCAGAGGGCTGCGAGCCAGAAAGGGCAGGTCCCAGGCAGTGTTCCTCTTGATTCCCCTTATATCATAGTCAAAGTGAAAGTTGGTAGAAGGTGATTTTTCCAGTGGAGTAGTTGGGGTTGAAAAGGAGCCAAGTGGCCCTGATTTTTGCTTTAGGCGCATGGATTTGGACATCAACTCCACTGCTGAAATGGACATGCTTCCAGACATGGGATAACAATCCACTTCCTTCCATTTGCTTCCCTGCAAAGGTGGTCCAGTATTCAGCTCTTCCTGGTGAACAGGTGGCTGTCCATCACCTTCGCTGCTATAATTTCGTATAATAGCAGGATCCAAACTTTTCGTCTGCCGAAGTCGGTGCTTGGAAAGAGTTTTTGGTGCTGTTGGGGATGAGCATGAGAGTACACTATTCAACAAGTTTTGTCCTGACATCTTTTCCTTTGGTTTTGTGACTTTTCACTCAAATATATCCTTTCTTCTGCAATGTGAAGCGATCACACACCACTCTCGGGAACTGCTGTCTTCACAAGCCTCACAGATGTCCTGTCAGATGAGAGCAATGCCAACAGACTTCAAGACAGACTGTTATTCCATCACGTCCTTCCAAAACAGCATGTTTTCCACAAGTCCCATAGCAAACGTTTTAACTATTACAATAAGTTTAAAGCCAGAGCAAGCCTGCTTTCCTTTGCTCTGGTTTGCAAATCTTCAGTCACATTCCTTAATTCATTTTTTTTCAAGCCTCAGTGTAGGAATCCTTCAGGAGAGCTCGTTTACAAAGGATAAGAAGGGGAGGGAAGGACAGCAAGGAGCTGGTATTCTGTCTCCTAACATAGCTCACCCAGTCACTCCTCCCAGCATTATTCTAGCAATCAGCTGTTCTGAGACCTCTCCTCATTTACCTGCTTGTCAGTTGGATTTTCCTGTGCAGTTATCCTTCCTGTGACTCTTTTCTAAAACAATTCCATGATCCATTATGGCACAATGAACTGCATATGGGCTAATAAAAGTGAAGCAATAGCAAGTAATGTCAAATATGTAGATACATACTACCTCTCCCTGCATGAATATACGGTATGTTTGAAATCTAAGAATAAGTTAGAGTTGAATGTATACTTCTTCAGCACTCTCCTTGGCATAATGAGCAGCTTGCTATCTAATACTTAAAGTAGTTAAAGATAAAGGGACATGCTTAGCATCAAGAGGGGATGTCTGTGCTAATGAGTCAGTCTTCTGTGATAAAGCCAGACACAGAATCAAAAAATAAATTCAATGGTGTTCAGGTTTTTTTTATAGACACAGAGATACAATCAGGAAGACCTATAAGTAAAAATAACCCCACTAATCAGTTCTTTTGGAAATGATCAGAATATTTGTTTATCTCTAATCAACAATCAGTGTTCACTGCTAGTTAACTGGATTTCCTGTACAATAGTACTTGTGGTATTTACATAAAATGGTAAGAGGTTACATCAAATGGTCTTTTCTTTCTTTCTTCCACGGTCAACTGTTAGTGGTATTACAACAAAGTGGAAGCAACTGGAAACAACAGCAACTCAGCCACGAAGTAGTAGGCCACGTAAAGTGGCAGATCGGGGTCAGCGCATGCTGAAGCGCACAGTGCGCAGAATTCGCCAACTGTCTGAAGAGTCAATAGCTAAAGACCTCCAAACGTCATGTGGCCTTCAGATTAACACAACAACAGTGCATAGAGAGCTTTGTGGAATGGGTTTCCATGGCCAAGCAGCTGCATCCAAGCCTTACATCACCAAGTGCAATACAAAGCATCGCATGCAGTGGTGTAAAGCATGCCACCACTGGACTCTAGAGCAGTGGAGATATGTTCTCCGGAGTGACAAATCAGCCTTTTCTGTCTGGCAATTCGATGGACGTGTCTGGGTTTGGTGGTTGCCAGGAGAACGGTACTTGCCTGACTGCATTGTGCCAAGTGTAAAGTTTGGTGGAGTGGGGATTATGGTGTGGGGTTGTTCTTTGGGGATTGGGCTTGGCTCCTTAGTTCCAGTGAAGAAAACTCTTAAGGTGTCATCATACCAAGACATTTTGAACAATTTCATGCTCCCAATTTTGTGGGAACAGTTTGGGGATGGCCCCTTCCTCTTCCAACATAACTGCGCACCAGTGAACAAAACAAGGTCCATAAAGACATGGATGAGGGAGTTTTGGGTGAAGGAACTTGACTGGTCTGCACAGAGTCCTGACCTCAACATGATAGAACACCTTTTGGGATTAATTAGAGCGGAGACCGCGAGACAGGCCTTCTCGTCCGACATCAGTGCCTGACCTCACAAATGCGCTTCTGGAAGAATGGTCAAACATTCCCATAGACACACTCCTAAACCTTGTAGACAGCCTTCCCAGAAGAGTTGAAGCTGTTATAGCTGCAAAGGGTGGGCCAACTCAATATTGAACCCTACAGACTGAGACTGGAATGCCATTAAAGTTCATATGTGTGTAAAGGCAGGCATCCCAATACTTTTAGGAATATAGTGTATATACTGTATATATATATATATATATATACATACTGTATATATATATGTATATATATTTATTTATTTATTTGCCAGGCAATGTGAAAGCGACACCAATATATATTGGGGTTGGAGAGTGCAAAATCTGGTGTGGTTCAATTAAGCTTTGACAAAAAACCTGGAAGCTGATTGGTTTCTATGCAGCGCTGCACCAGATTTTGCACTCTCCAGTTTTAGTAAGTCAACCCCAATGTTTTGTGGGTACTTTTATACCAGTGGAAAGGTTCAAGTCCATTTATCTCCAGTGCTTTATCCAGAAGTGAAGATCAGTACTCCACTGCTGCAGTTCAGGCCTGATGCTGACTCAACATGATGTCACCACCCCACCTTTGAAGTCTTTAGGACCTGTGAGGACACCACTGATGGACAACTAATGAGAAGTGTTCAAGTCACCTGGCAGTGATGTGGACACCTGAAGAAGGATCTGGACACTCTGCAGGCTTTAATGCTTATGAGTCACTGATCTGGAACACATATGCAGTAGGTGCCTATGCAACTCTTTTCCAACATACATGTTCTCTGTAAGTGAATCAGAAAACACTGAAGCCATTGCACAGGCAGTCAGGCTTATATAATTTTCAGAAGGAGAAGTAACTTAGGCAGCCTCTATGTTTTTCTCCCTATATGTTTCCTTTAACACCTTTAAGGGGTTTTACATGCCAGGAGGTGGGGTGTTGTTTCTGATAATGTGACTGCTGTGATTGGCTTTCACAGTAGTCACATGATCGGAAAGCTCCCATTCGCTTACCATTAGCCTCCGGTAAATTTGCTGAGAGCACACAGGGTGCACTCTCCTGACACAGATCTGTTTACCTTTAGGTACGCATATATGCAGCCTCTCTGCGTTAAGGTCCATCAGCCAAAAAGCCATATATATGTGTGTCTGTGGGGCCGGCTCCAAGGACTTAATGCCTATTGATTCCCAGTAATATATTTAAAGAGTAACCCCACTTTTGTTGAGAAAAAAACCTCAAAACTTTCCTCTCTGGGTGATCAATGTACATTGCAGGGATTTTAACAAATTTTCTTTCAGATTCCTATCTTTTGTTATTCTGAAGAAATAGCTGTGGGTTTGTCTGTGTCCATGTGCAAAGTGAATCTGTATGGCAGTGAATTCATAATTATCAATCAGCTGCTGCACCTTCAGGGCTCTAATGATGTATTTCTCTTTGAAAGCATTTCACCAAAAATAACGTTTTTGTTGCAGAGGATGCCAAAAATCTGACTTGTATTTTAGTGCAGACTTCTGGGAAAATCAGTAAGTCAATCACACAAGCAGAAAATTACATTTCTGGGGGGAGTTCTGTACATATTCTGTGTACAGAACACCTCCAGGTAGCCATATTGCATTGCATTTTACAGAAAATTACAGCACTGCAGATTGAAAAGGAAAGGTAATTTTTAATAACATTCAATTACAGTATGACTTGTATCACAATTGTGTACACAATATTTATTTTTTTAATTTGCTTTTTTTTCTCACAAAAGCGGAGTTATCCTTTAAGGAAAATGGAATAATTCTGTCCAGTAATAGTTAAACACAGCTCATCAGAACAAGGATGAATGAACTGTTCAGTGATTTTACTGGATATATTTTTAACCAGTTGCTACCCGGCCTATAGCCAGATGGCGGCCGAGTGAACAGCTTGTTCCTCAGGGTGGACACCATATGGCGTCCTTTCCGGAATGCGCATTGCGCATGCCCGCAGGGCCATGCTGTGGTGAGATCTGTCACTGGCCGCGTACCTTGGACACAGTCAATAAGAGATCTGTGTACCAGCTCCGTTGGCAGTACCATGTGACCTGCTGAGACCAATCACAGCAGGTCAAAGACAGTTGTATACAATGGATGGCTTCCATTCATGCCATCCATTGTATACAAGTGTGTCTAGCTGTGAATGGTCACACTGGTCACATGCACAAGCTAGGCCAATCACAGTCCAGCTGTGTCATGTGATTAGCCGTGGCCAAATCACAGCTAATCAAAAAAAAAAAAACCCTGAATGAATCAATTTAATTTAGGTAAATGCTTGCTTATAGCAAAGTAATTATTTGCTATAAGCAAATCGTGTAAAAAACAAATAAAAATACTGATCATTTGCCCAAAGTATTACAATGTTACTATGGTAACATTATACTACTTTGGTCACAGTGCAATATGAAAAACAAATCTTAAAAAAAAGAGAAAAAAATGTAATAAAAGATCAAAAATAATAAAAAAAATGTAATAAAATGTTAAACAAATTATCAATTTTTTTTCGTACTGTCACCAGTCAGTGTCCCTGATCACCGCCATGCCAGTTATATGATGATGCAGTACTGCACTGATGACAGTATGTAAAAAAAAATAGTGAAAATAATTTTTTTAATTTCTTCATTTTCTGAAAAATTATGACAAAAAAATTACAACTTCAAAAAACTTGCCATGCCTGTTATGAAATACGTCGCACTGTCTACTTTGCAAAAAGGGGATATCTGTACTGTTCTGATATTCTTGGACCTCAAGAAATTAGATTGGCTGTCAGTACTTCAGGATTGATCAATTTTCAGATATATCCCATAGTTTGTGAACTTTATACCTTTCCTACAGACTAAATAATAAATACTAATTTTGGTTATTTTCACCAAAGAAATGTAGCAGAATACATCTTGGCCTAAATTTATGAAGAACAATTATTTACTTGCAAACTTTTGTAACAGAAACAAAGAAAAACGTGTTGGATCATGAATTTGCAGTTGGGAACTTTCCCCATCCTGGACTGGGTGAGTGACGTCAGCCGACAGCAGTCTTCAGCCTGCTGTCAGCTGAAAATGGGTCACAGGAGTGCAGAACAAATTGCACTACGTTGATCCACATGAGAAGGACAGCCAAAAGAGCTTTGGCTGTACTTCTCCTTTAATGAAATTATCTTTTGTCCTGAGGTTTATTTGTGTCTGTGAGGCTGTCAGTTGTGGTACAGTAATTAGGAATACTGTATATTGTGGGTACAAGGACTGCTATATGTGTGCAGAGTATAAATCGACTAGGCACAGATTCTATTACCTTTAAACCCCTCCCACTATTAGCCAAAATCTGGCCATGCATACTGATCACCATAACTTATTTTTCTGTTTACTCCCAGGGTGCCTCAGGTCATGCTCACATTTTGTTATTCTGTTTGTAATTTTTCATTGTAAAGCCAGCAGATTACCTGTTCTGAGTATTGTTAATGTTTACAAATCCTTTATACTGCTTAAATATTGATTGTCTGAGCTTATAATGAGTATCTGTCATATTTCAGGATGTCATTAAAAATATGCTCTGTCAGTAGATGTGTTGTTGTTAAAAAAAAAGTAATCCACATAGTACATCACACAGCCCCTTTGACATACCTCAGAGTAGCAAATAATAGCAAACAGCGGCCATTTAAACACTAGTGGCCAGTAGTGGCCAGTAGGCCTCTCTCCATCCTGATGTTCTGGTGATGTTCATCTAGGCGCAGTATGTTCCTTGACAGCTGCTCCTATGGTCAGGATAGATGCTGATTGAAGAATAAGATGCAGTACAGAGGTTTGGTTCTCAATTCTTGTGGTTCTGCCCTATGTTTCTCTGCCACAGTAGCTCACTTCAGCTTAGTTCTTATCACAGCAGCCCGCCTCACAGTACAGCAGACTCTCCAGTAACTCAGCCTAGGCATAGCATGCAGCATCCACATGTGCAGTTCTCTCTATATCTCCACATCTCAGTCCACTCTGCCCTGGGCTCTTGACACGTCCAGGGCAGCCTACAACAGTTCACTATGCCCAATCTTCTCTTGGGCTCTTGTGGCTCCATTCCTCTTCTGTGGACACCTGGCATTTCTATTGCAGCACCAAAAGCACACCCGGTCACACTCTGGGCTCCAAGCTCTGGTCCCAGGGCTTACTGTAACTCCCATCAAGTAGTAGATGGGACTACTCTCTGGTTGCAGCGGAGGCCAATCAAAATCCTTCTGACTTGCTGCTAGGGCGAGCTTCCCCCAGGAGATGGCTGTAGCCAGTACAAGTCTTTTTAGCTCCCCCGCCCCCTTGCTATCAAACTCCAGAAGGGGGGGGCACAACAATCTGCAGCCAGGGAGTGACAAGTGGGTACACAGACAGAAATACCTGAGATAAGTTTTAATCCAAATTTTTGGATTCTTTTGAAGTCCTGGGTTTCATTTCCACAACTTACTATAATTGCTTAAAAAATGCTGGCCAAAATTAGCCTTTTACTTGTTTGTTGCCGTCTAAAATGACCCTGTCCACAAGGCAACAATGCTTCTGTGTGATTTCATTGCAGAAAAAACAGTATCATGACTCTGTTACAGGAAAAGGAAAATCAATGAATCTACTGGTGGGATTAACAGATGAGAAAACTGTTATGGGTGTGTGTGGGGGTAGGGGTCTAAGAAAAACAAAAACTGCTGTGGTAATGCTAGTGGAAGACTGCATCATGTAATTTTTGCTTTCCCCCCTAGTTCCACTTTTAAGCCCTTTGCCAGCGAAAACTTTTAATTTTGTTTTGTATAGCAAGGGAAATTTAGAGCCATTATCAAATTCTTATTGCTGTCTGTGTTCCGGATTTCCACTCACTACCTGGCAAGATGGGAAGAAATGCGATAGCTCTCCAATGTGGACAGATAAAAGCAATAACACCCTTTAAGTAGAGTGAGGAATGCTTGTGTGAGTTTTCCAGTCCAGGTGTCATCTGAACTCTTTGTTTATTAAATTCATGACGAGTATAGGAAGTGAGGGAAAATCTCCTCAATGGGGTTACAGATCGGCGTGCACTCCAAAGCAGAGTGGCACCACCATTTTGGATTATGAATATTGACTTCCATATACATCTATGAGGCAATCTCTGAGCCACCTTGGATCGATAGTTAACAAAAGGCCATTTGTGATACCATCAGGTTCCAGTTTTTATGTATGAGACATAGGTATGCATTTGTTAAAATGTTACTAAATCCACAACAGTAAAATAAGTCTGTATATGCAGTAAAGCATGCGTGTTGTACTTACTGTGGAACTGAAGGGGTACATCTTCTGCACTATGTAAAAAGGTTGCTTGATCATGTCTTCTCTGATCCTCCCCTTCTTCTACTGTCCTCAATTCATCTGCTGCTAGCACAGAGCCTTGGGGGCAAGCTGCACATACTCAGTTTGGTGTGTATTGCTAAAGAGTATTTTTTTTCCTTGGTAGGATGCATGTGATCAGCACAGGGCCAATCAGCACTGTCCAGACAGAGGGTCAGGGGTCCCACAATCTCAAAGGACAATCAGGGGAGAATGAAAACTCCTACAAGCTGTAACCAGTGCTCCGCTGGATACTGATAGAAGTCACAAAACTGCTCTAACTGCTGATGAGAAAAGGTATTTAGCAGTTTATATTTTCTAAAACAATTGCATCTCCATGTAGTGTGTACTGTGGGAGACCAGATATAGCGAATGTAGGGCCTGGGGTTTAGTAACACTTTAATTTTGTTTGACCCCATGCTTGTGCACTGTCCTGGATTAAATTTGTGTATGCATTCATGTACTCATGTACTTGTGTGATCTGTGTTCCCACCTCCTGTCCCCTCCCCTTTCCCTCCCCTCTTCCCAGGTGGGAGGGGTTTTGAATATGGCCTTTAGCACAGTATAGTACCTAAGCTGATGTCTGAGTTTGGCTTTATGGAAGAAGGCTCGACCCTCGAAATGCGATTGCCCACTTTTGGACACTATGAGGTCTTTCCATACCATTCGCTGATTATGCTGGATTTGAGGTGGTCTCTTCATATTTATAGATATGCTTAAGCATGAAACGCGTTTGTGAGTATTCACTTTTATAAACTTTTAATAATATTGAGTTATGGTAATGCATTAGATCGGTGCATCCTTCTCCTTTGTTGTTTTGTAGTCACAGAATTAAAACTTGACGTAAATGTTAACTCTTAGAGTGAAGTGTCTGGTACAAAAGTTCACTTCACCTGAAGGACTTGAAGGAACATTTAATGGTTCAAAGCATCAAATATAGCCAACACGCTCTGGGTGGAGAAAGCCTCTCCTCTCTTCAGGGCTTAAGCAGTTGATGTTAGCATGAATAAGAGTAGGACCTACATGACAGGGTAGAAGGGGAACCAGGCAGCGTAGAGCTAAGGTTTTGAAGTTAGACGAAGGGGGGAGGTACTCACATGATTGGCTGAGGAGACGGGATGAGGGGGAGGAGCGTATAAGTTTAGATTGCAGTGAGGGGTTGGCTGTAACAGTCAGAGTCTGGAAGCCATTAGATGAACGTGCCTCCCTCCCTGGAGTTTGGATAGGCAGAGTTTAAGGTGGGTTTCTAAGTGGCGAGGTTGGCGGTTAGGAGTCCTTGAATGGTGGTAAAATCTGTTGTTGTTAAAAGTGGAAACCCATCTGTTGGTATGGTGTTCAGTGGTTGGTTGTGGTCCAATAATACGGACCAGGTACCAGTAGACCTATAAAAGTGTCTGAGGGCAATTGGGAATATAGATTTGGAAAATGGTGCCACAGACACAAAACGGGTTGGGTTCATGGTTTTCAAGGGCTTCTGTATATATCAATACTGTAGCGGTAAATCTGGTTTTGGTTATTTATGGTTATGTAGGTTATCTGTTGTTATGTTTTTGTTAAAAGGCCGCACGGCCATTTACCCCCACTTTGTGTTAAGCCTTTTATTTTGAAGAGGGGGGGTGAAGCTGGTTGGTATGCTGGGGTTTTTGGTTGGGTTACCTCTGAAACTACCCTTGTCATGTACTAGGGCACCTTCATTAAAGGATAAGTTCACCTTTTAACAAAAAAGTACATCCCATACGGGTAAGCAGATACGTACTGACAGGCAGGCTCAATGAACTAACATGGCACTCCACAGTGGTAGTTCATTGATAACTACAAGCCGATAGCTGCAAAGGCTGCTGGTACTTGTAGTTCATTCAGTCACAGAAAATCGCACGGCCACTTTTTTTTACATTATGAAAGTTAGCTGTCACAGTGGGGATCGGGGGTGTGTGGGGGCCGGTGTCCGTTCATAACATGTTACACCCTGAGTATGGGTGTAACATGTTACAAAAGGTGGACTTATCCTTTAAGGCTCGATAAAGACTTTCTGTATGTCTCCTGTTGGTACTAAAGGCACTAAAGGCAGTTGCCTGAGTTTACCCATTACTTTTACCTAATAAATACTCCAGAAAGTCCTGAACTTTTGTACCAGGTTCTAATTAGTACACATTTAGGAATTTACCATCTGGCAAGTGCTTCTTTTCTTGCTGTCACAGAGGTAGCAGTCTAGGACCAGAAAAGGGTCCAAATTATTTTATATTCAAACCACAGATCTCCTTCTTTGAAAGAAAACTCACTTTACGGTAGATCACTTCTATTGGTCTAGCAATATCACACATAGAACAGACCTAAACTCCTAACCACTTTATCACAAAAATGTACCCAGTTACAATTAGGTACAGGGCAGGCATAGCCTACTCATAGTTCAAGAAGTCAAGGTTATTACTGGTCATTGGATGGAATTATAGTGTTTATATCTGGTTGAAATAAACAGAACTATCTAATAATTTATTCAGCAATCTATATCATACCTTCCTTTCACTATCACTGATCTATGAAACTAAACAGGATTTATTCTGCTTAGTTACGGAAACGGTTTATGGCACGATAACATCACTTTATGATAGGTTACACAAACAGGTACAGTGCTGTGTGATTTTAAACAACTTGGAAAAGAGACCTCTGTACAAACAAAAGATAACATCAGATGTTTTACAGATATACTTACCTTAAAGAAATTGAATGTTGTTGGAGTTTCTGGTTTAAATTAGGTTAAAAGATAATAGGTGGGTGCCTACTAGCATCTCAGCCAAACTGGATTCCATACATTTTAACAAATAGTAACATGCACATTTGCATTGTTGGCAGTCTGTCACATGTAACATAAAAAAATTCAAAGCACTAAAATCTCATCTCTCAAATGATGTAGAGGGACTCTGCTTTGTGTCTGATGTTAACTCATTTCTGAACGCAATATATATTGACGCCCTCTAGTGTTTATTACAGAAACTGTCTTACAAATCTGTACAGACTTACAGAACATGCAAACCCAATATTGTCTATTCCTGATATGTGCCTGTTGTATAATCTATTTGTATAAAAAAGTATCCTGTTCTCTTTGTACTGCTTCCTTTGTGTGAAATCCCTGGTGTTCCTGCCAGTCACTCACTGACCGGAAAGCCTTTCATTTGAAATCCCAGTGTACTGCTGCTTCTCCTCTTATGCAGCTGAGAACAAAGGGAATGTGATCACTTATGAAAAAAGGGAAAAAGTATTTATAATTTTTTTTTTATATGTATACAAAATGTTTTGCCCTTCATTTCTATTTTAAACTGCATGGGCTGTTTTACAAGATGAGGGTTCACATATACTTTAAATTAAACCTTTGAGCACTATGAGAGCAGCCATTGATAAACTCCTTCTGAAAATATTTATTGCTTGGCTGTTAGGCTGACTACTGGCTTTAATATTTTCTGAATTACAGACCTGCAAGTATGAACAGGGCTTTTTTCAGTGGGAACACATTCCAGCACTGAATGTATGTAACGGCAAGGGGTGCTGCGGTTTGCTGGGGGATCTATTGATGCTGGCTGCTAGGAGATCTATTGTCACTGGAGAGGATCTGTTTTTGCATTGTGGTCTATTGTTGCTGGGGGGGGTCAATTGTTGCTGGAAGGGATCTACTGCTGAAGGAGGGATCTATTGTTGCTGGATGTTGGGAGACCTGTTGTTGCTGCTGAGGGTCTATTGTTGTTGGGGTGGTATTTTGTTGTGGGTATCCATTGTTTCTGGGGAAATCTGTTGCTGCTGGGGGGGGGGGGTAATTGATTGCTGCTCGCTGCAGGGGATCTATTTTACTGCTTCTCTTGTTATCAATAACGTATTCCATACAAACTACTTAGCACCACAAAATGATACTTGGTTCTGTATGCTCTAAAAGGAGCAGTACTGGGAGGTGGGTAGGGGGCAGAACCAAGGCGCAGTGCTCAGAGGTTGGAAGGGGGTGGAAACAAGAAATGATTCAGAAGGGGAGAGTTCCTGCACCTATTCTGAGAAAAAAGTATGAAGATTAGGGAATCATAATAACACATGAGATATTATCTGCATACCTGTTCTAGTGATTCAAACTAAACCTAAAAGTCAGTATGGCAACCAGGCATCAAGCATTTTCAGAGTTTGAAGTTCTCAAAGTGTATCTAAGGTTAAAATGTAAAACAATATATTCATTTCTACATTGCATGTTCATTATTTATAGCCTAATCCTATTATTCTGAATAATCTTGAATCTTTTAAATATACTTTGTGAAGATCCCCACACATTTACTTCCCAAATTCTGTGACATGTATTCACTATGCTCTGTGAATAGGTACTGCTGTGACACACATTTCACAGAGCCTGCCTTTTGAACTACAGAAGAGGAGTTTCAGAAGACGGAGTCAGTACAGGAATCACTGTTTGCAGGCAGCAATGTACCATGGGATATGTAGTCCTTAGCAGGGGCGGACTGACAACTCATGGGGCCCCCGGGCAATAGGGGATCATGGGGCCCCTGTGTCCTTGCCCAAACTCAAAAAAGCCTATGAAAAAGGTACCAGGGGCATCTCATGGGGTCCCCTACTGACCCCGGGCCCTCGCGCAGTGCCCGAGTTACCAAATGGTCAGTCCGCCCCTAGTCCTTAGGAATTAAAAGTAAACAGCAGAGGAAAAGCTGCAAAGCATACAGGTAATTCAGGAAATTGTGGAAAGACATGTCAACAGACAAGCAGCAATCACAACATGAAAGGGAAATGTTCAGCTTAGTTTATACTGGATTGTCAATAATTACTATTGTTCATATTGTTTTTACAATGCTGATGTTTTAAAATAAAAGTGTATGCTGTGACCATAGAACTCCCCATTTACTGTCACAAATGCAGAGCAGAACTTCTTGCAGCAGGCTGGCTTAGTAGCCCATATGTTGGCTACATTTTCTATGGCTGTTAGCTTATGGTTACCAAAAAAAAAGTATTTTTTTTATTTGTGAAAATTTCACATTATGGGGTCCTGTTCCTCATGTATGTCTATATATTATGACATTTAAAACATTTTTAGGGGGTTAATCCACTCATTATGGATTGGGTATGTGGTGTTTTCATTTAAAAAGTTGTAAATTGAGGGCTCATTCACATTAGCCGACACAGCAAAATGCAGCTTTTTACCAGGACTAGGGTCCGTGTAAGGTCAGGCAGGGGGTGGTGCGATGCACATTACAGCTCATCACACTATTTACTATTTTCAAGTCTACAGAGCACAGTGGTGTGTTTCATTGTGGTTCCATCCGCTGTGCCACAGAAAAATGGATGGCTGCATTTATTTTCACTGCACTGTACATCATGCCAGCATTGTGGTGTGAAAGGGGCACACAGAAAACAAGTATTTTTCTATGTGCCCTAGAGGTGATCTATATATTTCTTGTTAAGAAAAGCACAGGTCACCACGTATAGTGTGAAGCAAGGACTAATAATGCATGATATAGGACATTCTATGTATAATTGTACATTCATAGACATTCCCCAAGCATATCGTTAACACTGAGAGCACACACTTCCATGAAATTGGCACTGACCCCATACCAATATGATTTCCCTTTAACAGATTAAACATATAGGCATCTTCACTGTTTTCATCAAAATATTATCTCCTAAAGACTGCATACAGACTGAGATGGCAGAATCTGAGGCTGAGGAAATGTATTCTACACATTGTCTCTCAGTATGGAAAAAAAAACCAACATGCATTAAAGCTTGAACTAAAGGCCATTGCACATTTTGATGGGCTGTTTGGGAAATTATCATGTATAATGAGACAACTATTTAGGATTGTTTCTGGTGAAACATCTGCAACTCATTTGGTTCAGTGGGAACATTCTGAAAACCTACTGAGAGCTGTAAGAAAATATTTAAGATATCAAAAGACATAAAAGAACTAACGGGCACAACTAAAGAAGCAATATAAGAATTACAGCATTAAATACACCTTAGTCTTTCTCAATTAGGGTTCCTCCAGAGGTTGCTGTGGGTTCCTTGAGCAATTTCTGTCGCTCAATAGAATAACCACTGACACTAATAATCTTTTTGCTATCTAAAAGGGGGGATTCTTTCAATTGACCACCAATGAAAGGAGCATTCTTCTCAATGACTAACATGCTAATCTACCATGAGCATTAGATTTAGTAAATATCAGTGGGCGTTCCCTGAGACTAGAAAGTTATTTACAGAGTTCCTCCATGTAAAAAGGTTGGGAATGGCTGTTCTAGAAGTCCTATTAGAGGGTCCAAACTTTGTGTAGGGAGTGGATAATAGATAAAATCCAATATATCCATGAAGACATTCTACAGAACCAACAGATTAAAACAACAGACTGAATAATGTGCTAGACGTAAGTAACAAAATTTCTATGCAAAGTCAAGCCCACCTAGCTAATATAGCTGACATTCTTACTAAGAGCTGCATTAAAAGAAAAAAAGTGTAATGCATCTTATTTTTCACCTATTTAGACCTTGTTGGCTTGCAGTCATTTATGTTGAACTTAGCTGACTTAGGCATGAAGTTGAAGTTAGTTGACTTAGGCATTGTTTTCATTATACATTTTTCATTAGGCAAGAAATTCAACCAGATCATAAATTGTAAACATAAATTGTGACCAATAGAATCCTACTAAAAAATCCAGATGAGGGGGGGCGCTCGTGAGCAGCGCTGATGATGGCCGCTCAGTAGGAGTGTCCCTCGCCCACATCAGCCGACCTGACGATTCTCAGGGGGGGCCACCAGCTTCCCCACCTACTGCCCCGGAAAGCTGCTATGTTCCGCCCTGATGGGCAAAGAAACGGGGGCCTCCCATGCCTTCAACGCCCAGCAGGCCGCACCGCCAGAGGCCGCAAATGCATCCCCAGCCTCGATTTTGGGTCTCCCGCTGCTACCCACTGGATGCCGCCAGTGAAGTGGATGTTGCCTCAGGGGCACCCCTGCAGACCCCTGCTCCAGCCTTGAGGGATGCTGAACTCCTGGGTTGCTTCAAATCCATGGTACAGACGGAGTTGTCCTCCTCTACTTCCAAGCTGGCTGAATGTCTTTCTTGAGAAATTCGGGAATTGGGAAACCAGACGAACAGCCTTGAGAATAAAATGGACGCTGCGGCCACGTTCATTGAAAGCCATGAACAGGATCTGAACAGGATCTGTGCGACCTTAAGAGAGAATTGGTGGACACGCTACTGCGACTTGAGGATTTTGAAATCCATCCTACGCTTACAGGGTATTCCATCGGGGATCTCACCTCAACCGCTACTGCCTTGTTTCAAGAGCTGACTCCCGCTATTCCCATTAACCGACTCAAATTTGACCGCATACATCATGCATTGAGTCCCAGATGACCAGAGGGATCCCCAAGAGACATCATCATCAAATTTACCTACTACTGCACCCAAGAAACTATCCTTCTGGCAGCCAGAAACAGCTCAGACCTCAGCTTCCAGGGACATCGCTATCAGTTTTTCGCGGACCTCTCCCAGATCACACTGCAGAACCGCCGCCAGTTGAAGCCCTTCACTTCGGTCCTGGTGAATCGCAGAATTGAATACACCTGGGGCTTTCCATTCCGCCTCACCTTCAACTACCAGGGCCACAGCCACTCTGCCATACTGGAGGAGGCCCACTCTCTCCTAGAATCTTTACACCTTCTTCGACTGGGAGGTGCTACGCAGAGCCCAATTCATTCATCTGGATCCTCGGCGAGGCCGCTTCCTCTGGGCCACCTCTGGGAGAGGACATCCAACAGGAAGAGGTCCCTCCCTCAGACCACTCTACAATCAAGTCCATCTTGCTCGTCTCCTGAAGCTGTGTCCAGGACTTCTCGTTTCACCATTGGACTCTCTTGACGGGACCGTGAGTTGGGCCTTTTAGGCATTCCCAGTTTGATGAAGTTCCAGGATTGGCCTGGTCCAGCCAGCTCCCTTGGGTTCCGTTTTTGAGTGGGGGGGTCCCCTCCTGGACCTGAGGTCTATGACTTTTTTGCCATTGCGGTTGGCCACAGGCCCAGGCGACATTGGTTGGGTTCCCGTCAATGAAATGGGCCGATAGTTGCCTCTGGCTCCGGGGAGGAAGGTTGTCTCAGGTAGGCCCTAGTTGGTTGCCAGGCTCTCGATCCTACTGGGAAGTTGGGTAGGGGAGTACCTGGGCTGCATTGTTTGGGTACCACGGTGGCCTGTAGTTGTCCCCCCTGAAGGGGGTTGGGCCCCCCAGCTAAGCTGGGTTTCCAATGGGGAGGTTCCGCAGATGTACCCACTTCCGGGAACTCATACTTTTCTTACTCTGGGACCCCATTATGTTGTGTTTATTGATTGCCTTTTTGCCCCCTGAGGGCTTATGTTTTTGATGTTTTAATTTGCAGCCATGTGTCCGGTGGTAGAGCCACCCCCAACTGGTATCCTTCCAGTCTAGGATGCACTTCGTCATTGGTGTGATACGACTGTGCTTTTGTAAATACTCCTTGTTTCTTCTTTTCTTTCGTTGTTTTCTTTTCTGGTTCTTCTGTTTTTGTTTCATGCAGGGTTTTGGGATGCCATGATCCGACAGTCCATGGGAGTGGAAATTGTTGGCTGACTTATGCTTTTTCTGCTGAGCATGCTGCGCAGATCCCACCATGGCCTCACCCCTCTTGAAAGTATATTCACAAAATATTCAAGGCTTCAATTTGCCTCAGAAGCAGTCTAAAGCTTTTCATCACCTCAGATCGCAACAAATTGACATGGTATGTTTGCAGGAAACCAGGTTTTCTCAGCCCTCTGCCCCACCGTACCTTTCGCTTCATTATTCTACTTTTAACACGGCCTCAGCTATCAAGAAACACAATCTCCCCTTCGTCTGTGCTGGGAATATAGCGGATCCCACGGGCAGGTACTTGCTCCTGCAGGGAACCTTCTGAGACCAGGAGGTTACTTTTGTCTTTTACTATGCCCCCAATCGCTTTCAGCATACATTTTTTTCGGAACTTTGCACTATTATTTTTCGATACTCCAAGGGTCTCCTTCTTCTGGGAGATTCAAATGTTACCTTGGATTACACCTTGGCTAGGCGCTGCGACCGGGGTGCAGCCCATTCTCACAACTTAGTGCTAGAGGAACGTATGCATCCTCTTTTGCAGACGGTGAGGCTGGCGGACATTTTAAGGGAACGTCCCCCAACTGAGCACGACTCTACATTCTACTCAAATCCCCATGACAGTTTTTGCAGAATTGACCTTATATTTACAGTATGCATGTTCAACAGCTTCCCTTGGTCAGGCGGATATCCATCCCCTCCTCACCCTGGTCAGACCAGGCTTTGTTGGAGGGTGAACAGGCCCTGCATTGGACCAAATATAAATTTTATTCCTGTGCTAATACTCAATTCTGTGGGAAAACCTCATAAACCGATTCAATTGCGACTTCCTGCGGGTGGCTGTACTTTCAAATGTTTGAACATATGGGAGCCATGGTTGGCATATGCTTTTCCCACGCTCCCCCCGGCTAGTCTGGGGTTGTGATGTTGTTCGGTATAGGCGTTCTCGGACCCCTTCTTCTAGTCTTGTTTTCTTCTTCCTTTTTCTACTCCTCTTTCCTTTCTGTTTTTGTTTGTTTTTTGTGTGGCGGTGGATAGCTGCCTTTGAGCTACTGTCAGTGTTATATTACTGTTTTTGTAATCTATGTGCCATTAATAGCCCCTGCGTGGGCGCACCTTTTACTCTTTTGGTGTTAGAGCACTGTTGTCTTTACTTATGTGCAATTAATAGCCCCTGCGTGGGCGACTCTTATTGCTCACGTTTTCTTGAAATGATTTTAAATTAATAAAAACCATTGAAATACAAAAATCCAGATGAAAAAGTCTCTGGGCTTTTTGGGATTCAGATTCTGTATGAAGGGTAATCATACTATCATAACACTATGGGCCTCACATGAGGTGGAATGAAGTGAACTGAACATTTTCTATGGTATATGCATTTCAAACATCCAATCACATGTGGAAGAATTTAAAAAAAAAAGAATAGTGTCTTCTGCACATGATATGATTCACTCCATTTCCCATAGCTTCAGACTTTTTATTCTGACTCCAACTGTTGTACTTGTTAGTGACTTATCCCTTGCCGAGACCTCTATGCCTGGACTGTATAAGCAGATACAATCACAGAGCACAGCTTTTATCAGATAGCTGAAATCATCAAACACCTGTTTTTCTCATTTATGGATCTTTATTGTAATGCAGAAGGTATATCAGACAACAAGATGTAGCAGATGAATGAAAAGACGGTATTTGCAGGTCAAAACATGACAATGTTTTCCTGATTGCGAGCAAATTGTATGAGGCCTAAAGGCAAGCAGCCATATTCATCCTAAGAAGACAGAGTGAAGCAGGAGAAAGGAAGTGCATCACTGACTAGTGGGAGGGGACAAGATGTCAGACAGAAAAGGAAGGTGGCATAGCCAAAATAACCACAAAATGGCAGTATATTAACATTAACCATAACTATGCACTGCTTTATATAGTTACACAATAAGTGTAACAGCACTTCTATATCAGGCCATATGGACTTAGCTTTACTAAAAATGATGTTATATGACTACTTTTTTTCTACAAATGTGATCTATGTGATACTTCTGATTAATAACCCATGGGATCAATAGTTAGGATACTGATGGTAAATTAGCAAGCACCATATTATTGAATCAACCTCATAATTAAAGATATGTATAATATGTGGGACTCACAAAACTGAATAGCTTTTGTAATGGCAACAGCAGTCATTGTCCCCTTTTAATCACACACCACAAAGTAGTATGTAATATACTGTATATGAGATCTCTGTACTCACTTATTAGTGGTGATTGTACTGTATGTAGCGAAGTAAAGGTCAAGTTGTTGCTGGTAGCATACATACACATGTGCAGGACTCTCTTCCAGGCCTGTGATCTCACTGGAATAAGCAAGGACCTCTTCCTTAGTACAGAGGACTAGTGCCATCAGTTTCCTGTATTACTCCCATCTGTGCAGGTAAAAACATTCAGATATATGTCAACGATAGTGGCACTGTTATTTATATAAGCACTCTTCAGCCTTGCTATTACGGTTCTGCTAATTGATACTATTATGTAGATTTTTGGAAACATCATATTCCGAATTAGTTACAGTCTTTCTGATCAATACAGTCCAGTGGAAACATTCTTTTATGTTCAATTGCTTCCTGGATAGTGTTTTATTTTATTCTTTCACCACATATGAGTGAGTGCAGAGGTCTCATGTACAATACTTACTGCCATACGTATTGTAGTCATAATAGATTACAAGTGAGCATATAGCTATAAAATAGCTTCAGTGAAGAAATCTGCTTCCTATCACTAACACTTTCTCTTTCCAAGGCACAAGGGGGAGAGAGACGAAAACAGGAATGTGCTAGAGAAACTGTGATTATTCATGGTGTACATGAATACAAGGATCCTACTACTTTATTACAATGCCAAAGCAGGACTATAACTCAGTTTGGCCAACCATTGCTCCGGGCCGCTCTAATGTTTGGTATAGTAGGTTGCCAATATATTATAAAATAATTTCCACGGACACTTTGCTTCTGGATATGTTCATAACAATGCCTTAGAGAATTGCTAAATCCACAAAAAAATGCTAAATACACAGGTGTGAAATGTTACTGAACAGGCAAATAAAACTTTTGCATTTTAATACTACTTCTATTGATACATATATATTTTGAAATATTATTAGATAAGGGCTCGCGAGCAGCAATCCAAGATGGTCACAAGCTAATCTCACTCCTCGCTGCTCTCCTTGCCGCCAGGACACATAGGCGCTCAGATCGACAACCTGGGGGACGCGATCAACACCCGCTAAGTGCGCTAGCCCTCCTGCACCCTAAGAGCCTCAAATGGGGAAGAAATCAGTCTACCCCAGAGCCTCAATCTCTCAAAAACCGGACCAGAATCTGGACAGGCCTCCCTCACCAGACGTGATCTTAAAGGCCCCGACATCTAGCCCAGGCCCTTTCCTCCTGCCACTCTCGAGAGACTCGATCCTACTATCTGCGGCTGGTGACGACTTGGAGGAGCCTCAGACATCCCAGAAAGCGGCCCTCCGTGATGCTGAGCTTGTGACCCGCTTTAAGACGCTGCTGCAGACCGAACTATCGGTGGCGACATCCAGGTTGGTGACAAAACTCACTAAAGAAATCAGGGAACTGGGCTCCTGTACTAATGATTTGGAAGACAGAATGGACGGAGCTACCACGGTTCTGGAGAACCATGAGCAGGATATGTTAGATATTCGGAAAGAATTGGAGACAGCCCTCCTGCGCATGGAGGACTTTGAGAAAAGGTCCCACAGAGGCAATCTTAGCCTTCAGGGCCTCCAAGAAACCATCACAGACCTCACCTCTACAGCTACAGCTCTTTTTCAGGAATTAGCTCCATATCCATTGCTCCCTATGTGCTAATAGGCCAGACAGCCCACCACGGGACATTATCATTAAGTTCATATTTTACCGCACTAAGGACACGCTGCTCCGAGCGTCCAGGGACCGTGCAGACCTGGAAATCCAAAGACATCACTATCACCTTTTTTCCGACCTGGCCCCCTCTACCATCATAAAGCAGAGGCAGTTGAAGCCCTACACAATGGTACTTGAGCAACACCAGATTCGCTATCATTGGGGCTTTACCTTTAAGCTGACATTTTCTCATCTGGGCTGCATGCATTCTTTGCACACCCCGTAGGAGGCACGAGAAGTTCGGGAGAGGCTGCATCTCCTACCATCTAGAGACAGTGATCCACCCCCGTCTGGGTCCCCTCCATCCCGCTCTCCATCGATTCTCCTGGGTTGTGTATGTGAAAGTGCTCTCTACCTCGTATCCCGTCCATGACCACCTCTGCAAGATCTGACCTGAGCTGAGGTTCCAGCCCCTATGAGGTTCCAGCCCCTTTTTTGCCATCTTGAACTGTTCCACTGGAACCTTACTCCAGACTCCCTGGTGGGCCGAGACTTTGTTATTGGCCTTCACCATCTATGGTCGTATTGTCCCTGGCTTCCTGGGTTTGAAGGCTTCCTGACTGGGTGCTCACCTAGGGGACCCTTCCTCCTCCTGAGGCCTATCGATGACACCATTATTGGCACCAGACCCTGTCCCAAATAATACACCAATGTCGGGTCTTCATGCCAACCATACTTTGTCATGTCGGTATTACGTGCCTTTATGTTGATGCTGCTTTTTTATATTTCTTTTGTTCATTTAGTGCATATGTAGTTGCTTCCCCGTCCTTCCTCTTGACTCTCTCCACTCAGGCCCCTCTTCCTACTTTCCTATCCTTGCCCCCCGCTGTTTCCTTCCCTTATCCCTTTCCTTTCCTCCTTTCCCCCAACGCCTTTCCCGTGGCCCTCTTCTCTCTCCCTGCCCCCCCATCATTCCCCCTTCATCCTTCCCCTTTCTTATACCCATCCCTGCCCTGTTCCTTCTCTCCCTCCCCTTGCCTTTCCCTTGCTTCCCTCCCCCCCATTTCCCTATATTTGTTTACATTGCGATCCTTAGTTGTTTTATATATGCATGTCTGGCTTTCATGGCCCTGGGCCCCCACACCCCCGGTTTTTGCTGCGGGAGTAGGTCCACGATGAAGGGCCCGGCCTCTGGGTCGGATTCCGGAGACTTTTTGTCTTATACTGTTATACTCCCTCTTGGGTTTTGTGATAGTAGTAGTTTATACTTACTTTGTTTCTCCAACGAAGGCTATTATATGTTTGTGGTGTGTATGATAGAACTGGGGAGCAGTCTAAGACCTCCCAGTTGGTTGCGGTTCCTTTTCCCCTCTCTAGTCCAAGTTTTTATTACACGGTCAAGGGTGCAGTGCCCATATAGTTTCTTTTCATCCTCCTTGTATACCCCCAGGTTTTCACTTCATTTGTATTTATATTCTCAGCGATAACCGCCATGTGTCTGGCGGTAGAGTCCTCCCACTCCAAACATCCCAAGTGTGGTGTTTGCTACCCACCCTCTTTTCTTTTCTTTGCTCTCCTGGTTTTCTCTTCCTTCTCTACCTTCTTTTACCCCTCTTTTTCTAGGTTCTAACCTCCTGCAGGTCTGAGTTCCCCCCTCCTTATGGCGGTGTCCCCACCCCCCTTGATTACCTGACATCCTGGCGAGTCTTTTGCTTAGCTCCTTCCCATTTTCCAGCACCATGGCTAATATTCCTCTGAAGATCTACTCTTACAATATTCAGGGCTTCAGCTCTCCTGTAAAGTGGACAAAGGTATTCCACAACCTTAAGACCAGTCACATTGATATAGTATGTTTACAAGAGACCAGGTTTTCCTATTCCTATTCTTCGAGATTCCTCTCATCGCAATATCCTACCTTTTTCTGACTTCGGCCCTTGAGAAACACGTGACCTTTTATTTTCCTGCACTAAAGAAATCTCTGACCCTACGGGCAAATACTTGCTGCTTCAAGGCACTCTTAATGGCCAAGAGGTTACTCTAGTGTCTTATTATGCCTCTAATCACTTCCAAAATACATTTTTCTGCCATCTTTTTCAAGTAGAAACACAACATGCTAAAGGGACCTTACTCCTCATGGGTGACTCCAATGTGGCCTTAGATTCCTCTATGAACCTTTCAATATGCACCAGGAGCTAAGCCCTCTCATGACCCAGGTCTGGAAGGCCAAATGCGTGCTCTCCTCCGGTCTCACGGATTGCTTGATGCCTGGAGAGAACTTTACCCCAAGGATCGAGAATATACCTTTTATTCCCACCCGCATAAGAGTTACTGCAGGATTGACCATTTTATTATCCCCTTATGGCATCTCTCCCAAGTGTATAAACTTGCCATTCCGGCCTCCCCTTGGTCTGATCAAGACCCGCTGATTCTTTCTTTCTTGCTCTCCAGCTTTGCCCGTCCAACTTTCCATTGAAGACTCAATGATTCTCTTTTGACTGCCAAGACTCAAGTGCCGAAATCCAGAGCCGCCTTCAGTCTTACTTCACTGACAATGCCGGTTCTGTCGCTTGTGCTACTATTCTATGGGAAGCTCATAAAGTGAACCTTCGAGGACATCTACAGTAATCCAGATAGCCTCCGCTAAAAAATGGGCCAAAGAACGCAGACTCCAAGAACTTACAGCACAGCTCAAATCTGCTGACGCCCTATGCAATTCTCACTCCTGGATGAGCAATCGACAGAAACAAGACTCCCTGGCTACGGACTTAGATCTTCTGGCCATTGACCAAGCAGAGAAAGCCCTTAGGTGGACTAAACACAAGTTTTTCACTTGCGCAAACAAACCAGGTTCAATGTTGGCGAATAAACTGAATGGGTCCAATAAGCCTCTCCATGTATTTGTCCCTAATGGAAATCTGACTTTGGACCCTACCAAGGTTACTGCTTCATTTGCCAAATTTCTATCTTCTTTATATGGAAAATCTGCCCCCTTCCCTATGGCTTTCGTGGACCAATTTTTTCAATATCTTCGTCTCCCTCCACTTGACGAGTCAGCCAGAGCGTCGCTTCAGGCTGATATTACAGAATTGGAAGTAGTTCTGGACATCAAGACTATTTGCACCTCCAAAGTCTCAGGACCGGATGGCTTTTCTGTCCTATACTTTTGCAAGTTCTCTTCCATCTTGGCACCTTACCTAGCAGCCCATTTCAACAAATTAAAACAGGGCTCCTTGTCCTCTCTAGACTCTCTAAGAGCTCATATCATCATGATACCCAAATCTTCGGAGGATGCCTCTAATCCTCAGGACTTTAGGCCCATTTTGTTGTTGAATGAGGATGTGAAGCTTCTAGGGAAAATTCTTGGTACTCGTATTAACCGATACCTTCGTAAGTTGATCCATAGGGACCAAGTAGGCTACATTCCGGGCCGGCAGGCAGGAGACAACATTGGAAAGGTGATCCATTTAATACATATCCTGAATCATCGGAAGACTCCAGGCTTTATTTTTTCCCTTGATATTTACAAGGCTTTTGACTCCCTATCTTGGGATTACCTACATTATGCCCTACGCCGCTGGGGTTTTGGCGATTCCATTTTGTCCTGGATTTCAGCACTCTACTCCTCTCCATCAGCCTGTGTAAAATATGCCAGTCTTTTTCTCCGAACCTTTTCCTATTTTACGAGGCACTAGGCAAGCATGCCCCCTCTCTCCTATTCTATTTGTCTTGGCATTTGAACCTTTGGCCATTGCGCTTAGGTTGGACCTCAGAATTTCAGGAATCCCTTATGCGGGAACCCATCACAAAGTAAATTTATTTGCCAATGACACACTCCTCACCTTGACAAATCCCCTAATTTCTCTGCCTAATCTACAACGCCTTCTTTCTTGCTTCTCAGCATTCTTTGGTCTCCAGATTAATCCTCATAAAACGACGGAACTTTATATCTCCTTGCCCCCTTCCTCCATCTCTCATCTTCAACAACATTTCCCCTACCACTGGGCGAATTCCTCCCTAGACTACCTGGGAGTAAAACTGACCTCATCTTACTCAACCCTCTTCTCGACCAACTACTATCCTCTCCTTCGAACTGTCACTTCTTTAATGCAATCATGGCAATTTCCCTCATTATCATGGATTGGCCATATACATGCTATAAAAATGACCATCCTCCCAAAAATCCTTTATTATTTTTGAACTCTGCCCATCCAGGTGCCTTCCTTTTTTCTACGCCTTCTACAAAACAGGATTCTTTCTTTTATTTGGACCTATAAGCTCCCCAGGGTCTCTCGCTCTACACTGTACCCTCATAGACTCAGAGGAGGTCTGGGAGTTCCAAATGCAATGAAGTATTATAAAGCGGCACAAATTGCTCAACTCACCATGCTCCATGCGACCATGGATATTGCCCTGTGGGTATTCCTGGAACTTCCCAACAGTACTCCTCTCCCTGTAGCGGCTTCCACAAAGACTATGCTCAGCCCTACTTAGCCATCTGATGCTTCATAGTTTGAGAGTCTGGAATTCAGTTCACTATTCTGACAACCTTATGTCCCCTTTCCTACCTCTTTTGCCATTACTCAACAATCCTCTCTTCCCTCCTGGCCTTGAACAGCTGGCATTGTTTAGTTGGTGGGCAACACATGGCTTCACTCAGGTTCGCAACTTCATTACCTCCCGTACCTTTCCCACTTGGTCTTCTATTCGTGATACTTTCAATGCGCCGCAGACTGCGTTTTTCCGCTATGTACAGCTCTGCCATTGGATATCTTCTTTGAGATGCAATTCTACGTTTCCCTATCAGTCCACGGCCTTTGAGTGCCTCTTCGGCTTTCTCTGGGAGCCTCAGGCACTATCATTCTTCTATATTCATCACTGAATACTGTGGACTCTCCCTCCTTCACTTCCTATAGTTCCAGCTGGGAGAGAGATCTGGGTTCCTCCATAGATCCAGAGGTTTGGACTAAAGCCTGGTCTTCTAGTTCTCGCTGTTCAATCAACATTTCTCTTGAGGTGGTATTAGGTCCCTGCCCACATTGCAAGCTCGAACCCCAACTATGATGATAGATGCTTCAGAGGCTGTGGACAACGGGGTGACGTGGTTCACACCTGGTGGTCGTATCCACGACCCACTGGGTTCCGGTCCAGGGTTTTTGTCCTTCTATACGTCATCTTCCACATCCCCATCCCAAAGATGCTAAACTAGCCCTGTTACATTGTCTGGTTAAGGGCTTGTTCTCTCAACAACACAAATTGTCCACTTACCTGTTTTTAGCCACCAAACATGTAATCGCCAAGGCATGGAAGAAACCGTCAGTACCTTTCCATGTGGTGAAATCTAATTTGACAACCCTAATGTTTCATGAAAAGCCAGCATCTTACATGATTTTCATCTGAAATTCTAGAAAGTATGGAGCCCCTGGTGTACATATGCTTTTCCTAACCTATCCCCATTTGGTTTGGGTATCTCCTGAATTTAACTTACTCCCAGGCCTACAGGAACTTCCGCTATCCTCCTCCCCTTGCTCTTCCTCTTCCGGTCCTCTTTTTCTGTCTCTTTCTCCTTCTGTCCTTCTTTATGTTGTCTTCTTTTAATCACAAAATTAACATATAGTCTTTATATTTACCATTTGAGCCCTCAGGAACAGATCCTGGGTCCTTAAAGCTGTCCTGCAGCTTAGGTCGTACGACTGCGCTGTACATAATCTTATTGTAAAATAAGTTGTTATGACCATTGCCCGGCTTGTTATTTTTCTTTTTTGCTTTATACCCTTGTGCGGGCGACCAGTTGTATTGCAATGTTATATGTTTAATAAAAATATTGAACCAGAAATATTATTAGATACAGTATATATAATCCTTGGAGCACACGTGAAATTCTGCGTGAAACTGGGCAAATCGCTGGATCTTCACAATGTTGTCAAAGCAGTGACCTTTGAGGTGGATCTTCATCTTCAGGAAGAGGGCATTTTCGGGGGTTGAGCTCATTGAAGGTCTTCGTACTGTCTGGTCATCTTCTAGTGGTGTTCTTCCTCTCTTAAAGCTTGCGTGCCACTCAAAGCACCTCGAACAACTCATTGCAGCATCGCCGTAAACTTGCTGAATCACGTCAAACATCTCTGTGGCAGATTTGCCCAGTTTCACAAATATTTTCATGTTTGCTTTTTGTGCTAACTTGCTGTCCATGATTCATCATGGAGACATGGTAACACTAGTGGTCAGAATAGCACCATTTGCACAGCTCCCGATGTACACAGGACAATGTCTTTTGGCACACTGACATGTGAAGGTCGGTGCTCCCTGTAACTGTGCATGCAGCCTTGTGCTACCATCTGTTGGTGTGTTACAAAACTAGTCTTGAATATTTTTGTGAGTGAAGCACAACTATGTCAGTTTTCAAGTTCAAACCAAAAGTTTCAACCTGCCATGTAGTAAAACAGGAGATATTGATTCTGATTCTCCTCTCCCTCCTATTCACTAATGGTCAGGAGCCAATAATTAATTATCACATTTTCTATACAGCAATAATAGAGGTAAAATGGCGTCACAGCTTGTTCTTGCCAGGATAATGTATTTCCATGGAGCAAGACAGGTTTTAATCAGCAAAGCCCAAATAAACAGCAGTAATGATAGCCAACTGTCTCTGACAAAGACAGTAGGTGGACTGGTATAGCATATTGTACAGGGAGGTCTGACTCTAATCAGTGCCACGCTCTCTGACACACCTCGGCTGAAGAGGGGGAAATGGTAACAACCTCTCAAACAAATATATAAACAGCAGGAAATAGGGTATACATTTGGTAAATAAATATTTTATAAGACAATAGTCCAGAGAATGCCCCTTAAAGTATAACTAAAGGCAAAACTTTTTTTTTTGATATAGGGGAGATGTATTAGAACACATCAGTTGCTGTCTGTGTCCCCTTGAGGAAGATTGTCATTGAAAGTAAAAGTAAAAGAAAACCCCAAATTTTGGGTTGTCCCCAGAAAAGTAATAAAGGGGAATCTTCCAATGTGGACACTGGATCTGGTGAGCTGGGAATACCCAAGGAATTCCCCTAATTAGCAGGGATTTCCTCTCACTTCCTGTTTTTCTGTGGGACAGGAAATGAAGGGAAGTCTCCCCAATGGGACAAAGATGGCAAAAATAAACCTTACAGGGGTTATAACCCTCCCTTTTTCTATCCAAAATGAAAAAAGAAAAGTTTTGCCTACAGTTCAACTTTAACCTCTATACGAAGAGGGCCCGCCTAGGGTATAATGTTACAATAACAGTCTGTCAGTCTGTATTACCTTTTCCCTGCTGACCAGCATGTTGGGCCCAGGTCCCTGCGTTGGAGTGTCCAAGATAAGTCCCTAAGCATCACTGTGAACCAGGGGCTACACTATATTTTCTAGTTTTGAATAAAGTGGGGAATGGTTAGGTTTCTTCTTTCCAAACATCTAGGAAGCCCAGAAATATTTACACAACAGGAACAAAGATAGTAGTGAAAACTTGACACAAGTCCTAAGCCTTCTATCACTCAGATTTTTTCCTTGCTTTCTGTGCTGGCGACATTAGAGAAAGTAATAGGAAATTGTAGAGGAAGTAAGTATTGTATGTTTTTTTATCATTACATGGGACCTGTACTTTTGATTGGTGGGTTTTAATTTTTGCTTCAAAAATAAAAACACTGAAATTTTTTACAAAGTTATGCATTGCTGGTCTCCCTTAAAGATGCTCCAAGAGTACATCTACAAGTGGTGTACAACAGAGAACATGCGAAAGGGGTATGCAATTGGGGAACCTCAGATTTACAGATTGGGAATTAGTTGCCAAAAATTATCTCTACTCTGGCCAGAAAAAAAATGTAAAATACTGTATGTATCATTTGTGCACCAATCTAAATTTTGGAATTAGATACAATATAACATATGCAATGAAGAAATATACTCTTAGACTTGAGTGAGGATGTTAGAACTTTCAGTGAAAATAATTAACCTTCTGATTTATATTCCAGAGACGTGAAACAGCGCAGTATCTACAAAAATACAAATATGTCAAAAACATGAAAAATGATCAAAACTATGAACAGTTATGAAAATAAAAGAAAATCAATAAACACAGAAACTCAAATACATTGCCAATAGGATGATTGATTCCTAACCTGGGAGTACATAGAAAGCTGGAGGACCCCAGGGATATATTAACAATGTGATGTTGGTGGAAGAAATATATACGTGTTGTAAGGGAATGAGACAGTAGCCCCCTCCTTTCATTGAGAGATGGCAGGCAGGTCATTAGTGTGCTGAGCTGATTTCCCCTGAGCAGGCACAAACTAGCAACTGTGTGCAACATCAGACCCGTTTGTGCATAAATTACATGAAAACTAAGATATTCCCATCAGTTGTGAACTTTAATTCACTTTTCATAGAGACCAAACGTCCATATGTAGGATGGTATTATTCCTGAATAATCTGTATTATTAGTAACAGACAGCTATTATTTATGATGGTTGTGTTTGGTCCCTTTTTCCAGCTCTCCAAGCTTTGGGGAATCTCTTAAACCAATGGTTCAACATATGGATTTTATGAACATCTGGAGATTCTGGTGAGCTTGGAGAACTCTCAATTTTTGAACAAAAGGAAGATTGTAGAAAATGTCAAATTAAATGAATTTAATAATAGCAGGTGTCAATGCCTTTCTCTTAACCTGGCCACACTGTACAATGCCTAGAAAGACATTCTGCCTTTGATGTAAGCTGTAAAAAGAAATGTTTGACCAGACAAGCATCAAACATTGTAAATTAATATTTAAAGGATAAATTCACCTTAAAAAAATAACAAATGTTTTGTAGGTAAAAAATGTGCATTTATTGTTTTTTTTCTCAGGACCCTGCAGAGACATTTTTTTTCTCAGGAGAATGTAGCCCATTGCACCTGCAATCAGTGTACAGTGTAAACAGGCAGGTAGTAAAAAAAAGCCTGCCTTCTCACATTTATTTAAAGTTCCACAAAGTGGTTGTAAATCTCAAACATGAAATATGAAAAAAGCATATCCCTCTAAAGTGTGTAGTTGTCTCAGTTAAGAGCACTAAATGTCATTATTGTCTGCTGCCTTGTTCCTTTGCTATCATCATGAATCCATTCTAAAAAGTTTTCCTGGCACCAAGAGAAAATGTGGAGGGACCTCCAGCAGATTGACAGCCTCAGCTCTGTTCCTGTGAGCTGTGTGGAGGAGTGTGTGTCCCTTCCCTCCAATCACTTTTCAGAGCTCTCCTCACTGAACTCTGCAGAGTGTAATTTCAGCTCTCCACCCCTTTTTTTGAAAACTCTACAAGCTTTATAAATTCAGCTTTTTCAATGGATGCTGAGAAGAGAAAACTGCAGATCGACAGGTACACTTTGTGTAGGATGATTTGTATCACCTGAGGCCAGTCACTTCACTGTAAGGGTTTACAACCATTTTAAAGAGCTAAACTGCTAAAGTTTAAATTACACACACAGCTGAATGATCCACAAGAGTGACAGACCACCTGAACTCTACATACTCTGTTTATATAGGACTGCATGGTGATTCAATTAGACAGAGACAGTTCAAAAAGGCTGCTTTAAAAAAAAAAAACCCAGAATGACCTGCAAAACTAAAGTAATACAAATTTGTTTGTAAATTATAAAGCAAAAACGATATAAAATATCAGTTTAACCACTCCAGTCCAGACACTTTTACCCCCTTCCTGACCAGGGAAATTTTCAGCTTTCAGCGCTATCACACTTTGAATGACAATTGCGTGGTCATGCAACACTGTACCCATATGAATTTTTTACCATTTTTTTGAGACAGATAAAACTTTATTTTGGTGGTATTTATTCACCGCTGGGATTTTTATTTTTTTTGCTATGTAACTGAAAATGTCCAAAAATTTTGAAAAAAAGTGTTTTTCTTGTAAAATTTTTGCAAATAAATAATATTTCATCATAAATCTTGGCCAAAATTGATTCCGTTATCTTTTTAGTAAAAAAAAAAATAAGCCAAATTAGTTAATAACCAAAAATTATAATTTTTAAAACAATTTTTTTTACATTTTTATTTTTTTTATATTATTATTATTTATTTTATTATTATTTTTTTTTTACATACTGTCACCCTAGCAGTACAGTGTCACCATGGTGACACTGTACTACTTTTGGGGGGTGATGAAGATTTTTTTTTTTTTTTTACACTGATTGCTTTTACACCCATATAGGATGTAAAAGCAATCATTTCTCTTTCTCTTTGTCCACATTTTTGCAGCCATTGAGAACTACTGAGTGAGCTGTGATTAGTCACAGCTTGTCACATGGTACAAGGCTGTTGTGAATAGCCTTGTACCATGTGACCTCTGTGATCATTCACAGATTTCACACGTAGTAAGCAATGATGTCAGAAGTGACATCTTGCTTACTACTTTGCATGTGATCACTGATTGGCCAATCAGTGATCACATGATCGGGACCTCGTACACAGGTCCCATCTGACGATCGGTGTTTCACTGTGTCCGGAGGACACAGCGGGCAGCGGATCCCGGGGAGCGCGCACAAGCAGGGTGCGGGGAGGCCGTTTATAAACGGCCACCCGACCCTACAGTGCCACCGTCTAGCCGTTTATATACAACGGTCGGTCGGGAAGTGGTTAAACATTTTCAAACTTGAAAATAAAATGAAACTTATCCCAAACCATAATGTTTTCCCTTTATATATATTGTAACACATAATGAGTTTATTAGTTTTTTGGTTTAGTGTGCTAAACCAGGTGTGCTAATTTTGGTCCCTGATAGGGTGTATGCAGGGTCCTGGGTTTAGTAACATTTTAAGCACACTACTGGCAGACTCTTCCGTGCAGATAAAATGACACTAAACGATATCCTTTTTCTCAAAAAATAATCCATACCTATCCTCTGTTTAATAGCCTTGTAAGCTATTTTTCATGATATTATTTTACTGTTTTTCTGCCACTATGTGATGTCTTCCTTTTCCCACTCACCTCTGTTTGGAATGAGCAGTACATGTTAGTTGTGGATGTGAAAACTGCTCTGTGCACACTACAAATCCCATAGTCCATAATCCATAGTCCATCTCAGTAGCAAACCAGAGAGGGTGGCTATGTTCCTACATACAGTGAGACCATGGTGAACAAATGTAGCCACCCTCTAACAGGAAGTCAGGTCACAGCAGCAAAAGAAAAAAAAAGGAATTTAGAGATTTGGAGGAGGCTGAGAGCAATAGAGTGTAATTTGTTGAGTTAAGGCTACATACGTGAATAAATGTTTTAACCGTTTCCAGACCAGGCACTTTTACCCCCTTCCTGCCCAGGCCATTTTTCAGGTTTCAGCGCTCTCACACTTTGACAATTGCGCGGTCATACAACACTGTACCCAAACTAAAATTTTATCAATTTCTTCACACAACTAGAGCTTTCTTTTGGTGGTATTTAATCTCCACTGGGGTTTTTATTTTTTGCTAAATTAACAAAAAAAGACTGCAAATTTTGAAAAAAAAAACCAACACGTTTTTCTTTTTTTCTGTTATAAAAGTTTGCAAATAAATAATTGTTCTTCATAAATTTAGGCCAAGATGTATTCTGCTACATGTCTTTGGTGAAAATAAAGCAAATTAGGATGTATTTTTTAGTTTGTAGGAAAGTTATAGAGTTCACAAACTATGGGATATATCTGAATATTGATCAAGCCTGA
The DNA here is from genome assembly GCF_062004578.1 of Staurois parvus. Lineage (NCBI taxonomy): Eukaryota > Metazoa > Chordata > Amphibia > Anura > Ranidae > Staurois > Staurois parvus. The sequence goes on along the minus strand of NW_028318492.1, from coordinate 4,745,913 downwards.
AGTACTGACAGCCAATCTAATTTCTTGAGGTCCAAGATTGTCAGAATAGTACAGATATCCCCTAAATGACCCCTTTTTGCAAAGTTGACAGTCCTACGTATTTCATAAGAGGCATGGCGAGTTTTTTGAAATTGTATTTTTTTGTCATAATTTTTTGGAAAATGAAAAAATTAAAAAAATTATTTTCACAATTTATTTTTACATACTGTCACCAGTGCAGTACAGCGTCATCATATAACTGGCATGGCGGTGATCAGGGACACTGACTGGTGACAGTATGAAAAAAAATATATATCATTTTTTTTATTCTTTTTTATTTTTTTGTATTATTTTTAATTTTTTATTACTTTTTTCTTTTTTTTAAGATTTTTTTTTCATATTTCACTATGACTATTTCACATATTCACTATACCATAGTAACATTGTACTACTTTGGGGAAGTGATCAGTATTTTTGTTTTTTTTTACACAATTTGCTTATAGCAAAGAATTACTATATAATGCTATAAGCAAGCATTTACCTGAATGACATCGATTCATTCAGGGTTTTTTTTTTTTGTGCTTAGCTGTGATTTGGCCACAGCTAATCACATGACACAGCTGGGCTGTGATTGGCCCAGCTTGTGCATGTGATTGCTGTGACCATTCACAGCTAGACACACTAGTATACAATGGATGGCATGAATGAATCCATCCATTGTATACAACTGTCATGTGACCTGCTGTGATTGGTCACAACAGGTCACATGGTACAGGCAACGGGGACGGTACACAGATCTGTCATCGGCCGTGTGTGAGGTACACGACCGGTGAAAGATCGCACAGCTGCGCGGCTCTGCAGGAGCGCAAACTGAGCATGCCCGAAAGGACGCCATATGGTGTCCACCGGGAACGATGAGGGATTTTGCCGGCCACCAATCGGCCATTAGCCGGGCGGCAAAAGGTTAAGCCAGAGTTCAGTGTAACTTTAACTAGTCCCTAGTAGAGTGGCTCATGTGATCCTCATAACCTTGGACCTCCATCCTACCTCAGCAGGACATTACCTGAGACTGGATTATGTTGAGTACAGACATCAGTACTTCAGCACTGTACTAAATGTTCAGTCATGTAAGTTGGCAATATGTGGATCAAACCTTGGCCAGTTCAGCAGGGACCGGATGAATTTCGATCCATGTATTGGACACCTTGTTGTACAGAAGTCGATCCATCAATCAACTTGTGCACAACCGGCTTGCTGCTTTTTTCCCAATCAGTGCTGCAAGCTACAAGCTGACAATGTGTTCAGTCAGCAGGAAAGGCTCCCCGCCAGTAGAACAAAATAATGCTGCGGGAGGGATTTCCCCATCAGTCAGTGTGGAAGGAAAGAAAATTGCATCAATTATAGCATGTTAGATGAATGCTCCATGGTAAATGTGTTGACAAATTTACCTCACAACCATTTTCTTATCCGATTTTCAGTCGGCAAACAAGAATATCACTAGGTGTGCAATGAATATTTTTGGCATGCAAAGTTGAAGGTTAGTCAAAAATTAATTTGTTGTAGTCATATCATTTACTTGTAATGAAGTGTGTCCCATGTCATGCAGGCTGCTGCTTGGTGTAGAAATCTTCTCTGTAGTGCCTGGTCCTCTTCCTGGAGCTGAACTGTGAGTACGATGATCATTGACAGGCCACAAGGTGAGATCTTGCATGGTGCACCAGACCTAGGGAGACTGACAGTTGTTTTGTGTTTCTTCCATTTGTGAATGATTGCACCAACTGTTGTCACCTTCTCACCAAGCTGCTTGGCAATAGTTTGGTAGCCCAGTTCAGCTTGTGTAGGTCTACAATCTTCTCTTTGACATCCTTGGACAGCTGTTTGGTCTTTGCCATGGTGGAGAGTTTGGAATCTGACTGTTTGATTGCTCTTGTGGACAGGTGTCTTTTATACAGGTATAAAAATGAGATTAGCAGCACTTCCTTTAAGAGACTGCTTCTAATCTCAGCTTGTTACCTATATGACAGACACCTGGTAGCCAGAAATCCCGCTGAATGATTGGGTATCAAATACTTATTTCCCTCATGAACATGCAAATCAGTGCATAATTTGTTAGACATGCATTTCTTTTAAAATTTTTGTTGCTATTCTGTCTCTCAGTGTTACAATACACCTACCATTCAATTTTTAGACTGAACATTTCTTTGTGAGTGGGCAAACATTCAAAATCAGCAGGGGATCAAATACTTATTTCCTTCACTGTACATAAACCCAAGTGGCAAAGTGGCCCTTCATGAGAAATGAAAAGCATGCAACCTTGACAGCAGTCAGACTTGCCAGCTAAGGAGTTCTCTACAGGTGGAAAGGAGCTGAAACCATCATTTTTACCCATCTTATACATATTTTGTGTAACAGGTAGTCGGTGTCCATGTGCGGACAGCAACCATTTTGTTGAAGCCTGCCAGCTGGCACATTTCAAGGGACAAGCCCTCTTCTTCTGAGCCTCCTCCACCACCCAGGGTTTGAGCTCAGCCTTGTTGCTGACATTTAGTTTTTTTTGGATGTCAGCCCTTGGTTTGCTTTTCTCATTTATTATCTTAGTTTTGGATCCCCATTTTATCAACCTAATTTATTGTCTATGGCAGAGGAAACCTTTTGTCTTAGCTTTGTCTTACTGATCTTTCAGCAGCTACCCATGCTCCCCCATACTAGTGCAATGCCCTCCAGATTAGTTAGATAGAAGTTTGTTGTTTTATTTTTCTAGGCAGAGGCTGAGTAGCAGCCTGCGATGAGTCAGCCTATGAATGAGGCAGGAGTTCACCTCAGGACAAGCTAGGGAAGCTCTGAAGGTCAGAGCTTCTGGAGCCCTCCCACCTTTCCAGAAACCTGAGCACTTTTTGGAGAAGGGATGGAGGAGGAGAGGAGGCTCACATCTGCATACTTGAGGAACTTTGGCATTGGTGATAAAGGCAACCCTTAAGTATCGTGGAGCCTGGGTGGAAGGGAGTGGTGTTGGGTGGAATATTGAATGTGGAACTTGGGAGGGGGTCCAGAAGGCAGGCACTAGAGAAGAGGATCTCCACTTTACCACCATCTCCAAGGGAGCACAATCCTGAGTAGCAGGGAAGGAGCCAGCCCAGTGAAAGGCCTGAAGGCAACCAACAACCCATTAAGCTATAATGAGAGGACAGTGTGAGTACTTTTACACCCCCTGAGCCGGATAAAGGGAGAGGGCAGTCAGGTGGAAAACCCAACTAGCTTCCCATCTGGGACTGCTGCATTAAATTGCCAATTTCTGGACCTCCTTGCCTAAGGAATACCCTCAGGCAGCTGGCAGAAGAGGAGAATTCATCTGGGGTCTGAGGAGGTACACCAAAGAGCTTTGGATGTTCTTAAAGGAGAGACTATCTTTGTCCACATTTTTGTACATAGTTGCTCTACGTTGTGCTCAAGTTTACAGTTTCCTTGGGCATCCCATATACCCCTAGACTCCATCCAAGTTGTTAACCCCTTAATAAAAAAATAAAACCAAGTTCAAGGACTGTTTACCGTCTCCAGTGTGCAAAGTGTGGAAGAAAATACTTGTTACTTGATGTGCAGAGCTTTAGGGGGGGGGGGGCAAAACTCAGCAACTCCTAAGGGAGGTAGTGCTACACAAGGGCAGTTTGGTTTAAACTCAGTAAATATGTATTACATGGCTCAATCTATGCTATTTACAGTTACTCCAGTTTTGTATTGGGTCACCCTTTCCTCCCCTTTATCAGAGAATCTGTTTATACAGTTCACCTTCCCTCATCACCTCAATTTTATCTTTTATGTGTGGCCAAACCTAAAACTTTTTTTTTTTCAATCTGATATTCTCAGTACTAGTCTAAGGTTCCCATATCCTGAGCTTAAAGTACTTGTAAAGGGGAAATGTTTTGTTTTTAAAATAACAAACATATTATACTTACTTGCACTCATGCCTGCTCGCTCCTGAGCCCTGTTCTGTGTGTTCGTCGACACACAGAGCGCAGCTTGGCTCCGCCCCGACTCCTTCCTCGCTGGCTGTGATTGACAGCAGCAGGAACCAATGACTATGGCTGCTGCATCTCAGTCAGGAGAAGGAAGGAGAGCAAAATCTGCTCTCGGAAACAGCGTTGGATTGATATGGGGCTCAGGTACGTATAAGTGGGGGCTGGGATAGCTGACACCTATGAGCTTACTTTACTCACACTGACACCAACCACGATATCCATGAGCTTACTTTACTCACACTGACACCAATGATGTGCATGACACCCATGGGCTTTTTTTACTTACACTGATACCAACAATGTGCATGACACCCATGGGCTTATTTTAATTACACTGACGTCAATGATGTGAATGATACCCATGAGCTAATTTTACTCACACTGACACCAACAATGTCATGACACCCATGGGCTTATGTTATTCATACTGACACTAATGATGTGCATGATACCTATGGGTTTTTCTTTACTCACATTGACACCAACAATGTGCATGACACCCATGGGCTTTTTTTATTCACACTGACACCAATGATGTGCATGACACCCATGGACTTTTCTTTGCTCACACTGACACCAAGATGTGAATGACACCCATGAGTTTATTTTACTCACACTGACACCAATGTGCATGACACCATTAGGCTTATTTTACCTACATCGACACCAATGATGTACATGACACCCATGGGCTTATTTTACTCACACTGACACCAACGATGTACATGGCACCCATGGGCTTATTTTACTCATACTGACACCAATGATGTACATGATACCCATGGGTTTATTTTACTCACATTGGCACCAATAATGGGCCTTATTTTACTCACACTTTCCATTCCCTCTGGGTCTATTCAGTCTAAAACACAGGAAAGTATAGAGGGAAAGATGTGACACTAAAAGCCTTAAATGGTCACCCATTGGATTATTTTATTCATGCTGACACCAATGATGTGTATGACACCCATGAGCTTATTTTACTCACACTGACAACAATGATGTGCATGACACCCGTGAGCTTATTTTACTCGCACACACAGGGTTAGCCCTGAAGAAGTCACGTGACAACGTGACGCTATGCGTTGGCAGCTCGGTGATGTACTTCTGGTTTGAGACGCCATCTTGCTACACCCATGTAACATGAGGTTTGCCAATATGAATGCTCTGTGCAAAGATATCAATATGTGAGTGCATATAATGAAGTTTTTGGGGTAAAATTTACTCATCAATAAAACAGTATTATGCTATGGGAGTTTTATTGTGTTTTGATGAGATAATTGGCCATATCCTACCTGGAGAGTGTTTTATTGCCACAATACCTGTTCATAAGGGGAAACTGCTGTGGAGAGAGGGGAAGTCATCCCAGAGGAGTCTCTTGCATGGAGGATCCTAGTGAGTGATCCAAAAGTGTTTTGTCCCTTAGTAGGTCAAAATATTGAGGTGAGCGCATAATTCAGCCACTTATGGATACGTGTTATCATACACTTGAACACGGGTGTTTGTCGGAAGATTAAGTGTTTTTGAAAAACACTTTAAAAAAAAAAAAAAACTTTTTTATTATTTGGAATTGGGGAACTTGCAGGGTTCCTGTAGTTTATTTATATATCCACATGGGAACAGTATTTGTCACCATCACTCATGTGTTAGTGTATGTGTTTAATTTCACACTTCGTTTTGCATTTATTTCTGATACCTGTATTTATGTGCATACATGTGTTTATTATAAATTTTTTTTTGGACTGTTTTTTTGAAAAACATCACTTGGACTTTTCAGAGTCCTTTTCTTCTGAGCACAGATATAGTCATTGGAATATATTTTTTTGCACTTTAGGTAGTTTTGTGATCTCATTTAGATCAATTGTTTGGGAGAATAGTGTGGTCACTGGAGTTTTATTTCATCATCTTTAATAAGTTTCTTGATCACTTTGTTTCACTCCATTGCTTGATCCCTGTGTGATCAATACGTTTATATAGGAATACAGCCCACAGAATGCACATATATTTATATTTGTCACTTTTTATATACACAATATTTATTGTTTATGCATTATTTATTTTGTGTAAGTGCTACATTTTTTAAAATTTTATTTAGTGTGAGGAAATTGCAGCTGACAACCGGCAACTGCATTTAGTGGTGATCTGCTGTGTCATTGGACATGGCTGATCACGTGGTAAAAGTTGCTGTGATTGGCCTTTTACCACATCACGTGAACAGCTGTGTCTGTAGGATACAGCGATAATGGAGATCGCCGGGGGCTTGTTCTGGGAGAAAGTCATATGACGTCCTCCCAGAACTGGCCAGCCGCACTGAAACCATCACCAACCTGGTCTCAAAATATCAACCAAACCTCTCTCTTCGATCCTCCCAAGACCTTCTGCTCTCTAGATCCCATGTCAACTCCTCCCATGCCTGCCTCCAGGACTTCTCCCGAGCTTCTCCCATCCTATGGAACTCCCTACCCCAATCTATCCAGCTGTTTCCTAATCTATCCACCTTTAGATGATCCCTGAAAACCTTTCTCTTTATAGAAGCCTATCCTGCTTCTAACTAGTAAACAGCCATTTATTTCCTCCATCAGCTCATCCCCCCACAGCTATTACCTTTTGTATCACTCAACTCTTCCTCCTAGATTGTAAGATCTATCGAGCAGGGCCCCGTTTCCTCTTGTACCAAATTGTATTGTAACTGCAATGTCTACCTTCATTTTGTAAAGCGCTGCGCAAACTGTTGGCACTATATAAATCCTGTATAATCATTTTATAGGGATGAGGTGGCAACACTAGTTGGAACATTTAACATGTTCCAAAGGTGAACTTATCCTTTAAGCTTTTGCAGTAAAATCTGGAAGCTGATTGGTTTCTATGCAAAAGAGCACGTGATTCTGCACTCTCCAGCTTTAGTAAATAAATCCCTCTGTGCATTAGTACTGCTTGGACCTTGAAGAAGGGAGTACACCTTCTTCACAGTCCAAGCAGGAGTCCTGTGAGCTAGCAGGTGTTCCAACCCATGTATATGCTCTGTCTGCGGAGTCTTTGAAATACTCCTAGTTGTAAGTATTACAGCTATAGCAGCTATATTCAGGGCACTTGCCCACAATAAATAGTGTTTCCCCGCAGTCCTCCGCTGAGCGTCAGAGGTTAGCTTTCAACGTAACAAAGGATTCCTGATCACGTGCCCAGAGGTCGCCTTCCTCACTAATAACAACACTCAACACGCATTCCGTTTTTGATTCGCTGATATGATAGTAGCTCCTCCTTCATTTGTAATATGATTGCAGCTATGGTTAGCCTTTACCCGGAAGTTGTCGTTTGATTGGTTAGTATCGGGGGAAGGGGCGGGGTATGGAGATGTGTGTGTCTGTTGTGGCTTCCTCTTCCCCCATGCTCTATGCGGCGCTCGGGCCGCTGCGGGAGTTTCGTTTCCTGCTCTTCGCCATGATGAACAAATGAACTCGCGGGGAATGAAATTTAAATTCCAAAAAGGGGAGAAAGTGCTGTGTTTTGAACCAGACCCTACCAAGGCTAAAGTGTTGTACGATGCCAAGGTGCGGTGTGGGGGCGGGAGGCTGGGTGCAGTCAGCTGTGTGTGCCTCGGGCTGCAACCGACTGGGCATGTCTTGTCATACTTGTCTGTACCCCATCACTGTGTGCGATGCATCATGCTCTGGTCTCTATTGGCAACTAATGCAGGCCCAGCAACAGTGCTGGAGATCTCAATAGAATCACTGAGGCCAGTGTATAGAAACTGGAGCCATGGGCAACCCTTAACCACTTGTCTTCTGGAACATTTACCCCATTCAGAACAAGACCATTTTTTTTGCTATACAGCGCTGCTTGAACTGACAATTGTGCTGTCATGTGACACTGTACCCATATGATGGTCATGCGACACTGTACCCATATGACATATCATTTTCTTCACACCAATAGAGCTTTCTTTTGGTGGTATTTGATTGACCCCTAGTTTTTTTATTTTTTGCGCTATAATCAAAAAATACCATTTTGAGTTTTTTTTGTGCTATAAAACATCCAATAAAAAAAATCTAATTTTTTTTTTTCATAAATTTCAGCTAAAATGTATTCTGCTACGTGTTTTTTTTTTTTTTTTTTTTAAACCACCTCCCGCCCGCCATATAGTAATATGACGGACGCAAGGTGGTTCTCTTGTTCTGGGAGAAACGTTATATGACGTCCTCCCATTCTCACCACGCATGCGTGGCTCAGAGAGCACGCAGCGCGGCGATCGGCGGTGCGCTGTGTCCCTCGGACACAGCGGATCACCAATCACGGAAACAGCTGAAAATGTTGGCTCGGTCATGTGATCAGCTGTGTCCAATCACAGCTGATCACATGTAAACAGAGAAATGCGGGTTATCGGCATTTCTCTCCTCTCCATCCAGCTGTCACGCTGACAGCTTGAGAGGAGAGCCGGTAATCGGCTTTCTGCGGAGGGGACATGTACACTGATCATCAGGGCACTGATGATCAGTGTGCTCTGATGATCAGTCTAGCCCCAGCAGCGCCACCTGTCAGTGTCCATCAGTGCCTTGTATCAGTGCCACATCAATGCCACATATCAGTGCCCATCTGAGCTGCCTTTCTGTCACCCATCAGTGACAATCAGTGCTGCCTGTCAATGCCCATCACTGTCACCTACCAGTGCCTCCTCATCAGTGCAGCCTATCACTGCAGCCCCATTAGCGCATATCAGTGAAGGAGAAAAATCACTTATTTACAAAATTTTATAACAAAAACTAAGCACTTTTTTTTTTTTTCCAAAATTTTCAGTGGTTTTTGGTTTAAGAAAAAATAAAAAACCCAGAGCTGATTAAATACCACAAAAATAAAGATATATCTGTCACAAAAAAATGATAAAAATTTCATATGGGTACAGTGTTGCATGACCGCGCAATTGTCATTCAAAGTGCGACAGCGCTGGAAATTGGCCTGGGCAGGAAGCGGGTATAAGTGCCCTGTAGGCTCGTGGTTAATATACTAATAATGGTTGGGATTTAGTGATTTATAGTGGGACTGTGATAGTATGCCAGGCATTCTGACACTGGCATCATCAATGACACTAATACAGTGATCAGTGCTAATAAAATGCACTGACACTACTGATACTGCGCAGGAAGGGGTTAAAGTGATACTAAAGGTGTGTGTGTTGGCTTTTTTTTTTAAATAGCAAACATGTCTATACTTACCTGCTGTGTGTATGGGCTTTGCAGTCCTTCTCTTGTGCTCCTGGCTCCTCCTTCCTGTCAGGTGCTCCCACAGGAAGTGGCTTGCTATGGGGGCACCCGAGCTCCAAAGCTGCTGCTCTATGTGTACACACACACACACACACACACACACACATGCGCTATGGCTCAGCCTGTCTCCTCATTGGCTCGCTGGTTGTAATTGTCAACAGTGGGTGCCAATGGCTCCCACTGCTATCTCTGCCAATGAGGAGGCAGAGATTAAAGACAGCCGAGGTTGCACAGAGGTGTGTTTTTTTTTTTTTTTTTTTTTAAGCTTTTATACATAGAATGCATGAACGTAATAAACCTCGAGCCTTTACAACCACTCTTACATCTGGGGCAATCAAAGGGTGAACTATGTGCCTAACTATGTGTAATGTGTACTATATGTGCTGTTTTACTTGGGGCACTTCCCTTTCGTAGAGAGGTCTGAGCTGTTTACCAACACAAATCTCTCTCCTGTCCCTTGCTCTGACAATCGGCTGGTCCTGGCCATGAATCATTAGCCGGGACCTGCTGCTCAGCATGTAAAGGAGCCAGTGACATTGCAGGTAGACAGGTGCAAGTGCCCCCTACCTGGAAAAGCAGAATCGTGTATATATTCTGCACAGCCAGCCCGCACTGTAGCAGTAAAGCTTTGGTTTGTGGTCAAGTGGTTAAAGCATTATTCTTTCCACAAACAAATGTATTAAATTGTAGCTTGCCTATCATTAGAAGTAGTGGCTGCATTAGCTTGCTTTTTTACCTCTGTTTTCACCTGGTAATCTGAATAGTAACACAATTTCAGTATTAGTGAGACTTCACTTTGGGTGAAGGAGCACAGGAGGCACATCGGCAGTGTCAATGGAGTGAGGAGTGTTTAGATGAACTAGCAGATTTAAATACACTAACAAATTGAAACCAGACTCTAGCTAAAAGTGTATAATCAGTTACTGCAAACTGTTTTTTTTCCTTTTTGAGATAAAGGTGTTATATAAATAAAAGTCGATCATTGTAAGCACCCATATCTGTGGTAAATGGTTTGTCTCATCTCTGTGATTGATACATTCTGCTGGAAAGCTTGTTCTTTTGATCATTTTCATCACCAGATGAAAATAGAAAAGAGCCTACAAAAAGAAAACTTTTGCAGATCACATCTATGAATTGGTAAGCTACAATATGTTTGCTTTTGGGTTTAATACTGCTAAAGCTGAACTCCATGAAGAGTAAGATTTCCTTGCAGTGGTCCCTGTATTGCTATGGTTAAATGCTTGAGGGACCCAGAAAAGCACTATTACTTACCTGATCCTCTGCTCCTGCAGACTCCACTGTGCTTCTAGACTGGTCCCAACAACCTCTTCTCCATTATGATCAGGTGATCGTAGGTCCTCTGATGTCATCAAGACTGTTGCAGAACCCGTTGGCCTGGCTTAAATGTCTAGGGCACGGGTGTCAAACTGGCGGCCCTCCAGCTGTTGTCAAACTACAAGTCCCATGAGGCATTGCAAGATTGACAATTACAAGCATGACTCCCAAAGGCAGAGGCATGATGGGACTTGTAGTTTCGCAACATCTGGAGGGCAGCCAGTTTGACACCCCTGGTCTAGGGGACCTGGAAATACACTGTTACCCACCTGACCCTCCGTTCCACTGTGACTCCACTTTGCTGCTAGATTGGTCTCTACAGCCTCTTCTCCCGTATGATCAAGTGATGTCATCAAGGCTGGTGCAAAATCTATACCCGTGCTTTAGATGTAAGGACGTTCACTGACAGTCCACCACTGGAGCATAGGGGAGCAATGTCTGTGGAGGATTGTGTAAGTAAACCACTTTTCCAGCATTTAGCCCTTGCATTTCAGATGCAGCCCCATTGCAAGGGAGGGTTTTTACTTTTCCTGGTTTTGAGCTTTAAGGCTGCATGTGCTTTCTGTTAAGTGCATATTAATGAAATGCACTTTTTGTTATTGTTTGGGCTTTTTTTTCCACAGAATCCAGAGTACTTTGTGTTTTCTGTTCTAATGCAGGCAGCTGCTTTCCAATAGAAAATTAAAAGGCTGCATTTGGCTTGCTTTGCTTGTAGTTCAAATGCATCTTGGTAGCTTTTTCTGTGTTTGTACAAACCCAGATGCCTCTGTCCTGCATTTGCGGTGTGTTTTTCAAACACACTAAATGAGGGGAAACATACCCATCAACAATCGGTCATTAGCAGGGGAGAGCTGACAACTCATGGGGCCCCCGGGCAATAGGGGATAATGGGGCCCCTGTGTCCTTGCCTAAACTCAAAAAAGCCTATGAAAAAGGTACCAGGGGCATCTCATGGGGCCCCCTACTGACCCCGGGCCCTCGGGCAGTGCCCGAGTTTCCAATTGGTCAGTTTGTTTCTATAATGTGTGCTTCAGCACCCTGTTAAGTGTTGTAGTACATTCCATTCTAGAAGGATGGTAATTTGATTGTGTGTGGTGTGGGCCTATTGCAAACATTGTATTTCAGCTTGTCATTGTGTTGAATAATGCAGCCCAGTGGTGTGAATAGAACCTAGGAAAAATGGTATCTGGTTACTATACCTTTCACTGCACCTTCTACCTTGTTAAAAGTGATTTATTAAAAAAAAGTGTAAACTTTACAAACCTGTTATGCTTGCTTGGTGTGTGTAATGGTTTTGCCTAGAGTAGCCCCAATTCTCCTCTTCTGGGGTCCCCTGCTGGCGCTCTGGGCTCCTCCTTGTGCCACTATAGAAAGTGACTTCCTATGGTGACACATGTACAGGCTTTTATTTTAAAACAAATGGGTTATCTTACAAGGGAGGGGTTCACATATACTGTAAAGGATAAGTTCACCTTTTAGACCAAAATAATCCTAATTTTTTTTTTTTTTTTGCAGGTAAAAAAATGTGCATTTATTTTTGTTTACAGGAGCCTGGAAAGCATTGCACAAGCGATCAGTAGATTGCTGATGCCATTCAGGTCTTCTGGGGAGCTGTGGAGGGCCGTGGTAGACATCCCGTACGGCAAGCAGATATTCTGACAGGAAGATTCAATGAAATACCACGGCGCTCCACAACGCCGTGATAGTTCATTGAAAACTACAAGCCAACAGCCACTAAGGCTTTCTGAACTTGCAGTTCATTCATTTACGGAAGTCCGTGAATGAATGACGCGGCTGCGTGGGTGGATCCTCACACGCCCACGCTGTTTTCAAATTTTGAAAGATAGTACAGGGAAACTTCTCCCCATATTATCTGTTAGAGAGAGGGGGGCAGTAGGCTCGGCTGCAGCTATGGGAACATGTTACATGTTCCACCCTAAAAATGGGTGGAACATGTAACATGTTCCCAAAGGTGAACTTATCCTTTAAGGTGCTAAATGGTAGTTTGTCATTAAAAGGTCCTCTGTGGAGCAGTTATATTGATGTATCTGGCCCATGTCTTGGTCAGTTCACAGAACTAGAGGGTTTTTATGAACGGCGTTAGTCACAGCCATGGCTATCTTTTTCAGTCAGCGATGCTGCAATCTTTTCTGTAAACTCCTATTTTTGGAAACCTAGCTATATTGTTGCTGTATATTAGCTGTTTTAACTTAACTTTGTCCATCAAGCAGGTTACAATTACCTGAAAATACCAGTAAAATGACATCTATCCATATATAGGCTTTCATGAAAACCAATGCCATATTTTTGAGATTTAACCAGATTTTTTTCTTTTGTCTGTATGATTTTATTTAGGTTGTTGATGTTGTTGTTGGCAAAGATGACAAAGGCAGAAAAAATCCTGAGTATCTGATCCACTTTAATGGTTGGAATCGTAGGTAGGTTTTATCTCGTGCAAAATGCACCACATTTACTATTTTGGGACACAGGCTGTAATGTTATCCCTTGAAGATATTTTTTAAAGATGGCAAAAGTGCCCATACTGAATGCTTTGTTACCATTTACCAAGGCAACTTTACAGAAACCACAGTTAATCTGGTCCTGAGTTCATGTAGCTAGCCAGCAATATTAAAGGCATTCTAAACCTTCCTACTTGCACCACATGTTTTACTTGCATAAAATGTTCTTTTGATTATCTAGTTTCATATTGTAATTTGTGTCAACAGCAGGCCAGGGAACAATACAGCCATGGTAGAGGGGAGGGGGAAAAGTAAAAGGTTAACCGTGCTCAAGCAGCTCAAATAAGGTAGCAGAAGTACTTTGAGCACAGAGACTTAATAGGGGCATGTTTTACCTTGAGTATGTTACCCCCCAACGTTTCATTTTCCAGATATGTGCCTGCTGTACCATGTACTTGTAAGAAAAAGTCTTCTATTCTCTTTATATTGCTTCCTTTTCTTGAAATCCCTAGTGTTCCTGCCAGTCCCTCTGCTTTCCTATTAAAAACTGACCACACTTTGCATGAGAAAACAGCACGGTCGGTTCTCTAGCTTTGAGGGGAACTTGGAGTGGAGTCACTAAGCAGTGTTTACTACACCCAGATTTTGGGTTGTCGCCAGAACAGTAATGGAAGGGAAATCTTCCAATGGGGACACTAGTTCTGGTGACCCTGGTCTCATGGACCAGGGCACGTTGGGTCGATGTCACAAGGTGGCGGGGTCTTCAGGGGAACATATTTTTTTTTCTGTTTTTGAATAAAGGACTTGTCAAAAACTGTCTCTATTTTTACTCCCTTTTTAACATTTTTTGGGGTGAATGAGTAGGGTTACAATGGGGACAAGGTGCTTTGGGTTGTGGGGCCCCTACACCAAAGCACCCCCCCCCCCCTTCCATGTTGAGGGCACGTGGCCTGGTATGATTCAGCAGGGAAGGGGTGCCCGCTCATTCACCCTTCCCATTTCCTGACCTGCCAGGCTCTATGGGGGGGATCATGTTCCCAGGCTGCATAGGATTAGTCTGTTATGGATTGGAGGGGACCCCCCCACCTCAAATTTTAATTAGTTTGTTAACCGATGACTCATCAGCTGAATATAAAGGACACATTGGCTGGCTTGCTGGCCCATTTCTTAACCAGCTAAACACCAGCACACAAAACAGAGAAACACCAGAAAAAAAACACTTATTGAGCAGGGTTTTGTTTTTTCCAGAGGTTTATTTCAGCTCCTAGTATGCATGGAGACTAAGAATGTGAGAATACAGAGTGTGTATTGCCTGATGCCTTTTTGTTTTAAGCAGTCTTTCTACTAAATTGTTTTGGCTTTTTTTTTTTTTTTTTTTTCAAATTTGAAGCATTCTACAGCAATCTTCCCAAAATTTGTACATTTATTGTAATTTCTGAAAGTTATTGGCTTGTAAAAGCCTCCCACGTAGACATTTTAAAAAGCCCTAAGACTGCTGTTGGGCATCGCTATCTTGGATATGATGTCAGCTTCCCCAGAAGACTTGGAGCCCCCATTCAAGTTATATTCTGTTGTGTTCCCCTGTGCTCCTCCCATCTGCAAGGTTATGTAGGGAGGTAAGGAGAAGAGTAGAGGAGCTAGGCCAGCACACCATAGTAAATTACTTTAAAAAGAGGAGGGGGCTGTGCTAGGGAATTGACTCTTAAGTCATATTTGCTATAAAGTTCATAGGCACAGTGGATAAAAATTGTTTATGGAAAGGAAAATTTGGTGATGAGGTTTCTTTAAAGTGAACTTGTGAGCAAGAAAACTTAGTAACTGCCTTTGCATCCTGGCTTCACTGGTTTAATGTTTTGTCCAGGTCAGTAAACTCTGTACGCTTGTCCTGCATCTTTGTTGGTGAGTGACCCACTAAGTAGTGAGACCAGATGTGGGATTACAAGTCTGGAGCTGGCAGTTAGTTGTGGAAGTTTTCATATTCTTAAGCTCAGTGTTATGATGAAAAGGTATTTTCATATCAATATTTTGAGTATGGGAATGGATTTTCGCATATCATTCAACATACAGCAAATCTGTGCCTTCTCATTGCTACAGTGCTTGAAAATGTTGGGTAAGGTATTGGGTATTATGCTGGGTGATAACCCAAAAAATAATTGCAGGCTAGAAACAATTAGGAACGGGGTGGTCTAGGGTGGCCTCTTAGTAAATATACTTTATATATTTGTAAAACCAGTAATGTCATAGGTTACACTGTCAATGCATTTTGCGGTCAGAAACTTGCTTCTTCATGACCTCATATTCAGGTATATGACGTAATGAAAAAGCCGTTTCTGACTGCAAAACGCATTGACAGTGTAACCTATGACATTACTGGTATTATAAATATCTTTGCTGTGTATATAGTCATATGATTCATATTGAGTGTAAACTTTTTTTTTTTTGTATGGGTATAATATATTTTTAGTAAGACTTTTTGTATATAAACTACTTGATATTTTTATATTTTGTATTTTTGATTATTTACTGAGAGGCCACCCTGGACCACCCGTTTCTAATTGTTTCCATCCTGTAAATCAGAGTAGAGATCCACTAATGGGAAGAATAGTAAAATTAACAAAATAAAAATGATTAATCATAATACTTAAACACTTTGTAAGACCTAAAAAGAGTGCTAAATGTACCAGTTACATTATAAAGTCTGTCGTTTGAGTTTAAATAATATCTTAAAAGTCTGTTACTGCTATGTGTAGTTTTTTTGTTTAACTTCCATTTTCACTTTTTATTTCTCCAGCTGGGATAGGTGGGCAGCAGAAGACCATGTTCTTCGTGACACTGATGAAAACCGGCGATTACAAAGAAAGCTGGCAAGGAAAGCCGTAGCTCGCATGTAAGGATTCGCTCTAGGTAGACACTAGCAGCTTGCTACATTTCCATACTCATGACTGTAAACTTTTTGTACGATATCTGTAATCAATTTTTTTTTTTTTTTTAATTTCTTTTTTTAGCCTTCTGTTGACTTTTGTTTGCGTGTGCATCTGCTTACATTAAAGTGAAATCCAACAAAAAACTAGATAAGCTGTTAACGTATACCCATATATATTTACACTTTATCTGCTGAAGAATTTAATATTTTGTTATGATTTCTTGGATCACTGCTCAGACAAATTGGGCAGAAGTGATGATGACTCAATTTCCATTTACCAAATTTGAAGTCAAAATGTCTTGTGATGTATTGCTTCATCTGGAAAGTATCCTCTTTGTGCCTGTGTAGTGTGGCAAAGTTACATGGGGAACATTTCCCCATGTGGATCAAAGTTCTGGTCCCTTTCTCTATAATTTGTATAAAATGTAATTCTCAACATTCCTTTCTTACCTTTTTAAAGTAGAACTTCAGTCAAAACTTTTTTACTTTCTGTTGATTAGAACTGTCTTGCATCATGCTTGATTCTCCATGCATGATGGTATTCTTAAGCGTGGCTACCTTGCTGAGAGCTTTATGTGACTTTGACCTTGTCTATTAAGTTCCTATGAGTCCATATAGTGTGGATCTGCAAGCAGCTTGTGTTTTCACTTACCTGTGTTATTCAACAAGGTGTAAAATTTATCTCATTGTTTGTTAATCCCTGTCCCTAGCATTCAGCTGTCAAATGCATTTACTGTCCCCTTAGCCTCAGGTGTTTGATAATTAAATGACAGGGTCAGGATTAAAGCTGGAAATAGAGGCAGTTGATCTTAAAGAGGAGTCGTGTATATTCTGGGCCAAGAGCATGCCTTGAAAGTTGGGTTCTGATCTGAAGACTCACACAAATAGTGTCTGCTCTCCAGTACTTTTTTTTTTTCATTTGTATGGCTGTTTAAAGCTCAGTTTAGGTGCATTTTTTTGAACCATCAGTCTACTTTTTCCTTGGGAACCTCGGGTTCCTAGAATTCTAGTTTCCAGTATTAAAACAGTCAAAAGTGGTTGTCAGGTCTAGTAATGTCTCCTTTATTTTATATTTTTGACCATTTTAACCTCTCTGTGCACAGTATTCTCCTCATCAAGTTACAGCTTTTATATGCATATGTCATAAGTCTATTAGTGATTCAGATTTTGAACCTTCCTAAGATGCTTGTTCTTCAGAGGGTTACCATTTCTAGACCTGGCCCCTCAAGTCCTCTTTATCTGTACAATGTGGCAGCTTTCATGCAGCTATCTTTGGTAGTAAACTTCTTATAAGCGAGGTACAAATAATGAACACATATTTCTGGTCTTTTGTGAGATTAAAGTGGTTCTAAAGCCTAGAGGATTTTTACCTTTGTGCATTTTCACCAACTCATCTGAGCCCAATCCAACGATTGAGCAGAAGCTCTCCTGGGTCTCTGCCTCCTCATTGGCTGAGACGCAGGAGCCATTTGCTTTTGCTGCTGTCAATCACAGCCAGTAAGGTGGGAGTGGTGGGCGGGGCCAAACCGCTTTCCGTGTGTCTCATAGACACTCAGGAGCGAGCATGCACACATGCCCCCGGGGGGGGGGGGGGCCTGGAGCACTGGCAGGGGACCCAAGAAGAGGAGGATCGGAGCTGCTCTGTGGAAAACTGTTGCACAGAGTAAACATTTGTAACAGAACCGGACCCCAACAGCACTAGGGTATTTCTGTTTAGACTCCAGCTTCCCCTGGCCAAACACCATCTACAGACCCCACCGCTGATCATACAGGAAATAGACAGAACCAGACTCTTCTTAAGACAGGAAGTAGAACTGCTTTATTTTAACACCAACACAAGATATATACACAGGGAGGGGAAATACAACCAGGAACAGGAAACACATCAGCAGGCCATCCCATCAGGGGGAAGGGCTGCCGGAAACACCCCCCACCAAACCAAGATTCACAATAGAACAAAGGGATACACCATGTGGCAGGAACACATACATCCCATAATAGTTTGCTGGCACGCAAGACACAATAGAACAATGGGATGCAGCATGTGGCAGTGAACAATGGACAACCCCCCACCCCACCTATACATGTCTACACAGTATCAGGACAGACCACCCTGTACCCCTAACAGGCACAGGGTGGGTTACAAATAAGAGGAATCTGAGGAGCTGAGATGGGTCCCCACACCCCCAAAAGTCACTCCCGTCACAAGTGTGTGTGTGTGTGTGTGTGTGTGTGTGTGTGTGTGGTTTTTGTTTTGTTTTTTTTTTTTTGTTTTTTTTTAAATTGGGACCTTTGCAATCATTTTAAGGTAATGCTTAACATAAGAAGGAATCACAATTGCTAGTAGGCTTTAGAAGGCTATGGGCATTGTGTTAGACATTTTTAACAGTAATTCTTAAATGCCAAATAATTGTCCGATAACTAAAACAAATTGTTGTTGCAAGGTGACCTCACAGTGACCATTATGGTATGGATAGGTATTGGCCTGTTTTTTTGCTTTTGTATAAAATGCCTCTTTCCTCATCTCCAGCATGAGGGGGATTGTTTTTTAGTCCAAGGTGATAATAGGTAGAGCTGATTAGTTTCATAGGGCAGCTCTAAAATCCTGACATGACCAATAGGTAAATGTGATTGTGATCCTTTTTTTTTTTTTTTTTTTTTAATTACAAGCATGTTATACTTGGTTTTGCACAAAGTAACCCCCCGTCCCAGATCTTCAGTCTTAAGGGATTCTCTTTTTCATAAGATGTGGGGAGCCTCGAAGTGTCCAGTTAGATGCCTCCATTTCCAAGAACACGACAGATCTTTTCTTTGAAGACTAGGGAACCATATAAAACATCAAAAAGGGGAGAACGTGAAAAGAGATTCACAGAAAGTGGTTACATTATGGACAGAATGCGATTCTAGAAGTAGAATTTCGCAATACATATGTGGACAGTTAAAGTAAATACCTTGGTTCACCATCACCTCAGTATGAGATAATACATAAAAAGACCTAAAATCACATAAAAGCAATGTCAGGACTGGTCTTAGTAGTGATATGCTGCAGACATAGTGACAATGGTCTAATATATTTGCAGCACCGACACATTGGTTACACTGCCATGCAGGAGGTGTATCAAAGAATTTGTACCATATAGGCATAGCATACATTGCAATAATGGCTGGTAACAAGTACCAAGTGATAATGATAAAGTTGCCCATAAACCTAACCAGGTAATGTGGGTGAAACCTAAATACATATAGGGATGTGGTTAGCCTCTGTGATAACCAGATAAAGTAATGGCAAGAGTAGTTGGTGAAATATTATTAGGCCACAATGAACATGTCCATATTGCTTGAGTATGGAATCAGCAATGTAAAAATCACCATTGACTTCCTCAATGTTGTAGAGATGGCAGGGCCCTGCCTTTAAGGGGGTTCTTCACCGCGATATGTGGGCTATTAACCACCTTAATATTGTTGTAGAAATGCAAAGTGCTGGGTCCTCCGTGCCTTGTAATGAGTGTAGGGTGCCTTTTATATTTGTGTAGGGTGCATGATATTTATAAGCCTCTGATTTTTTTTTTTTCCTCATTTTACCAACCATAAAAGAACCCATGAGTAAAAAAAAGCAGAGTCAGAAGCAAACTTTAAGCCAGCCTTAGCCACAACCTGCATAGCAAGAATATTGGATATCTGGTTAGAGCAACTGCATTTCCATTTGGAGGCTGGTACGCCTATGGAAGAACTTTTAAAATTCTTCTAATACTATGCAGAGTACCAAGCAGTTCTTAACACTCCAAGATCCTATCAATGCATGCAGATATGTGCATTATGGTTGAAGACCTGGTCAGGAGACAGTCTAGAAAGCTAGACCTCGCAGTATTCTGGCAACAGGTAACTTTTTTGGGCCAAAACTAGAAATGCTATTGGACAGGTCAGCAGACTGGAAGAAGGGGTTCTCAGCTCCAAAGAAACCACAACCTATATATAGTTTTGTTGCGACTGTTTTCCAAAGCCAAAAGTTCAAAAAACTAGAACGCTAAAAGAATTGGACCTTCAGAAAAGTGAAAAGGTGAATTAGATTTACCCCTCAAAACCTACTCGCAAGGGCCAGTGACTACAATGACTCAGAGTCCTCGCTCTCCTTTTTCTTTCACGGTCTTTCTTTTCATTCATACCAGGTAACGGCAATTGAGCTTTTTCTTTTAACCATCACATTGGTTAATTTAAAATGGAAAACTCGGAGTGCGCATGCGCGGCCGGTGGGAAAGACATGTCCCGCTGAGGCTCCGTCTCCCCGTCGGGTGACAGCGCCCTGAAGCAGCGGGTCCCGGCCCGCAATATACCAGGAGGGGACCCGGTCCCCGTGGTGATCCTCCCATGGTCCGATCCGCCCTGGACAGTGACGGATCCTCTGCGGCGAGTGGGAGGAATCCGACAGAGGACTCCGTCCCTGCAGCGAGCCGTCCATAGGCCCGCCCACCGCTACCCTCGTCACATAGAGCCAGGGGAGAGAAGAGAGAGAACAGGGGGGCTGAGATTGGAATAACAGCCCCTCCCAATATAAGCAGCACTATGGTCAAAGAGGCACCCCGGCACCAGGTCCCCCCATCCACCAAAACCATTAAGGAGGCCCTGGCAAAGGCCTCCGCAAAGATGGCCACCGCCCCAGCACGTGGAAGCAAGCAGGCAGCAGGAGCATATGCAGCCCTGCAGGATCCGCAGCCCAGCCATCCCTGCACGTCTGAGGGTGAGTCTGACCCTGAACCAGATGTCCATACACAAGCCATGACGCCTGACCTTACACCCCCAGACCTGTTGTCACGCTTTGAAAAAATGCTACACAAGGCTTTGAAGCAAACCTCAGACCGCATCACTGCCACACTATCTAGGGAAATCCGTGAACTGGGACAGCGCACTGCGGACCTAGAACAGAGGGTGGATGGTCTTGACGCCTCACTACAGACACATACAGATGACCTTGATCTCCTGCGTGACGAAAACGCAACTTTATTGACACGACTAGAGGACTTTGAAAATCGAGCACGGCGCTCAAATCTACGTGTCCGGGGCCTTCCGGAAACGATCGTTGATGTACAATCAACAATAACAGCTCTGTTCCAAGAGCTTGCTCCAGCTATCCCAATCGATAGATTGGAATTGGACAGAGTCCACAGGGCGTTGGCACCACGACGCAATGACGGTCCGCCACGTGACATTATAGCCAAGCTTCACTTTTTCCGTACCAAGGAGCAACTTCTACAAGCTGCCCGTAACGCAGAATCTCTACAGTTCCAAGGTCATACCTACCAACTATTCCAGGATCTATGCTCCACAACCATCGCCAAACGCAGGGCTATGAAACCTCACCTACAAGTACTTCAACAACATGCAATACAATATAGGTGGAGTTTCCCTTTTGCAGTGCGATTCCGACACCAGTCCCGAGATTACACCTGCAAGACGTCTGAGGACCTTACAGACACCCTGCGGACCCTGCAACTACATCCCCCAGCGGCGCCTTCAGAGCGCGCCAAGCGGAGGTCCACATCCAGCTCGCCACGGAAGACCTTCCCCACGCGTGCAACTGAAGGTCAATCCAACTTCCACAAGAGAGGGCGTTTTTCGTCTCCGGGCCTATCCTCACAAGACACCATGGACTGAACTCTGTCCCATGTTTATCCCCTTTTCCCCCCCCCCCCCCCTTATTTTTTATCGCACACACCATGCGATATACTCTTTTGATTGTCACTACGGTTAGCACCGTTAGTATTCTCTCTCCCTCTACATGTTAAATCTTGGTTGCCCCACAACATGAGGTCTGTTCTGCAACCCCCCCCCCCCCCCGGGTTTTATAATAGTTTACATCTGGGAGCCTAGGCTTTGACGGCATGCGATGCCATACCCCTACACCCATGAGGTTTCACTAGCACCACTAGTGCCGTCTGAGTCTGGGATTCCCTGATTTTATCGGATGTTTTTCTCTTTTTAATATACCTGTTTTTTCTGCCGGGACCTTGCCACCATTTGGTAATCACATTGCTGTCATCCTTACGGTCCACGTACGTGCACACTCCACCTTAGCCCCTGTGTTATTGGTTATTTAATAACACTTGGGCTACTATTGCTCCCTAGCCCACCCTGACTCGGGGTGTCCTTGGGAGCCCACCTTTTAGGCCTTAAATGGCCTCTTACACCCTTTCTTTCCTGTTACCTCTCTCCTACCGTACCCCTCTTCCCTCCCTCCAACATGACTCCATGACTTTGCTTAACATACTCCGCACCAATCTCATCCTCCGCAGTAATCGTCAGGCTCCACCCTGGGCGGTGGTGCCATGCTATCCAATCCACTATGCGCTTTCCCCATGGGCTCGTTAAATGTCCTTACCCTGAATGTTCAGGGCCTCAATATCCCGCAGAAACGTAATAAGGCTTTCCGAACCTTTGCTACACTTAAAGCCCACGTGGTCTGTCTTCAGGAAACACACTTCACTTCCAACTCCACTCCTAAGTTTTTTGGTCCTCGATATCCTCAGGTCTACACAGCCTCTGCCACTGCCAAACGAAGGGGGGTACTGATCGCCTTCCATCGAACAACACCTTTCGTGCCATGCACCGAAATCAAAGGCCCAGAAGGTCGTTACCTCCTGTTAGTAGGGCAACTCCTTGATGTAGATGTCACCATTGTTGCATACTACTCCCCAAACCAAGACCCTTTACCATTCCTTTCACACATACTCTCGGTTATAGACCATCATAAACGCGGAACGTTAATTGTTAGCGGAGACTCTAACAATGTAATATATACCTTTCTCGACAAATCTCCTCAACTCTCTCCTATCCCTGCTTCTAAACAAACCTTCCAATCCATACTACAACGTTATTTGATAGACTCATGGCGAGAACTTAACCCGACCAAACGCCAATACACCTTCTATTCTCACCCCCACCGGTCATTCTCTAGGATAGATCATATTTTTGTCACCACTGCCTCTTCCCCTCGGCTTTTGACCTCTGAAATAATTCCCATTCCCTGGTCTGACCATTGCGCCGTGTTCACATCTATGGCCTCGTTGGCCCCATCCCCCGCTGAATCCTCTTGGATCATTAATGATAACCTGCTTGTAAACCCAGCTCACTGTCTAGAAATAGAAGCAGCCCTTAAAGACTACTTCTCTCTCAATCAATCACCTGATGTTTCCCCTCTCTTGTTATGGGAAGCACACAAACCGGTATTGCGAGGGTTTTGCATTAGCAAAGCATCCTTCTTAAATAAAACCAAAAGGCAGCAACGTCTTCTACTGGAGCAAACTTATGATCGTTCTCATCAAGCCTTCCAGACGGCTCCTACGCCTGCCAATCGTGAAACCCTGGAGCGATCTAGATTAGCCCTAGATCTTTCTCACAGACCAAGCGGAACTCTCACTCCGTAGATCTAGGCACAAATACTATACTAGGGCAAATAAACCCAACACATTCCTGGCTCTTTCACTTCGCAGGCTCGACCAGCTCACTAAACATATCAGGATACGCACCTCCTCTGGCAACCTCACTAGTAACCCAGAACACATCCTACGGATGTTCCATAAACCCTTGTCGCAACTTTACTCCTCTTCCACACCTTTCGACCCCACACAGGCTGATGCCCTTTTAACTTCCATTTCTTTCCCAAAACTCTCAGAGTGCCAGTTAGCGGCACTTGAAAGACCCATCTCCCAAGCCGAAACCTTAGACGCTATTAAAAGTCTAAAGCTACATAAACGCCCAGGGCCAGATGGCTTCTCAGCCACTTATTATAAAAAATTTGCTCATCTCCTTACACCTATCCTCACTAATGCTTTTAACGCTTTACTATCTGGCCAAAGCTTCAACCATGAAACAGTGCAAGCGAACATTTCAATGATCCCAAAGCCGAATTCTGATGACACGCAGTGGTCCAACTATAGGCCAATCTCTCTCCTCAACATTGACATCAAACTGCTAGCAAAAGTCCTTTCTTCACGTCTTAACCTGTATATTGGCTCTTTAATTCATAATGACCAAGTGGGCTTTATCCCGACTAGACAAGCGGGAGATAACATCAGACGTGGATCCCTTTTGGCAAACTTAGCAAGATCCCGTAATATTCCCGCATATTTCCTGTCCCTAGATATCCGGAAAGCATTTGATACAGTCTCATGGCCATACCTCGATTATATTTTGCATCGGTGGGGTTTTGGCCCACATTTCTTAACCTGGATCTTCTCACTGTATCGAGAACCTTCGGCCAGAATTAGGTATCTGGGGCACAGGTCAGCTCAGTTCCCGATCTCCAGAGGCACGAGACAGGGCTGCCCTCTGTCCCCCTTGCTCTTTGCTCTGGCTATAGAGCCCCTAGCCCTCTTAATTAGAGCTAATCCGGATGTCAGGGGACTCGAAATTGGGGGCACACACCATAAGCTATGTCTCTTTGCGGATGACGTCTTGCTCTTTCTCACGTCACCGTTGACTTCTTCACCCTCCCTACTCCGGCTTCTCGAGGCGTTTGGCTAACTCTTCCGATGCTAAACCATCTCTCTGCCCTTATGTCCAAATGGTCTTCCCTCCCCCTCGCATGGCTAGGCAGAATAGCAGTTATCAAGATGTCAATCCTCCCAAAAATTCTATATCTGTTTAGAGTCCTTCCAGTCCCAGTCCCCCCTCATTACGTCCGCACACTGCAGCGTCGCATCTTTTCCTATGTATGGGGCAATACTCGCCCTCGTATACCCCGCTCCACCCTATATCGCCCTAAGCTTGCTGGAGGTCTAGGCCTACCCGACATCAGCAAATATTATCAAGCAGCGCATTTAGCCCAATTACCTAAGTATCATGCAACCTTTGAAATCCCTCAATGGGTTGCCCTTGAATCAATAGAATGCGATCCCTTATCCACCGCTAACCTACTCTGGTTGAGGCCGATAGACCGCCGCTCTATAACCAACCCCATCACTTCTCATTTTTTATCCTTATGGGATAAATTGAAAACCCGTTACCTCCTCCAATCACTACATAATCCTATGCTCTCGTTTCTACGAAACCCAGCTTTTTCCCCGGCGTGGCAGACACCCCGTTTATTCAAAGCCTGGTCCTCCGCTAATTTGCTCCGTACACATCACTTCCTACAGAGGAATAAGTTTAAATCCTTTGCCTCGCTGCGGGAAACGCATAGCCTCCCGGCCTCTGAGATATTTAGATACTTGCAGCTACAACACTTTTACGCCCCATACGCTACAATAACCAATCAGCCAGACACCATGTCTCTCTTTTGAACGAGCGTGTTGCAAAGACCCTCATAGACGTGGGCTTATCTCCTGCTTATACTCACTCTTTGCCGCTTCGACCACCACGTCCCCCCCTCTATATACCCATAAATGGGAAGTGGATCTAGGTAAGAAATTCGACCCGTCTGATTGGGACCACATTTGGGCCAACACAAAATCGTCTTCGCAGAACGTTGTAGCATTGGAAACGAATTATAAAGTTTTAACCCGCTGGTACTTGGTCCCAGCAAGAATCGCAAAATTTACCCCTAATTACTCGCCCAACTGTTTCAGAGGCTGTGCGGATCTGGGAACACATTACCATATATGGTGGGACTGTCCTGTAGCCCGAACCTTTTGGGATGAAATTTTTACCATGATATCTACATTTAGCACTATCACTATACAGCCAGACCCAACGACAGCCCTACTCAACCAATGCCCTTCTGGCATCTCCAACTCGCAATTTAAGCTGTTTATGCAAGTCACGACAGCGGCTAAACAGGTTATAGCAAAGTCTTGGAAATCCCCTACTCTTAGTGTCGCGGCTGTCAAAACCAGAATAACTCAAGCCATGATACACGCAAAGGTGGAAGCCACAGTTCTTGACACGATCCCTAAATTCCTGCGCATATGGAGCCCTTGGGTAGAGCATTTCCTTCCGTCTAACTTTGACGAGTCACTGCTTCTCCCTTGAGTTCAGTACTGTACGACAAGGATATGGTCCATAACCCCTCGTGCGTAGCGCGTAGAGGCTGTTATGAACTTGATGAATGTTCATGGAGTCATGGTTGTTGTTGTTCTTCCCCTTCCGCCCCTGTCTGACCCCCTCCAGAATTCCCCCTATTTCTTTAATGCACTTGGGAGACATTACCATGATTGACTGATACCATCTTGTATTCTGTCATTGATTTCTATTTACCTGTTTACGTTAGAAATGTATAGGCGTTAATGCCTTTACCCTCATTCATTTTATTGTATCCTACTGTCACATCAATGCCTAATATGTATTAACAATGTCTCCTTGTTTGTGTCATCCCCGTTTATTGTTAATAAAATTGTTTGAACAAGAAAATGGAAAACTCAATTGGTTGGTGTGGGCAGCCGCTTTTATTTTCTTTACATTTTTGGGTTCAGCATATCTACAGTGATATGCAAATATTTTCTAGGTACAGTAACAAAAATCTTTCGATTGGCTACAATCCATTTTGTATTAGTAGTTGCACTCAACTGTTGCTAATTACACTACAACTTTAGTCCCGTTATATGAACCACCATGGAATATGTCAGAACAGATGTTTATTGTCCAAAAACAAGACAGGAAGTCTAAAAGTTGTAGAACCATTCTGTTCTAATAACATCATCCCATCCCTTGGCATCCAGAGGGTTTCATAGGTGTTAGTCCTTCAATTTGACATGGCTGAAGGTCTGATTTGTTGCCAAATTACTGGGATAGAGATGTTAAAACTATATTATATGCGGAAGACAAATGGTGTTGAACCCCTACCCGTGTTCAAGGACGTTTGTTCAGTTTGACGTAAACGGCCCCTTTCAAACGCGTTGTCCTTTGTTCAAAATGTGCACTTGACTGTGTCATTAAATTGTCAGTTTTTCTTAAGGTACAGAGAAACTGCTGACCTGTAGAAAATGTCCTCCTGAATTGGGCCATATATTTTTTTTTTTTTTTTTTTTTTTTGAGCTGCTGTTTTTGTTGACCCAACAATTTTGCATTCCTCACTACACTGCACTGAATATACCTGCACTAATTATACCAAGTTACTTCTCTTGTGTTTGGCCTTTTTCTATGTGCAAACTTTCTGTCTGTCTTTCTGGTCTTGAGAGATGAAGGGACGCACTGTTTGGTAAAAATCTTGAGTTTTTCTTGCATATACATGATGTAAATATTGCTCGTGGGTTCTGCTTCTCCCCTCTGTTTAGTGATTCTGTGTTTGTGCTTCTCCTTGTGGAGGTTTTGAGCCCAGTCTGGTCAACAACAAGCTTTCAAAGCCCTCCTGAGATGTCTGTGTTGATATTTGGATTCTACCATTTCAGCCTGATGTTGCAAACAGCCTAAACAACCCCCAGTTTGTGTTCCAGTGGGTGGTGGAGTAAAAAAAAACTGGTCTGTTTAGCTGGGTTTCATGTTGACTTCAATGTAAGTCACCCCCACCTTCTGGACATGTAACACACAGCCAAGATGGGATCATTTATTCCTCTTTCTTCCCATTCCTTGGTGTTTTGAAAATTTACACTGGGTTATGTTATCAGGTTATGGTGGTTGCACAATTTTTATAGTTCCCATCCTGTTCTTGGACAATCGGCATCTGCCTTGATGCATGGTAATTGGATTAAGGTACACTATATTGCCAAAAGTATTTGGACACCCCTCCAAATGATTGGATTCAGATGTTCCAATTACCTCCATGGCCACAGGTGTATACATCAAGCATCTAGGCATGCAGACTGCTTCTACAAACATTTGTGAAAGAATGGGTCGCTCTCAGGAGCTCAGTGAATTCAACTGTGGTACTGTAATAGGTTGCCACCTGTGCAATAAGTCCTTCCCTGAAATTTCCTTGCTACTAAATATTCCACAGTCAACTGTTAGTGGTATTATAAGAAAGTGGAAGCGACTGGGAACATCAAATCAGCCTGACCTCACAAATACACTCCTAAACCTTATGGACAGCCTTTCCAGAAGAGCTGAAGCTGCTATAGCTGCGAAGGGTGAGCCAACTCAATATTATTATAACTCTACGTACTAAGACTGGGATGCCATTAAAGGTCATGTGCATGTAAAGGGAGGTGTCCCAATACTTTTGTCCAGGGGGGGACTGACGACTCATGGGGCCCCCGGGCAATAGGGGATTTTGGGGTCCTTGCTCAAACTCAAAAAAGCCTATGAAAAAGGTACCAGGGGCATCTCATGGGGCCCTTGCTGACCCCGGGCCCTCAGGCAGTGCCCGAGTTTCCAAATGGTTAGTCCGCCCCTGCTTTTGTCAATCCTAGTGTATCTGTGCTACCTTTTTGTGGCTGTAATTGCTAGGGTAGATTCATGACACTCTTTAAAACTGAGATAAGCTGTGAAACATCAACAGTGTTACAGAACAAGTCCATTTGAATGTGTCTAGCTTACTGATAGCTATACCATGACCTGGGTAAATGAAACCCTTCAGACAATTATTTTTCCTTTCATTCTAAAGTAACACTGCAAAGACCTTTTAGTTTAAAAAAAAAAAAAAGTATTTTTTTAGCATCCAACTACAAATGTATAGGTCAGCTATTGTTTTGCTTATTGCTTAGAAAAAATTTCAGGGGTTAATTTGGCAGGCAATTATTGATGCTAATCCAGTCTATAGATTTTCATAAAATAAAGCCTGTCTAAACCATTATATAACCTGTTACCAGTAATTTTTAGTATTTTATACTAAAAAAAATGTCTTCATAGGAGAAGGAAGGGAAGAAAGAAGAGGCGGTGCAGATTGCCTGGAGTTGACTCAGTTTTAAAAAGTTTTCCTGCTAATGAAAAAGAAGAAAATGATGAAAATTGTAAGTGTGATGCTGTGGTTGTGCATATTTTTTATTTTTTTTAAAGCTGTTCAGAGATGAGTCAGTTGTTTTCCTCCTAACCAGCCAGCTGAATGACAAAAACTGACATGATTCCCCTATCCCAGTGGTCGGCAAGCCGCTGCTCGCGAGCCACATGCGGCTCTTTACACGCTTTAATGCGGCTCTTGTGTGCCGGGCGCCCGCTCCCCTCCCTCCTCTCGGGCGGCAGGGACTCTGCAGCGTGATCCGAAAAAAAAACAGCCAGGGCAGCGCGCTCAAATGCAATGATTGGCCAGTCTCGCTGCCACTCACATCCTGATAGCCAGCGATTGGCTGTCAGGATGTGTGTAGGCGGGGCAGCGTGACGAAAGTGAGAGGAGCTAGGCTCCTCTCACAGTCCGCCCTGAAAACCGGAACGGCACGGGAACACGGCAAAGGTAAGTGAATTGACACAGGGGGGACTTGGCTTACTACTTGCTACTTACTTACTACTACTATATGGGGGATGAATTACTATATGGGGGATGAATTACTATATGGGGGATGAATTACTATAAAAACTTATTGAAACTAAAAACAGTGTACCATCCTATGTATTTTCAGTTTTAAAAATGTGGCTCTCAAAATAAATTTCAACCGTGGTTTTGGCGAGATTTGGCTCAGTTGAAAAAAAAGGTTGCCCACCACTGCCCTATCCACATCTTCAAGGTGGATGAGGGAATCCTCCCCGCTGTGTCTTTGCAGTCTAACAGTGGGCAGACTAGCTCGCCATCAGAATACACTGATCAGTGTTTCAGTCTGTAGCCTGCCTGATTGAGCAGAAATTCTCCATCAGAGTGGTGAACAGAACTCTACCGTTTTTAGATTGACTTCTATTCAACCAGAGTAACGTACAGGGTCCGAACTTTGGTCGGTCCCTGCTAAGCTGGCAGAATTTCAATCCATGTATGGCCAGCTTTATATTCTGACTTTAAAGTGAACCTTTCTTGAGAACACATGAGAGCTGTTGCTGGCCTCTCTCTGAAAACAATGGCATTTATGCTGACCTTCTGGTTTCAATACTGACCTAGAACAAATATACAGGAACATTGTTGTAAAGCCAGAACTTATTTGCATGCTCCTTTTAGGTTAATGACTCTGAAGCTTTATGTTCAGCATGGCAGCCAGGCATCTGGTGTTCTCCATTTTTTTTGGTTACACCCCTTCCACATATGTACGCACGTACTAACAAAAAAGCACACCCTGGCGCCTACGTATGAATACCATGATTGCGATACACGTTACATATCACCGTGCACACCAGAATGATAGCAGTAATTCTAGCACCAGACCTCCTCCGTAACGCTAAACTGATGACCTATAATGGGCTTCAAAAGCGTCACCTATAGAAAATATATAGGGTACTAAAGTTTGTTGCCATTTCACGAGTGCACACAAATTTTAAGGTTTGACATTTTGGATATCCATTTACTCTATGCAACCTCATCTTTTTTATATTTTACAAAAAAATTGGATAATTTATTGCTTTTTGTGCCCTAAAATTAACTTGTGTATTTTTTACTGAAATTTTGCGTTTCCTAGACCTTTGATAATATCGTGACATAAAAAATTTGTACTGCCGCTATTTTATTCTCTAGGGTCTTTGATTTCAGAAAATATATCATGTTTTGGAGTTTTTTGTGTAATCTTCAAGCCTTTTTAAATGAGTTTTGTTTTTTTTTTTTTTTTTTTTTTTTTTTTTTTATAAACGTGTGCAAAAAAACCCACAAAAAACGCTCTGGCAGCAAAAAGGATAAGGCCGACACTCTCCTTTCCTGATGAGCACCCAATCGGTGCTTGTTACACTGCAAGGTCTGTCCCCTCCCTGCTAGTCCCTGGGTGCGATGCTGGAGACAGGCAGGAAGGGGAGGAAGAGATATACAGTGCAATGTTACAAATATTAAACGTTTATTAAACGTTATTAAAGTCTCCATAAAGCCCCTTTTTTTTAATTTAAAAGCCCAAGACATTACTTTAAAGCAGATTTTAATACAGATTTTTTTCTTAATTTTTTTTCTATCTGGACAAGTAGATTGTCATGAGGGACAAGTAGACTGGGGCACTGATTTAGTTCCTCTCTGGTGAAAATAATAAATCCACATGCTATATTTTTGATGGAGAAAAGTATGTGTGCTGACGACTACATTTTTTTCTTGAAGTGTGAACGTGGCCTTTTTTAAATTGCAATTTGTATGTAAATTCTAAAGTGTTTAAATCTTCAATATAACTGAACCTGGTCTTACTTTTTGGTTAGAAGCCTGTTAAAACAAAAATGTAGACGTAGAGTATATTCCCCACCCTTCTTTTTTTTTTTTTTTTTTTCTTTAACATATTTTAACAACCATTCAGATATTTTCCGTTTAACGTTGCCATTGTTCGTTCCTTGTGTGCCAAATAACGCTGATCTTAATTTATAATCTACATATTATGTTTGTTCATGTGCAAATTCTTCTTTGTAAAAATGTTTATGCTAAAAGTAAACCTTTTCCAGAGAGCATAGTCCTGAATGTTTATGTTCTGTTGTGCAGTGCTGAGAGATGAAAGTATGTATAAGACAAACACTTGAGGTAACCAGTCACTGTATTTATCTATCTCCTAGCACTAAGTAGTTCATCAGAGGACAGCGACGAAGGGACTGATGTAGAAATAAAAAGTGAAGAAAGTGAGTTTGAAGAAAAAGCAGAAATGGTATGTCATTTTTATTTCTGTGCTTCCTATTGACTGCATTGTATCACTAGTATCTCATTTTAGGATTAGAATAAATAAAATAGTCTCTCAGTCTGGTAAATAAAAGCTTTATATAAAGATGCACATAAAATTCAAGTGGGAAACCAAAATCTGTTACTCTGTATGCTTAACTGAGCCCATATATTTTTTTTTATGATGTTTTATAAGTTATTTTTGCTTCATGTGTCTTTTTTTTTTTTTTCCCCAGAAGGAAGAACATGAAATTCATTTGAAACGAGAAATGGAAGAAAAAAGTATTGTAATAGAAATTCCTGAAATTTTAAAAAAGAAGCTTGAAGAGGATTGCTACTACATAAATAAACGCAAACGAGTATGTTATTTCAGGGACATGGCTTTGTAAGCTTGCTAATGAATGGATATATCTTCTAATAAGATGTTATGGTAGGCACTTTATATTAGGTTAAAAATACTTAATTCGTATATTGAGCTGGGACCTCACACCAAGTCCTAGGATTTTTTGAATCCCAAATTTTGTGGGATATTTTTTGTCTGTTTAGTTTGCCGTTCATCATTTTAGCTCCCAAACTTATGATAGACATGCAGAGATCCAGAAAAATGTCACTTTGTTAGAACTGTAGTTCAGACTTTTAATATAGTGAGGAAAATCTGTGTAGGGACACAGGTTTTTGATACTAACAGAGGTTGTACCCCTTTTTGAGTTCTATGCAAAATGAAACAAAATCGTGTGCGTTAGCACATTTTGGTAAAGTTGTTTGTTTATTTTTTATTTTTTTTGTGCAATAAGTTATTGTTTTCTGTTTTTAGCTGGTCAAACTGCCTTGTCAGACCAACATCATCACCATTCTGGAATCATATGTGAAACACTTTGCAATTAATGCAGCCTTTTCAGCTAATGAGAGAATAAGGCATCACCAGACCACTTCCAATGTCAACATGAATGTACATTATATTCCACCAGAGAAAAAGTAAGCTCAGTAGTATGTTCTTTGGATTTAAGACTATTTCAATAGCTCTGGATTTATGTACAGTATCTCACAGAAGTGAGTACACCCCTCACAATTTTGTAAATATTTTATTCTAGCTTTTCATGTGACAACACTGAAGAAATGACACTTTGCTACAATGTAAAGTAGTGAGTGTACAGCTTGTATAACAGTGTAAATTCACTGTTCCCTCAAATTAACTCAACACACAGCCATCAATGTATAAACCACCAGCAACAAAAGTGAGTACTCCCCTAAGTGAAAATGTCCAAATTGGGCCCAAAGTGTCATATTTTGTGTGGCTACCATTATTTTTCAGCACTGCCTTAACCCTCTTGGGCATGGAGTTCACCAAAGCTTCACAGGTTGCTACTGGAGTCTTCTTCCACTTCTCCATAACGGCATCACGGAGCTGGTGGATGTTAGAGACCTTGCACTCCTCCACCTTCTATTTGAGAATGCCCCACAGAACCTCAATAGGTTTTAGGTCTGGAGACATGCTTGGTGAGTCCATCACCTTTACCCTCAGCTTCTTTAGCAAGGCAGTGGTTGTCTTGAAGGTGTGTTTGGGGTTGTTATCATGTTGGAATACTGCCCTGTGGCCCAGTCTCTGAAGGGAGGGGATTATGCTCCGCTTCAGTATGTCACAGTACATGTTTGCATTCATGGTTCCCTCAATGAACTGTAGCTTCCCAGTGCCGGCAGCACTCATGCAGCCCCAGACTATGGCGCTCCCACCACCGTGCTTGACTGTAGGCAAGACACACTTGTCTTTGTACTCCTCACCTGGTTGCCGCCACACACTCTTGATGCCATCTGAACCAAATAAGTTTATCTTGGTCTCATCAGACCACAGGACATGGTTCCAGTAATCCATGTCCTTAGTCTGCTTGTCTTCAGCAAAGTGCATTCTTTCTTGTGCATCATCTTTGGAAGAGGCTTCCTTCTGGGACAACAGCCTTGCAGACCAGTTTGATGCAGTCTGCGGCCATATGGTCTGAGCACTGACAGGCTGACATCCCCACCCCCACCCCTTCAGCCTCTGCAACAATGCTGGCAGCACCCATATGTCTATTTCCCAAAGACACTCTGGATATGACACTAAGCACTTGCACTCAGCTTCTTTGGTCGACCATGGCGAGGCCTGTTCTGAGTGGAACCTGTCCTGTTAAACCGTTGTATGGTCTTGGCCACTGTACTGCAGCTCAGTTTCCAAGGCTTGGCCATCTTCATGTAGAGCAACAATTCTTTTTTTTCAGATCCTCAGAGTTCTTTGCCATGAGGTGCCATGTTGAACTTCCAATGAACAGTATGAGAGAGAGCGATAACACCAAATTTAACACATCTGCTCCCCATTCACACCTGAGACCTTGTAACACTAACGAGTCATGTGACATTGGGGAGGGTAAATGGCTAATTGGGCCCAATTTCAACATTTTCACTTAGGGGTGTACTCGCCTTTGTTGCCAGCAGTTTAGACATTAATGGCTGTGTGTTATTTTGAGGCGACAGCAAATTTACACTGTTATTCAAGCTGTACACTCACTACTTTACATTGTAGCAAAGTGTCATTTTTCAGTGTTGTCACATGAAAAGATGTAATAAAATATGTACAAAAATGTGAGGGGTGTACTCACTTCTGTGAGATACTGTATGCCAAGACTATTGGCAATGCGAAGTCTTGCTGTTTATAACCTGTAGTGTCATGGATCCCATAATGCTTTGCAGTATTTCTGAAATGGGTACGGTTATGCTTACATCTTATATATGGTACCTTTTCTGTATTATTGCTGAATCAGTAAAAAAATTTTTAAATATATATATATATTTTTTTTTTTTTCTCATAGCGTTGAACTTTGTAAAGAAATGGTGGATGGCTTAAGAATTACCTTTGACTTCACCCTTCCGCTTATACTTCTGTATCCCTATGAGCAAGCACAGTATAAAAAAGTTACGTCGTCTAAATTTTTTCTTCCTATAAGAGAAGTGGTATCTTCTGGCAACAGGTACATTGTGTGTGTGTGTGTGTGTGTGTGTGTGTGTGTGTGTGTGTGTGTGTGTGTACACACTGCTCACAAAACTTAAAGGAACACTTTTTTTTCTTTTTTTTTTTTTATCAGAGTCTAGCATCAAGTCAAACTCCTGGGATATTGAGTAATCTCAGCTAAGTGGCAGAGGGGGTTGTTAATCATTTTCAGCTCTTCTTGTGTTAATGAAATTAACAGGTGCACTAGATGGGCAACAATGAGACAACCCCCAAAACAGGAATGGTTTGAAAGGTGGAGGCCACTGACATTTCTTTTCCCTACTCATCATTTCTGACTGTTTTTCACTAGTTTTGCATTTGGCTAGGGTCATTGTCACTACTGGTTAGCATGAGGCGATACCTCGACTCTACAGAGGTTGCACAGGCAGTCCAACTCCTCCAGGATGGCACATCAATACTTGCCATTGCCAGACGTTTTGTTGTGTCTCCCAGCAGAGTCTCAAGAGCATGGAGGAGATTCCAGTATACAGGCAGTTACCCTAGGAGAACTGGACAGGGCCGTAGAAGGTCCCTAACCCATCAGCAAGACCGGTATCTGGTCCTTTGTGCATGGAGGAACAGGATGAGCACTGACAGAGCCCTGCAAAATTACCTCCAGCTGGCCAGTGGTGTAAATGTCTCTGACCAAACAATCAGAAACAGACTTCATGAGGGTGGCCTGAGGGCCCGACATCCTCTAGTGGTCCCTGTGCTCCCTGCCCGGCACCATAGAGCTCGATTGGCATTTGCCATTGAACACCAGAATTGGCAGGTCCGCTGCTAGCGCCCTGTACTTTTTCACAGATTAGAGCAGGTTCACCCTGAGCACGTGTGAAAGGGTCTGGAGAAGCCATGGAGAACATTTTGTGCTGCCTGTAACATTGTTCAGCGTGACCGTTTTGGTGGCGGGCCAGTGATGGACTGGTGAGGCCTATCCATGGAGGGACGCACAGACCTCTACAGGCTAGACAATGGCACCCTGACTGTCATTAGGTATAGAAGTGAAATCCTTGGACCCACTGTCAGACTCTACGCTGGTGCAGTGGGTCTTGGATTCTTGCTGGTGCACGACAATGCCTGGCCTCGTGGCGAGAGCATGCAGGCAGTTCCTGGAGGATTAAGGGATTGATACCATGGAATAGCCCCCACGCTCGCCTGACTTAAATCCAATAGAAGATCTCTGGGTTATGTTTTAGTCCATCCGACAGCACCAGGTTGCATCTTAGACTGTTCAGGCGTTCAGTGATGCTCTGGTCCAGATCCGTGAGGAAATACCCTAGGACATCATCTATCGTCTCATTAGGAGCACCCCCGACGTCAGGCATGCATACAAGCATAAAATTTCAGCAAAATAGACTAGCCTGCTGCTTTTTTTTTTTTTCCACTTTGATTTTTGGGGTGTCTTTTGAAGTCAGTCGTCCTGTAGGTTGATTTTCCTCTCCAACAAACGATGGGGCATCCTTACGTTCTGAACATATTACCCAGTCCATATCAGTTTAGATGTCCAGCATGATATTTTTTCCCATTGAGACCTGATGTATTTTCAAAGTGTATCTATAATTTTTTTTTTGAGCAGTGTATTTGTAATAAATTTGTATAGATTTGCACTTGCCTTTTTTTTTTTTTTTTTTTAACCTTGCTACAAATGGAAACTAATATTTTCCCAGTAATAATAATGTTTGTTTCTTTTGTACTATTTCTCTAGGAACCAGGAGGAAGTATCACCAAGCCCTCCGCTTTTAAACCCTCCAACTCCCCAATCCACAGATAGCCAACCTACCACTGGAGAATCGGCTACTCCTAAAAGACGGAGGACGGAACCAGATATTTTACAGTCCTTAAGACGCTCAACACGTCACAGTACGAGCTGTGATAGGATGTCAGAAAGTAGTGCTTCTCCGCAACCCAAGCGTCGCCATGCAGAGACTCCAACATCGATGCCAAAATTGTTTCTGCATTTGGAGAAGAGTATGGTTTCTATTTTTACTATTCGCTTGATTTTTATTTTACTTAAAGCAGTGCTCAGCTTCCCCCAACTTGACCCATGTAATTATTTTCCCTCTTACCTGTAGTGCTGCATTCTTACACATTCATCTGCATGGTGAATCCAACTTTTTCTGTTGTTCACCGTTCTGGTGCCATACTGAGGGTGCAGCGCTGCCATCTTGGTCTTCCTTCAGCAGGTTGTCTCATCATTTATTCACCAGACCTGAAGCACCAGCTGCTGTGTACCAATCCTGTAGCCCATTTTGACCTAGCCAAGAATAGCGGCCGTAGGAGGAGTAGGCAAAAATTTAAACCAAATGCAAAAAATTATGAAATGGATAGAAAAAAACTTTAGCAATTCTGCTTGGTGAGGAAGTGTTAAAATTAAAATATTTCCCAAAAGGTTCTAAATGTCTCATGTAGGTGTTTAACTGAATAAACCTCAATTAAAAGTAAGAAGATTTAAAGGATCCAGTATTTAACAATTTCTCCTTGCCAAACGTGTAGGAAAGTTGCAGATCACTCTGTCCATGCTGATAAAATTGGGGATCTATGAAGTGGGTAAACTGAAACATTGGACCTGGGACAATATGAATAATTTGCTCTCTTCACTTCTTCCCCCAATCATTTGCTAAAGAACATGGCACCATGGTTAAATGCTTTTAATGGGGGGGGGGGATCATGGGGGTGGATTTTGCATCAAGAAACTAATGGTGCAGATTATGAAAAGAGGGGTACACATTAAAAAAAAAGTGCTTGAACTTCTATCTTAATCGCCTTTTAAATAAGACATCTGCATTAAAGTTTACTTGCACTTTGTTCTAGAAACACCTGTTCATAGTGGTTCATCATCACCAATTACTTTAACTCCAAGCAAAGAAGGTAGTTCCGTATTCTCTGGACTTGAAGGGAGACGAAACAATGAACTCAATGAGGTATTGTAAAAAGCATTTAACAGCCTTATAATTTTTGTTTTCCTAAATAGAATCTGCTATCTTTTTTAAAGTGATAGTAAAGGTTCAGATGTGTTTTTTGCTTAAAAACTTACTTGGCTGCTCTGCGTAGTGGTTTTACAGAGCAGCCCCAATCCTGTTCTAATCGGGTTCTGCATGGGCTCTCCTGGCTTCTCCCCCCTGCTCTCTTCCCCTAGAGCAAACTGCTTGCTCCCGAGTTGCCTCTGTGTCTCAGCCTTGCCCCTTTACTCCTTCCTCACTGGCTCTGATTGACAGCAGTGAGTAACATTGGCTCCTGCAGCTGTGGCTCTGCCAATGAGGAGGCAGAAATGTGGGAGAGTTTCTGCTCTCGTGCACATTGCTGGATCTAGGTTGACCCTTTTTTTTTTTTTTTTTTCCATTCAGCTTAATTGGATAAATGTTCACTGATAAAATTGTTAAACCATTTCTGTGTATGTTCTCCAGTGGGTCCATCAGCACAACAGAAGTTCTGAGCTGCACAGAAGACAGTTTGCACGCAAACCCTTGTGTCCTGTTGTGCCCAGAGCCCTCACATGTGCTCCTAGCAGCTGAAAATGTGTTTCTCTCGCAGCTGAATACAGTTAGGGGAATATGGCTATTTTTTTTTTTTTCAAATAAGGTACAGATTACTTTTTTTTGTTTTGTTTCTTACAGTCCACATAGACAATACCAGGTAAAGGATCTGCATTTAAACTGTGGTTATCCTTAAGGGTGAATTCACACTGTACGTTGACTGGCGTTTTACTGCGGTGTAGCACTGGTCACCACAAGGACACAATTTTTCTGTGTCCCATTCACACTAACAAATGCACACATGCTACATTTTATCACAACACGCTGTACAGGATTGCATGTCACTGTACAGCAATGCAGCGCACACTATAGGTGTCATAGAAAGTGGTAATGACATATGATTAAGAGCACTTTGACATTTTTAAGCTGTGGGTAACAAAGCCCATCTGAAGGAGGAACTTTTTGGGAGGTTTGGCGGAAAGGGAAAGACCTATTCCCATGCATTTAAATTAAATTGTACATTCAGCAAAATCCATAATTTTAATAATCACAGAAACCTACATGATTCTTTGAAATCCAGTGAAGAACAAGGGTTATGACAGTGGTGATGGTATGGGGTGAGATTAGATTTCTGAAGTGCTTGATGTTGTAACATATTCTAAAATAATACCTAATGCTAAGGTTAGTAATCTTGATGCGTATCTGGGGTGGGGGTGGGGGTCCATAGATCGTTAACTTTAGCTAAGGGAGCTCTTTGGTGTGCTTCTAGGCAAACCCACAAATGACTATTTAGAAGTAACATGATACACTGCTAAGGGGGAGTTCTGCATGGCTCTGTAATAAAACTGAATCTGCAGTGCAGGACTGCCAAAATTCCCCAAAGTTTGAGTTGAAATGTTACTTTCTGAGAAACCCTCTATCTCTAACTGCTTCACATAAACCTCAAAAAGGGCACTAGAGAGTTGGAGAGTTTGCAAGATATTTGCTGGAATGGACTCAGGATCCTAAATGGATACAGACGTTTAGGAATGAGAGTCCTTTTTGGGGCAGTGATATGGCCGAGCCCTAATAGCGTATACAAATAAATAAATAAATTTAAAAAAAATATATATCTTTCCACAATTTCGAAAGTCATCCCTGTTTTTTACATGGCTAACTATTACTCTCTGCTTAGTCAAAGGTGGCATATGAGCTGTATGCATTAATAAGAGGGGAGCCTTGTTTTCCAAAGCAGTGGGAAGATAGTTTGTAGTGCCTGCATGAGAGATATTAGAAAGTTAATGATGAGCATGCAGAATTTTGTATTAACTTGAAGGCAAGAATTGTCCCCAGAACAAGCTGAGAGGGAAAATCCTCTATGGGGACAGCTGTCTAAAAATTCCCCTCACTTTGAGAGATTTCTAATAAGTTCCTGTTGCATATTTTGAACAGGAAATGAAGGGAGATTTTCCTTTGTGGTTCAGACAGCAAAAAAAGTTTAACCCTTTCCTACTCTACCAAAAAATTAAAGAACAGTTTTGGCACTACATAAAGTTTAGAACAGCAGTTTAAATTCTGGGTGTTTCTTCAAATATGGTTTGCGTAAGCCCTGGGTGTTAACTTCTTTCATTGTTTGCTCTTTCCTTTTTATCTCCAATGACGTATTCTGTGTACATGTATTTGCAGTTACTCATCTTAAATTAATCTTGCTGTAGTTTTAGCCATGGCAGATGTGCAGTTTCATGATTTGGTTAATTGTTTGTTTTCCTTAATTTCCTCAGCATTGTTGGATATTAAATTTGAAGGAAGAGAAGTAGACTGTCTATATCTCTTAAACTGCACAGCATAAAGTGACCATTATAGACAACAGCTAGGGTTACCCATAAGTATGGTTGAATTGTATGACTATCTCAATTGATTTCCCAATTTGTTGTCTACTGTTGGAGGGAACATCGATCTGTTAACCCCATGTCCTTGAAAGACTGACACAGTCTCTTGCTCCATCCTCCTTTCCTGTCCTTAGATGAAAAAAAAGCAAGTCAGAGTGGGACTCAAACCTGTTAAACTGAGTATGGTCAAATGCATGGGTGAATCACCTTAAGGGTCAGTGAGAAGCCATGGATATTTTAAATATAAGTTTATTTACATAAAACAAGCGGTTTTACCATTTAGAGATTAGGATGGTCATATAAAACATTTTTTTTTTCTCCATATTTTGGAGGGTCAAGTGAACCTTTTTTTTTGTTAGTTGTCTAACATTAAAATACAACAGATCTTATTGATTGGACTCTTTACGTGAAAGAGAAAAGGACTGCTTGTATCATTCATGTTCCAGATTTTCCCTTCTGAAGTACAACATGCTATTTATGTGGTATGTTGCTCTTTTTATCCTTGGTTTTTTCTCTAACTTGAGAATCCTTTTGAATAAAAAGTTTTGAGTTAAAAATCAGCAGATCTTGATGAAGTTAGTAATGTGTGATTGGATTCAAATATTTTGTGCAGTCCGTAATGTATGTGTGTGTGCTTTGCTTGGATATTGATGTGTATAATTTGCAGCAGAGCTTGATGGCAGACACAAGATTATCAGGGTATTAAATATATTTATATCCTGAAATTTGCCGTGCACCTCCCTTTTTGAAAACGGTTTGGCTTGGTGATGGTTTACAGTTCTGTTAGAATGGGAAATCTCTGCTACCCCCTACTGTTTGTTTTACATTCTTGCAGCAGCTCTCTTAGTAATAGTCTGAATAGCTGAGACAAAGGTGGTTTGCTACATACAACACAACAGGGCAAAATGTACTGTATATTGAGAAATGGACAATTGCACATTTGATCTGGCAAAACTGGTATAAACCTCCACCTGACTGAATTCAGATATACTTCCAGTGCTAACTATAGCCAGTTCATGCGGCTGTGTCTTGGCACCATTTTCTTCCTTCAGGCACTGGCACCCTTTGCACATGTATGGATGCTTAAGCCAGAGAGTAATGATTGCCTGCTCAGTGCCAGAGGTTAAAATTCCATGGCAACAAAATCCAGCTGAGGCCTTCTTCAAAGGTATATTCATGAATTATGGAGAGTGAGGGTCCTATAGAGCTCAAGAGCGCACTTGTCCTTTATTTTTTAAAGTAAACTTTTTTTTTTTTCTTCATACCGTAGTACTGTAGTGT
Organism: Staurois parvus; assembly: GCF_062004578.1. Classification (NCBI taxonomy): domain Eukaryota; kingdom Metazoa; phylum Chordata; class Amphibia; order Anura; family Ranidae; genus Staurois; species Staurois parvus. Next base: position 4,704,755 of record NW_028318492.1, on the reverse strand, counting down.
TTTAGGACATGTCTGCAAGTCTTATCCAAAAATTTGGCAAAGGGTTATAATTTATGTAATTAATTTTTTTTTTTCTTCCCTGTTGAAAGCTTTTTTCCTCATGCTGATTCAGTGTGTATTGTATTCAGATATCTTTTGACTTTTAAAATGACCACTAATGCCTAGTACACACGATGAGAAAATCCAACTGAAGGTTTTTGGAGGGATTGATCGATTAATCTGATCGTTGCTACACAGGTTTTTAAGATCTGATCATGACAGTTCATGCAAAATTATCCTAAAGGGACAAGTACGAAAAGTTTTCTCATAACAGAACTAAGCATTTTTGTTTAATTAGTACAGTATACATCTGTAAAAAATCAAGTGATTAAGACCGCGCATTTTTGGAAATGAAAGAATACATTACACCATTGTGGGAAGTTGTATTCTGTCTTTAAAGAGAATTTTAGTGACTCTAGTAGCCAATTTGTTTTCCATATGAGAGTGCATGTAATCTCAGGTAAAGGCAAGTACATCTAAATGCACAAATTTCCCAAATTTCCCTAGCATTTAAAAGCCTAAATACAGGAGTGCTATGTCACCTAATGGTATCTGATTTGGTCTGTTTTACATGCAGATTTGAGGCAAAATGTAAATGATTAGTTGGAGGCTGCATCTTTTATAGACCCAAGGAAAACTCCTTTGGACTTTGCTGTTCACATTCTTTTGGCTTTTTAGTGTTTGAAATGTTACCGTATTTTTCGCTCCATAAGACGCACCTGACCATAAGACGCACCTAGGTTTTAGAGGCAGAAAACAGGAAAAAAAAAATTCTGAACTAATGGACTGCAGACACAGTACAGGAGATGACCAGAGACTGCAGGCAGCACAGGGATGACCAGAGACTGCGGACATACTACAGGAGATGACCAGAGACTGCGGACAGTACAGATGACTGCTGACCTTTGGGGAGGTGGGGAGCGGGTACCTGAATTTGACAGGTACCCGCTCTTACTTCCGCAGAGTTTTTGTTTGATCTTACCTGTTCCTCGATCCAGCCGCGCGCTGTCTTCCCGGATTCTGTAATGGCGCTCGGCATGACAGCCGGGTGCCCAGTGCGCATGAGCGAGAAGCACTTGCGCTTTGTGATTGGTCCGGCGGCTTCTGGGATCTGTCATGTGTCCCAGGTAACGCCTTACCATTCACAAAAAGCACCGCTTCTTGCGTATGCGCACTTGGCACCCAGCTGTCGTGCCCAGTGCACACTACAGAAGCCGGAAGACAGCGCGCCGCTGGATAGAGGAACAGGTAAGATCAAAGAACAAAGTAAGAGCGGGTACCTGTCAAATTCAGGTACCCGCTCCCCACCTCCCCAAAGGTCAGCAGGCATCTCCATAAGGTCCCGCTGCAGAGCTGAGCGGCCGGCCCGGTATTCTGACACGGCCGCTGTGGAAATACTGGACCGGCCGCTCCATATTCGCTCCATAAGACGCACTGACATTTTCCCCCCTTTTTTGGGGGGGAAAAAGTGCGTCTTATGGAGCGAAAAATACGGTAAGTATAGTTTTACTGCATAAATGGATCCTGAAAATATCCTTTAATATACAGAAGTGATATGTTAATGTAGAGTGCAGAGTTTGATTCCTATTGCTTTAACACTTTTTGTGACACCACATATTGAAAATAAATACCACATGCAGCACCAACTGCATTCACTCAGCCTGTGATAAACAGATTTTACTTTTACACAAAACAAAGGCATCAGATTTTATAACCTAAACACCTACACATTTTTTCCTCAAGCCTTTTTTTTTTTTTTTTTTTTTTTTAGAAGTTCTGTTTGTGCTGCTATGTAAAACTGGCATTAACATGCATTTTAAAAGAATCTATACACTGCTTTTGATAACGCAGTGAGCTCTTTCTTTCCATAGGTGTTGTCTTGGAAACTAATGCCAGAAAATTACCCTCAAAGTGATCAACCCCCACCTCCTTCTTACATATATGGGTCACAACATCTGCTCCGCTTGTTTGGTAAGAGATCTCTCATAAAATGGCTAAAAGCTAATTCATATCATTGACCGTTTTTTCATAACTCCAGTGGCAGACTTCATATTCTGAGTAGATCAGCCTCAATTGTCAAAACTGTAGTCTGTATACATGAAATATAATTTTTAAGGTTCATAACATCTCACCAAGTCTCCACTGAGGCTGCCCATACACAAATGTTTTTGTAGCAACAACCTGGGCAAGCCTTTTTTGCATTGAAATCTGAGCTCCAGGCTTTCCCTGCCTTGCAGCTTCACAGCCGGTTGCCTACTGTGCATTCATGAAGAGCGCTATGCTTTGTGAATGGGTCGCAGTCTTCTGGAACAGGTGACGTGTCCCAGAAGCCTGTGAGGGAAGGAGGGCGAACCTTTCCGCTCAGATTGCTGCGGTACATCTGTTCATAAGTGGAAGCAGGTACCTGTCAAATCCAGGTACCTGCTCCTCACCCCCCTTCCCCGCCACCCCAATAAAGTTCCAAATGTGGCAGTGGAGGGGGGGGGTGGATGCAGACAAGTGGAACTTTCCCTTTTGGATAAAGTTCCACTTAAAAATAGAATTGGATCCTGCAAATTATAATTTTAGTACAGCCTGTTCTAAATCGTGAAATGTTTACATGTTACTACATGGAAGCTATCATTTTTTTTTTTTTCTCCCTTGGCACTTCCTGCTCTGCCTCTGTATACTTGAGTGCCATCTTGAAACAAGAATCTGGTCCAGCCAGAATCCTTTTTATGGTTTAAGACTGGCCATAGATAATGCAGTGTACAAAATTTCATGCTTGTACCCACGCTTTTCAGTGTGCCCTTTCACAGCCAAGAGAGTTTGGGTTATTGAGGAATATGATATATTTCTTTAATGGGAATATGATATACATGGTACAATCGGGCTCTAGAAAATACCCTCCGACACAGCTATCCCAGCAACTACAATTAAATTGTGCTTTTTGCAGTAGTGAGGGGGCAAAAGAAAATCGGGCTTAATATACCAAAAGGAATCTTAAAGGACTCATGGCTTGAAACAACACTAGTGGAGGCAGCCGGCTAATTCTCTAGTTTGAGTGGTGTGCACTGCAGCAATAACTATCTCCTCCTTTTAATTTAAGAGTAATAGCAGTAGACTGCAATCCTCAGGGTAAGCTCATCAAAGATTTAGGTAACTCAGAAATGGAGTTAATAGTGACTCTTTGCAAGCAGGAGAGATGCTTTATGGCAGAAAAGAGTGCAAATGATGGTGCTCAGTCCCACAGCTCCATCCTCTTCCATGGCAAAACTGGTGGGAATGCAGAATAATGGCCCCCAGCAGCCTTAAAATAAGCGCAACTGGACTACTCACTAAGTGCGTTTTCAGAGAGGGCAAGTACGGAGAAGATTCTAGTAGGTTTGGACTTGGAAAAGCGTTATTTGGCTAACTTCACCAGAACTGGGTCTGGAAAGTTTACCTGGAAGGTCACCTCCAGGCAAGCACTGCAACTTCCAGTCCACTAGGGTCCTAATGCAGTGCCATCAATCTAGCTCCCCACATGGAGGGGTAAGCCTTCAGTAGTGTTGCAAAAGAGTTTTGATTGAAGAAAAAAAGTGCATGTAGAAAAAGGCAAGCCTTTACAATGGCAGAGCTGAAAAAGCTGTTCTTCCTCTTAGGACAGTAGCAAAAAACTGAGACATGCTTGGTAGTAAGAGGGGCTATACTGGGCTGACCTGTAGTTGTTTGCTGGTGTTCAGTCCTGTATGTAGCAGTATAACCTGTAGGTTAAAGGCTTTGGGGTTGATTTACTAAAGCCAAATAGGCTGTGATCTGTGCAAAGTGCAGTTGCACCTTTCAAGAGCAGTTACTCCAGAGCTTAGTATATGAGCAGAAGGTCTGCTGACTTCCATCATCCAATCATGTGGAAGCAAAAATGCTGTTTTTGTTTTTTTTTGCTTGCATGTGATTTATGAAGCACTGGAGCAACTGCACTTGCAGAGTTCAACTGCAGTTTGCTAAGAACACAGTCTAATTTGCCTTCAGTAAATTGACCCCTTTCGTATCCCTCAATGGATATTGCCCCTCAATCTATTGTCCATTGAGGGGCACATTGTTTTTTATATTCATGAAGGGCTGTATCCTTCATTGGACTGTGAAAAATGGATTTTACAGTGCATACTAGATTGAAATTTTTTTCAGAATCTGCTCTGCCAGTCACCTGCATCTAAAATCCAGTTTGAAGGTCTGTATCCCACTCTGCAAAATGGGTTGAAAGCATAGTTGCTACCAACTGGTATGTAATGTGGCCTTTTAAAAATAAGCAACCAAGACAGAATGTCTTCCAGTCTGGTACTGGTTTGTTCTTACCCCTGTGCCCAGCGGAGGTGTAAATTTATATAGTGTAGGGGATTAACCTGAAGCTTGTTTGCTCTCCAGTGGCAACAGGCACATTTTAATGTAAGAGCAGGGAGACATACACTTTCATGTAGATGTGTGACAAATTAGGGCTTCAAATTTTGCTAATAAAAGGCTTTGATTGGAATTTAGGTTTGGGGAAGATGCAGGACATTTTTTGAGTGGATTTGACATTTTGTGCAAGTGGTGTTTTTTTTTTTTTTTCTCTGCTTTACTAACCAATAACCATTTTTAATATCCAATTTTTATCTGCAAGATGTATATTTTATAACTAGGAACGTTTCAGTAGTGTGAAATATACAGCTATATGAAGTAATAATTTTACAAATCTACGAACGCATAATTTTAAAATATTTAGAATAAAGGTTTAAATCTGGCATGGCAAATTTCTATTTTATAGGTGATATGCAGCTCTCATTCGTTCTGTGACCCGCAGTGGTATAAAAAAAACAAATAACCCCCAGCTGTTCATTATTTGACAAATTACTATATTTACCGTATTTTCCGGCGTATAAGACGACCCCCTACTTTTCCTGTTAAAATATAGGGTTTGAGCTATACTCGCCGTATAAGACTACCCCTCTTCCAACACACACCAAATAAAAATGAAAAAACATCAGATTTGATTTCAATATGGTTTGCTATTTCAGTATGGTATTCCAATGATGGGGTGCTATTCCTCCCACTGACACCAATGATGAGGCACTACTCCTCCCACTGACACCAATGATGGGGCACTATTTCATCCACTGACACCAATGATGGGGCACTATTCCTCCCACTGATACCAATGATGGGACACTATTCCTCCCACTGACACCAATGATGGTGCCCCATCATTAGTGTCAGTGTGTGAGGAATAGTGCCCCATCATTAGTCAGTGGGAGGAATAGTGCCCCATCATTGGTGTCAGTGGGAGGAACAGTGTCCCATCATTGGTGTCAGTGGGAGGAATAGTGTCCCATCATTGGTGTCAGTGGGAGGAATAGTGCCCCATCGTTGGTGTCAGTGGGAGGAATAGTGCCCCATCGTTGGTGTCAGTGGGAGGAATAGTGCCCCATCGTTGGTGTCAGTGGGAGGAATAGTGCCCCATCGTTGGTGTCAGTGGGAGGAATAGTGCCCCATCGTTGGTGTCAGTGGGAGGAATAGTGCCCCATCGTTGGTGTCAGTGGGAGGAATAGTGCCCCATCGTTGGTGTCAGTGGGAGGAATAGTGCCCCATCGTTGGTGTCAGTGGGAGGAATAGTGCCCCATCGTTGGTGTCAGTGGGAGGAATAGTGCCCCATCGTTGGTGTCAGTGGGAGGAATAGTGCCCCATCGTTGGTGTCAGTGGGGAGGAGGAATAGTGCCCCATCGTTGGTGTCAGTGGGGAGGAGGAATAGTGCCCCATCGTTGGTGTCAGTGGGGAGGAGGAATAGTGCCCCATCGTTGGTGTCAGTGGGGAGGAGGAATAGTGCCCCATCGTTGGTGTCAGTGGGGAGGAGGAATAGTGCCCCATCGTTGGTGTCAGTGGGGAGGAGGAATAGTGCCCCATCGTTGGTGTCAGTGGGGAGGAGGAATAGTGCCCCATCGTTGGTGTCAGTGGGGAGGAGGAATAGTGCCCCATCGTTGGTGTCAGTGGGGAGGAGGAATAGTGCCCCATCGTTGGTGTCAGTGGGGAGGAGGAATAGTGCCCCATCGTTGGTGTCAGTGGGGAGGAGGAATAGTGCCCCATCGTTGGTGTCAGTGTGGAGGAGGAATAGTGCCCCATCGTTGGTGTCAGTGTGGAGGAGGAATAGTGCCCCATCGTTGGTGTCAGTGTGGAGGAGGAATAGTGCCCCATCGTTAGTGTCAGTGGGGGAGAGGAGCGGCTGCTCCTTCTTCCAGTTCGGCCGCTCGATTTTCGCGGTGCCGCTCGGCTCCGCCTCCTCGCCGGTGATTGGTCGCCTGTGTGCCTTTCCAGTGCTGGCGCCCAATCACCGGTGAGGAGGCGGAGCCGAGCGGCCGCGTGACCATCGAGCGGCCGCGCTTCCTGGACCGGATCATCGTGGGACCGGAGCCAGGTAAGGTACAGCAGCCCCTCTGCCCACCCCTGTACTTAGTGTCCGTTGGAGGAAGAGGCCTCGAAAAAGTGCCGCCCTGACACCGGCTCGCACCGGCGTATAAGACGACCCCCGACTTTTCAGAAGATTTTCAGGGTTTGAAAAGTCGTCTTATACGCCGGAAAATACGGTAATCCCAGAGAAAGTCAATAAAATATTTCCAGGAGGTAAATTTATGTAAACTACCATTTTTCTATACGTTAAGTGCCATAATAATTTTCTGGAATTAAGTAGGTGCAACCCTCAGTCGACATATTGCACCCCACAATAGCCACAATATGACCCTTTCGAACCCTTTAGTTTCATGCCTGGTTTTAAATGAAATGCCCTGTTTTTTTTTTTTTTTTTTTAAAGTCTCTATACATTTCAAAATTCAGCAATTAAGAATGTTTGTTTTTTGTTTTTGTTTTTTTCTAGTGAAACTTCCTGATATAATGGGAAAAATGTTCTTTGATGAGAAGAACTTAAAAGTTTTGCTCAAGCATTTTGAATTGTTTCTAAGGTATGTGAATAGTTCAGATTCCTGTACTGGGCTCCTGTTTAACTCTACGTACCAAGAGGAGCTGTGTATGTTTGCATATTAAGAGACAAGATGGTTATGTGATGAGTATTGTTTATGTATGGCAAGGCTTTTTTTACTCTGTGTTGGACACCTGTTTATAGAGCCTGATATATATATATATATATATATATATATATATATATATATATTTTTTTTTTTGTACAGATGCTCAATTCTGGGTCAAACTTGCAATGAGCATTGTACAGGGGATCAGAAGGGCAGAGCACAGGGGATCCAGGAAAGAACAGCACAAGGGGGCCTGGAGGAAACAGTACTGGAGGGCACAATACTGGGGTCTGTAGCAGTTTTCCTCATGCAGAGTAGCTCAGGAAAGCTTCTGGAACATATCTGGCACACTGATCCCCCACCTTCCCTCCTCTCGTGTCCCTCCCGAGTGATGTCACACACTGGCATCTGGGACAGACGAGAGGAGAGGGTCGACTGGGATCAGCGCAGGACAGTGATGCAAGTTTCCCTCTGCAGCTTAACTGTCTGCTCAGTAGGAAAGGGATCTAACCTGTCATTCCACTGATTTGCACTGCACACCAGTCAGTCTTTAGTTTGTGATGGACAGGTAGATCATGGTGGAACCCCGGTTGAGAAACACTGCTCTAGATATTGGTCTCACAATTTTACTGAGAAGAGGAAAAAAAAACAATTTACTGACCAGACTATAGGTAAACATTATGCTGTGATGGAGAACATTTTAATAGGATGTTTTAAAGGACATAATGATAAACTAAATTTGTCAAATTTACCCTCATACCTGTCAAGGCCTTAGAGTAGAACAGAAACTATAATCTACTGTATCACAACAATCCCCCAAATGTAGAAGGTACATTAAATTGTAGCCTTTCCCTTGCAGTGCCCCCTAGTGGCAGAAATGCAGATACCCCTTGTCTGAGAGCTGCTTTAACCATTAGCCGCCCGGCCAATAGCCGTTTGGCGGCTTGAAAAGCGCTGCAGCTTTCCGGGTCCACGCCATTTGGCGTGCTCCCGCACATGCGCCGTTTGCGCTATTGCAGAGCGGCGCAGCAGCGGGATCTGTCACCGCCCGTGCACCTCGGACACGGCCGATGACAGATCCGAGTACCGGCTCCCGTTGCCGGTACCATGTGACCTGCCGCGACCAATCACAGCAGGTCACATGACAGTTGTATACAATGGATGGCTTCATTCATGATGCCATCCATTGTATACTAGTGCCTAGCTGTGAATGGTCACAGCTAATCACATGCACATGTCATGTGATTAGCTGTGACCAAATCACAGCTAAGCACAAAAAAAAAAAAAAAAAAAAAAAGCTGAATGAATCGATTTCATTCAGCTAAATGCTTGCTTATAGCAAAGTAATTCTTTGCTATAAGCAAATTGTGTTAAAAAAAAAAAAAAAAAAAAAATACTGATCACTTCCCCAAAGTAGTACAATGTTACTATGGTAACATTGTACTATTTTGGTCATAGTAAAATATGAAAAAAATCTTAAAAAAAATTAAAAAAAAATGTAATAAAAAATTAAATATAATAAAAAAATAAAAAAAAATTAAAAAAAAATATAATTTTTTTTTTTTTTCATACTGTCACCAGTCAGTGTCCCTGTTCACCGCCATGCCAGTTATATGATGACGCTGTACTGCACTGGTGACAGTATGTAAAAAAAAAAATAGTGAAAATAATATTTTTCATTTTTTCATTTTCGGAAAAATTATGACAAAAAAATACAACTTCAAAAAACTCGCCATGCCTCTTATGAAGTACGTCCGACTGTCTACTCAGCAAAAAGGGGTCATTTGGGGATATCTGTACTATTCTGACATTCTTGGACCTCAAGAAATTAGATTGGCTGTCAGTACTTCAGGATTGATCAATATTCAGATCTATACCATAGTTTGTGAACTCTATAACTTTCCTACAAACTAAATAATACATCCTAATTTGGGTTATTTTCACCAAAGACATGTAGCAGAATACATCTCGGCCTAAATTTATGAAGAACAATTATTTATTTGTAAACTTTTATAACAGAAACAAAGAAAAATGTGTTTTTTTTTTTCAAAATTTTTGGTCTTTTTTTGTTAATTTAGCAAAAAATAAAAACCCCAGCGGTGATTAAATACCACCAAAAGAAAGCTCTAGTTGTGTGAAGAAAATGATAAAATTTTAGTTTGGGTACAATGTTGTATGACTGCGCAATTGTCATTCAAAGTGTGAGAGCGCTGAAACCTGAAAAATGGCCTGGGCAGGAAGGTGTAAAATTGCACGGTATTGAAACGGTTAAGAAGTAAATTGTTACTTGAATTGTATTTCAGGATTTGCTTGTCAGCTGAAAGAACCTTACATAAAGTCTCAGAAATCCTTTCATTAAGCTCTTCATGTTATATCTAGATCTATGACATGTTATTCAATCTATATATTCTCAATTTAAAAGAACATATTCCACTTTTTTTTTTTTTTCCTCCGTGCTGTCCTAGGCAATCCACTGCCCAGCACCATGCGGTGGCCAAATGGAACTTGATGAACTGTCACCGTGTGACCTGTAAAAAAAAAAAAAAAAAAAAAAAAAAAAGTTAAAGAAAAAAAGTGACCAGTGGAATGTGCAACGCATTAGCCTGTCATTCCACTGAATTGCACCGCACACCAGTCATTGCGTTGTAATGGTTGGTGTCAACAGACCCCTAAAGTGCATTTCAAGACAAAAACTTGTTTTTTTTTTTTTTTTTGTAGTTTTTAATATAGTGGGGAAGGATTAAAAATATTGCTATCTTGGGGCTCTGTTATAGTTACCGTCACTGACTACAGTTTCGCCAGATAGCATTTGAGGCACAGCGAGAAATAAAAATCTGACGGGTGTTATAGTCTTCCCCCTACCCTACTTATAAAAACATTTTGATTTCTTTCTGTCGTGGTACTGTATGGAACTTCCTGTCACTTTCTGTCTGGTAAAACGGCAGAACAGAAAAGGAAGGGAAATTTGGCTATTTGAGCCCCAGATTTCACTAAAAATGTAATGGAGGTTTTGCCCTTCCCCACTCCAAAAGTCCAAAAGTGAGCAAAACAACTTGGCATACAGGTTAACTTATTCCAACAGAAGGGGATCCCCTTATTAAGTGTGTATTCAAAATTTAAAGTGGAGCTTCACCCAAAAGGGGAAGTTTTTTTTTTTTTTTTTTTTTTTTTCCTTTCCTTTTTGTTTTAAGGCCTCGCTCCCTGTCTTAGTAAGGACACCTTTGGGAAGTGGGGGGAATCTGGTACCCGATTTTGACAGGTACCCATCCCACTTCCGCTATGATCTCCTAGGCAGTGAGGACACCGCTGGATCCTAGGACAGGTGAGTGGCTGTTCTTCCTTTTTTTTTTTTTTTAAAGTCAGCAGCTACAGTTTTTTGTAGCTGCTAACTTTTTTATTTTTTGTTCACCGGAGATTGGAGCTCCACTTTAACTTATCCTTCATTTACCATTGCTGAGATATCAGTGGTGGTCTGCCTTGATCCCTGTTCATAATTAAGGTGCTCATTTCAAATTTCTAGCCAAGTTGTTAGGGGCTTATGTACATGTGGCTTTGCTGTCATGTGCTGGCTTTTACATTTGAATGCAGTACGGCTCAAATACATGCTCCTGAACACAAAAGGCTGTATTTGCCTACTTTTGCTGCAATTCAAATGCATCTCTAATAGGACATGCTATCTGAGAAACTGAACATGAAACTGATTAAACAGACTCATCCCCCTTGTTCCTTAGAGGTTAGTAGGTATCTACTGACTTGCATTTCTAATATCAAAACAAAGGTAAAGCATGCTTGTGTAAGAAGTATTAAGGTTATGTTTCCTTGTTGGACTCTTGAAAATGCAGAACATTTTATCTATTTTAGCCATGCTCAATTTTAAATTCTGGTGGGAATTTCTCACTATTAGTCATGCATGGTTGCTGACACATTGAATCACATTCTGGTTTTAACAGTTTTTGTGTGGAGCTGGTCCTTGGCATGTGTTCCATTTTTTTTTCTTAAATATTTTATTTTGTTTTGTTCAGTTTATATTTGTAAATTACCATATTATCTACACTGGATAACTTTCTAGATTACCTAAAATAATGTTCCCATACTTACTGAATCAAGGTGCCCTCCCTGGTTATAGGTAATAAACATGTAAATCTGTGTCTAATTCATTGGTTTTTGGTTCATAGATTTCTTGCGGAGTATCACGAAGACTTCTTTCCAGAATCTGCCTATGTGACTGCCTGTGAAGCCAACTACACCACCAAGAACCCTCGTGCCATTTACTGAAATTTTGTCATTTATACAGTCTGTGAACTGCTTGGATGCCCAATTATATGGTTGTATATTTTAGGAAATGTGAATTTGTGAAATGAACTTTAAGAAAAGCATATATAGATCATCAGACAGGAAATAAGACTATTACCATTTTACTTCTCAACCTTGTGATTTGATGAAGAAATTAATTGGTTGTCATGGTTTTGCAAATTGTCAACTCATCACATCTGTTTGGGGAAAAAAAATTGTAGTCTTATAAATTTGTCTTGTTAAAATGTTTCTTAAATAAAATGTGCTATAAACAATTGGAGGGTTTCCTTTCTTTTTAGTGTTTCTGAATTTGCTGGTTATGTAGAAAGATGGGGTTTGGATTGTCAGTGTTTATTTTTAAGGGACTCTTGAAAACCTGCTCACCAACCTACCTATACTCTCCTTTGACATGTGTCCTAGCTAACTGAGTTTTGATCACAGAGCAGCAGAGTGGTGGTGGAGTAAGGGAAATATGAATATAAGTGGCTCATGGGGTGGGCTTTAACCACTTGCCCTCCAGAGGATTTACCCCTCTTCCAGACCAGGCCATTTTTTGTGATACGGCACTGCGTTACTTTAACAATTATGCTGTCATGCAATGCTGTACATAAATTAATGTTTCTGTGTTTTTTTTCCCACAAATAGAGCTTTCTTTTGGTGGTATTTGATCACCTCAGCGTGTTTTTTATTTTTTGCGCTATAAACAAAAAAGACTGACCATTTTTGGAAAAAAAATATTTTTGACTATATGCTATAAAACATCAAATTAAAAGAATTTTTTTTCCTAAATTTAGGCCAAAGTGTATTCTGCTACATGTCCGCCCCCCCCCAAAAAAAAAATCCAAATAAGTGTATACTAATTGGTTTATGTAAAGGTTATAGTATCTACAAGTGTGTGTGTGTGTGTGTGTGTGTGTGTGTGTGTGTGTGTGTGTGTGTGAATTTTTTTTTCTTATACTAGTAATGGCGGCGATCATTGACTTATACCGGGACTGCGGCAGGCATTCTGGGTGGGAAATGACTGTCACTGAGATCCCCAGTGACACTAATACAATGATCAGTGCTAATAAAAAGCACTGACACTGTACCAATAGCACTGGGAAGGAAGGGGTTAACATATGGGGTGATCAACAGGTTAAGTGTGTGTGTTACTTGGGAGATATGCTGCTTTGCATCTCTCTGCTGTGCAGAGACGCAAAGCACCATGTCCATTCTGACAGGAGAGAGATCTGTATTTACACACAGATCTCTCCCCTCTCAACCCTACCAACAATTGGAGTCCCGTCCGAGAATTGCCAGCTGGGACTCAGTGATAACCCCAGCAGCCAATAGCAGTGCGGGTAGGGCGGCATACGTGCCCCCTACCCGAAATTCAAATTACGTGTATGTATATACATACATATCATGCGCAGCTATGCCGTCCTGTAGCAGTACATCTGCTATAGGGCGGCGGGAAAGCGGCTAAAGAACTAAAGGCAAAACTTGATTCTGTGTGGATTTATTTGGATAGAGTAAAGGAGGGCTATAACCCCTGTCCAGTGTTCTTTTTTTGTTTGCCATCTGTGTGTTTATAGGGAGATTTCCCCTTGCTTACTGTGTCATAACCAAGACAGAAAATGAGAAATACCTTGTCACGACAGCTAGCAACCCCATTGCAAGATTTCCCTTCTATTCCTGTTGTGACAACCTAAATTTTTTCACTTTTTGCTCTTGGTGGTAACGGTTAACGGGACAATTAGAGAGAGTGCCTCTCCCCAACAGACGCGCAGCCAGCATAAAAAAAAAAAAAAAACTTTGCTGCTGGAATGTTTTAGAGCACGTGTAGATTTGAGCTATTTTTTTTTTTTTTTTTTATAATCCAACCAATCACTCAAGTTTGTGTGTGGGTTTTTTTTTTTTTATTTACTTTAACTGTTTGACCTCCTAGAAGGTTTTACCTTCTTCCTGATCAGGACATTGTTTGCTATTTGCCACTGTACTACTTTAACTAGTAATGGCTTGGTCATGCAACTCTGTACCCAAATGAAATTTTTGTATCATTTTTTTCCCACACAAGTAGAGCTTTCTTTTAATGATCACTGTAAATTTTTTTTTTTCTATATGCATGAAAAAATGCATTTAGAATTTTTTTGCAAATAATATTTCTTCATAAATTTAGGCCAAAATGTAGTCTGCTGCATTTCTTTGGTAAAATAATCCAAATCGGTGTATACTATTTAGTCTATGTGAAAGTTAGTCTGCAAACTTTGTAGGACTCGATGCACACGATGAAGGACTCGACCCTCCGCCCTGCTTTTAGGAGTAGGGAAGATATCTGCTGGCGTTTGCCATGAACCTGAGGACCCTGCTTTCTTAGAACAATTTACAGTTGGTATCATCAGCATTGTTCTTTTGCATTGATGCTCTAGATTCCCCAAATGGACAATCATTCTCTAAAGGTACGCACAGAAGACGCTTTTTACAAGCAAGTTCCGCAGACCAAATCACCTTCTCTAGAGTCTAGAGAAGGTGATTTGGTCTGCTTAACTTGCTTGTAAAAAGCGTCTTCTGTGCATACGTTTTAGCTGATTATCGCCTATTTGGGGAATTCTTTGATAAATTTAATCCAGGAATTCACTAGGGCAAAGATACCTTTTACAACACAAGAAGCCTACATCTCCCCCTGCTAAGGCTACTATGTCTTCATACGAAAAGCATTCATTTCACTCTTGCCAGGGGTGTACTTTTAAACCAAGGCTTAACATCTGATTTTGTTGCAAGCCCTGAACTGCCAAGTTCACCAAGCCGGCCCAGTAGCCCACCACACAATGAAGGGGTAACACCAATCTTAGGAGTAAGGAAGATGTCTGCTGGCGTTTGAGACATTCTGAACCTCTGGATCCAAGCTGTCATTTCAAATGGGTCAAAATGGTTTCTGTCTCTACTATATTAACCCCTCTGAATGAAGGGCTCAAAATTCACCTCATTCCACAGTGCATCACTAAATCTTCTAAAGATTATAAAGTAATTCTACTTATACAGTGACTTTTCCCCTTTATAAAGTACTGAAATCAGTCATAATATTTCTTCTTAATTCTGTTATGTAATAAAAGTGCTCCATGTGACAACTGTGCACAATAGAGACATGGGCACTGTACGTGACAGCCATCTTGTTAGGCCTCAGCCATATTGTCTCTCCTGTCCTCCCTCTTGACATGGAATTTATAGCTGTAAGTTGAATGAACTCCAAAAGGGCCTCTTATCTTAAATAAAACAGATGAAGCTCCAGGTCTGTAAACCGCTAATAGTCTGGTACAGGAGGTCTGCTATGAAAAACCACTTTCCTCTGCCCGATCGTAAAACAACACAGTCGGTCATGACCTGTTAGGCCATTAGGGCTAGAGCGTGCCATAAAATGTCCATTTCACGTGTAACAATTTCACATACAGTTCATAAAGTTCAGCAGGAACTGGGCACATTAATATTAAGCATATATTTGGATATATCATTTGAATGTGAGTCAAACAAGGCCATACATGACTATATTCGCACATAGGAGAGAGAAGAAGCAGTCTCTTCCCTCCTGGGTGACAAGGGTATGCTGTGTTTGGTAAGTTGCCAGGCTGCCACCTGTACATACTGTAAGTTATTAATATTAGTATGAAACTTCAGTTGGGACTTGGTCATAACCTTGGTTACTGCCTAGCACCCATCCCCAAACTGGATGATTGGCCATTTGTTCTCAGGTGACACCCCTTTAATATCATAGAAAAAGACTGAGAGGCTGGAGAAGAGACAGCTCTCATTTAACATCAATCAGGAAACATCTAATGGACTTCAGAGCCAAGGCAATCTATTTGTTTGGACAATTGGACTCTGCTAAAACCAAGGACATTGCAAGTATTCTGCCTTCTGAACTCCTTTCTTTTATTTCTCTGTTGTTTTATTGTTCTCTTTATAGCTTTGTAACATTATTTCTGTAAATATTTTAATTGCACCATTTTGACCTTTTTAGTAATAAATCCTATTTTGAAAAGTGTTGAAACTGTCTCTAAAGCTGTTAATGCAAACTAAAGAATCCCTCTTGAAGAGTGCTACTGTATGTAGTAATCCTCTGAATATATCCGTCTGTGGTGACAGTGTGTATTACAGACGCTTATGCTAATATCATAGTGTTAATATATTCCAATATGGTACCGTGCTCCAATAAATCATGCAACATAAATAAATACTGTGAAAGACATATATATATATATATATATATATATATATATATATACCACAAATCCTCAAAATTAAAGTCCATTTATTAATACTAAATTATTTGTGAAACAAATCCTTTCTGTAGTGTAGTGTCAATCTCCCAAATGGGTACAGTGTACAATATACCACAAGATATTCTTCCTCTGTGATGGATTAAATGATAGTGTTCAAACAAAACTGCACCATGGATCTGTGTAAACAGCATGAGCCTCTGCTTCCTCAGCACAGCCGTGGTGCAGTTTTATTTGAACACTATCATTTAACCCGTCACAGAGGAAGAATATCTTGTGGTATATTGTACACTGTACCCATTTGGGAGATTGACACTACACTACAGAAAGGATTTGTTTCACAAATAATTTAGTATTAATGAATGGACTTTAATTTTGATGATTTATGGTGTGTATATATATATGTCTTTCACAGTATTTATGTTGCATGTTTTATTGGAGCGCAGTACCATATTGGAATATATTGTCAACTGATGCACACCTAGTGAGGGTGAGCGAGGCAACCTGTGATCTAATATAATATAACACATTATATTACACCATATTACATTTTATATAGAGACGAAAGTAAGCACCTCTTTAGTGGCTCACAAGTAAAAATATTTGTTAAAATATCATAGTGTTACTGCTAAGATTTGTGAGTTTCCTCCTTCTCTGTAAAAAGGTGGTGGCAGTGTGAAGGGTTGATTGCGTAATTAACCTGACTCTCAGGCTGCTGGCACATAGATTGTAGTCCCATGAGCTGGAAAATCTTTGTGCAGGGCGCTGCTGAGAGTGGCATTGTTACGCAAGTGACAGCGCAGTGCGAGATCGGCCGGTCTTTCGGTCACGAGTTGGTGAGAAGGGCAGGGGTTGGGTGCCACGTTCCGTCACACTCCATGCTTAGTGTAAAATATATATTTGATATATAGTATCAAAACAACACACAGAGTCCTCCTGCGCTCTTATGTCATATAACCGAGAGAAAAATATAAATGCTCAAAAGCCGCTAACCTCTAATCCTATACCAATAGGCCCCAAAAGTATAAATACAATAAAATGATGCAGCGCTCATATACAAACAGATGATATAATATAGTGACCACACAGTGAAAAACACATCACAAGTCCTATGTGGACCGTATATGGTGAGTGGTCTAGACAAGGGGGTGACCCCCAATCCACATGGGGATAATAAACCTGTGACCCCCTAATACCCAATAAGGGACATGGACTGGTAATAGGTGAATCCCTAGACTGGGATCAAATGCTTCAGTGTAAGTGAAAAGCAATACTACAAATCAATCAAGACAGTTCAGTGATCTGTGTCGCATTCCTTCTGGTCATGCAAAAACGGTAGAATGTGCGTAAACCAACACACCCTGGATGTGATCCAATTATGGCTGTAATGGCCTCTCACCTCTACCCTGTGACCCTGGAGGGCCACAGAGCTATAATAGTATCACCACTTGGTCCCCTCAGCAAAACAGCACTCCTCACGGACTGGTAACTTGAAAGGACCCTCCAGCAATCAATATCCACCTTTCCAAGATATCCTTATGGACCAGTGAGTAGGATGGATCATAGCTCAAATACCCATGAAACAAGAGAAGAACACATTTTCCATAGCGTAATCCGCTTTAATATCTTGGAGAAGTAAGTCAAAATGCAAACTCACATATACAGCTGATAATAAGGCATTCCCCCATATGCTGGGTGTAAGCATAGGAAAAAGGTGTTCCAAGATGGCGTCACGCTGGAAGTACATCACGACGCTGAGCCATCGACGTGTTGCGTCACGTGACCTCGTGACTTCATCAGGACTGCGTGATTGGTCTGCTGCACTTCCTTATATAGGCCAGGAACCGCTCCAATCAGAGACACTGGGCGGGATCCAAACAGCCATATTCCCGTGGACCATCACATCCGACGGTAGTCTGGCGATTTCACATATACACTTACTAGCCAGATCCATAATGTGGATAATAAAGTAGATAATATAAACAGGGTCAGGTGAGCACTAAATTTATAGGTGAATAAACCCGATGATCCTAGGAATACCTACAAACAGCCCAGAAAAACTACAAAAAATTACAATAAATACAATATTTTATTAAAAATGATTAAAAAACTCCTTGTTAAAAACGATGCATGGGTAATAGAATATAAGTATATGAAACCCATGCTATTCTACTATCCCATAACAGGAAGAAATACATATCACAACAATTCATGATATATATTCATGCTCGACCAAAGGTATATATGGTATAAAACCATAAAAAATAAAATAGTGAATGGGTGAAACACAAAATTTAAAAAATTGTTTTGTATAAATAAAAAAAAAAAATTATATATATATATATATATATATATATATATATATATATATATATATAAAGGCCACCTTTTATAATATGCAAAAAACACTCATCACATTTACATAAATATGCCAGGATTAAATAATATACAAAAACACTCATGACATATACATAAATAAGCCAGAATCAAGAAAAAACAAAATAAAAGTTGAAAATTTAAAATTACAAAGTGCAGACAATGCATGAAAAATCCCCTAAAAATCGCTGATAAAACACTTAAGATCAAAGTCAATGTTTAATCCTTTTGGCGTATGCGTGTTCATTATAAAAATCCATTTAGACTCTGCCTGACTTAAAGTCCTAATTTTGTGGCTCCCTCTCCAATGTTTACGGAACTTCTCCACTTCCCAGAAGGACAGGCTTGAGGGGTCTTTATTGTGGTACTACAAAAAGTGTTTGAAAACACTGCGTTTCGGGAAACCTTTACGGATATTTTGAACATGTTCCCTTAATTTGACCCAAAATGGTCTTTTCGTCCTTCCCACGTATTGGAGGCCACAACTGCACTGTAATACATAGACTACCCCCTCAGTTCTGCAGGATATAAAATCCTTGATCCTTGAAATTCCCTTTGATTACTAGTTGCTATAAATTAACTGCTTTTGGGGTTACGTCCTTTGGTGGCTTTACATGTGTAACACATTTTACAAGGGAAGAACCCTTTTTGGTCTGAAAATGTAATTTTTCTATTAGTCGGTGGATCCAATACATTATGCACTAATATAGATCTCAACGTAGGGGCTTTCCTATATGCAAATTTAGGTGCTGGTGGTAACATCTTAGAACGTGTAGGGTCAGTAATTAGAATCGGACAGTGTTTTTTAAAAACATTTTCTATCTTTTTGTAATTGACAGTAAAATCTAAAATAATCGTCAGTTGGTTGTCAAATTCTTTCTATTTAGACTTATCAGCAAGAAAACAACTTCTATCTGTCTCACCTACTTCTGTAATTTTACTTCTAATGGTATCGCTTTGATATCCTTTGATGACAAATCTTTCTTCCATAATTTTAGTCTGTTTAAAATACTCCTCTTTTTCAGTGCAATTCCTTCTTAATCTAACCCATTGTCCCTTGGGAATATTCAGAAGCCATGGGGGGTAGTGGCAACTGTCCAATGGAATATACCCATTACGATCTACTTTCTTAAAGAAAGTTTTTGTGCATAAATTCTCTCCATTCACATAAATACATAAATCTAAAAAATTGATGGATTCCTTGTTAACCTCCCAGGAGAATTTTATATTTCGATTATTGATATTCAACTGGTTAAGGAAGACCAATAAGTCTGGTTCTGTACCATCCCAGATAATAAATACATTGTCGATGTATCTTTTGTAAAGAATTAATTGTCATGGGGGTTCACGATACACCGCTTCCTCCTCCCAGTGTGCCATGAAAAGATTGGCCACACTGGGAACAAACCTCGCCCCCCATTGCAACTCCCTTTATTTGTTTATAAAATGTATTCTTATACCAGAAGTAGTTGTGAGATAAACAAGGCACTCTATAATATATCTCTTCTGAGTCCACCGTAGGTAGCTAAATTTTCTCAGGCCCCAATTCACAGTCAGTAGCATCTTCATGTTTAATTATAGTGTATAAAGCCGACACATCTGCACTTGCCAAAATCATTTGGTTACTCCCTTTTATATCATCCAATAACTGTATGAGATGTTTAGTATCTCTCAGGTAAGCCTTTGTGTTAATAACCAAGGGCTGGAGGAATATATCTATTTATTGGCCCAACCTCGCCACAACCGACTGGAACCCATTGACTATGGGTCTCCCCGGTGGGTTATTAGGATTCTTGTGAATTTTGGGCACCGTATAAATAACTGGTATTCTGCAGACCTCTGGGTTTAAATATTGGGCCTCTTTTTTATTTAATAATTTTTTATCCATTCCTCTCTTAATGAGTTTGGTAAGATCCTTTTTATATGCGCTGGTGAGATTCTTAGGTAAGGTGAGGTATGTGGCGCTATCACTCAATTGTGACTCCATTTCTTTTTCATAATCTTCTTTAGCCAGTACCACTATTCTCCCTCCTTTGTCCGCTGGCCTGATGACTATATTTTTCCTTTTCATTAGTCTGCTAATACCAATAGACATCGCTCTATCCTGCGTACCTTTTACAAGGTTTAATTTCCTCATATCCATGTCAACCATTTTTTTTAAAAACCTCAACTTGGTTATTGTTACTTAATTGGGGATTAAACAATGACTTATTTCTTAATCCCATGTGTATAGTGTCACTGCTTGGAACACTAGAAACCACATTCTTGGCTCCTGGTAAACCAAGAAAATGTTTTTTGATGTTCAGTTTTCTGACATACTTGAGAGTGTCTACATAAATATTAAAGCCATTTGCTGTTTTATGGCGGCATACTTGAGTCCTTTATCTAAAACCAATAATTCCTCAGTGGTTAATGAGACCTTGCTCAAGTTAAAAACCACCTCTCCTATGACTCTCTTTTTCTTTTGGACCTTGCGGCCTCCTCTGCAGCCCCTCCTCTGCCGGGGCTTCTCCGACCCGGACTCATTGCTACCCTGTCCCTCTCTAAAAAAAATCCCTCTCAGATTGGTGTGTTGGTTTACACACATTCCTCCGTTTTTGCATGACCAGAAGGAATGCGACACAGATCACTGGACTGTCTTGATTGATTTGTAGTATTGCTTTTCACTTACACTGAAGCATTTGATCCCAGTCTAGGGATTCACCTATTACCAGTCCATGTCCCTTATTGGGTACTAGGGGGTCACAGGTTTATTATCCCTATGTGGATTGGGGGTCACCCCCTTGTCTAGACCACTCACCATATACGGTCCACATAGGACCTGTGACGTGTGTGTTTTTCACTGTGTGGTCACTATATTATATATCATTATTATATGATCTGTTTGTATATGAGCGCTACATCATTTTATTGTATTTCTGTTTATATAGTGCAGTTGTACTATCTGTGCAAAAAGAGCATGTTAAAGTCAGCTCTATCATACATAATCCATCGCCGAAACAAATGTTATGTTTAATTTTCAAAGCTTTCAGTGAACCTCCTTCTTCCATGTCCTCCGCTTTTCTTTTGTCCTTTACACCTGCTGTGTTTACACACCGCCCAGAGTGCGCGTTCAACTTTGTTTGTTGAACCCCCTTAGTACTAAGAATGTCTTTGTGCATATTTACCCCTTCAGGAGCTAATCGTACCCTCTGGATTATTTTTAAAGCATACATTCTGCAGGAAGGTGCTAAAAACAGAACATTTAGCAGTTTCATAGTGCATTCCATATAAACTGTTTAATAAATCCTCAAACGTGATTACATAATGTCATGATCTCTGCCCCCTCCTTGCTTTTTGCCTTCCCATTTGCCAACTACAGGTCAAGAGAAGGCAAATTTAATGACCTCCTTGCACAAAGTGTGGTTATACCATTTTTTGTATGAAAAACTGTCCATTCAAACTTATTCACAGTCCCAAAACCAAATAGCTGCATTTGACCAATACAGAGTTTATAATCTATAAACAGATTCCTTGATGTAACAAAATTCTGGATGGAAACCATGAGATCTGTCATTGCTTCTCTAATTGAAGGGGACTTTCTGGCATCAGTAGAGATACAAGATGCCTAACTACACTTTCCCATTTTCCCCTCAGATTATAATTATTATTATACAGGATTTATATAGCACCAACAGTTTTCTCAGTGCTTTACAATATAACAGGAGACAATAGAGCAACAATACAGTTCAATACAAGAGGGATAGGAGGGCCCTGCGCCTTGTAGCTTACAATCTTGGAGGGAGGGGCTAGTGGTACAAAAGGTAGTAACTGTGGGGGATAGACTGGTTGGAAGAGTAGAAGATTCCATTATTAGCTGAGTGCAGGATAGGCTTCCCTGAAGAGATAGGTTTTCAGAGATCGCCTAAAAGTGAGCAGTGTAGGCGATAGTCTGATAAATTGGGGTAGAGAGTTCCAGAGGATGGAGGAAACTCTGGAGAAGCCCTGGAGCATGGGAGGAGGAGACGACAAGGGAGCTAGAGAGTAGGAGGTCTTGCGAGAAGCGGAGAGTATATATTGATATTTAGAGACAAGATCGGTGATGTAATTTGGGGCAGAGTTATAAATGGCTTTATACGTAATTGTTAATGTTTTGAATTTTATCCGTTGGGCAATGGGAAGCCAGTGGAGGGATTGGCAGAGAGGGGTGGCAGATACAGAACGGTTAGTAAAGTGGATGAGTCTGGCAGCAGATTCATGATAGACTGAAGAGGGGATAGCCTGCGATGAGGTAGGCTAATGAGGAGGTAGTTACAATAGTCAAGGCGAGATATAACAAGGGAGTGAATAAGTTGCTTAGTGGTTTCCGAGGTTAGGACCGGCCGTATCTTGGAGATCTTGCGGAGGTGAAGTCTACAAGGTTTGGACAGTGAATGGATTTGGGACTGAAAGGACAGATGGGAGTCTAGGATTACACCTAGTACCCTAGCATGAGGGGAGGGACTGATGATTGTGTTATTGATCTTGATGGAGAAGCCAGGGGAGGGGGCACGGGCTGGAGGGAATACTAGGAGCTCAGTTTTGGAAAGATTGAGTTTTAGGAAGTGGAGTGACATCCATGCCGATATGTCTCTTAGTAGGTTAGTAATGCAAGAGGAGACTGAAGAGGTGAGGTGAGGGGTAGAAAGATAGATTTGTGTGTCATTAGCATAGAGATGGTACTTAAAGCCATGGGAGTTTATCAAGTGACCAAGGGAGGAGGTGTAGATGGAGATCTCAGATCATTTTTTTTGTCTTTTGCTGAGGGAGACCAACTCTTTAATTTGAGGCACTACCACTTATGCTCTCCTCTATACCTCAAAAGTTATTTCCCTGTTTCTAGCTCTTCCATGAGCCCAGGCATTCATATTGCAGGTTACCTGGACAACCTTGTAGTGAAGGATTCCACAGCAGCAACCTTGGCTACCAACTTCCAGAGGATGATTCAATTCGTTCAAACCTTTGGCTGGATAATTAACATTCCAAAGACTGCTTTACAGCCATCACACATTCTGGAGTACCTGAATCTAATCTTGGACACAGCCCAAGCCAACACTTTGATTCTCTAAGGTCCCACATGAGCATCCCCAAAACAAAACAGCTCTCCTCAGTTGACTACTGCAAGAGGCTTATGGGTTTGATGGTAGCCTCCTTTGAGGCAGTTTCCTTTGCCTAGTTGCCCAGTTTCACTCCAGACCTCTTCAATTTGATATACTCATGCCATGTAACAAGTAAATCCAATCCTTGGATCCTCTAGCTGTCCAGGGGACCTGGTCCCCACAGAAATTGAAACTTTCCATTAACATCCTGGAACTCAAGGCCATCAGATTGAAGAGCACTAGACCTTCCTTCTGCAAGGTCCCCTAGTCATGGTGCAGTTGGACAGTGCTAAGGATAACAGAAGGAATCAGATCACTATTCAAGCTGATCCTTTAACTGGTGGAGCATTTCAAGCTGATGCTTGTAGCCTGGAACTAATGAGGTCTACCATCTCATATCTTGTATGAGTCTCCTGTCAATGAACATTAAGAGGACTACTTGGCTTGAGTCTTGAGCTGCAGAAGCACCATGCAAAAAACTACTGCTCAGTATGCCCTTTGAGGGACACCATCTGTTTAAAGCTGCCCTTGACTCCGTTATCAAGGAGACTCCGTTATCAAGGATGTCACTGAGAAGGCAGAAGTGACCATCTGCCCCAACAAAAGAAGGCCTAAGACTCAGAGAAGTTTCAGAGGCAAGAAGACTTCCTTTCATTACTCCCAGGCATAAACGTCCAAAGCCAAGCCCAAGCCTGGCACCCAGTCCACCTGCAAACCCTAGACTTCCCAGTCTCCCAGAGCCTTGGATATATATAGCCCTAACCCTTCAGCACCAAGGGGCATCCCCACTCTCCAATGTTTATTTCTGGGTGGGGGAGGTGGTTTCCAGGAGGCTACAATGCTGCCCTCAGCCCTCTCCTCTGGTAATTTCTGCTGATTTGTCTGTTTCGCTGCACAGATTAGCAGATCTCTATACATTTGTGGGCCTCCTGGAGGAAGGGGTCATTGTCTCAGTCGCTGTGGTGGAATGGTTTAAGGGTGTCTACTCCAACCTGCTTAGTGTTGCCAAACCATGGGACATTGGCCCTATATTGGTTCTCAAAGCCACAAATCCTGTGGGTTTGTCATAGCCAGTCTCCTTCCAAGAGACTTTGGCCTCCATGGACATCAAGGATGCGTACTTGCATGTCCTCATTTTTCCAGCGCATCAGCAGTTTCTTCATTGTGCTGTGTCTTCCTAGAACTTATCATTTTGGCACTGCTATTTGGCCTATCTTCTGCACCTCGAGTGTTCACCAAGTTGCTGGCCTCCATGCTTGCCCTGCTACACTTCAAGGATACTGCCACTATGGGATATCTGGACAAGGGAACAGTTCCTATTGAGGGAACAGTTGGCACAAGTTCTGACTATGTGATTTGAACTGTATAGACCTTACAAAGGTTTGGTTGGGTTCTGAACCTTATAAAGTCAGCACTGGAATTGAATCATTGCTTGGAGTATCTACATCTTATCCTAGACACATCTCAAGCCAGATTTTTTTTCCTCCAGAAGAAAGTTCAAACTCCCAAACTCAGACTCTTCACTCAAAGAATCACCCATATTTTCTTCTGCATGATAGTTGTGGAACGAATGGTAGCATCCTTTGAAGCAGCACTGTTTGCCCAGTTCCACTCTAGACCCCTACATCCTAACATCCTGCCATTGTGGGACAAATCAGTTCAGTCCTTGGACAGACCACTTCATCTGAGTTGCCCCTGTCTTGGTGGCTCAGGATTCCTGCTCTGGTGTTGAGGAGGTGAATTTTTCTGACCTCCTGGAAGATTCTTATGATGGATAGTCTATCTGGCTAGGGAGGAGTCCTGTACACCTTGGCAGTGTAGGGGACTTTGACATCTGAAGAATCTTGCCTCCTGATTAACACTTTGAAAGTCTGCATGATTTACTTATCTCTGCAATGCTGGACACTCTGACTATAGGGTAATTTGATTGTGATTCAGTCAGATGGCTGTGCCATACATCAACCAATAGGGAGGAGCCAGAAGTCTTGCTGTGGCAAAAGAGAAAGGATTTTGTCCTTGACAGAACTGTGTATTTCAGCCTTGTTTTCCATTTACACCCCAGGCATGTACATTTGTCAGGCAGACTTTCTCAGTCAACAGCCCTGGACCCAGGGGAATGGTCCCTACACTTGAAGGTGTTCTTGGACCTGTGTCACAAGTGAGGGATGCCAGATGTAGACCTCCTGGCTTCCAGTTTCAACCAAAAACTTAACAGGGTTGGCTCCTAGTGCAGAAATGCTCCGGCAGAAGCAGTGGATAGCTCAATGGGATAAGTACAGCTTAATCAATGTCTTTTTTCCCCAAAACTTCTTCCTTGTCTGCTCCACAGTAATCCTTATTGATCTGAACTGGCCCAGGTGGATGTGGTACTCCGACATGATTAATTGCCTAATCTCCTAAATCCTTGTACTCTTTCAGATCACCTGCTGGCTTTAACGGCATGGCTAATGAAGCCCATGTCTTGAGAGACAGACGCATATCTAAATTGGTGATTCCTATGATAGTAGGTTTGTATACTCCCCATATTGTCTACCATTGCATATGGAAGGCATACTTCGGTTGGATGTGTTTCTTGTTTTCATCACTTCTGTGAAGTGTCTAAGCTGGTGGTTTTGTCCTAAAAACAACCCTTCACGGTCTTACATGGGGACATGAGAGAGGAGATATTCCTGGATCTGGCAGAAGAGGAGATCTATAGTTTTCCTCCTGTGAAGTCTGGAGATCATATGACATCACATTGTCTCCAACTCCCTCCCTGATAGAAGAGAGAAAGAAGAAGATTCTAGAAGTCACCGGAGAGATCACTGAGCTGCTGACAGGAGAGAGATACTGGCTTATACCACACCTATTATACCTGGAGAGGATATCGCCACCAATATGTACATTCCTGAGAGTGAGATCGTTGCAGGGAGAGGTACGCAGTGACTGAGGAATCATGTACGTGGAGGATTTAGTTTGGTGATCCTAAAAGTGTTTTGACCCTTGCGGGTCGAAGCAAGGAGGTGAGCGGCTATATAAGCTACTTACGGATATCCTTTAGTGATACGCACATTCACTATCCACGGGCACGAGTGTCTTTACATTGGATTGTATGGTGCTTCAGCACCAGTTTGACTTTTTTCACATATATTTAGTTCTGTGTCATGCGTTTATGTTGCATGTTCATTTCTATGTAGTGTGACACGGACCTTTTATTTCTTTGTTTTATTTATTCATTTTATTTTTATTGTCACTTAACATAGTTTCACTTTCATTTGAATTATTTGTATAGAAACACTTCAGTGTTTGGGTTGTTAGAATATTTTCTTATATTTAGAGTGTGTGCACATTTGTTTATAGAAGTATTCACTTGCATGTATGTGCGTTTTCCTTGGATTGGAGTCTCATTTTGGACAATATTCACTTATTAGTCGCATTTGGACTAGTTTTTTCTCTGGTTGAGTATCCACCATCACTTTAGATCCCACTTCAGGAACTATTTCCTTCATACCATACTTGATGTAAGTATTGGTAAACTTATTTCTGCTATTACCATCACCTTGATGGTTTATAATTCACTTTGCTCACTTTAGATCCGCAGAGGATCAGGTCACCGTTAGACACTTATAGATACCATGAGGATCAGGTCACGTTTATGGTATTTGTGTCACTTTATATATATTTTTATCACATTTATTTTATTATACATTTATGAGTTTATGATATGTGGTATATTCATTTATCCATTTGAGTAGCGCTACATCATTTTTCCTCATCTTATTTATTTGATCAATAGGTATATGATTGGATGTTAGCAGCTTCTCTCTGTTCTTTGTATTTATTTATTTTTTAGTTAGAAGCGCAGGAGGTTCACACCATTATTTTACATGGGGACACGTTGCTGACATAGCATAAGCAACAATCGGCTTAACTCAATAAAATACAGAAATTAAATCCAACTGCAGTACAGAGGATGTTTTTACAGCCTTTTACTGTGCAAGATGACAATTACTTTCCAGCACAATGTCTGCTAAGAACAGAAACTAAGGAAATGTGAAATGACAAAAAGGAGGCAGAGACTAGCTAAAGACTAACTTAGGACATTTTGTATCTATTACTGTATCATGCTCTTGCTACTGCTTTCCACCAAACATGCGTGCTGGAAATAGGAGGTGTTATACCAAGCCGACCAACGTTTTTTGTTTGCAAGTGTCCAAATCCTTCTGTAGGCAGCAATATAACCAAAGTACCAAAATTTCATTTTTTGGCTTATCCCATGGACAATGCAGTGTATTTTGGCATTTAAAGTTGTTGTAAAAGCTTTTTTTTTATAATATATAATGTTATATTTACTTGCCATAAACCTTCTCTTCTAGGGTCCCTCGCCGGCGCTGTCTGCTACTCCTCTTCAACATGCACCACCATAGCAAGTTGCTTGAGCAAAATTTGATTGAGAGCAGCAGAAGCCAATGGCTCCCATTAATGTCCTGTGAGGGGAGAGAGATCAGTTCCGCTGCAGATGGGCACAGCTCTGGATCAAAATAGGACTAGTAAGTATAACAGGGGTGAGAGGGAAATACTACCACGAGGACATTTTTTACCTTAATGCAAAGTAAAAAAATGTTCTGCCTTTAGAACAAAAACAATGTAGAGATCACTACCACAACAGTGGTACATACCCAGCGGGAAGCAAATCCAGAGCAGTCCCTGCAGCAGGTGAGTTTGTGTTGCACTGGGATGTGGAATTAGAATTTCTAGTCCCATCAGCTCACATCACCTTCCTACCCCCTAGCTTCTGCTGTACCTCAAAGGCACTGTAATCTCTGACTTGTCAGCTCATGTCATCCACCTCTTCTCTGACTTCTGCTGCTGGTCAGGAAGACTACTTCCAGCATCTAGGGATACACCACTCAGCCCTGCACATGCAACCCCCACCACCATGCCTTTCTGCCAACCACCCTCCTTCCCACACTCACTACTGCAGCTGGCCCCCATCCTACTCCCCCTACATCACATCTGTGCCTGATCACCACCTTTCTCATGTCCGCACCCCATTTGCTATTATACCAATGCTTGTCATGCTATCATTTCTGTCATGATACCAATTAGAGATGAGCGAAGTATTCAAAAATTCGATTCGACTGATTCGGCGAATTCGCGGACAATATTCGATTCGTGTCGAATATATTCGCTGTGAATTTAACTTAAAAAAGGGTGTTTCTAGGCTTCAGAGAGACTTAATATTAGTGCAGAACACTGTACCTTTAATTTAAATGCCCTTGGAGTCTGCTGGGGAAGAGAAATAATACTGTCAGTCAGTATGACATGCAGATGAGTGCCGTCGATCTTAGAATCACCGCACACTTCACTCATTTGGCCAGTCACGGGGCCAAAACCAGTGTTTGGAGCCACAGTGTGGCGGTGGAGGCAGCAGCAATGGGAGGCCATACAGCAACCTATGACAAAATGGAAACCAGCAGGAGTGTGAGGAGACCTCAAAGTGGCACATGGCAGAGTGGGAGCAATGGGAGGCGGTACAGGGACCCATGTCACACTGTGGACCCAGCAGCAGCGTGACCAGGCGGTACGGAGGCCCATGGCAGATTACAGGCCTGGCAGCAGCAATGGGAGGCCCGTAATCTGCCAGCACCCTATGACAAAATGGAACCCACCAGCAGTGTGAGGAGACCTGAAAGTGGCACATGGCAGAGTGTGGCGATGGAGACAGCAGCAATGGGAGGCCGTACAGGGACCCATGAGAGACTCTGGACCTGGCAGCAGCATGAGGAGGCGGTATAGGGGCCCATGGCAGATTAGGGGCCTGGCAGCAGCTATGGGAGGCCCGTAATCTGCCAGCACCCTATGTCAAAAAATTCAACACACCAGCAGTGTGAGGAGACCTGAAAGTGGCACATGGCAGAGTGTGGCGATGGAGACAGCAGCAATGGGAGGCCGTACAGGGACCCATGACAGACTCTGGACTTGGCAGCAGCATGAGGAGGCGGTATATAGGGGCCCATGGCAGATTAGGGGCCTGGCAGCAGCTATGGGAGGCCCGTAATCTGCCAGCACCCTATGTCAAAAAATTCAACACACCAGCAGTGTGTGAGGAGACCTGAAAGTGGCACATGGCAGAGTGTGGCGATGGAGACAGCAGCAATGGGAGGCCGTACAGGGACCCATGAGAGACTCTGGACCTGGCAGCAGCATGAGGAGGCGGTATATAGGGGCCTATGGCAGATTAGGGGCCTGGCAGCAGCTATGGGAGGCCCGTAATCTGCCAGCACCCTATGTCAAAAAATTCAACACACCAGCAGTGTGAGGAGACCTGAAAGTGGCACATGGCAGAGTGTGGCGATGGAGACAGCAGCAATGGGAGGCCGTACAGGGACCCATGACAGACTCTGGACTTGGCAGCAGCATGAGGAGGCGGTATAGGGGCCCATGGCAGATTAGGGGCCTGGCAGCAGCTATGGGAGGCCCGTAATCTGCCAGCACCCTATGACAAAAAATGGAACACACCAGCAGTGTGAGGAGACCTGAAAGTGGCACATGTTTGGGGCATGATTCATGGCGGATTTAGTCAGTTGTGTCAGGAACTGGTGGTTTGAAATCCAGACTAATCCACGCCTGATTCATTTTCACAAACGTGAGTCTCTCCACACTTTGGGTGGACAGTCGTGTCCTCCGCGGAGTTGCAATACCTCCTGCCGCACTAAACACGCGCTCCGATGCCACGCTACTGGCCGGGCATGACAGCCTTTCAAGGGCAAATTCATCTAGTTGGGGCCAAAGGTCAAGTTTCGTTGCCCAGTAGTCAAGGGGATTGTCTACCTCGGTTGGCAGGTGCTGTCCAAGTAGGCCTAAGCCTGTTGTTTGAGGTCCTGCTCCAGGTCCACCTGATGCTGCTGCTGCTACTGCTGCGGCTGGTTATTAGTTTCCTCACTGCGCTGGTGAAGAAAGCTACTCATCATCGACTGCAGACTGAGGCAGCTGCTGCTGGTGGAGCTGCCACTGCTCCTACCACCCCACTCCTCCCCTGCTGCCATGGCAGCGTAACGCGAGCGCACAGGGCCCACAGTGTCTGAGGATGGACGTTGGCGCAGACGGGCAGAGACCAGCTGACTACATAGGTGGTTTTTATAGTACGTTATTTTGGCCTCCCTCTCAGCAGGTGTGAAAAAGGCCACCATTTTGGAACGGTAGCGAGGGTCCAACAAGGTGGACAGCCAAAAGTCATCCCTCTGTCTGATGGTTATTATTCGGCTGTCGCTACGCAAGCAAGCGAGCATGCTATGGGCCATTTGTGCCAAGGAATGCGAGGGACTCCCTGCCTCCATCTCCACAGCATACTGCCACGGTGCGTCTGGGTCCTCTGTCTCCTCTTCCTCCTCCTCTACCAGATGCTCCTGCTCCTCCACTCCTGTCCGCTGAGTGGAAAAACCACCCATTTCACTCAATAATTCCTGAGCACAAATGTCCTCCTCTACCTCCTCCTCTTCTTCCTGTCCTGCCCCCACAGGGGTCATGTGGCGTTGAGATCTGTGCGCCACGTCTACCGCACCCTGACCAGCCATTATTAACAGCATTTGTTCCAGGACGTGCAACAGAGGAATGACGTCGTTCATCCCATAGTCCTGCCGACTCACGAATAGCGTGGCCTCCTCAAAGGGCCTGAGCAAGCGCAGGTGTCACGCATGAGCTGCCAATGGTTGACATCTAAGTTACACAGGGAGTACCTTTATCCGCTTTTAACATCAGGAAATCTGTGATGGCCTTTTGCTGTTCGTAAAGGCGGTCTAACATATGTAGGGTTGAATTCCACCTTGTTGCAACGTCACAGCATGAGGAGTCGGTACGGGGGCCCATGGCAGATTACGGGCCTGGCAGCAGCAATGGGAGGCCCGTAATCTGCCAGCACCCTATGTCAAAAAATTCAACACACCAGCAGTGTGAGGAGACCTGAAAGTGGCACATGGCAGAGTGTGGCGATGGAGACAGCAGCAATGGGAGGCCGTACAGGGACCCATGAGAGACTCTGGCCCTGGCAGCAGCATGAGGAGGCGGTATATAGGGGCCTATGGCAGATTAGGGGCCTGGCAGCAGCTATGGGAGGCCCGTAATCTGCCAGCACCCTATGTCAAAAAATTCAACACACCAGCAGTGTGAGGAGACCTGAAAGTGGCACATGGCATGAGAGACTGTGGACCTGGCAGCAGCATGAGGAGGCGGTATATAGGGGCCCATGGCAGATTAGGGGCCTGGCAGCAGCTATGGGAGGCCCGTAATCTGCCAGCACCCTATGTCAAAAAATTCAACACACCAGCAGTGTGTGAGGAGACCTGAAAGTGGCACATGGCAGAGTGTGGCGATGGAGACAGCAGCAATGGGAGGCCGTACAGGGACCCATGACAGACTCTGGTCCTGGCAGCAGCATGAGGAGGCGGTACAGGGGCCCATGGCAGATTAAGGCCTGGCAGCAGCAATGGGATGCCCGTAATCTGCCAGCACCCTATGACAAAATGGAACCCTGGGCTGGGGCAGGCAGAACCGCCGTATCTTTATCACGGTTTTCCCAGGCCACCGAATGGCGACGCTGCATATGCTGACGCAACGCTGTAGTCCCAACATGGGCCCCCTGGCCACGCTTGACTTTCTGGCCACATAGTCGACATACGGCTGCGTTTACTTCCTCAGGCGGCTTGACGAAAAATTGCCACACCGCCGAGTAGGAAACTTTGCCCCCGCTACTCCTCGCTGGCTGACTGCTACTTCCTCTGTGCACACCGGCACCACTACTGGCTGTGGTGGTAGGCTTCAGTGGAGCTGGTGCTCTACTCCGTGGCCGTTTGCCTCCACTGACACTGCTGCGACCCTGCTGCCTCCTGGCAGCAGCAATGGGAGGCCGTACAGGGACCCATGACACACTCTGGACCTGGCAGCAGCATGAAGAGGCGGTACAGGGGCCCATGGCAGATTACGGGCCTGGCAGCAGCAATGTGAGGCCCGTAATCTGCCAGCACCCTATGACAAAAAATTCAACACATCAGCAGTGTGAGGAGACCTGAAAGTGGCACATAGCAGAGTGTGGCGATGGAGACAGCAGCAATGGGAGGCCGTACAGGGACCCATGACAGACTCTGGACTTGGCAGCAGCATGAGGAGGCGGTATATAGGGGCCCATGGCAGATTAGGGGCCTGGCAGCAGCTATGGGAGGCCCGTAATCTGCCAGCACCCTATGTCAAAAAATTCAACACAACAGCAGTGTGTGAGGAGACCTGAAAGTGGCACATGGCAGAGTGTGGCGATGGAGACAGCAGCAATGGGAGGCCGTACAGGGACCCATGAGAGACTCTGGACTTGGCAGCAGCATGAGGAGGCGGTATATAGGGGCCTATGGCAGATTAGGGGCCTGGCAGCAGCTATAGGAGGCCCGTAATCTGCCAGCACCCTATGTCAAAAAATTCAACACACCAGCAGTGTGTGAGGAGACCTGAAAGTGGCACATGGCAGAGTGTGGCGATGGAGACAGCAGCAATGGGAGGCCGTACAGGGACCCATGACAGACTCTGGACCTGGCAGCAGCATGAGGAGGCGGTATATAGGGGCCCATGGCAGATTAGGGGCCTGGCAGCAGCTATGGGAGGCCCGTAATCTGCCAGCACCCTATGTCAAAAAATTCAACACACCAGCAGTGTGAGGAGACCTGAAAGTGGCACATGTTTGGGGCATGATTCATGGCGGATTTAGTCAGTTGTGTCAGGAACTGGTGGTTTGAAATCCAGACTAATCCACGCCTGATTCATTTTCACAAACGTGAGTCTCTCCACACTTTGGGTGGACAGTCGTGTCCTCCGCGGAGTTACAATACCTCCTGCCGCACTAAACACGTGCTCCGATGCCACGCTACTGGCCGGGCATGACAGCCTTTCAAGGGCAAATTCAGCTAGTTGGGGCCAAAGGTCAAGTTTCGTTGCCCAGTAGTCAAGGGGATTGTCTACCTTGGTTGGCA
Source organism: Staurois parvus (assembly GCF_062004578.1). Lineage (NCBI taxonomy): Eukaryota > Metazoa > Chordata > Amphibia > Anura > Ranidae > Staurois > Staurois parvus. The sequence goes on along the minus strand of NW_028318492.1, from coordinate 4,671,675 downwards.
GGGTGCTGTCCAAGTAGGCCCAAGCCTGTTGTTTGAGCTCCTGCTCCAGGTCCACCTGATGCTGCTGCTGCTGCGGCTGGTTATTAGTTTCCTCACTGCGCTGGTGAAGAAAGCTACTCATCATCGACTGCAGACTGAGGCAGCCGCTGCTGGTGGAGCTGCCACTGCTCCTACCACCCCACCCCTCCCCTGCTGCCATGGCAGCGGAACGCGAGCGCACAGGGCCCACCGTGTCTGAGGATGGACATTGGCGCAGAAAGGCAGAGACCAACTGACTACATAGGTGGTTTTTATAGTACGTTATTTTGGCCTCCCTCTCAGCAGGTGTGAAAAAGGCCACCATTTTTGAACGGTAGCGAGGGTCCAACAAGGTGGACAGCCAAAAGTCATCCCTCTGTCTGATGGTTATTATTCGGCTGTCGCTACGCAAGCAACCGAGCATGCTATGGGCCATTTGTGCCAAGGAATGCGAGGGACTCCCTGCCTCCATCTCCACAGCATACTGCCACGGTGCGTCTGGGTCCTCTGTCTCCTCCTCCTCCTCCTCTACTAGATGCTCCTGCTCCTCCACTCCTGTCCGCTGAGTGGAAAAACCACCCATTTCACTCAATAATTCCTGAGCACAAATGTCCTCCCCTAACTCCTCCTCTTCTTCCTGTCCTGCCCCCACAGGGGTCATGTGGCGTTGAGATCTGTGCGCCACGTCTACCGCACCCTGACCAGCCATTGTTAACAGCATTTGTTCCAGGACGTGCAACAGAGGAATGACGTCGTTCATCCCATAGTCCTGCCGACTCACGAATAGCGTGGCCTCCTCAAAGGGCCTGAGCAAGCGGCATGTGTCACGCATGAGCTGCCAATGGCTGACATCTAAGTTACACAGGGGAGTACCTTTATCCGCTTGTAACATCAGGAAATCGGTGATGGCCTTTCGCTGTTCGTAAAGGCGGTCTAACATGTGTAGAGTTGAATTCCACCTTGTTGCAACGTCGCAGATCAGGCGATGCTGTGCAATTCCGTTCTGCCGCTGCAGCTCAAGGAGGGTGTGCTTTGCGGTGTAGGAATGGCTGAAATGCATGCAAAGTTTACGTGACATTTTAAGGATGTCTTGCAGTGGGATGGTGGATTTTAGGAACCGCTTGACAACCAGATTGAACACGTGAGCCATGCATGGCGCATGGCACAACCTTACTTGACGCAGAGCAGACACCATGTTCTTTCCGTTGTCGGTCAACATGGTTCCGATTTTCAGTTTGCGCGAAGACAGCCATCTGTCGATTTCTCTGTTCATTACACTGAGAAGTTCCTCCCCTGTGTGACTACATTCGCCTGGACCTGGCAGCAGCATGAGGAGGCGGTATAGGGGCCCATGGCAGATTAGGGGCCTGGCAGCAGCTATGGGAGGCCCGTAATCTGCCAGCACCCTATGTCAAAAAATTCAACACACCAGCAGTGTGTGAGGAGACCTGAAAGTGGCACATGGCAGAGTGTGGCGATGGAGACAGCAGCAATGGGAGGCCGTACAGGGACCCATGACAGACTCTGGACTTGGCAGCAGCATGAGGAGGTGGTATATAGGGGCCTATGGCAGATTAGGGGCCTGGCAGCAGCTATAGGAGGCCCGTAATCTGCCAGCACCCTATGTCAAAAAATTCAACACACCAGCAGTGTGTGAGGAGACCTGAAAGTGGCACATGGCAGAGTGTGGCGATGGAGACAGCAGCAATGGGAGGCCGTACAGGGACCCATGACAGACTCTGGACCTGGCAGCAGCATGAGGAGGCAGTATAGGGGCCCATGGCAGATTAGGGGCCTGGCAGCAGCTATGGGAGGCCCGTAATCTGCCAGCACCCTATGTCAAAAAATTCAACACACCAGCAGTGTGTGAGGAGATCTGAAAGTGGCACACGGCAGAGTGTGGCGATGGAGACAACCCACCGACTGTTTTGCTCGCTGCCAAGCTGCCACCCTCTTCTCCTGATGATGCGGAAGCAATAGCCTGATGACGACGAGGCTGCCAAGTGCGATCAGCCTCCTCATCATCAAGTAGGGTCTCCGCCTCACTACTAGCCCCCTCGGCTGCGTGTGGGTCAGGAGACAGACCTGTCTCTACACCGGCTACCGAGCCACTCTCCTCGCCACTACTTCTTCGCCTGGCTGCTGAAGAGGCGGATGTCTCCCCCCGTTCCTGACCGCCCTCTGTTAGCTCTTCCTCACTGTACTGGATGACACCGGGAGCACTAGCCTCTGGCTGCGAATAGTGCTGCCTCGACCCCTTCCTCTGCTGCCACGTCTGCTCGCTCCTAAAACATTGCCTCCTCTGCCACTCCTCTGCATGTTGTCTGACATACTCTTTAATTAAACGATTCTGTGTCCCTGAGTAACAATTCTGTGTCCCTGAGTAACGTTTCTGTGGCCCTAAGTAACAGTTCTGTGGCCCTCAGTAACAATTCTGTGTCTGTCCCTCAGTAACAATTCTGTGTCCCTCAGTAACAATTCTGTGTCCCTCAGTAACAATTCTGTGTCCCTCAGTAACAATTCTGTGTCCCTCAGTAACAATTCTGTGTCCCTCAGTAACAATTCTGTGTCCCTCAGTAACAATTCTGTGTCTGTCCCTCAGTAACAATTCTGTGTCCCTGAGTAACAATTCTGTGGCCCTCAGTAACAATTCTGTGGCCCTCAGTAAGAATTCTGTGTCTGTCCCTGAGTAACGTTTCTGTGGCCCTAAGTAACGGTTCTGTGGCCTTCAGTAACAATTCTGTGTCCCTGAGTAACAATTCTGTGTCTGTCCCTGAGTAACAATTCTGTGGCCCTAAGTAACGGTTCTGTGGCCCTCAGTAACAATTCTGTGGCCCTCAGTAACAATTCTGTGTCCCTCAGTAACAATTCTGTGTCCCTCAGTAACAATTCTGTGTCTGTCCCTGAGTAACAATTCTGTGTCTGTCCCTGAGTAACAATTCTGTGTCTGTCCCTGAGTAACGTTTCTGTGTCCCTAAGTAACGGTTCTGTGGCCCTAAGTAACATTTCTGTGGCCCTCAGTAACAATTCAGTGTCTGTCCCTGAGTAACAATTCAGTGTCTGTCCCTGAGTAACAATTCAGTGTCTGTCCCTGAGTAACAATTCAGTGTCTGTCCCTGAGTAACAATTCAGTGTCTGTCCCTGAGTAACAATTCTGTGTCCCTGAGTAACAATTCTGTGTCCCTGAGTAACAATTCTGTGTCCCTGAGTAACAATTCTGTGTCTGTCCCTCAGTAACAATTCTGTGTCTGTCCCTGAGTAAGAATTCTGTGTCTGTCCCTGAGTAAGAATTCTGTGTCTGTCCCTGAGTAAGAATTCTGTGTCTGTCCCTGAGTAACGTTTCTGTGGCCCTAAGTAACGGTTCTGTGGCCCTCAGTAACAATTCTGTGTCCCTGAGTAACAATTATGTGTCTGTCCCTGAGTAACAATTCTGTGGCCCTAAGTAACAATTCTGTGTCCCTCAGTAACAATTCTGTGTCTGTCCCTGAGTAACAATTCTGTGGCCCTAAGTAATGGTTCTGTGGCCCTCAGTAACAATTCTGTGTCCCTGAGTAACGTTTCTGTGGCCCTAAGTAACGGTTCTGTGGCCCTCAGTAACAATTCTGTGTCCCTGAGTAACAATTCTGTGTCTGTCCCTGAGTAACAATTCTGTGGCCCTAAGTAACGGTTCTGTGGCCCTAAGTAACGGTTCTGTGGCCCTCAGTAACAATTCTGTGTCCCTGAGTAACGTTTCTGTGGCCCTAAGTAACAATTCTGTGTCTCTCCCTGAGTAACAATTCTGTGTCCCTAACTAACGTTTCTGTGGCCCTAAGTAACAGTTCTGTGGCCCTCAGTAACAATTCTGTGTCCCTGAGTAACGTTTCTGTGGCCCTAAGTAACAATTCTGTGTCCCTGAGTAACAATTCTGTGGCCCTAAGTAACGGTTCTGTGGCCCTCAGTAACAATTCTGTGTCCCTGAGTAACAATTCTGTGTCCCTAAGTAACGGTTCTGTGGCCCTCAGTAACAATTCTGTGTCCCTCAGTAACAATTCTGTGTCTGTCCGAGTAACAATTCTGTGGCCCTAACTAACGTTTCTGTGGCCCTAAGTAACAGTTCTGTGGCCCTCAGTAACAATTCTGTCTGTCCCTGAGTAACAATTCTGTGGCCCTAACTAATGTTTCTGTGGCCCTAAGTAACAGTTCTGTGGCCCTCAGTAACAATTCTGTGTCTGTCCCTGAGTAACAATTCTGTGGCCCTATCTAACGTTTCTGTGGCCCTAACTAACGTTTCTGTGGCCCTAAGTAACAGTTCTGTGGCCCTCAGTAACAATTCTGTGTCTGTCCCTGAGTAACAATTCTGTGGCCCTAACTAACGTTTCTGTGTCCCTAAGTAACAATTCTCTGGCACTCAGTAACAATTCTGTCTGTCCCTGAGTAACAATTCTGTCTGTCCCTGAGTAACAATTCTGTGGCCCTAACTAGCGTTTCTTTGGCCCTAAGTAACGATTCTGTGGCCCTCATTAACAATTCTGTGTCCCTGAGTAATGCTTCTCTGTCCCTAAGTAACGTTTCTCTGTCCCCAAGTAACGTTTCTGTGGCCCTAACTCTGTCCCTAATACAGAGCGGTCTGCCTCTCTTGAATGACTGGAGGCAAATGAAGAATTCTAAAATGGCCGCTATTTATAGCTCGACCATTACACAGTGCTGGCTGGCTGCTGATTGGCTAATGCGATCACATGTCATTAAGGAATGCATTATGGATCAGCGCGCCTTGTCTGCGCGCCTTCCCAGACATCCCCGCTCCGTCGCCGCACATGTCCGCCGCCATTTTAGGAAAAATTTCGAAGTAGGCTATTTTTCGGATTCGGCGCAAATCGAAAATTTTCCAATATTCGACTCGAATTCCACTTCGCCTACTTCGATTCGCTCATCTCTAATACCAATGTGCACAGCCTGTTAGCATATAGTCAGAAGGCTTTAGATGTTCTGTAAAGCCAAACTTTGGAAATTAGTGCTAGTGCCAAAAAGATATTCCCCACAACATTACACCACCACCACCAGCCTGAACAGTTGATACAAGGAAGAATGGATCCATGATTTCATGATTTCATGTTGGTTATGCCAAATTCCGACCCTACCATCTGTATGTCACAGCAACCAGTCTGCACATTCTCCTCTGACCTCTGACATCAACAAGGCATTTTCTCCCACACAACTGTCCCTCAATGATATATTTTTTTTTCTGGACAATCTTCTGTAAATCCTACAGATGATTGTGTATGAAAATCTAAGTAGATCAGCAGTTTTTGAAATACTCAGACCAGCCTGTCTGGCACCAACAACCTTGCCATGTTCAAAGTCACTTAAATCCCCTTTCTTCCCCATTCTGATGCTCGGTTTGAACTTCAGCAAGTTGTCTTCACCACATCTAGCTGCCTAAATGCATTACGTTTCTGCCATGTGATTAGCTGATTAGCAATTTGTGTTACCAAGCAATTGAACAGGTGTACCTAATAAAGTGGCCAGTATGTGTGTGTGTATATATATATATATATATATATATATATATATATTTAATATAATATTTATTTATTTATTTGGGTTTTTTTTAGGACAAACAAGGCTTTCTTTGGTGATATTGTCTTGCAAAAAATATTTTGTTGTTAGATACATTTAACTGAAATTCTGTTCTGTAATTCAATATGTGTAATAAAATGTAATGTGTTCTAGTTGAATGTGACTAGCAACCACAAGCTATGCCTGGATAAATGAAGAATGCCATAGATACCTTTCAAATCGTCAGCCAAAAATAACAAAATTAACAGCATATTAAAAAATAAAATGGCAACACCAGCTTTTGTTATCTACAATGTGCACATTGAATCCAGAGATTTCCCCCACAGTATTTTATTTCTGCTGATAGATGCACAGTCTGATGACCAGCATCATTCAGCCCACTTCCTTTAAGCTCAGGTCATCCTGGATCCTGTTACCAGACAGTGAAAGGAGAAGCAGCGCAGTGATGAGCTCATCTCTTTCATACTTTGCTTTCTCTTCCTCTGCATTCTTATCTGTACATGAAATGATTGGCTCCTTGTACTTCCCCTTACACTATAGCCCTACTGTACAGGGGACTCCAAGAGACTGATTGCAGGTGAAATAGCCCCAAAAAACTAAAATATTTTGAGTTTCAGTGTGTTGAAATAAAAATATCACAGAATAAAAATTGGTGTAGGATCTTAGTACGATCTCGGCATCAGACAAAGGGGTTTGCATTCACCTTCACAGCAATGTATATTACCTATTATTCTAATTACATTCACCATAAAAGTGCATTTCATATCACAACATGAAGTAATATAGAAATTATATCAGATTTGTGTCATTTATCTTCATATCATCACACAGATCATTCTTCTACTGTTACTATTTATTAAATTATATCTAAAAGCTTTGTGTCTAACATATGAACTGTCAATGTAACATTATAGTTTAATGGTTGTAAGTAGGCATTCTTCATTCTAAATCAGCAGAAATTGGTTTAGGGTCTTAAAATGCAAGTGTTCACAAGTTCCAGATGGTTTCTGTGTCTGACCAATAGAATAGATAAGGAATATTCCGAAGAAATATGACTTAATAGAAGCTTAATATGAAGTGCAGCTCCTTTACCACTCCACTCTTCATCCAAGCTGTCGTTAATAGTTTTACGTAACACACTGTTCAGAGATGCATACTGTTAATCTTATCACTGTTATGTAATAGAAATAAAAGCTATCATTTGAAAGCAAAGCTATCAAGCTGTTTTCAGTAAGTATTCATTTTTGAGATGTTAATTTAATATTCCTTTAAAAGCCATTTTAACACAGTTTTCAGCTTTTTCAGTATTTGTGTCATACCCATCAATTTTGTTATTTGCATTGATTTTTAATGTTTGCCTTATGTTTTTGTGGGGTTCCTTTGGGCCTCCAGTTGTATCCCAGATTAACCCCTTCACGCCTAACGGTAAATTACCTAAGGGTAAGGGTAAAACAAATCTAAACGCCTAAGCACAATTTTGCAACGTTGACATGTGTTTGTAAAACCGTACATATCGTCACAACTACTTTGTACATCCAGGTGAATTATACCGTGTTTTTTTCAGGTCAAATTGGGCTTTTATTTGGTGGTAAATGGTAATAGATACCTCCTGATTTTTTTTATTATCAAAGGAAAACTGGCCCAAAATAGTAAAATTTTGTGTTTCTTGTTATTACCATAACCTACCACCAAAGAACAACCCAAAATAAATTTTCCAGCTCTTGACAATCACAGCAATACCATATATGTGTATGTTATTTGTACCCGTGGTACAGGCAAGAAACAATAGTGCGCATTTTTTTTTTTTTTACCTAAAACACACTGACACTGATACCAATTAAAAACAAAAAATCCTGACCTTTGACCCAGACCTTTTGACCTTGACCTTTGACTTAAAAACATACCCTGGCACTGAACTAGATCAAACCTTGATCCAGGTATTTTTTCTTAAATTTTTATTTTATTTTGTAATATTTATTTGTTTATTTTTTAGCAAACACTTTTTTCCCTCTATGCCAGAAGTTAGAGAGATACTATGTATCTCTCTCCTCTATTCATAGAGGAAAAAAAAAACAAGGGGGGCGGGCTATACAGTGAAGAAGAGGACTGACGGAGAGTGACAGGGGAAGCCGCGAGACGAAGACCATGTGGCCCCCTGGGAAGTGCAGCTTTGCCGCAAGAGAAGGTGACAGGGAGCAGAGGTGGACCACACCCATGGGCAGACACCTCTGAAAAAAAACCCACCAAGAAGACTGCAGGTGAACAGCAAGGAATAGCTGTAGAGTTACCAACCAGCCAGAGCTGGCGAACTGACAGAAACCAGAGAGCAGTGAGTGCTTATTGCAAACAGCACTTGTGTGTGGTGTATGAACTGGCTGGAAGAAGTAGGTGATCGTGAAGAACTAAGGGTAGAAGCTGGTGGGAAGTGGTTTGAAGGGGTCACCCAGTGGAGTATAAAAGTGAATCACCAGTATTGTTTTATCTGGTCTTTAACATCTAATACCCTAGAGTGGAAGTAAAGTGAGGAATAGGACACACTTCAAGGCTTAACAAGAATAGCCGGAAGCAAAAAGATGATTTAAATCTGCAAAAGGTGGCGGAGTAAAGACACCCAAGACACATACTAGTACAATTAAAAAATACATGTCCCTACAGGAGAAAAGTCCTTGGAACCAGACCACTGAGAGGCAAAGAGGAGCTAATGGAAAATCAGTAATGGGGAATATTAGTGGAGACCAATCTAGTTTGTCAGTGGAAACAACAGATTTGAATCAAGATAAAGAAACATTAAATATGGACGGTGGGTTTGATATAGGGAGCACGGAAGAACAAACAGTGGAAGCTCAAATGCCCACAAAAATGGAAATCGCTGTCATGTTCACAAAGTTGGAACAATCATTAAAGAATGATATGGCAATAATACACAAGGACTTGGGACAAGTACTGGCCCGTGTGGATGAAACGGAAGGCAAATTGGATAAGCATGACCAAATAATAACAGAGTTTAAGAATCAACTGAAGGAAATGCGAAATGAACAAAGAAGAATGCGATATAAAGTAGAAGAGCAGGAGAATAGCAATAGAAGGAACAATCTGAGGATTCGGGGACTACCAGAAAGTGCACAAGGAGAAGATCTAAGAGACGTAATGAATAAAGTGCTCAATCCACTAATTAACAGACCTATCACTAAGCAATTGAAAATCGACAGAGTCCATAGGATAAAGAGACCCCTTGGAGTATCCCAAGGAATCCCAAGAGATGTAATAGGTTCCACTACTTTGAGGATAAAGCAAGAATTTGGGAGAAGATGAGAGGAATTCCCTCAATATCATACGAGGGGATGGACACACAAATATATGCACCAGAAACATTAGCAAGAAATAATACATGGCACCAGAAACATTAGCAAGAAGAAGGACTCTATGACTTCTCTTGGAGCAAATGCGAACACAAAACATCAAATATAACTGGGATTTTCCTGCTTGTCTGGTGGGATGGAAAAATGGTTGCTCAGCAAGATTAAGATTTCCGGAAGATCTCCAAGATTTTTGCGAGAAACTAGAATTGCAAGTCCCAGATATACCAAACTTATAGGAAAAGGGAAGATCTGGAACTAGTAAAAGAGAGGTGGCAGGTAACCTCAAGGAGAAGAGGACAACAAAATGAGAAGAGGTGGAAATAAGGAAGAAAAAGCAAGAGAAAGAAGACATTAGCATTTGCTAGACTCTAAAATAAGGGATATTAATAGAGGGGATAGATAGAGGAGGAGGTTGTCCTGGGAAAGTCCTTGCTGCTTCTTGTTTTTTTTTTCCCTGTCCCCCCCCCCCCTTTTTCTTTTTTTTTTTCGGGGAGGGGGTGAGGGGTAGGGGGAATGGTTACGAGTAGGTATGGGGGAAAGGCTTATTGAAGGTGGGACAAATGGGGACACAACACGGCCTAGAATATATATCCTCGGGGAGGAGACGTCTATGGACAGAGTCCAACCCCAAACAGAATGATCGAGGGTGAGGTTAGATTCACAATCGATCCAAGGGATGGGTAGGGGCCAAATGGGAATAACTGGGGAGGGGGGAGGTGGGGAGGGAGGGGAGGAGGGGATGACAGGATAGTAGAGAGGGAGGGTAGGTTTAGCGAGAAAGGGGTATTCCGAAACTCTACGCTGGTTTCAAATTTATTATACAGATTGCTCTCTCTGTGTGACCCAACAAAAAAAGATTTTAACATTAAGAAATGTTTGACAAGAAGGTAGTTAATTTTATGACTTGCAATGTAAAAGGTCTGAATACTCTGGTTAAAAGACATAAGATTACTAAGGAAATGGGGCAATGCTCAATCGATATAGTATTCTTGCAAGAGACACATTTATCTTTAGATACAATGGTTAACTTACAATCAAGACAATACCTGACCTGGTATTATGCAGACTTTCCAATAAAGTAAGCTAAAGGAGTAGCAATCAGGATGGCAAGGAATGTAAGATTTAACTTAGAAGACAGACTTATGGAGTAAAAGGACTATACGTTCTATTCCTCTGCACATGCAGTATATTCCAGATTGGATTATATTATGATAGAGCATAGATTACTGGAATTGTTGGTTAAATCCAACACTGAAGTTGCAACATTGTCGGACCATGCACCAGTCACAATTAAGCTGAAAATGGGAGAGGTTTCAAATAAGATAAATACATGGAAAGTAAATGAGTCACTTTTATGAGATCAAGAGACCGAAGAAAGAATAAAAGAAGAAATCAAACAGTATATTCAGTTAAATAATACAGAGGATATCTCAAGGACCACGGTATGGGAAGCCTATAAGGCCTATATAAGGGGTATCCTGATTTCAGTAGGGGCAGAAAAAAAGAGAAAGCGGGTAGAAAAGTGAGAACATTAATAGAGGAAATACAGGAATTAGAACAAACACATAAAAGAAGAATAGGTAGGGAGGAGCACCATAAGATCATTTTAAAAAGAGAAGAGTTAAATGACTTACTGGAACAGGAGACTAAAAAGTTTTTTAACATGGTGGCAAAAGAAAGATACCAATGGGGAATATACCAGGAAAATTTGGAAAAGATATTAAGGGAAAAGAAATCTGTAAATTATATAGAGAAGATCAGAAATAAATCAGGGGAAATAGTATACCCAACTAAAAAGATCGCTAGCGCATTCCAAGAATATTATAGTCTACTATATGCAGTTAAATACAAGGACCAAAGTGACTCAAAAGGAGGTAGAAGAGCTAAAATACAGGCATTCTTAAAAGCAGCAGGATTACCCAGATTAGAAGAAGAAAGAGTTGCAATGCTGGATAATTCAATAACACAGGAGGAAATACAAGAAGGAGTATAGCAGCGGGTAAGAGTCCAGGGCCGGATGGGTACACAGTAAGATATTACAGGAAATGTAAAGATCAGCTAGAGCCTAGAATGTGCGAATATATGAATGCATTAGGAGAAGGTATAGAAATGAGGAAAGAGTCGCTTATGGCACATATTACAATTATACCTAAAGAAGGAAAAGATGTATCTCAATGTGCGAGCTATAGACCAATATCATTGTTGAATGCTGATACGAAACTGTATGCAAATATAATTGCTAGCAGAATAAAAGAACTAATGCCAGAATCGGTTCACCCCAATCAGGTGGGATTTGTGCCAGGGAGAGAAGGAAGAGACAGCGGTCTGAGATCGTTGCTCCTCCTGCAGAAGGGTAAGCAAGAGAATCACCCGGTTATATTCCTGTCAATAGATGCTGAAAAAGCGTTTGACAGGGTGGACTGGGGATTTATGATGGATACCTTAGAGGTATTAGGTTTAGGGAATAAAATTATGCAATGGATAAAAAATCTATACAGCTACCCTTTGGCAGCAGTAAAGATAAATGGTACATTGTCTCAACCTTTTACAATGTATAACGGAACAAGACAGGGATTTCCACTCTTGCCTCTCTTGTTTATATTATCTTTATAGCCCCTCTTAGCAACAATACGGAATAACATAGATATAAAAGGGATACAGGTTGGAGAAATGGAACATAAAGTTGCGGCATACACAGATGATTTGCTAGTCTATGTTTTAAATCCTAGACTAACATTACCAATCATAATGAGTATATTAAGAAAATATGGAGAGTTGTCAAATTTTAAAATCAACCTTGCAAAGTCAGAGATTTTGAATATAAATCTACTTTAGGCAGAGAAACAGGCAATACAAGGGAAGTTTCCCTTCTTTTGCAGAGACAAGGAATTAAAATATTTAGGAGTGAAGCTAACACCATCACTGAAGGGTATTTACCATGCAAATTATATCCCACTAATTAAGGAATTGAGATCAAGGAGGAATAGGCTGAATAGGCTAAATAAATATGGTTAAGATGGTTATTTTGCCAAAAATCTTATATAAATTTAAAATGTTACCACATTTATTTGCTGCTGGTGTATATTAGGGTCCTACAAAAAGTAATAAAGAAATATATGGGTAAATAAAAAACCAAGAGTAAAGCAGGAGGTATTCTTTAGGGAGAAAATAAATTGGGACCTAAACATGCTGGATATTAAAAGATATTATTTTTTCAGTTATATTGTCACGAATAATGGATTGGGTGTATACTTTTCAGGGGAAAAGTTGGGTGAAGATTGAAAAAAAAGTAAGTGATGTTCAATTACATAAGATTATTTGGATTCCACAACAATACCGAATGTTAGTGGAGAATACTAGCACTTTAACACGGAATGTATTGAAGATATGGGATCTAGTGTATAAACAGATGGGATGGGTGTATAATTCACCAAAAATACCACTAGTAGGCACAAAATATTTTATACCTGGGATGGGGAATATATCAGGGCTGTGGATAAGAGATAGGAGCACACGTTTAAAATATATCATGAAAAAGGATGAAATGAGATCCCTTCAGGAGCTGAAACACAAAAGGGATATGTTTTATGCGATAGATGAATGAAAGTATCATCAACTTAAACATTTTGTCATAGCACTTCCACAGCCAATAAGAACAATTGAAAATTTGTGTCAGGGCAGGAGCTGAGGAACGGACAGGCAGGCCTAAACAATGTAACGCACTGGGTGACGACAACCACCACCCACAGATCCCTCAGGGCACGGAGTCTAAGTCCCAGGCTGCCCTTCACCAGGGCCCCTGATGGTGGGGATGGACTTGACGCAGCCAGGAACCAGGTCGCGGCCCCCGAGACACCTCAGTTGCGGTAATGGCCGCCGCCAATGGCGTATAGCTGGTGGAAAAGACAATAGAGTAGTCAGGCAGGCCGGGTCGACAACAACGGGACAAAACGGTACAGGACAGCAGACGAGAATCACAGGTCACGAGCCGGGTTCAGCAACAGAGGGTCAGATCAAAGGAGAACACAAAGAATAGTCGAGTCACAAGCCGAGTCAGATTCCAGGAGAGTCACGAGAGTCAGAACAGAGTTATAGCAACACAAAGACACAAAACACAAGTGCAAAGACCACGTGCGGACCACAGGCTTATATGTCATCAGCCACACCCCTCTGGGGGATGGACCTCAGAGACCTGAAGGCATAAAGGATTCCCACCATGCTCAGCAGAAATCCAAGATGGATGCCAGCACATGGAGTAACATAACCTCTGGGAAAAGGTAGGACCTTGACAATTTGCACCCACTAGAATACTTGATGAATCTAAAAGGAGCACAAAAACATTGCACTTCTCGTATGTACAAGACACTTACTATAATATCTGAACCTGTTTTTCCACAGTATATGGGAAAAATGGGAAAAGGAATTGGGAACACAATTAAACGAACAACAGAAAAAGAAAACAATTAGAATTGCACATGGGGCAACTTATATTTATACAGTTGAAATGAACTATAAATTCCTGAGTAGATGGTACGATATGCCGAGTAGAGTTCATAAGTACCACCCAGAGAATTTGCTGCTTTGTTTGAGGGGATGTCTGATAGAGGGTACAATAATACACACATGGTGGGAATGTCTCATAATACAGGATTTCTGGCAGGGGATAGTACAACAAATAATAGAAATTACAGGAAAAAATATAATAACGGACCCATGGGTGTGTTTATTTCATAATACCGGCCTTACAGTAAAACAATATAAGAACACAATTGTCTTTCATTTATTAAATGCAGCGAAAGGATTAATACCCACATTTTGGAAGGCCCAAGAAGCATCAAAGGTTAAGGATTGGATAAGGAGGTTGGAATATGGCTATAGATTAGAAGAACTTTATCATAATGAAGAGGATAAAAAGGAAAAATTAAAAAAATATGGGAAAGATGGTACGATTTTAGGATCACACAGAAATCTGCCGACATGACGGGATAAAGAGGGGGAAACATAGAAATGTGAGGTTTAATAAAGGTATAGAGAGAGTAAACAGAAGAACAAGAAGAGAAGGGTAGGGGAGGTTTCGAGAGATGGGAAAAGGGGAATGGGGGGGGGAATTGGATTGTAAAATGTGTGGTAGAAGATTATGTGTTAGTTTTGTGTTGGAATTTTGTAAAATATGCTTAGTAAAAATATAATAATAATAAAAAAGAACAGGTACAGACATGAAAACTGAACTCTGGCTAAATGTAATTTTATATAGAGAAAAAAAGTGTGCTGGTTTGTTGAACGGGATAAACATGGTAGTGCACAGCAGTATAGTGGGGGCGAGTGATGGCAGAGTGCAGATGTACATGTTGGTACTCTGGCGGAGAGTAGGGCTGTGCGCAGCAGTGCGAGGGTGGAGAATGTAGTGTGCATGGGTAATAGCACAGAGTGTGGTGGTGTGTGAAAGTATAGTGGTGGAGAGTGTGGAAGTGCACAGTGGTGCGTGGCTGTTCAGAGGTAGAGAGTGCAGCAGTATTTGAAAGTGCTGTGGTATGCCGGAGGGCAGAGTCAGAGAGTGAGTTGTTGTGTGGCGAAGCAGTGGTGGAGTGTTATTGTGCATGGTGGAGCAGAAGCAGAGAGTATGGTGCATGCCTGGGCAGTGGCAAAGAGTGGTATGGTGCAGTAATGGAGAGTGCATTTGTGTGCATCAGGGCAGTGGTTGAAAATGAGATGGGACAGTCATCAAGAGTGCCACTGTGCATCGGGGCAGTGGTGCATTCCAAGGCAGTGGCAGATAGTGTTAAAATCAGGAGTCTTTATGACCTGCAACAGTGATGAAGGCAACATCTCCAGTTCTGCTCATCAACTGTTTCCCCTTTCTTTTAACTTATGCCAGAACATTTGTCCATGCATTTGGACACAGCTGATCATGTGGTATAAGGCCTCTGTGATTGACCTTTTATCATGTCATGTGATCAACTGTGTCCAAAGGACAAAGAGATCACAGACAGCACTTTGGGCACTGCTGTAGGCGCGTTCTGGTAGGATGTCATGCCGCCTTCCCAGAACTGGATGACCGCACTGTAGCCATCATTCGGCTATATCGCGGTAAGAAAGTGGTTAAAATCACACTGCAAACCGCCCTGCACATATGTTTACCCGGTCTGAAAACAACACTGTACAGATAAGGGGAAGCTTCCCAAACCTTAACTCGAACTCTGCATTACTATAACACTTGTGAGTCAGTGTTGGGGGTAACACTCAGCCTCAACATTTATAAATTATAATATATTCTTGCTTAGCATGTTTTTTTCTTCTGACCACCACTGGGCATTTACAGCTAAACTCAGCAAGAGTATTTAGCGGGAATTGGGTGCAGGGGATGTTGAGAGATGTCAGGAAGTTCTTGGAAACACAAAACCATCTCTACTTTATCTTGTTTTGTGGGCTGTACAGTTTTCTACATGCATGCTAACTCCAGCAATTATTTTACCAGAATGACAAAAAGGAAGATGTACAAAGGAATATCTTCATTTATGTGCATCTAGTACATCACATAGTCTGACTATGGCCTTTTTTTTCAATATAACGTAAATGTTCACAAAACCATATTTTCTTGCCTTTCTAAAAATGTTATATAAGACATTTTAACAATGGTAGTCCAGTATATAAAATGTTATTTTATTGTGAAAAGAAGGAACACTTCTTTTCAGTGTATGTAATGTTGATTTTGTTGTGCCAATCTAACACCCACAGTACTGATGAGCATGTATTCTCTGTGTTAAAAAACTGCTCCCACTACCAGATGCTACTTATTTTACACAGAAAAGAATGCATATAATTATCTACAGCATTGCTTTCTGTGTTTAGCAACATTAGATTAATTTCAAAGCCTTATAGAATAAAGATGAAATATTGAATTTTTGGTATAAATTGTACTATTTAAGCATTTTGATTACAAGATGTGCCCCACAGAGTGTAGAGTAGTACGATAACAAAGATGCTGTTCTTTACCTGATACCCAGAAAGTCAGCATGCAAGTTGCTGGCAAAATTATCTGAAAATAGTGTTTCTACATCTCAATAGCCTATTCTAAATAGCTAATAAAAGTATTGGATGTTGTTATTTACATTTAGATCTCATTTTTGATTACTTTTCTACATAGCTCTTTTCATCACTGTTCGACAATAAGGATGGATGACTTAGTAAAAAAAAGCCTTCAAGTGCTCATGGTTGTGAGCTTTACAAGCCAGCTGTATGGGACAATGCTGAAAAACTCAAGTGCTGGCTTTCTGGAAAGGTTCCATTAATTATTATTATTATTATTATTATTAGACAAATTTAAAGTGGGCCAGCAGGTAAATAATAAAGTGATCATACAAGGCCAAAAATGGATAGTCAGTGAAACAAAAGCAAATCCAGTTTATCTGTACTTACTCAGGCTTATTTGTTAAAACAGTGCCAACAAAGACAATGTAGTGCAGTTATCAATCAAAATCAATCTTTTTAATGCTCTAACTATAGCAAATTGAATTTGATTGTTTGGTAAAGGTTTTTGCATTTTGTAAATCTTGACTGCCCTCTGTGTTGCCTACCCCGAATATGGCCCCAATGTCTTTGGTTGTACAGAAGTATAAAAAGAAATACAAAAATAAAGTTCTAAAATATTTGATATTACGGGATCAGTATTTGCAATGGTTGAAAACCTTGTGTAGAAAAGGTTTCAACGCATGGGACAAGGTTAAGCACTGATCAAATATAAGTCTTTTAAGACTGCTAATGTTATTCGCTTAACAATCTGTCACACATAAATTGTATAATTATAAACTGCATATCTTTTCTAAAATGAAGTGAAGGAATGTTTAAAAATGTCATAATTTGGAAGCAAAATGTCTAAGGAAATGCCTTAACTTTGATCTATGTGAACACTTCATTCCAGTACACTTCCAATTCATCGGGGGCAGAGGACTGCCAGCGTGCTGCAGGAACATTTGCCAAATGAACTTTTTGGTAGTTTGTATAGGCACATTTTTTGTATTGCTAAACTTCCATAAGGAAATTAATACCAGCAGCACAGAATGGTAACTTACTGTGTAGATTTTATTTATATAGTAAATTGTAAGTATAGTGCTGTTCCTTCATACACCACAATAGCTACACTCTCAATATATTTATCAGGTATGTGTAGGGCTGTTTAAATAAAGGAGCAACAAGAGCACAAGGCCCACAAATAGGCCTAATGATAATTTAGTGTGATAGCTAAAAGCAAAAAATAGCTCATATTGCAGGCCCTTGTTTTCTAAAATAACTGGAAGATTTCCCTTCACCACTTATTTTAGTGCAACTGTAGCATTTTGGAATCCCCTTCACTTTCTTCCTCAGTTATAATGCTCAGCAGAACAATTAGAGTGAGCAAGCCAAAGTTCAGCAGGACAATGAAAGAAACAACAAAGAAAGCTTCATAGGACTTTGAAATCTTCCCTGTTCTATCCAAACAAAAATAAAGGTTTTGGCTATGCATCCATTCAATTTCAAATTAACTGTGTCATTTAAAAAGAAAGCTGCTATCAGGTATCTATTGCAGGCTATCATGCTTAACATATCGTGGAAGCCTGCACTCCCTGCAACTATAACTGAATCCCAGTCTGTTGTGATTGGACAAAAGTTGAACCAAGTAATGTCTAAACTTGCCCATCCTATACTGCCTAATGTACATTCGTTATTGACTACTGATGCAGCTAATTATAGTGATGGGCAAAAAGGAATGTGTGTGAGGTAGAAGGAAGAGGGCAAGCATCAACATTACCAGGAATGGTTGAAGGTTTAAAATATATAAAAAATACTGAGCAGTTGGCTTCCTAAAATCGATATATCTAATCTGCAGAAAACACGTGCAGGATATTACACACACAACAGATTACAATGTTAAAAATATGCCACACTTAAAACAAATTTTTTATATATATATATATATATATATATATATATATATATACAGTGGGGATCAAAAGTTTGGGCACCCCAGCTAAAAATTTGTATTAATGTGCATAAAGAAGCCAAGGAAAGATGGAAAAATCTCCAAAAGGCATCAAATTACAGATTAGACATTCTTATAATATGTCAACAAAAGTTAGATTTTATTTCCATCATTGACACTTTCAAAATACATAAAACCAAAAAATGGCATCTGCAAAAGTTTGGGCACCCTGCAGAATTTATAGCATGCACTGCCCCCTTTGCCAAGCTGAGACCTGCCAGTGTCATGGATTGTTCTCAATCATCGTCTGGGAAGACCAGGTGATGTCAGTCTCAAAGGGTTTAAATGCCCAGACTCATCTGACCTTGCCCCAACAATCAGCACCATGGGTTCTTCTAAGCAGTTGTCTAGAAAACTGAAACTGAAAATAGTTGACGCTCACAAAGCTGGAGAAGGCTATAAGAAGATAGCAAAGCATTTTCAGATGTCAATATCCTCTGTTCGGAATGTAATTAAGAAATGGCAGTCATCAGGAACAGTGGAAGTTAAAGCAACATCTGGAAGACCAAGAAAAATATCAGACAGAACAGCTCGCAGGATTGTGAGAAAAACAATTCAAAACCCACGTTTGACTACACGATCCCTCCAGAAAGATCTGGCAGACACTGGAGTTGTGGTACACTATTCCACTATAAAGAGATACTTGTACAAATATGGTCTTCATGGAAGAGTCATCAGAAGAAAACCTCTTCTACGTCCTCACCACAAAAATCATCGTTTGAACTTTGCAAATGAACATATAGACAAGCCTGATGCATTTTGGAAACAAGTTCTGTGGACCGATGAGGTTAAAATTGAACTTTTTGGCCGGAATGAGCAAAGGTACGTTTGGAGAAGAAGGGGCACAGAATTTAATGAAAAGAACCTCTGTCCAACTGTTAAGCATGGGGTTGGTTCAATCATGCTTTGGGGTTGTGTTGCAGCCAGTGGCACAGGGAACATCTCACGAGTAGAAGGAAAAATGGATTCAATAAAATTTCAGCAAATTTTGGATGGTAACTTGATGCCATCTGTGAAAAAGCTGAAGTTAAAGAGAGGATGGCTTCTACAAATGGATAATGATCCTAAACACACCTCGAAATCTACGGAGGATTACATCAAGAGGCGTAAACTGAAGGTTTTGCCATGGCCTTCACAATCTCCTGACCTCAACATAATTGAAAATCTATGGATAGACCTTAAAAGAGCAGTGCGTGACAGACAGCCCAGAAATCTCAAAGAACTGGAAGACTTTTGTAAGGAAGAATGGGCAAAGATACCTCAAACAAGAATTGAAAGACTCTTGGCTGGCTGCAAAAAGCATTTACAAGCTGTGATACTTGCCAAAGGGGGCAGTACAAGATATTAACTCTGCAGGGTGCCCAAACTTTTGCAGATGCCATTTTTTTGTTTTCTGTTATTTTGAAAGTGTAAATGATGGAAATAAAATCTAACTTTTGTTGACATATTATAAGAATGTCTAATCTGTAATTTGATGCCTTTTGGAGATTTTTCCATCTTTCCTTGGCTTCTTCATGCACATTAATACAAATTTTTAACTAGGGTGCCCAAACTTTCGATCCCCACTGTTTATATATACAGTGAAGGAAATAAGTTTTGATCCTCTGCTGATTTTGAATGTTTGCCCACTCGCAAAGAAATAATCAGTCTACAAATCGAATGGTAGGTGTATTGTAGTAATAGCTACATAATAGTAAGAAAAAATTAAAAAGAAATGCATGTCTAACAAATTATGCACTGATTTGCATGTTCATGAGGGAAATAAGTATTTGATCCCCTTCACAAAACATGACTTAGTACTTGGTGGCAAATCCCTCGTTGGCAATCACAGAGGTCAGAAGTTTCCTGTACATGGTCACCAGGTTTGCACACATCTCAGGAGGGATATTGGCCACTCCTTTTGGCAGATCCTCTTCAAGTCATTAAGGTTTGGTGGCTGACGTTGGCAACTCGAACTTTCAGCTCCCTCCACAGATTCTTAATCGGATTAAGGTCTGGAGACTGACTAGGCCACTCCAGGACCTTAATGTGCTTCTTCTTGAGCCACTCCTTTGTTGCCTTGGCCGTGTATTTTGGGTCGCTCTCATGCTGGAACACCCATCCATGACCCATTTTCAATGCCCTGGCTGAAGGGAAAAAGGTTCTCACCCAAGGTTTGACAGTACATTGTCCCATCCATCTTCCCTTTGATGTGGTTCAGTTGTCCTGTCCCCAAAGCAGAATGTTTCTACCACCATGTTTGATAGTTGGTATGGTGTTCTTGGAATCATAGGCAGCATTCCAACTCCTCCAAACACGGCAAGTTGAGTTGATGCCAAAGAGCTCGATTTTGGTCTCATCTGACCACAAAACTTTCAAAACAGTCCTCCTCTGCATCATTCAGATGTTCAGTGGCAAACTTCAGATGGGCCTGGACATGTGCTTTCTTGAGCAGAGGGACCTTGCCAGCACTGCAAGATTTCAATCCTTGTTGGCGTAGTGTGTTACCAATTGTTTTCTTGGTGACTGTGGTCCCAGCTGCCTGGAGATCATTGGCAAGATCCTCAAGTGTAGTTCTGGGATGATTCCTCACTGTTCTCATGATCATTGACACTCCATAAGGTGAGATCTTGCATGGTGCACCAGACCTAGGGAGACTTACAGTTGTTTTGCGTTTCTTCCATTTGCGAATGATTGCACCAACTGTTGTCACCTTCTCACCAAGCTGCTTGGTGATAGTTTTGTAGCCCAGTCCAACCTTGTGTAGGTCTACAATCTTGTCCCTGAAATCCTTGGGCAGCTCTTTGGTCTTTGAGAAAAAGGACAGAAGCGCCTCTAAGTGCAATAAGTCTTTTAATTCAAGTCTAAATGTAGAAACACTCACATGTGTGAAATAATCATAAGCATAAAAACCGTGGTTAACAATAATTAACGGTGGGGTGGTAACCCGGGTCGGGACCATTGTCGGCATGTATAGATGCAACAAAGCGCTATGCAAAACTTGCCAATTCGTTAAACACGGACAAAAAAACTTCACCACAAAAGGAAAAACCTATTCATTCAAAGAATTTTACAACTGCTCCACTGATCATGTGATCTATTGTATATCCTGCCCTTGCGGCCTCCTATATGTGGGACGAACCATCAGACCCCTCCGTGCCAGGTTTGGCGAGCACAGACGTCTTATTGAAGATGGTAAAGACAAACATAGCGTCCCCCGCCACTTCCTTGAATATCACCAAAAATCCACTGATGGCCTACAAGTATGGGTCTTAGAATCCATACACAACAATCTCTCTGAGTCTGATCGTTTCAAAAAACTCTTTTTACAAGAAACTTATTGGATATTTACATTAGATACATTGTCCCCAGGCGGACTCAATGAGGAATTAGACATTAACACTATACTATAAACGCTACAATCTCCCATTCACAGCCACTCAACACTCACAATGATACTTTCCCCCCCCCCTTTCTTTATAAAATTTTTTTTTTTTTTATCGAATTTTTTATCAAATTTTTTAATCAAATTTTTTATTGAATTTTTTTTTTTTAATCAAATTTTTATTTTATTATTTATAACTTTTTGTTCATTATTTATATTTTATTCTATTTTTTTACAATGTTTTACAATGTAATTTACTTTTTATAATGTCATCTGCATGTATTATTACCAATATGTTTATCATCTTGCAATCATGCTGTATCATCTTGCAATCATGCTGTATTACCACTAAATATCTGCTCACTACTGTTACATAATTGATGTGCCAGTGCTGCAAGGTGAACATTTTACCCCACTAATCTCCCAGAACATAATTTTTTTTATTTATTTATTTATTTTTTTTCTTTCGTCTTCTGTTTTCTTATTTATTACATCCTCTCTTTTTTCCATTTGGTTTCCTTTTACCCCCCAGTTAACATCCATGACTTTACACTATTCACCTGACAGCAATGGTCAATCACTGGTTAATTGGTTAATTGATCAATTAGACTCACGTTCCCTATATATTCACCCCTGTTCATCCACCTCCCCCTGCTTGAAAAAGGAGTGCACTTTCGCCTTCCACGGCCAGTGCATGCTCCGAAACGCGTCGCAGTGCACCCTGGGATCTGACGTCATCACGGCCACGCCGCCGCTACGTTCCAGCGTGCGTTCCATCCGGCTCTGAGGGAGGACGTGCATGAAGGCTGGCCTCACCGCTGTTCCCCCTCCAGCCACCACGCTGTTCCAGCCGAGAGCTGACCTCCCCACATCGCAGAGAGATGACGGCTCTTCACCCGGGTTACCACCCCACCGTTAACTATTGTTAACCACGGTTTTTATGCTTATGATTACTTCACACATGTGAGTGTTTCTACATTTAGACTTGAATTAAAAGACTTATTGCACTTAGAGGCGCTTCTCTCCTTTTTCTCATCTACAGAAGTTGCTACAGCTTATTTGGAAGCCTTGCCCTCAGTGCCACACGGAATCCTACGCTCTTCATACAGTAGCCACTAATACCACCATCACCCATACTACCATTTCCCAGGACTTTGCAGTGTTTGCGCTGTTACAACCCTTCCTCAGCTCTTTGGTCTTTGCCATGGTGGAGAGTTTGGAATCTGATTGTTTGATTGCTCCTGTGGACAGGTGTCTTTTATACAGGTAACAAAATGAGATTAGCAGCACTCCCTTTAAGAGACTGCTTCTAATCTTAGCTTGTTACCTTTATGAAAGACACCTGGTAGCCAGAACTCCTGCTGAATGATTGGGGATAAAATACTTATTTCCCTCATGAACATGCAAATCAGTACATTGTTACCTGTATAAAAGGCTACACAAGGCTGGACTGGGCTACAAAACTATCTCCAAGCAGCTTAGTGAGAAGGTGACAACAGTTGGTGCAATAATTCGCAAATGGAAGAAACGCAAAACAACTGTCAGTCTCCCCAGGTTTGGTGCACCATGCAAGATCTCACCTTGTGGAGTGTCAATGATCATGAGAAAAGTGAGGAATCATCCCAGAACTACACTTGAGGATCTTGCCAATGATCTCCAGGCAGCTGGGACCACAATCACCAAGAAAACAATTGGTAACACACTACGCCAACAAGGATTGAAATCCTGCAGTGCCGGCAAGGTCCCTCTGCTCAAGAAAGCACATGTCCAGGCCCATCTGAAGTTTGCCACTGAACATCTGAATGATGCAGAGGAGGACTGGTTTGAAAGTTTTGTGGTCAGATGAGGCCAAAATCGAGCTCTTTGGCATCAACTCAACTTACCGTGTTTGGAGGAGTTGGAATGCTGCCTATGATTCCAAGAACACTATACCAACTGTCAAACAAGGTAGTGGAAACATTCTGCTTTGGGGACAGGACAACTGCACCACATCAAAGGGAAGATGGATGGGGCAATGTACTGTCAAATCTTGGGTGAGAACCTTTTTCCCTCAGCCAGGGCATTGAAAATGGGTCGTGGATGGGTGTTCCAGCATGACAGTGACCCAAAACACACAGCCAAGGCAACAAAGGAGTGGCTCAAGAAGAAGCACATTAAGGTTCTGGAGTGGCCTAGTCAGTCTCCAGACCTTAATCCGATTGAGAATCTGTGGAGGGAGCTGAAAGTTCGAGTTGCCAAAGTCAGCCACCAAACCTTAATGACTTGAAGAGGATCTGCCAAGAGGAGTGGCCAATATCCCTCCTGAGATGTGTGCAAACCTGGTGTGGTGATCGTGTACAGGAAACTTCTGACCTCTGTGATTGCCAACGAGGGATTTGCCACCAAGTACTAAGTCATGTTGTGTGAAGGGGATCAAATACCTTTTTCCCTCATGAACATGCAAATCAGTGCATAATTTGTTAGACATGCATTTCTTGTGAATTTTTTTGTTGCTATTCTGTCTCAGTGTTACAATACACCTACTATTCAATTTTTAGACTGATCATTTCTTTGTGAGTGGGCAAACATTCAAAATCAGCAGGGGATCAAACACTTATTTTCTTCACTGTGTATATATATATAGATATATATATATATCTATATATATATATTTTGTGAGGGATTAGCCCAGTAGCGGGTTGTGCTTGACCCACTGGATGAGTCAGAGCACAGTGAAAGAGGCTCAGCATGACAGCAGGATCTTGGTGAATAAAGTGGTGGTTTATTTACAAGTCTGGTGAACACATGGTGCATATATTCAAAACAGTAAAAATAAACAAACAGAAAATAAAGCCTTGAAACACTGGGTATCTAACTACAAATACAGGTTCCTATCTACCTGTCTGGAGACAGCCTATCGCTGCTCAGGCACAGGGTGTTCACACAGAGCGTCTCCCAGTCCAAGATTACACAGATTTTCTCTCACCACAATATTGTATGGCTGCTCCCCAGTCTGTCCTGCACAGCAAACTGGTTCCAGGTTTGAGCATTCTGTCTAAGCAACCTGGGAGTTTTATAGAGCTCAGAGCCCTTAACTCACTACAGTTGAGCTAATGAAATAATCAGTGAGCCAAACAGGTTCACTACACAGCACAGCAGGAGAAACAGGCGGTGTAGAGCATGAACCTGGGACAAATATACCTCCCATCCTGGACACATCCCTTAGTTCTTCCTGACCTCCTGTCACAATATATATATATATATATATATATATATATATATACAGTGGGGATCGAAAGTTTGAGCACCCCAGCTAAAAATTTGTATTAATGTGCATAAAGAAGCCAAGAAAAGATGGAAAAATCTCCAAAAGTGATCAAATTACAGATTAGACATTCTTATAATATGTCAACAAAAGTTAGATTTTATTTCCATCATTTACACTTTCAAAATAACAGAAAACAAAAAAATGGCGTCTGCAAAAGTTTGGGCACCCTGCAGAATTTATAGCATGCACTGCCCCCTTTGCCAAGCTGAGACCTGCCAGTGTCATGGATTGTTCTCAATCATCGTCTGGGAAGACCAGGTGATGTCAATCTCAAAGGGTTTAAATGCCCAGACTCATCTGACCTTGCCCCAACAATCAGCACCATGGGTTCTTCTAAGCAGTTGTCTAGAAAACTGAAACTGAAAATAGTTGACACTCACAAAGCTGGAGAAGGCTATAAGAAGATAGCAAAGCGTTTTCAGATGTCAATATCCTCTGTTCGGAATGTAATTAAGAAATGGCAGTCATCAGGAACAGTGGAAGTTAAAGCAACATCTGGAAGACCAAGAAAAATATCAGACAGAACAGCTCGCAGCATTGTGAGAAAAACAATTCAAAACCCACGTTTGACTGCACGATCCCTCCAGAAAGATCTGGCAGACACTGGAGTTGTGGTACACTATTCCACTATAAAGAGATACTTGTACAAATATGGTCTTCATGGAAGAGTCATCAGAAGAAAACCTCTTCTACGTCCTCCCCACAAAAATCATCGTTTGAACTTTGCAAATGAACATATAGACAAGCCTGATGCATTTTGGAAACAAGTTCTGTGGACCGATGAGGTTAAAATTGAACTTTTTGGCCGGAATGAGCAAAGGTACGTTTGGAGAAGAAGGGGCACAGAATTTAATGAAAGAACCTCTGTCCAACTGTTAAGCATGGGGTTGGATCAATCATGCTTTGGGGTTGTGTTGCAGCCAGTGGCACAGGGAACATCTCACGAGTAGAAGGAAAAATGGATTCAATAAAATTTCAGCAAATTTTGGATGGTAACTTGATGCCATCTGTGAAAAAGCTGAAGTTAAAGAGAGGATGGCTTCTACAAATGGATAATGATGCTAAACACACCTCGAAATCCATGGGGGATTACATCAAGAGGCGTAAACTGAAGGTTTTGCCATGGCCTTCACAATCTCCTGACCTCAGCATAATTGAAAATCTATGGATAAACCTTAAAAGAGCAGTGCGTGACAGACAGCCCAGAAATCTCAAAGAACTGGAAGACTTTTGTAAGGAAGAATGGGCAAAGATACCTCAAACAAGAATTGAAAGACTCTTGGCTGGCTACAAAAAGCGTTTACAAGCTGTGATACTTGCCAAATGGGGCAGTACAAGATATTAACTCTGCAGGGTGCCCAAACTTTTGCAGACGCCATTTTCTTGTTTTCTGTTATTTTGAAAGTGTAAATGATGGAAATAAAATCTAACTTTTGTTGACATATTATAAGAATGTCTAATCTGTAATTTGATGCCTTTTGGAGATTTTTCCATCATTCCTTGGCTTCTTTATGCACATTAATACAAATTTTTAGCTGGGGTGCCCAAACTTTCGATCCCCACTGTATATATATATATATATATATACACACTATATTGCCAAAAGTATTGGGACACCACTCCAAATCATTGGATTCAGGTGTTTCAAACCACCTCCACGGCCACAGGTGTATAAAATCAACCACCTAGGCATGCAGACTGCTTCTACAAACATTTGTGAAAGAATGGGTCACTCTCAGGAGCTCAGTGAATTCAAGCGTGGTACCGTGATAGGTTGCCACCTGTGCAATTAGTCCATCCATGAAATTTCCTTGCTACTAAATATTCCATGGTCAGCTGTTAGTGGTATTATAACAAATTGGAAGAAACTGGGAACAACAGCAACTCAGCAATGAAGTGGTAGACCACGTAAAATGACAGAGCAGGGTCATGCGTAGAGAGCTTCATGGAATGGGTTTCCATGGCCAAGCAGCTGTATCCAAGCCTTACATTACCAAGTTCAATGCAAAGCGTCAGATGCAATGGAGTAAAGCATGCCGCCGCTGGATGCTAGAGTGGAGACATGTCCCCTGGAGTGACAAATCACGCTTCTCTGTCTGGCAATCCGATAGACGTGTCTGGGTTTGGCAGTTGCCAGGAGAACAGTACTTGCTTAACTGCATTGTGCCAAGTGTAAAGTATGGTGTGTGGTTGTTTTTTAGAAGTTGGTCTTGGCCCTTAGTTCCAGTGAAGGGAACTCTTAAGGCATCAGCATACCAAGACATTTTGGATAATTTCACGCTGCCAACTTTGTGGGAACAGATTGGGGATGGCCCCTTCCTGCTCCAATATGACTGCTCACCAGTGCACAAAGCAAGGTCCATAAAGACATGGATGAGTTAGTTTGGGGTGGAGGAACTTGACTGGCCTGCGCAGAATCCTAACCTCAACCCAATAAAACACCTTTGGGATGAATAAGAGCGGAGACTAAAAGCCAGGACTTCTCGCCCAACATCAGTGCCTGACTTCAGAAATGCGCTTCTGGAAGAATGGTGAAACATTCCTAGAGACACACTTCTAAACCTTTTGGACAGCCTTCCCAGAAGAGTTGAAGCTGTTATAGCTGCAAAGATTGAGCCAGCCCAATATTGAAATCTTCGGACTAAGATTGGGATGTCATTAAAGTTCATGTGTGTGTAAAGGCAGGCGTCCCAATACTTTTGGCAATATAGTGTGTATATGTGACTAGTTCAATATACGTGTGTGAAGTCCACAGAAACTCAGAAACAGTCCATGAACCAACAGTGGTAAGTAGTCCAACACCAGTGGAATCTTGTACCCAGACAATGTTCTCCGTGATTGTTAGGTAGGTATCTCACCCGTTGTTCATTCCAAACATCACACATATGAACTTACCAGAATGTACAGTATGTGACTCTTGGTGTATGAAGAGTTAAATCATGCTTTGTGCATGGACTGTTTCCGAGTTTCTGTGGACTTTTGATACTTTTGCACAGCGGATTGCATTTATTTGTTTTTTTCATAATTATGCACGTATTTTGAACTGGTCACAAAAGTTTTATATACATGCATGTATCTGTGCATGTTTCTTCTTTACCAAAAGAAACATGAAGGCTACTAATGCTGAATTCCCATTCTACAAATGCTAGTAGTCTGGCTGTCATCTTGTCCCTCTTGCATCCATAACTCAGATCAATCTTGCAGATAAAGATTTTTAAATTTATTGTCAGTCAGTCAGTTGGGTCAGTGACTCACATTCTGTAGTACTAAAGGTCAGGATAACAGCCAGGCAACCAGCTTTTTCAGCTGGAAATCATTAATGGCAACCCCTGCTGCATATTTCCTTTAGGAAAGTTTCACTTGTGTGCTAAAAAATTAAAATGTAGAGAACAGCGGCCGGCTCGGTGATGGACGTGCAGTAGTGACAGCTCCGTCTGCCCCCCAGCAATAAATCGGCACTCACTGACTCCGGGGGAAACGAACGGCACACACTGATAGCCGCAGTGTGCCCGCAGCCCACTAGACATGCCTCGCAGGAAACAGAGCCCGGGGCAACCAGGGAAGTTAACTAACTTCTTCCCGGCCGTCATGCCGGGAATCCAAGATGGCGCCCGCATCACAGGAGTGCAGGGAGGCAGCAGCCCATCTGAGGAGGACTACAGAGCCCAGTGTGCAAATCCTAGGCTGCAGCAACAGCTTTACCCAGGGGACCCTGGTGAGTTGTCACCTCCCTTATCTCCCACGACCAGCAGCCCGGCCAAATCCAGGCCACGACTGGACTGTGACGACAATACTATATTGCAGGCCCCAAAACTCCCACATCAGCTACCGCACATGGCTATGCCTACCATAGATGCATTCCCTGCATCGGATCAACCACTCACAGAGATAAGCATGAAAAATATGCTTGCGTCTCTGCGGCAAACATTACACAACGACATACAGTCATGGCCGAAATTGTTGGCACCCTTGATATTTCTCCAGGAAATCATGTATTTCTCACGAAACGTATTGCATTAACACATGTTTTGCTATACACATGTTTATTCCCTTTGTGTGTATTGGGACAAAACAAAAAAAGGGAGGAAAGAAAGCAAATTCGACATAATGTCACACAAACCTCCAAAAATGGGCTGGACAAAAGTATTGGCACCCTTTCACAACTGCGGATAAATAAGAATGTTACAAGCATGTGATGCTCCTGTAAACTCACCTGGGGCAAGTAACAGGTGTGGGCAATATAGAAATCACACCTGAAAGCAGATAAAAAGGAGAGACGTTCACTTAACCTTTGCATTGTGTGTCTGTCTGTGCCACACTAAGCATGGACAACAGAAAGAGGAGACGAGAACTGTCTGAGGACCTGAGAACCAAAATTGTGGCAAAATATCAACAATCTCAAGGTTACAAGTCCATCTCCAGAGAACTAGATTTGCCTTTGTCCACAGTGCGCAACATTATCAAGAAGTTTGCAACCCATGGCACTGTAGCTAATCTCCCTGGTCGTGGACGGATGAGGAAAATTGATGAAAGATTGCAACGCAGAATAGTCCGGATGGTGGATAAGCAGCCCCAAACATGTTCCAAAGACATTCAAGCTGTCCTGCAGGCTCAGGGAGCATCAGTGTCAGCGCGAACTATCCGTCGACATTTAAATGAAATGAAACGCTATGGCAGGAGACCCAGGAGGACCCCACTGCTGACACAGAGACATAAAAAAGCAAGACTACAGTTTGCCAAAATGTACTTGAGTAAGCCAAAAGCCTTCTGGGAAAACGTCTTGTGGACAGATGAGACCAAGATAGAGCTTTTCGGTAAAGCACATCATTCTACTGTTTACCGAAAACGGAATGAGGCCTACAAAGAACAAAACACAGTACCTACGGTAAAATATGGTGGAGGTTCAATGATGTTTTGGGGTTGTTTTGCTGCCTCTGGCACTGGGTGCCTTGACTGTGTGCAAGGCATCATGAAATCTGAGGATTACCAAAGGATTTTGGGTCGCACTGTAGGGCCCAGTGTCAGAAAGCTGGGTTTGCGTCCAAGATCCTGGGTCTTCCAGCAGGACAATGACCCCAAACATACGTCAAAAAGCACTCAGAAATGGATGGCAAAGAAGCGCTGGAGAGTTCTGAAGTGGCCAGCAATGAGCCCAGATCTAAATCCCATTGAACACCTGTGGAGAGATCTTAAAATTGCTGTTGGGAAAAGGTGTCCTTCCAATAAGAGAGACCTGGAGCTGTTTGCAAAGGAAGAGTGGTCCAAAATTCCGGGTGAGAGGTGTCAGAAGCTTATTGATGGTTATAGGAAGCGACTGATTTCAGTTATGTTTTCCAAAGGGTGTGCAACCAAATATTAAGTTAAGGGTGCCAATACTTTTGTCCAGCCCATTTTTGGGGTTTTGTGTGACATTATGTCATATTTGCTTTTCTGCCTCTGTTTTATATTTGTTCCAATACATACAAAGGGAATAAACATGTGTATAGCAAAACATGTGTTAATGCAATACCTTTTTTGTGTGAAATACTTGATTTTCAGGAAAAATATCAAGGGTGCCAACAATTTCGGCCATGACTGTATCTGCTCCACTTACTCAGCTCACCACCCTAGTGCAACGGCAGGAACGTAGAATTCGCCACATTGAAACCAACATGGGAGACATAGTCGCAGCACATAACGATTTGATTGATGCCCATGCAGATCATGTGTCCGACATCGAACAAATTCAACTAAAATTAGCCGACTTGGAAGATAGATCACGCCGTAATAATATAAAAATTAGAGGGATCCCTGAAACAATTACCAATGAGGCACTGCTGCCATATTTACAACACTTCCTCAAGTTGCTGATACCAACACTCTCCGAAGTAGAGGTCGTGATCGATCGAGCACATCGACTTCCTAAGCCCTCATTTTTACAGGCCTCTATCCCTAGAGACGTGCTTATCCGCATTCATTTCTATCATATCAAAGAGAAAATTATGTTAGCGGCTAGAAACCCGCCATCGCTCCCACAGTCTCATGCGAATCTACGCTTATATGCTGACCTATCCAAAGCCACACTTTCAAACAGGAAAAGAATGATATCAATCACTAAAGCTTTGAGAAATCATGGCATTGCCTATCAATGGGGCTTCCCCACTAAGCTATTAGTACGGAACCAAGGTAGAACCTATACTATCCGGAATCTAGAGGCCGGCCTAGATCTCCTTAAAGCTTGGAGCATTTTGCCCGCTGACTCAAGGGAAAATACGTCTAGTTCCATCCAAAATATGGAGGCGACCTGAAGGGCGCGAAGGCACACACCGCACCTATACTCTACTATACCTTCCCCCGGAGGTAATATACAGATTCTACAACCTCTGGCGATCGGCCTACATTCAAGGTTGTCTGTTTTTCAAGTTTGCTAAAGACATGACCCCCCTGGAGGTCAGAACTTGTTCATACCCCTCCTTTTTGACGTAGCAATCATAGCTACATTGGTTACTTGCGTTACATGCAAGTGTTTTTTTACTGTCGTTTCTCCCTTTCCCATCCTCCCTCTCACTTGGCACCACCGACTCAACAGTAGTATCATAAGATTTGACATACAGGACTATAGATGGAATACGCTACCTACAGTTCATATCGAGACTTACCTGTTCTTTAGTCTTTTTTCCACTATTCTCCCTGGAATGAAACCACACACGCTTAATTATAATCAAACAACAACCCAACTAGATATATACTCGGGAAATATTTTCAATGATTACTATCACTTCTCTTAATGCTAGAGGCCTCAACTCCCCCTTCAAAAGATCGATGCTCTCCAGAGAAATCCGGAAATCTAGAACTGACTTATTCTTCATACAAGAATCCCACTTCACTACGGAAAAAACCCCTAAACTATATCTTAACCGCTTCTCTCAATTATTTATGGCGACTAATGCTAAGAAGAAAAACGGAGTAATTATTGCCGTTAATGACTCTCTAACGTTTAAACACACCTCTTCCATAGTCGACCCGCAAGGGCGATATATTATATTGATATGCCAAATTAACGACATTACCTATACCTTGGTGAATGTATACGGTCCAAACAGCAAACAACTAAAATTTTTTCGCAAACTCTTCAATCTCATCTCTAAGCACAAACAAGGTAGACTCATTATTGGGGGAGATCTTAATGTTCTTAATAACTCATATATGGATTCATCTTCCAACAAAAAAGCTGCCAACCTTGACCTCAACCGCGTTCTACATGATCATGACCTATACGACATCTGGAGATGCCAGCATGGCTCTGAAAGAGACTACACCTATTTTTCACCACCGCATCTTTCGTACTCAAGAATTGATATGTTCCTCACGGACAAATGGACACTGCAACATGTTTCATCTTCTAGTATTGGTACCATAACCTGGTCTGACCATGCCCCGATCAGCATATCCCTGGATGACAGCCAAAAGTCGGCAATCCCACCCATATGGAGACTTAATTCTGCACTCCTGAAACTGCCGGATAACCAGAAGTATATAATGGACGCTCATAATCTATTTTTTGAAACTAATGCCACACCAGATATCTCTATCACTACACTCTGGCTGACATACAAAGCATACATGAGAGGTATCCTCATACAACTAAACTCCCGTATTAAAAAGCAGAGATCTCAGCAAACAGACCAACTATTGACCTCTATACATATAAACGAAGAAATTAATAAACAGAATCCGAACCCTTCCACATCCGCGGCCCTAAATAGAGATAGAAATAAATTATGTGCTATTTTACTACACACCTATGACACAAACCTCCTAAGAACAAAAACACAATACTATGCACTTGGTAATAAAACAGGTTCTCTTCTCGCCAAAACCCACAAGACATAGCTAATGCATTTGCATGCTATTACCAAACTCTATACAACATAAAAGATGATCCGGATACAGCACAACCAACGATTCCCTCCATTGAAAACTTCGTAAGCCGCACGGCTCTTCCTCGACTCACCTCTTCCCAACTTGACTCCCTCTCTGTGCCGATTTCACCTGCAGAGATTGAGAAAACTATTAACAGTTTACCCGTGAACAAATCACCAGGTAATGATGGTTTCACTAACGAATATTACAAATCGTTTGCACCCAACCTTAAGTCACATCTCTCCGCCCTTTATAATCACGTTGTTTCAAAGGGGGAATTTCCCTCTGATATGCTACAATCAATAATTACCACTATCCCAAAACCAGGTAAAGACCCTCAACTAGTCCAAAACTACAGGCCGATCTCATTACTTAATACAGACTTAAAAATATACGCCAAGATAATAGCTCAACGACTGCTCCCATACCTTCCTACATTAATTCACCCTGATCAAGTGGGATTCATCCCTGGGAGACAGGCCCTGACGCGACCCGACGAATTATATCACTACTGCACCACCTTGAATCTGATAACCAACCCTCACTCCTTCTTTCACTTGACGCGGAAAAAGCATTTGACCGAATCCATTGGAAATTTATGACACTTACACTCCAGAAATACGGAATAACAGACTGGATGCTGTCAGCGATTCTCTCCCTATACTCCAAACCTTCTGCTAGGGTACTTACGAACGGCACGCTCTCACAACCTTTCCCAATATCCAATGGTACTAGACAAGGATGCCCTCTTTCGCCCATAATTTTTGCGTTACTTATCGAACCGCTAGCGTCCAATCTCAGACATGATCCAATTTCACAGGAATTAATTTTCTTAAGAGCGAACATAAAATTAGTCTCTTTGCGGATGACATTATCCTAATGATTACAAACCCTAACAAATCGCTTACAACAATTCGCACCCATATCCATGCCTACACAGCGGTATCGTACTACAAACTCAATGAATCCAAGTCTTCCATCCTAAACCTCTATACACCCCTTGCAACCCAGAAACTACTTACTCAACGGTTCCCTTTCAAATGGGAAAAACATAACATACTCTATTTGGGGATCAAACTGACTGCCAAAACAGGCCAACTCTATACAGCTAACTTCAAACCATTACTTGACACAATCCCACAAGAGCTCAGAAGCTTCCGCACAAATACCCTTTCAACACTAGGCAGAACAGCAACTATAAAAATGTGCATATTGCCCAAAATACTTTATATTTTCCGCACGCTTCCTATTCCAGCCCCCTCCACCTTTTTCTCCAAACTTCAAAAAATCCTAAACAATTTCTTATGGAATTCCAAACGCCCTAGATGTACTGCAAACCTCTTAATACGTCCGCCTGCCAGAGGGGGAGCAGGTCTCCCGCATATAAAATCGTACTATCAAGCCGTTCTATTAGACCAGCTCTTCTTCTGGTGGCACCCGTCCCCGGATAAAACTTGGACAGTCATAAAGGCATCCATGCACACACCAAGTTCACTAACAGATGCCTTATTTGTGCCTCGTGCGGCCTGGAATAAACCTCTACATACACACCCATGCGTGCAAGCTTCCCTGACGGCTTGGCATGACTTCTTAACTTATACTTGCTCCAATAAGGATAATCTTTGAAATCTTACACCGCTTTCATCCTTACATTTTGTATCCCCGCATCTGAACCTGGCCTCATGGAAAGTGCTTGGAATATATCATATCCAAGATCTTTTTAGCACCCACAAGCCAGATACATTTCTGACTCTCCAGAAGAAATTTAGTCTTCCTGATAAAGACCAATTCACCTATATGCGAATAATCCATTCACTTCACAAAACAAACATACCACTTAAAATAGAAATACCAGCTACTGCACATCACTTCCTGAATAGGACCATATATCCGAAGAAAGGAATATCTACTTTTTATACACTTCTGACCGTAGCGCAATTCACAACTTCTACTTCATCCTTGACTAATTGGGAAAAGACCTTAACACTCTCGACAAGCCCACATCCCTGGGAAACAACGTTCAACATTACTTATAAAGCGTCGAAATGTAGTGCCCATTGGGAATCATACCTGAAAATCCTCCACCAATGGTATCTTACCCCCACTAAACTATCTCTCTATTACCCTCAACAGTCCCAAGCGTGCTGGAGACATTGTGGAGAAACTGGCTCCCTCTTCCATGTGCTTTGGTCATGCAAATCTCTCAAATCTTACTGGAATAAAGTCTTCCAATTGATCTCTTCAATCACAGACACACCTGTAGCTCCAGATCCTGCCCTGGCCCTCCTTCATATAACTATAGATACATTCCCCTCAAACTCACGCATCATTATCTTACACATCCTAGCGGCGGCAAAGATCAACATCACCAAACTCTGGCGATCCACATCATCTCCTCTGCTTTCACGTCTGGTGAATGACCTCAACCTGCAATGTGAGATGGAGCGAAGAACGGCCATTCGAAACTCTATGTACCACAAATTTACGTTACACTGGTCTCGATGGCTAAATCATCCCAACTGTTCAATTAACTGTTTACTAATTTCAATTTTTTTTCATAGGATACTTACTTCTAAGATAAAGATAACGGTGCCTCATCCCCCTCCTCCCCCCTTTCCCTATTTCTTTCCACTCCCTGTTTAAATTTCTATTCCAATCTATATCCACCTTTAAGATCCTGTTACCCAACATGGTTCACATATTAATGAGCATACCTCTCATGTACATATGACTACGATATTCCGTTCCCCGGCCGCATGGTGGGGACTTGCTACATCTTCATCCTCTTTACATGTTCTCAATTTACATATGTGTACCTTTCTACTCTAATGGTTATATATTTGTTCTGATGTTAAAAATCTTTTCAATAAAAATATTTGAAAATAAACCTGAAAAAAAAAATAAAATAAAATAAAATGTACAGTAAAAACATTTTTTGACCTACATCTCACTACAAGCTTCCACTGGAGGTCAGTATAATGCCTTTTAGTCACAAGCTATCAATCATGTATTCTAGGCTCATAAAAAATAATATGTCAAGCTGTTTAACATTCTGTGAAAACAGACTCAGCAGTAATCTCCTACTAAACTGTGACACATCACATTAACATTGCCCTGAAACATAAGGGCAACTATCATGAAAAAAAATGTCTTTTTTAACACACTGTATAGTAAAACATCCCTGAAAAAAAGCTGACAAATGCGTTGTGCACTCTTCTACTTTTATCCTACCCAAAATGGATTTTTCTCTGTATTCTATTTTATTGAACTTCTATTCTTTTGCAGCCCCTCATTCTAACACATCAGGTTGGATATAAGTACACACTATATGGCCATACGTTTGTAAAAAAACCCCGATTACCACACAAATATAAGCTTTTTGGACATCCCATTCCAAAACAATATTTTCTAAAGTGGAGTTGCCCTCCTTTTTGTCCCTTCCCCCTTTCCCCTTCCCCTAGTTTAAGCATTGAAATTGTGATCTCTGTAACTTATGAAGGTGTAGTTCGATAGCAATAACTCCCAATCCTAGTAGTGTTGGCAGACAAAAAATACTAGCAGCCAAATTTTGAAACAAACAATTCTAAACAGTAACTCACAATGGATGTGTAACTTGAAACTCACCTTCTGAAATATGATATTTCAATCAGTAAACAAACTATAGTAATCAAGTATAGTATACTAATATACAGTATGTAAACAATGACTTGTCTTGGAAGTCTGAAAAACAGGCAAGAAGATCCATACATGAAACTAACATGTATCAGGTTTGAATTTCTTTTTGCAGCTGAAATTATCCTTCTCAGCTTCTGCAGGAGAGCTGTTACAAATAAAAAG
The DNA here is from genome assembly GCF_062004578.1 of Staurois parvus. Classification (NCBI taxonomy): domain Eukaryota; kingdom Metazoa; phylum Chordata; class Amphibia; order Anura; family Ranidae; genus Staurois; species Staurois parvus. The sequence continues at coordinate 4,635,316 of NW_028318492.1, read as the reverse complement.
TACCTTCATTTGATAATCTTTCTGGTAGTCTATGGCTTTCTCAATGACATTGTTATTGCATTACCACTGGAACCGATTCAACAACTGGTTCATTGCAAAACTTCTATAAGGTTGTTGTTCAGATTCGTCTCAGAGAAAGGAGGTAGTCAAAGGAAACACCTACATATCGACAACTTGCTTTGAGGATCACTCTGATCTGGTGTGACTTGCAAAGAAGGTAGACACCAAAACATGGGAAGTACTCCTATCTTTCCATAACAGGCAGTGCATACTCAGCATAATCTCTCTCAAACACCTTCTACATGAAGTCAACAAAGTGTTGTCTTCAATGCTTGCATCTGTGGTGCTGAAGTTATCATCCCAGAAATTAATGGTCTTGTTATTACCTTGTGTTGCACACCTTTACTGCTTAAGTTGGTAGACATTGTGTAAATTGTGTCTGTTTCCTAAGGAACCCTGTGGGCCACCTCCTGCCGGACATACTTTGTTTGAAATACAAGGATTGGGTGGAAAATCAGATTCAGCTACCTTTCAGGTATTTACAATAGGCATAGAGGGAGATTCTCCCATCCACACTTTAAAGAATATAGCGCAGGTAACATTGTGGTGTATGCGAACATCTTCGGCTGCTGTCAGCCTGCCATTAGTATACTGTATATATGCTAAGTGCCCTCTGCAGGGGCGGACTGATAAATCATGGGGTCCCTGTGTCCTTGCCCAAACTCAAAAAAGCCTATGAAAAAGGTACAAAGGGCATCTCATGGGGCCCGAGTTTCCAAATGGTCAGTCCGCCCCTGGCCCTCTGCTGTTCTCATGCACATGTGATTCCAGCCACAAGAATCCACTGAATCACTTTGAAAATTCTGAGATGTGGTCCTATTCATTTGAATAGGTAGCATTAAACTTATGCAAATGATGAGGTGTGGTCCCATTTACTTGAATATGTAGCATTGAGTCAAACTCTGAGTTATTGTAGATACTTTTCTATACTTACTGTCCAAGCGACTTCAAAGGAAGTGAGGAAAATACCCCCCCCCCAAAAAAAATGACAAGAATTCCTTTACAGTTGTACACATTGATAGATTTTCTCTCTATTCCTGTTCTAGTAAAAAAAAAAAACCTATCACATTCTCACAAAATGTGAGAGTGAATCATCCCGACAGGGTCACAGGCAGCAATAAAAAAACCTCACAGAGGTGTTAAAGTGGAACTAAAGTCTCAGTTTTTTTTCTTTCATCTAAGTTAAAGTCCTATAGCAGTTAGAATTTATTGGCAGAAGTGGCAAAGGCTCTTTTGTGGAAAACTATTTGCCAATGCTGTTCACAATTTTTTGCTTCCTATGTATGCTGTACATCATGCGGTGTGCATCCTGGCTCATTCTTGCCCGGGCTGCATTTGGCTAGTTGCCTGGCATCATAGAAATTCACCAGTTGACTGCACTCTAGTATTCATTTTTTTAATAATGAGGTATCTGACTGTCCAAAAATTTATTTAGAAGTCCTGCATGTATTCCATGCTAATTTTCAGAACGTGTTTTCTTTCCATTGATTTTATCAATTAATGCTACAAAAGGCACACCTCTACACACAAACATAAAACTAAATGAGCCCTAAATGAACAGTATAGCCAAAGACACCTTCATTTCATGAAAGAAGTTGATGCAGTTTGCTATTTATAATACATAATAAGCTGGTATTGTTATAATTATACAGGATTTATATAGCGCCAACAGTTTGTGCAGCGCTTTACAAAATGAAGGTAGACATTATAGTTACAATACAAGAGGAAACAGAGGTTATTAATTTATGAACTTAGCACACGTTATCTACAGAACAGTCAGGAGGGATTAAAAGATCATCTTTTATAAAAAAAAGCATAATAAATGCAGGTAAAAAAAGCGCATTTATTATTTTCTTACACTGGAGCCCGACAAGCAATGAACTCGTTATCAGTAGATTTTGGATGCAATGTCAGACTCCTGCAGACAAATAGCAGAGCCTTACAAAGCAGTGTACCTACAGCGAAGCACACACACAGCCCAAGTAATCAAACAGCACACTGTTAACCCTTTGATCGCCCCAGATGTTAACCCCTTCCTGCCCAGTGCCTTGAGTACAGTGTCAGTGCTTTTTATTAGCTGAGGATGTCAGTGACACCAAGTCAATTCCCCCCAGTGTCAGAATGCCCGCCGCAGTCCTGCTATAAGTCACTGATTGCCACCATTACTAGTAAAAAAAATGTAAAACAAAATTCCAGTATATATACATACCGCCATTTGTAAATGCTATAACTTTCACGTAAACCAATTCATTTACACGTATTGGATTTTTTTTTAGCAAAGACATGTAGCAGAACACATTTTGGCCTAAATTTATGACGAAATTTGATTTTTGAAAATTATTTTACTAGCAAAAAGTCAAAAATATTGTTTTTATTCTCAAAATTGCCATTTTTTTGGTTTATAGCGCAAAAAATAAAAACAGCACAAGCGATCAAATACCACCAAAAGAAAGCTCTATTTGTGGGAAAAAAGGACGTAAATTTCATTTGGGTGCAACGTTGCATGACCACGCAATTGTCAGTTAAAATAATGCAGTGCCATATCACAAAAAATTGCCTGGTCAGGAAGGGGGTAATTCCTCTTGAGGGCAAGCGGTTAAAATGTAACAGTGGGTGCAGAAAAAGGATCTCTTGTCCGCTGTCATGGGTGAGTCATGCTCCAAAGTAACATGTTACATGTTACTAACAGAAATGCATTCCTATGAGACCATGTGTTTTCAATAACCAATAGGTATTTTTATATACAGTAAGTTAGTACTATGAGAACATGGCATTAGCTCACCAACATTTATTTCTTTTTGTTTTTTTTTATTTCAGTTAAAAACTTGATAACAATTTTATATTGGATATGCTTCAGCAGAACATCAGAGCCAACTTGTTATTTAAATCATTTTGACATTACATGGCCTGTAATTAGCTGGTTTATTGCACTGCGCTTCTCACGTTCTTTCTGGATTGGATTTTATTGCGGAGCAGTATTTCCAGTTTTAGCAGTACAATCCTGGGCAGAATATTAAACACTATAGTTTTTTATGCATAAACAATTAGTATTGCAAGGGAATTCTGTCTAAGTTTCTGCTAGCGGCTAGGTCACCAATATCCACAATTTGATTCTACAATAATTAATCTTATCTGATTCTCCAAACTAGAGCTGCCAAGCAGAACATTCATAGCAAAACCTTGTCATGTCAAAAAGAAGTTCCCATTCACAACAAAATTGCATTTGAAAAGAGTTCTTTCTAATAAATACCTTTTTGGTCAGCCCCATTTTTGCCTAAAAATTTCCCTTCCCCATTTATATTCTGCTGCAGGTTTTATTTTTTTCCTTGCTTGGTTCATGGAGCACTGCTATCCTCTTCTTTGTCCCTTTGTCAGATTCAGGCGGAGGGATCAAAGGGGGCACTTTACACCATTTCCTAAAGATGCAGTGTACACCACAGAAGTACACTTTTTAACAGCCCTTTCACTATGGTCAGAGTCGTCTAGGTTTACTGTAGGGATAGGGGTACCTTTCTTCTTTTTCAAAGTTGACAGGGTTAGTGAAAGTGGCAGTGATTTTGACAAGAGAGTGACTGCTGGGCGTAAGGCCCCCCTCAGCTTGCACATCCTGAATGGGGGGGGGGCGCAGTTTGGCATCTTGCTCTGGGCGCTGGATGACCTTTTTCCCAGCACTGGCCGCAATTAAAAGTATAAGTTGTTTATAATTGCTTTATACTACTCTACTTTAAGGTACCCTTCTTTAATGTACTAATCTACTTTAATGTAAACCTTTTCAACATGAAACATGGGGGCTGTAATTGCTGTCCACCTTTTGAAAATGTGAGTTGCTTGGTTGTTGTGTTGAATGTAAGTTAGGGACTTTAGATTGTACACTCCTTGAGGGTTAGGAACTGATGTGCATGTACAATATATATGTGTAAATTGATGGCGTTATATAAGTACCTATAATAATAATAATAATAATATTAATAATAAAAAATAAATAATGGGCAAAATATGAACTTCAGCAAGGGGCCACCTCTTCTCATGTTTCATGATTGGTCCAAAGGACTACTCATCAAAGTGATGAGCTTGTAGTGAGATGTGGTAGACAGGAGAGGTCAAACGTCAGTGGAAGTTTATTTATGTTTATTTTTTATTGAGTTTTTTAAAGATAAACAGGGAAAAACAGGGAAAAAAGATAAGGTTCAATCATGCAACATTACAGTAGACAAAATATGGTTGATCATTTTGTTGTAGATCCGCCCTCTGGACAGATGAGGTGTTGGTCTTGTTTAGCAATATCATCAGAGGTATTCCTGTGCATTTGAAGAACCTTGGTGGGAAGTTTGGGGAGTTGGGAGGGGGGTGTTAGTGGAGAGGTGGGGAAGGATAGGATTGGGGAGGGAGGAATATAACTGGGGAATTGAGGAGATACCAGTCTTAGTGTGGAGTGTGAATTCATCTCTTGAGATGTCATCAGGGTTGTAAATAACATTTTGGGTGGTTTGGCCATCGGGTCCACTGGATATTGAATTTGTAGTAGGAGGAAGTGTTAATTGCGGATAGTTTTTTCCATTTGATATTGAGTGTTAAGGTCTGTAATTAATGAAGTGATTGAGGGGGTATTATTTGTGTTCCATAATCTAGTAATATTAATTTTGGCGGCAAAGAATATGTGGGTAGAAATTGTTTGGGAATGGGTAGGGAGTTTGTAGGAGTGATAATGAGGGGTTCGGGACTAACAGAATTTTGCTTATTTCAGAGATTAATTGGAATGTAGTATTCCAGAAGGAACAAAGTGATTTGCATGACCACAAAATGTGGATTGTTGAGCCTGGCTCACCACAGAGTCTCCACATGTAGGGGACTGTTTCGGGTAGTAGATAGAAAGTTTAACTGGGGTCAGGTACCATTGGTGGAGTATTTTTAAGTATGACTCCCAGTGGGAGCTACATCGGGTAGTGATGCTGAAGGTATTTTCCCAGCATTTTAAAGTTATTTGGGCTGATAGGATTTTTTCCCAATTGGTTAGGGAGGTTGTTTGTAGAGTAAATTGTGAGTTTGAGGTGTGTATAGAAAGTGGATATACCTTTACCCGGGTATTGGGGTTTGGTGAAGAAGATGTAGGCTGTAGTTGGTATTATAGTATTGTGGGGTAAGTTAGTTGTTTGTAGACAATGAGCGATTCTGAGTTATGTAAAATTTTCAGCAATAGGAATATTATATTTGTATTGGAGAGTTTGGAAGGGGTATAAGGATTGATTGGTGTAGAGGTCCCTTATGTTGGTTATTCCTTGTTTTGTCCATTGGGATAGGTCCAGTGAGGAAATGAGGAGGTGTAGTATGTTGGTTGGAGTAGGTATATGTTTAATGTCTTTGAATTTAGTGGATAGAAGGTCCCGCCGAGCTTGTAGGGAGGCTATAATGCAGGGATGATTTAGTTGGGGTTCTATACGTTTGGACGGTGGGGTCAAGAGTATATTTTGGGGTTTAAGTGGTTGAAAAGGGAGGGATTCCATTGTGGACCAGATTTGTTCCTTCGAAGGATTCCACCAGAAATATAATTGGTCTAAGAGGGTAGCTGTGTAATAAGATTTGAGGTGTGGGAGTCCTGCTACTCCTTTAGTTGTAGGTCTAATTAGAAGATTGGTGGTACATCTCGGTTTTTTCGAGTTCCATATGAATTTTGTGAGAATTGTTTGTAGTTTAGAGAAGAATGAATTAGGGACTGGTAAGCGGAGTGTGCGGAATATATACAAGATTTTGGGTAAAATATACATCTTTAGTGTCACCACGCAGCCTAGTTTGGAGATTTCTGAGGTGCGTAAAGTGTTTAGTTCTCGGGGTATAGTTTCAAGCAATATTTTGTGGTTTGCTGTGTGTAGATGGTCTGTCGCTGGTGTGAGTCTGATTCCTAGGTAAGGAATGCTGTTTGTTTCCCATGAAAATGGGAATTGTTTGGCTAGTTGGGTTTGGAGTTGGGCTAAGATATGAAGGTTAAGTATGGAAGATTTGGGTTCATTAAGTTTGTAGTATGAAACTGTTGAGTAAGTAAATAGGTGTGAGCAAATCGCTTGGAGGAATTTTTTAGGGTTGGTCACCATTAGTAATATATTGTCCGCAAATAGGCTGATTTTGTGTTCCATGCTAAGATGCGTAATTCCTGTGAATGTTCTGTCCTCTCTGAGTTTGGAAGCTAGGGGTTCAATAAGGAGTGTAAATATTATCGGGGAGAGTGGGCAGCCTTGTCTTTTACTGTTTGATATGTCGAAGGGATCGGATAATGTGCCATCTGTCAGTAGTCTAGCAGATGGGTGAGAATATAATGACCAGATGGCTTTCATCATCCAGCCTGTGATACCAAATTTTTGAAGTGTCAGTTGCATGAATTGCCAGTGTATCCGGTCGAACGCTTTTTCTGCATCCAAAGATAGGAGCAAGGAGGGGGTCTTAGTATTTTCTAAATTTTGCAGGAGGGAGATAATTCTTCTGGTAGCATCGGGTGCCTGTCGACCTGGGATGAAACTGACTTGATCCGGGTGTATTAGGATGGGTAAGTAGGGGAGAATTCTTCGGGATATGATTTTCGCGTATAGTTTTATGTCGGTATTGAGTAGCGAAATTGGTCTATAGTTCTGGACTAGTTGGGGGTCTTTGCCAGGTTTTGGTATGGTCGTTATGATAGATTGCAACATGTCTTTGGGGAATGAGACTGTGGTGGCAGCGTGATTGAAGAGTTTGGACAGGTGTGGTGATAGTTCTGTGGCAAGGTGTTTATAGTATTCGTTAGTGTATCTGTCATTTCCTGGTGATTTATTAACTAGTAGTGTTTTAATGGACGTTTCTATTTCTTTGGGCAATATTGGGCAGGAAATGAAGTCAAGTTGCTCTGAGGATAGCTGAGGAAGATTGGTCATTTGGAGAAATTGTATGGACGCAGTCGTCGGTTGAATGGTGTTAGGGTCGTTTTTAAGGTTGTAAAGATTTTGGTAGTATACTGCAAAAGCTTTCGCTATATCCTGGGGGTTTGTGTTTAGGGTATTCGTAGATGGGTGTTTAATTGAGGCTATTTTGGATTTCAGCTGTTTTTGTTTTACTGATTTGGCTAACAACGAGCTTGCTTTGTTACCTAGTGAGTAGAATTTTGCTCTCATTTTCTGGAGATTTAGATCATATTTGTGGAGTAAAAGGGATCTTAATTTATTTCTATCTGCTGTCAAAGAAGCAGAGATTGTTGGGTCTTGAGATTGTTTGTTTTTTTCTTCAATTGTTTTGATTGATGTTAGGAGGTTATCTATTTGTTGGGTTCTGTTTTTGTTAATGCGGGCATTTAGTTGTATCAGAATACCTCTCATGTATGCTTTATATGTTGACCATAAAGTGGTTATGGATATATCAAGGGTATCGTTAAATTCGAAGAATGTTTTGTGAGCATCAATTATCTGTTGCTTGTAGACTTGGTTTTTCAGCAGGAACGAGTTCAGTCGCCATAATCGGGGTATCGACGAATGTTGTTTGCTATCAAGAGAGATTGTGATCGGAGCATGGTCTGACCAAGTAATAGTGCCAATCTTGGAGGAGGTGATGTGTTGCAGTGTCCATTTATCGGTGATGAAGAAGTCGATTCTAGAGTAGGATGAGTGGGATGGAGAAAAGTAGGTATAGTCCTTTTCTGTACTGTGTTGACATCTCCAGACATCATAGAGATCGTTGGAATGGAGAAATTGGTTGAAGGTCCGTTTTGAAGATCTTTTGTTGGATGAGGAGTCCAGAAGAGGATTACCAATGATGTTAAAGTCCCCGCCGATGAGTAGTCTGCCTTTTCTGTGTCGATTTATGGTGGAGTTAAGTTTGTTGAAGAATTGAATTTGATTGGTGTTAGGGCCATAGACGTTCACCAATGTATATGTAGTATCGTTGATATTGCAGATCAATATATGGTAGCGACCTTGTGGGTCTGCTGTTGGCGAAATAAATTGGAACTTCAGGGAGTCTCTTATGGTTGTAATGACGCCGTTCTTTTTTTTAGGATTCGTTGCCATATACATTGTGGAGAACTGAGGAATGTTGAGTTTAGGGATTTTGGAAGAGGCGAAGTGGGTCTCTTGTAGGAATATGATGTCAGGTTGAATGGTGCGGACTTCTCTCGAAAGCAGGGACCTTTTGAAGGGGGAGTTGAGGCCTCAGACATTTAGCGAAGATCTAGTTATCATTTTGTTGATTGTAGATGGTTTGAATGTCGTAGCTTTGGTGGTTCAAATGCTATGAAGAGGAGTGGACTTCCCTGTGGTGGAGGCGGTGGACCATCAGGTGTGCAGTTCTGTGAGCATGGGACTGCTAGTTTTGTGGACTGGGTGTTCAACTGTGCGGAGAGAGTTGTTGAGAGGGGCAATTCTAGCGGATGATGACTGGTAGCTTGGGGTAAAAACAAGGGTAAAAACAGGGGTAAAAAAGACTTGCAGACAACACAAGTAACATGTGTAGCAGTATCTGCTACTGTGTAAAATGGAGGCATGAGAAAGCATGACTCTTTCAAGAGCTCATGTTTGAGACGAACTTGGACGATCAGTTTGTTCGATCGGGGCCGATTGCCAGCTTGTGTGTTAGAAATTGGTGCCCAGGGAATTGAGCGTGGAGATAATAATATGCTTGGGTGGAGGTTATGCCCGTTCTGTTTCCATCTGTTGCAGCCGGTTGGATGCTGGTTGATGGGAATCTGTTGGTATAATGCTCCATGATTTCAATAATTCAATGCCTGCTTCTAGGGAACTGATTGTGAAAAATCTGCCTTGGTATTTGACATTGAGTTTCGTAGGGAAGCCCCATTGATATGCGATGTTGTGGTTCCATAGTACTTTGGTTATGCTGATGAGCTTCTTAGGAATGGTTAGTGTGGCTTTAGACAGGTCTGTGAACAATTTAATGTTTGCTTGGGCTGGAGGGATGGAGGTCAAATTCCTGGCTGCAAGCATTATTTTTTCCTTCACGTGGTAAAAATGTATGCGTGCCAATATGTCTCTGGGAATCGTCGCATGTAAAAATGACGGTTTGGCGATTCGATATGCTCAATCTATAGCCAATTCCACGTCAGTGAGGGTGGGAATAAGATTTTTCATATATTGTTGTATGAAAGGGACAATGGCATCTATGGCTTTGGATTCTGGGATCCCACGGAATTTAATGTTGTTTCACCTGGAGCGATCTTCTAAATCTGCCAGTTTGAGCTTGATTTCTTCGATGTCTGTCGTATGGTCTGTATGTGCATCTATAAGATCATTATGTGTGGTACACATTTCCCCTAGTTTGTTCTTGATATGGCGGATGCCTTTTTCTTGGTTTTGAACCGTATTGGAAATTTGGGATAATGAAGCCGTCAGGTCGTTATGTAGTGTTTGTCGTAGGGAAAGGAGCATGTTCTTAATGGAAATCTCTGTGATAGGTTGTTCAGAAGCAGGATAGAATTTAATTAAAGATGGAGTAGTAGCAGAGAGTACAGTAGCTGAGAGAGAAGGATGATGTCTGTCAGTGGGTGATCCCGTATCCAGCCTGGGTCTGGATTTTGCCGGGTTGCTGGTTGTGGGAGACAGGGTGGGAGAGAACTCACCAGGGTCTCCTGGGTAGAGCTATCGCTTCAGCCTGGGGTCCAGATGATATGCAGCCTGGTGGTCTGTGATCTCCCCTTGCTGCTGTTGCTGGGCAGATGAGCCGTTCTGCAGGGGGCCAGTGCCATCTTGGCTGCAGGGAGCGAGTGCTGGGAAGAAACTTGTCATTTTGAAAGGGTTACCCGGCGCTTTGGTCCTGCGGGTCATAGCCCTATCGGATGGCAATGGGTTAATTGCTCTAATGAGCTAATTAGAATTCCCTGGGGCCGTAGTGTGCCGATGTCAGGCTGGCGGGCGGACAGAGCTCTCTTCAGTGAGCATCCATCCCCGGAGCCGGCTGCGCATGCGCCCCCAGTGGAAGTTTATTTACATAATAGTATATCGAAGGAATCAGGACATTAAAGTGCTCTTCAAGAAAGCTTTGCTCAAATCCTGCATACCAGGTCCTGCATTGCCATCCTCTTTCACGACGTTGTGACATCATGGAAGCTAGCTATCTCTTCCAGGTTCATGCAGCCACCCCCCTGAGGACACACCTCCAGGTTCTCCTTTCTCAAGTCACAGAACGTAAGGCTGGCCAAAGACTTATTTTTTGATCAGAGAATGAATTTCCCCTTCAGCACAAGCAACGTGGATGAATCATTTCCACTGTGCTGACTCCTATGTAACGATTGTGCACAATACTTTTACGCGACAGCCATTTTTGTTTTTCACGAGCAATGATCTGCCTCCCCTCCTCCCTCCTAAAAGTTGGAATTTGTAGCTGTAACTTTGTCAGGGAGCGAGGAGCCAGACACACAAGGAGGTGCAATTTAAGGTAGGTTTATTAATATACAAATAAGACAAGAGTCTATGCAAGTCCAACAGCGGAAATCGTAGCCAAAGCTGGGGTCAAGAGCCAGGAAGAATCGTAGCCAGAGCCAGGATCAGGAGCAAGGAAGAATCGTCGCCAGAGCCAGGATCAGGAGCCAGGAAGAATGGTTGCCAGAGCCGGGGTCAGAAGCCAAGAGAAGTCTTAGCCAAAGCCGAGTCGATATCCAGGAAAGCAATGAGTAGCTAAACAGGAGCTTGCTGTTGTGCAACAGACAGGACACGAATGCAATGGACATCCACAAACAGCAGACTTATATGTGATAAGCCGCCACCTCCTGGGGGAGGAGCCGCAGAGGGCTGAAAGCATAAAGGATCCCACAATGCTTTGCAGACACCTAAGATGGATGCCAGCACATGGAGCAGCACAAGGTCTGAGGAAAGGTAGGACCTTGAAAAACTTTTAACAAACTTCAAAAGAACCTCTTTTCTTAATTAAAATGCAGAGCTGGCCAGCCTGTAAACTGCTAAGTAGTCTTGGCAGGATGTCTGTTTTCACTATCCATGGAAAACACTCTCCTCTGTCCTATCATAAAACAATAATAAGGCTCCAGGAATGCAGAGCATGCCATAAAACGTATATTCCACATGTAACAATTCCACATATAATTCATAGAATTCAACAGGAACAGGGTACATTAATATTAGGTATAAATTTGAATAGGGAATATCATACCGAACAAATCAAGGTCATACATGACTATGTTAGCACATAAGAAAGGGGAGAAAGCAGACTCTAGACAGAGATACTCTGTGTTTGGTATCCCTGAGTTCAAAATATAATTCTGAATAATATCCTTCCATTTTCTAGAATACAACCTGCATATATTGGAAGTTATTAATATTGATGTAAAACTGTATTTGGGAATTGATCGTAAACATGGTGACCTCCCAGCACCTATTCCTTTAACCGGATTATTGATCAATTGGTCTCTGGCGACACCCCTTTGACATCATAGAAAAGGGACTGACCGGATCTAGTAAATGAGCTCTCGTTTAAAATCAACCAAGGAACATCTTAACATTTTTGCTTGAACAACTGGACTCTGCTAAAACCAAGGATTTTGCAAGTACTCTGCCTTCTTAACGCCTTTCTTTTATTTCTCTGTTGCTTTATTGTTCTCTTTATTTCTTTGTAACATCCCTTTCTGTAAATATTTTAATCACACCATTTGACCTTTTCATTAATAAACCCTATTTTGAAAAGTGTTAAAATTATCTCTAAGGCTTTTAATGCAAACTAAAGAATCCCTGTTTCTTGTAGAGTGCTACTGTATGTAATAATCCTCTGAAAATACCTGTCTCTGGTGACAGTGTGTGTTACAGACATTTACAGTTCACATTTGTTCTTACTAACATTGTGAAGGGTTGATAGTCCCAAAGCTATTTGGTGGCAGTTTGGAATTTGAAGGATTAATTGTGTAATAATGAACCCAGTGACAATCGCTCTCGGGCTGCTGGTACATAGATCGTGGTCCCGTTAGCTGGACAATCTTTGTGCAGGGCACAGCTGAGAGTGGAATTGTTACTCAAGTGACAGCGCAGTGTGAGGTTGGCTGATCCTTTGTTACGAGTTGGTGAGAAGGGCAGGGGTTGTGCACCACGTTCGTCACTTCCTCCACTGTCAGAATACACTGATCAGTGCTGCAGCTGTTTAGCTGCAGCCTGCTGACTGAAGTTGATCAATAGATTGACTTCTGTTGAGTGAAAAAAGCCATAGATGAATTGAAATTTGGCTGGTCCCTGCTGAACTGGCAACGTTTCAATCCATTTATGGCCAACTTAAGCCATCACGACCTGGGATATCTGACATAGGTATCTGAAGAGGCTACTGGAGCAAGGCTAACATACTTCTCACCTAGAACTTCTCACCAAGGCAAGAGAAGAGGGACGGGGCAGGCTGGACAAAGAATATAGAAAGCAAGGTTAAAAAAACAAAAAACAGGATTTCGGAAAATGAAGAAATGAAAAAAAAAATTCACAATTTTGTTTTACATACTGTTACCAGTGCCGTACAGCATCAGCATATAACTGGTGTAGTGGTGATCAAGGACACTGACTGGTGACAGCACGAAAAAAAAAAAAAATTTTTCTTATTTTTTAATACATTTGTTCTCTTTTTTTAAGTTTTTTTTTCATATTGCACTATGACCAAAGTAGTATAATGTTACCAAGTGCCAAATCGCAATCGGGGAAGGATGCCATATGGCGTCCTCCCGCAGGGACAAAGTGTTCATCCGGCCGCCATTTGGCCATAGGCCGGGCGGAAACTGGTTAAGGTAAGGTCTGAATTTCAAAATAAGTAACCTGGTGTGACAGGATGAACGGCGAGGTGATAGAGGGACGCTATGTGTCACCTCGCATATGCTCATACCTGACAGTTTAGGTGGAGTCCACTCCGGGTTTTCGGGGCCACAGTTAAGCAGGTGGGTCCGGACCAGAGTTTGGGCTCCACTGATGACCACCAACAGGTGGTATAAAAAGGGCAGGGCTGGAGCAAGGAGTCGCTCGTGGCCTGGGACTCAGAGAGGTGTTCTAAGAGAGCTGTGTGTGTACTATACCTACAAGAAAAGGTTTGCTTTTGTTTTATTTCGGTGACAGGGAGAAGCCCTTCACCTCTGAGAGAGGAAACGCCTTTTGTTTAGTTAGTGCCTGGATGGCAAGGGTTTATTTTCATGTTTTGGTTATTTTCTGCAAACCTTTTAAATAAAGCTGACAACCAGTCAGATTTTGATGAAAGCCTGCTGTGCGGTCTACCTTTGTCCCAGGGAAGGAGATCCCCCACCTGAGCTAACCCCACATATGGTGGAGGATGCGGGCAAATTCCTGAGCAAGTGGGAAGATGGAGGAAATAATAAGAGCCTTGCTGCAGGCCAATGCAGCACAACGGGAGACAAATCGCCAGTTTGCGGAGGCCCAAGAAGCAGACCGAGAGCTCCTTAAGCAGGTGGCCCAACACCTATTAGAATTAAAGAAGGAATCTGCAGATCCGCTGCCAGTGGAGCAGAAAATGGCGTGGGCCAGCTATGTTTTGCAGAAGATGACACCTGCGGATGATGTGGAGGCCTACCTCACAACTTTTGAAAGGGTTGCTGTTCGGGAAGGATGGAAAAAGGAGCAATGGGCAGGACTGCTTGCACCATTTTTGACAGGTGAATCCCAAAAAGCCTATTATGACCTGGAACCAGGGGATGCCCAGGACTATGAGAAACTGAAGGCTGAGGTCCTCGCACGCCTGGGTGTCACCATTGCAGTCCGGGCTCAGCGGGTGCATCAGTGGCATTACAGGGCTGACAAACCACCCAGATCTCAGATGTTCGATTTGATACATCTCTCCAAAAAGTGGCTCCAGCCAGAGGTATTGTCAAGCCCTCAGATTGTGGAGCGTGTGGTCATGGACCAATATTTACGTGCGCTCCCTGCTACTTTGAGGAAGTGGGTCGGCCGTGGAGACCCTAAATCTGCAAACGAGCTGGTGGACCTGGTGGAGAGATATGCAGCCGCTGAGGACTTTTTTCATTCACCTGGGCAGTACCCCAATGTCACTAGGGGTGGAAAACTATCCGGAAGATCCGGTAAGACTGTTCCATGGGCCAAAAGCTCAGAAAAAAATGATAAGACTATTATTTCAGATAATGAGACTGCAGGCTTAGGACCTAGAGACTGGCCAAATAGGTCAGGAAGGTCCCCAAAGCCATTTAGAGGTTTAGGTACTGAACATATCAAATGTTATCGGTGTCATGCGTTGGGTCATATTGCTGCAAACTGTCCTTTAAATGATGAACCTATGCAATGTGAAAATGCTTATGTAGGAAAACGCATGTCTCTTTTTGCACAGGTGGTATGTACTGCAGCATGTCAGAAACGCATGGAAAAGCAAATGTGTGTGATTGCCATTGATAAAAAGCCAGTAACTGCTCTGCTAGACTCGGGTAGTGTTGTGACCTTAGTTAAAAGTGATTTGGTAAACCCTGCAAGCTTACACCCTAGCACGATTGGGGTTATTTGTATTCATGGTGATACACGTAATTACCAGACTGCTCTGGTGGAGATTGATACTCCCTGGGGCCCTGTGACCCATTCTGTGGGGGTGGTGCCCTCTCTGCTTCATGAAGCCATAGTGGGGAGAGCTTTTCCCCATTTCTGGAAGTTATGGGATAAGGAGGGGAGTCAGGAAGACCGAGCTCCCCCTGCTGGGGAAACACCGGAAACTCCTGAACTCACTCCTGACCCCTTTGACTTCCGAGTGGAAGTGGAAACTGTGGGTGTGTCCGAGGAAGGCGTAGATCTTGTCCCTTTCTCTGTAATGGCTGGGGAGCAGGAGGAGTTGGATCCAACCCCAGACATTGAGGATATAGAACAAGAGATGATCGCTGGCTCTAGTGAGAGTGGACAGAATGTGGTGCCTGACCTAGAGGTCAGAAAAGAGGATTTTTGTACGGAACAACTGAAAGATTCCACACTTAATAGAGCCCGTGAAAACACTAAAATGATTGATGGGGAACCAGTGGAAAATGATGTAGCGGTGTCTTTTCCCTACATGGCTCTCAAAAATAACTTGCTATATCAAGTGGTAAAGCAAGGGGAGGAGGTGGTAGAACAGTTAGTGGTCCCCAAACCCTTTCGCCGGATGGTACTAGATTTGGCCCATGGTCATATAATGGGTGGACACCTGGGTGTAGAGAAAACAAAGGAGATCCAGAGAAGGGTTTATAACCGGGGTGCCAGGATCCGTACCTTCAACCCTGGGGATAGAGTGCTGGTGCTAGTCCCCATCGTGGAAAGTAAATTCCTCGCAAAGTGGCAAGGTCCCTTTGAAATTAGGGAGAAAGTGGGGGAAGTAAATTATAAAGTTTACCAGCCAGGAAAAAGGAAACCCGAACAAATCTATCATGTTAATCTCTTAAAACCTTGGAAAGACAGGGAAAGTTTGTTGGCAGTACCAAGCCCCCAAAAGGACATGGTTTCCGTGGCCCCTCAGGTACCTATAACGGAAACCTTGTCAGTAGCCCAACAAAATGATGTTAAGGAGTTTGTGAGGAAAAATGGAGATTTCTTCTCACACCTACCTGGACTGACGACGGTCATACAACATGACATAGTTACCCAGCCCGGGGTCCGCGTAAATGTCAAGCCCTATAGAATACCCGAGGCCAGGCGGGAAGTGGTGGCAAAGGAAATAAAGGACATGTTAGAGTTGGGAGTGATTGAGGAATCTCACAGTGAGTGGTCGAGTCCCATAGTGTTGGTCCCAAAACCAGATGCAACCATTAGTTTCTGTAATGATTTCAGGAAACTGAACAGTGTGTCTAAGTTTGATGCGTACCCGATGCCTCGGGTGGATGAGCTCATTGACACGTTGGGAACGGCTCGGTACATAACCACCTTAGATCTGACCAAAGGCTATTGGCAGATTCCTTTAACGGAAGCTGCAAAAGAAAAGACAGCATTCTCCACCCCCGAGGGGTCCTTTCAGTATAAGCGGATGCCGTTTGGTTTGCATGGGGCTCCTGCATCATTCCAAAGGATGATGGACAAGACGTTGAGACCACATCGCCAATATGCAGCTGCCTATTTGGACGATGTCGTCATCCACAGTCCCGACTGGGAATCTTATTTGTCTCTCTTGCAAGCGGTAGTAGATTCGCTGCGGGAAGCAGGTCTTACCGCCAACCCCAGAAAGTGTGCCATTGGCTTAGAGGAGGCAAAATATCTTGGCTACATCATTGGTCGAGGTCTCATTAGGCCTCAGATCAATAAAATTGAGGCAATTCAAAAGTGGCCCCAACCTGTAAATAAAAAACAAGTCCGGGCATTTCTTGGAATCACGGGGTACTACAGGCGGTTTATCCCCAATTTTGCCACCATTGCAGCCCCACTGACAGATCTGACAAAAGGTAGGGGGTCAGTCATGATTAAGTGGAATCCTGAGGCGGAGACCGCATTTCAAAGGCTGAAACAAGCTCTCTGTGCTCAACCTGTGCTTGTGACTCCAGATTTCACAACAGAGTTTGTGGTACAGACTGATGCCTCTGACGTGGGACTAGGTGCGGTACTGTCCCAAATCAGAGATGGGGAGGAGCACCCTGTGGTCTTCCTAAGTAGAAAGCTCAACAAACATGAGAGAAACTATGCCATTGTGGAGAAGGAATGTTTGGCCATCAAATGGGCCTTGGAGGCCCTGAAATATTACCTGTTAGGAAGACCGTTCAAGTTGGTTACTGATCATGCCCCGCTCAAATGGATGTGTGATAATAAGGAGAAAAACAGTCGAGTGACAAGGTGGTTTCTTGCGCTACAAGTGTTCAAATTCACAGTGGAACACAGAGCGGGGAAACTGCAAAGTAATGTAGATGCCCTCTCCCGGGTCCATTGTCTGGTTGGGACAGTTGCTCAGCCGCAGGGGCTTGAGCAGAGGGGGGGGATATGTGACAGGATGAACGGCGAGGTGATAGAGGGATGCTATGTGTCACCTCGCATATGCTCATACCTGACAGTTTAGGTGGAGTCCACTCCGGGTTTTCGGGGCCACAGTTAAGCAGGTGGGTCCGGACCAGAGTTTGGGCTCCACTGATGACCACCAACAGGTGGTATAAAAAGGGCAGGGCTGGAGCAAGGAGTCGCTCGTGGCCTGGGACTCAGAGAGGTGTTCTAAGAGAGCTGTGTGTGTACTATATGTACAAGAAAAGGTTTGCTTTTGTTTTATTTCGGTGACAGGGAGAAGCCCTTCACCTCTGAGAGAGGAAACGCCTTTTGTTTAGTTAGTGCCTGGATGGCAAGGGTTTATTTTCATGTTTTGGTTATTTTCTGCAAACCTTTTAAATAAAGCTGACAACCAGTCAGATTTTGATGAAAGCCTGCTGTGCGGTCTACCTTTGTCCCAGGGAAGGAGATCCCCCACCTGAGCTAACCCCACACTGGTCATAAAATGGATACATCTATTAGGACATTCAGGTAGCATATGTTGTCCCCTGCAGTTTGGGGTCTTCAGCATGTCATGAATTTAGCCTTAGAGGCAAACTGACAAGAAAGACACATTTATAGTGTAGTTATGCTGGAGAAATATAAGGTCAGTCCATCTAAAACTGATATTTCCGTTACAAATAGACAATAATAAACTGATTCATAACTGTTCTTTTTTTTATTTCTCAGTAAGTGCAGAAGCATTTTTGTTGGATTCTGCTGTAAGGAAAATTGAGAAATTAAAAAGAGAGGATATATAGTTACATAGTTAGTCTGACCGAAAAAAGACAAAAGTCCATCCAGTTCAACCATAGAAAAAAGTTATAATCCTATACCCACAGTTGATCCAGAGGAAGACAAAAAAAAACTAGCAAAGCATGATCCAATTTGCTCCGTAAAGAGCGCCCCCTTGTCCTCTGTGATGACCTCAGGGTGAATAGCTCTACACCAAGTTCACTATATGAACCACTGATGTATTTATACATGTTGATCATATCCTCCCTTAATCTCCTCTTCTCAAGAGAGAATAAATTCAGTTCCTCTAATCTTTCCTCCTCCATGCCTCGTATCAGTTTGGCTGCCCTTCTCTGTACTTTCTCAAGTTCACCAATGTTCTTTTTGTGAATTGGTGCCCAAAACTGAACTGCATATTACAGATGAGGTGTTACTAGAGATTTGTACAGGGGTAATATGATATCTCTCTCTTTGGAGTCTATACCTCTTTTAACACAAGAGAGGATGTTACTCGCTTTAGAAACCGCAGCTTGGCATTGCATGCCATTATTAAGATTGTGATCTACCAGAACTCCCAGATCCTTCTCCACCATTGATTCCCCCAGTAGTACTCCCCCTAGTATGTATGATGCATGCATATTCTTAGCCCCCAACTGCATAACCTTACATTTATCTACATTATACCTCATTTACCACATAGTTGCCCAATTACACAGCGCATTGAGGTCGGCCTGCAAGTTGAAGACATCCTGTAAGGACTTTTCCACTGCACAGCTTGGTGTCATCTACACAGACTGAAATGGGATTTTTAATCCCAGAGCCTATATCGTTTATAAATATATTAAAAAGTAAGGGTCCCAACACTGAACCTTGGGGTATACCACTGATGACCCCAGACCATTCAGAGCATGAATCATTAACCATTACTCTTTGAATACGATCTTTTAGCCAGTTTTCTATTCATTTACATTTGGATTTTTCCACCCCGTAGACTTTACCTTACACATTAGCCATGTGCGGGGAACTGTGTCAAACGCTTTTCCAAAATCCACAAAATCCAAGAATATCACGTCCATCGCCACCCCTCTGTCCAAGGTTTTGCTCAACCTCCAAAAAAGAAATCTGATTTGTTTGACAACTTCTGTCTTTCATGAATTCATGCCGTCTGTTGCTTAAAATATTTTTTTCCAGCAAGAACTCATCTATGTGGTGTTTTATTAAACTCTCCAGTATCTTCCCAACTATAGAGGTTAAACTAACAGGTCTATAATTACTTGGTAAAGATTATGACCCCTTTTTAAATATTGGCACCACATTGGCCTTATGTCAATCCAGTGGTACTATGCCAGTCATTAAAGAGTCCCTAAAAATTAGAAACAATGGCTTTGAAATGACAGAGCTCAATTCTTTAAGGACCCGTGGGTGTATGCCATCCGGTCCAGGTGCTTTATTCACCTTTATTCTGTCTAAATATTTTTAGATCATATCAATTGTGAGCCAATGTGGATCATCTGGAGCTGTGTCAATACCAGGCCCATTATGAACAAGATCTCCCCCATGCTCCTTTGTATACACAGAGCTGAAGAAGGTATTAAATAAATTTGCCTTCACTTTGTCCCCAGTCACCCACTCTAGATTATTTTGTAAAGTGCCTACATGCTCGGACCAAACCTTTTTACTATTAATATATTTGAAGAATTTTTTATGGTTGCTCCTGCTATCTTTTGCAATCTGTTGTTCATTTTCAGTTTTTGCTCCCTTTATTTCCTTTTTGCATATTCTGTTTATTCTTTGTAATGTTTAAACGATGATAGTGTTTCTTCCTTTTTATATTGAATAAAAGCTCTTTTCTTATTATCTATCTCTGGCTGTAAGTCACATAGATTTGATTTTTAGCCATTTAAACTTGCCCATGTTAATGTATTTTGCCGTGTGTTCACATACAGTCTTTTTAAAAAACTCTAATTTCTGTGTTGTGTTCATCAATGCCAATATTCCCTCCCAGTCTAAGTCTTGGAGAGCAGCTCTCAGCTTTGGAAAATTAGCTCTCTTGAAATTGAGCATTTTTATTTTTCCCGTATGTGCTTGCTGCTTACAGCTAACAATAAATGAAATCATGTTATGGTCACTACTACCCAGATGTTCCTTTATATGGACATTTGTAATAAGCTCTGCATGGTTTGAGATTACCAGGTCCAGCAGAGCATTATTCCTAGTAGGGGCCTCTATGAACTGTACCATAAAATTATCCTGTAGTAGGTTTAAAAATGTTTGACTTTTAACTGTTCATGCAGTACCATTACT
This sequence comes from Staurois parvus, assembly GCF_062004578.1. Taxonomy (NCBI): domain Eukaryota; kingdom Metazoa; phylum Chordata; class Amphibia; order Anura; family Ranidae; genus Staurois; species Staurois parvus. The sequence continues at coordinate 4,615,301 of NW_028318492.1, read as the reverse complement.
CCAGTCTATTTATGGGTAGTTAAAATCCCCCATTATTATCAGTGTCCCAGCCCTTGCAGCTCTTTCGATCTGTGCAAGGAGCTGAGTCTCCACCTCCTCATTAACACTGGGAGGCCTATAAAAAAACTCCAGTGATTACCTTTGTAGTACGCACCCCCATGTGCAGTTCCACCCATAATACTCACACTCTCCATCAACTAGGTCCAACTAGGATATAGTAGACACCATTATATATTTTCTGAAAGAAGAGGCCTTGTAGAATAAAATATAGTACTTGAAAATTTTTAGGGCATACAATATTTGCTCAACTGATTGTCAAATCTATATGTTCTGAACAAAATACACTAAAACGAATTTTAGTGCATGTAAACACAATTTAATGTGAAGTAAATAGATACCAAATGTGTGAAGCCTCAAAACTGTGTGCAGCTTCAAAATGGTGAAAAAATTATGGTACCCAAAAATACTTTAAATTACTTTACAGCTCATGAGTTTAGACTAAACTGTAAATTATGGCCCTAGAATTATTATTCTTACTCTGACATTTGCAATGATATATAACATCTGTGGTGCAATTGCTGTCTACATACATGTGCACCCTGTGCATGCTTTTCCATTTGCGAGTGCGTGCAAGGTGGGTGTGTGCAGTGAGGGTGTGGGCAAGGCACGTTACTTAAGGTTTTTCTTAATTGTATTATAGTTTTATTTTTTTTTTTACTTTTTTTGTTAACTTTATTTCTATCTTGCTATGGCAAGGGTGCTAACAACTATTAGTCTGTTAATCTGATTCCTTTGGAGGACAACACACCATCTGCAGTGTAAATTTTATCTTGCGGCTTTACAGCCACCTGGGTCACTATTATATTACATTCAAGAGCTGGCTGAATAAAATAAATACAAGCACATGGTTGCTTATAGTATGTCCAGAGAAGTGAAGTGGTTAATAACCATGTATTTGAATTGTAGGCACTGCACTCTGTAAGCTGAGAAGCACAGTATATAAAACAATTCTGTTCGCTGTACTCTGGAAGGTGGACTGTACATTACATACTCCTATCTGCTACACTTTGATTGCATTCCTATACATAATATAATCTTGACCACTACACTGAAGTGTGGATCACTTCAAGCTGGCAAGGTATAGCTATGTAAAACATTAAAAATAAGTGCCTATACTGCTTAAATCCAGGAATACACTGTCGCCCTTGCTCTGCACATGCTCAGTTGCTCTATTTTTTGGCACTGTGCTGAAAATCAGAGGCTGACCTGTTGACACCCTAAAGATTTATTGCAGCTCAGGGGCTCTGGGCTTCAGCAAATTGGCAGCCTCCAGCAAAATAAAACAGAAACAATGCTGGAGGCAGTTTGCAGCAAACACTAATTTTGGTAGCATAATCATTATTAATGTAGAATGTATGTTCCTTGCTTAAGAACATGACTTTTTATCAAGTTGTTATGGGTAAAGTTCTGCTTTAATTTATTTACAGGTCATCATTATTAATTGTTTCATTTTTTTATTATTATTTAAAGCAGAATTCCAAACACAAAGACTTTACATTAAATATCCTGTATTTCTTTTAATAGTCAAAAAGAATATAAATTCACTTCATGTTCACAGATAGCTTTACAAACATAGTTTCTACCCTGTGAAAGTAGCAGTGACATCATTACTGGGATCCATATAGCTGTGCAGAGCAAAGCTGTGGGAGAGACTCAGCAGTTACACCCATTGGAGACTGTCTGCAGACCAGTCACCCTGCCCTAGGAGACAGGGAGCAGTAGAGGACTGGTCTTCATTACAGGAATAGCTAGCATAAATATAAAACAAAATTCCGGATTTACTGCACAAAGCTGGCAGAAATACACAAATCACACCAATAATGCCTCGCAATATTTGCTTACAGTTCAGTTGAAATTACTATGGTTGTGTTAAGAAAATCTTCTCCTAGTGTCAGATATAATAGGTCAGGCATTGTGGCTTGCTCCTCCTATGAAGGATTTTTCAGGCCACATCATTAGCAGGATATTGACTTTTGTGGCAAGTCACTGGATTCTCTCTATGTTCCCAGCCCATCTTCTGTTCTGTAGGGCCGTATATGGAGAAACAAGGAATCTTTCACATTGCTGGTTCTGGAAACCATGGTTTTGTCAATATAAAATGCTCAGAGTCCTTGACAGATGTTCTACATGTCAATGTGATCTTTTGTTTGGGACATTGAACATGTTCTTCCAGTTTTACCACTTGAATCCAAACTGGTCTTGACATTCTGGGGTTGATTTGGTAAAACTGAAGTGTGCAAAATCTGGTGCAGCTCTGCATAGAAACCAATCAGCTTCCAGGTTTTATTGTCAAAGCTTAACTGAACAAGCTGATTGACTACCATGCACAGGCTGCTGCTTTCTGTCTCCGACACAATTATTTTCCATTCAATGGCACCTGCTATCTCCAAACTAATGGCACAACTATGAGGGCTAATTTTGCTCCTAGCTATGCCAACCTTACCATGGGTATTGGGAGTCTCTCCATATATGGAAGAATAATCCCTTTGCATGAAAAATAATTTTCTATAACAGATATATTGATGATATAGTCATCATTTGGATTGGTCCTGATCATACTTTTGATCTCTTTGTCCAACACTGCAGTAAAATAGTTTGGGACTTTCCTTCACTCATGTTCATGACCATAATGTTCTGGCCTTTCTTGATTTGGAATTCATGAGGGTAACAACATTTACACCAGCAATTACACCAAACCCACAGTGGGTAAGTTCTTCCTCCACTACAGTAGTTGCTACCACCCTAGATAGATTAATAACATCCCTATGAGTTAATTCTGCAGATTGCGGAACAACTGTACTCGTGAGGAGGACTACCTATTACATGGAGCTCACCTCACTGATACATATCTGGAAAAGAGCTACCCTACTCCACTTGTTCAGGATGCATTTGCTGAATATCATTTCCAACAAAACAAACCGGAGATGACTACCCACCAAACATGACCCATCAATTTCACTACACAATATCATGCATAATATAGACACATGGAAAACGTTTTCAGGCAGCATTGGTCCATTCTTCTTGAGGACCCTTTCCTCCAAACCTCACTTACATAATATCTCAAAACCTCATATTTGAAGGCTCGCAATATTAAGAGCAAAATTGCCCCAAGCAAACTAAAAACCCAACAAACTACTTGAGGCTCCCTCACCACATTTCTTAGCCTTAAGGGTATCTATTGTGGTATCTATACGTGCTCTTTCATCACACACGGGCTGAAAGACTTTGTTGTCAAAGGTAAGACATATACCATCAAAGAATTTCATAACTGCTCCTCTGACTATGTAGTATCCTGCCTCACGTGCCCTTGCGGCCAGTTTTATGTAGGCAGAACAATTAGAACCCAGAGAAAGCAATTTGGTGAACACAGACGCCTCATAGAGGATGGTAACGACCAACATAGTGTTCCCAGACACTTTCTTGAGGTACACCAGGGATCCACTGTAGGGCTCTCAGTCAGGATCATTGAATCCATCCCCAAGGTTCTCCCCATGGCAGAACATTTTAAACATTTATGCCAGCGAGAGACCTTTTAAATTTATATGTTAGGGACCCTTACTCCAGGGGGCCTCAATGAGGAGATAGAGATCCACACCTTACTATAAATCAAGTACTTGGTTTCATATTATTTCATACTCATTTTAATGTACTAATTTATTGATACATTTTGTGTTATGTATACATGTGTTTTTATTCATTTATTTTGTTTATACATGGTCCGCTGGGCTCCGTAGTCCTCTGGATGCTTTCAGCCCTATAAATAGAACATGTTAGGCATTACACTCTTAGGCCTGTAGAAGGAGCAATCAGTTCTGAGCACGTAGATTTGTGTCTTCCCTTCAGCCTGCTGAACTTCCTCCTGTGTGGCGTCACGTCCGCCCAGTTCACGCTAGTCGCAGGTACTTCCAGTTCTGGTTGGATGACGGTGCCTGGGACTTCTGACAATCCACAGCAGTCTGGGACCCTCTCTACCACCTACAGTGGCTAACACCCCACTGGATGGACCCCTGCAGGACTCAGATGACTGCTATACTGATGGGCTTTTTTTATTACTTCCACATTGTGAGTTTAACCATTTGTGGCTTATTAAATATCTTGTTAATACTGCACTTAGAAGGCGCCTCTCTTTCTTTTCTCATTTTGACTACCATGCACAGATGCATCAGATTCTGAGTGCACCAGTTTTAGTAAATCTCCCCCTTTGGGTCTGATGAAAAAGAAGAAACATTAGGGAAGTATTAGGAATCCTATACAGGCAGCTGATATTTAAGGTGCTGGCACACATGTTTTATTTCAGCTAGTGTTTTACTCAGTGTAATTTGTCAAGCTGATTGTTTGCTGGTTCCATTTGTCTTTTCTGAGCTATAAATGTGATTAGGAGAAAAAAATATAGCTTGTTTTAAAGAAGCAGATCTTTTCAGGGCTATTTCTCCACCAGTTCAAAATGCTGCTGAGATGTTTAAATAGCTGTTATAGTTTACAGTATGTGCCACCCCTCATAACATATTAAAGTAAATGTAAACTCTATATGAATGACATTTAATTTGCTAAAACACTGTGTATCATAAACAATTAACTGAACAAGGATCTTGATGGCAGGATCACTAGGTATTGTTTTATTGAAAGCTGCGGATTTAAAAAAAAATGAAAACAACTTGTGACATGATGTTGACATGTTAGAGCATATATGAAAGCTTTGATTGGGTTTTGATATACAAGTACGAGGCAGAAAGGTTTGGCTTATCAACAGAACTTAAAGCTTTAGCTGATAAGTCACCCATGTGCCACCCTCTTACAAATGTTTAATTTTTTTGCTGTATTATGTAAGCCAGTGACTATCTGTAAACCCTTTTACTGCCTCCATAAGTATTAAGACATGGTAATATTTGGATGTAAACAAACTCACAACTGCATTAGCTGCATTAACTTTGGGCTACCATAAGGAAGTGATTTTATAAAGCCATCTGATCACTTCTATAGCCCAGCAAATGTACTCCGCTGTCAGTCTGACCACCCACACATGAGTCTCTAGCTCGACTTTGTCCAATTTTCCCTGGACCGAGAAGCACGCTGAGTTCAGAGATGTCAGATCAGTCTGTACAGTCTGTACTTAATATGGTTTTGATGGGTGCAGGGGCAACATTAGGGGTGAAAGAGACTTTTGATGCTTCCATAAGGAGTATACTCTTTATAGTTACATAGTTAGTCTGGCTGAAAAAAGATAAAAGTCCATCCAGTTCAACCATTAAAAAATAAAAAATAAAAAAAAGTTATAATCCTATACCCACATTTGATCCAGAAGAAGGCAAAAAACCCAGCAAAGCATGATCCAATATGCTCCTGCAGGGAAAAAAATTCCTTCCTGATCCCCGAGAGGCAATCGGATATTCCCTGGATCAACTTTACCTATAAATGTTAGTAACCAGTTATATTCTGTGTATCTAAGAAAGAATCCAGGCTTTTTTTAAAGCAATCCTCTGAGCTGGCCAGAACCAACTCTTCAGGAAGTCTATTCCACATTTTCACAGCTCTCGCTGTGAAGAAACCTTTCTGTGTTTGGAGACTAAATTTCTTTTCCTCCAGACGTAAAGAGTGCCCCCTTGTCCTCTGTGATGGCCTTTTGTTAACCCCCATGTGATAGCAATAAAGTTACATGAAACAAAGTGTTTCAAAAGTTTAAAATGTATTTAAAAAAATAAAAAAATATACAAAGCCCTCTTACCCCTGCGCACACACATATGAGTACAAATACAAATGTAGAGTGCACATGGGTACATACAGTAAGTCATGATTGTGCAACACATATTAGGTATCAAAATGCACACCATAGTTTGATCATTTTAGGGTAATTTTTTTTACAATGATCTCTAAATTGATTAACTGTAAGGAGTTTAAAGCATACCTATGGAATATTTTGGGCATTGTAGTGTTTCACTGTTCTGCAGCTGCAAGCAATTTTATGCCTTTACATATTCCATATCTATTTACTTGATTTTTTTTCTAATCCTTTAAAATTCATTGAATATGTGGAGATTTTATTGTGTTAGTGTGTCCTAAAATTCAAGTATAACTAAGACTTCATTCACACAGCTGTAAAAATTTCACTGATGTTATTACACATTTGTTTTCTAGGAGAAAATTTCCTGCATAATGATCAGTAAAATGTTTGTGTACAGATGCATTTTAATGTGCAACGATGCATAGGTGTACATAACTTGTCTTTATGATCATTTATTTTTCCCCTTTTTTTATACTTAATTTACACTGGTACAAATGTGTATACATGCATTTATAGGCCTAAACAAGTAAATTGCATGTTTTTAGATGCAGATTTTTGGATTCGGTGTTACTATCTGAAAGCAGCTCATGTTTCCCACTTGTGTGAGTGGCTCCATTAAAAACAAGGCAGCTGTGTCCAGATCTGTAGTTAAAAAACACTTGTATATGCTTTTTTTTAAAGGCTGTGTAAATGAAGCATGAAGGCAAAACTTTATTTTTTTTAGTTTTGAATAATGTGCAGAGGAAATAGAACACCTGTCGGTTTTTTTTACTTTTGCTGGGGTTTTTTCGCATTAGAAAGATTTGCCCTCTCAATTTGTGCTGTTTACCATTATCATCGAAAGTGAAAGTAAAACAAAATCCAAAATTTGGGGTTTACATCAGAACAGTAATAGAGGGAAATCTTCCAATGAGGACACTAGTTCTGGTGACTGACAGGGGTTATAATCCTCCCTTATACTTTAATTTGAATGTATTTTCTACTAAAAGAATGGATTTGATAAATAATTGCACAAATATCATGTGAAAAAGTGGGAAGAACAATGTTTTTATTCTATGGGTCCTCTGTTTTCAAAAAATAATAAATGTTTTGGAGTCTTAAGTCTATAGTGCCCCTCTCTGCCAATCCCTCCACTGGCTTCCCATTGCCCAACGGATAAAATTCAAAACATTACCAATAACATGTAAAGCCATTTATAACTCTGCCCCAAATTACATCACCAATCTTGTCTTCAAATATCACCCAAACCGTACTCTCTGCTCCTCGCACGACCTCTCTAACTCCCTTGTCTTCTCTTCCCATGCTCATCTCCAGGACGTCTCCAGAGCTTCCCCCATCCTCTGAAACTCTGTACCTCAATTTATCAGACTATCTCCTACTCTGCTCACTTTTAGGCGATCTCTAGGCGATCTTTAGGGAAGCCTATCCTGCCCTCTTCTATTCCTCCTAGCAGTCCATCCCCCACATTTATTACCTTTTGTACCACTAGTCCCTCTCTCTTAGATTGTGAGCTCCAAGGAGCAGGGCCCTCCTAACCCTCTTGTATTGAACTGAATTGTTACTGTATTATATTGTAAAGCGCTGAGAAAACTGTTGGCACTATATAAATCCTGTATAATAATCATAGTATAGTAATGTAATAAAATAATGCATAAAAAATGTGCATTTTACCATGTGTGCAACAAACAAAAATAAGACCCTGACAGGGACAAGGTTAAACTGTATCTCTAGCTTTTTTTTTTTAGTTTTGAGTTGAGTAACGAATAGCAAAAACTCCAGCCAAATATATTCTACATATCTACATTACTGAGGACTCATTAATGATTTTGTGACAAAGCCCAGTAAAGTTTAAATATAGCCGTTACAAATCATCACTCTGCTAACAATGTGCATTTGTGTAAATCTAATCTGTAATTATATGATTTTGGAATAATTATTAACCTAAAAAATAGAGCATGCCCTCACATAAACAAGCTTGTGAAATCACACCTTATGTAAAATGGCTGACTAGCCATGAATACTAAACCTATTTGTGCAGAGGTAAATGTGAGATCACATTACAACTGCAGTATCTCTAATTCTGTCAAATCACATGGCACTAAAAGCATATCTTGTTTCCTGCTATCTCAGTGTTCAAATCAACTGTCCTCCATTGTAAATCCCATCTTCATGCATGCTTCTTCTGTATCTCGCTTGTGATATTAGGAAGAACAATTTGTCTTCCCCCTCCAGATACAGGAATACATTTGGAAAATTCACCACTTCTTAACTTTGTATACAGGCTTAAAGAATATTTATTGTCCATGATGGAGAAAGACTTTGAAGGAGATGGATGTCAATATATTGATCATTCTTTCTGGGACACACATTGTGAAGAAGAGGAGAATGCAGAGCACTTTATATGCCAGTAAGTGCAATAATTACGTCATTAAATGCTCGTGGAAATATTGTTTAAATGATAATACCATTACCATATGTGAATATGAATGTCTGAAGTGTGATTTAACTCACTTTCTTAAAAGAAAAACGAGTAATTCTTGTCTTTACTTTTGTATCCAAGCATGGTGGAATAGTTATTGAGTGAGTACATTCATCTTGAAGAGCTTGCCAATACAATAGTATAAAATTAATCATACATTTTATACAACCCATGTGCTGAAAGTGAGTAGAAAGAATGACCTTGGAATGTCGGTGATGAATTTTTGTGAATAAAATACTTTTCAACAAAATTAAAAGATCAGCATGCTTATATCACTGAACCACAGACAAAAGACAAAATTTACATGAAGCAGAGTTAATAGTTAGGAATGAGTCAATGCAGAGTAGCTGGCCAATTATTCATTACTATCTTGCCATAATTAAAAGTTTTCTTTTCTTTTTTTCTGTATTTTTTTGTGTATTTATTGCATTGTTTGGAAGTCAATGTGATTTGATTAATTTTTTCTAAATAAAAAACTATACATTTTATGTAATTAACAATATGTACCTAGCTAGCCAGCTATCATTTATGTTTACTTTACTTTCTTCTGACTTTAGTAGGTTAATTCAGCTGTAAGAAGGTAAAGTGTGTATTTAGTGATAAGGACTAGTTACTTACATTGTGCTGTTGGAGTAAAGATTTTTTCCCACATAAGGGATAATTGCTAGCCAAGTTAAATCCAATCCTCCCTGGTGTACAGAAGGTGAAGGTGGGGTGTTTGTAAATGGGAAAGCATGAATTTAATTTCATTTTGTCTCTCTTATTTAAAATATATAGCCTACTATTTAATGGAAAACAAAAACATTATTTTTTCATACAGCATGGGGTATGTAAGTAGAATTTAATAACTTGTTCACAATTAAATTAAAAAAGTCTATTAGTATAATACATACTTTATCTTGAAAATCATTTAAAAGATACATACTATATGTTTACTTATTTAATGAAAGCAAAGAACATTTAATTTCTGTTATTCAAAGTAACCAATCAGATTCTAGCTTGCACTAGTTTTCAAATAGTGAGTGGTACTTTTAGATAATTTGAACAGGACATATTAAGGAGTTATCAGTTTGCTAACAAAGAACAATGTACTGTATATGCAGCATTTTTAGCTTAATTTTAGCAAACAATTTACATACTGCAAAAGTACAGCCAGAAAGCAAACCAAGCACACATCACCTGTATCCTTCTATGAACACTATGAGGGCAAGGTACAGCTAATAACCAAGTAATTTCCAGATACTTTTGGGTTCATTTGCTAAACAGAAATAGGCTGATTACTTTGCAAGAGAAGTTGCACTTCGCAAGGACATTTTCACTAATGAAGGAAAATAAAAAACATTTACTTGCATGTAATTGGATGGTAGAAGTCAGCAGACCTTCATCCCACTCATTTACATGGTTCTAAAGGCAGAAGGTCTTTTACCTTAATGCATTCTATGCATTAAGGTAAAAAACCTGGGTGCAGCTCCCCACTCAGCCCCCCCCCTTATACTTACTTGAGCCCCATCTCAATCCAGTGATGTGCATGAGAGCCACAGCTTTCTCAGGTCTCTCTCCCCATTGGCTCACACTGCAGCAGGAGCCATTGGCTCCCACTGCTATCAATCACAGCCAGTGAGCCAATGCAGAGATGGGTGGGCAGGAGTGCAGTTCAGGAGGGAGCCTGCTTGAGTGCCCCCATAGAAAGAGGTTTGCTATTGGCGGCACTCGGTAGAGGGGAGGAGCCAGGACTGCCAGTGGGGACCAAAACGAGAAGAGGATCGGAGTTGCGCTGTGCAAAACCATTGCAAAGAGCAGGTAAGTATAGCATGTTTGTTTTTGTTTTTTTTTAATTCAACTTTTAGAATCACTTTAAGCTCTGGGGAAAATGTCCTTGCAAAGTGCACATTCCTTTACAAAGTGAAGAATCTATTTGCCATTATAAGAACCTCTTTTTCAGAGAAAGGTTAATATCCATCTGTTATAATAAAACTAGCCAAGAAACCTCATGTAATATGCTTTGTAATTCAGGTGGGGTCTACCCAAAACAGCTTATCAAATGTGAACCCTAATGGCATGATCTTTCGACTTTTGAGCTCCATCCAAATCCATTTCCATTCTGCTTTGTCATGGCTAGAAAATGTGACAGACAAAAAAATTAGTTGATTAAAGTAAAATTTCAAGCAAGCCAATTATATTTGTTATGATTCTTTGGATATTCACATGTGTGAGTGCTCATTGAACCAGGCAGCATAATAGAAGTTCAAATATACAAGATAAGGTCAAGACATATCTTAATATTTCATATTTGTTCATGTGTTTTAGTTTAATTTCATATTAGACATTCATAGTACTAGAAACGAAAGTGAACTGTTTGTCAATTACCCAGATGATTAATTAAATTATGTCCAATGTTGCTACTGATCCGTGGCTGAACATTCTACATCTAAGCCCCCGCGATATTTTCTGAGGACTGTGAAAGTCACTTAGCCTCCTGAATGCCTGATCCTAATAGGATCAATTCAATAAGACAGATGAACTATTTCACTTTAGCCTGGGTTTTTTTTTTATCTCAGTGATTTTCCAATGCAAATGTTCAATACACAAACCTAAATATTGCTTTGTTGTGAAGAATATTTCAGCTGCCATTGCTTACATAAACTTTTTTTAATGCCAATTCTCTGGGTTTCACATTGATCTATTGCTGCCAGAATTTTTTTTATTTTAGTTGCCCCATGGTTGTGCAGTGTCTTTGATGCAGACAGTCAGGCGACTTGCAGTGGTGGTTTGTCTATTTTTCATATTACAGGTTTCCATTAACACCTGTTCCTCCCAGATAGTGGTATTCTACCACCACCTCAAACATCTAATTTTCCTGCTCCTTTCAACAGACTCCTATTGACATCTTTAGCAAATCAGCCCAAATACCTAAAAAATCCATAAAAAAAACCTAAGTTGATATATGCAATAATGCATTTAGTCAAAACAATTGTTCTTTGGGAAAAAACAAGTAATGCTAAGAATGTAGGTATCAAATATGGTATGGTCTTGAACCATCCCAAAGTTCTTTTCAAGGATAATACGTTTGGTTTTTTTCTTTGTTGAGTTGATAAAAAAGACCTCAGTGAATGACCATTTATGTGAACAAGAAACGTTCAAGATAATGAAATTATTATAGAAAAAAAGAAACAATTTTACTTGCAAACCTTCCTATCTTTTTATTGACATATTATACAGTCAATGCAGCAGTTTTACGGTGACAACATTTTCTGAAACATTTTACTGCAAATAGCCCTAATTTAGAAAGCATTTGAGATAAAATGATAATTTGGAAACTGTGGCACAATGAATTTGTCAATGTTGTTTTTTTTGCAGTCTAAATAATTGAAGCTTGAGTTTCAACCTCCTCAAATGTATCAGTTCTAAAAGAAAACCTGTTAACTGAATTTGACCCCAACATTTGCCATGTGAAGTACCAATTATCCTTCTCTTAAACAAAAAAAATTATATATATATATATATATATATACTGTATATGTATAGCATTTAGATTTGAAAAATGTCAGTTTGAGAGATACAATATTTTACAGGGAGCTTCACCTGGGAAATATCTGTGTCTCAAACTGGTATTCACCTTTTAAAAAACTGCTACAAGTTTTGTTAGCCTTCCTTCTGTTACTTTTCAACTATTATTCACATTGAATTTATTACAGTTGAAGTATCGTACTAAATATGCTTTTGTAGCTGAGCAACATGATTTATTTCAGAGAAACATACTGTAAAACACATATGAAGATGCTCGGAATCAATGGAGAGCAACACTGGTTGAGGTTGGGTACAGCATGAAAAAGGCAGAAAAAGATTTTTGGGGACAAGCTGAAAAAAGACATGACTATTAACTTTGACAAAATATTATGTACATATGGCAGCTAGTGAAAAGGCAACCTTATGTATTTTATATCATATAATATAAGCATGCAGCACTAATAACTTAGTAGGAGCATGAAGTATATATAACATGACACTTTCCTTATATGCCATACAGTCTAAGGTATTTCTAAGGTATTTAGCAACAGATTATTTGTTTGGGGAGTATCAGAATATTTAGTAGCAAGTCCCATTCCCACCAAATGTACACCAAGCCACAATAATCAATGACATATTTGCTTTAAAAGCACATCACACATTCTCTCATAGACAGTTATACAACTTCCATTTCTTTGCACATACATATACAGGGTGATTGAAAAGTAACTCCCTATTTTATTTATTTATTTATTTATCGAGTTTATATAGCGCCAAAGGGTTTGCTCAGCGCTGTACAATAGAGGGGGACAATACATGAAACAGAAAAGTAACATCAAACAGTACACAAGGGGTAAGAGGGCCCTACTCTTTCGAGCTTACAATCTAGGAGGGAGGGGGTAGAGGCACAGGAGGAAACGGTTGTGGGGGATGGAGTGGTAGGAGGAAGGAAGGGCAGCGGCTGTTAGGTGTGGGTGGGGTAGGCTTCCCTGAAGAGGTGGGTTTTCAGGGAGCGCCTGAAGGTGAGGAGGGAAGGTGACAGTCTGATGGACTGGGGTAGTGAGTTCCAGAGGATGGGGGAGGACCTGGAGAAGTCTTGCAGTCGTGCGTGGGAGGAGGAGACCAGGGAGCAAGATAGAAGGAGGTCCTGTGAAGAGCGAAGGGTACGGGTAGGGTGGTACCTGGGAATCAGGTCGGTGAGGTAGTTAGGGGCAGTGTTGTGAATGGCCTTATAGGTCAGGGTGAGCAATTTGAATTTAATGCGTTGGGCAATGGGGAGCCAGTGGAGGGAGAGGCAGAGGGGGGTAGCAGAGGTGGAGCGGCTGGTGAGGTGGATGAGTCTGGCCGCTGAGTTCAGGATGGTCTGAAGCGGGGAGAGCCTGCACTGGGGTAGGCCGGTGAGGAGGGAGTTGCAGTAGTCAAGGCGTGAGATAATCAGGGAGTGTACGAGTAGTTTAGTGGTGTCTGGGGTAAGGAAAGAGCGTATCTTGGCGATGTTTCAGAGGTGGAGCCTGCATGTGTTTGTGAGAGATTTGATATGAGGTTGAAAGGAAAGGTTTGAGTCCAGAATGATGCCAAGGACCTTGGCTTGCTGGGCGGGATTGATGGTGGTGTTGTTGGTAGTGATGAAAAGGATGGGGGGGGGGCGCGGGCTGGGGGGAAGACAAGAAGCTCGGTTTTGGAGAGGTTGAGCTTGAGGAAATGGAGCGACATCCAGTCAGAGATGTCGTTTAGGAGGTGAGTGATGCGGGCGGAGAATGTGGGGGTGAGGTGAGGGGTGGATAGGTAGATTTGAGTATCATCAGCGTAGAGGTGGTAATTGAAGCCGTGGGAGTGTATGAGTTTGCCAAGGGAGGAGGTGTAGATGGAGAAGAGAAGGGGTCCAAGGACAGAGCCCTGGGGGACCCCAACAGAGAGGGGGAGGGAAGAGGAGGTTGCATCGTTGTAGGCAACGCTGAAGGAGCGTTGGGATAGATAGGACGAGAACCAAGAGAGAGCGGTGTCTCTGATGCCAAGGGAGAGTAGTTTATTAAGGAGGAGGGGGTGGTCGACTGTGTCAAAGGCCGCGGAGAGGTCTAGGAGGAGGAGGACAGAGTAGTCGCCTTTGGCTTTGGCGGTTAGTAGATCGTTGGTGATTTTGAGGAGGGCAGTTTCGGTGGAGTGTAGGGGATGGAAGCCGGACTGTAGTGGGTCAAGGAGGTTGCTGTCAGTCAGGTGGGCGCTTAGGCGATCGAAGACCAAGCGCTCAAGGAGCTTGGAAGTGAGTGGCAGCAGGGAAATTGGTCTGAGGTTGTTGAGGTCAGTGGGGTCCAGGGAGGGCTTTTTGAGTATGGGGGTGATGTGCGCATGTTTTAGGGGGGAGGGGAAGACGCCAGTAGAGAGGGAGAGATTGAAGATGTGGGTAAGGGAGCGGATGAGGGAAGAGGGGGGTGACCGGAGGAGTTGAGAGGGGATAGGGTCCAGGGGGCAGGTAGTGAGGCGGGCTTCTGAGAAGACTCTGCTGACTTCCTCAGTGGTAGTAGGGCTGAAGGAGTGCAGTGATGGGGGGGTTACGGTAGGCAGGGCCTTGGGTGTGGTGGGGGGCAGTGCCGTTGCGAGGTCAGAGGAGGGGAGAGATGAGGGGGTGATGGAAGGGGGGAGGCTAGATGGGGAGGTAGATTGCAAGTTGACTATGTCCTTGCGGATTGCGTCAATCTTGTTGTGGAGATGAGTGGCAATCTCGTGGGCGGTAAGTGAGGTACTGAGTGGAGGAGGGGGGGGAGAGAGCAGGGAGTTGAAGGTGGAGAAGAGTCGGCGAGGGCAGGTGGAGAGGGTGTTAATCAGGTTAACGAAGTAGGCCTGCTTGGCGGCGTGGAGGGAGGAGGTGTAGGTGAGGAAGGCAGATTTGTAGAGGGAGAAAGCATGAGGGGACCTGGTTTTGCGCCATAGTCTCTCCAGCGCACGACTGCGACGTTTGAGGCATTTAGTATGGTCGTTCTGCCAGGGTTGGAGCGGTCTGGGTTTGATGTTGCGTGTGGTAAGGGGTGCCAGAGAGTCTAGGGTAGCTGATAGTGAGTCGTTGTACGCGGTGGTGGCTAGGTCAGGACATGACAGTGGAAGGATGCTGTCGTGTAAGCGGTCGGCAGCCGAGTGGAGGGTGGCCGGGTGCAGGTTGCGGCTGATGATGGTTTGGCGCACTGGGGGGGGGGAGTTAGGGGAAGGGGAGATGGAGAACATGAGGAGGTGGTGGTCGGAGAGAGGGAAGGGGGTGTTAGTGAAGTGGTTAAGGGTACAGAGGTGGGAGAAGACGAGGTCCAGGGTGTTCCCATTGATGTGGGTGGAGGATTGAGTGTATTGTGTGAGCGCGAAGGAGGAGGTTAGGTGGAGGAGTTGGGAGGTAGCTGGGGTGTTGTCATTGATGGGGATGTTGAAGTCCTCGAGGATGATGGTCGGTAGTAGAGATGAGCGAATCGAAGTATCCGAAGTGGAATTCGAGTCGAATATCGGAAAAATTTCGATTCGTGCCGAATCCGAAAAACAGCCTAATTCGGACGCGCGAATCGAAATTTTTCCGAAAATGGCGGCTGACATGTGCGGCGACGGAGCGGGGATGTCGGGGAAGGCGCGCAGACAAGGCGCGCTGCCCCATAATGCATTCCTCAACGACATGTGATCGCATCAGCCAATCAGCAGCCAGCCAGCCAGCACTGTGTAATGGTCGAGGTATATATAGCGGCCATTTTGGAAATCTTCATTTGCCTGCAGTCATTGAACAGAGGCAGACCGCACTGTACTAGGGACAGGGACAGAGTTAGGGCCACAGAAACGAGAATTGGGGACAGAGAGAAGTTACTTAGGGACAGAGAACCATTACTCAGGGACACAGACTTGTTAATGAGGGCCACAGAATCGTTATTTAGGGACAAAGAAACGCTAGTTAGGGCCACAGAATTCATACTCAGGGACAGACAGAATTTTCACTCAGTGCCAGAGAATTGTTACTTAGGGCCACAGAAACGTTATTAGGGCCACAGAATTTTTACTCAGGGACAGACAGAATTGTTACTGAGTGCCAGAGAATTGTTACTCAGGGACAGACAGAATTGTTACTGAGTGCCAGAGAATTCTTACTCAGGGCCACAGAATTCATTCTCAGGGACAGACAGAATTGTTACTCAGGGACAGACAGAATTGTTACTGAGTGCCAGAGAATTGTTACTCAGGGACAGACAGAATTGTTACTGAGTGCCAGAGAATTGTTACTCAGGGACAGACAGAATTGTTACTGAGTGCCAGAGAATTGTTACTCAGGGACAGACAGAATTGTTACTGAGTGCCAGAGAATTGTTACTCGCACAGACACAAAATTGTTATTGCACAGACACAGAATTGTTACTCGCACAGACAGAATTGTTACTCAGGGCCACAGAATTCATACTCAGGGACAGACAGAATTGTTACTGAGTGCCAGAGAATTGTTACTCAGGGACAGACAGAATTGTTACTGAGTGCCAGAGAATTGTTACTCAGGGACAGACAGAATTGTTACTGAGTGCCAGAGAATTGTTACTCAGGGACAGACAGAATTGTTACTGAGTGCCAGAGAATTGTTACTCGCACAGACACAAAATTGTTACTTGCACAGACACAGAATTGTTACTCGCACAGACACAGAATTGTTACTCAGGGCCACAGAATTCATACTCAGGGACAGACAGAATTGTTACTGAGTGCCAGAGAATTGTTACTCAGGGACAGACAGAATTGTTACTGAGTGCCAGAGAATTGTTACTCAGGGACAGAAAGAATTGTTACTGAGTGCCAGAGAATTGTTACTCGCACAGACACAAAATTGTTACTTGCACAGACACAGAATTGTTACTCGCACAGACACAGAATTATTACTCAGGGCCACAGAATTCATACTCAGGGACAGACAGAATTGTTACTGAGTGCCAGAGAATTGTTACTCAGGGACAGACAGAATTGTTACTGAGTGCCAGAGAATTGTTACTCAGGGACAGACAGAATTGTTACTGAGTGCCAGAGAATTGTTACTCGCACAGACACAAAATTGTTACTTGCACAGACACAGAATTGTTACTCGCACAGACACAGAATTGTTACTGAGTGCCAGAGAATTGTTACTCAGGGACAGACAGAATTGTTACTGAGTGCCAGAGAATTGTTACTCAGGGACAGACAGAATTGTTACTGAGTGCCAGAGAATTGTTACTCAGGGACAGACAGAATTGTTACTGAGTGCCAGAGAATTGTTACTCGCACAGACACAAAATTGTTACTTGCACAGACACAGAATTGTTACTCGCACAGACACAGAATTGTTACTCAGGGCCACAGAATTCATACTCAGGGACAGACAGAATTGTTACTGAGTGCCAGAGAATTGTTACTCAGGGACAGACAGAATTGTTACTGAGTGCCAGAGAATTGTTACTCAGGGACAGACAGAATTGTTACTGAGTGCCAGAGAATTGTTACTCAGGGACAGACAGAATTGTTACTGAGTGCCAGAGAATTGTTACTCAGGGACAGACAGAATTGTTACTGAGTGCCAGAGAATTGTTACTCAGGGACAGACAGAATTGTTACTGAGTGCCAGAGAATTGTTACTCGCACAGACACAAAATTGTTATTGCACAGACACAGAATTGTTACTCGCACAGACAGAATTGTTACTCAGGGCCACAGAATTCATACTCAGGGACAGACAGAATTGTTACTGAGTGCCAGAGAATTGTTACTCAGGGACAGACAGAATTGTTACTGAGTGCCAGAGAATTGTTACTCAGGGACAGACAGAATTGTTACTGAGTGCCAGAGAATTGTTACTCAGGGACAGACAGAATTGTTACTGAGTGCCAGAGAATTGTTACTCGCACAGACACAAAATTGTTACTTGCACAGACACAGAATTGTTACTCGCACAGACACAGAATTGTTACTCAGGGCCACAGAATTCATACTCAGGGACAGACAGAATTGTTACTGAGTGCCAGAGAATTGTTACTCAGGGACAGACAGAATTGTTACTGAGTGCCAGAGAATTGTTACTCAGGGACAGACAGAATTGTTACTGAGTGCCAGAGAATTGTTACTCGCACAGACACAAAATTGTTACTTGCACAGACACAGAATTGTTACTCGCACAGACACAGAATTGTTACTCAGGGCCACAGAATTCATACTCAGGGACAGACAGAATTGTTACTGAGTGCCAGAGAATTGTTACTCAGGGACAGACAGAATTGTTACTGAGTGCCAGAGAATTGTTACTCGCACAGACACAAAATTGTTACTTGCACAGACACAGAATTGTTACTCGCACAGACACAGAATTGTTACTCAGGGCCACAGAATTCATACTCAGGGACAGACAGAATTGTTACTGAGTGCCAGAGAATTGTTACTCAGGGACAGACAGAATTGTTACTGAGTGCCAGAGAATTGTTACTCAGGGACAGACAGAATTGTTACTGAGTGCCAGAGAATTGTTACTCGCACAGACACAAAATTGTTACTTGCACAGACACAGAATTGTTACTCGCACAGACACAGAATTGTTACTCGCACAGACACAGAATTGTTACTCAGGGCCACAGAATTCATACTCAGGGACAGACAGAATTGTTACTGAGTGCCAGAGAATTGTTACTCAGGGACACCTAATAGTTGAATTAAATAGTATGTCAGACAACATGCAGAGGAGTGGCAGAGGAGGCAATGTTTTAGGAGCGAGCAGACGTGGCAGCAGAGGAAGGGGTCGAGGCAGCAGTATTCGCAGCCAGAGGCCAGTGCTCCCGGTGTCATCCAGCGGTCGTGTCTCCACCGACAACCCTGCCGTCATTGATTGGTTGGCTCGGTCGTCTTCCTCTTCCCAGGTCACCTCTGACACCTACAGCCAACGGTCGGTGGGTACGTCAGACACAACCGTTAGTTGGCATGGCCCGGGAGCAAGCCCACTGAAATCACGTGTCCTCTACCTGCCCCTGTCCTTTGCTGTTCCCTCACCAAGCGAAGTATCGCATGCTGTGGGCTCAGCCCCACTGTACAGTGAGGAAGAGCTAACAGAGGGCGGTCAGGAACGGGGGGAGACATCGGCCTTTTCAGCAGCCAAGCGAACAAGTACTGGCGAGGAGAGTGGCTCGGTAGCCGGTCTAGAGACAGGTCTGTCTCCTGACCCAGACGCAGCCGAGGGGGCTAGTAGTGAGGCGGAGACCCTACTTGATGATGAGGAGGTTGATCGCACTTGGCAGCCTCATCGTCATCAGGCAATTTCTTCCGCATCATCAGGAGAAGAGGGTGGCAGCTTGGCAGCGAGCAAAACAGTCGGTGGGTTGCCCAGGAGACAGCAGCAGGGTCGCATCAGTGTCAGTGGAGCCAAACGTCCACGGAGTAGAGCACCAGCTCCACTGCAGCCTACCACCACGGCCAGTAGTGGTGCCGGTGCGCACGGAGGAAGTAGCAGTCAGCCAGTGAAGAGTAGCGGGGGCAAAGTTTCCTACTCGGTGGTGTGGCAATTTTTCCTCAAGCCGCCCGAGGAAGTAAACGTAGCCGTATGTCGACTATGTGGCCAGAAATGCAAGCGTGGCCAGGGGGCCCATGTTGGGACTACAGCGTTGCGTCAGCATATGCAGCGTCACCATTCGGTGGCCTGGGAAAACCGTGATAAACATACGGCGGTTCTGCCTGCCCCAGCCCCCGCTCCATCACCCGCTCCGTTACTTGCTCCGTCACCCGACGTCGTCAATCGCCCTCTATCAGCCAGTCAAGGCTCCAACACCTCTGCTGAGGGGAGTTGTCGCTCGTTGGCATCTTCCGCTCGTTCAGATGCTCCTTCTCCTGCTACTCCTCTTCTCGGATTCCGTCAACAGTCTTTCTTGGAATCCGTATCCAAGAGACAACAGTTTGCGAGCACGCACCCGACGGTGCAAAAGCTGAACGTCCTCCTGTCCAAGTTGCTGGTGCTGCAGTCCCTCCCTTTCCAACTGGTGGACTCAGCACCTTTCCGAGAAATGATGGCTTGTGCCGCGCCGCGGTGGAGAGTGCCAAGCCGTCATTTCTTTGCCCAAAAGGCAGTGCCAGCCCTGCATTCACATGTAGAAGAGATGGTGGGCCAGTCTTTCAGCATGTCGGTCTCTGCCAAAGTGCACGGCAGCGCCGACGTGTGGAGCTGTAACTACGGTCAGGGACAGTACATGTCATTTACGGCCCACTGGGTGAACGTGGTGCCGGCACAGCCGCACCAGCAACTTGGACAGGTCACGACGCTTTTGCCTCCACGTTTGCACGTCCTTGGTCCAGCAAGCATGTCCGCCTCTACCACCTCTTTTTCCGCCGTGTCCTCAGCCGCCACCCCCGTGCCAAGTCCCATTACCCGACCGGCATATCACATGTGCAGGGCGCAACGGTGTCACGCTGTGCTGCACCTGGTATGCCTTGGCGAACGTAGTCACACAGGGGAGGAACTGCTGAGTGTAATGAACAGAGAAATCGACAGATGGCTGTCTCCGCGCAAACTAAAAATCGGAACCATGTTGACTGACAACGGAAAGAACATGGTGTCTGCTCTGCGTCAAGGAAGGTTGTGCCATGCGCCATGCATGGCTCACGTGTTCAATCTGGTTGTCAAGCGGTTCCTAAAATCCACCATCCCACTGCAAGACATCCTTAAAATGTCACGTAAACTGTGCATGCATTTCAGCCATTCCTACACCGCAAAGAACACCCTCATTGAGCTGCAGCGGCAGAACGGAATTCCACAGCATCGCCTGATCTGCGACGTTGCAACAAGGTGGAATTCAACCCTACACATGTTAGACCGCCTTTACGAGCAGCGAAAGGCCATCACCGATTTCCTGATGTTACAAGCGGATAAAGGTACTCCCCTGTGTAACTTAGATGTCAGCCATTGGCAGCTCATGCGTGACACCTGCCGCTTGCTCAGGCCCTTTGAGGAGGCCACGCTATTCGTGAGTCGGCAGGACTATGGGATGAACGACGTCATTCCTCTGTTGCACGTCCTGGAACAAATGCTGTTAACAATGGCTGGTCAGGGTGCGGTAGACGTGGCGCACAGATCTCAACGCCACATGACCCCTGTGGGGGCAGGACAGGAAGAAGAGGAGGAGGTAGAGGAGGACATTTGTGCTCAGGAATTATTGAGTGAAATGGGTGGTTTTTCCACTCAGCGGACAGGAGTGGAGGAGCAGGAGCATCTGGTAGAGGAGGAGGAGGAGGAGACAGAGGACCCAGACGCACCGTGGCAGTATGCTGTGGAGATGGAGGCAGGGAGTCCCTCGCATTCCTTGGCACAAATGGCCCATAGCATGCTCGGTTGCTTGCGTAGCGACAGCCGAATAATAACCATCAGACAGAGGGATGACTTTTGGCTGTCCACCTTGTTGGACCCTCGCTACCGGTCCAAAATGGTGGCCTTTTTCACACCTGCTGAGAGGGAGGCCAAAATTACGTACTATAAAAACCACCTATGTAGTCAGTTGGTCTCTGCCTTTGTGCGCCAACGTCCATCCTCAGACACTGTGGGCCCTGTGCGCTCGCGTTCCGCTGGCATGGCAGCAGGGGAGGGGTGGGGTGGTAGGAGCAGTGGCAGCTCCACCAGCAGTGGCTGCCTCAGTCTGCAGTCGATGATGAGTAGCTTTCTTCACCAGCGCAGTGAGGAAACTACTAACCAGCCGCAGCAGCAGCAGCAGCATCAGGTGGACCTGGAGCAGGAGCTCAAACAACAGGCTTGGGCCTACTTGGACAGCACCCTGCCAACCGAGGTAGACAATCCCCTTGACTACTGGGCAACGAAACTTGACCTTTGGCCCCAACTAGCTGAATTTGCCCTTGAAAGGCTGTCATGCCCGGCCAGTAGCGTGGCATCGGAGCGCGTGTTTAGTGCGGCAGGAGGTATTGTAACTCCGCGGAGGACACGACTGTCCACCCAAAGTGTGGAGAGACTCACGTTTGTGAAAATGAATCAGGCGTGGATTAGTCTGGATTTCAAACCACCAGTTCCTGACACAACTGACTAAATCCGCCATGAATCATGCCTCAAACATGTGCCACTTTCAGGTCTCCTCACACTGCTGGTGTGTTTAATTTTTTGACATAGGGTGCTGGCAGATTACGGGCCTCCTATAGCTGCTGCCAGGCCCCTAATCTGCCATAGGCCCCTATATACCGCCTCCTCATGCTGCTGCTAGGTCCAGAGTCTCTCATGGGTCCCTGTACGGCCTCCCATTGCTGCTGTCTCCATCGCCACACTCTGCTGCCATGTGCCACTTTCAGGTCTCTTCACACTGCTGGTGTGTTTAATTTTTTGACATAGGGTGCAGGCAGATTACGGGCCTCACATAGCTGCTGCCAGGCCCCTAATCTGCCATGGGCCCCTATATACCGCCTCCTCATGCTGCTGCCAAGTCCAGAGTCTCTCATGGGTCCCTGTACGGCCTCCCATTGCTGCTGTCTCCATCGCCACACTCTGCTGCCATGTGCCACTTTCAGGTCTCTTCACACTGCTGGTGTGTTAAATTTTTTGACATAGGGTGCAGGCAGATTACGGGCCTCACATAGCTGCTGCCAGGCCCCTAATCTGCCATGGGCCCCTATAAACCGCCTCCTCATGCTGCTGCCAAGTCTAGAGTCTCTCATGGGTCCCTGTACGGCCTCCCATTGCTGCTGTCTCCATCGCCACACTCTGCTGCCATGTGCCACTTTCAGGTCTCTTCACACTGCTGGTGTGTTAAATTTTTTGACATAGGGTGCAGGCAGATTACGGGCCTCACATAGCTGCTGCCAGGCCCCTAATCTGCCATGGGCCCCTATATACCGCCTCCTCATGCTGCTGCCAAGTCTAGAGTCTCTCATGGGTCCCTGTACGGCCTCCCATTGCTGCTGTCTCCATCGCCACACTCTGCTGCCATGTGCCACTTTCAGGTCTCTTCACACTGCTGGTGTGTTTAATTTTTTGACATAGGGTGCAGGCAGATTACGGGCCTCACATAGCTGCTGCCAGGCCCCTAATCTGCCATGGGCCCCTATATACCGCCTCCTCATGCTGCTGCCAAGTCTAGAGTCTCTCATGGGTCCCTGTACGGCCTCCCATTGCTGCTGTCTCCATCGCCACACTCTGCTGCCATGTGCCACTTTCAGGTCTCTTCACACTGCTGGTGTGTTTAATTTTTTGACATAGGGTGCTGCAAGATAACGGGCCTCACATAGCTGCTGCCAGGCCCCTAATCTGCCATGGGCCCCTATATACCGCCTCCTCATGCTGCTGCCAAGTCCAGAGTCTCTCATGGGTCCCTGTACGGCCTCCCATTGCTGCTGTCTCCATCGCCACACTCTGCTGCCATGTGCCACTTTCAGGTCTCTTCACACTGCTGGTGTGTTAAATTTTTTGACATAGGGTGCAGGCAGATTACGGGCCTCACATAGCTGCTGCCAGGCCCCTAATCTGCCATGGGCCCCTATATACCGCCTCCTCATGCTGCTGCCAAGTCCAGAGTCTCTCATGGGTCCCTGTACGGCCTCCCATTGCTGCTGTCTCCATCGCCACACTCTGCTGCCATGTGCCACTTTCAGGTCTCTTCACACTGCTGGTGTGTTAAATTTTTTGACATAGGGTGCAGGCAGATTACGGGCCTCACATAGCTGCTGCCAGGCCCCTAATCTGCCATGGGCCCCTATAAACCGCCTCCTCATGCTGCTGCCAAGTCTAGAGTCTCTCATGGGTCCCTGTACGGCCTCCCATTGCTGCTGTCTCCATCGCCACACTCTGCTGCCATGTGCCACTTTCAGGTCTCTTCACACTGCTGGTGTGTTAAATTTTTTGACATAGGGTGCAGGCAGATTACGGGCCTCACATAGCTGCTGCCAGGCCCCTAATCTGCCATGGGCCCCTATATACCGCCTCCTCATGCTGCTGCCAAGTCTAGAGTCTCTCATGGGTCCCTGTACGGCCTCCCATTGCTGCTGTCTCCATCGCCACACTCTGCTGCCATGTGCCACTTTCAGGTCTCTTCACACTGCTGGTGTGTTTCATTTTTTGACATAGGGTGCAGGCAGATTACGGGCCTCACATAGCTGCTGCCAGGCCCCTAATCTGCCATGGGCCCCTATATACCGCCTCCTCATGCTGCTGCCAAGTCTAGAGTCTCTCATGGGTCCCTGTACGGCCTCCCATTGCTGCTGTCTCCATCGCCACACTCTGCTGCCATGTGCCACTTTCAGGTCTCTTCACACTGCTGGTGTGTTTAATTTTTTGACATAGGGTGCTGCAAGATAACGGGCCTCACATAGCTGCTGCCAGGCCCCTAATCTGCCATGGGCCCCTATATACCGCCTCCTCATGCTGCTGCCAAGTCCAGAGTCTCTCATGGGTCCCTGTACGGCCTCCCATTGCTGCTGTCTCCATCGCCACACTCTGCTGCCATGTGCCACTTTCAGGTCTCTTCACACTGCTGGTGTGTTAAATTTTTTGACATAGGGTGCAGGCAGATTACGGGCCTCACATAGCTGCTGCCAGGCCCCTAATCTGCCATGGGCCCCTATATACCGCCTCCTCATGCTGCTGCCAAGTCCAGAGTCTCTCATGGGTCCCTGTACGGCCTCCCATTGCTGCTGTCTCCATCGCCACACTCTGCTGCCATGTGCCACTTTCAGGTCTCTTCACACTGCTGGTGTGTTAAATTTTTTGACATAGGGTGCAGGCAGATTACGGGCCTCACATAGCTGCTGCCAGGCCCCTAATCTGCCATGGGCCCCTATATACCGCCTCCTCATGCTGCTGCCAAGTCTAGAGTCTGTCATGGGTCCCTGTACGGCCTCCCATTGCTGCTGTCTCCATCGCCACACTCTGCCATGTGCCACTTTCAGGTCTCTTCACACTGCTGGTGTGTTTAATTTTTTGACATAGGGTGCAGGCAGATTACGGGCCTCACATAGCTGCTGCCAGGCCCCTAATCTGCCATGGGCCCCTATATACCGCCTCCTCATGCTGCTGCCAAGTCCAGAGTCTCTCATGGGTCCCTGTACGGCCTCCCATTGCTGCTGTCTCCATCGCCACACTCTGCTGCCATGTGCCACTTTCAGGTCTCTTCACACTGCTGGTGTGTTTAATTTTTTGACATAGGGTGCTGCAAGATAACGGGCCTCACATAGCTGCTGCCAGGCCCCTAATCTGCCATGGGCCCCTATATACCGCCTCCTCATGCTGCTGCCAAGTCCAGAGTCTCTCATGGGTCCCTGTACGGCCTCCCATTGCTGCTGTCTCCATCGCCACACTCTGCTGCCATGTGCCACTTTCAGGTCTCTTCACACTGCTGGTGTGTTTAATTTTTTGACATAGGGTGCAGGCAGATTACGGGCCTCACATAGCTGCTGCCAGGCCCCTAATCTGCCATGGGCCCCTATATACCGCCTCCTCATGCTGCTGCCAAGTCTAGAGTCTCTCATGGGTCCCTGTACGGCCTCCCATTGCTGCTGTCTCCATCGCCACACTCTGCTGCCATGTGCCACTTTCAGGTCTCTTCACACTGCTGGTGTGTTAAATTTTTTGACATAGGGTGCAGGCAGATTACGGGCCTCACATAGCTGCTGCCAGGCCCCTAATCTGCCATGGGCCCCTATATACCGCCTCCTCATGCTGCTGCCAAGTCTAGAGTCTGTCATGGGTCCCTGTACGGCCTCCCATTGCTGCTGTCTCCATCGCCACACTCTGCCATGTGCCACTTTCAGGTCTCTTCACACTGCTGGTGTGTTTAATTTTTTGACATAGGGTGCAGGCAGATTACGGGCCTCACATAGCTGCTGCCAGGCCCCTAATCTGCCATGGGCCCCTATATACCGCCTCCTCATGCTGCTGCCAAGTCCAGAGTCTCTCATGGGTCCCTGTACGGCCTCCCATTGTTGCTGTCTCCATCGCCACACTCTGCTGCCATGTGCCACTTTCAGGTCTCTTCACACTGCTGGTGTGTTTAATTTTTTGACATAGGGTGCAGGCAGATTACGGGCCTCACATAGCTGCTGCCAGGCCCCTAATCTGCCATGGGCCCCTATATACCGCCTCCTCATGCTGCTGCCAAGTCTAGAGTCTCTCATGGGTCCCTGTACGGCCTCCCATTGCTGCTGTCTCCATCGCCACACTCTGCTGCCATGTGCCACTTTCAGGTCTCTTCACACTGCTGGTGTGTTTAATTTTTTGACATAGGGTGCTGCAAGATAACGGGCCTCACATAGCTGCTGCCAGGCCCCTAATCTGCCATGGGCCCCTATATACCGCCTCCTCATGCTGCTGCCAAGTCCAGAGTCTCTCATGGGTCCCTGTACGGCCTCCCATTGCTGCTGTCTCCATCGCCACACTCTGCTGCCATGTGCCACTTTCAGGTCTCTTCACACTGCTGGTGTGTTAAATTTTTTGACATAGGGTGCAGGCAGATTACGGGCCTCACATAGCTGCTGCCAGGCCCCTAATCTGCCATGGGCCCTATAAACCGCCTCCTCATGCTGCTGCCAAGTCTAGAGTCTGTCATGGGTCCCTGTACGGCCTCCCATTGCTGCTGTCTCCATCGCCACACTCTGCTGCCATGTGCCACTTTCAGGTCTCTTCACACTGCTGGTGTGTTTAATTTTTTGACATAGGGTGCAGGCAGATTACGGGCCTCACATAGCTGCTGCCAGGCCCCTAATCTGCCATGGGCCCCTATATACCGCCTCCTCATGCTGCTGCCAAGTCCAGAGTCTCTCATGGGTCCCTGTACGGCCTCCCATTGCTGCTGTCTCCATCGCCACACTCTGCTGCCATGTGCCACTTTCAGGTCTCTTCACACTGCTGGTGTGTTTAATTTTTTGACATAGGGTGCAGGCAGATTACGGGCCTCACATAGCTGCTGCCAGGCCCCTAATCTGCCATGGGCCCCTATATACCGCCTCCTCATGCTGCTGCCAAGTCTAGAGTCTCTCATGGGTCCCTGTACGGCCTCCCATTGCTGCTGTCTCCATCGCCACACTCTGCTGCCATGTGCCACTTTCAGGTCTCTTCACACTGCTGGTGTGTTTCATTTTTTGACATAGGGTGCAGGCAGATTACGGGCCTCACATAGCTGCTGCCAGGCCCCTAATCTGCCATGGGCCCCTATATACCGCCTCCTCATGCTGCTGCCAAGTCTAGAGTCTCTCATGGGTCCCTGTACGGCCTCCCATTGCTGCTGTCTCCATCGCCACACTCTGCTGCCATGTGCCACTTTCAGGTCTCTTCACACTGCTGGTGTGTTTAATTTTTTGACATAGGGTGCTGCAAGATAACGGGCCTCACATAGCTGCTGCCAGGCCCCTAATCTGCCATGGGCCCCTATATACCGCCTCCTCATGCTGCTGCCAAGTCCAGAGTCTCTCATGGGTCCCTGTACGGCCTCCCATTGCTGCTGTCTCCATCGCCACACTCTGCTGCCATGTGCCACTTTCAGGTCTCTTCACACTGCTGGTGTGTTAAATTTTTTGACATAGGGTGCAGGCAGATTACGGGCCTCACATAGCTGCTGCCAGGCCCCTAATCTGCCATGGGCCCCTATATACCGCCTCCTCATGCTGCTGCCAAGTCCAGAGTCTCTCATGGGTCCCTGTACGGCCTCCCATTGCTGCTGTCTCCATCGCCACACTCTGCTGCCATGTGCCACTTTCAGGTCTCTTCACACTGCTGGTGTGTTAAATTTTTTGACATAGGGTGCAGGCAGATTACGGGCCTCACATAGCTGCTGCCAGGCCCCTAATCTGCCATGGGCCCCTATATACCGCCTCCTCATGCTGCTGCCAAGTCTAGAGTCTGTCATGGGTCCCTGTACGGCCTCCCATTGCTGCTGTCTCCATCGCCACACTCTGCCATGTGCCACTTTCAGGTCTCTTCACACTGCTGGTGTGTTTAATTTTTTGACATAGGGTGCAGGCAGATTACGGGCCTCACATAGCTGCTGCCAGGCCCCTAATCTGCCATGGGCCCCTATATACCGCCTCCTCATGCTGCTGCCAAGTCCAGAGTCTCTCATGGGTCCCTGTACGGCCTCCCATTGCTGCTGTCTCCATCGCCACACTCTGCTGCCATGTGCCACTTTCAGGTCTCTTCACACTGCTGGTGTGTTTAATTTTTTGACATAGGGTGCTGCAAGATAACGGGCCTCACATAGCTGCTGCCAGGCCCCTAATCTGCCATGGGCCCCTATATACCGCCTCCTCATGCTGCTGCCAAGTCCAGAGTCTCTCATGGGTCCCTGTACGGCCTCCCATTGCTGCTGTCTCCATCGCCACACTCTGCTGCCATGTGCCACTTTCAGGTCTCTTCACACTGCTGGTGTGTTTAATTTTTTGACATAGGGTGCAGGCAGATTACGGGCCTCACATAGCTGCTGCCAGGCCCCTAATCTGCCATGGGCCCCTATATACCGCCTCCTCATGCTGCTGCCAAGTCTAGAGTCTCTCATGGGTCCCTGTACGGCCTCCCATTGCTGCTGTCTCCATCGCCACACTCTGCTGCCATGTGCCACTTTCAGGTCTCTTCACACTGCTGGTGTGTTAAATTTTTTGACATAGGGTGCAGGCAGATTACGGGCCTCACATAGCTGCTGCCAGGCCCCTAATCTGCCATGGGCCCCTATATACCGCCTCCTCATGCTGCTGCCAAGTCTAGAGTCTGTCATGGGTCCCTGTACGGCCTCCCATTGCTGCTGTCTCCATCGCCACACTCTGCCATGTGCCACTTTCAGGTCTCTTCACACTGCTGGTGTGTTTAATTTTTTGACATAGGGTGCAGGCAGATTACGGGCCTCACATAGCTGCTGCCAGGCCCCTAATCTGCCATGGGCCCCTATATACCGCCTCCTCATGCTGCTGCCAAGTCCAGAGTCTCTCATGGGTCCCTGTACGGCCTCCCATTGTTGCTGTCTCCATCGCCACACTCTGCTGCCATGTGCCACTTTCAGGTCTCTTCACACTGCTGGTGTGTTTAATTTTTTGACATAGGGTGCAGGCAGATTACGGGCCTCACATAGCTGCTGCCAGGCCCCTAATCTGCCATGGGCCCCTATATACCGCCTCCTCATGCTGCTGCCAAGTCTAGAGTCTCTCATGGGTCCCTGTACGGCCTCCCATTGCTGCTGTCTCCATCGCCACACTCTGCTGCCATGTGCCACTTTCAGGTCTCTTCACACTGCTGGTGTGTTTAATTTTTTGACATAGGGTGCTGCAAGATAACGGGCCTCACATAGCTGCTGCCAGGCCCCTAATCTGCCATGGGCCCCTATATACCGCCTCCTCATGCTGCTGCCAAGTCCAGAGTCTCTCATGGGTCCCTGTACGGCCTCCCATTGCTGCTGTCTCCATCGCCACACTCTGCTGCCATGTGCCACTTTCAGGTCTCTTCACACTGCTGGTGTGTTAAATTTTTTGACATAGGGTGCAGGCAGATTACGGGCCTCACATAGCTGCTGCCAGGCCCCTAATCTGCCATGGGCCCCTATAAACCGCCTCCTCATGCTGCTGCCAAGTCTAGAGTCTGTCATGGGTCCCTGTACGGCCTCCCATTGCTGCTGTCTCCATCGCCACACTCTGCTGCCATGTGCCACTTTCAGGTCTCTTCACACTGCTGGTGTGTTTAATTTTTTGACATAGGGTGCAGGCAGATTACGGGCCTCACATAGCTGCTGCCAGGCCCCTAATCTGCCATGGGCCCCTATATACCGCCTCCTCATGCTGCTGCCAAGTCCAGAGTCTCTCATGGGTCCCTGTACGGCCTCCCATTGCTGCTGTCTCCATCGCCACACTCTGCTGCCATGTGCCACTTTCAGGTCTCTTCACACTGCTGGTGTGTTTAATTTTTTGACATAGGGTGCAGGCAGATTACGGGCCTCACATAGCTGCTGCCAGGCCCCTAATCTGCCATGGGCCCCTATATACCGCCTCCTCATGCTGCTGCCAAGTCTAGAGTCTCTCATGGGTCCCTGTACGGCCTCCCATTGCTGCTGTCTCCATCGCCACACTCTGCTGCCATGTGCCACTTTCAGGTCTCTTCACACTGCTGGTGTGTTTAATTTTTTGACATAGGGTGCAGGCAGATTACGGGCCTCACATAGCTGCTGCCAGGCCCCTAATCTGCCATGGGCCCCTATATACCGCCTCCTCATGCTGCTGCCAAGTCCAGAGTCTCTCATGGGTCCCTGTACGGCCTCCCATTGCTGCTGTCTCCATCGCCACACTCTGCTGCCATGTGCCACTTTCAGGTCTCTTCACACTGCTGGTGTGTTAAATTTTTTGACATAGGGTGCAGGCAGATTACGGGCCTCACATAGCTGCTGCCAGGCCCCTAATCTGCCATGGGCCCCTATATACCGCCTCCTCATGCTGCTGCCAAGTCTAGAGTCTCTCATGGGTCCCTGTACGGCCTCCCATTGCTGCTGTCTCCATCGCCACACTCTGCTGCCATGTGCCACTTTCAGGTCTCTTCACACTGCTGGTGTGTTTAATTTTTTGACATAGGGTGCAGGCAGATTACGGGCCTCACATAGCTGCTGCCAGGCCCCAAATCTGCCATGGGCCCCTATATACCGCCTCCTCATGCTGCTGCCAAGTCTAGAGTCTCTCATGGGTCCCTGTACGGCCTCCCATTGCTGCTGTCTCCATCGCCACACTCTGCTGCCATGTGCCACTTTCAGGTCTCTTCACACTGCTGGTGTGTTAAATTTTTTGACATAGGGTGCAGGCAGATTACGGGCCTCACATAGCTGCTGCCAGGCCCCTAATCTGCCATGGGCCCCTATATACCGCCTCCTCATGCTGCTGCCAAGTCCAGAGTCTCTCATGGGTCCCTGTACGGCCTCCCATTGCTGCTGTCTCCATCGCCACACTCTGCTGCCATGTGCCACTTTCAGGTCTCTTCACACTGCTGGTGTGTTAAATTTTTTGACATAGGGTGCAGGCAGATTACGGGCCTCACATAGCTGCTGCCAGGCCCCTAATCTGCCATGGGCCCCTATATACCGCCTCCTCATGCTGCTGCCAAGTCTAGAGTCTGTCATGGGTCCCTGTACGGCCTCCCATTGCTGCTGTCTCCATCGCCACACTCTGCCATGTGCCACTTTCAGGTCTCTTCACACTGCTGGTGTGTTTAATTTTTTGACATAGGGTGCAGGCAGATTACGGGCCTCACATAGCTGCTGCCAGGCCCCTAATCTGCCATGGGCCCCTATATACCGCCTCCTCATGCTGCTGCCAAGTCCAGAGTCTCTCATGGGTCCCTGTACGGCCTCCCATTGCTGCTGTCTCCATCGCCACACTCTGCTGCCATGTGCCACTTTCAGGTCTCTTCACACTGCTGGTGTGTTAAATTTTTTGACATAGGGTGCAGGCAGATTACGGGCCTCACATAGCTGCTGCCAGGCCCCTAATCTGCCATGGGCCCCTATATACCGCCTCCTCATGCTGCTGCCAAGTCTAGAGTCTGTCATGGGTCCCTGTACGGCCTCCCATTGCTGCTGTCTCCATCGCCACACTCTGCCATGTGCCACTTTCAGGTCTCTTCACACTGCTGGTGTGTTTAATTTTTTGACATAGGGTGCAGGCAGATTACGGGCCTCACATAGCTGCTGCCAGGCCCCTAATCTGCCATGGGCCCCTATATACCGCCTCCTCATGCTGCTGCCAAGTCCAGAGTCTCTCATGGGTCCCTGTACGGCCTCCCATTGCTGCTGTCTCCATCGCCACACTCTGCTGCCATGTGCCACTTTCAGGTCTCTTCACACTGCTGGTGTGTTTAATTTTTTGACATAGGGTGCAGGCAGATTACGGGCCTCACATAGCTGCTGCCAGGCCCCTAATCTGCCATGGGCCCCTATATACCGCCTCCTCATGCTGCTGCCAAGTCTAGAGTCTCTCATGGGTCCCTGTACGGCCTCCCATTGCTGCTGTCTCCATCGCCACACTCTGCTGCCATGTGCCACTTTCAGGTCTCTTCACACTGCTGGTGTGTTTAATTTTTTGACATAGGGTGCAGGCAGATTACGGGCCTCACATAGCTGCTGCCAGGCCCCTAATCTGCCATGGGCCCCTATATACCGCCTCCTCATGCTGCTGCCAAGTCCAGAGTCTCTCATGGGTCCCTGTACGGCCTCCCATTGCTGCTGTCTCCATCGCCACACTCTGCTGCCATGTGCCACTTTCAGGTCTCTTCACACTGCTGGTGTGTTAAATTTTTTGACATAGGGTGCTGGCAGATTACGGGCCTCCCATTGCTGCTGCCAGACATGTAATCTGCCATGGGCCCCCGTACCGACTCCTCATGCTGTGACGTTGCAACAAGGTGTAATTCAACCCTACATATGTTAGACCGCCTTTACGAACAGCTAAAGGCCATCACAGATTTCCTGATGTTAAAAGCGGATAAAGGTACTCCCTGTGTAACTTAGATGTCAGCCATTGTCAGCTCATGTGTGACACCTGCGCTTGCTCAGGCCCTTTGAGGAGGCCACGCTATTCGTGAGTCGGCAGGACTATGGGATGAATGAGGTCAAATCGGCCATGGGCCCCCGTACCGCCTGTTCACGCTGATGCTGGTCCCACAGTGTGACCTGGGTCCCTGTACGGCCTCCCATTGCTTCCACTCTGCCATGTACCTCTTTGAAATCTCCTCACACTCCTGCGGTTGTCCATTTTGTCATAGGTTGCTGGCAGATTAGCGGCCTTCCATAGGTGCCGCCAGGCCCCATATCGACCATGGGCCCCCGTACCTCCTGGTCACGCTGCTGCTGAGCCCACAGTGTGACCTGGGTCCCTGTACGGCCTCCCATTGCTTCCACTCTGCCATGTGCCACTTTGAAATCTCCTCACACTCCTGCGGTTGTCCATTTTGTCATAGGTCGCTGGCAGATTACAGGCCTTCCATAGGTGCCACCAAGCCCCATATCGGCCATGGGCCCCCGTACCGCCTGGTCACGCTGCTGCTGGGCCCACAGTGTGACCTGGGTCCCTGTACCGCCTCCCATTGCTCCCACTCTGCCATGTGCCACTTTCAGGTCTCCTCACGCTCCTGCTGGTTTCCATTTTGTCATAGGTTGCTGTATGGCCTCCCATTGCTGCTGCCTCCACCGCCACACTGTGGCTCCAAACACTGGTTTTGGCCCCGTGACTGGCCAAAGGAGTGAAGTGTGCAGTGATTCTAAGATCGACGGCACTCATCTGCATGTCATACTGACAGACAGTATTATTTCTCTTCCCCAGCAGACTCCAAGGGCATTTAAATTAAAGGTACAGTGTTCTGCACTAATATTAAGTCTCTCTGAAGCCTAGAAACACCCTTTTTTAAGTTAAATTCACAGCGAATTTATTCGACTCGAATCGAATATTGTCCACGAATTCGCCGAATCAGTCGAATCGAATTTTTCATTTCTTCGCTCATCTCTAGTCGGTAGCTCAGAGGAGAGGAAGAAGGGAAGCCAGGCGGCGAAGTCATCTAGGGCTATGGATCCGGGGGGCCTATAGATCACTGCGATCCTTAGGGGGGTGGGTTTTAAACTATTTATACATTTTTTAATATGAAGTTACTTTTTTCTCAATTCTTTAATGTATGTTCCTTAATCTATGACAATTAAATCTGCGATACCATGAATGCCGAAAGGTATCTCACTATGCTGCAAGATGAAATCTGGCCAGTTGTCAATACCTGGGAGAATATTGAAGACTTGATTTTTATGCAAGATGGTGTTCCTCCACATTTTGCTATTATTGTTTGTGAATGGCTGAATGAACATTTTCCTGGGAGATGGTTGGGTCGACGTGGTCCGCATGAGTGGCCGGCCAGAAGCCCTGATTTAACACCCTGCGACTTTTTTCTTTGGGTTTGGTTGAAGGAACAAGTTTGCTCTAGGAATCCAAAGAACTTGAAGGGCGACTACGAGAAGTTATTTCTGCCATCCCACAAGAGTTCCTGCGAAGATCAGTTGATGCGATTCCCGAGCGGCTTCAGAAGCTGCAGGCGAATGCTGGTGCACATATCGAATTTTAAATAAAACTCCATGTTATGTGTTCTCTTCTCATATTCATTTTTTGTAAAAATAATGATTAAAAAATAAATTATAGGATTTTTAAAATAAGGAGTTACTTTTCAATCACCCTGTACATACATATAAAATACATAAATATTAAAAGGGTGATAAACGAGCGCTGGATAAGGTAAAAGAGCTGCTAGCATGAAAGGTAAAAACCTCTAAAACCTTCTGTAAAATCATACAATATAAGCATGCAGCGCAAATAATGTAGTAGGAGCATGAAGTATATATAACATATATATAAAAAAAATTAAATCATTATCAATATAACATAGATATTGCGTTAAAATAAGTAACTAAATAGTAATTATATTGTAACCTATAGCAGCAATCAAAGCAAGTAAACTAGTAGATAAGCGCACTGTGGCGTTGTAAAAATTCACATGAAAACGTCCAGAGTTGTCGTTTATAAGGTGCATAAAGTGAAAAAAATCCAAAGTTCAATCGCAATATATTGGTGGGAATCCGTGATAATAGTATTCAGAAAATTTGTGTCAGACACCCCCGTGTGGTCAACCACAGTGCTGTGAAGGAGGCAGAGGTACAATCTCTGGGGGCTGAGCAAAGGGATGCTCTGGATAGGCCTGTTACTTGCCTAGGCCCAGAGGATTCTACCTTGATAAGCGCTCAGCAGTTGTCCTTACATGGTATTGGACAGCCGGCCGGGACTTGTAGTTCCATGCGTAAGGCAGCACTGGAAAGCAATCCACAAATGAACTTCAGAGGCCAGCTAGCTGTGAGCTTCCCTGCTGAGAAGGGTAAACAAAGACTTGACAGGGAGGATGGAATGAATGGCCTATCAGCAGGGGGCTTGGAGCCTGAAAGCATGTCATCTGACCTGACCTGTCCTGGTGTGTCACCAGGCAGACAAACATGTGTCCTAGGCAGTGACAGCACACCTGGATTGGAAGTGCGAGGGACCTCATTGGAGTTGATCAGCGGATCTCAGAGAGGGGGCTGCGGCCCTCAGCTCCAATCACCTCTCCTTTCCACTCAGGTACAGAAGCTGCTGGCAATGTCTATGGTAGATGGTGTCAGAGTTCAGGAAATCCCGGGGAGAGCTCACCGTGCTGTTCAGGAGTTGGACGGCAGAGTGTATCCTTCCCGCCTGCCTTCAGCCAACCTCACCTCCCAGGAGGTGTAGGCTGAATGGGACAAAGAGACAGAGGGAATGGCGCAGTCAGGAATCCAGGGGTCAGATAGAGTCTGGGCATCCCCAGTAGTCGCGATCCCCAAACAGGATCAGATGACCAGGCTTTTGGAGGACCTTGGAAAACTGAGCGCCAGCCCTGTGGGTGTGGCACCCCCCATGCCCAGGGGCCATGACGTAATGAAGCATCCGGAAGGTGCCCTCTGTTTAACCATCATGGGCCTGAGCAGGGGGTATGGGCCACCTTCTCTAACCCAGGAGGCTCAGGACGAGTTAGCCTTCACCACCCCATATGGCTTACCTGAATTCACGGGAAAGCTAGTTGGGGTTGAGAACGCACCAACCACCTCCCCAGGGGTCAGGAATGACCTGCCATGTGGAGTGGAAAGGGGTGCCATTGCCCACTTTAGGGGCCTTGCGGTGTTCGGCCCTGTCTGGGAAGAGCAACTTGGGCCCCTGTCACTAGTCAGGAACAAACTGCTCGTGCCTAGTCTGACAGTCGAGAATTATAACTGTCAGAGAGACATGTCAGTGGTTCAGCTTTTGGAACCACTGGTAGGAAGAGACCCCCAGAGGTCTGGGCATGGGTAGACTGAGGCAGTTGTGGCCTGGCCTACTCCCCAGGCCAAAAAGCAAGTTACGTCAGTCGTGGGTGCAGCTGGCTACGGCAAGATGTCTGGGTGCAACTATCATGGCTCAGCTGGACCTGTGACTGACCTGGCAGACAGGAAACTGGCGAAACTGGTGTCCTGGATTCTAGCAGGTAAAGGGGACTGTTTATCTTGAATGATGGTACCTGTGGACACCTCTGGGAGGCAAGTTCCCAAATTCGTCTGTCCAGTTCCGGTACACACAGGCGCCACTATCTTCGGGTCACATGTAGTCTTAGGCCTGAGGAAGAAGATGGGAGAGGGAAATCTCCTTCTCTACCTTGACAAGAAGCTACATCTCAAAATGCTAGCACATGACACCCGTGACAACTCACTTGATTGGCACAGCAGTGTTGCCGGGGAGAACAGCTTCCTTTTCAGAAGGAACCTGGTTCTCCCGCAGTGCATATCACCCCAAGGTGAACCCCTGGGCACAGTGGCTCTGTACCCTGGTCAGGCAAGCCCGCGGCAGAAGTGGGTTGCGTCAGGAGGGAAATTGCAGTCCCCTACTATGCAACCACCTGAGGGGGGAGGTGTAGCAATCATGCATACAGAGATGGACGTGGTTCAACCATTTTGGCTCCAACCTTCATCTTGGCAAAGGATCCTCCATCTTGTACAAACATATCCCCCTCATTCTCATTCTTCCTCTCTGTTCAGCCACAGTGACATATGGCCTGTGTGTTGGCAGTGTCACAGGAGGCCAGAGACCATCAGGGGGCTACGAGCTATAAAACTCCCAAGGGAGCTGGGGCCTCGCTGTCCAAAGAACATGTGCAATCGTAAAAAGATAACCCAAGCCTTCCCCTGAGTTCAAAGACATTCCCGGGGAGTAGGAACTAGATAACACTGTTAAAATACATTATTCCCCTATGTCTCATATCTTGGAATATGAGAGACTTACATAAAAACCAGGCCTATCTTCAGATTGCCCACTAGAAGACAAACAGTTTGATAGGTCACACTCCCTGACTGGAATACCTAGGACAGCAGAAAATTACATCGCTTGAACCCTTCAAATATGTATTTCATATTTCATATGTAGCCGTTCCTCAGATGTGTCTGCATATTAATCTACCCGCGGGTGGAATGTCACTTGTGCATAGGGAAAGTTATGAGCAAAATATGAGAGATTTTTGCTGTAGTTTAGATATCCGCCCAGACGATCCCTCCCTAAATGAGGCATTGGTCCTTGACTTCAGAGACACCCCCTGCTGGGGGACTAAAAAACGGGATGTCAGGCCTAAGAGAAGTGAGTTGAAGAATTCTCCCTTTTAGCATCAGAACCACCTTGGGAGACCGTGCCCTTTCACTCTGAAACTTGATCTGCAAACCCAAGGCTGATTGGCAAGCACTTTAACCCTTTAACCTCCTTACTGTTACCTCTTTGCTGTGCTATTGTTCTCTGTATATTTATATAGATATTGGTTACAACTTTTTTCTGTAAATATTTTTATTGCATCCTTTTGACCTTTTAGTAATAAATCTTTCTTTCTGAAAGTGTTGAACTGTTTCTATAGCTCGTTAATCCAACTTACGAATTCCTGCCTCTAAAAGAGCGCTACTATGTGTGTTTAACCCTCTGTATAACCTGTCTGCAGTGACCGTGCTATACAGATGATTATCTCAACCATTATAGTGTTATAGCTGATATCGCCACGTTTCCTCTTTCTCTGTACAAAAAGGAGGTAGTGGCAGTGTGAAGGGTTAATTGCATAATTAACCTGACAGTAACAATCGCTCCCAGGCTGCCGGTAAGTGGATTTGTGGTCCATTAGCTGGAAAATCGTTATGCAGGGGTGCAGGGTTCAGCTGGGCGTGGTATTGTTACACCCGTGACATCGCGGCTTCAGATTGGCTAGTCCTTCGGTCACGAGTTTGGTGAGAAGGTCAGGGGTCTGACACGCGATTGTCACAGTCGGTTCAAGCCAAGGTCAGGTACCAGGTGGGAATCAGAGCAGACGTAGTCAGATGGGATAGCCAAGGTCATACACAGAGGAGAGAGAGAGAGTATCCGTAAGCCAAGCCGAGGTCAGATCAGGGGTAAATCAGAGTAGACAGGTCCAGGAGCAAGCCGAGTCGGTAACAGTGCTGGTGCTGGGAGAGTTCGGCTCTTGTAGCAACTTCAGATGTGTCCACCTCTAGGATGAAGGGGAGTGTTGGCTCTGGATGCTGTAACACAGGAGCGGAGGTGAACTGATCTTTTAATTGCTCAAATGATTTTTGAGCCTCCTGGTTCCAGCAAAAACATGTATGCTGGCGGGTGAGTTGAGTAATAGGGGCAATGGTTGTGGAAAAGCCCTTAATAAATTTCTGATAGAAGTTGGTGAAACCCACGAATCTTTGGACCCCTTTCCTGCCTGAAGGTGCAGGCCAATCCAGGATAGCACATACTTTGTGAGGGTCCATGGCGATTCCCTCGGTGGAAATTATGAGCCCCAGGAACTGGATGGACTGCTTCTCAAACTCACACTTCTCCGCCTTGGCATACAAGCCATGCATCCTTAGAGTGTTTAGCACTTTCCTAACATGATCACGATGGAGTTTCAGTGAGGTAGAGAAAATTAGGATACTGTCCAGGTAGAAAATCACAAAAAGGTCAAGGTACTCTATAAAGATGTCGTTCACAAAATGTTGGAATGTAGCAGGGGCATTACATAGCCCAAACGGTATCATTAGGTTCTCAAAATGTCCGAAGCGTGTTCTGAAGGCAGTCTCCGACTCATCGCCCTCTCTTATAGGTACTAAATTGTGGGCCCCCTGTAAGTCCAATTTAGTGAACACTTGGGCTGTTCGAAATCTCTGAAACAACTTGGGCACCAGAGGAAGAGGATACCGGTTTTTAATGGTAATTTTATTAAGTTCCCTGTAGTCAATGCAAGGTCCGAGAGACCAATCTTTTTTTTCTACAATGAAAATACCAGCCCCGGTAGGAGAGGAAGAGGGGCGGATGAATCCTTTAGCAAGATTCTTGTCTATATAGTGGCGGAGGGCTTTCAGTTCAAGTTCGGATAATGGGAAAATTCACCCAAATCGTAATCGTAAGACCGATGAGAAGGCAATGTGTCGGCCTTCTTCTTATCAAATACGTCAATGAAGTCGTGGTAGGCGGAGGGAACTGATTGACTGGCCTCTGGTGGAGGTTGGACTGAGAGACATACAGAAGAATTGGTGAGAGCATGGGCACCACAGTGTTGTAGACAATATTCTGAAGAAAAGATGATTTCCTTCTTGGGGCAATTGATCTGTGGGTTGTGGGCTTGCAACTAGGGTATTCCTAGGATGGCTGGAAACATGTGGGATCTGATCATGTCAAAACGAATAAACTCCTGATGGCCGGAATCGGTGGTTGCAAGAATAGGAATGATTTCCTGGGTAACAGGTCCGGAACTCGGAGTAGTGCCATCCGCAAGTAAGATGTCAAGTCTCTGTTTCTAAGGCAGAAGAGGGATGTGTAAGTTCTTGGCCAATTGGATGTCTAAGAAACAGCTACAAGCTCCCAAGTCAACGACTGCCCGCAACTTGACGTCCCTTACAGCCACCTGCAATGACATGGGGAGAATGACTTGGGTGGTTAAAGTCCCGGATAGCTGAAGGTACGAAGGATGGGGCTGGCTGGACTTACTTGGTCGTACTGGGCAGTTACGCAGAAAGTGGACCATGGCCCCACAGTAAAGACAGAGGTTGCCTTGCTGTCTGTGTAGCCTTTCTTCCGGAGTTAGGGCAGGTCATAGAAGGCCGATTTGTATAGATTCTACCTCCGAAGTGTTGATGGGTTGCGGAGCAAGGGTAGGAGCCGTTGGTCCTGGAACTTTTGGCAGAACCCAAGTGGGCTGAAAGGTCTGAGTACACTCAGCGCGTCTTTCCCGTAGACACCAATCAAACTGAGTATCGAGCAGGATAAGGTTCTCCAAGGAGGAGGAAGCTTCCACCCTCGCTAACTCATCCTTGAGGGACTTAGACAGGCCTAGGTGGAACTGGTACTTCAATGCTGCATTGTTCCAACTGGTGTCTGCAGACCATTTACGGAACTCCACTATGTAGTCCTCCACAGGCTGCCGACCTTGTAGCAGAGCATGGAGGGCGGACTCAGCAGTGGAGGTCCTCTGGGGATCGTCGTAGAGGGCAGCCATGGCTTCAAAGAATTCACTCACTGAATTGAGTGCTGGGCTCTTTTGTTCCAGAAGACTATGTGCCCAAGACTGAGGTTCTTTAGACAAGAGGGAGATGATGAACCCGACCTTGACCGCTTCCAGAGGAAAGGTCCTGGGTTGCAGAGCAAAATATAATTCACAGGCATTCTTGAAAGCTCTGAACGTACGTCAATCCCTGAGAAAACGTTCAGGAGTAGGAACTCTGGGTTCCAGAGGTGGTAACACCATAGCAGGAGTGGTGGCAGGAGACTGGCAGGTGTGGCTACCGGGTTGGAACTGGCGGAGGGATCCTGGTGAGGGAGTGAAGACGCCCTTCTAGCTGGAAGTATCCTTGCTGTAGATCCTTCACTGCTTGGGTAAGTGCCGTCATCTGTTGGCACATGGCCTCTAGTGCGGAAGCGCCTCTCTCGGCCTTGGACATAGTGGCTGGATGATACTTTCACGTACCTGGTGATGGAGGCCAATGGAGAGAGGGCTTTCCTTGCGGCTAAGTTCCAGACTCCCCTGAAAGTGGAACAGCCGGAGTCAGGCCCAAAGTTGCACAGATCGCCTGTAGGAGTGCTGGTTGGTGGTCCACTCAGAAGCACAGCTGGTGCATGGAGATAAGTCTGCAGACAGGAGGCAGTTGTGCATGGTATGCAAGCCCTTCCGAGATTTAGATGTTTACTGGGTAGTCGGTTCAAGCCAAGGTCAGGTACCAGGTGGGAATCAGAGCAGACGTAGTCAGAAGGGATAGCCGAGGTCATACACAGAGGAGCGAGAGAGAGAGTATCCGTATGCCAAGCCAAGCCAAGGTCAGATCAGGGGTAAATCAGAGTAGACAGGTCCAGGAGCAAGCCGAGTCAGTAACAGGAAATCACAGGTCACAATCACAGGAAACAGGAACAAGGCACGGGGAGCTAAAGATCATCCAGCAACTTGTGGAAGTGATGAGCCACCTTATAAAGGCCGTCTGGCACCAAACTGAGACGGAGGTGTGCTTCTGCGGCCATGCAGAGTACTGGCAGAAATGACAGATCTTCCAGAACTTCTGCTGTGGACAGGACCCTGACATTTTTACTGAGTTCCATATCTTAATACAAGTCATGTTTTTATTTTATCAAAAGAATTGCTACCACCTGTTGGAAACATTAGAACAATGTCACTAAATGTCATTTGAAATGATTTTACAATCTACCATACAAACCAGCAG
Organism: Staurois parvus; assembly: GCF_062004578.1. Lineage (NCBI taxonomy): Eukaryota > Metazoa > Chordata > Amphibia > Anura > Ranidae > Staurois > Staurois parvus. Next base: position 4,574,233 of record NW_028318492.1, on the reverse strand, counting down.
ACAGCTACAGTAAAGCATGCAACAGAACAATTGTTTTTTGAGAGAAATCAATAAATATGTAGGTAAATGTGTTGGGGAAAGAAAGCTATTTTGGTATTAATGCAAACTGTAAAATGCTGAGGACATCTTGGCTAGACAGCCACTCAGAAAGACTGCGGTTATTTATTACTGTTAGTAAGACTAATTTTATTTTGTTGGAAATGTTTTATGTCAAGTTATTACAGGAGTTCAACATTGTGCTGTATGATTTGTAGCATCTAATATATCTGTTCATAAACTTGCAGGTCTGCTTATTCCTACTATATTTCCCATTGCAATGATAATGGAGACATTTACTTAACTTTATATATAAGAAGAAGGCATTTCAGATATTTATTGTTCATTCTTACAATGTTCCTTGCATTATGTCTATAATATCTTAAATATGCAGCTCAGAGAGGGGCTCTATGTATATAGGTCTTGTGTAAACTTTAGTTTTTAATTAAAGTATACTTATTAAATTTTCATTGTACTTGCTAAATATAGACAGAACTGGTTATGAACAAATTGTATATTCCCTATGGATCAGCCCTGTACAACAATTATCAAGTGTAGACTGTTTTTTTAAAAAATGAGCATATCTCTAACCGTAGTTTGTATGCATCTTGTTTTATCCCTAATCATTCTATTTCATGGGTTATATTTATCAGGGGCAAATGACTGGTTGGACAATCATTCACTGCCTCTTTGCTGTCAGATGCCTGTCAGATATTCTGTATAGTTATAAAACACACATTCATAGGCAGGACTGCCTGAGTGCTCACTTTGTTTCCCATTTTTTCTGTTTATACTACGGTAAAGGTTACAGCTGCCAACCTTCATCATTACTGAACATTGATTAGTTTAAATCAATCAATGATTTACCATTTATTCCTGTGAAAAACCATCCACACTTGATCCAGTTACTACAAAAAATTGTACCCACCTTATTCTTACTTGCATACGGTATAATCTGTCCTTTGAACCTACAGCTGAGAATATTAACTGGGGCATAAATAACCCCTACACGCCTAAGGGTAAAACAAATCTTAAAGCCTAAGTAAAACTTTACAACTTTGACATGCGTTAGTAAAACCGTACATATAATCACAACTACTTTGTACATCCAGGTGAATTACACCTTGTTTTTTTCAAGACAAATTGGGATTTAATATGGTGGTAAATGGTAATGCATATCTCCTGATTTTTTTTATTATCAAAGGAAATCTGGCTCAAAATAGTAAAACAAAATAATTTTTTAAATTTAGCTGTGTGTACCATAACCTACCACCAAACCCAAAATACATTTTCCAGCTCTTGACAATCACAGCGATACCATATATGTGTATGTTTGTTGTTTGTACCAGTACTATATCCCAGAAACAAGAGCGCGCATTTTGTGTTTTGTTTTTTTTTACCTAAAACACACTGACACTGACACTAACTGACACTGATACCAATTAGAAAAAAAAAAAATCTTACCTTTGACCCTGACCTTTGGCCTTGACATTTGACCCTGACCTTGACCCAAACACTAACCCTGGTACTGAACTAGATCAAGCCTTGATCTAGGTATTTTTTCTTTATTTTTAATTTTAGATTTTAATATTTATTTATTTTTTAGCAAACCGTTTTTTTTTTCTCTGCAAGGAGAGAGAGATACAATGTTTCTTTCTCCTCCATTCAGAGAGAAAAAAACCTAGGGGGGGCAGGCTTCACAGTGAATGATCAGAGGCTATCACAGTGATCATGTGACCCGGATTCGGGAGTCCCAGGTCCCAATCAATAGAATGGGACCTGGGGCTCTCATTGACACCCCGGTCTTTGTGCTGGGAGCGTGCTGTACTCCCAGCACAAAGACAGGTATGCAAATATGCGGCCCCAGGGAAAAAAGCACAGTTCTGTGAGGTGGCATATTTGTGTTAAGTCAGCATCAAGGTGTTAAACTCAGGCATGAGTATGTATCATAAATTGGAGTCAGGGATCAGACTGGATATTCAGAAACTTTGCCTTAAAGCCTTTCCCTATTTTTTTTTATTTCTATCTCTATATAAAGTATATTAAGACAACGGTAATGGTAAACATGTATTTATAATATAGAACTGTTAACATTAATTTACTTGAGAATGAAAATACGATTTTTTTACAATGGGTAAAGTGGGCCACAATTTTGACCAACGAACAAACGCCTCTTGGTCATCGGATGACCGATCGGTCGATTTTCTAATCGTGTATTCCCACCTTTATTACAGGCAGACAGCCCTAGTAAGTAACTACAAGATCCAAACACCTCCCAGTGATCCCAAAGCTGACAGGTGTGAAGACTTAAACAATGCAGTGGTAGACATTTTCCATTTTCTGTAATATATGGTAATCATATATTTACATTAGAGAGATTTTCACATTGATTTAAGTAATGCTAATTACAGATAAACAGTCCAAGTCCCTGACTACAAGATCCAAACATTGTTCTAATGATCATCAAGCTGACAGGTGTGAAGATTGAAATCAGAGTGGTAGATATTTTCCATTTTCTTGTGGCAAAAAAGTTAAGTGATTACCTTAAATATTTTTGTTTTAAACCCAAAGGCCTGTGCAAATAATGAATGTTGTAAACCTAACACTCCCTGGTGGTACAGAATACTCTGGTCATTGGTTTCTCTTACCTTATTTCTCTTACCTTACTTTCTGACTGAAATGACCTGACAGTTAAGTAAACTTTATATATGAACTAGCGTAGAGGAAAAGAAATAGCACACTACATTATGTTTTATAAATTGGGTCATATTAACTTTTGTGGAAATAGAAATCTTTCCAAATAAGTCAGATCAGTACCATATAGATTCAGATCAGTTGCTATAGGTCACCAAATGTATGAATGACTAAGAATAGGAATTCCTTTTTTAATCTGGCTTATGATCTTTAGCAGGAGTACAATATTACTAATACTCTATGTTCCACCCGGAGGTTGCAATCTACTCGTCTACAGTTTAATTCTCTATTCATTTACTATGTATGAATGCCCTTTAGATAAATTATTACTTTTTAATTATCAAGAATAAGACATAACCATTTGAAACTAATACATCTAAGGAAAGCAACTAAGAGCAAATGGGTTTCACAGACTGTCAAATACAATGTATACATAAGGCTCATCCATACATTGCCATTCCATCTATTACACTTAAGAAACCAATCAACCAATTCATTACACTTCAGAGAGCTGACAGCTAGGTGTTAGGATTACATAAAAAAATAAAACACACCAGGATTCCCAAAACTCAGGGTCAGAAATAAAGATAGTGACCCAATTATAAATAATGCTGACTCACATAGACATATATATGTGGTGTCCTCGGGACCCTAATCATAAATGGGAAAATAAAGCAGACAGACCAGAGGGTAAAGGACCCAGAGGCCAAAAAGGGGGTCCAAATGAGGACAAACTGCAGCCTTGAAAACCAAATAGTAGACAAAAATAATTTAATTTGCAGTAAACAAAAGGTACAAATATCACAAAGACATATATGGCATGGAAAGCCAAAATATACAAAAAATTACACAGGAAATTACCTCACCACCACCCAGGGGGAAAGGAAGTCAAAAGCAGAATGGCAAGATCAACCTGGAGAGCACTAGACATGCAAAAAGTCCCATAAAGATGTGATGAATAGTAGACCTGTGATGAATAATATAGTCTCAAAATTTGAACAAGATAGTGAAGATGACAAGCAGGTGATGATATAGATAGCTCAAGAAGGTATGATGAGTACTAAGGACAGCATTCATGTATAAATCACATAACCATATAAACATACACGAGAAGTGCATAATAATCAATCTAAATAAACATGATCCTTGATGCAACCATCAAAAATAATTGATATAATCCCTAGTATCAGGGTAAAGAGCTGAAAGTCATTCCTCACGTATCAAGTAAAGTATGAAAGTATTACAGATCTCTCATCAAAAATATGCGGTTAGGCTTATAGTGCAAAATTATGTAGAATACATCTCCTCAATATTGCAAGAGTGGTTAAATAATAGAAGGGAAATGGCAATATATGACATAATATGCCCAATATCCCAAAGGTTATTTAGACAGTCAATGATTATCATGTAGACATGTATCATACAGATGGCATAATAGCTTGTTGGAGCCCATAATATGCATAATATATAGATTCCCTGGATACTTGAAGTTAGGATTACAGCCAAGACCTACCGAATATCATGGATTATCAAATGTCTACTTTTACAAAAACTGTTTGTGTAGCTAATGGGAATATTTAGAATCAGTGAATGTGAAATTCATCCAGGGGAGGACTGACCATTCGAGCACTCGGGCACTGCCCGAGGGCCCGGGGTTAGTAGGGGGCCCCATCAAATGCCCCTGGTACATTTTTTATAAGCTTTTTTGAGTGTGGGCAAGGACACAGGAGCCCCATGATCCCCTATTACCCGGGGGCCCCATGAGTTGTCAGTCCGCCCTGAATTCATCACACATTCACTATGAATCATTCACCCTAATTCATCCAAACAGATTTGTCAGTAAGATTCACCTGCACATTCATAAACATATTTTATAAAAAAAAAAGTAGCTAACTTCAACATTTACTCTATATATAATCAGAAAATATATTCACATTCACCACCCATTCAATAAAAGCCTTTACATCTCAAGTAATACCAACTTTAGATTTCCCTTTGGAGGTAATATATTATGGATTGTGTTAAAAGATATGTGTGTCAATCTTTATTTTTGTACATAACAATAAAATCAATATAAAACCAAATCACTGCTGATTTTACATGTATACATGCATAATACTTCACAGCATAGTGACACATGGACACCCAAAATTCCTAGTTAACATGAACAGTTCTTATGCATATCTTGTCTTTGGAACATTGTTAACATTGGATCACCCAATGCTTTTTTGAAAAAAACTCCCTCTTCAGGGGTGTGTAATACAGAGGGTATGCCATATGGTGCAAATGATGCAGGAACAAAATATACAGCTGTTACTATAAAAACAGTAGGGGCTTGCTATCACCCACTCAGCCAGTTCATAACTGCATCCAGAGCTCCAAATGAGGCCACCCCCATAGGTTGAGAAGGTTTTTACTTGCATCAACAGCAAAAATTCCAACCTAACGTGGATTTTGTGCAGTCTGTGTCCTGATGGGAATATTGACCTTCATTTCTTGTTCTGGAGTTACAACAGAAAATGAAAGTAAATCTATCTCAAGTAAATGAAATAATTATCTTAGCAATTTTTTGCAGGTGTCCTAATTGGAGAATTTTCCCTTAATATCATTGGCAATGGTCACCAGGATAATTAACAGTGAGTCTCCCCAGCAGAGACCCTGATAGCATCAGAAGCCTAAAAAGAGTCTAACCCTTCCCTATCTTATCCAAAATAAAAAAATCCTAAATTCCATAAATCTAACATAATAAATGCACCTCGATTGTTTTGAAGTTAAGTACACCCTAAGACATTTTAAGAAGCGTTGTCCCCAAATGTAGTATTTTTTTTTTGTCAAAAATGTAAACAGTAAATTATATTTCTGCAAAAAATATTTTCTACTTGGAAAATATAACCTTGGTGGGTAAACATTAAATTACTTTGTAGGGAAGTTGTGTTTTATCCTTGAAACTAAGGAGTGCTGATCTAAAGTGTTTTACTTTTCATTGGCATCCAGTTCATTTATTATTTATAAAGAATGTTTCTGTAAAACTGTATACAGATTATCCGTCCTATGTCATTACTTGGTAAAATATGAATTTGTTAGGATTACTAATTCTTATTGGTTTAAAACATTAATTAAATTATATTGAAAGTATATACTGAAGATAAAGCAGCAAGCTCTGGCCATGTGTTTATGTGCATCTATGTTTATTTTTCATTAGTGAAGGTATCCCACCACACTAGCATTTTTATAGGTTGTTGAGACAAGTACTACATTTGTATAATGTTTAGTGAAAGTGTCATTATAACTTAAAGTAGAGGCATCACAATTTTAACATTCAATTTTATTTAACCCAAAAACAGATTAGCTAGACATTTTGCTGAGAATGGGAGAAGAAACAAAGCCTGACTTTAGGTAAGGTTGAAAAGGATGTTTAGAAACCCAAATATATGTTATCTAAATGATAAGTATGAAGGTCCTAGATTATATTGTACATAGCAATGTACTCTGGGTTTAAGGGTGACATCTGCAGTTTATTTGAAGAAATCATCTTAAGTAGATAGCATCAAATAACCATCTGTTACTGTGAGAAATGTTCTGCTATTTAATAATCAGATTGCAGAATGTAAAAAAAAAACACAGCAAATGGATTTATTGCCATTTGGAGTTTGTGACAATGTTTCAGCTCTCTCAAAACATTTCAGGTCAGGGTTTATCCACAAGCAGAGTAGTGCTCTTTCACTTTCCCCAAAGGACAGAAGGCAGCACCATGTCCATTGCTGAAAGCAACATGTTTTGCATCATCTAAGGGTATTATTCCTGAAACATACAGTATTATCTGGCATTGGCAGCTGTGTGCTAAAGTTATAAATCAATAGGTATTTTGGACTTTGGGTGCTCTGCTGCTTTCTGTCACCTTGTTGAATAGTGTGAGAATGAGGAGGACTGGTTTACACCATTTTGATGGATTGAGTAGTGACCTTGCATTATTATCAATAATGTACTGTATTACAGCCAGTCTAAACAAACATGTACTGTGCTTTTTAGTGCAAAAAGATATTAATGATTTTTATATGGACCACTCTCTGAGTGGCAGAGTACTGTTCACTTGTTGAAATTAAAGTGGTTTTAAAAGCTCAAGGTTTTTTACCTTCATGCATTCTATGCATGAAGGTAAAAAACCTTCACTGTGCAGCAGCTCCCCAGCCCCTTCTAATAGTCACCTAAGCCCCCCCTTGACCCAGCGATGTGCACTGGAATCTCAGCAATCCTGGCATTCCATCTCCTTATCAGCTGAGACAGCAGCAGGAGCCATTGGCTCTTGCAGATGTCAATCACAGCCAGTGAGCCAATGAGAAGAGAGAGGGGGTGGGGCCAAGCCATGGCTCCGTGTTTGAATGGATACATGGAGCAGCGGGTGCCCCTATAGTAAGCTGCTTGCTGTGGGGGCACCCAACAGGAGGGAGAGGCCAGGAGCCCTGGCAGGGGACCCAAGAAGAGGAGGCTCTGGGCTGCCCTGTACAAAAATTTCTGCAGAGAGCAAGTAAGTGCAATAGTAATGGCTTGCCTCTAGGTCTTGCTAAGTGACCCAGCTCCTTCTAGTAATTCTCAATGTCTTATCCACTCTCCCTCACTTCAGCAATCTGGAAGAATTGAGGACAAGTATGATACTTTGGGATACTTAAAGGATAAATCCAGAAAAATCACAAGATACAAATGTTATAAATTGAGTTTCATAATAATAATAAGTATTTAATCCTCAAGCAAAACATGACTTAGTACTTGCTGAGGAAACCCTTGTTGGCAAGCACAGAGCAAGACGTTTCTTGTAGTTGGTTACCAGGTTTGCACTCATCTCAGGAGGAATTTTGGTCCACTCTTCTTTACAGATCTTCTCTAAATACCTAAGGTTCCTTGGCTGTTGCTCGAAGTTTCATCTCCCTCCATAACTTGCTGCATAGCCGTAAACTTGCCAGATCACGTTGAACATCTCTGTGGCAGATTTGCCCAGTTTCACGCACAGTTTCACATTTACTATTTGTTCTAACTTGCTGTCTGTGATGAAATAGCACAATACCACTAGTTGCACAGCTCCACACAGCCAAGGCAACAAAGGAGTGGCTCAAGAAGAAGCACATTAAGGTCCTGGAGTGACCTAGCCAGTCTCCAGACCTTAATCTGATTGAAAATCTGTGGCGGGAGCTGAAAGTTTGATCTGCAAAATGTCAGCCACCAAGCCTTAATGACTTGGAGAGGATCTGCCAAGAGGAGTGGGCCAAAATCCCTCTTGAGTGTGCAAACCTGGTGCCCAACTACAGGAAACGTCTGACCTCTGTGATTGCCAACAAGGGATTTGCCACCAAGTACTAAGACGTGTGTGTAGGGGATCAAATATTTAATTCCCTCATGACCATGCAAATCAGTGCATAATTTGTTAGACATGCATTTCTTTCTTTGGTAGACATGCATTTCTTCATCTTGTTAATATAAGATGGGTACATAAACTTCAATCCGAAATATCAAAGCATGCATTTGAAATGTGAACATAAGGAGTTAATCGTCCTTTGTAACAATCTCTCAAGGGTGCACCACGTCAATCTATCCGTAGGTAGATTACCAACTATTTCACCGCTTAATGTACTACCTCTACCATCATCCTCTTAGGGATTTGACCTACTCTGATTTTGGTCATATAGTGCTTTAACCCTAAAAACCCAAGGCAATGGGAAACTTCCCTCCAGGCTGGTTAGCGGTTCCTCTCAAATCAAAAAATTTACAAAGTAACTTATTTTTTAAATTTTTATTTCAGGTACTTATATAGCGCAGTCAATTTACACAGCCCTTTACATATATATATATATATATATATATATATATTGTACATTCACATCAGTCCCTAAGCCTTAAGGGGTATACAATCTAAGGTCCCTAACTCACATTCATACATACACATACTTTGGACAATTTATACAGGATCCAATTAACCTATGTCTTTGGAGTGTGGGGGGAACCGGAGTACCCGGAGGAAACCCATGCAGGCACAGGGAGAACATGCAAACTCCAGGCAGGTGGTGCCGTGGTTGGGATTCGAACCAACGACCCAAGTACTGTCAGGCGGAAGTGCTAACCACTAAGCCACTGTGCCGCCCCACTTCAGCGCAATTCACAAACTGCCACCTCCACTGTGTTATTGCTGCTGACATTAAATGTGTTTCCACATATGTGAATAGTAAATATTCTGTAAATCAGTGCCGCACAATATAAATAATACAATTCACGTATACACATATTACCCTAATATACCCCCCACACTCTTTCCCCATTCCCCCATCCACATCCTCTTCCTGACCTATCTCTTCTCTCATGTTTATCTATTTATCTCCAACACTGCTCTCCCTCAAATTCACAATTAAGGCTCTCTCTTGGCTTCTAAATTTCTCCCCCAGTTACCACCAGTTCCATATAGTTTTCTAAGGATTTAAATTTCAACCAACTACACCACGTTTTCCTGAATTTTTCCATTTTATCCTCCTCCATATGACATAGCTCCTCCATCCTATAAATATAACTCTATTTACTCATTCGTTAATTTTTGTTGCTTCAGGAACCTGCCAGAACTTGGGAATCAGACCCTTAGCCGCACTAATTAGATGATAAAGTACCCTGTTTTTACATAGTTTTGCTAAGGGCTCAAAGTTATAGAATAAACACCTCCAAGGATCTCTCTGTACAGTTATCCCACATATCTCTTGAATACTTTGAATTATTTCAACTTCACCTATCTTTATTCCTGCTATATCTACCCACTTCTTTACCATCACCAGAACAGGTTCCAAAGACAGTACAAACAGCAAGGGAGAGAGGGGGCATCCCTGCCTAGTACCATTATACATTCTGAAAAACCACGAGAGCAATCCATTAACCTTAACTGCCACTGACGGGTTATTATACAGCCCTTTTATCCATTTTAGGGCCTATTCCTATGGCCTCTAGTGTGTCAAACATAAATCCCAAGTTAACCCTATCAAAAGCCTTTTTGGCATCAGTTGATAGGAGTATTGCGGGCACTTTCTCTCTCTTAGCTCTTTGTACCAGTATCAGGATCTCAAACCATTATCCCTACCTTCTCTTCCCAGAATAAAACCCACCTGGTCTAGATGTACCCATTCCAGTATCAGGTCCTTCAATCTCATTGCCAACACCTTAGCATATAGTTTAGTGTCTACATTTAGTAATGATATAGACCTATAACTGGCACACTGTGTGCTATCCTTCGCTTCTTTAAGAATAATCATTATATGAGCTTGCAGTGACTCCTCTCTCATTTCCAACTCCTTCCCCAGTGCGTTCATATACCTACACATTTTAGGGATAAGAAGATCTCTAAATTTTTTTAAATATCCCACTGTGTATCCATCCGGCCCTGGGCTTTTACCTCCCACTGTATTTTTTAAGGCTAGATTAATTTCCTCCAGAGTAATAGATCTTTTGAGGGTCTCTAATTTTTCTTGTGGTAATCGTGGTAGCCCAACCTCACTTAAATATTTCTGACTAATTCTCTTCTTTTCCTCTTCCCTTTCCTTTTGATCACCACAGCTCACATTATAAAGTTCACTATAATATTTTTGGAACCTATTGGCGATATCAGAGGTAGCATGCAATATTTCTCCTTTCTTATCTCTAATTTTTTCTATAAAATTTTGGGATTTCTTGTTCTTTAACATTCTAACATTAACATTAAGTATTTTCCAGGTCTATTCCCAATCTGGTATCGTTCCTTTGAGACCCTATTAAATATCCTCCTCGACTCTTGTTCCATAAGGTTTTTTTAACTCATCTCTTTTAAGTATTTTCTTCTCGTATATATCCATTCCTCTCTTTTGTTTTATGTGCTTGTTCCAACTTATAAAGCTCTTCCGTCACCATCTTTATTCTTTTTCCCTTGTTCCTTCTTTTGTTCTGTTCCTGCCAAAATCAGTATTCCCCTAATATATGCTTTATGTGTCTCACAGACTGTGGCCTCAGAGACCTCGTTAGTCACATTAAGCTCAAAAAATTGTTAAATATCTCGCCTTAGCCTTTTCTATACTTCAGGATCCTGTATGAGCATTTCATTTAATCTCCATATAGTTGTTTTATCTTGACCTCCTCCTACTCGTAATCTTATCGTGACGGGAGCATGATCAGACATAGGCATGACCTCTATGATGGAACTAACCAATGACTCCAACTGTCTATGTTCAATCATTATATAATCCAGTCTTGAATATGAATCATGTACAGGAGAGAAAAAGGTATAGTCTCTTTCTCTTGGATGTTTCACTCTCCACGTATCCACCAGTTGATGTTTCTATAATAACCTCTTCAATAATTTCAACTTCCTACTCCCTTCTCTCTGTATACATGATGAACCGTCCAACTGAGGATCGAAACACAGATTAAAATCTCCAGCTACGACCAGACTTCCCTTTTTAAATTCAGAGAGTTTCCTTAACATCCTCTCTAAGAATATCACTGGGTTTTTGTTTGGGCAATATATATTAGCTAATGTAAATTCCAATCCTTGTAACTTTCCCCTGAGAAATAGGAACCGGCCCTCTGGATCTTCCAGTCTACCTTCCAGGGAAAAATGTAAATTTTTCGGGAACCCAATTGACACTTCTTTGGCCACTTTAACTGATGAGTCAGCATAGTACCACACTGGAAGAGACTTTGAATATAGTTTGATATTTGTGTCTCTGGTTAAATGTGTTTCTTGGAGAAATACTACTTCTATAGAGTGTTAATGGATTTCCCTGAGTATCTTATGTCTTTTTATTGTGGAGTCCAGCCCTTTCACATTATATGTCATAAATTTAATCAAACTCATTTCTATTATAGTTACGTTGATCTACTAACTTTCTTTCAAGAAAAAATCGATACAGACAGTTTAGGTTATGGATGCTCTCCCTTCTCCCCTTATAACAACCCATTACCCACCCTTCCCAAACCACCCCCCACCTTTCCTTGGACCCCCCTCCCCATCACCCCCCCCCCACCTCCCTCTCCCCTGAACCCCTGGGCCTAGGTTTTGCCCTTGAATCTGTCATGGGACCTTCCCACTGGCGATTCCCATATTGGGGTGGGATTCTAAACATGCATGCCCACTCCACTCCCCATCTTGCAACATAGGGGATCTAGAGTTTTGGAAGCGCATTCAGCCTCCAGGCAGCCCGCCCTCATCTTCTCAACATTGCTTAGTTCCTGCTCTCCTTCTAACCCTCCTAATTCTCCCTATATTGGCCTGCAGCCTCGGCATGGGATAGGAGAGGTAGGGGAGGAGGAGGCAAGAAAAAAAAAAGGCACAACACGCTCTCACCTCCTTCACCTCCTCCACCCCCCCCATGTCAGATTACCTTCTCCTTTTATTTACTGTCTGGCATGTTTCCTTTCCTGGACCTACACAATCAAACAGCCCTTTTTCTTTTTAACCCAGGTAGGTATAATTCCTTTATTTCTCCACTCTCCTCCAAACACTACTCCAGAATGGTCTTCCTATTTCTTATCCAGCATATTCTCCTAAAATGCAGGAAGAACGCCCATCATAGTGTATCACTTATATCAATCAACATTTAGTAAAAATATTGAGTGCACCGGCATAACAAGTGCCCAACTGGAACACTACAGTTGAATAGCTTTCACAATATCACATTCAATGTTCTATGATGATTCATAAAATGGCAGCTCGCAAACTTCCGATTGTGTGGCTTGACATCATCGCCCCACCCTACGCATTAGCGCCATTTTTCCGTAGCCCAGCTTCCTTACATAGTCTAATAGTGCAATGGGTGCCATTTTACTATAACCCACAATGATGTGCAATGAATATTCCAGTATTTGCCAGCTCATCTTGTGAGAACCAATACATAATAAATCAAATAAATGATGCCAGTATTTTAGCTTTACCCCCCTATGGTAGAGAAATGAATGCAATTATACCACAATATGATTATATAATATATAAAAAAAAAAAATTACTTTAAACTAAATTGAGTATATACCAGTGTACAAGGGCGGACTGACCATTTGTCAGTCCACCCCTGTACACTGGTATATACTCATATATCCTCATATATCCTCCCCTATAATGAATCCCCATACAGTGCCTAGTATTAATCCAATGTAATACAAATTCTTTATAAAACAATTGATATCAAAATCCACGTTCAACCCTTGGGGTACCAACATTTGTAAATGGAAAATCCATTTTGATTCTTTCTGACTGAGGGTCCTGATCTTATTATTACCCCTCCAATGTGGTTTGTATCTTTCTATTCCCCAAAATTGGAGTCCTGATGGATCTTTGTTATGGTGTAATACAAAATGTTTGGGATGGTTATGTTTAGTATAAGATCTGCAGCTTGTAGGTAAATGCAATCCCCTGCTTTAGTGTGTTCCACCCGCTAGGTCTATGTATGCTCCGTGTGGGATCTCTCCACCTGTTACTAAAGGATTACGTGATGGATGGGGCATTACATGTTGTGTCAAAACCGTGGCTTCATCAGAGCCGGTGATGTATACCCCATCCATCATGTGATTCTTTAGTAAGAGGTGGAGAGATCCCACACACGGTGCATAAACTGGGCAGGCGGAACACACTAGAGCACCAGCTTGGTGCATCCTTTCTGTGAGTGTGTTTTTAACTTATTTTTAATAAAACATGAGACTGTGCACCCCATTAATACTCATCAAACCATAAGAACATACCCAAAAAAAAAAAAAACACAACAAGGATTGTGGAGACGTTTAGGCTGCAGCCCCTTTATTGGGTTTAAATCAATTTTAATTATGAAATGAACTTTAACCTTCAATGCCAAACCGATTTGCTGTTAACCATTAACAGACCAATATGCTTAGTCACTAAGACTCAAGCAGCAATATCCTATACCAACCAAATAACAGTTTACCAACCACTGTCCACCCACAAAGGGGGCAACATTACCTAATAAAGATGGACCTTCAATATCAAACAGAACTTTTGTTAACCAATAACAGACCAACATGCTTAGTCATGGCAAGTTGAACTGGATAGTACTATTTTTTTACTTTGTGACACCTTCCATATTCACTGTTTAAAAAGCCAGTTATAGACCTGGGTAGGTGACCAGTTTTTTCTTTGTTTGTTAATTTTGGAGGTTCAGTGGGTGCTGTTGTGCTACATGCTGGGTGTCAGGTGCGCTCCCATGACCTTAATGAGGGGTGGGCTCCCTCAGGTTCACTTGCCCTTGTTTCTATCCATTTAAATGCATGTGCCTCCATTGTGAGGAGTCTCAAGATTTATACAGTTAGGACCACAGATACTCAGGGTGCTGTGATGTGGCTCTGTGGCTTACGTATGTATATGCAAATGTGTGCTAACTAAACCCCTGTTTTTAAACGCATGTTCTTAGACAGGTTAATTTGGTTTTTGATAGTTGGTTAACTGGCTGGCAGTTTGAACTGGCTTTCTGATCCCCCTCTTTTGATAAGTTATACTTATCCATGTTCCTTGCCGACAATAGCCATTATTAGACTGGGGTAGGCTGGCAAGTTGAACTGGATAGTCCAATTTTTTACTTTGTGACGCCTTCCATGTTCACTGTTTAAAAAGCCAGTTATAGACCTGGGTAGGTGATCAGTTTTTTCTTTGTTTATTCTTTTTATATGGTGAACACTATGATTTTTATCATTGAGAGGATCAGAGAGGAACCGCTAACCAGCCTGGAGAGAAGTTTCCCATTGCCCTGGGTCCTTAAGATTCTCTAATTCTCTATATGACTGAAATCAGAGTAGGTCAAATCCCTAAGGTGAGAGGTTGATGGTGGAGGTAGCACATTAAGCGCTGCGCAAACTGTTGGCACTATATAAATTCTGAATAATAATAATAATTATAATAATAATAAAGTGGTGAAAGAGTTGTTAATCCACCTACAGATACAGTTGTGTCCAAAATTATTCAACCCCCACTGAAATTGAGTGTTTTGGCCAGTTTGACATTGCTTTTGATCATTCAGTCATCTTGCTTACATTTACATTAAAGAGGCACTTGTAGGTCAGACAAATATAACATAACAGTTATAATGAAATAACCACAAATGTCTTTTCTGTGCTCACAGCATTATCAGTTTTATTCAACCCCCAAGTGACATTCAATCTTAGTACTTAGTACAGCATCCTTTTACAGTTATAACAGCTTTTAAACGTGAAGCATAGCTTGACACAAGTGTCTTGCAGCGATCTACGGGTATCTTCGCCCATTCTTCATGGGCAAAGGCCTCCAGTTCAGTCACATTCTTAGGCTTGCGCACTGCAACTGCTTTCTTTAAGTCCCACCAGAGGTTCTCAATCGGATTTAAGTCTGGTGACTGCGATGGCCACTCCAAAATGTTCCAGCCTTTCCTCTGCAACCATGCTCTAGTGGACTTGGAGGTATGCTTGGGATCATTGTCCTGTTGAAAGGTCCAACGTCTCCCAAGCCTCAGGTGTGTGACGGACTGCATCACGTTTCCATCCAATATCTCCTGGTACTGAAGAGAATTCATGGTACCTTGCACACGCTGAAGCTTCCCTGTACCTGCAGAAGCAAAACAGCCCCAAAGCATGATTGACCCTCCACCATGCTTCACAGTAGGCAAGGTGTTCTTTTCATCATAGGCCTTGTTCTTCCTCCTCCAAACATAGCGTTGATCCATGGGCCCAAACAGTTCTAATTTTGTTTCATCAGTCCACAGAACACTATCCCACAACTTTTGTGGTTTGTCCACATGGCTTTTGGCATACTGCAGTCGACTCTTCTTATTCTTTGGAGACAGCAAGGGGGTACGCCTGGGAGTTCTGGCACGGAGGCCTTCATTACGCAGTGTGCGTCTTATTGTCTGGGCTGAAACTTCTGTACCCACATCTGACAAATCTTTTCTCAGTTCCTCAGCAGTCACACGGGGACTTCTCTCCACTCTACGCTTCAGGTAGCGCACAGCAGTCGAAGTCAGCATCTTCTTTCTGCCACGACCAGGTAGCGTTTCAACAGTGCCCTTTGCCTTGAATTTGCGAATGATGCTTCCTAAGGTGTCTCTTGGTATGTTTAACATCTTTGCAATCTTCTTATAGCCATTGCCCTTCCTGTGAAGAGAAATCACCTCTTCTCTTGTCTTCCTGGACCATTCTCTTGCCTTCACCATGTTTGTAACCACACCAGTAAATGTCTAGAAGGAGCTGAGTATCACAGTCATTTTAAAGCTGCCTAATTGGTGCTTATTATGCTTGATTGCTGCTCGGTGACATCCACAGGTGTTTTCAATACCTGATGGAAAGCACCTGTATGAACCTCTGTTCTTCAGAGTGGTAGTCTTTAAGGGGTTGAATAATTGTGGCAATGAAGAAACCACATAAGAACCATTTACTACTGTATTACATAAACAATTGATGTCATTTTAGTTGCATTTGGGTAGTTACAACGTCCTTGTAGGATTTGATTCTGAATACAATTCCAAATGTACACTATAGTCCCTAAACCCCTTTACAGCATTGGGGGTTGAATAATTTTGGACACAACTGTAGATTGATGCGGTGGACCTGTGAGAGACTGTTACAAAGGACGATTAACCCCTTATATTCACATTTCAAATGCATGCTTTGATATGTCGGATTTCAGTTTATGTACCCATCTTATATTAAGTGTGTGTGTGTGTGTGTGTGTGTGTGTGTGTGTGTGTGTGTCAATTTTTTATATTTATTGATTGGTGTAGTGCTGTCTTAGCCATTCCTTTCCCTTTTTCTAATATGTGCTGTGAACATATCTGACTCAGCAGCAACACTATATAGATATCTTTTATATACTGTATCAGATTGCTATTTGTTGGCACTTTTGTGTATCATTTTTTATAATTTATTAGTTGCATTGTGAATATTGCGAATGTGCAAGAGACATATAGATTTAAAGGATAACTGTACTTAAAGAACATGAATCTGTCATGAGAAAGTATTAGGGTTGCCATTGCTGGCCACCTTTTAACATAGCTATTTGCCTGATTTTATCTGACTTTGATAGCTTTGAGTTATAGACCCAGAATGAGCATGCTCTGAATGTCTTATTTCTATCTTAGTTCCACTTCAAGTATATAGAAAGCATTGAAACCAAAGCATCAGCATTACATCCAGGGTACTAATATTCTCAGAGGCCAGCAACAGCAGCCTCTACATATTTGTTTTTATGACAGAGTCATTTTAAGCTTTGTTTTACAAAAATTGCATAGCGCACTTTTTAGTGACAAAATTGAATTTACCTAACACAAAGATGACAAACAGCTCAATATTTAGAATTGCCAAATAAAGATACTTTAACCAATGTATTGTTAACTATAATAAAAAAATTATTCCAAGGTCTAAAACCCACTGACAGAATCAGTATAATTACAAAATACAGTGGAATGCCTTTCCTTACTACTAACAGATGTCTTATTGTTGCATGAATAATTGAAAATGTATTTTTAGAGAATATGCTGAGAGCATGTTTATGAGACTTTATTATTACACTCTCTCACATGAATTACAATATATGTTGGTCAGGATGATGTCTATAATAGGGTGGATATATTATGTTCAGCTTGTGCTAAAATTATATTCATGATTTTCTATTATATAGTTAACTCTATTCATTTCTTTTACCTGTTACTACCATCAGTCCTGATAATTCAGCAACTTACAGTTTCTTAATTAGGTAAACCTGTGATAAGCAGATTTCCCAACAGTAATGACAGGTGACAGGAGATATGCCATTTGTTGTTTTTGATTTCTGCCTTGCTGAACCATACACTTCCTTTTCATCTTAATTGTCGGTATGGGCTCCAAACCCTGGGCACATACAGTAAATATGCAAGGCATGTTAGGCAACCTTTGTAATAATGAGCTCTTCTGACACACGTGAATGCTCATTTTCTCCTGCAATGGTGCCCATGTACTGATGATCATAACCTTATGCTCATGGTTATATAAACATATAATTAAGTAAAATATTAATTATATACTGTATAGTCCAGTGCCACCTCATAGTTATGAGCAGCCTGCTGGAACTCACTCTCACTATATATTCTATGCTCTTGTAATATACAGTGAATGTACAATATATATATATATATATAATTCAGTAATTAAACATAAATATCACCATTTGTATAATCAAATATCATATTATCAACATGCAAGTAATTAAACATAACCCAACGTGAAAGTGTCCAGTGATTACAAAGTTCCACCTCATACCCTGCACAATAACCAAAGTGTAAAAATGATGTCCACATATACAGCATATAGTATGTGCGTCTAATTCCTCTGTGTCCACCTCACATTAAAAAGCAATTCCAAAACAACAGTGTTCTTTATAGCTGTAATAAAATTCCAGTTCCACCATGCTGTATACTCATCATAGACCTATTCCTTTTAGGGGAATATAGTAAGCATGTTCCGCTCTTCCTCTCCAGTGTCCACCAGTAGAGGCAATATTGCTTGAAATTAGGGTATTCATGTATGGATTTCACTAATATTATTTTTGGTGCTGCACTTTATTTTTGAATATATTAGAGATTGTAAGACTTGTGGATATTTGCCTCAATATCCATCACTGGGTTGCCAGTGGGCAGCGTGAACCACCAGCTAATAATGACCATAACGGATGCCAAGTAGTAGTACAGCAAACACAGCAGTGCCAAACCTACAACAGTAATTGGGAGATGTAAAGTAGTAAGTACTATTCTAGGAGCCTATATGAAGGCTGATATTATAAAATGCATTTTGAGGAAAATCTGCACCAGGGACTGTCTAAATACAAACTGTAGGTTACTTATGCTTTAAAACTAAAGTTTAGGTTTAGCAAATTTTTACATTGGTCCAGGTTAGACCAATACCTGTGGCCATACATGTGTTAGGCTATACCTGTGGGATTCCCATTGAAGGTGGCAATTGCTCTAGTAAAGCACCATACCTCAGTGATTGCCCCAGTCTTCCAGGTCCCAGTCTTCAGAATGACTGCCCTGCTGCTTATTGAATACAGGTGGTAAAATTGCCATATTTAAGCTTTTGGTCAAAACAAATGAACTTCTACTTTAAATTCAACTGTAGCATTTCCTGGATAGCATTAGTGGTCCCTTTTTTCTTCACTTGCTTGGAATTGTTATTTAAGCACCTTTTGCAGCTCTGAAGACCTGAGAAATTATAATGAGAAAGTCAAAAAGTGTAAAACTGCCTAAAGAACAACATCCAGTAATGTAATTATTAAAGTGCTAATTATGAAAAAAAGTACAGTGCATCCTAAAAATCAAAATAATATTTTGTACTAATAATAGGAAACTGTTGAATAAGCACATCCAGTTGAGCAGTTATCCAAAGTGATCTGCATTCTGTTAAATAACATTTGTATTCTGTAAAGATTTTGGGGCAGTGGAGATATATCACACTCAAGGAAGCCCGATAGTTGTTCTTTGTCAGACGTAATTTCTGCCAAAGCCACACATTTGGCCAGAACGTGCGCAGCTTTAATTTAACAAAGACTGCTGGCAATGCACTGTCAAATTTTATTAATGCCCCAAGCAATATAGGCTGTGAGTAAGGAAAATTGTGCATTACAGATTTGAAGTAAACAATCTATCTTGATTTTTAGACATTCCAGCTTTGTACAGGAAAAGAATGTAAGCTATACAGATGGAAAGAATCCAGAGACTTAAATATTATTAATATTGTTCTACTGGGATATACGGTAGGTATCTCAAGGGTTTGTCTTCAGACAAATCCAAGATTCTCTAGAACAAAAGTTACCATTATGATTGTCATCTGACAGGAAGGTAAAATGTAATTATCTCAATGTTTTAGTAGGTACACAAGCCATAGACCTTTAGTAGCAGAGAATCAGTAGAATAGGCTGTTGAGAATGATTGTAAATAACAATTACCTCCATGCTCCCAAACACTCAATCCAATTGCCCGTAGCACCTGTAGGCCATCATCTCCCCCTGCCAGCTAGTTGTATTTAGTTATAATAATTTCAGTAAAACCAACTTTAATGAAATGCACACAGCTCATTTATGACAGTTAAGACTTAGTAAAGCAAGGTTTTTATAAATTTGACTTTGCAGATCATTACCCTGTATATACAAATGTATTTGGTCAATACAAATTTTAGTTAAGCAAAAGCACAGTGAATTAATAAATAGGGCTTTTCCACTATTTCAAATCTTTATTTAGATGTTTCAAATTAGGATCATTATTTTACAACTAGGATATTACTGCACTTAACTGAGCATTTCATATATACAGTAATTGAAGATTTGCATTACAAATGAAACTCCTTTAATCTGCTTGCATATGGGTTTTTATTGTAATAACATGTTTTATATTGCATGTGCTATGATCTGGAAGGTGGGAATCACCCTGTAAAATTATTTTTAGTATGTTTTATTTGTTAGAGCTGAGCTTAGATGCAAATGACTACAACCTTAATTCTATAAAAAGGTTAGACATTGTGGGGGAGATTTACTAAGACTGGAGCACTCAGAATTTGGTGGAGCTGTGCATGGTAGCTAATCAGCTTCTAACTTCAGCTTGTTCAGTTAAGTTTTGACGAAAAAAAAACCTGGAAGCTGATTGGATTATTTGCAGAGCTGCCCCAGATTTTTCACTTTCCAGTTTTAGTAAATCTTCCCCTTTGTAAAATCTACATAAAACAGAGTACAATGATTTGCAAATCTCATAAACCCATATTTTATTCACAAAAAAAAATCAAAAGTCTAAACCAGTGTTTTTCAACCTTTTTTCAATAAAGGCATCCTTTAGAATTGTGCACAATCTCAAGGCACACCAGTTGAGGACTTGTTCACACCAGGAAGTTCATCCAAGCACATACGCTTTTTTGCGTGTTCTCACACATTGCAGTTTTCCTATCCTGGTTGTCCTATGTGTGTAAAACATGTAAAATAGCTAAAATAGTGCACACAGTATATGTGAGCTGTTTTACATGTCAAGGGATCTATATTTTTGTTGCTGATTAACATAGCACAGTCAAGTCTTATACATCCCTACAAAGGGAGTCAGATGGGTCCAAATACATACAGGTCTTCTTTGCCCTAACTTTCCTCTTCTGGCAGTGGGCACATCCTAAATACTGCAACAAGCTATACCGTTACTCTGCAGCATTCTTCCTGTGAGTCCAGGGCAGATAGTGAAGCCTTTAAACCCTGAGCTCACAGGCAGGGGATCGAGTGACACTGAACATCATTCTACTTAGAAGAATAGTCGAGCTGCATCACTAGGAGCTCCTTGGGAATCCCTTTTTATTTAAATACCTAAACTGGAATAGATTTTGTAAAATTGAAAACACAACCAATAAATGGTTATTCCCCCACAGGTCTGTTTCCATCTTTTGTCTCTAAGGGACCACTTCCTTGTGAACCATGACATCTCTGGTGCGAATGACTGTCACGCCGCCATTCTTTTTAAGCACTCAATGGTTGTTATTAGTCACTAATGACCAGCTGACCTTAAACATTGCCTTTATTAGGCCACCTGTTTGATATGAAATCAGTGCTGTTTCTGAATATTAAAAATTTACTTGTGAGCCAATAAGGTGTATAATAAACAGCTTCTATCAATAGGATTGCAGGCTATCTTGCTCACCCTCATAAATGTGAGTTATCAGTGCATACAAATGAAGAAACTATAAATGCCGCGCTCTATCAATACCTATTACCTGTATATAGTATAAGAACTGTATTTACATTAAATCTCTATTAGCTGCATGATCTCTTATGTGTAACCATACATGATTGTAATGCCAATCAATACCCAAACATGTCTTAATAGTGAATAAATGAATTAGGAAAATATATATCAAAATTGGTGATATAAAAGAAAAAAAAATATATATATAATAAAAGTCTGTACAAAATTATTCAAATTTGTGTCCTTCGATGATTAAATAAATAATCCAATTAATAAATTGAAAAATATAAAAAAAATGAATAAAAAGTGAGATTCCATAAATATTGTGCAAAAACACAAAACAAACTTGGTGCAGAGTTCAGCAAGGATGAAATATCTGTGTGCTCTCCTTCCAATCAGCCTGAGGTGATGCAGGTGAAGGTTGCAGATGGAGGGCTACTATGTAAGCCTGGATGGTCATATGGATCTCTCCCTCCTCAGATCTTTCCTTGATCCAGTCCTTTAGACATTCCTCATACAGATCATGTAAATAGAGAAAAGTACATAGTGCTTTATCGTTGATAAAAATAAACACTTTAACTTGTGCTCAATATGCACTCACATTGATTAAAAACAATCTGCACTCTGTATAATAGCCGCTTAAAGCGGTGAATACCAGCCTCTCGGGTTTGGGTATTGATTGGCATTACAATCATGTATGGTTACACATAAGAGATCATGCAGCTATTAGAGATTTAATGTAAATACAGTTCTTATACTATATACAGGTAATAGGTATTGATAGAGCGCGGCATTTATATTTTCTTCATCAGTGCTGTTTCTACTATGGGTCTGTTTGGAGCTGTCGAGGTGATCCTAGAAGCCCTGGACTTTGGCAATCTATGTGTGATATGTATTAAGCAGAGTTTTTTTTGTTTTTTGAACTTCTCTCTCCTTACACTTTTTTATAATGAATAGCTGGCATAAGATGCCATTTTTATTTGTATTTTGGTAGGTTTTCTGTCTTGTAATGTAAAGATAATGGGTTCCTCTTCCTTGTACTCCATTTGACCCCACTCTGAGGGCCTCTTTGTAGGACATGCATCATCTGTTTGTTTTTAGGATGCATCTTTGGGTATGTATTAGTTGCTTGTTCATATTATGACTGGCAATATCTATGAGCTGAAATGTGTTGAGGTCTTAAGTTGTCCTCTGAAGATTCTTGTTAGATGGAACTTAAATAATGCAGACAATCATTGATGTGCAGGGTTATTTATGTTTTTTAATTATAATTTTGTACGTTTATTGGTACTTGTAAAGTCCCACCCCTTTTTCTTTTCCATTTCAGAGTTATACAACTTTCATTCTTTGTATATAGTTTTGTATTTATGTTTTTTTTATGTTATTTAGGATAAGTTTAATGCACACATTATTGGCAATCTCAATAGAGCCTGCATGCCTGTTTATGAATTTCACCAGAGAACACAGTAAGCCTTATTCATCAAGCCATTGCAAAAAATAAAAACCCCTGATAATTTGAAAAGTAGCAGAAGTTGTAGTATCTAATCATATTTCTATTTAGTTAAGTGAGTTCAGTAAAATGGGAGTTATGATTGTTTACTGTGGTCACTGCTCATTGCTCATTGCTATTTTTCTATTTCAAAAGTCTGAATGTGTTTTATTCATCTGTTGTATTTTGAAGCATCATTTGATCTATTTCCTCCACTTGAATGGCAAAATTGGACAGCATGGGCTCTTTCAGGCAAGCAGTAATACTTATGGCTCTCTGAAAAAAGATTGACAGTGGATTGCTTTCAGAGTGCTGTATAGCAGCGGATGGCAGGCATTTAGGAGATGCTACTGCCGCCTCCTGACACCTGGTTTTTCTTTAATTAACCTTTTTAAATTTACAGATTGCAATATTATATTATGGGGCCATGCTACAAGTGTGAACTTGGGGTTGCAGTGTGACCCCATTGACCTCAATGGGCTGGTAGCAACATCTGTCAAACTCTGCACTGCGAGTTACAACTGCTGTGCCAGTTGCATGCATACAGCCCTGTGAGGCTTTAATTTCAGGCTAAGCTGCCTGTTTTTACCATCCTGCAGCCACCAATGTGAAAGAGTCCTAAGTGTATAATCAATTGGTTTAAAAATTTGCCTATAGACAATTTTTAACCAAATACTTCAGTTAACTAAAACTAAATTTTTTTCATTGGTAAGCATATTTGTTTTAGTCTTGTCACAGGCTAATTTATCATACTATTACCAAAACTTTGACATATTACTGAAAGTGGTTTCCAACCTTGGAATGAAGTAATTGCCATTATTTTATCGAGAAAGGTCTAGAAAAATCCTTGTCAATAATCACAAGCAAAAGAAGGAAGATAGTTCATCAAGTTTATCAAAAACATTATACATTATATTGTAGCCAATAGAGGATAGATAAGCTGTGCTCCCAGAACAGCCAGAAAACTGATCACACTGGGAAGGATGTGCTTCCATGCCTAGTGTGGTCAGTTTGAGATAGGAAAGCAGAAGGACTGACAGAATCACCAGGTATTATACACAAAGGGAGCAATACAAAGAGGACAGGATACTTTTTAACACAAACACATGGTACAACATACACAAATCAGGATTATGAAATGTTGGGGTAGCATACATTTTAAGTTGGAGTGTCCCTAACTAAATTTAGTATTTGCAGGTAGACTATAGCCATGCTGAGTTTTGTTTATAATTTCTGTGTTTGTTGAATTTCTACTAAGCCCAGTGCATTGATTGATTGCTGCTGCCTACTGATGTTGAGTTGTCTCCAATTGTTAGGATGATAGGTTGCAATGTATTGTGTTATGAGCATTTATTTTGCTTTGACCTATCACTGACGGGTTTATTACAATGATTTTGGCTCAGGAAGAAAATAAATATTTGTAAAGACCTTCTGCTAGGGTCCTTTCCTCCCAGTCAATGTAAAGTGAGCATGTGAGTACAGAAATACAATTCTGAGGAAAAAATCCATAGTGAACAAGGGTTTTGTTCTTTTAAGCAAGCCATACATTGTATTGCATGTATGGGCACTCTGGTTGTACAGACATCAATATACTGATCAACTTCTGTACAACCAGCTTGTTGGGTTTTTCCTGATTGATTAGTGCCATCAGGAGCATTGATCATTGAATTCTGATGGAAGAGAAGACCTAAAGAACCTAAGCAATCCAAAGCTGCTCTGTGGCAGATGCCTAAGAAGTAGCAAGATAACTGCCCACCTGGAGCATCACCTGAGGATTCTGAAGCTCAACTATTCAAGGCACTTGTGGCTTCTGGTTCTGGTGTTCTCTTCCTCAATACTGGAAAACCTGACTTCTTTGCAGCTTTGTGTAAACCTGGCTGTTCCTGGAGCAGGGAAATGAGATTGAGATGAAGCTTGGGGAACCACTAAACTATCTCCTTCACTGGCTCTGAGTGTATAGCATGCCCACTTCCAGAAAGAAAACAAAGACATGCCTTTTAACCCTAGGTTTTTCAAAATGCAGCTGCAGGTAAATCGCATGGTACTTTTGCATTATACAATTTCCCTGTGGTTGCTGCAACCACCCGCTCAAGTGTGAACCTAGGCTAAAGGTGCAGTCCACCACTTTTTCTTTCAGATGAAGAATCTGTCTGCCCTCTGATAGCTGCATTAGCAGAACCTCTGCCTCCTCCTTTAGGCCTCCAAAACATAATGAGTACAGGAATTGCCTAACTTTATTATTAGCTATGGCAACGGGGTAATAGGGAAGTGGTGATTTGGTGCACTTAAGGATGCGGTGACTTGGTTGCACAAACTATACAACACAAGTATGGGGGTGATGTACTGCAAGGGCAGTTTTCCCTGTCACAAGTCAATCACGAGTCCCCAAAATAGAAAAAAAGACACTGGCAAAGTTATAATAAAATAAAATTTACCCCCACACCCCAAAATAAAACCTGACACTAAACCCCATCTCCTAAAACACTCACAACCCTATATATTTTTTAAACCTGGCTAAAATAAAAATAAATAAATATAAGAACTTGAAATAAAAGAAGAAAAACCCAAATAAACAAAAACAAAACACACAAGATGAGGGGCCCAACACATAAAGAACAACTGAAGTTGTTGCTGCCACGCAGAAAAAGGTAGTCCTAAAAAAGGACTGTTGGGACTATGCACTTGGAACACTGGTTGGTGACCACACAACAATAAACAGACATCCACACTGCAATTCACTGTAATGCAAGAGCAGAACAGGGGCTAAGGGCAGCACTGAGTGCTCTGTATTGGTCACATAATCGGTTCCCAATTTTGGCTTCAGGGGAGAGTAGGAATCGGATAACAATGGATGCCCTATAGTAAGCCTATGGGTAGCATCACCACCCAGGCATTGCAGCCATTATCAGTGATCTCTCCATTCCCCTGAAGCCGACCAATGGGAGCCGATCATGTGAACAGATCAGAGCGCCCAGGAACCAATAAGTATACACATACTTCCTCTACAGGATGATTAGTATAGGATAGTGATGGTGAACCTTTTAGAGACCGAGTGCCCAAACTGCAACCCAAAACCCACTTATTTATCGCAAAGTGCCAACACTGCAATTAAACCAGAATGCTGAGGTTTTAGTTTAGAAAAAACAATCCATATATTAACATCTTTTGTCCTAAAAGAAAAACACAATAACAGCTTCCACTAACCACCAGCACAAGGGGGCAAAGTTCCACTGACCATCAGCACGAGGGGGAAAAATTCCACTGACCACCAGCACAAGAGGGCAAAAGTTTCAATGACCATCAACACAAGGGGGCAAAGTTCCACTGACCACCAGCACAAGGGGGAAAAGTTCCACTGATCACCAGCACAAGGGGGCAAAGTTCCACTTATCACCAGCACAAGGGGGCAAAGTTCCACTGACCACCAGCACAAGGGGGAAAAGTTCCACTGATCACCAGCACAAGGGGGCAAAGTTCCACTGACCACCAGTACAAGGGGGCAAAGTTCCACAGACACCAGCGCAAGGGGGCAATGTTCCATTAACCACCACGGTACTCCTTTCCGAGCATGCGCATGGCCCCTATGTGCACTGTTATCAGATGCTTGGCTGCTTGGGCGATGCTGGGGCGACTTGGCTCGTGTGCCAACAGAGAGGGTTCTGCGTGCCTGTTGTGGCATGCATGCCATAGGTTCGCCACCACTGGTATAGGACTTAAAATGGGGGTAGAAGCAGGTTTAAAGTTAGATAGGTTTAGACCATACTTCTATTGTAAATATGGATCTGCATTTATTTTCATTTTTTTAGGGGGGCTTAATTCTTCAATTTCTTTAATTTCACTTGGTGATTTAGTCAGTAACACACTTCCAGTCTTATGGTGCCTCTACTAGTAGGGGGAGGACTCACAGAGACACATTTGAACAGCAGCATTGTCAATCTCAGGAGAGTTTATCGTTAGATCCACTTCAGATTTAGATACATTTGAGAAACAAACTAAAGCTGAACACTTTTTCAGCAGGTACAGCAATAGTTTTTACCTTTCGGGATAAAGCTTTTCCATAAAAAAAAGTTGACATTGTAAGCACCCCATTGGTGATAAAGTGGTTGTAAACCTAGGAAATCTAATCTAATCATAGCATTCTATAATATGTACCTGCATTAAACCTAAGCTTATCATGACATCTAACCTTATCACCTTCTCCAGAAATCATCTTTTGTCTTTTCCACTGATATTCCTTGACACCAGGCAATCCATGGAGATAGCCCATCCCTACCCATGTGTACAGAAGACACATACATGAGCCTCCACGTCATGCTTTGCAAAAAGTGGTTTGTCCACTTGCTGCTGTTCTCTTTCTCCCTATATGCAAATGTTTGCAGATGCCAGATAGAAATATGATATGCATGCTTCTGAATTAGGCATTGTACAGTTGCAAGTAAAAGTATGTGAACCCCTTAGGATTACGTGGAGTTTTGCATGAATTGGGCATAAAATGTGCTCTGAACGTCATCCAAGTCACAACAATAGAAGAACACAGTCTGCTGAACATAATACTACACAAACATTAGATGTTGCCATGGTTTAATTGCACATAACATGTAAACATTCACAGTGCAGGGAGGAAAAAGTATGTGAGGCCCTAGCTTAATGACTTCTCCCAGAGCTAATTGGAGCCAGGAGTGAGCCAACCTTGACTCCAATCAGTGTGATGATATTGGATGTGTTGCTGACAGCTGTCCTGCCCTTAAAAAACACACACCTGTTTTGGGTTTACTGGTTTCAAGAAGCACTGTTTGATGTGAACCTTGCCTCGCAGAAAAGAGCTCTCAGAAGACCTACGATCAAGAATTGTTGACTTGCATGAAGCTGGAAAGGGTTACAAAAGTATCTCCAAAAGTCTTGATGTTCATGTGTCCACATTAAGACAGACTGTCTACAAATGGAGAAATTTTAGCACTGTTGCTACTCTCCCTAGGCGTGGTCGTCCTGTAAAAATGACTGCAAGAGCACAGCGCAGAATGCTGCATGAGGTAAAGAAGAATCCCAGAGTGTCAGCTAAAGACCTACAGAAATCTCTGGCACATGCTAACATTTTTGTTGACACATCTACAATAGGGAAAACATTAAACAAGAATGGAGTACATGGAAGGACACCGCGGAGGAAGCCATTGCTGTCCAAAAAGAATATTGCAGCACGTTTGAAGTTTGCAAAAGAGCACCTGGATGTTCCACAGCACTACTGGCAAAATATACTGTGGACAGATGAAACCAAGATTGAGTTGTTTGGGAAGAACACACAACACTATGTGTGGAGAAAAAAAGGCACAGCACACCAACATCAAAACCTCATCCCCACTGCAAAACATGGCGGAGGGAGCATCATGGTTTGGGGCTGCTTTGCTGCCTCAGGGCCTGGACGGATTGTTGTCATTGATGGGAAAATGAATTCCAGAGTTTATCAAGACATTTTGCAGGAAAACGTACGACCATCTGTCCGCCAACTGAAGCTCCGCAGAGGATGCATGATGCAACAGGACAATGACCCAAAGCATACAAGTAATTCAACAAAACAATGGCTGCAACAGCACAAAATACGCCTTCTGGAGTGGCCCAGTCAGAGTCCTGACCTCATCCCGATTGAAATGCTGTGGCATGACCTTAAGAGAGCGATCCACACCAGACATCCCAAGAATATTGCTACCCTGAAACAGTTTTGTGAAGAGGAGTGGTCCAAAATTACTCCAGATCGTTGTGCAGGTCTGATCTGCAACTACAGGAAACGTTTGGTTGAGGTTATTGCTGCCAAAGGAGGGTCAACCAGTTATTTAGTCCAAAGGTTCACATACTTTTTCCTCCCTGCACTGTGAATGTTTACATGTTATGTGCAATTAAACCATGGCAACATCTAATGTTTGTGTAGTGTTATGTTCAGCAGACTGTGTTCTTCTATTGTTGTGACTTAGATGACGTTCAGAGCACATTTTATGCCCAATTCATGCAAAACTCCACGTAATCCCAAGGGGTTCACATACTTTTTCTTGCAACTGTATGTCTCTATTGTATGTAGACATTGTTTTCTGCAGAGGGCATATGATGTCAATTCCCTACCTCCCAATTCACTGGAAGCTAAGCCATGCACATAGCTTGGTGCCAGTGATTTTAGTTTGTTTATTTTAAGGTTTACAAGCACTTTAAATGGTTTGACTCAAGCCTCTAACTGCCACTTTTGTTGGACAACTTGATCTGTTAAACAAAGGTGCAAAATTACAGACTTACCAAATCAAGTGAAAATAAATGGAAAACAAATGTGGTCACCACACCTAAGAATTGTTAAGCTGAAAAAGAATACAATTTTGATTTTGGGATTAATCCCACCTTGATTTCAGTTATTTTGTTACCATGGTCACCTTTGAATCTATACTGTATATAGAAAAATTATATATTCTGATGAAACAAGCGGTTCACATTATAAATATGTTGGAAGCATTTGACTCTGCAGGTTCTGATATATATACTATTTATATGACAGGCGCACTCAGCCTTTCACTGTGATGTCTACCTTAAGATCTATTTTAGCCATAAGAATTGGTGAAATTTTACTCAATGGAGTAGTTAACATGGTTTTTTTTACATTTAGATTCTTGTATTAATTCCTTCTTATTTTGGGCACCAAATATGAACACAAGTAGGCATTAATAAAGGAACTAAAAAAAGGAAGGAAGAAATACTGTATACTTTATTATTATTATTATTATTACATCGAGTTTATATAGCGCCAAAGGGTTTTGCTCAGCACTGTACAATAGAGGGGGGTACAATACATGAAACAGTACAACAACAAACAGCACACGAGGGGTTAGAGGGCCCTACTCTTTCGAGATCTAGGATATACTTAAACTTGATTTAAAGGCAGATGTTTTTTTTTACCTTACTGCATGCAGCTTTCCCTGCAGCCCCCATAAGTACATACCTGAGCCCAATCTCAATCCAGTGATGTGCATGAGAGCTAAGTCTGTCTTGGCTCTCTTGCTTTTCACTGGCTCCCGCTGTTGTCAGAGCCAGTGGCAAGGATTGGGGGTGGGGCTGAATACTGTTCTTTGTGTCTTATGGACACATAGAGCAGGGCACAGGAGGGAGCATGCCTGAGTGCCCTCAGAGCTTGCTGGGTGGTTGAATACTTAGAGCAGGGCTCAGGAACAAGCACACATGAATGCCCCCAGAGCTTTGCTGGGTGGTTGAATACTTTAAGTAAACCATGTAATTTGACCTGAACCACCACCTGATTAAATGAGGACTAAGAGTCCGGTCATTATCTGCTCCTGTCCAAATTAATCATTCTAGCTAGTTCTGGAATGTGCGCACACTGGAAGAGACTCACGCTAACACATAAGTTCAGTCTATGAATACTTCTAATTTATTATAATTAGAAAGTGAGCTTATATATGCAAAATGATGCAACAGTCATGTTGAGCACTGCATAAGCATTATATTAGTCTTTGACTGATCATTTCCACACAAAAACAATCTTCGTCAGAGTATAGGCGTGATCTTCTTCTAAGTCTTATCTATAGAAAGAAAAATATGTCTTTGTCTTCAAGTCCACACGATGGGAGAGGGTTGGTGCATGTCAGCAGACATTTCTTGAGCAAGGAGGACTACAAAGACCAGCAGACAACAAATATACACACAACACATATATATATATATTCATACAAAGCATTAAAGCATTTAAAAATATAAAAGTAGATATGTATAAAATGTATAGAAAAATGTATATATTCAACAAGAAACCAAATAGGCATTTTACCATATCCATCACACACCCACCAACTCCAACCATTAAGTCACAAACTATAACTTTTACAACTCTTGTCCATAAAATTAAAGGTTAGGTGCAGAATATTAATCATAGCCTTGATTTATTCAACATATTCTCTTTTGTAGTATCCTACATTTAGGTCCATATATATTTGGACACAGACACAATTTTAGTTTTTTTTTTCAGATATTTACCAAAATATATTCAAGCTAAAGTTATAAAATGGATATGGACTGAAAGTGCACACTCTCAGATTTAATTTGAGGGCATGTACATCCAAATTGGAGGAAGGGTTTAGGAATTACAGCTCTTAAGGGTAGCCATCCCCCCTTTTTTCAACCAAAAGTAATTGGACAAATGAATATAATCATAAATAAAATGTTAATTTTTAATATTTTGCTGAGAATCCTTTACTGGCAATGACTGCCTGAAGTCTGGAACCCATGGACATTACCAAAGACTGGGTTTCCTCCTTTCTGATGCTTTGCCAGGCTCTAACTGCAGCTGTCTTCAGTTGTTCTTTGTGAAATGCATGCTCAATGGGTTGAGATCAGGTGATTGACTCGGCCATTGCAGAATATTCCACTACTTTTCCTTCAAAAGCTCCTGGGTTGCTTTTGCAGCGTGTTTTGGATCATAGTCCATCTGTACAGTGAAGCGCCATCCAATCAACTTTGCTGCATTTGGCTGAACTCTGAAAGCTGCCCTACCTCATCCATATGTTTCAGAACACCCGACTACATGGTGATACTTATTATATGCTTCAGCCAGTTAATAATACAATAAAATATATCAATGACAGGCTACAATAATATTTTATTAAGATATGTGGTAACATTCAAACTGAGCTCTGGTTTAGTTTAACAATTAGTATTGCAGTGCCTACCCACTTCCCCATTGGGGATGAAGAAAAAAAAGCAGCCAGTTCTCTTCTGCTATTTCCTAAAATCCCAGCAGGGGAATGGAACCTTGTGTCTTTATATACAATGGAAAATTACTTGCCCTGCATTGTGCTTGGTAAAGTTGGAGATCTGCAATTGGTCAGGCAGTGAAGAGAAGTAGCTTTGGAGAACCTACAAAAAGGAGGAAACTTGCAGGAGGAAGCCCACAAAAAATAGACAAAAAGAACATTTAACCATTGCTGCATGGTGGAGGGCCCCTCTGCAAGGGAAATGTTTATTACTGCCCAGAGTTTAGCTTTAAATTCTTCACTTTTTTCCAAGGACAAAATTAAAGCTAAAGTTTAGTTTTAAAAAATCAGCACAAGTGACATGACTTACCTTTGTTCTGGTTTAGCAGAAAATTTTCTCTTCTGATGTCCACAAGTCCCCACCCTTGCTGTAATTTTCCAAGACAGTAAAGGTATTAGAACTAAGGAATCAGTGGTGCGCACTCATCAAGAGTGCCTGACTACCACTGCCCTTTCTGCCCAGCTCCTCCATTCATAGCTTCTATAAATGAAATGTGATCTTTGAATGGAGGATGGGATCATCCTTCAATAAAAAAGCATTTTTTTGGTATGATCAGTCATATTTTCAATATCAATGCCAGAATTTTACAATTTCTGCCAGGGTATGCAAACTTTTGAGCACAACTGTATATTGACAAATATCATTACCAATGAGAACCATATGCATTAGTTTCAATTTCAGACTGACTCCATAGAGTCTCCCTCTTTAGCCTCTAAAATGTATTCTGCAATGCACTTTATATTCTATTGATAACCAAAATATACCTCAGTGTAATTATATCAGCCTATTAGTGCTCTCTAAATCATATACATAAGACCTAAATAAAGTGCAGCACAATCA
Organism: Staurois parvus; assembly: GCF_062004578.1. Taxonomy (NCBI): domain Eukaryota; kingdom Metazoa; phylum Chordata; class Amphibia; order Anura; family Ranidae; genus Staurois; species Staurois parvus. The sequence goes on along the minus strand of NW_028318492.1, from coordinate 4,541,680 downwards.
TATATACCACTACATATAATATATTGCCGTGTTAAGTGTGTATATAAATAACACTTGTGCGTACCATACATAGATAAATAAATGCCCAAGTAATAAACCAGGAAAAATAAAAATTAATACATAAGTCCTTATTTAAAAACACTTATGATACAAAGAATAGTCCTTCTTTTGTGTGTGGTGATCCTACTGTTCAATGATAAAAATTCTGCAAATCTTGCATATTAATCCATGCTCATAATCACCCACATGTACACATCCTCCACCGATATATATATATACTCTCACCTCCTGTATATAGCATATATACTTTAGGTCAAATAGTGTTTTTTCCCTTTAACCAGGGTAGGTATCGCCTCCTGCACTCTCCAGCCTCCAGTCCCAGATGTAACTCAATCCATATCCATCCTCTTAATCAATACATGATATAGCTGAAATCAACATTTTCAATGCTGTAAATAAATCATAAAGTTCACTGTTGAAAATTCTTGGAGGATAACACAAACATCAGGGTGATTGATTGCTCTCATTTTGTTGGGCTAATGTCCTACTGGTAGACCGTGTATCTGGGAACAGACCCCAATCTCCTCACATTCCTTTCTCCAAAAGCTCTACATGCAGGCTTGCTATCCTCGGTCAAAACAATGACTATTCTTTGTATAAAGTGTTTTGCAATAAGGATTTATGTATTAATTTTTATTTTTTCTGGTTTATTATTTGGGTATGGTACGGGCTATGTATGGTATGCACAAGTTTTATTTATACACTCACTTAACTTGGCAATATATCATATGTAGTGGTATATATGATTGTGCTGCACTTTATTTAGGTCTTTACTTTTCATGGGTAAAATTATTATTCAGGAGCTGGGCAGCCAAATTCAGTCAAATTGCAGTTTAAATAGTATGTATTATATTTTAGTACAATATATTATTCTCCATCATTAGCAGCTACAGCAACTGGCTTGCTTTTAAGAACAGCTGTCAAGAATAATTATGCTTTGCGAAATTTGCTAACTTGGGCAAACCTTTATGTTTCTGCTTAGTGAATTCACCAGCTCACACTTGGCTTAGTTGCTAATCCTTAAATTAAACATTTCTCTGCATTAAAAATTCAATAAACTTAAACTAAGCATGTTTGTTGATTTGGGAATACCCAAAATAGCTAACTTTGGCATAGAACTGCTACTTTTTAATGAATTCTTACTCTGGGGTTTCATCTCATATCCTATGTACTAAAATATTCTAATATTCATTTTTTTCTAGATGTTACTGTTAGAATTCCAGAGCTGTAGCTCCATCAGTTGGAGAGTTGGAGTCTACACAAAGTTGAGTAATCAGTTATGTGTAGGAATGAGCTTCAGGTTCAGGTTGAACTGTTCACAGTTTGATGAATGGGCAAACAAGCTAGCCATATTTGACCAGTTCGCCTGTCCAAACCCCCAGCTGATGTCTTGTAAACAAATATCAGTAATTTTCTTTCGCACCACTACTGTCTCATAATGAGAGATCCCCAGCTGAATGGTGTTTGCAAACAAGCTGGCTGGGCTCTTGTGTGACATTATTGACCAGATATGGTCATGACCATACCCAGCATCCCTGGCCAGTTTGTTTACATACAGAAGACATCCGGGGATTCTTCATTTTGCAGTGGTATTATGAAGGGTGAATATTGACTGGTGCCTGGGTCAATATTGCCAGTCAGCAGATCATTGTGACTAGAGATGAGCGAATCGAAGTATCCGAAGTGGAATTCGAGTCGAATATCGGAAAAATTTCGATTCGTGCCGAATCCGAAAAATAGCCTAATTCGGACGCGCGAATCGAAATTTTTCAGAAAATGGCGGCTGACATGTGCGGCGACGGAGCGGGGATGTCTGGGAAGGCGCGCAGACAAGGCGCGCTGACCCATAATGCATTCCTCAACTACATGTGATCGCATCAGCCAATCAGCAGCCAGACAGCCAGCACTGTGTAATGGTCGAGCTATAAATTGCGGCCATTTTGGAATTCTTCATTTGCCTGCAGTTATTGAACAGAGGCAGACCGCTCTGTACTAGGGACAGGGACAGAGTTAGGGCCACAGAAACGATAATTGGGGACAGAGAAAAGTTACTTAGGGACAGAGAACCATTACTCAGGGACACAGACTTGTTAATGAGGGCCACAGAATCGTTATTTAGGGACAAAGAAACGCTAGTTAGGGCCACAGAATTCATAATCAGGGACAGACAGAATTGTTACTCAGTGCCAGAGAATTGTTACTTAGGGCCACAGAAACGTTATTAGGGCCACAGAATTTTTACTCAGGGACAGACAGAATTGTTACTGAGTGCCAGAGAATTGTTACTCAGGGACAGACAGAATTGTTACTGAGTGCCAGAGAATTGTTACTTAGGGCCACAGAAACTTTAATTAGGGCCACAGAATATTTACTCAGGGACAGACAGAATTGTTACTGAGTGCCAGAGAATTGTTACTCAGGGACAGACAGAATTGTTACGGAGTGCCAGAGAATTGTTACTCAGGGCCACAGAAACTTTACTTAGGACCACAGAATTTTTACTCAGGGACAGACAGAATTGTTACTGAGTGCCAGAGAATTGTTACTCAGGGACAGACAGAATTGTTACTGAGTGCCAGAGAATTGTTACTTAGGGCCACAGAAACTTTACTTAGGGCCACAGAATTGTTACTCGCACAGACACAGAATTGTTACTCGCACAGACACAGAACTGTTACTGAGGGCCACAGAAACTTTACTTAGGGCCACAGAATTGTTACTCGCACAGACACAGAATTGTTACTCGCACAGACACAGAACTGTTACTGAGGGCCACAGAACTGTTACTTAGGGCCACAGAATTGTTACTCGCACAGACACAGAATTGTTACTCAGGGCCACAGAACTGTTACTTAGGGACAAAGAAACGCTAGTTAGGGCCACAGAATTCATACTCAGGGACAGACAGAATTGTTACGGAGTGCCAGAGAATTGTTACTCAGGGCCACAGAAACTTTACTTAGGGCCAGAGAATTGTTACTCAGGGACAGACAGAATTGTTACTGAGTGCCAGAGAATTGTTACTCAGGGACAGACAGAATTGTTACGGAGTGCCAGAGAATTGTTACTCAGGGACAGACAGAATTGTTACTGAGTGCCAGAGAATTGTTACTTAGGGCCACAGAAACTTTAATTAGGGCCACAGAATTTTTACTCAGGGACAGACAGAATTGTTACTGAGTGCCAGAGAATTGTTACTCAGGGACAGACAGAATTGTTACGGAGTGCCAGAGAATTGTTACTCAGGGCCACAGAAACTTTACTTAGGGCCACAGAATTTTTACTCAGGGACAGACAGAATTGTTACTGAGTGCCAGAGAATTGTTACTCAGGGACAGACAGAATTGTTACGGAGTGCCAGAGAATTGTTACTCAAGGCCACAGAAACTTTACTTAGGGCCACAGAATTTTTACTCAGGGACAGACAGAATTGTTACTGAGTGCCAGAGAATTGTTACTCAGGGACAGACAGAATTGTTACTGAGTGCCAGATAATTGTTACTCAGGGCCCCAGAAACTTTACTTAGGGCCACAGAATTTTTACTCAGGGACAGACAGAATTGTTACTGAGTGCCAGAGAATTGTTACTCAGGGACAGACAGAATTGTTACTGAGTGCCAGAGAATTGTTACTTAGGGCCACAGAAACTTTACTTAGGGCCACAGAATTGTTACTCGCACAGACACAGAATTGTTACTCGCACAGACACAGAATTGTTACTGAAGGCCACAGAACTGTTACTTAGGGCCACAGAATTGTTACTCGCACAGACACAGAATTGTTACTCGCACAGACACAGAACTGTTACTGAGGGCCACAGAACTGTTACTTAGGGCCACAGAATTGTTACTCGCACAGACACAGAATTGTTACTCAGGGCCACAGAACTGTTACTTAGGGACAAAGAAACGCTAGTTAGGGCCACAGAATTCATACTCAGGAACAGACAGAATTGTTACGGAGTGCCAGAGAATTGTTACTCAGGGCCACAGAAACTTTACTTAGGGCCACAGAATTTTTACTCAGGGACAGACAGAATTGTTACTGAGTGCCAGAGAATTGTTACTCAGGGACAGACAGAATTGTTACGGAGTGCCAGAGAATTGTTACTCAGGGCCACAGAAACTTTACTTAGGGCCACAGAATTTTTACTCAGGGACAGACAGAATTGTTACTGAGTGCCAGAGAATTGTTACTCAGGGACAGACAGAATTGTTACTGAGTGCCAGAGAATTGTTACTTAGGGCCACAGAAACTTTACTTAGGGCCACAGAATTGTTACTCGCACAGACACAGAATTGTTACTCGCACAGACACAGAACTGTTACTGAGGGCCACAGAAACTTTACTTAGGGCCACAGAATTGTTACTCGCACTAACACAGAATTGTTACTCGCACAGACACAGAACTGTTACTGAGGGCCACAGAACTGTTACTTAGGGCCACAGAATTGTTACTCGCACAGACACAGAATTGTTACTCAGGGCCACAGAACTGTTACTTAGGGACAAAGAAACGCTAGTTAGGGCCACAGAATTCATACTCAGGGACAGACAGAATTGTTACGGAGTGCCAGAGAATTGTTACTCAGGGCCACAGAAACTTTACTTAGGGCCACAGAATTTTTACTCAGTGACAGACAGAATTGTTACTGAGTGCCAGAGAATTGTTACTCAGGGACAGACAGAATTGTTACGGAGTGCCAGAGAATTGTTACTCAGGGACAGACAGAAATGTTACTGAGTGCCAGAGAATTGTTACTTAGGGCCACAGAAACTTTAATTAGGGCCACAGAATTTTTACTCAGGGACAGACAGAATTGTTACTGAGTGCCAGAGAATTGTTACTCAGGGACAGACAGAATTGTTACGGAGTGCCAGAGAATTGTTACTCAGGGCGACAGAAACTTTACTTAGGGCCACAGAATTTTTACTCAGGGACAGACAGAATTGTTACTGAGTGCCAGAGAATTGTTACTCAGGGACAGACAGAATTGTTACGGAGTGCCAGAGAATTGTTACTCACGGCCACAGAAACTTTACTTAGGGCCACAGAATTTTTACTCAGGGACAGACAGAATTGTTACTGAGTGCCAGAGAATTGTTACTCAGGGACAGACAGAATTGTTACTGAGTGCCAGATAATTGTTACTTAGGGCCACAGAAACGTTATTAGGGCCACAGAATTGTTACTCAGGGACAGACAGAATTGTTACTGAGTGCCAGAGAATTGTTACTTAGGGCCACAGAAACTTTAGTTAGGGCCACAGAATTGTTACTCAGGGACAGACACAGAATTGTTACTGAGGGCCACAGAACTGTTACTTAGGGCCACAGAATTGTTACTCGCACAGACACAGAATTGTTACTGAGGACCACAGAACTGTTACTTAGGGCCACAGAATTGTTACTCGCACAGACACAGAATTGTTACACAGGGACACAGAACTGTTACTGAGGGCCACAGAACCGTTACTTAGGGCCACAGAATTGTTACTCGCACAGACACAGAATTGTTACTCGCACAGACACAGAATTGTTACTCGCACAGACACAGAATTGTTACTGAGGGCCACAGAACTGTTACTTGGGGCCACAGAAACGTTAATCAGGGACACAGAATTGTTACTGAGGGCCACAGAACTGTTACTTAGGGCCACAGAATTGTTACTCGCACAGACACAGAATTGTTACACAGGGACACAGAACTGTTACTGAGGGCCACAGAACCGTTACTTAGGGCCACAGAATTGTTACTCGCACAGACAGAATTGTTACTCGCACAGACACAGAATTGTTACTCGCACAGACACAGAATTGTTACTCAGGGACACAGAACTGTTACTGAGGGCCACAGAACTGTTACTTAGGGCCACAGAATTGTTACTCGCACAGACACAGAATTCTTACTCGCACAGACACAGAATTGTTACTCAGGGAAACAGAACTGTTACTGAGGGCCACAGAACTGTTACTTAGGGCCACAGAATTGTTTCTCGCACAGACACAGAATTGTTACTCGCACAGACACAGAATTGTTACTGAGGGCCACAGAACTGTTACTTGGGGCCACAGAAACGTTAATCAGGGACACAGAATTGTTACTGAGGGCCACAGAACTGTTACTTAGGGCCACAGAATTGTTACTCGCACAGACACAGAATTGTTACTCAGGGACACAGAATTGTTACTCAGGGACACATAATCGTTTAATTAAAGAGTATGTCAGACAACATGCAGAGGAGTGGCAGAGGAGGCAATGTTTTAGGAGCGAGCAGACGTGGCAGCAGAGGAAGGGGTCAAGGCAGCACTATTCGCAGCCAGAGGCCAGTGCTCCCGGTGTCATCCAGCGGTCGTGTCTCCACCGACAACCCTGCCGTCATCGATTGGTTGGCTCGGTCGTCTTCCTCTTCCCAGGTCACCTCTGACACCTACAGCCAACGGTCGGTGGGTACGTCAGACACAACCGTTAGTTGGCATGGCCCGGGACCAAGCCCACTGAAATCACGTGCCTCTACCTGCCCCTGTCCTTTGGTGCTCCCTCACCAAGCGAAGTATCGCATGCTGTGGGCTCAGCCCCACTGTACAGTGAGGAAGAGCTAACAGAGGGCGGTCAGGAACGGGGGGAGACATCCGCCTTTTCAGCAGCTAGGCGAAGAAGTAGTGGCGAGGAGAGTGGCCCGGTAGCCGGTCTAGAGACAGGTCTGTCTCCTGACCCAGACGCAGCCGAGGGGGCTAGTAGTGAGGCGGAGACCCTACTTGATGATGAGGAGGTTGATCGCACTTGGCAGCCTCGTCGTCATCAGGCAATTTCTTCCGCATCATCAGGAGAAGAGGGTGGCAGCTTGGCAGTGAGCGAAACAGTCGGTGGGTTGCCCAGGAGACAGCAGCAGGGTCGCAGCAGTGTCAGTGGAAGCAGTGTCAGTGGAGCCAAACGGCCACGGAGTAGAGCACCAGCTCCACTGCAGCCTACCACCACGGCCAGTAGTGGTGCCGGTGTGCACGGAGGAAGCAGCAGTCAGCCAGTGAGGAGTATCGGGGGCAAAGTTTCCTACTCGGCGGTGTGGCAATTTTTCGTCAAGCCGCCCGAGGAAGTAAACGTAGCCGTATGTCGACTATGTGGCCAGAAAGTCAAGCGTGGCCAGGGGGCCCATGTTGGGACTATTTGGGCCATGTTGGGACAATGGGAGACCTCCCATTGCTGCTGTCTCCATCGCCACACTCTGCCATGTGCCACTTTCAGGTCTCCTCACACACTGCTGGTGTGTTGAATTTTTTGACATAGGGTGCTGGCAGATTACGGGCCTCCTATAGCTGCTGCCAGGCCCCTAATCTGCCATAGGCCCCTATATACCGCCTCCTCATGCTGCTGCCAGGTCCAGAGTCTCTCATGGGTCCCTGTACGGCCTCCCATTGCTGCTGTCTCCATCGCCACACTCTGCCATGTGCCACTTTCAGGTCTCCTCACACTGCTGGTGTGTAGAATTTTTTGACATAGGGTGCTGGCAGATTACGGGCCTCCTATAGCTGCTGCCAGGCCCCTAATCTGCCATAGGCCCCTATATACCGCCTCCTCATGCTGCTGCCAGGTCCAGAGTCTCTCATGGGTCCCTGTACGGCCTCCCATTGCTGCTGTCTCCATCGCCACACTCTGCCATGTGCCACTTTCAGGTCTCCTCACACTGCTGGTGTGTAGAATTTTTTGACATAGGGTGCTGGCAGATTACGGGCCTCCCATAGCTGCTGCCAGGCCCCTAATCTGCCATAGGCCCCTATATACCGCCTCCTCATGCTGCTGCCAAGTCCAGAGTGTGTCATGGGTCCCTGTACGGCCTCCCATTGCTGCTGTCTCCATAGCCACACTCTGCCATGTGCCACTTTCAGGTCTCCTCACACACTGCTGGTGTGTAGAATTTTTTGACATAGGGTGCTGGCAGATTACGGGCCTCCCATAGCTGCTGCCAGGCCCCTAATCTGCCATAGGCCCCTATATACCGCCTCCTTATGCTGCTGCCAGGTCCAGAGTCTCTCATGGGTCCCTGTACGGCCTCCCATTGCTGCTGTCTCCATCGCCACACTCTGCCATGTGCCACTTTCAGGTCTCCTCTCACACTGCTGGTGTGTAGAATTTTTTGACATAGGGTGCTGGCAGATTACGGGCCTCCCATAGCTGCTGCCAGGCCCCTAATCTGCCATAGGCCCCTATATACCGCCTCCTCATGCTGCTGCCAGGTCCAGAGTCTCTCATGGGTCCCTGTACGGCCTCCCATTGCTGCTGTCTCCATCGCCACACTCTGCCATGTGCCACTTTCAGGTCTCCTCACACACTGCTGGTGTGTAGAATTTTTTGACATAGGGTGCTGGCAGATTACGGGCCTCCTATAGCTGCTGCCAGGCCCCTAATCTGCCATAGGCCCCTATATACCGCCTCCTCATGCTGCTGCCAGGTCCAGAGTCTGTCATGGGTCCCTGTACGGCCTCCCATTGCTGCTGTCTCCATCGCCACACTCTGCCATGTGCCACTTTCAGGTCTCCTCACACTGCTGGTGTGTTGAATTTTTTGACATAGGGTGCTGGCAGATTACGGGCCTCCCATAGCTGCTGCCAGGCCCCTAATCTGCCATAGGCCCCTATATACCGCCTCCTCATGCTGCTGCCAGGTCCAGAGTCTGTCATGGGTCCCTGTACGGCCTCCCATTGCTGCTGTCTCCATCGCCACACTCTGCCATGTGCCACTTTCAGGTCTCCTCACACACTGCTGGTGTGTAGAATTTTTTGACATAGGGTGCTGGCAGATTATGGGCCTCCCATAGCTGCTGCCAGGCCCCTAATCTGCCATAGGCCCCTATATACCGCCTCCTCATGCTGCTGCCAGGTCCAGAGTCTCTCATGGGTCCCTGTACGGCCTCCCATTGCTGCTGTCTCCATCGCCACACTCTGCCATGTGCCACTTTCAGGTCTCCTCACACTGCTGGTGTGTTGAATTTTTTGACATAGGGTGCTGGCAGATTACGGGCCTCCCATAGCTGCTGCCAGGCCCCTAATCTGCCATAGGCCCCTATATACCGCCTCCTCATGCTGCTGCCAGGTCCAGAGTCTGTCATGGGTCCCTGTACGGCCTCCCATTGCTGCTGTCTCCATCGCCACACTCTGCCATGTGCCACTTTCAGGTCTCCTCACACACTGCTGGTGTGTAGAATTTTTTGACATAGGGTGCTGGCAGATTATGGGCCTCCCATAGCTGCTGCCAGGCCCCTAATCTGCCATAGGCCCCTATATACCGCCTCCTCATGCTGCTGCCAGGTCCAGAGTCTCTCATGGGTCCCTGTACGGCCTCCCATTGCTGCTGTCTCCATCGCCACACTCTGCCATGTGCCACTTTCAGGTCTCCTCACACACTGCTGGTGTGTAGAATTTTTTGACATAGGGTGCTGGCAGATTACGGGCCTCCTATAGCTGCTGCCAGGCCCCTAATCTGCCATAGGCCCCTATATACCGCCTCCTCATGCTGCTGCCAGGTCCACAGTGTCTCATGCCATGTGCCACTTTCAGGTCTCCTCACACTGCTGGTGTGTTGAATTATTTGACATAGGGTGCTGGCAGATTATGGGCCTCCTATAGCTGCTGCCAGGCCCCTAATCTGCCATAGGCCCCTATATACCGCCTCCTCATGCTGCTGCCAGGTCCAGAGTCTCTCATGGTTCCCTGTACGGCCTCCCATTGCTGCTGTCTCCATCGCCACACTCTGCCATGTGCCACTTTCAGGTCTCCTCACACACTGCTGGTGTGTAGAATTTTTTGACATAGGGTGCTGGCAGATTATGGGCCTCCTATAGCTGCTGCCAGGCCCCTAATCTGCCATAGGCCCCTATATACCGCCTCCTCATGCTGCTGCCAGGTCCAGAGTCTCTCATGGGTCCCTGTACGGCCTCCCATTGCTGCTGTCTCCATCGCCACACTCTGCCATGTGCCACTTTCAGGTCTCCTCACACACTGCTGGTGTGTTGAATTTTTTGACATAGGGTGCTGGCAGATTACGGGCCTCCCATAGCTGCTGCCAGGCCCCTAATCTGCCATGGGCCCCTATATACCGCCTCCTCATGCTGCTGCCAGGTCCACAGTGTCTCACGCCATGTGCCACTTTCAGGTCTCCTCACACTGCTGGTGTGTTGAATTTTTTGACATAGGGTGCTGGCAGATTATGGGCCTCCTATAGCTGCTGCCAGGCCCCTAATCTGCCATAGGCCCCTATATACCGCCTCCTCATGCTGCTGCCAGGTCCAGAGTCTCTCATGGTTCCCTGTACGGCCTCCCATTGCTGCTGTCTCCATCGCCACACTCTGCCATGTGCCACTTTCAGGTCTCCTCACACACTGCTGGTGTGTAGAATTTTTTGACATAGGGTGCTGGCAGATTACGGGCCTCCCATAGCTGCTGCCAGGCCCCTAATCTGCCATAGGCCCCTATATACCGCCTCCTCATGCTGCTGCCAGGTCCAGAGTCTGTCATGGGTCCCTGTACGGCCTCCCATTGCTGCTGTCTCCATCGCCACACTCTGCCATGTGCCACTTTCAGGTCTCCTCACACTGCTGGTGTGTAGAATTTTTTGAGATAGGGTGCTGGCAGATTACGGGCCTCCTATAGCTGCTGCCAGGCCCCTAATCTGCCATAGGCCCCTATATACCGCCTCCTCATGCTGCTGCCAGGTCCAGAGTCTCTCATGGGTCCCTGTACGGCCTCCCATTGCTGCTGTCTCCATCGCCACACTCTGCCATGTGCCACTTTCAGGTCTCCTCACACTGCTGGTGTGTAGAATTTTTTGACATAGGGTGCTGGCAGATTACGGGCCTCCTATAGCTGCTGCCAGGCCCCTAATCTGCCATAGGCCCCTATATACCGCCTCCTCATGCTGCTGCCAGGTCCAGAGTCTCTCATGGGTCCCTGTACGGCCTCCCATTGCTGCTGTCTCCATCGCCACACTCTGCCATGTGCCACTTTCAGGTCTCCTCACACACTGCTGGTGTGTAGAATTTTTTGACATAGGGTGCTGGCAGATTACGGGCCTCCCATTGCTGCTGCCAGGCCCCTAATCTGCCATGGGCCCCTATACCGCCTCCTCATGCTGCTGCCAAGTCCAGAGTGTGTCATGGGTCCCTGTACGGCCTCCCATTGCTGCTGTCTCCATCGCCACACTCTGCCATGTGCCACTTTCAGGTCTCCTCACACTGCTGGTGTGTAGAATTTTTTGACATAGGGTGCTGGCAGATTACGGGCCTCCCATAGCTGCTGCCAGGCCCCTAATCTGCCATAGGCCCCTATATACCGCCTCCTCATGCTGCTGCCAGGTCCAGAGTCTGTCATGGGTCCCTGTACGGCCTCCCATTGCTGCTGTCTCCATCGCCACACTCTGCCATGTGCCACTTTCAGGTCTCCTCACACACTGCTGGTGTGTAGAATTTTTTGACATAGGGTGCTGGCAGATTACGGGCCTCCCATAGCTGCTGCCAGGCCCCTAATCTGCCATAGGCCCCTATATACCGCCTCCTCATGCTGCTGCCAGGTCCAGAGTCTCTCATGGGTCCCTGTACGGCCTCCCATTGCTGCTGTCTCCATCGCCACACTCTGCCATGTGCCACTTTCAGGTCTCCTCACACACTGCTGGTGTGTAGAATTTTTTGACATAGGGTGCTGGCAGATTATGGGCCTCCTATAGCTGCTGCCAGGCCCCTAATCTGCCATAGGCACCTATATACCGCCTCCTCATGCTGCTGCCAGGTCCAGAGTCTCTCATGGGTCCCTGTACGGCCTCCCATTGCTGCTGTCTCCATCGCCACACTCTGCCATGTGCCACTTTCAGGTCTCCTCACACTGCTGGTGTGTAGAATTTTTTGACATAGGGTGCTGGCAGATTACGGGCCTCCTATAGCTGCTGCCAGGCCCCTAATCTGCCATAGGCCCCTATATACCGCCTCCTCATGCTGCTGCCAGGTCCAGAGTCTGTCATGGGTCCCTGTACGGCCTCCCATTGCTGCTGTCTCCATCGCCACACTCTGCCATGTGCCACTTTCAGGTCTCCTCACACTGCTGGTGTGTAGAATTTTTTGACATAGGGTGGTGGCAGATTACGGGCCTCCCATAGCTGCTGCCAGGCCCCTAATCTGCCATAGGCCCCTATATACCGCCTCCTCATGCTGCTGCCAGGTCCAGAGTCTGTCATGGGTCCCTGTACGGCCTCCCATTGCTGCTGTCTCCATCGCCACACTCTGCCATGTGCCACTTTCAGGTCTCCTCACACACTGCTGGTGTGTAGAATTTTTTGACATAGGGTGCTGGCAGATTACGGGCCTCCCATAGCTGCTGCCAGGCCCCTAATCTGCCATAGGCCCCTATATACCGCCTCCTCATGCTGCTGCCAGGTCCAGAGTCTCTCATGGGTCCCTGTACGGCCTCCCATTGCTGCTGTCTCCATCGCCACACTCTGCCATGTGCCACTTTCAGGTCTCCTCACACACTGCTGGTGTGTAGAATTTTTTGACATAGGGTGCTGGCAGATTACGGGCCTCCTATAGCTGCTGCCAGGCCCCTAATCTGCCATAGGCCCCTATATACCGCCTCCTCATGCTGCTGCCAGGTCAAGAGTCTCTCATGGGTCCCTGTACGGCCTCCCATTGCTGCTGTCTCCATCGCCACACTCTGCCATGTGCCACTTTCAGGTCTCCTCACACTGCTGGTGTGTAGAATTTTTTGACATAGGGTGCTGGCAGATTACGGGCCTCCCATAGCTGCTGCCAGGCCCCTAATCTGCCATAGGCCCCTATATACCGCCTCCTCATGCTGCTGCCAGGTCCAGAGTCTGTCATGGGTCCCTGTACGGCCTCCCATTGCTGCTGTCTCCATCGCCACACTCTGCCATGTGCCACTTTCAGGTCTCCTCACACACTGCTGGTGTGTAGAATTTTTTGACATAGGGTGCTGGCAGATTATGGGCCTCCCATAGCTGCTGCCAGGCCCCTAATCTGCCATAGGCCCCTATATACCGCCTCCTCATGCTGCTGCCAGGTCCAGAGTCTCTCATGGGTCCCTGTACGGCCTCCCATTGCTGCTGTCTCCATCGCCACACTCTGCCATGTGCCACTTTCAGGTCTCCTCACACACTGCTGGTGTGTAGAATTTTTTGACATAGGGTGCTGGCAGATTACGGGCCTCCTATAGCTGCTGCCAGGCCCCTAATCTGCCATAGGCCCCTATATACCGCCTCCTCATGCTGCTGCCAGGTCCAGAGTCTCTCATGGGTCCCTTTACGGCCTCCCATTGCTGCTGTCTCCATCGCCACACTCTGCCATGTGCCACTTTCAGGTCTCCTCACACTGCTGGTGTGTAGAATTTTTTGACATAGGGTGCTGGCAGATTACGGACCTCCTATAGCTGCTGCCAGGCCCCTAATCTGCCATAGGCCCCTATATACCGCCTCCTCATGCTGCTGCCAGGTCCAGAGTCTGTCATGGGTCCCTGTACGGCCTCCCATTGCTGCTGTCTCCATCGCCACACTCTGCCATGTGCCACTTTCAGGTCTCCTCACACTGCTGGTGTGTAGAATTTTTTGACATAGGGTGCTGGCAGATTACGGGCCTCCCATAGCTGCTGCCAGGCCCCTAATCTGCCATAGGCCCCTATATACCGCCTCCTCATGCTGCTGCCAGGTCCAGAGTCTGTCATGGGTCCCTGTACGGCCTCCCATTGCTGCTGTCTCCATCGCCACACTCTGCCATGTGCCACTTTCAGGTCTCCTCACACACTGCTGGTGTGTAGAATTTTTTGACATAGGGTGCTGGCAGATTATGGGCCTCCTATAGCTGCTGCCAGGCCCCTAATCTGCCATAGGCCCCTATATACCGCCTCCTCATGCTGCTGCCAGGTCCAGAGTCTCTCATGGTTCCCTGTACAGCCTCCCATTGCTGCTGTCTCCATCGCCACACTCTGCCATGTGCCACTTTCAGGTCTCCTCACACACTGCTGGTGTGTAGAATTTTTTGACATAGGGTGCTGGCAGATTACGGGCCTCCCATAGCTGCTGCCAGGCCCCTAATCTGCCATAGGCCCCTATATACCGCCTCCTCATGCTGCTGCCAGGTCCAGAGTCTCTCATGGGTCCCTGTACGGCCTCCCATTGCTGCTGTCTCCATCGCCACACTCTGCCATGTGCCACTTTCAGGTCTCCTCACACACTGCTGGTGTGTTGAATTTTTTGACATAGGGTGCTGGCAGATTACGGGCCTCCCATAGCTGCTGCCAGGCCCCTAATCTGCCATGGGCCCCTATATACCGCCTCCTCATGCTGCTGCCAGGTCCACAGTGTCTCATGCCATGTGCCACTTTCAGGTCTCCTCACACTGCTGGTGTGTTGAATTTTTTGACATAGGGTGCTGGCAGATTATGGGCCTCCTATAGCTGCTGCCAGGCCCCTAATCTGCCATAGGCCCCTATATACCGCCTCCTCATGCTGCTGCCAGGTCCAGAGTCTCTCATGGGTCCCTGTACGGCCTCCCATTGCTGCTGTCTCCATCGCCACACTCTGCCATGTGCCACTTTCAGGTCTCCTCACACTGCTGGTGTGTAGAATTTTTTGACATAGGGTGCTGGCAGATTACGGGCCTCCCATAGCTGCTGCCAGGCCCCTAATCTGCCATAGGCCCCTATATACCGCCTCCTCATGCTGCTGCCAGGTCCAGAGTCTGTCATGGGTCCCTGTACGGCCTCCCATTGCTGCTGTCTCCATCGCCACACTCTGCCATGTGCCACTTTCAGGTCTCCTCACACTGCTGGTGTGTAGAATTTTTTGACATAGGGTGCTGGCAGATTACGGGCCTCCTATAGCTGCTGCCAGGCCCCTAATCTGCCATAGGCCCCTATATACCGCCTCCTCATGCTGCTGCCAGGTCCAGAGTCTCTCATGGGTCCCTGTACGGCCTCCCATTGCTGCTGTCTCCATCGCCACACTCTGCCATGTGCCACTTTCAGGTCTCCTCACACTGCTGGTGTGTAGAATTTTTTGACATAGGGTGCTGGCAGATTACGGGCCTCCTATAGCTGCTGCCAGGCCCCTAATCTGCCATAGGCCCCTATATACCGCCTCCTCATGCTGCTGCCAGGTCCAGAGTCTCTCATGGGTCCCTGTACGGCCTCCCATTGCTGCTGTCTCCATCGCCACACTCTGCCATGTGCCACTTTCAGGTCTCCTCACACACTGCTGGTGTGTTGAATTTTTTGACATAGGGTGCTGGCAGATTACGGGCCTCCCATAGCTGCTGCCAGGCCCCTAATCTGCCATGGGCCCCTATATACCGCCTCCTCATGCTGCTGCCAGGTCCACAGTGTCTCATGCCATGTGCCACTTTCAGGTCTCCTCACACTGCTGGTGTGTTGAATTTTTTGACATAGGGTGCTGGCAGATTATGGGCCTCCTATAGCTGCTGCCAGGCCCCTAATCTGCCATAGGCCCCTATATACCGCCTCCTCATGCTGCTGCCAGGTCCAGAGTCTGTCATGGGTCCCTGTACGGCCTCCCATTGCTGCTGTCTCCATCGCCACACTCTGCCATGTGCCACTTTCAGGTCTCCTCACACACTGCTGGTGTGTAGAATTTTTTGACATAGGGTGCTGGCAGATTATGGGCCTCCTATAGCTGCTGCCAGGCCCCTAATCTGCCATAGGCCCCTATATACCGCCTCCTCATGCTGCTGCCAGGTCCAGAGTCTCTCATGGTTCCCTGTACGGCCTCCCATTGCTGCTGTCTCCATCGCCACACTCTGCCATGTGCCACTTTCAGGTCTCCTCACACACTGCTGGTGTGTAGAATTTTTTGACATAGGGTGCTGGCAGATTACGGGCCTCCCATAGCTGCTGCCAGGCCCCTAATCTGCCATAGGCCCCTATATACCGCCTCCTCATGCTGCTGCCAGGTCCAGAGTCTCTCATGGGTCCCTGTACGGCCTCCCATTGCTGCTGTCTCCATCGCCACACTCTGCCATGTGCCACTTTCAGGTCTCCTCACACACTGCTGGTGTGTTGAATTTTTTGACATAGGGTGCTGGCAGATTACGGGCCTCCCATAGCTGCTGCCAGGCCCCTAATCTGCCATGGGCCCCTATATACCGCCTCCTCATGCTGCTGCCAGGTCCACAGTGTCTCATGCCATGTGCCACTTTCAGGTCTCCTCACACTGCTGGTGTGTTGAATTTTTTGACATAGGGTGCTGGCAGATTATGGGCCTCCTATAGCTGCTGCCAGGCCCCTAATCTGCCATAGGCCCCTATATACCGCCTCCTCATGCTGCTTCCAGGTCCAGAGTCTCTCATGGGTCCCTGTACGGCCTCCCATTGCTGCTGTCTCCATCGCCACACTCTGCCATGTGCCACTTTCAGGTCTCCTCACACTGCTGGTGTGTAGAATTTTTTGACATAGGGTGCTGGCAGATTACGGGCCTCCTATAGCTGCTGCCAGGCCCCTAATCTGCCATAGGCCCCTATATACCGCCTCCTCATGCTGCTGCCAGGTCCAGAGTCTCTCATGGGTCCCTGTACGGCCTCCCATTGCTGCTGTCTCCATCGCCACACTCTGCCATGTGCCACTTTCAGGTCTCCTCACACTGCTGGTGTGTAGAATTTTTTGACATAGGGTGCTGGCAGATTACGGGCCTCCTATAGCTGCTGCCAGGCCCCTAATCTGCCATAGGCCCCTATATACCGCCTCCTCATGCTGCTGCCAGGTCCAGAGTCTCTCATGGGTCCCTGTACGGCCTCCCATTGCTGCTGTCTCCATCGCCACACTCTGCCATGTGCCACTTTCAGGTCTCCTCACACACTGCTGGTGTGTTGAATTTTTTGACATAGGGTGCTGGCAGATTACGGGCCTCCCATAGCTGCTGCCAGGCCCCTAATCTGCCATGGGCCCCTATATACCGCCTCCTCATGCTGCTGCCAGGTCCACAGTGTCTCATGCCATGTGCCACTTTCAGGTCTCCTCACACTGCTGGTGTGTTGAATTTTTTGACATAGGGTGCTGGCAGATTATGGGCCTCCTATAGCTGCTGCCAGGCCCCTAATCTGCCATAGGCCCCTATATACCGCCTCCTCATGCTGCTGCCAGGTCCAGAGTCTCTCATGGGTCCCTGTACGGCCTCCCATTGCTGCTGTCTCCATCGCCACACTCTGCCATGTGCCACTTTCAGGTCTCCTCACACTGCTGGTGTGTAGAATTTTTTGACATAGGGTGCTGGCAGATTACGGGCCTCCCATAGCTGCTGCCAGGCCCCTAATCTGCCATAGGCCCCTATATACCGCCTCCTCATGCTGCTGCCAGGTCCAGAGTCTGTCATGGGTCCCTGTACGGCCTCCCATTGCTGCTGTCTCCATCGCCACACTCTGCCATGTGCCACTTTCAGGTCTCCTCACACTGCTGGTGTGTAGAATTTTTTGACATAGGGTGCTGGCAGATTACGGGCCTCCTATAGCTGCTGCCAGGCCCCTAATCTGCCATAGGCCCCTATATACCGCCTCCTCATGCTGCTGCCAGGTCCAGAGTCTCTCATGGGTCCCTGTACGGCCTCCCATTGCTGCTGTCTCCATCGCCACACTCTGCCATGTGCCACTTTCAGGTCTCCTCACACTGCTGGTGTGTAGAATTTTTTGACATAGGGTGCTGGCAGATTACGGGCCTCCTATAGCTGCTGCCAGGCCCCTAATCTGCCATAGGCCCCTATATACCGCCTCCTCATGCTGCTGCCAGGTCCAGAGTCTGTCATGGGTCCCTGTACGGCCTCCCATTGCTGCTGTCTCCATCGCCACACTCTGCCATGTGCCACTTTCAGGTCTCCTCACACTGCTGGTGTGTAGAATTTTTTGACATAGGGTGCTGGCAGATTACGGGCCTCCCATTGCTGCTGCCAAGCCCCTAATCTGCCATGGGCCCCTATACCGCCTCCTCATGCTGCTGCCAAGTCCAGAGTGTGTCATGGGTCCCTGTACGGCCTCCCATTGCTGCTGTCTCCATAGCCACACTCTGCCATGTGCCACTTTCAGGTCTCCTCACACTGCTGGTGTGTTGAATTTTTTGACATAGGGTGCTGGCAGATTACGGGCCTCCCATTGCTGCTGCCAGGCACGTAATCTGCCATGGGCCCCCGTACCGACTCCTCATGCTGTGACGTTGCAACAAGGTGGAATTCAACCCTACATATGTTAGACCGCCTTTACGAACAGCGAAAGGCCATCACCGATTTCCTGATGTTAAAAGCGGATAAAGGTACTCCCTGTGTAACTTAGATGTCAGCCATTGGCAGCTCATGCGTGACACCTGCGCTTGCTCAGGCCCTTTGAGGAGGCCACGCTATTCGTGAGTCGGCAGGACTATGGGATGAACGACGTCATTCCTCTGTTGCAGGTCCTGGAACAAATGCTGTTAACAATGGCTGGTCAGGGTGCGGTAGACGTGGCGCACAGATCTCAACGCCACATGACCCCTGTGGGGGCAGGACAGGAAGAAGAGGAGGAAGTAGAGGAGGACATTGGTGCTCAGGAATTATTGAGTGAAATGGGTGGTTTTTCCACTCAGCGGACAGGAGTGGAGGAGCAGGAGCATCTGGTAGAGGAGGAGGAGGAGGAGACAGAGGACCCAGACGCACCGTGGCAGTATGCTGTGGAGATGGAGGCAGGGAGTCCCTCGCATTCCTTGGCACAAATGGCCCATAGCATGCTCGGTTGCTTGCGTAGCGACAGCCGAATAATAACCATCAGACAGAGGGATGACTTTTGGCTGTCCACCTTGTTGGACCCTCGCTACCGTTCAAAAATGGTGGCCTTTTTCACACCTGCTGAGAGGGAGGCCAAAATAACGTACTATAAAAACCACCTATGTAGTCAGCTGGTCTCTGCCTGTCTGCGCCAACGTCCATCCTCAGACACTGTGGGCCCTGTGCGCTCGCGTTCCGCTGCCATGGCAGCAGGGGAGGGGTGGGGTGGTAGGAGCAGTGGCAGCTCCACCAGCAGCGGCTGCCTCAGTCTGCAGTCGATGATGAGTAGCTTTCTTCACCAGCGCAGTGAGGAAACTACTAACCAGCCGCAGCAGCAGCAGCAGCAGCATCAGGTGGACCTGGAGCAGGACCTCAAACAACAGGCTTAGGCCTACTTGGACAGCACCCTGCCAACCGAGGTAGACAATCCCCTTGACTACTGGGCAACGAAACTTGACCTTTGGCCCCAACTAGCTGAATTTGCCCTTGAAAGGCTGTCATGCCCGGCCAGTAGCGTGGCATCGGAGCGCGTGTTTAGTGCGGCAGGAGGTATTGCAACTCCGCGGAGGACACGACTGTCCACCCAAAGTGTGGAGAGACTGACGTTTGTGAAAATGAATCAGGCGTGGATTAGTCTGGATTTCAAACCACCAGTTCCTGACACAACTGACTAAATCCGCCATGAATCATGCCCCAAACATGTGCCACTTTCAGGTCTCCTCACACTGCTGGTGTGTTCCATTTTTTGTCATAGGGTGCTGGCAGATTACGGGCCTCCCATAGCTGCTGCCAGGCCCCTAATCTGCCATGGGCCCCTATACCGCCTCCTCATGCTGCTGCCAAGTCCAGAGTCTCTCATGGGTCCCTGTACGGCCTCCCATTGCTGCTGTCTCCATCGCCACACTCTGCCATGTGCCACTTTCAGGTCTCCTCACACTGCTGGTGTATTCCATTTTTTGTCATAGGGTGCTGGCAGATTACGGGCCTCCCATAGCTGCTGCCAGGCCCCTAATCTGCCATGGGCCCCTATACCGCCTCCTCATGCTGCTGCCAGGTCCAGAGTCTCTCATGGGTCCCTGTACGGCCTCCCATTGCTGCTGTCTCCATCGCCACACTCTGCCATGTGCCACTTTCAGGTCTCCTCACACTGCTGGTGGGTTCCATTTTTTGTCATAGGGTGCTGGCAGATTACGGGCCTCCCATAGCTGCTGCCAGGCCCCTAATCTGCCATGGGCCCCCGTACCGACTCCTCATGCTGCTGCCAGGCCCGTAATCTGTCATGGGCCCCTGTTGTCGCTTGTTGGCATATTCCGCTCGTTCAGATGCTCCTTCTCCTGCTACTCCTCTTCACGGATTCCGTCAGCAGTCTTTCTTGGAATCCGTTTCCAAGAGACAACAGTTTGCGAGCACGCACCAGACGGTGCAGAAACTGAACGTCCTCCTGTCCAAGTTGCTGCTGCCAGGCTCGTAATCTGTCATGCGCCCCTGTACCGCCTCCTCATGCTGCTGCCAGGTCCAGAGTGTGTCATGGGCCCCCGTACCGACTCCAAATGCTGCTGCCAGGCCCGTAATCTGTCATGGGCCCCTGTACCGCCTCCCCATGCTGCTGCCAGGTCCAGATTGTGTCATGGGTCCCTGTACGGCCTCCCATTGCTGCTGCCAGACCTGTAATCTGCCATGGGCCCCCGTACCGACTCCTCATGCTGCTGCCAGGCCCGTAATCTGCCATGGGCCCCTGTACCGCCTCCTCATGCTGCTGCCAGGTCCAGAGTGTGTCATGGGTCCCTGTACGGCCTCCCATTGCTGCTGTCTCTATCGCCACACTCTGCCATGTGCCACTTTCAGGTCTCCTCACACTGCTGGTGGTTTCCATTTTTGTCATAGGGTGCTGTATGGCCTCCCATTGCTGCTGCCTCCACCGCCACACTGTGGCTCCACACTCTGGTTTTGGCCCCGTGTCTGGCCAAATGAGTGAAGTGTGCGGTGATTCTAAGATCGACGGCACTCATCTGCATGTCATACTGCCTGACAGTATTATTTCTCTTCCCCAGCAGACTCCAAGGGCATTTAAATTAAAGGTACAGTGTTCAGCACTAATATTAAGTCTCTCTGAAGCCTAGAAACACCCTTTTTTAAGTTAAATTCACAGCGAATATATTCGACTCGAATCGAAATTTTTCCACGAATTCGCCGAATCAGTCGAATCGAATTTTTGAATACTTCGCTCATCTCTAATTGTGACTGATGAGGATATACATTGCTGTAATTGCCAATGGGTTTATATTAGAAGATAGGGGGTGGGGGTAATATCAGAGTCGCCCTTATTCTAATGGAGGCTCAAGATTCTAATAAGTATCCCCGCTGCAAACCTCCACATTCCTTTTGGGAGACATGATGTGAAGATGAGGTCCTTGACCTCTCAACATTGGGGGGGCTTTGAACGAATGTGGCCTGATATGGTTCAAGATGGGGAGAGCCACACACTCATACTTCCTTTCTACACCACCCAAGCTGCATGCCTGAAAAGGATCTTATAGATTTTTTGGGGGGAATCAGATATACTGTTTCTTCAAGAAAAAAAGGCACAAAACCACAATGATCCATATACCAAAACTCCTGCCCCACTACTATTCGCTAAGAAAATGAAAGATCCCTGGCTGTTTTCTATTTTATAAACAAAGAGGTCAAGGATTCAGGGTGAACTCACTGACCAGGCGACAGAGGAGGGTTTCTACTAAAACAAGAGGAATAAGCACATTCTACTAACTTTAAGTCATGTCGCTTTACCAGAAAATGGTATTTAAATGATTTGGATATTTGTGTGTTGTCCTTTAGGCCACACTTTTAAGTATTTTTTGCATTGGTATGTGTCACTCTTTACAGTGCCCTCTTTTATTTAAAAAAACTTTCAAATTCGTCTTGAAAAATGCCAGAACAGAATACTCCCATATGCCCCAGTGGAGATTTGCAAAATATTTGGGGTTTGCAAACTTCCTATCGGGTTCTGCAAACGTCCAACCAACCAGACTTTGCCCAGTTTGCTTGTTCATAGTTATGGGTAGAGTCTGGAACTGTCTGCAGAAGACTAACAAATAAGATAGTAGTCTAATGTTACAAATCTGTTTCATATTAAAGTAACGTATCCATGCTAAAAGAACAGAGAGAAACCTGTAGTGCAAGCATGCTCTGGGAGAAAATAATAGAGATTAAACGAAATCCAAAATGACTTATCAAAATTTCCTCCATTGGTCGGCCAGGGATACCTTGCTGGTTCTACAGATATAGAATTTGTTGGTCAGCCTGGCCAAAAATCAGCCAGATTATGCGTCAGTGTTTTATAGATATTTGCACATGTGCATTAATTTATTAATTAGTAACTATAAAACACCTTCATAACCAGTGATATTTTGTATTTTTATAACTAAAGCAACTCCTGTCAGATAGCTTTAACTGATTAAAAAAATACTCTGATGGCTAAAAACAGTATTAAAGGGAATTGCAGCAGATTTCCTATATATGTGAGTCCAGCCTCACAAAAAAAATTGTCCATCAAAGACCTGCCACTAACTGCAGGGGGTGTCATTCACTGATGTTGTCTTTATGGGGTGCACAGAACTTCCATATAGCCAGGTTCCTCAGGCTTTCAGTGCACAATGAATTATGGGACTCAGAGTTGTGTTTGTGCAGTGTGGTTGAGACAGATTTAACCCAGAGCTGCCAGAGCTGGTTTTGCTTTTTTTTTTGCATGCATGTTTACAAAATCATTTTAAGCCTGAAGATTACACAACCCCCCCCCCCCCCCCAAAGATATATATTTTCTGAAAGCAGACACCCTAGAGAATAAAACAGTGGTAGTTCCAATTTTTTATGTCACACAATATTATTGCAAACTTTCAGTAAAAATCACACTAAAGTTACTTTTAGGGCAAACAAACACAATAAATTACCCATATTTTAGTAAAATATAAATTTGAGGCTGTGCCAAGTAAATAGATACCCAACATGCCAAACCTTGAATTTGTGTGCGCCTATGAAGTTGCGTCAAACCTCAGAACCTTATATTTTCTTTAGATGACGCTTGAAAAGCCCCTACAGGTTATCAGTTTAGTCTTACTGAGGAGGTCTGGTGCTAGAATTACTGCTCTCACTGCGGTATGTGCGGCAATATGTAACATGTATATTGCAATTGCTGTTTTCACATGTAGGTACCCCAACGTGTGCGTTTACGTTCGTACATGCATATATGTGAGGATATGTTATGTGCTTGGGTGGAGATTTATTTTTTTATTTTTTTACTTAATTTTTTTTCATCATATAGGGGACACAAAGTCCCATATGTGATGATTGTTCACTGACAGGTTCTCTTTATTGAGACATGCTAGATGACCTTGCATGTTGCCTCTTTGATCCATTAGATGTATTGCAATGCAAACCGCATTGCAATACATCTTTCCACGGCTATTTTAGCTAGGAAAGTGACAGCCGGAACCCCGAAGTGACGTCATGGACGTCACCTTCCAGGTCCCATAAAGAAGGAGAGGGCACCCTCGGGGGGAACCCACCATGGCTCTCCCAGGGTCTGCAGATGATATTTGATACATTTCCATTGCTCTCCCAACTTTTACAAATAGCTTCTCTCCCTGTAAATCTGCCACTTTGCAAGAGAGATACATATGACAGTTCTGTCAGAGTTGCTCAGATTCATAACATCTTGGGAGCACGTACATGCATTTTTTGCAAATTCCAAAATGTATCACAGTATCAAGAGATAGGTTCTAAACAGTATCTACAACACACTTTATGAATTCCATTGCTTGTCTTTTTGTTCTATTTTAGGGGTTTTTTGCTTTTTCAACAGAAACAATTGAGTACTGTCCGTGATACTTTTTTTATTTGCACTAACATACAATTTTGAGGACAATCTTTCAGGGTATGTCCCCTGCTTCAAAGTCCAAGCAGTACTATTACAAATCACAAAGCTTAAGCAGAATGTTAGAAGGGATGAAAAAAAAAAAAAAGGCTACAGATAAGATACAGCAAAAAGGGGGGGGCGTACTACACTCACACAGAGGGGGTCAAGCTAGCTAATAGTCATAAAACTGTTGGATAATGAGTGAGGAATCCCATGTCCAAATTAAGGCCGTTATCTCTTGTGTCAAATAGAATTATCATTCTTAGTTCAAAAGTTTTTCTTTCCTGAATGGATTTGAATTTTCCTTTCAGAACTAAAACATTGAGGTCTCCCATTGTGTGGCCTGGTTGTGTGAAATGGTGTCCTACAGGTGTGCAGAGGTCATCTTCTTTATGTTCCTTGGTGGTATGTCTGTACTTTTTCAAGGAATTATCCTCCATGTTCCAGCACTGTCGCTAGCTATTTCAATAACATTCTTGTTAATTATTCTGATAAATTCTAGTTTCATTGGTATTCACTGTTTGTTACATTGTGTTCTCATATATAAAATATTATATTGTAAAGGAGCTGAAGAAGATATTGCCATGAGAGCAAAATGTCCCTATTTTACAGGTTTTTATATTTGTGTATTAAATATGGAAATTTGTAAATGAGCAACAATAGGAAGATCTTTATTTTACTGAAATCTCTTTCCCTTTCTATATAAGAATAAACCCTGCGTAAGTGTGAAATAAAAAGCATTGTTTTCAGTGACTTGTCAGACCCCATAGACCTGCATTGCAAGAGGTAAGGCCTTGTACATAGAGGGCACATCTTGTATAAGAGCAGTAGGTATTTTATGCAAATCATTATAATAGCATATTCAAAGATATTTATAAATTCTTATAGAACAAGAGAGATATTTGGTGCACTAAGAGGGGTCTATGATACTATTAAGATGGCCCTGGAAATACCTGGACCACTAGATAATTCAATTCTAGCATCCCAAAAGGCCAAGTTTCAGTCCAAACATTGGAACTGTAAGCTCATCCCTGGTAATATCCATCAAAAAACCCCCAGGAGGTCATTTGGGAGACAGGGACAGAAGGTTGTCAGGAGGTTCCTAAACAAAGACCATCATGTCAGGACCACCATGGATTATTTAAAAATAATGAAAATTACTTTTAGTGCCGGGGATGCCATATTTCATTTAACAAACTGATAGGATCTCGAGCTCTTTATAAACGTCTCTTTATAAACGTTTTTTTTTAATAATAAAAATAAAAAACACAGTGGTGATTAAATACCACCAAAAGAAAAGCTCTATTTGTGTGCAAAAATGATATAAATTTAATTTGGGTGCAGTGTTACATGACCGAGCAATAGCCAGTTAAATTAGCACAATGCTGAACAGCAAAAAATGCCTTGGTCATGAAGAAAGTAAAACCTGGGACTCAACTGGTTAAACACAACTAACTTGTAGCACTGCAAAGAAGGAAGCAGGGTGCTATGGATGTGTTCTGGACAGCAGGTATATTTCTATGCTGTTTGAATTGTGGTCCATTTAAGGGGGACTAGTTTATGCAGTTTGAGTACTCAGGGGTTCTCACCCATGCAGGGTAAGGGTAGTCCACTTTGGAGGGGACCAATGTACAGTGCTCTCAGGTTTGGTAAGTTCTGGAGTTTTGAATCTGGAGATTCAGAGAGAGTTTTCGATGATAAAGAACCTGGGTTTAACCTGTTTGCATCATACTGCAGAAAAGGAAGAAGAAAGAGCCAGCACCTGTCTGTGAGGTGTAGTAGGGCAGAACACAGCTGAGTGATTAGGGTGATCTAGCTTGTGGTTGCGATATGGTTGCTGAAGTGTGGAAACCTCCTCTTTGGGACCCCAGAGACAGATGGAAACTTTCAAAAACTCTGTTAAAGGACAAGTGTGATAGGTGGGATATCTGACCCTTTTTTGTATCAGAAATTGATGGATTATTTTTTTTGCTAAGGATAAGCTCTTTTTCCTGTTTGCCTGCTTTTGAAAATACACTGTTCAAAAAAATTAAAGGAACACTTTTTAATCAGAGTATGGCATCAAGTCAATTAAACTCCTGGGATATTGATATGGTCAGGTAAGTAGCAGAGGGGGTTGCTAATCAGTTTCAGCTGCTTTGGTGGTAATGAAATTAACAACAGATTCACTAGATGGGCAACAATGAGATGACCCCCAAAACAGGAATGGTCTTACAGATGGAGGCCACTGACATTTTTTTCCCTACTCATCTTTTCTGACTGTTTTTGCATTGAGCTAGAGTCAGTGTCACTACTGGTAGCATGAGGCGATAACTGGAACCTACAGATGTTGCATTGGCAGTCCAACTCCTTCAGGATGGCACATCAATACATGCCATTGAAAGAAGGTTTGCTATGTCTCCCAGCACAGTCTCAAAAGCATGGAGGAGATTCCAGGAGACAGGCAGTTACTCTGGGAGAGCTGGACAGGGCCGTAGAAGGTAGTTAACCCATCAGCAGGACCGACATCTGCTCCTTTGTGCACGGAGGAACAGGATGAGCACTGTCAGAGTCCTACAAAATGACCTCCAGCAGGCCACTGGTGTGAATGTCAATGACCAAACAATCAGAAACAGACTTCATGAGGGTGGCCTGAAGGCCCGACATCCTCTAGTGGGCCCTTTGTTCACTCCCCAGCACCACAGAGCTCGATTGGTATTTGCCATTGAACACCAAAATTGTCAGGTCCACCACTGGCACCCTGTGCTTTTCACAGATGAGAGCAGGTTCACCCTGAGCACATGTGACAGACATGAAAGGGTCTGGAGAAGCCATGGAGAATGTTATGCTGCCTGTAACATCATTCAGCATGACCGTTTTGGTGGTGGATCGGTGATGGTCTGGGGAGGCATATCCATGAGAGATGTACAAACCTCTACAGGCTAGACAATGGCATCCTAAACACCTTTAGGATATCATGTTCTGGTCCATCCAACGCCACCAGGTTGCACCTCAAACTGTCCCAGAGCTCAGTGGTGCCCTGGTCCAGATCTGAGAGGAAATACCCTAGGACACCATCCGTCGTCTCATTAGGAGCATTGTCAGGAATGCATACAAGCACGTGGGGGCCATAAAAACTACTAAATTCCATTTTGAGTTGCTGTAATAAAATTGTAGCAAAATGAACTAGCCTGCTGCATTATTTTTTCACTTTCATTTTCAGGGTGTCTTTGAATTCAGTCCTCTGTAGGTTGATAATTTTCATTTCCAACAAACAATGGGGCATCCTTATGATCCTAGCACATTACCCATTCCATATTAGTATAGATATCCAGTAGGATATTTTTCCCCATTTAAATCTGAAGTGTTTTCAAAGTGTTCCTTTCAATTGTTTGAGCAGTGTAGACAGGACTGTTTGCCTTTACCAATGTGCTTGGCTGTTGATCTCAGCTCCTCAAGGTTATATAATGAGCAAACATGACTCCTGGTTTATACACTTATACACAGACTATACATAGAAGCAAGGATTTTAAATATTAACACACATTAATGGGATTACTTACATCATGCTGATTTGTTTTTCTTTCATCTGAAAAGAAATATTGAAAAGGAATATACGGTACATTCCAGTTAATAATTTAAAAATATTCTGTATTTTCTCTTGCAAACCAGGCAAATAGAAACAAAAATGAAGTAAATTAGCAAGTGCAGTTTTCTCCAGCAAACAAAAGCTATTTCTATTTTTAAATGCAAAGAATTCAGAGTGTGGGGCCTTATTACCAGCATCACTTTCTGTGCACCAGTCACCTTAGCAACTGGGAAAGAGAAAGATCCCAATTAGCTATGTGTTATTGATTTGGAAGCTGCCAATGTCGAGGCCAGCTTTCATGTCGAGAATAAAATTATCTGAATATATTATTTAAATAACTGCAAATTGTGTTAAGTGATTGTGCCACTACTAAAAGTCAGTCAAACTGATTCATTGTCATAATCAAAATGAATATTCCTTTACTACTGTAAAAACATTTTTTCACTCAGACATGTTAAGTAATCGGTTTTATTAAAAAACCTAAGAACTATGTGAAAGTGTTTGATAATTATTGAAATCATTATTATAACATAACCCTATGAAATAGTGCTTTTTCATTGTCATTCAAACAACCTTAGCATTTTTGGATCTCAGTTTTGGGTAATGCTAATGTTACTTAGCTTTCATTGGATTACTTTTTTTTACATTTCTAAGCCCACACTGTTTATTCAAGGGGAAAATAACCCAGCAAAATCTACTTGTTGATAGATTTTAGAAAGACTTTCTGCTGTTTGGCAGAAAA
Organism: Staurois parvus; assembly: GCF_062004578.1. Taxonomy (NCBI): domain Eukaryota; kingdom Metazoa; phylum Chordata; class Amphibia; order Anura; family Ranidae; genus Staurois; species Staurois parvus. Next base: position 4,513,611 of record NW_028318492.1, on the reverse strand, counting down.
TTTCACTAATAATTTACACACTCTTTAACTGTACATGTTTTAAAGGAAGGAAACTATTTTTTTTCTCAAAATTAAATTTTTTAATCTCTGCTGCATTGTGGCATTTTTTTGCAGTCTTTCTATTTTTCTGTAAAATCTTAATTATGTATCAGTAACAGTAAAAAAAGTTTCCAACAACTGTATCTTTCCCATGTGTGATATAACAATTGACATCATATCAGATATATCATTTAATAATAATAATTGGCTGAATAAAGAGCGAATAATAACCTTCTGTGGTTCCAGGAGTGCAGTTATCCATAGTAGATGGCTGGCGCTGGTGTCTTGAAAGAACATAGTCAGTGGGACATCAGTCCAGGATGCAGGCAGAGATGTGGTCAATAAGCAGGCATAGAAATGGTCCAGGCAGCAGGCAAAAATGTGGTCAATAAAAGGACCAGGGTCAGTACAGGCAGCAGGCAGGGGCAACGCTGAACTGATGTGGTGGTGAACAGGAACACTGCTATTGGCTCACACCGGCCTAGTGACACTGCAACTTGTTTGGCAGTGATCAGGAACACAGTTACTGGCTGTACTCCTCTGGTCAAATTGGGACTTGTTTGGCAGCAATCAGGAACAGTGTTGCTAGCAGCAGTTGCTCTGGTGATGGTGGCGTTTGTGTAGTGGCAATTAGGAACACTGTTGCTGGCTTACACTGGTCTGGTGACACTCCAAATGGTGTAGCTGTGATAAGGAAAACAGTTGCTGGCTGTACTCTTCTGGTGGCACTGGGACTGATGTGGTGGCAATCAGGAACACTGTTGCTGGCTGCACTTGTCTGGGTCACTGGCAATGGTGTTGTGGAAATCAAAAACATTGTTGCTGCTTTACACTGGTCTGGCAACACTGGGACTGGGGTTGCAGCAATCAGGAACACTGTTGCTGCCTTACACTGGTCCAGAGACAATGTACTGGGGTGTTAGTGATCAGGAACACTGTGGCTGGCTGCTCTGGTCTAGTGACACTGTACTGGTGTGGCGGAGATCATAAACACTGTTGCTGGCTGCACTAGAATGGTGGCACTGTACTGGGGTTACTTGCAATCAGGGACACTGTGGTTGGCTGCACTCGCATGCAGTGTTACCAGAGCTGCCAGTGTCACTGGCAGGTTAAACTGGTTGCTTACTCTGGCAACATTGTACTGTGACAAAAAAAACAGTTGCAAATCTCTGGGGAAGGTAAACATGATCAGTGTGAAAGGAAACAGAGCACTGGCTGCAAAATGCAGTCTTGGTTTACAAGTATGACTGCTGTGAGTGGTCACAGCAATCTAATGGAATGGAGCCAATTTCATTGGCCCTGTACCCTGCTATGTTATCTGCTGTGTCTAATGGGCACAGCAATCACAGGGCATGCTATAAAAGGTGATGCGGTAATGCACCAGATTAAACATATTCTAGGGCAGGCATCACTAAATGGTGGACCGCGGTCCGGATCCGGACCCAGAAACATTCCTTTCCAGACCACAGCCTCACCAATTAGTTGCCTGAATATCCTCAAGGAAGGGCACATCATCTGAGGCGCAGTAGGTCTGTCCCTTCCATAATATAGCAGCACCCCCCCCCTTCCTTCCCCCTCCCCACACTATCTTACCTTATTCATACAAGACGCAAGCACTGCAAGTCTGGACATAGGACAAGACTTTTCATGTTAGGGAGCGAGTGATTGGTTGCTAGGCAGTGGGGGCGGTCCAAGCAATCATTTACCTGCCTTTAGCATGAAAAGTCCCACCCTATGTCCAGACCTGCAGTGCTTGCCATCTTGTATGAATAACGTAAGACAGTGTGGGGAGGGGGAAGGAAGGGGGGGGGGGTGCTGCAATGTTATGGAAGGGACAGGGATCTGTAATATGCAGGGAGGACTGTAATGGGGTTATCTGTAATGAGGGGGGTCTTTGATGGGGTGTCTGTGATTGGAGGGGTCTGTAATGAGGGGGGATCTGTAATGAGAGGGTTCTGTAATGAAGGGGGTCTGTAATGTGAGGGGATATGTGATGAGAGGGGTCTGTAATGAGGGGGATCTGTGATGTGAAGGGTCTGTAATGAGAGGGGATCTGTGATGAGGAAGATCTGTAATGAGAGAGGATCTGTGATGAGGGGGGTCTGTAATGAGGGGGGTCCATAATGAGAGGGGATCTGTGATGTGGGGGGTCTGTAATGAGAGAGGATCTGTAATTAGATGGGATCTGTGATGTGAGGGGTCTGTAATGAGAGGGGATCTGTGATGAGGGGGGTCTGTAATGAGAAGGGATTTGTAATGAGAGGGGATCTGTGATGAAGGGGGTCTGTAATGAGAGGGGTCTGTAATGAGTGGGGTCTGTAATGAGGGGGATCTGTGATGAGGGGGATTTGTAATGAGGATGGTCCATAATGAGAGGGGATCTGTGATGTGAGGAATCTGTAATAAGGGGATCTGTGATGTGGGGGGTCTGTAATGAGAGGGGATCTGTAATGAGATGGGATCTGTGATGTGAGGGGTCTGTAATGAGAGGGGTCTGTAATGAGATGGGATCTCTGAAAGAGGGGATCTGTAATGAGGGGGGTCTGTGATGAGGGGGGTCTGTAATGAGAGGGGTCTGTAATGAGAAGAGGGGTCTGTGATGAGATGGGATCTGTGTTGATGGGGGTCTGTAATCAGGGGGGTCTATGATGAGAGGGGTCTGTAATGAGAGGTGTCTGTGATGGGGGGGGAATTTGTTTGGGGGGTCTGTAATGGGAATGTCTGTGATGGAGCATTCGATGATGGGGAGGGGGTCTGTGATAGGGGTAGGGGGTCTGTGATGCGGAAGTCTGTGATGGGGTGATCTGTGATGGGTCAGTGTGTGCTGTAAAACTGGGGGAATGGGGTGGGGGGAGGAGCTGTAATGTACACAGGAAACTGTGATGTGAAGGATCTGAGTCATAGCACCAATATAACACTCAGACCTCCACTGGAAGAAAATTTTACTGACCGGACCCCCGTGAATTTTAATTCAGTACCCCTGTTCTAGGGATTTACTAAAAAACTTCATAACCATGTACAGATGTACTGTTCCTTAATTCGCAAGATTTGAAACTAAGCTGCACAAATTGTTATATTTGCATGACTTATCCCAATTTGTACAAAAAGTGATACACTAAGTGGCCATTCACACTGTTGTGATTTGGTGCATTAATGAGTGTTATTGTGTGCTGCATTAAGGCAACCACACACCAGACTGCTTTAAAAATAATACAGACACCATGTTTTTGCAACGCAGTACAAAACAACATGTGGTAGTGTGTTATTGTGCGTTGTGGTGGTCTACAGTGCAACTACTTTGGCAAGGTGCAATGGGGTGATATTATGAATGATTGGCACTGCATCACACCAATGCGCATAATGTTTGTTGCTGTGCTTTCCAGTAACGCATGAGCTAGTGCTCACATTACCACACTGCAACAATATGAATGGACCACTAGTGTAATGCCTGGCTAGAGAATAAAGAAACTGACTAGATGTCCCATATCTTACACTGCGCTGTTACCCATATTTTACACTACAATAGGAAAAAAAGAGGCAGATAAAGACCAGATTGTTCATTGTGCCTGCCAATTGTATTTATTCCTGGACTTCTACCAGTTCATCCCACATATATGTTAAATTTTTTTTCATTGTAATTGTTTTAACTATCAAGCACACAATCAATGTTTGTTCAAGACATAAAACTTAAAGTCATATCAATATACATTCATATCAGTATACCATTCTTTAGCTCTTTATTGGATGATTTATTTTTGTCAATAGTCTTTGTATAGCACCTTAGATACTGGTACATTGCAGAAGTACAAGCCTAGAAAAGAAAGTAACATGTACTGTATGTACATATTAAGTGTATTCATTCCATCATATTCAATGTCATTATTTCAATATATTTACCAAGATATTGACATGTAGAAAAATCTGTGCCTCCATGTACACGGATGACTTTCAGGGGCTTTCAGTAATTGCCATCAGTAAAGTATGGATTATAATTGTGTCCTACCACAGTGCCATAGATGACATGGCCTGGAGCTTTGCGTCCATCCAAAATATGACACGGAATGCATTTGTGCTCTAAGACCTTTATAGTCTGTAATTGTTATTACATTATACAGTATATAGCAAGCTGTAACTAAAGATGAACCAACCTGTATATTGGTTTGTTACTGTTTATCAAGAATAGGCAAATCTCTTGAATTTTGTTGTTTCTAACAAAAAAAATGCCATTGGCAGTACTATGGGTCATTATATACAGTCTGAAATCTGCAAATAATGTAAACAAAAAAAAATTTAATATATTGCAGTTTTCCAGTCCTTAGACTGTATTAGTTGTCCTTTTCCCTTTTTTTCTCATGGTAATCCTATGAATAACAAACTGTCTGCTTTTTCAAGGCTATACTCATTTCTCCACTGTATCTTTGGAGTGAGCAAAGGTTGTCACACAGGCTGGACTCAAACATGGTTTACACAACACATATAAGGATGCTAGTGTTTTCTCTTTAGCTACAGGAAGTGACAGAACACTGAATTTCTGGCAAGATCAACAGGTTTTTCAAAATCAGAATCAGTTTTATTAGCCAAGTATGTATGGCATACAAGGAATCTGTATTTGGTTTAAAGTCCACCTTCAGTCAAAATAAATACTGCATTGTGTATCAATTATCTTACACAGTCTTTATTCCAAAGATCTCTTCTAAGCCATCCTGCAGTGTAATATTTCAAAGTCAACTTTTTGTTTCTATAAACCAAGCTAATATCTTGGCATAGGGATCAGACATTTTCCCCTGCTCATCATCTTCTTGGACACTGCTCCCCTTACTGCCCCCATGAGTCCTCCTGCCTCTGGAGCATAAGAGAGGGGACCTGGCCACTAGAAGTGTTGCCTCCACCAATAGATGGTCTGCACAAAAAACAGACAGTGATGTATATGACCAACTCGTGACAAAGGACTGGCCAATCTCACACCGTGCTGTCACTTACGTAACAATGCCACTCTCAGCTGCACTCTGCATGCTTTCAAGACTACAATCAAGGTGCCAGCAGCCTGAGAGCGATTACCACTGGGTTAAGTTAGATAAACAATAACTCTTTAAGCTATCACCACCTTTTTGACTGAGAAGGAGGAAACTCACAATCTTAGCAATAACATCTATGGTTTTAGAATACAGTTCTGCAGTACACACTGTCATCACACACAGGTATGTTCAGAGATTTATCATATAAAGTGGCACTTTTCAAGACACAGGTATTCCTTAGTTTGCATTAAGTGTTAGGGACAATTTCAAAACTTTTCAAAATAGGGTTTAATGATAAAAAGGTCAAAGGGGTGCAAACAAAATATTTACAGAAAAAAAGGGTGTTAAAAAAGAAAGACACAATAAAGCAACAGAGAATTTAAAAGAAGTTGAAAATGTCCTTGGTTTTAGCCAAATTGATTGAGTCAAATTGATCAAGAAAAACAGTACAGTAGCTCTCTCATATCCAGTTCGGTGTTCCTTGGTTGATGTTAAAAGGAGAGCTCGTCAAAAGGTCCTGACATTCCCTGTTTCTGTGGTATCAAAGGTTTGTTATAGGAAGAAGGGTCATCCACACACCGGAGGATAGATGAATATAGTGTGTATTTATTGATCCATAGGACACACAAAGCACCAGGACATGAATACAGGACCTGTTAACACATTTTACACGATCTCATGCTTAATCATAATGGTTATGATTAAACACAAGATTGTGTGAAATGTGTTAATAGGTCCTGTATTCATGTCCTGGTGCTTTGTGTGTCCTATGGATCAATAAATACACACTATATTCATCTATCCTCCTGTGTGCGGCTGACCCTTCTTCCTATTGCATCGTGTGGTGGCGAGCCATAGCCTGCACCTGTTGTGGATTGATCTGGATTGTTTGCCTGAGCAGTATACCTTTGTTCTTTGGATCAAAGATTTGTTGACAGAGACCATCTGATCAATCATTCAGTTTAAAGGGTGGGTGCTGGGAGGTAACCACATTTATGACCAAGGCCCAAATACAGTTTCTTATAAGTGTTCATATTTCTGAATACCTACCATTTACAGTCTGCTGTCATGCAAATTATTGCCCAGCATGAAATTAGCTTCAAAATGGATATAGATATGACAGGTGTTGGATATCTATTTCTCATCGGAGGGGTGTGGAGGCCTAATCCACTCTGGTACCTTCCAGCATAGGGGTGTTTGGGCTCAAAATGCTACCCCATGAGAGGGATGTAAATATATCTATATTCTAGCTGTGCTGTCATTCTTTCATGAGTTATGAAACATGCTGAAGTTTTAGAGTCTTGGCTGATAATCTGTCTAGCAGAAATGTATATTCCACAGACTTCAAACTAAAGTATATATGACTCAATGTCTGTTAGTTCTCCAGATTGTGCAAGCTTGTGAGGGTGACCGTTTTATCAGAGTTTCCAGACTGAAATTGTAGGTTGAGTAATGGAGAGTTCTGTGTGTCCTATCAGTGGATTGATAATATTATTATTATTATACAGTATTTATATAGCGCCAAAAAGTTTTCTCAGTGCTGTACATTATAGTGGGGGACAGTACATGAGACAATACAGTAATAATACAATACACGAGGGGTTTGAGGGCCCTGCTCTTTGGAGCTTACAATCTAGGAGTATAAAGTCCTGGCATTAGTTAACAGTTGTGTATTGTGTTAGATGGCTTCCTGGGGGATGTAGAACGAGACCACTGCTGCCATTAGGTGTCCTTGTGTTACAAACTGTCATGGGTGAATTCCAAACAATATGGCTGCCACACAACTATTCGCATACCTAGTATGTGCAACCATTACAATGTGGACACCTAAAGGAAGACCTCAGGAAGCAAAAAGAAGAAGAGACAAAGATCCTCATGTGACTGTGATTTCAGGAATGTTAAATGGATGTATTTGGATTTTTTTGTTGTTAGTTGTCAATATCCTGGAGTTGGCCTTTATGGTTTATAATTTTAGAATGGCTGTCAGTGTACTTTACACATAGATAAACATGTATGCATATATGTACACCCCCCTACACACACATAAAAAACATACACATGCACATATTTACCCACACACATTAAAACAGCAATACAATATGCAAGTCTTATGCATACACACTGTTACTACTGTATATACTAATACCATACAAACAATATCTCAACGTTTGATCTGTGTCAGGAATACCAAGTGGTATTCTGAGAAACAGGTGTGACCAGAAATGTGTGGACTTGCACAAAGAACTAAAGGCACAAGTATAATATAAAATAATGTAATTTATTAAGGATAAGTGAATAACACAAATATAATCACTCCTCCAATGTATCATAACTGCATAAGTGGGTGAACAAACAATAAACAAGTGCCCAAACTGAATATATACAGAAAGCAGGATATGAGAAGCATAGTCGGTGTCAGAGCCAGGGTCATACAAGGGCAATCACGCAGAAAGAGCAGGGCGCAAACCAAGATAGGGTGAGGGTAAATGGGAAAATGAACAGACAAGTGGGTAAGGTATCAGGCTGCAAGATCAGGATCAAAAGAAGGATGCAGGAACACAGGTCAGAGGCACATGGACAAACACAAAGGCAAAGAGGAGAAGCAAAGGCAAGGTTTACACTTTCTGCAAGGAGCAATAGATGATGCCTAATTACCATGAGAATCTGGCTGCTCAGAGACACCCACTGGTGGACACCAGAACTGCAGCCTATAGGTCTGGGAGCCACAGTACCACCAGCAGGTGAACCCCTTCCTGACAATCTGAAAACATCTAAAAGATGAAGGAGTACAGACAGTGCAAAATGATAATGAGAATTCAGGTGTTCAATATTGTGATAACTTGGAGAAAAAATGTTTTTAGTCCATTTGTCCTATGGTACAATGTTCTGTAATATGTTACATTTTTGTTTTGGAGTTAAGATATTATTTAAGGGGCAAATAACAAGGACATCTATGTTAGTAAACAATCCATGGAAACACTGCTCTTAAGTGCACTCATTTTCCCTGTCAAGCTGAAACCAGACTCCAGATTGCACTCGAGCATGTCCCAACTGCTTACACAAACTCATCCTAGAACTGACAGGCTGTGCTTCTGGAGTGTGACATCACAGTAAAAACTTTTTGAAAAGATTTTCTTGCAGACCAATCTTCTACTGGGGATGCCGCTTTGTCTTAACATGTTTCACTCTAAGTTGTTTGAGAGTTCTGCTAAAATTTCCTTCATCCATAACATGAATAAGAGAGACATAAAACACCTAGGAGTATAGTTGCAAGTAGGATTCACCGTGTACACCGTGTTCCAAATTATTATGCAAATTCTATTTAAGTGTCACAAAGATGAAATATTTTGTTTTTCAGTTTAACTCATGGATGGCATTGTGTGTCAGGGCTCTTTTGATCACTGAAAACAATCTCGGACACCTGTGATAATTAGATTGGCCGGTGAGCCCAATTTAAGGAAAAACTACTAAAGGAGGGTGTTCCACATTATTAAGCAGAGCACCATTTTCAAGCAATATGGTGAAGAAAAAGGATCTCTCTGCTGCCGAAAAGAGTGAAATAGTTCAATACCTTGGACGAGGTATGAAAACATTAGATATTTCACAAAATCATAGGCGTGATCATCTTACTATTAAGAGATTTGTGGCTGATTCAGAGCACAGACAGGTTCGTGCGGATAAAGGCACATTGAGGAAGATTTCTGCCAGATCCATGTATTGGATCAAGAGAGCAGCTGCTAAAATACCATTACATAGCAGCAAACATATATTTGAAGCTGCTGGTGCCTCTGGAGTCCCACGGACATGAAAGTGTAGAGTCCTCCAGAGCTTTGCAACTGTGCATAAACCTTCTATTCGACCAATAACCAATGCTCACAAGCAGAAACGGCTGCATTGGGCAGAAAAATACATGAAGACTAATTTTCAAACAGTCCTGTTCACTGATGAGTGCCGTGCTACCCTAGATGGTCCAGATGGATAGAGTAGTGGATGGTTGGTGGACGGCCACCCTGTTCCAACGAGGCTGCGACGTCAGCAAGGAAGTGGTGGAGTCATGTTTTGGGCCGGAATCATGGGAACAGAGCTGGTCAGCCCCTTTAGGGTCCCCGAAGGTGTAAAGATGACCTCTGCAAAGCATGTGGAGTTTATGACTGACCACTTTCTTCCCTGGTACAGAAGGAAGAACTATGCTTTCCATAATAAAATTATCTTCATGTATGACAATGCACCATCTCATGCTGCAAATAATACCTCTGCATCAATGGCTGTTATGGGGATAAAAGGAGAAAAAGTCATGTTGTGGCCTCCATCCTCCCCTGACCTCAATCCTATTGAGAACCTTTGGAGAATCCTCAAGCAAAAGATCTATGAGGGTGGGAGGAAGTTTACATCCAAACAGCAGCTCTGGGAGGCTATTATGACATTTTGCAAACAAATTCAAACAGAAACTGTCCAAAAACTCACAAGTTCAATGGATGCAAGACTTGTGAAGCTGCTATCAAATAAGGGGTCCTATGTTAAAATGTAACGTGACCTGTTAAAATGTTTAAAAAGTTAAAATGTTGTTAAAAGTTTGATTGAAATAGCTTTTGATTTCAGTAAATATGCTGCAAACACAACAAATGACAATTTTCAGTTCTTTACAACCTCTAAAGTGTTTTGAAACTTACTGTGTGTAATAATTTGGAACAGTGCATTGTAAGTTTTTTATGTTTAAAAAAAATGCTGTTATCATTAGGAGGTTTGTTCAATAAAATTTGAATTGTACTCTTAATAGTTGATAACATGAGAATTATGCTGACTGTTATTTACATCAATTATTTAGGTAAATTAGAAAAATATCATTTGCATAATAATTTTGAACACGGTGTATATATACTTCCATATATATTGACCTATAGTGGGGAAAAGAAGGGATTAGTTAATTCATATGTGGACATGGTGAGGTGCCTGCACTTGATTCACCCTGAGATTTAGTTTAATTTGCACATGTTGAAAGCCAAGTATGAAATGTTTATAGATGGACTATGCATGCAGACATATGATGGTTAATTTTTGGAGGCTTGAATGCATGGGATTTGCCATGTTTTGACTTGTAAGAACCTGATCTAGCCAGTTTGACAGATCTATAATAAATGCTGATTGATAAATGCCATTAAAAATCTAAGATCATGATATGTATATAAGGCTCTCCCTCTGGATACTGCTTTTGTCTCTATGATTATGCCAGTTTTTGGGTGAAACACATTAAGCCAAAGCAGAACAGGAAGAATTGACAGCTAATAAATCTTTGCAATAAAGTTTTTACAGCGGTGACACATCTGGAGTGCAAACTGTCAGTACTTGGATATGGACATCTCTGTGTCAAAGGAGCTTGTTATCATACCATCATCTTCCAACATATTTTGTAACAGGGAGATGAATGTTCCTTTATAAAGAAGAGGAGGGGACATACTTTCCAGTGTATGCATGCTCAACAACCAATGGATTCTGACACCCCAGCATTGCAAGACAGGAGAAACAGATTATTCACCTGCCAAACTATGCCCAACTTATTTTCCAAATTTTAGTTTTTTGATAGATCGGAGAAGGGTTAGATTTGTTTTTAGAGCTGCCTGTGTATCTCTGTCACCAAAACAGGAAGTAATGTCAGCAAATGGGACGTTGCTTTTCTATACTGAAGTATATCAGTACATACAGTATGCCTGCTTGCAAAAGGTTTAAAAAAAAACATTAGTTTTGTCGTTACCTTGCTATTACTGGGATTTGCATTTTGACCTTGCATTCTATTCTTACTCTGATTGATTTAACAAATGTGCATTATAGCTTAAACTTGAACATTGCCTGTATTACAAGGTATAATGAGCAATTTGCAGGTATCATGGAACAAACGTTCAATTAAACTGCCATATGTCAATGAATACTGAATAACTGACATGTGGTGTTAGGCTGTAATAAGTGTTCACTGAATGTGATTTACAGACAGTTTAAATACACGTTCTTCAGTCTTTTCTTTAAGCTACATATCTTTCTCTTTGCTTTCTAGAAACTAAAAATAATTTCCTTAATTCTTTCACTTCAGAAGCCTGTACTATTCAATCTGAAAAGAGATTTCCATTGAACATAAAGAGGCCCATAGTGTCAAATTACTGTACAGTTGCAAGAAAAAGTATGTGAACCCCTTGGGATTACGTGGAGTTTTGCATGAATTGGGCATAAAATGTGCTCTGAACGTCATCTAAGTCACAACAATAGAAGAACACAGTCTGCTGAACATAATACTATACAAACATTAGATATTGCCATGGTTTAATTGCACATAACATGTAAACATTCACAGTGCAGGGAGGAAAAAGTATGTGAACCTTTGGACTTAATAACTGGTTGACCCTCCTTTGGCAGCAATAACCTCAACCAAACGTTTCCTGTAGTTGCAGATCAGACCTGCACAACGATCTGGAGTAATTTTGGACCACTCCTCTTCACAAAACTGTTTCAGTGTAGCAATATTCTTGGGATGTCTGGTGTGAATCGCTCTCTTAAGGTCATGCCACAGCATTTCAATCGGGTTGAGGCCAGGAGTCTGACTGGGCCAGTCCAGAAGGCGTATTCTGTGCTGTTGCAGCCATTGTTTTGTTGAATTACTTGTATGCTTTGGGTCATTGTCCTGTTGCATCACCCATCCTCTGCGGAGCTTCAGTTGGCGGACAGATGGTCGTTGATACGTTTTCCTGCAAAATGTCTTGATAAACTCTGGAATTAATTTTCCCATCAATGACAACAATCCGTCCAGGCCCTGAGGCAGCAAAGCAGCCCCAAACCATGATGCTTTTACAGTGGGGATGAGGTTTGATGTTGGTGTGCTGTGCCTTTTTTTCTCCACACATAGTGTTGTGTGTTCTTCCCAAACAACTCAATCTTGATTTCATCTTTCCACAGTATATTTTGCCAGTAGTGCTGTGGAACATCCAGGTGCTCTTTTGCAAACTTCAAACGTGCTGCAATATTCTTTTTGGACAGCAATGGCTTCCTCCGTGGTGTCCTCCCATGTACTCCATTCTTGTTTAATGTGTTCCTTACTGTAGATGTGTCAACAAAAATGTTAGCATGTGCCAGAGATTTCTGTAGGTCTTTAGCTGACACTCTGGGACTCTTCTTTACCTCATGCAGCATTTTGCGCTGTGCTCTTGCAGTCATTTTTACAGGACGACCACGACTAGGGAGAGTAGCAGCAGTGCTAAACTTTCTCCATTTGTAGTCAGTCTGTCTTACCGTGGACACATGAACATCAAGGCTTTTGGAGATACTTTTGTAACCCTTTCCAGCTTCATGCAAGTCAACAATTCTTGATCGTAGGTCTTCTGAGAGCTCTTTTCTGCGAGACATGTTTCTCATCAGACAGTGCTTCTTGAAACCAGTAAACCCAAAACAGGTGTTTTTTAAGGGAAGGACAGCTGTCAGCAACACATCCAGTATCATCACACTGATTGGAGTCAAGGTTGGCTCACTCCCGGCTCCAATTAGCTCTGAGAGAAGTCATTAAGCTAGGGCCTCACATACTTTTTCCTCCCTGCACTGTGAATGTTTACATGTTATGTGCAATTAAACCATGGCAACATCTAATGTTTGTGTAGAATTATGTTCAGCAGACTGTGTTCTTCTATTGTTGTGACTTAGATGATGTTCAGAGCACATTTTATGTCCAATTCATGCAAAACTCCACGTAATCCCAAGGAGTTCACATACTTTTTCTTGTAACTGTATGTGCAGAAATTCTTTGCTAATAGCATGTTGCAGAAGTACCTATGATAAAGGTAAGCAACCTTTGATTCTTAGCAGGAATATAGTGAGCAAGACTATTCTTCTATTGGACTGCTTTAGGGTCAATTTGCAAAGCTAAAACCCCAGGATAAGGATCCTCATTATTAAAAAAGTGACAGTTATTTTCTGCTATGGCCAATGAAAGTTGAATTCATACTTAAGGTAAAACTTTGTTAATATAACCTTTTTGTGTGAGAACTGTTTTATTGTCCACTACACATTGCAGTGAAGACATGGACCGTTTCCTTTTGTAAATCCAAGTCTTTATTTTTTTCAAGGTGTTATTATTTCCCTTCCAAAAGCAGACACAGATAAATAGTAATTAATTTTGTATATCCTTGATTCAATTTTTGTTTTGCATAGTTTTTCTTTGTGGTTTCCATACATTGCATCAAGTCATCACATGGTATGGCTATAATTAAGATATATTTGCAAACTCACCATTTATGATGTGGAAGAGAATGAAAAATGAGGGCTCTAACATAAGAGCCCGAAAGCATGGGCATGCAGACGCCATCACTTATTAATTAAAAAAAAAATATTCTCCTCAGGAATAGGTAGGAATTAGGTTAGGGCCCATTTAAGAGATCTGACAGCGAGAAGAGAATAACCATGTGACCTTGGAAAAAGCTGTTAAAATCACAAGACCTGGAACATTCTGGAATTTTAGGGGCACTCTGTGATAGATTTCTCACAGTTGGTCAGAGTTGGCCAACGGGCTCCCCAGCCTCTCTCCCTTGTCACAAGGCACTTTTTATGTGGTTTGTGTCACCTTTTATATAGAAAAGGGGGACTTATTGATATAATTATTTCAGATAGCTCGAGTCCTTAAAGACTGAGCAAGTTTATTCATGGTTGATAATTAAAGTGTAAGAGGTTTAAATAAATTATATTGCAAATTTAATTTATGTTATGTAGAATTGCCAATAAAAGTGCCGAGGCCAATATTTTATGCCAAAAGAAGAAATATTGTGTGTGTGTCATTATTTAAATTATTTAAGTATAGTTATAAGAAGAGGGATAATGTGCGGCCTGCATTCCCATGCAAGCAATCAAATCAAAGAATAAGGTCTTCTTGATCAAGCAATTTTATATTGTTTTCTACTGAGAGAGATGACAGAGTAAAAAATGTTTACTTAAAGCATTAGTAAACCTGTTCGAAAAAAAAAATAAAAGTTTCCCCCTGCAAGGTAATATCATAATGTGCTAGTATGCATTGTATACTAGCACATTATGTGAAACTTACTTTAAAACAAAGTCCTCCAGCGGCGTGCTGTCATTGCTCACAGGGCTTCATCTTCACCCATTCTTCTTTCTGCTTTCTTGCAGCTGCTTGAACGGCTGACCTGCCAATTACATCACTCCCGCGCATGCGTGCGGGAGTTTTGGCCACAGCACACAGCTCGGGTATGCCGTTCCTTTAGAGTACATGTGCTGATGATGTCAGCAGCTGCTGCTCTGTAGAACATCTTCTAAACTGTGCATATTTAGGTGGTATTTGTTTTATCTACAGGTAAGCTCAGGGGTGTATTTACACAAGGCAGCAAGGCAGTTGCCTAGGGTGGCGTTTTTCGGGGGGAGGCAGCACTGCTCCTTGGAAGAAGGGACACACACGGCATGGGGACCTAGTGGGTTCCGACAGATGCTGTGGGTTTTATGATGGTGTATGCACAGCCCGACTCTCGTTCCTGGGGATGTCTGGATCTGTGAAGGTGAGTGTCTTTCTCTCTCTCGCCATGGGTAATGGTGGCTGGTGTATGGGGGGTAGTGGTAGTGGAAGGCTTGGGTGGAAGGCAGGGGCATTCTTGGTCAATGTCAGGCTCTTTCTGCAGGGGGAGCATATTTTTGTGCTGCCTAGGGCAGCACAAAACCTAAATACACCACTGGGTAAGCTTTATTGTAAGCTTACCTGTAGGTAAAAATAAAAATGAGAGTTTACTACTACTACCTTTAACTAACTGTGAAGCTGTGGTCACATTCACAGTCATTTAGTCACCCATGTTCAAGACAAAATTGAGTTGTGTAAATACCTATGAATATGCAGCACACGGTTGGATGGTTAAAACAAGGTTCACTTTATATATACTGTATAAGCTATATCAGCATTCATTTTGCTAAGCAAACTTACTTTAATAAATAAACCCCAGTGTGTATGACCTTTATCATCCTTCAGGTGCCTAGCATAGCAGGTTCCAATAAGTTGATTGCTGGTAATGCAACAGAAGAGGTAACCTAATAACATAATGTGATTTCTTTGTTCATATGGAAACATGTCAATTTTGCACTTTAACTTTTGTTTGCATATGTTTCCTAAAATACTTTTATTCAGTTATGTTAGGCCACAATAAAACATCCTTATTTTCTATAAGTATGAATGAACACGGAGCTCAATGGTTGGAAAGCTGCAACTATCTTGATGGAATGGGGGAATGTAGGCTGAATTTAACTAAATGTATTTTATGTCTTGAAGTGTTCAAAAAGCTCATAACTTTCAATATTTGCACATAACTTTCAGTGTCTGAATATTGCATTAAGAACATGAAATTAGCTGTATATTCTCCCAGATAAGACTGCAAAAAAGGAATCTCAGAAAATGACTTTTATGAATACTAAATCGCTTCCATAGAACATTGTGTCTGAATACCCATTTTTCTTTTCCTGCTTGTAGACATTATTATACTAGCTGTGTCTCTAAATTTGCATCATAACTGCATACAGCTTGATAATGTTATAAGAAAAATGCTGATTTGTCAGTGCAATACAAATCCAATATCAAGTTGAAGATTTAAGGAATGCATATTGTGCTAATATTTATCTGATCATCAAGAGTACAAAAGACATTGCATACAGAATGAAAAGAAAAACTTAGCTGTAGTATGAAATCTTGCTTCAAACACATGATACATTTTGCTGAATAGAAAAATGGGAACTCTCTAAGGGTTATCTACTACTGTCTAGCCTCAGAGATGCTCAAATGCCCCCCCTAACAAATGGGGTTATTTAAAGGTAGTTAAAACCACAAATTGGTTTATGGATGCCATTTTAATGTGTTTAACCACTTGCCCTCCTGAGGATTTCCCCCCCTTCATGACCAGACCATTTTTTTGCATTACGGCACTGCGTTGCTTTTAACTGACAATTGTGCAGTCATGCAACACTGCACCAAAATGAAATTTACGCCCTTTTTTCCCCACAAATATCTATTTTTCATGCTATAAACAAAAACATACCAACAATATTGAGAAAAAAACAATATTTTTGATTTTTTGCTGTTAAACATATCCAATAAAAAATTTTTAAAAAATCAAATTTCATCATAAATTTAGGCCAAACTGTATTCTGCTACATGTCCTTGCCAAAAAAAATCCCAATACGTGCAAATTAATTGGTTTACGTGAAAGTTATAGCATTTACAAATGGCAGTATATATACTGGAATTTATAAAAATTTTTTACTAGTAATAGTGGCAATCACACGATCTGTAGTGGGACTGCGGTGGGCCTTCTGATACTGGGGGGAACTGACTTTGTGTCACTGACATTCCCCGTGACACCAATACAGAGATCAGTGCTAATAAAAAGCACTGACACTGTACTAATGGCACTGGGCAGGAAGGGGTTAACATGTGGGGTGATCAAAGGGTTAATTGTGTGCAGTGTGCTTTTTGTTGTTTGTGTGCTTTCAACTGTAAGCACACTGCTTTGTATGGCTCTGTTATGCAGAGCCATACAAAGCAGTGTGCAGGAGTTGACAGGGGAGAGAACTGTATTGCTTACATACAGTTCTCTCCCCTGTCAGTAATACTCGGCAATCACCCGGTGCCGGCACGTGTTCACCGGCCCCTACCCGGAACTGCAAAATCACATACTCTGTATATATATATATATATATTTGTAGTCTCATTTATTAAATGTTTTCTTTAAATATCAGTGAGGATGGGCATTGTAATACAGCAGGATTTGCTTTGCTTTGTATTTTGTCAGATGCAGGTTTTTCTATTTACCTGCATTTTAGGTATTGCAAATGGATGGCAAAGCAGAGAAAATGCTGCTCAGAATGTTTGGCAACTTGTACCTGTGAGCTGGTTTTGAAGTGCAGGGGTGGAGAAAAAATGATCATGTGACTGGTCATGGAGCTTTGCTTCTACCAGATCTGAGGAGAAGAGCTATTGGATGGAGCACCGGACTATCAGGTAAGTACAGCAGAGCATACAGAAGGCCCTCCAGTAGTGATTCTATTGATGTTTGGAGGCAATTGCTTGGTAGCACAATTCGCCTCCAGCAGCAGGAATGAAACACAGACTTCCTCAGAACACAGTGGCTTCATTGCCATGAACACAGGCATTTGTGTTAAAGCATGTGATTGGTGATTAATGCATTTTGAAAGTGTCACTAAACCCCAGACACTGCATGCACTATATCTGGTCTCCCACAGTACACACAATGTGGAAATGAAATTATTTTAGTAAATATAATCTGCTAAATATCTTTTCTCATCAGCCATTAGAGCAGACTTCTACCAGTGTCCAGCAGAGCACTAGTTAAAGTGGAGTTGCACTCACTCTGTAAAAAAATAAAAGTCAATAGCTACAAAAACTGTAACTGTTGACTTTTAAAAAAACAGCTACTCACCTGTCCCACGATCCCGTGGTGTCCGTCTGGTGTTCCCTGTGCCAGCATCTTCACTGTGGGCACCCGGCTGTGACAGCTTGCAGCTTCACAGCAAGGTGCCCACTGAGCATGCACGAGTAGTGCTGCAGTTCCTGACTGGCCCCGTAGTCTTTTGGGACCTGTCGTGTCCCAGAAGACTATGAGGAGAGACGGGAGGAGGACAACTTCCACTTCCGATCACCTAGGCGATCACAGTAGAAGTGGGAGCGGGTACCTGTCAAATTTGGGTACCCACGCCACAAAGGTGCCAATCCTTAATGGGGAGCGGGGGACTGGTCTTTAAAGCGGAACTTCCCTTTTTGGGTGGAGCTCCTTATTAAAGCTTGTAGGAGGAGCTTTCATTTGTCTCTAGGAGGATGCATAGCCCCTGACCTCTGTCTGGACAGTGCTGATTGGCCTGTGTTGATCACATGCACTCTACCAAGAAAAAAAACCTCTCTAGCAATACACATCAAACTAAGCACATGCAGAGTGGCGCCACACGATATGTCTTATCAGGAGATAAGAGGGGGGCACTGGAAGAAGGGGAGGATCAGAGAACTAACCCCCTGTTTTTAATGCATACTGGTAGACAGGACAATTTGGTGTCACTATGGTGACACTGTACTGCCCTACTACTGTAGGGTGACGGTATGTTAAAAAAAAAAAACATAAATAATAATATTAAAAAAAAATTAAAGGTATAAAAAAAAGTTTAAAAAATTATAATTTTTGGTTATAAACTAATTTTGGTTATTTTTTTTTTACTAAAAAGATAACTGAATATATTTTGGCCAAGATTTATGCAGAAAGATTATTTATTTGCAAAATGTTAAAAGAAAAACACTTTCTTTCAAAATGTTTGGACTTTTTCATTTATATAGAAAAAAAAAAAAAAACCCAGTGGTGAATAAATACCACCAAAATAAAGTTTTATCTGTCTCAAAAAAATGCTAAAAAAATTCACATGGGTACAGTGTTGCATGACCGTGCAATTGTCATTCAAAGTGCGACAACGCTGAAAGCTGAAAATTGGCTTGGGCAGGAAGGGAGTGAAAGTGTCCGGACATGAAGTGGTTAAGGACGGGTGGTCTCCCTCAAGCTCCCCTGCCCTCAGTCTATCCATTAATACATGTGCTTCTACTATGGAGGCTCTCAAACATTAGCGTTGGGAACTGCAGAATATCGGGGTGCTGTGTAGGCTCTGTAGCTTCTGCATGTATTTGCAAATGTATGCTAACTAAACCCCTGTTTTTACCGCATACTGTTAGACAGGACAATTCGGTTTGTTAGCAAGCTGGTGGGTAAGTCGAGCTGGGAGTTTTTCTCTTTTATTGTTTGACATGCGTCACCCTTCCATGTGCTCTTTGCTGTGAAGGCCAATTATAGATTGGGGCAGTGGCCATTATATGTACCAGGACCAGAGAAGTCAGGATCAAACAGCGTTTTTACACAATGCGGTGGATTAACCCCTTAGGTTTCACAGTGAGGAGTATAACAATAATGCTTTACTGCATATACAGACTGATTTTACTGTTGTGGGTTTAGCAACACTTTAACTTTGAAACTGTGTTTATAATTAAACTCTGTAGATACAAGCCTTATTTATATATTTATTCAACATCGTAATTTATCAAGCAAGTAACCTGTCAAATTTATAGGTATTGTCGCCTGCTCTAAACTAAAATAATACTGCTTAATTCAAAAAGAAGGTAAAACCTCAATAATATCTGAAAATGGTAATTTGTATTTGACGCTGGAAATATTTCACTTGTAATGTTATTAACTAATTTTTGAAACTTTGTGCTTATATTTGAAAATGCAAACCTTAGGTTAACATGATTTCAGCTATAACCTTGGTATTACCTTTTTATGTGTTTTTTGTTTAGTGGAACTAAATACTGCTGGGTGAAGGGGTTGGGAGGGGTGGGGGGTTGTCATAACGCTTGCACATTATGGTATACTTACCTTTCCATGTGCCCTCCTCTTGTGGTGGCAACATGTGCTCTGCTATGTACTTACTAAAAGAAGAACTGCAAGGAGAGTTGGGCAAAGTTTTGTTTTCTGCAAATTTTTTTGCAGGATTTTAGCTTAAGGGAGTGGCTATGAAGGTTTAAATCTTCTTTTCCTGAACATTTTTTATTTTAAGAAAATTAGATGTTCCTCCTGCCTGAGTGATACCAAGGCTGCATACTGATATCACCACAACTTTGCCACTAGTGTTTTAGAGCCAAAACAATCACAAAAAAGCACAGGGCCTCCTTCAGCTGGGTTATAATGCAAAAGTCACTTCCATTCAGATTCACTCTTCAGACAACAAACAGCTTTTTTTCCAGAGCTGAAACAGGTAGGACTTTGCAACAAAGTTTGTCAATTCTCCTGCAATGTAAATTGATTAATTATTTTTACACTGGACTGATTGGATTGCAGGATGTGCAACACCAGAGGGCTAAGGGACACTGCCGTTTGTGGGGCACAATGCTATCCACTTCTGTTATCACAGTAACCAGTGATGTCTAAACATCTCGTTCAGTATATCATGGAAATAGAACATACAAGAGACATTGAGTTGACTGCCCTTGGTCATCACCACTTTTTTTCCAATTGTCAACTTTTGTATGTTCTCTTTCCATGATATATTATATAGAATAATGAATGAATTATGTAAAGGCATACGCCAGCAGGTTAACCACTCCCAGTCCGGACACGTTTACCCCCTTCCTGACCAGGACAATTTTCAGCTTTCAGCACTATCACACTTTGAATGACAATTGCGCGGTCATGCAACACTGTACCCATATGACTTTTTTTACCATTTTTTGAGACAGATAAAACTTTATTTTGGTGGTATTTATTCACCACTGGGATTTTAATTTTTTTTGCTATGTAAATGAACATGTCCAAAAATTTTGAAAAAAGGTGACACTGTACTACTTTTGGGGGGTGATGAAGATTTTTTTTTTTTTTTTTACACTGATTGCTTTTACACCCATATAAGATGTAAAAGCAATCATTTCTCTTTCTCTCTGTCTGCATTCTTGCAGCCATTGAGAACTACTGAGTGAGCTATGATTGGTCACAGCTTGTCACATGGTACAAGGCTGTTGTGAATAGCCTTGTACCATGTGACCTCTGTGATCATTCACAGATTTCACACGTAGTAAGCGATGATGTCAGAAGTGACATCTTGCTTACTACTTTGCATGTGATCACTGATTGGCCAATCAGTGATCACATGATCAGGACCTCATACAGAGGTCCCGTCCGACGATCGGTGTTTCACTGTGTCCGGAGGACACAGCAGGCACCGGATCGGGGTGCTGCGCGCTCCTGGGGAGCGCGCACAAGCAGGTTGCAGGGAGGCCGTTTATAAACGGCCACCCGACCCTGCAGTGCCACCGTCCGGCCGTTTATATACAGCGGCCGGACGGGAGGTGGTTAAGTACTATTACAGAAGTTACAGGGAATCAATAATAAAGCTAGCAATACAAGCATAGATTTCTCCATTTATGCTAATATGTGGATGGAGGTATCTCCAGGCATATTTTGGCACTTATCAAACAGATATAAAAAAAATCTTGAAAACAAAACTTGACTAGGAATGTTGTACTCTGGGGTGTGCTTTGTGTGATATTGTCTAATGGTAGGAAAACAAGTTCTAAGGAAATGCAAAACTGTACTACATGCACACATAGTTAATCTCGCTACCACTGGAGCCACCCCAAACCTTTTGAGGCTTTTACAATTTTACACGCCATTGATGAATGACTTTCATCTATTATGCCCAGCATTTGTTTTCAAGGTAGTTTAGGTGAATTACTTGACAATTGTAAACAGCTATTTTCAAAAGTGCTACAGATGCTTAAGCTAGATAAAGTTTTGATAATTTCTTGCTGAATGGGACAAAATTTGTTCCATGGGTGGCCCTATCAGCGCCACCTGGCTCAACAAACAGCAGTTGTTTGCCAAGCAGAAACTGTTCTTCGACAGTACCGGCTGTCAGAATACAATAGGTGGCATGAGAGATTTGTTAAGAGTTGATAGGGGAACCTGTTATTTACTCAGACCGAAATCTATGTGTTTATGGCCAGTATTAGTTTCATCACTGATATCATTGGGCTTCTCATCTTTTGTTGATGAGCCAGAGCAGGGTTACTTTGGCTATTTAATTGTTTGTAGCTTTTAAAAGACTATTATTTTGGCAATCCTGAACAAACTGACAGATACTCTTTAACTCAGCCCCCCCCCCCCCCCTCCAAACTCTTTAACACTTTTATACTGATTGAGCACAGTAATTGAGTCTTTTTATTACTAGGCTTTCCTGTAATCCAAACTCTAACCATTTCTTGGGTAGGTTTCACATCTTGTTTGCGTATTTGTGTTTTCTGCTTCTGAATCCTCTAAGCTAAATACTAAATTTCCCATGCCAGATGTTACTTGTGCTGGATATTCCTGTAATTTCATTAAACTGACTTTTTTTACATTTTATAAAAATGATTTTGATCTTAAACAATTGCATGTTAATTATTAGTGTGATTATAAATAAACCTATAAAGCAAAGTTTCAATGCAACTTTTAGAGTTCAGTAAAACAAGAAAATCATTCAAAAATCACAAAAAGATATTGAAATATACCTTGGTATTTTTTAAAATTATAGTTTACAAGAAAGGATAAAATCTTTTAATCGCTGTAGTATTTTGAACAGTTGCAGTCGGTACACCCGCTATATATTAAACAGAATTATTTTAGTACTAAATGAGCTTTGCTCTAAAGTGGAGGGTAAAAGCCATTTGCTATTCATCCAAAAATGGATTTAATTAAACTAAATTAACCTGTAGAGCAAAGTTTGTTAAAGCAGATTGTGAGCCATAAAATTCTACCTGTGCTAGACTTACTGTTAATATTCAATCTTAATTTTTAAATTAAAGAATAAAAATGTTAGAGTTGGGTGCTAATGAAATGAATTCAGATGTAGTTTATAAATAACCAAGTAATGAATTTCTGCTTTGTATCTAATTATCAGAAGTTTGTTGGCATTGTAAACAGAAAATTGCTCTGTCATTAAATAAATTGCTGTCTTCAAAGTGTGCACTGATATACATAATTGACCAATTTTCACCATAGCCAACTCAACTGTATTATTAAGAAGCATTCATTGTCCAAGCATTTCCTCCAACACCAGCACGCAATCTGCATCCATCAACAGAGGAACCTATTCTATTGTAATTATTAACATTGCCACTCTATCACAAATAGATCCAAAAGATACCAATCATATGTCAGGTGTTTTAATGCTCCCTTTATATTTGTTTTAATTTTATATCAAAATATCTGTGTGCTTTTTCTAAGTGGGTAGATGAGGGTTTTTTTTAAGACACAATTGTAAAATATGTATATTTTTGTTATTTGCTATTTACCATTGGATAGTGTACATGTCATCTGTTTTTTTTTTTTGAACTGTGGCAAATCAGATACATTTTCAAGACCCTTCATGTTTGTAATTAATAAATATTGTACAATTCTGTCGATCTTTGGGAAATGATAGTTGAACTATTGATTTTACAAAAAAGTTAAAAAAGATTTGGGGTGAAGAAAAATTGTAATCTGAAAAGTCTTTTTTATTGATCTAAAAATCTGAATCATCCCTTTTTACATAGTTATCCACTGTTAAACATTTCTAGCAACCTTTTCAATAAAAACCCTCCTTCCTTACCAGGCCATTTTTTGCGATACAGCAGTGATTTACTGTAACTGATAATTGCGTGGTCATGCAGCGCTGCATCCAAATGAAATTTTAAGTCCTTTTTCCTCCACAAATGGAGCTTTCTTTTGGTGGTATTTGATTTCTGATATTGCTGGTGTCGGTTGGACATCTTTCTTATGAGTGCATATTTAAGGCTACAATAAAAATTATCTTTGTTTTAATATACTGCACCGTGATACTCTTTTTTGATTCCCTGAACATTTCCAAAGTTGTGAAGGCATGATGACCACTTGCAGTTACGGCTGTTCCATGTGTGCTGATTTGGCTGATTGCAGTCTATTGCTCCTGGATACTCCAACAGA
Organism: Staurois parvus; assembly: GCF_062004578.1. Classification (NCBI taxonomy): domain Eukaryota; kingdom Metazoa; phylum Chordata; class Amphibia; order Anura; family Ranidae; genus Staurois; species Staurois parvus. The sequence continues at coordinate 4,490,021 of NW_028318492.1, read as the reverse complement.
TCATCGCACCCAGAGCAATTGCTATTTTTGCTAGTTTATAATTTGATCAGCAAATAGCTCTGGTGAGTTTACCCATTTCATTCAGTGGTGGATTTTGCTACACGGTCTTTTGTCTTGTTTGAAGAGATTTTTTCAATCACTTATATTGGTGTTTGGATTTATATATGAATTACGGACATTTATAGATTTATTTTTTATTTTACTTATGTATTTATTTGCATTTTCATGTGATTTGGTATTTAGCGCATTCTTTTTATATATTTTTTGTCACTAATTGATGATTGCTAAATCTTTTTTTTCTTTTGTGGGTTTGGAAAATGGTGTTGAATGTTCTGTCAACACTCTGAAGTTTCATCTCCAGCAAATTGGCATAAAGCTGGTTTAAATCCCGATTTCGAGCAGGTGGATTCACTTATCACTAATGACTAATGTGCATGACAATGGTAAGGTTATACATCCAAAATGTAGTAACATCCTTTTCTCTGTACATTTCTTGAAATATAAATAGGGGGAAACAGTAGTGAAGCAGAATTTGGGAATATTGGTTAATAGCAAGCAGCAGCAGTCAATGCCAAGCAACAGCTGAAAGACCAAGCATAATCTTGAAATGTATAAAAAGGCAGATAAAACACATGATACCAGTAAAATGAAACTGTTGGATAAATTATTTATAAGGCCTTGAATATGAGATTAGGACAATATTAAATATTTTCTGCAAAAAAAGAATATTTTATAGTTGGATATTAGTTTAAAATTTATGTTAGGTTTATGTTAAGGTCAGACATTAAAGGGACTATTTTTATTTATTATATTATTTTATTTTAGTGGTTTGGTTTTAGGGGTTTCTTAATTGATAAGGTTTAGGTAGATGGCTTTAGGTAGTATTTACCTTAGGGGTTGAATTAATGGTTAGGAATAGGGTGATGGTTAAATGCAAGGGTCAGGTAAAGTTTTAAGGTGTTTTTTTAGCTTTAAAGTTGAGATGTTTATGCTTATGTTGAGAATTATGTGCTGGGGCATTAACAATGAATACTTTACTCTATTGGTTAAGTGTTTAGGTAGGGAGAGATTTAATGTGTCAAGGGGTATTTTTGTTTTTAGAGGGGCCCCTTCGTTGCTTGGTGTTTGGGTTTTAAACTTATTTTCTGAGCTGAAATCTAGTGCCTGGTTTCTTCTTCTGAAAGATACTTTTTCATAGGAGATCTACCTTAAAATGAAAGGTTAGAAAATCTGGGCTTGTTAGAGTTAAAACACGTTTTAGAACCAAACTAATTAATTTACATGAATATATCCCATTCTAATATATGGCACTGTAAACTTAGCAAAGGATAGGGGATTATAATTTTTTGGGAAGGAAAAAAAAAGTTACCATCACTTTAATAAGGGATTTTTTTTATGGTAGGAGTGGTTGAAGTGGTCCATTTAATACATTTTTAAAGGTATGTTATATCAAGTAAATATAAAAGTTACAGCAAATATCCATTGACAATAGTGGTGAGTTCACTGGGACATCTTGAAACATTGTTGATGTGAACAGAAGCAACTGAGTAGGATATGGTAAAAAAGCATAAGCATCATTATCACCCAAATTGTTATTTATCTGTATATTGAAATATCATGCATCAGTTGGCAATAAAGTGGATATATGTGTGACCTGCTCGTTCTTCATTCCATGTCAATATCTGTCAACATCTATGGTTCAGTATTAATGAGAAGAGCAAGGTGGCAATCTCACATATTGAGGGAAATTGTATGTTGTGTTTCCATCCAACAAGACCAGAGTTTATTGAATTTCTATGGAGAGCCCCTGGCAGTATGGGTCGATATTTACAGGGCAAGGACCTGATTAATATTTTTTTCCAGCTGACTAGATTGGAGGATCTGCATTTTTCCATTTTAGGAATATAATTATTTTTGCAGTGATACAATAGAAATATGCAATTTTGATTTTTTTTAAACATCCCAACAGGCATCTTGACAGATTGCATGTTTGATAAATCAAAATGTTTGGGTTGTTTCTTATGTAGAGATTGAGAGATGTTTGAATTTTATAGCTAAACATTGTAGTTTATTTACTGCTTTAAGTGGGAAGGTCTTCCAAAGTAAAGAGGGACCTAGATAGTCTACAGGAAAAAAATTTGATTTGTCCCAATATAACTGAAAATCTGAGAACTTTCCAAAGTCCCTTATGAGAGGCAACACTCTATTCAGTGAGTCTTTTGGATCGGCTAGATCAGCCTTTTTCAACCAGAGTGCTGTGGCACCCTGGGCGCTGTGTGAGCTTGTCAGGGGTGCTGTGACATTCTGGTTTAGAAAGGCTATGATAAAGCTCCCACTGCTCTGTCGAATTGTACAATGGCACAGCAGGAGCTAGATTAGGACAGTGAGTGCAGAACGGTGAAGGCAGCTTCCTGAGTCCTGACCTCTCTGCCTCCTCCTGCAATGCAGTACCCAGCAGTGTGAGTGCAGCTACAGTGCTAACATTTTTTTTAAAAGACTGTGTGTGTATGTGCGCGCGTATTTGTGTGTGTATATATGTGGGTTTATGCATCTTTGTATGTATGTATGTATGATAGAAGAAAGTAAATATTGCTATGATATATTCTGTTTGATCTATAGAAATCCCTTGGGAATTCATGGTATATTGTAGGTTGCATGTTCCAGTCTAGCCAAGTATGCTAAAAATCTCCAAATTTAAACACTCTCTGACTCTGATAGAAATGTGATACTTCCTAGCACTATGTTTCCTTTTAAATGTTTGAGGAGAAGGACAGATAGCATAGTCAGATTCAATGTTTCTTCACCCAGTTTAAGATCTAGCAATGTTAAGTTTGGTGAGAATTCTGGCAACACCTACTGCTCTAGAGAAGAAGCCACTCAGCATGGCCGTAAAGGTTTCACATCAAACGCCCATCAGCCTGTTGGGGCCATTGAATATTAATAAGTGGATTGGTTAACCAGAGGGGACTCATTTGCTGGATGCAATAACCACTTTGTTTATCTAGTGTTAAAAAAAAAATTGAAGTTGAGAATGAGATACAAGAAACATGTATATTGTGGAAAGCATACAATAGTCAGAATACTTTCTGGTGTCAGAAAGTCAATGGGTGAGGGTTTCCAAAGACGGGTTTATCACTGTATTATAGTCTTCTGCCAAAATTAAGGACCCCTCAGCTGCTACTAATACCTTGGCTATAAGTTGATTAAAGGCTGGTATGATAAATGCGAGAGACATTACCAAACTATAGGGTTTGCCATGGAAGTCAAAGATAATTATATTATATCACCCCAATAGGTTTTTTTTCAACTCAATAGTAGTTTTCTTGGAATATACACACCTCTGGCATAGGAAGAATATGTGGAATGGTAAGCTAAGGCAACATTTTCTGTCTTTGAACCCTGCAAGTGGGTCTGCTGCAGGAGAACAATGTGAGGAGAATAATGTTTATTTTTTTCTTTAACTAGCCCTCTCACATTCCATGAGATAATTAATTAATTAATTGGAAAAGAGGCAAGTTTTAAACAAATTTATTATCAAAAGATGGTTCACATACAACTGTTTTTGACATTGTGATATAGGAATTCTGTAGATGCAGCTTAGGGTGATAATAAGTCTTTGTTTCAATAGACACAAAGTACCAGCTGTGTAACGTACCTGATAAAAGACTGAAATGACAAGGGCAGCCTCTCTTGTATCTCCAGCCCAAGCATCTGTGAAAGTGAGATAGATACCACTGAGGAACTGGGGCTGCTTGGAGAACTTGGGACTAAAGATGCTAATGAGGAAGAACCAGTAGGATGCAGAGGCAGGAGTATCAGGTGAGCAGGCAGCAGAACTACTGGAAGCACCAGCAGTTAAAGCAGTATTAAACCCCAAAACAGACATTTATAATATTGCAGCTTACCAGTCCTTAGAAGTGATGGTTGCATTAGCTTTTTTTTAGGCTTTCTTTCTTTGATTTTCATCTGTTGGTCTGGCCAGTAAGTCTGTTGTTTTTCAAAAGAACAAGCTCTCCTGCAAATATATCAGTGTTCAGACAAACAATTTATTACTGACAGGGTGCTTACAATAATCAGCTTTTATTTTATTATGTAGAATCTTCAAACTATTTGCTGTAAATGCTTATGATGTGTTAGCTGGAGTTTGGATTCATCCTGTTAATGTATTTAAACCTGCTAGTACATCTAACGCTTCCCTCCCCCAAGAATGTCAATGCTGCTCTCCAAAGGTGTCCCCTTTGCTCCTTCATCCAGAGTGGTGGCACTCTAATATAGGAGGTGTGTTACTGGTCAGAACACTAAGTGATAACAGAGAGGGATAAATAGGAAAATTAATGTAACCATCACATCTAAGGATTGGTAAACTACAATATATTAGATTTTGGGTTTTAGGTTTAATACCACTTTAAGGGGAAATTCTGGTTTGGTAGTGGGTTCAGAACATCAGCAGACAGGCCTTTGAAACACTCATCGGAGTCTGCAGCTAAATCTAAAAGATTGCATTTAAAGGGTGAAGTAGGACCAGATCAAAGACAGTAGCAAAGTCACCAGGCAAGTTGAAATCAGCGATGAGAGGACAGAGCAGTACCAAATCATGAGCAGGAGCAGAGTCAGAAGTGAAACTGAGTTCAGAAAATAGATAAACAAAGGTACAAGTAGATCCAAGGGCAGGCCAGGAATAAGCTGGGTCAGTAACAAGGAAGCATATGCAGAGGAAGGGTTTGGTCACAGGGAACAAACTGAAGACCAGGTATGTACTGTATACATTGTTATTTATACACAAAACTTCCCCTCCCTTACCGTTTTAGTCATTTTTATATCTCTTTTTTATTAACAAGTTCCCTCTCATTTTGTTTTGAATTATTGTAATTAAACCACAATATACATTGTATCTGTTTTTTTAATTATTTTTTAGCAGATACTTTGGCTGTACCTCTTCTTGGTTATTACTAAGAGAAGATAATACTGTACATGTGTCTGTTGCTTTAAACGTTATCAAATACTAATTACACTGTGTATATATATATAAATATATACACAGTATCTCACAGAAGTGAGTACACCCCTCAAATGTTTGTAAATATTTTATTCTTTTCATGTGACAACACTGAAGAAATTATACTTTGCTACAAAGTAGTGAGTGTACAGCTTGTATAACAGTGTAAATTTGCTGTCTCCTCAAAATATCTCAACACACAGCCATTAATGTCTACACCGCTGGCAACAAAAGTGAGTACACCCCTAAGTGAAAATGTCCAAATAGGGCCCAAGTAGCCATATTCCCTCCCCAGTGTCATGTGACCTGTTAGTGTTACAAGGTCTCAGGTGTGAATGGAAAGCAGGTGTGTTAAATTTGGTGTTATTGCGCTCACTCTCTCATACTGGTCACTGGCAGTTCAACATGGCACCTCATGGCAAAGAACTCTGAGTTTCTGAGAAAAAGAATTGTTGCTCTACATAAAGATGGCCTAGGCTATAAGAAGATTGCCAAGAAACTGAGCTGCAGCATGGTGGCCAAGACTATACAGCGGTTTAACAGAACAGGTTCCACTCAGAACAGGCCTCCCCCTGGTCGACCAAAGAAGTTGAGTGCATGTGCTCAGCTTCATATCCAGAGGCTGTCTTTGGGAAATAGACATATGAGTGCTGCCAGCATTGCTGCAGAGGTTGAAGGGGTGGGGGGTCAGCCTGTCAGTGCTCAGACCATACGCTGCACCCTGCATCAAATTGATCTGCATTGTCATCCCAGAAGGAAGCCTCTTCTAAAGATGCACAGTTTGCTGAAGACAAGCAGACTAAGGACATGGATTACTGGAACCATGTCCCGTGGTCTGATGAGACCAAGATAAACTTATTTGGTTCAGATGGTATCAAGCGTGTGTGGCGGCAAACAGGTGAGGAGTACAATGACAAATGTGTCTTGTCTACAGTCAAGCATGGTGGTGCGAGTGTCATGGTCTGGGGCTGCATGAGTGCTGCTGGCACTGGGGAGCTACAGTTCATTGAGGGAACCATGAATGCCAACATGTACTGTGACATACTGAAGCAGAGCATGATCCCCTACCTTCGGAGACTGGGCACAGGGCAGTATTCCAACATGATAACGACCCCAAACACACCTCCAAGACGACCACTGCCTTGCTAAAGAAGCTGAGGGTAAAGGTGATGGACTGGCATCTGTGGGGCATCCTCAAACGGAAGGTCATCCAGAGCAGTGTGCTTACAGTGAAGCACACACCCCCTGCCCCCTAGTAAAACACTCCCAGCACATAGTTAACCCTTTGATCGCCCCTCATGTTAACCCCTTCCTGCCCAGTGCCATTAGTACAGTGCCATTAATTTTTATTAGCACTGATCACTGTATTGGTGTCACTGGGGATGTCAGTGACACCAAGACAATTCCCCCCAGTGTCAGAATGCCCACTGCAGTCCCGCAGTCCTACTATAAGTCGCTGATCGCCACCATTATTACTAAAGAAAAAAAAAATTCCAGTATCTATACCGCCATTTGTAAACGCTATAACTTTCACATAAACCAATTAATTTACATGTATTGGGATTTTTTTTAGCCAAGACATGTAGCAGAATACATTTTGGCCTAAAGTTATGACAAAATTTGATTTTTAAATTTGTTTTTAACTTGAAAATGTTTAACAGCTTCCGCACCTTCCTGTAGTAGAAATACTGCTACAGGGTGACACGGGTGTCGGAAATCACGTATATATATATATATATATATATATGTGGTTCATATTTTTAAGTCCCTCCTAGATAGCGTCAGATTGCCCGTTAGTACACCATTAATTACATTTAACCCATTGAACACGCTCACATACACCATAAACCTCCATTGCTAGTATAGTGTCTGAACGGATCAATATCTTTGATCAGATCAGCACTATACCAGCGTACACATTAGTATAGTGTCCCCAAAAACACAGCATTAGTGGGATCAGCCCTGGCACCTGCCAGTACCTGTGTTTAGCCCCTACACTTACCCCCCCCAACTTCTTCCCCATCAAGTGCAGTGTCAGTAGGTCACTGTCACTTGATACATTGCACACAAAACCGTAGTGTTCGCAGAATCAGGCCTGACCTCTGCTAGCACTTGCTGGTAAATTTAGATGACTCTCATATGCAGCAGAGGGCCAGTACTAGTGCTGCTCTACATTTTGGTGAACTGGCGAGCACCCATTTTAGAAAGGGGAAAAAGCCTGCCTGAGAAATGAAGACGTAATTCAGCTGCAGCACTGACTTGTTTATTCTGACAGCAACAGGGTCTTGCTCTCAGAATATACATAAGTAGGTGTGTGCAGTGCAGTTGGATGAGATTTTTCATCCGCTGCTAAAAAAAGAGCATATGTGCCGAAGCATGGGGGCCTGGGGTGGGCAGTGGGTGGATGGCCCCTATGCCTCAGCATATATACTTTATAATATTTTTTGGCACATTTCATGTGTGCCCACCATTAGAAGTGGGTGGATGCAGGGCGGTATATTCTAATGGTGGGCATACCACACACTTTTTCTGACAGATCATTACAGCCCACAGGCTGCATAAAAAAAAAGAACATAGCATATACACTCAGCAAGGACCAGCAACGTACTGGTATATCACTGGAGTTTGAGTGGTTATACCAGGATGATGCCTGCAGCTGCGGTATAGTTTTTTTCAGCCGGCGATCGGCTTTCATGTAAAAGCAATCCTAGTGGCTAATTAGCTGCAGGATTGCTTTTACAAGCAGCGGGATAAGAAACCCCCTCCCCCGCTGCCTTCCACGGCCTTCTTGGGCAGTCCCGTGCCATCAGGGGAACTTAAGAATGCAGCCGGTGTTTCTGCCAGCTGACCATAGAGCTGATTGGAAACTGGAATGGTGCCATTCATCTCTATAGTCTAAGAAATTGGAAGCTACAAGCATTTCATCACTTCAGCTTCGCAGGATATAAACAGCACCATTTGTAAATTGGGAAAGCATCTGATCACACCGATCTTGGTGAGGTTAGATAATGTAAGGGCAGAAGAGATATCTGATAGACCCCAGATTTAAAAAAAAGAATATATGACAATGCCCATTGAAGTTATAGGGGATATTTGCATTCCCCGTGATAGCATTAAAAGCGATAAAAAAATTAAAGGGGCAGTGTAAAAATAATCAAAATAACTTAAAAAAAAAGCACCCTCGCCCTCCCCCCGTGTGCGCTAGCGTTGAACCTTTGCCAGTATGTAAACAGCGGTTGCACCATGCATGTGAGGTATGGCCGCAAACGTCAGATTAAGGACAATAATTCTAGCACTAGACATCCTCTGTAAATCTAAAATGGTAGCTTGTAGAGACTATTAAAGTGTTGCCTATGGATATTAAAAATGCATGCAGTTTGTCGCCATTGCACGGGACATGTGCAGTTTTAAAGCATGTCATGTTTGGTATATATTTATTTGGCATACCATCATATTTTATATTGTACCAAATAATTGGCCAATATATTGTGTTTTTGCTCATTAAAAGCAAAACTTTTTTTTTTTTAAATTACATTTGAAAAATCGCTGCGTGAGTACTTTGTGATATAAAAAATTTCCGCACCCACCATTTTATTCACTAAGGTGTCTGCTTTAAAAAAAAATATATGTTTGGGGGTTCAAAGTAATTCCCTAGAAAAAATACCGATTTTTTTCACGTGAACAAAAAAAGGCATGGTCTTCAGGTTGTTAGAAGAGTGAGTGATGTGTGGCATAAACTTTTAATGCTGGGCATAAAATGCCCCCATCCCCCAAAACGACCCCTTTTTGGAAAGTAGACACCCCAAACTAGCCAATTACAGGACCCCAAAATCCAATAAGCACCTGCAGGCTTTTAAAGGACTTTACTTCCTCATTACACTTCCGGACTACCTATCACAGTTTCGGAGGCCCTGAAATGCCAGGATAGCACAACCCCCCCCCCCCCCCCATGACCACTTTTTGGAAAGTAGACAACCCAAGAAATTTGATAGGAAGCATGGTGAGAATTTTGCAAATCTCGTTTCTTGCCACAAGTTTTTGGTAATTGAAGAAAGAAAACAAAAACTTATTTTTTCTTTTCTTTTTTTATATTTCAAAACCTTGTGAGAAAAAATGAGATCTGCAAAATACTCACCATGCCTCTTTTTAAATTCCTTGGGGTGTCTACTTTCCAAAAAGGGGTCATTGGGGGGGGGGGGGGTTGGGGCTATCCTGGCATTTCAGAGTCTCTGAAACTCTGATAGGTAGTGAGGAAGTGAAATGAGGAAGTTGCACACCTTCAGGTTTTCAAAGTGGTCATTGGATTTCAGGCTCCTGTATGTGGCTAGGCTCCCAAAATGTCTTACACATGTGGTATCCCCATACTCGTTATAAGTAGCAGAATGTATTTTGGGATGTAATTCCATATATACCCCTGACTTCCAATATATCATTTAAGTGACAACTTTGTGTAAAAAAAAATGTTTTTGTCATTTTTCAAAAACCTGTGGAAAAAAAAAAAAATCTTCTATGGACTCAATATGCCTCTCAGCAGATAGCTTAGGGCAGTGATGGCGAACCTTTTTGAGCCCGAGTGCCCAAACTGCAACCCAAAACCAACTTATTTCTTTCAAAGTGCCAACACTGCAATGAAACCTGAATATCGAGCTTTTGGTTTAGAAAAAACAACTCGTACAGTAGTGCAAACTAATTAACAGTACAGGGATGACCAGAGACTGCGGACAGTACAGGGATGACCAGAGACTGCGGACACAGTACAGGGATGACCAGAGACTGCGGACAGTACAGGGATGACCAGAGACTGCGGACACAGTACAGGGATGACCAGAGACTGCGGACACAGTACAGGGATGACCAGAGACTGCGGACACAGTACAGGGATGACCAGAGACTGCGGACACAGTACAGGGATGACCAGAGACTGCGGACAGTACAGGGATGACCAGAGACTGCGGACAGTACAGGGATGACCAGAGACTGCGGACAGTACAGGGATGACCAGAGACTGCAGACACAGTACAGGGATGACCAGAGACTGCAGACACAGTACAGGGATGACCAGAGACTGCAGACATAGTACAGGGGATGACCAGAGACTGCAGACACAGTACAGGAGATGACCAGAGACTGCGGACACAGTACAGGGATGACCAGAGACTGTGGACAGTACAGGGATGACCAGAGACTGCGGACAGTACAGGGATGACCAGAGACTGCGGACACAGTACAGGGATGACCAGAGACTGCGGACAGTACAGGGATGACCAGAGACTGCGGACACAGTACAGGAGATGACCAGAGACTGCGGACATAGTACAGGAGATGACCAGAGACTGCGGACACAGTACAGGAGATGACCAGAGACTGCGGACATAGTACAGGAGATGACCAGAGACTGCGGACAGTACAGGGATGACCAGAGACTGCGGAAAGCACAGGGATGACCAGAGACTGCGGACAGCACAGGGATGACCAGAGACTGCAGACAGTACAGGGATGACCAGAGACTGCAGACAGTACAGATGACTGCTGACCTTTGGGGAGGGAGGGGGAGCGGGTACCTGAATTTGACAGGTACCCGCTCTTACTTCCGCAGAGTTTTTTTTTAATCTTACCTGTTCCTTTATCCAGCCGCGCGCTGTCTTCCCGGCTTCTGTAGTGTGGGCGCTCGTCGGACAGCCGGATGCCCAGTGCGCATGCGTGAGAAGCGCTGCGCTTTGTGATTGGTCCGGCGGCTTCTGGGATCTGTCATGTGTCCCAGGTACCGCCTTACCATTCACAAAGAGCACTGCTTCTTGCGCATGCGCACTTGGGACCTGGCTGTCACGCACACTACAGAAGCCGGGAAGACAGCGCGCCGCTGGATAGAGGGACAGGTACGGTCCCACTGCAGAGCTGAGCGGCCGGCCCGGTATTCTGACAACGCGGCGGTGGAAATACCGGACCGGCCGCTCTATATTCGCTCCATAAGACGCACTGACATTTTCCCCCCTTTTTTGGGGGAAAAAAAGTGCGTCTTATGGAGCGAAAAATACGGTATTCTCCTGGCGTGCCCACAGATAAGGCTCGGCGTGCCGGCTGTGGCACGCGTGCCACGGGTTCGCCATCACTGGCTTAGGGTGTCTACTTTCTGAAAAGGGGTCATTTGGGGGTTTTTGTTCTATCCTAGTATTTTAGCACCTCAAGAAATGTGATAGGCAGTCAGAAAGTAAAAGCTGCGTAAATTCCATTATCTATACCTAGTTTGTAGACGCTATGACTTTCACACAAAGCAATCAATATACACTTATTGGGATTTTTTTTACCAAAAACATGTAGCAGAATACATTTTGGCCTGAATTTATGACAAACTTTGAGTTTTTTGGATATTTTTATGACAGAAATGCGAAAATATAGTTTTTTTCAAAATTTTCGGTATTTTTTTGTTTATAGCATGAAAAATAAAAATCGCACAGGTGATCAAATACCACCAAAAGAAATCTCTATTTGTGCGGAAAAAAAGTACCTACATTTCATTTATGTACAGTATTGCATGACCGCGCAATTGTCAGTTAAACTAGTGCAGCGCTGTATAGCAAAACATGGCGTAAATTGCAGTCTCTTGTAGATGCTATAACTTTCACACAAAGCAATCATTATACACTTATTAGGATTTTTTTTTACCAAAAACATGTAGCAGAATACATTTTGGCCTAAATTTATGACTAACTTTGAGTTTACTATATATTTTTTGTAGCTGAAAGCTGAAATATAGTTTTTCTTCAAACTTTTTGGTCTTTTTTTGTTTATAGCATGAAAAATAACACGCGCACAGGTGATCAAATACCACCAAAAGAAAGCTCTATTTGTGTGAAAAAAAGGACGTAAATTTCGTTTGGGTACAGCATTGAATGACCACACAATTACCAGTTGAAATAGTGCAGCGCCAAATAGCAAAAAGAGGCCTGGTCAGGAAGGGGGGTAAATCCTCAAAAGCTCAAGTGGTTAAAGATTGAGTCAATGCCATAATGCTGACAGAAATAATTTTTCATACCCTCTTTGATTCTATTCAGTTTCCATGCAAAATGGGATATATGGTCATCTATTACGACTATATCACTTGAATAAATCTTTTTTGTACCTATTGGCAAAATGTTATAAGGCATTGTCTACTTGAATACCTTTGTTGATTCTTGTGGGGTTTTTTTTCCTTTTTCTTTTGTGTTGGTTCTTTAACGCTACCGTTATTGAAAACTATCTTGCGTGATTTTTCCTTGTTATGTTATTATTACAAATCTATTATTTTTCTATGACATCAAGTTGTAATTTTATATATTTGTATTTTGTAATGTTACTTTATATATTATTTTTCCAATAAACAGTTTGTAAACAACAAAAGGAGGGAGCTCACCCAAGAATGATCTTGACAATAAAACATGATAAACTGCTGAAAGCAGTGTTCTATCTGTTTTAAATACAGAGGTAAATACAGAGTTTGCTGGACAAAGTAAAAATAAAATAAATGAAAATTGACTCTTTTGCAACAAACACTACTAAAACTTTTGTCACTGCAATTGAAATTCGTAGCTGTTAAGTTTCTTACCTTTATCTTTTAATGTAATGATCATTGGCCTTGTTGTTTATATCTACGAATCTTCTTCCTGTTGTTTTTGATTACCTTTGAATCTTCTTGCTGTCATTGGATGGCGGATTCTGGTTCCATGCAGTCTCACTAACTGCTTGTTCATAAGAGGACAACTGATACACCTGAGATCAATTCCTAGATAAGTTGCACTAATAGGCTTATTCAAAATACAGTGCAATGAGCAAAAACTTTAAAGTATTTTTAAAGGCAAAACTTTTTTTTTTGTTTTGGACAGAGTGTAGAGGGATTAGAACCCCTGTCAGTTTTTTTTATTGCTGTCTGTGCCCCCCGTTAAGGAGATTGACCCTCTATAATTGTCCTGTTTACCATTATCATGTGAAAGTAAAAGAAAGTGAAAGTAAAAGAAATAAATCTTCCAATGGGGACACTAGTTCTGGTGACCTGGGGGTATCCAAGGAATTCCCTTAATTTGCAGGGATTTTCTCTCTCTTTCTATTTGGCTATGTGACCGGACGTGAAGGTAAATCTGCAAAATAGGACACAGATAGTGAAACTAAATCTGACAGGGGTTATAACCCTCCCTTGCTCTATCCTAAATGAAATATAAAAGTTTTGCCTATAGTTCTACTTTAAGACCTTGTTCAAACTGGGGGTTGGGGATATAGTTTTATGTCCTCTGACCACCCATCTAAAAAATAGCATGCAGCCGTTCAAGGTTTTACGCAAGCAAAAAAAAATGCCCTCTATTGTGTTTGGTGTGGTACTACCCCTGCCAAATATGACCCATTCAAGTGAATGGGGCCATACCACCACAGGGGACCAAATGTTTGACTCGCATTTGTGGAGAGGTATTTGCATACAAAATTTCTATTTTGCTGTCCAAAAAGGGGCATTCACAAGGCAGCAGTATCGCCTCCTCAGTGACTGGCAAATGCTGCCCTACAGCCCTCTGAAAATTGATCTCTGTACATTTATTGGAGGGGCACGGGCTACTGCCTGTATGAATGAGTCTTAAGTGTTTTAACTCCAAACAAGCAATCAAAATTACTTATACTGAACCCAGACTAGTTCAAGACAGATCAGATTTGGTTTTGTGGGTATTGTCAGGAATGGATTCACCACTGGTGGTGGGACTCACCTGCTGTGTGGGGTGCAGTACCAGGGCTTTACAGTGGGTGCTCTCAGCAGCCAGAAGCTCACTCCTGCAATCAAGCCATCACCTGAGGCTGATTGCAGGAGGTGTATTTAAGGAATGTCCAGGCCTGCAGTCAGTGCCTTGGTGTATTTTTCCCATGAGCCCCTGTACCTGCATCTTGTCTGCTTTCTGCCTGATCCTGACTTTGCTTTGATCCTGACTCTACACGAACTCTGCCTGTACCGACCTCGGCTATTCCTGACCACTCTTCCGCCTGCTCCTTGTACCTTGTCTGCCCGTTTGCTACCGACCTGGCCCGCCTGACTACGTTTGGCGTTGTACATATTATTATCTGTTGGAGGTTTGGTTTGTTTGCACTGTGTTTATGTTAGCCTTTAATAAATTGTATTGTTTTATACTATACCTGAAGTCTGCGTTTCCTTGTGTTGGTCCACACATCTCTGGTCATACCCGGATCCCTGACAGGTATTTAATTTTGCTGCTTGCACTGATTTATTGGATAAAACCAAAAGTTCCACAACTCACAAATGCTGCTGGTAATTTTAACAGTGAAGGATAAAATAGGAGAAATTAGTCTTCCCATGCCATGTTGCCAATGTAAAAATTAGCTGGGATCAAAAGTCCGAAACTACTCAAGAAGTGACCAGCCCTGACCCACATTTAGGAAAATAATGGACCTCCCATTCCAGCCCTTACAAGGTTTTATTTCAACCTTGTCAGAGATTATTATAGACATTTTTTAAGTTTACTAACTGTATTTGTCTCAGTAATGACCATTCTCAGAAAACATGTATTTACAGTACTCAGCTGTAGAAATCAGTGAAAGAGTTGCCTATTAAGTCTGGCAGGACAAATGAAATTTCTACAAGCTGTGTCCACCTATTACATTGAATAATGACACTTTTCCTCTATGAAAATGTTTACAGTAAAGCAGTTTAGGTTCTGACAGAAACTGCTATTTCAATAAGCAAATGACTAACAAAGCATTTCAATGCAACAAAAATATAACTGACTGTAGCAATTTTATTCAATTGAGGCATACAGAAAATTATATTGCTTCCGAAAATCTTAAGTGCTGGTAGTAGGCAGCGAAGCAGAGAGTAAACTTCAAATTAAGGAAAAGCACCAAAATTATTTGAAAGTAAGCAAAATAAGATAAATAAAATACAGGAGCCTGAGGCAAACATGGTGCGTGGGACCTGAGTCTACAGCCTTATTGCATTGTGCTCTGCCTGAACAAGCACTGTATAACATGGACTACAGTATCATTTATTTTTCCCAGTAAGGTCATTTAAAGTACATTGAGGGGAATTTAAAAAAACTGGAGCAAGTGTGCATGACAACCAATCAGCTTCTAGCTTTCATTTTTAAAGTGATTCTAAAGGCTTATTTTTTTTTTTAAATAACAAACATGTCTGTACTTACCTGCTGTGTGCAGTGGTTTTGCACAGAGCAGCCCAGATCCTCCTTTTCTGGGGTCCCCCACCAGTGCTCCTGACCCCTCACTCCCTTCAGGTGCCCCCACTCCAAGCAGCTTGCTATGGGGGCACCCTCTGTTCCGTGTATCCATTCACACATGGAGCTGAGGCTCAGTCTCGCCCTCTCTCTCTTCTCATTGACTCATTGGCTGTGATTGACAGCAGTGGGAGCCAATGGCTCCCACTTCTGTCTCAGCCAATGAGGAGAGGCAGTCCTGGGATAGCCATGACTCCAGTGCACATTGCTGGATTGTGAGGGTGCTTAGGTGAGTATGTCAGGGCAGGGCTGTGGAACGGACAGGTAGGCCTAGTGGCAGGGTAAGGCACTGGCTGACGACAACCACCACCAACAGACCGAAGTCCCTCAGGGCGCAGAGTCTAAGTCCCAGGCTGCCCTTCACCAGGGCCCCTGATGGTGGGGATGGACTTGACGCAGCCAGGAACCAGGTCGCGGCCCCCGAGACACCCTCGCTGCGGTAATGGCCGCCGCCAATGGCGTGTAGCTGGTGAGAATGACAATAGCGTAGTCAGGCAAGCCGAGTCGACAACAACAGGACAAAACAGTACAGAACAGTAGAGAGAGAATCACAGGTCACGGGCCGGGTTCAGCAACGGAAGGTCAGATCGAAGGAAAACACAGAGAATGGTCTTAGTCACAAGCCGAGTCAGAATACCAGAAGAGTCACGAGCATATACACAGAGCTGTAGCAAGACAAAGACACAAGACACAAGTGCAAAAAGCATGTGCGGATCACAGACTTATATGTACTCAGCCACACCCCTCTGGGGGATGGACCTCAGAGACCTGAAGGCATAAAAGCTTCCCACCATGCTCAGCAGAAATCCAAGATGGATGCCAGTACATGGAGTAACATAACCTCTGGGAAAAGGTAGGACCTTGACAGAGTATTAGTGGGGGCTGGGAGGGATGCTGCACAGAGAAGGTGAGCCTTTAGAAACAGAACTATACTCACCTTCACTCCAGGGGTGCAGTTTCCTGGAGCACCCCACTGGCTGCTGACTTCTTAAGTTGGTTTGCTTCTGGGGTACTAATCTTCAGCCTTTTTTATTGACAGTGCTGACAGTGTTGTAAACCCTTACCTATACCCAGTGAAGTGACCAGCCTTAGTTAATACACAGAGGTGAAACAAATCCACCTACAAATGTTGTACCTGTTTATTTGCAGCCATTTGTAATGTACAGCCCTATAAAACTCAGAAATTAAAAGTAACAGACTTACAAGTCAGGGGGCAGGGAGCTTTAGTTGCACACAGTGCAAGAGCTCTGAGAGCTGATTGGAGGAAAGGGACCCCCCCCCTTCACACAGCACACAGGAGCAGAGTTGAGGATATCAATCACAGGCTGTGCGCTGGAACTCCCACCCCTGCCAGCTTTTTACCTCTTGGTGTCAGGAAAATTTGTCAGAAGTGGCTCATAAAAATAGCAGAGGAATGAGGCAGCAGATGGAAATGACACTAAGGGGTTGATTTACTAAAGACAAATACACTGTGCACTCTGCAAGTGCAGTTGCTTCAGAGCTTACTAAATTAGGTAAACCTTCACTTTGCAAAGAATACCAAACTACATGCAAGGAAAATAAAAAAACAGAATTTGGATGATGGAAGTCAACAGAGCTTCCTTTCTTTTGCTAAGCTCTGGAGCAACTGCAGAGTGCACAGTCTATTTGCCTTTAGTAAGTCAATCCCTTAGTGTTTTGGGGAGAGTTAAGTACACAGTAGAGGGAAATATGTACTGTGTTCAGATTTCATGTTTGACGGAGCAAGCTGAAGCTGGAAGCTTATTGGTTACTATGCACAGCTGCTCCAGATTCATTCTGCTCTGGTTTTAGTAGGTTCCCCCTAGTTACATTTTCCAGTAACATATCACAGTCACAACTGTTATTTTACTGTCCTGGCTACAGTAAGTGTTGTTATTGGTTACTGCATTTTGTATAATGTAATTATGTGTTGTGCTGCTTTATTGAATAATTCAAATAGTGTTTTTTTTTTTACCTAAATATACATTATTTCAGCCTGTTGCTGCTGCAGATATATTGAACACAGCCGTAGATTTTTTTGTCTATAAGACGGGTGGCAAAAAGGGGCTGGAAGGAAAGGGCAATCAGTTCCCTTACACATACCAGTCCACCATGGTTACTGAGGGCCGATATTACTTTCACAAAGTATCTTTTATAGGAAAACAATGTTACATCTACTTTTAATTCACCGTGGCCTCTGCCTCAACGTTTTAAAGTAGATGTAAACTCCATCTAAACAGGAGGGCAGGAGCATGGACATCCACGGAAGGAACCCAGGAACGCTCCTCCGGACCATAACCGCACCAATGAACCAGGAACTGTAATCGACCGCGCACCAATTGAGAGTCCAGGATCCGACTCACCTCATACTCCTCATGACCGTCAACCCGAATGGGACGGGGCGAGGCAGAGAGGCAGTGAAGCAATTGCAGATCAGAGGTTTCAACAGTGATACATGAAAGGTATTGGAGATCCGCATCCCAGGTGGAAGGGCAAGGGCATAGGCCACCGGATTCACCTTGCGGAGAATGCGAAAAGGACCGACAAAACAGGGTGCTAGTTTGGGTGTGGGCACCCGAAGATTGAGGTTACGAGTAGACAACCACACCCGATCGCCGACCTGGTATGAAGGAGCGGGCAACCGTCTGTGATCAGCCTGGAACTTCTGGCGCTGAGCCGAGTCCCTCAAAGCCCTCTGGATCTGCCCCCATGAAGAAGGCAGGGCAGCAAGATGGTTCTCCACAGCCGGAATGTCCTGTGGTGAGAACCTCTCAGGTAATACCGCGGGTTGGTACCCATAGTTGGCCATGAAGGGAGACATCCCGGAGGAGGAGTTGACCGCTGAGTTCCTGGCAAACTCTGCCCAAGGCAGGAGATCGGCCCAATCGTCCTGATGGTCCGAGACACAACACCTAAGGAATTGTTCTAAGGCCTGATTGGAACGCTCCGCAGCCCCATTGGACTGCGGGTGGTAGGCTGAAGAAAAGGAGAGACTAATACCCAACTGGGAGCAGAAGGCGCGCCAGAATCTGGACACGAACTGACTCCCACGGTCCGAGACAATCACCTTGGGCAACCCATGCAGGCGAAAAATCTCCCTGGAAAAGACTGTGGCCAGTTCTTGCGCTGTTGGTAACTTCCTGAGTGGAATACAATGGCACATTTTGGAAAAACGATCGACGACCATGAGAATGACCGTATGACCCCGAGACACAGGGAGGTCTACAATAAAGTCCATGCCCAGGTGTGACCAAGGACGCTCCCCATTGGGAATGGGTTGCAGAAGACCCATTGGAAGATGCCGTGGAGATTTATTCTGGGCACAGATCGAACATGCCGCTACATAAGAGGCGATGTCGGCACGGAGAGTTGGCCACCAGAACAACCGAGAGACGACCCAAGACAACTGGTTCCTCCCCGGATGCCCGGCAGTTTTGGAGTTATGGTAAGTACGCAGCAGACGGGTACGCAACCCCTCGGGTACAAAACATCTACCCTCTGGTCTCTCGGGAGGAGCGTCAGTTTGAGCCGCCAAAATCTGCTCCCCAAGGGGAGAAGTCAGACTGGTGCGAATGGCAGCCAGGATCTGATCCGGAGGTATGACCGAGGTTGGCTCAGAGTCCTCCCTGGACAACTCAGAGTATTGCCTCGATAATGCATCAGCCCTGACATTCTTGGAACCAGGCAAATAGGAGACCACATAGTTGAACCGCGACAAGAACAAGGCCCATCTGGCCTGACGGGGTGTCAATCTTTTGGCCTCCGAAAGATAAGTCAGGTTCTTATGATCGGTAAGAATGAGGACCGGAACCGCGGAGCCCTCGAGCAGGTGCCTCCATTCCTTGAGAGCCAGAATGATTGCCAACAACTCCCTATCTCCAATCTGGTAGTTGCACTCTGCAGAGGAAAGCTTCCTGGAGTAGAACCCACAGGGAAGTAGGGGTCCATCGGGTGACCGACGTTGAGACAGGAGAGCTCCTACTCCTGTCTCGGATGCATCGACCTCAAGGACGAATGGCAATCCAGGATTGGGATGAGACAGTATCGGAGCCGAAGCGAAGGCGGATTTCAGAGCCTCGAAAGCTACGATGGCCTCGGATGGCCACTCGTGAGGATTACTGTACTTCTTGGTTAGGTCTGAGAGAGGCTTTGCCAGCGTGGAGAAGTTCCTGATGAACTTCCGATAGTAGTTGGCAAAACCCAAAAAGCGCTGAATGGGCCGAAGACCATTGGGACGAGGCCACTGCAGAACCGCCGAAACCTTTTGAGGGTCCATGGAGAATCCCTCCGCAGAAATGATGTAGCCTAAAAAGGCAACTTGGGATCGATGGAACTCGCACTTCTCGAGCTTACAAAAGAGTTCGTTCTCCCGTAATCGTTGCAGCACCCGCTTGACATCCTGGATATGGGACTCCATGGAGGTAGAGTAAACCAGGATGTCATCCAGGTAAACCACTACGCACTGCTGCAACAAGTCACGAAGGACATCATTTATGAATTCCTGAAAAACTGCGGGCGCGTTACACAACCCGAACGGCATCACCAGGTATTCATAGTGGCCGGTTCTGGTGTTAAACGCGGTCTTCCACTCATCCCCCTGTTTGATCCGTACGAGGTTGTACGCCGCCCTAAGGTCAAGTTTGGTAAAGACTGTTGCCCCCTTAAGGCGGTCGAACAACTCAGTAATCAAGGGAATCGGGTATGCATTCTTAGTGGTGATTCGATTGAGACCCCTGTAATCAATGCAAGGCCTCAATTCACCACCCTTCTTCTTTACAAAGAAAAAGCCTGCTCCTGCTGGGGAAGTAGACTTACGAATGTGCCCCCGGGAAAGCGCATCCGCAACGTACTCCTCCATGGCCTTATTCTCCGCAACCGAGAGAGGATACACCCTGCCACGTGGAGAAGTGGCACCGGGTTGCAAGGATATGGCGCAGTCGTAAGGACGATGAGCAGGTAAGGCACCAGCGCGTACCTTATCAAACACGTCCTGGTACTCCCCATAATCAGTAGGCAACGCAGAGTCCGAGGAGGCACACAACACCTTAACCGGCCCACGGATGCACCCGGCCCCACACTGTGGAGACCACGAGAGAATCTCAGCAGTTTGCCAATTGAAGGTTGGATTGTGCATCTGGAGCCAGGGATACCCCAAAACCACCGAATAGTGTGGAGAAGAAATCACCTGGAAACAGGCCAACTCCCTGTGAACAGCCCCAATAGCTACCTCAACTGGCATAGTCTCGTGGGTAACCTGCGGTGGTTGCAGGGGCCTGCCATCTATTGCCTTGAGAACCAATGGGGTAACTCGAGCCTGCAGGGGAATGGAGTGCTGGGCAGCAAACGAGCTGTCCATAAACAACCCGCCGGCCCCAGAATCTACCAACGCCTGGGCCATCACCGAGCCCTCCGCCCAAGAGAGGACAACGGTGATCAGTGGCTTATCTCTGCGGAACGCCGGGGACGAGGAGACTCCACCCAAGATCTGTCCCCAACAGGATCTCAGGTGCGAGCGTTTCCCGGACGGACCGGACAGGACTGCCGAAAGTGCCCACCAAGACCACAGTACAGGCAGCGACCCTCCCGACGCCGAGCGGCCCGCTCTCCCTCGGAAAGGCGAGCAAACCCCAGCTGCATGGGCTCACCACCAGACAATCTATCCCCAGGAGGCGTGGGAGGAGAGGGAGGAATGGGTGGGACAGAAAACGCAGGTGCCAGTCGATTGGAAGGCCTCCGCAGGCGTTCCTTGAGTGAAGGCCTCTCCCTGAGCCTGGTATCAATCAGGATCAGGAAGAAAATTAGTGCTTCCAGCTCCACAGGCAATTCCTTGGCTGCGATCTTGTCCTTCAATGCATCAGAAAGACCCTGAGAAAACGCAGCCACCAGAGCCTCCTTGTTCCAACCCACCTCTGCTGCCAGGGTACGAAACTCTATGGCGTACTCGGCAACGGTCCGTGAACCCTGAAGCATAGACATGAGCAGCTTGGCAGCCGAGGCGGAGCGAGCCGGTACGTCGAATACCCTACGGAAGGCATCGACAAAACCGGAAAACTCGTGAATCACTGGGTCATTCCTCTCCCATAAGGGATTCGCCCAGGCCAAGGCCTTGTCTGAGAGTAGCGATATTAGGAAACCCACCTTTGACCTCTCAGTCGGAAAAGCGTGGGGTATTAATTCGAAGTAAATCCCCACCTGGTTGAGGAACCCACGACACTGACTCGGCTCACCCCCAAAGTGCTGTGGAAGAGGGGCTGAACCAGTCATACCTCTGGGCGCCGCGGGTGCCGCAGCAGTCGCGGCGGTAGGCGCAACAAGCAGAACAGCAGCGGGAGCGACCACCGGAGTGACAACCGGCCTAATAACACCAGGAGTAAGGTGCGCGGTGCGTGCCAGCAGAGTTTGCAACGCCTGAGCGAACTGATCCAACAGGAGATCCTGTTGATCCAGTCTGGCGACCAACATTGGAAGCGAAGGCGTACCTGCACCGTCAGGATTCATGGCACTTGTGTAATGTCAGGGCAGGGCTGTGGAACGGACAGGTAGGCCTAGTGGCAGGGTAAGGCACTGGCTGATGACAACCACCACCAACAGACCGAAGTCCCTCAGGGCGCAGAGTCTAAGTCCCAGGCTGCCCTTCACCAGGGCCCCTGATGGTGGGGATGGACTTGACGCAGCCAGGAACCAGGTCGCGGCCCCCGAGACACCCTCGCTGCGGTAATGGCCGCCGCCAATGGCGTGTAGCTGGTGAGAATGACAATAGCGTAGTCAGGCAAGCCGAGTCGACAACAACAGGACAAAACAGTACAGAACAGTAGAGAGAGAATCACAGGTCACGGGCCGGGTTCAGCAACGGAAGGTCAGATCGAAGGAAAACACAGAGAATGGTCTTAGTCACAAGCCGAGTCAGAATACCAGAAGAGTCACGAGCATATACACAGAGCTGTAGCAAGACAAAGACACAAGACACAAGTGCAAAAAGCATGTGCGGATCACAGACTTATATGTACTCAGCCACACCCCTCTGGGGGATGGACCTCAGAGACCTGAAGGCATAAAAGCTTCCCACCATGCTCAGCAGAAATCCAAGATGGATGCCAGTACATGGAGTAACATAACCTCTGGGAAAAGGTAGGACCTTGACAGAGTATTAGTGGGGGCTGGGAGGGATGCTGCACAGAGAAGGTGAGCCTTTAGAAACAGAACTATACTCACCTTCACTCCAGGGGTGCAGTTTCCTGGAGCACCCCACTGGCTGCTGACTTCTTAAGTTGGTTTGCTTCTGGGGTACTAATCTTCAGCCTTTTTTATTGACAGTGCTGACAGTGTTGTAAACCCTTACCTATACCCAGTGAAGTGACCAGCCTTAGTTAATACACAGAGGTGAAACAAATCCACCTACAAATGTTGTACCTGTTTATTTGCAGCCATTTGTAATGTACAGCCCTATAAAACTCAGAAATTAAAAGTAACAGACTTACAAGTCAGGGGGCAGGGAGCTTTAGTTGCACACAGTGCAAGAGCTCTGAGAGCTGATTGGAGGAAAGGGACCCCCCCCCTTCACACAGCACACAGGAGCAGAGTTGAGGATATCAATCACAGGCTGTGCGCTGGAACTCCCACCCCTGCCAGCTTTTTACCTCTTGGTGTCAGGAAAATTTGTCAGAAGTGGCTCATAAAAATAGCAGAGGAATGAGGCAGCAGATGGAAATGACACTAAGGGGTTGATTTACTAAAGACAAATACACTGTGCACTCTGCAAGTGCAGTTGCTTCAGAGCTTACTAAATTAGGTAAACCTTCACTTTGCAAAGAATACCAAACTACATGCAAGGAAAATAAAAAAACAGAATTTGGATGATGGAAGTCAACAGAGCTTCCTTTCTTTTGCTAAGCTCTGGAGCAACTGCAGAGTGCACAGTCTATTTGCCTTTAGTAAGTCAATCCCTTAGTGTTTTGGGGAGAGTTAAGTACACAGTAGAGGGAAATATGTACTGTGTTCAGATTTCATGTTTGACGGAGCAAGCTGAAGCTGGAAGCTTATTGGTTACTATGCACAGCTGCTCCAGATTCATTCTGCTCTGGTTTTAGTAGGTTCCCCCTAGTTACATTTTCCAGTAACATATCACAGTCACAACTGTTATTTTACTGTCCTGGCTACAGTAAGTGTTGTTATTGGTTACTGCATTTTGTATAATGTAATTATGTGTTGTGCTGCTTTATTGAATAATTCAAATAGTGTTTTTTTTTTTACCTAAATATACATTATTTCAGCCTGTTGCTGCTGCAGATATATTGAACACAGCCGTAGATTTTTTTGTCTATAAGACGGGTGGCAAAAAGGGGCTGGAAGGAAAGGGCAATCAGTTCCCTTACACATACCAGTCCACCATGGTTACTGAGGGCCGATATTACTTTCACAAAGTATCTTTTATAGGAAAACAATGTTACATCTACTTTTAATTCACCGTGGCCTCTGCCTCAACGTTTTAAAGTAGATGTAAACTCCATCTAAACAGGAGGGCAGGAGCATGGACATCCACGGAAGGAACCCAGGAACGCTCCTCCGGACCATAACCGCACCAATGAACCAGGAACTGTAATCGACCGCGCACCAATTGAGAGTCCAGGATCCGACTCACCTCATACTCCTCATGACCGTCAACCCGAATGGGACGGGGCGAGGCAGAGAGGCAGTGAAGCAATTGCAGATCAGAGGTTTCAACAGTGATACATGAAAGGTATTGGAGATCCGCATCCCAGGTGGAAGGGCAAGGGCATAGGCCACCGGATTCACCTTGCGGAGAATGCGAAAAGGACCGACAAAACAGGGTGCTAGTTTGGGTGTGGGCACCCGAAGATTGAGGTTACGAGTAGACAACCACACCCGATCGCCGACCTGGTATGAAGGAGCGGGCAACCGTCTGTGATCAGCCTGGAACTTCTGGCGCTGAGCCGAGTCCCTCAAAGCCCTCTGGATCTGCCCCCATGAAGAAGGCAGGGCAGCAAGATGGTTCTCCACAGCCGGAATGTCCTGTGGTGAGAACCTCTCAGGTAATACCGCGGGTTGGTACCCATAGTTGGCCATGAAGGGAGACATCCCGGAGGAGGAGTTGACCGCTGAGTTCCTGGCAAACTCTGCCCAAGGCAGGAGATCGGCCCAATCGTCCTGATGGTCCGAGACACAACACCTAAGGAATTGTTCTAAGGCCTGATTGGAACGCTCCGCAGCCCCATTGGACTGCGGGTGGTAGGCTGAAGAAAAGGAGAGACTAATACCCAACTGGGAGCAGAAGGCGCGCCAGAATCTGGACACGAACTGACTCCCACGGTCCGAGACAATCACCTTGGGCAACCCATGCAGGCGAAAAATCTCCCTGGAAAAGACTGTGGCCAGTTCTTGCGCTGTTGGTAACTTCCTGAGTGGAATACAATGGCACATTTTGGAAAAACGATCGACGACCATGAGAATGACCGTATGACCCCGAGACACAGGGAGGTCTACAATAAAGTCCATGCCCAGGTGTGACCAAGGACGCTCCCCATTGGGAATGGGTTGCAGAAGACCCATTGGAAGATGCCGTGGAGATTTATTCTGGGCACAGATCGAACATGCCGCTACATAAGAGGCGATGTCGGCACGGAGAGTTGGCCACCAGAACAACCGAGAGACGACCCAAGACAACTGGTTCCTCCCCGGATGCCCGGCAGTTTTGGAGTTATGGTAAGTACGCAGCAGACGGGTACGCAACCCCTCGGGTACAAAACATCTACCCTCTGGTCTCTCGGGAGGAGCGTCAGTTTGAGCCGCCAAAATCTGCTCCCCAAGGGGAGAAGTCAGACTGGTGCGAATGGCAGCCAGGATCTGATCCGGAGGTATGACCGAGGTTGGCTCAGAGTCCTCCCTGGACAACTCAGAGTATTGCCTCGATAATGCATCAGCCCTGACATTCTTGGAACCAGGCAAATAGGAGACCACATAGTTGAACCGCGACAAGAACAAGGCCCATCTGGCCTGACGGGGTGTCAATCTTTTGGCCTCCGAAAGATAAGTCAGGTTCTTATGATCGGTAAGAATGAGGACCGGAACCGCGGAGCCCTCGAGCAGGTGCCTCCATTCCTTGAGAGCCAGAATGATTGCCAACAACTCCCTATCTCCAATCTGGTAGTTGCACTCTGCAGAGGAAAGCTTCCTGGAGTAGAACCCACAGGGAAGTAGGGGTCCATCGGGTGACCGACGTTGAGACAGGAGAGCTCCTACTCCTGTCTCGGATGCATCGACCTCAAGGACGAATGGCAATCCAGGATTGGGATGAGACAGTATCGGAGCCGAAGCGAAGGCGGATTTCAGAGCCTCGAAAGCTACGATGGCCTCGGATGGCCACTCGTGAGGATTACTGTACTTCTTGGTTAGGTCTGAGAGAGGCTTTGCCAGCGTGGAGAAGTTCCTGATGAACTTCCGATAGTAGTTGGCAAAACCCAAAAAGCGCTGAATGGGCCGAAGACCATTGGGACGAGGCCACTGCAGAACCGCCGAAACCTTTTGAGGGTCCATGGAGAATCCCTCCGCAGAAATGATGTAGCCTAAAAAGGCAACTTGGGATCGATGGAACTCGCACTTCTCGAGCTTACAAAAGAGTTCGTTCTCCCGTAATCGTTGCAGCACCCGCTTGACATCCTGGATATGGGACTCCATGGAGGTAGAGTAAACCAGGATGTCATCCAGGTAAACCACTACGCACTGCTGCAACAAGTCACGAAGGACATCATTTATGAATTCCTGAAAAACTGCGGGCGCGTTACACAACCCGAACGGCATCACCAGGTATTCATAGTGGCCGGTTCTGGTGTTAAACGCGGTCTTCCACTCATCCCCCTGTTTGATCCGTACGAGGTTGTACGCCGCCCTAAGGTCAAGTTTGGTAAAGACTGTTGCCCCCTTAAGGCGGTCGAACAACTCAGTAATCAAGGGAATCGGGTATGCATTCTTAGTGGTGATTCGATTGAGACCCCTGTAATCAATGCAAGGCCTCAATTCACCACCCTTCTTCTTTACAAAGAAAAAGCCTGCTCCTGCTGGGGAAGTAGACTTACGAATGTGCCCCCGGGAAAGCGCATCCGCAACGTACTCCTCCATGGCCTTATTCTCCGCAACCGAGAGAGGATACACCCTGCCACGTGGAGAAGTGGCACCGGGTTGCAAGGATATGGCGCAGTCGTAAGGACGATGAGCAGGTAAGGCACCAGCGCGTACCTTATCAAACACGTCCTGGTACTCCCCATAATCAGTAGGCAACGCAGAGTCCGAGGAGGCACACAACACCTTAACCGGCCCACGGATGCACCCGGCCCCACACTGTGGAGACCACGAGAGAATCTCAGCAGTTTGCCAATTGAAGGTTGGATTGTGCATCTGGAGCCAGGGATACCCCAAAACCACCGAATAGTGTGGAGAAGAAATCACCTGGAAACAGGCCAACTCCCTGTGAACAGCCCCAATAGCTACCTCAACTGGCATAGTCTCGTGGGTAACCTGCGGTGGTTGCAGGGGCCTGCCATCTATTGCCTTGAGAACCAATGGGGTAACTCGAGCCTGCAGGGGAATGGAGTGCTGGGCAGCAAACGAGCTGTCCATAAACAACCCGCCGGCCCCAGAATCTACCAACGCCTGGGCCGTCACCGAGCCCTCCGCCCAAGAGAGGACAACGGTGATCAGTGGCTTATCTCTGCGGAACGCCGGGGACGAGGAGACTCCACCCAAGATCTGTCCCCAACAGGATCTCAGGTGCGAGCGTTTCCCGGACGGACCGGACAGGACTGCCGAAAGTGCCCACCAAGACCACAGTACAGGCAGCGACCCTCCCGACGCCGAGCGGCCCGCTCTCCCTCGGAAAGGCGAGCAAACCCCAGCTGCATGGGCTCACCACCAGACAATCTATCCCCAGGAGGCGTGGGAGGAGAGGGAGGAATGGGTGGGACAGAAAACGCAGGTGCCAGTCGATTGGAAGGCCTCCGCAGGCGTTCCTTGAGTGAAGGCCTCTCCCTGAGCCTGGTATCAATCAGGATCAGGAAGAAAATTAGTGCTTCCAGCTCCACAGGCAATTCCTTGGCTGCGATCTTGTCCTTCAATGCATCAGAAAGACCCTGAGAAAACGCAGCCACCAGAGCCTCATTGTTCCAACCCACCTCTGCTGCCAGGGTACGAAACTCTATGGCGTACTCGGCAACGGTCCGTGAACCCTGAAGCATAGACATGAGCAGCTTGGCAGCCGAGGCGGAGCGAGCCGGTACGTCGAATACCCTACGGAAGGCATCGACAAAACCGGAAAACTCGTGAATCACTGGGTCATTCCTCTCCCATAAGGGATTCGCCCAGGCCAAGGCCTTGTCTGAGAGTAGCGATATTAGGAAACCCACCTTTGACCTCTCAGTCGGAAAAGCGTGGGGTATTAATTCGAAGTAAATCCCCACCTGGTTGAGGAACCCACGACACTGACTCGGCTCACCCCCAAAGTGCTGTGGAAGAGGGGCTGAACCAGTCATACCTCTGGGCGCCGCGGGTGCCGCAGCAGTCGCGGCGGTAGGCGCAACAAGCAGAACAGCAGCGGGAGCGACCACCGGAGTGACAACCGGCCTAATAACACCAGGAGTAAGGTGCGCGGTGCGTGCCAGCAGAGTTTGCAACGCCTGAGCGAACTGATCCAACAGGAGATCCTGTTGATCCAGTCTGGCGACCAACATTGGAAGCGAAGGCGTACCTGCACCGTCAGGATTCATGGCACTTGTGTAATGTCAGGGCAGGGCTGTGGAACGGACAGGTAGGCCTAGTGGCAGGGTAAGGCACTGGCTGATGACAACCACCACCAACAGACCGAAGTCCCTCAGGGCGCAGAGTCTAAGTCCCAGGCTGCCCTTCACCAGGGCCCCTGATGGTGGGGATGGACTTGACGCAGCCAGGAACCAGGTCGCGGCCCCCGAGACACCCTCGCTGCGGTAATGGCCGCCGCCAATGGCGTGTAGCTGGTGAGAATGACAATAGCGTAGTCAGGCAAGCCGAGTCGACAACAACAGGACAAAACAGTACAGAACAGTAGAGAGAGAATCACAGGTCACGGGCCGGGTTCAGCAACGGAAGGTCAGATCGAAGGAAAACACAGAGAATGGTCTTAGTCACAAGCCGAGTCAGAATACCAGAAGAGTCACGAGCATATACACAGAGCTGTAGCAAGACAAAGACACAAGACACAAGTGCAAAAAGCATGTGCGGATCACAGACTTATATGTACTCAGCCACACCCCTCTGGGGGATGGACCTCAGAGACCTGAAGGCATAAAAGCTTCCCACCATGCTCAGCAGAAATCCAAGATGGATGCCAGTACATGGAGTAACATAACCTCTGGGAAAAGGTAGGACCTTGACAGAGTATTAGTGGGGGCTGGGAGGGATGCTGCACAGAGAAGGTGAGCCTTTAGAAACAGAACTATACTCACCTTCACTCCAGGGGTGCAGTTTCCTGGAGCACCCCACTGGCTGCTGACTTCTTAAGTTGGTTTGCTTCTGGGGTACTAATCTTCAGCCTTTTTTATTGACAGTGCTGACAGTGTTGTAAACCCTTACCTATACCCAGTGAAGTGACCAGCCTTAGTTAATACACAGAGGTGAAACAAATCCACCTACAAATGTTGTACCTGTTTATTTGCAGCCATTTGTAATGTACAGCCCTATAAAACTCAGAAATTAAAAGTAACAGACTTACAAGTCAGGGGGCAGGGAGCTTTAGTTGCACACAGTGCAAGAGCTCTGAGAGCTGATTGGAGGAAAGGGACCCCCCCCCCTTCACACAGCACACAGGAGCAGAGTTGAGGATATCAATCACAGGCTGTGCGCTGGAACTCCCACCCCTGCCAGCTTTTTACCTCTTGGTGTCAGGAAAATTTGTCAGAAGTGGCTCATAAAAATAGCAGAGGAATGAGGCAGCAGATGGAAATGACACTAAGGGGTTGATTTACTAAAGACAAATACACTGTGCACTCTGCAAGTGCAGTTGCTTCAGAGCTTACTAAATTAGGTAAACCTTCACTTTGCAAAGAATACCAAACTACATGCAAGGAAAATAAAAAAACAGAATTTGGATGATGGAAGTCAACAGAGCTTCCTTTCTTTTGCTAAGCTCTGGAGCAACTGCAGAGTGCACAATCTATTTGCCTTTAGTAAGTCAATCCCTTAGTGGTTTGGGGAGAGTTAAGTACACAGTAGAGGGAAATATGTACTGTGTTCAGATTTCATGTTTGACGGAGCAAGCTGAAGCTGGAAGCTTATTGGTTACTATGCACAGCTGCTCCAGATTCATTCTGCTCTGGTTTTAGTAGGTTCCCCCTAGTTACATTTTCCAGTAACATATCACAGTCACAACTGTTATTTTACTGTCCTGGCTACAGTAAGTGTTGTTATTGGTTACTGCATTTTGTATAATGTAATTATGTGTTGTGCTGCTTTATTGAATAATTCAAATAGTGTTTTTTTTTTTACCTAAATATACATTATTTCAGCCTGTTGCTGCTGCAGATATATTGAACACAGCCGTAGATTTTTTTGTCTATAAGACGGGTGGCAAAAAGGGGCTGGAAGGAAAGGGCAATCAGTTCCCTTACACATACCAGTCCACCTTGGTTACTGAGGGCCGATATTACTTTCACAAAGTATCTTTTATAGGAAAACAATGTTACATCTACTTTTAATTCACCGTGGCCTCTGCCTCAACGTTTTAAAGTAGATGTAAACTCCATCTAAAAGCCAATTAGTATCTAATTAAATGTCTGTTTTTGCCCTTATCAGGGTTGCTGATCATTTTCAGCCTGTTTGCAGCTACTCCTTCATGGCAGAATCACCAGTTATTATTTTAATTAAAAATACAGATTACATTTGATATTACATTAACATGTTAAGGCTTATTTGCGCTTTTACGTTTTGGGTTTGCATATATTAAAGAACAATTTCAAATAATAAATGAAATCAGTGAATAGCTAATGCTACCTAGAAAAGTTGCAAGTCAGAAAGTCCAGCCAATTGATATTATTCAGGATTTTATCAACTTTATTGGAAACAGGGTTTTACATTTATAGGGGGCTGTAGCCTTTTGGCAAATTATAATTAGCTTTGAAATCTTTCTCTCATGCTCCATGGTCTGTGTGTTGTGAGAAGAACATGTTCATGAACAATTGAGCATCCTTTCCTCATACTCCTAATGAGAAGCCAGGAGAGCCTGGAGCAGAAGATGAATCCCAGGGTTAAAATTAGAGTGCTACTATAGATAGACAGTGTTCTCTTTAGGTAGACTGTGTTCTCTATAGTTAGAAAGTGTCTCTATAGACAGTGTTCTCTATATGTTGACACTGTTCTAAATGCAGGCGTTATCTTTCTGATGAAAGTCATGCATATCAATGAACGTTACTGTTCAATCTCCAGCAAGGAAATTTATTATGCATGTCCTACGTGCAATAATAAATTTGGCCACTAGATGAAGCCCAGAATAAATGGACTGTTTTATAGACACTAAAGACTGTTTGGTCTTAATAAAAAAATTCTTCATTCTATGAAAATGAAACAAGTGCATCCTGGAAACTCAGACTCCATTTTAAGAACTGAGGGAAAGGAATCAGCCATGATTTTCTGGTTCACGTGTTGGTGGCTGAAATCCTCTACAGGCAGCATCACCGATGAGCATGGCCTTATTGTCATCTGCAGCCTAATCATTTCTTTGTATTCTGTATGTTTTATACATTGATTATATGTATTTCTTATCTGTTTTTCCTAATAGTTTCACCGACCCTGTTTTGTTATTAAAGCTTCAAGATTACATTGATTCTGGCTTATTGTAGAATACTAGGGTTTAGCTGCATATCGAGCTACACACAGAGAAGCTTATAGTGAGGACAGAAAAATTACTTTATTCCTAACGCAGATGGTCACATGGACTGTCCAGTACTATATTAACACAAGCAGTTGCAATAATATTGTACATTTCTCTCTTTTAAATGCCAGAAGAGCTTAAAGCTCAGCAAGTTTCAGCATGAGTGCCTCAAGTAGTACTCATCTTCGGTGCTTCAGATTTTTCCATGGACTTATTTAATCAACTGATGGAGGTGTTTCATTAACATTAGTTAATCTATTATGCGCTGATGACAGGAAGAATTTGGTGGCCATCAGCTTCTTTCTCCTCAGGCTATTTCACAGGATCAATATTTTTATTGAGTGGAACGGTCATGTTAGCTGTCATAACTGTAAACTGTCTAAGTGACTTTACTAGATCCCCATACAGCAAGGGAGCACATAATCCAAAACTATCTAGTAGAAATGGATTCACAACACATAAAATATAAAAAAAAACCTTGAGCTTTGATTACATATAGTATTTTTGTCCTTAATTCAACATTTAACTGCCGACTCCATGGTGGTTGTTTAAGCTGCACACACAGTTTTTCCTTTGTTCAGTATTTAGTGTGCAGTAATCCTTCTCTTAGTGGTCTGACACATTACACCTAACACTGTTATGAGTTATACAGCATTTTACACTGTTACGTAGTGCATTTTACAAAGCTACATAGTGAACTTTACACTGATATGTGTTGTTTTGCAATTACTTTATGAGGCTTAGGGCCTTACCTTTAGACATTATAAAAGCCATCATTTCAAAAACAGCTAATTCAAATTAACGTGCAAATGTATCCAACATTTGATCTGCTTGGCAGCTTCAGCTCAGCAATATGCCTGTGCAGTCCCAATGAATATACAGTACATATGCATTAATTCATTTTATAGGTGAGAAGTAGACAGGATGATTGGTTATTTATTGTTATACTATAAATAGAATACATAGCTACAGAATATGGTGTCTATATCTACATAATTTCTATATTTATTGGACTTTTTTGTTTTAGACACCAAATGTATATATATACAGGGCAGCACAGTGGCTAAATGGTTAGCACTTCCGCCTGGCAAAACTAGGATCGCTGGTTCGAGTCCCAACCCCGGCACGACCTGCCTGGAGTTTACATGTTCTCCCTGTGACTGCGTGGGTTTCCTCCGGGTCCTCCGGTCTCCTCCCACACTCCAAAGACATGCTGGTAGGTTGATTGGCTCCTGTCTAAATTGGCCCTAGTATGTACAGTATATGAATGAATGTGAGTTAGGGACTTTAGATTGTATGCTCCTTGAGGGTTAGGGACTGATGTGATTGTACAATATATGTGCAAAGCGCTGCGTAAATTGACGGCACTATATAAGTACCTGAAATAAATTATATATATATACTGTATATATACACTTCAAAAAAATTTAAAAAACACTTTTTAATCAGAGTATAGCATCAGGTCAATGAAACTGGGATATTGATCTGGTCAGTTAGGTAGCAGAAGGGTTGTTAATCAGTTTCAGCTGCTTTGGTGTTAATGAAATAAGGAACAGGTGCAATAGATGGGCAACAATGAGACAACCTCCAAAACAGGAATGGTTTTACAGTTGGAGGCCACTGACATTTTTTTTCCTATTCATCTTTTCTGTTTTTCACTAGTTTTGCAGTTGGCTAGGGTCAATGTAACTACTGGTAGCATGAGGCAATACCTTGACCCTACAGAGGTTGCACAGGCAGTCAAAATCCTCCAGGATGGCATATTAATACATACCATTGCCAAAAGGGTTGCTGTGTCTCCCAGCACAGTCTCAAGAGCATGGAGGAGATTCCAGGAGACAGGCAGTTACCCTAGGAGAGCTGGACATGGCTGTAGAAGGTCCTTAGCCCATCAGCAGGACCGGTATCTGCTCCTTTGTGCAAGGAGGAACAGGATGAGCACTGCCAGAGCCTTATAAAATGGCCTCCAGCAGGTCACTGGTGTGCATGTCTCTGACCAACTAGTCAGAAACAGACTTCATTAGGGTGGCCTGAGGGCCCCGACATCCTCTAGTGGGTCCTGCACTCACTGCCCGGCACCATAGAGCTCATTTGGCATTTGCCATTGAACACCAGAATTGGAAGGTCCGCAACTGGCGCCCTGTGCTTTTCACAGATTAGAACAGGTTCACCTTGAGCACATGTGACAGACGTGAAAGCGTCTGGAGAAGCCATGGAGAATGTTATGCTGCCTGTAACATCATTCAGCATGACTGTTTTAGTGGTGGGTCAGTGATGGTCTGGGGAGGCATATCCATGGAGGGATGCACAGAGCTCTATGGCAGTCAGGCTAGACAATGGCACCCTGACTGCCATTAGGTATGGGGATGAAATCCTTGGACCCATTGTCAGACCCTACGCTGGTGCAGTGGGTCCTGGGTTCCCCCTGGTGCATGACAATGCCTGCCCACATGTGCCTGCATACTCTCATGTGGACATGAGAGTATGCAGGCTGTTCCTGGAAGATAAAGGAATTGATACCATTGAATGACCCCCACGCTTGCCTGACCAATCGAACACCTTTGGGATATCATCCATCCGATGCCGCCAGGTTGCATCTCAGACTGTCTAGGACAGCGGTTCTCAACCTGGGGGTCGCGACCCCTTTGGGGGTCGAACGACCATTTCACAGGGGTCACCTAAGACCATCGGAAAACACATATTTCCGATGGTCTTAGGAACCGAGACACCGCTCCTCTGTCTCAAGCAATGTGTGGGCGGGATGATATGCTGCCCCTGTCACCTGGCCACACCTCCGGGATCACTCAACAGCTCCGCCTCCTCGCCGCTGATTGGCCACTGGAACTGTAGCTCAGGAGAGGCACACAGGCGGCCAATCACCGGCGAGGAGGTGGAGCTTGGAGAGGAGGAGCCGAGCGGCAGCGCGCGTAGATCAAAGAAGATCGAGGGAGCTGCCGGAGCGAGTGAAGAGGAGAGCGGCCAGAGAAGGAAGACAGCTGACAGGTAAGTGCAAATTTTGCTGCTGCAGCCAGGTATGCTGGCTGTAGATGGGAGAGGGAGAGAGCGAGCCCAGACTGGAGCAGGGGTCAGCAAGGTAAGTATCATTGGTGTCAGTGGGAGGAATAATGCCCCATCATTTGTGTCACTAATACCAACGATGGGGCACTATTTCTCCCCCCACTGACACCAACGATGGGGCACTATTCCTCCCCCCACTGACACCAACGATGGGGCACTATTCCTCCCCCCACTGACACCAACGATGGGGCACTATTCCTCCCCCCACTGACACCAACGATGGGGCAATATTCCTCCCCCCACTGACTCCAACGATGGGGCAATATTCCTCCCACTGACACCAAGAATGGGGCACTATTCCTCCCCCCCCTGACCCCAATGATGGGGCACTATTCCCCCCTCCACCACACTGACATCAATGATGGGGCACTATTCTTCCCACTGACACCAATGATGGGGCACTATTCCTCCCACTGACACCAATGATGGAGCACTATTCCTCCCACTGACACCAATGATGGGACACTATTCCTCTCACTGACACCAATGATGGGGCACTATTCCTCCCACTGACACCAATGATGGGGCACTATTCCTCCCACTGACACCAATGATGGGGCACTATTCCTCCCACTGACACCAATGATGGGGCACTATTTCTCCCACTGACACCAATGATGGGGCACTATTCCTCCCACTGATACCAATGATGGGGCACTATTCCTCCCACTGACACCAATGATGGAACACTATTCCTCTCACTGACACCAATGATGGGGCACTATTCCTTCTACTGATACCAATGATGGGGCACTATTCCTTCTACTGATACCAATGATGGGACACTATTCCTCCCACTGACACCAATGATGGGACACTATTCCTCCCACTGACCCCAATGGGGTCAGTGGGAGGAATAGTGGGGCACAATTCCTTCCACTGATACCAACGATGGGACACTATTCATCCCACTGACATCAGTGATGGGGCACTACTCCTTCCACTGACACCAATGATGTGGCACTAGTCCTCCCACTGAAAAATTACAGTTATGAAGTAGCAACGAAAATAATTTTATGGTTGGGGGTCACCACAACATGAGGAACTGTATTAAGGGGTCGCGGCATTAGAAAGGTTGAGAACCACTGGTCTAGGAGTTCAGTGATGCCCTGGTCCAGATCTGGTAGGAAATACCTCAGGACACCATCCGTCGTCTCATTAGGAGCATGCCCCGACATTGTCAGGCATGCATACAAGCACATGGGGGCCATATAAACTACTGAGTACCATGTTGAGTTGCTGCAATTAAATTGAAGCAAAATGAACTAGCCTGCTGCATAATTTTTTCAGTTTGATTTTCAGGGTGTCTTTGAATTCAGTCCTCTGTACGTTGATAATTTTCATTTCCATCAAACGATGGGGCATCCTTACATTCCTAACACATTGCCTAGTCCATATCAATATAGATATCCAGCATATTTTTCCCCATTGAGATCTGATTTATTTTCAAAGTGTTCCTTTAATTTTTTTGAGCAGTATATATATATATTACATTTTTAAGTTTAAAAGCAAATAATATATTAAATATGGAATGCATTCTTGAAAGTAAAATGAATAAGCAAGCAGAAAATGGAAAATAATTATTTGCTGGAAATATTGCATCTAATTTCAAAAGACTGAAAATTAATTGCAATCATTTTCAAATAAATCATCCTATTAAGGAAGGTTAGTGCCACAATTATTTTAATTAAGTACATCCTACTGAGTTCCATATGACCATTGCTGTTATTAGGATCATTACTGCTTGCCCACATACTGACATGTGTCTTCAACAGTCTGGAAAAAAGGCTCATTTACTGTGTCACCTGCTGAATAATTTAAGTTGATTTCTCTGAACTGATTTACAAGCACTGTACAGCATATTTCAACATCCAAAATACATTAGAAGAGCAATACCAGACAACAAGAGAAGTCAGTAGGTTGCCTTTTTAAGCTTTCTAGTACATACTAAAGTGCTTTTTGCCTTTATAAAAATGGGAGAGAGACCATCTTTCCAAGGAGGACTAGTGGGCTGCCCATTAATCCCTCCTGATCTGGAAGAACTTGACGTTAATGTGGTAAAGCTCTGCTAAATTCCATCATCCAATGATGTGCAAGCAAAAATGCTGTTTTGTTTATTTCCCTTGCACCTGATTAGGTATTTTTTACAAAGTGAAGCTTCATCACATTCACTAAGATCTGGGGAAAATCAATGCAACTGCACTTGCAAAATGCACAGTCTATTTGCCTTTAGTAACCACAGCCCAATGATAATATCACTTCTACTTTTACAAAGTCAAAAATCTAGTTGTCCTGGAGTACAATTGTTGCTGCTTATGTCATGTGTATGTGTCCCCCTTGAGGAGATTGGCCCTTACTAATTGTCACAGAAATCACTGTCAATGGAGCATAAAGTGTTTTTTTATTTTAAAATAAATACAGGATGATTCTTACATAGTTACATTGTTGGCAAAGTTGAATAAAGACACCGGTCCATCCAGTTTAACCTGTTTGGATGTGAGTGTACATATTATGTCTCCACCACTTCCCATATCCTTGTATATTGTGTTTGCTAACATGCCCATCTGAAAGTTTTTTTTTAAATTATTGACACTCCCCACTGGCACCACTGATTGTGGAAGGGATTTTCACATCCCTACTGCTGTAACTGCTAAGAAACCCTTACACAGTCTAAGGTTAAACAACTTCTTGTCCAACTTCATTGACTGACCACCTCTCAAGGGTCTCTTCTTCAGGGAGAATACATTTAATGCTTGTAGTCAATTCTCATAACTGAGGTCCTCCAGCTTCCTTATTAGCTTTGTTGTCCTTCTCTGCATTTTCTCCAATTTCAGCACATCCCTCCTAAGGATTGGTGACCAGAACTGGACCGCATACGGAAGATGTGGCCAAACTAGAGATTTGTAAAGCAGTAGAATTATAGTTTAATCTCTTCTGTAAACATTATTCAAGATAACCTGAACTATAGAAACTGTGCCCAAAAAAAAGCAAGAAGGGGACAAATGACTAGTCATCAGTATTGCCTATGGGCTCCCTGCAGCAGAACTTTTTACCAGTTACAGACTTGTCATGTCCTGTCCTGTGCTGTGTCTCTGCGTGGAACACCTTGAGAGTGGCAAGACTTTGATTCCAGTGCTGTCCACCTGATGACTAATGGTTTGAGAACCGGTAGGGTAATGTTTAGGAAAGAGCAGAAGTGTCAGGGCACGAGCTGTGGAATGGACAGGCAGGCCTAATGGCAGGGTCACGCACCAACTGATGACAACCACCACCCACAGACTGGAGTCCCTCAGGGTGCGGAGTCTAAGCCCCAGGCTGCCCTTCACCAGGGCCCCTGATGGTGGGGATGGACTTGACGCAGCCAGGGACCAGGTCGCGGCCCCCGAGAAACCCCAGCTGCGGTAATGGCCGCCGCCAATGGCGTATAGCTGGTAGGAACCAGATAAGAACGATAGCGTAGTCGGACAGGCTGGGTCGATAACAGCGGGACAGACAGTACAGAACGGTAGACAAGAATACACAGGTCACAAGACGGGTTCAGCAACGGGAGGTCAGATAAAGGGATAAGGCAGAGAATAGTCTTAGACAAAGCCGAGTCAGTTTCCAGGAGAGCCACGAGAGTAGAACAAGAGCTTGCAATAACACTATCAAACAGGACACGAATGCAAAGAGCAAGTGCAGACAACAGGCTTAAATGTGCTCAACCACACTCCTCTAAGGGATGGACCACAGAGGCCTGAAAGCATAAAAGGCTCCCACTATGCTTTGCAGAAACCCAAGATGGATGCCAGCACATGGAGCAGCATAACCTCTGGGAAAAGGTAGTACCTTGACAAGAAGGATAGGTAGCACAGATATTCAAGATGCATGGAAAAGACGGAAGGTGCATGCAGTGCAGGTCCTCCTTTACATACTCCTTCTGAGCATGAACAGTAAAACAGTAGTAACATCCCCATTTTATATACACTCACCTGCCACTATATTACATACACCTGTTCAATTGCTTGGTAACACAAAATGCTAATCAGGCAATAACATGGCAGCAACTCGATGCAGTTAGGCATCTAGACATGGTGAAGAAAACTTGCTGAATTTCAAACTGAGCATCAGAATGGGGAAGAAAGGAGATTTAAGTGACTTTGAACGTGGCATGGTTGTAGGTGCCAGATGGGCTGGTCTGAGTATTTCAAAAACTGCTGATCTACTGGAAATATTCACACACAACCATCTCTATGGTTTACAGAGAGTGGCCCGAAAAAGAGAAAATATCCAGTGAGCAGCAGTTGTGTGGATGAAAATGCCTTGTTGATGTCAGGAGTCAGAGGAGAATGGGCAGACTGGTTCGAAATGATAGAAAGGCAAGAATAAATCATGTCAATATGGACCAAAATCTCTGAGGAATGTTTCCAACACCTGAGACATTCAGATGGTATGGTCAGAATTTGGTGTAAACAACATGAAAGCATGGATCCATCCTGTCTTGTAACAACAGTTCAGGCTGGTGGTGGTGGTGTACTGGTTTGGGGGGATATTTTCTTGGCACTAGCAAGGTGTACCTAATAAAGTGGCCGGTGGGTGTAGTTGGGAGGAAGTTCTGGAATTCCTAGAAATAAATTGCTAATTTCAGGAGAAATATAGGAGTATTTTTTAGGCACACATTACAATTCTAGATGATGCCTACAATATAACAATTGTTTTTACTTTTTCAGTTTAACCCCACTTTAAACGCAACATACATGTATTTAAACCTGATGCAGTTTCAATACCACTTATCAGTAATCAATTGTCAAGATGTTCATTATACATAGAACACAACATATTAAAAAGCAACAAGATATATAAATATCATATAATTGGCAAACAATGCTTGACTGAACAACATATGATTAGACAAGTCTAAGATCAAGTATATTATGAACCATATCTGGTTTTGAGTTGCTATGGTAGAACAATCCAAAGAAATAGTTGTATAAAATATATAGCCAGTAGCTCTTATAAATTAATTCCTAAGATTACATACAGGGGTCCATTTACTCAACCTGGAGAGTGCAAAATCTGGTGCAGCTTGTTCAGTAAAACTTTGACAAACAAAAAACTGGAATCTGATTGGTGTCTATGCACAGCTACACCAGATTGTGCACTCTCCAGTATTAGTAAATCAACCCCACAGTATGTTACTTGATCCAAATGATGAAATGAAGTCACAATTTTCAAAAGTATATTAGGGGTGAAATACAGAAGGTGTAACTCTCACATGTTACTTTGCAAACTTGTACGTAATTTAAATGTCCAAGCAGATTCATGATAGTTTTTGTCATTGATAGAAACAATTGCGTACTGAGTGCACTAATACAGCTACAATCACCTCAAGCAAAATGGAAGATAGTGTCATTGATAGACTAACAGAAATGAATGTTGGTTTACCATATTAGGGCTAAATACAATACAGTATTATTTTTTTTAGTGCACAGCTGTATTTGATTGGTTTGCCATGCAGTTTTGGGGATGTAAAATTGTATTAGTTTTTTTTTCGCTTCAGCGTTCTGGAATATGATACTGTGCAACAAATGACAGGCCCTCTAGCTAGACAGTACCATGTGCACTGATACTGTCAAGTGCTCAGTGCACATTCAAAGTGAGTCACAGGAACTTCTATCCCTCACAGTGAGGCAAGCATTGGTCTGTCTCTGCAGGAAATTTTCCTTTCACTCTATTAAACAGCATGGACTTCTGTGATGATAATCCACTGGGACTTTTCACAGTGATTCAGTAAGTAATCAGACTTACTGCAATGTCATTTGTAATAATTTGTGGAATATGGTTTAAATGCCATAGAGTAACTGAATTATCAATTACTTGAAACTGTACACTTATAGAATTTGCTATGAACTTTTTAAAGGCTTATTTAAACATAGCTTGTTTTTCTGCTCTGTAAATAGCATGAGTGCCTTTGCATATTATTTCACAGTTTCATAATTAGAGTGCTGGTGTGATGGATCTATAAATTTGTTCACATAGTTCTTTTTTCTTGGCTGTTTCAAGTGTGGCAGTTCCCTTTGATGTCTGCCAATGTTTTAACTTGTAGAAGATTGTGGAACAAATTAAACTAGCATGAATGCATTTTCAAGTTTAGTTCAGTCCACTCTACAATTTACAAAAATAACTTCAGTTGATAAAACATGATGTATAATAATGTTTTTTATTGTGAATTAAATAAATTATGCACATAAATTTGATGTTTGCTTTATATTTTTTTTTTCTATTATCCTTATCAATACCTAATTAATTATCTCTAGCTCTGGAATATCATTTATAATGAATTAGTAATTGTAGAAAATTACTGAACATTGCAACTACTTTGTCATATTTAATTGTATGATGTTTTCTGTTTACCTTGGTTATATTTTCATGTCTATGCAATACCACTCATTTATGATCTGTGGTTTTCAGTACTCTCTTTGTGTTGGAAAACATCTGAAGGTCACATTTAGTTATTCATAATGGGATAATGCTTCAATAATGTTTTTGGAGAACACCACACTGCTTTGAGAGAGGCCCATTGTATATAGACCATCATAGTAATTAAATGTGAAATATTTCTCTTTTCTGGATGCTTGAATTACAAAAAAATGGCAGAAATATAATTGGAATATATTAGATTTATAAAATATTACTCAAAGCAGTATTAATTCAAACATACATTGATTTGTATTTAAAAACTGACATTTAAATTTGGGACGCAATGCTGTTTCATAAAGGTGGTTGGTGTGTTCTATAAATGCCCTTCATATATATCTCATCAGGTTTGCATCTCAATATAATACCCAGGGAAAAAAAATGAACACCGTATTTGCTTGAACATTTATCTTGTTTAGTGGGACAGACAATGTCTGACTCTAATTGTTTTTGTCATTTTAGTCACTGTGCATGTCGCCACTGGCAAATTATATTGATAATCTTTACATAGTCATAAGCCAGTTTTGTGTGGCTGTGCGCAGCTTTTGATATGGACTGCCTATTTCATGTTAAAAGGGTAATGTGCCATTGCAAGACAATCTCCTCAGAGCCATCAGAGCAGAAAGTTATGCAGAATGACAAAAAAGTTGATATCATATAGGACAGCCTAGTGTAGGACAAAGTCATTCACCTATCAATATACCTTGACTAGTAATCATTACAAGACAACTTGTAATTCTATGTATAACAAATGTGTTATTGGATGTAGCCAAGTCATTGCTTCTGTCCACAAAGTATGCATTTGGGGCATCATTATTTGTAGCTAATGAAATATATTGATTATAAACCAGAAAAAGGAAATATATTCAAGCAGTATACTGCTGTTTCACCATAAATGTTTTTTTTTTTTACCATTCAGTAAATGTTGGATAATATGTAAGCAAAAAAACACAGGGATTGATTTACTAAAACCAGACAGTGCAAAATCTGGTGTATAGTAGCTCTGCATAGAAACCAATCAGCTTGTAGGTTTTTTTGTCAAAGTTCAATTGAACAAGCTGAAGGTAGAAGCTGATTGGCTGCATGCACAGCTGCACCAGATTTTGCACTCTCCAGTTTTAGTAAATTAACCCCATTGACTTTCAAGTCATATGCCAATGAATGTATCATTATCTCTTAATATCTATCAGTTAATGGTCTTCATCAACAATTCTATAGAGGGACCATTCTGTTTAATGATATAGCATATGGGCATTTTGACACAGGGTGCTGAGTATCGATTGAAAATAAAATGCGGTACATCACTCTGTTGTCAGAACTATAAATATGTGAGTCAAATTAAAAATGGAAAATTTTCTGCTGTGTACATGAATAAAAGCACCCTGTAGAGTAGCAGATTAGAACAAATTAATTTTTGCTACAAATACATATTACAAATACTACTATATTACTGTTAAACAAAAAAATGCAGCAGTAGCATTATAGGCAACTATTTTGGAATGAACGTCAACTGCTACTGTTATTAACATTTATTATACCTTGACATATCACCTATAAATATCCCTAGCCCTGTCCCTATGATGCATTTGATAAGGAGACCCCAAGGCTCTAACCTATCATGAGCAAGTACAGGAGAAGGATGGGCCAATTAGTCAGCATAATTGCAAGTATATTTCAACAATTGTGTGTGAGTTCATAGATTTAAAAAATTGCCAAAAGTCAGGCAATATTGAAATTGTGGCAGTAAGTGTTGTGGATGTTGAAAGTTTGATAGAGAAAGAGGGAGTACCGGTAAGAACATAAATAGCTGGACAGGACACTATCCATGCTAGAGGCAGCACTGTGGAAATAGAAATGTTAGAATGTTTTATCTTTGGGAAGACAAAGTTGTTAAAAGATAAAAAAATACCCAATGCTTAAAAAATGACCAGAATCACAGAAAGCAGATTAGTGAAGTATACATTTGATGATATTTTTTACAACAGTACCCTTTAATACCATTTTATCAGTTTTACTTTTTAAATAAGTCTGATGGTTTCTTAGACACAACTATTATCTTTTTATTTGATAACTTCAAGCACAATGTTAATCCTCAAAGGTTTATAAAAAGGACATTTTTCATGCATTCTCTATTACAGTCTAGTCTTTGTTGATAGCAAAATAGCCGTGCAGATATCTACATATTTTTTTACAAATCCATTCCACAGAGAATTACAAATCATTGTTGGGGTGCAGAAAATCAACTTGAAAAAGTGTCTGTTAATAAAAGGAAATTTAAATTATTTATATCTGCAGCTCTGTGAGAGGCAAGGGTTTGGGGGATACTATGGTTTCTACAACATATGTATTTCAACATTTTGATCTTCGGTAATATGTAAGCAAAAACAAACTGATTTTCAAGTCACATTCTAACATTTCATTTAGTATTTAAACAAGTGCTGCCATAACATTATTTTAGGGCAGTGAAATCTATTTACATGATACATTTGCAGCTGAACATTTTAGTTTCAGAAGAGAATAAATAATCTATTTTGGTTAAATTTTGTCTGCACTATGTATTTTGCTGCATA
This sequence comes from Staurois parvus, assembly GCF_062004578.1. Lineage (NCBI taxonomy): Eukaryota > Metazoa > Chordata > Amphibia > Anura > Ranidae > Staurois > Staurois parvus. The sequence continues at coordinate 4,446,758 of NW_028318492.1, read as the reverse complement.
CTGTCTATAAGTGGATTGCAGAAATTAAAAAGTAACAAAAAGGTCTATGTGACTGTGGGTGTGGTTGCAACCATCCATAATATAATATACCAATTGAATTACCCTCTAAGTGGGATTTTGAAGGCAGCCAAGTACAATGTAAAATCATAACAACATACTTTTTATTATTCTTTTTGGTTTAAAAAAAACGAATCAACTTTAAAGGACATAATCCATGACACAATGTCTGATTATACACAGTCTGCATTCCTTATAAATCATTGCTCTCCTAAAAGAGAATGGCATTATATTTTAATACATCCTTGTTAAAAGGGCAAATAACAGGACTATTACAGAGTATCAAAGACTTGTACATCGTGGTACCCTTAGCAGAGCGTATTATGCATGTCCAAACTTCACAACCAGTTGGATCTTGATTGTTAGTTGGCCAGCTTTGGGTATCCACCCTACAATTTAAAAAGTTAGATGAATTCATACTTTTTAAATATATTGTACACTGTGTGCAAGATGGAGTCTCTAAAATATAACTCTACACAAGTCCACTTCTACAAAGCATTCCTCAAATTAATGTGGCTCATGCGCAGCACAATGTACACATCAATCTGTAGGATGCCAAAAATTCAGGGACAAGGTCAGGGACAAAGTAAAAGCAGAAATTACATTAGAACCCCAGTAGAAGACAGCAGAGGTGACTGCTGGAGCCCCAAGAGACAGCTTTGATCTGTCATTGATGGTGTCACCAATGTGTCACTTACAATTCTACTTCCTCCTCTCCTCTTCCTTTTTCTGTCGGGCTCCCCCAAGGTTCTGTTTTTGAACCTCTCCTATTCTCAGTCTACACCTCCTCCCTGGGTCAGCTGATAGCCTCCCATGGCTTTCAATACCATTTCTATGCTGATGACACCCAAATTTATCTCTCTACCCCTCAGCTCACAACATCAGTCTCCTCACGCATCACTAAATTTGCTGACAAAACTATCAGTCTGGATGTCACACCACTTCCTCAAACTCAATCTATCCAAAACTGACCTCATAATATTTCCTCCCCCATGTTCTCCTGACTTTTCTGTCAAGATCAATGGTACAACTATTAACCCACCCCCATATACCAGGGTGCTAGGTATAATCCTGGACTCTGAACTCACTGTTCTAAGCTTGCCACCTCAACCTCTGCAACATCTCCAAAATATGCCCTTTTCTAACCGATGACACCGCAAAGCTGCAATTTCACTCCCTGGTTATCTCTCGCGTAGACTACTGCAACTCCCCCCTCATTGGATTGCCTCTATATAGACTATCCCCCCTTCAGTCCATCATGAATGCTTCCAGACTCACTTTTCTTACCAACCATTCAGTGTCTGCTACCCATCTCTGCTGATCCCACCAGTTTTTGCTCACCCAACAAATAAAAAAACAAAAAAAACAATAAACAATCATTTTCAAAGCCATCCACAATTCAGCACCCAGCTACTTCACTAACCGAGTCTCAAAATACCTCTCAAATTGTTCTTCATTCTTCCCATGACCTCCTGCTCTCCAGCTACCTTGTCACCGTCTCTCACGCTCACCTCCAGGATTTCTCCTGAGCTTCTCCCATCCTATGGAACTCCCTATCCCAATCTGCCCAACTATTTCCTACTCTGCCCACTTTTAGGTGATCACTGAAAACCTATCTCTTCAGAGAAAGCAATCCTGCCTCCACCTAACAACTGTATTTTCACTTTATCCATTAGCTCACCCCCCACATTTATCACCTTTTCTATCACTTGACCCTCCCTTGTAGCTTGTAAGCTCTAACGAGCAAGGCCCTCTGATTCCTCTTCTATTTAAATTGTATTGTCACTGTGCTGTCTGCCCTCATGTTGTGAAGTGCTATGCAAACTGTTGGCGCCATATAAATTCTGTATAATAGTAATCATAATACGCAGGTGAGTACAGTTTTGCTTTAACAATTCATATAATTATTTTTAAACAAGTAAACACAGTAGTGGTAATGTTTCCCTGGAGTTCATCTTTAAGTCTTTTTTGACTTAACATTTTTTAGGATTCACTATGCATCTTTATATAAAACAGTATAAATTTCTCAGACTCTGTCTAGTGTTTTTTCTTTTCTACTATATTTAGAACCCAAAGCGGTTCTAAAGACAGGACATTTTACCCTAACGCATTAAGGGAAAAATGTTCCAGTGTTTGTATCACCCCTCAACCCTTCTTATACTTAACTGAGTCCTATCTTGATCCAGTGCTGTGCCCATCTGCAGCAGCTTTCTTTTCTCTGTGTGCTCACAGAGGCAAGAGTGGGTGCCATTGGCTCCAACTGCTGTCAATCAAATCCTGCGAGCGAGGCAGGGCTAAGCCACATTGTATGTGTCAATAGACAGCCTGGCTCAGGATCGAGTCTACACATCTGACCCCATAGCAAATGGTTTTCTATGGGGACAGACACACAAGAGCAGGAGAGGACAGAACCGGCAGGGGACCCCAGAAGAGGAGGTTCCTGGCCACTCTGTATAAACCACTGCAAAGAGCAGTCAAGTAAAACATGTTTGTTATTTTAGTTAAAAAAATACCTTTACAAATGTTTTAACTTTAGCTTGGGAGGAGCATTTGCTATAATGTGCAAGTGTACATTAGGTATGAAAAAAGCAAAAAACAAATAAATAAAATCTAGAGGAATATATTGAAAAGCATTTAGGTTTCTGGTTGGAATTTGCACTTACATTTAAACTGAATAAAAATATATGGAAATACATTGGAGACAATAAAAAAAGAAAAGGAAAACAAAAACTGTATGGAACTGTGCAGGATGCTCACTTTGCAAGGAGATTTTCCTTTAGCTTAGTGAATACAATGAAAATTCACTTTGCAAAGAATAGCTGAACACGTGCAAGGACACACATTACTGGATGATGAAAGCTAGCAGAGCTTCACCTTATTCACTAAACTAAGGGGACTTTACTAATCAATCCTAATATATGTTCTCTTCTGGATGTGAGGACACCAAGGGACAGACCACCATTGGATTGTGGGGGAGCACCATCTGCTGGGGCAGTGGAGGATCAGGTAAGTAAAATTGTTTCTCCACTCCCCTGGACAAAATGAGCTATAAACCCTTGTAGAGCAGGCACAGCCCCACTGCAAAGGATAATTTCTTTTCTGCCCAGAGTTGGGCTTTAAGGCTTTATGCAAAGCATTTTTAAATACTTATGATGATATAATCTTTTTTGGTTTGGGGAAACATTGGGGAAACACTTAAGATGAATGTTGTTTTCTGAGGGGTTTTGTTGCTGACCATACGCTAGTAGAATTGTGACCAAATGTTTTCATTTTCGGAACATTCCTTTGATTTTTTAATTGTTAGTGGAGTCACATGGACGTTCGTTTTTGACCAAAGTGATGAGAAAGAGATGAGAAGACTTTTTCTCAATGAAGGAATTTCTAACACTGTATAAAGTCTATTCATACCAAAACCGAATGTAGAAAGCAAACATAATTTTGTATTACGTTCAAATGACGTTTGCCAAGTCTTTGAATGCACTGAGCACTGTCGTACAAATGTCTTTATGAGCATTCTTTTGAAAATCTACTAATGTACAGCCAGTTTAACTGATCCACACAATATTTATATTGTAATATATTTTACATACTATATCAAGTAGCTAGCATGGAGCCACAGCATGCAGGAGGAGGGAGAACACAGACATCTAACACATTCAAAAGTGTGTATGATGTGAAAATTGTACAAGCAATTTATTTTCATAAAATGCAGTTTTTTTACCTGATCTTTTTGTATCTCGGCTAAGCTCCTCTAGCCTCTATCAGCCTCTTTTTGTCATGCATGAACAGTGGACCATGCCCTTACCATATGTCAGCACAGCTCCACCTCGGGTACTTGTCAAGGTTACAATGCAGGAGTCCAATTGTAAGACAGTTGTCACCCCAGAACAGGAAGTGCCTGAACTAACACCTTCATTACAGGATTACTAGGTGTTATTTTAATGAAAGATGCATGTCTTAAAAGGTTAAAAACATTTTGTGAAACTACATTAACCACTTCATGACCATGCTACAGTGTGGTTGTGAGGTTCCGGGAGGGTGTCATATGACGTACTCCCAGAACGTGCCCCCAGCGGCGCTCATCCGGCACTCTCTGCGATTTCTGTGGACACAGATGATCACAGATGATCACATAACACAGTAAAGCGCCAATCACAGTGGCCTTTTACCACATGATCAGCTGTGCCCGATCACAACTGATCACCATGCAAAATACACTTGCCGATTATCAGCAGTACTTTTTTTCATGCTGTGACAGTAGCTGTGAAACTAATGCAGATAACCGGCAACTGTAAAAGGATTCATCTACACTGAAAATCTGGGCATGGATTATCAGTGCCCTGGTTATCAGTGCAGTCCCAAAAGTGCCCAACAGTGCTGTCCATCAGTGCCCAGCAGTACTGCCAATCTGTGCCCATCAGTGCTGCCAATCTGTGCCCATCAGTGCCGCCAGGCAGTGCCACCTATCAATGCCCCAGTCAGTACTACCTATCAGTGCCCACCAGTGCTGCCTATTAGTGCCCATCAGTGCTGCCTATAAGTGACCATCCGTGCCGCCTATCAGTGCCCATCAGTGCCGCATATCAGTGCTTCCTCATCAATGCCCACCATTGCCGCCTTATCAGTGCAGCCTATCAGTGCAAACTCATCAACGCACATCAGTGAAAGAGAAAAATTACCTGTTTTCAAAATTTTAGAACAGAAAAAAAGAAAACAATAAAAAAAATAAAAGACCCAGTGGTGATTAAAGAAGAAAGCTCTATTTGTGTGAAACAAATGGTAAAATTTTCATATGGGTACAGTGTTGCATGACTGCGTAAAAGTGCCCAGTAGGCAAGTGGTTAATGTGTTAAAGCTTACATGAAATGTAATATTAGGGTTAAGATGTACTGTAATCCCCATGCTGTAAGAAAAGAAATGACAGAAATGTTATCTAAGTACATATAAGGTTATTTAAGGATTATGTCAGTGCCAGTTCAAGTATTATTAAACCGAAAACCTAAAATGTAATATATCGCAGTTTACCAATCATTAGATGTGGTGGCTGCCTTCATTTTCTTTTTTTAGGCTTTTCCCCTCTGATCTAGCCAGTAACACACTTCCTGTATTAGAGTGCTTACATTCTGGATGAAGGAGAAACAGAAACACCTTTGGACAGCAGGATTGTCAATCTGGAGAGGGGACTGTTGGATGCACTAGCAAATTTAAAAAAAATACAATAACCAATTGAACCCAAACTCCTGTTAACACTTTATATTAAGTTACAGCAACAGTTTTTTGGTTTTGGAATGAAGGTTTTATATACATAAATAAAAGCTGACCATTGTAAACACCACTGTCTTTGTTAAATGGTTTGGTTCAACCCTCTTACTGCCACATCTACAGGACAGCTTGTTGAGTTGAAAAATAACACATCTACTGGCAGGATCACCAGGTGAAAATGAAAGAAAGCTGCAATATAAAAATGTTTTGCTTTTGGGTGACCAGAACCAATGTATTGTTTCTGCCAGATAATCTTTCGCATTGTGACATATGGCTAGTGTGACTACCTTACCTGACCAGCCATGTGACTTTCTTCATTAAAAATCAGGTTTTTATATTCAACATTTTAAGCACTTTTTGACACTTACAGAAGGGTGGGTTAACTATCTATTAACATGTGAATCAATATTGAAGTGTAGTATATTTTAGAATTTTCTAGCTCAGGGAAGACATTTTCTTCTACTCCAATTTATATCCGCATGTTTGCTTTGTGATACCTACTCGACCTGGCACTTTGTTCTATCACAAAGCCAACTTTTCTGTTGCTTATAGCAACCATTATGAAGGAGGAAAATAATCCTAAAAAATGAATATTTATAGGAAAGGAAGCAGAACGTTAAGGTACATTGGTGTTCTTTCTCAATCGGTACACCCACAGCCTGACATCAGGGGATGTAGCCAAGAGGCATATTTTGCCAAAAAGATGTCAAACCTAATGTACAAATGCTCTATATGAATACGTGAAACAATTTATAATTGTGAAATCTGTAGAGGGCAGATGAACTGGTAAAATAGACATTTAGTAACTTATTAAATGATCATGTGACCCCAGAGAATAGAGGGCCCTGGGTTTAACCCTCTACCCCATACCTCCAAAACGTTTTTCTACTTCTGTTCAGCTGTCATTCACTAATGACAGAGATGTCCAGTCATGCAATGATTGTCTCTCAAATAAAGGATAGAAGTAGATCTGTGTAGATCAGTGGTGTAAACTTTATACAGGTAGGTAGGATTAGCTCCAAGCTGACATAGCAATGAAGGTACAGTTTTCTAAACGGTTATATGTGATACCAGGTTGGGAGATGGGAGTTCTTAGAAGGCTATGACCCATGGTAAATATTTAAAGTGGTAATAAACTCTTACATAAACCCAGTGAAGTGACTGGCCTCAGGTGATACACAGAGATTAAACAAATCTTTCTACATAAGTTGTACCTGTTTATCTGATTTATTCTCTTCTCTACAACCATTCAAAGTGCATACTTTAAACAGGATTTCTCAGCTCTGAAAAGCAAGGGGTGGGGAACTGAAGACAGACTCAGTGAGGAGAGCTCTGAGAGCTGATTGGAGGAAAAGGACACACCCTCTCCACACAGCACACAAGAACAGAACTGAGGCTGTCAATCTGCTGGATGTCCCTCCCCTGTCACCATATTTCTCTTGGTGTCAGGAAAACTGGTCAGAAGTGATTTGTGCTGATAGCAGAGGAATGAGGCAGCAGTCAGAAATGACACTTAGTGCTCTGAATTGAGACAAATACACACTATAGAGGGATATGCTTTGTTCATATTTAATGTCTGAGGTTTACAACCACTTTAATCGTCAGTGTCTAAAATATTAAGGATTTGTTCTACAGCCAGTATACAGCAAGCTGAACTCCAAGCAGATAAAAAGACACTAAATAATTTAGCTCTGTATTCATTAAAACATTCTAAAATGTTTTTTTTTTGCAATCAATGTAAACCCGGGTACACACGTACTGAAACTCAGCCAGTTCAACAGGAACAGGTCGACTTTCGGTATGTGTGTTCTCCTCTCTGTTCAATGAAATCCGGTCTAATGACTTCTGTCAAATGGTCATGCTGGAATACCAGGATTTAAGCAGCACTTGCAGCAAATGGCTGCAGCACTGAACTGTGTATCTTGATGGGAAAGGGAGCCCTTGCTGGCAGAATACAATAGTGCTGTGGGGAGATCCCTGCATCCACATTGCTTGTGTTGATGTGGGGATAGGTCTTTTTTTTTTTTCAGCCCACTGGTTTAACGGAAAAAAACAATCTGTGCTTGTTTACACATGCTTAAGATTCCCATATGCTCAAGAGTCTGAATTTCACTTGGTATCTGCCTCTTTCAGTCTATGTATGGCTGGTGGAGGGAGAAAAGGAATGACCTAGGATATGGATATATGAATGTAGATACAAGCATGTAAGACATATAGGTGCATATATAGATTGGACTTATGTGCTGGATGTGTGGAGTGTCTTTATCCTTGATCAAATAATGAAAGGAAGAACTGGAGGGACTCACAGGGCATTTTAATTATAAAATTATTCCGTACTGTATATACTCTATACTCTCCAGAAAAGAGCACAGCATATCATGACATACAGTATACAGTATATTATCACAACAATGAGCCTACAGATTGTGGTGCTGTGCAATGATCATGTTGATAGGAGAAGAGAACAGAGTGACAGTGAAATGAATCCATCGGTCTGCTGGTTCTCCATTCACTGTCCAGTCACAGGATAAGGATAAGACTTGGATAAGGAAGGATAAGACCTGAATATTGATCTGCTACCCTATGCTGTCTGTATTTGTAAATAGCTGTGCTGCTTATCACAGAATTATGTATAGCACTTTCTGTGTCTGGGTTCTTGGGTTAAAAACCCTGGAAATAGAAAGTGAAGAGAGGAAAAGAATCTGAGACCACATGTTCTGTCTATGACAGAGCTTCTGCGGAATCCAGGCCAGGTGCAGGGAATATTAGGCAAGTGGTTTTATGTTTAATAGTTTCCTATTGTTGCCCATAGATTCTACCTACAGTTGTGACCAAAATTATTCAACCCCCACTGAAATTGAGTGTTTTGGCCAGTTTGACATTGCTTTTGATCATTCAGTCATCTTGCTTACATTTACATTAAAGAGGCACTTGTAGGTCAGACAAATATAACATAACAGTTATAATGAAATAACCACAAATGTCTTTTCTGTGCTCACAGCATTATCAGTTTTATTCAACCCCCAAGTGACATTCAATCTTAGTACTTAGTACAGCATCCTTTTACAGTTATAACAGCTTTTAAACGTGAAGCATAGCTTGACACAAGTGTCTTGCAGCGATCTACGGGTATCTTCGCCCATTCTTCATGGGCAAAGGCCTCCAGTTCAGTCACATTCTTAGGCTTGCGCACTGCAACTGCTTTCTTTAAGTCCCACCAGAGGTTCTCAATCGGATTTAAGTCTGGTGACTGCGATGGCCACTCCAAAATGTTCCAGCCTTTCCTCTGCAACCATGCTCTAGTGGACTTGGAGGTATGCTTGGGATCATTGTCCTGTTGAAAGGTCCAACGTCTCCCAAGCCTCAGGTGTGTGACGGACTGCATCACGTTTCCATCCAATATCTCCTGGTACTGAAGAGAATTCATGGTACCTTGCACACGCTGAAGCTTCCCTGTACCTGCAGAAGCAAAACAGCCCCAAAGCATGATTGACCCTCCACCATGCTTCACAGTAGGCAAGGTGTTCTTTTCATCATAGGCCTTGTTCTTCCTCCTCCAAACATAGCGTTGATCCATGGGCCCAAACAGTTCTAATTTTGTTTCATCAGTCCACAGAACACTATCCCACAACTTTTGTGGTTTGTCCACATGGCTTTTGGCATACTGCAGTCGACTCTTCTTATTCTTTGGAGACAGCAAGGGGGTACGCCTGGGAGTTCTGGCACGGAGGCCTTCATTACGCAGTGTGCGTCTTATTGTCTGGGCTGAAACTTCTGTACCCACATCTGACAAATCTTTTCTCAGTTCCTCAGCAGTCACACGGGGACTTCTCTCCACTCTACGCTTCAGGTAGCGCACAGCAGTCGAAGTCAGCATCTTCTTTCTGCCACGACCAGGTAGCGTTTCAACAGTGCCCTTTGCCTTGAATTTGCGAATGATGCTTCCTAAGGTGTCTCTTGGTATGTTTAACATCTTTGCAATCTTCTTATAGCCATTGCCCTTCCTGTGAAGAGAAATCACCTCTTCTCTTGTCTTCCTGGACCATTCTCTTGCCTTCACCATGTTTGTAACCACACCAGTAAATGTCTAGAAGGAGCTGAGTATCACAGTCATTTTAAAGCTGCCTAATTGGTGCTTATTATGCTTGATTGCTGCTCGGTGACATCCACAGGTGTTTTCAATACCTGATGGAAAGCACCTGTATGAACCTCTGTTCTTCAGAGTGGTAGTCTTTAAGGGGTTGAATAATTGTGGCAATGAAGAAACCACATAAGAACCATTTACTACTGTATTACATAAACAATTGATGTCATTTTAGTTGCATTTGGGTAGTTACAACGTCCTTGTAGGATTTGATTCTGAATACAATTCCAAATGTACACTATAGTCCCTAAACCCCTTTACAGCATTGGGGGTTGAATAATTTTGGTCACAACTGTATATATACACTCACTGGCCACTTTATTAGGTACACTTTGCTAGTGCCAAGAAAATATCCCCCACACCATTACACCACCACCAGCCTGAACAGTTGATACAAGGCAGGATGGATTTATGCTTTCATGTTGTTTATGCCAAATTCTGACCCTACCATCTGAATGTCGCAGCTGAAATTGAATGTTCATTCTCCTCTGACCTCTAACATCAACAATTCAATTTCGTCCACACAACTGCTGCTCACTGGATATTTTCTGGTTTTCAGACCATTCTCTGTAAACCCTAGAGATGGTTGTGCATGAAAATCCCAGTAGATCAGCAGTTTTTGAGATACTCAGACCAACCTATCTGGCACCAACAACCATGCCACGTTCAATGTCACTTAAATCCCCTTTCTTCCCCATTATTATGCTAATTTTGAACGTCAGCAAGTCATCTTCACCACATCTAGATGCCTAAACCCACATGGAAGAAAAATATATTTGAAATATATTTAAAAAATATTCTTCCCAAATATATTGACATATTTAAATACTACAGTTTTGGCCATATTCAATATATATATATATATATACATATATATATATATATATATATATATATATATATATATATATATGCTTACTGGCATACTGCATGTTGAAATGCGTTTTTATTACAAAATATATGACAAATATTTTTAAACATACATTTCAAATATACTGTATCTCTTTTAAAATACAAATCTACATTTTTCAAATGCATTTACAAATATATGTAAAAATATATGTTAAAATTACTTTTTTATATGTTAAAAAAAATCTGAAGAATATATATATATATATATATATATATATATATATATATATATACACATATATATATATTGAAATATATTGAATATGACCAAAATTGTAGCATTTCAAATATATGTCAATATATTTGGGAAGAATATTTTTAAAATATACATCAAATATATTTTTCTTACATGGGAATGGATTGATTTGCTGCCATGTGATTGGCTGATTAGCAATGTGTGTTACCAAGAAATTGAAAAGGTGTACCTAATAAAGTGGCCATTCAGTGTGTATGTGTATATATATATATATATATATATATATATATATATTGTGTGATGTGTAGTGGCCACATTGCTGTATGTTGTAGGTGAACCTGTTTATTGAAATAGAGTTTATATGCAGCTCTTGTTATTTTAGTTAACCCTATCCATTCTGGTTTGGGATTCTATAGCTAGTTTTAGCTTAGCGCTCAATAACCACGAATCTAGAGCCAAGTTAGGCATCTGACTGAACACTTAGGTAGTTAGAGGTCAGGTTGGTTAGAAGCTACTAGGGGCTAAGATGCAGAGAACATAGGCTGACTATGAGTTCCAGTGCCACACCACAATTTCTGCTGGTGAAAAGCTGTGTTCCAGACTAGATGGACAACAGCTGGAAGTTCTCCCCATCGTCAGTGATCTTGTCTTAAGGTCTCCAACACAAAGATGGATGTTGCAGTGTAATCATCCTCAGGGTTCCATTCAACTGTGCTTTATAAATAACTGTATATATCCTGGTATATGTGCACAATTTCACCAAGACTCCTGTTGAGCCCTTTGCTTATATTACCTGTTTGTACATTGGATGTATGTACTGTTATTAATCTTATAATATATAAAGCTTGTGTAGCACCTTGCTATCTAGCTGTGGGGAGCTAGACTGGGCTGAGACAGAGGCCTGAAATGTATAAATGTATTATTTCAGGCCAGGGTTGGGAGGCCCTGCAGGTCTGTTCCTTGACACCACCCCCCCACTCTAGAGGTCTTGGAGAAGATTCTAGAAGCAGTGGGTGGGGCAGAGGAGGGGCTGGCCTGCAAACTTAGGTGATCTTGGCAAATCCCCAAGCAGGAGGCTTGGCATGGGGCCAGGGCAGTCCTTAAATTTGTGTAGCGCTACCCTTGTGAGGGCCGCTGTAAGACACAGGTCCCCAAAGGCTGCCCTGACCATGCAAGCCACCCGACACCTCTGACAATGTGGGTTCAGAAACAATGCACAAAGGAAACAATTGCACAGAAAACTGAATGCAGTAAAGCAATTTAGCATTTACTAAGAATTGTTCAGTCAACAAAAAATAAAATAAAATAAAATAAATAATAATAATGTTTATGTAAAACTTCTCAAAGTGTGAACACAGGTAGACTTAGCAGAGATGAACACAATGATTCAAACAGTATTTCCAATATGCTCAGCTGGAGCCTTTGACTCCAGGTATGAAAAGAAAACAAAAAACTTCTCAGTGTCAGTCTGCTCCCTTAAAATCCTGATGCCACAGGTCCAGAAATAACAACACCACTTTGTAAGAACTAAATGTGCTGTATGAGCTATGCTATAAACAAATTCTAAACAGAATATTAATACTATCTAACATATTAACAGATATAGGCACAGGGTTCTTGGCTTAAGGAGTGTTAAAAGAGAGTCTTAGTGGAAAGAGTGTCCTGGATCTTCAGCTAGCTCAATAAGGGCCCAAAGAGACTGCTATGCAATGGCAACCACCAATGATAGATAATATATATGAATGGTTCCTGATAAAGACTGCTAATTTATGAGAAGACGTGGGGTATAAGGTGTCTGCATGCAGTGTCCCTTTGTGAGCAGTGTACACAGTGTGGGCATCTGCTCGCTCACCAATCCTGATGACACCATGGCTCAAGGAAAACAGGGTGTTCTGGAAGAGCTCCTGCAGAATCAGCAATCAGTGTAGGGGGCGCCTAGCTGAGCCCCTTGTAGCTCACTCGCCAAAGACTCTCCACACCGTCCAGACTGCGTGGCCTACTTAACTCTCCACCACAGCTGTTTCCCTCCTTGCAGCTTCAGCCCGTAGTCCCAAGAGAAGGAGTTTTTTCCAGAGTCCAAAATATATATCCTCTCCCAGCATTCTACTTTTCTTCCTCCAGCCGCCTTGAACATGTAGTTCACAACAGTATTGGCTCCTTGCAAATCTCAGCCTTCTGGACTACATGTCCTACAATCCCCAGCTCTTTGTTGAGTCCTCTCTTTCTCATGCCTCTGAACACAATGTCACTATTACAACTAAACACTAGAGGGAGCATTAGCTCAACAGAGTTCCTATTATGAATGTCTTGTCTTGAATATAAGTTAGCCAGGACTGGGCTACATCTGAAAGAGCCTGCTCAGGAGCAGTAGAGTTTGGGTGGAAGATGAAGGGAGAGGCTGGAGAGCAGGAGCCTGGGAGGAGGCCCAGATGGTAAGGTGCTCACCTACAAGCAGAAGAGCTGGAAAGGAGGAAAGCTCAGGACCTCATCGACCCCCAGAGCAAGGAACATCTGTGCAGCAGGGAAGGAGCAGCCCAGCAGAAGGCCTGAGAGCAGCCACTGACCCATCAGCTCACAGACAGAGGACTGAGTGACCTACACCCCCTGGGCCAGAAAGGGGAAAGAGCACTCTAGTAGGAAACTGGATTAGCTGCTACCCAGAACTGTCTTATATTTAAAGTGACAGGCACTGGATCACCTGCCCAGGGATTCCTTCAGGCAGCTAGATAGAGGAGTATCTGGGGTCTAGGGTGGTAAACCAGGAGATGCTGGCTAGCTCTCAAAGAAGAGAACTTTTTGCTATTAAAAAGATTTGTACATAGTCTCCAGAAAGATTGTCCTCAGTTGCTGTTCCATTTGGGCAACTCATACATCCCTTACCCCATCCAAGTTCAATTCCCTTTATAACATTTAAAAAAAAAACAAGCTAAAAGACTGGTTACTGTCTCCTGGATGCAAGTCTGTGTGGAAAATGTGTGTTGCCTGGGTGTGCAGGTCTATACGGGGACCTAAAACTCTAGCAACTCCTAAGGGGGTAGTGCTACACTTGTATTATTCCAATATTGGCAGCTTCTTTATATTATTGGTTAATGTTAAGTAGTTTATCTGTACCCAGTTACTTTGATTAAATTACTGCTTAATTTCAGGGAAGGGAATCCCCTCTGTTCAAGGAGGCCATGTTGTGGGTGGAGATACTGACAACTTTATTATCAAACCCGCTCTTCCACTTGTAAAAGGTTCTTGTTCTCTAATTTACCTACAGGTTTAGCGCAATATCCTGTTTGAGGAGGGTCACTTCTTATAACCCTCCAAAAGACAGCTACACCTGTAAGTGTTCCTAAACTGCAGCAGCGAAAAATTAGGTCTCCTCTGCTGGACAGGGCTGTGCACTGTGCTATTCCTGTCCAAATCGCATGTGGTTTCCCCATCGCACACCGGAGTGATGTGGGAAAGCTCTCCGCACTGATCTCATGTGGCGATGTATACACTGGTGTTGGCTATCAGGCGAAGCATGGAGGAAGATGCTTTGGAATCTCAGCTGTAGGAGAGTAGATTAGAGAAAGCCAAGAGATCTGAGATCCCCGCAGCTTTCTCTCCTCTCCTTGCAGGGATGACAGTTCAGGCTAGACGGCTTCTGATTGGTCAGCACCGTCAATCAAAAGACATTTTAGCCTATGTCATCCCTGCAAAAAAAGGATAGAAAGCTGCGGGGATTTCAGATCCCATGCCTTTCTCTACTCTCCTACAGATGAGAATCTGGAGCATTGCTGTGGCTTTCTCTCCTCTCCCACAGCTGAGAATCCAGAGCTTCATCCTCCAATGGCCAACACCAAGGTATACATCCCCACATGGCCTTCTTTCCCACTCTGTGCTCAGCATGGGATTGGTGCAGGGGGGTTTCCTGTACCACTCCTGTGTGAACTCAGGCTATAACAAACCTGGGTTCACTTAGAGCGAAACATTCATGGGGAAACCACATGTGATTTGGACAGGAATAGCATTACTGATCAAACTGCATGCTATCCCATACATTTTGTATTGACGCAAAGTATTGGTACTTGGTATTGGCAAGTACTTGACTGAAAGTATCGGTACATGTACTAGCTGATCAAAACATGGTATTGTGCACCCTTAGTATTTAGCCATTTGCCTGGTTTTCAGCTTTAATTTGTTCTGCGTACTGCTTTTAGGGAATCATATTTGTGAGAAAAATACTAATTGTAATGAGAATAACTAACATGGAGTATTTTTCAGAAACCAGTTATACACCTTGAGGCATCATTTCTGTTGACCTGTTATGTGGTCTGTTATTCAGTAGGATGATTATATCAAATTCAGTGGTTGATTCCAGTATTCTGCCATTTTATGGGATTGTATTGTCCTACCACCACTGAATAACTACTGTACATCTTACTATCCATTGCTGGTTTAAAGAAGTAGATTTTTGTATGCCAAAAAAGTACCAAAAGAAATCTATGTTAACATGGTAAAGATAGATGTATAGGGCCCAGACTTGATGTGACAGCATAACCTCTGTAGCCCTTGGAAAGGTGTTACCAAGGAAAGGTGATTTTAATCTCTCTTTATATAAGAATTCATATTGCTAAAGTGAGATTTCAAATCAAGGTAATGTGACTCATAACAAATCCATTTCAAAGCAAAGATATAAAAACTGTGAGTTACATTTGCAGGGAGATAAAAAAAAATTACATTTAAATGGCCTATAATTCAGACAGGATTCTTGGGGGCTGGCTTGCTTTAAAGAGGCATATGCAACTTCAACATGATTTTGATGATATGTTTCCCTCATGGGCCATGCACTTAACAAAATGCTGAGCAATTCTATCCATAACACATTCTGTGGTTAAATAATATAAAAACATGAACTGTGCAAAGAGGTATGATGGCTGAAGTAGCAAAGGAGTAAAGATTTTTCACTTCACGTGAATGTTCAATCATCCAGTCATGTGCGAGGCAAAATCCCTTTTTTTTCTTAAATTCCCTGCTCATGACTTGGTTTTCAACATCGATGTTAGCTTAAAGTGAACCTGTGGCCAAGCTATGCACACATATACGTTTACTTATTCTGAACAATCAGTAAAATGACAATAAAATGAGCCCTCATTCACAAGACTGACAGCATGCGGGGGGGGGGGGGCAGGAGCAGCAGGGACTGGTCTTGCACTCGGAGGATCAGCGGATTATCTAAGTATATTCTTATAAAGAATAACTGGTTCTATTCTGTTCAAGATTCGAATTTCGGAAGACAGTTATATTCTTTCTATCTTTCTATTTTATTCTATTCTAATCTATTCTGTTTTTTTCTATTCTACTGTATTCTTTTATTTTCTATTCAGTTATTTTCTATTCTATTCTATTTGCTTCTACTCAATTCTTTTCTAATCTATTCTATTCTATTTTTTTTCTATTCAACTCTTTTATTTTATATTCTCTTCTTTTCTTTTATATTCTATACTATTCATTTCTATTCTATTCTATTTTATCCTTTTCTTTGCCTTTATTTTCTTTTCAATTGTATGTTGTATTCTGTCCTGTTTTACTATATTCTGTTCAATTTTATTTTATTCTATTCTTTTTGAAATTTGAATTTTGGAAGATGTCTATATTCCTTCTATTTTATTCTAGTCAAATCTCTTCTATTCTAATTGTTTCTATTCAATTCTTTTCTATTCTGTTCTATTATATTTTTTTCTATTCTACTCTTTTATTTTATATTTTCTTCTATTATTTTATGTTCTATACTATTCTATTCTATTTTATTATTTTCTTTGCCTTTAGTTTCTATTCTATTGTATATTGTATTCTGTCCTGTTTTACTATATTCTATTTGATTTATTCTATTATATTCTTTTTGAAATTTGACTTTTGGAAGACGTCTATATTCCTTCTATTTTGTTATATTCTATTCTAGTCAAATCTGTTCTATTTTTTCTATTCTATTATTTTCTTTTATTGGCTGTTCTAGTCTATTCTGTATTATTCTATTCTTTTCTTTTTGAAATTCGAAAGACGGCTATATTCTAACACTAAAACACACCAGGGGTTATTTAATAAAGCTGTAGAATGCACAATTCGGCGCAACTCTGCATAGAAACCAGTCAGCTTTCAGGTTTTACTGCTAAAGCTTCATTGAACAAGATGAAATTAGAAACTGATTGGCTACCATGCACAGCTGCACCAGATTCTGAATGTACCAGTTTTAGTAAATTTACCCCATAGTCTTTGAAGGAAATTGGCAATAGTCAGCAATATGTTTATATTTAGAATTTGTTTTTGAATTCAGTTTACTTTTGGAATTTGATTTGAATTACAGACAAAATTCTGTTTTGTTATTTGGGATTAATTTAAATTTGTTACTATTGTATTTCGGAAAGTCGTTCCGAATCACCGTATAACAAAAATTTTGTTTGAATTTTGGTTCACGAAATGAACTACATATCTACTTTTAGCAATGTTGCCCTTTATATGTTACTTTATATGTTACTATCTCATTGTAACTGATATAGCAAAAAATGTCATTTCATTCCAGTGATCTTCACTAAGCTGCCATGCTCAGTGCATTCTTTGCATTAAAAATGCTTAATGATACTTTCTGTGGATATTTTCCAGTTATTGACACATCATACCTTTCTTAGACCTTTATGCAATTTGAATATTTTTTAAATAAGGAACTGATAAACACACACATACACACACACACACACACACACACACACATGCACACAAGCCCTTTTTAATGAATGCATCTTATGCCGTTGATTTTTTAAAATGATTTTATTAAGGGAAAATAATAACATGTAATGCAGATGGGGGATAACTGTATAGTAAATGTGATGATATTGCAGGCTGTTAAGTGTAATGAAACCCTTGGTCATACTGTATATTTTGAATATGTGGCGATTAAACATACATTACCGAGAGGTTAATATCTTTTTTTAATGCTGATACCCATGCTTATCTCTTGTGTATATATCCACTGAATAGACTTTTCCTGAATCTCTGGAGGATTTTTCATACTTCAGGAAAATAACACTACAGTTCAAAACTCTTTTGCAGATAAGCTAGGGTACTACAGCATGCAGTCAAACACCAAAGGGTTTCAATAGTTTGACACGGCTTTCAAACACTTACATTTACGTATTCTCAAGGAGACCGCGTTCTTCTTCTGTTACATTAAAAATAGAACAGATGGGAAAAAGAAGCAAGATAAGATTTTGCTGGAGCAGTCAAGTTTAATACCTCAGTACAATCAAATTATTGAAACATGCACAATTAGTTTTTGGCTGGAGCAATGTGATTGAGAAAAGGTGCTATCATTAACCTATTAAATCAGTATACAATACACCGATTTACCTTTAATAGATAATTCCTGCCAAAACTGAAAGTTCTATGGTATTATGCCCATGTTTTGTTGATTTAATGCACTGTTTGAAAGAGGAAATTCTTCTTCCATACATTTTGAACTTTTACTTCTGACCCAGTATTGATTTTCGTGTTAACTATCTCAAATGTGGCAAACACGAACATATAACTGATTTTTAAATGTCAAACATTATAATATAAAATATCAATTTACAATATCTAATGGTAATTATTATCCTGACTGTAATTGTCCTTCAGGGCATTTACACACCAATGCACTGCTGTGCCATTCATTGTGAACTGCACATCAACACACCTTCACAACAACCCAGGGGCGTATTTACCAAAAGGCAAACAAGGCATTTGCCTAGGGCAGTATTTTTCATGGAGGCAGCAGCTGCCCCCAGAAGAAGGGATGAAAGAAGGGACACTCCATGGGAACCAGGGGGAATCTGAGAAAGGCTGGTCGATGGTGTATGTAGAGCCTGACTCTTGTTCCTAGGTATGTCCAGAGCTGTGGTGAAGATGAGTGTCTTTCTCTGTGGGGGGGGGGGGGGGGTAGTGGAAGGCTTTCCCGGGTGGGGGGCAGGTTGGTTTTTGTGTTGCCTAGGGCAGCACAAAATCTAAATACACCACTGCAACAACCTGTGTTGCATTGGTAACACACCACCATTCACTGTGGGGCATTATTCTAGCAAAAATGCAGCATGTCAGATTTTTAATCTTTTGGAGTGTATTAGGCATCCCATTCAAATGCAATGCAACACATGTGCACATGCATTAAACACACTGCAACGGATCTGACTGGTGTGAATGGGCCATTATTCAAGATAATATTTTTACAGAGTATTTGCCAAGGTAATATTTTAATCAGATAAATAAATCTAAGACCTAATGCCAGATATTTTCTTAATATTAAGTGGGGGAAAGTTACATTTTTTTACAGGTTTTTATTTATGTCTGTGACTACAGTAGGAAGCTTTATAGTTATTTCCTGTCTCTGTATTGCCTGTGCAAAAAATGGAGGGGGGTTTCCAGTAGTTGCCAAAACAGGACTACACAGAGAACAAGTTCTAACCCTTGCTAGCTTTACAAAAAAAATGCAATTTCTTTTCTACATTCACATTAGGGGAATTTTCCATTACTTCTTGTCTGGACAGGAAAAGAGGGAAAATCTACTCAAAAGGAACGCAGATGGCAATAAAAAAAACAACAACAAAGGCTCTAACCCTAACCTGTTCAAAATGTAATGGAACATTGGGCTTTATGTAGTAATCGCTAGTATTTTTCATCTGTAGAAATATAAATAATTTTGCAATTTGTATTGTTAGTTACATTGCGCCATATCTATTTTCATGTATTTTCCTGAATAAGCCTGCAGTGGAAGCATTCAAAACATACAAATAAAAATATATTATTTTTATTATGAATTCTATATGAATATAATGCATATATGTTTTATTTTTAAGACTGAGGAAGGTTGTCTATTTGGGTCAGTATTATTGAGGGATTGACTCTCTCTCTCTCTCTCTCTCTCTCTCTCTCTCTCTCTCTCTCTCTCTCAAAAAATTAAAGAAACACTTAATCAGAGTATAGCATCAAGTCAATTAAACTCCTGGGATATTGATCTGGTCAGTTAAGTAGCAGAGGGGGTTGTTAATCAGTTTTAGCTGCTTTGGTGTTAATGAAATTAACAACAGGTGCACTAGATGGGCAACAATGAGACTACCCCCAAAGCAGGAATAGTTTTACAGGTGGAGGCCACTGACCTTTTTTTCCGTACTCATCTTTTATGACTGTTTTTTAATTTGGCTAGAGTCAGTGTCACTACTGGTAGCATGAGGCAATACCAGGACCCTACAGAGGTTGCACTGGCAGTCCAACATCTCCAGGATGGCACATAAATACAGGCAGTTACTCTAGGAGAACTGAACAGGGACTTAGAAGGTCCTTAGCCCTCAGCAGGAGCAGTATCTGTTCCTTTGTGCAAGGAGGAACAGGATGAGCACTGCCAGAGCCCTAAAAATTACCTCCAGCAGGTCACTAATGTGAATGTCTATGACCAGACAATTAGAAACAGACTTCGTGAGGGTGACCTGTGGCCCCCTGCATCCTCTAGTGGGGCTGGGCTCACTGCCCTGCATCATAGAGCTGGCATTTGCCATTGAACACCAGAATACTGCCCTGCATCATAGAGCTGGCATTTGCCATTGAACACCAGAATTGGCAGGTCCGCCACTGGCACCCTGTGCTTTTCACAGATGAGAGCAGGTTCACCCTGAGCACATGTGACAGACATGAAAGGGTCTGGAGAAGCCGAGGAAAATGATATGCTGCCATAATTCAGCATGACCGTTCTGGTGGTGGGTCAGTGATGGTCTGGGGAGGCATATCCTGAGCACATGTGACAGATGTAAAAGGGTCTGGAGAAGACGTGGAGAATGTTATGCTGCCTGTAACATTGTTCAGCATGACCATTTTTGTGGTGGGTCAGGGAGGGTCTGGGGAGGCATATTAATTGAGAGATGCACAGACCTGTAAAGGCTAGACAATAGCACCTTGACTATCATTAGGTATCGGGATGAAATCCTTGGACCCATTGTCAGACCCTACGCTGGAGCAGTGTGTCCTGGGTTCCTCCTGGTGCACGACAATGCCCAGACTCATGTGGCGAGAGTATGCAGGTAGTTCCTGGAAGTTGAAGGAATTGATACCATTGAATGACCCCCACGCTCACCTGACCTAAATCCAATAGAACACCTCTGGGATATCATATTTTGGTCCATCCCAAGCTGCCAAGTTGCACCTCAGACTGTCCAGGAGCTCAGTGATGCCCTGGTCCAGATTTGGGAGGAAATACTCCAGGACACCATCCATCGTCTCATTAGGAGCATGCCCCGATGTTGTCAGGCATGCATACAATCACATGGGGGCCAGGGGCATATCTGCCATGAAGCAAACCAGGCACTTACCTTGGGTGGCACTTTTCAGGGGGGTGGCATATCCCCCAGGGCATATCCCTCTCTCTCTCTCTCTCTCTCAAAAAATTAAAGAAACACTTAATCAGAGTATAGCATCAAGTCAATTAAACTCCTGGGATATTGATCTGGTCAGTTAAGTAGCAGAGGGGGTTGTTAATCAGTTTTAGCTGCTTTGGTGTTAATGAAATTAACAACAGGTGCACTAGATGGGCAACAATGAGACTACCCCCAAAGCAGGAATAGTTTTACAGGTGGAGGCCACTGACCTTTTTTTCCGTACTCATCTTTTATGACTGTTTTTTAATTTGGCTAGAGTCAGTGTCACTACTGGTAGCATGAGGCAATACCAGGACCCTACAGAGGTTGCACTGGCAGTCCAACATCTCCAGGATGGCACATAAATACAGGCAGTTACTCTAGGAGAACTGAACAGGGACTTAGAAGGTCCTTAGCCCTCAGCAGGAGCAGTATCTGTTCCTTTGTGCAAGGAGGAACAGGATGAGCACTGCCAGAGCCCTAAAAATTACCTCCAGCAGGTCACTAATGTGAATGTCTATGACCAGACAATTAGAAACAGACTTCGTGAGGGTGACCTGTGGCCCCCTGCATCCTCTAGTGGGGCTGGGCTCACTGCCCTGCATCATAGAGCTGGCATTTGCCATTGAACACCAGAATACTGCCCTGCATCATAGAGCTGGCATTTGCCATTGAACACCAGAATTGGCAGGTCCGCCACTGGCACCCTGTGCTTTTCACAGATGAGAGCAGGTTCACCCTGAGCACATGTGACAGACATGAAAGGGTCTGGAGAAGCCGAGGAAAATGATATGCTGCCATAATTCAGCATGACCGTTCTGGTGGTGGGTCAGTGATGGTCTGGGGAGGCATATCCTGAGCACATGTGACAGATGTAAAAGGGTCTGGAGAAGACGTGGAGAATGTTATGCTGCCTGTAACATTGTTCAGCATGACCATTTTTGTGGTGGGTCAGGGAGGGTCTGGGGAGGCATATTAATTGAGAGATGCACAGACCTGTAAAGGCTAGACAATAGCACCTTGACTATCATTAGGTATCGGGATGAAATCCTTGGACCCATTGTCAGACCCTACGCTGGAGCAGTGTGTCCTGGGTTCCTCCTGGTGCACGACAATGCCCAGACTCATGTGGCGAGAGTATGCAGGTAGTTCCTGGAAGTTGAAGGAATTGATACCATTGAATGACCCCCACGCTCACCTGACCTAAATCCAATAGAACACCTCTGGGATATCATATTTTGGTCCATCCCAAGCTGCCAAGTTGCACCTCAGACTGTCCAGGAGCTCAGTGATGCCCTGGTCCAGATTTGGGAGGAAATACTCCAGGACACCATCCATCGTCTCATTAGGAGCATGCCCCGATGTTGTCAGGCATGCATACAATCACATGGGGGCCAGGGGCATATCTGCCATGAAGCAAACCAGGCACTTACCTTGGGTGGCACTTTTCAGGGGGGTGGCATATCCCCCAGGGCATATCCCTCTCTCTCTCTCTCTCTCTCAAAAAATTAAAGAAACACTTAATCAGAGTATAGCATCAAGTCAATTAAACTCCTGGGATATTGATCTGGTCAGTTAAGTAGCAGAGGGGGTTGTTAATCAGTTTTAGCTGCTTTGGTGTTAATGAAATTAACAACAGGTGCACTAGATGGGCAACAATGAGACTACCCCCAAAGCAGGAATAGTTTTACAGGTGGAGGCCACTGACCTTTTTTTCCGTACTCATCTTTTATGACTGTTTTTTAATTTGGCTAGAGTCAGTGTCACTACTGGTAGCATGAGGCAATACCAGGACCCTACAGAGGTTGCACTGGCAGTCCAACATCTCCAGGATGGCACATAAATACAGGCAGTTACTCTAGGAGAACTGAACAGGGACTTAGAAGGTCCTTAGCCCTCAGCAGGAGCAGTATCTGTTCCTTTGTGCAAGGAGGAACAGGATGAGCACTGCCAGAGCCCTAAAAATTACCTCCAGCAGGTCACTAATGTGAATGTCTATGACCAGACAATTAGAAACAGACTTCGTGAGGGTGACCTGTGGCCCCCTGCATCCTCTAGTGGGGCTGGGCTCACTGCCCTGCATCATAGAGCTGGCATTTGCCATTGAACACCAGAATACTGCCCTGCATCATAGAGCTGGCATTTGCCATTGAACACCAGAATTGGCAGGTCCGCCACTGGCACCCTGTGCTTTTCACAGATGAGAGCAGGTTCACCCTGAGCACATGTGACAGACATGAAAGGGTCTGGAGAAGCCGAGGAAAATGATATGCTGCCATAATTCAGCATGACCGTTCTGGTGGTGGGTCAGTGATGGTCTGGGGAGGCATATCCTGAGCACATGTGACAGATGTAAAAGGGTCTGGAGAAGACGTGGAGAATGTTATGCTGCCTGTAACATTGTTCAGCATGACCATTTTTGTGGTGGGTCAGGGAGGGTCTGGGGAGGCATATTAATTGAGAGATGCACAGACCTGTAAAGGCTAGACAATAGCACCTTGACTATCATTAGGTATCGGGATGAAATCCTTGGACCCATTGTCAGACCCTACGCTGGAGCAGTGTGTCCTGGGTTCCTCCTGGTGCACGACAATGCCCAGACTCATGTGGCGAGAGTATGCAGGTAGTTCCTGGAAGTTGAAGGAATTGATACCATTGAATGACCCCCACGCTCACCTGACCTAAATCCAATAGAACACCTCTGGGATATCATATTTTGGTCCATCCCAAGCTGCCAAGTTGCACCTCAGACTGTCCAGGAGCTCAGTGATGCCCTGGTCCAGATTTGGGAGGAAATACTCCAGGACACCATCCATCGTCTCATTAGGAGCATGCCCCGATGTTGTCAGGCATGCATACAATCACATGGGGGCCAGGGGCATATCTGCCATGAAGCAAACCAGGCACTTACCTTGGGTGGCACTTTTCAGGGGGGTGGCATATCCCCCAGGCAGAAAGAGCCAGTTCCATCTACGAAGGGCTGTGCTCGGGCGCGAGGGTGGGCTCGTGTGTGCTCAGGCAGAGGGATGGGCTTGGCTGTGTTCGGGCAGGGGGAGCAAGCTCGTGTGTGCTCGGGCAGAGGGATGGGCACGGCTATGTTCGGCGGGGGAGTGGGCTTGTGTGTGCTCGGGGGGGTGGGCTTGGCTGTGATTGGGAAGGGGGGTGGGCTCCTGTGTGCTCGGACAGGGGTGGCTAAGCTATGTTCGGGCGGGGGGGCAGCAGGGCAGCACAAAACCAAAATACACCCTTGGTGGGGGCCATACAAACTACTGCAATTAAATTTCAGCAAAATGGACTAGCCTGCTGAATAATATTTTCACTTTGATTTTCGGGGTGTCTTTGAATTTAGTCCCCTGTAGGTTAATAATTTTCATTTTCATCAAACAATAGGGCATCCTTACATTCCTAACACATTACCCAGTCCAAATCAGTATAGATATCCAGCATGATATTTTTTCCCATTGAGACATTGATAGCTGATGTATTTTCAAAGTGTTCCTTTAATTTTTTGAGCAGTGTATAAATATATATATATATATATATATATATATATATATATATATATTCATAGATAACTGGTGATCTACCATTATGCTGCCATGTTTGCTTTTATTGTGTCATTGGGTACCAACCATTCACTTTCTGATTAAGGATAGAGATTTTCTGCCATCTACAGCAGCCAGTTAGCAGGGGAAGAAAAAGTAAGTAGGCACTTCCTCATATTAAAAGCCTCAGTGCACAAGAGCGGAGTTCTATTTCTTGTACTGTGGACTGGGGATGACAGGAAAGAACTGGGGGAAACAGTACTGGCTGCTGTTAGAAAGACAGTTACAGTATATTTAGACAGTATATTTGCTGTGTGTTTCCCAGGTCAGTAGCAGCTTACATAATGAAGTGCATTTACCCCACATATGTGGGTAGTCAACAACTGGGAATGTGAAGAACTGGGCAACCCAATCTGTCCAAGTAAAACCAAATTAGGAATGAATTCTTAAGACCTAAGAACTAACAGAGACTAGCACATGCCAGTGGCAGAACTACCAGAGTCGCCCGGGCCCTGGTGTACTGCCACTGTTGAGGGGTTATAACTCCCTAGTGGGGTTGCTGACTGCAGTGTTCTGAGCTGAGAGTGTCTCTCTCACACAACCCAGAGCCAGCACTATCAGTTCCCCTCCTGCATGGAGGGAAAGAGAGCTGGATCTGCTCCTTCTCCCCTGCCCCTCTCTTCCTGTGTCTGCTCTGCCCACACTCCAATCTCTGGCAGTGCTGTGCTTTAGAAAAGGGGATGTGTGGGTGTGAAATTTGAAGCCCATCAAGGTGTTGATTACTGATGCCTGAGCCTCCATCCTGAGGTGCGTGAGTTCACCATCCATCCACTGTAAGTGAAGTATCCCCCCTCTCTCCCTACTCTCTCCTGCTTTAGAGAGAGTACACTAATGTAAGGTGGACTCAGATATAAGGGGTGCTCTGTGGACTCTTATGTAAGTGGGACTTTGGTGAGCAGAGACCCCCTTACATCAGGTTCCTCCACCGGAGTCCACAGCATTCCCCCTTACATCAGAGCCTCCCTTAAATAAAGGTTCCCAGAGCACCCCTTGCTTCAGAGTTTTACATTAGATTCCACAGAGCTCCCCCTTACAGTGTAAGTGGAAATTTCTCAGACTCAGATTTAAGGGGGGACTCTGTGGGCTCTAATGTAAGGGGGGGCTCTGTGTACCCTGTTGTAAGGGGGGGGGGGCTCTGCAAACTTTGATGTAAGGGGGCCTCTGCAAACTCTGGTTTATGGGAGAACACTACAGACTCTGGTGTAAGGGGGCTCTGAGAAACCCTGATTAAAGCGGAATACTGGGAACTCTGTTGTAAGTGAAGGCCCTGGTTACCTGAGACCCCCTTTTTTCAGAGTTCCCCTTTATACTAGAATCTGCAGCTTTCCCCCCTTACATCAGAGTTCCTTCTGTACATCAGAGTTCTCAGTGTCCCCTCTTAAATCAGAGTCCTCACAGTTCTCCTTTGTATCAAAGTCTGCAGAGTCCTCCCTTACAGTATAAGGGAACTCTACAAGTTCATCTGTAAAGGTAAATATGTGGATTCAGATGTAAGGAGAAAGTCTGCATATTCAGATGTAAAGGGGAACTCTGAGAATTAAGATGTACTGTTAAAGGGGAACTCTGCAGATTCAGATGTAAAGGAGAAACTCTGCAGATTCAGATGTAAATGGGAACTCTGTGGACTCCGATATAAGGAGGGACTTCTGTGCAAAAATATTTGCCATGCGCTGCTAAAGTGTCCGAGTTTGGCTTGAGGAAAAGGTGGCAACCCTACTCAAGATGGCAGGAAGTGGGCCCGCTGCAGAACATGTAAAAAGGTTTCACTGTGGGAACTTATTAAAGGACCCCACGATGGGAGTAAAGGGTCTTGGGATCAATGGGAAGGACCCCTGAATTGGAGGGAAGGAGGGGTCAGGGGGGCCCTTTATGGTATCTTGCACCAGGACCTTGAAGATTTTAGTTACGCCTGTGGCACATTATTCCTCCTAAACTCTGTCCAGAAATTGTAACGGACTGCCTGACAGCACCTCTATCAATCCCCTGGCAGAGCCTCCCCAGAGTGCGGAGTCTAAGCACCAGAGCACTTGTTCACCAGGGCCCCTGATGGTGGGGATGGACTTGGAGCACTCCAGTACCAGGTCGCAGCTGCTAGGTATCTCCAACAGGGGTAGAGGAGTCTGACAGGAGCCCCAGGGGGCTAAGAGTCTGATGTGAAGGAGCCTAGTGATCCCTGCGGGATGGATGAGCTAAATCAGAGTCATACAGGCCGGGTCGGTAACTAGCGGGTCGGTGAGGTACAAAACGGTAGGCAAAGGATAGTCGGGTCACACGCAGGGTCAATACCAAAAGATCAGATTTAAAGGGGAACATCCAGGAGCAGAGTCAGGCAGGCCAAGGGTCAGGACAGGAGAAGGCAGCAAGGTCAAACAATCCAGATCAAGATTTTTTTTTTTTTTTTTTCTTTCCCATCAGACTGAATCACAACTACTCAGCAGTAACTGTCAAAAATAAGAACTTAACTGAGCTGTGTTCCTTGCATCATCTAGGACAGTAAAAGGCAAATACAAAAGCTAAAAGACCCCAATTTCTCAGGGAGGCTCCCGCCTCCCCTCCCACCACCTCCTATACCTCCATAACGCATTCGCACCATCCTCTCCCATCCGCTTTCTTTCCACCACTAGCATAAAGTACAATTTAGCAAAACACCAGTCAACACAATCACTTTCCGACAGATCCAACTTCCCCTTTTGCAAAGCACACCGGGCCTCCCACATCACCTCTCTAAAAATAGCCGAAAACACATACGCCCGCCTTTATACCACCTTCCCTCCTTCCACTAGTTCAAACACTCCAGCTTCAAAAGTAATATTCTGAACACCCACCACCTTATGCACAAATCCACCCAACCTCCTCCACACTTCCTTTGCAAAGCCACAATCCCAAAAAACGTGCCTGACATTCTCAACTCCCCCACAACCTTCTCTTGGACACCTCTCACTCCTCACCAAATCTCTCCCTTTCAGGAAATCCATTGTAAGCAA
Source organism: Staurois parvus (assembly GCF_062004578.1). Lineage (NCBI taxonomy): Eukaryota > Metazoa > Chordata > Amphibia > Anura > Ranidae > Staurois > Staurois parvus. Next base: position 4,419,198 of record NW_028318492.1, on the reverse strand, counting down.
GACATTATGCAACGACATCCATACAACTTCCTTCTGTTTATTTGTCACCCCTACCATTCCCATATTCCTCCAGCAATCTTCCGTCTGTTTCGAGCCCAAGCCCCTGATGTTAGTTAATAGCTCTGCCCTCCTCAACCATCTCCAAAGACTCTCTTTCTTCCCCGCCTCCTGCCCCAACTCACCCAGAGAGTGGTCCCTAAAAAACTTCCCCATGCCAAGATAATATGCAGGGGACACTAGGGACATGGGCCGCGTAAGGTCCTTCTCACACCACCCCCATCTCAACAGAGCCATCCTATCAAAAACCTCATTAAGGCAGCTACAGCACCACCCGTGTCAAAGGCCTTCCAATGCACCAACCACCACTGTATCTCCAGGAACCGGGCAATATTGGGAAAGTCATAACCTCCCAAAGACACAGCCTTCATCACCACCTCCCTAGCCACTCTCTCCATTTTGGACCCCCAAAAGAACTGGAATAACATCCGGGTCACAGTTTGACACATCCTCTTATTAAATGGAAAGATCACCCCAAAGTATAACAACACAGGGAGAACTACCGCTTTAACAATAAGAGTCTTTCCAGATAAGGACAGCCTCCTCATATTCCACAGCCCCAGCTTCTTGACCACCTTCCCTATACTCCTCTCAGCATTCACCTGATTCATTAAATTCCTCTCAAAATGGACTCCCAGGACATCCAACTCCTCCACCTTCTCCAAACTACTCCGGGACACATCACAGGATCCGCTAAGAACACAAACCTTGCTCTTACTCCAATTAATCCTCAAACCAGACATTCCACCAAAAATTTTAAGCTGCAATTCAACCCTTCCCAGATCTCTAGCGGACCCACACAAGAGCGTGATATCATCCATATAGCAGAGAGCCTTGGAGCATTCATTCCCACAGCCCGGTACAAACATCCCTTGAAAGACCTTGTCCTTCTGCAGGTGCCTCAGCAACGGCTCCATGACACAAATGAAGGCGATCGGCGACAGGGGGTACCCCTGGCGCACCCCGGACCTCACCTCCACCGCCCCCGTCAAAGTGCCATTTACCAGGATCCTACTCTGCACACCCTGGTACAGACCCTCCACCATAGCCACAAAACCTCCAGGCAAGCCCATCCGCCTCAATACAGCAAATAAATACCTGTGAGACACCCGATCGTACACCTTCTCTAAATCTATGCCAGCCACCGCCAAAGGGGTGTTATTGCTCTGAGCGTAATATATCAGATCCCTCAAGAGCATCAGGTTATCAGAGATTCGCCTGCCAGGCACTGCACACACCTGCCATTTTCCAATTACTCCAGAAATAATACCACTCAGTCTATTGGCCAAAAGTTTTGCCAAGATCTTATAATCACAGTTGAGGAACGTGATTGGCCTCCAATTCTTAACCTCCCTTTGATCCCCTTTCTTGTATAACAATGTAATTATACCCTCCCTCATTGATCTGGACACCACCTTCCTCTCAAAACATATTTTCATCACTTCCACCACATACTTTCCCACCACTGGCCAGAATTTCACGTAGAACTCTATGGGCAATCCATCCTCCCCTGGGGTCTTGTTCCTGCTCATACTCCTCACAACACCCTCCACTTCTACCTCCGTCACAGGATCCAACAGAGTTTCAGCTTCCTCATCACCCAGATTTCCTTCCACCACAGCACAGTAATTTTCAATCTCCTCCTCCTTACCACCTCCACTCCCATCATACAATCTATCATAGAACGCCTTGACCGCCTCCTCCATCCTTGCCCCATACATCTCCTCGCCTCCTTCCAGTACAGTCTGAAAAACCCTCTTTGGGCCAAAGGTCTTCTTAAAAAAGAATCTGGAGCATTGTTCGTCCTCTTCCATCACCTGGATCTTAGCCCGGAAGACAATCTCCCTGCCCCGCTTCTCCAGAAAAACCTTCCTCTCCTCCCGAACCTCCTTTATCTCCTTTTCCACCTCCACTCCCATCTTTTTACACTGCAGCAAAAAATGCAGCCTGTCTATCAAGTTCCGACTCTCCTCCCGCTTCTTCCGTGCCTTCTCACTCCCCAATTTCTTAAAAAAACCTCCAATCCGTCTCTTTGCCCAATCCCACCACTCCAAAGCATCCTCAAAAAACCGCTTCCTGAAGGTGAGTCCCTCAAAGAAGGACACAAAGGCTTCAAACACACCCTCCTCCTCCAAACAAGCCCAGTTCAACTTCCACAGCCCCCTTCCAAACTGCACCCCTGCTTCCAAATCAAAAGAAGCAGTAATCAGGCAGTGATCAGAAAACAGAGTAGGCTCCACACGGTACCCCTTAATCTTAACAAAATGTGAGACAAAAATAAAATCTATCCGGGACCTAACTGATCCCTTATCTGAAAAAAAGGTAGAGGAAGGCTTCCCCTTTTCCACCTGCATCCCCACATCTTTCAAATGAAAGTCCCCCACCATCTCATTTAGCACCTTAGAGGACACATCAATTCTCCCTCCCTCTCCAGTCACCCCCTCTCTCTCTGCACTCGTCCTCACACAGTTAAGGTCTCCAACAAGCATTGTTGGGACTCTTCCAGGCAGCCACAATTTCACGGTATTCAGGAAATCACACCGCTCTCTCCTATCAGCCGGGGCGTAGCAGTTCAACACACGAAACCTCTTCCCCAGAAATTCCAACATCACCACCTGCAGTCTACCGGGCACCACCACCTCATGGGACACACACTGCACAGCAGCATTCTTAATTAGAACCCCCACACCTTCACTCCATACCCCACACATAGGAGCCCAGAAGGATGCCCCCTGCTTCCACTCCGCTTCAAGACCTCTCCCCATTCCACATTCCTGCAGACAAATCACATCTGCCTTCACATTACTTAACTCCTCCAAGATCACCGCCCTCCTCTCCCTAGAAACGACACTCCTTACATTGATGGAGCTAATGGTCAGCGCCATCATAATGAAATAAATGAGCCCACAGACAGCCATCATACAGAATATTAATGGTCCATCTGTGACCCATCCATACTCAAACTCAAGCCACTCCCATGACTCTTCTGACGTCTCCTTGGCACAGGAGAGCTGGCAGACTCCGCCTCGGAATCCCCATCAAATGGTGTGGGAGTGCTGCTACCACCGCCCGCCTCCTGCACCTCCACCCGCGCTCTTTTACTGGCCGACAGAGCCTCCGCCCCCGGCACATACACCACCAGCCGCTGCCCACATTCCAGGCTAGCTTCGCTGTCAACGTCCTCAAATTCCTCCCCCTCGTCACTCGAGGACAGACCACCCATCAGCACCTCCAACACTCCAGGACCGGAGGCACTGGTTAACATGAAGTCCTTCTCCCGCTGCAGATCCTCCTCTCCTGGCAGAGACAACAGTAGACGCCGCTCCTCCTCCTCTCCACCGAAGACTCTAGGCACGCCCCCTTCCACTCCGGTGCCGGCCTCCCCCGCCTCGGGCACAGCGTTCCCGGAGCCGGCGTTCCCGCTCACCCCCGCACACCCGGTGGCTACACCGGAACCCCCGGCTCCGTTCACTTCCGCTGCAACCTCGGCGGGCGCAGTGTCATCAGCCAAAAAGACAGGGGGCTGGACAGGCGGATCCCTACCAACGGGTCCCGCACCATCCTTCACCTCCCATGCCTTCCTCCCCGGCCTCGACTGCCCTTTAGCTCCCACCTTCTCCTGTTGTCCAGTAAGTCTCTTCTCCACCGCAGCCCATCTCTTCGCTGCAAAGTATTCCTCACACTGTTTAGCCAAATGGCCTGTTTTTTTACAAATGTCACAGAGCTTCCTATCTCTGCACTCTCCCGAGGGATGACCCTCTTTCTTGCAAAATCTGCACTTAGGTCTCAGTTCACAGTCTCCACTTGTATGGCCATACACAAGACATTTCCTGCAGTAACTAGGCTGCCCTGGGTAAAAGAGAAAGCCCCTCTTACCTCCAATGGTAAAGACTGCAGGGGGCCTCTGCACCCCTCCTACACAGTCAGGATCCATTTTAAACCTTCCCATGAAACGATACTTTCCAGACCAAATCCCATGTCTGTTCAGGACTCTTTCTCCCCCTCTCAACTCATCACAGTAGGTGTGCAAGAATGCCCACACCAGATGTAAGTCCGCAAAGGGGTTGTACATATGCACAGTTATTACCTTTTCTTCTTGCATGAACAGTGGTGTTACCTCAAACTTTCCCATGACAGCAGAATCCAGAGCTCCTCTGGCCTTCTCGTACGCATTCCAACACACCTCGGTAGATATAAAAGTAATGTCGTAAATTCTCTGCTGCGGAAAATCCTGCAAACACATAATATCCCTTACCGCCAAGCCTAGGGAATCCAGCAACAAATCCACCACGACCATCCTTAAATCCACGACATCCTTAAATTCCGGCTTCACCGTAAAGCGCAGTGAATCTCTCATTCCACGAGTCCCCATGTTCGACACCCAATCGTGTCTCGCCTCCAGATAGAATAACACCCGGAGGGTGCCCCTAAAAAAAGGGAACCCCCCGGCAGCTCTCCCAGCAATAGACCAAACCACCAAACACAGGTAACAGCATACAAAGACCATTCGGCAACAAGTGTTTGTGCAGAGCTGGTTTAAATAGCCCGCCCTGCACCTGACGGGCGCAGCCTAGGTCCTAGTGCCTGCCTAGTACTGTCAAGACGACGGGTGCACCTGGGTCCTAGTGCCCTGCCACCTACACATCTTGGCAGGCACCTACGCCTGTGTAGACCCATGCGTCGCGATGGTCCCTGACAGAAATATTCAAACTCACTGAGATACTCCTAATACCATGCAAAGTGCCACATGCTAGAAGCAGTAACCCAGCAACAGAAAAAAATCTAAAACAGTTACAATCAAGATTAAATACTAAAATATGGTACCAAAGTTGGCTCAGTAATGAACAATTGGATACTGTACATATTGTTTATGTGTTACATGATTTTAATTTCAAATTGTTTATTGCATTAATACATAATCTAATATGGAATATGTCAACTGTTTACTTTAGCTTCTTCAGAGATTTTGCACCAGCAGTAATATAAGATATAGTGGGTGCACTAGCTGCCCACTTTAAAACCTGCATAGAGCAATATAACATTTTTATGAGACAATAATCGCTTCCCAAGTCATAAACAACTGATTCACTTCCATTGTCTTTAGGACTGCTCTTCAGTTCATCACCCTAAAGAATATATTTTATCTGAGTGTTTTATCCCTGTGTTATTATTGTACATAAGGACTGCTGAAAAAGGTGAGTTCACATCAATCTTCCCTTTTCCTCAACAATACACTACTAATAATGGAACATTTAATCAAATGTAGGATAACTGTCTTTAGTTGCATTCTAAATATAGTCTCATTTATGATTTATGCTCTCTGCTTCTACTCAGATGTTAAAGACAGGAATGTAATTTTTGTAGACAGAGAATTAATTATATGTTTCTGATAGAACCGAAACTACAGAGCTGTCTGAGTGCACATAAATGTATTGAGCTGGTTGCATAATTGATATAAGTGCTTAGTAAACCTTTACATTTACTTTGGTCAGCACAGCATTAAAGTGAACATGGGCTGCAGGTTTTCTGCTTAATACAGTTGTCTCCATTCATTTATAAGACTTCATAGACCAGAAGGTCCAGTACCGAGGCAAAGCTGGATTTTTTCATTGGACCTGATTATGCTTTTGTAACCTGTGCTAGTGTGTTCACAGGTCAACAGAGATATGAGAAATAAAAATGTGAAAAACTATCATTTAAGTAAAAATGCTGTTAAATTTTTTGAAAAGTCAGACATTAATTTATTATGTTCTTCTTTATATTGTAATTTCACCACCCAAACCATGCACATTATGGGCAGCGCAGTGTCTAAGTGGTTAGCACTTCCACCTAGCAGCACTAGGGTCATTAGTTCAAATTCCAACCACAGCACTACCTGTCTGGAGTTTGCATGTTCTCCCTGTGCCTGCGTGGGTTTCCTCCCACACTCCACAGACTTGCTGGTAGGTTAATTGGTTCCTGTCTAAGTTGGCCCTAGTATGTGTATGAATGAATGTGAGTTTGGGACCTTAGATTGTAAGGTCCTTGAGGGTTAGGGACTGATGTGAATTTACATCATATAAGTAAAGTGCTGTGTAAATTGATGATGCTATATACTGTAAGTACCTGTAATAAATAAGATATGGTAGTGTGTACACTGGCTGTTTCTCTTCATAGTAAAGCAGCCATATTGAACTTTGAACACTAATACAACCAAAGATAGTCAGAAAATGTTTTTAAGATATAGGGACTGTTATATATTTTCTTTGAAAGCATTTTTTTAAAATTTAAAGCACAACTGTACATTCGATAAACATTAGTCATCTGTTCTTCTCCCAGCAAATGCCAACATTGCGGGAGAAGATAAACCCTGTTTCCAGCTACAAATCTTCATATTTGTATCCATCTCTACAGTAAACAGGCAATTCCTGGCCATAATTAGTAAATGTTTGCAGACAGGAGACCTGCTCTACATTTTGCTGAATGAGTAACCTGTCTCCCAGGGGCAGTAGGATGTAGAGCATACCAGGATGTACTCAGAGCCAGGAGGCTGCAGGCAATGTTGTATTGTACAGGACAAATGTTTATTGAAAAGGTTACAAATTATATTAGTATATTTTTTAACATTTCTAGGACAGATTCAATTGTGTTATTTTCTATTGAAAGTGCAATTATGCTTTACATTTTTTAGCAAGGATTTTCTTTACAAAGGATTTTATTAGCAGTATCAAATCAGCAGAAAAATCCAAAAACAGAAATGACACTTAAGAGGAAATAGACATACAGTTCCTCCAACAGAAAGCAGAATAATGCACTGAATTACAAACAAACTAGCAAACTGGGTGTGCAGTTACAATATGTAATTGAATGAGAAGATATATAGCAAAATGCAGCACTGATTAGCATGTGAAGGCTTATGAGTCAGTGGTAAAGCATGATGCATAATCTCACAGGAGAAGTGTGAATACACCAATCCCTTGGGCTCTAAAAGGGTCCAACAAACATACAAACGCTTCGGCTTCAAAACATAGAAAAAATCACGTCCAGCGCAATTACAGAATGACAAAATAGAGCAGAAGGGAGAAAAGAAAAAAGAAAGAAGCAGAAAAAAAAAGGGGGGGGTTAGGGGGTCTCAGGGGCTCATAATAGAAGGTCCTTATAGCGACAGAAAGGCATTGTCAAATCTAGGCGGCTGGGCAATATCAAGCCAGGGTTGCCAAACCTGGAGGAACTTTGTATGTGTGTCCAACAATATAGCTGTCAACTTCTCTATCTTATCAGGGATTTTCTTTATTACATTTGCATAGAATGCTATTGAATAACAAGGTTTTGACCCTATGGTCAGCAGAAATGTGATGTATCTTCCTTTTGTCTCTATTTTTATGTTAATATGACCATATTTATATACAGTATACTCTGTAAGTAGAAGAGTACAGACATATAAACTAAAGTGCAGTAGTGGTTTGACCTTAGAGCTAGCCCAGTTATTTATCCATTTAGTTAAGTGACCCCCCCCCCCCAAAGCATGGGGCACATATCACTGGCCTTTAACAGGACTGGAGTTTTTATGCAGGACTTTTTAGCGCCGAAAGTGTAACTATAGTCATAGTCTGATTGCATAATGATTTCGTTACAAGGCAATAGTATTTGAAAATCAAACAGATGTCAACCACAGCACCACCTGCCTGGAGTTTGCATGTTCTCCCTCTGCTTGCTTGTGTTTCCTCTAGGTATTACTGTTTCCTCCCACACTCCAAAGACATGTTGGTAGGTTAATTGGATCCAGTCTAAATTGGTCCTAGTATGTGTATGTATGAATGTAAGTTAGAGACTTTAGATTGTATGCCCCTTGAGGGTTAAGGACTGATATGAATGTACAATATACACTATATTGCCAAAAGTATTGGGACACTCCTATAGATCATTGGATTCAGGTGTTCCAATTACCTCCATGGCCATTGGTGTATAAAATCAAGCACCTAGGAAGACTGCTTCTACAAACATTTGTGAAAGAATGGGTCACACTCAGGAGCTCAGTGAATTCCAGCATGGTACCGTGATAGGTTGCCACCTGTGCAATAAGTCCATGCATAAATTTCCTTGCTACTAAATATTCCACGGTCAATTGTTAGTGGTATTATAACAAAGTGGCAGCAACTGGGAACAAAAGCAACTCAGCCTCAAAGTGGTAGGCCACATAAAATGACAGAGCAGGGTCAGTGCATGTTGAAGCGCACAGTGCACAAACATCGCCAACTGTCTGCAGAGTCAATAGCTAAAGACCTCCAAACTTCATATGGCCTTCAGATTAGTACAACAGCAGTGTGTAGAGAGCTTCATGGAAAGGGTTTCCACAGCCGAGCAGCTGCATCCAAGCCTTACATCACCAAGTGCAATGCAAATCATTGGATGCAGTGGTGTAAAGCAAGCCACCACTGGACTCTAGAGCAGTGGAGACACGTTCTCTGCAGTGACGAATCACGCTTGTCTGGCAATCCAATGGACATGTATGGGTCTGGTGGTTGCAAGGAGAACGGTACTTGCCTGACTGCATTGTGCCAAGTGTAAAGTTTGGTGAAGGGGGGATTATGGTGTGGGGTTGTATTTTAGGGGTTGGGCTTGGCCCCTTAGTTTCAGTGAAGGGAACTTTTAAGGCATTAGCATACCAAGACATTTTGGTCAATTTCATGCTCCCAACTTTGTGGGAACAGTTTGGGGATGGCCTCTTCCTGTTCCAACATGACTGCACACCAGTGCACAAAACAAGGTCCATAAAGACATGGATGAGCGAGTTTGGGGTGGAGGAACTTGACTGGCCTGGATAGACTCCTGAGCTAAACCCAATAGAACACCCTTGAGATGAATTAGAGTGGAGACCGCTAGCCAGGCCTTCTCATCTGACATCAGTGCCTGACCTCACAAATGCGGTTCTGGAAGAATGGACAAACATTCCATAGACACACTCCTAAACCTTGTGGACAGCCTTCCCAGAAGAGTTGAAGCTGTTATAGCTGCAAAGGGTGAGCCAACTCAATACTGAATCCTACGGACTAAGACTGGGATGCCATTAAAGTTCAAATGTTACTAAACTCAGGACCCTGCATCCACTATATCTGGTCTCCCACAGAACACAGAACATGGAAATTCAATTAGTTTAGTAAATATAAACTGCTAAATGCCTTTTCTCATTAGCGTTTAGAGCAGTCTTGTGGCTTCTATCTGTGTCCAGCCCACCACTAGCTAAAGCTTGTAGAAGGAGTTTTCTTTCTGCTCTAGGAGGATGGAAATCCCCTGACCTCTGTCTGGACAGTGCTGATTGGCCCTGTGCTAATCACATGCACTCTCCCAAGAAAAAAAAAAAAAACCTCTCTAGCAATACACACCAAACTGAGCATGTGTATGCCTACGGTTCAGTCTGGAGATTAGAGGTGGTCACTTGAAAAAGGGGAGGGACAGAGAAGAAAGGATCAAACAGCCTTTTTACACAATGCAGAGAATTAACCTCTTAGGTTCCATAGTGAGTATAACAAGCATGCTTTACTGTACATACAGACTGATTTTAATGTTGTGAGTTTAGTAACACTTTCATGTATGTGTAAAGGCAGGCGTCCCAATACTTTTGACAATATAGTGTATATGTAAATTGCTGTGTAAATTGACGGTGCTATATAGGTACCTTTGTTATTATTATTAATAATAATAATAATAGTATATACTATATATTACACTCAACTCTGTAATTTGTTTATGAAAGGATTACTTTCACAATGGAATCTGAGATGCTAGAAGTCATGAAATGATTTTGAAATAGAGAATAATAGCATGAAGCTTGTTATCAAATCTTCATAGGAATTCCCAACCATGCACCTGCATTGTGGGAAAAAGGCTCTGATAGCAAACAGTAGAGGGTGCAGAGAGATTAAACTTGCAAAGTAAAGTATCTGCTTCAGTGGCCATTTCTTGATGCTGGATGCTGGATGCTGGATGCTGGTTGCTGGTTTTCTAGGACAGAGGTTAATAGCCATTATGAAGCATATACACTAGGATTAGGGATTAGGAGTAAATGGGCAGGACGTGGCTTGGGTAAGGATGTATAGCATAAAGAAAATTGTGCAACAGGTATTGGCTTACGCTACCACCATTACCAATTAATGTAAAAATATGTGAGTTCAGAAAAAAAAAGATTTTTACATTATAGGTGCAGTTGTGTGACAGTTTCACAGCAGGTGGAAAAAGACTCATAACAAAATGATATTGGGGCCTGCTGCCTGAATAAACACTATTTAATATGAAATGATAGTGGTCACATGGTTCTTTTTATTTTTTATTTTATACAGATTCTCTCAGCTCTGAAAAGCAAGGGGCAGGGATCAGAAATCTTACACTCAGTGAGGAGATCTCTGGGCTCTGACTGGAAGAAAGCTGTGGCTGTCAATCACAGGCTGTGCACTGGAGCTCTCTTGTTCCATCACCAATTATCTCTTGTAGTTGGGAAAAGCTGTCAGAAACGACTCATACAGATAACAGAGGACTGAGGCTCTGGTACCCGCTACCCAAAGGTGCCAATCCTTAACAGGGAGCAGGGGACAATACCTTAAAGCAGAACTTCCTCTTTTGGGTGGAGCTCTGCTTTAAGTATTCAGTATTTAGAATTGTGTAAGTCTTCTCACTTTACTTAGGGCTTATGTCAATGGGCTTTGGGTTCAATCAGGGGCGGACTGACCATTTGGAAACTGAGTTTGGGCAAGGACACAGGTGCCCCATAATCCACTATTGCCCGGGGGCCCCATGAGTTGTCAGTCCGCCCCTGGGTTCAACATTAGTTTTCTGAGTTTGTTTAAAATTTCAGCGATAGGTGCACTTGCATCTGCATCTGGACTGCTTCAAGCAGGTTTTACATTCTCATAGATTTGTATGACAATGCAAACCCCCCACAGCTAACAAAAGCCTGTCCAGAAAAGCTCTTAGTTTGCCTGAGGATATGTCTTGAAGATAGGGTTACATAACTACTAAAATATTTGATAGTTGCAGTTGTGTCAGTCGCCTGCTCCAGCTTCATAACAACCATCATGGTATCAAACACAGAGCCATGTACTTACATTATTTTTAACTATGGGGCTCTGATGTGTTATACTTTTATATCTGTTCAGGATGCAATGATGTTGATTTACTAAGAACAAATAAGCTGTTCACTGTCTAGTTTCCTAAATTTTCACTTTACAAAGGCATTTTACTCTAGCTTAGTGAACGAGATGATACTCTGCTGTCCTTTATCATTATATTATGTGCAAGCAAAATTCTTTGCAAAAGAGAATTTTCACCACATTCACTAAGCTAACAGAAAATTCCATGCAAAATGATAACTAAAGTGAATAACCTATTTTCATTTAATAAAACAATCCCAATGTGGAGGTCAGACAGTTGACAGGGCAGAGCAGCATCTATAATGATTCCACTGACCTGTCATCAACAACTTCCAAAGTCTAGAGCATTCTTGCTCAACCAGGGTTCCATAGAACCATGGAATACCTTCAAAGATTAGTAGGGTTTCCTTGAGCAGTGATAAATAAATTTCCCATGTGATGTTGCCTGCATAATTCTGATACAAAGCTCACTACACTGACCAACAATGTTGTAGAAGATTGTTTCTCACTAACCGCCAATGTAAAGGAAAAAGTTTACTCTTATTTCCATTGTAACGAAACACTTTTTCCACTGATCCCCAGGGTAAGAAAAACACTCTTTCACTGACTGACCACGAATGAAAAGGGCATCTCCTCTCACCACTGATATAAAGCCCAATACAATTTTTACTGTCTGCTTTTTTTTTTTTGTCCAAAAAAAACTTTATTAAGAAAGTCATGCCATACAATCAAAATGAGACCATCAGAGAATGATACAATTAACAATACAATCTTGTACATATCATTTGGTTAATGACCTATCCGCTCTGCTAGAAGCGACTTAAAGCTACCCACCATAAATAGTAAACATGAGCTTTTTCCAACAACCATAGAAGGGGGCATCCCAACCTATGCACAATAGTTAGGCCAAAGATATGGGTCTCAAATAAATGAAGCCAAACATATCAAAATTAACACATCAGAGTAATGGACAAGTGAGTACCAACGATCTTAAAATTACAGTTGGACAATCAAAAATGATGACTTTCCAGATTTTGTGGGCAAAAAACAACTGATAAAGTAGTAATCTCCACAAGGAAATAAGAAAGGTGTCTTGAGTACCACAATAGAATGGACAAGAGGTCAGTAGAAAAAGCATAAAGATCCAAGTGAAGAGGAAGGGATAAAAGAAAGAAAAGAAACCACAAGAAGAAAGAAAGAGAAGCAAGAAAATGAGAAGCAAAAGAAAAAAAAGGGGGGCGAAGGCACAGAATAGGGGAAGGGGGTGTAGGAAGAAAAAATAGACATAAATATAAATAGCCATATCGAGTCTCCTTCTCAATGTAATATGGAAAGTGCAGAGCAAATTGAGAATTCAAGGCTGGTTGAAGACATTTGTCTGCTTTTTTATGCCTTTTAATATTGTTTTGTTGCATACTTATTACTAAAAGTAAAGTTGTATAAATGAGGGGGTGTTAAATTCCTTTATTAGTATTGTTATTATTATTATTATACCTACAACTTACTGATCCGGCTAGTATACCAAGTTTTTGTAGGGGTTCTCTAAGACCCATAGATTATTTCAAGGGTTCCTGTTAAGAAAGACTGGTTTATAGTCATCCTGACTTGGAGTAATTTAACCATTAAATCCAAATCTTTCATAGATTAGTCAGTTCATTTGTGATGATTTAGGTAAATATATTCTTGTATAATTTATTTATTTCAGGTACTTATATAGCGCCATCAATTTACGCAGCGCTTTTTACATATATATTGTACTTTCACATCAGTCCCTGACCCTCAAGGGGTGTACAATCTAAAGGTATAAGAATCATTATTGGTGCTCTATAACATAACGGAGCTTTTTATGGTTGGCTCTGTAAGTCACAGAATTAAAGGATAAACTTTCTCCAGCTAGCATAAAAGTCAACCAAGTTAAGCAGAGAAGTGGATTTTTTCTGTTAATAAGAACTGTAGTTGATGCTGCCCTTTATTCAGGTAGTAGAAATACTGTTATGATTTTTATCTCAGAAATGACTGCTGTGTTTAAAGGATAAGTTCAGCTTTTGGTAAAAAATAATAAAAACACATTTTTTTTGCAGGTAAAAACATATGCATTTATTATTTTTTGCTGAAGAAGACTGTAAAGAATTGCACCAGCAATCAGTAGATCACTGGTGCCATGCAGGACTCCTGCAGATCTGTCAGTATATCTGCTTGCCTGTATGGGATGTATGGGAAAGCAGAAATATTGACCGGAAGCTTCAATGAACTACCACAGTGCTCCACAGCTCCGTGGTAGTTCTTTGATGACTACAAGCTGACAGCCTTCTCATTCACAGAAGAATGACGTGGTGTCACTCCCACTAGCTTCCCCACTAGCTGTCAAAGCATGGGATGAGCGTGGAATGTTGATCAGTGCTTTCATAACATGGGTGTAACATGTAGCATGTTACAAAAGGTGAACTTATCCTATAAAGTGACTCTGTCAGTTTAGAAAAAAAAGAAAGCTGCCATCAGGCATATACTGCAGGTCTTCAGAGGTGTCTGCAAATACTTGCAGCAGCTCTCATTGTCCCCTGTGTGCCTGAATGCCAAGCTGTTCTCATCTGGCAAAACCTCAAAATGTAGATTGCCATCCCCGTAATAGCTTACAGATAATCCTTTTGACCAGTGAAGCAGTCCATCATAGTGATGGGTGAACAAAAATACGTGGGGGGGCAGCAGAGAGCAGGCTCCAACACTACCTAGAGTCACTGATTTTTTCTTGTTCAGAATCATCTTGCATTGAAGTGTACAAGGGTTAATGAAAGCTCCTACATATATGTGCAGGCACTTTTAGGTACCTGCACATTATACCTGTAAGTAGCTTTTATTCATTTATTTTTTATGAGTCACTTTAACACTTTCTATATCAAAATGCAACCTTATATCCCTAAAATAACATCCAGTCATTTTAAAGGGAATTTACTTGGCTAGAAATATTAAAACAGCCATTGATGATTTGTTTTTTAAAGGTCCAAAGGTTTTCATCCTTATACTCGCTTCTTTACTTAGTGAAGCACAGATCCGGAACAAGCATGTGATTATTAGATGTTCTGAACACAGGTATTTAGGATGGATCAAGATGACAGCTTCAGATCGTGTACTTTCAATAACAAAATGAGGTTTGGATGGAAGATGTACATTTGTGAGTCTTTACTTAACAGCAATAAATAAAAGGCTGGAAGTTATTGCTAGGACCGTATAGAACAGCAGTGGATAAGGTCCTTTTAGCTTTGCCTATCCCTCACAGAAACTATGGCAGTTATGCTCTGACCCTGTATGTTTATATCATAGGTAATTTTGTGCTAATTCAGTGTGTATTTCTATTTTGTTGAACCATGGCCTTTTCTTAAAGTAATTATTTTTTGTTGTTTTGACTCCCCACCACATAACATTGTTTCAAGTTTTTAGATGCTCTTTAATGACTGGCATAGAACCACTGGATTGGTGTAAGCGCAATGTGGTGCCTATATATAAAAAGAGACCACAGTCTTTACCAAGTAACTATAGACCTGTTACTTACTGTAACTGCAACTACTATAGTTAGAAAAATACTGGAGAGTTTATCCACTTGCTTACTGGGCACTTTCACCCCCTTCCTGCCCAGGCCAATGTTTTGCTTTCCTTGCTGCCGCACTTTGAATGACAATTGCGCAGTCATGCAACACTGTACTCAAACAAAATTTTTATAAAATTTTTTGAGACAGATAGAGCTTTCTTTTGGTGGCATTTAATCACCACTGTTTTTTATATTTTTTTCTAAGCATATGAAAAAATATTTTTTTTTCTTAGTTTCTGTTATAAAATTTTGCAAACAGGTAATTTTTCTCCTTCACTGATGTGTGCTGATGAGACTGCACTGATATGCAGCACTGATGGGCAGATAGGCTGCACTGATGGGCACTGAAGAAGAGACACTGATGAGGCTGCACTGGTATGTGGCACCGATGGGCACTGATAGGTGGCATTGACTGGCACCAATGATGGGCACTGACTGGCAACACTAAAAGACACTGACTAGCAGCACTGATGGACACTGATTGGCAGCACTGATGGACACTGACTGGCAGCATGGATGGACACTGTTGGGACTGCACTGATGGACATTGTTGGGGCTGCACTGATGTCCCCTTGGGGCTGCACTGATGTCCTCTTTCACAGTTACCATCTCTCCTCTACTCACGCTGTGACAGCATGAGGAAAGTGTAGTCAACAACCGGCAACTGTGTTTACATCGTGATGAGCTGTGTCATTGGACACATTATATCATGTGGTAAAGGGCCGTTGTGATTGACCCTTTACCGTGATTTTTGATCAGCTGTGTCCGATGGACACAGTGATCACAGAGCTCGCCAGGTGCATGCCCCAGGGGGTGCGTGGAAGGCACGAATCTGGGAGGACATCATATGAACTCCCAGAACTGGACGACCGTGATGTAGCCGTCATTCGGCTATAGCCTGGTCATCAAGTGGTTAATAAAAGACCACACACAGTTGAATTTTTGCTATAAAAAGATATTTAAGCAATAGACAGCATGGATTTGTGAAAGATAGTTGTCAAACAAATCTGATTTCTTTTTACAGGGAGGTAAGCTAAAACTTAGACAAAGGAATAGCTGTGGTCATGGTATACTTGGATTTTGCAGAAGCATTTAACACAGTTTCCCACACATGGCCAATGTGTAAGACAAAGTCTACAGGCTTGGAAACATCAGTTTGTGAATAGATAGAAAACTGGCTAAAAGACCATATACAGAGAGTAGTGGTTAATGATTCATACTCTGAATGGTCTAGGCTTGTTAGTAGTGTACCCCAAGGTTCAGTGTTGGGACCTTTACTTTTTAACATCTTATAAATTATATAGGATCTGGAATTAAAAGTACCATTTCAATCATTGCAGGTGACTCCAAGCTATGCAGTGGAATAACGTCCTTACAGGATGTCTCCAACTTACAAGCCGACCTCAATGCACTGTTTAATTGGGCAACTATGTGGCAAATGTGGTATAATGTTGATAAATGTATAGTTATGCACGTGGGTGCTAAAAACATGCTTTTATCATACATACTATTGGGAGTACAATTTGGTGGAATCAATGGTGGAGAAGGATCTGAGTGTTCTGGTAGATTATAGGCCTAATAATAACATACAATTTGTGGTTTCCAAAGCGAGCAAAATCCTTTCTTGTATTAAAATAGGTATAGACTGCAGAGAGAGAGAGAGAGAGAGAGAGAGAGAGAGAGAGAGAGAGAGAGAGAGAGAGAGAGAGAGAAATAACTTTGCCCCTGTACAAATCATTAGTAAGACCTCTTCTGGAATATATAGTTCAGCTTTGGGCACAGGTTCACAATAGAGTATTGGGGTACTAGGGAGAGTGCAGAGAAGGGCAACCAAACTGATAAGAGGAATGGAGCTCAGCTATGAGGAAAGATTAGCTGAAATGAATTTATTCTCTCTTGAGAAGAGGAGAATAAGTGGGGATATGATCAACATGTATAAATATATAAGTGGTCCATGCAATTCGTGACGAGATCTCCAATGTACAGATAACTCCCTCACCCTACACTCCTTGTCCACCTGCGCAATCTATACTTCCCTTGTTTAACCCAGCTACTATAGAGGAGGCTGGTAAACTGTTTTCTAAAGCCCACCTAACCACCTGCCCCCTGTACCCTGTTCCCTCGCAAATACTATGGTCACCCACTTGCTCTATCCTTCATTCTTTAACTCATATCTTCAATCTCTCCCTTTCTACTGGCATCTTCCCCAACTCTCTAAAACATGTTCTAGTCACCCCCATACTTAAAAAGCCACACTGGACCCCGACAATCTTAGCAATCTAAGACCCATCTCCTTACTCCCTTTTGCCTCCAAACTCCTTGAACGTCTAGTCTACAAACGAGCTGCCACCTTATTGAAAATAACCTTCTCGATCCCCTTCAGTCTGGATTTCGCCCACAACACTCCACAGAAACTGCTCTCCTAAAATTCACAAATGACTTACTAACAGCTAAAACCAATGATCACTATTCCGTACTCTTGCTCTTGGACCTCTCCGCTGCCTTTAACACAGTTGACCACCCCGTCCTCTTCAAAAAACTCTATTTACTGGGTCTCCGTTGACTGTACTCTCCGTTGGTTTGAATCTTACCTATCTCACTGCACCTTCAGTGTCACTTACAACTCTACTTCCTCCTCTCCTACTCCTCTTACTGTCAGAGTCCCCCAAGGTTCTGTCCTTGGACCTCTCTTATTCTCAATCTACACTTCTTCCTTGGGTCAGCTGATAGCTTCCCATGGTTTCCAATACCATGTCTATGCTAATGACACACAAATCTATCTCTCTACTCCTCAGCTCACCCCATCAGATTCCTCACGTATCACCAATTTACTAAAAGACATATCAGACTGGATGTCACACCACTTCCTAAAATTCAGTCTATCCAAAACTGAACTCATAATATTTCCTCCCCCACGTACCTCTTCCTCTGATTTCTTAGTCAGAAACAATAGCACCACTATCAACCCATTGCTGCATGCCAGGGTGCTAAGGGTAACCCTGGATTCTGAACTATCCTTTCAGGCCCACATCCAATCCCTGTCCAAGTCATGCCACCTCAACCTCCACAACATCTCCAGAATACGCCCCTTTTTAACCAATGATACCACAAAGCTCCTAATTCACTACCTGGTCATCTCTTGCCTCAACTACTGCAACTCCCTCCTCATTGGCTTACCTTTACATAGGCTATCCCCCCTCCAGTCTATCATGAATACTGTTGCCAGGCTCATCCACCTTACCAACCGTTCAGTGTCTGCTACCCCTCTCTGCCAATCCCTCCACTGGCTTCTACTCGCCCAACAAATAAAATTCAAAATACTAACAACAACTTACAAAGCCTTCCACAACTCTGCCCCCAGCTACATTACCAATCTGGTCTCAAAATATCAGCCAAACTGCTCTCTTCAATCCTCCCAAGACCTTTAGCTCTCTAGTTCCTATGTCACCTACTTCCACGCTCGCCTCCAGGACTTCTCCCAAACCTCTCCCATCCTATGGATCTACCTACCCCAATCTGTCCGGCTGTCTCCTAATCTATCCACCTTTAGACGATCCCTGAAAACCTTTCTCTTTAAAAAAGCCTATCCTGCTTCTACCTAAACCGCCATTTATTTCCTCCATCAGCTCATCCCGCACAGCTATTACCTTTTGTATCACTCAACCCCTCCTCCTAGATTGTAAGCTCTAACGAGCAGGGCCCTCTTGTACCAAATTGTATTGTAACTGTAATGTCTACCTTCATTTTGTAAAGCGCTTTGCAAACTGTTGGCGCTATATAAAACTGTATAATAATAAGAATAATAATGCCTATGTATTGTTGTAAATACCCCCTTATACCCCAAATTTTAAGTCCTACCCTTTTTTCCCTCATCTATTTGTAGTTATACTCCTTTATACCCTTTCTGTTGCCTGCATATTGTCAGGATTTTATATTTGTTGCCCGTGTTATGTGAACAGTATCTCTTTTATGCCCACACATTGCCAGTCTATGTTTGCCATGATTGCTTGTTTGTTGTTCCCATATTGTCATGCTAACCCGTTTGTTGCCTGCATATTTTAAAAATTGCTCCTTTGTGGCCCATGTATTGTCAGGAGTGCCTGCATATTGTCAGTTCGGCATTTTTTGTGTAGAGGACCTCATTAAATATAATTCAATAATCTAGAGCGGCCTTTCTCAACCTTTGCAATGCAGAGGAACCCTTGACATAACTTTCTGCTCTCAGGGAATCTCCTGCTAAAAATGACTTTATCTACAATTCAGACATTAGTGTGAAAGTCAGAGGTAAGAATGCTCCTTACACTTATGGTCGTTGGGAAGAATTACCCCCATACAGATTGCTAAAAAAATCAATGGTGTCAGTGGGAACTTACCTGAGAGGCAAAAATTGCTCATTGCTCATGGAACCCCTGGCAACCTCTGGAGGAACCCTGGCTGAGAAACCCTGCTCTAGAGACCTGCCATTATAAACCATGCCTGTGTTAGCCATAAATATCCCTGCATGTAGGTTTCAGCTATCAAAGCCCTAAATATCCTATAACACTTGTCTTCACTATAATCCTTCTCCTCGTCACTGGAAAATTTGTAAGTCACTCGTAAAAAGTTTGTTTAAAGAAATCAAGGTTTCTCTACATCCACATGTCTCTGTAGGGCAGAGGCAGCACCTGTCATATTAGTAATAATCTTTTTAAAAACTGTCCCAAAGAACCTTTAACTACTGTAGATGAGTCTACAGGTTAACAAGATCACTTTCCCCTTTTCCCTCAGTGCTCATAGCTAAGACTTTAGGTGGGGAGAAGCAGATCTAGAAACATAATGTTCAGTATCTGCTACATACCTTTACTGCTTCTGCTAGAAATCAGCCAAGAGTGGGTAAAGGCTAGGCATGACACTGTTGGGTATGGGGTTGGCCACTCTCTTTCTTCACATTGAATGAGACAACATTGAACCACTGGAGGAAGAAGCTGAATTGTTATGTACAGTAGCTTATAAGTAATAAGGGCGACCACAGCAATCTAAAAGTGTTGTCAACCATAGGCAAGTTGCCCGTTACTTTTTTTTACTGGCAGGATCAATAGGTATGAAACCATACAAAGAGAGGAAGAAACATTTACGGAAACAGGCTGGGCTTATTAAAGGTATCACGTCTTCTGGATAAGATACACGTATTTCTGTTTTTCTAGTATGATGAAGACATGAGATGACATAACTCAATGGGGAAATGACTGCATGGTAATTTAAAGGATTTTACATTGTGGAAGCCAAAAACATTCCCCGTGTGACATTTTGTACAAGCATACACAAATGAATTGAATATATGCTATACTTCTCACAAATATGTTTTGTACAGTTCACCTACTGTAAAATATGCCTATTTTATGAAAGTAAACCTCTTCTTGATTGCAGTGTCTATATTCCAGTTTAGGGACATTTTGTTATGTTGTTACTGTGATTAGAAAACACCGTTCTTTACGAGAACAGGCACTTAAACATTGTCCTTACACAACTAGGCAAAGCTGTATTTAGCAGTAAACTGTGAGGCTAGTCGAATGATGTCAGTGGTCTTGTAGAGCAGAAGGCAATAGTGTAAGCATTATGCAGAGGCAAGGGTGATTTACTGCATCTCTGAAGCTCTTCCATCCTCTCTGTGTGCTGCTTCACTGCATGCACTGGCTGCTCCTACCTCCTCCCCCTCTTGTTTCTCTTTCACTGCCTGGGATCAGCAGTCTTCAATGAAGAAAGCCCAGCAAAGATGCTTGCAAGAGCTACATGGACACAACCTAAGCACTGTAAAACAGCATGTTTTAAACTAGAGATGCAGCAAGGTGATTGAATATTGGCCATTGTCAAATTGGCAGTTCTCAGCAGTCATATTGGCTGGATGCAAGAGTAGAATCAATGGTCCTTCTGAGTGATTCATTCTCAAACTGCAGACCTAGGATGATACCGTGCTGCATTCTGATGTAGAAGAAATCCTATATTTGTTTTAGCGTGCGGAAACAGAAGGGATGTTGCTTGAGTGAAGGAAGGGGAGAAAGAAGATAGCACACCTGCATGCATGGACGTGTTTGGCTTTGCTAAGATTGCTAAGCTATCCAGGTAAGTTTACCACTTTCACATTGTATAGATGGGAAGCATGTGTGACCGGTGCTCCTGTACCTCCTTAAAGAGCAAGAGGGGGAGGGGGCAAAAAGGACGAAATTATCTGCAGACACATTACTGCTGCTTCAACAGCCAAGGTCTTGAATATAATTCATGGAAACTGTCACCTGTTCAGTGACCATATGCTTGGGTGACCTCATATTTTGATTCAGATGACTCTTGTAAAATGCATTTGTGAAATGTACAGATTGGAGATTAGTGCATGATGATGGAATCTTAGATCTAATTCTATCACGAGTGCAAGTCTTTACAATGCCATTGCTTGTGTAAATGTGCAGAAATGTCCAGAGATCAAAACTATGCCACTGGTTGCTATCTGCTATCTTTGTGCAATACAGATATTATTATACACACTCTCATCCAGAAAAGTCTATCTATCTATCTATCTATCTATCTATCTATCTATCTATCTATCTATCTATCTATCTATCTATCCATCTATCTATTTTAGCTCATATTTGTAAAAAGCAGCAAATATGTGTTTAGCAACGATTCTTATTTATGTAAAAAAATACAGAGGAATTACATTGCATAATACTTGGTGAGGCCTTGATCAATATGGCAAGCATTATCTGTGTCTAAAGTCTAAAGGTTAGTCAACAGATGTGAACCCATTTTTAATTTATGTTGCAATAAGAGGCTATTGTAGATCCTGCTTATATGCCTGGCATGTGCCAATATATAGTGGCACATCTTGAAAAAAAAAGTAATTTTACTCTCTTCAGATAAAAACAGTTTCTAAGATGAGCACAATATACTGGCTTGACTATGCGTCTGGCCTATTTCTTCTGTTTACCCTATATGTTCGATAAGATAATTAAAGATCAAAGCTATATAGAAGCACCATATGATCTATTTTTTTTAGGTGTCTTTTTGATGGTAGAATAGATTTATTATTGAAGTCTAAACATTTGGAGAAGTTGTATATATATATATATATATATATATATATATTTGCATTTAAAGAACTAAAGTAATTATAAGAGCCGGCTGTGTGTGCATTTGTGACAATGGTTCTCTTGTCCTACTGTCTAAAAATTGAATCTTTAAAAAAATCTGAAGAATCTACCATTCACTTCAAATACTCACTCCAAATACTGTCAGTGTGAGGCTCGCATGTGACAGGGGCAGCTTTATTGTTCTGATTGCATCTTCCACACTCTGACCCCCGGGCCACATACTATGACCATGATAACCACACTGCATGAAAACACATTAAGTTTCATTGACTTAGAAGTAGAATTGGGCTAAAGGGTCAGAAAGGGGTAACCACTGTAGAAGCATTGAAACTCCTTCTTCTACTTGTGAACTCCATTGTGATAAAGTCCTTACTATTTTTCAAAATGATATAATTCAGGTTGCATTCTTTCAGATGGCCTATATTTATTCATTTATTATTTATTACAGGTACTTATATAGCGCCATCAATGTACGCAGCGCTTTACATATACATTGTACATTCACAACAGTCCCTAACCCTCAAGGGGCGTGCAATCTATGAACTATGACATGAGATGCATGCGACCATCAAGATCTTTTGAATCATGGTATATTCCTAGCAATTCCTATCACAGTTGTCATAAACCTGATGAGCAAAGGAATGGGCTGTCTGGTATCCTAAATACTCAGGATTTTTATATCTATGGCAACAAGTGAATGTAGATGGATCTCTACAAATGTAACAAGCAGTCAGTGTAAACTAGGCTTGGTTATAGTCTGTGTTTTGTCAAATGCTGTTTTAAAAAATATAACTTGGGATATTCTTGGTTTGTTCAGCAGACCTTTGTCTAATATCTGGAAGGGTTTTTCCTTTGCACAGACACCAGGGTAACTTGCAGCGGAGTGATGCAGTTAGGTATTTAATTTGTAGTGCCACCTGTTCCCAAAACCTGGTATGACAATAATGCATATAGGTTCTCTGTGAATTTTACTAGTTTGACGCCTGTTCTTCAATCAATATAAGTGACAGCTTGAATGTACTGTTACAGGATGGAACATTATTATAGATTCATAAAGATTCAAAAGAGTACAGAAGAATTTTGAAAAGGACCAGTGATGTGTTCTTTAAAATGCCTATCTAGCCAAAATTGATCATTTGTGAATAAGTGGAGCCTGGTGGGATGAGTGAGGCCCTGGCTTTTTATATGCCAAGAATACTCCAAAACATAGATCGCCCTGCCATAGCTTCCAGCTCAAGTCCTCCTGAAAGTATTACTGGTTGCTTTTTGTTTTGTTTCAACACCTTCAGTTGTATTCTACATAATATGAAACATGAAAATGTGACAATAAGAGTTCTTTGGATTTTGTAAATGAAAATTAGACCTAGGAACATTTTTGAAGCAAGACAGAAAGTGACAGTAGAACTTCTTTGGCATTTGTAAATTAAAACTAGACCTAGTTAAATTTTTGAAGCAAGGCAAAAAGTGACAGTATAACTTCCTTATCATCACTACAGCAGGTGTGCTGACCAAAAACCATTGCACAGAAATCTCAATCGAGTCCCCAAGAGATAAAAGTAATTGCACTGAACCGTTAATACAATTACAAATAGTATGTCCTTCTATTTTGTTTTACATATAGCTTTTGTCAGAGATTAATGAGTTTTTTAAAATGAAGAATAGACCTAGGAACATTTTTGAAGCCAGATTAAAGGGTCTTTTTTTAAAAACTGGCAAAATGAGTGATAGTTTTACACTTTACTGCCTGCTTTGTTCAAAAACCTCACCTGGTTTTCCTCTGACAGTCTGACATGGAACATTGTAATATGGAAGCTAGTAAAGTTTATTTTATACTTTTTTTACTCAGGAAGTGAAAACATAACCCTAGTTGTTGGTATTCTAAAAGAGATTGTACACGTAGGCTGTACCATAGTGGCCTAGCAGTAGGTTGCCAGTCTTGGTTGTCATCCTGTATGACTTTCATCTATACAGGCAAAATAAAACAATAATGCAAATAAAAGATGATACCACCATCATGAGAGTCCTTTTTCCACCTTCCCTCCATTAAAAAAATCATGCATGGCACCACTAAGTGCTTTACATTTTTGCAAACCAATAACAGAATATTTTCAGAAATGTGTTGACCATGAGTTGAAGTATTGTCCAGAGCAACTGGTACACCAGGATTATTAACTAATCCCAGGATTATTAACTAATCAAACAACATCTTTCAATCTACTTTTTTATAGAAGCCATGGCTGGCTTTTGAAAATGCTAGTTCCCAGGCTATCATGCTTTTCTAATAGCTTCTGCAGTCTTTGACACACTGACCTGAAATAAGCATGCAGTGTACATTTGAATTTTCTTTGACTTTTCTTGCTGCACGATTGCTGAAGATCAGTTAATCAAGGTATTGGTGCCACAGAAAGCCAGGCAACTAGTATTTTCAGGAGGACAATGATGGTAGCCTCCATATTTCTCCACTCACAGGTTTCCTGTGATAAATGTTAAAATTTAACTAGGTGCTTTGTGTTAAGGTATAAATAGACACTAGATGGCACTCAGACATGTCTAATACTATAACTAGCAAGTAGCCTCTTACTTTTAATATTTTGCTCATAAACATGTATGCTGGTATTTCAGGAGTGTGCATGACTATGTAGTCAGCAGACATTGCTGTGCAAACATTTTTTTCATTTAACCTGGCCAATCCAATCCATGCGATTCTTCTTTTCCAGTTGTCACCTGATCTATCTAAAATTGACAGGACCAGATGACAGTCAACTGACTTCTAATGTACTGTCACCTCAGTTCAACTGGATAACAGTAATAAAGTGGTTGTAAAGGCTTAAGGTTTTTTCCCTTTATGCATTCTATGCATAAAAGTAAAATCCCTTCTGTGTGCAGCAGAAACCCAAGCCCCCCAATACTTACCTGTGCCACCTCTCGATCCAGCAATGTGCACGGCAGCCTCGGCTGTCCCTGGTCTCCCTCTCCTCATTGGCTGAGACATAGCAATGGAAGCCATTGGCTCTTACTGCTGTCACTCACTGCAGCTCTATGTGTCATACTGTATGGACACATAGAGAGGGGCTTGGGAGCGAGCACGCACCACTGCCCCCATAGCAAGCTGCTGTTATTGGGGTGCAGGTCATGGAGGAGAAGCCAGAAGCACTGACTTGGGGGGTCCAAGAAAAGGAGGTTCGGGGCTGCTCTGTGCAAAACAACTGCAGAGAGCTGGTAAGTATAGCATGTTTGTTATTTAAAAAAAAAATGTAATATCATTTTAACATGACTTGATGATTATATCAGAATAAACACCAACTTGCCAAGTTTTTTTTTTATTGGCCTGAAGATTTGCACACAGGTCTTTCTTTCTACGAATCACACAGTCCATGAATCCAGAGAAACATGTCCTGCTTTGTATGATTATCCACATACAGTATTGGGACAATGTGCATTCATCTCTATTGAACAATAACTCTCAACAATCTAATCCACCTGACTCTCCTTTTCCATTTGCCACCTGATACTTATAAAACTAATAGAAACACCCAGCACCCTCCTTCTTAAAGATTAAAAAATGTTTAAAGTACTTTGGAAGTTCTGAAACACTGAGCCTGCATTCTCTTGCTATATTGTCATTTTGCGTATATTATATTGTTATCTCAGTTCAGTATATACAAATGGAAAATAGTAATAATGACTTGTGATGAGTAAGGCCCGGTTCACACTAGTGCGGTGCAACATTGCCTGCATTCGCACTGGCACGGTAGCCCATTCATTTGAATGGGCTGCTGTGCCTGCGTTTCAAGCAAAAAAAAAGTGCATGCACCTTTTCCAAAACACGTCCACAAGGAAACCGCATGTTTTTTTTGACTATGCAGTTTCTGTGCGGTTCCCGCACTAGGGATCGTGCTGTGGGATCAGATGTGTTGGGGTGACCACCACACATCTCGCAAGAGAAACGCAATGTGGCTGCGTGTGGTTGCAGCTGCAGGAACAGGGCTAGTGTGAACCAGGTCTAAAGCTGAATAGACAGCAATATGCTAAATTTTGGTTGGCCTGGTAATTGCACGCAGGTATGCCTGATTCAGGAGAATCCCTCAGGCCAGGAATATAGACAAATGTGCCCTGACTAGTTTGGAAAAATGTGCAGATATATGTTTATACACATAACAGTACTCCAATGTGCCCATTCTGCTGATCTGTAAATAGATTTGCTCATCATAATTGCTACCACTGAGAGATTTTCTATAAATATAAAATATTGATCTAATAAATAGGAATCTTTGATTTGTATGGACCATCCAGCAATTCCCTGTGCTCTGCTCTTGTGTAAATACATAACTAATTAGAATAAGGAATACAAGTTAAAGGTGCTCTAATTAAAGCAAAGGTCTGAAGCAATTTCTTAACTCCAAAACAACCCATATGATTAGATGTAAAAAAAAACAGCAGCTTTGCTGATGTTGTTCAGAAATGTGGAGAACAAAAGTGCTTCAGTTGCAGGATTTTCCTGATTTCTATGTGGATAATCTTCCTAAAGGATTTAGGTCTGATCACAACATCTATGAAGACGTGTTTCCAATTCCAGTAGTGCGGTTAGTGCTGTTCTCTATTAACCCATCTTTTATAATCAACTTACCATGAGAACCAAATGTTATCTCTGATAATAATACTTGCCAGAGGAATAATTCCTGATCAATATTTGTAATTCTTTTCCATGAATAAATGACAAGTTTTACATTTCCTAATGTAACCCAGCTCAAAGAGTCGAGAAATTGCACAAGCTACAGTCTTCTATACAGTAACAACCACATTTCATGAGTAGGACTTTGCACATTGCTGTTTGCATTGTTAAGAATCTGTGTCATATGCTAATCTGGAGAAAACATTCAGAAAGAAGACATTAGGCCGCTTCCTTTTCTCATAGGGACATTGATTATAATGCTTAAAGTTAACATGTCATGAAATTTACATGCTGGCCTTCTTTTAAAAATGCTAGATACATTGCAATTATCATGGCACACACTGCACATATCACTTCAGTACTTTATTTGTCATTCACCTGGAACAACTATGTAGCTATTTCAATCTGCATACTTATTCCAGGTCAGTGATTTAGGGCAGCCTTTCTCAACCAGAGTGCCCAGGCACCCTGGGGTGCCTTGAGGTTTCCTCAGGGGTTCCTTGGCAAAATGTCTAAAAATTGCCCAAAACTTGTATACAAGCCAGTGGGTGGAACAAGTCTGCCTTTTAGTTACACAAAGCCACAGGTTTTCATTGTGCACCATTACGACCTTCTAGCCACTGGCCTGACAACCAATGACATCATCAGTTGACAAGAAGGAGCTGCCTGCACAGCATCCTAGTTTGACCCTCTCTTGCCCCTCTCCATCAGTGCTGGGTTTACATTAGCTCAGTGATGAAGAAAAACTGAGGGAGAAGAGAAACATTGGAATACTACTCAGTACCAGTGTGCAAAAGTGTACTTGCTTTGGAAGAATAAATCACCTCTAATGTTGGGTGTCCTACATGTGTGGATGTTGATGCATTATATAAAACTATTAGAGTGGTTTTTCACATTTCAGGGTGCCCTTTTGAAATTATGAACAGTCTTGAGGCACCTCATTTTAGAATGGGGTGCCTCAAGACTGTCCATAATTTGAAAGGGAGCCTTGGGACTATCCATCATTTTAAAGGGTGCCTTGAATGAAAAAAGGTTGAGAAACACAAATTTAGGGTATTGGAGCCAGTGGGTCAGTCAGTCAACTAGCATTTTCAAAAAGAAGGGTCAGAAGATTTTTACCTTAAGCTCACCACAATTGGACTGTACAATCTACTACTAGGTTTACCGACAGTTATTTAGTATAAGGGCTTGCCTGATTTGATACACATTGAATGGCTAGTTTAGGTAGGTCCATATATTACATTGTTTTTGAACATCTAAAAGGGGTTGTTAAAGGATATTGCTCAAAGATTGTACACTCAGATTGTGATGTGTATGAACTTTAGGTTCACAACATGTATACAGCATATCAGCTAAGCAATAGACAGTGTTGGTTACATCAAGAGATAGCAGTGGCAATAAAACAACATTTTTTCAAGTCATCTGGAGTCCTAGCAATTGCATGATGTCCAGGAGCTATTCCCAATGTTTACTTTGTATCCATAAATCCTTTTGATTTTATAAGATTATTTCAGGTATTTTTCAAGTCTAACTAAGGGCAAAACATTTTCTTTATTTTTGGATAAAGTAGAGATGGATTAGGACACATATTAGGTTTTTTTTGCTGTCTGTGCCCCTTTTAGTGAGATTCACCCTCTCTATTTGCCCTTGTTATTGAACGTAAAAGTAAAACAAAATCTTAAATGTTGGGTTGCCCCTAGAAAAGTAATTGAGGAGAAATCTCCCAATCTTCCAAAATCTGGGGGTCCCCAAGATATTCCTTTAATTTGTAAGGATTTCCTCTCACTTCCTGTTTTGGCTTCTGGACGGGAAATGAAAGTAAATTTCCCCAGTGGAGCACATATGGCCAAAAAAACTGACAAGGGTTATAACCCTCCCTTATTGTATCCAAAAATGCTGAAAAAAAGATTTGTAATGTCTGTTTTTTCCCTCTTCACACTAACAAGGCTAGTGAGCTTAGTCAGGGCTGGCATTGGCAAGCTAGCTATGATGCAAAGTAGTAAACTGAATGGCAAGCGGCAACATTTGTCAATATTGGTCCTACACTTTTGAATCAGAAATTCTTTTAAATTAAAAAAAGGGATGCCACGCTCAACATAAAAACACTTAACCAAAAACAACATAAATACCATAATAAAACATAACTCCCAATTCCACAAGACCTCTAGCGTTCAAGAGCTGCACAGAATGAGGAAAGAAGTTATTCCGCAACCTGGTGGTATGAGAGCATTTTTGAAGGATTCCTTTAAAAGTTTGTTTGGCTGTACTTCTTCTGTGGCTCACAGGAGTGCAGTTCATTCTGCACTCCTGTGACTCGTTTTCATGCTGACAGTGGGCTAAAGTCCACTGTCAGCTGATGTCCAGCTGGTCCAGGCTGGAGAAAGATCCTGACCAAATGTGGGCCATTGAGAGGCTGAGCCAGCTGCTCCTGCCCCCTCTACAAGTTGGTGCTCCAGTAAGGAGCAGAGCAGAGAGCGGGGGACTGACAGACCTGGCTTTCTGCTCAGAGCAGCAGGGAGAACTGAGCGACCAGCAGTGTCTGATTTCTCAGTTCCCACCCTTAGACAGCTGTAGCATCAGATCAATGCTGCATCCACCTAGGTAAGTATAATTTAAAAAAAAAATTCACATACTTCTCTTGTAAAGTAAATCTAAAAAAGGTTTTGAAGATAAAAACAGCGGTGCCTATAGATATATGCGTTAGTCTTAAAATGTATGCCTCTGGAGCCCCTTTGGATTTCTTGCCAACTTTAAATTTAGTCCTAACCCCATCCATGTCATTTAGCTGTCAAATACCCACTAAAGTTTTGGCATTTGACAGTTGAATGACAGGAGAGCACATGGGGGGAATTGTACTTAATGTGCACGTCAACCCAAAAGTTATTTTTCTAGTATTGGATATAGTAGGGAAGGATCGCAACTCCTGTTGGGTCTTTACTGCTAGACTGGGATTCATTAGAGTGAATTGCCCTCACTTCCTATCCTGCTGACAATTCACCAGGCAGAAGTTATGGGGAAATTTGCAAAAGGAACATAAAAAAAATCTAACAGGAGTTCTAATCTTCCCTTAATATACTAAAATAGTATTTTAATTTTTCTGTGTTCCTGTTGTTACATTTACTTCTTGTCAAGTAAAATGTTACATAGTTACATAGTAAGGTTGAATAAAGACACTAATCCATCCAGTTCAACCTGTGTGGGTGTGTGTGTGAGTTCATATCAAAAATATTTCCCATATCCTTGTTTACTGTGTTCATTAAGATACCCGTCCAAGAGTTTTTTAAAACTATCAATGCTTCCCGCTGACACCACAAATTGTGGAAGTGAGATCCACATCCTAACACCCACTCTGACAGTGAAAAACCCCATATGCAGTTTAAGGGTAAACTGCTTCTCCTCCAATATAATTGAGTGGCCCCATGTCTTCGTATACTCCCTGAGACTGAATATTTATTTTCCTAAGCTAGAATCACCAATAGAATAGTTATATGTTGCTATCATAATGCCTCTCATGTGTCTCTTCTCCAGGGACAAAAAGTTTAATGCTTGTAGTCGTTCCTCATGACTGAGGTCCTTGAATCTCCTTATTAGCTTTGTTACTCTTTTCTGGGCTCTATCCAGTTTCAGCACATTCTTCCTGAAGGCTGGTGACCAGAACTGTATGGCATACTCCAGATGTGGCCAAACTAGAGCTTTATAAAGTGGTAGAATTAAAAGTTTTATCTCTTGAGTAAATACCCTATTTATGCATGCTAATATTCTGCTAGCTTTGCTTGCTTGCTGCAGCTTGGCATTGAATGCCATTGCTGAGTTTGTCATCTACTAGGAACCCTAGATCTTTTTCCACCCTCGATTCCCCCAGCAGGACAGGAAGTAAGGGTAAAACTCTGTAACTGAGCCCTGTACAGCAGTAAAAACCTGAGAGTTCTAACCCTGCCCTAGTCCATTCAATAAAAAGTTTAGGCTGGATATACTGTAAACATTCACTTTTTCTTAGAAGTCAAGACTCCATGTACAGCCTGAACCTAAGATCCAAAGGGCTCCCACGTGTTCAAATACTTGCAAATTCCACAAGATGCCTTCAGTTTAGCACTCTTGTTACCTTAGAAACGTTTTAGGCCAGGACAGGCTCACTTTAGCCTCATTACCTGCTATTAGCGACTGCCTTGATTCTTGAATGCTTTTGTTTTCTGTGCTAACAATTGCTAATAGTGATAAAAGAGAATGACTTTCACTTTAAATTTGCTAGGAATAATAGCTGATGAAAGATTTTGTAAAGAAAAATACATATAATTGTGTTATATTTATTCAATGCTACATACTGTATATTATATAATCATTCTTTTCATATCTGCAAGTCACCTACTAGGCAGCCATACATATTAGTATTAACACTAAATTACCTGGAGGGAATTAACACTGTAATTCATTCTTCTGAACATTACTGACTGGTTGTAGTAATTTAAGCAGAATATGTACAGTACATAGAGCACTCCTGCTGGGACCAGACCTCTATTGGTGCTAAGATTCAGGACATCCAGTTAGTACCAAAAGAGATGGGAAGCCAAGTGAACATTAGGGCGACTCTTCATAGAGTATTATTATTACATTATTATTACACAGTATTTATATAGAGCCAACAGTTTGCTCAGCGCTGTGAAGCAAGCCTCTGATAATAGGAGAACACAAAAAGAAGTGCAGCAATATGGCAGTTTATTAGCATAAAAGGTTAAAACCACTTACAAAAAATACAAAAGGACAGACTCATCACATGTGTGTATCCTATGTTCCTGGGGAAATGGAGCAGGGATCGTTTGGCTGTCCAGCAGGACCTGTGGAGTGCAGGAACATTAGAACCAAGATGGTCACCACGAGATGGCCACCACACTTCTGGGATCGGTGTGGAGTGCGTACGCCGAAAGTGACTTAGGATGGGAGCAAAAATGCGTTTCGGAACATGTGCAGAAAGCTCCTTTGTCAGGTCATTAAATTTTTTTCCAACTTATTGGAACACTGTTCCATCTAATAAGTCTCATCTTGGGCAGAGGCACACTGTAGAGGCTTTGTACATACTGCAAGAGCACCATGTCCTGGCACAAACATATCCAACTCCCACAATAGGAAGATAGGAGTTAGGAGAATTGACAAGGCTATCTGAGCTTTGTGTTGCTACCTATACTGTGGATTGCTATAACAACAGGGCATTTTATTATGTTAGGTCATTAACCCACACTTGTCTCTAGTCAACAGAAATATTTTTGTAAATATTTTAATAAAGGAAAGCAATGCTTCTGATTTTGAGCATTTCTTGAGAATATAAGGCCATTTCACATGTACTAAATGCGACAACAAACTCCGTAGACAGTTAAAGGTGCTCACTGGGGATGAACCAAACTTCCCTGGGTTTTGGTTTGAGTAGGGTTTGACGCACTTCAAATAGTCTGAATGCCAAATGTGAACGCCTTTGAAATCAGTAGGAGCCAAAATTAAAATTAAAATTATACCAAATTAAAAATGCTGTTTTTCTGTGCTAGTTTGCAAGTGTGTGTCAAAAAATAGAATGGGGGAATAGGCACCACCCAGAGAAACATGTACCAATGCAAAAGAAAAAAACATTTTAAAACCTAATTTGGCCAGGAGCCGTGATTATTTTCATAAAGCCCAGCTCGGGACAACTAAAAAATATAAAAACAAACAGGTGTCATGCCCAAAAGTCGTCATACACAATCGAAAAATATCAATTATATATATATATGTATAGGATAGGATGTGGAAATATATTCTATAATAATATAGACCAGACACATTCTTTTCATTCTTGACAGCAATTTATAGCAAACTAACAGTTAACTATATGTGTACAGCAAAAATTGCAACATGACCACCCAGAAGCTCTTTGCATGTACATCACCATGTGTCCTCCACCATGCCACTACTAAGGGGCTTTCCAGATGGAATGTGACTCTTACACGAGAAGTCAAACAGCGCTTGTTGTAACCAATAGCATACTGGCAGTTCACTGTCCCGATTGTTTCCTCCAATCAACTCGCAACATGTAAAAGCATAAAGCAGGGCAAAGGACACTCCAAATAGCATAAATCTGGATTAAAATCAGTTAGAAACATATTCATGCACTGTGTACAGCATTCATAGAAAACCACAACTCCCAGAATTCCAAATGGCAAAGCGCGCATGTTCAATATAATACATGCCTGCTTTTGGGTTTAATGCTGCATTAATCTCCTCTAGCCAGCCAGTCTGTCTAGCCAGCCAGTCTGTCTGACTGGCTTCAGCTGTTAATCTACAATGTGAAAAGCTCACAGTGTGCAGTGAAATCAGAGTAGGCAATTTTAGTACAGTAGAGGAGCCTGTACAACCATGCAAGACCTTGTGTAAGACTAGGACTCTGCTTTACCACTCGCATTGGTTAACTGCTAAAATGTGTTTTACCCCAGTGGTTGTATGCAAGTGGTGTGCTTGCTAAATACTTCTACTACTGCATCTAAAGTATGTCAATAATGATGAATGGTGGTTCTTATGTTCAATACTTTGCAAAGGTGCTGAAAGTTTGCTTCTCTTTAGTTATGAGCCTAACTTCTTCACTACAGAGGTTGGAGACTTAGAATGTGACTGTACAGTAGAAACATTTTTGGCTGAATGTTCTGTGATTGTGTGGTCAATGTTCACAAAAAGCGCACTATGTAGAAGGTTCTGATTGTGCACGCAGTCTAATCCATCATATAAGAAAATTGACATGTTTCTGAAATGCATCAGTTTTCTTATGTAATGGATGCTCTTATGTCTTGATGGATATCGAATAAAGCTTGAACTATTTTATCATCAACTAAGCTGGTTTTCTTAATTTTCTGAAGTTCGTCTATGATATGCACTAACACCGAGCCTGTATTTTTATCAAGTACAGCATTACTAAGCTGCACTGAGAATGGAGTGTGCCGTGCTTGTGGGTGGACAATAAAAGAGCTGAAGCAGGGTGATAAGTTCATCCCTCTGCTCCCGTCTCCTGTCAGCATGTTCTTTATGAGCACTCCTTACTGTTTCTTACCACTACCCTTTACTCTTCCACTCTTCAAATCTAAAAACTACTGTTCAGGCAATTACAAGACCTTGACACAATGTCAAATTTAGATGTTAACAGTTGCATTAACAAAAAACAA
Organism: Staurois parvus; assembly: GCF_062004578.1. Lineage (NCBI taxonomy): Eukaryota > Metazoa > Chordata > Amphibia > Anura > Ranidae > Staurois > Staurois parvus. Next base: position 4,385,467 of record NW_028318492.1, on the reverse strand, counting down.
AATAAATAAATATATATATATATATATATATATATATATAGTAAATATATATATATATATATATATATATATATTTTTTTTTTATATTACTACATAGTTCTATTTGGAGTTTAGGTTTGATAGCTGTAGGGGGTTAATGCATGTAATTGTATCATCCAGTATAATCATCGATATATTCTCACACACCTTTATTTTTTTCCCCACTATTACATGAAGACCAAGTAGCTCAGCAAAAGTGGCAGCGACAGGAGTTTGAACAAGCTATGAATAATAGATAAAAAGTAAGCACCCCTGGCCTGCAGCTTGGTTTGCATGTAAATGAACAATAATATAAATACATGCAAAAAAAAAAAAATTTAAATAAAAAGCAATTAATATACTGAATACTATAGCCACATTAATTTATAAGACTTCAATATATTTTGCAATAGTTGTCTTGTAAACAAGCTTATCTGTGTGTGTGTGTTGAAACTTTTTTTTTTTTTGTATAGTTTGATATTATCTATATGCATGGTGGCAGATTTTGGTCCTTTATCTCACTGCTTTTTGAAAACAACACACTCTCTGAAATAAAGATTGGTAGACAGAGACCTTGTGATCTATGCTGCCTATGCTAGGAGTTAAGGAGCAGCAGCTTTTTATTCATGTCAAGAAAAAAATGTGTTTTTCTTAACTACGGAATTTACGTGATTTGTTCATGCTGACAGTGATTAATGTGAGGTGTAAATATTAATGTGTCCACTTTACTGTAATTGCAACTTTGTCATTTGCACATTTCAATCTTCAGTTGTGAAGTAAGCTGTAGGGAAATTTGCACTAACATTGACATGTAGCTTATCATGTACAGCAAATAGCATAAAATTATACTGTACTCAATACTAGGTACACTAAGGGGCGTAATAATAAAGCAATGAATGCAATTTTCACCAAACATTATCTGGTGATGAATCAATCACTGCCAATTAAAAGAGAAGTGGGGGTTTGGATGCTGCATCCGTCCTTCACTGGCTCTAACTGTGAGAACTCAGCAATCACATGACCGCTGATTGCTCACACCCACTCTGTTGAGCAGAGAGTGGTGACTGTCAGTCACCGCTCTCTGCCCTGCCCCCCAAGAGCTCACTGCAGCACTGGGCTGCAGCAGGGGAGGGAGCTGAAAGGATCGCTGAGAGGCTGAGCCAGGTGCCGCTCCAAACTCTGGGGTGGATCTCAACCCCAGCCTGGACTGGCTGAGTGACGTCAGCTTCATCCCGCTGTCAGCTGAAAATGGGTCACAGGAGTAGAGAACAAAATGCACTCCTGTGATCCACAAGAGAAGTACAGCCAAAAGAGCTTTAGCTGTACTTTTTCCTATAAAACATATGGACCTAGAACAATCACCTACAGTGAATATTTGGTAAATTTCAGATTCTTTACTTTATAGATATGCCCCTATGTATGATTTTTTTTACTACAATCTCATATAAGTTTTAAGACGTTAACATCATTTCAAATATTTTTTTTTTATTTTGTAAACCTACAGCTTCAAAGTACCAACATTTGAAAAAAAATTTTCAGGGACACTTTTTTTGTGTGTGTCCAGCGAGCCATTGTAGGCAAAGTATAGTCTTAAATGGGGGGGAGACTTTATTTAAAATGAGAGTGATTTTGCAAGAGGCATATCATTCACCTACTGTACAAGTTATTTCAACATAATGTATATACAGGAAAATGATTATAATAGGGACAAAAACATAAGATGGTATTGTTCATTAGTTCATTAGGTAATCTACAGTCTATTTAAAGTTTGGCAACTCAAGAGCTCTTGTAGAGAATACAGTGGAAAACACAAATTACTCTGCAAACACATTTGGCATAAAATAGTTAGAAAACCTAATTTGACACTGACCATTCTGCTGAGTAATGGAACACCTATTGTGGCTATTGATGGGTTGAATGTTTTTGTAGGTATCAAACATCATGTGTACTAAAAATAGGGCTATGACACCCAGCTTAATATTATGTACAATATACTATATAAAGTGAAGGGATCACGATTATAATGTAAAAATAGCATCAAGAATATAATGTACTATATAACATATTAAGTGTAGGCTAGTCTGGATAAATCCTATATTGTGTCTCCAGAAATATAGAGGCCTTGCTTCACCCTTCCTCCTGCTTTTGGATCTCGTGACCCTCACACATTGTTGTCGACTCTTTTTCATATACGGTGCAGGAATCAGGACTATAACATATAACACAGTGAATGTACTGCAGGGTCAGGAATATAACATACAACATAGTGAATATACTGCAGGTGTCAGGAATAAAACACACGACATAGTGAAAGCAGTGCAGGGGTCAGGAGTATAACATAAGACATAGTGTATGCAGTGTTGGATTACATTGTTCAACATGTCATGCACAGTGCAAGAGTCAGGAGCATAATATACAACATGGTGAATCCAGTGCAAGGGTCAAGGGTATAACAAACTAAAATATAGCGTATACAGTTCAGGGGTCCATAGAGCATATACAGTGCAGGATTATATTGTTCAACATGTCATACACAGTGCAAGAGTCAGGAGCATAATATACAACATGGTAAATCCAGTGCAAGAGTCAGGAGTATAACATACTAACATATAGTGTATACAGTTCAGGGGTCCAGAGTTTATTATACAACATAATAAATGCAGTACAGGCATCTGAATTATAAAGTACAACATAGTTTATACATTGCAGGGTTTAGGAGTATAATATACAACATAGTGAATGCCGTGCAGGGATCAGCACTGTGTAAGATACAGCATTGTGTACAGAGTGCAATGGTCAGTTGGCCTAAGAAAGTGGAGTAACAGAGTTCCCTTAACACTTCATTCTTAAAATAGTCAGCCACTCTTTACCTCCCCCCACAGAGTGCCCCCAGTGCCTGGGTGTCTGTGTGTATACACAGTGTGGGTGAGCAGCATCTCACCAGCTCTTTCACTGCTTCCTCTCCACGGAATTAGATTAGGACCCAGGTTTGCACCTCTAGGAGGTATAGTCATGCCCCTCCACCACACACATGCACATAACTATATGTCTGTAATAAATAATAAATAAGCCATGGTATTTACATATGTATGAGTTGTGGGGTTTCCATATGGACCTGCCACAGCTTGATCATATGCAAATCTGCAGCTTATTCATATGCAATTCCTGTGGCTCATTCCCAGGGCAAAGCCCGAGACAATGCCGATGTGAGACAACTGAACAAAAAGCAGGACTGCCCGGCAAATACAGGACAGTTGGTAAGTTTGCAGCTTTCACTAGATTGGTATCTAGAGATGCTGTCATAAAGCTCTTTTTGTTATAATTGTGCTCTGGCATTGACACAAAGTCATGCGTGCTTCCAATGGAAACTACAATTGGCTGGTTCAGCTCACATTGTGAAGGCATGGTACACTGTCTTCCCTGTCCTAAGTAAACTCTTGCTGCATGTGGACAGTAAGTGGTTACAGGAAAGCAGAAACACTGAGAAGCAAAAGGAATGAGAAACAGGAAACACAGTATTTTAACTTAAAAATTACACTTTTTATGATACAAAGTTCTGTATCAATTTCTTACATAGTTTATTTTTACCAGTGAACACATACAATAATCTACCGCCAGCATTTTCCTCTAAATGCTTTTATTTCAAAGTAATGGCACAGTTCTATTGATATCTCCCACTCCCTCAACCTCCTAGCGGTCACCGAAACCTGGATCCAAGCCACTGACTCTGCCTCCCCTGCGTCACTCTCCTATGGAGGTCTCGTCTGGTCCCATTCACCCAGACCGAGCGGTCGTAGAGGTGGTGGGGTCGGCGTGCTCTTGTGCCCTCTCTATCCTTCTCCTCCTTCGAGGCCCACTGCATCCGACTCTTCTCTCCCACCCCTCTGAGGATTGCAGTAATCTATCGGCCTCCTGGATCCGTATCCTGCTTCCCTGAAGACTTTTCCGCCTGGCTGCCCTTCTTCCTCTCCTCTGAGCTACCCACCATCATCCTTGGAGACTTCAATATCCCTATCAATGTCAACAACCCGGCTACATCCCAACTCCTCCACTTAACCTCTTCTTTTGCACTCATGCAGTGCACACAGTCCACCACCCACACCAATGGGAACACCCTGGACTTCATTTTCTCCCATCTCTACACCTTCCACAACCTCAAAAACACCCCTTTCCCTCTCTCTGACCACAACCTCATTACGTTCTCCGTCTCCCCGTCCTATACCGCCTCCCCCCAAAGTCAAACTATCACCAGCTGTAACGTCCGCAACCTGAACCCTGCCCCTCTCTACTCGGCAGCTGACCGTCTGTACAACAGTATCCTTCCACTGTCATGCCCTGACCTGGCCACTACTGCGTACAACGACTCACTGTCTGCTGCCTTAGACTCCTTAGCACCCCTAATCACACGTAGCATTAGACCCCGACCGCTTCAACCCTGGCAGAGCGACCACACTAAAAATCTTAAATGACGCAGTCGCGCACTGGAACGATTATGGCACAAAACCAAATCCCCTTGAGCGTTCTCCCTCTACAAATCCATCTTCCTCACCTACTCCTCCTCCCTCCACGCCGCCAAACAAGCCTACTTCGTAACCCTCATCAACACCCTCTCCACCTGTCCTCGACGGCTCTTCTCCACTTTCAACTCCCTACTCTCCCCCCCCACCCAGTACCTCACTCACTACCGACGAGATTGCCAATCACTTCCAAAATAAGATTGGCGCAATCCGTAAGGACATCGCCAATGCTCAACCTACCTCCCTACCTAGCCTCCCTCCCACTATAACCCCATCAACTCTCCCCTCCTCTGACCTCGCAACCGATCTACCCCCCACCACACCTAACGTCCCGCACACTATAACCTCCCCAACACTCCGCTCCTTCAGCCTTGCTACCACTGAGGAGGTCACCAAGGTCTTCTCAGAAGCCCACCTCACCACTTGCCCCCTTGACCCTGTCCCCACACAACTCCTCCGGTCACCCTCCTCCTCCATCCTACGCTCCCTCACCCACATCTTCAATCTCTCCCTCTCTACTGACACATTCCCCTCCCCCCTAAAGCACGCGCACATCATCCCCATGCTCAAAAAACCCTCCCTGGACCCCACCGACCTGAACAAACTTAGACACATCTCCTTGCTGCCATTTACTTCCAAGCTCCTTGAGCACTTGGTCTACAATCGCCTAAGCGCCCACGTCACTGACAACAACCTCCTCGATCCACTACAGTCTGGCTTCTGTCCGCTACACTCCACCGAAACCACCCTACTCAAAATCACTAATGACCTGCTAACCGCCAAAGCTAATGGCCACTACTCAGCCTTCTTACTCCTCGACCTCTCTGCGGCCTTCGACACAGTTGACCTCCCCCTACTCCTTAATAAACTACACTCCCTTGGCATCAGAGACTCCGCTCTCTCCTGGCTCTCCTCCTTTCTATCCCAACGCTCCTTCAGCGTTACCTATAACGCTACAACCTCCCCCTCTCTCCCCCCTCTCTGTTGAGGTCCCCCAAGGCTCTGTCCTCGGGCCCCTTCTCTTCTCCATTTACACCTCCTCCCTTGGCAAACTGATACACTCCCACGGCTTCAACTATCACCTCTATGCCGATGACACGCAAATTTACCTCTCCACCCCTCAACTCACCCCTTCAGTCTCCGCCCGTATCACCCACCTACTGAACGACATATCAGACTGGATGTCGCTCCATTTCCTCAAATTGAACCTTTCCAAAACCGAGCTCTTGATTTTCCCCCCAGCCCATGCCCCCCCCACCCTCTCCATCATGACCAACAACGCCACCATCAGTCCCACCCCACAAGCCAAAGGTGCCACTCTAGACTCAAACCTGTCCTTCCAACCCCATGTCCAATCATTGGCAAACTCATGCAGGCTCCACCTCCGAAACATCTCCAAAATATGTTCGTTCCTAACCCCAGACACTACTAAACTACTCGTTCACTCCCTTATTATCTCCCGTCTGGACTACTGCAACTCCTTTCTCACTGGCCTACCTCATTGCAGACTATCCCCGCTTCAGTCTATCCTGAACTCAGCGGCCAGACTCATCCACCTTACCAACCGCTCCGCTTCTGCCACCCCCCTCTGTCATTCCCTCCACTGGCACCCCATTACCCAATGCATTAAATTCAAACTACTAACACAGACATACAAAGCCATTCATAATGCTGCCCCAAACTACCTCACCAAACTGATACCCAAATACCACCCTACCCCTAATCTTCGCTCCTCACAAGACCTCCTACTTTCTAGCTCCCTGGTCTCCACCTCCCACGCCCGACTGCAGGACTTCTCCAGGACTTCCCCCATCCTCTGGAACTCACTACCCCACTCCATCAGACTGTCACCTACCCTCCTCACCTTTAGGCACATCCTGAAAACCCATCTCTTCAGGGAAGCCTACCCCGCCCTCACCTAACAGCCGATCTCCTCCACTCCTCCCACCACTCCTCCCACCACTGCATCCCCCACAGCCACTTCCTCCTGTGCCACTATCCCCTCCCTCCTAGATTGTAAGCTTGAAAGAGCAGGGCCCTTGAATCCCTCGTGTTCTGTTTTGTTACTGTATTGTCTCATGTACCGTCCCCCACTATAATGTACAGCGCTGAGCAAACCTTTTAGCGCTATATAATAACTGTATAATAATAATATTATGATGCGTTATTTGCATTAAGCTACATATTACACCATTGGTCAACAAATGGAATCTGTCTAAGATTCCAAGGGTAAACCATGTAATCCTTGCATCAACACCATTAATCATGGTCATGGAATAAATTATTAATCCTCTACTCCTCCACTTATGAAACGAAAATCATGGGGTTTTAGAAAAAAAATAAATAAATTGTGCTTTTGAGTGCTCCAAAATGGGTTAAATAAATATATAAGAGCAGATATTTTAAGCTGAGCACGTGATCAAGCAATGTAATACATCTGAACTCTGACCCTGTTCTTTACTGGCATGTGTGACACACTATTGCATCTACAAAACCCAATAAATGCACTAAGGACTAACTCCCCTTTCCAGCAATGTATCATATAGAAAAACAATTTTCACATGAAATGTTACTTTAACCTTTTGAGCAGCTGCTTATTGGATTTTTTTTGCACTTAAATATTATCCATATTATTATAATTCACAAGGGAAATGTGCTCTCAAGCCTTCTTTTTTTGCATTGTATGTAACTATGTATTTATTTTTTTTCTGCATAGATGAAAATACATACATAGTTATAGAGCCCATGCTAGAACTGTAGTTTAATGCATAGAAGTAGTGATATGAATCCAGCTGAGATACTGTTTACCAAGATGTGACACCTGCACATTAGCAGCAATCGTCAGAGATGTTTCAGGTCGGAGTTAAAAATATCAGTCGGGAGCGTGGCCTGAACTTTAAAAGAGAGATGACGTAAAGAGCCCTTCTTCTACCAGACGCTGTTTCTCCCCATTATATTGCACATATTCTTTTGCTGACTGCACAAATAATCAGCATGCCTGGAGCTAGGAGAGAAGGACCATTGTAGCTAGAAATAACTCCAGCCCACATTTGTCTCTACACTTATTAAAGCACATTATTATGCTTAGCTGGAGAACTATTATATCAATTTTTACCAGCAAGTGTTGCTTTATGTAAAATATGGAACTAGAGAGTCTGGGTGGTAACCAACTCTAAGATGGTGTATATCAAAGTAAAAATAAATAAAAATCTTCTTTTTCAAAGAAGGATGTTGTAGTGATAACTATCGGTCACAAAAAGTGCTTGTTCTTGTGTACTAATTATTTAACAAATGGAAAATTAACTGCTGCAGGTATATAGAGCAGGCATCTAAAAACAAAACAATCCTCAAAACCTTTCTGTTTTTTCTTAATTCTGGGCTGTAATGGCAGAGCTCTTCCACTTCCAGTGATGCTGCTTTTTGTCCTCACATATTCCTATTGGCCCACCACTAACCAGTTTACTGGCTGCTTTACTGGCTGCTTTACTGGCTGCTAGGACCATACCAGGGGCAGGAAGGGGCAGGGAATCTCTTTGGCTCTATTGGAACTGCTCTAGATTTGCCTGTCAGAATGGCTTGACATGCAGCCATAACAGAAAGGTTTTACAGGTGACTGTAGACATGTGCAGATATGCGCACTAAATAACAGTCTGGAATAAGGAGGATACCACTATAATTGGACTTATCTGAGATCCTTCCATGTACCAATCAAGTTATGAATATCCCTCATGTCTGGATTAATTGTGGGATGCTTTAAAACATTCAACAGCCTAATGCAGTGGTCTCCAAACTGTGGTTTGTAGACCTGATGTGGCCCTTAGGGTACATTTATGTGGCCTTTGGCACACTGTTCCTCTCACTGATATAAGACACTATTCGTCCCACTGACCCCAATGATGAGTCACCATTCCATCCACTGACACCAACAGTGAGGAACTATTCCTCCTGCTGACACCAACAGTGAGTCACTATTCTTTCCAACAATGAGGCATCTTTCCTTCCAATGACTCCAACAGTAGGGCACTATTCCTCCTACTGACATCAACAGTGAGGCACTATTCTTTCCAACAATGAGGCATCATTCCTTCCAATGACTCCAACAGTGGGGCACTATTCGTGCTACTAACAACAACAGTGTGGTACTATTCCTTCCACTGACTCCAATAACAAGGCACTATTCCTTCTACTAACACCAACAGTAGGGCAACATTCCATCCACTGAGACCACCGATAGGGCACTATTCCTCCCATTGATACCAATGATGGGGCACTATTCCTCCCACTGACTCCAATGCTGAGGCACTATTCCTTCTACTGACACCAATAATAGGGCACTATTCCTCCCACTGATGCCAACAATGGGACACTATTGCCTCTAATGACACTAATAGTAGGGCATCATTCCTTTCACTGAGACCAACGACAGGGCACTATTCCTCCCACTGATACCAATGATGGGTCATTATTCTTCCCATTGATATCAATGATAGGACACTATTCCTTCCACTGATACCAATGATGTTATTATTATTATTATTATATAGTATTTATATAGCGCCAACAGTTCGCTCAGCGCTGTAACATTACAATGGGGGACAATACATGAGACAGTACAATAACAATACAGTGCGATACACGAGGGGTTCGAGGGCCCTGCTCCTGGAGCTTACAATCTAGGAGGGAGGGGATAGTGGTATGGGAGGAAAAACTGGGGGGGATGGAGTGGTAGGAAGAGTGGAGGAGATCGGCAGTTAGCAGAGGGTGGGGTAGGCTTCCCTGAAGAGGTGTATTTTTAGGGTGCGCCTAAAGGAGAGGAGAGTGGGTGATAGTCTGATGGATTGGGGTAGGGAGTTCCAGAGGATGGGTGATGCCCTGGAGAAGTCCTGGAGGCGGGCATGGGAAGAGGAGATCAGTGAACTAGAGAGAAGGAGGTCTTGTGAAGAGCGGAGAGTGCGTTTTGGGTGGTATTTGGATATTAGGTTGGTGATGTAGTTTGGGGCAGAATTATGGACAGCTTTGTACGTCAGGTTTAGCAGTTTGAATTTGATCCGTTGGGCAATCGGAAGCTAGTGGAGGGATTGGCAGAGGGGGGGGCGGAAACGGAGCGGTTGGTAAGTGGATGAGTCTGGCCGCCGTATTCAGTATCGACTGAAGTGGGGATAGCCTGTTGTGAGGCAGGCCAGTGAGGAGGGAGTTGTAGTAATCGAGTTGTGATATGATGAGGGAGTGGATGAGCTGCTTAGTAGTTTCTGGAGTTAGGAATGGGCGTATTTTGGTGATGTTGTGGAGGTGGAGTCTGCATGAGTTTGTTAGGGATTGGACTTGGGGCTGGAAGGATAGATTGGAGTCTAGTATGACACCAAGTACTCTGGCCTGCGGGGCGGGCTTGATGGTGGCATGGTTGGACGTGATGGAGAAGTCAGTGGGGGGGGGTGCGCGGTCTGGGGGGAAGAATAGGAGCTCAGTTTTGGAGAGGTTCAGTTTAAGGAAGTGGAGCGACATCCAATCTGATATGTCGTTTAGTAGGCTGGTGATTCGGGCGGAGACTGAGGGGATGAGGCGAGGGTTGCATTATTCCTTCTACTACTGACAATTTATTCCATGACCCCCTAAAGTCTGAAGGACAGTAAACTGACCCTGTTGTTTAGAACAGTTTGTAGACCTAATGTAACGTTTGGTGTGGTTAGATCAACATGATTTACCAAGAGCTATTTAATGTAAACCAGTCATGAAAAAAAATAAACTGAAATGGATGGGCCCTGTGGTAATTCATATAGTTCGCTTAATTAACCATCCAAAGTTTTTTTCTGTGTGTAGCTAGTTGAAAACACTGTTTTTTGTCAAATCTGTCAAGCATCACAATTTTTCTAGCATTGTATGGGTTCGAGCTGCTTGTAGGTTCACAGGTTGGAATCCTGAGGGAGTATGCGTCACTTTGGGCTTTGCTTTGTTTTGTGTACTTATTCACAATTTTCCCCTCAATCAATGCTTACTTTAACAGTGGGATGCAATAGGTTTATTGCATCTGTATGCATCATATAGCTAGAGAATGGCTGCAGCCGCTGATCAGTGTATTCTAGGGGGGTCTCCCTGTCAGAATATAGTAGCACAGCGGGAGAGATCCCTGCATCAGCAATGCTTGTGTTGATGCGGGGATCTGTAACTTTTTTTTTTGTTCAACCTGCTGGTCAAATGAAAACAAGAAACTGTGTGTGTACCCAGCATAACGCACTGCACTGTAAACAAGCGAGGCAGGCAAAATTTTAATGCACCACAGCACAGCTCAACTCACTGCAGCACATGTTAGGTAAAAATAAATCAAAGCTGATCTTCAGGCTGGAAAAAATAAATACCCCTACAGTGCCCTTGATTCCCCCTCCCCTCCACACACACGCACACTGCAAGGGTTGTGTCTATGGGTGCCAGAATAAGGAGAAATGCTTCCCCTATTCCACTCTCCAGCAGGCTCCCTCTGTTCTTGTCCAGCTCTTAGCTGCGGTCATACACTCACCCCCTCCACATACAGTGCAGAGTTAATAGCCCTGCATTGTATGTGATGATGCTGAGGGACTACTAACAGGTCAGAGCTTTGTGGATAAGTGGACAGCACAAGAGCCTGCTGGAACAGGGAATAGGATAAGTAATACAACCTCTTCCTCTAGAAATAATGAGTATTTAACCCTTGCTGTGCATTGTAACCCATTACAAGGGTATTTTTTTGTTCCAACCAGCAACTGGAAGTGCATCACAGTGTATGCAAATATGCACTGCATTACACATCAACAGAGCGTGTCAATGTTTACTGTATGTCTGGATGTGTGCTTTGCTGTAAAGATACACTAAGATTCTTCAAATGGACTTGTACTGTAATGTTAAAAGACAGATAGTGCTGAATTGTATTTACTACTAGCTATGAAACAAAGATTTTCAGAATGTAAAATCTCTTTGCTTATGACCACCATAGCTCTGTTGTTCCGTTTTTTGAAAAGATTTAGCCTTTGGTGGTATAGCTGAAGAGCAGAAGTATCTGCCAGTAATGCCTTTCACATTTGACAGGAGACTGAAGCATGATATTGGCAGAGATGTAATGAACATATATTCTAGATGCATAATACTAAGAACAACAAGAAATATATTGCTAAACAAATAAATGGTTGGGTTTTAGGAACAAATATAGCTAAAATAATGAATGTGTTCTTAGAAAGCTCAAAAACTTTTAATTTTTGATGGTTTATAATTTTGGTTCTTAGTTAAGACATCCGTCCATCTCTGATAATGTTTAGAAATTAGCCAATTCAAAAGATTTATCATAAATCATACTTCCAAATATATCTGTAAGTAAATAATGGGTAATAGAAATAATATGCAATAGTTTTAATAAATATGGTCACTCAGTATATAAGAAAAGAACTGATGAATATATAGTCACTGGTTGTGACACTTATCATACCACTTATATAAATACTGCATTTAACTATAGCAACTTAGTATATATACTAAAAAACCCTTTTAACCAGTTCTGCGCCACCCTATAGTAGAAATACTGCTACAGGGAAGAACAGGTGTGCAAAATCACATGTATAGGTGAGTTTGCAGTTCCAGGTAGGGGGTGCACGCGCCCTACCAGCGCCTCTATTTGTGGCCTCGGCTGTCAATCACTGGGTCCTGGCAGGTGATTCCCTACCGCCACCCGGCGATCTCCGAGGATTACCGACAGGGGAGAGACCTTTATGTAAACAACACAGATATCTCACCTGTCAGATCCTGCACACTGCTTTGTATGGCTCTGCTAAGCAGTGTGCTTACAGTTGAAAGCACACACTTAGCATACAGTGAAACAGCACACAGTTAACCCTTTGATCGCCCTGTATGATAACCCCTTTCTGCCCAGTGCCATTAGTACAGTGTCAGTGCTTTTTATTAGCACTGATCACTGTATTGGTCTCACTGGGGATGTCAGTAACACCAAATCAGTTCCCTCCAGTGTCAGAATGCCCACCGCAGTCCCACTATAAGTGGCTGATCACCGTCATTACTAGTAAAAAGAAATTACAGTATGTATACCGCCATTTGTAAATGCTATAACTTTCACGTAAACTAATTAATTTACACATATTTGAATTGGCAAAGACATGTAGCAGAATACATTTTGGCCTAAATTTATGATACAATTTGATTATTTAAATTTTTTTTAATAGCAAAAAGTTAAATATATAGGGGTTTTTTGCAAAATTATCACGATTTTTTTGTTTATAGCACAAAAAAATTAAAAAAACATACAGGCAATAAAATACCTCCAAAAGAAATCTCTATTTGTGGAAAAAAAAACAAAACATAAATTTCATTTGGGCGCAATGTTGCATGACCACAGAATTGTCAGTTAAAGTAACGCAGCACTGTATTGCAAAAAATGGCCTGGTCAGGAAGGGGGGTAAATCCTCTGGAGGGCAAGTGGTTAATCCATAAACACCATCATACTAAATTGGTTATGTTCAACAGCATGCTCGAATTTCAAATGCTAAGGGCTATCAAACACTTGGCTGAATCTCCTAATGCTGTCCCTATATAGATTTGCCCCCTAATGCCTAGTACACAAGATGAGACTATCGGATGAAAAAAAAAAAACATTTGCGGAGTGATCGTCCGATAATCTGATCATTAGTACACAGCTTTTGAGAGCCGATCACAACAGTTCATGCAAAATTATCTGAAGAGACAAGCATGAAAATTGTTCTCATAAGATAACAGAATGAACTTTTTTTATTTAATCAGTACAGTATTCAGCCATAAAAAATCAGGTGACCAAGACTGAACATGCATGGAAATGAAAGAATACATTACAACACATTACATCATCGCAAGAAGTTGTATTCTGTTGGATGAGATTTTTTGTAACTTTAGTAACCTATTCAAGTATCCTTTAGTAACTGTTTTCAATATGAAACTAGCATACAAAAAAAAGGACGATCATTGGCTGAAGTTTTCATCGTATGTACTAGGCATTACAATAACCCTCAGTCAACAAATTCCCCTCATACCAATCATGAATAACTCCTGCTTATCTAGATGGCATGACAACCCTAGGTATTGAAACAATGCGATGAGAACAACAACAAGCAGAAGTAAAGACTAGCATCTACCAAAATCTCTGGCAGTCTGTGTGAGGGTAACCACTATCACATTCAGACACGTGATGGCGCTGAGCAACGCCAAAAGTAAGTGTCTTCAGAAAATAATAATAATAATACTATTCCTCTGCTATGCATTGATATAGACATTGTGTCAAATAATTTGTTTCAAATGGCTATGAATGAGTTTTGACAGGCATAGGTCAGGTTAATGTGGCCATGCAAGGTAGCATGGGTAAGCCCAACAAAGTTTATCATTAGCTGAAAATTGCATGAATTATTTGTTGTAAAACATCAAAAGTTCAGAAAATCATAGGAACAGTACATTCTGGGCATCCTGGTTCACATACAGAACCATTCCAGAAACAGGTAATAAAAAATTAAGCATTGCAAACAAAAGAGAGATCGATGTCCTGTACAAGGTGCCACATAAAATCTTTCACCATGCTCATGGTCAAGTAGGAGGGCTAGAGTTATCCAGGTCTCTTTTGATAGCATCTTTGATAGCATCACCACAACACCAAAGGCAGCATAACAGTAAAGTAAATGTACAATTTAAACATTTTAGGTAAAGTAACAGGTTGGGAGGGGACAGGTTAAGAGCAAAAGTTATCAGAAAAGTAGACAAGAGAAATTTTATAGGGTAAAATAAGCTAGAACCTGACATTGAGGGCTTACATAGGATGTAATTAGAGCATAAAGAAATCCTGGGAATCAGCTAAGTCCACCTTAAAGTTAGCAAAGGGCTAAGGAAAGTAAAGATATAAAAAGAAAGAGGCACCTAGGGAGAAGATTAGTCCAAAGTCTAATAAAGTGGGAAAACCAGCATAGATTTACGTTTTTTCAGATGTGTTTGAGAGCAACTTTCTTAAGACAGGTCAGCCTGGAGAAAGGAGAAAATGTAAGACCATAAAAATAATAATAATTCAATATTGATAATTAATTATTGATACAGTTCAGCCAGTGTATGTGGCAAGGATTGAATAATGGTGTTTGTGTATTTAATTAAAAATGTATGCACACATCTTGGTGCATACAAATGGTAGATTGACATAAATTTTAAAGCGTACCCAAAGTCTGGCCAAAGATTGATAAGGTTCTGCCATTCACACCAATATTCAATATAACTAAGCACATACTTCCTGGTATAACTAAGCACACACCTCCAAAATAGGGGGGGGCAGTTTCAGAATTGGCAGTGCCAAACCAAAGAGAGGCTTTGGATTCCAAATCAAAGATCAAATCAAACATAATATCAAAGAAAACCTTACAACATACTATTTTAAAATTAAAAATTTGATCTCTATGTCCCAAATGTTAAATACTGTAAGGTTTTTTTATATAACCACTTTGAATTCAAAGCCTAGTTAAAACTTTTCAGGAAGCATGAGTGCTGTTGATTGGAGTACTGAGCAGGAATCCTTTTAGGTTGTTGGATACCCAGGCTGCCTCACTTTCTCTGATTCTCTAACATGCTGCTAGCAGAGGGTATTGTAACCCTTACTGTGACATAGACAAAGTACAAAAATGACAAACATTTATACCTGTACAGTATATGCAGACTGACTGCATTAGAGTAATAAATATGGACACTTCAGTTGGGCTTTAAAGATGCTATGGGGGAGGTAATGCTATTGATTTTGATCAATAGAACCTGGAAGCATACAAGATTTTATACCCATTCTGATAGAACCCCATCTCTTACATATGTAGATTAAGCCTCTAAGGAGCTGCTGAATGGATGGGTCCTCTTGCCACTCTCAGTGATGGATCTGGACCAGACAATCACTGACACACCAGTAATACTTTTAAAGTTAGATATTTGCTCACAGAATGAATGATATCATAACCCAGAATTGACTGTAAAAAAGAATGGCCTAGCTATTATTCTCAAGCCCTAACTACACCACTAACCAGTGGAAGATTAGCTACAGTCCTGTCAGCACTTGGGCCCTTAAACTCTCTTGGTGGAGTGCTTACTTTCAAGTCTGAGAGTGCTTGTAATGTAAAGAGAAAATAAACAATCCCCACCCCCAATCTTCAATCTCTTTCCCCTCTACCTACATTGTCAGTCACTGACAGGGAGGGAGTAATGAGCTGTTGAGCGGCTTAAAGGGCTGACAGCCTAGACTTTTTGGACAATGTTTAACTATGATTATATGCCACAGCCCTATGATTGTCAGGTTGGCCCTATTGCCCACGTCTGACTACAGCCCATTGGATCACACCGCTGGGCCCAGGCATGCGTTGCTGTGATCCTGCCCCTTGCCTTCCCCGCCTCCTGACCCCTCTCATTTCTAGTCTTTTTTTGTCTCTAATGTTAGGCCCCCCCCCACCCCATTTTTTTTTTATTTTATTTTCTCTTTTCTTTAAATTGTATTGTACAGAGGTACCTTACGGTGTTTTCTATAAGTCATTCAGGGATAGCTCCCTGAGAATTATGTTCCAGATATTTCTGTACCAATTGCTATTGATCCGTTAATTTATCCAATGAGTATAATTCTACGCAACTATTCCCCTGGGTCATTTGCTGACTCGAGAATTATTTGTGTTTGTTTATTTGTATGTATCACCTATATTTCTCTGTTCTGTAAAATTACCACAAAAAACTGTAATAAAGACAAATTTGCCTTTAACTATGATTATATGAACTTATGAAACAATGAAACTATGAAACAATATTTAGCTGATAACTATACAGTCAGTTCTTCTACCATAGAGTTTTGAGCTTTAGGTTTAGGTGAAGATATAGGGCATGCTGTTACATGTAAAAAAAAATGGTATTAATATAACAGAGGATCCAAACAGGGTAATATATTTCCATCTCTGGAAATATGTTTGTATACTATAGGTTTGTGTGACTACCATTTCCCACATAACTGTATATTGCATTTGCTAAGATGCCTATCTAATTTATTTTTTATTATTAACACTACCACAGGCACCACCAACTGTGAAAGGGAGTTGCCCATTCTTACTGCTCTGACAATAAAGAACCCCTTACTCAGTTTAAGGTTAAACCACTTCTCGTTCAAATTCATTGAGTGGCCATGTGCCTTCTTAAGCAATCTGAGACTGAATAGTTTTCTCCCTAGAGATACAGTATCTTCTCTTACAGTTGTGACCAAAATTATTCAACCCCCAATGCTGTAAAGGGGTTTAGGGACTATAGTGTACATTTGGAATTGTATTCAGAATCAAATCCTACAAGGACGTTGTAACTACCCAAATGCAACTAAAATGACATCAATTGTTTATGTAATACAGTAGTAAATGGTTCTTATGTGGTTTCTTCATTGCCACAATTATTCAACCCCTTAAAGACTACCACTCTGAAGAACAGAGGTTCATACAGGTGCTTTCCATCAGGTATTGAAAACACCTGTGGATGTCACCGAGCAGCAATCAAGCATAATAAGCACCAATTAGGCAGCTTTAAAATGACTGTGATACTCAGCTCCTTCTAGACATTTACTGGTGTGGTTACAAACATGGTGAAGGCAAGAGAATGGTCCAGGAAGACAAGAGAAGAGGTGATTTCTCTTCACAGGAAGGGCAATGGCTATAAGAAGATTGCAAAGATGTTAAACATACCAAGAGACACCTTAGGAAGCATCATTCGCAAATTCAAGGCAAAGGGCACTGTTGAAACGCTACCTGGTCGTGGCAGAAAGAAGATGCTGACTTCGACTGCTGTGCGCTACCTGAAGCGTAGAGTGGAGAGAAGTCCCCGTGTGACTGCTGAGGAACTGAGAAAAGATTTGTCAGATGTGGGTACAGAAGTTTCAGCCCAGACAATAAGACGCACACTGCGTAATGAAGGCCTCCGTGCCAGAACTCCCAGGCGTACCCCCTTGCTGTCTCCAAAGAATAAGAAGAGTCGACTGCAGTATGCCAAAAGCCATGTGGACAAACCACAAAAGTTGTGGGATAGTGTTCTGTGGACTGATGAAACAAAATTAGAACTGTTTGGGCCCATGGATCAACGCTATGTTTGGAGGAGGAAGAACAAGGCCTATGATGAAAAGAACACCTTGCCTACTGTGAAGCATGGTGGAGGGTCAATCATGCTTTGGGGCTGTTTTGCTTCTGCAGGTACAGGGAAGCTTCAGCGTGTGCAAGGTACCATGAATTCTCTTCAGTACCAGGAGATATTGGATGGAAACGTGATGCAGTCCGTCACACACCTGAGGCTTGGGAGACGTTGGACCTTTCAACAGGACAATGATCCCAAGCATACCTCCAAGTCCACTAGAGCATGGTTGCAGAGGAAAGGCTGGAACATTTTGGAGTGGCCATCGCAGTCACCAGACTTAAATCCGATTGAGAACCTCTGGTGGGACTTAAAGAAAGCAGTTGCAGTGCGCAAGCCTAAGAATGTGACTGAACTGGAGGCCTTTGCCCATGAAGAATGGGCGAAGATACCCGTAGATCGCTGCAAGACACTTGTGTCAAGCTATGCTTCACGTTTAAAAGCTGTTATAACTGTAAAAGGATGCTGTACTAAGTACTAAGATTGAATGTCACTTGGGGGTTGAATAAAACTGATAATGCTGTGAGCACAGAAAAGACATTTGTGGTTATTTCATTATAACTGTTATGTTATATTTGTCTGACCTACAAGTGCCTCTTTAATGTAAATGTAAGCAAGATGACTGAATGATCAAAAGCAATGTCAAACTGGCCAAAACACTCAATTTCAGTGGGGGTTGAATAATTTTGGTCACAACTGTAAGTGTCTCTTCTCCAGGGAGAATAAGTTTAATGCTTGTAGTCATTCCTCATTACAAAGGCCTTACCCTCCCTCTGTTGCTCTTCTCTGGACTATCTTCAGTTCCAGAACATCCTTCCTGAGGACTGCTGACGAGGATTGGTTAGAATATGCAAGATATGGTCAAAACCGAGTTTTGTAAAGTGGTAGAATTATAGTCTTATCTCTTGAGTAGATTCCCTTTTAAGTGCATATTAATAGTCTGCTAACTTGCTTGCTGCAGCTTGGCATTGCATGTTATTGCTAAGTCTCTAATCTACAGTACTAGGACCACCAGATCCTTTTCCTTCTTTGGTTCCCCCCAGAGGTTCTCCCCTTAGCAAGTAACTTGGTTCATATTTTTAGCCCTTAAGTGAATTACTTTACATTTTTCAATGTTAAACTTCACTTGCCATTTAGTTGCTCACCCCTTTGTTTTATTCAGGTCTTCCTGTAAAGTTTCAATATCCTGCTGTGAAGTTATTACCCTGCCTAGCGTTGTATCATCAGGAAACACTGAGATTAAACTATTTATACCAACCTCTATATCATTTATGAATAAATTAAACAAAATTGGTCCCAGGACAGAACCTTGGGGTACCCCACATACAATTCCAGACCATTCAGAATATATGCTATTTATCACCACCATCTGGTCCTTTCAACTGCAAGCAGTTTTCTATCCAGGTACATACACTACTGTCAATGCCAACAGATCTCAATTTGTAAATTAAGCATTTAGTGGTACTGTATTGAATGCGTTGGCAAAATCCAGATACACCACATTCACAAGCTTTCCTCTATCTAGATGGCAGCTCTCTTCCTCATAGATTGTTAAAAGGTTGGTCTGGCAAAAACAATCTTTTATAAATCAATGCTGGTTACTACTAATTATACTGTTTTCATAAGTAAATTATTGGATATGGTCCCTTATTATCCAATCCAATAGTTTACATACTATTGATGTTAGCCTGACTGGTTTGTAGTTCCGAGTTTTATATTATGGCCTTTTTTGAATGTTGGTTAGCTTTTCACCAATCAGTTGGAACCATTTTTAGCCACTAAGATGTCAATAAAAAGTAGGAATAGTCTACCAATAACTTGGCTAAGTTCTTCGAGGACTCTAAGCCATCTGGTCCTGATGATTTATTCACATTAATTATTTTTTTGGACATTGGTTTCTTTTAGCCACAAGGGTACATTCTATGTTGAGTTAATAACAATACCATTTTGTTTATTACACCTCTTCTTTTCCTTTGAAAAAACGGAGGAGAAAAATTTATATGTTAATACAGTTGTCTTCTCTTTGTCACTTGTAACCAACTTCCCCTGGTTATCCTTTATGGGTCTAATATACTCTGAAGCCAAAATAAAAATGCCTTACTACCGTGCTTCCTTATTAAGCAGGCTGCTAATTACACACCTCACCCCATGCTGATTAGATCATCTCAATATCAGTACAATCAGTGCTCTCTTTCTCTTTCTTAATGGAACCTCAAGGTTAATAATTTCAGATCTCATATCATACAATCCCTCAATTGATCAGTAACACAGTCTGACAGTTATTTCAGTCAACATACATCCAATATACACTGGCCTCACTTATTAAGATAATCACATTATTTTTTTTTTTTACTCTCCTCTGCTATGTGCCTCTATGTGCGTCTAATGTAGCTTCCCTGAACATGCTCTTACATTTCCTGTTGCATTCTTTGTATTGTTGGATAGATGACGATGACCCCTTAGCCTTGTATTTTTTGATGGGCAGTTTTTTCTCATTAATATACCCGTTTACGCTAAACTTTAACCTCCCTGGTTTAACTAGTTCTTCTATACAGTATTTGTTGCTCTTTGGAATGCATCAGCTAATTACAATCTTTATTATGTTCTTAAAGCACTCCCATTTTTCCTCAGTGTTCATTGTTGCCATTTAATGTCATGTAGTTTACTAAATTTGGCTCTTGAATTTTAATGTTCTTGTACTACCCTTGTGTCTTCTTTTTCCTGTGATTTATGGTGAATGTAATTACTCTGTGATTGCTGTTTGCTAAGTTATCTCTTACCTCCATGCCTGCAATACATCTCTGTTATTGTAATTAGTAGATCTACTGAGCAGTTCCTTCTGCCCAGTCAATATCTGGGTAAATCAAGTCCCCCATGATAATACCATTGCCTTGCCTCACTGCCATTTATAACTGAGAGAGGATATTGGCCTCTTCCTTATCCTTCAGGTTAGGGGGCCTGTAACATACCCCCACTATTCATTTCCCACCAGTTTCTTTCCTTTGAAGCTCCAGCCACAATGATTCCACCTTGTGCCTTGCCCCATTGTCATCCCTCATGTTCACTAGCAAATCATTCTTTAAATACAGGCACAGTCCTCTCTGTCTTCTACCTTACATGTCCCTTCGATACAGGGAGTACCCCTGGACAGTCACAAGCCAGTCATATGGGCTGTTAGTCATTCTTCTAATACTCCCATGAAGTCAAAAACCTCCTTATGTATTAACAGTTCCAGTTCTTCTATTTTAACTAAACTCCTAGCATTTGTGAACATGTCTTTTAATTTTGTAAGAGTGCAAGAGTGCATAATATTTTCTCTTTGTTTGTTCTTAGACTGCAATAAGATTCTACCAACCTATGCAGCTTGGTTTTAGCTTCCTCTGATCCCTCCCCCGACCACTTTGGCCATCTTCTGCTCTAATAGAACTGCATTCTCCCCATTTAGGTACAGTTTATTTTTGCTATAGAGCCAATTACCAGCTGAAAAGTCAACCCAGTTCTCCATTACCCCAAAAGCATCCTTCCTGCATCAGTTGCATAGCCACTTCTTAAGTTCCCTAAGCTACTGCTGCCTTTCTGGTGTTACATGAAGTAAAAGCCATATTTCTGAGAATTCTACCTTGGAGGTCCTTTTCTTTAATATAGACCCTAAGTCCCTGAAATCATTTTCTAGGATGCTCCATCTTCCTTTAACTTTGTCATTGGTACAAATAGGTGCCATGACAGTTGGGTCCTCCCCAGTCCAACCCAACAGTCTGTCCATCTGACCTGCAATGTGCTGAACCCAAGTGCGTGATAAACAAAATACTGTTTCAGTATCATGGTCTTTGAGAGAGATTGCCTTATCTGTCAATCAAGATGGCCAAAGAACAGCACCTGGAAAAAGAGAGTTTAGTTCTGCTTTAAGTCCTCGGTGTATTCAAGTGCCGGTAAGCAAACTAGCCTTAAGGGAAAGACTGCTGCATTAGGTACCACCTCGCTGTTTCTTGCTATCTTCACAGAACAAGATGCAAACCAGTTAATCCTTATGCTTTCACTCATTTACAATTGCCCGCCATCTATGCCCAATGCCAGGGAAAATGTCCCAATGCAACATGGGACTAGTAGTCAGATTTGTTTTAACCGAAGAGCAAACAGATGTGACATTGGCACCTCAGTAATCCCTCCTTTCAGCACTCAGGCATATCTGCACTTTAAAAGCAAAGATGGCATCACAGACTTTTATATGGAGCTGGAAAAGTTGATGGTATTCTGGACTTCACTTTTAACATATGCCATCTGTCTCTGATTTCCAGCAACACTCCCTAAAGTTAAAGCAGAACCCCATGGAGATATAAAAGATACAGCTTTATATTCCTTAATGTGTTATTTCATGTATTTTTTTTAAATGCCAGCAAATGTTAATATTTGACTTGTTAGCAGCCTCCTGCAGAAGCATTGAAGTGACTTCATCAATCTGCTGCTTCTTTCAGTGCCCAGTCACAGGGGAGGGTAAAGACCTGTAGGTGTTACTGAATTGCAACAGAGAAATATTGGTTATGCTGCCCTATTGGCCAAGGCTGAGTGGTGTGACAGAGCTGCGTACATTTCAGAATTGGATTGCAGCTTTCTTATATTTTTTTTACCTGGGTAATTATCTGCCTGGAGCAGCGTTAAAAGGTTAATTAGGCAGTTGCCTCTCCTCAGCTTTGTGATGGAGCTGGTAACTTACTGAACTTTTTCTTATGCCACTTTAAAAACCTGCAGCTTCATCAGCTAGACAATATTTAGAACTCAGCATGGCTATGCTTCCCTAGTAACATCTGTTTATTTCTAAATATTGTCAGTCATTTTCTGTCCCCACTGAGCACTGCCAAAATAATTCAGTGAACCCTTAACTCCATGAAGGTACCTTTTCCATGGGGAAAATATAAAGACAACACTAAATTAATCTCAATTTGGGTTTTATATGATTTTCCCAGGCTGACCAGAGTTCTCAGAGGGCCTCTGGCTTGAAACAGTGGCACGTCCAGGGTATGGAAGCTATGGCATATGGCTCGGGGCCACTTGAAGTGTAGTGCTACAGCTATGCCAACCAACAGCCTGGGTGTGTCTTTCTCCACTGTTTTTCCTCTTACATGGCTACCTTTTAGTTTCCAGAGAAGCCAGGTAGTTTTCCTTGGTCTCCCCCTGCTGCCGCTGCTGTCATACTCTAGTTGCTAGGTGTCCTGGCAACCAATCACATGCTTTCCCCAGTGAGCATACAGGTGAAAAGGATGAAACTTCCCTTGTTCAGATCTGCTCCAAGCCTCCCAGCTCCTGCTTTGGCTTTGCCCTCTGCTAATCCCTGGCTGCTGCCGCTCTGAAGGAAGGGTATGGTTGGGGTTTTTTATTATGTCAGTATGATGCAGGGGCGGACTGACCATTTGGAAACTCGGGCACTGCCCGAGGGCCTGAGGTTACTAGGGGGCCCCATGAGATGCCCCTGGTACCTTTTTCATAGGCTTTTTTGAGTTTGGGCAAGGACACAGGGGCCCCATGATCCCCTATTGCCCGGGGGCCCCATGAGATGTCAGTCCACCCCTGGTATGATGTATGCAAAGTTCCACCACCTCTGCTGGCTCCTGGCTGCTGCTGCTACACTGAAGGAAGGGTAAAGGGGCCTTCATTAAATCACTACAATGTGCAATGAGGTTATTTGCAATGTATAATAACCTAAACCACACATTCAGCAAATTAAACCTAATACTTCAAGGGTTAGTTCATCTTTACCCTCCAATCAGTTCTCAGAGCTCTCCTCACTGAGCTGTGCAGAGTTCAGTTCTCTACCCCTTTTTTCTGAACTCTGACAAGTTTTATAAATTCAGCACTTTGAATGGATGTAGAGAAGTGGATCTGCAGATAAACAGGTACAACGTATGTAGGAGGATTTCATCTCCGTGTATCACATCCAGTCACTTCACTGGGTATATGTAAGGGTTTACAACCACTTTAACTAATGCTACTAATCATACTTACATGATCTGCACATTACTTAGTGCAATTTAGTCTAGAACTTTTAACTAGTTTTGGCCACAAGCTAAGGCACTGAATTTGGATGTTGCTGGTCAGAATAAAGCACCAGAACATGTAGTAGGCATTCATCCTCTTGAGATGCCTTTTCATTGTATTTAAATGCTGATAAATAGATCCTTACAAGACCTCATTAAATTTCATTATGTTGTAAAACTTTCACAATTGATCAGAAAAGAACCAAAGATTAATGACGCCTGCACATCTTACCTCAAATGCACAAAGCAAAAAGCCAATTGTTTCCAGCTCAAAAGGAACCTGGGAATGCAGACATTTAAAGGTACAGGCTCTGGGACAGTCATATAGTCCCTATAGGTAGACATATAGGAGCTGCCACTGCTGACATTTAAAGGTACAGACTCTGGGGCAGTCATACTGATCCTAGCTTTGCCACCTAGTGCACTGGAACAAGCTTGCAGTAAGTGAAGTCTGAACTGCCACTCTGCCTGCCTGTTTCAGGTTGATGAATGACTCACAAGGTAGTGAAGTCAAGGATGGCAGATGTTAAACAAGCCAGCAATTACAGATGTTGTATTTGCATCTTAACTGGGTCTTTTTGATATAGTTCTCCTTGTTTTACATGTTTTTCTTTTTTCTTCTGAAAACAGAATAATTTAAGTCATTTGTGTCTGGTCTTTTTCTAAAGTAAAAGAAGAAAGCCACTGTATTTGTAATGTTCAATTAGGTTGTTAAAAACAACAGAATACGTTTTGTATTTCATTGTTATTTGTCTGCTGCATTTTTGTTTTTGAATTTTGCGTGGCACCAGTGGTGACAGTAAAAGTAATAACAACAAGCCTCAGAGCCAGTGAAAACTTTTGGTTGCCCAAAAAGTGGTCCTATCATATTATTCTAGGGTTGCCACCTCATCCCTTTAAAACCAAACACATTAATTACACAGGTTCTGAGGCTAATTTAATGCAGATAAGTTACTAAGTGTTTTAATGACTACCTTAATCAACCACATAACCTGTGTAAATAATATGTGTTCAGTTTTAAAGGGACGAGGTGGCAACCCTATTTTATTCTTCTATTGATTTATTGGAATTCGTCATACCATAACCTGCTTGAGGTGATTGTAGAATTACTGCACTTACAGCAAACACAATTGAATACTGTCCGTGATGCTTTTTTTAAATTTGCACTAATATCCACATTTTTAGGACAAGCTTTTGGGGTGTTCAAGGTCCATGCAGCACTAATACACAAAGGGGTTTATTTACTAAAGCTGAAGAGTGCGAAATCTGGTGCAACTCTGCATAGAAACTAATCAGCTTCCAGCTTTTGAGGTTTTCAAGGTCCATGCAGCACTAATGAGCATAGGGGTTTATTTACTAAAGCTGGAGAGTGCAAAATCTGGTGCAACTTGCATAGAAACCAATCAGCTTCCAGCTTTTGGGGTGTTCAAGGTCCATGCAGTACTAATGCGTATAGGAGTTTATTTATTAAAGCCGGAGAGTGCGAAATCTGGTGGAACCTGCATAGAAACCAATCAGCTTCCAGCTTTTGGGGTGTTCAAGGTTCATGTAGCACTAATAAGCATAGGGGTTTATTTACTATAGCTGGAGAGTGCAAAATTTTGTGCAACTTGCATAGAAACCAATCAGCTTCAAGCTTTTGGGGTGTTCAAAGTCCATGCAGCACTAATGCGCATAGGGGTTTATTTACTAAAGCCAGAGAGTGCGAAATCTTGTGCAACTTGCATAGAAACCAATCAGTTTCTAGCTTTTAAGGTCTTCAAGGTCCATGCAGCACTAATGCGCATGGGGGTTTATTTACTAAAGCTGGAGAGTGCAAAATCTGGTGCAATTCTGCATATCAGCTTCCAGGTTTTATTGCTACGTCCTCATGTGCACTTGACGTTTTTACAGCTGCTGTTTTTGGCTTTTGATGTTTTTTTCTACAGCTAGTAAACCCCCTAGCATGTTATCCTATGTGTACATGCACACATAGACTGTAATCAACGTTTTTTGGCTGGGAAAAAACCCAGGACTAGTGGATTTCTAGTGGAGTTTTTTAGCTGTAAAAACACTCTAACTCTGAAAAATGTGGCAAAACGTGGTAAATCACGGTAAAATGCTGCAAAAACGCTCGTAAAAAAAAAAAGCTAAAAAATGCTAAAAACGCAAATGTGGAAAAACGCTGGAAAACTCCGCTAATCGCAGCAAAATGCCACTAAACACGAATGCAAAAATGCTTCTGAGGAAGAGGCAAGTCCTCGAAATTGGATGTCTACACTCCCCATTGCGGACTGTTACTCAGCGCGGTGTTGACCCAGCTGTTCTTTTATGATGTGAATTGACTTTATTCTCGTTTGTGAGTACAACACCTATTTTATTTCTTATTAAACATTTTTTATGGTAATGCACTAGGTGTGTGTGCCCTCTCTTTGTTCTTTCCTCATTTAATATATTATACTTATGAGTATTTCATATTTATATTTTTAAGTGAGAATTAGGCCTGGTTCACATCAATGCATTTTTTTTTTGTGTTTTTTGCTTTTTTGCAGAAATGCACTACAGTCCTTTTAACATGGCTTCCTATAGTACATGTTCACATCTATGCTTTTTTGATCTGCTGTGTTTTTGGAAAGGGTCAAGGACTTTTTTTAAATGCAAAAAGCAGCATTTTTGCTATAATAGAGTTCAAAGGAGAAGCTGATAAAATGCGTGTAGCGTTTCTACCACGTTTTCCATTTTTTTCCTGAAAAAATGCAAAACGTGGTAAAAACACGGAAAAAATGTACGTGTGAAAGAAACTCAAAGCACAATGCAAAGAGCATTATAAAATGGATCAAAAGCAAACAGCATAGGTGTGAACCAGGCCTTATTAGTTGATTGAGCTGCAGTTGCTTCACCTTTATTGTTTTCATGTTATTCATGCCATTTTCACTTTACAAACTGATCTCTTTGTTTTGCACGTTATTTACACAGTTATTTACACTTTTTGAGCGCTGCCCTATTATGTATATTTTTAAAGTATATATTTAGACAATATTTTTTTCCCTAAATTTTAGCCTTCACACTTTCAATTTATTATGGAATGAACACTTTACAGTTAGACTTATTCTCTTAGTAAAAAATGAAAATCAGAATGCTAATGAAGTAGAAATATAATTCTAGATGAATAGGGCATGCAATATTTACTCTAACTTAACAGCATAGTTTCCTTTTAAGAAGAATATCGATGTTACTTGTCTATTCTAGTTCCGGATCTTCTAAAGAAAGTCTCTGGTTACCCAGCAACAAGATATGGATACAGCTTTCATTTGAGAAAATCATTGCTGCTGGACATGTGCCATAAACAAATTGAAATTCTGCTCAGTGTATTAAGACATGTGTTTCATTTGACACGCTAATATGTTGTACCTGTCAACTTTGGTTTTTCTGAGCACTTTGTTCCCAGCTTTTAATATACTGTACCAAATGACCAACAAATTGTACTGAAGTGTCAGAGTTCCTGAAATAATTGCATGACAATCTAGTGTGCAAAGGAATGACTGGCAGAATAGTTAGTTCATAATAATTTATTTCTTCTTATTAAGAACCCAAGGTTCGTATGACTTTCACCCAGGATTCACACATTTTTCAAAATGAACCCAATTAGAAAATGTGTGGACTTTGGGTAAATATTGTGTGAATCTTCGGTGTAAATAAATTATTGTTGGCTGGCTTGCCTTAGACTTCATGCACTTAGACACAAAAAAATGCTGCATTTAGATTTGTACAACAGGATTTTTGTATTAGTCTGAAGCAAGCTTTATTATAGCCAATGAGCCCAGGCAAATGGTAGTTTTTGGATCCATATTTTAGAGCCTCATTCAGATCGGTAAAATAAAAAGCCCAAATCCCACGATAGCTTGGCTTACATAAAGCATTATTTTTATTAGTTAAGTCCATCTAAATCTGCTAGTGCATCTAATGCTAAACTGTCCCCAGATTGACAATGCTGCTGTCCAAAGGTGTTTTCATTGCTCCTCCAATGTACCCCCTAAATAAATGAGAACCCCAAAGTACTACTCCTTCGAACAAAATCAAAATAAAGAAAAGACACTTTGGATGGGAGAGCAGCTAAAATATTAACCACAAAATAAAATAAATGACAAAAAAGTCCCCAATAATCAGAACAAAAAGACAAAGCAAAGCTGTTGATTGCCTAAGGAACTAGCAATCAGAATTAAAGTGGTTGTAAAGGCTGAAGGTTTTTTCTAGACACACAGAGCGAAGCTGGGAGCGAGCATGCACAAGTTTCCCCAGACCAAGCAGATTGCTCTGGGGGCACTCAGCAGGGTGAGGGGGGCAGGAGTGCCTGGAGGGGGACCTGAGAAGAGAAGGATTTGGGCTGTATATATGATGTTTGTTCTTCTTTTTTTTCAAACCCAAACCTTTAATATCACTTTAAATTACATTTCCCTAACTCACCTTAATCTCTCCCTGTGGAGTTTGCTGGCATTCCCTACAGCGCCTTCCAATTTACTGACATTTTGGCTGCTCTATGCCCCCCTTTTATAGAGAGGGGCAGTCTTAACCAAAAAACCCTGGCTTTAGTTCAAGGCAATGCAGTGCATTATATTTTCAAAACATTCTCCCAAGTGACTCTGCGGATATATCTGACTGTGAATCTTGAACCTGCAGGATTTGCCTTTAACCCATGGTAGCAGCAATCCTGAACTTCATTCCTTTTAATAGTATGCCTGACCACACTTGTCTCCACAGCTAAAGCTCATTAATCCTGGTTTAGCTTTAATGTTGATGTAGCTAAACATTTGTCTGTATAATATTGGGACCAAATGAAGAAAATATAATGCGATTCTTTATGCTGGGTTAATAAAGTAGAAAACATAAAACAGTAGGAACTCTTATTCTGCTTTTCATGCATCCAGTCTGCCAGAATTATCAGTCTCAAAGAAAATTATAAGGGACCTTAATGAAACTGGACTGAGAGTAAGGAGGCGCTGTAGAAGTAGAAACCTGCTTGCAATTTCTTTGCAAAGTGACCCTACCCACCCCCAACCCACTTATAATCACGTTGCCTGTGCTCCCCTATTGCCTCCTCCTTCATTGCAGCCAGAACTGTGTGGGCTGGGGTTGGACTCAATTCAGGCTTCCAAGTTTGTTTCAGTAAAAGTTGTAGTCCTCACTAACCCTGCTGCTTTTGGCCCAAGAGAGTCTTACTCTGAAAACATCCATGTGCCTACGCCATTGTTGGCAGATCGTAATTTTAAAATGGCACAACTCCCCAAAATTGCATTGGATTTTAAAAAAAAGAGGTTGCAAGAGGCAGCAGCTTCTAGAGATGTAGAGGCAATATCCATGTAATAATTTACTATGTACTTACACTTTTGAATTAATTGTCCTTAGCTGTCATGTGCTAGTGAGGGTTTATTCTTGTATATACTCATAGTTAACATTGTTGACAATAGTACTAGCAAAATAAAGTTAGCATAAAGATTTTCCTTTAATATTTGATTGTGTTAGCAATGTCATTGCATTATTTAGTAGGGATTACTCTGCTGGTGGCTTATTCCTATCACTATTGAAATATGTTGTCATAACTGCATCCTTTAATTGAGTTCTGCTTCACTGATTGGCTGGTTGTGGCCAGGGAAATAAAAAAATGATGACACCAGCATTAAACTTTTATTACCTTGCAAAGGGTGTTTTGGGGTTGGAAAGACAAGAGACTTTTCTTTCCTAAACTTGCTTGCCTTATTACTATATGCTGATATATAGCTCAATTAAATCTAATTTTGGATTTTGAATATGTGGTTAAAAGGTGTAACGCTTAGCTTGTACCATGAATATATTAACTAAATCACACTGCACATTTGAGCAATATTTTAAGATGATGGATATGTTATATGGTGTATGTATCAACTGTAAAATGCAGAGTCAAGAATGTCGTGCTTATACCCTGCATACTAAGTTTTAAAAGTTGTACTTAGCTTTTAAAGCTACATACTTTGGTGAGAGGTTTCCTTCTTAAAGAACAGACATGTATGATAAATGATACAGAATTTTCAACTGAGCAGAGTGTCACTATAGAGCGGCCACCTTAGTTCTGTTGAGGTTCACATTTATTCAAATGTAATCCATTGTAGCACTTTGGTAATAACATATTATTTACCATAACAATGTTGAAGACTAAGTTAGTCAAACAAAAAACAGCACTAGGAAATACATTGGGGGAGATTAAATAAAGCTGGTTCACTCAGAATCTGGTACAGCTGTGCATGGTAGCCAATCAACTTCTAACTTCAGCTTGTTAAATTAAGCTTTAGCAATAAAACCTGGAAGCTGATTGGTTTCCATGCAAAGGAGCACCAGATTCTGAGTGAACCAGCTTTAGTAAATAAACTTCATTGTGTCCCTGCTGCAGAGCTAAGGACTTCTGATTAAATAATGATTCTACCTCTTCTTGTACTAATAGAAGTGCTATTTTGGTGTGTCTGTTATCTAGAAGAGATGTCCATGCCACAGGTTTGTTAAGCTAATGTATAAGATAGGGAGATTCAGAACCTTTTTTAACAAAGTTTTGGAATACAAAATAACTTCAAAGGAAAAGTTTCTAATGCATCCCCTAAAGTGGATGCACAAGAGTCAATTGCTATTCCTTTTGCATTCACCAAATGTTAATAGAGGTAAGAACGGTCCGTGTGCATGCAAACAGATAGAGTCATCGTTTGGCTAAAATCTCTGTTCTGTGACTGTAGAGTGACTTCCAACAAATAGAAAGCAGAACAATTTCAGAATAATAAGTATTCATGATGACCTACACATGCGACAACTATTCACTTAAGGCAGTTGATCCTTTTGGAATGCCAAGTTTGATTGCTGCTTACCATTTAATGTAGAATAGTAGCCTCAACAATAATGCATGTATCTATTGTAACAATACTAGGAACAAATGTGCATCAATGCATGTTTCCAAACTTATCTTTTCAGTGGCTGCATGTATGTATTCTAGGTCATGTGCAGGTGCAGCAGGAGGACCAAAAATTAGTCCCTGTCAAGCTCTCTAGATGAAGAGTGGTAATAAAGGCTCTGGACTTGCACTGCCCACTTAGTTAAACCCACTAATTCATATGCAAATATAATCAGAGATTGGGGAGGGAGGGGTGCCAGTAGATATGAGCTGCTGCACATAATAGCTCAGTATGCATTGGTTAATTTGACAACACCTCTATGACCACTTTACTTACCTACCTATGTAATGTCTACAGTTTTTTTTAAGGACATGTATGGCTCTTGGTACATCGTTTTAATAAATACTCTGCTCGCTTTTTTGTATAGGCTGACAAGTAAACAAAATGTGAAAAGAAAAATAGTCTTATTATAACACTGTACTGTTGTCATTAAAAAATTGTCAGAGGAATTCAACAAATCCCTAACAGTACTTTTCTGGTGGTATGTCCCTTTAATTTGAATGGCCTGCACACAGTTCAAAAATCCCTGCTGCCCCTTTTGGCACTATTACTGGACCAAATTAAAACATAAATACATAAAAATAACTACTTCCAGTTTGTAGATAACAAAATTGGATAGAATTAAGACCAAATGTAAGCTGTCATGAATGAGGTAAGTTTTGACAGCTCAGGATAGGGATCTGTGATTGGCTGGAGCTGGTCACATGGTACAGGGTGCTATAACTGGCCTCATGTATTGTTCTGTCCTCCTTATGTGTGAAGGTACATAGCTTGACAGACAGCTAAACCTTTCTCGGCAATGAGTTGACAAAGAAGCAACGTCCAACTTTGTCTTTATTGCAAAGATATAAGAGGTGAAACTGAGGAACAGAAAATAAGGCGCTTAGTAACACTGTCTGCCATGTGACAAAGCATATTATACATTACAGTAAGGCAATGCACATATAAACACATGTAAGACATGTAGGTTACATAAAACACAGATGCATAAGATATAGACATGTGTGTAGACGTACCGACGATGCTATTGTGAGCCTGAATGTGAGGGTTGGATCCTACCAGCAGCGTGGTTACCACAGGAATGGAGTCTGTGATGAGGAAATGGCTGCTATGAGCAGGGCTGATGATGTAATCAGAGTTCATAGGCTACAAGCTATGGAAGCTGAAATGGGTCAAACTTCTACTATGAAAAGATGCAGTGTATACAAACAGCCACTAGATGGAGCAGTTACACAACGAACAGAGAATTACAAACTGATAAGGCATACTAATAATGCCTAATTAACAAAGAACAAATTGCTGAAGGCATGACACTCCCCGTCTGGTATCTAAAGGATACCACATTAAATCACCCCTGGAGAGAGCAACAAAACCAGTTCAGTAACGGGTCTGAGAAAGAGTTTGGGCTCCTGTTGTCTGCAGACCTTGACCTCCACTTTTCTGACTTTCCCATCTTCACTTGGGAACACCTTGGTTATCAGTCCCAAAGGCCAGTCATTTCTTCTTGACTGAGAGTCTTTGACAAGAACAACATTACCAACCTCCATGTTGGGTTTGCTGGTTTGCCATTTATTCCGGACATGTAGAGTAGAGATGTATTGTTTTCTCCATTTATCCCAGAAGGTATCTGCTAGAGTTTGCACTCGTCTCCACTGACACTTGTACAAGTCTTTAGCACTAAATTCGCCAGGAGGAGCCGATGCTGTACCGACTTTTTGGGTGAGAAGAGTGGAAGGGGTGAGCAAGAAGGGATCTTCTGGATCACTGGATATTGAAGTCAAAGGTCTGGCGTTCATGATCGCCACTACTTCGGCCATGAAGGTTGAGAGGGTTTCATGGGTGAGCCTCGAAGTTCCCAGCTGTAGAAAGACAGAATCAAGGATCCGGCGAGCTATGCCAATCATACGCTCCCAAGAGCCTCCCATGTGAGACGCATGTGGGGGGTTGAATGTCCATTTACAGTCTTGGGCGGCAAGATATCTCTCTACATGGTCACTGTCAATGTTTGAGGGGATATGCAGTTCTTTGCAGGCCCCAACGAAGTTGGTACCTCTATCAGAGCGGATTAGTTTAACTGGGTCTCTGATGGAGATGAAACGTCTGAGAGCATTTATAAAGCTGGATGTGTCTAAAGACTCGATAACTTCTATATGCACAGCCCTGATACTCATGCATGTAAATATGACTGCCCAGCGTTTGCTGTTTGCCTGGCCTCCTCTAGTGTGCCGTGTGGTGACAGACCAGGGACCAAACACGTCAAGACCAACATTAGTAAAGGGAGGTTCTATACTGAGTCAGTCCGCAGGGAGGTTAGCCATCTTCTGTGACTGAAACATACCACGTAGTTTTTTGCAAGTGACACATTTGAAAATAAGACAACTCACAAGTCTTTTCGCTCCCACTACCCAAAATCCAGCTGTACGTAAAGCTCCTTCAGTGAACAAACGTCCCTGATGTTTAGTCTTCTCATGGTAGTGTTGCACAAGTAAAGATGCAATGTGATTGCTTGGAAGTATTATGGGATTACATTCTTTACTCTCGAACTTTGCATTTGAAATACGTCCCCCAACTCTCAACAGTCCATTAGCATCTATGAAGGGGTCAAGCCTCTTGAGGGAACTGTCTTTAGGAACACTCTTTTGATTTTGGATGAGTTCAAATTCTTGAGTATAAACCTCTTGTTGGATACAACGGATGATAACGTCTCTGGCCTGTGTGAGCTCATCCACTGTATGGGCCTTGTGACAGTAATGCCAACCTTTGCAGTGATCTGATCCTGTAGGTGTGGCTCTAAAGGATCTGGCTATGTGGATCAAGCCGGCTATAGCTCTGTTCAGTGATTTCCACGTAGAAAACTTGTTGAATCGTTTGGATCCAAGCTCTTTGTGAGAAACTCTTGTGGTGAGTACAAAAATATGAGGACGAATCTCTGCATCAGCATTTGGTTCTAATAGCTGAAATGAGTATTTCTCCAGGGTGTCAAGTACAGGTTTGTAGAGGAATGGTGGCCCTGTGAACCACGTAGTATCTTTAAGGTGAGCTGCTGGAACAGCTCTTGTAGCATGGTCTGCTGGGTTGAGGTCAGTTGGTACATAGCACCACTGGGTAGCCTGTGTTGACCTCCTAATTCTTTGAACTCTGTTATGAACATAGACATAGAATCTCCTATTCTCATTGTAAATGTAGCCCAATACTACTTTGCTGTCTGTATGAAACATTGTACTGACAAGTTTTATATCTATTTCTGACACAATGAGATCTGCCAGCTCTACTGCCAGAACAGCGGCACAAAGTTCCAGTCTTGGTATGGTAATCTCAGGGCTTGGTGCCAGTTTTGCCTTGCCCATTACAAAGCCAATTTGGACTTGACCTTTAATGTTTATAGTTTTAAGGTAAGCGACTGCAGCGATTGCTTTTACCGAAGCATCACAAAATATGCACAGCTGCCTAGACTGAACTTCTGCAGGGGAGAAGTGGGCATATGGCCTATAGATATGTAAGTTAGATAATGCCTGTAGAGAGTTTCTCCATGCTATCCATAGTGCTTCTTTCTCTGAGGGAAGTGGCGAATCCCAATCACACGTATCTGTGGTTAACTCTCTGAGCAGAGTCATAGCTTGGATGATCACAGAAGCTGCAAATCCAAGTGGATCATATAGACTGTTAATGGTAGATAACACTCCACGTCATGTGAAAGGCTTTTGCTCTTGGTCGACCTGAAAGGTAAAGGTGTCAGATTTGAGGTCCCAGCTGAGCCCTAGGCTGCGCTGCATGGGTATCGGGTCTGTCGCTAAGTCTAGATCTTTCAAATCACTGGCATGATCTTGAGTAGAGAAGGCTTCCATAACAACTTTGCTGTTTGAAGCTATCTTATGAAGTCTGAGGTTTGAACAGGAAAGCATACTCTGGGTCCTTTTGAGTAGACTGATTGCAGCCTCTGGTGAGGGAAGCGACTTTAAGCCATCATCTACATAGAAGTCTCTTTCAACAAACTTCTTAACGTCTTTCCCATAGTCTTTTTCACCTTCTTGAGCAGAGAGTCTGAGTCCATAAATAGCGACAGCTGGAGATGGGCTGTTGCCAAAAACATGGACCTTCATGCGATATTCTATGATGTCTTGAGTAGGGTCATTGTCCTTGAACCAAAGAAATCTCAAGAAGTTCCTGTGCTCTTCTTTTACTAGGAAACAATAGAACATTTGTTGTATGTCGGCAACTATAGCGATGGGTTCTTTACGGAATCTGATGAGGACACCGAGAAGTGTGTTATTGAGGTCTGGTCCTGTCAAAAGGACATCATTGAGAGAGACTCCCTCATACTGTGAACTGGAGTCAAATACCACTCGGATTCGTCCTGGCTTCTTAGGGTGGTAAACGCCGAAGATTGGTAGATACCAGCATTCTTCTTTTTCTTTTAGGGGTGGAGCTACTTCTGCATGATTGTTCTCAAACATCTTTTTCATGAATAAGAAGAAATGTTCCATCATCTCTGGTCTTTTCTGAAAGTTGCGTCTAAGTGAACAGAAGCGTTTTAAGGCTTGATACCTGTTGTTAGGAAGATGACGTCTCTGTGTTTTGAAAGGTAGTGGTGCAACCCAGGTGTTTGTTTTATCCTTGAAGAATCCTTGTTCCATTATGCCCAAGAAGGCCTCATCTTCAATAGAGGGAGCTATCTTGTGGTCTTCCTTTGTCCTCTGGAACACCGTGCACCCCAAGTGATCTTGGTCTTCACTGCAAGAGTGGTTCTCGGTTTCTGTAAAGTCAGGATATAGCACACTTGCCGGCTTCTCTCTTAGAAGGAATCTGTTAGGACAAGGCTGAAAGAGGGATGGACGTCCATTCTCCAAGGTATTTGTGTAAAGAGAATTCACTGTGGTTGGCTTGTGAACATTTCCTAGGCAAACATCACCTATGATGACCCACCCCAGGTCAAGCTTCTGAGCATATGGAGAACTATGAGGACCATTTATTTGTTTTCTTACCTTGTGGACTCTTATGATATCTCTCCCAAGGAGAAGTACTATTTGGGCCTTTGGGTCGAGTGCAGGTATGAGATGCGCTATGGTCTTTAAATGTTCATGATGTAATGCTGCCTCAGGTGTAGGAATCTCTTCTCTATTGTTTGGGATCTGATTGCATTCAATCAAGGTAGGTAGTTGCAGGGATGCTTCACTATTTATGGATTCGACTTGGAAACCAGTAGCTCTTCTGCCTTTTTCTTCACTCACACCAGCGCAAGTTTTAAGTGAATATGAAGAGCAGTGTCCTTTAATACTGAAGATATCAAAGAAGGCTGAGTTTGCAAGAGATCTATTGCTTTGGTCATCAAGGATGGCATACAACCTTACCGCTTTCTCTTTATGACCGATGGGGTAAACTGTAACAAGACAAATCTTGGAGCAAGATTTGTTACTAAGACCTTCTCCACAGACTTGGGTGCACTGGGGTGTCACTTCAGGAGGTACTGTGTCTCCCTCCTCCCCGTCGTGCTCTACAGCCTGGTCTGGGGGTGTGAGAGTCCATGGGGCTGGCCCAGGGTGTAAAGCTGTATTGTGCGCTTCACTGTTGCATTCCGAGTATTTGATGTTCGCTGTGCAGTCCTTTGCAAGATGAGAGGTTGAGGCACAACACCTGTAGCAAATGTGGTTTTCCTTGAGGAAAGTTCTGCGATCCCTGAGAAGTTTTCCTCTAAATCCTCTGCATTTCAACAATGAGTGTGGTTTCTTATGTAGAGGACATTCTCTGCATGGGTCCTTTGTGGAGATCGTCTCAGACTCTGTAGTACTGTAGGTTTTGTTTGAGGAGTCTTTAAGAGACACACTGGTTTTGTGTACTGCAACCGGTGTACCTTTCATGTTACGAAGTGAGATAGGTTTACCTGATTTGGGGTAAGCGGTGTCAAACATCGAGAAGTTAAAGCTGGGATCATTCCTAGTTTTTGCTTGTTGGTGCACGAAGTCCATAAAGAAAGAGAATGGAGGGAACGAGACATCGTACTGTTGCTTGTACCTGGAGCCTTGAGCAATCCACTTCTCTTGCAGGTTGTACGGTAATTTTTGTACTATGGGGTTTACACCACGTGCAGTATCTAAGAATGCAAGACCTTGTAAGTCTCCTTCAGTTTTGGCAACTTGTAGCTCTGTTAACAGATCACTCAGTTCTCTTAGCTTCTGGGAATCTTTGTTTTGGATCTTAGGGAAATCCTCAATTCTTTTGAAAAGTGCGTTCTCTATCACTTCTGGTGAGCCGTAACACTCCTCAAGTCTCTCCCATATCATGTTTAACCCTCTGATTGGGTAGTTAATATTAATGTCTCTAATCCGCCTTGCATGCTCTGTCGACTCATTTCCTAGCCACTTGACAAGAAGATCTACTTCTTCACATGCAGACAGATCCAGATCTCTGATATTATTCCTGAATGATGATCGCCATGACCTATAGCTTTCAGGTCTGTCATTAAACTTGGAGAGTCCCTTGGTTATTAACTCACGTCGGGCAAAGAATTTTAGAAAATCTGACATATCTGTATCTCTGTTTGACAGATTGTTGCTGTAATAGGCACCATCTCCTTGTTCTTCCTTAAAGGGTTTGACCATACTGCGATCATTTGTGGGTTTGAATGCAGGTTGCATTGAGGGTTGATGTCCTATGGAACCGTCGACTTGTTCCATGCAGGGTCTTTGGTTAACTGAGGTCGCTTGTTGTATGACTGGAGTCTGTTGGAGCTCCTTAGCAGGGGTTGATGTCGCTCTTGGACCTGGATTTAGGCCGTCTTCTGACTTAGCATGTTGCAGTACGTAATCTGAAGTGCGTTGCGAGTTATTGTGAAGACTGGGTTCGGGCCTACTTATGTAGCTGAGTCTATCGCTTGTGAAGTTTGCTGCTTCCTCTAAAGCCTCTGCTTCTGCTACAGCAGCTGCAGCTTCTTTTTCCACAGTTAGCTTTTCTAGAGCTGCTTCCGTGCATGCTTTCTCTATTTTTAATTGTCTTTCTTGTTCGGCAAATGTCGCGTGGGTTTTGGCGGCCTCGGCCTTCGCGCGGGCAATGGCGACGGTGGAGCTGCTCAAAGATCTCCCTGAGCCTCTGGAGTTAACTGAGATGCGAGACCTTGTCTCGAACTGTCCGGATTCCCTTGCTGACATGATGATGCTGTGAACGGGTTAGCACACTTGCAACCGCTGCGGGTGGCGATGCTGCGTAGTTCCTCCTATCCAGCTTGTAAGAAGCCGTCGTTTCACTGTTCTATCCTCCTTATGTGTGAAGGTACATAGCTTGACAGACAGCTAAACCTTTCTCGTCAATGAGTTGACAAAGAAGCAACGTCCAAATTTGTCTTTATTGCAAAGATATAAGAGGTGAAACTGAGGAACAGAAAATAAGGCGCTTAGTAACATTGTCTGCCATGTGACAAAGCATATTATACTCTACAGTAAGGCAATGCACATATAAACACATGTAAGACATGTAGGTTACATAAAACACATATGCATAAGATATAGACATGTGTGTAGACGTACCGACGATGCTATTGTGAGCCTGAATGTGAGGGTTGGATCCTACCAGCAGCATGGTTACCACAGGAATGGAGTCTATGATGAGGAAATGGCTGCTATGAGCAGGGCTGATGATGTAATCAGAGTTCATAGGCTACAAGCTATGGAAGCTGAAATGGGTCAAACTTCTACTGTGAAAAGATGCAGTGTATACAAACAGCCACTAGATGGAGCAGTTACACAACGAACAGAGAATTACAAACTGATAAGGCATACTAATAATGCCTAATTAACAAAGAACAAATTGCTGAAGGCATGACATGTATCATGTGACAGCTGTGGGCCAATCACAGCTCACTAGGTAGAGGAGCAGAGCTGTTATGAGCTGAATGAGATTGATTCATAACAGTTTATGAGCTGAATGAGATTGATTCCTAACAGATTTGCTTACATTGTGATCATGTGATCGCATAGCGATCTCATGATCACCGGGTCCCGTTCAACGGGATCTTCATTCCTCTGTGTCCACTGGACACAGTAGTTGCGAGGGGGGAGCGCTGTGCACCCGCTGGGGCGAGCAGCACCCACTGTGTTAGTACAACCAGAGCGACATACGGGTACGTAGCTTTGCTTGTAGTTGCCGCCCTGCCGCAGTACATTGCGGTTGGGCGGGAAGCGGTTAAGGGAATTCCTTGGCCCCCCCCCCCCAGGTCACCAGAACTAGTGTCCTGTTTGGAGGATTTCCTCTCTAATACTTTTCTGGGGATGAACAAAAATGTGGGATTTTCTTTTACTTTTACTTAAAATGATAGTGGTAAACAGGAAAAATAGAGAGGTTGAATCTCCTTAACGGGGGGGAACAAACAGCAATAAAAACTGACAAGCATTCCAATTCCTTTCCACTCTGCGCAAAACTAAGAAAAAAAGTTTTCTTTTAGTTATACTTTAAGAATGTTAATGTAAACCGATCATGCTAGAATGGATGAGCTGCCATACATAGCATGGTCAGTTTACTATAAGGAGGAGGAGTACAGGCAGGATCAGCTAGGTAATAGAGAACACTGGCACGCACAAATTCAATAGTAACAGGGGAATATACATTGAAATTCATTAAAGGGCCAGCGCAATTATTTTTTTTTTGTTTACAAACACTTTAACCCATAAGAAAATAGTAACAGGGGGACATATATAAAGGAGACCAATACTTGCAAGTTTACCTTACAGTTAACCCAGTCCTCCTTTAAGGGAATATATAGTGATTTTGTATAAATTTTATGGATTTATTTTATATGGTCTTTTTTAATAAAAACGCACAAGTTAAACTTTAACTATGAACAAAATAAAAAATATATGATTCAATCTGTCTCTAGCATTAATGCAGGAGTTTTTGTTTTTCTGAGTCTACCCTAAAACATAGTTTGATTATCTGTTGATCCTGCCAGTAGATACAATTATTTTCCTCTTCCTATAACTTTTTCACTATAGATGTTTGAATTAGTCACCCACTGTATTAGTAATCTTTTCATTCCTTGTGAAGTCATCGCTTGTATCCAATAATTCTAGTCTGGCCAGGGTGCATGAAAAATTAAACTACAATTGCTATGAATCATTGTGAATGAAGAAATGCTTGGGATGTACTTTATATATCGGAGGTGTCTGGGGGAGTTCTTTGCATCTTTGTAAACAGGCAATCAAGTGCAGATCATACCTGCCTATTGTAAACAGTCCTAAAGCTGCACTTTAAAACAAGAAGGAGAGCTGCTTGGGCAAAGCTATAGCCTATGTCTTGCATATCCTAGTAATTGCTTCCTGGCTAAAGTCAGCTTTAAAATTAATTTAAAACTACATGTTCATTTTATTCACAGGGTGAACATGCTGCTTTGCAAAATTGCAGCAGAATGAAAAGCACCCAACCTATTAAAGTTATTGAAGGGAGACCCAAAATTGTGCATTGAAAATTTAAGTGCCACAAAAATAGCATTAAAAAAATTGAAAATCTTACAAGGTAGATAATTAAACTTGAATTGCAGCTCATGTGTTCTTCATATCAACTCGGTGAATTCAAGCGTGGTATCGTGATAGGTTGCCACTTTTGCAATAAGTCCATCCATGAAATTTCCTTGTTACTAAATATTCCACAGTCAACTGTTAGTGGTTAGTGATGGGCTGTACATCCCAGGTCGGTTCAGTGCATTGCTTTGGCCAATCATAGCTCTGAGAGGGCAATGCATTTTGGAGCATGGTTGGCAAACAGCCCACTGAACGCCTTACCGTTCGTTTGTTCGGTGAACAAGTGAACTGCCAATGTTCGAATTGAACTTACATTCAACTCGAACATCAAGCCCATCCCTACTAGTGGTATTATAACAAAGTGGAAGCAACTGGGGACAACAGCAACTCAGCCACAAAGTAGTAGGCCACATAAAATGACAGAGTGGGGTCAGCGCATGCTGAACCTCACAGTGTGCAGAAGTTGGCAACTGTCTGCAGAGGCAATAGCTAAAGACTTCTAAACTTTGTGTGGCCTTCAGATTAGCACAACAGTGTGTAGAGAGCTTCATGGAATGGGTTTCCATGGCCGAGCAGCTGCAATCAAGTCTTACATCCCCAAGTGCAATGCAAAGTGTCAGATGCAGTGGTGTAAAGAATGCCGCCACTGGACTCCAGAGCAGTGTTCTCTGGAGTGATGAATCACGCTTCTCTGTCTGGCAATCTGTTGGACATGTCTGGGTTTGTCGGTTGCCAGGAGAATGGTACTTGCCTGACTGCATTGTGCCAAGTGTAAAGTTTAGTGGAAGGGGAATTATGGTGTGGGGTTGTTTTTCAGGGGTTTGGCTTGGCCCCTTAGTTCCAGTGAAGGGAACTCCTAAGGCATCAGCATACCAATATATTTTGGACAATTTCAAGCTCCTAACTTTGTGGGAACAGTTTGGGGATGGCCCCTTCGTGTTCCAACATGACTGTGCACCAGTGCAGAAAGCTAGGTCGATAAAGACGTGGATGAGAGAGTATGGGGTGGAGGAACTTGACTGGCCTGCACAGAGTCCTGACCTCAACATAATAGAACACCTTTGGGATGAATTAGCGCAGAGACTGCGAGCCAGGCCTTCTCGTCTGACATAAGTGCTTAAACCTCAGAAATACGCTTCTGGAAGAATGGTCAAACATTACCATAGACACACTCCTAAACCTTGTGGACAGCCTTCCCAGAAGAGTTGAAGCTGTTATAGCTGCAAAAGGTGGGCCAACTCAATATTGAACCCTACGGACTAAGACTGCGATGCCATTAAACTTCATGTGCGTATAAAGGCAGGCGTTCCAATACTTTTGGCAATATAGTGCACATCGTATACTCTAGAAAAAAGCATTAATTGAAATTTGTAAACTGCAAGAGATTCTTTTGTGCATTTGTTTGCATGGCTTTACAAAATCAGGTGCCACAGAGCCCATCGTGCCATCTGCAGATAAATTGTTAGTTTTAAAAGAGTGTAATTATTTTTTGCTAGGCTATTTTTTAGATAGGTCAGCAAAGTTTGTTTTACACAATCATCTCCGATTTTAGAGAATGTTTAATGTGCTATTAACTACACAGATGTTTTATGTTTTTGAGTGCTTTCTTTTTCTTTTAAAATTTAGTAGTAATTAATAGTGGGGATCTAAGGAAATTATTTACTCAGAAATCATGGGGCTATTATTCTTTATTATTATGGATTGGTTTCTGTGTTTTGTAGCATATTAGGAATCCTATCTCCACTGACAACAATGCGATTGGAGAAAATGTTACACTGGTTATCTCTTCAGCAGAAAAAAATCTAGATCATGAATTTTTAATCTGTCAAACAGAATGGTACATACAGTGGGGATCGAAAGTTTGGGCACCCCAGCTAAAAATTTGTATTAATGTGCATAAAGAAGCCAAGGAAAGATGGAAAAATCTCCAAAAGGCATCAAATTACAGATTAGACATTCTTATAATATGTCAACAAAAGTTAGATTTTATTTCCATCATTTACACTTTCAAAATAACAGAAAACAAAAAAATGGCGTCTGCAAAAGTTTGGGCACCCTGCAGAATTTATAGCATGCACTGCCCCCTTTGCAAAGCTGAGACCTGCCAGTGTCATGGATTGTTCTCAATCATCG
Organism: Staurois parvus; assembly: GCF_062004578.1. Lineage (NCBI taxonomy): Eukaryota > Metazoa > Chordata > Amphibia > Anura > Ranidae > Staurois > Staurois parvus. The sequence continues at coordinate 4,343,159 of NW_028318492.1, read as the reverse complement.
TCTGGGAAGACCAGGTTATGTCAATCTCAAAGGTTTTAAATGCCCAGACTCATCTGACCTTGCCCCAACAATCAGCACCATGGGTTCTTCAAGCAGTTGTCTAGAAAACTGAAACTGAAAATAGTTGATGCTCACAAAGGTGGAGAAGGCTATAAGAAGATAGCAAAGCGTTTTCAGATGTCAATATCCTCTGTTCGGAATGTAATTAAGAAATGGCAGTCATCAGGAACAGTGGAAGTTAAAGCAAGATCTGGAAGACCAAGAAAAATATCAGACAGAACAGCTTGCAGGATTGTGAGAAAAACAATTCAAAACCCACGTTTGACTGCACGATCCCTCCAGAAAGATCTGGCAGACACTGGAGTTGTGGTACACTATTCCACTATAAAGAGATACTTGTACAAATATGGTCTTCATGGAAGAGTCATCAGAAGAAAACCTCTTCTATGTTCTCACCACAAAAATCATCGTTTGAACTTTGCAAATGAACATATAGACAAGCCTGATGCATTTTGGAAACAAGTTCTGTGGACCGATGAGGTTAAAATTGAACTTTTTGGCCGGAATGAGCAAAGGTACGTTTGGAGAAGAAGGGGCACAGAATTTAATGAAAACAACCTCTGTCCAACTGTTAAGCATAGGGTTGGATCAATCATGCTTTGGGGTTGTGTTGCAGCCAGTGGCACAGGGAACATCTCACGAGTAGAAGGAAAAATGGATTCAATAAAATTTCAGCAAATTTTGGATGGTAACTTGATGCCATCTGTGAAAAAGCTGAAGTTAAAGAGAGAATGGCTTCTACAAATGGATAATGATCCTAAACACACCTCGAAATCCACGGGGGATTACATCAAGAGGCGTAAACTGAAGGTTTTGCCATGGCCTTCACAATCTCCTGACCTCAACATAATTGAAAATCTATGGATAGACCTTAAAAGAGCAGTGCGTGACAGACAGCCCAGAAATCTAAAAAAACTGGAAGACTTTTGTAAGGAAGAATGGGCAAAGATACCTCAAACAAGAATTGAAAGACTCTTGGCTGGCTACAAAAAGCGTTTACAAGCTGTGATACTTGCCAAAGGGGGCAGTACAAGATATTATCTCTGCAGGGTGCCCAAACTTTTGCAGACGCCATTTTTTTGTTTTCTGTTATTTTGAAAGTGTAAATGATGGAAATAAAATCTAACTTTTGTTGACATATTATAAGAATGTCTAATCTGTAATGTGATGCCTTTTGGAGATTTTTCCATCTTTCCTTGGCTTCTTTATGCACATTAATACAAATTTTTAGCTGGGGTGTCCAAACTTTCGATCCCCACTGTAGGTCCATCAACTGGAATGAAAAGTGCACATAGAATACATAAGACTGCCACTGGAATTTAAGGATAACAATTAACATAAGGAATTAATTGTATTAATCTTCAAATCACTGAACTCAAAATATTGTTAAATACATATAGCAATATACACTATATCAAGTAAGAACACAAATGTTGCCCTTACAATGTAATTCAAGCTTACACTTTTCTTCATGACTCAATTTAGGTCAGTAAGCAGCAATTAGTATGTAGTGGTATAGTGGAGAATGGAAAGGTTGACTTCATCAACCTTCAGTTCCATATCCTCATTGCAAGAGCACTCCCCCACACTAATACTGTCACTTTTGACTGACTTTCTTTCTATTTATATCTGGATTTCTTTTTTCCCTTTATTAAGAAGGCTTTTGAGAAGTAAATATAGGGTAGTTAAGTACATTTAATTTAGTATTCTTTGACTTTGTATTTCCCTTTTTCTGTGTAGTTGATATTTTTTTTATTTTTTATTTTTCTTCAATCTGTGTCTTATTGTGAAAAAAGTGAAAAATAAAGAGGCTAGGAATGCATTGTTTCTTGGCAAAACAACAAGTCCATGATAATTGAAAGGAGCTATTAAAGACCAAAATTTCTGAAAACAACTTAATTTCACCTTTCTCTATTGCCTCCAATGCAGTTTGCCAAAATGACAGACTTTTGCCGTGAACTCATGGTTTTCACTGAAATTTTAGGGGAATGAAAACAATCAATTTAACTCATCCCTACTCTAAGCAAACTTTCTAAAATACCTGAAAGATATTTACTAGAGGTAAAAAAGTAGAACAAGTTATTTAGCAATGTCTCTGTTACGAAAATCAAACTTTTCTGCAATATGTTTATCTAGGCAGGACATTTTTCTAGATTTTCTTTGAAGTGTATATACACTCATAATAAACTTCTCCCATTTGCTCCCTTTTAGTTTGGTAAATACAGTATACAATTGAAAGTTATTTGTTATATCTGTCTGATACATGCTAAAAATGCCTATTGATCCTACCATAAATCCATTGCAGTTCTGTGCCTTGTGCGCTCTGTAGTGTATTGCTTGGCTATGCAATTACTTGACTTAAATACAGCGACATCAGCACCCCCAATCTGATTATTTATAAGTAAAAGAAACAGCTTTTTTAGATTTTTTTTTTAAAACTGAGAAATATGATTTTTATTATCCAGAGATACTAGGCCTGAATTGAACCATGGAAGTAGGAGCCACAACAGATATATAAGCCATAATTAAAGCCCTCAACTTCATACAAATTGGCCAGTGGAACAACAATTTAATAGTGTAGTTTGTGAGCTTCCTTTTTCACAGAACCACACTGTATTGTCCTAATGGTTTAATAAAATGTCAAAGTAGGGTACACAAAAACACATAAAAACCTCAACCTACCATTCTCCAGAGCCCAGTGAAGAGGGAGATTGCTGGGGTGCTGGTGGTGAGGAGGTGATGGGTTGCTAGTGTTGGTAGTGAGGAGAATAGGGATGTTTTGGCCAGTTTCAAGGGGACATTTTATCACAACCGTATGCAAGGGTAACATCTGGGGGTATACTGCCACCATCCCAAAATGTGGCACTTAAAGGAGGTGGTGCAAAGAAATTCTTTGCCGTATGATGGCCCGATCTCTATGCAGAAGGCATACTTGCAGGGGGAAAACATAACGGCATAGGCTGCCCATCCTTCCACAACATAGGGAGAAGATCAGGCAGCAATAAATGGAGGGACAGGCACACCTAAAGTCAAAGACAAAGGTTCTTCATATGGAGGTAGTAGTTTTTTTTTTAATAATGTCTACAGGTTTACAATTTTGTTGTAGACAAAGGCAGGGATGGCAACACAACCTATCTACTCCATTAACACAAAAAGAGATCAGTGGATCTACATACCACCTTGTCCATATGCCAAAATTTAATAAGACTTCCTGCTATTCCACAGAGCAGGGGGAAGGACAGACAGCAGCAAATGGAAGGGGGGGAATTATGGCCATGGTGAAGGGCAGGAGGCAGCAAAATGTTAAGCAACAAATCCTACAATCATAGACTGCATGTCCTTTCCTGAATCCTTCTTTTTTGTTGCACATAAAAAATGTGGGGAGGAGAAATTCTGGGGAACTGGGTTCTTTTTCACCTTGCCATTGGTTAATGGTGCAGGAGGAAATTAAGAGGCTGACAAACCATTTCTCTTTTGAGCCTTCCAATGTGCAGAACAGCCACTTTCCTACTAGTGTTACTAATAAGCCCTGTCCCTCCTCCTGCTCCTTTGTCCCCCCAGGTGTGCATATCATCCATTTCTAATGCAGCCTTACCATCCTTCCTCCTCTAGGTGCACAGCAGTTTTGTTTTTTGGCTTGCTAATATACTGTTTTTTTCCTCCTTTCCCACAGACACACATAGCAGCTATTTTATATGGACTTCTAAGGTGGGCTATTCTACTTCCTCCTGAAGGAGCTATAGCAACCATTTTTTATTGGACTTCTAATTCAGCCTTTTCTTGTGCTACACCACAATGGCAGGTATTCAGCCTCCATGAATTGGATCAGAAGATCCAGAGCTAGTGCCAATATTTTGTACAGAAGGTTATCCCTGCCTGCCACCTGCATGTGGTATTCCATGAGGCATCAGGTGGCATGGGAGGAATACAAGAAGGAGGAGTGTTGTGGTGCTGAAAGTTAGGAGGAGGAGTGTTGGGGTGATGGCAGTGAGAAGGAGGAACTTTTTGGAGAGGCTTCAAAAAGGACATTTCATCCCAATACTGTGGGAATATCTGCAGAGACCTACTATCACCATCCAAAAGGGATCACAAAGTGTCCCACTCTGAGGATACATGGCAAAGAAGCTATTTACCATAAGTCCTGATGGTGGCTGCATCCACAGCACTGTAGACATAACTGCCAGAGAACACCTTACAGCTATAGCTTGGCCATCCTTCTACAAGGTAGATTTGGGTTGACACTTATTATTGACACAGACATAGTTGCCCTTTTTGTGCAGCTTCAGTTCAATCAGGATCTAGGTTCTGACTAAACCTTGCCTGTGTTTGCCACTTTGGCCCCATGTTCAGTTGGAGCCGAAAATCATATATAGAAGTGGTATTTCCACCACTTCCATATATGACAGCATACCACTTTCACTGGTTGCTAAGGAAGCAGATTGTGCTTGTACCCATGGCCATATTTGCTCAGTGAGGTCACCACTATCCCAACCACTTGCCTTATATAGCTGAAGAGCTATATGGCTATGGCTATGACTACCATGAGAATTGTTACCATTAAGCTATAAAGGGTGCACCGGAACATCTTTTTTTTTTATGGGAGAGTCTGCAGGCAGTGGGTATAGTGATTGATGATGGATTTATGAGGGAAATTTTTGTTGGATTTTTATTTTTTGAATACATTAGTTGTCAAACGTTTGGCTGTCTTTATTTCTAGGTGACACCTTTTTTTGTGACTGAATAAGGGTGCTATTTACCCCATACTTATTCAAGTAGGGGCAGTATTCAGGGGCACGCAAACCATCTAAAGGTCCCTCACAATACATAACAGTCCCTTACGGGTCTGCTATGTATCCTGGGGGACCTCTGGGACCTGTGTGCAATTGTTTCTTTAAAAAAAAAAATAACCAGGAAGGAAATGTCATTTATCGGTCATTTAAAACTCTTTTTTTCCATTGTAAATGTCAGTGCTTTTAAAAAATCTCTACTCCCAGGCCCCTTTAAATAATTTTTTTTCTTTTGTATTGGAACATGTTCTCTAGATCTGTGTCCCCCTGTTCCCATGCTATTTTGACACCTCCTTGCCTATTAGCCCAGAATTTGGGCATTTTTAAACTTGATAGAATCAGTTCCCACTGATTTCAGGTTCGACATCTGAACTTCTTTGAACCTTGCTCAAACCAAACCCAGGGCAGTTCATCGCAAATCAATGCATACTTGAGCACCCATTTTTTCTGCCTGTTTGCTATAGCTGCCAATACATTTAGTAAATCCAGTTTCTGATAAATGAAAAGCTGCTGTTTATGTCACTACATACTTGTGCAGTACAGTTGCTTGCACCAAAGAACCCCCTTTCCAACCTCCCATTTGCCAAAGCTTTCAATAAATTTAGTAAATCTAATCTCTGGATCTACCACACTACCACCATCCCATAAGGTGGCTTTGTTTGACACTCATTTCTGATAATTGAAAAGCTGCTGTTTGTGTGGAGCATATTACCACATACTTGTGCAGTACAGTTGTGTGCACCAAAGCACCCCATTTTTGCCCTGTTTACCATAGCTTTTATTACATATACTAACTCTGGTGTTTGCAGCTACCACACTAGAGGCTTGATCTACCACCAGAGACTAGACACCCTCCTACAAGGTGGCCTTGGTTTGACTCTTTTTTCAGTATTATTTATTTAACAATATATTATATTTAGAAATAACTATTTTTTATGTATATTATCTTCTCTTGGTGTTATCTACATATGGTTCTCTGATGGCTATCAACTTCTTCATTTGGCCTCATCATAGTATAATGAAAGAGGTGGACACTGATATTTAAATCATTGTTAACACATAAAACAGTTGTAAAGCAGATCTGGTAATAGATTTGTATTATTGAAACCATCAAATAAAAAATATGTATCCAGTACTGAACTAAAAAAAATAGTGTACAGTGTGTCCATAAAAATTAAAAATGGATGATTTTATTGCATTCAAGGTACAAATTGCTACAAAGCAGCAACATGGAAAAGTTAAATAAGTATAATGAAAATGTGCCTAGTCCGTTGCCTTGCATAAAAACACTGGACTGGTAAAGGTGATGGCTACACAGAATACCACCTTGTAGATGTGGGAACACAGCCAATGTATCTAATTGGTTAAAAAGGCATTTCTAAAACGTAGAGAGAACCAGACTGTTATGTAAACAAACTTAGTTTACTGCACAGTCTGTAGGCAGTTTAACTAAGCAACAAATTTAGAAGGAGAGCCAAGACAGGTTTTATCATTTTAGAAAATTAATGTGATACTTAGTTACAGTTGTCACCAGGACAGAAAACGATGGAACAGAAGCAGAGATCAATCTCACATGGTCACATATTCAAGGGTGGCTTTCCCCACATTCTAAGGATACGTTTTGTCACTAACTCTTGTGTTTCCATGACAGAAAGCAAAGGAACTCTTTTCAGTGTATGCTGAACTAAAGAAAGTAAAAACAATTATGGCTAGAATTTTACTTTAATAAGCATCAGTTCACAACAAATATTTGTTTCTTTTATGTAGCAGTATGTTGATTACTTCTCATAACATAAACACAATCATAATTGAAGAATTAACCATTGCTTAGTAGTATAGTATATAAGGGGTGTTTATGTGGATCAGTCAAGGGGAAATGAAGTCAGAATTTTATAGCTAAATCAATTATTATTAAAACTAAAATGCTTTTAGAAAACTATTGACACAGAATGAATAACCAGCTGCAAACAAATACATTCAGCTAATGGCAAATTTACTAAAAAAAAAAAAAATTCACTTCTATCAACATTTGATCAGCTAAATCAAATTTAGCACCATTTCTCTTTGCTCCTTATATTGTACGTTCGCATTTAATTACATCAGTATATGGATGCTTCCAGTGTTTCATTCAGTAAAGTATTGAGGTGCCTAAGGCAATAAAATTACTCTGACTTGGTTTAATCATTACCTAGTTTCCGGTGGACAGTTTGTGAAATGCCACAAAAAATAATGCATTAGGCATAAGTGAATACTGTCAAAAGCTGTAAGGATGCAATAAGGAAAAGGAATTTCACTGATGGACATGCTGCACCTTGTTCAAAATGATGCAATAAAGTGTAGCCCACTTTTTGAGGGGGGAGGGGGTTATGGGAAATGGCCCTTCCCAAGCAGGATATTTAGCTAAACTTGTAGATAAATAAGAGAACCCGTACCTTCACTAGGTGGAAGAGTGAGTTGATAATAAAGTTGGCAATGCCTCCTCCCAGGACATGGTCTCTGTGAACAGAGAGGATTCCCTTCCTGGCAAATGACCAATAATCCAATCAAAGTAATTGGGATCAGAAGAACTACTGCAACCAGCATGTACCATTAACCATAAGTATATAGATGCACACCAGTAAGGAAATAATACAAGCATTATATAAGAAAATAATAATATAATAGGACAGCCAATGTACAAACAGGTATTATCAGTAAAGAGGCCAACAATTCTTGGTGGAATTGTGCGCAAAAACTCGGGTATATACAGTATAATTATTACTAGTGATACTTCCAGATACATGTTGGAGCAAAGTCAAGTTGCAGGGCCTCTGAGGATGATCACAATATGGAATCCTGTTTGGTGTCAGAGACCTGAAGTCTTGATCTGTCATGATGGGGAGACCCATCAGTTATTGTCCAATCAGCCTGGAAAAACAAAAAGAATAGCTCCCAGGAATAATATTACATATAACATAATCAATATAACCTTCCCCATTAATCTTTTCACCACCAGTCATGGAAATTTAATAGCAACATAAAGAAAACAAACAATGAAGCAGCACAATGACTCTGAAATATTTATAAATCTGATGGGTTGTTTGTTCTACATAATAAAAAATTATGTTAAAAAATATGTTAAAAAAATTGTCTAACACTAGCTACAGCACCCACTTAACCTACAGCAGCCACATCTGGGGTATGTTTTATAGGTACGGTCCAGTACCAGAATGCCACCAAGCCTTCCAAACAAGACTAAAATGTGTCTAGGATAGGTGTCCATTTCCTACTAGGGGCAGTCTTCAGGAAACAGGACATGGGACAGGCCTATGTGTAATATGACTGTCTCAGCAGTTGCTAACAGTAGCTGAGGTTCAACCAGGAATCATGCCAGCTAGTTTCTTTAGTTCCTAGGAATGAAACAGAAACATAGTTGAGAGTCATGCCTCTCTGGCAGGGTATAATGCATCCTTGCCAAGGGATTAACAGCCAAATATCAAAGACATACCAAACAACAAAACTGTTTTCAGGAGCAGAAAAGACAGGATGTATGCCTACAGCTGCTTTTAGGTAAGTGTGCCACTACCAACTTTGGTGACTAAATAGTGAGCTTGGTACCTTCTTGGTCTAGCTGCCAGCTACAGTAATGTTTTTTAAATAAACTTAATATATAAAGTAGGAAAAAACAAGAAAAGATTGTAACCACTTCCTATTACATGGCTGTATCTATTCTAGGACCTCCTGGAAAGTAAGACTTTGGTTGGAACTATATAATCAAGATATTAAACCTCAGAAACTTCAAACATACACCTTTCCAAGCAAGCACACACTTGGTTCTCTGAAAGTTCCTGCAGGAGCACTCTTGTGCTGGCATTGTGCTTTTGCAGCAATGTCAAGCTGATAAGAATTTAATCAGGGTAACCTACAATGTTCTACAGAAAACAGTCAACAATCTGTTTCAGGCCTGTTCCTTTTGGTCCACCTCACCATAAGCTGTCTGGTTATACTTTCATGTTGCTCCCCAAGCCCTACCTAAAAGGAGCCTTTCAGTGCACTGCAGTGATGAAGGCAAACAAACCTTAAACAGCTAATTGTAGCTTGGAATACATTACTCTGTAATATTAGGCTGTATCTGTGCAATGAGCCAGTGGCTCTAGATGTACAGTTGACCTATAGAAACTTGATGGTTAGAGGAACCATTGAACATGAAAGATAGATACTCCCAGACAAGCTATTTTCTGAGTATTGTATCTACTCATCAGAGCAGCATGAAGTGGTATGAAACAGTAGAGGTATGTATATACATTGTTCTTAGCAGGAAACTCTCCTTTTTTGGACTTGTATTTAAATTACCAATATACTTAAGTGAAATCGGTTGATGTTTCCATTGTCATCTACAAAATCACGGAACATGTAGGCAATGTCACTCACCATACTATTTAAAAAATAGTGTAGCCATTTATACATTACAATGTTTCTGAAGCAGGCAACATAGCTCTAGAAGGCACCAGAGGAAACACCTGATTGCCTAGGGGAGTTTCTTGGGCCCACCTAAGCAATTAAGTTTCCATTTGACTTGAAAGCTGATTAGGTTTTCTCTTTTTTCCAATTCATAGGCAGAGGCCCTAGGTACTTATCCTTAAACTCCTGGTGGTCCCAATAGGTAGGCTTTTCCTGGAGTAGAGAGAAGCAGAAGCAGAAGCAGTAGAGGGAAATAAATGATTGAGAAGCTGAGAAGAGAGCACAGACTGGCTAAGTGAAAGCTATTTTTGCCTGATCTTCTGAAAGAGCAATTCTGATGGCCAGATTATTATAGTGTCTACAGAATACAGGGCTAGATGGTTGATTATCAGTCTTTTATCACATCCAATAGAGTCAGACAATTCTGGCTCCATAAACTAAGGCTATTTAACAAGGTGTTCACTGCATATCTGCAGAACTCCATGCAGTACTCCTCCATGTTGTCTACGTTGTATTCAAAATTTGGGGTTTTATCAGGACCATCATACAGCAGGTCAATAGATGTAGAGATGGCATTCAAAGCACAGCAAGCAAGGCCCTCGGAGGACAGGCTAAATCCCAAGTTTAAAGAAATTATCAGCGCACAAATGCATATTGTAATAAGTCCATAAGTCCCAATGAAGTCTATAGTGGGTAACCACTATTTAGGTGGCAGCTGTCCCAGAGTAAGCCAGCTCTGTATGCCTAACAAGGGAAAGAGAGGAGAGGTGCCTTCTAAGTGCAGTATAAAAATATTTTAATAAGCCGCAAATTGGTAAAACTCACAACGTGGAAGTGTAAAAAAAGCCCTTTAGTGTGGCCATGCAGGAATCCGTCCGGTGGAGTTCTGGCCACTGTGGATGGTTTAGGGGATTCTGCACTTAGAAGGTGCCTCTCCTCTCTTTCCCTTGTTATAAATCCCAAGTTTGAGCATCACTTTGTAGAAGAAATTTAATTTTCTGCTCTGCAGGCGCATGGGGTCTGAGAGAAAATCAAAGTCTGTAAGCTTATGTATGTTTCCAAACTAGTGGCAATCCTTTGTGAACCTATTAGACAAAAGGGTAGGGATTTAATTATGAAAACAGACTGACAGAAAGAAATAGGCTGTATGTGGTATATATGATTGTAATAAACCATTCGTACATACCTACACACTACATTTTCTGAAGTTCCTAGTGGTATTGTCATTGATGTCAGGAATTATGATAAACAGATGGCTGCATGTGGAAAGCTATTGAAAATATTCATTAAAACACTTTAACTGTATTCAATCTGATTTTTGTGCAATATGAACAATTTCCTTTGGAGCAATCTTTCTAGGAGCCCACAGCTAATTTTGTAGAAAAGTAGTTGTGCCTTCATGCAATGGTTAGTTGGAAATCGAGGTTTACATTTTGGTATCTATAGCACATCAACCTGCAAATGTGGTGTATATTAGGGTAGGGTAAGGAGTTGTTTGTGAAGTGGGGGATAGAAGTTTAATTCAACTGTGCAAAATGGAACCTATGTGCAGGATAGAGTGTGTGTTCTGTATTTTTGATACACACAGGTTACTGTTTAATGCTGTTTACACACAGGAAGGGTATACAGTTTGAATAGTCCAGGCTAAACCCCAGAGTCTTTCAATTATAACACTAGGTAGTACTAGCGTGAACCTCTGGTCATTCCCCTGAACAAACAACTTCCCTGGTGTCTGTCTCATATCCTAAATCAGGAGCTAAATGATAGTCATGTGATTGAATAATCCTGGCTCTTCATGTGTGTCTTTGGCAGTGGAAGATCATGAAGTATTAAGAAAGCATGCCAAGCCATCATAGACCCTGCCAGAGGATGAACAGATGGCTTTTCTGAGCATTATATAGTATAGTACGCTTTTAATTAATAGCCTCTGGATAGATCAATTAATTAAATATCTTTGCCACTAATGTGTTTTAATTTTCGCTCTGTCTGCCTAAGAAATATTTAAAAACTTTGAGGACTGGTAATTAGGAAAGAGAGATAGTACTAAGGTGAATGATATGTAATTATTGGATGTATACAACTTTCACACCAAGTCTAATTAATCTGGAAATATGTTCATTTTTTAATGTGTTCAAAGGGTCAGGTCTAAATAAGCAGCCAATGGTCCTAATAAAAGAGTGCAAAAGAATAATTCATTTATGAAGTGCAATAACCCAATCCTATTACAGTTTACTTAAATTAGATAAGTGAAAGCTGTATTGTGATTTGATATTATGTGTTTCTGCTCTTTGTGCACTGCTCTCATATTAGATTTTAATCTCCAAACAGTATGGGAATAACCTGTCATAGACAGGTAAAAACACTTCCACATGTTAAAATGATGGAGGTGATTTTAGTAAATGGGCACTCTAATACAGTACAGCCAATGATACCAACACATATGCAGGGCATGGTAAGTATGTTTGTATGTCTGTATATCCATCACAATAAATAGCACAGCTTCCCCTTCTTCTTAGCCTTAGTGCATAGCACTTGTTAGTAAACATACACTATATTTTATTTAATGTACTCTCCCAAAGTTCAAAAAACAAACCTTAAAATATAACTAAAGGCAAAACTTTTTTTTTTAGTTTTGGATAGAGTGCAGAGGAATTAGAAAATCTGTCAGGTTATTACTGTTGTCTCTGTTCCCATTAGAGAGATTCACCATCTCTATGTGTCCTGTTTAACATTATCACTGAAAGTGACAGTAAAAAAAGCTCCAATTTTGGCTTGTCCCCACAACAGGAATAGAGGAGACATCTTTCAATGGGGACACTGGTTCTGGTAACCCCGGCGACAACCAGGGATTCTCTCACTTTGTAGGGATTTCCTCACTTCCTGTTTTAGCTATGAGATGGGAAGTGAAGGGAAATCCCCACAATGGGATTCAGATGGCAAGGGTTATAACCCTGCCTTACTTTATCCAAAATGAAAAAAAGGTTTTGGTTTTAATTCCAATTTAAAATGAATGCAGTAAGCTCAGCCCATCTTCTAAGAATTCATTTTTTACCTTTTATTTCTTAGATATTGCAGTAGTGCACTAGTCCATTATAGTTGCTTTTGCCTGGTGATCTGAAACACCTGCATGCAATGTAGGATAGCTATTCCCAAATAATCCCACTGCACAGGAAGTATACCCTTAGTACATTTAGGGAATTGCAGATAACTCAGAATTAACTTTCTGAGTTTATCATAGTTATTGGGTTTGTTGGATAGCAATAAATGCTCACATATTGCTTTCACTTGATGCCTGGAATTGCCCTTTAACCCATTCACATCAAAATGCATACCTACCAGTCATGTACAAATTTGGAGGATTGTCCTAGGATTATAACACAATCTTGACATCCTGCAGATCTGGGCCCTGGAGCCAGCTGTCAGAACTCAGAGCCTCATCTCTATGCAGACTCTATGTGGTGGAGTGATCTCCTACCCAGATTTTGTATAGTCTTGGGAGCAGGAGGATGAGGGAGAGAGCAGAAGCTCAGGACACACACTTGCTGTGCATGGTGTTTTCCACTGACATCAATGTTTATGCCCACATGGGGCACTATTGTTCCTCCCTAACCCCCACTCTCCAGACACTATTGTTTTACTTATCCCTTGCTAAGTACCATTGTTCTTCCCACCCTGCTGGTGAGCATTATTGTTGCTCCTCTTCCCCTGCTGAGCACTACTGTTCACCCCCACCCCCCTGCTTGGCTAAATTGATCACTCTCATTTCTCCTGCCATTATATCTCTCTCCCACCCACACCTGGGAACTATTGTTCTTCCCCTCCTCCTGCTAGGCATTGATGTTTCCCATCATCCTCCAGTGGACAAAAATGTAATCTTCACTAAGCCCTGTTCCCCTCCATTGCATCACCATTGTTTCTCCCACTACCTGCTCAGCACAATTGTTCCCTTCCTCCAAGCATCACTATTGACCTCTCCCCATCACTGAATACTAATGCCTCTCATCTTGCCCTACGTTTTTCCCGCACTGACCACCAATCTCAGGGCATTCTTCCTCCCACTGACACCAGGCATATTTTACTTCCATTGACCATTACCACTAGGCATCCCCCCCCCCCCCCCCCCCATTGACCCCAGGCCTTTTTTTCTCTTCCCAGAGACTAACGATTCAAGGATATCCACCCTCACTGTCTACAAGCCTTTCTACCCCCACAACTAACATGGGCATTTTTTCATCCTACTGAAGAGCAAAGCAAAGGGCTCTATGATACATGCTCATTACTGCTGTACTAGTACACTATGTTGTACATTGCATTGTCCTGACTGCTACACTCTGTGCTGTATGCTACAACTGATCCCTGGACTCTATATCCTACGTTCTGTATTAAATATTTCTGGCCAAAGTGTTTTGTTTACAACTTTGTTGGTCCTTGTTGTGTGGTTTGCACTTTTTTAACAAGGTTCCTTTTAAAGGCAGACCTAGACAAAGTATTAGCATTAGTTTTATTTATTTTTGAATAATCCTTTAGGTTTATGTAAGTGAGGCTATCACTCATAGCACAATAATTATGGAGTACGCTGTGAGTACAATGACTGCAGACTGCATACAGTGTATACAGTATGTAGGCTTACACTCTATGATCCTTTAAGTGACACCTACTATTCAGCACAAATTAGCAACATCTATGTTTACATTAGTGCAATCTCTGCCAGGCATGTCATCTCAGACCCAAGATGTTCATCTTTGTCATGTCCCAAAATTGGAAACTTTGCAAAATGCTGAAATATGATTAGTTGCTTTTGTTTAAACTATCACATTTAATAAACGCTATTGAAATATTTTGTATATTGCATAAAAGGTTTTGTATATTACTTAAAAAGGTCAAGTTATAAAAAATGTAATTAGTAGATTCAGTTTTATTGATGTCTATCTAAATGTATGCAGTTGACAACAATGCTATAGTTATGATCTCTGGACAAAGAAATGTTTTGTTTTTATTACAGTATATATCAGATTTGACAAGCATGTCATGTCATTTTGTACAGATACTATACATACTTTAGTAAGCTTCCCTTCCATGTCAAGAGCAAGTCAGGCACTTTGTGTTGCATTGTATTTCGTTAACATTCAGCAAAATGGTAACATGTTCAATAAAGTGAAACACATATTCCACAGCTCAGGAGTTATACAAGACGCTACCATCACCAAAACTCAGAAGTATCAACGTGACCTTCATTCTCATTTTCCGGGCTGGCACCCTGGTGAGGAAGAAAGTCTTGATCTCTCCTCGACTCTTCAAAGATCCAGGTACCAGTTTTGTTCTATTAAATGTTAATTTTGGTTCTGTTTTTTCAATACTCTTTATACAGTATTTGTTCCCATTGTGCAGCACTACCTGTTCAATATATTTTTCAAAATATCTCTGCACAAGTACAATTTTCAAAAATATGTTCAATGTAAGCCATGCTCATGTTAAAACATGGGGGGATATGTTAACATATACATCCCAGAAATGCCCCTTGTAAAAATGTACTCCTAATCACTGCAGGTCTCTTTCTATGAAAAGGGGCTTGTACAATTCAGTATAAGTAAGGCCTGAAAATCTGTCCAGAAGCAGATCGAAAACATTACAGAAAAATTGTATAAAATTTGAATGAAATTGAATGGATTCCCTATCTTTGGTGAATTACGTTGGTGGTGTTACGTGTTGTGCTGATTGCTTTATAATAATGATTGCTACATTATCTTATTATTGCTCATTTATAACATTTCCCTGTCAAATATACATCTCAGCTCACCTGGCTGGTATAAACATTCTCGATTAACCATGTGCAAGAAGGTTTAACAGGTCAGTACACCAAAAAAGATGAAGACAGACAAACTGATTATTTCGACACAGTTCAGCTTATCATGAATTGTTGGAACCTTGCAACCTTACATAAGCATTGTAATAACAATACAAATGATAGCAAGTTTTGACAATCCAATATACAGTCATGGCCGAAATTGTTGGCACCCTTGATATTTCTCCAGGAAATCATGTATTTCTCACGAAACGTATTGCATTAACACATGTTTTGCTATACACATGTTTATTCCCTTTGTGTGTATTGGGACAAAACAAAAAAAGGGAGGAAAGAAAGCAAATTCGACATAATGTCACACAAACCTCCAAAAATGGGCTGGACAAAAGTATTGGCACCCTTTCACAACTGCGGATAAATAAGAATGTTACAAGCATGTGATGCTCCTGTAAACTCACCTGGGGCAAGTAACAGGTGTGGGCAATATAGAAATCACACCTGAAAGCAGATAAAAAGGAGAGACGTTCACTTAACCTTTGCATTGTGTGTCTGTCTGTGCCACACTAAGCATGGACAACAGAAAGAGGAGACGAGAACTGTCTGAGGACCTGAGAACCAAAATTGTGGCAAAATATCAACAATCTCAAGGTTACAAGTCCATCTCCAGAGAACTAGATTTGCCTTTGTCCACAGTGCGCAACATTATCAAGAAGTTTGCAACCCATGGCACTGTAGCTAATCTCCCTGGTCGTGGACGGATGAGGAAAATTGATGAAAGATTGCAACGCAGAATAGTCCGGATGGTGGATAAGCAGCCCCAAACATGTTCCAAAGACATTCAAGCTGTCCTGCAGGCTCAGGGAGCATCAGTGTCAGCGCGAACTATCCGTCGACATTTAAATGAAATGAAACGCTATGGCAGGAGACCCAGGAGGACCCCACTGCTGACACAGAGACATAAAAAAGCAAGACTACAGTTTGCCAAAATGTACTTGAGTAAGCCAAAAGCCTTCTGGGAAAACGTCTTGTGGACAGATGAGACCAAGATAGAGCTTTTCGGTAAAGCACATCATTCTACTGTTTACCGAAAACGGAATGAGGCCTACAAAGAACAAAACACAGTACCTACGGTAAAATATGGTGGAGGTTCAATGATGTTTTGGGGTTGTTTTGCTGCCTCTGGCACTGGGTGCCTTGACTGTGTGCAAGGCATCATGAAATCTGAGGATTACCAAAGGATTTTGGGTCGCACTGTAGGGCCCAGTGTCAGAAAGCTGGGTTTGCGTCCAAGATCCTGGGTCTTCCAGCAGGACAATGACCCCAAACATACGTCAAAAAGCACTCAGAAATGGATGGCAAAGAAGCGCTGGAGAGTTCTGAAGTGGCCAGCAATGAGCCCAGATCTAAATCCCATTGAACACCTGTGGAGAGATCTTAAAATTGCTGTTGGGAAAAGGTGTCCTTCCAATAAGAGAGACCTGGAGCTGTTTGCAAAGGAAGAGTGGTCCAAAATTCCGGGTGAGAGGTGTCAGAAGCTTATTGATGGTTATAGGAAGCGACTGATTTCAGTTATGTTTTCCAAAGGGTGTGCAACCAAATATTAAGTTAAGGGTGCCAATACTTTTGTCCAGCCCATTTTTGGGGTTTTGTGTGACATTATGTCATATTTGCTTTTCTGCCTCTGTTTTATATTTGTTCCAATACATACAAAGGGAATAAACATGTGTATAGCAAAACATGTGTTAATGCAATACCTTTTTTGTGTGAAATACTTGATTTTCAGGAAAAATATCAAGGGTGCCAACAATTTCGGCCATGACTGTAAGTGTACTTGAAAGTTTCCTTTTATGCTGTTTATTTTACCTGCCTGTTGGCCATCTCTTTCCACAATTTTCCACAGCTTCCCAGCATGCTTTGCAGCTTTTTTTTGCAATCAATTTCTAGGGACTACATATCCAATGGTACCCTTGTTGCCTGCAAGCAGTAATTCCTGTACTGACTCCGCCTCCTGAAACCCCTCTTCTCAGTATCTCCGTAGTTCAGAAGGCAGTGTCTGTGAAATGTGTGACACAGCAGTGATTATCAACAGGGTTTAATGAATATGTGTCACAGAATTTAAGGAAGTATATGTATGCAGATTTTTCACAAAGCAAATTTCCAGTCTTCAAATTTGTTCAGATTAATAGAAGAAGGCTAGGAATAATTGAAATTTAATGTGGAAATTAGTATATGATTTTACGTTTTTACCATAGATACGCTTAAAACCATACACATTACAACTTGACTGTACAATTAAAAAAGAGCCTGCTGAATTGGAAAAAATATTGTTTAAATAGGCCCCACAATATTTTGTTAAATCTAAAAGATATTATACAGAAATAGCGCAGATTGTAACATGTATGGCCAGTTTAGGAAAAAAAAAGTTCAAAGTGGCATGACTCATTAATTCTTTGGAATATGAGAAACATCTGACATAGTTTAGACAAAGGAACTAATAAGCTCAAACTTGAGCTAGTTCCCTTTTGGATGCTATGTGTGTGTGAGCAAGGACCTTGCTCTGCCTTTTATCAAGCTAGTGTTTAATATAGACTGCTGTGACTTTAAGTAGGAAAAAAAGACAAGATGGTTTATGATATACTGTATGTACTGCAGATATAATTTTTCAATTTTCTTATATTTTTATTACAAACGTTCCTATGTTCCAGGTCCTGTAAAACTAATTTTTTGTATGAATTATTTCCGTTTGGTCACAATTTTAACCACTGATGACATTTTTCTTTCAAAAATTCAGAAATGTGACAAATTAAAGACTTGTCCTGAACATGCTACTGCACTTACAGATACTCTTACTGTCTTGCAAGCCCTCTACCTTAATACCTAATCACTGACCCTGAAAAAGTATAGGGATCAGAAGATCCAGGTCTTAGACTCAAAAAGTATTGAAGCCAGACAGCCACATTAATGGTATTTTCAGAAAGAATGCAAAAATGTGTAATCTAGCGTTAGCAAACTGTGCCAAATAAAAAGCAATAACCCGAAGGGAAATGTTTGGTTCACTATTAAAGCATCAAAATATTCTCTTGTAGTTTTAACAATTGATTTATTTAGCATTTTGACTAGGAGAGAAGGCTTATGTTGTGCGCCATGAATACATTTGCTTTTTACTTGCCAAGAAAAGTTAAAAGATAGTTATTGCATGGAAAATATTTTAAAAAATAATACACCTTAAACCTCATGCATAATCTGTTTTACAATGCCCCAAATGCTCTCCACATTTTAACACCTTTGACTGCTTTTTCAATGTGTGTTCGGTCACAGTGTGAGCAGTTGTTTACTGCAGATACCTTAACTTGCTCTCCTTGTCTTCTTTAATGTAACTGGGGTATGGATTGTCAAATTATAGTTTGAAGCGTGTTGCTTAGCATCCTAATCCTGGGCAATGGTAAATTAAAATGAAGCTACAGTTTTGTTGAAAAAAAAAATCCCTACTTAAATATCATGTACATTACAAGGTTTCTAGCAAATTTTATACTTTTATTTTGTTTTCTGTTGGGAAATGTAAAAAAAACCACATGTTCCATCAGCTCTAAACACCTATTCCTACAAGTAAGATGTGCTTTCCCAATACAAGCTAACACCTCTTACACAGGAGATGTCTCATTCCTACTTACTATGTAATTAGTGATATTTCCTGTGTTATTTTGGTTCTGACAAAGCTCCTTAATTCAGCTTCCATTTAAGAAAAAAACATATAAAAACAGCGTAAACAAATATTATATATACATCCCAAAAAAATCAATTAGTGCAGAAAAAATATTAATTATATTTTGTTGCGATAGTCCCACTCCAAATAATTTAATAGGATATAGTGAATAGAAAAAAGTCCTTGTTCCAAGACCCTTGACCAGTAATCACACCCGTTAGTGTTATAATCACACACCGCACTCACCAAATCTTGGGGAAGGAAACACCTTAAATTTTGGATTCAGGAATCCAAGATCCCCTCGGATCAGCCTCCAATCACAAGGTTTAGGTAGAAATCCCAAATTGTAGGTAAGACTATTGTCTTTCTCTTATTGCCTCAGAAATCTAAACTGGAATATAATCAGCCTCCAACCTCCAGGGCGACCAAAGATCACTCTCCATCAGAAGATAATTTGTGCAGAGAAATATATATATATATATATATATATATATATATATATATATATATAGTGTAATACTGTAAGTCTATAACAAGATAAATTCAAATACCAAACCACTCACATCTTAAAAGAATGCAATCAGCATTTATTATATCTGGAACCAAACCAACACCTAGCCAGGGTAAAGATCTCACAGTCAGCGATAGATGAGAGCATGTATAGACATGGTTGATTTCTCCCTCTAGTAAGATGGTCCCTGGGAGCGCCGCACACCGGCGTGCGCTCCACTCACCGGAGGTGACATGGTACGTAGGACGGCAAAGCCAGACTGCGTCAACGCGTTCTGCCCCTCCTCCAGGGTGTTTTCACAGAGTGTTATTTTGGTTCTGACAAAGCCCCTTAATTCAGCTTCCATTTACCTGCTTGTTTACTGACCTTGGCCTGTTGGATAACTCTCTGACTCCTGAGTAGGATTAATATATTTCTGTGTGTGACCCAGCCTACTTCCAACCCTGCTCTGTGTGTACAAACTTGATGCTACTTACCTGACTGGTTATGGTCTGGGCCTGCATGACACTCTGTCGTGTACTTTCATCTTTCCTTGGCTGTGGCCTGCATACTCTCCTTCACACTGCTTGCTCATACTGTTGTTCACACTATCCAGTGACTGACCATATGCTAGTATTACTACCTCTGCTCCTGTCATTAGCTGTTGTGTTATCATCAAGGAATGACTTTCCTGCCCCGCTGCCAGCTTATTGTATGTGCTGAGCTGCACTTATTCTTTGCTGACCACATTGGCTGTGATATCTATAGTGGTAAATACTGGTGTTACAGAATAATGTCACTGTCTTCTTTGACAGTTACTTTATTAGACCTGGTGTTGGTTGGTGGGTGGTCATTATGACAACCAGAACTTACAGAACTTTCCTTCTCCCATCTGTGTCTCTAACCATCTCTACACAAGGCAGCTCTAATTCTCCTAGCTGTGTCTTTCACTTCCTCCTCACAAGCCACCTCTTCTTCTCTTACACATGTTTTCAACCTCTTTAGTTCTTCTCCTACTGTCTGTGCCTCCCTCTTACCTCTCACAATTGTTGTTCTCTACTTCTTGCATCCCCCACTTCCTTAAAAGTCAGATCTCCTTCTCCTAACTGTGTTTCACACCATCTCCTCAAAGATTAGCTCTTCTTCTTCTACATGTATCTCCCACCTCATCAAAACAAATCAGCCTTTCTCCTCCAAGTTCTGTCTTCCACTTCCTCCTCACAAATGAGTTCTCCTTCTCCTACCTGTGTTTCTTAGCTCTTCCCCACAAGATGGCTCTTCTTCTCCTTCCTTTTTCTCCCAACTCCTCTTTCCATGTCCTTCCATGTCAGCTCCTTTTTCCTTCCATGTCAGCTCTCTTTCTCCTACCTGTATCTTCAACATTTACCTTCTATCTCAAGTCAGTCTATCTTCTCCTACCTTTATCTCCCACTTCCTCCTCACAATTCGGCTTTCCTTCTACCTGCATCTCCAACCTCCTTTTCACAAGTCATCTCTCCTTCTTCTATCTGTGTCCTCCACTTCCATCTTCCAAGGCAGCTCTCCTTCTTCTGCCTGCATCTCCATCATCCTAACCACAAGTTATCTCTCCTTCTTCAATCCGTGTCCTCCACCTCCATCTTCCAAGTCAGCTCTCCTTCTCCTACCTTAATTTTTTACCTCCTACTGACAGGTCATGTCTTCTTCTCCTACCTGCGATTCCCACTTCATTCTCACAAGGCAGTTCTCTTTCTCCTACTTGTCTTCCACTTTCTCCTCGCAAGTCAACTTTTTTTTTTCTACCTGCATCTTACATGTGCTCCTCACAAGTCATCTTCCCTTCTCCTACCTGCATCTCCAACCACTGTCTGACAAGTCAGCTTTCTTTCTCCTACCTGCATCTTTCACCTCACCTTTCACATGTTTAAATTATGAAAATAAATTACCTTCATATTCATTACTAGCCCTAGTTTCTTAGAAAAATAGGTGCTAAGCTAGTCATCTATTTAACATGACCCAAACTATATTTAATTTTATTGCGAAGTGCTATTAATGTTGTTTGTGCATCCAACAGTTATGCAGATATGGAAAAATTCAATAAACTGAAAAGCTGTATGTGGCCACTCCTCTTTCCTAACACTTCATATCAATTATTGGTTCCAGAGATTACAGGTACGAAATAGCTCTATTTACTCCCATTCAATTTAAAGCAAGGAGCGTGAGGACGACAAATTATTCCAGTTGTCTGGTTTAGGATATCAGTTAATTGGCATACCAAGAGCCCTTACAGATTCATAAACCCCAACTTTGTTGGTAATAAGTTCTATTCACAGCTCTATTTACAGTTTTGCCTTTATAAATCATAGAAAATATTTTGTTTAGATCAGAATTATTCTTCAAACACCTGCTATAAATAAACTTAATGAAATATTACTATGCGATCAAGACAAAATATGAAATAAAATTATTCATTTTATTGATTTACAGTATGCTACAATAAATTATGTTTAATTTATGCTCATGGCTGAAAAGGTATGTCAACTCTGATATGAGAATTCCCTTAAGGCTCAGCACATGATAGTCCAGTTTCTTTAATTAAATTATATGGTACATTAACATTAATCAATGTAGCAAACTGAGGTTTGTTAAATATAGGAAAAGCTGGCCACATTTGCTTCATTTGAGTGAGGTATGCAAAGTGATACATTAAACATAAATAGCTGTATTAAAACAAACCACTCTAACAGTGAAAACTACACTGCTTTATAAAGTTGCCCCACCGGCACCCTGTGATCACTGAGTTTAACGGACGGGGAAGAAACCTGTATGTAAACAATACAGATCTCTCCCCTGTCAGCTCCTGCACACTGCTTTGTATGGCTGTGCATAGCACAGCCATACAAAGCAGTGTGCTTACATTGAATCACACACACAGCTTACAGTAAAACAGCACACAGCTAAACCTTTGATCGGCCCACATGTCAACCCCTTCCTGCCCCATGCCATTAGTACAGTGTCAGTGCTTTTTATTAGCACTGATCACTGTATTGGTGTCACTGGGGATGTCAGTGACACATCAGTTCCTCCCAGTGTCAGAAAAAACACTGCAGTCCCGTAGTCCCTCTATAAATTGCTGATCGCCACCAATGCTAGTACAAAAAAAACAATTCCTAGTATACATTATATACCGTCCTTTGTAAACACTAACTTTAACGTAAACCAATTAATTTACACATATTGGGATTTTTTTCAGCCATTCAAGACGTGGCAGAATACATTTTGGTCTAAATTTATGATGAAATTTTTTCTATTGGACATGTTTAATAACAAAAAGTAAAAAATATTGTTTTTTTCTCAAAATTATCTGTCTTTTTTTTATAGCACAAAAAAATTAAAAACGCACAGGTGATAAAATACCACCAAAAGAAAGCTCTATTCGTGGGAAAAATAGGATGAAAATTTCATTTGGGTGCAGAGTTGAATGACCACGCAATTGTCAGTTAAAGTAAAGCAGCGCCGTAACACAAAAATTGGCCTGGTCAGAAAGGGGGGTAAATCCTCTGTAGGGCAAGTGGTTAATGCTGCACTTAGTCTGGTGCCCCTCTGTTCCTTGTGATCTAATGATTGGCTTCAGTCAAGCAAGAGTTTTGGAAAACATTTGTTGCTCAGTGGTTGCAACCAAGTGACTGCAGCCACTGATCAATGTATTCTGACCACAGTAATCCTGCTGTCAGAATACAATGGCACAGTAAGAACAATTCTTCCATCCACCTCACTTATGTGGATGAGAGAATCTGTTCATTTTTTTGGATCAGCCCACTGGTCTGACCAAAGAGTAGTTTTTCCACAGACAGTTAAGAGCAGCTGTCATTCCTGCACTCTGCTCCACTGTACATATAAACATGCAAGTACAGTTTGGTTCAGCTGATGGGGGAAGGGTTGAATTTGGCATGACCTACTCCCCTTGGGCACCAGACATGCTTGTCCTAGCACTGATCTGAAGTCTCATATTTTAGCACGGCAGTAGTGAAAACTCGAAAGAAGTCTATAGTTATGACAAAATGAGGGCTTTGCTGACACTAACACCAGCAACGTTCTTATGTACCTATATGGGGAGAGATATATTTTACATTTGTTATATTAATTTGCCATCATAGCAGTAGTAGAGCCTTGTGTCATGTAAGCCATTGATTAATGCAGAAAGTTTGTACTTTAAGTTGCATACTTTATTGTCTAACTTAAAGTGGAGCTCCACCCAAAAGGGGAAGTTCCGCTTTAATGACTGCTCCCCCACTCACCATTAAGGAATGGCACCTTTGTGGGGCGGGGGGAGCGGGTATCCAAATTTGACAGGTACCCACTCCCACTTCCGGTCCAATCGTCTAGGTGATGGAAGCGGAAGGTGTCCTCCCTCCCCGTAGTCTTTTGGGACGCATGACAGGTCCCAGAAGACTACAGGACCATTCATGAAGCGCAGTGCTACTCACGCCTGCGCAGTGGCTACCCAGCTGTGAACCTGCAAGCTGTCACAGCCAGGTGCCCAGACTGGAATACAGGACGGCCGGTGAAATGGACTGCGGGGGACAGACCGTAGGACCGAGGGACAGGTAAGTGGCTGTTTTTTTAAAAGTCAGCAGCTACAGCTTTTGTAGCTGCTGACTTTTATTTTTTTGACAGGGTGAGTAGATCTCCGCTTTAAGCTATTAAAGAGACAAGCTTTTGAGACCTTCCCTAGGTTTCTTTCTCATAAGGCTACAATGAGAAGAAATACAACCATTATTAAATATAAATATTTGTATTTCATTGCTTCTCTTTGTGCCTAATGTATACATATGTTGAGTTCAGTATGACTTTCGAAAAAGTATGAAGTTTGCAAGGGGAAACTAAGAAAGGTCTTGAAAGTCTTCATCTTTAAAGTGTTATTAAACCCAAACCAACATTTTAATATATAGTTTACCAATCATTAGATGTAGTGGCTGCAATGTTTTTCTTTACCTGGTGATCTGGCCAGGAACACATCTTCTGAATTAGAGTGCCTACATTCTGGATGAAGGAGGACAGGGGAACCTTTGGACAGCAGTATTGTCAATCTGGAGGTAGAGAAGCGTTAGATGTACTAGCAGGTTTAGATACTTTAACAAATTGAAGTCAAGTTCCAGTTAATACTTTATAAGCAGTTACAGCAACTGTTTTTTTCTTTTTTGGGATAAAGGTTTTACATGAAAAACAAAGCTGGTCACTGTAAGAACCCCTGATAGTGGTAATGGTTTGTCTCATCCTCTGATTGCTATATCTGCAAGAAAGATTGTTCGTTTGAAAAACAGCAGTCTTTCTGGTCAGATCACCAGATGAAAATAAGGGGAAGAAAAAATAAGGGCCTAAAAAAGAAAACTAATGCAGCCACCACATCTAAAAATTGGTAAGCTGCAATATAATAAATGTTTGCTTTGGGGTTTAGTACTGTTTTATTAACTTGCGTTTGATGATCAAGGGTATAAACCCTTAAATGCAAATGTTCCATATTATTTTAATTTGTTGATTCAAGGTCCTCCCTAAATGAAATAAATATGAATATTACATTTTGCTACTTTTACTTTAAGATTGTTTAAAACATAATAAATATTCATTACAATTATTATTATATTTTAAAAATGAATACAGTACCTGCCAATACTGACACTGCTTTTAAAGGACTGCTATTCAGGTCTTCTCTACCTAGCAAGTCACTGACCTGAAACAAGTGTGCCGGATGGGTGTTTACACATTTCTTACTTTACTGGCTGTATATTTGTTCAGGTCGCTGACTCACTAGGATGGCTGAATAACAGCCTATTACCTTAAAATCAAGCCAGCAAAGGTAGTTCTTTTATTTGTATAATGACAAAAAAAAACCAGCACTGAGGGAGCTAAGGCTTATGTTCAACAATGACCCAACAATGTGCCTCATAAGGGGTATAAATTTATTCCATGATAATTCATTTTTTAAAAGCAAGAAACACATCCAGAATTAACGGTGAACCAGTGGCTTGGCTAGGTGGAATATCCACTCACCTACAGCCCCGAGCCGGGATGTTTGGTAACGGTGATCACTGTATGCAGCTGTCCCGACCGGCGTTCCGGAACTGATGTCACAAGGTCCCGGGAGGAAGCAGAAGTTGGCTGCCAAGGCAGGCTGGACCGCAAGCTTGGCTAGTAACCATAACAATGCATTTCGCGCGCATGAGTTTTCTCAAGTCATTGAATACATTTATACCCCTTATGAGGCACATTGTGGGGTCATTATTGATCATAAGTCTTAGCTCCCTCAGCGCTGGTCTTTTTTGTGATTGTTTATCACTTTTACCTAGTGTGTTACTAGCAGCCGAGGGCAAGTGGCTCCCATTCAACCGGGCTTTTAGCGCTTAAACTTTCTGCTTTTATTCTTTTATTTGTATAACATGTTCCCTTTAATTTAGTTTAATTTAACATATTTATTTTGAGTTTTGAAAATATAAAGCATACAGGCCATAAAAATTATCCTGTTTTCCCCACAATTACATACATTAAATGGTTTGACCTTTTGCACAAGTGATCACTTGGATATGCTAAAAACATAGCTGTTCTATTTTATACATTTTTGCTGAGTTTAAACTGTGCTGTCAAACAAAGGTCAGCGTACAGTCTACTAATAAAATGATATGCTCATCTATTGAATAAAACCACCAATAAGCCTTTTAGTGGAGAAAATCAATAGATTCTCTGTAATGCAGTACAACACAAAACAAACACAGTATAAAATCAACATTGTTTCTATGGAAAATGCATTAAAATGTATTACAAATCTATAGCTATACAGTGCCAAAATGTGTTCAATAAAGCATAGCTAGTTAAATGCACCACAATGTTCTTGTGTCAAAATAGCATATTTGTTACTTTTATTTGACCACTCTATCTTAGTGTATGCATGGGTTTCAGTAGGGCATTTATTTAGAAGATTCAGCAAACTGAAGTTTGTTTCCTTTCTAGAGTCAAGTTTTATAGACATAAACATTTAATAAAAGAAACCAGTAAGCTGCCTTTGCTGACAGCTCTAGTGCAGTCATCCTAATCTTTCTCTACTTAGCAAGTCACTGACCTTTAAAAAGTTTCCAGTTTGTGATACAAATTTTAACCAGCAGGTGACAATTCTGGTCAAATTAGATGCTACAGATACTATAGTCTCCATATTGCTTGAATGCTAATATGCCATGGCTAGCAGGTAAAGTCGTGGCATCTTGGCACCAAAGCTATGGGACCAATTCAATAATATTTGCTCCCTTTTTTCTTAAAGAACTGTTGTTGTTTTGTCTCCAATTAATCATGTCAGATTTTAACAAAAGTGAAAATAACTGACTAATAACATCTAAAATATATTATGGATATAAATCATTCATTATTATAGATTTTTGAAAAAGAAAACAAATTGTCTCTTCTTTATGTTCTTCTGTGTATGTGTATGTTCTTTCAGTCTATCAAAACCCAAAAACAAATATATATAACCTTACCAGTCCTTATTTTTTACCCTAGCACAGGATGTGTGTTAGGACTACCCACACCCCACCCTTTATCTTCATAACATAAATAGTTAAATCATTTCTTTTTGCCTGCAACTTTTAAATAGGTATAACAAATACACTTTCAATTGTATATTTAACAGAGGGAAAAATGGAATAACTAAAACAACTGCATAGTTTGGGTTTACATATAATGTAATGGTAAATATTTGAGTTCTGTGGTTGTCACTTTTAACCATTTTAAGCATATCTTTCTGATGACATGACAAAAGTTAATAACAAGCTAATGAATTTGGATGAAAACAGTCAAAATTTAGAAGTGTTTATTTGTGATATATTGCACTATAGGAAACACCTAATGTTCACAAATTACCTAGATCTGCCACATGGAAAAGGGGTGATACTGAATAATGTGAGAAGTGGAAGTTAAATAGTATAGGAGACAGAGTATAGCAATATGTAGACCTGCCTTTCTGTCAGTTTTCTATATCACATTCAGCATATAACTTCCCAATAAACTATCCTATTTTATTATATGTGTTAATATATAGATATTCTTTGCTCTAAAATGTCAAATTCACTTAAATTTTAATATTGTTGTATTTAGTTCTGTTAACTGTGATTTCAGAAAAGTATTGCAGGATGATTTAATTATTAAAATAGTTGAAGCCCCAACTAGAGATAATGCTCTGCTAGACCTACTAATTACACACAGCTCAAAGCTGATTGCAGATGTGGAATTAAGGGATAATTTAGGAAAACCCCAGCAACTAAGGTGCAGGTGTGCATAAAGCTTTTATTATTAGCCAAAGCTTCATGTCTGGGTGAATGGGTGTGCTAATAAATAGTAATGATAGCATAAGCAGAAAAGTATCATAATTATTTTATTTGCCTAAATATTTCCATGTATATCTGTCTGTTTTACAGACAATCTCCAACATTAGGCTACGTTCCACATTTTGATGTCATATAGTAACTAGAGATAATGCTCTGCTAGACCTACTAATTACAAACAACTCAGAGCTGATTGCACATGTGGAATTAAAGGATAACTTAAGAAAAGCCCAACAACTAAGGTGCAGGTGTGCAAAAAGCTTAGACTATTAGCCAAAGCTTCATTTCTGGGTGAATGGGTGTCCTAATAACTAGCAATAATAGGATAACCAGAAAAGTATCATAATTTTTTTATTTGCCTAAATATTTGCATGTATAGCTATCTGTTTTACAGACAATCTCCCTTAAGGCTACTTTCTGCATTTTGGTGTCATATAGTAAGAAAAAAAATTGGTAAGGTAATACTCCTCCCAGAGGAAATAATTAACATTTGTAAAATGTGTCTAAAACACACATTATTACAAATGCACTGCATGAAAAACCCAGAGGTGTGAATGTAGCTTTAGAGAATTATTTGTGTATTGTGAGAATCTCTACAGATTGGAAAAATGCTTATGCATGTATTTTTTTTTTGTATTAACAATTTTTATTAGTTTTCACATATATATATATACATACAAGCAGTAAATTAAAGACAAAAAAAAAAGGAACACAAGAAAAAAAAAGGTAGCACATCGAAGGTGAAATCTGCATGGTTACAGACATAGTGTCACATAGCCTTGTGCATATATTTATGTAAATCAAAACATCTTATTTAGTCATCACTACTAAAAAAATAAAACTGTGAAATTCATATGTTCATCATCACACTTCTCTCATATACACCAAGTCATATTCAGTAATACTGGAGTGTACAGGCATAATTGATACAAAGGAGACTTCAAGATTTCAGTAACAAATACTGATATACAGTATTTCTGGTTGTGTTGACACAGTGGTGTTAATTCACTAAAACTGGAGAGTGCAAAATCTGGTACAGCTGTGCATGATTACTAATCAACTTCTAGCTTCAGCTTTCTCAATTAAGCTTTGGCAAAACAAAAACCTGGAAGCTGATTGGTTTCTCTGCAGAGCTGCAACAGATTTTTGCATTCTCCAGTTTAGTAAAGCAATCCCAGTGAATGTTTCACTTATATTGGAAGGAGTAGAATTCTTTTCCATGGTTTCCTTGTAACAAGGGCACTAAAGTGCATATTACACTGAGAGTTTATTCTAAGGGAAAAAAACATAACTCTTGGAAAGGTTGTGTCACAGTCATTCATATTTTGCTTGTATGTTTCTTGGACATAACCCTTTCAAGAGCAGAATCAAGAACTGTAAAAGGTTTCAGAATTACAGAGAAAAAACTATTCATGGAATGCTGCTACTCTGCTCTACTCTTTATATCTCCATTGAACATTAGGGTAGTGGTTGTTCGGTGGATATGTGTCCTGTGAATGTTAAGGTGAGTATGTGTGAGATCAAGGCTAAAGCAACAATCTGTAGAATGTATTATACTTATTATATTGATCTTTGCCATTTTAATTAGGTGCCACCTTGGACATTTTTCTCTAAACCATTTGTTTACAGTTCTAACTTAGTCTCACATAAGTACTATTGTAAATATTCTTGGAAAAATCCTCAAGCCTTTACTGCTTGTCTGCCAACCACAGCTCTTTAACCACTTGCCTACCAGGCACTTATACCCTTCCTTACCAGGCCAATTTTCAGCTTTCAGCTTTTGATTGACAATTGCGCGGTCATGCAACATTGTACCCATATGAAATTTTGATCATTTTTTTCTCACAAATAGAGCTTTCTTTTGGTGGTATTTAATCGCCACTGGGCGCTTTACTTTTTGCGCTATAAATTAAAAAATGTGCAAAAAATTTGAAAAAAAAAAAAGTTTATTTGTTTCTTTTATAAAATTTTTCAAACAGGTATTTTTTCTCCTTCACTGATTTGCGTTGATGAGGCGGCACTGATGGGCACTGATAGGCGGCACTGATGGGCACTGATAGGCAGCACTAAAGGGCACTGATAGGCAGTACTAATGAGGTGGCACGGATAGGCGGCACTGATAGACAGCACTAATTAGGGGTCTTGGATAGGCGGCACTGATATGCAGCACTGATAGGCGGCACTGATAGGTGACACTGATGATGGGTACTGATAGACGGCACTGACTGGCATCACTTCTGGGCACTGACTGGCGGCACTGGCTGGCACAACCCCTGGGCACTGACTGGTGGCACTGACTGGCAACTCTGCTGGGCTGCACTGGTGGGTGGCACTGGTGGGCAGCACTGGTGGGTGGGCACAGGTGGGTGGCACTGGTGGGCACAGGTGGGTGGCACTGGTGGGCACAGGTGGGTGGGCACAGGTGGGTGGCACTGCTGGGCACATGTAGGTGGCACTTCTGGGCACAGGTAGGTGGCACTGCAGAGTGGCACAGGTGGGTGCACTGCTGGGCACAGGTGGGGGCACTGCTGGGCACAGGTGGGGGCACTGCTGGGAACGGGTGGGCGGGGCTAGTGGGCGCACTGCTGGGCGGAACTTGCGGGTGTCACTGCTGGGCACCGATCAGTGCCCTGATGATCGGTGCCGATCCCCGCTCTGACAACTGCCGGTTCTCGGCAGTACTTTCCTCACGATCTGACAGCGTGAGGAAAGTGCAGCCGAGAACCGGCACTTGCATTTCCCTGTGATCAGCGTGTCATTGGACACCGCTGATCACGTGGTAAAAGGCCGGTGGGATCGGCCTTTCACCACATCACGTGATCAGCTGTGTCCGTAGGACACAGCGATCACGGAGATCGCCGGGTGCGCGCCCCCTGGGGCGCGCAGGAGAGCGCGTTCTGGGAGGACGTCATATGACGTCCACTCAGAACTGGCCGGCCGCGGTGAAGCCGTCATTCGGCTATGCGCGGTCGGCAAGAGGTTAAGATAGGTCTTAAGACAGGCAAGTGGGATGGACTTCCCAATCATCTGGCTGTTGTGACTGGCTGTCACAGGGGTCTCACGACTGAGAGCCTGTCCCACTGGCATTTGATTATAACAACAGTTGGTGACAGCTTTGTCACTGTGCTGGGAGTGTGCAGTGAGTGCACTCTCAACACAGAAACCTAAACTGCCTTGGATGTATATGTGTGCTGTGTGGGCATTAAGGCCCACACTTCTTGCCACCACATACATGTGTTATGTGTTCAGCAAGAGGTTAAACTAAAAAATAGAGTTTTTCCCTACTTACCAACTCAACACAAATCATCACCCTTAACTAAAAAGCAGGGTCCCCTAAAAAATCCACCTTTTGGTTTTAAAGCAATATAACCCTATGATATACAGAAGGTTAATCAGGTACATATTGGTAGACCATTTCATTTATGGAAGCCTTCAATGCATTGTCAAACTACAATGCTGGGTATCTCAGATCAGTCATTTTAATAAGTTAAAAATGTCATTTGGTTATTTTCCACTAAAGGCAACAGGTTTACATAACCATTGCTGGATAACCAGGTTTTTATATTGTTGATGGAAATAGGTGCCACTGACACTCAGAACATGATTACAATAGTTCATTATTTATGTTTATTATTTATGATTTTTTTAAACTTAGTTATGTTACAAACACATTTTCCTGTAGTGTTTTATCACATATTGCATTATTGTGGGGTCTAGAATATCAAGGTGAAAAATTTATGATGCAGAAGAGAAATATGTCCTCTTGTGTCTACATTGAAAGTTTGTTATAGTTTTGTTCACTTTACTTTAAGGATTCATATACAATTATTAATTAAAATTAGATAAACTGGCCTTCAATGCCTTATGAAAACAGTGAATTCATGTTAAACTTGCGATATTCCTCTTCATAATCCCGTAAACGTGGCTGTCAAAAGAGAACCATGCCTGCCAAATACTCCTCCTACCTCAGGACCCAAAGAGTATAGCTGATTTGCTCAGTACCCAAAAATATATGCTTCACAGCTCACTATTGTCTATTTCTGATCAAAAATACTTCTGCCAGGCATGCATTGAAAGTGTGGTATAGTTTTTTTCAATGGCTCCTAATAAATGGGTCCCCAGGTTTGAGATATTTCAAAACAGAAAGCATGCTTAGATCTAAGCTACATAGGAAATTTTTAATTGTTCATTAGCTTAATTGTTACATGTAGTTGGGAATCACCTTATTCTGCAACACATTGATTAAAACTTTTGTGAGCAGTTTAGGCCTTATAAGGGATAGCTTTGATGTTTTAAAGTCTCCATTACTCGTGTAGTATATAAAGAACAAAGATATGCTCATTATTTCTTCAACCCCGAGTCTTAGACAGATACAATTTCTGCTTCATGCACACATAAGTTGTGACTCCAAGAAATATAAATAGAGGGAACAGAAGTCCTTTTGAACCTGAGCTATTCTCACTTCTCACGTCTACATTCTAGTTTATCTTCCAGTGGTGATACGTTTTCTCTTCTAAATTTAAAACAAAAATATGTGCAAAGTAAAAAATTAAATATATGATTCAGATTGTCAATAGCATTAAGGACTCATTCACACTACCTGTAGAGATCTGTGTTTTTAATTTGCAGAATAGTCTGCAAGGGCGCATAGAAAACAATTATTTTCTATGTGCCCCTTTAAAACCACAATGGAATAGAGAAGTGTGGGATGGAGAGGTGCAGAAAAATGCAAATGTTTGGAAAAAGAGTAAAATATATATGAAAGCCATATACATTTCTTTGAAATCTATATATGAAATAACAGTTATAAAAAAATTTCAGTGGTTGGTAAAGAGTTCCACTTCTCTTTTAAGTTTCTGTACCACTTTACGATTGAACTGCCTCAATGATGATTTATGACAGTTGGTAGTTTATCGCTTGCCTGAAAACATAACATTACCATTGCTATCAAGGTTTCTCTTATCCAACTCATAAAGCATGACTGCTGTTAAAATGAATTATGTAGAAAACTTACATACAATGAAATATAGACAAATCAAGGCACCTTGAGGAATTGTTACTTCTAAACAGACTATACAGTAAACCTGTCTTATAAGACCTAGAAGAGTTATCGCAATCAAAATATTTGTTTTAGTCACAAATTGCTTTCTGCTTTTATGTTTTGACATGTAATTATATATTTGAGGTGAGAATCATGATTAAAACAGTAGGGCTGTCTCTTAAGGAGTAATTTGATCTGCACAAGGATCATCTTACAAATGTATTTGTTAAAGTGTAACTCCAGTTTCCCTGAGAAATTAATAAATCCTTGAATAATTGCAGTATATGTAAATTACATACATTTAAAGAGTGTTAGGACCAGGGGCGGACTGACCATTCGAGCACTCGGGCACTGCCCAAGGGCCCGGGGTCAGTAGGGGGCCCCATGAGATGCCCCTGGTACCTTTCATTGGCTTTTCCATAGGTTTTTTTGGGTGTGGGTGAGGACACAGGGGCCCCATGATCCCTTATTGCCCAGGACCCCGTGAGTTGTCAGTCGACCCCTGGTTAGGACACTTAATTGCAGAGTTCTACCTGCTGGTGCTTATTTTTAGATAAACATATGGATTCTCCTTACTGCTTTCTTCTAGGTACTGAGTGGGGGGGGGGGGGGTATCCTGGTATGATTAGCCCCAGTGTTGTAATAAAATAAAAATTCTGAGAAATGCTGGCAGCACATCGGGCAAGAAATTAAATGTGTGGAGGAGTTCTCCATACACCCAGTCTTGCATTTTGCAGAAACATTATTGCCATGGTTAGAGCCTAAGGTTATGTAAAACTTTTTTTTAACAAATCAGCACAAGGGACAGTACTTTAACCTGAAGCATTCCTTGTGCTGGTGCAGGCTGCTATAGCTGTAATTCTCTGTTTTTGGCTCCTCTCTCATGTCTTGCAGCCATAATCTTCCAGTGTTATGGGGGACCTGTCACAAGCACTCATCATTTATGGAAACTATAGTATGCTGTTTATAAATGGAGGAGGGCAGACGGAAGGGGTGGGCCTTGTTGATACTCTTGATGTGTGCCTGCTACAGCTTCTTTGGTTCTATTAACCCCTGCAGCACCGGAATATTTTGGCTGTAGGATATGCAAGGGGAGAGAGGTCAGAGGCGAAAACTGTAGAGTTTGCTAACATGAGTTCAAATAATTCCAATTGTGTGAAAAAAGCACCAAAATTCGTGTGTTTGTGTGATTTAAATGCTTTTATATAAATTTACTGTAATAAAACTGTACAGGCACTTTATTTCGAACAAATTGACTTTTCAACAGAACAGGTCAAGAAGGTATGTCATGAGAAATCTCTCCAAGAAGAAAACCAAAAAAATAGGAACACAATTGTAAGCATAGTGAGGAAGAGTAAGATATTTAAAAAAAAATTTTATTTCTTCTTTCTCTGTGCCTTCCTTTTCTTGGGACAAACGCATTTCTTGCAGAGCTTTCACAGAGACAGGCAAATCTTTCCATTTGGGTTACAGACAGAAAGCTGGCAAGAAATGTAACTCTTAAGCTTGTAAAATATTTTTCTTAGATAAGAAACTGAAATTTTCTAAATTTCGAAATTTTCTAAATATAGTAACTTTCTCATACTGGAGTCAACATTTTTTGAAAGAAACCCTAAAAACTTGTACTGTATGAATAAGGGTAGGTTTCAGGTTACAGTTTATTCAGTGGTGGTTAAATTAATGCACAAAAACATTGGCCCACAAAAAGCCCATTGTATGTATATGGTGACTTTTTCATGCTGTTTTTACCCTTTTTCCTTTCCTAGAAAGAAAGATAACCTGTTAAGTAATACTTTGATGTGTGAATATGATCAGACTTTAACTCTCAATTTACAATACAAAACTTCCCCAGCATCTTCTCCAGCTAGTCAGCACAAAATGCCTAATCAAACTGTTTAGACATTTAAGGTTTAAAACAGATTTTTTTTTTCTAGGAATACATTTGCAAAAACAAGTGAAGCCTTGTTTTCCAGTCAAAGCACTTCTTGTCTATATCTCTAAATAAGCTGAGCTCCCAGTTTAGGGCATATATATATATATATATATATATATATATATATATATATATACACATATACAGGGGCTGACTGACCATTTGATTGCACAGGTGTGTGCAGGCCTTGTAATAGAGGCCTAACCATGATTCTGGGCTCCACCCTGGCAGACAGGAGGTCACTGCCTTGGAGTCAGCTGGACTTCACTTAGGAGAGGTGGAAGCCAGAGTAGCTGTGTGCTAGAGGCTAGCTGTGTGCGAAAAAGCCATATTTTGGAAAGAGTCTGCAGGAGACAGGCATAAATCTGTGTACAAGCCAGAAGGCTGAATATTCAGCACCATCCAGACAGAGGGTCAGGGGTTAAGCAGCCTCATGGGGCAGTCATAGGAGAATGAAAACTCCTCCTCCAAGTTTTAACCAGTGCTCAGCTGGATACTGATAGAAGTCACAAGACTGCTCTAACTGCTGATGAGAAAAGATATTTAGCAGTTTATATTTACTAAACTAATTACATTTCCATGTACTGTGTACTGTGGGAGATCAGATATAGTGAATGCAGGGTCCTGGGTTTAGAAACACTTTAAGTTAACACTTTAAGTTAAAACATAGGTCTTTGTTGCATACATTTGCAAACACATGTAAATACACTGCTCAAAAACATTAAAGGAACACTTCAGATCTCAATAGGGAAAAATATCATGCTGGATATCTAAACTAATAAGGACTGGGTAATGTGTTAGGAATGTAAGGATGCCCCATCATTTGATGGAAATGAAAACTATCAACCCACAGAGGACTGCAGTCAAAGACACCCTGAAAATCAAAGTAAAAAAATGATGCAGCAGGCTAGTCTGTTTTGCTGAAATTTCATTGCAGCAACTCAAAATGGTACTCGGTAGTTTGTATGGCCCCCATGTGCTTGTATGCATGCCAGACAATGTTGGGCCATGCTCCTAATGAGACAACAGATGGTGTCCTGGGGTATTTCCTCCCAGATCTGGACCAGGGCATCACTGAGCTCCTGGACAGTCTGAGGTGCAACTTGGCAATGCCAGATGGACTGAAACATGATATCCTAGAGCTGTTCTATTGTATTTAGGTCCCAAATGTTCCAGGAACTGCCTGCATGCTTTCGTCACATGATGCCAGACATTGTCGTGCACCAGGAGGAACCCAGGACCTAATGCACCAGCGTAGGGTCTGACGATGGGTCCAAGGATTTCAGCCGATACCTAATGGCAGTCAGGGTGCCATTGTCTAGCCTGTAGAGGTCTGTGCATCCCTCCATGGATTTGCCTCCCCAGACCATCACTGGCCCACCACCAAAACGGTAATTTTGAACGATGTTACAGTCGACATAATGTTCTCCAGGGCATTTCCAGACCCTTTCACATCTGTCACATGTGCTCAGGGTGAACTTGCACTCATCTGTGAAAATCACAGGGTGCCTGTGACGGACCTGACAATTCTGGTGTTCAATGGCAAATGCCAATCAAGCTCTATGGTGCTGGGAAGTGAGCACAGGGCCCACTAGAGGACATTGGGCCCTCAGGCCACCCTCATGAAGTCTGCTTTGGATTGTTTAGTCAGAGACATTCACACCAGTGGCCTGCTGGAAGTCATTTTGTAGGGCTCTGGCAGTGCTCATCCAGTTCCACCTTGCACAAGGGAGCAGGTACCATCCTGCTGATGGGTTAAGGAACTTCTATGGTCCTGTCCAGCTCTTCCAGATTAACTGCCTGTCTCCTGGAATCTCCTCCATGCTCTTGAGACTGTTCTGGGAGACACAGCAAACCTTCTGGCAATGACACGTATTGATGTGCCATCCTGGAAGAGTTGGACTGCCTGTACAACCTTCGTAGGGTAGCTACCAGTAGTGACATTGACCCTAGCCAAATGTAAAACTAGTGAAAGACAGTCAGAAAAGATGAGTAGGAAAAACAAATGTCAGAGGCTTCCACCTTTAAAACCACTGTTTTGGGGGTCGTCTCATTGTTGTCCATCTAGGGCACCTGTTGTTAATTTCATTAACACCAAAGCAGCTGAAACTGATTAACAACTCCCTCTGCTACTTAACTGACCAGATCAATATCCCAGAAGTTTAATTGACTTGATGATATACTCTGATTAAAAAGTGTTCCTTTAATTTTTGTTGAGCAGTGTATATACTACAACATCAAGGCACCTCTGCAACGTGTGGTTCATAACTCTATAGATGTGTCAAACTGACATGGTTTTTGGGTTTCATGTGGCCCTCACACTTCTTCCTTGTAGCCCCCTGCCAGCTTAGGAATTATAACCGAAAAGATCCATTGAAGCCCTGAGGTTTTTTTCTTGCATACATTAGCAAATACATGTGAAGCCACATTTTCAAGTCAAAAAATTGCTAAATATGTTCCCTAAGGCTTTATATTATAAAGGCTTCACCTCTTTATATACTTTGTCAGCTAAATGCTTCATGCCATGTTTTATGGACCCTTTCTCTGGGATAAATATTGCCAGTTACAGTTATTTTTTTTTGGAAATTAGTAGGTTTTGACCTACCTATAATGTGACCTCTTGCAGATTTTTTAACTCAATCTGGCCTACTGTTTTTATTTGTGTAGCAAAAAATTTAATACTGGCATGCACTTTAAATTCTTTCTAGCTTTATGGTGAAAATTGAAACCTTGGGCAGGAATAATTGGAGCCCTGAACAATAATCCTGTAGACTCAAGGCTCAAGACTTTCTTCCCTATTATTTATAGTTTACAACAATTCACTCTGGTTATTAGAACACTTTTTACCACTGATTTCCAAACTTGTTCTCAAGTCCTACTAATAGTTAAATTATAATGCTGAGCCACTAATTATTCTACCAGTGTTCCAATTCCACAAGTTATTGTCAAATTATGTTTTGTTTCTGAGGCTTAAGGACAGGTATTAGGAACACTGTTTTTGTACCATGGCACAAAAGTTTTGTCAAAAATAACCAATGCATATAGATGGTAAAACATTCTGTGCAACTAATCCTTAGTCCATCATTGATTTTTGCTGTAGAAAGGTCTGCAGAGATGTTTTTTGTACGTGTCAGTTATCTCTGTCCTACCTGCTTCTGTGGATACTCCAGCTTGATTTGAAATAACAGCTAGAGTACAGTGAGTGGTGGGACATTTGATTAAAGAATG
Source organism: Staurois parvus (assembly GCF_062004578.1). Lineage (NCBI taxonomy): Eukaryota > Metazoa > Chordata > Amphibia > Anura > Ranidae > Staurois > Staurois parvus. Next base: position 4,305,329 of record NW_028318492.1, on the reverse strand, counting down.
GTCACAGGGAATTACATCTAGCACAGTTCTAAGTAAACCTGTCATGTTGTAAAAGTGGTAAAATCAAAATTAAAAGCAGATACTGTGAGGTACCTGCACATAAATGCCATCCTGGGCACCCCCAATCTCAGGGAATTTCTGAAGAAAGGACATACACACTGTATGTGCCTGATTTAAAAATTTAAATGATCTATAATCACATAGGCATTGAAATGGGCCACATTTGTATTTTTGGCTCCTTCCTAGTTCCCTCATCCATCCACTAGAACCTCCACATTCAGTAGGCATGGGTTTGCATCATTCTAGCACAAATGAGCACATCACGCCATCATTCCATCATTCTACTAAACGCTACTAAATTATATCTCTGAAAAATACCTATTCTGGGATTAGGTCACATCATCTGAAACACAAGAGCTTGATACTCTTCTGCATCAGGTACCTGTGGTAACATAACCTTACAAATGTTACAGCATAATAGGCTTACTGCATAATCAGTTTCGGATTTCCTAAATTAAAATACAGATAATAGCAATTTCTTTTCTTCAACCTCTGTTGCTGGACATTTTAGCATGAAAAAACTGTGTATAAATGATTTAGACTTTTTTAATCAGAGGCATATTAGGTCAACCTTAACTGAAAGTATTTCCCTGAAGTTGTTTCCAAAAATAAAAACCAAATGGTTATATAACAATGCTAGTAGTACACTGCCATACAAACAGAAAAGAGACACATTTTTTTTATACAATTCTGAAATGTAGATGCACATAATTTAAAGAGAATCTGAACTGTGTAAACTATGCCCAAAAATGTCAGAGTGCAAAAGACTAGTCAGAAGTATTGGCTGTAGGTTCCCTGTTGCTGCTCTTTTCTCTAACACATACCATTTTTTGTATTTTACTTTGTCTCTGTATGGAAGCAGCCATATTGGTAGAGTACGGGATTTTTCTTTGTCCTGTCAAAGTTGCCCCAATGACTTCAGATCTGATGACTAATGGATAATTATCAAAATGTAGCTGGAGAGGTAGTGAAAGCAGAGAACCAACATCAAGAAGATCCTTGTATTACAGGTACCCAAGTACAGTTTCCTCCCCAGCGAGTAGCAATTTCAGAGACACAGTTGCTTAGGTAATCTCACACTGCAGAAATAAAGCTAGAAGGCTGTAGGTACAGGAATGCCTAGGAATAAGAAATGCATTGCTATTTTCCACAAGAAATTCAAGACAAAAGGTAAATTTTTGCTTGGACAATTAATTAATTTCATTTTGATTAGAATAAGGTAGGGTTGTAACCTCTGTCAGGTTTCTTTTGCCATCTTAGTTGCATTTGCAATAATTCCATTCACCTTCTCTCCCACAGCCAAAACAGGAAGTGAGAGGAAATCCCTGGTTGTCATCAGGGTCACCAGAACTAGTGTCCCTATCAGAAGATTCTGTTCTGGGGACAATCCAAAATCTCGATTTTTTTTTCACTGTTGATGATAATGGTAAACACAACAAAAAGTGTGAGTGAATCAACCTAGCAAAAGCACAGCAAGCAATGAAAACCTGACATTTGCCCTAATCCCTCTTCACTCTGCCAAAAATTAAAAAAAAAAAATGATTTTATACTTTACACACACAATACAGTGGATTTACTAAAGGAGTAGTGTTCATTTTGCTAAGTGATTATTGACATAACTTAGCGAATGAAGTAAAGTGAAAGATCACTTTGCAAAATAACATCAATCCCGTGCCAGGAAAAAAAACAAGATTTTTATTCACCTATGATTGGATTAAGTCAGCATAATTTCATCTTGTTCAATAAGCTAATCAAATTTTTCTTTGCAAAGCAGGCATGTTCTACTTCTTTAAAAAACCGAACGAAACCAGCGCTCAAATCTTCATGCTGACTAGGGGTACTGTAACTGTGATTCATTGAGGTGCAGCCCTTAGAAGATCGGGAAATCTTGGTACTGGTAAAGAAAAGCAAAACAAGGCGCACTGTCTTTGTGCATTACCATGGTGAAACACGAGTTTATTTAAAAGCATAAAAATGCATACTCACAGTGGTGACAGTGGTGACAGTCCAAATTGACGGTGGACTCCTTTTGAGGTAGGCTTACACATTTCGGGAGACATGCTTCCTTCTTCAAAGCAACTGAAGGTTCTGAAGAAGGGAGTGTATCTCCCGAAACGCGTTAACCTACCTCAATAAGGGTCTACCATCACTTTGGACCATCACCACTGTCCCTTTATCTCTGTTTGTATCTCCCTTTGGTTTGTGAGTATGCATTTTTATGCTTTTAAATAAACTTGTGTTTCACCACGGTAATGCTCGAAGAGAGTGTGCCCTGTTTTGCTTTTCTTTACATGTTCTATTCCTTCAATAAATGAACCACAGTGAGTCTATTGTTGACATAAATAGCTTTATACTGTTTGTTCTGTAGATCAATGAGAGGCACAGAGAATTCATAATAACAGCACAACTGAGAATGTTTTTCTGTCTTTGCTGATTATAGTCATAACAATATGACAATTTCTAAACACCAGAAAAACCAAACCATTTATATTAAAGTCCCATAAGAGCAATGTCTGTGCCACATTGTCTTATTATATTAGGTATTGCAACAGAGATTTCCCAGTAACTACTAGAAATTCATAAACATTTTCCTTACTAAAATCAAGCTTTTGAGCAAATAATGATATTTTGACTAAAACGTTGGTTTTATGCTAAAAATTTTGCAGATTTTCCATGTTTTCAGTCATGTAGGATGACAACCATTCATCAGGGATATAAACATAAAACGTAACACTGGAATGTAAAAATGTGTGATTCTTTATCTGATTTAACTAACAAGACAAAAAATATTTTCTTTAGATATTGCAAGAGTTTAGCTAAAAATTGATTATTAGATTTTGTAGAGAATAATTTAAATAATTGCTCAGCAAAAGTATACTTTCCACTGCATGATTTCAAGTTTTACAGTCAGTGTACTTACTTTTTAAAGAGGAATTTTGCGCTGCCAAGCTCCTTATACCTCGCCATTGGAGAACTAGCTGTATCCCGACTCTTTTGGAGTGGGTTGAAGAGATGGATCACTTGGAAGTATGGAGTCACTCTTGGCTCAGGAATTGGGTACTTCAGAACCCTGTCGTCAGACTTGGCTCCCCTGGCATATGTATAGGGAGTCCTCCGCACTCTGTGTTCTCCTGGATACTTGAGCGGGAATTGTCCCTGTTCTGTTTTCTTGGTTCATTTTGGTTTGATGTCTTACTGGGTGCTATACCTCAGGTGGATCTATTCTTCTTTAATTTTTTTTTCCTTTTTCTCTCTTCTTCCATTTCTGTTTCCCCTCTCTCTTTTCTTCTCTTCCCTTCTCTCTTCCCTCCCCCCCACCCCCCTTTTTTTTAATGCCCCTTCTATTTTTGTTTTTCTGGGCAGTTGTTTTCTGGAAGGGAAGGAGTGTGGATTGCTGTGAGGGGTTCCATTGCTCCTTTCCCTTTTTTTTCTCTCAAGCTGAATTCAATTGTTCTGTATGGTTCCTTAGGGTTTGTGCTGTTTTATTGTGGTTTTTCTAGTCTTTCTTATTTGTACCCTTCGGGGGCTTGATATTGATTGTACAAAATACTATTTGCACTTTACCCTTGGGTCTGCAATTGGAGCTACTTAGTGACAGACTGTTATCGTTTATTATTGCCTCCTGTTCTCTCACCTACCCTTATTCTCCCCACTTCCTTCACCTTTCCTTAGTCCCTTTTTGTTGTATTCCCTACCATTGTATTGTTTCTATGCCAATTTGTTATTTTGTACAGTTCCTGAAAAGTTTTAATAAACTGAGATTGATCATAAAGAAGAATTTTGCCTTAAAATATAACGATTGCAAGCAGATAGAAGCAGATAGGCTTTTAATTGCAGAAGAGACTTACTAGAAGGCTGATTTACTAAAGAAGTTGAGAATCGACACTGAAAAAAATGTGTGCATGCTCACTTAAATTTCCCAATGATGTGAAAAGCATCTGCACATGATTGAGTATTCAAAGTGAAGAAAAAATTATGATTGGATAATTTAAATTAATATTCACCCAATTTTTTTGAGGGAATGTTTTCAACATCTTCAAAACACCAGCCTCTATGTCTCTTCTGCAGTAAAATCTTCTTACCTGTCTGCTCACAATATTCTTTATATGGTACACTGGGCTATGCATGTGCTGTTCACTGTACATTAATAGCAAGCCTTGGTGCCAAGACGAACTAACTCCTGTATGTACTTGTGGAAGTCATATCATCCTGAGCCATCCGATCAAGATGCTCCCGGTTGCCAAGTACAGAAGAAATCCAGTTCTGTCAGTGTAGTTGAGGGAGTTCACAGACTTATATCGGTGGAGGGCAGGTGAGTATAATGGGCACTTTAGTAATGCATTAAGTTTGACTAACTTTGTCAGGCAGTGTGCTGGAATAAGTATGAGAAGATACCCATACTGACACTAAAATACTGTCAGGATAGAAAATGTCCATTTTTAAGCAGAAACATGTTTGTAAATGATTCCCTGCTATCATAGCTCACTTGAAGAGCAGATTGAGGATGGCTTACAGAAAGCATATTCTGATTAAAAAGAATATTTTACAATGTTATCTTCAGGCATAATGGGAACTTGGAAGGCCATCCTTGACATGGTCCATAAAACAAAATGAGTGATTTCTGGACTATGGTGGAGCAGATGGTAAAAATGGAGGAAACCCTGCAACATTTCTCTTACATGATACACCCCTTTTAAATAAAAAATAAAAAAAATTTGGGGGAGGGGGTAAGGGGCTGCGTGGGTCTTCCCCACGCCCTCTATTTTTCCCCCCTTCTCCCTAACCCTCTTGTCATCTATCTATTCCCCCTCTCTTTATTTTTTCTACTGAGGTTTAGCACTGGTTTCTCCCCTTATAGCAAAACTGAAAAACATATGAGGAAACGGTATATTCCAGGGATGTAGATAAGTAGCTCTGCTGACCATATAAATCGAATACACTTTACACCAGAGCCCAACACTTTCAATTTACTGGCATTTGCTTGTGTGTTTTTGGTAAACAATGTTCGCTGCTTTCCATCCTGATGTGTATTTGTTGGAAAGACATGTCATGCTGCTTCTTTATAAAAAAGAATAAAAAAAAAAAACAACAACATGAGTGGTGATTGAAATTTAGTTACTGCAGCAAAAGATGTGTGGGTGGATTCACCAACAAAAGGCTCTTTAGGAGCCAGGATGAAATGAAAATATCATGTTACACATGCATTGTTGTTTGTTTGCCTTTAAATAATTTTGTCCCTTCCTCCCTCCATAGCTGGAGGAGCTTTGTGTAGCTAGTACCACTCTCTTTTCAGTGTGCCTTTAGTTTCTGTTCTGAACACATATAATTGCTAGAGCTAAATATACTATGATTTTTTTACCTGATGTTCATCTTTGAAGATCTGCAAGTTTTGGATTAAAGCTTCCTACAATCTGTAAGATGTCATTTGGATTGAGTCCCCGACTGCTAATTCTACTGTGACTGTAAGTTACACCTATCTTGCCACAACTGGATCAGTTATAGAGACCACATTTCAGTGCCTGAATTGGAGAGGCAGAACAGAAAGTATTAATTTGAGTTGCTCTTTATTTTTTGGAAGCATACCTACTCCCCCTTTTCTCTATCATTTCACTCTTTAATAAGTGATCAATGAGGGGAACTCAATTATCCATGAGATAAGGAAGGAGATAGTTCAGTATATGAAGTAGTAATTGATAGGTCTGTAATGGTTTATTATTGGATATTTTGAAATGGATAAACAATAAATAAAATAAAAATAAATACATACATAAATCAATACATAAATAAATGTGTTGATCCCCCCACAAATAATGAGTATGTGAATGACTATACGTTATGGTAACAATAATTGTGTATATGCTATTAAGGCACACACACAGATTTATAAAACATAATAGGCTTCATGATGTAGCATTCTTTAGCACACTGTACACTTTAGCATATCAGGTTTTGCTTCATTTCACTTCACTTCCCAGTACTTCACTGTAAATTGAGCCCTTTGTGATTTGAAATTAATTTAGAATTTTTTATTTTGTCTTTGGTGTGCATACAAAGTTTTATTTGGCATACATCTTTATCCACAAAGACAAAAAAAAACAAATAGGAAAATGCAGAAACTCTTTATAAACCAAGTAATCTTCTGTGGCCTCATTTCAGGATAGAGATTTTTTTTTTAAACTGATAGGTTGCCCTCGATCACTGCACTTTGCCCATCATCTTTAATTTTTTGTACTGACTTAGAAATAAGTCACATAGCGCTGGAAGCCAAAAAGGCCTGTGATATCTTTTTTAAATACTATTTATCTTGCTTAAATAGTTTCAAATGTTGCATTAAATTGTTAATTGTCTCTCAAAAAGGGCCAATGCCATGAATGGTATAAGACCTTCTTCATTGTTTAACACTTGTTTAGTGCATGTGCAGTCAAAGCTGTAAATATAGCGTGTCTATAAAAGGGCAACTCGGTAGACAATTATTAGTCTGTTATAATGACCTGATAATATGGTATGAAGTTATTTCCCTATTGAGTAGTTGTCCATCAAATATTGTGTATTAAGGCACACAGACTTAACAGTTTTCTGTGAAAAATAGCTATCTAAATGGTTGGCGTTATGGGGAGACTTTTAGAATAATGTCATACTAATATTTATTTATATAAATTCAATATTAATTTTATTATTGTTCATATTTTGCTATATTTCAGTCAGAACCTTTTTCCATTTTCATAACTATTACTTATGGTATTTAATTTGCTTTACATACCTAAAATAATTTAAATACATCTATACAGTCATTGATTTTTTTTTTCCACTGATTGTGCTTCCAGGTAGGAATCACGGATGACCGTATACACATTAATAAAAATAAAAATGAGGTGAAACCCAATGGGGGTTGATTTACATGAAATGAAACAGAGCAGGAAAACATTTTGCTTATATCACATTTATGATCCCTGAACCTAGCTAACTCTGTGTGATGCAAGTGGAGACCCAATTTGAACATCCAAATAATACTGCTTTTGTGCCTTTTGCTCCTATAAGGTGCACTATAAAATGGGTATGTTAGCATTTTACCTAAAAAGCAATTCAAATAAAGAAATAAAAAGATAAATAATGTGAAAGCAGTAAAATGCGCCAAGCTAAACGGTATGTCAAACAACCCCAGATGCTGTGCTGTCGTTGGAAAAAAGGCACCATATGTACAGATATTTATTACTGGAATCTCTATTCCAAACCCCAGCATATGGAATCTCACACATAGACTGGTGCTCAATCTTCTGTTAATGTATACAAGAAATATTAACAGAGGTTGGATGGATCCAAACATGGAGACAATCAGCTGATATACTGTATGTATAAACCAAACTTGCTAATATAAATGTAAATGTTTGATTATTAGCGGTGAGTTTCCTTCTTTTTAGACTCCGGATTAATGGTTCCTTAATTGTGATTCATTTCAATTGCATGCTGGGAGTGTTTCCTGTTTGTGAGCTACAAGAAAATGGTGCCCGTCAATTTGTTGCATCCCTGTGCTATTTAAATGGAGTCTGCCTCTGACATCGGCACTGGGCGTGCCCCTGAGAAAGTGCATGTGCACAAAACGTGTTGGGTCACGCCGCATCATCCGTGACCAGGAGCGGTGGCCATCTTGGTATGTGTGTGTACACATTTGTTCAGTGCTTCCACGTGGAATGTTTTTTATCTATGTTAAATAAAGTACTACACCATATATCAATTTATGGGTTCCTGTGGTGAGCTTTCTTCTTTAGGAGAAGTCCTGTTTGGTCTAAGATTCTGAGTCTCCATTTGAGGGATCAGTATTATTGCTACTATACCAGTAGCTTTCTGGTGAATGCAGAGCGGTGGTGGATTGTTTTCACTGGATTTCACAGCACTTGCTTGGAATTAAACACGGTGCTGCTTTGTCTTGTAGTGCCATGGACACATTGCTTGTTATACCCACATTTACTTTTTTTCACTTTGATATTTCCTTGGATGGATTTATATTTGCTTATCACATTACATAGTTATTATATACCTATTTTTGCACTTATGTTTGAATGAGAGATTTATATTATTTAATTTGCACTGTGATATATTTCACCTTTAATTATGAATTATTTTAGCGCTGCACTTTACATGTATAAACTTGTTAGTATGTTATGATTTTGAAAGGGTGTCTGTGTTCATTAGTCAAGCAGGAAAGGCTATGAAAATTTTCCATTGTGTAACTGCTCCTTATATCTTGTGTAATCTCTAAAATAGGAAGTGAAGGAAGTCTTCCTATGTCAATGAGTTTATTGGCAAATACAATATTTATTCTTAGCTTTTTAAATATATTTATATGTGAAAAAAGCATAAAACCAAAGTAGTTTAGACAAGTTTACAAAATATTTAAAATTTTCATCATCTATTAAAAGCAGCCTTCAATGAATAAAATAAATAAATAAGAAAACAATACATGATTTAAAAACATTAATTCTATACGTTGACCTGCACACATTAAATTAAAACTGAACTCTTGAAGCTGTTCCCAAGAAAAGGCAAGCAAGGGATAAAGATCTATTGCCATTCTCCCATTACTGACATACAATGCCTTGTTCTTCACTGCATCTCTGTGTAGAGATGGTCAACTTGGTAGAGGCAGGACTTTGCTTCTGCATTTGTGAGGTCAGGCACTGATGTTGGACGAGAAGGCCTGGCTCACAGTCTCTGCTCATTCATCCCAAAGGTGTTCTATCATGTTGAGGTCAGGATGCATGCCAGTCAAGTTACTCCACCCCAAACTCACTCATCCATGTCTTTATGGACTTCGCTTTGTACACTGGTGAATAGTCATGTTGGAACACCCCTTAACTGTTCCCACAAAGTTGGGAGCATGAAATTGTCCAAAATGTCTTGGTATGCTGACGCCTTAAGAGTTCCCTTCACTGGAACTAAGAGGCCAAGCCCAACCCCTGAAAAACAAACCCATGCCATAACCCCCCCTCCGCCAAACTTTACACTTGGCATAATGCAGTCAGGCAAGTACCGTTCTCCTGGCAACTGCCAAACCCAGACATGTCCATCAGATTTCCAAACAGAGAAGCGTGATTTGTTACTCCAGAGAACACGTCTCCACTGCTCTGGAGTCCAGTGATGGTGTGTTTTACATCCCTGCATCCGAAGCTTTGAATTACACTTGGTGATGTAAGGCTTTGATGTAGCTGTTTGGCCATAGAAACCCATTCCATGAAGCTCTCTTCACATTTTTGTTGTGCTAATCAGAAGGCCACATGAGGTTTGGAGGTCTTTAGCTAGTGACTGCAGATAGTTGGCCAATTCTGCCCACTGTGCGCTTCAGCATGCGCTGATCCCACTCTGTCATTTTATGTCACCTACCATTTCTTGGCTGAGTTGCTGTTGTTCCCAATTGTTTCCACTTTGTTATAAAACCACTAACAGGTGACTGTGGAATTTAGTAACACAAAATTTCACGGATGGACTTATTGTACTTGATTTTATACACCTGTGGTAATGGAGGTGATTGGAACACCTGAATCCAATGCTTTGAAGAAGTGACAGTGGAATATTTAGTAGCAAGGCAATTTCACGGATGGTCTTATTGTACAGGTGGCAACCTACCACGCTACCAGGCTTTAATTCACTGAGCACCTGAGAGTAACCCATTATTTCACAAATGTTTGTAGAAGCAGCCTGCATACCTAGGTGCTTTATTTTATACACCTGTGGCCATTGAGGTGGTTGGAACACCTGAATCCAATGACTTGGAGTGGTGTCCCAATACTTTTGGCAATATAGTTTAGCTAGCTATACATGGACTGGTTCAGCAGGGACCAGCCAAATTTTGATCCATGTGTGGCCACTGCGGTTGAACAGGAATTGATCTACAGAACGACTTCTGTTCAACCACCCTGCTGGATAAAGCACACAGACAATAGGCTGCAGTACTGATCTGTGTATTCTGATAGCAGAGAAGTCTCTCAGTTGTCAAAATGCAATAGTGTAGCGGGGAGGATTCCCCCATCCACCTCAGATGTGCGAATGGGGGAATTGGGTCAGTTTTTTGGTTCAACACGCTGATTGAATGAAAAAACAATGCCCAGTGTATGGTCAGTCTCAGAGGCAGCAGTGCCTTAAAATGAATATTACACATATACAGCTATGAGGCTTTAGGCAAAGGAGTGTCTTGGCACTCTCACATACCAAGAAACATTACTGCTATATTTCAGGAGAAATTCCAGAAAAAAGTACTTTTTTTAGGGAACTGCTTGGATTTAAATATGAATTCTACGTAAACCCTATAACATAGCAAATTTCCACTTTTAAGTTAACTTTCAATTCAATGCATTTTGGCATAGCATTCAACCAGTTAAGCCTTTTCTAGAAACAGGAGCAAATCAACTACTGACATACATTTTCATTGTTTGGCTTGTGATGAACGTGGTGCCCGACCCCTGCCCTTCTCATCAACTTGTGACAAAGGACCAGCCAATCTCACACTGCGCTGTCACTTGCGTAACAGTGCCACTCTCAGCTGCACACTGCAAAGAGATTTTCCAGCTCACGGAACCACAATCTAGGTGCTAACAGCCTGAGAGCAATTGTCACTGGGCTAGATTAACTAGCAATTAACTCTTCAAACTCCAAACTCAACCCTTCACAATGTTAGCAAGAACAAATGTGAACAGTAAACATCTGTAACACACACTGTCACCACAGACTAGTATATTCAGAGGATTATTATATACAGTAGCACTCTTTAAGAGACAGGGATTGTTTAGTTTGCCTTTTGCCTTAGAGATAGTTTTAATACTTTTCAAAATAGGGCTTATTAATGAAAAGGTAAAATTTTGCAATTAAAATATTTACAGAAAATATGTTACAAAGATATAAAGAGAATAATTGTCCAAGCAAAAACTTTGCCATGACTTTCTTGGGTGTTCCGTGGTTGATGTTAAAATGAGAGCTAGCTTAACAGGTCCTGTCAGTCCCTTTTTTTGTGATGTCAAAGGGGTGTCGACCGAGACCATCTGACCAATCATTTGGTTTAAGGGATGGATGCTGGGAGGTCACCAAGTTTATGACCAAATATAGTTTTATACTAATATCCCTTTTTTCGTATGTGCTAACATAGTCATGTATGACCTTGAATTGTTCGGTATGATATTTCCCATTCAAATATATACCTAAAAGTAATGTGTCCTGTTCCTGTTGGATTTTCCGAATTGTGTTTGGAATTGTTAAGTTATGGAATAGACGTTTTATGGTACACTCTGTATTCCTAGAGCTTTAATGGCCTTGCACGTCATGTGTGACAGGCTTGATTGAGTTATTATTGTTTTACGATAGGTCAAAGGGAAGACTTTTTCATGGTTCATGGAAACAGACGTCCTGCAGAGCTTGATTAATGTTTTAAAACTCTGACCAGGCCTGGCTCTTTTGAAGTTTGTTAAAAGTTATTGCTACAAATTCAAGTTTGAAGGATGAGGGAGGGAGTAAGATCACTGCTCATGAAAACAAAATGGCTGAGACCGAAATAAGATGGCTGTCACCTACAGCTTCCATCTCCCTATTGCGCACAATCATTACACAGCTCACAGAAATTCACTTACTTTTTGTCAGTGCCTGCCTCAGAGAGAAGGAAATTGATGCACATTATTAAGAAGTCAATCACAGAGCAGCAAGTATGGTGTGACATCTGTTACTTCTACCCAGGAAACTCTTCTGAAGGAATTGCTTGAAATATTTCACTTAGTTGAGTGCAATAGAAGATGAATCCTGAAAAAATGATGGGCAGGTTAATGGAACAGTTTCTCCTTTATATTAATTTGCCTTTGAGTAAAAACCTGCATCACCTCTCCTGAGATCTTCACTGTGCTGTTCTGCAATGGGCAACAGCCTTTTCTTTAAAATTGTCTCTCATTGTGCATCCCCTCAGTTGTCCCTGTTCTTCATTATGAATTGTTCTGTACTTGATTTGGAGTATGAGTACAGCCTCATCCACTGGAAAGAACAAAGCCACACAGGGAAGGTCTCTGAAGCAGGACTGAAGGTAGGTATTTACAGACAGGGTAATCACTATCGGGCGGAGTATGGCCATAAAGGGGTACAGCCATAAAGGAGTATTTCACTAAAACTTGAGTTGCCAGTTAAATCTATAGCAAGAGCGGTGTTTTTTAGGAAAGACACTGGAAAAGGCCAGACCCCTATGAGAAAGTCATTTTTTTTTTCACACATGAGTTGCAGAACCTAAACATCTTTCAACACAAGACCCAAAAAAAGTCTTCTTAAGTTTAATGAAACAACAATGGGGTCATGTAAGAATATTAATTTAAAAAAAAAACACTCAAAATTTTCCAATCACTAAAATATATACTTTTTAACATGTTATTGTCATTTTAAAAGTTGTTCTTATTCTATTGAAAACTGCAGCTTTTATTTAAATAGTACCTAATGATCCTGCCATTAAGGTCCTTGTTCAGGAACTTCCATTTATAGAGTAAAAACTACTCCCACATTGTCATGTCATCACATGTGCCCGTGGTGGAGACTCTGTTAACAGCAGTTCCAACACACTGCTGGCATGATCCACAATTGTCACCATGAAGATGCTGATCCTAAGTGCATGTAGACAGGAGGCTGGCGAAGATTAGTGCTTTGAGAGGGAGAAAATTGTTGAAAATTGAATTTTGTTGAAAACTGTTTTTTATGGAAGAAAATGTCTGTTATTTATCATATACTGTGCTTTAAGAAACGAAATGCCATTCAGTTAGTGTTTACATCTACCTTAAACTCTAAGTTAGTAATAAAAATAAGAAAAAAAATGCCTTTGCTTAGGTAGTAATCCTCCCAACAGAGGGTCCTTAATCTGAGTTGTACCTTTGTATGAAAATCCCTGGATGGGTTCCCCCACCTCTCTTTAGATATTACACCAAAAATCAGTCCTCAGATGAAGTTCCTGCCCAGCTCTCCTCTGGGCCAGGCAGAGTTTTCATTTGGATTTCTCCAGGATGCTTGTGGTCCAGGCTTCATATGAATGTAAAATATATGTAAAGCACTGAATAAATTGTTGCCACTATATAAATACCTGTGATAAATAAATGTACCACTACAGTTGTCAGTGATTTGTGAACTCTGAAGCACCCATACCAAAAACAACCACTCCATTTTTTAAAAGTTAGAAAACAGCAGATCAGCGACCTTGCTGCTTGCCAACCAGTTCTGCAACAATCCACCTCCATGCCATCACAGAAGGCGATCACTGCCCAATCAATCTATGCATGCATCTGAAATATGTGCCCAATTTTGCTAGCCCATATTGTTAATTTTTAGCTAATCATTACTGTTAAATTAAAGCAAAGTTGTGAGGACTACAGGAATCTAACTCTGACTTTTAATGATCTTGTGTATTCTTAAGCTTGCATAGGCTAATAAACAACAAATTTGCCTGATTCAGTGAATAGCAGCTCAACGAGCAATTATAATATGCAAATCATAGGAAACTGCTGATTATTCATTTTTCATTTCAATATCCTGCAATTTAATTGGTCGCTATGGGTTTTTGCACTTTATTGAATAAGCCTGATTGCTTAAAACACAGAGAAAAATCCTGTACTATTTTGAGGATTTTGGTATTCTGTGTCAGCTGACTGATTGCTAATTTCAGATTTCTGATAATTGGCTTCCATCTGGGCCAGTAAAACATCTGTTTGTTGCTAAAAATAACTTGTAGAGGAACAATTGCTAATATTTGTTTCTCAGTGTGCCTCTCTAAGGATTTTGAGTGAATCTCAGACAATCTGGTGTTTTTAGAAATACAATTATCATTCACTTATTTACAGCTTTTGTCACAGTTAGTGTATTTAATTCATTTAATACCACAGAAGATTAATTAAACTTTTGCTGTATTTTTCATAATTATTTGTATTTCAAAGTACAAAACGTTCCATTATGCTTACACCAGGCATCTCAAACTCAATGAAAACTGATTGTTAAAACGAGTGAAATAAAAATCTGTCTGGGGCAACATTAGTTCTGCTGATGGGCACAAATACAATGGCTGGAAAATTTTATTTGTTAGGGAATAAAATATATGTATTTCATTGATGCCTTGATTGGTGTCTTTAATTCACTGAGGGCTCAGCAGATCTGGTTTGAAAGTCGACAAACTGAAACTTTGTGGCGAATTCTGTTGAAGTAAATTGGGTGTGAATTTTGTTGTTAAATTCTGCTGGTCACTACAATAGGGGACATTGGATAAAGAAATGCATTAAAATAAAATGCCATACAGGAGCAACTGGGTCATTTTAATGTGGCTTTTAGGGAAACATTTGAAAACACAAATTCTTAAAATGGCATGCTTGCCTTTCAGCTCTATGCAGTTACAAATAGTATAAATTTCATACACACTGTCAGTGACACCATATTCTGGCATCACATGTTTTGGATCTGTAATTGATTTTTTAACTACTACATTTAGCTTGGCTTTAATACAGCAGCAACCAAGTTTGATTCATTTTTTTAATTAGTTTTGGCTGTGACACCTCATTTTTTTTGTCTAGCGATAAAAGGCTTGGATGGACCAGAGCAAGTAATAGCTCTGGCAGATCTAAAAAATAAAGCTAAAGCCCTTAACTTCATTAATATCAGCCACTGCTACAACAGTTTAATAGAATAGCTGTGAGCTTCTTTTGTTCACAGTACCACACTGTATTGTCTTAAAATTTTAATAACCATAAGCCACCATGTGATAGTGGGTGACAAGTGCTCTTTATGTAGACATTGGGGGTCTATTAGACCCCAATGTCTTCCCTGCCCTCCACTGCAGCTAATCAATAACAGATCATTCTTGATTAGCTGTTTACCCAGCTACAGTAGTCAGAAATGACAGCTCTGAACCCAGAAGTGAGATAATACACCATGCTTGCATGTTTATTAGTTGCAGAGGAGATTAAGGAATTAATGTTCCCCAATTTCCTCCTGCTGGCAATGTTTGACCATCGTCCTGTGGTTTCAGGCTCCTCAGAGGAACAGGTGAGCCCAGGGAACACCAAGGGCACCAGTGACAGAGTGCATTTAAATCAGAGTCTCATAAAAGCAATCAGGAGCCTCTAGAGCCACTCATGTCACATTTACCTGAAAGATAATCACCAGCTGTAAAAATCAATACCAAGCTTATGACTTCAGCAGAGGATTGAATTGTGGGTACAATTTACAGGCTCCTGCAAACTCTTCCTCCAGGTCTGTACAGATTTGCAAACCTTCAGTTGTGCTGTTGGAGGAAGTAATCACTGGAAAATAAGTGCAGTGATGTCACTGCACTTTAAATATACTGCCATGGTGGCAGATCTGACTTGTATTCTTTCCATTCTCTGATCTCTTTCCATTCTCAGAGCCGCACTCATCCATGCTAAATTTAAAGAAAACAGAACTCTCCAATGAGAAGCACCTTGTGAATCAGGAAAGCTAAAGGCTGATTTGGGTGTGGGGAATTGAGGATTGTAACAATGTTTCTTGTTGCACCCTAAATATGGGTGTAACATAAAACATGGTCACAAAGGTGGACTATGTTTTTAAAAGACACCAGCTAGGTTAGCACTATAGGAACTTAGTTGCTTAGACAAAGGGTCAAAGATCACAAAAACCTACCTGACATACAGTTTCACATCTTCTGAGTATGCAGTTTATGACCTTCTGCTGCTCCATTTAAACAGACCATGTAAAGCTAAAAAATCTTACATAAGCAAGCCTGCACAAAATATGTAAGCAAGCTAAGAGGAGTTATTAATCTGTTGTAAGTAGGCCTACACAGTTTTAATGACCAGGTAGGGATATTCTAATTCCCACAAGTACAGTTGTTGCCATCTTACTCCTACAGGGTACTCATGTGACAGCAATCCATGGCAAGATTTTTTTCCTTATGCTTTCCCAAATGATACAAAAGCACTTTTGTGTCTCTCTGTTAGACTCTTTTAAATATTCATGGAGTGGTGGTTGACATCAACATAAATAATATTTAGTCCAATGATTTTCAACTAATAGACCATACCTGAGCAGTGTGTTTAAACATAGCCACGTCAAGTCTTCACCAGGGGCTCATGTTACAGGTTGGCAACACAGCAACACAATTCTGAGACAGGTGTCATCCATAACGGGAAGTTACTGAGCAAGGATTTTAATGGCAAGACCACTAGGTAACCATAATGTTGGAAGGTTTACATTGAAGACATATTTTTTAAATTACATTTGCATGTTAAAGCTTATAGCGGTTGGATTTAGATCTACTTTAATGAGTCAGTTTACTTAAACTTATGAAATCTACTTTTTAAAATGTATTAAACTACAACATTAATAATACTATATATTGAATAACTGTTATATAGATGAATGCACTTAAAAATACAGATAATATAATCATTCCTCTCTGAACTGGTATTAGAAGGTATACTAGGTTTCCAAAATGAACTAAAAATTCTACCCAATAGTATGTTATAATCTACTGGCCCATGCATGTCAAATTCATTCTATTTTCAATAATTGCATTGGCACTGTCTGTAAGCATATATGTAAATGCCTGGTTACACATCTACATGTATCGGTCCTATGGAGATGGTGCACACGTACAGTTCTGTTAGCTACAGTCAGACTAAATGATTTAGACAATGACCATTCTCAAGGGTTGGCTACTGTCATTGACCAGTGATCATCTGTGCTCATCTGCTCCTTACTAAGGGAGATACCTACTTTTACACTGCACATCCACTTTAGTTTTGAGTAACTCCAGCTCCATAGCAATTACTATAATTTTGAGCTGCTTTTCTAAATTTAGGAGGGAGATCATAAATAAATATTTCTTGCCAACAGCAGAGATTGATATGTTGTATAGCAACTATATCAAATGTAGGAGTTAAAATATTGGTTCTTGCTGATTGTTGCTGGAGAAAACTTTACATTATTGCTGCAAGTAATTATTACCCTTGGCATATCATTGCCTATAATTGCCAGTAATTGGGTGCAGGTGGAACATATGAAAAAAAATTGGCTGTGATTTGTAATGAATGAAAGAGAAGTTCTGAATCTGTATACGTTAATAGAAAGATCAAACAACAAAATGATAATGCATATGTTTATTTATTAAAGACTGACATAGAGGTTTTTTTTGCTTTCGTTTTTTTACGTAAATTTAGAGTGCGTAGTATATTTTCAGATATTATGCTTAAATAAGTAGTGAATTATTTAGATTAAAAAAATTACCCCCTTGCATCTTAATGTCATAATGTGCTAGTATGCACTTGCATATTATTACATTATGAAAGACTTACCTGTAAAGCAGATCCCTCCAATGGTGCACTTTCACCTCTGATAGGGCTTCCATCTTCACCCAGTCTTCGCTCTGAATAGATGGCACACTTGAGTGCAGTGCGCATGTGCTGGTGTTGTCACAGCTGCTACAGATGTGAATATCGGTGCACTTATAGGAGATATTCATTGTACCTACAGGTAAGCCTTATTAAACGGTAATCTGTAGGTAGAATTGAAAAGGTGGACTTTGCTACTGATTTAAATGTTGTGTATTTAAGTATATTTTGTTATTAAATATCTATTTATAGGTTCTCATTAAAACCAATAAACGAATTTGAAGCAAAAATATTTGTAACAATACATTTTAATCTCCACATGTTCTAGGCATTTGCTACCCAGTTCTGTTCAGCTACACTTATATTTCAACAAAACTAAAACCCTTTTCCATAAAGTATAACTTTTGGCTGGTATAACTGACACATATGCATTACACAGATTACTAGTCTGACATTATCTTGCTAAGGTAATGATTTATTCTAACCATGGAACCTTACCTTGAGTTTATAATTCTACATCTTAAAGGGTTAAAGTCACTCCATTACATGAAAAATAATTCTATAAAAAGTAACCTGCAAAAGAAGACTCTTAATAATTGCTTCTCTGAATGAAACAACAGCACATGGCAGGCGAAGCTAACATTTCTGTTGGGGCCTGTATTTTTGCAACTGAGCAAAGTAAGAACTCATTAGCCTAGAGATGGAAAGACGTGAAAAAAAAAAAAAATTGGGAAAATGAAAATTTTCTTTAAATTTTTTTTTCAGAAAAATTGAAATGAAAAGAAATGTGCAATTTGTTATTTTACAATGTTAAATAATATATCTATGACATAGTAATCAAACTATATAACATGAAGACCTTAATTAAATATTTCTGAAACTTCATTTGAAGTCTTAAATTATTGTAAATTCTCTATGTTGAAGACAAGCAAATCCTGGAATACAATTCAAGTAACACTGTATTTCTCAATGCAGTTCTCAAACAAGAGAAATATGTATTTCTGCCACTGGGGGGCACTGCAGGGGAAAGGCTCCAGTTTACTTTGCTTGCGGGCTCCATCTTGTACGTCCTACAGTTGTGTGATTGTTGGGATACAGTAGATGATAATTTCTTTTCTCTCAGACCTTAATTGACAGGTAAGAAGGTACATTTTTCTGACAAATTAGTTTATCTTTTCTAACCTTTAAATATTTCCTATTAATGTTCTACACCATCACAGCATAATATTTACCTATAGTCTGGGTAGTAAATTGTTTTTTCTTTCCCCCCTCTCAGTAAAATGGTGAAACCAACATCTAGATGTTTGGGAACATCTCCCCAGTGCAATTTCTGCTAAGAGCAAAGCTGCAATTTGCGAATATTGTGAGAAGAAATATTCTTTTCCGAATTCTACAAGTTTAACAAAACATATCCTGGCATGCCAGAGGTGCCTTAAAGACATTAAAACATATTTTACGGAATGAAATGATGAGGACCATAATAAAAGTGCAAGTAACTTTTCCCTTCAGAGTACTCATTCCAGAAACACTCTTTCTGCTGCTTCTGGATCATTACAAAGTGTTTCTTCACCAGCAGCATCTTCAAGTAAGGAAGTGTTGCAAACCATGGCCTCCCAAAAATACACAATCCCTTCTTTTATAGAGAAAATGACACCTGAAAATCAGGAGAACATTGATCAAGCTCTTCATAGAGCAATATATGCTTCTGGATGAGCATTGTCAATAATTAAAAATGCAGATTGGCAGGAAGGTTTTAAATTATTACGAGGGGAAAGGGGTGGTTACCTGTTCCCATGTATAGTTGAAATGTTCTTAACATATACAGTCTTTGTTATTAAATTTGTAATAAAAAAATAACATTTTAAAAATCAAGTTAGTTTATTTACAGAATAAGCTGTACTTTTATTTTAAGCAAAATACTTTTATATACATTGTATTTCACCTTCCCAGTGTAACAAAAGTACTTTCAATTTGTAAAACTACTCCACACTGGTTTTTTTTTTTATTTTTCTGAAAAGTTTAACTTTTTTCCAGAAAAAATAGGGAAAAAAAGTTTTTTTTTTCCATGGCTTAAACATTTATTGAAATTTTGCATCTCTACACCAGCCTGAGAAACAAGTATAAAATGAAATCTATGGTCGAAACATACACTTTCATCAGCATTGTAATAGCAATACAATTGATTGTAATAGCAGTAAAAACAATAGTAATTTTTGACAATCCAGTGTAAGCTTGCGTGAAAACTTTTCTTTCATGTTGTGATTGCTATTTGTCTGCTGATCATCTCTTTTCATGACTTCCTTGGTTCCCTGCATGTTTTGCAGCTTCTCTTTCATTTTCTAAGGATTACATATCCCATGGTACCTTGCTGTCTGCGAATAATGATTCCTGTACTGACTCCACCTACCTGAAACTCCTCCTCTCAGCACCTCTGCAGTTTAGAAGGCAGGCTCTGTGAAATGTGTGACACAGCAGTGCCTACTCACAGGGCATAATGAATGTGTCACAGGATTCAATGAAGTAAATGTGTAGGGTTTTTCACAAGTTAAGTTTGCAAACATTAAGATTGTTCAGGTTGATAGAGAGCGCTAGAAATAATTGAAATACAGTGTAGAAATGAATAAATTATTTTACATTTTGACCATAGATATGCTTTCTTTTTTTAGAAATTTTTTGTAAGTAAGAGAATCCCTTTAAAAATATAAATAGCCCTTCCAAAATATAAATCGTTGAGTGATATGAAAGACTTATGTCTTTTTCTGCTTGGTGAAACCTTCTTTTACAGTCACTTGGCATTAGGTTGCATGCTTACAGCATAAAGTTGATTACGCCTGAAACTATTTGCATCCTCACTTTTACTTCAAATTTGCATGTCCCATGAGCTCTTTCTGCAAGGTTTCAATACAGACCTTAATACATCCTTCGTTTTTTTTAGCCTTCTTCCTCAGAGAGGAAAAACTATCACATCTCGCTAATTTTGTTGACAAACTATGTGGGCAGCTATGAGCATAATTTTCAATTTCCTTTTGGTTTATATTTAAAGAGTTGCTTCACAAAAGATATAAATCCTTACTTTAGGACTTTGTTCACAATTGCTAAAAATACTGATGCTGAACCAATGCCCCTTCAATGTTAATGAGTGTTGTTTGGCGCATTTAAAATGCACCGCAGATGCCCTACAAGATTGTTTGTCATGTTTGACACTTGTTAAAGGCAGGTTAAAAACACACCCCAGAAGCCATTTTTTGACACCTCACTAATATGTACTTAATGCACCACAAATGTGCACGGTGCATTTATGCTATGTTACAATAGACTTGAGTAGAAGGAGTTGAGATGATTCAACTCCTTCCAAGCTCGACATGTAAATTTTTGAAGCGCAGTGATGCAACACAAATGCTTCATGTGTTGCTAATAGTAACAGCTCAATACGCCTCATTCTCCTCCAATACACCTCAAATGTCTGCTTTTAATGCCAGTGTAAACAGGGTCTAACTTGGAAATGTGTGTGCATGTCTGGAGGAGGGGAGGGGAATGTCAAGTGATATATAGGCTTCTGGTCAACTTCCACATCAGATGACTGTATGAAGTCTCATAGTCTGTGTTCAGCACAGCTGAGAGAGATAAGAGATTAGTGGAGGTATTGCCATAAACACCTTTCTGTGTCTACAAGTATCATGTCTATAATGTCTACAATGATGCTTCTACACTGTATTTTGAAAGTCAAACATCTATTCTTATGTGACATTTTTTAATTTTTAGATTGCTTATGGTATATGGTTGTGTTTATTCTTTCAACGTTCATGCATCTCTCCTGATCAAAGTATTAAGAATAATATACAGTATATGTTTTGTGTCTTGATATTCTGGGTCTCATTTCAAAATCTGTATTTTAAAAGATCAAAAAAATGCTTTACCATTGGTATGTTAGTGATATACTGCTTGAAGCGGTATTAAACCTGAAATCAAACATTTAATATTTTTCAGCTTACCAATTCTTAGATGTGATGGCTGTGTAGCACAATCTTTGTAAGGGCCACTGGATTTGATTTGGGTCCCCCTATGCTCTGCACGGCCAGGCAACATGCATTTGTCACACTTGTATTTTTAGAGTTAGTAAGACAGTCCTTGAGCTGGTTTTTAGTTGTTTTTATTAAGAGGATAACAACTTGGATGGAGTACATTGGATGCTCATGGAACTGTAGAACTTGAAGACATCTTAGCAACTATGTGCAAAAATGTGGATTAGCAACAGTCTCTATTAACCAATTCAATACTGGGCAATTTTACACCTTCCTGCCCAGGCGAGTTTTCAGGTTTCAGCGCTCTCACACTTTGAATGACAATTGCGCGGTCATACAACATTGTACCCAAATTAAAATTTTATCATTTTCTTCACACAACTAGAGATTTCTTTTGGTGGTATTTAATCACCACTGGGGTTTTTATTTTTTGCTAAATTAACAAAAAAAGACCAAAAATTTTGAAAAAAAAAGTTTTTCTTTGTTTCTGTTATAAAAGTTTGCAAATAAATAATTGTTCTTCATAAATTTAGGCCGAGGTGTATTCTGCTACATGTCTTTGGTGAAAATAACCCAAATTAGGATGTATTTTTTAGTTTGTAGGAAAGTTATAGAGTTCACAAACTATGGTATAGATCTGAATATTGATCAATCCTGAAGTACTGACGGCCAATCTAATTTCTTGAGGTCCAAGAATGTCAGAACAGTACAGATATCCCCCAAATTACCCCTTTTTGCAAAGTAGACAGTCCGACGTACTTCATAAGAGGCATGGCGAGTTTTTTGAAGTTGTATTTTTTTTGTCATAATTTTTCGGAAAATTACAAAATTAAAAAAATTAGTTTCACTATTTTTTTTTTACATATTGTCAGCAGTGCAGTACAGCATCATCATATAACTGGCATGGCGGTGATCAGGGACACTGACTGGTGACAGTATGAAAAAAAAAAATTATATATATTTTTTTATTATTTTTTTATTATTTTTTATTAAATTTTTTTTCTTTTTTTTAAGATTTTTTTTTCATATTTCACTATGACCAAAGTAGTACAATGTTACCATAGTAACATTGTACTACTTTGGGGAAGTGATCCGTTATTTTTTTTTTTTCTTCTTTTACACAATTTGCTTATAGCAAAGAATTACTTTGCTATAAGCAAGCATTTACCTGACTGACATCGATTCATTCAGGGGTTTTTTTTTTTTTTTTGTGCTTAGCTGTGATTTGGCCACAGCTAATCACATGACATGTGCATGTGATTAGCTGTGACCATTCATAGCTAGGCAGTAGTATACAATGGATGGCATGAATGAAGCCATCCATTGTATACAACTGTCATGTGACCTGCTGTGATTAGTCACAGCAAGTCACATGGCACCGGCAACAGGGCCGATACTCAGATCTGTCATCGGCTGTGTCCGAGATACACGGCCGGTGAAGGACCGCGTCACTGCGCCGCTCTGCAGGAGCGCAATCTGCGCATGTGCAGGAGGACGCCATATGGCGTCCACCCGGAACGCTGATGACATTTGCCGCCCGCCATTCGGCCATAGGGTGGGCGGCAAATGGTTAAGGAGCACTAACACCCCTTTGGTGTACCTCCTCAGACCCTGGATGATTCCCCCTCTTCTCCCAGCTGCACTGAGGGCATCCCTGGGCAAGGGGACCTAGGAGCTTACAATTAAGTAGTCCCAGATGAGAACTAGTTGGGTCTTGCACCTGACCACCCTCTAACCTTATCCGACCCAAAGGGTGTAGGCAGGGGCGGACTCACAACTCATGGGGTCCCCGGGCAATAGGGGATCATGGGGCCCCTGTGTCCTTGCCCACACTCAAAGCACACCCAAAAAGCATATAAAAAAGGTGCCAGGGGCATTTCATGTGGCCCCCTACTGACCCTGGGCCCTCGTGCAGTGCCCGAGTGCTCAAATGGTCATTCCGCCCCTGGGTGTAGGTGTACTCACACTATCCTGTCCTGTCAACATGGTGAATTGGTAGCTACTTATAGGTCTTTTATTGGGCTGGCTCCTTCCCTTATAACAGGGTGTCCTTCCAAGGAGATGTTGAGGCAGTAGAGATCCTCCTGTCCAGCAACCAGCCTGTAGGTAGGCTCCCCTCCCTGGGCCCCCTCCCAGGTTCCACACCCCAGCCTTCCTCTAAGTCCATCTTCCACTCTTCCTCTCTTCCCAGGCTCTTTCCTATTTGAGGGCTGCCTTGGTCACCATGCCCAGCCTCCTGCCAGGGGATTGGCCAATGTCCCTCAAACATGCAGATCTGGACTTTCTCCTCTCCTCCTCTCCTCTTCCAGAAAGTTCTCAAGTTTCTGAAAAGGTGGGAGGGATCCAGATGCCCTGGCCTGTAGACCCTTTCAGCCTGTCCTGAGGTGAACTCCTGCCTCACTCCCAGGCTTACTCAGCCTCTGTCTAAATAAAGAGAAAAAAAAGAGCCCATCTAGCTAACCTGGAGAGCATTACAGCTGTATTAGTTTCCTTTTTTAGGCTTTCTTTCTTCTATTGTCATTTCATTCTGGCCAGCAAATGTGTTGTTTTTCAAAAAAACAAACTTTCCAGCAGAATATATTAGTTATAGAGATGAGACAAACCATTTAACACTGATAGTTGCTAAGAATGATCAGCTTTTATTGATTTATGTAAAACCTTTATCCCAAAAGGAAAAAACTGTTGCCATAGCAACTTATAAAGTATTAACTGGAGTTTGGCTTCAATGTGTTTCTATGTTTGCTAGTACATCTAAAAATCCTATCCCCAAGACTAACAATGCTGCTGTCTACAGGTGCCTCCTGTGCTCATTCATCCAGAGTGGGAGCACTCTAATACAGAAGGAAAAAAACCTAACTTCACAGATTGTATTTGTATTGCATAGGGGTGTATTTCACTGTTTTTCGCTGTTCTTGCTTATAAACTTTAAAAATATATAAATAGGCCTTAATATTCCTTATTCAACAGTAAAAGAAAGTAATAAACATATCATACGAAAAAACATAAAACCGACAGAAGTCTAAACCCTTCTTTCCTCCACTAAAACATTAGATTTGACTACTGTCTAGGTCCGTAGGTGACCACTGGGACAGGAACTGAGGGACATTTATAACACCTTCCTGTCCCCAATTTATTTATTTGCATTTTCCAGCATGTTGTCCAGGACTGGAATATGTAAATAAACATCCTTCCTTCCAGGATTTTATTGGTGTGTGTATCCCCATAACAGATATATCAGACAGAACAGGAAATAAGGAGAAGTCTCCTCATGGGTTCATAGATACTATATAAAATATCAAAGAAAAATAGCATCAAAATGGATACACAGCATTTTAATCACTTCAGCTCCTTAAGGTTTTACCCCTTCATTACCACGCCATTTTTGCTATTTAGCAGCTGCGCTGGTAATGAAACACTGTACCCAAACAACATTTATATAATTTTTTCACACAAATAGAGCTTTGTTTTTGTAGTATTTGATTACCACTTGGTTTTTTATTTTTAGCAATATAAATGAAAAAAACAACATTTTTGAAAATACTGTAAAACAAATTTTTTTACTGTCTACTATAAACCATATCCAGTAATAAAAAATAAAATGTATTTATAAATGTTGGCCAAGATGTACTCTGCTACTAAAAAAAATCCTAATAAGTGTATATTGATTGGTTTACATGAAAGTTATAGTGTCTACAAACTATGGTGTATATAAATTGGAATTTTTTTTATATTGGAAGTGGTCAACGACTCATAATAGGACAGAGTGCAGCAGGCAATCTGACACTAACTGACACTGGGAGGTAACTGACTAACTGCCAATGACACCACCAGTGACACTGTACTAATGACATTGGCCCTGAAGGGATTAACATCTAGGGTGAGCAAGGGGTTAACTGTGTGCCTAACAATGTGTACTCTGTGCTGCTTGTACTAACAGATCAGTTTGTTTCCTTTTCCTGCTTTGCAGGAATAAGAAACAGAGAGATTGTTCCCACTGTACAGAGCCCTGTGTTAATGATCAACACAGGGCTCTGGGCTGTGATTGGGCACAGCCGATCAGCAGGTTCCAACCATGAATCATTATCCGGGACATGCTGACAGACTCCCGCTGTGTACGATCACAGCAGGTGCCTTCGGTGGGGCGTGCATGCGTGCACCCTAAACCTGGAAGCAGGCAGCAATGTACCAGTACATTGCTTTGCCTGCACGGGCTTCCCGTTCACAGTGTGTTATGGGTGGGCAATCCTTAAGTGATTAAACAGTGGTTCTAACCCCACTATAAACAGTGTTTATAGGTGGGATAAACAGGTACAAAGTAACAATGTTACTTTTGTATTTACCCAGTTTCATTCATCTTCAGCATGATTTGATATGCATATGAAGTCAGCTAAACCTGACAGAAAAAAAAGTATCCTATTTAATCCCTTATTAGTGCTTAGCTTACCTTTATCAGCCCCAATTAACTCCTTCTTCCCTTTCTCCCTGTAGCTATTGTTTTCCTGCCATTTGTCTTCTTTATTTGTTTAGGTTTTTTTATTGATTCTCATTTAAAAACTTTTATTTTCATTTTTATTAATTTTGCTCATACATATTTAAGAGTCTCATTAAAAAGCTCAAAATTTAAATAAACACATTATTTGCAAATTACTTTGCAATGCTTTTTTACAAGAATAAATGCTTTTTATCTACGGTAATATTTTTTTTAAAAAGGAACACTGATTGAAGTGGGAAAAGGTGTGTTATATTAGTTTCATTCCTTTTTTTGCCAATAGATTGCATAAAAAATAAAATATTTTTGCAAGACATTATCATTAAAATAAAGCATTTTTTGTCCCTAAAAAATATATATGTTATACTATTGCAAAGAATGCCAGTTACTTCTAGGCACTTTTTTAATGCAATAAAACATGTATGATTACATTTCCTCAATAAATTAACACGCTGGCAGTATATCATGAAAACGCCACAATTTCATAATCATAGCATTAAAATATTAAGCTGGGTTTGTTGGATGACTTTAATTCACCAACAGCAGTTGAGTCACAATAAACCATCCTATGAACCAGGAGCAAAACATAAATATACATGTCATAGAAAAAGAAAAGGAGTGAGATTCTTGACCCTAAAATCCACATTTTATCACAAAAAACTCAGTTCATGATCAAAAAACACGTTCCATATCTGTGTAGTCCCCAGGATCACATCAGTCTACACACAGTAAATCTTTTTTCAGTTTCAACTCAGCCCTCTGCACTGGCCCCATCCAGTCATTTACATCCACCGGATGACCCCCATTGAAGAAGACAATAATGTTTTCCAATGGTTAGGCCACACACCCACATCCTGGCCAGGTAACAAACCAGAGACTGCAAAAGCTCTCCAAAACACTGCAATGGTGTCAACAACACTTAACAATACAAAATTATTTATAAAAATCAGACTCCATGACAATACCGAACACTCCTATGAACATAAAAATTTCATACAAGTGTTTATTAAAATGATCTGAAGATTGTGATCATTTGGGACAGATCAATGATAAATAATTTTGTTTCATTAAAAATGTTCAAATATGTGTTAAAGGCATCAATAACTAATCTGTGGGCAGCATTAAAAAAGATGATTTATATTTCCTGCATATGCCAACTTTAAATAATTAAGTTACTTTGCACTAGCCAATGCTTAAAATTTTATAGAGCAGCTGTAGCTTTTCAAATAATGTTTTAAATTTGTTTGAATTCATAAATTAGTAAATGAACGTTTGAATGGTAACTCTTCAGAAGAAAATGCTTGTGTGCTCTCTGGTGTAATTAAACCTTATTTATTATGATGGCACAGCAATAATTTATTTAAGTGTGTCTATTTTGAACTAAATCAATTAGAGAATTAAAACATCTTCAATTATATTTGGAGATTGTCCAGTTCCAGTGAAAATGTTGAAGATGAGTGTGATGAAATAGAAACAAAGTAAAGAAAAAATGAAATAAATACATAATATATTAGTTTTATATAAACATACTTGTGATAACACCTGTGTTTATTACTTATTACATACCTGTAACAATACTTATTTGTAAATAAGAAACATGATTTTTAAAGCTGAACTCCAGCACACCAGATATATGCATTAATATATCATTAAATGCATTTTTAAGGCAAGCAGTGTACGAGCCTGAACTGAACCTAGTATCAGTTTCTTGCAGTCCCATGTACAGCAGAGCTCAGATTTGGAAAGGGAGAAAAAACTACAAGGAGGCTATACACTGTGCTGCAGTGCAGTACTAACAAGGCATAACCTGAATAGAGGTGAGAGAAGAATGACAGAGCGATGATCTCCTTAGTCTGCTGTTTTTCCTTTCATTTTACAATCTTCATTTGAAGGAGGGACATAATCTGTAAGTGTTGCTTAACTAAAACAGAGAAAAAACAGATCTCCTGCCCTATCAGACAGGATTGTAGTGTCCCCTCCACCATAGATAAAACAACATCAAAATTGATGTGTTCCACTTTAAGGGAAATGGCTCACATAAACAAGCCACAACAGGAATACTGATAGTGTAGTATTTTTATTATGAATAAAAGCAAAGCATTCACATGGATATATAGAACTGGCAGCTCAACACTCACAAAAATGACCGCCGGCCCTCCATACGGAATCGGCGGCATGACGTCAATACGGCAAGGCTCCTCTCTCACGCGTTTCCTGCGCATGCACATTGTCAAAGGGATCCCTTTTATTCCTAATAAAAATACTACGCTATCAATATTCCTGTTGTGGCTTGTTCATGCGAGCCATTTCCTTTAAGGTGGAACACATAGTTTTTTAAATCGTTTTATCTTTGGTGGAGAGGGACCATTGGAGCTACCCCTGTATGCTGTGAGATGCCAGTGTTTGGTGTCTGGTGTCTTCTCTGTATGCTGCCAATAAGCCAGTGGAGTTCCTTTCCTGTGTCCACGCTTATATCACGGAGGATTTGGATATGATTTTATGTGCATTTATAATGCGCTTCTGGTGAGTGCATTCATATAGCAATCCCTTACCACGGAGTCACTTGCACGGATATTTCACGGAATATATTGGACTTTGTTCACTTTTTTTTTCGCATTATATTACACTCATGCTGGAATATTCACTATTGTAACATTTATATATGTCCCTACCATCCTTGCTATTGCTTGGCGAGACACTTCATTGCATAGTGGTCACTTTAGTGCTCTATCATATGCGATTCACTCCTGTTTTTAGTCATTTTTGCCACTTCTATTTTCTCATTTATTTATTATATCATATAGCGCTGCATTTTACATTTCAGTCATATTTGAGGATATAGGGGTTCATCCTTTCATGCTAGCTGCTTTATTGTTTCATGTGCTCGCTTGTTACCTTTTTGTATGATATTTTGTCTTAAACCTCAGGACCGCATGTACAGAAATGCAAAAGATTTAATAGCTAAAACAGCTCTTGTAAATGTATTTTTATTGGCATATTTAGCAGTTTACCTGGAGTGCAGCTTTAAAATAAAGCAATGCTTTGACTGTGAAGAAAGGACATTCTGAGCAACCTCCAAGCTTGAAATATACATCGGAATAAAATTTCTTTCCCCATCCCCATGTAAAGGTGCTGGGTGCCTGAACTGCCAGTCACCAAGCACCAGGGCTGTAACATGGGAAGAAGGAGAGTGGGTCACGTTTCTCATAACTGGTTGTACTGGGTATTTCTTTTCCTTCCAAATAAAACAGAAGTGAAGGAAAGATGAATATGTGGAGCTAGGAAAGGTGACAGTTAAGTGAACGCGCTACTTTGCTTCACTTCACTAAGGTTACGGTGAGGTTAAGGTTTGGGTGTTAGGGTCAAGTTAAAAATTAAGGGTTAGGTTTGAGGTCGGATTAAGAATTAATTGTTAAAATACAAAAGACAGTCAATTAGATTCCCTGTAGCCAGGAACAATAGACCCCCAACAACAATAGACCCTCCAGCAACAATAGATCTTCCGCAGTAAAATACCCCCTTCCCCAGCAACAATAAATCCATTCCAATAACAACAGACCCCTGCCAGCAACAACAGATCTCCCAGCACCCAGCATCAATAGACTCCCTACCTCAATCATAAACCTCTCCCAGCAGCAATCAACCCCCCACCAACATAAGACCTCCTGTAATGGTTGTGCACATTATGCATGTGAAAGCTGTATGCGACATTCATCTTGTTCAGGTATCAGCCATTTTTGTCATGAGAGGAGGCATAGCAGTGATCGAAAAGTGTAGTGGTTCCTCCTGCGCTAAATTAACTCAACCTAGACAAAGCTGCTAGCACCCCAACCTTATACTTCTAAAGGATAAAAACACAAATAATATACATATGGTGCAGCGCTAAATATAAATATAAAGTGCACTTAATACAATGAATAAATCAAATGAATGCCAACATACGGATCCCAAAATAGGGAACTTAAATTAAGGTGAAAAAATTCTTAAAGTGCATTAAAGTGAATTCTTAAAAATGGGTCATAAATACAGACCATAAATAACATGAAAAACAACAAACCCAAATCTCAAATTGGGATAATACAAACCAATAGTATAAACAAGATGAATCCCTACAAATGGGATAGATATAAATGACATGTCAGGGACCATCGCGACGCATGGGTCTACACAAGACGTGCAGGTGGCAGGGCACTAGGACCCAGGCGCACCAGTTGTCTTGACAGTACTAGGCAGGCACTGGGACCTAGTCGACGCCTGTCAGGTGCAGGGCGGGCTACTTAAAGCAGCCCTGCACAGATGCTTGTTCTTTTGTATCCTGTTGCCTGTGTTGTGAGTACTCTGATCTGGATTGTCTGACCTTGTTGCCTTCTCCTGTCCTGACCCCTTGCTTGCCTGACTCTGCTCCTGGATGTTCCCTTATAGATCTGATCTTTTGGTATTGACCCTGCGTGTGACCCGACTATCCTTTGACCTTGTTGCCTTCTCCTGTCCTGACCCCTTGGCTTGCCTGACTCTGCTCCTGGATGTTCCCTTATAGATCTGATCTTTTGGTATTGACCCTGCGTGTGACCCGACTATCCTTTGCCTATCGTCTTGTACCTCACCGACCCGCTAGTTACCGACCCGGCTTGTTTGACTCTGACTTTGCTCATCCGTCCATCCATCCCTCAGGGATCCCCAGGCTCCCTCACATCAGACTCTTAACCCGCTGGAGCCCTTGGCAGACTCCTCTACCTCTGGTAGAGATACCTAGCAGCTGCGACCTGGTCCTGGAGTGCTCCAAGTCCATCCCCACCATCAGGGGCCCTGGTGAACAAGTGCCCCGGTACTTAGACTCCGCACTCTGGGGAGGCTCTATCAGGGGACTGATAGAGGTACTGTCAGGCGGTCCGTTACATGACAAGTGCCAAAAACACAAATAAGTGTATACACTATACACACAGTGAAAAAACAAAACAATACGTTTTAGGATAGCAGAACCTCTAAGGAACCGAATAGCCCCCAACATATGCAGTGAAAAAAATATTGTTGTGAAACACTAATCATATAAAAAAGCTGCTCCACTCTCAACAGGGAACTAGTGTCTTGTGGTGTGCACTCCAAGGAATCCCAAAATGGCTGAAATGCCTGCTCACCTTTAATAAGTGACACTACGGGTCATCACGCTTTTTGGATCACACCCGGATCCTATGGTATAGATCTCCTTATTGTAATCAAGAGGTAAGCGAGTGCTTAAAACATAAGTAGCAGCTAAACACCAAAGGTACCAAATAAAACCTTCAAATAAATCATAAAAAGCAAGGTGCAGCGCTAAAGTATCCACTTATAGAATCTCATAATATCTCAAATAGAATAAATAAATAAAAAATGCTTCATCCAAAATATATCATGAAATCAGGAATATAATAAAATAAAATAAGTCCAGTGACAATGTGCAAATAAATTGTCACTGAGGAGTGACCAATAAAGCGAGTAGTGCCAGACACATCAACCCAACATAGTTCACAATTAAGAGATCTCTGATGATCTTCAAAATCCAGTGATTGAATCCAAGGATATGGTGATGTGAAATAACGTGATAAGATTACGCAATCAAAATGCGCATATAAAGATGATAACCTCAGCACATGAAATTTCTTTGTGGGTCTGGTCTGGTCAGGTACCCCTCACTGCCTGGTATACACTGGCACACTAGAAGAAGCTGCCCTGCAGGTGTAGATAGCTCTCAAGGAGCCCCAAAAAACAGAGGAGGCCAAATAGTGTGATATCCTTTTGACAGGAAACGTTTATTCCACATGTATCATACAAGGTGATAGGCACAAAAACAATGACCATGAGTAGATGTAAAGATGGCGTGATGTCCCAACGCTGTAGCTCCTCCCTGACGTGTTTCGTGCGATGGCACATAGTCATAGGGGATTCGCCTACAGCGGTGGGAGGAGGATGTTATATACGCAAGAGATTGGCCAGAATTGTTTTTCTTTAGGCGTTATATTGACAACATTTTGCTCATTTGGAAAGGGGAGGAGCAAACATTAGTGAATTTGTTTGGAACATTAAACAATAATACTCTAAACATTAAGTTAACCTACAAATACAGCACAGTTAGTGTTAGATTTCTAGATCTGACACCAATGAACCAGGATGGAGCTGTTGCGACCACTTCCTTTTCCTTTTTCAAGGAAACAGACTGCAACAGCTATATTCCCGCAAGTAGCTGTCACCATCCACTTTGGCTTTCTAATATACCCAAAGGCCAATTCCTAAGAATTAGGAGAAATTGCACCTCCTTAGCCACATATTTTTCACAGGCCTCTGCCCTGAAAAGCAGATTTATAGAAAGAGGCTACGATGAACCGAATCTTACACGCACTATGCAATTAGTAGCCAACTTGGACAGAAAATCGTTATTGGCCAACAATACCCAAAAAAGGCAATCAAAGATTTGCCCGTTTGTGACAACATTTGGAGGTCTTTAGCTATTGACTCTGCAGACAGATGGCGACTTCTGTGCACTGTGTGCTTCAGCATGCGCTGACACCGCTCTGTCATTTTACATGGCCTACCACTTCGTGGCTGAGTTGCTGTTGTTCTAAGTTGCTTCCACTTTGTTATAATACCACTAACAGTTGACTGTGGAATTTAGTAACACGAAATTTCACAGATGGACTTATTGTACTTGATTTTATACACCAGTGGTAATGGAGGTGATTGGAACACCTGAATCCAATGATTTGAAGAAGTGTCCCTGTCTTTAGGCAATATAGTGTATGTTGGCTTTGTATATCCAATACCTTAAAATGAGTAGTAGAAAACTGAAAAGTCTGTCATGAAAAAGAAAGGTCAAAATAAAAGGAGAGTTTTGTACAAATAGGAAACATAATGGATACATTTGATGCATAACTATATATAGTCACTTGTTTAAAAGATAAATACAAATCTTTGCACCCTCATAAGGAACTTAGGTGTACACTGTAGTCTTGGATACCATCAATTCATCAAAAAAGCTAAAATAAAATTTTAACAAATATTGAACAAAACCCAGCTGTCTCAGTTTAGTTATGATTCAGGACTGAGTGGATTTCAAAAATAGATTAATCTCTTGTTGCAAGGCCCTATACAATATTATACAGTACCCTGTAATATACAAACTGTGCATCTTTACAGTTTTTTACAAATACTGTATTAAACTGCCAACTTTTATTAAATGGCATACGTTTTCTAGATTCATGCATTATACTGGAAATCTGAGCTGTAATGTTACAAGCACAAAAATTGATTGTGCCCATATATCCTCCATTCCCAGAAATAAATAATCTTGCAGTAAAATCTAGCTATCTATGATTTTTTATCTTCACTGGCATTATAAATTATTTTTGGTGAACAGAAAATATGACCTCTCACCAGCATAAAGCACCATTTTGCTGACATGTATTTATATATTAAAACTTTTCAACACAAAATGTACTGTAGTACTGCATAAATGAGGTAAAATGTATTTTGATGTATATTTAAAGCAAGGCTATCACTGATAACCTATTGGGTGCATTCAACAAAGCAATATAACAATACAAATCTAAATGGCAAATTACAGTCAAGATTTATTAGATTCCAGTTTACAGAAGTCAGATAACTCAAACATGTTTTGTAACAAGCATTGAAATTGAAGTGCCACACCATTAAAGGTCAGGGGTACAATCCAAAAAATAGCCAGTGTGTTTTGGGTTTCCAAGTGCCCTCTATCATCAGGACTAAAAAGAACATAAAAAGATTTCCATATCAGTCTGATAATAATACAATATCCCCTCCTTGGGATCATTAGTAATGGGAGTGTCAAATATACAAAATGTACAAAAAAGAGAAAATGAGTAATGAACTATATTGTTTCAATAAAGAGAGAAGAAGATGAAGAAAAAAAAGGAATAACAACAACATTATTATTACTAATAATTATAATAATTACAACAATAATTGTTATTATTATTTATTATCAATATTATCAAAACAATACATTCTGAGTGATATGTTAACCTAATAACAATAATTATATATAAAAAACAAACAAATTGGCTAAAATATATATGAAACTGGTATGTGTATAACTTGAACCATATATTATACAATCTAATAGTACAGTCATAAAACAATACAAAAAAAGGAAATAATAATAATTATTATTAACCACTTCAGCCCTGGAATTTTCCCCCACTTTCTGACCAGGCCATTTTTTTGCTATTTGGCACTGCACTATTTCAACTGGTAATTGCGTGATCATGCAACACTGTACCCAAATGAAATTGATGTCCTTTTTTCACACAAATAGAGCTTTCTTTTGGTGGTATTTAATCACCACTGGGTTTTTTATTATTTTCATATACACAGAAATAAACTAAAAATTTTTAAAAAAAGATATTTTCTACTTTCTGTTATAAAAAATATCTAATAAACTCAAATTTAGTCATACATTTAGGCCAAAATGAAATCTGCTACATGTCTTTGGTAAAAAAAATCCCAATACATGTATATTAAGTGGTTTGTGGGAAAGTTATAGTGTCGTCAAACTATGATATATATTGGAATTAACACAGATTTTACTTTCTGACTGCCTATCCCATTTCTTGAAGTGCTAAAATGCCAGGGCAATACAACCCCCCCAAATGACCCCTTTTTGGAAAGTAGGCACCCCACGGAATTTGCTGAGAGGCATGTTGAGTCCATTATTTTTTTTACCACAAATGTTTGGAAAGTGACAAAATATTTATTTTTTTACACACATTTGTCACTTAAATGATATGTTGCTCACACATGCCAAGGGTATATGTAGAATAACACCCTCAAAACACATTCTGCTACTTCTCCTGAGTATGGGGATACCACATGCGAGAGACTTATTGGCAGCCTAAGCACATACAGTCTCCCAAAATCCAATGACCACCTCCAGGTTTTCAAAAGGCATGTCACTCATGACACTTGCTCACTATTTATTGCAGTTTTGGAGGCCATGAAATGCCGGGATAGTCCAAACGTCCTTCCCCCAAATTATTCCTTTTTGGTAAGTAGACATGCCAAAGAATTTGATAAGATACATGGTGAGTATTTTGCAGAAATCATTTTTGTCAAAGGGTTTTGAAAAATAAATAAACAAAAAAATGGATATCTTTGTTTTCTTCATTTTCCAAAAACTGTGGCAACAAATGAGGTCTGCAAAATACTCACTATGCCCCTTTGCAAAACGGGGTCATTTGGGGGGGGTGCTTCTACTATGCTGGCATTTTAGGACCAACATAAGAAGCATATGCCACACATCACCCACTCTTCTTGTATTGTTATTATTATTATTATTATTACTAATAATAATAATAATAATCACTATTTTTAAGAAGCTGCCTGCCCAGGAACCAGATCATTTACATCACCAGGAAGATAACAATACCAGTAAAGATAATCCTATAACTCCAGCACTATATTTCCACTCTCCTCAAATGTTCAAACATGTTTTGTGACTGAGTGGTGTTTTTAATACTCCTAGTTGCGCTTTGCTTATGAAATAAGTCAGTATTTCTGGACAGATGCAAAATATAATCACGTGTGTTGCACTGGCAGTATAGTGAAGTTGTATAATTTCATTTATATTGTTTCCATATAGCTGCCATCATTTAGACACACATATATATTCATCTTTGGAAAAGAGCACGATGAGAAATGCGATCGGTAGTAGTACAAGTATGAATGTTGCATGGTAAGATTGGCAGTGTTGTGTATTTTCTGGTGTTGGTGTAGTACTAAAATAGTAGAGGCTGTTCATTTAACAATATGCTAGCAAAAAATGTTTTTAATTTCCCTCACACATAGTTGTGATTCCAGTTACAGCAGACACACAGGCAGTTACAATGACAATGAAATTCTTGCAAGAACAGGTATCTTCTGTACTTTTAGTAAATGTTCCTAGCTTGAAAAAAGAAAACTAATACAACAGTCCCATTTAAGGACTGGTAAACTCCCATGTATAATTCTTTGTTCTTTTATTTTTGTTTTTGCGTTTTCATGCTATATGCTTAAGATAGGAAATAAACCTTCAGCCTTCCTACCTTTTTCTCCACCACTGTACACAGACACCCAACCAGCCAACACTCCTATGAAGATGTGCTGAGGTCAGCGCATGCATCTGTTCCCTTCCCACAGTTAGCTTGATCTTTCTCTTTACAAAATCACTGTTATCCAATGATGACTACAAGCATCAGATGTATGAAAACACTAGCTGAATTTAAAACATATGTCTAGAGGGAGCGCACAAAATCCTAAAAAAAAAAAGACAATTATATAAAATAGAGTAATTAAAACATAAAATATAAAGTGTCCAGCTGCAAATTGCACCGGGACCTGGTAAGTTTCAATAAATAAATAAAATAGGTACAGCGCTACGGTATTAATAAAATCACAAAACATAAACATATGGTGCCAAAATACACCCAATATAAAGGAACAGTCTATAGGTGCAAAAAACGTGAAAGCTTGACATGCAATAGTCAGCAGGAAGTGAATCCTCCTTTGCAATCCATAATAGTGACTCCGTGCGCCAACTGTATAAATTGCGCACCCACCAGATGCACAAGGAATTTGTGAATTAAATATAAGCTCTCTGCGGGGTCCCCTTTAAGGTAGATCAGTCAGCCTGTCAGGCGTATGGATCCTCTGTCCGGACACCAGCCTCTAGTACAGCTCCTCTTTCACTGGGGGTCTCACCGAGCAAATGGCTCAAAGCCAAGCCATATATATAGAAAAAACGATAGTGTAGTATTTTTGTATACTTCAAAATTTATTAGCAATCCTTGTTACAGATATTAAGAATATAAAATCCTCTATTCCATGATAAAAACATGCAAAAATAACAAATACTAAAATTATGCAAAGCTGATATAAATGGCTGTAACAGCCACTAACCAAAATGGCCACCGGACCTCCAGCGGCGTGATGTCACCGCGTTAGGGCTCCTCCTTAACGCGTTTCGTGCTATGGCACGTTATCAAAAGTGGTATGCCTAACCGTTGCCGACAATACTGATTTAATTTTTAGAACGCGGCCATCCGCACATGCGCAATGCGCGGACGCCATTTTCTAAAAGTACAGAGGAGACCGATCAGCCACAAGGAATGCTCGGGTCTCTCTGCTTAAACATTACAGATGACAAAAATTCTCATTAATCAATGTAGAGAAAAGAACAACAACATTCGTCCCAATCCTATTATTAACCTGGGGGACAGTAGCACATAGATATATAGCCCCAATTAGGTAATCCGGGATATATATATCTTTACATTCAACATTACAGTGATCAGATAAGGATTTCTCACTGTGAATATATTGCTCGTACATAAAGCTAGAAATAGCAAATAGATAAAACATATTGGAAAGTAGTCGGTATAATTATTACATACACAAATATATTATATACAAAATATATATCGTATAAAAAGAATACATATCATAAAAAAAAAACTTTTATTTTTTATAGGACCATATAACATAGTAAACCAGATCATATGAGAAATTAAAAAAAAAAAAAAAAATAAGAAATTGATATAAAAATGCCTAAGGTAAAAAAAAATCCTTTAAAAAATTATATTTAAGAAGTCACAGTGAGGAACCATATGCTCATATTGGTATAAAAACAAAACAAACATTTTTACCATAAATATAGACTAGAATAATCCTAAAAAGTATACATCAATATTCTAAAACCATATAATATCAGGCTACTATTACCTATAAAAACCTTATGCCAGAGAAAACAACCCAGCCTCTTATCCCAAAGAAAGGAAGGGGGGGGAGGGGTAAAAATAAATAAAATACACCACTAATGGATTCTATTCATCACCTTTAGCTATTGTCAATGAAGCAGTTGTTATCAAGTTCTATATTTAACCCCCGGTGGCTTAAAGATTGGATCTCATAGATTCACCTAGTCTCCAATTGAGATACTGCTCTCCGTCTATTGGATCCTTTCCAGTGATATTTAACCATATCTATTCCTACAACTTTCAGCAACGGGGGGGTCTCTATTATGAAAGGGTCTATAGTGCTTTGATACCGAATGTTCCTTATAGCCTCTTTTTATATTATAGACGCGCTCTCTGAGCCTATCCCTTAGTCTATGTGTTACTCTACCAACATATTGTTTAATACATGAACATTCTAGTAGGTAGACTACGTATCTGCTGTTACACAAGATGAATTGCGGGATCTTATAAGACCTACCAGTAATGTGGGAGACAAAAGTATCACTTTTCAATTTTCTGGTGCCATTATATTTACAGATCATGCACCTGTTACAAGGGTGGAAACCTTTAACATCGGAGAATAATGAAGTTGTAATTGGAGGGTCAATAACATTCGGTGCTAACCTATTCCTGAGTGACATAGCCTTTCTATAGGTGATTTCTGGTCTATCAGGGAGTAAGCTGCATAAAACAGGATCAGACTTAAGTACTCCCCAATTTTGTATATATAATTCTCTTAATTTCCTTATGCTGTATGGAAAAATTTGTTACAAATGGACATATTTGATTGCCTCTATCTTTTTTGGGGCTTTTGATTGGGATAACATCAAACCCCTGCCCATTCCAGCAACCTGTTGAGCTGTATACTCAAGGCTTATTTTATCATAACCTTTTTCTTCAAATCTATCCATAAGTATTTCTGCTTGGGAAAATTATGTGTCCACGTTTTCACAGTTCTGTCTAATTCGAATGCATTGACTCTTGGGAATGTTTGATAACCATAAATCTGTGTGTTATATAAGACTGTAAAGAAAAGAGGGCTGCAGGTACAGGTACTTATGAATAAGGATTTATTTCATCTCTGCATATGACCTGAGGCTTGTCACTTCAGTGGGTATATGCAAGGGTTTACAAACACTCTAACTCATGTAAAGTGGGCTTTAGGCAAACATAACAAGGTCTGGTTTGTATAAAGTCCACAACACATTTACAGTAAAAGTCTAGAGTGCCATACATTCCTCTGATGGGTTCCTTTGGTTTTTTTCTATGGCACCTATGCAGTAGGAAAGGGTGCTTAAGCAACATTCTTCTTCTAAGAGTACAGTTGCAAGAAAAAGTATGTGAACCCCTTGGGATTACGTGGAGTTTTGAATGAATTGGGCATAAAATGTGCTCTGAACATCATCTAAGTCACAACAATAGAAGAACACAGTCTGCTGAACATAATACTACACAAACATTAGATGTTGCCATGGTTTAATTGCACATAACATGTAAACATTCACAGTGCAGGGAGGAAAAAGTATGTGAACCTTTGGACTTAATAACTGGTTGACCCTCCTTTGGCAGCAATAACCTCAACCAAACATTTCCTGTAGTTGCAGATCAGACCTGCACAATGATCTGGAGTAATTTTGGACCACTCCTCTTCACAAAACTGTTTCAGTGTAGCAATATTCTTGGAATGTCTGGTGTGAATCGCTCTCTTAAGGTCATGCCACAGCATTTCAATCGGGTTGGGGTCAGGACTTTGACTGGGCCACTCCAGAAGGTGTATTCTGTGCTGTTGTAGCCATTGTTTTGTTGAATTACTTGTATGCTTTGGGTCATTGTCCTGTTGCATCACCCATCCTCTGCGGAGCTTCAGTTGGCGGACAGATGGTCGTACGTTTTCCTGCAAAATGTCTTGATAAACTCTGGAATTCATTTTCCCATCAATGACAACAGTGCTGGGATTTTCTTTCTGCCCTGGCAATATGAAATTAATGTTGACATGAAGGTTCAACGAAAGGTGTCCAGTGGAACATTAACATCTGGACTTGGAAATGTGGCTCTTTAATTAGAGGGATAAACCAAAGGAGTAGATAGAGGTTCATTCACCTTCATGTCAACATTAATTTCATATTGCCAGGGCAGAAAGAAAATCCCAGCACTCCGTACAGGTGAACATCAAAGGGGACCTTAATGTCTCTGCTTTGACTCCCCTGGGGAGTATCAATTCACAGCCATCCATCTCACTGCTGGTGAAGGAGCGTTCTTACCACTTGAGGAGTAGTCCACAGGCTAACATCCGAGGGATCATCCTGATGTCCTAGCAATAACACCCAGTAGCACTGGAGGGAGACCATTGGATTCCAGACCCTGCCTTGACCAGCCGATGATCTCAAGGAAAAAATATATATATAAACGCTCATTAAACTGTGCATTCTGGTGAGTGTGCATTTCTTCTGCACTATATCGCACAGCACCTTGTTACCTGGAGGATAGGAATAGATGAGAGCACCTGAAGTCACCTTGATATTATTATATGAACTGCTTGTTTTACAATTATTTATTCATTTATTTATACACTTATAGTACTTCTTGTCCAGCGCTGCATCTTTTGATTTATATTACAGTCCCAAACCATGATGCTCCCTCCGCCATGTTTTACAGTGGGGATGATGTTGGTGTGCTGTGCCTTTTTTTCTCCACACATAGTGTTGTGTGTTCTTCCCAAACAACTCAATCTTGGTTTCATCTGTCCACAGTATATTTTGCCAGTAGTGCTGTGGAACATCCAGGTGATCTTTTGCAAACTTCAAACATGCTGCAATATTCTTTTTGGACAGCAATGGCTTCCTCCGTGGTGTCCTCCCATGTACTCCATTCTTGTTTAATGTTTTCCTTATTGTAGATGTGTCAACAAAAATGTTAGCATGTGCCAGAGATTTCTGTAGGTCTTTAGCTGACACTCTGGGATTCTTCTTTACCTCATGCAGCATTCTGCGCTGTGCTCTTGCAGTCATTTTTACAGGACGACCACGCCTAGGGAGAGTAGCAACAGTGCTAAACTTTCTCCATTTGTAGACCGTCTGTCTTACAGTGGACACATGAACATCAAGGCTTTTGGAGATACTTTTGTAACCCTTTCCAGCTTCATGCAAGTCAACAATTCTTGATCGTAGGTCTTCTGAGAGCTCTTTTCTGCGAGGCATGGTTCACATCAGACAGTGCTTCTTGAAACCAGTAAACCCAAAACAGGTGTGTGTTTTTTTTAAGGGCAGGACAGCTGTCAGCAACACATCCAATATCATCACACTGATTGGAGTCAAGGTTGGCTCACTCCTGGCTCCAGTTAGCTCTCGGAGAAGTCATTAAGCTAGGGCCTCACATACTTTTTCCTCCCTCCACTGTGAATGTTTACATGTTATGTGCAATTAAACCATGGCAACATCTGATGTTTGTGTAGTATTATGTTCAGCAGACTGTGTTCTTCTATTGTTGTGACTTAGATGACGTTCAGAGCACATTTTATGCCCAATTCATGCAAAACTCCACGTAATCCCAAGGGGTTCACATACTTTTTCTTGCAACTGTAAATTCCATGAACTTGTATTTTGGACCTTCAAATGGGTTGATAAAGACATTATTCTCAGGACATGCTAGGATTCATCTTTATATTATTCTTGTATAAAATTCAGCAACACATGAGCCCTAGAAATCCTATAAAAACAAATTTTAAAAAGTCTTAAAATACAGCCCAGATGCTGTTAATGATATATCTAATAGAATGGCTAGTGGTGCATGGGCCGTAGAGTGTGGATACTTGCTATCCCTTTCTTTGTTCTCTTTAGAAACATTTTTATCAGAAGGATATGTTTAAAAAATATCTATAAATTAGCAGATAATTGTATAGACTGTAGGAGATGTGTCTACTCTGGTGCTTGCCATCATCCCCAAAGACAAGACCAGAAATTCATAATTTTCCCCAACTTGGGATTTTTAAGCAAAGATAGCACATACTGTAAAAATACATACATGTCAATCTTTATTTTGGTAAATTTAGATTAAAAAAACTACAAAAGACAATAGTACAGCCGATTTTCCATTACATTACACTGTGTTACCACCAATAAACATCCAAAAAAAACCTGGTTAACAATTTCTTCTGTCAGTTAGCCAGGGAATTTTCCCCAGAGCTCAGTGAATGTGGTAAAGTTTCACTCTGCAAAAATACCCAATCACATGCAAAGAAAATAAACAAAAACTGTATGTTTTATGTCAGCACCTTCACCTCATTCAGTAAGCTTTTGGGTTAATTCCCTTGGAGAGTGCAACTGCACTTACAAAATGTATAGTCTATTTGCCAATGGACTCCAAAGACATGCTGCTAGGTTAATTGGATCCTGTCTAAATTGGCCCTAGTATGTGTATGTATGAATGTAAGTTAGGGACCTTAGATTGTACACGCCTTGAGGGTTAGGGACTGATGTGAATGTACAATATATACGTAAAGCGCTGCGTAAATCGACGGCGCTATACAAGTACCTGAAATAAATAAATACATTTGCCTATATTGAATCAACCCCAGTGCTTATAGAAAATAACTATATTGTAATCATTTGCTACATTATTTATGCAATATAATTGAAATAAAATTATTGAACTAAAAAAAGTTATAATTAATAGTAGCTTGTTTATAGAAAGAGCAAAACCACACTAAAGCCTGAGGTCTTCTAGCAGTCATCTATTTTAACAAGTGAGGATATCTGACACATTGTCAATGAAGCATAGAATTTGCCTTGCAAAGTGTGGCTACAGCATATGCAGAATGTCTGCAGATCTGATTTACAGTGCCACGGCAGGCTGTATGTTGACACATAAACTGCTGGGAGAAACATTAGTGTCCGTGTTTACAGAAACATAATCATTTAGCTCTCAAAGTGACCTACTGTAACATTTTCATTATACTTGTCTTTATACTGATTTCAGGATATTATATTGGATAAAAACTTTTTCTGGAAAAAAAAAAGAGGTTTAGGTTTGTATGATAATATGAGATCAATAAATGCATGCAGTACTGCAAAAGCGACAACAATTAACATATTTGCCATTAAGGCACATTTGGATTCTGTGTTTAAGGGTAGCCAGAGATGGCAACCAAATATGATATTTGCACCTTAGACTGTCACTTATGTCCACATTTATTAGAGAACAATTAGAATAGGTTGAAAATATCCACATGGCACCCCCAAGAGTAGACCATTGCATTTGTTTAGCCTAGGGGTCCCAAGACTTTTAAACAAAGGACCAGTTTACTGCCCTTCAGGTTTTAGGGGGGCTGGACTATGGCCAGCTGGAGTAGAACATTTCCTGGCATCAGTGAGAGAAACACTGCCACATCATTGGTTTAAACAGGAGGAATAGTACCTGATTGGTGGTTTTAGCAGAAGGATAGTGCTCCATGCTTGGTATCAATGGAAGGAATAGTGCCCCATTGATGGTGTCAGTAGGAGAAATAGTGCCCCATCATTGGTCTTTGCAGGAGGAATAGTGTCTCATTGATGGTGTCAGTGGGAGGAAGAGTGCCCCATTAATGGTATCAGTAGGAGGAATCGTGGCTCATCATTGATGTCAGTGGGAGGAATCGTGCCCCATCATTGGACTTAGCAGGAGGAATAGTGCCCCATTGATGGTGTCAGTGGAAGGAATAGTGCCCATTAGCGATGTCAGTGGGATGAATAGTTACCCAAGAGCCAGACAGAGACAAGCAAAAGGCCGCATCTTAGCCCATAGATTGTCGCAGATTACCTGACCTTCTTCCATAACTTTGTAAAAATCATGAGCTTTGGGCAGGTATCTCTGGTTATCTGTACTAATAAGCTCAAAATTAAGTTACTTACTACATTTAAAGTATAACTAAAGGCAAAACTTTTTTTTTTTGGGAGAGGGATTAGAACACCTGTCAGGATTCTATTGCTGTCTGTGTCCCCCGTTAGGGAGGTTCACCATCTTTAATTGTCCATTTTACTGATATCACCAAAAATGAAAGTAAAAGAAAATCCCAAATTTTGGGTTGTCCCCAGAACAAGAATAAAAGGAACATTTTCCCATGGAGTCACTAGGTATGGTGACCTTGATGACAACCGAGGATTCCCTCACTTTGGTGGTATTTCCTCTATCTTCCTGTTTGGTTATAGGGCAGGAAGTGAAAGAAAATCTCCCCAATGGGAAACAGATGGCAAAAAAATCTAACTAAGGTTATACCCATCCTTCACGATACCCAAAATAATAAAAAAAGTTTTGCTTTTAGTTCTACTTTAAATAAGGTGTTTGGAATCTCTTCACTTCTGCAACCCAGAATATTACCAACTTCAAATAAAAGTTACATAGTTAGTCTGGCTGAAAAAAGACAATAGTCCATCCAGTTCAGCCACAAAAAAAAGTTATAATCCTACACCCACAGTTGACCCAGAGGAAGGCAAAAAACCCAGCAAAAGCATGATCTAATTTGCTCCTGCAGGGGAAAAAATTCCTTCCTGATCCCCCAAGAGGCAATGGGATATTCCCTGGATCAACTTTACCTATAAGTAAAAGTGCATAAAATATGTTAATATATGCACTCATATAAAATCAGTTTCAGTTTGGACAGTTGTGTCTGTAAAAAAAAAACTTAATGAAAGCCACATGAATAACCAATACATAAAAAAATATTATACCTCTACAAATGATTGTATCCTGGCTGTATTTCTGAGGAAACTAATTTGAGAATAAAAAATTAAAAATGGAACTCAGGTAAACTGAAGAAACTGTATTGCATCAATGCTTCATTTTTAAATGCAACTATGCAAGTAGAGCTACCTGTAGACATGAGATGAGATATGCTGATGTGTTTTTTAGGGCGACCAGTCAACAATCCTGTGTCTTTGTATCATTGCCAGCTGACTGCTATTAGAGCACAGGGATTGATCAGGAATGTTAGAAAACTGACTAGTCACTA
The DNA here is from genome assembly GCF_062004578.1 of Staurois parvus. NCBI lineage: Eukaryota > Metazoa > Chordata > Amphibia > Anura > Ranidae > Staurois > Staurois parvus. The sequence continues at coordinate 4,260,642 of NW_028318492.1, read as the reverse complement.
TTGTTCCCTTTGTGAACTTCTGCCATCAATGCTTTCCTACTCCTCTTTTCCTTTACACAATCATGAATGTTCAGTCAAGTGCCTGAACAGCTCAGGTGCCCAAGGTTTGTCAGATTGTCTCTATGGAGCTCACCATCTTCCTATGTGTATATCAGGTTAACAATAATGCCTTTATATAAGGGAAGCTGCCATTTAGTAGGCTAAAATAATATTTAACTTATGTTTTTGCTAGGAATGAAGATACCACTATCCACCATTGTTGCCTGTATTGTGCTATTAAATAAAGGTCCTTTTGCAAGTGATGGGTACACTTTTAGAGTGGAATAAGCTCCTCAAATTATTTCAATGGTTAGCGGCAAAGCTACTGCCAGAAATATCCCTGTAGGCAATTGTATCATTTTACTAATGGAAGCAGGAGGATGGTAATCCAATACATTCTCACATTTGTCCAATAAGCTTTTAGTTTGAGATGAAAGCACAACACAAAGAGATTGCTGAGGGGTATTGATATAGCACTCCAGTTCCTAGATTTCTTATATCATTAAAGACACACTTATAGAAAAGAAAATGTAGACACTATCTGAAAGCAGCAATCCCAAAATGTTAAGTAATATGAGCTTTAATTCTATATCAGGAGATATGCGCAAACATTTACATTTTAACAGTTTTTTTCTGTAATATCTACATTGAAACTTTCCATCATTGTTTTTGAGCATAGAACAATTGCTAAATGTGTTAGCTGTTAAAATATAAGATAAATATGTTTTGCATTCATACGAAAAAAGTGGGCGCGATGTCTCTTAAAAATTCCAAGGTGCAGTTGTGCATGCAATTTACCTATATCAAACCATATTATTTTATAAGGAAATAATAACAGTGTAAACTGACTACACACAATAACCTAAAAAAAATATAAAAATGGAAAACCAAATATAAACACAAATAAAATTGTGCCGTATACTTAACCTCTTCCATACCGTGCACTTTTACCCCCTTCCTGCCCAGGCCAATTTTCAGGTTTCAGCGCTCTCACACTTTGAATGACAATTGCGCAGTCATACAACATTGTACCCAAACTAAAATTTTATAATTTTCTTCACACAACTAGAGCTTTCTTCTGGTGGTATTTAATCACCACAGGGGTTTTTATTGTTTGCTAAATTAACAAAAAAAGACCGAAAAAAAGACTGAAAAATCTAATTTCTTGAGGTCCAAAAATCTCAGAACAGTACAGATATCCCCCAAATGACCCCTTTTTGCAGAGTAGACAGTCCGACGTATTTCATAAGAGGCATGGTGAGTTTTTTGAAGTTGTATTTTTTTGTAATAATTTTTCCAAAATGAGAAAATTAAAAAAATTATTTTCACAATTTTTTTTTACATACTGTCACCAGTGCAGTACAGCATCATCATATAACTGGCATGGTGCTGATCAGGGACACTGACTGGTGACCGTATGAAAAAAAACACGCTAATTGTTTTTAAAAAATTTTTTATTATTTTTAATTTTTTATTATTTTTCTTTTTTTTAAGATTTTTTTTCATATTTCACTATGACCAAAGTAGTACAATGTTACCATAGTAACATTGTACTACTTTGGGGAAATGATCAGTATTTTTTTTTTTTTTTACACAATTTGCTTATAGCAAAGAATTACTTTGCTATAAGCAAGCATTTACCTGAATGACATCGATTCATTCAGGGTTTTCACATGACATCACTCGTAACACAGCTGGGTTGTGGTTGGCCGAGCTTGTGCATGTGATCGCTGTGACCATTCACAGCTATATACACTAGTATACAATGGATGGCATGAATGAAGCCATCCATTGTATACAACTGTCATGTGACCTGCTGTGATTGGTCACAACAGGTCACATGGTACCGGCAACGGGGCCGGTACTCAGATCTGTCATCGGCCATGTCCGAGGTACACGGCTGGTGACAGATCGCGCCGCTGCAAGGCTCTGCAGGCGAGCAAACTGCGCATGCCCGAAAGGACGCCATATGGCATCCACCCGGAAAGGTGAGGAATTTTGCCGGCCGCCATTCGGCCATAGGCCGGGCGGGATGAGGTTAAAAAGCATTCAAACATTAAATCATGTGTAGTACTACTTTCAAAATAAAGATAACATTGAAGAATGTACAGTATATACATAAAGATGGACAAATGTGTATATGGACAATGAAAAGCTCAGAAGCACTCAAACTTTAAAGTGTATATAATATAACCCAGTACTTCATTCTTAAAATAGAGATAAACATAAAGAAGTGTAGATACTCGTGCAGATAGACAAATGTACACATGGGCAATAATAAATAAATAAGCATAAATAAAAATACGTTATTCAATATTGCATACAAAAATAATAAAGATGAATAAAACAAACATATGTGCAAAATGTCCATAGAGATGGATAAATATCCTGGTGAACAGTCCAAAATCAAGATAGAAAATCCCAAAGAAAAAGAAGACACATTTGAAAGTGTGAGATGGAGAGCATTCAGTGCTGCAGGAATAGAAGGTGCCAGGAAATCACCCACATGTAAGGTAAACCAGAGACACTGATCCCACATAGAGATCATAAAGCACCTTGCTGTCCCACAGCACAAAATATTCCACTCCATCTAGGTACAATCCTGTGTAAGTGTGCTTAGCACAGTGGAGTTAAAAGAAGGGATCACCATAGTGCAGTATGTTAAAACCAAGGGCTTTTAATATGGTAATGTACTTACAATAAGAAGACAATCACAGGCATGTACAGTGGGGAAAATAATTATTTGATCCCCTGCAAATTTTGAAAGTGTGCCCATTTACAAAGAAATGAAGGGTGTATTATTTTTATCATAGGTGTGACAGCTCTTTGGGCATGCCCAGGGGTCTCCAAACTTTCTAAACAAAGGGCCAGTTTACTTTCCTTCAGACCTTAGGTGGGCCAGACTGTAGCCCAATCCTTGGTGGCATTGGGCAGAATAGTGCCCCATCCTTGGTGTCATTGGAAGGAATTGTGCCCAATCGTTGGTGTCATTAGGAGGAATTGTGCCCCATCATTGGTGTCATTGGGAGGAATAGTGCCCCATTGTTGGTGTAATTGGGAAGAATAGTGCCCCATCATTGGTACCAGTGGGAGGAATAGTGCCCCGTCATTGGTGTCATTAGGAGGAATAGTTCCCCATCATTGGTGTCATTAGGAGGAATAGTGTCCCATCATTGGTGTCAGTGGGAGGAGTAGTGTCCCATCGTTCACATCATTGGGAGGAATAGTGCCCCATTGTTGATGTCATTGGGAGGAATAGTGCTCCATCATTGGTATCAGTGGGAGGAATAGTGCCCCATCATTGGTGTCATTTAGAGGAATAGTGCCCCAAAATTGGTGTCATTGGAATGAATAGTGTTCCATCATTGGTATCAGTGGGAGGAATAGTGCCCCCATCCTTAGGGTCATTGGGAGGAATTGTGCCTCATCATTGGTGTCAGTGGGAGGAATTGTGCCCCATTGTTGGTGTCATTGGAGGAATAGTGCTCCATCATTGGTTTCAGTGGGAGGAATATTGCCCCATCATTGGTGTCATTGGGAGGAATAGTGTCTCATCATTGGTATCAGTGGGAGGAATAGTGCCCCATTCTTGGGGTCATTGGGAGGCATTTTGCCCCATCCTTGGGGTCATTGAGAGGAATTGTGCCCCATCATGGTGTCAGTGGGGGGAATTGTGCCCCATCATTGGGCCCCATTGTTAGTGTCACTGGGGGGAATTATGCCCCATTGTTGGTATCAGTGGATGAAATAGAGCCCCAAGGGCCAGATAAAATAAAAGCAAAGGGCCTCATCTGGCCCCACAGTTTGGAGACCACTGGTCTTGCCCATGGTTGTGCCCAAGAAAGAGATTCTGTAGACAGGTGTCTTTTATACACATAATGAGTTGTCGTTAGGAGCACCTTCTTAAATTCACAAGACTAATCTGTGTACCACATGAGCACATAGCCAGCCTGTGGAAGACAAATTATTGTTGGTTGATAGGGGATCCAATACTTATTTTACTCACTGAACTGCCACTCAATTTAGAACATTTGTATAGTGTTTTTTCTGGATTTTTGGTTGATATTCTGTCTCTATCATTTAAAATACACCTATGATAAAAATTATAGACCCTTCATTTCTTTGTAAGTGGGAAAATTAAAAAAAACTGCTGGATTCCCACAAGCGTGCGTGATAATGTCACGTGTTCAGCCCTGCCCTAACACGTTTCACTGTAAACAGTGTCTTCACAGGATAGAAGCAAGATGTATTTTGTATCTGTTACAATTTAAACAGTGACATATAATATTTTTTTGGTTGGCAACATGTGAAAACTAAAAAAATAACATGAGGATTACAGTACGTTATTATTGAACTGGCACATAAGATATAGAAAAGGAGGGCAGTAAATGCAAAGGAGTAAAAGAACAGCTCGCATTTCAAAGTGAACGGGTTTACTTAAAAAGCATTCAAACATTAAAGCATGTGTAATACCATACTCTAATTTCAAAATAAAGATAAACACAGAAAAGTGTAATAATGTACTTACAGTACATTATTATTGAACTGGCACATATGATATACAAAAGGAGGGCAGTAAATGCAAAGGAGTAAAAAGAACAGCTCGCATTTCAAAGTGAATGGGATTACAAAAGCTGGACTAGGTTGGATAATAAATGAGATGACATAAAATATACAGTATAATGAACCACTCGTGTCTGATCCATTCATCCTGCTGGTCCTTCTACAAGGGTTATTGTGTACCAGAGATATATTGTATCCATGGGTTCCATAGTTTTTCAAATAAACTGATTTTGTAATTCAAAATAGCAAATAATTTTTTATTTATCATTATCCACATTAATTTAGTATTTATCAGTGTGAACAAAATAGACAAAAGATGTTTAGGGTTTAGCAATGGCTATCTGTGCTGCCAGAAAAATTAATGAGATTAAATTTTTACTATGTCTTGGCATCTCCTTTATCGTTGTTTTAAAATAGCCTACCATGGAGATTTTTTTAAAGCTGATCTGGGTTATAGAATTAAAAAAATCATACAAGATTCATACAGTCTTCACCCAGGATTCAAACATTATTTCAATTTGAATCCTATTGAGAAAAGGTATACATCTTGGGTTAAAGGTGTGATTCCTATGTGCAAATATTTATAGGCAATCCCCATGGTGTTCTTTTCCAACAGAAATTTATTTTCTGCTCACATGAGCCAATCACATTCTATTTTCTGGTGTGACCAAAGCAGAAAAGCTCTCCTTCTTCAAGTGAGGAGAAACCAATGATGAATTCCAATATAATCACCAGTATGTAAGACTGCAATGTAGTTTGCTGGAATCTTAGAAATGTGTGTAACTGTTTTTTTTTTCTAGCAAAAGTAAAGTTAATTTGGCAAATAAACACTTCTGTGACCACAATGTTTAATGACCATATCAGTTTTGCCTCTTGTATACATATGGCAAAATGAACTTCTCCATGTTTGCTGGTGTGTTAGAATGATGTTTCTTGAACGTCAAATTGTGGCACCATGATGTGTCATCTCAGCTCACCAGGGGTGCTCCACTGTATCCATTTTTTTCACACAACATCGTGCATTATCATGGTGTAGATGGCATTCAGGGCAGCCCCAGTATTTAGAAGGGGTGGAAGTCCATCTCCTGCTCTGCCTCCCACCCATTGACAGAAGCAACAACAGCACTGTGAAGAAGGTTGGGAGGTAACACTCTCTAAGGGCTTGTTCACACTTGACTTTTTTTTCTAACTCTTGCCAAACCCTCTATAGCATTTGACAGGCATTAGACAGGCATTTGTGAAGCATTCTTAATGCTGTGCAAACGCTCCCAAAACGCCCTATGAGCAGTTTTGAGGAGGTTGATAGGTGTTTGCCAAGCGTTAAAATCACACCACAAACTCCTATAATGAAGTTTAAATGCTATTAATGCTCTGCAAATGCCTCACAACTGCACTGAAAACGCCAGCCAGCCATTTGCGGAGCGGCACCATAGACTTGAATGGGAGGCTTCAACTCCTCCTGACTTGACCAGAGGCGTCAGTTTTGCTGCGAGGTATAATGTTTCTGTGTGAACAGCACTGTGTGCAGAATTTTCAGAGGATTTTGAGAAGCATTAAAAACGCTTCCCAAATGCCTGTCTGACGCCTGCTGACAAAGCTAGTGTGAACGTAGCCTTACTCTAAAACTTCCTACTAAGACTCTTCTTAGGGGGGAGGGGGCTGAAGACTCTGATGTGAAGGGGGGAACTGAGGACTCTGATGTGAAAGGAGTGGGCAGAACTGAGAACTCTTATGTGAAAAAAGTAGAGGGAACTGAGGACTCAGATGTGAAAAGGAGGGACTGAGGGGAAAATTGGGAGGTAAGACTCTTACTCTCAAACTTCCTACTAAGACTCTTCTTAAGGGGGAGGGGGCTGAAGACTCTGATGTGTAGGGGGGAGCTGAGGACTCTGATGTGAAAAAAATAGGGGGAACTGAGGACTCAGATGTGAAAGGGGGGGGGGGTTTGAAGACTAATGTGAAAGACGAGGAACTAATATCTAGGAGGAGGAACTAATAACTCTGATATGAAAGAGTTTCTGATGTGGTGGGGTCCCCTTTTGGAATTGGTTGCCTTGAAATTTCAAAAGGCGCCATGAATGGAAAAAGGTTGACAAACAGTATGTTAGTGATTCTACTGGGTTGATTGACATCCATGCCATGTTTAAGGAGTGTTCTGTAGCATTTGATAGTCATCTGCAGTAATCTTACATATTATGTTCTGCATGAATAGCATTTTGAGGAACACATTAAAGAAACCTTGCTACTATGCTAAACTTCCCAAGGACATCATACCTATAAAATAACAGTGCAAATACTTAGCTTTCCTGACCCCCTGTGCCTTTGAATGCTACTCTGTTCATTATAAATAGTCCTTTGAAGTCCCATGGGAAACCAACCCTTCAGGAAGTGTTGAACCTGCCACAGCAGATTCACATTAAAACTGGAGGCAACAAAGATAGCTAACATTTAAGGAAAACCTCTCCCCCCCTCTCTTTCTCTCTCTCTCTCTCTCTCTCTCTCTCTCTCTCTCTCTCCTCTCTCCCTCTCTCTCCCCCCCCCTCCCTCTCTCTCCCTCCCTCAATCCCCCCCCTCTCTCTCTGTCTCTCTTTCTCTAGGTGTATATAAATATACCTTCTTCATCCGTATTATGTAACAAAAGCAGTCAATGCTAACCCAATCTATATTGATGCATTTGCCTGTTTTATTCCTTTAGATGTAAAGTAGGATTTTTTTTTTATTCTAAGCATGCATCCCTGCACAGCATGTAATGAGAGTAGTGGTTCTGTTAACAACATAACAGCCACAGGATGTCTAAGGATTTATATGTAATTCTGTCACATAATAGTACAAGCATGGGTAGCATTCAATATTTGTATTTATCATATAATTAAGGTAACCCAGTCATATAAATTTAGTTCTTGGGCTGAAAATCACAAGATTCCTGAAGTTTGCACCCAATGCTTTTATGCACTCACAAGGAGTACCTGAAATGCAGTTAAACTACTTGCCTAGGCCTTAATGTGATACTAAAGGCTTTATTTTTTTTCAATAAAACAACAAACATGTTATACTTACCTGTTCTGTGCAGTGGTTTTGCACAGAGCAGCCTGCATCCTCCTCTTTTCAGATGCCCCGTAGACTCTCCTGGCTCCTCCTGTCTGTCAGGTGCTGTTTGCTATGGGGGCACGAAGGGAAAAAACCTTGAGACTTTACAAAGACTTTAATTTCAGCTCAGGTTTGATGATCTGACATTCCACAAACCAACCTCTTTTCAATGCTCCATAAATTGCCACATGTAATATTATGTTTGCACTGGGACTGCACATGTTGCAACATAATAATAAATAGAGGTGAAGAACAATGCTAAAGTTTCTGCCTAAGAAAGTGTTTACTTAAAAAAACTAAATGTTACATTTTAACTGCAAATTATTTAATCTGGGAGGTCTGGTTTAGAATGAATTTCTTGACAATATTGTTTTGGAAGCTGTGCAAGTATACAGGAATGATATGTACTGTAGTTTTTAAAAAAAACTAAACTGGTCAAGATTATGTAGCTAAAGAAAAATGAAAGTCCATGAAAGCTGATATAAACAGTCATCAGCTGAACAGACCTCTGTAGTGTTAGAAGACATCTACATGTGTTAGGTGCTTATAAAGGACTCAGGGGCTACCCATACACCATGCTATTCTGAAACTATCTCAGCTGCTTTTTGTAATTTGAAGCAACAATACTTAAATCACTTCAGCCCCGGAAGTTTTTTCCTCCTTCCTGACCAGGTCATTTTTTGCTATTCAGCACTGCGCTATTTCAACTGGTAATTGCATGGTCATGCAACAACATCAATGTATTCAAACAAAATGTACGTCCTTTTTTACACAAATAGAGCTTTATTTTGGTGGTACTTGATCACAACTGTTTTTTTTTGTGATATAAATGAAATAGACCAAAAATGTTGAAAAAAAAGGATACTTTCTACTTTCTGTTATAAAAAAAAACAAAAAACTCAAATTTAGTCATTCAAATTCGCAGGTGGAACGCAAACCAGCAAATTTGGTTTCCATATCAGAGATGTTACATGCTTTATTGATTTTACTCTATGTAAGTGTTATTTTAAGAGCTTTTTGATAAATTAAAATTTAGTACACTATGAGAGGTTCTTTTCTTTCCCTCTATGAGGGAGACTTTACACAGAGTCTGTTAAAGGTACAGGAATATCGCCTATATAGGATACGATCCAATTGTTCATGTCTACAGTAAAGAGCATGAATCCATACAAAATCCACAAGCGCATTTGACCTTCTTTGAAAAAAGGTGTCACATATTTCTGGTGAGTGTGGTGTGTTTCTCCTTTGGGAAGAAAGGAAGAGCACTTCTTTTTTTCCGGGTGTTCTCCTTTTTCTTGAACAGTTTGGATATGGATATTGAGCACAGAACACTTTGAATTTGATTTCTGATTATGGACATTTCTTTGGTAAAAAAGTTATGTGTACTCACTTTGTATTGAGATTTATATATAGTTTATTTTTATTTAAATGTTTATTTATTGATTTTTTTTATCTTTGCACTTAGTTTATGTTGCACTAAGGCACTTATATTTTCATGTTAATTTCATGATATTCATGTAGATGGATTTGAAGAGCACAGTCTATATAGAATTGTCAAATTTAGTCATAAAGTTTGGTCAAAATGTATTCTGCTACATGTCTTTGGTAAAAAAAATTCCAAATACTGTACATGTATATTAATTGTTTTTTGTAAAAGTTATAGCTTCTCTAAACTATGGTATATATATATTGGAATTTGCGCAGCTTTTACTTTCTGACTGCTTATCACATTGACCCTTTTTTTGGAAATTAGACACTCCAGGGAGTTTGTCTGAGAGGCATGTTAATTCCATGGATGAGTTTATTTTTTTTCACAAATTTTTGGAAAATTACAATAATTTTTTTTTTTACACAAAGTTGTCACTTAAATGATATATTGCTGATACATGTCAGAGGAATATGTGGAATAACACCCCGAAACACATTCTGATACATCTCCCAAGTATGGGGATTCCACATGTGAGACTTCTTGGCAGCTTAGCCACATACAGGCCCCCAATATCTAATGACCACCTTCAGTCTTTCAAAGGGAATATTTCCTTATGTCACTTCTTCGCTACCAATTACATTCCCCCCCCCCACCCCAAATTACCCCTTTTTGGAAAGTAGACATCCCAAAGAATTTGATAAGAGGCATGGTGAGTATTTTGCAGATATCATTTTTGTCACAGGGTTTTGAAAAAGAAAAGAAAATATAAATATATGTTTTCTTTCTTTATTTTCCAAAAACTTGTGGCGAGAAATGAGATCTGCAAAATACTCTTAATGCCCCTTAGCAAATACCTTGGAGTGTCTACTTTCCAAAAAGGGGTCATTTTGGAGGGGGGGGGGTCTTTTACTATCCTGGCATTTCAGGGCCACCATTACAAGCCTATTACCCACTCTTCTAACCACTTGAATACCAAGCCTTTTCTGACACTTTGATTACAGGAAAAAACATATTTTTGTTTGAAAATTACTTTGAACTCCCAAAAATTATATATATATATATATATATATATATATATAATAAAATGCTGGGTGTTGAATTTTTTTATGTCATGGAGTATTTGCGCAGTGATTTTTCAAATGCTGTTTTTTTTAAAAAAAACACACTTTTTTAAATTTTAATGCACAAAAACACAACATATTGCCAAATTGTTTGATAAAATATAAAAGCTGATGTTATGCCAAGTAAATAGATACCAAAGATGACATGCTTTAAAATTACACACGCTTGTGCAATGGCGACAAACTACGTACATTTTTAATATCCGCAGGTGAAATTTTAAAAACCTTTACAGGTTATCACTTTAGATTTACACACTAACTCTAGTGCTAGAATTACTGTCCTCAATCTTACTTACATGGTGATATCTCACATCTCACAGGGACAGGATTTTTTTTTTTTTAAATCTAGGGTCTATTAGATTCTGCCATTAAGTTGCTAGGATTGCTTTTACATAAAAGCTGACCGCCAGCTGAAAAAAACTATACCAGGATGATGCTTGTAGCTGCAGGCATCACCCTGGTATAACCACTTAAAGTCCAGCGATGTACCATTATGTTGCTGGTCCTTGTTAAGCATATGTAACAGCAGAGAACATGGGCATATGATGAATCAGGTCTGTGGACCAATATGACTGCAATTCATTCTTTTTTGAAATGCCTATGTTGAGGGTTAGGCCCAAAAAAGTTTTACATTGATAGGTTTCCAAATTTTCTGGCAAGAGCTGAATTTGGGTTGCAAGCAATGTATTGTTGTGTGTACAGTTTAATTGTTTTGGCCCACAATCAATTGATAAAAATCTGTGAAAAACAGCAGAGGGGCAAAACGCTAGTTGCTCCAGCGAATGGGGCTGATCCGGCTAATACCATCTTTTAGGAGGTGCTAGTATAGTTCTGTTCATGATCAATATATTGATCCGTACAAACACTATGCTTGTAATGGGAGTGATCAGCGACCTATAGCATGAATGCGATAGTGTGCAGGCAATCTAATGCTAGCTGACCCTGGCTTGGAAGGGATGCTAACTGAAGATGACACTATCTGATTTTGCTAATGGCAGTAATACAGTGATCAGTGAAAAATTCAATATACTGACACTGTACTAATGGCATTGGCTGGGTGACGGGGTGCTCAAAGGGTTAATAGGGATGGTCAAAGAGTTAATGTGCTAATCTAACCTGTGTGTGTAAAATGTAGTGCTTTTACTCACAGTGTGGTGTTTTCTCTTCTCTCCCTGGACCTACAGGGGGAGCAGGCTGTGGCTCACACGTACATGTTCACACCTGGAAATAGAAAGAGATGTAAGGGTATGTTGCTTTGCCAAGAGCTGCCACTTGCCTGCACATTGTGGTCAGGTGGTTGGCAAGTAGTTAAAAAAAAAAATTAAAAACGTTTTCTCAATATTTAAAGTTTTTTAACATTATTTTTTATTATTTTAAAAAACACTTTCATCAGAGTAGTTCAATGCTACCATAGTAACATTGTACTACTCTAGGGGGGTGATCAGTGATTCTTTTTTTTTACACTTTGCTTTGCAGGAGCAATAGAGATTATTCCTCCTGCAATGTAATCAATGTAATGCTTGCTTTGAACTGTCATGAATGGGCTAAGTTCATGACAGTTCAAAATACTAGTGATCTGTGATTGGCTACAGCTGATCACATGGTATAGGGTGCTGTGATTGGCCCATGTACCATGTGAGAGCTGTGGGCTAATCACGGCTCACTAGAAAGGGAAGAAAAGCTGCTCTAAATCAGATTTATTCATTCATAACAGTTTGCTAACATTGTGATCATGTGATCGCATAGCAATCACATGACCTCCGGGTCTCGATTACTGGGATCCGCATTCCACTGTGACTGGTGTGTACAGCCAGAGCGGCATAGCGGTACTGTGGATGGGTGGTCCTTAAGTGGTTAAGGTTTGTACAGCTTCATGTTCATGATCTCACCCAGTGATGTAAACTCAGCATCTCCATTGATCAACATATTGTGATATGAGGAATTCAGCTCAGTGGTAGTAGCATTTTGTAAGTGAGACCATGCCAGTTCAAACTTTGTTTTAGGGCTTGCCTGCCCACTATTATTTAAACAAAAACTAAGAGTTGATAAAACTTGCTCACTCAGGGTTTTCAGTTTCACATAGCAAAATAAGTTCACAAAATACGAAGCTACCTGATTATATCTTCAGCAGCACCACTGCTCTTATCACTGGACCCTCAAACCATCTCACCCAGTTTCTCTTGGCTCTCTGAGCTTTCCTGGCTCACTCATCCTATATTCAGAGCTCCCTGCAACAAGAGCCCACTACAGGACTCTCTTTAGGGGTTCTCCTGACACCCTGGGCTCTCTCACTCCTCTGAGACTTACAGATTCCTTCAGTTACTTGGACTCACCTAGTTGTCCCACCTTTTTCAGTCTCTCAGACTCACATAGCCACCTCAAATATCACAGCCCCATGGACATAGAATCTTTCCACCATGGAGTGCTGCCTCTCTGTCTCCTAACAAGAACACACTGTCTCCAAATGGGAGCACAGCTCCCTCCTGGCTGGATCCCTGAGCTTTACTCGTTTATAATGAGTGTGCACACCTGATGGCTCACACAACCTGCAACCTTCAGTAGGACATAGGAACAGGATTGAAGGCTTCGCCCCACCCATGATGCTTTAAAGTCTTCAAACTCAAGACACTGATCCGGGATTACAAATTTTTCAAATCAATGATATCATAATTGAATGAATTCATCTCTTAGTGATCCCCACTTACCTCCTGTAAAGTTACCAAGTCTGAGTTTATGTTACTCTATCTACTTGGAAATTGCATATCATTAAGCTTTAAGAAAACCTCAAGAGTTTAATTTGCAAAAAAAATGTTACATACAGCCCAACGAACAGAGTGAAGTAGTCAAGAGTATCTGCACTCTAGTGCACAGCACCCCCTATGATGATTAACTTTATTCATAGCACCCCCTATGAGGCATTGTGACAACATGCACACCCACATACACACACTTACAGTACATACACAGACACACCCATACCCACAAACATACACTCTCATACATACATACTGTATGATATACATAAACATACATATAATCTTCAAAGACCATGCACTCACAGTACCTTCCTGACTATGTTTTTGTTTTTTTTGCCTAGCTGACTTTCCCTTTCAGTTAAAGTGTATATAACTTCTAACAATAAACATTTTATGCTCCCTTTTGGTCTCTTAATATACCATTGGAAATGTTTTATTCTTTCTGTTTGTCAAGCACAAAAAAAAGGTAGTCGTTCCTGCAGCCAGAAATCTTGTGAGTTTATAACTTCCTGTGTCTCTGGATTTACATACTCTGGACTGGACTTACTCTTGTTATCTCTCAGCATTGTTCCCTGTTATTTCCTTAGACTACAAAACACCTACTCTGTTATGGAGAAGACAGAGAGGTGTTATATAATCCTAGTGCAATGTTATGTTGTCCTAACACACTCCTTGTCCTTGGTTGCCTCTCTAGGATAGGAAATATGTTAATGACAGGATTACCTGGGGAGAATAAAGGAAAAAAGTGTGAATAAAGAAAACAAATGCAACCACCACATCTAAGAATGTTAAGCTGCAACATTTTCAGTTATTGTTTTTAGATTTAGATATGTTTTAAACCGTTCGCAACTTGACTGCCAGTGGTATTTTATGTGGTGTACAATCCACTGGGTGCAATGTAGGTTTACAGCAAGGCATGATAGAGGCCACAGTGTCTCCCACCCTTGTTTCACTATTCTAAGGTAATTTTCTACTCTGGTCCTTCCATAACTCAGTTTTCCTTTCTTTTATACAAGTCTATATGAAATTAGCCTGATAGTAGTTGGGGGCATATTTGTAAAGTAGAGAAGGTGGCATTCTCCAAACTGGGAGTGGGGGTGGAGAAGGTGAAGACTTGGGAGGTGAAATAGATGCAGTCTTCCCTCCACTCTCTGACCTTTTCATGCTGGCTTGGGGCAATCTCCCCAAGGATTTTTAAGGGGACACAGTGATCAGTGCACCAGGCTTCAGCGTATCTACTGCCAGCCTGAACTTTTAATTTTCCCACATCTGAAAGTCAATTTACATCTGAAGGTACAATATTAAAATGTACAAATGCTAAATGTGTGGCATACCAAAATAAAAGAATGGCTGCAATAGTCCGGTAGAGGAAATTGAGGCCCAAGACACATGTTTTGGGGTGAAACACCCTGTTCTGAAAGAGGTCCTCCTTGAAAGAGGGATGTGTTTTATACTGAAAGGTTGGTGTTTTGGGCATCAATATATAGATACTGTTATGTGGTAAAGGGGTGATGTTTCTACTAACTGCTCCATAGGAGCATGCTGTAGAAACAAATGCAAACACACTTTTATGCTGTGTTTGCAACAGGAGTGTTGTGTCATCACAAGTGACATCACAGTACTGCCTGTCCATACAGAGGCTCAAGCAAAGTTGTTGCAGCTCTGTCCAGCTTCTCCCTACAGCAGTAGATCACTACTATAGTCAATTAATTCTGGTTGATTGCAACCAGAAATAGATCACTAATAGAAGTTATCTGCTGGTCTGGATCTGATACCCACTGAAAATGCCACCATTAAGAAAGCACTTTTTTTTTGCATTGCATCTCTTGGCAAAATATGTACATGTAAATATACAGTTTTAGAATTCAAAAAATATGTGCTTTGCCTGTGCATACCTTTTTCAAAGTTCTTGTTCTGATTCTTTTTACATACTGTGTTCTGTTAGTAAAATACAGAGATGGAATAGAATTGGCAGCTAACTGTCTTTGAGTGCTGTCAAGGAAAAAATAAGTATAATAATAGCTTCCCTGTAGCATAAAATGTAACATGGTTATAGTTCCTTTTTGCAGTGCAAAAGTTGTACTTTAGATATACTTTGATGTGCTAAAATCTAGCTTAGAAATAGAACATACAGTACTTGTCAAAGATTAATTAATACATTTAAATTGTGATGTAGAGAAGTATTTTGTTCTACCTGTTTTAAAGTTGAGTTGAAAATTATAAGATAATTTTTAATTGTAATATTGTATAAAATTGTCTTTATATAATAAATATTACACTTATTAAATTAGACATAATTGGTAAATCTCCTAGATGTCTTTTGTAAAGGATGCCCAAACTCAAGCCAGCTATTTGGACAAAGTAAGCTATTTAATAAGAAATCCACTGGAGTTTGCTATCTAACAAACATATCAGGAATAGTAGATTTTGGTATAAGGGTGAATGCATCTGCCAGCATATGCAGTGGTGGAAGAACTTCATCGCAATTTATGATTCAAGTCATGGACATTTGAGTTACCTAGAATTTGCTTTAAAATGTTTGGCCAAATTTGTTAAAGGATTTTTCAACTTTTTACAAAGTGCCAATGTGCTAATGATAGTGAGTGAATGATATTAAGAAAAGTGAGAGGTATAAAAAGTATCACTTATAATTGAGAACATTTAACTGCAACTGATGCACGATATCACCTTCTCAAAATAGAAGGTAACTGTATGTTTCACTTCATCACAAAAAAACAGATCAGGGTGTAGGCAGACTGATCCATGCATCCAACCCACACAGATGTGCACTCCAGGATGCATGCATGTCAAGGTTTGTGCAGATCTGTGCAGTCAGTGACCCATCATTGATTTCAACAGGCTGCCTGCACACCCCTGCATGGAACACCTGTGCATCACGGGTAGTTGAAGACAGCCCTTCACATTTGGC
This sequence comes from Staurois parvus, assembly GCF_062004578.1. NCBI lineage: Eukaryota > Metazoa > Chordata > Amphibia > Anura > Ranidae > Staurois > Staurois parvus. The sequence continues at coordinate 4,244,718 of NW_028318492.1, read as the reverse complement.
AGGCATATGGATCAGTACACCAGTGTGAATGGGGCTTTATCCAATTGCTTGTTTCAGGTAATTGACACGTTAGGCAGTGTAGGCAATATCAGGAAAACAACCCAGGAGCATGAAGTATTGAAAAACAGAGCAACAATAGCATTTCCTATTTTTTTGCCCCCCCCCCCAGCCCCCACTTGACTATACAGTATTTAAAAGTAATTAGAACAGTTTGTACATAAATGGATCTCTCTGGCAACCATTCATGTTCCCTGCAAATAACTAACCATAGTCATTATTTAGTAGTGCTGAAGAAAAAGTTTCATTAACATAAATAAAGCAGCTATGTCAAATGGTGAGTCACTGCTCCTACACACAAACTACAAGGCACAAAGAGTTCAAGTGACTAATAGAAAGGTTATTAAACCGAAGAGGTTGATTGCTCTTTGCACAATATCTGAATACTGGTTGATCCAAAATAATCCTATTTGTCTCAGGGACTAAACTAAACTAATTTCACCATAGGTCAATTCATGTATTTATCTCCCACCCTTTTGTTTCACTATCCTAAGGTAATTTTCTACTCTGGTCCATCCATAATTCAGTTTTCCTTTCCTTTATCACAACCCTACAAGTCTACAAGAAATTAGGCTGATGGTAGTTGGGGGCAAATTTATAAAGTAGAGAAGATGACATTCTCCAAACTTTCACAGGTAGCAATCATTTCAAGTGCGTTAAAAAAATTGATCAGAAATATACACCTGCAGTGAATGTTTGAGGAATAATCACTGCTTTAAAAATACACCATCTTGTGCACCAGTATTAATAGATAAAGAGGCAATAGACACTAAACTAAACTCTCTTAACCAACATCAGCTATTTTTTATCCACATGCTGCTAGCCAGGGGCGTATTTAGGGCAGAATTTTTCAGGGGGGGGGGGCAGTGCCTCCCCACTGGCAGAAGTGACACACGTGGCAGCCAATGACTGAGGATGGGGGCAGGTGAGGCACAGCAGTGAGGGCTTCTGAAGAGTGTCGAACTCTTGTTCCCGGATCATTGTGAGAGATCAGCGAAGAAGGGAGACGTTGAGCTTTCCTGTTAATGGCTCCCAGTGTGGCTTGCTGCTGGAATCTCTCTCTCTCCAACTCCGCATGGGGATGGCATGATTTTACTCCTGTCTAGGACAACACACAACCAAAATACACCATTGCTGCTAGGATTAGTAAATAAATAGAAAAGTACAGTATATTTACTTGTTTAAACTTTTTTTTACATTTCTTCATTTTTTTTCCTAGATTCAGGCCTAGGCCAAAATTATATAATACATCCCATCCCACGAGTCTTTATGGGAATTATTTTTCTTTCATCTGGAGGAAGAGAGAGGGCATTCTCAGCTAATCATACTGTCCTGTCTGCACGCCCAAGCTAAGGGCAGATGGATCTCAGGAAGCAAATGCTACTTGAATCAACTGCACTTACTCATAGCTAGAAATGCTGGGGGGGTTCAAAGTGCATTCTCAGCAAACTAAAACATAGAGACATGGATGCTCTCAATGACAATTAATTGCCTCAGGCACTGAAGCAAGTCATCCTCAGAGTTCAGCAGACACACTGAAGTCCTTTTCTTAGGCTAACCATGCATGAGCCATTTTCTGTTGTTCAACCTGCTGGTTGAACTAAAGAAAATTACTTAATTCCCACATTCACAAACTCGATGTGGATGAGGGAATCCATCTGCTGAGCTATTTCCCTGCCATCAGAATACACTCATCAGCACTACCGGCTATAATTTTTAGCATTGATCGAGAGAAAATTTTCCAACAGGATGGTTGTACACAAGTCAATCAATAAATCGGCTTGTGTACAAACAGCCTGCTCAAACATGAACCAAAATTTGTCCAGTCCTTGCTGAACCAGCTGATTTTCAATCCATGTATGACAGGCTTTAATGGCTCAGCTCACCCTGTTCCCCTCTCCCAGAGCTTCTGTTATGTGTTGACAATAGACATAAGAGGACCAGTAGACTACCGAGTCCAGGGGCAGACTGACCATTTGGGAACTCGGGCACTGCCTGAGGGCCCGGGGTCAGTAGGGGGCCCCATGAGATGCCCCTGGTACCTTTCATAGGCTTTTTTGGCTGTGGTTTTAGTGTGGGTGAGGACACAGAGGCCCCATGATCCCCTATTGCCTGGGGGCCCCATGAGTTGTCAGTCTGCCCCTGACCGAGTCATTACTGAGAAGGAGGTACAAGGTGAGTTGAGCTGCTGAGAGAACAGCTGCATTGATAGTGCTTCTGCTGTGAATTTTGTGCATGATTTGCTCCACGGTGTAACCCTGTTTTAATGTATTTATTGTTAAGAATATAAAACGTTCAAATATCTTTAGCTTGACCGCAGGTTTGCGTTATGATTCTTAAAGCAAGACTTTCCTGAGGCCAACGTAAAGGATGCCATTGGTGACAACATTTTGGCTATCACCTTCTGGCTAGTTGCATGGCTATCACTCTGACCCTTGCGGTAATATTTTCTGAGAACCAGCAAACACAAATGCTCCTGCACTTGGGGATGGATTCAGTGTAGGCTAGGACAGCACCATGAATGTCCCGGAATATGCACACCTTGCTGCCCTCCAAAGAGCAGGGAAATCCAAATGTACAGAATGGAGAAAGAACAAACAGAGGGCGCTCCGGCCTAGTGCATTACCTTAAAAAATGTTTAATAAAATATAAAAATAGGTATTGCACTCACAAACAACAGTAAAGTCAAAGGCACATCATGAAAGAACAGCTTTATCAAAACTGTGCTATGTTACTGTCCGCAATGGGGAGTGTAGACATTCAATAGGCTAATGTGTTTTGAGGACCTGCCTCTTCCTCAGAGCCAACTGACCAGATGTCTGTACCCTCTTTCATATGCTCACTACTAGTTTAACCAAAGGTCACATGTGGGCCATTCTGGACATTCCCCGGCCCACTCTCTTATTAAACATTTTTTAAGGTAATGCACTAGGCTGGTGCACCCTCTGTTTGTTCTTTCTCCATTCAATATTTTCTGAGACACTGAACCAAAACAAGAAATTTAGAGTAAAGTCAGAACTTTTTATACACATACTTGTGCTGGGTCTATGGTTCCAACTACTGAGGGAATATTGGCTGAAAAACAGCCAATCAACTAGAATTTGAAGAAAAAGAGTACAGCAATGATAACCTCCCATAGTCTCTCATTTTTCCTTTAGGGCTTGTTCACACCAGCAGTATTGGGATGTGTTGGACATTGCCCAACACAATACAATGGGTCTATGGTTCCAACTACTGAGGGAATATTGGCTGAAAAACAGCCAATCAACTAGAATTTGAAGAAAAAGAGTACAGCAATGATAACCTCTCGTAGTCTCTCATTTTTCCTTTAGGGCTTGTTCACACCAGCAGTATTGGGATGTGTTGGACATTGCCCAACACAATACCTATACAAGAACAAGGCAATTTGACTTACAGTACTGTAAGTCCTATAAATGCCTATTTAATGACACATGCTATGTTGGGTGTGCTGAGAACAAACTGTACATGTAACATTTTCCACAGAGCAGCACTTTCTGATGGGCTATATTGTGTTGCAATGCAGCACAGAGAATACAGTCTGAGAAAACTACATTTAAAAAAGGGTTTAAGAAATAAACTGCAATGTGTGTTATAAATGCATTGAAATGTGACATACTGCCTCGTAGCTCAAGCTAAAAATGGCATGCTTGTGCATGCGAGCTATGTGCACTGTAACACTGTGTGCTCCATGGCATGAATGGGCCCTTAAAAAAGTTTCCTTTAAATCATAGTTAAATATAAATTTCAGTAAACTGTTTTTCTATTTTTTAAATTGGTCAGTACTGGTTTAGCATCTTATATAGATGGTAAAAAATTGTATCAAAATTAAAATTTTCAAGTCTATGTACTAAAGTGGTTGTAAAGGCTTAAGACTTTTTACCTTCATGCATTCTATGCATGAAGATAAAAAACCTTCTGTGTGTTGCTCCCCCCACAACTCCCCTAATAATCACCTGAACCCCCTCTCGATCCCAGCAATGTGCAAGGCAGCCTCGGCTGTCCCAAGACTCCCTCTCCTCATTGGCTGCGACAGCAGTGGGAGCCATCACAGCTAGTCAGCCAATGAGGAGAGAGCAGGGGCAGGGCTGAGCTGCGGCTGTATATATTTTATGGATGCATAGAGCAGTGCTTGGGAGCAAGCACACACCAGTGCCCCCATAGCAAGCAGCTTGCAATTGGAGGCACTAGTCAAGGGAGAGGAGCCAGGAGCACTGGCGGGGGACCTGAGAAGAAGAGGATCCAAAACCACTGCACAGAGCAGGTAAGTATGGCATGTTTGTTATTTTAAAAAAAAAAAGCCAAACTTTTAATATCACTTTAAAGAAGGAAGGTTATATTACAGTACTATCACATAATTGTAGCTACAAGGGTCAGCTCAGGAATATATTCCTAATTAAACTTATACTGTTAGGTCTCAAGCTTAATATCACAGTTACTGTAATATGTTCTGAAAAACATTGGCAGAATTTCCATAACTCATTCTTTATGTAATTCATAACAAACATTTTCTGTGCAATGATAGAGCACCTTGCAAGTCAGCCTGTTATGGAAGGAGATTGCTTTTTTCACATAATAAATTAGTTAAACTTAAAATGATACACTGCACACTTTAGTAGACTTTTTGACATGTGACAAATAGAAGACTTTGTAGTGGGATGAATTGTGCTCATGCTGTGAAGGGAGATTTTCTGCTGAGTTTTAAAGCAGTGTACCACAGTAATCCAGGTATATATACTCTTACTAAGCAGTCTTATATTCAGCCCTAGTGACCTATTTTAAGTCCTTATAGTCAGACCACCAATCAATATACTAGCATTAGATGGCTGAGTGTACATTCTATATGGTAAACTTCGAAACATTAGCTCATGATAGCAATCCAAGACTATATAGCAACATATAGGCTTAAAATAGGACCATTCAATTTACTAATATTTGATGATAAATACTTTAATTTATTACTAAATGAATATTTTTAGTTTATCTAATATTTGTTAATAGTATAATAAATAAATAAATGTATAGATTAGCTTTTGTACTTTGATGACATATTTCTGTTGCATAATATTTATTATTTATAATAGATCTCCAATTACTTTATTTATGTTTTTTTAATTTCTTAATTTATTTATTTTAATTAATTTATTTATTTATTGGTGGACCTTTCATATCACTAAGATATGCATTGTACTACTCAAGCTACAGCTAATAGATAGCTTTTGTTTACAACAAATTATTTGTATTATCTATGGGTCTTACTCCTAAATATGTCTATTTTTGAAGCAGCTAACATGACTATGTATCATTTTTGTACTGTACACAATATATAACAGTGAAAAAAAGCTGTGCTAAATATAACTAAAAGGGAATATGAAGAAAAAATATATAATGGAACACCACCACATGACAATGAGACAAAAATGCTGTAATGCAATACACAAACAAGCACTAAACTGTGAATATGAGCAATGGCCATTCCATCACACAAATGTCCATAAATCCCTAAACTTTGTTCACTCATGGAAGATTTAGAAGGATGAAGGACTAAATATTTAGACAATCTTCCCTCCCCTCTTCTCCTATGTTATGACATATATTATATATACATATACTGTATACAGTATACAGTTAGGTCCATATGTATTTGAACACAGGCACAATTTTAGTTTTTTTCAGGTATTTACCAAAACATATTCAAGCTATAGTTATAAAATGGATATGAGCTGTAAGTGCACACTATCAGGTTTAATCTGAGGGTATGTACATCCAAATTGGAGGAAGAACTTAGGAATTACAGCTCTTAAGAGTAGCCATCCCCCCTTTTTCAAGGGACCAAAAGTAATTGGACTATTGAATCAAAAGCTGTTTCATGGCCAGATGTGGGCTACTCCTTCAATATTTCTTCATCAATTAAGCAGGTAAAAGGGCTGGAGTTGATTCTAAGTGTGGTATTTGCATTTGGAATCTATTGCTGTGAACCTACATCATGCATTCAAAGGAGCTGTCCATGCAAGTGAAACAGGCCATTTTAAGGATTCAAAAATGGAACAAATCCATCAGAGAGACAGCAGCAACATTAGGAGTGGTCAAATCAACAGTTTGGTACATTCTGAGGAAAGAAGAACACAAGGGTGAGCTTAGCAACATAAAAAGGCATGGATGTTCATGGAAGACAATAGTGGTGGATGATATCAGGATCCTCTCTATGGTAAAGAAAAACCCATTCACAACATCCAGACAAGTGAAGGGCACTCTCCAGGAGGTGGGAGTATCATTGTCAAAGTCTACAATCATGAGAGGACTTTACGAGAGCAAATACAGAGAATTTACAACAAGGTGCAAACCATTCATGAGTATGAAGAATAGAAAAGTCAGATTAGGCTTTGCCAAAAAAACATCTAAAAAAGCCAGACTAGTTCTGGAAAAGCATTCTTTGGACGGATGAAACTAAGATTAATCTGTACCAGAATGAAGGGAAGAAAAAATTGTGGAGAAGGCTTGGAACAGAAGACAGAAGCAGCTGGATGAATTCTGAATTCTATAGCTTGAATATGTTTTGGTAAATATCTGAAAAAAAACTAAAAGTGTGCCTGTGTCCAAATATATATGGACCTAACCGTATATATAAATATATATAAATAATAGCAGTGTACACATATTTTTTGGGGGGGGTTTCCATGCGTCCGCAAAGCTCTACTCCTTCGCTCTCCTTTTGGCACAGTTGCTCTGGCTGATGGGAGGCAATTCTCTCCCCTTTGACAGCTAGTGCAGTAAATGTTTGCAGGTGATGTAACTGCACTATACAATTTATCCTCATTGTTGGCCTACTGTATCACAGAGAGGAGCCACTTTGTGATCACATGGCTGCAAAGAAAAACACTAAAAAAAGTATTTACACTGCAAGGGAACATTTAAATGTTGAATAGCCTTGCTTTCTATTTAGTTCTTATTTATCGCACAAACTGAATTATGATGCTGTCCTTGTTAAATGGTATGCACAGTTTTTTAAAGCTTCCAAACATTGAATTAATTAACCTTTTGGCACCTTTATGCAGTGCTGATTATTATTCCCTTCTGCTGACCCTTGCTATCATCTAAGATCATCTTGCTATCATCTAAGATGAAGATGGTAGACAGCTTCATTTGCTAGACATTATTGCTAGTGAACACTCAACCCATGCAACCCATATCTGCTATTACATATAAGATGGAGATAACCTGCCTGTCCTTTCAGCTTTTCACCTTATATGTTCTTATGTTATAAAATGAAGGCTTGCAGGGACCCTGTAATCACTGTCAGTTATGTTCAGACACACTTGCGTTCTATCATTTATGTAATATAAGATGAAGAGGTACATAAGATTCAGACTGACAGGGAGATTGCCTACCCTCTTCACCTACCTAGAAAAAATTAAGTAGGAGATGTAAACAAAAAAGTTTAGATATACAGTTGAGCTCTTTCTAAAACGTTCAAGGACAACTTCCCTTAAATTAAAGTGTATCTAATTCTAAAACCAAAACTGTAACATATTACAACTTACTGATTCCTAAAGGTGAAGTATTTCCAAAACAATTGTGGCTGTACTTCTCCTGGGGATCACAGGAGTGCACTTCGTTCTGCACTCTTGTGACCCATTTTCAGCTGACAGTTGGCTAAAGTCTGCTGTTGGCTGATGTTATAGAGCTGGTCCAGGCTATGAAAAAACCTGGACTATATGGTTGGGATTCAGCCAGATCCCTGGACCGGTAGCTGGTTCAGCCTCTCAGCACACTGCTGAGAGCCTGAACCAGCCGCTCCTGTCCCCTCCACAGTCCAGTGCTCCATTGAGTGCTGGAGGGGCAGAACAGAGAGCCAGAGACTAACAGTAACCACTTTCTGCTCAGAGTGGAGGGGAGGACTGAGTGATCAGCAGTGTTTGATTGCTCAGTTCTCATTGTAAAGCTAGTGAGGGACAGATGCAGCATTGGCTCAGTGCGTATAAATGTTGATTGTTTTTAAACCAATACTTATTTTTTAAGTGTGGTAGTTGTATTAGTCCTTTATTTTCACCTGGTGATCGGGACAGTAAGTCTGTTTTTTTCTACTTTCTTTTATTATTTTTTCTACTTCCTTTTGGTTTTAGATATGCTGGAACATTTGCACTCCTAGGGAAATAATGGGCTGAGATATGACCTCTTATATACTATCATAACCAAAAGTACAATATTTTTAGTGTTTGGTGATCCCAATACCTTGATTTGCCTGGTTCAAAATGCTTGTTCAAATAGCCTTTGTAGTATGTCATTTACAGAAGAATAAAAGTGACTGGTGGGCAAATATACTTGTTCTGCAGAATAGCTCTGGAAGTTGAAAAGGGCAGCATAGTTTTCTTTTATTGCTCTTTTTAGGATTTTTTTTTAGCTTAGTGACTGTATATACAGTTTGAGTGATTTCTTTTATCATAATGATTTAAAAAGGAGCCAAACAACTATGTGATAATAAATGGAGCCTGAATCGTTGATACAAGGCAGGATGGATCCATGCTTTCATGTTGTTTGCATCAAATTCTGACCCTACCATCTGAATGTTGCAGCTAAAATCGAGATTCATCAGACCAGGCAACATTTTTACAATCTTCTATTGTCCAATTTTGGTGAGCCTGTGCAAATCATAGCCTCCATTTCCTTTTCTTAGCTGTCAGGAGTGGCTCCCGCTGTGGTCTTCTGCTGCTGTAACCCATCTGCTTCAAATTCGATATGTTGTGCATTCAGAGATGGTATTCTGCATACCATGGTTGTAATGAGTGGTTATTTGAGTTACTGATGGCTTTCTATCATCTCAAACCTGTCTGCCCATTCTCCTCTGACCTCTGACATCAACAAGGCATTTTCGTCCCACACAACTGCCGCTCACTGGATATTTTTTTTACTTTTTCAGAGCATTCTCAATAAACACTAGAGGTGGGTGTGCATGAAAATCCCAGTAGATCAGCAGTTTTTGAAATATGTAGACCAGCCTGTCTGGCACCAACAACCATGCAACGTTCAACGTCACTTAAATCCCCTTTCTTCCCCATTCTGATGCTTGGTTTGAACTTCAGCAAGTCATCTTCACCACATCTAGATGTCTAAATTGATAGCTTTGCTGCCATGTGATTGACTAATTAGCAATTTGTGTTACCAAGCAATTTAACAGGTGTACCTAATAAAGTGGCCGGCGAGTGTGTATATCTATATATATCTATATATATATATATATATATGTATACTATATTACCCAAAGTATTGGGACACCCCTCCAAATCATTGGATTCAGGTGTTCCAATCTCCTCCATGGCCACAGGTGTATAATATCAAGCAGACTGCTTCTACAAACATTTGTGAAATAATCGCTCTCAGGAGCTCATTGAATTCAAGCATGGTACCGTGATAGGTTGCCACCAGTGCAATAAGTCCATCAGAGAAATTTCCTTGCTACTAAATATTTTATGGTCACTTGTTAATGGTATTATAACAAAGTGGAAGCAACTGGAAACAACAGCATCTCAGCCACCAAGTGGTAGGCCACGTAAAATGACAAAGCGGATTCAGTGCATACTGAAGCGCACAGTGCACAGAAGTCAGCAACTATCTGCAGTCAATAGCTAAAGACCTCCAAACTTCGTGTGGCCTTCATATATGCACAGTATGTAGAGAGCTTCATGGAATGAGTTTCAATGGCCGAGCAGCTGAATCCAAGCCTTACATCACCATGTGCACAGCAAAGCGCTGGATGCAGTGGTATAAAGCACACGCCACTGGACTCTAGAGCAGTGGAGACATGTTCTCTGAAGTGACAAATCATGCTTCTCTGTCTGGCAATCTGATGGATGTGTCTGGGTTTGGCGGTTGCAAGGAGATCAGTACTTGTATGACTGCATTGTACCAAGTGTAAAGTTTGGTGGTGGTGGGATTATGGTGTGGGGTTGTTTTTCAGAGGTTGGACTTGTCCCCTTAGTTCCAGTGAATGAACTCGTAAGGCATCAGCATACCAAGAAATTTTGGACAATTTCATGTTCCCAACTTTGTGGGAACAGTTTGGCGATGGCCCCTTCCTTTTCCAACATGACTGCGCACCAGTGCACAAAGCAAGGTCCTTAAAGACATGGATGAGTGAGTTTAATTAAACCCTATGGACTAAGACTGGGGTGCCATTAAAGTTCATGTGCGTGTAAAATCAGGCGCTCCTTTTCTTTTAGCAATATAGTATATATATGTATATATGTATATATATATATAAGCCCAACCCATCAGACTATCACCTACTCTCCTCTCCTTTAGGCGCACCCTGAAAACCCATCTCTTCAGGGAAGCCTACCCCACCCCCTGCTAACTTGCCGACCTCCTCCACTCTTCCTACCACTCCATCCCCCACAGCTATCTCCTCCTGTGCCACCACCCCCTCCCTCCTAGATTGTAAGCTCGAAAGAGCAGGGCCCTCGATCCCCTCATGTTTTGCATTGTATTGGTATTGTTCTGTCACATGTTCTGTCCCCCTTTGTAATGTACAGCGCTGAGCGAACTATTGGCGCTTTATAAATACTGTATAATAATAATATATATATATATATATATATATATATATATATACACTGCTCACAAAAATCATTAAGTCAATTAAACCCCTGGGATATTGATCTGGTCAGTTAAGTAGCAGAGGGGGTTGTTAGTCAGTTTTAGCTGCTTTGGCAATGAGACAACCCCCAAAACAGGAATGGTTTTACAGTTGGAGGCCACTGACATTTTTTTCCCCTACTCTTCTTTTCTGACTGTTTTTCACTAGTTTTGCATTTGGCTAGGGTCAGTGTCACTACTGGTAGCATGAGGCGATACCTGGACCTTACGGAAGTTATACAGGCAGTCTAACTACTCCAGGATGGCACATCAATACGTACCATTGCCAGAAGGTTTGCTATGTCACCCAGCACAGTCTCAAGAGCATGGAGGAGATTCCAGGAGACAGGCAGTTACTCTAGGAGAGCTGGACAGGGCCATAGAAGGTCATTAACCCATCAGCAGGACCAGAATCTGCTCCTTTGTGCAAGGAGGAACAGGAGCCCTACAAAATGACCTCCAGCAGGCCACTGATGTGAACATCTCTGACTAAACAATCAGAAACAGATTTCATGAGGGTGGCCTGAGGGCCTGACATCCTCTAGTGGGCACTGTACTCACTGCCCAGCACAATAGAGCTCGATTGGCATTTGCCATTGAACACCAGAATTGTCAGGTCCGCCACTGGCGCCCTGTGCTTTTCACAGATGAGAGCAGGTTCACACTGGGTACATGTGACAGACGTGAAAGGGTATGTAAAAGCCACAGAGAATGTTATGCTGCCTGTAACATCATTCAGCATAACCATTTTGGTAGTAGGTCAGTGATGGTCTGGGGAGGCATATCCATGGAAGGCTTGCCTGACCTAAATCCAATAGAACACCTCTGAGACAGGGGCGGACTGACAACTCATGGGGCCCCCGGGCAATAGGGGATCATGGGGCCCCTGTGTCCTTGCCCAAACTCAAAAAAGCCTATGAAAAGGTACCAGGGGCATCTCAAGGGGCCGCCTACAGACCCCGGGCCCTCGGGCAGTGCCCAAGTTTCCAAATAGTCAGTCCGCCCCTGCTCTGAGATGTCATGTTTCAGTTCATCCGACGCTGCCAGGTTGCACCTCAGACTGTCCAGGAGCTCAGTGATTCCCTGGTCCAGAACTGGGAGGAAATACCCCAGAACATCATCCATGTTCTCATTATAAATACTGTATAATAATATAATAATAATAATTAGGAGCATGCCTCGACTTTGTCAGGCATGCATACAAGCACGTGGGGGCCATACAAACTACTAAGTACCATTTTGAGTTTCTGCAATTAAATTTCAGCAAAATGGACTAGCCTGCTGCATCATTTTTTCACTTTGATTTTTGAGTATCCTTGAATTCAGTCCTCTGTAGGTTGATAATTTTAATTTCCATCAAAAAATGTGGCAATCATTATGTTCCTAATACATTACCCAGTCCATAACAGTATAGATATCCAGCATGATTTTTTTCCCCCATTGAGATCTGATGTGTTTTAAAAGTGTTCCTTTTTGAGCAGTGTATATATATATATATATATATATATTAAAATGTAATTCCCTTCTGGGTGATCTATGCCATTTGCAAGGATTTTTAACAAACTTTGTTGCGGATTTCTACCTGTTTCTGCTCTAAAAAATTAGCTTTTTTCATCTTTTCTTTTGACTCTAGATTTTGAACAAACTGGCTTGTTTCATTAGAATCAGTGTTCTGATGAGAAGAGTTGCCATGTTGGCATTCCTTTAGAAGTTTTTAACTCATGGGGAGCATCTCAGCCAATGTTCCTATTGCAAAGTTGCCTAATGTCACTTGTATCTTAGTGCAGACTCCAGTGAAAATCGGTGAGCTGAACACAAGCAGAAGATGGTGTCTCAGGGGGCAGTTGTATACATCATTTGTGTACAGAATCTCTCCAGCTTTCACTGAATTATAAAGAAAATAACAGTGACTACAGATTGAAAAGGAAAGATAATTCCTCCAAACATTAAATTACAATAGGACTTGTCTATCAATTGCTATACAGGTGAAACTCGCAAAATTAGAATATCGTGCAAAAGTTCATTTATTTCAGTAATGCAACTTAAAAGGTGAAACTAATATATGAGATAGACTCATTACATGCAAAGCAAGATAGTTCAAACCGTGATTTGTCATAATTGTGATGATTATGGCTTACAGCTCATGAAAACCCCAAATCCACAATCTCAGAAAATTAGAATATTACATGCAATCAATAAAACAAGGACTGTACGTAGAACAATATCGGACCTCTGAAAAGTATAAGCATGCATATGTACTCAGTATTTGGTTTGGGCCCCTTTTGCGGCAATTACTGCCTCAATAAGGTGTGGCATGGAAGCTATCAGCCTGTGGCACTGTTGAGCTGTTATGGAAGACCAAGGTGCTTCAATAGCGGCCTTCAGCTCTTCTGCATTGTTCAGTCTCATGTTTCTCATCTTTCTCTTGGCAATGCCCCATAGATTCTCTATGGGGTTCAGGTCAGGCGAGTTTGCTGGCCAATCAAGCACAGTAATCCCACGGTCATTGAATCAGGTTTTGGTGCTTTTGGCAGTGTGGGCAGGTGCCAAGTCCTGCTGGAAAATGAAGTCAGCATCCCCATAAAGCTCATCTGCGGAAGGAAGCATGAAGTGCTCCAAAATCTCCTGGTAGACGGCTGCATTGACCCTGGACTTAATGAAGCACAGTGGACCAACACCAGCAGATGACATGGCTCCCCAAATCAACACAGACTGTGGAAACTTCACACTAGACTTCAAGCATCTTGCAGTGTGTGCCTCTCCATTTTTCCTCCATACTCTGGGTCCTTGGTTTCAAAATGAGATGCAAAAGACCAGGTCTGTTTTTCTTTAGCCCAGGTAAGATGCTTCTGACGTTGTTTGTTGTTCAGGAGCGGCTTGACGAGGAATACAACATTTGAAGCCCATGTCCAGGATCCGTCTGTGTGTGGTGGCTCTTGATGCACTGACTCCAGCCTCAGTCCACTCCTTGTGAAAGTCCCCAACACTTTTGAATGGCCTTTTCCTGACAATCCTCTCCAGGCTGCGGTCATCCCTGCTGCTTGTGCACCCTTTTCTTCCACACTTTTCCCTTCCACATAACTTTCTATTAATGTGCTTTGATACAGCACTTTGGGAACATCCAACTTCTTTTGCAATTCCCTTTTGAGGCTTTCCCTCCTTATGGAGGGTGTCAATGATGGTTTTCTGCACAACTGTCAGGTCAGCAGTCTTTCCTATGATTGTGATTCCTACTGAACCAGACTGAGAGACTATTTAAAGGCTTATGAACCCTTTGCAGGTGTTATGGCTTAATTAGCTGATTAGAGTGGGACACTTTGAGCCTAGAATATTGCACCTTCTCACAATATTCTAAATTTCTGAGATTGTGGATTTGGGGTTTTCATGAGCTGTAAGCCATAATCACAATTATGACAAATCAGGTCTTGAACTATCTTGCTTTGCATGTAATGAGTCTATCTCATATGTTAGTTTCACCATTTAAGTTGCATTACTGAAATAAATGAACTTTTGCACGATATTCTAATTTTTTGAGTTTCACCTGTATATATTTTTATTTGCTGTATTTTTTCTCACAAAAGTGGAGTTACCCCTTAAGATAAGTGATACAAATAATACAGTTTCAACTGTATTCTTTATGGCTATAACTCCTTTTTCTAAGATAAATGCATATCATAAACATTTAAAGTCCTCTATTTTTATGTCTGAACTGTGCACATATCTGCAAAATCCTTTAAAGTCTTCTTCTCTAATGATCTAGGACTGTTCATTGTAAAGAATGGGAAGCAGTAATTGGGAAGGTAATATCAGCCTGTGAAATTCAACAGCATGCCTGTAATGAGAGCTCATTGGGAATGCAGTCTTGGCTGTTTCAGCATTAGACATTCTCCTCATGTTTCACATAAATGCATCCTGTCCTCATGAGAGGATGGGCAGTGCATTGCTCTTCCTCATTCAAAGTGAATGTTAAGCTCAAGGAAAATTCAGCTGATACAGAGCAGACTGAAATGTTTTCAAGCTTTAAAAGGCAAATAGATTAAGTTGTCTTTTGTTTTTTTGACCCATGGCTCGTTCTGAGCTGAGGATTCGGAGTTAGGCAGAGTTCGTTTTTTGTCTCCTGCTAGAATTATGGACTGCAGTATTGCGTGATCTACCTGATGGAGGCTAGGAGTACAACAACAAAACAGGATAACTCTCTAAACTGGAGCTTATATTGCTGGATCAGCTACCGGCAGCTGCTACCTTCCACTTTTGAATGCAAAGTGTTGACTGAAGATAGGAACAAAGGCTTTGTTGAAATCAAATGCAACCAAATTTGAACTTTACCGGTCCAGTTTTTTTTAAGTAACAGCCACCTTCCTTTTTGAACTATTGTGTATCCTATGCTGCAAAGGCAGAAGCTGTGACTTCGTCACAGCCCAGAAAGCATTTGATTTACCGTGAATGGGGAGACTCAGCATCAGCAGCAGTATCAGAGAGGGGAGACAGAGGAGAGCCTTGAATGTGAACTTGACATGTTTATCCACAATGCGTTCAAAGGGAGCTGCGGAGTTCAGAGCCAGCTACCCCTCTCTCAGTGAGCTGCAGACTAATCTTTACTCCCAGACTCCTGGGACAGGCACAGCAAACAGCCAGTGAAAGGTAAGCTTTACAATTATTCGGAAAGCTTTTCCATTTGTAGTCAGGTAGTGTGACAATGCACTTTTCTAGAAGGAGCTATTTGTCATTGGTGACAGTCATGACATTTTCTCACGGTAATGCAATAGGTAAATAAACAACATTATTATCTCATGGAGAAACATTGAAGTACATCAAAGAATTCTTCTAAAGCAAGCAACAAGTAAATAAAAAAATGTATCAATATATGGATTTCTTGCATTCTCACTGATTTGAATGTAGTTGATGTTTTTAAGTGTTTAGGTGAAGTTGGCACTTGAAAACTATCTTTTATATCAATCTCTCTACGGCTGAATGTTTATAGGGTAATTGTGGAATGTTGGTTTCCTTTGATGAAAGTTGCAATACAAGCAGAAGACAAATGGCTCGGATCATAGATCTCTGAAAATTGTGATAAATTATTTGGAATGGGAATTCACTAGAGTACATGCTTATATAGGGTTGAGTTCTTTTTTTTTTTTTCTAAAAGGATGTGTGCTTCTTGACATCCAAGGTAATGAGAGCATTTCATCAAAATATGCTATCCTTATACTACAAAACACTTTTTTGGCAGAATTCTGTCATTCAGCTTACTGAAATTCTGTTATATAACATTATGTATGCAAGGGCCCATTTCCAATTAATGTGTTTTTATAACTTTAATTGGTCTATACAGCTTGCCTGTGTGTGACATGTTTTTCAAATGTATTAAAATGTTTTACTTAATTTTCAAGTACATGTTAAACCATCTGCTGGTTATGTTCATTCAATTATCTAGCCAAATGAGTGAGCCTGATTAACAGTGTATACGGATTATGAGAACGGCATAGAAGTATCGTACATTTAGGCACTTTTATCTTAAAGTGAAATGTGCTGAATCATAAAGCTTTAACATAAAATGTCAACTTTTAAAAATGTTTAGCAGATGCTACATAGTAAATGATTTCATTTCTAAAATTCAGCCATTCTTAAGTATTTTTGTGTTCATCACTTGATGAGACAAATAGTAGCCAATAGCAGGAAGTCTTACACTAATCTTTGTCTCCTATGCTGAGAAAAGCTGAAATCTCTTTTGTTGTTTTGAGTAGCTGTATGTCATTGTTATTTTTACTGTACTTTTAAACATTTGTTGATACATCTAGTAATGTGTGAAGTAGAATAACTCACTAAAGCCATTGAGAAATAATCGTTATCTTCCTAAATTACAACTGTTGCAACATCTGTTGAAAATCTGATTAGTTCTAAGGTACTGCATGCAAACGTTCTTGCATAGTTTATTAAAGAAAGACCTATAGGCCTCATGATTGGTTACAGTATGCTAACCTTATTACTGATAGCACATCATTAATCATCTCTATTCCTGACATGTTCTTAGACTTCTTTGTTTTCCATGACATTATGTGATTCGCAACAAATATGAGTGATGGATGTTTTACAGTATTACGTTTGTGAATTTATTGGAGCCAAGTCATCACACTGAAGCAACCATGAGTAAATAATTACATATGCTATGTGAGAAATTGTTTTGGGATATTAAGCACTTTGTACCCCTATATGTCTAAAAACAGCAAAGTGGTGGATGGTTATTTACCCATTGTCTAGTGGATAAAACACTGGTGGCCAGCTGCTGCACCCCATTAACGCCTGTGAACTAAGCTATCCTCAGACAGCTCATGTGAACAGAGCAGATCTGTGACTTGGAATGTCTTTGATTGTCTTTGATTGGTCATAGAAAGGCCAATCACAGTGTTCATAGATATAAATAGTATAGTGCTTACATCCCTTAATCTTACAATGGAAAAGGGGATGAAAAAAAGATCTAATGAAATAATGAGTCATTCATTAGTGCCTGATCACATTGCAGATCATGGCAGCAGCAGCGGAAAGTATTTTTTTTTAACTCTTGCCAACCCCCCCCCCCTTCTCATTGACATCCCCTTGCTTTGTGATCTGTATGGTAATTATTCACCTCCCTTATCCAGCACATCTGTACATTAGCCCTTTTATCCCCTATCCCTCACCTTTTATCACCCTATCTTTCCTCTATGTATGATCTACATGTCTGGTAAGCCTTTACTTAGCTTCAAGTTTTAATCACTTCAATATCAGCATGTTTATTGATTTCCAAAAAAAGTGGCAAAAATTAGATCACCTTGGGATCTCTACTTTCCAGAAAGGGCTCATTTTGGGGAGTTCATACAGAATTTTTATTAGAACAGAAAGTAAAAAATATAAAACCCAGTGGTTTCTAAAAAGCAGCCAAAAAAGCTGTCTATCTAAAAAAAAAACAAAAAAATCAAATTCATTTGAGTATAGTGATACATGATGCGGTAATTGTCAGTCAAAATATCTTAGCACTGGAAACTGAAAAATAGCCTGGCAATGAAGGTACATTACAGGGTAGTACTCAATGGTTAAAGCAGAACTTTATCCTTAACAGTTTGATAACAATTAATGTTCATTATCTAAAGAACATACATTTCACATTAATAATTATGATACCAAAATTACTGTATGTAAATTACCTCCAGAATTGTTCCTGTTTCCTCTTGCTGGAGGCCATTTTGTTGAAGCCCAGAGCAGTCACTTCTTTTTTGGAAACTCTTGGCCTCTCTTTGGTCTCAAAAACTATATGTCACTTTCTTTAATTGTCTTCTCCAGATCCACATAAATATTGATGTCAGTGCGAGGGCAGTAGGCGATCATATGGCAAGGGACTATCTGTAGCATTGAGTTAGTGATTCCTACAGCCAGAAATAGCCCAGGCAATCCTTCACCAGTTAAGATCAACTAAAAACCTTGCAGGATGGGTTAGATGGGGGTAGGAGGAAGGGGTGGGAGTGGGTTCATATTTTGCTTGGAATGGGGCTTTAAACTCCAAACGTTCTGCAATAATCCATGACTAGAACTTTGCAATACTCTACTATTGACTTAATACATTAAAACTTAAAACAAATTATACCAATTCTATATCTAACAGAAAGTAATGACATTATGTTGTCTTTCAAGGTTGTCTAAAACTGCGCTTAGGTATGCCCAGTTTTCAATCTATTGCATCTATTATTGACATTGCTAAAATTTCTTGCTACCAGTACTACTACCATTACTGATAAAAGGGCTCTTTTCCTATTAAACTCAGTGCACCCTTTTCAGTTATGATTACAGTATATTGCAAGGGACCTTGTATGCTGTTATGAGTAACACAAATGACATGCATTCCAAAATAAATGTTGATAAATATAGATTTTGTTCTCCCCATGCCCAATCAGGCTAATAGAAAAACATTACTCTGAACAGGACTGGGTATTTGAAGTATATATTACACATTGACAGTATTCCTTTTCATGATCCAAATGAAAAAAACATGCATACTTGTTATATGGAAAAAATAAGTATACCCGCACATTTACCGCCACCTTAAATCCATTACATTAGAATCAGGTGTTCCAGATTAGAATATGATCGGAACCTACTTAGGAAGCTTTAAACCTCACATATCTGGTTTTCTTTTTAGTATTGACATATGTGGTGTCATCATACCATGATCAATAGAGCTGTCTAAGGCCCTCAGAATGAAGACTGTGGATGCCTATGAGTCTGGCAAGGGATTGAAATTGATCTCAAACATTCCATTATAAGGAAAAAAATCTAAAGGTGAGATAAATATTAAATTGATTCTACTTTGTCAATTTGCCAAAAGCAGTCTCCAATAACTTAGAACTTCAATTGTGGGGTGTTCAGGAAATTCTTGCAACAGGTGGGGTCAAAGTGTATTATCTATGGTTAGAATGAGATTGCACCAGTTTGTGTTGATTTGTTTTAAGAAAAAACCTTTCTGTCCAAACAAAAAGTTGTGTTAATAAAAAACCTTTCTGTCCAAAAAAGAGTTGTGTTAATAAAAAGACCTTTCTATCCAAAAAGAATAGTAGAGCAAGACTACAGCTTGCTATTGAACATGAAGGTAAAGATCATTTCTTGTGGTATATTCTGCTGAAGATTGCACAATCAAAGATAAAGAGTAAACATACTTACTACAAAACAAAGACAGAATTTTAGTAGAAGAACCTTATACCAGCTATGAAGCATCCTGGTGGCAAATCAACAGATTAGCCACTTGGCCTCTAGAGGATTTATGTCCCTTCCTGACCAGGCCATTACACGGTCATGCAATGCTGCACCCAAATTAAATTTACGTCTTTTTTTCCCATGAATAGAGCTTTCTTTTGGTGGTATTTGATCGTCTGTGCGGTATTTATTTTTTTGAGGTATAAACAAAAAAAGACTGACAATTTTGAGAAAAAAACAATATTTTTGACTTTTTGCTATTAAACATGTCCAGTAAAAAAATTTAAAAATCAAATTTTGTCATAAATTTAGGGCAAAATGTATTCTGCTACATGTCTTTGCTAAAAAAAAATCCCAATACGTGTAAATTAGTTGGTTTACGTGAAAGTTATAGCGTTTACAAATGTCAATATATATATATACCGTATTTTTCGCTCCATAAGACGCACCTGACCATAAGACGCACCTAGGTTTTAGAGGCAGAAAACAGGAAAAAAAAAATTCTGAACTAATGGACTGCAGACATAGTACAGGAGATGACCAGAGACTGCGGACACAGTACAGGAGATGACCAGAGACTGTAGACATAGTACAGGAGATGACCAGAGACTGCGGGCACAGTACAGGAGATGACCAGAGACTGCGGACACAGTACAGGGGATGACCAGAGACTGCAGACACAGTGCAGTAGATGACCAGAGACTGCGGACACAGTACAGGGGATGACCAGAGACTGCAGACATAGTACAGGAGATGACCAGAGACTGCGGACACAGTACAGGGGATGACCAGAGACTGCGGACACAGTGCAGTAGATGACCAGAGACTGCGGACACAGTACAGGGGATGACCAGAAACTGCAGACATAGTGCAGGAGATGACCAGAGACTGCGGACACAGTACAGGAGATGACCAGAGACTGCGGACACAGTACAGGGATGACCAGAGACTGTGGACACAGTACAGGGATGACCAGAGACTGCGGACACAGTACAGGGATGACCAGAGACTGCGGACACAGTACAGGGATGACCAGAGACTGCGGACACAGTACAGGGATGACTAGAGACTGCGGACAGCACAGGGATGACCAGAGACTGCGGACAGCACAGGGATGACCAGAGACTGCGGACAGCACAGGGATGACCAGAGACTGCGGACAGCACAGGGATGACTAGAGACTGCGGACAGCACAGGGATGACCAGAGACTGTGGATAGTACAGGTGATGACTGCTGACCTTTGGGGAGGGGGGGGAGCGGGTACCTGAATTTGACAGATACCCGCTCCCACTTCCGCGGAGTTGTTCTTTCATCTTACCTGTTCCTCTATCCAGCCGCGCGCTGTCTTCCCGGCTTCTGTAATGGCGCTCGGCATGACAGCCGGGTGCCCAGTGCGCATGAGCGAGAAGCAGTTGCGCTTTGTGATTGGTCCGGCGGCTTCTGGGATCTGTCATGTGTCCCAGGTGCCGCCTTACCATTCACAAAAAGCACCGCTTCTTGCGCATGCGCACTTGGCACCCGGCTGTCATGCCCACACTACAGAAGCCGGGAAGACCGCGCCGCTGGATAGAGGAACGGGTAAAATGAAAGAACAACTCCACGGAAGTGGGAGCGGGTACCTGTCAAATTCAGGTACCCGCTCCCCCTCCCCCTCCCTCCCCAAAGGTCAGCAGTCATCTCTATAAGGTCCCGCTGTAGAGCTGAGCGGCTGGCCCGGTATTCTGACACGGCGGCAGTGGAAATACCGGACCGGCCGCTCCATATTCGCTCCATAAGACGCACTGACATTTTCCCCCCTTTTTTGGGGGGAAAAAAGTGCGTCTTATGGAGCGAAAAATACGGTATATATATATATATATATATATATATATATATATATATATAAAATGCATTTTTTTTTTACTAGTAATGGCAGCGTTCAATGGCTTATAGCGGGACTGTCAAACTGCGGAGGGCATTCTGACACTGGGGGGAACTGACTTGGTGTTACTGACATCCCCAGTGACACCAATACAGTGATAAGTGCTAATAAAAAGAACTGACACTGTACTAATGGCACTGGGCAGGAAGGGGTTAACATCTGGGGCAACCAAAGGGTTAACCGTGTGCTGTGTGTGTTTTACTATGGGGCTGTGTCTGTGCTTTCCACTGTAAGCACACTGCTTTGTATGGCTTTGATATGCAGTGCATACAAAGCAGTGTGCTGTAGCTGACAGGGGAGAGAACTGTATTGTTTTTATACAGTTTTCTCCCCCCTGTCGATCAGCGGGTGCTGGCAAGTGACCTGGTGATTGACAGCTGAGGCCGCAAATGGCGACTCGGGTAGGGCCCGCGCATGGCCCACATGCCCCCCTACCCGGAGATGCAAAATCACACATATATATATATATATATACTGTATATATATATATATATATATATATATATATATATATACACACAAGTGATTTTGCGCACTCCTGCCGCCCTGTAGAAGTATTTCTGCTATAGGGTGGCGGTAAAGCAGTTAACTATATATTCTGCATAATATCAAATTGTACTTGATGAGAATGGGGGGCCAACTGTCCAAAAAGTGAAGTTGAACCAGAAATGGTTCTTTCTACACAATAATGATCCAATGCACATGGAATGTACTATTCAAAGCCCTGATTTAATTCCCATTGTTATTTTGAAGGGGGACTTTGAAACAGGCACATCATGCAATGAAACCCCAAACATCTTGCTACTGAAGGAATTTTGCATGAAGAAGTGCTCCTTAGTACCTGGCACCCTTAGAGACTATGGGTTTTTATCCATCTTCTTAACTGTATCATTCTAAATGAACAGTACAGGTCACTACAGCTGGTTAAGGCTGTAAAGATTTGATTTGCTAAGAAGGAGTGACAGCAATCCTGGCAGCTAGACACAGAGGCACAACAAATAGTCAACTTTTTTTTTATCAACAAGTAGATATTTAGAATTTCCAAAATAATAATGTTATTTTAGCTGGCAATTTTCAAGTACAGATTATGGAATAAGCATTGGTCCATTTTATGCATGCTGTCTTTATTTCGCTTTACAGAAACAGTCTACATATTCAGGTTGGTGGAGCAATCATTGTCCTTTTTTATTCATAAATAAAGCTACCAGACAAACCAAGTTATCAAAAGCATTCTTCCAATAGCTGGCATTCAGGACATGCTATGAACAAGTATTTTTAGCTTGTGCCAACATGTTATCAGAGAAGAATGAAGGAACACAACTTAAAACATTTTATCACCAACATAAGAAAACACTTGTCATTTGTATTTTTGTTTTTATATAATGGCATATTTTTTTTGTTCATATTCAGCAATATATACCATATTAGCAACATATACCTTAACATTTGATACCTGTAGATAACATTTTGACTATTCATCCACATTGTTATTGTATTCATAACTCCTGCAAGGCTTCATTTTAGGGTTGTGTTAAAACACCCTGCAGCTTAATTATTCAGATCAGAAGTTTTCATTTGATAATAAAGAATTTAAGTGATAGTGATTAGGGTTGGTCTTGATGTTTGAGTCGATGCTTGATGTTCACCCACTAAGCGCCCCACAATGCACTGCACTCTCACAGTGCATTTTGAGGGCCATGATTGGCCAAAGCAATGCACCTGGTGCAATGGTTTGGCCAAGCACAGCACAATGTACTGTGAGAGCCATGATTGGCCAAAGTCTCGATGACTTTGGCCAATCATGGCTCACGGCCTTGTGTAGTGTGTTGGTTGAGTTTAGTGAGGTTAGTTAGTGGTGTGTTAGGAGACAGCGTAGTGTAGTCAGTGTAGTGCGGTGTTTTTGAAGAGCAGTGTAGTGGTGTTAGTGTTTTTTACAGCTGGTACTTCTTCGTCACAGCTGTTTCCTTTTTTTTTTTTGCTTTCTTAATTTTTTTTATTTTAATTGTATTTTTTGTTGCCACAGCAGTATTAAAAATATTTAGGGCATAATTGCTGTAACCCCTTCTGCATTACAGGAGTTCTTACTTCTGCATCAGCAATGTTTCCCTTTCTTTTTTTTGGCTTTCTGAATTTTTTAAAATATTTAATTCAATTCTTTTTTTTTTTTTTTTGCTGCAGCAGCAGCAAAAGTATTTCAGGTATAATTGTGGTTCCCCCTATTGCATCTCAGGTGTTCCTCCTTCTGCGTCAACAGTGGTTCCCTTTTCTTTTTGGCTTTCTGAGTTTTCTTTTTTTTTTCCAGCAGCAGCAGCAAATAAATGTTTTCCATAATTGCTGTTACTCCTTCTAAGTTGCAGGTGTTCTTCCTTCTGTGTCACATTTTATTTAATTTTACTTAAAACATTTTTTGCAGCAGTAAAAAAAAATCTCCATAATTGCTGTACCACCAATAATAAAACGATTTATAGTGCACCAAGCACAGAAATATTGCACCCAAGCACCAAATTCCCATCCCACACTCTAAAATAAAAAATGATAAAGGTCCCTGAAAAAATTCCCCATCATGTCCAAAAGGCCAACAAGGAGAGGCAGACACTCACAGGAAGCTAAAAGAGGGCAAGCAGCCTTTGTGTTCACAGTGAAAAGTGGTGGTCGTGGACATGGTGTATCCTCTGCAGGCAGGGCACGCTTGTCCCTTTTTCCAATTCTGGCTGTGTTATTGAGCCACAACATGCAGAAGAGGTGGTGGAGTGGATAACTAAGCCTTCCTCATCTTCATCATCCTCTGTCATCCAGGCTCATACTAGTTTGCCTTCCACCGCACCTGCCAAAGCGGCCTATTCCATAGGCTCCTTGTTCTCAGCTACTCCTTCCATAGCCCCACCATCATGCACGGAGGAGTCACCTGAATTATTCGATCATAGTGTCAGTTCTATGCTGCTGGAGGATGTGCAGCAATTTGAATGCTCTGATGTTGGTTCCCAGATTAAAGGGAGTGATGTGAGCCTAGAGAGAGGAGGTGTTATGTTCCCCCAGCCACAGCATACTGCCAAGTTGGCTCCAGTGACGAGCTGGGAGGGGATGATGAGGTCACTGACTGTACTTGGGTGCCTGACAGAACAGGGGAGGAAAGTGAGGAGGAGGCACAACTCCAACGAGGCAGAATGTCCTCCAGGGGCAGGCGTAAAGGCAGCCACCCTATTGCATCACATGATAGAGCTCCACCAAAAGTTCATTAGTATGGGCTTTTTTCAATACGTGCAGCAGACCACAATGTCACTATTTGCAGTCTCTGAAACAGCTCAAGCATGGTCAAAACACCAGCCGCTTGGGCACCACATGCTTGACTATACATATGGCGACCTGCCATACAGCTCATTGGCAACAGCAGCGGAAAGACCCACATCGTAAAAAAATTGGAGACTTCTCCTTGTTCCTCATCTGGGATCTCTACCTCTACTATACTTCAAGTATTCTCAGCAGCTTTCAGCGAGAAGCATCTAAATACTAGCTTGGCCAAATTGCTAGAGTTACTACTGCTGCTTTTCCATCTGGTGGACTCTGCCCCCTTTTGTGAATTAGTGGAATGTGCTGTACCACAGTGGCAGGTTCCAAAAAGACATTTCTTTTCACAAATGGCCATTACAGCTTTGTACCATCATGTGGAAGGCAATGTTTTGGCCTCATTGGACAGGGCTGTCAGCAGCAAGATCTATATTACTGCTGACACGTGGCCCAGCAGGTATGGTAATGAATGTTACATTTCATGCACGGTGCACTGGGTAACTGCTGGCAGCTGGGAAGGTTGCAGGGCAGGGTTCTGTGCTGGAGTTTGTTCCTCCACTACACCTCTAAAAAGCTGGCAGCAATTATGTCACATCTGTCTGCTCCACCCCCTCGTTTTCCTCTTCCTCTATGACCTCATCAACAATTGGGCGGACATCATCACTAGCTCTGCCCAATTGTTGATGACAGTTCTGACAGTTGCCAGTCATATGTAAAACAATTGGGCTGCCCAATTGTTTACATCTGACCCACAAATGTCATATTGTGGTGATAGCTCGATGGGATGGGTCAGTAGGCATCAGGGTTTTTTATTTCTACGAGACGGTGTCATCGTGACAATGCTGGACACCGTGATTGATGATGTATTACAATGATGTAACCATTTTTTTGGCCTTTGCTCAGGCCAAGGATCTGGTAGGAATTTAGGGGGGGACCCATGTTTTTTTCCCCAATTTTGGGGGGTGGGGTTCCCCTTAAAAGTCCTACTAGGCCTAAAGGGCCTGGTATGGCTTTTAGGGGTAACCCCATGCACCTTTTCCCACCATTTTTAGTAGGTGGATTTCCCCTAAAAAGTCCTAAATGGCCTGGTGTGGCTTTAAGGGAGAATCGTATGCATTTAAAAAAAAAATGTTTTTACTTTGGGATCCCTCCTAACCTTCCTACCAGACCTAAAGGGTCTGATATGGATTGGGGGGGACCCCATGCTGGTTTTTTGCTTTTTAATAAAAATTTCATTTTTTTAAAAAATATGTCAGTCCTGCTGTAGCAGGTTCTATACATTGCAGGTAGTTTAGGGGACCCCCCAGGCATGATATTTAGGGGAATTTTTCTTTTTTTTTTTTACTTTAAGCAATGAAAAATTACTGCCCCTTCATCAGGATCAGGAAGGATTTTTTTTCCCTGCAGGAGAAAATTGGATCATGCTTTGCTGGGTTTTTTTTGCCTTCCTCTGGATCAACTGTGGGTATAAGTTTATAACTTTTTTTTTTTTTTAATGGTTGAACTGGATGGACTTTTGTCTTTTTTCAGCTAGACTAACTATGTAACTTTAAAAATGGTACTTTTTGAATTGTTTTATTCACTAATTCATGTCCCTCAGGAAAGTACCTGAGTCCCCATATCCTTTTTATGGCCAATAACTTGCATATAAGCCTTCAGAATGGGCACTTTTGAATTTACAAGTCCCATAGACTCGCATTGAGCTCGAAGTCAAACTTTCGTTAGGTTCAAATGTTCAGCCACAAACTGAACAGGGGGACGTTCAGGGCCCCTCACTAGTAGTGATGATAGGGTAAGAAAAAGTCCAGGCAACACAACATGACTTTACTGTGTTGTAACTCAATGTCTCATACATTACAATGCAAACAAGAAAACAGTAAGCTGCACTTTTTAGCTAATAGTGAATATGACAACAACTATAGGACACTTTATATGAGTGAGCACATTGGGATGGAAGTTAAATAAATATAAAAATGTAAAACAGTTTGCTTTAGGTAAATAAAAATAGTGTACAGAAAAAATATGAATGCCAACATTTAAAATTAAAATACAATTGATCCTATTTTTTTAATCAGTGGGGCAAATGCAAAAATACTAGCTACAACAATATTTGGTAAAATAGAGTACAGCGTGTGATATGGGGAATTCAGCTCAGACGTAGAAGCATTTGTAAGTGAGAACCATGCCAGTATGAAGTTTGTTTTAGGGCAGGGGTAGGCAAATTTATAGAGGTGAAGATCTACCTGAACAACATGGGAAAATCAAAGATCACTGGGCACAGTGTAGCCCAGTGTTGCCTCCTCACAAACCTTTAATTGCCGTACTAACATGTTGCAATCACATGCATTGCACAGCAATCATGGGTATAAATTAGGTGGTGAGGAGGCAATATACCACCTCCTCTCCACCTATCAAACTCACTTGGATCGCTGTTCACAGAAGCAGCCGTTCCTGCTGCACTGAATGAGCCATTAGTTGCATTCGGCAGCAGCATCCTTAGAGCTTGTTCACATGTCAAGTTGGGAGGTGGTAAAACCCTGCGGTTAAATTGCAGTTTCAGCCAAAGGTGTACACATGCCACAGCAGGAATTAAACCCTGTGTTGCTTTTGGTGCGTGCTACCGCCTACCAATCGCTACCCATTCAAGTAAATGAGAACACTCTGCAAGCACCCAACAACTGCATGCTTCTGAGGGGTCCAAGGGGTAAAGCACGTGGTGAGAAGGAAACACAATGCTGCCTGCTTTAACCCCTTGTTTACTGTACTGTACAAGGTTGCAGGGCACTTGTAGAGTGGCCTCATTCACTTGAATGGGTCATGCTTGGCAGGTGCTACACCTACTAACCATAACAGCCTATAAAAACACATCTTAACTATGAGGGTTTTACCACCCCCCAAACTGTAAATGTAAATGGACCCTTACTGTTCTCAGCCCCCTATAAGGCTGCTTTCACATTAAAGTGCTGTGATTTACCTGCCTAACGGGTGCAGCGCAGTACATTTGTGACTTTCGTGGGTTAGCTGCACTTTGCTGTAGACTTCTATTATATCCTGCAGGTGTGGTGCACTTTCTGTAAGCGCACCACAACTCCTGCATTCAGGAGTTTTGATGCGCTTTCAGAAAGTGCACCAAATCCGCAGGATATAATAGATGTCTATGGCAAAGTACAGCTACAATTGCAAATGTTCTGCCAAATATTGTATGTACAGTACATTAAAGTATTCAAATAGACATTTACTTGTCAAAGACATGCTGGTAGTTTGTTTGGCACCTGTCTAAATTAGCCATAGGATGCATACATATGTGGACAGCATGTGCTTTCCTTGGTGTTCTTATTAGTGGAATACGCCTAATGCGGCATCTTAAGAGAGCTAGAAAACATCCATTCAAGATAGTGAAGCATTCTTAAATAGCACTCTAGTCAACTGTCTTATGTATTGTGTTTACCTCCAAACCATTGCTGTCATGGGGGTCATATGATCAGGAACCATGCTGTTTGCGTCAAAACCATTAGTGTGAGACCAGTATTTTGAGTGATAGATGTGTGCATCATGTTTTAAAATGAAACGCAGATGACCATTCTCTCAGCATGTGAAGTATGCCTTACACAATTAATCTATAGATTGTAGTCAGGTGACAGGTTACATTTCTATAGCCTTTTTTTAAAACTGTTGAATAGAATAGAGTACGGCTAAAACTTCTTTATTTGTTTTTCATTATAGTTTTCTTTGTTCTCTCCCTTCTGGCTTTTTTCCCCATTCATCAATTTCAGTGGGGTTTTACTTGCTTCTGAGCCCTAAAAAAAGCAAAAAAAAGCAAAAAAAAAGCAAAGAGCACATTTGTAAAACACACAGCTGTGCTTTAGAAATGTGCCTTTTTTAAAGCAGTGGTATGACGGTAAGGCCATACTGCTGCTTTGTACAATAAATCAGCCATTATGTTTCTCAATTACACTGGCATTAAGTATAGCCAGGAACCATGAGGAATGTATTGCTAATTATTGACTTATACCTTATTACTACTTAGTGACAAGTTTTCTTCAGTTAGAATTTGAATTCTTCAATGTTCAAAACATAATTGTCTGTATTTTTTTCACAAATTGCTGAATGATATTTACATGGTCGTAATTTCCAAAGAAAAATATGATAGCAAGATGAAGAGTTCTAAAATTTGTTATTCACAGTAGGATCACATACTGTATGAGACAATCAATCACCTTTAGACATATATATAAGCATTATTCAATTGTTCTTTCAGTTCTCATTTCCAGTCAGTGAATGCACCATTTCACTATTCTTGACTTCTATTTTGAACATTTCTTCAGAACACAGATTCCTTCTTAAAAACTGTCTTCTCTTATTTGATAATCCATGTGACCTTTGTCTGTTATAATATGTCATTTTCTGCCTTACTTTCCACATTTTATTCTTTTGCATATCATCCTTTAGTTTTTTACGTCATGTAAGACATGTTCAGAAACCAGTTGCCTTGGGGCACAGCTTGTGCTTTCTTCTTCATTTGTAAATTTTTATGGCAAGTAGGTGCTGTGCGAGGTGATGTGACTACAAATAATCATATAAAGTATTCGGCATTCGTCTCCTGCATGGTCAGCAGAAGATAGCTGCTTTAAGCTGCAAGACTTTAGATTGGGCATTTCATTATCTGTCCTTGTGCTACAAGCAGAATTAATTATTTTTACTTTGTAGAGAGATGCTGCCCATTTGGTGCAGCAACATCTAGTATGCCATTACAATGTCTTGTACTGCAGTACGTTATACACAAAGGAAAATAAAATGTAAATTTGATGAGAAACTTCAAAAACTTGGTATTAAGTGTAGTATTTATTAACCTTGTATTACATTGAAGACATGCTTCCCTGCACACAGATCCTTGCATTTTGATTATACATATAACATTTAGAAAGGTAAATAATTTAGAGGAGGAAAAGAAAGATAAAATGAAAGAGAGGGAGTGTTTTAAAGGAAAACCATATGTTGAATTTTTATTAAAGTTTATACATTTTTAAATGCATTTATATCCATATATTTATATCTATATTTTGCAATTTATATACAGTCTTTGTATTTCAAAAACACATTTAATATACTGTGGACCCACAACATTGGATTTTCATAGCATTTTTTTTTTTTAATGACAGCACAGCAAAATCTGCCTTGCAGTGAAGCAGAAGGGCAGAGGAAAGGTCCCTGTTTTGACTCATAGGAGATGATTTGTGAAAGGTCTAGAGAATGTTACCTCATAAAGTGCTCATTTGCTCAGCTTAATGAATATGGTGACGCTCTGCTCAATTCAATCACCCAATCATATGCAGGCAAAAATTATGTTTTTTTTTTAAAACTTTCATTGCAATCACAATCACATTACTGGGTATTCAATAGCTTCATTTTACTATATTTATTATTTCACTAACCTGATTGAACACTTATTTTACTAAGTGGCATGTCTCTAATCCAGGGTTTCTCAACTAGGGTTCCTCCAGAGGTTGCTAGGGGTTCCTTGAGCAATGAGAAATTTCTGACTCTAAGATACATTTCTACTGACACCACTGATCTTTTTAGCTATCTGTAAGGGGGGGGGGGGTTCTTCCCAATAACCACAAGTGTGAGGAGCATTCTTCCCACTGACCATCACACTATTGTATCATGAGTTTTAGACATAGTCATTTTTTGCAGGGGTTTCCTTAGACCAGAAAGTTATTTCAGGGGTTCCTCTGTGTTGAAATGGTTGAGAAAGCCTGCTCTAATCTATTAATAAAAAACTCAGCTCAGTTGAGTTTGTTTAAATTTTAAATTGAACTATTGAGCCCTGTGAACAAAAAACTCAGGAGGCTTTAGAAAAAAGAAGACAAGAGCTACATGATTTGGCTTGAAATGAAAATAAAGTTTATTAAATAGCGATGTTTGATATTTGTATGACCAAAAAGAAAATAAAAATGATTTGTTAAATTGCTATTTTTCTAGCCCTGACCCTAATGCATAATGAAAAAGAAATGTATTAAAAACAAAAACACTGTATATTCCCTTTAACTAATGTGTCTGGATATAGCAGCAGTGGTAACAATTCAATGCAACAATGCAACAATTCTTATCTCTCCACATTCACAGCAGCATCATAATAATTGGATTGTACTGGATAAAAGATGCCAGGCCATAAACTATTTCTAGGTTTTGGTAGAGTGGAGAAGGATTAGAACAGAGTTTTTACTGCCCTTACTGGAGTTTTACTCCCTTTACCCTCATTGGTTTCTCACCTACAAATTTCCTATGTCACCACACAGATTAACACATCTTCACTTAGTCCTTATGGATCAAGGTGTCATCATCCCAGTTGTTGTGGCAGAAGGGTTTCAAGAGTTTTTACTCTGATTTGTTAACTGTTTCCATACCCATAGGGACATTCACTCAATCATGGATTTTAAAGTTTTGAGTGTCTTTATCTAAATGTGGAAATTCTGCATGGATTCCATGATATCTGGCATTGCTTATCTTTGGTAGACACCTTCTGACTTCTGTGGATGTCACAGGTGCTTATATACCTGTACCCATCTTTCCACTACATCATAAATTCCTACGCATTGCTTTGATGCCACTGCACTACAAGTTTGGACTCTCTACCAGGGGCATATTTACCACAAGGCAAACAAGGCACTTGCCTAGGGCAGCATTTTTTTAGGGGGGCAGCACCTCCCCCCAGAAGAAGGAATGAAAGAAGGGACACGCGCACCATGAGAACCAGGTGGGATCCGAGAGAAGCTGCGGGCTGCTTCATGGAGTATGTAGAGCCTGACTCTCATTCCTGAGGATGTCCGGAGCTGTGAAGATGAGTGACTCTCTATTGCCGGGGGGGTAGTGGAAGGTTTTTCCAGATGGGGGGCAAGGGTGTTGTTGGTCAATGTCAGGCTCTCTCCGCAGGAGTGGAAAGGGGGGGATTGTGTTGGTCGGTGTCCGAGGGGCAGATGATTTTCGTGTTGCCTAGAGCAGCACAAAACCTAAATACACCACTACTCTCTACTTGGATGTTCACTAAGGTACTAGCCCTCAGTTTTAACGCTGCTGCCTTCTCATGGCATCCCTTAGACAACCTTCTTTTAAGGGAAAAGTCTGTATAGACTCTATTGGACAATATGGTTTTGGCTGTTCAGAAATTAAAATGGTTTGCTTTGATCCTTCACACACTTGCTTGAGGAAAATAGACAACTTTGACAAACTATGTTGCTTTTTAGTTCCAGGAGCTGAAAATTAATTTCTAAAATTAGTGTAATAGTATTTTTTTAGCACAGAAGGTTGTTTGTCACTCATAAATATACCAGAGTTTTACTTACAAGTGAGTCTTGTGAGATAAGCCATAGCTTTCTTCCACCCAGAGAATGAACACAAGCACCACCCTTACAACCATCACTACATACACCTGCAGAAGATGCAAAGACAAATACAGACTTACTTAATCATAAACACCACTAGCACCACCTGAAGCATAGCTAGCCACCATGTCATGATAATGCAAAATTGAGCAAATTGACAGCAGGCACGAGAAACATTTTTAATATTTGCCCATCTGTAGCTGTTACAGTGCTTTCTTTTCTTTCCCAGTTTAAGTACTACTGCAAATGGAATTACAAGAAGTTAAAGCATATCCTAGCCTAAATACAAAAATGTAATATTTAGTTGTGCTTAGTTTTCCTTTTTTGCAGCTTTTTTTTTCATTTCTTTTCATATGGTAATCCTGTGAATACCGTACTTCCTATCCCTGGGTGGCTAAACTCATCCTCCATATGGACTGGATGAAACAATTAAAGCCAACTATTAATTACCCCTCAGGATCCCTCCAATTATTTTTAGTCTAGCACACGCTTTGTTCAACAGTACCAAGCCCTGGGGATGAGAGGCCCCCTGTACCCCCAAAACACTGAAAACAATTAAATGTAGACTTTATATATTCAGCTTTTGGTGCTTTCCTCCTCACTATCTGTCTGTATGCCACTCAGTATTATCATTTAGATGTTGCAGGTACAATAAAACTGTATAGATTAATATAAGACGTGTTAAAATGTAGTAAACTGTACAACACAGTAAAGTTTTACATGCATTTTATACCAGTAGATAGATCATTGCCCCATGTGCATTATACTTTCCACAAAGCTACTATTGTTTAATTTATGTCTAATTTGCTTTGCAACTAAAGATCATCGAGCCATTGTTTACAGGCATGGATTCTCATATTGTTTGACATTTGTTAGATCTAAGCTTAAGTTATAAATTCTATATATAATTGATGGAACCCATTGTTGATAAAACCTACTCTAAGCAGTTAGCAGTTTTGTAGTGTTAAAATACATTAAACTGTCATCTTCAATAAATCAAGCAAACCCAAAATATACTAGAAAGGTCTGGGTAGAAATACATTTGAAAGCAATAAGAAATTTCAAAATGATATATGAAAGCTATAAGGGAAACATGCTTCTTTCCAAATAATATACACCCTCTAGTATGGAAGCAATTTGTTTTGTTTTGTTGCAAAGTGTTGCTTTTGTTCAGCCACATAAAAAAAAAATCCTAAATACAATAAAAAATGTTAAGTAATGCATATTTGCTTTTGTTTAGTGAAAATGCAGCTTTTCTGGTAAATGGCTACTTTATAACCATTAGTCCTTATTTAATAAGGCAAAATGTGAAGAAATCCATGGCAAACAATCATCAATGATTGTTCTTTGCCCTAATGTGATGAACAATTTGAATTATTATAATACATTGTTACTATTTTATTTGCACTGTCTTGTTAGCAGGTCGAAGTGTACCTAAAAAAAATTAAGGCAAAGTGCAGGAGGCAATCTGTGGATCCAAAACCCACATGAAGTGCCATATTTAATTTTAGCCATCATTGTCTTATCAGTAACAACAACATTTATTTATTTTGCTTTATTTGGAACCCAATATCATTACAAACAATAGTAAATCGATAGTTGGTAATCCATAAAATGTCCCATTGTCTAAAAAAGATATTTGCTACATGTTCATTGCATATTCACTAAGGGGGAATTGGCCCTATTCATAAGGCATGTTTACGTGCATCCTCAGGTTCAAATTGTAGTACTGTAACATTTGATCTACTTATGTCAGATTCACTATACTTACACTGTAAGCTAGACACATTTTTGTTGCACATACTCCCAGGTGAAGAAGCAGATCCATATTTTAAAGCTTTGAAGTGTGGAAGTTTCCACACTCAAAAGTAATGACACTTTGCTGTTCTATGATTTTTCTCTTACATGGTGCCAGGCTGCTGATTAGTGTGTTAGCCTCTTTAGCAGGTCAAACATGTCTCATCATTTGGTCAGGATTGATGATCTATAGTTTTTGTGTTGTATTTCTGGTGAAATTAGTGTAAATGTGTCTTAAGACAGAAATAATTTAAAATTACCACTGTTAGGATCGCACAGCCTCATTTATTTCCAAGCTCATACATTTTTCTTTTGTTGATAATGACTTATTTCCTAAATGTAAAATTTGGAAGAAGTTTATTTAACCACTTGCCCTCCAGATGATTTAGCTCCCTTCCTGACCAGGCCATTTTTTGTGTTATGGCACTGTGTTACTTTAACTGACAATTGTGAGGTCATTTACGTCCTTTTTTTCCCACAAATAGAGCTTTATGCTGGTGGTATGTGTCTGTGCGTTTTTTTTTTTTTTTGTGCTATAAACAAAAAAAGACCTACAATTTTGAGATAAAAATTATATTTTTGACTTTTTACTATTAAACATGTCCAATAAAAATATTTAAAAAAACAAATCTCATCATGAATGTAGGCCTAAATGTATTCTGCTACATGTCTTTGCTAAAAAAAATCCCAATACATGTAAATTAATTGGTTTACGTGAAAGTTATAGCGTTTACAAATGGCGGTATATATACTGAAATTTTTTTTTACTAGTAATGGCGGTGATCAGCAACCTGTAGCGGGACTGCGGCAGGCATTCTGACACTGAAATCCCCAGTGACACCAATACAGTGATCAATGCTAATAAAAAGCACTGACACTGTACTAATGACACTGGGCAGGAAGGGGTTAACATGTGGGGCAATCAAAGGGTTGACTGTGTGCTGTAAGCACACTGCCTTGTATGGCTCTGCTATGCAGAGCCATACAAAGCAGTGTGCAGGAGCTGACAGGGGAGAAATCTGTATTGTTTACATACAGGTCTCTCCATCTTGGGAGATACTTGATAATCACAGGGTACTGGCAAATAATCACTGGCCGGGACCCAGTGATTGACAGCCAAGGCCGCGAATGGCGGCGCAGGTAGGGCACGCCCCCTACCAGGAACTGCAAAATCACATATATATATATATATATTATTATATAGAATTACAGATTAGACATTCTTATAATATGTCAACAAAAGTTAGATTTTATTTCCATCATTTACACTTTCAAAATAACAGAAAACAAAAAAATGGCGTCTGCAAAAGTTTGGGCACCCTGCAGAATTTATAGCATGCACTGCCCCCTTTGCAAAGCTGAGACCTGCCAGTGTCATGGATTGTTCTCAGTCATCATCTGGGAAGACCAGGTGATGTCAATCTCAAAGGTTTTAAATGCCCAGACTCATCTGACCTTGCCCCAACAATCAGCACCATGGGTTCTTCTAAGCAGTTGTCTAGAAAACTGAAACTGAAAATAGTTGACGCTCACAAAGCTGGAGAAGGCTATAAGAAGATAGCAAAGCGTTTTCAGATGTCAATATCCTCTGTTCGGAATGTAATTAAGTAATGGCAGTCATCAGGAACAGTGGAAGTTAAAGCAAGATCTGGAAGACCAAGAAAAATATCAGACAGAACAGCTCGCAGGATTGTGAGAAAAACAATTCAAAACCCACGTTTGACTGCACGATCCCTCCAGAAAGATCTGGCAGACACTGGAGTTGTGGTACAATATTCCACTATAAAGAGATACTTGTACAAATATGGTCTTCATGGAAGAGTCATCAGAAGAAAACCTCTTCTACGTCCTCACCACAAAAATCATCGTTTGAACTTTGCAAATGAACATATAGACAAGCCTGATGCATTTTGGAAACAAGTTCTGTGGACAGATGAGGTTAAAATTGAACTTTTTGGCCGGAATGAGCAAAGGTACGTTTGGAGAAGAAGGGGCACAGAATTTAATGAAAAGAACCTCTGTACAACTGTTAAGCATGGGGTTGGATCAATCATGCTTTGGGGTTGTGTTGCAGTCAGTGGCACAGGGAACATCTCACGAGTAGAAGGAAAAATGGATTCAATAAAATTTCAGCAAATTTTGGATGGTAACTTGATGCCATCTGTGAAAAAGCTAAAGTTAAAGAGAGGATGGCTTCTACAAATGGATAAGGATCCTAAACACACCTCAGAATCCATGGGGGATTACATCAAGAGGTGTAAACTGAAGGTTTTGCCATGGCCTTCACAATCTCCTGACCTCAACATAATTGAAAATCTATGGATAGACCTTAAAAGAGCTGTGCGTGACAGACAGCCCAGAAATCTCAAAGAACTGGAAGAGTTTTGTAAGGAAGAATGGGCAAAGATACCTCAAACAAGAATTGAAAGACTCTTGGCTGGCTACAAAAAGCGTTTACAAGCTGTGATACTTGCCAAAGGGGGCAGTACAAGATATTAACTCTGCAGGGTGCCCAAACTTTTGCAGACGCCATTTTTTTGTTTTCTGTTATTTTGAAATTGTAAATGATGGAAATAAATCTAACTTTTGTTGACATATTATAAGAATGTCTAATCTGTAATGTGATACCTTTTGGAGATTTTTCCATCTTTCCTTGGCTTCTTTATGCACATTAATACAAATTTTTAGCTGGGGTGCCCAAACTTTCGATCCCCACTGTATATATATATACACACATATATATATATATATATATATATATATATGTGTGTGTGTGTGTGATTTTGCACACCCCTGCCGCCCTGTAGCAGTATTTCTGCTATAGGGTGGAGGGGAAGCAGTAAAAGATACATTATTTGTCTGGAGTTTTTCTTCCAAAGAACTTGCTCCAAAATGATCAAATTCATATCCTTCAATTCAAAGTCACCTTCAGTTTTTAATTTGTCATTTTAGCACATGCAGAAACATCAGATGAAAAAAAGAAATTTAGCCGGAAAAATATTCAGTATACAGATTCTAACATTAAAAACTCTTTGATAAATTATTTAAAGGGGTAAATTCACCAAATGTTCACATTAGTGTCAGAAAAAAATAGTCCTCAACTTGCTAAATGATGCTTCCTGCTACCACTTGACAGTTATAAGAGCACTTTCAGGCAAACATCATGTAGGTCAAGGTGAACAAATAAGACAGGTATTTGGGCTTATTCACTAAACAAAAAGTTAAAATTTTGCATGTAAAACAAAAAATTCTGGCTGACTTAGCT
This sequence comes from Staurois parvus, assembly GCF_062004578.1. NCBI lineage: Eukaryota > Metazoa > Chordata > Amphibia > Anura > Ranidae > Staurois > Staurois parvus. Next base: position 4,207,639 of record NW_028318492.1, on the reverse strand, counting down.
CACATATTCACAATCAATTCATGAATCTTTTTATGCACCTAGAATTAATGCACATTTTTCTGCCAGTGCAGCTTGTGGAAGAATATACAAACTATGCAAAGTGGTCTCTCTGCACACACTACAATGCACTCAAAAACTTCACTATATAACATAATAAAAGAGCAGAGAGTGTTCCTGGTGGGTCATTGCTTTCCTTTCATTGATGCAGCTAGACAAGTGCTGGGTGACATGGTACACGTGGGCATCATGCATTACCTAGAATAAAATAGGAATTTGAATACTGATGATGATGGGAAAAATGTAAAAAGGTAAGGGAAATAATATTTAAACAAGAGAAAAATAGAATTTCTATATTCTAAAAAGAAATTATATGCTGCATAGCCTACCTCGCTTATCTTGGTCTACATCAAATATAACAACCCCCCTAAAAAATTATTTAACCACTGGACCTCCGGGAGATTTACCCCTCTTCATGACCAGGCCATTTTTTTTCGATATGGCGCTTCGTTACTTTAAATGACAATTGCGCGGTCATGCAATGCTGTACATTAATTACATTTATGTATTTTTTCCCACAAATAGAGCTTTCTGTTAGTGGTATTTGATCACCACTGCATTTTTTAATTATTTGTGCTATAAATGAAACAACACCAACATTTAAAAAAATATTTTTTTTTTACTTTTTGCTATAAAACATATTCATCCAGCAGAAAAATAAAAAAATCTAATTTCTTCAGAAATTTAGGTCAAAATGTATTCTGCTACATGTTTTTGGGAACAAAATCCCAGTAAGTGAATATTGATTGGTTTGCGCAAAAGCTATAGCATCTACAAATGGTGGTATATTTACATTGGAATTTTGTTTTTATACTAGTAATGGCGGCGATCAGCGACCTATAATAGGACTGCAATATTGCGATAGACAGTCTGACACTAACTGACACTTTGTAGGAACTAGTGACACTAATATAGTGATCAGTGCTAAAAATATACACTGTTGCTGTATTAATGGCACTGGCTGGGAGGGGGGTTAAACAACTAGGGAGATCAAAGGGTTAATTGTGTGCCTTGCCAGTGTTTCGGTGTACTGTGTGTGCTGTTTTTACTAGGCAATCTGCTCGTTTTTATTCCCCGAATAAAATCCAGCAGATCGCCATTGATATAACACAGCTCTCCCTTGTTTACATAGGCAGAGCTGTGTTATGTCAGTGTCCTTGGCGATCAACAGGTGCCGTTACTCATCCACCTATTGAACGGCTTCTGCAGGCGCACCCCCCCCCCCCAGTGGCAGAAGTGGAAAAAATGTTTATATATGTGATTTTGCACAGAACGTCCGTCCTGTAGCAGTAAATCTGCTATAGGGAGGACAGTAAGTGGTTAAGTTACACTTTTAATTCCAAGAATACAGGCATGTTTTAATGCCATATATACTGTAATAACAAAGTTGTACTGGAATACAGGGACAACTTACCATTATTTTTGGTTTTGGCACCTGACATTCTTCTTCTCTTTAATAAATGCTCCATCTTAAGCCAGCTATAGATGGATTGAAATTCGGCAGGTTCAGCTGGACTTGGTCAAATTGTGTTCCATCTATGTAAGGGCTGGTTGTACTGAAGTCGGTCTATTGATCAACTTCGACACAACCAACCCGTCAGGTTAATTTCATGCAATTGCTGCCAGCGGCTATAACCACCAGCAGTGATCACTGTATTCTGCTGATATTGCTATTCTGTATAGGGAGGATATTCCTCCCTTTACGGGTCCTATACCTTCCTGAGGTTTTTTTTCTTTTTCTAATGCCTGAAAAGACTTTCAGAGCTTACATTTATGAATGGTAGTTGTATCTAAAAGTACATTAGAGAGATTGAGCAAGCTCCTCACAATGGCTTTCTCATTGCTGGCAATGTAGGCAGGAGCCTGATTTGAAATTTTAGGATTGCAATCATTTTATGTAGAGGCTAAATTGATTTGTGGACCAGGATTATATTAGGATAATATCAGTCTGGAAAGCTACTCTAATTTACCAATGTGACACCTAATAAGTAGCCTGCCAGTGAAGGAGGCAGTGGCAAACAGGGATTTCTCACTGAAAAACCCTGGATGTATATTCAAAGTGGATGTGGTTAAATTACACACTGGTAATGCAACTTGAGGAGTCAGATTCGTGCACCTGATTTCCTAACTCTATTTTTATCCCATAGGTAGTCTATCTATCCCTGTCTGACTACTTATTCATGTTATATTGAAAGATCAAAATTACATGAGTGCAGAACGGGAACAAAAACTCGGTGGGGCAGAGAACATAACTACTGTGTGGACTGATAATTTAAATTAAATATAAAATTGAACAGCATTGTTTTATTGCCTGGTTAAAGTTTTGCTGTTGAATTAGACCAGGAGTCTCCAAACTTTATAATCAAAGGGCCAGTTTACGGTCCTTCAAACTTGAGGTGGGGGAGGGGGTGGACTGTGCCTGGCAAGAGTAAAAAATGTCCTGGTGTCAATGGCAGAAAACAATGCCCCGTCTTTAGTATTAGGAGGAGGAATAGTGCTCCATCATTGGTGTCAGTGAGGGGAATAGTGCCCCATCATTGGTGTCAGTAGGAGGAATAGGGCTTCATCATTGGTGTCAGTGGGAGGAATAGTGCACCATTATTCGTGCCAGTGGGAGAAATAGTGCCCCATCATTGGTGTCAGTGGGAGAAATAGTGCTCCATAATTGGTGTCAGTGGGAGGAACAGTGCCCCATCATTTGTGCCAGTGGGAGGAATAGTGCCCCATCATTGGTGTCAGTGGGAGGAATAGTGCCCCATCAGTGGTGTCAGTGGAAGGAATAGTGCCCTCTCATTGGTATTAGTGGGAGGAATTGTTGGTGTCAGTGTCATGAACTATGCCTCCCTGTTGCTGACTACGGGAGGAATAGTGCCCCATCATTGGTATTAGTGGGAGGAATTGTTGGTGTCAGTGTCAGGGACTATGCCCCACTGTTGCTGACTACGGGAGGAATAATGCCTCAAGTGCAAGGGCCGCATCTGGTCCCTGAGCCACAGTTTGGAGAATACGGACTTAGACTGTAAAAATATTGTTTGTATATTGACCTACAGCAATGTCTATGAACTCTTCTAATAATATGTTAGGAACTACAGCTGAATAATTGATTATACATGCAGCTACATAATTTGAAGGCAGTATAACAACCTTTTAAGAACTCTTACTGTAATTCTGGTTTGATTATTTGGGGTTTTTTTACTCCTCTTTGTGTTCATTTTTCTTTGGAGGTTAGACAATGGGAAATACTATTTTACGCACAATTTCAAACTCTTTGTAACAGCTTGAGGCTTTTGTAAATTTGGGTTTTTAGAAATGCTCTATTGTCAATGAAATAGAGAGCATCAAAACATCAAGAGCTATTTTTTTTTAAAACACTTCCTTGAGTTTCAAATCTATAACAAATCCCCCCTGACTTTGCCGAAGGGATTTTCCTTCTTACAAGTGTGCCCCACTAATGTAATTGCAATCTAACGTGTGAGACCATATAAAAAGCCTTGTAGCTTAATAGATTTACTAATGTTGTGACAAAATATATATGATAAAATGCATAACTTTTCTCTAAACTGATGCTTTGACAATCTCCAATATTCTGTATTATGGAACTAGTATAGAATATAATATAACACAATAATACACAATAATAGTTTAAATGTGGAGGCATTTTATCTATATTTTTTAAGAATGGTTACTTCATATTGCTTTGCATCAATTTTCTTACCTTAGAGTGTATTCTTTATACACAGAAAATTGTACAGTAATACCAATACTTTGATGTTATTTATTTTTTATATATTTGTTTTCCTACATTAGTGGTTCAAGGGATGTTTACCCACATCCTATTTCCAGAAGCATACTTCTTTAGAAATGTCAGTTGAATGCAGTTATCACAGGGAATATTGATCCTTATAGCAGCTGCTCACTTCAGAATGAGTACAGAAGATCCCTTGTATAAAGTGCAGAGTCTTGTGAGCTGCTATACCGAATAGTGATACAAAATAATAAATGGCAAATAAAATATGGATAGAAAATAAAATAAAAAAAATTGTGAACTGCCCTTCACATTAACATACAAAATGTGTTATGTAACATAAAATCAATAGAGTGCTGCACTTCACTTCTGATTTAAACTTAAACAGTCAGCATAAACGTCTCTTAACCACTTCAATACTGGGCACTTTTACCCCCTTCCTGCCCAGGCCAATTTTCAGGTTTCAGCGCTCTCACACTTTGAATGGCAATTGCGTGGTCATGCAACACTGTACCTAAACTAAATTTTCACACAACTAGAGCTTTCTTTTGGTGGTATTTAATCACCACTGGGGGTTTTATTTTTTGCTAAATTAACAAAAAAAGACTGAATATTTTGGAAAAAAAACACATTTCTTTGTTTCTGTTATAAAAGTTTGCAAATAAATAATTGTTCATCATAAATTTAGGCCGAGATGTATTCTGCTACATGTCTTTGGTGAAAATAACCCAAATCAGTTTTATTATTTAGTCTGTAGGAAAGTTATAGAGCTCACAAACTATGGGATATATCTGAATATTGATCAGTCCTGAAGTACTGACAGCCAATCTAATTTCTTGAGGCCCACAAATGTCCAGTACGGATATCCCCCAAATGACCCCTTTTTGCAAAATAGATAGTCCAACGTTTTGCATAAGAGGCATGGCGAGTTTTTTGAAGTTGTAATTTTTTTGTCATAATTTTTTAGAAAATGAAGAAATTAAAAAAATTATTTTCACAATTTTTTTACATACTGTCACCAGTGCAGTACAGCATCATCATATAACTGGTGTGGTGGTGATCAGGAACTGGTGACAATACGAAAAAAAAATTGATATTTTTTTTATTTTTTTATTATTTTTTTATTTTTTATTAAATCTTTTTCTCTTTTTTAAGATTTTTTTTTATATTACTCTATGACCAAGGTAGTATAATGTTACCATAGTAACATTGTACTACAATTTGATTGCTTATAGCAAAGAATTCATTCAGGTTTTTTTGTTGTGATTAGCTGTGATTGGCCACGGCTATTCATATGACACAGGTGGGCTGTGATTGGCCCAGCCTGTGTATGTGATCACTGTGACCATTCACAGCTAGACACACTTGTATACAATGGATGGCATGAAAGGAAGCCATCCATTGTATACAACTGTCATGTGACCTGCTGTGATTGGTCACAGCATGTCACAAAGTGCTGGCAATGGGGCCGGTACACAGATCTGTCATCGGCCGTGTCTGAGGTACACAGCCAGTGACAGATCTTGCATCCTGACATCAAACCCCATCAAAGGGGAGGGTCTTTGACGTCACATTGCTCGTAGAATAGGATAGAGCGTTACAGCTGGCTGCAGATTAGCGTTTGGAGGATCCATACCAGTAGCAGTGCCTTTTTTGGAGTTACTTTGTAAGATGTGAAATTATACATCATACATGTGAGTGGAATACTGGATATTGTTTGATCAATAAATGTTTTGTAAGGATAAAGCACTATGTTTTGGTCATCTCTTTTTGGCATTTATCTGATGGAGGAGGACAGCTAGGAGAGTGGAGGAGACACATACTCATTCGACATCTTATATCAGTCCATAGAAGGGACACATGCTATATATGACCTCACTTAGCGGTTTGGTCATATACACCGGGTGAGAGCACATCCGGTGGCGGTGTACACACATTGGTTTGCAGTGTATAAACACACGGGATGTTCTAAGAAGTTATTTGCTGTACAAGCACCTGTGAAGAAATACAGCCACATGGAATACCAATGCATGGATACTTCTGCAAAAGTTCATGCTGATTGTTTTGTTTTAAATCAGAAGTGAAGCGCAGCACATGATTGATATTTTACAGAAGATCCCTTACTACCCATCATTCTCACAGAGGGAATTCTTTATATATTACACATAGGTATTCAGTCCTTTTCATGAATTCTAAGTTGCCTGTAAAGAAAAAGATGATTGGAAGTTCAGACTTGATCTGCCCACTAAATAAACTTTTGTGTTTGAACCAAGCATGTATGTCCATGCAGTAGGCAAGCAGTGTTCAAACAAGCTAAGCACTGATGAATGCTTATTTACCACAACCCACTTGCAACAACAGATTCTTCCTGGCTGTAGTAAATATTTTGTTCCTTTTTGTAACTTCAGTTTTTGTATAAGTTTAATTGTGAGAAATATCATTCAATCTTGCATTATTATTTATTGTATATGTTGACAATTCTATTTTTAAATGTACTAGAGTTACAATTTTGCATTCTCAGATTTATAACTGAGAAATTATTCCTATACTAGAACAAATGTTTTGCAAGTATTCAGATCACTTAGTTTTGGCTTCTCATGCTGCAAGCTTTTTTCCTGGTCTCAGACTCAGAGACTGTTGAAGTCAAAGAATTAGCATGTCTACCAAGCAAGTAGTGTTTTCAGAATTAGGTCAGCAATGGCAGTCCTGTATTTCTGGCAGGACAGGTTTCATTCAACTTTATAAAATATACACTCACCAGCCACTTTATTAGGTACACCTGTTCAATTGCTTGGTAATACACACTGCTATCAGTCAATCACATGGCAGAAACTCAATACATTTAGACATCTAAACGTGGTGAAGATGACTTGCTGAAGTTTAAACAAAGCATCAGAATGGGGAAGAAAGGGGATTTAAGTGACTTTGAACGTGGTATGGTTATTGGTGCCAGATGGGCTGGTCCAGTAGGTCAGGTGCTTTATAGAGATTGGTCCAAAAAAGAGAAAAGAGTAAGTGAACGGCAGTTGAGTGGACGAAAATGACATGTTAATGTCAGCGGGGAATGGGCATTCAGTTTCAGCTGTGACATTCAGATGGTAGTGTCAGAATTTGGTGTACACCACATGGAAAGCATGGATCCATCCTGCCTTGTATCAACGGTTCAGGCTGGTAGTGGTGGTGCAATGGTGTGGGGGATATTTTCTTGGTAATAGCTAGGTGTACTTAATAAAGTAGCCAGTGAGTGTATATGAATATATATCTATGTATCCTAGCCATCCTGCTCTCCTTATTTTTTCTCTTACATATAGAAATGCACAAAATAAATTAAACCCAAGAACTAAAATGTAATATATTGAAGATTAGTAATCCTTTGATGAGCTGCTGCATTAGTTGTCTCTCATATGCTTTTTTCCTTTATTTTCATCTGGTGATCCTGCCATGCTTACTTCCCTAAGGTAAATTGGCCTTACCAGGACACCTACATTTGCAAAATGATGTTATACAGGGGCACAGCATCCCCCCTCATCCTCATCCCCGTAAATGCCTACTTCTCTTTATGCAAGCCAAGCTGGTCCAAGTCTGCCTATCTACTTTATCTGCATGTTCCTTGCATTGCAAAAGTGGTGTGTTTTATTTGAAATGTTTCTGCTTATTGTATGGTGGACTCTTTATTTTTGTGCATAATTTGAAGCCTTAGTATTCTTTTCCTATGTTGTTCATATAGATCTGCAGCACAGGCCATATTTTTGTATCCTCATAAATGAAATCTTTTGCATGGTCCGAAATACTGGTAGAATAAATAAGGCTTTCATTGTAAGGCAGTGTACAGATCAATTTATTGTGTACTGCTAATAAAGGAGACATGTGTCTGAAAAAGCAATAATTAATAGTTGACCTGCTGCTAGGAACTCAGCACTGTTGTTAGCCAAAGTCAGTCAGTAAAAAAATCTAACTACCTCAAACACAAAGAAACACACAAAAGATCAGTAAATTACTTTTGCAATTTAGTTGTCTTACTCTTTTAAAGACGTTACCCAGATTAAGAAAGAAAAATTCTGTACATAGCAACATACAGGAATCACAACATTAAACTCATAGCAAATAACTGACAATGGGTTTAGCAAAGCTCTAGGAGCATTTTATGTGGCCTCTCATCTGAAGCTCCTCATTATTTATTTGAGGCACTTTTTTTTTTTTATTTATTTCAAATATTTATTGATTTTTCATATTTATAAATACATATAAAAAAGAGAGAAAGAAAAGAAGAACATAACATTTCTTCAACAATCTCATATATCATATAAAATTCTTATCTCCTTTTTCCCCCCTTTTGTTTCCCTTCCCTCTACTCCTATTCCCTCCCTCTTCCCGCCCCCCTTTCACTCTGCCTTTCTCTCTTAAGTCCTTTCCTAAAAATTCAAAAAGAAACTTCACTTATCACATCCCCCTGCTTCACATATATTCATTTTATCTACAAAATCTTCCCATTGCCTCCATCTCCTATTATAAATCTCCATCTTGTCTTCTTGGATATAATACAATTTCTCCATTTTACTAATCTGATTTACTCTCTCAACCCAATCCCTTTCTCTCAGCACCTCTAAATTATGCCAGAATTTAGGTATTAATCCCTTTGCAGCATTCACATAGTACCATATACCCAAGTCTTTGTATTTACTCACTGGTATCTCTGTACTGTGTAATAGGCACGCTTCTGGATCTAGTCCTATCTTTATCCCTGAGATTTTCCTTATTAAGTTGACCATTGTCTCCCAGTACCTTTGGATCTTTGGACACTCCCACCATATGTGAAACCACGTACCAATCCCTCCACATCCCCGCCAGCACTCTTGTGTTTTTTCTACATCTATTTTATGTTCAACACTCGGTGTAATGTGCCATCTTACTAAAGATTTATAATTCACCTCCACCTCTCTCATACTGACATTTTCATGTGTAAGTCTATATATTTTCCTCTGTTTATCCTCATCTATTTCTATCCCCAAATCTTTTTCCCATTTATCTATATAACTTGGTTTTATTTCCGTGCCTAACTCAGTGAGAATCTTATAAATTTTTGCCGTACCCCGTTTCCCATCTCCCCATGATTCCAACAACCTCTCAAACATATTCCACTCCTTTTTTCCTCTCATAGGTTTCGGGAGCCCTTCTACAAAGTGTTTTAATTGGTGATATTTCCACTCATCAATCTTAATAAAAAGTTCCCCTCCACCTTTCTTTAAATACTTCAGTGTTTTCAATTTCTGTCCATCCATAATATCCCTCAATTGTATATCTTCCTTTTTAAACCATTTTCCCACACTCCCTTCTATACCTGGTGGAAAATACTCCATATTCCTTAGTGACATTAATTGTGAATTGAAATCCCATTTCATATATTTATGTAAATTATCCCAATCCTTTAAAACAATCAGTGTATATACACTCGTGGTGTCTCTTAAACCTCTATATTGTGTAGGTGCCCATATACTTCTACTCAAATCCACTCCACTCAATTCTTCCTCTATCTTAACCCATCTTTTCCCCTCTACATTGTGAGTCCAATCATAAATTCTTGTTAAAACTACTGCATTATAATATCTCTTGAGGTCTGGCACTCCCAATCCCCCTCTCTCTTTACCCCTAGTCATCAGGTCATACGATATTCTGGATTTTTTATTTTTCCATATAAATCTTGTTATCATCTTTTTAATTACTTTAAAAAAGGCCTCTGGGAGTCTAATTGGGATCATCTGAAATTTATACAGGACTTTGGGTACAATTATCATTTTTATCAGATTTATACGTCCTAACCAAGAGGGATTTCCTCCTCCCAATTTCTTCAGTTCTTCTTTGATCTCATTTAGAAGAGGAATATAGTTTAATTTATATAGTTTTGTATATGAAGCAGTAAGTTTAATCCCTAAATATTTTATCTCTTTATTTCTCCATATAAAAGGGAATTCTTTTTGTATCTTATCTTTCTCACTATTCGGAAGGTTTACATTTAAGTTCTCAGTTTTTGTTGGGTTGATTTTTAGATTTGATAAATTCCCATATTCCTTTAGGCTTTTTATTAAGTTCGGTAATGTCATCCTAGGATTTCCCACATAAAACAACAAGTCGTCTGCAAAGGCTGCCACTTTATGTTCAGTTTCCCCTATCTGTATTCCCTTTATATCTACGTTCTTCCTAATTGTTTCCAGCAAGGGTTCCAATGATAACACATATAACAGTGAGGACAATGGACATCCCTGTCTTGTCCCATTTGACATCTCTATGGGGTCAGATTTTTCACCATTAACCAAGATAACCGCAGAGGGTGCTCTATATAGCTTTCCTATCCACTCCCTCATTCTACCACCTACTCCCATGATCTCTAGGGTATCCTTCATGAAGCTCCAGTTTACTCTATCAAAGGCCTTTTCAGCATCAATCGAGAGCACCACTACTGGGGTTTTCCCCTTCTTAGATTTCTGTATCAAAAGCATAGTTCTAATTCCGTTATCTCTACCCTCTCTCCCCGATACAAAGCCCACTTGATCTCCGTGGATCCATTCTGGCATTAAATCTTTCATTCTATTTGCTAGGACCTTTGCATATAGCTTCGTATCTATATTTAGCAGTGCAATTGGTCTATAGCTGGAACATTGAGTAGCGTCCTTCCCTTCCTTATGTATAAGTGTTACATGGGCTTGTAGGGATTCCTGTCTAATCTCCATTTCTCCACCCAAGGCGTTCATATATTCCTTCAATTTAGGTATTAGCAAATCACTATATTTTTTATAATATCTCACGGTATATCCGTCTGGACAGGACTTTTCCCTACCTTAGTATTTTTTAATGCTATTTTTATTTCCTCCTGCGTGATTTCTACTTCCAGGGATTTCAATAGGTCTTCATCTACCCTTGGTAGTCCTGAGTTTTTTAAGTATAATCTTCTCTTATCTCTACTCTCATTTTCACCTTCATTCACACCATCTTGGGGGTTAATATTATACAACTTACTATAATATTCCTTGAACACCTTTACGATCTCTTTAGTAGAGTGGGCCATTTCTCCCTTGGGGTTTCTTATTTTTTCTATATAATTTCTATTTGTCTTTTTCTTTAGGGCTTTCATTAAATATTTTCCTGGTCGGTCTCCCCATCTATATCTCTCTCCTGCTACTTTATTAAGTACTCTCCTCCTCTCTTCTTCTATTAATAACTCCAGTTCTTTCTTCTTTTTTATTACCTTCTGTCTTATTTCACTTGTTGTTCTATTTTTATGGATCTGTTCCAGATCATATATTTCTTTTAGGAGCCCCGTTAGTTTCTTACTCCTTTCCCTTTTCTTTTTTGCCCTTAACGCAATCAGTATACCTCTAATATATGCCTTGTGGGACTCCCAAACTGTGGCTATTGACACATCCTCTGTTTCGTTCTCCTGAAAAAATCTTTCCATCTCTTTTCTGATCTTCTGATCAATCTCTTGGTCTTGTAAAAGAGCCTCATTTAACCTCCATCCTACCCCCCTTGTTAACTTCCTCCCCCATCTTACCTTCATTATAACCGAGGCGTGGTCTGAAAGCGTCATTGTCTCTATTTCTACTTTAACCACCCTCTCAATAAGTTGATGATCTACCATTATGTAATCTAATCTCGAATAAATCTTGTGTGCATTAGAGAAGAAGGTATAGTCTCTTTCCTTTCCATGCATTATTCTCCATATGTCCACTAGTTGGCACTCATGTATCTCCTTCTTTAAAATTCTCAGAGACTTACCTCCCTCTCTCTGCACACAAGAGGTTGTGTCCATCTGTGGATCTAAGCATAGATTCAGATCTCCTGCAACTATCAGTCCTCCTTTTTTAAAATCCATTAATTTTTTTAATATTTCTTTTAGGTATACCTCTGGTCTTTTATTTGGGCAGTAGATGTTTGCTATTGTACATTCCATGTCTTGCAATCTACCTCTCAAAAACAAGAATCTCCCCTCAGGATCTGTCTCTCTCTCCTCTATCTCCCACCTTATGTTTTTAGAAAACCCAATTGCCACCCCCTTAGCTCTCTTAATTGGGGTATCCGCATAGAACCATGTTGGATAATTTCTGGTGTTCAATTTTATATTTGACTTAATCTCAAGATGTGTCTCCTGCAAAAAGACTACCGAAGCTTCTCTATGTTGTAATTCTTTAAATAGCTTAAATCTCTTCCCAGGAATATTCAACCCCTTTACATTATATGTTATAAATCTTATATCTTCCATATTTCTTGCATACTTCTCCTCTCTATGCAGAGTGTGTTAAAAAACTTCCCCCTATACCATCCTCCTCCCCCTCCCCTACCGTTCCCCTCCCTCCCCCCCCCCCTCCAATGTCCCCCGCCTCCACCCCCCCTCAACCTCCCTCACAACCTCCTCTCCACTCTCCCTCCCCCCTAACTATTCATTCTTTATTCCTTCTTCTAACTTGCTGCCATTCCTCTTTTCCCTCAGCATATATCCCTCCTTCTTCCTCTTCCTCCCAACCTGGAATCTCTATTCTTTGAATATTAAGTTTATCAAAAAAGTCTCTTAATTCCTCAGGAAATCTCAGATATGCAGTAACTCCATTCTTCCATCCGATTAGACACATCGAGCTACTCCATCTATATTGTACATTTTGTTTTTTCATCTGATTTATTAGTGGTCTCAATGATCTTTTTCTCCATAATGTTTCAGGTGTCAAGTCTGCAAAAATTTGTAAATGTTTTCCTTCATACTCAATACTAGCTCTTCCTTTTATCTTCTTCCATACTTCTTCTCTCTCTGCATTTTTATTAAAGTGTACCACTACATCTCTTGGTCTCTCTTCCACCCGATTTTGTTGAAACCTTCCTAGCCTATATATATTGTCCAATACAAATGTCTCAGTTCTAGGTCTACCCATTATGGAGTTTAGAATTTTTTGTATTGTCTCTCTTAAATCTTCTTCTTGTGTAAGCTCCGGAACTCCCTTTATCCTGAGGTTATTTTTCCTATACATGTTTCCTTGTATCTCCAACTTGTATCCCAACTTTTTCTGTTCTTGCCTAATCTCCATTATCTGATTTCTCAGTTCAGGAATGGCTTGCGCATGTTTTTTAATTTTTTTCTTCTGTTTCTTCTACTCTAGACAAAAGATGTCCCAAGTCTTTCCTAATAATTCCCATCTCCTGTTTGATTGATTTTTCCAAACTTCCAAACATTTCTGCCATCTCTTTTTTATTTGGGATTTGTAGTTCTCCTTCATTTTCTCTTAACTCTGTTCCTCCTGTTATTTGTTGACTATCATTATCCAATTGCACCGGAGATCTGGCACTCTTATCCATACTGTTTTCCATTATACTTTTTTCACCTACTCCCTGAGTTCTTTCTGGGGTCACATTACCTTGAGACGTAAATTTTCTAATTGTTCCAGATTGGGAATGTTTGGGCCCACTCCCTTTACTATTTTTACTCTTCATGTTTTCTATATGTGTCCGATCCCTCTTCTTTAAAACTTTAGGGCATATGCTGTAATGGGTCCTTTAGAGAGGTTCTAGTTTCTTCACTCTACTTGGTATTCCCCTTTTTTTTTCTATGTATACTTCTCCTACTGTTTCAATATACTGTCCTTATAACAGATTTTAATACACAGTCCAGCCACTCTCACTCACCCTCTCTCCAGCCGCTTTTCCAGGGAGGTTGTCTGTTGAGTTCTCTGTCCTCTGTTTTAACTCTGTTCCTCTTCCCCTCAGTTGAAGGGGGGGGGGAATCTCTCCAGGTCTCCTTCCTCCTCCATCTACCTCTCTCACAGGTATCTGGCAGCCAGGCTCTCCTTTCCCCCAGACTGGCGTCTCACCGGCTCCACTGAGTCCAAGCCAGTTCTCTCTCCTTCTCCTCTCACCGAGCCGGGACACTAAGCCGGGTTCACATGTCCTATCAGTGACAGAGCCGGCGACTCCCCCTGACACAGGAAGCCAGCCGGCTTCTGTCTCCCAGAGCTCCCTTTCGGGAGATCACGTGGCTACCTGGCGTCTCCTGCACTCCCAGCAGCCTCAGGTGGGAGGTTTCAGCCGTCCCGCACTCATGGACTCCTGCAGCTCCGTTCTCATCAGATTCTCTTCGGGAACCCCCTCTTGCCCGTGAGTTTTGTTCGGGCCCCTTCACAGCGTTATTAGGGGAACATCTGGGGAAGGAGGGTGAGTGTCTTGTGGAGAGTGCTCACATCGCCCTCTCTCCTACCGCCATAGTTAGGCTCCTCCTCTATTTGAGGCACTTATATTTATTTATAATTTCTGCAGCACTTTACACATATATATATATATATATATATATATATATATATATAGTTCATTCACATCAGTCCCTGCCCTCAAGGAACTTGCAATCTAAGGTCCCTAACACACATTCATACATATACTAACATATCTTTGGTGTGTGGAAGGAAACCAGAGTATCTGGAGGAAACCCACAAAGACACAGGGAGAACATGCAAACTCCAGGCAGGTAGTGTCACGGTTGGGATTTGAACCAACGGCTCTCATAGACGTGTCTTGCTTTGTAATTTCCTCAATGAAACACTATGCTCAACTTCACTTCACCAGTGTAGTGTACTGGAGATCCCTTACTAGCTATTGACACCTTCGCCTAGTCTTCTTTTAGATTCCTGATCATCAGCCATTTTGATCAGCATGGGCTGAGATGACATCCCTCCCATGCATGCGCAGGAGTTAATTCGTCTCACCAGATGCTTAAATTGTACACTGAGCTGTGTATAGTGCGGACAGACAGGTAAGAAATGTTAATGCAGAAGAGACATATTGGGCGTGATTTACTAAGACTGGAGCACAGAGAATCTGGTACAGCTGTGCATAGTAACCAACCAGCTTGTAGGATTTATTGTCGAAGCTTAATTGAACAAGCTAAAGTTAGATGGCCATACATAAGTCGATTTTCAAATGATTTTGTGTTCGAAAATCGGACCTAAGAATAATCGGCCGATTTTTGCTCTGTTAGTGGTTCAATGGCACCAGACGATTTTCATGGTTCCTCCCCATTTCGTTTATCGGGCATGCTGAAAAATTTGTGAAAAACGACCGATTTTCTAAATCATTGGTGGCACTGTTGGCCTGCTTTGGAAACTGTTTGGTTACTCTGCTGAGCTGCACCAGATTCTGTGTGCTCCAGTCTATCAAATCCCCCCGATATGCCTCTTCTCTCTACTGCATTAAAAATGCTGCCTAAAGTTGCACTTGAAATATAAGGATTTCAAATTATGTGCAGTTTTGTGATCCAGACACTCATGCCACACAATAAACAATCAGGTCATGAAATTCTATGCAGCAGAAAATTTTGGTCAAGAACAGCAAAATGAAGGGAGAGCAAGTGATTGCATGTCTTTACTCTCTTCACTGGCAGCACATGTGCAGTGTAGCAGAGGCTGATTGACAAATAGCACCAGCTCTCTGTCTCCTAGTCTGCTGCTCTACAATGGATTGCAGGAAGCTAAAAGCATTGCAAAGTTTGGTACTTACACCGATTTCTATTAAAAAATTAATGTAGTTATTTTTTTAATGAATGCACAATTACAATAATTAGTGTTGTTTACCTGGTGACTAGTTTTAACAAATTACCTCTCTGAAGCTGAAAAAAGCAAAGCATCTTAATAGTTTAATGCTTTTGCACTCAAGGTGATTATTAGCAAAATATACAAAGTTCAAGAGCTGGGATTTTCCCTTAAATTCAAATCAAGTATTATTTTTATTCCAAAGTGCTAATTCCTAAGCACAGTAACTTAAAAACAAATAATAACAACTGGGACAACTGTACCCACCTCCATTTCAGCAATGCAGTGTCCTGGAGATCCCTCTCCAGCTACTGTTCTGGTTTTGTTCTAATTGGTGCATTTTGAAAACTGGAGCAAAACCACAGCATAAAAACCAGGTGATCCTGAACTAGCAGAGCGAACATCAACCCTACCCTTCTTTGCTGCATCTATGGCAGGATCATGTTCTTTAACCCCTTCATAAGATCAGCTATGACACTACAGACTAAAGCCACAACATGTGAGCCCATCATTACAAGGCAAACAAACAACACAAGGAACATAACTACATTAATAACTAGCTAAAAGAATGAAAACATTTGAAAATGTACAAATTTTCACTTTAACAAGTGTGTACTCCCAGATGGGTGATGCACAATGTATTTATCAGAATGGTTTAAAGATAAATTATATGAGGTTACTATGGGTGATTGCACTGCACACTCTCATTACTCTTTGCAATATCTTATTGTACAAGCGTGATACTGTGTTTAATAAAAGAATGGGATAAAGATTTGTAATTGAGATAAAAAGTTAAAAATGAAAGGTGATCTTTCTATTTTAGTGTTTAGTTTTTTAGTGCTAACTGCTAAAAATTCAAGTCAGTTCAGCATGCCTGTCTAAATGTGATATGAATTGTTCAGATATCCAGGCTTTGACTTGTAGCTCTGGTACAGATCTGTCTGTGTTTGTTGGCTGAACAAAACTCAAGAAATGATTTGTTGTATCATGTTTTTGCAGTTATACCATTCTTTTTTTTTTCATCTTACCTTTTTTTGGGAACTAAAAAAGGTAAGATGTAAAAAAGGTAAGATGACATACAACCTTCTAAATCAGTATACTGTACATTTCCTATCATCTCCCTCCTCACTGGTCTACATTTACACAGGCTATCCCCCCTTCAGTCTATTATGAATGCTGCTGCTAGACTCAAACACCTTATCAACCGATCAGCGACTGCTACCCCTCTCTGCCAATCCCTCCACTGGCTTTCACTAACCCAACGTATAAAATTCAAAATACTAACCACAGCTTACAAAGCCATCCACAACACTGCTCTTAGCTACATCACCAACCTCATCCTGAGATACCGCCCAAATCGCCCACTCCACTCCTCCCAAGATATCTTCCTCTCTAGCTCCCTCATCACCTCATCCCACGCTCGCCTCCAGGACTTCTCCAGAGCCTCTCCCATCCTCTGGAACTCCCTACCACAGCATGTCCGGTCAGCCCCCACCCTGTCTGCCTTTAGGCGATCTTTGAAAACTCACTTCTTCAGGGAAGCCTACCCCACCTCCACCTAAGAACTGTACTTGAATCACCTCCGCCAGATCATCCCCCGCAGTTATCACCTTTTGTATCACCTTCCCCTTCCTTTAGATTGTAAGCTCCACGAGCAGGGCCCTCCTATTCCTTCTGTACTGAAATGTATTGTAATTGTACTGTCTCCTTTATATTGTAAAGTGCTGCGAAGACTGTTGGCTCTATATAAATCCTGTATAATAATAATAATAATCTGTAGAAATATTTACTATCAGTATTATGCTTCTGTTCTATGGCTTGGAATAGGTTTTAATGATCCCCCGGCTCTTCGCTATCTTTTCCATTCTTTCACATTTTTTTTCCTCCTGTGCCTCTACTGGCACTATGCATTAAAGGTCAAAAACAATTAAACACAAAGTTTACAAAAATGAAATAGTCATACAGAACCCTCTAGGACAACACATTAACTTTCCATTGAAATTGGATATTAATATAAAACTGGAGAAAAGGATAGCAGAACAAAAGCAGGGTCATTTCCCATAGTGATCACTCAAGTTATATCTTTTATCACTTTCAATATTTTTCAGTAAATATCACTCTACTATTCAGCCTAAAGTTACAAACTACAAGATGGACAAACTACAAGATGGACACAGAAATTATAATGTGGAAAAAAAGTGAATTTCCATAGCAACCAGTTAGATACTTACTTTTATTCCTTTTTTGCAATACAGAAATGATTGCTACAAACTAATTGGGTGAACTCTGTTCTCTGGGTTTGGCAGTAAGTACCGTATGTCCTGTGTATTTATCAAAAATAGTCAAAGGCAAATTTTAACATCACAGATGAAAGTCAGCAGAAGGTAAAAACCATAATTGAAAAATAAAAAGCTACTGTAAAAGTGACTTTGATATATTATTATCTATTCGTTTAATGTCTTCTGTTATAATTAAACTTGGGATTTTGCTTAGAGACTTTGGCCTTTAGTGAACTAATTACATATAAAGTACATACTATTTAAACACCAATTTTTGATCACATTATCTGTAAAACAATCAAATATATAATTACAGTGAGCAGAAAAATAATACAATCCTTACCATACCGCAGTACTAGGTCTGGACCTACACATCATGATAATAGCAAATGATTCAACTGATTCATCAAACGAATAGACTTTCTGTCATTTTGCAAAACCTTTTTCACTACCAGTAGTTCCTTTTCTGTGAAGAACAAGGATCAAAGATTTTACTGTGCACATGACTCCATCTGTCAGTAGAGTTGGGAAGAAGATCATGATAGGTTCTGGCAGTACAGGAGAGGTTCAGAGGTGGACAGATGTCTCATCACTAGTCGTTCTTGATGAGACATCTGCTTATCAATGGCCACCTTTAGGCTTCCAAGATCAGTCATCACCAGAAAGAATTTTGCATTGTCTAGGTGCAGTGAGTACTTTACACAGAGAATTGTCTTAGAAATAAAAAAAGAAAAAATCATATCAAGCACCTTTTTATTGTTCTCTGTGTCCCCATAGAGAGATTCACACCTATTTTTCCTGGTGACTATCATTACCAGAGCAGAAAGTGACGAAAATTCCAAAGTTTTGAGTTATCATCATAGCAAGAATGCTAGACTGACTCACCTTTGGTTTTATGTATCTAGTGTCTGAAGTTAACCACTTGATTACTGGGCACTTATACCCCCTTCCTGCCCAGGCCAATTATCAGCTTTCGGCACTCTCGCACTTTGAATGCAAATTGTGCAGTCATGCAACACTGTACCCATATGCAATTTGTATAATTTTGTTCACATAAATAGAGCTTTCTTTTGATGGTATTTAATCACCACTGGGTGTTTTATTTTTTGCGCTATAAACAAAAAAAAGCAAAAAATTTGAAAAAAAATTTTCTTTGTTTCTATTATAAAATTTTGCAAACAGGTAATTTTTATCCTTCACTGATGTGGGTTGATGAGGCTGCACTGATAGGCAGCACTGATGGGCACTGATAGGCAACACTGATGGGCACTGATAGGTGGCACTGATGGGCACTGTTAGGCAGCACTGATAAGCGTCACTGATAGGCAGCACTGATGAGCTGGCACTGATGAGGTAGCACTGATGCTGCTGCACTGATATGCAACAATGATGGGCACTGATAGGTGGCACTGATGGGCAATGATAGGCGGCACTGATGGGTGGCACTGCCGTGCACTGATGGATGGCACTGATGGGCTGCACTGCTGGGCACAGGGGGTGGCACTACTGGGCACTGATGGGCACAGGTGGGTGGCACTGATGGGCACTTGTGGGCAGCACTGGTGGGTAGCACTGCTGGGCACTGATCATCAGGGCACTAATCATCAGTGCCATGATGATTGGTGCCGATCTATCCTCTTGCAATTGCTGGTTATCAGTAGTACTTTCCTCATGCTGTGACAGCGTGAGGAAAATGCAGCCGATAACTGGCAACTGCATTTACCTGTGATCTGCTGTGTCATTGGACACAGTTGATGACGTGGTAAAAGGCCAGTGTGATTAGCCTTTTACCACATCACATGATCATCTGTGTCCGTAGGACACAGCGATCAAGGAGATCGCTGGGTGCACTCCCCCCGGGGGCGTGCGGGAGGTCGCGTTCTGGGAAGACATCATATGACACCCTCCCAGGATTGGACAACCGCGCTATAGCCGTCATTCGGCTATAGTGTGGTTGGCAAATGGTTAAACTTTCACTTCTCCCTCAGCAACTCACTGGATTTTGCATTGCAGGGACACAAATACTCAGTAGCAAAATCTAGCTTACCTGTTCATCAAATACAAATATTGTGCTTTTTCCAGTTAATGTTTCTGGGAATCTGTGAGCAACTATTCTACAAAATGTATTTGTAATGCACATAAATAAATACAGGGGCTAGACAAGAATGTGGAAACACTACATTATTTGCTGGTGTAAAAGTGACATGTCTCATGATGAAAGCTCAGTCCTTACGGGACTGAGATTGAGCTCTGCAGTCACTTTTGCAGCAGCTGTGTTCTTGTTCCGGGTCACAATCCTGTGCATTGTTCTTTTGTCTCTTTTGGTCAGTTGACCGCGTTGACCGCACTTTATGCTTATCAGGGGACATTTTCCTGAAAAGTGTATATGTTGTCATAACCTTTGATGCTATACCTTGTGATGTGGCAAATAAATTGGCAACTTCAGTCACAGAGGCACCAGCTAAGCAGGAGCCAACAATTTGCCCTCTTTGATGCTCAGTAAGCTCTGGCATGACTCCGTATTACTAGCAGCACACGCAGTGAATGGTAAAAGTAAGGCTTCTCACCTGTTAGCTAGGTGTCTCATCACATAGCAGAAGCAAAAGGATGTTATATCACTTCTGCTTTCAAGACGAAACATGTTGTCACTTTCACACCTGCAGATCATGTAGTTTTCCATCTTTTTGTCTAACCCCTGTAAATACCCATGTATTTTCAAGAAAGACAATAAAGCCTTACTCTGACCAATTTTTTTAAAATGTTGGATAGAGTAGGAAAGAGTTAACATTTCTGTGAGGTTTTTATTCATGTATGTGATCATATTGGGTGAGATCCCTCATTTCCTGTCTCTGTGACCTCTGTACAAGTAGTATGGGATGGACAGGAAGGCCCAGGCACCAAAGCAATACTTGTTATCAGTCTTAACTCTTTCTTGCTCTACTACAAATGTGTTTTGTTTTTGTCTCCATTGGAGGGATTTTCCATCAATTCATAATGATGGCAGATCTCCTCAACAGGGACACAGATGACAATAAAACATGCTGTAGCTAAAACCAAATTATTGATTTTGGCTGGAGACTGGCCAAAAGCTTCTGTTGTTTAGACATCCAAAAGGCCTGTTGGACTCTGCACTGTTGGATAAGATATCAGCAACCCAACAGACTTGAAATGGTTACTCAAATAATATCCGAGAGTATGCCCTCTACGCTCCTCCCTTCAGCTAATATATAAAAGGTAGTGGGGTGAGGGTCAAAGATGCTGGGCCAGCAAAGAGAGTAATTAGACACTCCCAGAAGTGAAAAAGGCTATGGCTCAGAGGGAGGGACTGTGCTAAGGAATTTACTCTTCCTTGAGTAGTCAAATTTCCTAGCAAGTCCATAAACTGTATGTTTGTACAGTTGTCCTAAAATAAGTTTCCTCAACCCACCTGGGTGCTGCCCACTAGATGAAATACCTTCAGCCCTGATCCAGCAATAATTTGCCCTGCCCGCATCTACACAGCCTTTCTCCCCAAACTTTCTGGTTTGTACTCTGCCTGCTTGCTGTGGCCCTATTTATTCCTATGGTAAAATTGTAATCCGAATGACTGCTTGAGGCTGCTATAAGGAGTCACACAGTGAAGATTGCTGGATTAGAACTGAAGTTAACAATTTCAAGTCAGTTGCGCTTATGAGGGTGCATAGAATTTCATTAAGGACAACTGTACAAAGATACAGGTGCTCTTTTTCGTAAAGCTGCCATTACAGTGAAGCTTCACTCTCTCAATCAGCATTGATTATTTTTAATCCTTATGCTGCCAATATCAGCAAATTTAACGGAAATTATAAAATTATATCATATTTACTTGATTTTTAGTGGTCTTATTTTTACATTTTTTTCAGTTACTTTCTGGTCTCCAGGTCTAGGCAAATAATGTCATATATCCCAGCAGTCTTCAGAAGGGGAGGAGGGTCTTTCTTAGCTAAACACACCCTTCTGCTTGCAAGCTTGAGCACCTGAGCAAAGGGCAGATGGATTCCCTGAAGTATATACTGCCCTTATTGAAGATAATCATGGCCAGAAATGCTAGGCGCTGTTTTGCAAAGTGATTTTTGAGCAAAAAGACATGGATGGATGGTTGTGTTTGCTTTGAATATTAAAATGAATTAATTTGCAATTTCGGTTTGTGATCCTCCAATGCAGTGTAGTTCTGCTTTAAATCCCTCTGAACACCTGACCATTGTGTTGAAGCACTAGCTTCTATACTTTAAATCCTTATCTAGTTACAAGTACAGGTCAATGAGTGTAGTTTTGAAGCAAAGAGAAAGATTTCAAGCACCATGACAGCCAGGCACCTAGCATTGTCATAAGGAAAGCACTTTATCCCTGCAATATATCTGTGAAGGAGCAGCAAGGTCACCCTAATTTACTCAGTCCTGGTTTGGACTACAGAATACTTCCTCTTTTTTTCATCTCCGTAACATAGAGGACAGGTGTTCTGTAGTCCACAGAGAACTTGGAAAACAGGGCTGATAACACTGCTTGGGGTTTCAGTACAATTCAGTTCCGCTTTAAGCGTTTGCCCCCCCCTCCACATTAAAGATTGGCACCTTTGGGGAGCAAAGGGGGAGTGGGTACCCGCATTTGACAGGTATCTGCTCCCACTTCCACTGCGATCGGAAGCAGAAGTTGTCCTCCCCCCTTCCTCCCCATAGTCTTCTGGGACACATGACAGGTCCCAGAAGACTACAGGGTCATTCAGAAAGCACAGCGCTTCTCACGTATGCACAGTGGGCACCGAGCTGTGAAACTGCAAGCTCTCACAACCAGGTGCCCAAACTGAAGATGCCGTCGCCAGGGAGAGAAGACGGCCGCTGAAACTGGCAGTGGTGAGGACATCGCTGGACCTAGGGACAGGTAAGTGTCTGTATTTTAAAAGTCAGCAGCTGCAGTTTTTGTAGCTGCTGACTTTTTTTTTTTTCTTTCAGGTGGAACTCCGCTTTAATTTTTAAGGTTTGCATACACTTTAAAATAAAAGCAAATCTTGCTGCTATGGATTTAATTTTCATTTGAGCTTAGTAATTTATCAACCAAATTCCCTATAACTGTATTTATGTTCACACATCTCAGCTACAACAAGATCATTTTCCTGTTCACACTTACATGGTAATTTACATAAAATGCTATATTTTTCCTGTCGCGCTGACTGAACTGCACATTCACGTTCTTTAGTTATTAATATATTGATGTCACTTTACTCACTTGTGTGTGAAAAAGCAGTGACTTTTTAAGTCAACATAATGACTTAACCAAAAGTGCAGAAATGTATTTAATGTCCAAAATAGGTTACATGTTGGCTATGACCGAATATGTCTAAAAGAAAATGTGACACAAATGCTACCGTTTATTGTAAATACTGAGAGTATAAATATACATTTAGTCACAATTGTTGAGATTTTAAGCAGAGTAAAATAATTATTATTATTATTATTATTACTACGAGTTTATATAGCGCCAAAGGGTTTGCTCAGCGCTGTACAATAGGGGGGGACAATACATGGCACAGTACAACAAAGACAGACAGCGTACGAGGGGTAAGAGGGCCCTACTCTTACGAGCTTACAATCTAGGAGAATAATGAAGTTTTGTGTTCAGTTGGCATAGTTATAAAATGAATGCTAGGATCAGTCTTTGTAATTTGCTTTATTTAGAAAGGTAAGTTACAGAACAATTAGGAAAGGTCGCAACCATCAAATACAGATACAAGTGGAACATTTCCCCAAAATAGTCAAGAAAAATGTCAACAAAGGAACAGCATCATGCTAGCTTACAAGCAAAAAGAATGGCACTAGAAAGGGGAAATACATCCTCTGAGACATGATGCAGTAAATATATACAGCGGGGATCGAAATTTTGGGCACCCCAGCTAAAAATTTGTATTAATGTGCATAAAGAAGCCAAGGAAAGATGGAAAAATCTCCAAAAGGCATCAAATTACAGATTAGACATTCTTATAATATGTCAACAAAAGTTAGATTTTATTTCCATCATTTACACTTTCAAAATAACAGAAAACAAAAAAATGGCGTCTGCAAAAGTTTGGGCACCCTGCAGAATTTATAGCATGCACTGCCCCCTTTGCAAAGCTGAGACCTGCCAGTGTCATGGATTGTTCTCAATCATCGTCTGGGAAGACCAGGTGATGTCAATCTCAAAGGTTTTAAATGCCCAGACTCATCTGACCTTGCCCCAACAATCAGCACCATGGGTGCTTCTAAGCAGTTGTCTAGAAAACTGAAACTGAAAATAGTTGACGCTCACAAAGCTGGAGAAGGCTATAAGAAGATAGCAAAGCATTTTCAGATGTCAATATCCTCTGTTCGGAATGTAATTAAGAAATGGCAGTCATCAGGAACAGTGGAAGTTAAAGCAAGATCTGGAAGACCAAGAAAAATATCAGACAGAACAGCTCGCAGGATTGTGAGAAAAACAATTCAAAACCCACGTTTGACTGCACGATCCCTCCAGAAAGATCTGGCAGACACTGGAGTTGTGGTACACTATTCCACTATAAAGAGATACTTGTACAAATATGGTCTTCATGGAAGAGTCATCAGAAGAAAACCTCTTCTACGTCCTCACCACAAAAATCATCGTTTGAACTTTGCAAATGAACATATAGACAAGCCTGATGCATTTTGGAAACAAGTTCTGTGGACCGATGAGGTTAAAATTGAACTTTTTGGCCGGAATGAGCAAAGGTACGTTTGGAGAAGAAGGGGCACAGAATTTAAAGAAAGAACCTCTGTCCAACTGTTAAGCATGGGGTTGGATTAATCATGCTTTGGGGTTGTGTTGCAGCCAGTGGCACAGGGAACATTTCACGAGTAGAAGGAAAAATGGATTCAATAAAATTTCAGCAAATTTTGGATGGTAACTTGATGCCATCTGTGAAAAAGCTGAAGTTAAAGAGAGGATGGCTTCTACAAATGGATAATGATCCTAAACACACCTCAAAATCCACGGGGGATTACATCAAGAGGCGTAAACTGAAGGTTTTGCCATGGCCTTCACAATCTCCTGACCTCAACATAATTGAAAATCTATGGATAGACCTTAAAAGAGCAGTGCGTGACAGACAGCGCAGAAATCTCAAAGAACTGGAAGACTTTTGTAAGGAAGAATGGGCAAAGATACCTCAAACAAAAATTTAAAGACTCTTGGCTGGCTACAAAAAGCGTTTACAAGCTGTGATACTTGCCAAAGGGGGCAGTACAAGATATTAAGTCTGCAGGGTGCCCAAACTTTTGCAGATGCCATTTTTTTGTTTTCTGTTATTTTGAAAGTGTAAATGATGGAAATAAAATCTAACTTTTGTTGACATATTATAAGAATGTCTAATCTGTAATTTGATGCCTTTTGGAGATTTTTCCATCTTTCCTTGGCTTCTTTATGAACATTAATACAAATTTTTAACTGGGGTGCCCAAACTTTCGATCCCCACTGTAAGGAAGGGCAGGCTACTTGTAGATGTAAAGAACATATGTCTATTAAACAGCACCTAGTTCACTTTGATTCCAGGTAACCATCAATAATACCATCATTAAAGGCAATGTGGCCTAAGAATCTGAGCAGGTATAGATATGCAATTAGGAGGAATTAACTTCTAGGGCTGGAAGGTGGAGAGGAAGAAGGACAAGGGTGTGAGGAGAGGACACACAGGAAACAGAAGGGTAAACAGGGGAAAGGATCAGGAGGTTCTTCCTAGGGGGTGTGAGCAATCACTCAGCATGTGACAGCATATTAAGATATGCATCTGTATAAAGAATATTGCCCAGGCATCCATGTGGACCTGAATATCTTCTCTGTGTTATGCAGGGTAGCTGTGAGATCTTCCATGTCCATGATCTCGGTAACCTTAGCAAACCACAGAGATTTCTTAGGTGGACACGTTTGCTTCCACCCATAGCGGAAAATGCCTTCGCCACATTCAAAAGGTGAATGGTCTGTTAGGTTTTCTTTATGGGTCTGTTTCAACAAGTGTAGGAGGCTGGCAGCCAGGTTGGTGCTCATGTCTACAGATATAAGCTGTTTCAGGACCTCTGCAACCTCACGCCAACAGAGGTGCACTCTGGGGCACTGCCAAAAGATGTGAAACATAGTACCCAGGTCACTTCCACACCACCAGCAGTCACTTGGGACCTGTAAAAAGATTTGGTGGAGAGTGTCAGGGACTTTATACCATCTTTATAACATTGTGAGAATCTTGTAACCCGTCTCCTGATGCCTAAAAGCAATGGAGGATTTGTGGGTGAAGTGAAAAATTTTCTTCCACTGTTGAGCCATCATTTGGATTCCCAAATCAGATTTTAATTTAATTAAGAAAGGAGGGATATAGTCAGGGTCAGGTTTGATCAGGGAGCCAAAGATTATGGAAAGACAATGATGTATTGGTCCCAATTTGTGGCAGATGAGTTCAAATTCCCTCAAAGAATGGATAACACCTGGATATATAAGGAACATACAGAGGAAATGGCATAACTGTAGTCCACTCCAAAAATCTAAAGGGATAGAATAAACACATAATACAAGAGGTCAGGACATTCGTGAAATGAGTGGGCCCGCTGGCTGTAATGCACTGAAAGCTTTTGTTGTGTAGCCCTAGAGAAAATTAAGGGTTGTTGATGATCAGGATGAAGGGCAAAACAAGGGGTAAGATATGAGTGCTGCAGAAGGCTGCCCTTGAAACTCTGAACATACTTCTCCAGGAGTTCAGTGGACAACTGCGAGGAGATTCAAGGCCAACTAAGGGCTGTATTCTGTGAATCTTCGAACTAAATAACTATAGGATAACTGTTTGATAAAGGAACATTTAACAAGGTAAGAAGAAATATGCAGTAATTCTTTTTATCCATGGAAGCCAATTTTTTCAGTTGTGTGAAAACATAAAACTTTTAAACACTGATTGGGTAACTAGCCCTCCACATAACATTTTAATAGTGTTAATGAAGAATGAATAATCTTTAAACCAGTGCAAGTGGCAAAGCACAACGTGTTGTACTCTTAGAGTTGAATCATCTTTTACAGGACTGATTTCAGAGTAATGAATCTGGCTGGGTAATATGGATGACTGCACTATACTTTTTTTGCATTATACCAAAAACAACTCTATGCAATTTGAAAGAACCTGAAAAAACTATTATGGTGTGGTCCTCATCAATGTATCCTATGCAATATATGTAGGTATAAATGTGTTATAGCAACAAACATTGCGCAGTTACAGTGGTTTGTAAAGTCACATTTATTATACTGTATACTATATCCTCTCTGCTTTAGGAACATATATATAGTGTGTGTGTTTTTTTTTTAAATTATGAAGCTAAATACTTTCTTCGCCCAGTTCTGCTGTGTGGTTACATGTCCTCCCTCTGCTCTCCTTCTGCAGTAAAAGGGGCTGAGATTCCCCTCTGACGTATGCAAGCTAGCAGAGGGAGGACATGTGACAACACAGCAACCCTGGGCAAAGAAAGTATTTAGCTTTATAATTTAAAAAACATACACACACTGTAATTAATATGTTCCTGAAACAGAGAGGATACAAGTTTATAACAGATGTTACTTAACACTTTAACAAAGGGGAGGAGCAGTGGCAGCAGAATACTCAAACAAGGCAGTAGGAAAAGGAGATCGCCTTGACAGTTCTCACACTGACTACGGAAATGACAGGGAGAGAGGGAGTGGGTGAGAGGGAGAGGAATAGATGCTGAATACACAGCAGGTGTCACATGTTAGACTGCAGTTTCGTTTGTGTTCTTACCTTTCTTTCTGCAGTCCTGTTTCTAATCCCTTCTCATGTTTGTCTGTGCTCTTCTACGGGTGTCTTCTGATGTCCTCTGGGTTTTATTTCTTTCCCTTCCATCACTTCCTGTCCCGCCTCCTTGTCTGCCTGTCTATATAGAATGTGCTCAGACTGGGCCACTTTGCCTGAGCAACTTCTTAGTTGTTGGAGCTCCCTTGTGTTTCTGCTGTGAATCCTATATTGGCTATCTGTGTACTGACCCCGGCTTCGTTCCTGACCTTGCTTGTTTTCCGCCTGTCCTGACCTCAGCTTGCCTATTGGATTCCCTGTGTCTTCTCCCATTGTAACTTGCTCCCGCTAGCGGTATCCTCCCCCTCAGCTGGGTGTACCTGGGAGCCGCGACCTGGTCCCAGCCTGCTGCAAGTCCATCCCCACCATCAGGGGCCCCGGTGAACAAGCAGACTGGGGCTTAGACTCCGCACCCTGGGGAACCCCAAGTTGTGGATCAATAGAGCTCACTACCACAGGTGCTGACAGCAGGATGATGGAGGCACGTGATCTGGCCATGCTATCAGAGATCAGCATCCATGATAAGCATGGTCAGCACACACAGGGTAAGACAGAAACAGACAGGATCAACCAGGTATTGTAGAACAAAGAAAGGGACAATTGACATGGAAAAGGCACTGTGCTATATCTCATGCCTTAAAGGGACAGGAGCATTTTATTTTTAGGTTTACAACCACTTTAAGCATAAATAGACATTTTTGTATCCAAGTGAGAACAGCTGTGATCCCCACATACAGTTGCAAGAAAAAGTATGTGAACCCCTTGGGATTACGTGGAGTTTTGCATGAATTGGGCATAAAATGTGCTCTGAACGTCATCTAAGTCACAACAATAGAAGAACACAGTCTGCTGAACAAAATACTACACAAACATTAGATGTTGCCATGGTTTAATTGCACACAACATGTAAACATTCACAGTGCAGGGAGGAAAAAGTATGTGAACCTTTGGACTTAATAACTGGTTGACCCTCCTTTGGCAGCAATAACCTCAACCAAACGTTTCCTGTAGTTGCAGAACAGACCTGCACAACGATCTGGAGTAATTTTGGACCACTCCTCTTCACAAAACCGTTTCAGTGTAGCAATATTCTTGGGATGTCTGGTGTGAATCGCTCTCTTAAGGTCATGCGACAGCATTTCAATCGGGTTGAGGTCAGGACTGACTGGGCCACTCCAGAAGGCGTATTCTGTGCTGTTGCAGCCATTGTTTTGTTTAATTACTTGTACGCTTTGGGTCATTGTCCTGTTGCATCACCCATCCTCTGCAGAGCTTCAGTTGGCGGACAGATGGTCGTACGTTTTCCTGCAAAATGTCTTGATAAACTCTGGAATTCATTTTCCCATCAATGACAACAATCTGTCCAGGCCCTGAGGCAGCAAAGCAGCCCCAAACCATGATGCTCCCTCGGCCATGTTTTACAGTGGGGATGAGGTTTTGATGTTGGTGTGCTGTGCCTTTTTTTCTCCACACATAGTGTTGTGTGTTCTTCCCAAACAACTCAATCTTGGTTTCATCTGTCCACAGTATATTTTGCCAGTAGTGCTGCGGAACATCCAGGTGCTCTTTTGCAAACTTCAAACGTGCTGCAATATTCTTTTTGGACAGCAATGGCTTCCTCCGTGGTGTCCTCCCATGTACTCCATTCTTGTTTAATGTTTTCCTTATTGTAGATGTGTCAACAAAAATGTTAGCATGTGCCAGAGATTTCTGTAGGTCCTTAGCTGACACTCTGGGATTCTTCTTTACCTCGTGCAGCATTCTGCGCTGTGCTCTTGCAGTCATTTTTACAGGACGATCACGCCTAGGGAGAGTAGCAACAGTGCTAAACTTTCTCCATTTGTAGACAGTCTGTCTTACCGTGGACACATGAACATCAAGGCTTTTGGAGATACTTTTGTAACCCTTTCCAGCTTCATGCAAGTCAACAATTCTTGATCGTAGGTCTTCTGAGAGCTCTTTTCTGCGAGGCATGGTTCACATCAGACAGTGCTTCTTGAAACCAGTAAACCCAAAACAGGTGTGTGTTTTTTAAGGGCAGGACAGCTGTCAGCAACACATCCAATATCATCACACTGATTGGAGTCAAGGTTGGCTCACTCCTGGCTCCAATTAGCTCTGGGAGAAGTCATTAAGCTAGGGCCTCACATACTTTTTCCTCCCTGCACTGTGAATGTTTACATGTTATGTGCAATTAAACCATGGCAACATCTAATGTTTGTGTAGTATTATGTTCAGCAGACTGTGTTCTTCTATTGTTGTGACTTAGATGACGTTCAGAGCACATTTTATGCCCAATTCATGCAAAACTCCACGTAATCCCAAGGGGTTCACATACTTTTTCTTGCAACTGTATATCAATCCTATAGCTCAGTGCTAGTGATGACTTTTTTATTTATATGGAGATCACATGGCTTTGTTGATAAACAAAGCCACGTCAGTCACATCTGCCAATATACTGCATGTCTTTCTAGTTGCAGTGGTTGTAAAGGATATATTATTTTTAACTAAAATAACAAACAGGTTATATTTACCTGCTCTGTGAAATGGTAATGCACAGAGTGGCCCTGTTCCTCATCTTCTGGGGCTCAACCATGCTCTTGGTTCCTCCTAATCTGTGTATGCCCCCAAAGCAAACTGCTTGCTATGGGGGCAGAAATGTGGGCTTGCTCCTGAGCCAGTCTGTGTGTGTGTTCATAGACTTACACAGTGCAGCACGGCCCACCCCTGCTTCTTCCTCACAGGATTTGATTGACAGCTCGTGCTCCTGCCTCTGTCACTGTGAGCAGAGAAAGATAAAGAGCAGCACAGCTCCCTAAGTGCTTAAAGATGAAATGATGTTGAGGAAACTAACTGATTTGAGGAAAGCTTTAAGGTGTTTGGTTAGGTTGTGGTGTTATAGAAATTCCATGGATTCGTATACCTTGATCTCTTTGACACTTAGCTTGGTCCAGTTTAACTTTGCTGAAACAAATAGGTAGCTTTGCCACTGTCAATAATGCTGAATGTTTCTGCTCCTGTATGGTACTGCCAGTACAGCTAGCTGGCTTGCTACCTAATTATTAAGACAACATAATGCTACCACTCTTGTGTTTATGGCACTGTGTGCTGCCCATTGTAATATTCATGGAAGGTAGTGAAGGGTGGCTATGAGGTTTTAAAAACACTGAATAGATGCTGCATAAACACAAGGTATTGACACATGTGTGAATGAGCTCCAAGTGCTAAAAGGGAAAGTGATGTATAGGAAATGATCTGCTTTGAGCCGTGTTTATGTTGTGGTGTGATATCAGGCATTTTGGAGAATTCTCTACAAGATAAATTTGTATACTTTGATCTCTTTGACACCTGGCATGGTCCAGCTCAAGATGGAAAGACTGTCATGATCACTTGCTGGCACCAACACTTTGCTAACACAAAAAGCTTTGCCACTGGCAGAAAAGCTCAATGCCTCTGCTCCTGTGAGACACTGTCAGTATTGCTGGATGGTTGATGTTATTGCCTGCACACTGAAGCAAATGGTTCTACTCAGGGGCGGAGTGACCATTTGCAAACTCGGGCACTGCCCCAGGGCCCGTTGTCAGTAGGGGGCCCCATGAGATGCCAATGGTACCTTTTTCATAGGATTTTTTTGAGTTTGGGCAAGGACACAGGGGCCCCATGATCCCCTATTGCCCGGGGGCCCCATGAGTTGTTAGTCCGCCCCTGGTTCTACCACACAACTGTTCTGTAAAAACAGGAAGTGGCTGTAGCTGCTCTATCTTAGTTCTCTATTATTCTCCAGTGCATTCTGGGATGCAGGAACCAGCACAGCCTCTCCCCCCCAGCACCCAGGTAACCCTTTGTAAATGTTTCACTAACGCGCTCTAACTGCTATAGGTTCCAGTAACGTGCGGTTATGGCATGTTACCATTAAATGAATGGAGGTGGCTGAAAAGAGTTGATGCCTCAACATGTTGCTTAATTTTTACCAAAACACAATGTTTCTGATCCTATGTGTGGTGCCCATTGCAATATTTATGGCAGGTATTGATGCTGCTTAAGCACAGGATGTTGATGCACATGACAAGCCCATATGAATCTATGCTACAATCCTTTAGTGGTCTACAGAATGTTACAACATCTTACCATAAATTAGGTGTCCCATTTACAATATCAGTAGCACTGTCCAGGTAACCCAAAGCAGGAACTGCCAGTACGCCAGTTTTTATCAAAGATGTTAACTGCTTAAGGACTGCCCTATAGCAGATATACTGCTACAGTGTGGCACCTGTGTGCAAAATCAAGTATATATAGTGATTTTGCATTGTAGGGGGCGCGAGTGAGCCGCGTGCGTGCCCTACC
Source organism: Staurois parvus (assembly GCF_062004578.1). Classification (NCBI taxonomy): domain Eukaryota; kingdom Metazoa; phylum Chordata; class Amphibia; order Anura; family Ranidae; genus Staurois; species Staurois parvus. The sequence goes on along the minus strand of NW_028318492.1, from coordinate 4,175,812 downwards.
TACGCCGCCATTCGCAGCCACGGATGTCAATAACCGGGTCCCTGCCAGTAATTACCCGTCGGCACCTGGTGATTACCGAGCATCTCCGACAAGGATGAAGATTGTTTTGTTTACAATCTTCCTCCCTGTCAGCTCGAGCACACTGCTCGGGATGGCTGTGCACAGTACAGCCATCCTAATCAGTGTGCTTAGAGAGAAGAACACACCCCCGCCCCCTAGTAAAACACTCTCAGCACACAGTTAACCCTTTGATTGCCCCTCACATTAACTTCCTGCCCAGTGCTATTAATAGTGTCAGTGCCTTTATTTAGCACTGATCACTGTATTGGTGTCACTGGAGATGTCAGTAACACCAAGTTAGTTCCCCCCTGTGTCAGAATGTCCGCCGCAGTCCCACTAAATCTAAAGCTTATCGCTGCCATTACTAGTAAAAAACAAAATCCCATTATCTATACCACCATTTGTAAACACTATAACTTTCATGTAAACCAATTAATGTACACGTATTGGGATTTTTTTTTAGCAAAGACATGTCGCAGAATGCATTTTGGCCTAAATTTATGCCGAAATGTGATTGTTTAAATTTTTTTACTGGGCATGTTTAATAGCAAATAGTCCAAAATATTGTTTTTTTTTCCTCAAAATTGTTGGTCTTTTTTTGCTTATAGCGCAAAAAATAAAAAACACACAGGCGATCAAATACCACTGAAAGAAAGCTCAATTTGTGGGGAAAAAAAGGACATAAATTTAATTTGGGTGCAGCATTGCATGACTGCACAATTGTCAGTTAAAATAACGCAGCACCTTAATGGAAAAAATGGCCTGGTCATGAAGGGGGGGTAAATCCTTAGGAGGGCAAGTGGATAAAGCAGATTTTTTTCTTCCAACAACATAAATAACAATGTTTCATGACCTTTTGGGGTCTCCATCTAGGGCCATATCAGATGGGTGATTTAGTTACAGTGATACGTTTTTTTTTCTCACTAAGGAAATATAGAACCTCTAACACACTCATTTTATAGCACTTTGTAAATCAGTCACAGCGACTGAATTTGAGCAGCAGTTCAGATCAACTACCAGAGACAATAGTTCTGCATTCACTTTTGTGACTTAGCTGCAATGCTGTAGCACTAATTTAACATGTAGAAGGGACAAATTGCTTCTTAGCTGCAAACCACCAGTGACTCTAGTACACAGGTGTCAAACTGGTGGCCCTCCAGTTGTTACCAAACTACAAGTCCCATGAGGCATTGCAAGATTGACAGTTACAAGCATGACTCCCAAAGGCAGGGGCATGACGGGACTTGTAGTTTTGCAACAGCTGGAGGACCACCAGTTTGACTCCCCTGCTCTAGTAATTAAATTGCTCGCTATATATTTGTAGGGGGAGGAGGGTATGGCAGCAATTGCTTGAATGGAGCACAGAGACAATCCAGTGCAGAGACAGAAATATAATGTGAGCATCTGTGCATGGGGGGGGGGCATATCAGCAGGAGGCAGGGAAACAGCAGTACACTGATATTTGCTGTAATTAGCTGTTCGGCAGGGGTGGGCATGTCAGCACATGTCTGACTATTGAAGTACAAGCAGGCTGTGCTACCAAGTAGAAAGCAAAGAAGCAGCCTGACCACACAAGCATGGATGTGTTTCCATGCCCTGGTGTGGTCAGTTTGAAATAGGAAAGCAGGGGGACTGAAAGGACACCAGGTATTTTACAAAAACGAAGCAATGCAAAGAGAACAGGACACACTCTAATACCAGTAAACGGTAACACAGATATATATACGAAAAATGAAATGTCGAAGTATCATACACTGTAATCATTGGCATTGGCTGACCTTGACAAAAGTATCTTTGAATGCTTTAAAAGATAAAAGGCTAGTTAGGTAAAAATGATGAAGGCTAAAGCTGCTTTAGCTTTAATCACATGAGCACTGGTGGTTCCTGTACTATGTTATGAATGTATAATGTCTAGCTTTTGCTGGAATTTATGACCAGCCATAAAATTCCAACAAATTAAGCAAGAGAAATTTAAGCCAGAAGAAATAAAGCTGCAGTTGGAAGCAGTAAAAGGTGCCTGCTGTGCTGGTTTCACATGTTTCAGCAAATCACATCTATAATCAATAGACAGACTGGCACTAGCTGCCCTGTCAGCTGATGGATGCTGTGTTTATCAGGCATGCTAATGGCCATTGTTACACACTGGCTGGCAGTTTGTCCTAAATCAGAGCATCTCACTAACAATGCTGAAGAGCTTCAAATATAAACATATCCTGTTTATCGGTGAGCCTTCCTATTTCATGTTGGTGACATTGACTGGCCTTGTTTGCAGATTAAAATCCATCTGTTTTTAACAGCATTTTACAGCTAAAGTGTTACTAAACCCACAATAGTAAAATCAGTCTGTATATGCAGTAAAGCATGCTTGTTATGCTCCCTGTGGAACCTAAGGGGTTAATTCTCCACATTGTGTAAAAAGGATGTTTGATCCTGACTTCTCTGATCCTTGCCTTCTTCCATTGCCCCCTAAATATCTTCTGATTGAACAGAGGTTTGGAGTCACTCTGCACATGCTCAGTTTGGTGTGTATTGCTAGAGAGTTTTTTTTTCTTGGGAGAGTGCATGTGATCAGCACAGGGCCAATTAGCACTATCCAAACAGAGGTTGGGGGTGCTGGACCCTCATAGGGGAGAATGAAAACTCCTCTTACAAGCTTTAACCAGTGGTCTGCTGGACACTGATGGAAGTTATAAGACAGATCCAACTGCTGATGAGAAAAGGTATTTAGCAGTTTATATTCTGAATTACTCATCTACAGAAAAAAACATATATGTCATATTTAGTGAGTGTTTTCATTACTTTCACTTCTTTCTCACACCTACTTGGCTGTTTTCTATTTAGTTTGTTCTTAATGATATATAAAACAAATATCAATAAAGAGCAACAAAGTGACACTAAATGATATCGTTATTCTCAAAAAGTAATCCACACATCCTCTGCTTAACCACTTCAATACCGAGCACTTTCACCCCCTTCCTGCCCAGGCCAATTTTCAGCTTTCAGTGCTGTCACACTATGAATGACAATTGGTCATGCGACATTGTACCCATATTACATTTTTATAATTTTTTTCACACAAATATAGCTTTCTTTTGGTGGTATTTAATCGCCACTGGGTTTTTTATTTTTTTTTAAATAAATGAAAAACAAATAAATGAAAAAAGACCAAAAATTTTGATTAAAAAGAATGCATTTGTCTTCATTTCTGTTGCTCAATTTTGCAAATAAACAATTGTTCTTTATAAATTTAGGCCATACTGTATTCTGCTACATTTCTTTGGTGAAAAACCCCAAATCAGTGTATATTATTTAGTTTGTGTGAGAGTTACACAAACTATAGCATATACAGTATATATATATATATATATATATATATATATATATATGTATGTATACTGTATATATACAGTGCTCAGCATGAATGAGTACACACCAACTGATTTATCATAAAACCTTTACTTTCCCTACAGAATCAATATTTTCTATGGTACTCTATGCGACAAAATACTCTCACACATGCGGGCCATTGGTTGCAAACAAGATTCGTTCATTTGCATACACAAAAAAGTATTTTTCCTAATAAATTAATTCTAAACCATGTTGCAAAAATTAATACACCCAAATGAAAGTCTTAGGAGCAAAGCTAAACTTTAGACAGCAAAATCTTATTTAACGAAAATTCTACTTAATGTGAGTCTAATCATTGATTAACCACTTACCTACCGGGCACTTATACCCCCTTCTTTACCAGGCCAATTTTCAGCTTTTAGCTCTGTCACACTTTCATTGACAATTGCGCGGTCATGCAAGATTGTACCCATATGAAATTTTTATAATTTTTTTCTCACAAATAGAGCTTTCTTTTGGTGGTATTTAATCGCTGCTGGGCACTTTACTTTTTGCGCTATAAACAAAAAAATTGCAAAAAATTTGGAAAAAAAAAAGTTTCTTTGTTTCTATTATAAAATTTTTCAAACAGGTAATTTTTCTCCTTCACTGATGTGCATTGATGAGGCAGCACTGATGGGCACTAATAAGCGGCTCTGATGGGCACTGATAGGCAGCACTGATGGGAACTAATAGGCAGCACTGATAGGCAACACTAATGAGGTGGCACAGAGAGGTAGCACTGATAGGCAGCACTAATGAGGTGTCACAGATAGGCGGCACTGATAGGTGGCACAGATAGACAGCGCTGATAGGTGGTACTGACTGGCATCACTGCTGGGCACTGACTGGCGGCACTGCTAGGCATTGACTGGCACAACTGCTGGGCACTGACTGGCACATCCACTGGGCACTGATTGGTGGCACTGACTGGCAGCACTGTTGGGCTGCACTGATGGACACTGGTGGGTGGCACTTCTGAGCAAAGGTGGGTGCACTGCTGGGCACAGGAGGGTGGCACTTCTGAGCACAGGTGGGTGCACTGCTGGGCACAGGAGGGTGCACTGCTGGGCACAGGTGGATGCACTGCTGGGCACAGGTGGATGCACTGCTAGGCACAGGTGGGTGGCACAGGTGGGCGCACTGCTGGGCACTGGTGGGTGGCACTGATGGGCACAGGTGGGCGCACTGCTGGGCACAGGTGTGCGGAACTGGTGGGTGGCACTACTGGGCACCGATCATCAGGGCACTGATCATCAGTGCCCTGATGATCGGTGCCGATCCCCGCTCTGACAACTGGCAGTTCTCGGCAGTACTTTCCTCACGCTCTGACAGCATGTGTGCGCCCCCGAGCGTGTTCTGGGAGGATGTCATATGACGCCCTCCCATAACTGGCTGGCCGCAGTGTAGCCATCATTCGGCTATCTGCGGTCGGCAGGTGGTTAAACAGGTGTCCACCAGAGAGTTGATTATAAAAGGGTATGACTTAACAAAGAAAACCCCTTCCCATTTCATGCTGTCAGCAATGGACCACATGGAGAAGAAATGGCCTGAGAAAAAAAATAATTTCTTTACACAAGAAAGGTGAAGGCTAAAAATGATCAGCAAAGCTTTACTTATCACTCAGAATACTGTAGCATTTTGGTGTGTATTGCTAGAGAGTTTTTCTTTTTCTTGGGAGAATGTATGTGATTGGCACATGGCCAATCAGCGCTGTCCAGACAGGGGATCAGGAGTTATGCAGCCTCATAGGACAATCAGGGGAGAATGAAAACTCCTTCTACAAGATTAACCAGTGCTCAGCCGGAAACTGATAGATGTCAAAAGACTGCTATCTACTGCTAATGAGAAATTGTATATTTACTAAAATAATTGCATTTCAATGTTCTGTGTACTGTGGGAGACCAGATATAGTGAATGCAGGGTCCTGGGTTTAGTAACACTTTAAATAAGTTTCTGGATCTGGTTAAACTCAGGGCCAAACAAATGAATTGTATTGCTGATAATCATGTGTCAGATAGTGGCAGAAGTATTTATGTATTTATGCATTATGATGCTCCATGTTAAAACATATCTAAATCCAAAAAAAAATGTGATATACTGACGCTTACCAGTCCTTAGTGACTGCTTTACTTTTCTCCTTTCAAGCTTTCATGTTTTGCTTTCATCTTGTGATTCTGTCAGCAACACACTGCAAGTCCTAGGATGACAACACTTACTCACCCTTTTGTATCAGAAAAACAGAAAGATAGGACAACATAACCTCACCCTCTCCTGTTCTCCATAACATAGATGGGTGAGGTTCTGTATTCCTCAAGGAGCAATGTAATCGGTAGTAGTCGGAACAGGCAGAGAGCATAGAAAGTTTTTCAGCAAGATCAATAGGCATTGTTTTAAAACTTTTTTCAAACAGAAAATTTAAAATGCTTTAAATTTTCAGTGGTATATTTAACAGACCAAAGGGGAACAAATAAGAAATGTTCATTGTTACAGTAAGTTTCCATACATTTAAGGCACATAAAAGTTAACATGGTGGAGGATTTTTTTTCTTATAATGACTGGATGTAATCTAAAAAAAATGCATTTATCACATTTCTATTTGTCAAATGGTAGATTTGTTATAATGCAAGTAATATTTATGCTCTTAGTCGTCTTACAATACAAGAGTGCTAAATATACAAAAACATTTTTTTTTAGTGGATATGTTTTATAGCAGAAAGTAGAAAATATTGGTGTTTTTAAAATAAATTTTGGTCTTTTTTCCATTTATATAATTAAAAAAACAGTGGTGATCAAATACCACCAAAAGAAAGCTCTATTTGTGTGAAAAGTATGATACAAATTGTTTGGGTACAGCATTGTATGACCGCGCATTTACCAGTTAAAGCAGAACAATGATAAATAGCAAAAATGGCCTATTCATGAAGGGGGTAAAACCTTCCGAAGCTGAAGTGGTTATAATCCCTTTGTGCTATCTGTATGTTAAAGACATATAATGAACTAGCTATAAATCTGAACCTAATAACAATAGGTCATTTTTATGTGATTTTATTTTATTGTACTCTATTATATTTATGTGATGCACTGTAATTTGGTGATATACACAGCATAATAAATGATTTTTTTATATGGTTTAGTATATCTTTGAACCTTGAGCAATTTAGGGTGATCCATACAAGAGATCTATTCCCCAAGCTGTTTATGTGCTAGATTATAACAATTAGAATTCATAGATGAACCATGAGCAGGTGTCATGCACTTAGGCAGGCATTTTTGCTTACCTGTCACATTTAGGAAGTAGTTTGAGTAAATAAAAGCTTTTAAACAAAAGTTAGAAAGCTGCCTTTTTGCTAATCAGAATGAGTAGTTATTGACATGTGGACATTACCAAAATAGATTTTCTCCTACGGCTGCAATTGTCTATCACAGCATGTGCCTGCAGAGTGTAGATGGAAGGACTTTAAGTATAGTTGTCTGTTTTTTTTGTTTTTTTTTTTGCTGGAATACAGGTTTAGCCGTAAATCTTTAAGGAAAGTTGCTATCAATGTCAGCTCTAGAAGTCTTACATTATGAAAGGAGTTAGAAATCTGTAGAACTGTTGACACTTTGTTGAAGCCTTTTGCGAGTACTGCTGAACATGCTGTTCCTATATGGATCACTTACATGCATTAGCACATGTCAAAATAAATTACAGAATAATAACTGACACCTATACACTATAAAAAGCTATTCAATTAAAATATAACTAAAAGCAAAATTTGTTTTACATTTTGGATAGCGTGGAGAGAGATTAAAACACCTGTCTGTTTTTTTTTTGCTCTCTGTACCTCAATAGGGAGATCCAACCTGTCTATTTCACCTGCTTAACATCATCACCAAAAATGAAGTGAAACAAAGACCTCAAATTTGGGTTGTCACCAGAACAGTAATAGAGGGGAAATCTTCAACTGAGTTCTGCTGATCCTGATGACACCCTGGGATTCACTTATTTTGGCGAGATTTCCTTTCACTTCCAGTTTTGGCCATGGGACAAGAAGTGAAGGGAAAACTCTCCAATGGGACACAGGTGGCAAAAAAAATCCTTTCTGTTAAAAATACAGGGTGTCCCTAAAGTCTGGAGACACAGGCCAAATGCATACTGAGAAAAAAGACAAATACTGTAGTTAGTGATATTTCCTATGTGTTCAGACTTTAGGGACAACCTGTACCTTAAAAAACAGTTGAATAACTAGCCATTCTCTTCATCTTCTATACTGCTTGTGAAATTCTGAGATAACTTATCTTATTCTATTTTACAATCACTCCTTATGCCTCATTTTCAGATGTGATTTACCTTCATTATTGTGTAAAACCATAAAACACTTTCAAGTGAGCCAAGTGAGACATCTAAAATTATTATTTGTTTAGCTGTATCTTGATTTTCAGGTGTGAGATTAATATTCCTTACATATGTTTTTTGCAGGTATGACATTACTACTTTCCAAATACAAGCAATAGCGGTGAGAAATTTAAAGGAAACCTATGCTAAGAAAAATACATGGGTTGTCATCTGACATTTTTCACTGGCAGCATACTTTTTCTGGCTCAGTGACTCAGAAGGTATTAATGTCAAAAACAGAACCAAGCAGCTTCAAAAATAATCAGCAGTGGCAGTTTGCATATTCCTCTTATGACTGATTTCTTTTATTGCAATTGCATGTGTGTTAGTGGGAGTGGTGGCATTGCTTTATGTAATGCATTAATGTGCATTGCAAACTATGGCATATATAAAAAATGTGCATTTCCATGAAATCTGCACTTACAGATTTCTCTTACTTTCTCTGTATTATCCTACACATACCTGATGATCATACCAGTGGAGTCCACCTAATGAAGCTTCTACTGATAATGTGGCAACTATGCTGCACTGCTCCTGAATTCAGAGCAGAGTTGCCCCTCTCATGTGACTTGTTCCTGCTTGCATTACAATGGGAATAAAAAATGTTGCAGAAGGCTTTACTATCAACATTGTTGCTGCTGATTCACAAGTTTATAGCTAATCCTGCCAACTGCTTTCTGGGTTGACAGCACTGCCTCTATTTCTGAAACCTTTCCACTGAGGAAAGATAGAGGAAAATTTAGTTCAGTTAGGAAAGGAAAGGAAAGTTAGTTTTTTAGTTACTTTATGAGGCTTATGCATCACATAATTACTGGTTTTGCGACTTGTTCACACTGTCATACAGGAGCGATTAGCTATACTTTAACGTGTTACTAAACCCACAACAGTAAAATCAGTCTGTATAAGCAGTAAGGCATGCTTGTTATACTCACTGTGGAACCTAAGGGGTTAATCCACCGCATTGTGTAAAAAGAATGTTTGATACTGTCTTCTCTGATCCTCCCCTTCTTCTTCTGTCCCCATTGTATCTTCTGATAGAACAGAGGCTTGGAGGCAAGCTGCACATGCTCTTTGGTGTGTTTTGCTAGAGAATGTTTTTCTTTTTCTTGGAAGGGTGCATATGATCAGCACAGGGCCCATCAGCACTGTCCAGACATAGGGTCAGGGGTCCTGCAGCATTTTAGGACAGTCAGAAGAGGATAACAACTCCTCCTACAAGCTTTAACAAGTGCTCTGCTGGACACTGATAGAAGTCACAATATCTAACTGCTAATGAGAAAAAGTATTTAGCAGTTTATACTTATAAAAATAATTGCATTTCCATGTTTTGTGTACTGTGGGAGACCAGATATAGTGATTGAAGTTTTAATAACACTTTAAGGGCTACCAATACATGAAAATGGACCAAAAAGCTCTCATGCACATTTTTTTTAGCAATGCAGCACACCACAATGCATGATATTTTTTTAACAATGCAGCACACCACAATGCATGATAGTGTGTAATAGTACAGTAATAGTAGCGTGCTGTGATGTAGGTTCATTGAGCCTGCGTTCACACTTGTGCGGTGCGGCATATCGCATGTGATTCACACAGGAACTGCACCGCATTCCTGTTCAAATCACATTTTGTATGGCTCAAATCGCACCATTATATAAAATTATTCTAAAAAGAATCTCCCCTCTTTAAGCAAATCCCCAACTAAGATATATAAACAAACCACACACCTTAAAAGTGATAATTAATGGTCAAACTAACAATAATCATAAATAAGTCCAGTGTCTTAATAGTTCAAAATCACTCAAAGAAGAAAAAACTGTGATAAACTTCAAATTTTCTTATAGTGTTGATTGCTTCCGGTGACTTTTGTGAAAACCTCAAAGAAGAAAGAAACTCAAATAGTGTATTACCATAACATTATATGAAAAAAAAATATATATATATATATTCAAATATAAATTAATGTGTGAAACACAAAAATAGTGAAACACTCGTGAAATAAATTTGCAAACAGCACTCGTGCTAAATCCTGAAGTGTTACACTCAGTGAGAATCATATCCCACGTGTGGCACTTCTAATAAATGAGGCATATATACCCTTACCAACAGTAAGAAAACAAACGCCTTAAGGTATCATCTGTAGAAATCATCCAACAAATCTTTCTCCTCCTTCACTTGTTGCAGAGTAACACTGTGCTATCATCCCTCCATGATTATTCACAAGCCTTGATCCAAAATTGCCAGGCTCCAATCATATAATAGAAAATGACAATAGTGTAACTCCGTATATTTATGAGATCATACTACTTTAATATATCTGCTTACATTTAAAAACAATCAGAGATGCATTTTAATCAATACCCCAGTTCCTGGGGATTACCAGGCAGTTCCCATATGGAGTGTGCAGCGATTTCCCACAATAAAAATGGCCGCCGTATCACTTCCAGTTCCTGCTCCTTGCGTTCGACGTCACTTCCTCTTGACGCGTTTCGTCACATCCGGGACTTAGTCATAAGAGATAAAACCATATCCACGCCAAAAAGGTGCTGGAACCTTTTTTTTGGTCCGCACTAGAACCGCATTGCATGGGTATTCACACCCATGCAATCTGATTCTGCACATCGCACCGTGATTTGCGGAACGATTTTGGGGTTTTGTTAACTTAACATACACACCCGCAGTGGTTTGCATGAATGGGGTGCGATTGTGATGAGGTGCAGAATTCGCACAGAAATCACTGCACATTCTACACTGCATCAATGTGAACCCAGGCTCAAGGTACAATGATTTAGATTCATTGACTGTCATTTAAAGTTAAATGGCACCTCAACACTAGTGATGGGCCCAGCACCTCCCATGTTTAGTTCGCGGTCAAATGTTTGAACCCAATGAAGTTTGACTGCGAACTTCAAACTCAATGCAAGTCCATAGAACTCAAACTTCTAAATTCAAAAGTACTCATTGGGAGGCTTATATGCAAGTTTTTGGTCATAAAAGGGGTATGGGACTCAGGTACTGCCCTGAGGGACATAAATCAATGAAAATTTTTTTCAAAAACTACCGTTTTTAAAGGGGCACTAATTTTTCATTGCTTTAAGTAAAAAAAAAGTGTGTGGGGTTCCCCCTAAAACCCATACCAGGCCCTTTAGGCATGGCAGAACTTTTAAGGGGAACCCCACCTTCCAAAAATGGGGGGAAAAGGTGTGTGGGGTTCCCCCTAAAAGCAATGCCAGGCCCTTTAGGCCTGGAAGAACTTTTAAGGAGAACCCACCCTTCAAAAATGGGAGGAAAAGCATGGGGTCCCCCCTAAATTCCTACCAGATCCTTGATCTGAGCACAGGCCTGGCAGGCCAGGAAAGGGGTGGTGATTGAGCACCGGCGGCTTACCAGACCACGTGCCCTCGGACGCTGTCCCCATGCTGATGGGGACAAGGGCCTCTTCCCCACAACCCTTGCCCAGTGGTCCTGGGGTTCTGTGGGCAGGGGAGCTCACTAGAATTAGGGTACCCCTTGAAATAAGGGAGCACACTGATGCTGCCCCCCCCGAATGAGTAAGGAGAGAGCACGCATGAACGGCGAATGATGCGATCGAGCTTATCTCTACTCAACACAACGCAACTCAGTCTGTGCTTTGCCATGTGCTGAAGTAAGGTGCATTGAAATGTGCATAGCCACAATACATATGTGTGTAGCCAGCCTTAGGACTTTACTATAATGGAGAGCAGATGCCAGTGTCTGTTCTGCGCTACATTCATAAGGTAGTGCAGATCCTGCAGTGGAGGGTTCTCCCAGCACTTTTTTCTTCATTCCTTAAAATGAACGGGGCTTTACTTGCTTCGGGACACTGGCAGACAGCATATTTGTTCTCTATAGAGGTTTCAAAAGTATTTTTCATTGAAAAGCAACAATATGTCCTCAGTAAAACCATACCGCTGCTATATAAATTGAACCCTAGATCCAGGTATATATTTAATTCCATAATACTTGCAAAGTTTTGGTATAAAACGTCAACGCATATACTGTAACCTGTTAAACATAGCTTGCCCTTTTTTCCCTGTGCTGAAGGCACTGCACTCTTCAGCACAATGCTCAGCCTCAGAGAACAGCTGAGGTGAGTATGGTTGTACCTTCAACATTTGATGGATCTTATTATACAGGGCAGAAAGATAGCAGCTTCTACATGTAGGAAAGATGTGTGGGTGTATGAGCTATTCAGTCTCTCTGAAGCTGAGGAAGGAGAGATCATTAAACCATTTGCACCGTAGATTTTCCAGAAAATACATAGAAGGGAGAGTGTCAGTGCCATGCTACGCTTACATTTTCTGATAGGAATAATTACTTGAACATATAGTTAACAACCAATAGCACTGATGATGTTTTCCAACTGAAACAAATAAACAAGGACTGCCATTTTTATAGGCAAACATTCTTTTTTTATAAAATTTCAGTGGCCATATTAAATATATGTACTTGGCAAAGCTGTGCTTCTAATTATTCCAGCATGGCTTGGCATGCCATTTAAGTGCCTCATCATACAAAAGTGTGGAAGGCCCTTGTGTTCTCTAAGCACAAGCCTGTTTTTAAGTGAACCAGTTACCAGATTTATTTTTTTTTTTTATAGACTGATAGCAGGCAAATATATGTGCACATGCCTGTATGTGCTATAGAGGGACATATTAACTTTGTGTTGGCTGGAAAATTTTCCTCACCCTTTCAGCTGAATATAGGTTTGGATCATCTTCCCCTAAGCTTTGACATTTCACATAGTTCAAAGCAAAATCAAATCACAGATATAGAGAGACTGATATACTACATAGCTTATGGTGTGTTGGTTGTTGATGCATAAGAATGCTGTTAGACAAGGAGGGGGGGTTATTTACTAAAGCTGGAGAGAGAAAAATCAGGCTTAAGTCTGCACAGAAACCAATCACCTTCTAACTTCAACTTGTTCAGTTAAAGCGGAGCTCCACCCAAAAGGTGTAGCTCCGCTTGTCTGCTTCCTCATTCCCTCCACTGCCACATTTGGCACTTTTTGGTGGGGAGGGGGGAGTGGATACTGGCTCAGTTCACCGCTGCGAACTGAGCCGGACTTTCAGCTTTTAGGTTCACAGGTCCCAGAAGACTGCCAGACCAATCAGGAGGTGCTGCGCGGCTCGATCCTGCGCAGTGGGCACCCGGCTGTGAATTCGCAAGCTGTCACAGCCAGGTGCCCAAAGTTGAGATGCCAGAGCAAGGCAGAGAAGAGGGAGAGAAGGGACTGAGCGGGTGAGCATTTTGCCGGATCCTGGGACAGGTGAGTGTGTTTATTAAAAGTCAGCAGCTACAGTTTTTGTACCTGATGACTTTTAATTAACACAAAAATGACTGGGACTCCTCTTTAAACTTTGGAAATAAAACCTTGAAACTGACTGGTTTCTAGAGCTCGCAGAAGCAAGCCTAGTTTTGCACTCTCCAGGTCTAGTAAATAAACCCTACAGGTTCTGTTTGCAGGAATCCACAGGAATTATTGGGAAAATGTCATAAATGATACAAAGAGCTTTGCAGCAATTGAAGTTATCATAACATTGTTCACAGTTGGTGTAGATATGAGCTCAAGCTTGCCACAGATAGACACGTATCCCAAAAAAAGGCAATCTTCTTGTAGGGTTGGTACCAGCCAATGCATCTCACTCTTGTGGACTTAAAGTATGACTAAAGCCAAAACTTAAAAAAAAAATTATTTTTAGTTTTGAATAGAGTGAATAGAACTAATAGAAGAGAAATATTCTGATAGGGACGCCGGTTCCTGTGAACTTTTGGGGAATTTCCTCTCACATTCTGTTGTGGCTATGGGACAGGAAGTGAAGGGATGCCCTTCTCCACAAAGGCGCACAGATGGCAAAAATAAAACTGACAGGAGTTGTAAACCTCTCTTACTCTATCCAAATTGAAAAAAAAGTAAAAAAAAAGGTTTTGACTTTAGGTCTACTAAAAAAATGAAGTCTCACCTACTTTTAGTTATGTATTTTCTTGCTCTTGTTCCATCTTCCTACATGGTCTCTAAGCTGAGCTAAAATAGTTGTCACCCCCCCCCCCAAACCCTACCACTGCATGACAACACAGCAAGCAAGGAGAATAATAACTAATAAGCCCTGATTGATGGCACTTTTCTCCAACTCTATAGGCTTGCCGGAGACACACTAGGAATGCAAGAGGAGGGAATGTGTTAGGTCAGGTCAATGTGGCATATTTTTTAAAAAGAGTCTGGGACTTCTTTTTCACATTTCTCTGCATAGGGTGGCACACTGAAATGAATGGGCTACCCTACACGCGAGGTGCAGGAACATGCAAAAAATACACAAAAATGTGCCTGGCTTTGTTGCACCTGTAGGTGTGGCCTAAGGTCCACAAATCAAGTGTTTTTATGAGTAACAGAGAAGCATGAAGGTAAAAATTAAATAAGGGATTTTCTTCTACAAACTGTTTGGGGCTCATTGAAAAACATATATGTATACATGAATTTTTGGACCCATTATTTATTTTTAAATGAGTCCTCCTTTAAAACCTTTATCTTCTCTTCTAATTAAGAGGAGGAATTAATCATTTAGGTCACACTAAGGATTTCCAACAATTTAAAAAAACAGATCTCTGCAAGCAATAGTGATTGATTATGATTCTGGAAGTTTTTATTACCTTAGGACAGCCCTAAATGCCCAGTCTTTGCTAGATTACTCTAGAACAGTGGTCTCCAAACTGCGGCCCTTTGCTTACTTTTATCCAGCCCTTGGGGCATTATTTTTATCCACCAATACCAACAATGGGGCATAATTCCCCCCACTGATACCATTGAAGGGGCAGAATAATTCCCAATGGCAGGACACAATTCCTCTCAAAGACACCAACAATGAGGCTTATTAACATCAATGGTGGGGTGCTATTCCTCCCACTGACACCAAAGATGGGGTCTATTCTTCAGAAGTCAGGACCTTTTCTACTGCGAATAGTCCAGCCCTCCTTAAGTCTGAATGACAGTAAACTGGCCCTTTGTTTAGAAAGTTTGGAGACCCCAGCTCTAAATGATGTTATAGACCCTTTTACACTCAAACTTAGTAATATACATGCCTTTTCTAATTTATAATACAAAATAGTTTGGACTGAATATAGTAATCATTGCTTAGTTTTTGTGTGTGTGTGTGTGTGTGTGTGTGTGTGTATTGGTAATATTTTATAAAGTGCTCAAGATGGACCCAGCACCAGCATGCACACCGATACCAAAAGTGTCACTGTGCTGTGCATCCTAGCTTAACACATGTGCCCTCCTCGTTTCCTCTCCTTTCCAGTAAGGATCAATGCTCTGTTCCTGGGTGGATACTGGCTGTGTGAAAAAAGAAACAGGACTGCATATAATGGCACAAAAAGAAACCTTTTTGGTCCTCAGAAATTACATCTAATTGAATGTAAGGTCAGGTAAAATGGCATTTCAAAATGATAGGGCTAAATACATTTTTAAAGCCTAACTCCAGCCAAATGTATTTATTTTGGCCGCATATTACATGTTACACCCTAATTGCTGTTGGGTATACTCATTTATTTTAAATAGTTTTTTTCTTTCATCAACGATGAAGGTCTATCAGAAACTACATTTTCCACTACTTTCTTGCTGTAAATGAAGTCATAAAAGAAGTTTCAAAGCACCAAAAGCTAACGCCTCTGAATGTTTCTCTTTGACACAGCCCATCATTCTGCATCCAAAAGGCATTAAAAACAACTAAAATGAGCATATTCTTTCTGCTGCATATAGTTACCGACTTCCTTAATTGGTTGATATGTTCAATAAATTAACTGGCTAAACTGCCAACAACGGTAATAAAGAAGACATCTGGGAGAACACTGTAAGCATTGTTAACTGTGCACATCTTTTTGGTACTATTTCACTAAATCTGTGGACATTTCAGCCAATATGCCAAAGGCTTTAAAGTACATCATAAGCTTCAAACGAAAAACTCTCTTCCTGAACGCAAGCCAAAAGAAAGAATTTGTTACTCAGTGGAGTTTAACATGCCATATGCTGTAGCAAGACATCAATATACTATAAATCATTAGCTTGAGAAAAAAAGGGAATAGCAGTGACCCACTTTAGGACAATGAGTCCTATTGGCAAATTGTTCGCTATATGTTGCCAGTCCAGGAAGTCACTTGAGAAATAAAATTCACTTAACTAAGAGGCATAGATGTGTAATTCATAAGAATGAAGAGTAGACAGTTTGAGTAGATAATGAAACTTACTTAATGCATTGTGCAAGGAGCAAAGAGGTGATTCAGCCTGTAGCCAGCAATTACAGTTCAGTTGGCATTGGTTATTGTACATACTGCATGTTTTACTTGAACCATACTATGCAGTAAAGCCTTGAAGCTATCTACACCAAAAAAGGAAAGATAGTGCACAGCCCATAAGATTTCTGTGGCACGCCCATCATGTTCAAGGTACACACAATATCCGAAGATAACCTTTATTTTGAACCATGGGTGGCCCTGAAAAGACCCTCCAACTCAACAAAAGACGATTTAAAAAAACACTGGGTAAGACAGAAAATAATTGACCAAACAGTGACTGCATCCTATCAGTTGCAGTGAGGCAGAAATTAGTGGCACAATCTCTCGTCTTCCTCTTAGAGCAAATAATGCATAGCCTAATAGTTGGGGACCACTTACAAAAAAAATTCAACTCCTCCCATATTTAGCTTAAAGTAATTCTAAAGGTTGAAATAAAAAAAAAAAAATAACAAGCATGTTATACTTACCTGCTCTGCACAATGGTTTAGCACAGAGCAGCCCCAATCCTCTTTTTTTTGGGTCCCCCCAATTGTAGTCCTGGCTCTCCCCACCCCCCAGCCGAGTGCACCAAAAGCAAGCCTGTGTGTGTGAATGGTCAGTGTCTGAATAGAATTATAATTATATAATCAGCTGATGCACTTTCAGTGTTCAAATGCGAAAAGCTGCAGGGCCTGCATCCCTTTAGAAGTATTTAACCCTCTAACGACAAACTAAAATTTCTATTGCAGAGGCTGCAAAAAATTGACTTGCATCTTAGTGGAGAAATTCATTGAGCTAATCACTCCAGCAGGAAATTACATTTCTGGGGGTGTTCTGTACGCCAACAATGAATTTTCCAGAAAATGACAGTAGCTGCAGTAGATTTTAATAACACTGAAGCAATAGTAAATCCTGTGGAAAGAAATAGCTTGCCCCCCGCAGGCTAATGACATAATTGGCTAGTATGCACCTCATACTAGCACATTAGGACAGACCTACCTTTCAAATGGAGCCCTCCAGCCCTTTCATCTTCACCTGGTCTTCCTTCAGGTTCACAATCTCTAGCTGTTTAAATGGCCGGGCTGCAATGATGTCACTCCGATGTATGGGAGTCACGATCATGGCACAGTGCCCTCTACATTGACAGCACAACTAAATGCAAAACTACTGCTAATGCACTGTTGACATTCCCAGCTGCAGCTGCTGTGAATATCTTCTAAACAGCACAAGCTTAGAAGATATTCACAGTACCTACATGGCACCCTATATTTTTTTCTGCCAAAATGGAGTCGCCCTTTAATCACTTGCTCTCCAGTGTACATATATATATCCCTGGATATATCCTGGACAGAAAAGTGGTTATAGCAGGATCATGGAAGCAGAGGCAGCCATTATCTGTGTACCTTTTTTTTAAGTGCCGGCGATTGGCATGTAAAATGGTCACTTTTATAGCACTGTGGAGCCTCCACCATTCTCAGGCTTTTCCTGTTACCCCAGAGAAGGGGTGTCAAACTGGCGGGTGTCAAACTGGCCCTTCATCTGTTGGAAAACTACAACTCCCATCATGCCTCTACCTTTGACAATCATGCTTGTAACTGTCAATCTTGCAATGCCTCATGGGACTTGTAGTTTGGCAAGAGCTGGAGGGCCACCAGTTTAACACCTGTGCCCCAGGGAGCCTTAGGCCACTGTAAGTGGTTGGGTTGGCTGCCCACAGAAGAGATAGAGGGACACCCATCTCCTCTGTGATGAATGAAGGCAGAAGTGACAAGGATTTCCACACTAAGTTTCAGAGCTGTCTTTTCCTGGCTGTTACAGCCAAGAAAGTAGTTGATCAAACAGATATCTGTTTGATCAGCTGCTTTGAAGGGCAGAGGAGGAATCAGGGGTCTAATTGACCCCAAATGTCTACATAAAGAGTACTTATCACTGTCCAAACCTATCACAGGGGGTCTTGTTCACCCCTTATGATAACAACTAAGGTAAATGAAAAAAAATAGAGAGTGTAAAAAAAAAATTAAATCAAATAAAATTAAATTGAAAAATTTAAATTACCACTGTCCCCCTGTGCTCACACACAAATGCAATTCACACATATGTTTAGCATGAAAATGTAAACGGTGACTGCACCATACATGTGAGGTATCCCTGTGAATGTCAGAGTGACAGCAATAATTCTAGCACAATAGCTAAATGTTTAACTCTAAACAGACAACCTGCAAAGACTTTTAATTGATTTATGCGCCACTAGATTACTTTTGAAGTGTATCTTTGCTAAAGACTGATACATACTTATGAGAGGCACCTGCCTCAAGGGCATCAGGGCAGAGTAGCTGGACACAGTTTACACAGTAAGTATGGTCCTCCTGTTGTAATATTCAAAGCTTGGCTGTCAGTTTGACAAATGGGTCCCTCTGTGTATCTGAAACATCAATATCAGCTCCCATGTAAATGAAGCAAACATTAAAAATATTATTGTTATAGTGCATTTTGATTAAAAGTATTTGAAGGAAGCTTGTACAGTAAGTAGTGCTTGCAGACATTATTCATGAATTCATTATACCGATATTGTTACAATGTTTTTTCTTAGTGCCTTTGCTCAAATAGTTTGGTTTGTGTATAATGTCAATTCTAGGAAACCTGTTATTGTAAAATCCTTTTTTTCCAGACACTTTTTTTTTTTTGTTTGATTTTGTATTGCTTATATGGAAACTTTTTTGATTCATTGTGACACAATAAAAAATTCAACTCCAGGCACAAAAACTTCCAAGGGTTCATTCAGTTATACATACCGTTGCTTCAAATTCAACCATGCGGGCTTTCTTTTACACTAGACAAATCTGTTCTCTTATGCCAGGACTAGTACTCAGTACATTATGTAAGTATTCATGGTTTGTAGATTACGCTTTTAAGTAAATTGCTACAGCAATTAGCTACATGGTGCAGGAGGTTTTTTTTGGGGGGGAGGGGGGTGCAGTCACAATGCAGCTTTAAGCTGCAGAGTTTTAATCAAGAAAATGCACCTTTGATACACAGTACACCTTGGAGTTTGATAAGCCAGGATCAATGAAAACAAAGCCCCAATGTTCCATGCAATATAACGAATAGCTATTTTAGTTTATGTGCACAAACCTTACATTACCAATAAATTCACATGGGTATTCATCAACTGTTCATCCAGATTCACCCTCTTCTGGACTATATTCATGCAGATTGAGATATGCTCATTAGACTTCATTGCAATAACTGTGAAGATAGGTGTGTAGCCCACAGAAATCAATTACAGATCAGTGCTCTAGGAATTAAAAAAGGCTTAGTTTTGATTGGTTGTAATTGGTTGCTGCATGACATTGCTGGATACATTGCATATGCATAAACCCTAGTAAGTTTAACTTTCATGTTATTTGTTTATTTATCTACTGTATTCACATTAAAGTGTATGTACAATCAAAATTTTTTTTAGTTAGGATAGAGTAGGAAAGGATTAGAATCCCTGACATGTTCTATTGCTGTCTATGTCCCTTTGAGGAGATAGCCTTCTCTGCTTGCCTTGGTGATCTCTGTCACCGACACAGAAAGTGATGGGAAATCCAAAATTTTAGAGTTGTCACCAGAACCTGAACAAGAGGTGTGGATAAATCTTTCAAAGGAGGCACATGTTCAGTTGACAGCTAAGAGGGGAATACCCCTTACTTTGTAGAGATTACCTTTCACTTACTGTTGCATCTATAATTGTTGCTCGCCTCCAGGACTTCTCCTGAGCCTCTCCCAACCTCTGGAATTCCCTACCCCAATCTGTCCAAATATCTCATACTCTGTCCACTTTTAGACAATTCCTGAAAACCCTTCTCTTCAGAGAGGCCTACCTTGCCCCCAACTAGCAACTGTACTCTACTTTTCTCCATCTGCTCATTCTGCACAGTTATTATCTTTTGTATTTCTTGACCCTCCTTTCTAGATTGTAAGCTCTAATGAACAGAGCCCCCTGATTCCTACTGTATTACATTATATTCTAATTGTACTTTCTGCCCTTATACTGTAAAGCACTATGTAAACTGTTGGCATTATATAAATCCTGTATAATATTATTATTATTATTATTATTATTAATAATAATAACAATGTCAGAGACAGGAAGCGAAGGTATATCTTTTCAGCAGGATACAAAGACAGGAAGTGAAGGTATATCTTTTCAGCAGGATACAAACAGCAAAAAACTGGCTATGCATACACATCAAACATTTTGTTAAATTCCATTGTCGTTACCAGTTTCCAGATCACAAATGAACACTACTAGTGGTGACAGTAAGGCTCCATGCACACTGGGTTTAAAAAATAAGGGTCTGTTCCCTTGGCAAAAAAACCTTCTCTGATATAGAGCATTTTTGCACACAGTTTAGGCAAGTTTAGAAGAATTTAGCATTTTTTCTGCTAGACAGTTCCAATCAAAATTGCAGATCATAAGAAGAAGTTTTTTTTTCCTGCCTCTAAACGTTGAGCTTAAAATATGCCTCTAATCATCCTAATGTGCACAGACATATAGGATAACAGTGAGCTGCTTCTACAGGAAAAACACAAAACTCCTGTAGAAGCAGCCATTTTTAAGCTAATGTGCATGGAGCCTTAAGATGAAGAAAAGCTAATAGCACAGATTGATAAAATAAAGGACATCAGAATGTCAAATTTTTACTTACTATTATGCTTAAAAAAGTGAGGTGGTGCAGACGGCAGTAATTCATAGTAAACAATTGCATTTTATGTATTATCAGTTTTTTTGGAAAGCTGCTGAAGATATGACTTTGACCAGACAAGATGTTGTTGGACACATGGCTGAGCCCTTCTTGTTTTACTAGGAAGAACAATACATTAGGAATAACACTACCATTATACAGGAATGGTTGGTGCGCCTACTGTATATCTATGTAAACTGAATGCTAATAAGTTTAGAGTTGTTTGTTTCAAATAAAATAGCTGTGCATGTAGTTAGGACTGAATTATGTTATCTATCATTAAATATATTTTTAACTGCAAGCAGTGTAAGAACCTGAAAAAAATAGTTTCTGTGCAGCAGGGCTAAAGTGTGAGAGGAAGAAGCAGTACAAAGAGTCATTCAGTTTATGTGCTGATAAGCATCATGCCAATAAGTAGAGAAATCAGAGTGATAGAAAGTTGAGCTGCTTTTTCTATCAATGTCCAATCACAGGCTGGGGTGGGATAACCTGGATTGGGAGAAAGAGGGTTAAATGATGCTGGCCACCAGAGTGAAGGCATCCAAAGGAAGAAAAAAAATACTGCAGGGAAAATCTCTGGAATGAAAATGGACATTGCAGAAAACCTGTTTTGCTATTTTATCCTTTAATGGGCTGTTCATTTTTATCCTGTTAGATATTAGCTAGTTTGAAGAATGTAAGTTCTGACAGATCATTTTCTGTGCAATCAGTTTGTTGTTATGTAGTTAAGATCATCTGACACTGGCTAGTTTAATACATTTGTTCCATAACTGAGCAACGGATATGATCACAACTGGTAGCTATTACCATTCACCCATTTTTGCACATTTCAGGGTTTTTCACTTTGTATGAGGACCTCTTTACTATGCTCACATCAGTTCATACCTCAACATAAGCACACAGAGAATGTACAAACTCCATATATAGATTGTCCTTGATTGAAATTCTGGCCATCCAGCACAAGCTAATGCGATTTTTCATTTAGTATTAATTTAGTATTAATTCTCTATTTAATCATAAGGGCATGATTAGTGCATTACATTAGTTCAAGCAGTATTAAAGGATGTTTTTTCCCTAAAATAAAAAAAAAATTATACTTACTTGCTCTGTGCAGGGGTATTGCACAGAGAACATTCTTATCTCCTCTTCTGGGGTCCCCTGCCAGCGCACTCTGCTCCACCTCTTTTGTGTGTGTTACCTTAGCAAGCTGCTTGCAATGGTAGAACACGTGCAAGGGCACTCCTGAGCAGGGGCAGACTGACAACTCATGGGGCCCTCGGGCAATAGGGGATCATGGGACCCCTGTGTCCTTGCCCAAACTCAAAAAAGCCTATGAAAAAGGTACCAGGGGCATCTCATGGGGCCCCCTACTGACCCCGGGCCCTCGGCCAGTGCCCGAGTTTCCAAATGGTCAGTCCGCCCCTGCTCCTGAGCCAGGCTGTGTGCATTAATAGACATACACAGTGTGGCTTGGCCCCACTCCCTCTCTCTCCTCACTGGATTTGATTGACAGCAGCAGGCTCTGTGTTTTGTGAGAGTAGGGAGAGAGACCAGCGCTGCTGCAGACGGGCACAGTGCTGGATTGAAGGAGGGCTCAGGTATGTATTTAGGGAGGGGGAAGGAAAAGGTAGTTGAGGGTTTTATACCTTTATGGAGGTAATGCATTAAGGTAAAAAAACCTTATGACTTTATTGCTTTTACACTAACATATTTCTAGATGTGTTACGTGGACAGTAGATACTCAAACAATATATAAGTGAACAGAATGTATGACCATCATTTTTTGCCTTTTTACAGTCATAGATCAAAATCTTCAGGGTGGCCTCCACCTACTGGGACCTGGAGTTTGCCACAGGGACCACCTTATGGATGGGAGATGGCGACAAACAGAGATGGAAGAGATTTCTTCATCAGGTAATAAGCATGACTATGAAGTATTTACAAAACCCGCCTTAAAGTTCTAAAATTAAATTTTTATGTCTGGCTACCCCAATGGAAAGATAAAATTGAATGTAGAAATATGGTTGAGCTTACTGATAAAACAAATTAAATACATACTATTTGAGCACCCAATTGATCTAACACTAAAATATAGAGGGAACGTCACTAATATTTTGCACAGATGGACCTAGCTAAGGTCAATAAGATTTTAGTAGCTGAGAGAATCAGGTCCTTTTTCTGGTTGTAAATCTCCCCACTGATGTGGTGAGATATAGCACAGTAATAACAGAGTCAGCTCTAACATGTTTGCTTTGTTTGAAATGAGAAAATGTTGCAGCACAGTTTGCTCTCCTAGTCGGTTATATGCGGGTATAGGCAGGCCCAGACTAGGACAAAAAATAGGCCCAGGCATTTTAGACTGAGCAGCCCATAGCCCTGACTACAGTACACAGACCTCTCCTCTCTTCAAACACACTGACTTCTGCTCATGTGACACAGCCCAAGTCATCATTCTGTACTAACGGGTAGAGAGGGGTCCCCCAGAGCATGATGTCTCCCACTTCTACATGTCTCTTGATTGTCCCATGTCTGCCTGCTCTTGTTCCTTAGGGATGGGGCACTGTGAGGTATTTCTGAGGCTTGGGAGGGGTGGCGGGGGGATTTCTGTAAGGTTATTTCAAAATGTATGGGCCGAGATGCTACCTAGCACTGGCTGTCACGTGACTATGGCTTGGGATGTTCTGTTATTTGTTGCAGAAGATCAAAATAAACACAGGATGACATGGGGTCCTTGATAAAAATACAATGAGCACAGCTTACCTGTTGAATGGTTCATTTTCAATCCAGATATTGTTTGAAATCTGGTGATCCTGGAATGTACATGCTGGTGATGCTGGAACAGCTTTTGGCTGTGTCAATGAACTTGCTTTTGACTTCATTTTAAGAGCAATCACAATTCACTTGACAAGCAGCTGACATCTTTGTGGCCTGCATTTGACCTACTTTAAGCTGCTTTTGTAGTACAATAGTCTTCTATGAGAAGAGAAGCAGTTCAAAGAGTCCATGAACATGGACGTAAGTGCTAAAATTCCAATACTAAGAAATGATGCAGGAAGCAAAGGACTAGAATGTTACACAAACATACTTCAGGGAGTTGATTCCATCTGCCTTCCTAATGGTCCTTTATGAAACTGTGAGTTCTTATTCTGAATAACAGAATTACATAGATTAAGGTAGACTAAGTGGCTTTTCTGACTTTGGCAGTTGTGTTTACTGAACAGCATTATTAGCTCATTGAATGCTTTTGTTTGCTTCCTGGAATGTCTCTAAAGGTTTTGGATTTAGGCAATATCTTGCATTCAGATAGTTAGATAGAGAGTTGTATACAATCTTTATATGAAATGTGATGAAGAAAAACATGATGCGTGAAAAAGTATAGCGAGAGAAGTCCTATATATTGTTAAAAGCACAAAACGGATATTTTCTAAAATACAGAAAAGGTACACTTTAGTATATCTGAAATGAGTAAATCAAGCAAATGATCAAAGTCAACGTTAACAGATACAGACATTGGGCTTTGAATACAAACATAAATGCAAATCAAAGTAATAGAGATTAATTTAACCAGAGGAAAAACTGAAACTTCCCATGAAATGATGAATGATGACTCAAATATGGACAGTATTGGTAAAATTGCATACACCCTGGCAAGAGACCTGCATCTCCATATCAAGTGTACAGATGGCGCATTAGGAATCTTGAGCACCTTGCAGAATTGGATACACATTCTGACCTTTGGGACTGTTTATCAGCAAAATATATTCTGTTCAAGGAATACGATAGTATGGACATGAAACTGCCATTATCTTTTGAAAGAAAAGTAATAGCAGATGCAAACACCAATTATACAGCTATATTGGATATCGAAAAGGTTTTTATTTTTAATTAATGAAAATGTTTTTAAAACTTT
Source organism: Staurois parvus (assembly GCF_062004578.1). NCBI lineage: Eukaryota > Metazoa > Chordata > Amphibia > Anura > Ranidae > Staurois > Staurois parvus. Next base: position 4,151,055 of record NW_028318492.1, on the reverse strand, counting down.
ATTTACTCAGCATTAGAATATATATTTTGAATCAATACCCATTATATTTGTTCTGATATTGGTTAAAGTGCTTAAAGTGCTTGTTTAGGTATTTTCTTTTTTATTTTGGAGGAGTTATTAATAACAATAACAAAGTTGTATGGTGTCCTTTGGAATGTGTAGTGTTATGTTCCATTAAAAGTCAATGTTCCTTTATGTAAGTAAAGAGGTTACAGAATCTCCTTGTTTTAGTTGGTAGGTGTGTGTACAATATTAGTTAGAGGTTAAACTTCCAATGGCAATATGGAAATGGACGCTTTAAAGACAGTTGAAAATGGATTTAAAAAATAATGTTTATAATATATTTCAAAAATAATCATTAGTTATTCTTTTTTCTAGTAATTTCCCCAATTTTTGGCTTGAGTACATGCTAGGCTCTTTCTGACATCAATAAAAATAAATGCATTATTTACACTCTTCAGCCTTTTTATTAGGTACACCTGTTCAATTTCTTGGTAACACAAATGATAATCAGCCAATCACATGGCAGCAACGCAATGCATTTAGGCACCTAGATGTGGTGAAGATGACTTTCTGAAGTTCAAACCGAGCATCAGAACGGGAAAGAAAGGGGATTTAAGTTACTTTGAACGTGGCATGGTTGTTGGTGCCTGACAGGCTGGTCAGAGTATTCCAAAAACTGCTGATCTACTAGGATTTTCAAGCACAGCCATCTCTAGGGTTTACAGAGAATGGTCCAAAAAAGAGAAAATATCCAGTGAGTTGTGTGGGCAAAAATGCCTTGTTGATGTCAGAGGTCAGAGAATGGGCACACTGGTTCGAGATGATAGAAAACCAACAGTAACTCATGTCACTATGGACTAAAATCTCTGAGTAATGTTTCCAACACCTTGTTCAATCTATGCCATAAAGAATTAAGGCGGTTCTGAAGACAAAAGGGGGTCCAACCTGGTACTAGCAAGGTGTACCTAATAAAGTGGCCATTGAGTATATATGTGTCTAGATAATTTAAAAATCTTTATTAATAATTTCAGTTTATTCCCAACCAGGCTATCAATCACAGGCTAGGGAGAAAAAGCTTCCTAAATGGTACTCTAGCAAACATAAATTGTATTTTGATGTTTTGGACATAGAAAGGTGTGTTAGACCTTCTTTTGGGCTTTTAGAGTCATCTGTGTCCTCAGTGGGCATATTTTACTTTTCAGATATTTGGTGAAGGGAACTTTTTCAAACAGGCAGATGTGTTCTAGTGACAACTGTCAATGATAACACCTCACTTTGGAGAATTTCTTTACACTTCCTAACACGTATCAGGGCATTAGGTGAGGGAAAATCTCTCAATGGTGAATAAAAAAATAAAAATCTGACAAGACTTCTTACCTTTCCTCATTCTATTCAAATGAACAAAACTGTTTTGTAGTGTATAAAACAATGATGAAGGTAGACTTTAACCCCCAAGCCAAAAATAGATAAAAAAGCACAACCTTTAGCTCGGCCAGGGTGCAAGATTCCCCCTTCCATTTTCCCTGACACATCACTGTATGAGGTATAATTCCTAGTATGCAGAATAATCTAAAAAGTGTACAAAAGAAAGATTTTTGTAGATTTTAAAAAGATGCTCTAGTGAGAATTTTTTCCTCAGACAGAAAGTAAATGAAACAGCAACACAAACAGAATGATATATTTTTTATTTAAGTTAGTAGGGAGAGTGCTAGAACCTCTATCATCTTTTTATTGTTGTTTGTTTCCCTGCTGCACATTTCTCCTCACTTCTGGGTCTGGTAAAAGGCTCTCCCCAAAGTTGTATTAGGCATATACATACAATTATATACAAACATACAGTACCCTCAGGTAGGAAGTTCTTTAAAAAGAGAGTTCTTACATCCCTGAAACTGTGGTTTTCCTCCTCTTCTCTCTTTTCATCAGGGTTGGCTCAGTTATCCTTTAAATTACACTATTATGGGCACTGTATTCATGTATGTATTTCTAAACATCAGATGCTATATGATTTAGGTGGTGCTTACTAGAGATGAGCGAATCGAACCAGGCGAACCGGAATTCGATACGAATTTCAGGAAAAATCCGGTTGAAACCGCTGTATGGAGTGAATGTCACAGAACTGTCAGAAATAGCCTATTTCTGACAGTTCTGGGACATTCATTTCACTCCATACAGCGGTTGAAACCGCTGTATGGAGTGAATGTCACAGAACTGTCAGAAATAGCCTATTTCTGACAGTTCTGTGACATTCACTCCATACAGCGGTTGAAACATTGTATCTATTTGTTTCCATAAATGGATCCATTTATGGAAACAAATAGATACAATGTTTCAACCGCTGTATGGAGTGAATGTCCCAGAACTGTCAGAAATAGCCTATTTCTGACAGTTCTGTGACATTCACTCCATACAGCGGTTGAAACCGCTGTATGGAGTGAATGTCCCAGAACTGTCAGAAATAGGCTATTTCTGACAGTTCTGGGACATTCACTCCATACAGCGGTTGAAACCGCTGTATGGAGTGAATGTCCCAGAACTGTCAGAAATAGTCTATTTCTGACAGTTCTGGGACATTCACTCCATACAGCGGTTGAAACATTGTATCTATTTGTTTCCATAAATGGATCCATTTATGGAAACAAATAGATACAATGTTTCAACCGCTGTATGGAGTGAATGTCCCAGAACTGTCAGAAATAGGCTATTTCAGACAGTTCTGGGACATTCACTCCATACAGCGGTTTCAACCGCTGTATGGAGGGAATGTCCCAGAACTGTCAGAAATAGACTATTTCTGACAGTTCTGGGACATTCCCTCCATACAGCGGTTGAAACCGCTGTATGGAGTGAATGTCCCAGAACTGTCAGAAATAGGCTATTTCTGACAGTTCTGGGACACTCACTCCATACAGCGGTTGAAACATTGTATCTATTTGTTTCCATAAATGGATCCATTTATGGAAACAAATAGATACAATGTTTCAACCGCTGTATGGAGTGAATGTCCCAGAACTGTCAGAAATAGGCTATTTCTGACAGTTCTGGGACACTCACTCCATACAGTGGTTGAAACATTGTATCTATTTGTTTCCATAAATGGATCCATTTATGGAAACAAATAGATACAATGTTTCAACCGCTGTATGGAGTGAATGTCACAGAACTGTCAGAAATAGCCTATTTCTGACAGTTCTGGGACATTCATTTCACTCCATACAGCGGTTGAAACCGCTGTATGGAGTGAATGTCACAGAACTGTCAGAAATAGCCTATTTCTGACAGTTCTGTGACATTCACTCCATACAGCGGTTGAAACATTGTATCTATTTGTTTCCATAAATGGATCCATTTATGGAAACAAATAGATACAATGTTTCAACCGCTGTATGGAGTGAATGTCCCAGAACTGTCAGAAATAGCCTATTTCTGACAGTTCTGTGACATTCACTCCATACAGCGGTTGAAACCGCTGTATGGAGTGAATGTCACAGAACTGTCAGAAATAGACAGAAACTGTCACAGAACTGTCCTTCTTCTCATCCTTCTCCTTCTTCTCATCCTTCTTCTCATCCTTCTCCTTCTTCTCATCCTTCTCCTTCTTCTCATCCTTCTCCTTCTTCTCATCCTTCTCCTTCTTCTCATCCTTCTCCTTCTTCTCATCCTTCTTCTTCTTCTCATCCTTCTTCTTCTCATCCTTCTCCTTCTTCTCATCCTGCTCCTTCTCCTTCTTCTCATCCTTCTCCTTCTTCTCATCCTTCTCCTTCTTCTCATCCTTCTCCTTCTCCTTCTTCTCATCCTTCTCCTTCTTCTCATCCTTCTCCTTCTCCTTCTTCTCATCCTTCTCCTTCTTCTCATCCTTCTCCTTCTTCTCATCCTTCTCCTTCTCCTTCTTCTCATCCTTCTCCTTCTTCTCATCCTTCTTCTCATCCTTCTCCTTCTTCTCATCCTTCTTCTCATCCTTCTTCTCATCCTTCTCCTTCTTCTCATCCTTCTCCTTCTCCTTCTTCTCATCCTTCTCCTTCTCCATCTTCTCATCCTTCTCCTTCTCCTTCTTCTCATCCTTCTCCTTCTCCTTCTCCTTCTTCTCCTTCTCATCCTTCTCCTTCTTCTCATCCTTCTCCTTCTCCTTCTTCTCATCCTTCTCCTTTTTCTCATCCTTTTCCTTCTCCTTCTTCTCATCCTTCTCTTTCTCCTTCTCCTTCCTCATCTCCAAGGGCATTTAAATTAAAGGTACAGTGTTCTGCACTAATTTAAAGGCTCTCTGAAGCCTAGAAACCCTTTTTATAAGTTAACTTCGTAGCGAATTAATTCGCATCGAATCGAATTTCTTCCTGAAATTCGGCGAATCAGCCGAATCGAATTTTTGAATAATTCGCTCATCTCTAGTGCTTACTATACTTATATAGGTGCATGTATTTTTGTTGGTTGGACTAAACAGTGGAGCGAATACCTACGTTGTATTATGCTTGATGTGATATTTGTACCTATTGTATATTTGTATGAATATGCCTAATACAACTTTAGTGCTAATCATTTTTGTTAAGTGGTGTGCTTACTCTATATATTTAAAATTATGGTACTTACAGATTGGTACACTGCGGAGGGGCTTTAAGCACCCAAAAAATAATCTGTTGTTGGTTGCTAAATGGTGTAGATAAAAGTGGTATGCAAACCTTTACTGCTAATTAATAGGTTCTCCCCAAAACAGAAAGTTAAGGAAAATCTATTTAGTTTATTTATTTATTTCAGGTACTTATATAGCGCCATCAATTTACGCAGTGCTTTACATACATATATTGTACATTCACATCAGTCCCTAACCCTCAAGGGGTGTACAATCTAAGGTCCCTAACTCACATTCATACATACACATACTAGGGCCAATTTAGACAGGATCCAATTAACCTACCAGCATGTCTTTGAAGTGTGGGAGGAAACCAGAGGAAACCCATGCAGTCACAGGGAGAACATGCAAACTCCAGACAGGAGGTGCCGTGGCTGGGATATGAACCAACGACCCTTGTGCTGCCAGGAGGAAGTGCTAACCATTTAGCCACTGTGCTGCCCAGATGAACCCCAGATAGCAGTAAAACCTGACAGTGCCTCTAATCCTTCCCCACTCTATTCAAAATTAAAGAAAAAAAAGGTTTTGGCTATGGATAAAGCCTTTGCACAGATCATAGTAAATGCCAGAATTTCTAACTTAAAGGATAAGTTCACCTTTTAGTAAAAACTAATAAATGCACATTTGTTTGCAGGTAAAAAAATGTGCATTTGTTATTATTGTCCAAAAAGAGCCTGGAAAGCATTGCATCAGTGATCAGCAGATCGCTGGTGCCATGCAGGTCTCCTGCAGATCTGTCAGTATATCTGTTTACCCAAAGGGGATGTACAAGCAAGCAGATTTACTGTTAGGGAGAATGAATGAACTACAACGGCTCTTCACAGCTCCGTGGCATTTCATTGAGAACTACGAACCAACAGCTGCTAAGGCTGTCGGAACTTGTAGTCCCTCATGCACAGAGGACTGTGAATAAGTGAGGTGGCCAGGCAGGCGGAGCCCCGCATGGCCACTTTTTTTTTAAATTTGAAAGCTAGAGAGGGGGGAGAAGATCTCCCACTAGCTGTCAAAGCGGGGAGCGTGGGCCAGTCTAAAACGTAACATGTTACATGTTACACCCTGAATATGGTTATAACATGTTACGAAAGGTGAACTTATCCTTTAAAATTTATTTTTAAAAATTTCAGAAAGTGCATTGGATAGTCTATCATGGTGTAGATAGTACCAAAAAGGGTAAGGATCCACAATGATGTTTGCTCAAATACTTGATTGTTGACATTTAGCCCTGCTTCACACTGATGCGGTGCAGAATTTGCAGCGTTTTCTGTGCTGATTCCGCACTGAATCAGAATCGCACCCCATTCATGCGAACCACTGCGGGTGTGTATGTTAAGTTAACAACACCCCGAAAGCGGTCTGCAAAATGCGGTGCAATATGCAGAATCAAATCGCTTAGGTGTGAATACCCATGCGATCCGATTCTAGTGCGGACCAAAAAAAGGGTCCTGCACCTTTTTGATGCGGGTGCGGTGCGATTAGAGCCATACAAAATGTATGGCTCCAATCACGCCACACACAAATCACATGTGATTTGCACAGGAATGCGGTGTGGTTCCTGTGCGAGTCATATGCGATATACCACACCGCATATATTTGAACCCAGGCTGAAGACATTTTTGGCACAGGTGTAATTTTTTTCCATTCTTTTGACTTCGGGAAGCACATAACCTGTTTGTAGATAGTGATTATGGCTTGTTTGTTAGTCCTGAAGACATACAATGAGAACATTACAGCCAAGAGTTAAATCCAGTAATTAACAATGAATATTCTGATGTTAGTTTAAATATAAATGTTTATTCATTATATGATTTAAATATAGTATATGTAAAAAAGCATTATTTATATGTGCTTTTCTATTATTTTGCCCCAGCGTCAAGCCCTGAGCTGGCTTTCAGTATGTGTTGCTATCTTACATCATGAAGCAAAATGCCAAATTTCACATGGCAGTATGGGAAAGTCAGTATATTCACCCAATATGTTGTTTTCTAAATGTAATATTCCCACCTACATATGCAAGATAAAAAAAACATCAATGACAGATTTGCTATTGTTACAGCCTTGCCATTTTCAGTTGAATTTCTTATATACCAAGCCAAGTTGTTTAGTTGAACTTTGATCATTTTAGGTTGAATGAAAATTAGCAGTGGGATAAATCATCTGTTCCATGCACATTTATTTCTGCTATTTCTTATTTACAATTTCCAAATAAAGTTGCAACCAAATGTAAAATAGGCATACTGTACATCACTGTACATACTGTAACTGGAAATGAGGGTAGCAAACTGTAACATCTCTTGATTTTATGGCATTATAATCTGTGTTAAATGGCCAGTATAAATGATACCCATTTAAAATAAAAGTCATCTCTGCCCCACCCCCCTAATGCTGCCAGCACTGTAGTTCACATTTAATATTTTCGTACTACTGTTTGATCCCCTCAGTTTTTTTGTACGCTAAGAGTAACCTCCTTATTGTTTGAGATTTTATTTATTTTTTTTACCTATGAATAGAAGTCCAACCTCAAGTCATTACTGTGGGATGTGGGTTGTTGATTTAGAGGACACATGAGATATGTTTGAGTGATTAATTTTGGTTGCCTGGAAATGAGGACGTAGCCTCCCTGGTGGTATTCCCGAGTGTAGCTCGGGGTAAAGTTTCAGTACCAAAAGCGGTAACCACGAGCTGCACTCGGGCTTACCATGCGGTGCTGCTCCGGGATCTGTTCTTCTTACCTTGTCCTGTGCTCCCGCAATGTCCCTCCTGCAGTGTCCCCTGTAATGTCCTCCAGCGGATGCCACCATCTGTCTGCTGGGTTCCGTCCCCTGCGACGCTGGGACGTACGGGGACAGAACGGCGGGAAATTTGAAAATGTCAAAAAGTGACATTCACTAAATTCACTAAAATAACATAGTAAAACATTACTGTATCAAACCATTTCACATACATTTTGTCCCGAGTGCTTTGTCCTGTGCCCCGCCTGTATTTTTACTGTTCTTTCTGCCTAGAAACTGAGAAACGTCCATGGTGTCCAAAAAGCGTCCCTTTAAGTCAAAAGCGGTTTTAGACCAGCTAGAGAACAGCGATAGTAAATTAGAACTACTTGTAGAATTGAGTGGTAATGATTTGTGGGGAAATTCGTCATCAGACACTGAAAACGATTTTGCGACTTTGCTCAGTGATGTGCGAACTTGGCGCTATATTTCAAGTTTCAGTGTTTTTGGTTTGATTATATTATTGAATTTAATTTATTATTTTTATATTATTATTTTTTATGATTATTTATTAAATTATAATTTATGATTTTGTGTTTCAAATTTTAACATACCCAGGATGTTTACTAGACTCTTGTTCGGAGAGATTTCAGTGAGTTATTCCTAAAAATTACAGGCCTAAAATACAAACGATACATATTTCCATGCAAAAAAATGTGCCGCTTTGAGCACAGAAATATGGACATATTCAGACCGCTAGGGAGGTTAAAGAATACCATTAAATGGTTTTGTCTGGCTTTGAAATTGAACTTGTACCTTTGCAAGCACAGCTACCTGGGGACCTAAAGCAGTTCATTGTAAAGGTTGACTTAACACGGTAGTACTTTGTATCAACTACTTGCACATCAGTAAGCTTGTAGCTTACCCTACCACGATATTACAGTGTTTAACCACTTGTCTACCAAGGTACATTTATCAGGCACAGGTACTGCTGCAGCTGTGAGCTTGCAAAGGAATTTCTTGATATAATTTATTGGATGGCCCTAGAGCTGCCTGATCAATTTTACAGGGTTCTAAAAGAGCCCCTCCCCCAGCACAACTGGTGGTACAGGCTGTACTGGCTGTGGTTCCCGGACTATTCATCTCCACCAGGGAGCCCAGGACCATGGGAAATTGCTTCCCTGGTGAAATCAGGAGAAGCTTGGAGAGCATCCATGCCTGCAACTATAACCCCATAAGCAACATGTATTATGTCACTTCCAAAGTCACAGTTTTCATTCTTTGGCTAGTGTAGCCAACGATGCAGCTATTCAAACACAATCTGTATTTGAATAGTTGCAATGGAGGGCAGGGAGACCCCCACTGTCTTTATGACCACTTCAGCTCCAAAAGATTTTATCCCCTTCATGACCAGGCCATTTTTTGCTTTTCAGCACTGCGCTTATTTAACTGGCAATTGCGCGGCCATGCACTACTGTACGCAAATTACATTTATATCATTTTTTTTTCCCGCAAGTATATCTTTCTTTTGGTGGTATTTGATTATCACTGCATTTTTTATTTTTTATTATACAAACAAAAACATTTTGAAAAGAAAAACATTTTTTACTTTCTACTATAAAACATATCAAATAAAAAAAAATCTAATTTCTTCATAAATTTAGACCAAAAAATATTCTGCTGCATTTGTTTGGTAAAAAATCCCAATAAGTGTATATTAATTGGTTTGCGTGAAAATTATAGCGTCTAAAAACTATGGGACATAAACTGGAATTATTAGTAATGGCAGTGATCAGCGTCTTATAGTGGGCAATCTGACACTAATTGACTGACACTGACATCAATAGTGATACTAATACAGTGATCAGTGCTCATACTATACACTGTCACTGTACTAATGACAGTGGCTGGGGAGGGGATAACATCTAGGGGCTATCAAGGGGTTAACTGTGTGCGTAACAATGTGTCATGTGTGTGATATCTGCTGCTTTTACTAAGCGATCTTGTTTTTTTCCCCTGATTTGCAAGGAATAAAACAGCATTATTGCTTCTTTGTGTACAGTGCCCACTGTTGTTTATCAACATTGGGCACTGTTCTGTGATTCAGCGAGCTGATCATCAGGTCCCAGCTATCAATCATTGGCTGATCTGCTTGTGCTGTGCCGAATCACAGCACAGTTGGGGTGCACCCCCTACCCGGACGTGCATGTCACGTAATAGGTACTAGCATATCTGCATGGGGGGGTCCTAAAGAGGATAAAGAGTAGCTGTCATCTGTCCATTCTTTCAGATAGGGGGCTTTTAGCTCCCTTGTGATGGCAATAAAGTAAAAAAAAGTTTAAAAGGTTTTAAAAAATTGGATAAAATAAATGAAAATCATTTTAAAAAGCTAAAACACCTTTGTCACTCCTGTACACAACCCATATAAAAAGTGCATTAATTGAGGTATGATTGCAAACACTGGGGTGAGAGCAATAATTCTAGGGCCATAGTTCATGGTTAACTCCAAACTGTTGATCTGTAAAGTCTTTTTAAAACATTGCCTATAGAGAATTTTGGGTACCATAATTTTTTGTGATTCTATGGGCGTGCACCGTTTTAAGACTTTACATTTTTGGTATCTATGTATTTAATGCAACCCCATCTTTTACATTTTACCAAATATTGGGTTTATTATTCTCTTTATTTGCCACCATTTTATTCTCCAAGGTCTCTACTTTCAGAAAATACATACTTCTTGGGGGGTTACAGTCATTTCTAGCACAAAATGCAGATTTTAACATGTGCAAAAAATGAAAAAATTGCCTTGAGTAGAAAAGTGGTTAAAGTGCATTGGGCTTCAAGCCATGCAAAGATTGCATTGAATAAAAATGTAACTCTTTTTCATTGAAGGTTTAATGTAATATTTTTCTCTGTTGCACATAATGTCTTTGTTAGTGTTAAGATTCTTATGTCTTTACACATATGCTTCAAAGAAAAAGATAAAAAAACAAACATTTTATTTAACCTATTCATCTTAAGTCTTTTTATTTTTATTTTTATTTTTATTATACCAACATAATCAATAGTGAGGAAATATCACATGAAGAAAATGCTAGAATTGTGCAAAGAGATATATTTTACTTCGTAAATCATTTAAGACTTGATTAATCTTCGCAATAATGTATTTAATATATTAACATGGAACTCCAGGAACAAACTGTAATTAAATATAATTTTAAAATACTTTTCTAGAGTCTCACTATAACATTTGCCTAATCTGTGCACATAATAATAACACAAGGTCTGTGCAAAGCAACCAGCATGACCTTGATGTGAATTATATTAGTTTCATTGTCTTTTGGAAGCAAGAGCTAAGGCAATATTCAATAAATACATAAGCTATTTTTCCCTTTGGGAGCACAACTTAAAGGTTAAGTTACCTTCAAACTGCAAATCAGTGTTACACGCCTTCAGTAACCTCGAACTGGGGTTCTCCTCTAAATTCTTAAAAAGTTTTCCATTTTTCCATTTTGTGTAGGGCAAGGAACCTCTGCTACGTTTTTTATTGCTGTCTGCTTGTCCCTTGCAGTGTATTATCCTCTCTAGTTGAACTTGGTAACCATTGTCAATGAGGTGACTATTGAGGGAAAATACAAACTTTTACATTTTCACCAGAACAGGAATAGAGGGGAAGTGTTTTAAATGGGATAACCGTTTCAGTGACACCTGGATAACAGAGGATTTCCATCACTGTGGAGAGATCTCTTCTCCCTGTTGCATCTTGAGACATGACCATAACCATAAGAAAGGGGATGGAGCCCTACAACATGTTGTTCTGTTTGGCCAACTCTTCCATAGCCTTACTGACCAGGAGCTTGTAGCCCTACGGTCACTGTTTTAAGCTGGTCCTGCTAGGAATATTCAGCCGCAGTTAGCTGCTTTCAGCTTGGTTCACTGCTGCTGATCTTTACACTAATGACTCTTTGCAGAGCATAATAGGTAGCTAAAGTATGGAAACCTCCAGCCAAAGCTTTTTGTTAAAGTAGAACTATAGGCAAATCTTTTTTTTCCTTTTGGATAGAATAAGGGAGCATTATAACCCCTGTCAGTTTATTTTTTGCCATCTTTGTCTTATTGGGAAGATTTACCTTTACTTCCTGTCCCATAGCCAAAACAGGAAGTGAGAGATAATCCCTGCAAATTAAGGGAATTCCTTGGGAACCCCCAGGTCAACAGAGTTCCCATTCGAAAATCTCCACTCTATTACTTTTCTGGGGACAACCCAAAATGTGGGTTTTTCTTTACTTTTACTTTCAATGATAATGGACAACAGGACAAATAGAAAGAGTGAATCTCCCTAACAGGGGTACAGACAGCAATAAAAACCTAACAGTTCTAATCCATCTCCACTCTATCCAAAACTAAAAACAAGTTTGCCTTTAATTATAGTTTAAGGAATGAGTCTTTTTTCTGAATACTGTTGACTCAGTGAGTTCTGCAAACAATTGACTTCTCTGGGAATGTGCATCAAAGAAACAAACTGAAAGCATGAAAAATAGGAAAAAAGAGAGATGTGCTTTGCTACCTCAAACTGAAAATGCAAAATAATAAAATGCAATATTTCATATTTACATGAATAAAAAATATTTTGGTCCAACCTATAATAAATAAACAATATCTACAAACCCACTTTACATCCCACTATGAAAGGTGAAGGATTGTTCATACCCAAGTGCAGAGGAAGATTACAGGTACACAAAAAGTTATCAAAGAGGCCCTGTCACCAGATTATTAATTTCAACAAAAATATTTCCATACACTGTATGTAGACTTAATGTATTTTATACATTATATTTACCTGTAAAAGTTAGCCTTGTGTTTAGATCCAAAAGCCCTGAGATTGCTGCTTAGTTCTGCCATCTTGGATGTGATGTCAGCAGCTCCAGAAGACTCAGAGTCCTCACTCAGGTGACACTCTATAGTATTCCCCTTTGCTTCTCCCCTTACTGCTTTATAAAAAAAAATGATCCAAGAAGATAGAGAAGTGGAGGACCGTGGCCAGCACAGAGAAAAAAATCTGGCAATACACTGACTGAAATTTGGCTGGTTCAGCAGGGACCAGACTAATTTTTACCAGCAAATGACTGTCCCTGTTTGGCGAATGCTTTTATCTTCATTTTTTAAAGTACTTTATTTATAGGTTTAAGTCATAGTACAGGTAAATACAGGTAAATACAACAATTAATTAGATACTTAAAGAGGTCAGCCTTACAACTTTACTGACCTCAAACAGTCGGAATAACAGCATTGCAATAATTCACAATCTTCTTTTTTTTGCAAAATGGTTCCCTTAAAGTAGATGTAAATTATTGTTATTATTAATATTATTATACAGGATTTATATAGTGCTAACAGTTTGCACAGCTCTTTACAATATAAAGAGAGAGAGTACAGTTACAATACAATAAAGCCAAGAGGATTAGGAGGGCCCTGCTTAAGAGCTTGCAATTTAAGAGTGTGGGTTAAATGGTACACAAGGTTATACCTGTGAGGGATAGCTAGACAAATTGAGGTAGAAAGTTCCAGAGGATGGGAGAGGCTCTGGCAAAGTATTGGAGACTAGCATGGGAGGAGGAGACAAGGGAGCTTGAGAGGAGCAAAAAGGACAGTTTGGGTGAGAGAGGGTGAGAGAGGGGTGGCAGATACTGAGCGGTTGGTAAGGTAGATGATTCTGGCAGCAGCATTCATGATAGACTGAAGAGAAAGGAGTTGCAATAGTCAAGGTGAGAGATAACAAGGGAGCAGAGGTGAAGTCTAAAAGCTTTTGACTGTGATTGGATTTGGGTCCGAAAGGATAGGTCAGAGTCTAGGATTATACCTAGTACTCTGGCTTGAGGGGAGGGATTGATAGTTGCATTGTTGATCCTTATGGAAAGTCATGCAGGAGGAAATTATCAGCTCGGTTTTAATGATATTTAGCTTAGAGAAATGGTGCAACATCCATGCTCATATGTCAGTTAGTAAGTTAGTAATGTGAGAGGATGAATGTGGATAGGGAGCGCTGGATCATCTACCCTGTAGGGGATAGGGGGTGGACCATGGGTGGTTAAGTTAGTATAAGGTCCATGTAAAAATATCATCCAAGTCCATTTTTAATGGAAGGCTGTTGTGGAGCAGAATGGAAGGCCCTGTGGAGCAGAATGTCCTAAGTGGCACTCTGGGTGAATCCCCGCTGGCGGTGGTGTCCAGGGCTTGGGGAATACCACATGATGTTGGTGGCCATTTTACAGAGGTCCTGTTAAAAAGTACCAACGGCCATTTTCCAAGGGACAAACTTCATAAACAAGTCGGAAAAAGGTAGCCGGTACTTTTTAAAAGGACCTTGGTAAAATGGCCGCCGACATCATGAGACCTTAAACACTCCAAAAAAAAATGGTGCCACAGGATTAATTTTGCGGCTATTTAAATGGGACCCGCGTATGACGTTGGCAATGGGCGTACCTCTGAGGACATGCATGTGCACTAAACGCGTCGGGTAGAGCCTAGATTGCTGACGTAATGCCGCCACTGCCGAAGGACGGAGCGGCGGCCATTTTGGTACCTGTCATTTGTATTTTCATCATTCCACGTGGATTTTACTATGCTTTTGAATTAATAAAATTACTACACTATATATGGATTTCTGGCTCTTGTGGTTGAGCTATCTTCCTTAGGACAAGGGTCCCTTCATCCATCTACGCCTCAATGGAGCTACATGGTTAACCCCCTGGCTGCCTCTCCATCTCCAGATGTGATTCAATATAAATCTGTTATCATATATCTTCTGGTGAGTGTACATCCATCCAAGGTGGTGGATTTCCCTGTGCGATTGATCGCGTACTCACACCCTGCACTTTGCATTATCAAGCACTTTTATCACAAAGACACTTTGAACGCAGATATTTGGATGGAACTTTGAATACAATATTGCACTTATTGGATTTATGCAATTGTGAATTTCATTGATTTAATTGTTTTTTTTTCCACTGTAATGCATGCAATGTCACATCTATTTATTTTACATTTCCAATATTCTGCAACCGTGAATAGTATTTAGTTTATACATTGCACTCTAGTGCCCGGAATGTCACAGTGATTCACGGATTTGATTTCCTGCTGATTTATATGCAGTTTTATTATTATATTATTTTATATGTTGCATCAGATTGATTGTTTTACATGATATATAATTTTAGTTCTGCACTTTTTTATACATATATACCTGTGGGGACTGTTACCTATACCTTGAGTGCCAGTTGCTTTAACATTTTTATCAGGTCTTCTCTGATGACCGCTTCACCACCTGCCCCCTCGACCCTATCCCCTCACAACTCCTACGACCTCCCTCCCCCTCCATCCTACGCTCCCTCACCCACATCTTTAATCTCTCCCTCTCTTCCAGCACATTCCCCTGCCCTCTGAAGCACGTGCACATCACTCCCATACTTAAAAAGCCCTCCCTGGACCCCAATGACCCGAACAACCTCAGACCCATCTCCCTGCTCCCATTCACATCCAAACTCCTCGAGCGCTTAGTCTACAATCGCCTAAGCTCTCACCTCAACGACAACAACCTCCTCGATCGCCTACAGTCCGGCATCCGTCCCCTACACTCCACCGAAACTGCCTTACTCAAACTCTCCAACAACCTTCTAACCACCAAAGCTAATGGCCACTATTCAGTGCTCCTACTCCTCGACCTCTCCGTGGCCTTCAACACAGTCGACCACCCCCTCCTCCTCAAAAAACTACACTCCCTCGGCCTCAGAGATTCCGCTCTCTCCTGGCTCTCATCCTACCTCTACCACCTCGCTACCACCTCTCCCTCACTCCCCCTCTCTGTTGGGGTCCCTCAAGGCTCCGTTCTCTGGCCCCTTCTTTTCTCCATCTACACCTCCTCCCTTGGCCAGCTCATGCACTGTCATGGCTTCAACTACCACCTCTATGCCGACGACACACAAATCTATCTCTCAACCCCTCGCCTCACCCCCTCAGTCTCCGTCCGAATCACAAACCTACTAAACGACATATCAGATTGGATGTCGCTCCACTTCCTTAAACTGAACCTCTCCAAAACCAAGCTCCTAGTCTTCCCCCCAGCCCGCACACCACCCCCCATTGACTTCTCCATCACGTCCAACAATGTCACTATCAGGCCCACCCCGCAGGCCAGAGTACTTGGTGTCATTCTGGACCCCACCCTATCCTTCCAGCCCCAAGTCCAATCACTAACAAACTCATGCAGACTCCACCTCCGCAACATCGCCCAAATCCGCACATTCCTAACCCCAGAAACCACTAAACTGCTCATCCACTCCCTCATCATATCATGACTGGACTACTGCAACTCCCTCCTTACTGGCCTGCCTTGCCACAGGCTATCGCCGCTTCAGTTGATCCTGAATATGGCAGCCAGACTCATTCACCTTACCAACCGCTCTGTTTCCGCCACCCCCCTCTGCCAATCCCTCCACTGGCTTCCGATTGCACACCGGATCAAATTCAAAATCCTAACACTGACGTACAAAGCTGTCCATCATACTGCCCCAAATTACATCACCGACCTAATATCCAAGTACCACCCAACACGCACACTCCACTCCTCACAAGACCTCCTTCTCTCTAGTTCCCTGGTCTCCTCCTCCCATGCACGCCTCCAGGATTTCTCCAGGGTGTCACCCATCCTCTGGAACTCCCTACCCCAATCCATCAGACTATAACCTACTCTCCTCTCCTTTAGAGGCACCCTAAAAACCCACCTCTTCAGGGAAGCCTACCCCAACCCCTGCTAATTGCCGATCTCCTCCACTCCTCCTACCACCCCATCCCCCACAGCTATCTCCTCCTGTACCACTATCCCCTCCCTCCTAGATTGTAAGCTCGAAGGAGCAGGGCCCTTGAACACCTCATGTATCACATTGTATTGTTATTGTTCTGTCGCATGTTCTGTCTCCCTTTGTAATGTACAGTGCTAAGCGAACTGTTGGCGCTTTATAATACTGTATAATAATAATAATAATTAAGCACAGTACATGTCTATTTAGCCTACATTATATGTGGGTGGGTTGTGGCAGTCCCTCGGCATCATTAAGCACAGTGCATGGCTATTTAGCCTACATTATATGTGGGTGGGTTGTGAGCAGTCCCTCGGCATCATTAAGCACAGTGCATGGCTATTTAGCCTACATTATATGTGACTAGGCACATGCAAAATGGCGCAAAACTGCTTAGAAAGAATGTTGCAGATCACCGGCATTATAGATTAAGGAAGACTGCTGCAGCCAGGAATAAAGTAAATAATACACATTATCCCTACACCCCTAGTTTAAACAAATATTTATCCATGCAGTACAAGGGCCTCACTGCAAGTGTAGATTTTGTTTCATTCCCAGGGTTCACCTTTAGAGCTAAATATTTAAAAAGAATAAAAAACAACTTTTGAAATTACATTAATATGATAAAGCTTATATGAGATTTTTGAAAATTGAATAAATATATACTTTAATTATAGCAGAATCTCAGCTTGAATGGAGAAATGCTGTATATTTGAAAGGCATCAAAATGTGCCCTTTTAATGTGCAAGTTAATTTATAGGTTAAGGGAATAAAAACATTTAAAATATTTTTAAACTATGATGATAATCCTGGGCAAAAAAAAAACAAAAAAACACAAATACAAATAAAAAAATAGACCATGCAGTAAAATAGATACATCTGGTATGTGCAAGTCCTTACTAATATTATATATAATAATATAATAATTATATATAATAATATATATTTTTTAAGTGTGCTGTGAGAGCAACATTTCCTACACAAATGTCAAATTTGCTTTAAATCATGGCAGTTTAAGGGCTTGTTTACCCTATCTATGTTAAGCTGTGTTGAGCTGCATAGATCAAAGCAAACTTAATACCAGGGCACATAAAAAACATTTTTTTTCTATGTGCCCTGTTCACACTGCAATGCTGCATTGAGCTTGGTAGAAGTGTGTTGTGCAAAAATGCAGACAAACATTACAACTCACTGTACAACATTGTAATGCACTGCAGTGCATGAATCTAAATGAAGTGCCATTTCATGTAGAAAAAGAAAGGTTAAAAAAAACCTTAAACAGGGCCCTCACTGCCCCTACACATTGCATGCGGACAGGTGTGAACAAGCCCTAGAACTGACTAGCTGGCATTATCCAGAAAAACTACCTTTTATGATTATTAATTAGAAATTGATGTATGAAATAACATTTTATCTCTGTTGCCATAGCTGCAAGTTTGCTATTTTCTGTTCAGAACAAGCAAGCTTCTCTTCATGGTAGCAATTAATTCTTTAAAAAAAAGTATTTTCGCATGAACTTTAACTGGAGTAAACAGGTACTATTTAAGTATATTAAAATGAATCATGTCAACCTGAAATTAAGAGGTTGATGGTGCTTAAGGACTGTATCTCCTTATCAGCTAGAGTATTGATAAATTCTAATTACAAGGCAATTGTAATGGTTTTGATCAATTTTATTTTGAACACTGAGGTTTTTAAGCTAAATGTTTCTTTTTCCTTAATTATTTGTATCAATTTTTTCCTCATACTATAGACATTAATAGGATGCACTCAAAACACAAGATTCGCACATCATTGTGGAGAAATCTGAGAGAAAAGGGAGGAATGGGTTTCTAAGACATTTTTGTGATACATGCAGCTGTGTGCATTCTGAGCTTACAATTTTAAGTTGTATAAAGAACAGGCATTTTTTTATTCAGCTAATATTACCTTGGTAAACAGGGCCACCATCAGGGAGGGACAGCCCATACACATGTTGGGGGCCTGGGCATAACGAGGGGCCCAGCCTCAGGAGAAAATCATGTCCAGAGCTTCCCCAGGCTGCTTTTGCTGTTGCGCAGGGCAAAGTGCTCCTACTACTTTCCAGGTCCTTCTGTAACGGCCCAGCAAATTCAGCAGGGAAGGAATGGGGGGTAGGTGGAGGCAGAGAGGAGACTTGGGGCACCGCAAATGGACTATTTCTTCACTTTCCAGTACAGGTATAGCAGTCTCCTGTGCTAGACAAGTACATTACAGTCCTGTCCTGCCTGGCGGATTGATATAGAAGAGGCCAGGACTGTAATGTACTTGTATAGCATAGGAGATTGCTACACCTGCAACCGAAAGTGAATAAACAGTCAGCTTTCTGCCTAAACCTTGCTTGCACACTATTCACTGCAACCTTGGACAACCATGTTCATGTTGGCTCATTCTGGGGGATTCCTCTGACTGGGATGGCTGTATGTGCAGGGAAAAAGGTCTTCAATCTGAAAGGTGTGGATGTGCCCACTAGAGGGACCTGGCTGTGTGTGTTGAATGTGATAACATTTATTAACAATTGCTATATGGGGATGTCTCTGGTGAATCTATGTGGATGTCTCTGCTAGATTGGATTGTCTCTTTGCTGGATTGGACTGTCTCTGTGCTGGATTGGACTGTCTCTTTGCTTAACAAGGATGTCTCTTTGTTGCATTAGGCTGATTATATGGGGATGCAAGAACTGATGACTTGGAATACAGTTTTAATTTTCGTATATTTAGTTTTAAGAGTGCAAAATAAAATTGAGTGCACTGAAGGGCTCGGTGGGATGGCCAGTGGGCTGATTTGGTGGGACAGCCAGTGGGCAGGCCCTGGGGAATGTTGGTGGTCAGGCCTAAAGCCGTGAAAGGGCCCACTTAGAAAATTCACCTTCTCTGTTTGTGCTATTGACCTTTCTCACCATGACAGAAAGTGATAGGAAATCTAAAATTTTACAGTGATCACCAGTACATGATGTGAAGCTAAGTCTTCCATTGGGGGCATCTGTTGATGTGACAACTGTCTAAGAGGGAATCTCTGTCATTTTTGCAGATTTCCTTAATTCCTGTTACGTCTCCAAGACAGTAAGTGAAGGAAAAACTCCCCAGAGAGACAAAACAACAAAAAATAAATTGGCTTGGGGTTTTAACCTCTACCTACTATGTCCTAAACTAAATGAACATATTAGCTATGTATAAACTTGCTCCATGAATCAGTGTAATCGGAGTCTCAGAAAGTTTTCTACTGTTCTACACATCAAATCACAGAAGATCAGATCTATTTGGGTGCAGTCTCTTCTTCACATAGTTTGGTTAATGCAATAGCAAATGGCTGACAAAATCCAATCAAGCTAATTGATTTGTTTTCAACGTGAAAGGTCAAACAGGGGATGTCTGGAGTGGTTGGGGAGTGTCTGCAGGCATAGATCATGACATCATACATCTAACTGTGTGTGATTCATTCTTCTCTAGATTTGCTTTCAATGTATTTTTCAGCACAGTAAAGAAACCCTCCAGCACTATTAGCATATATTGATGGTGGATGGATAGAATTCCTGTCTAGGCTTATGGTATGAAAATAATTTAGCAATGGAAGGTGAGAGTAGACTAGCTGTAGGGTATTTTTCTTCAGAAAGGACCTCAGCTCGAAGGGATGCTGTCATTGTGTAGATGTACTGTATATTACAAAACTCATCCTACATAACCTCTCATCATGGGATTTCTCAGGATGTTGTTCATAGCCCATTTTTACCAATGAAGACAAATGGTTTAACAGTTTTGCATCCTGCAAACCCAAACAGCATCATATACCCATATGTTTGTAAAATTTTGTTTTTCAAGCTGCAGATGTTCAATAACACAAAATGCTTCTCTGACATGGATTACATTTTCTTTGCATTTGCAAACATAAAAATTGGTCAGTGTGCAACCAGCATAAATAATGTGTAGGATTATCTTCTTTCTGTAAGTCGTAAAGTCATGGACAGTTTTGGGAATAGCACAGTGTTTATTACATTACAAATATCACTGCACATCATCCTGCCCTCATCACATCTAAATTTGAACTGAAATCAAATTTAAGCTAACTAGGTCCTGTCACGTATCAATCTGAAATCCATTTCTTCACAGAATTGCCTATTAGCAGACTGTTGCTTACAGTTTATTAAAGCTAAATAAATTGTTCTTTTATAAGTACAGCACATAACCTAGACCTTCATCCATTAAAAGCTTTGGCCATATAAATATGCATATACAATGGCAGAGTGAAGGTTATGTTAATTCCACTGAGACATCTACAAATGTATTTCTAGCCAAAAGGTCGGCAATGCATTAGAGAGAAATGGGTTAGTGGCCCTCTGGCAATGGTGTGTTTGATAATTTACAGTAAATGTTTAATACATTATTGTAAAGTGTCCTGGTCTAAAAGATTCAAGTGTAATGTAGCTTAGAGATAAAGCTCTCAGTAAAACGGATTATTATTCAATGTTCAAAAACACATAGCTGAGAGATTACAGGTAAATGGTTAGAGAAAAGAGTGAGATTATATAAAAAATTTAAGTAATGGTACTTGTACTGAGCTTGTTCAAAAAGAGCTATTTTTACCAGCTTGGAATGTATGATATGACATGTATAATATAAATTGTACACTGAAAATAGTTGCCATAGAGACTGACCTAATACCTTCCAAGTAGTAAAATGAATGTTATGCGATATATACAGTATCTCACAGAAGTGAGTACACCTCTCACATTTTTGTAAATATTTTATTATATCTTTTCATGTGACAACACTGAAGAAATGACACTTTGCTACAATGTAAAGTAGTGATTGTATAACAGTGTAAATTTACTGGCCCCTCAAAATAACTCAACACACAGCCATTAATGTCTAAACTGCAGGCAACAAAAGTGAGTACACCCCTAAGTGAAAATGTCCAAATTGGGCCCAATTATCCATTTTCCCTCCCCGGTGTCATATGACTTGTTAGTGTTACAAGGTCTCAGGTGTGAATGGGGAGAAGGTGTGCTAAAGTTGGTGTTATCGCTCTCACTTTCTCATTGGTCACTGGAAGTTCAACATGGCACCTCATGGCAAAGAACTCCCTGGGGATTTGAAAAAAATAATTGTTGCTCTACATAAAGATGGCTTAGGCTATAAGAAGATTCCCAAGACCCTGAAACTGAGCTGCAGCACAATGGCCAAGACCATACAGTGTTTAACAGGACAGGTTCCACTTAGAACAGGACTCACCATGGTCAACCAAAGAAGTTGAGTGCACGTGCTCAGAGTCATATCCAGAGGTTGTCTTTGGGAAATAGACATGTGAGTGTTGCCAGCATTGCTGCAGAGGTTGAAGGGGTGGAGGGTCAGCCTGTCAGTGCTTAGATGATACACTGCACACTGCATCAAATTGGTCTGCATGGCTGTCGTCCCAGACGGAAGCCTCTTTTAATGATTATGCACAAGAAAGCCCACAAACAGTTTGCTGAAGACAAGCAGACTAAGGACATGGATTACTGGAACCATGTCCTGTGGTCTGATGAGACCAAGATAAACTGATTTGGTTCAGATGGTGTCAAGCGTGTGTGGCGACAACCAGGTGAGGAGTACAAAGACAAGTGTGTCTTGCCTACAGCCAAGCATGGTGGTGGGAGTGTCATGGTCTGGGGTTGCATGAGTGCTGCTGGCACTAGGGAACTACAGTTCATTGAGGGAACCATGAATGCCAACATGTACTGTGGCATACTGAAGCAGAGCATGATCCCCTCCCTTCGGAGACTGGGCCGCAGGCAGCATTCCAACATGATAACGACCCCAAACACACCTCCAGAATGACCACTGCCTTGCTAAAGAAGCTGAGGTTAAAGGTGATGTTCTGGCCAAGCATGTCTCCAGACCTAAACCCTATTGATCAACTGTGAGGCATCCTCAAATGGAAGGTGGAGGAGTACAAGGTCTCTAACATCCACGAGCTCTGTGATATCGTCATGGAGGAGTGGAAGAGGACTCCAGTGCAGGGGCGGACTGACAACTCATGGGGCCCCCGGGCAATAGGGGATCATGGGGCCCCTGTGTCCTTGCCCAAACTCAAAAAATCCTATGAAAAAGGTACCAGGGGCATCTCATGGGGTCCCCCACTGACCTCGGGCAGTGCCCGAGTTTCCAAATGGTCAGTCCACCCCTGCTCCAGTGGCAACCTGTGAAGCTCTGGTGAACTCAATGCCCAAGAGGGTTAAGGCAGTGCTGGAAAATAATGGTGGCCACACAAAATATTGACACTTTGAGCCCAATTTGGACATTTTCACTTAGGGGTGTACTCACTTTTGTTGCAAGCAGTTTAGAAATTCATGGCTGTGTGTTGAGTTATTTTGAGGGGACAGCAAATTTACACTGTTATACAAGCTGTATATCAAAATTGCAGCGCTAAAGATCACAAATAAACTAGTATAATTGATATGAGTAACAATATAAAGTGACAGGTGATATATGAGGCGCTGATATATAGCGCAACAAAGTGATAATAGTGCGTCGTCCTATGTTGGATGAATATAAGTAACATAAACATACAACATAAACGAATGAGAGTCCATAGATAAAAAAATTTTTAAAAGTGCTTTTCTTCATGTGTACAGAAATAATGATCACTTCTCAATAGAATTGCATATACATGGTGCTCGTGACTTCTTGTGGATATGGTAAAAGAGGCGTGCTTGCACTCACCGGACGCACAACCAACTTCTGCATATGAATAATAATCAGAAAGGTACTGGTGGTCATCTGGGGACCCACGGGGATAAGGCACTTCTCAAGTACTCATTACACCCTCGATACGAACGTCAGACCTTTCAGACCTCTCCGAATACTAGGGCAGCTCCTTGGTATTAGCTATACCCAGCTTCACAGCAAATCAGCAACAATAGATATCCACCTTAGAGCAGCTGTAATAAACAAATCCTGAGCACACTGCCATACTGGAATATGAGAACTGCCAGTGGCTCAGACTAGAGAGGATATCACTTTATATTGTTACTCATGTCAATTATACTAGTTTTATTTGTGATCTTTAGCGCTGCAATTTTGATATAGATATTTTCAAGGATTTAGAGGTGTTTTCCTTTTGCAAGCTGCTTTACTTATTTAATTCATCTAAATTAGCGCTCGCTTGTTTACTATTTTTTACCATTTTTTGTTATACAAGCTGTACACTCACTAATTTACATTGTAGCAAAGTGCCATTTCTTCAGTGTTGTCTCATGAAAAGATATGATAAAATATTTACAAAAATGTGAGAGGTGTACTATATATATGTGTGAGATATTGTATATATATGTATACACACACACATAATCTGAGTGCGAACCAACAATGTTTATTGTTTCTGTGGCACGCAGGATGTGCACATCCTACTGTTTCTTTACCTTTGATTGGGATCATTTATATGTTGTCTCTCCCAGATGACTGTAGGTCTTCATCATGTGTCTGTGTGTGATTTTTACCATTCTTTGACTTAATATATGACTTGATATACTGTATGATGCCAGCTTTTGCTTTATACAGTATGGGTGGACTGTCTCCACTTGGTGCACACAATTTTCCTGTTTGTTACAAATCACTATCTATCCATGTATGACATACATTAAGAGTTTGGGTTGCTATTATTCAATGTTATTGATTGATAGCTCCATCAGCTTCTTCAGCAAGATGCCATACCTAATCATGTTTGTTTTTGTCCCATCCTGCTTGGGGCCGGGATAGAATTGTGTCTTAAGAAAGACAGCCAATGCACCGTTGAAACATCCATACAATAAACATTGCTGATTTATATTGGCTCCTTTTTCAATACCTGTAAGTGTCTAAGTGCATCTGAATTATGTATGCTTACTTTACTTTGAGTTCACCTGGGCTGTTGCTCTACACTACAGGTCAAAAGTTTTAGAACACCCCCATTTTTTCAGTTTTTATTGAAATGTAAACATTTTAATGTCTCATTGTACACTGAAAATAAAGAATGCATAAGCAATTGGACATAAAAAACGAAATCATGGAATTGTTTTCGTTTAACAAAATGTAATTTACATTTTTGACTCATCAAAGTAGCCACGTTTTGCAGATATAACAGAAAAAACACCTGTGAAATTCTTTCTACAATGGAAATTAAATATTAGTTGTGAAGTTATTCCCAACACTGTTGCTGAAGTTCCCACAAATGTGTTTCACTTGTAGATGGCTTTGCATTCACCCTTCTGTCCAGTTCATCCTAAATCAGCTCGATGGAGTTTAAGTCTGGAAACTGTGCTGGCCATTCCATGATTTGAAGCCTATGGTCTTGTTCTTTTCTTCTAAGGTAGTTCTGACACAGCCTGGAGGTAGGTTTTAGGTCATTATCTTGGTGTAGTAAAATCCCCTGACCAACTAGGTGTATTCCAGCAGGTATTGTATTGCCCTGCAAAATGCTGTGGTGGTAGTTTTGATTCAAGGTGCTACTTACTCTGTGCAAGTTGCCCATTCTGGATCCAGCATAAGAGCACCAGACCATCACGCTTCCTCCTTCATGTTTGACAATTGGTGTCACACCAAGGAACCATCCTTTCACCTACTAGACGGTGTACAAAAACCCTGTTTGATGAACCAAAGATCTCAAATTTTGATTTATCAGTCCATACGATCTTCTTCCAGTCTTCAGTAATCAACTGGCAGTGTTTCATGGCCAGGGCAAGCCTCTTTTTCTTATTTTGCTATCTTGGCAATGGGTTTCTTACAGCATCTCAATCTATCAAACCTGCAGCTCAAAGTTTTCCCTTCGCAGTTGAAACTGAGACTTGCTTACTTCATTTAGTGTTAAGCTGTGCTTGAAGCTGTTGTTCCATGAGCTACTTGTCACACAAGCTGTTGACTCTCAGAAACGTGCCTTCTGATTCTATTGTGGCTTTGTGTCTGCCAGACTTCCTCCTGTCAGAGTTTCCTCCAGCTTCCAAGTACCTTTTTGATGATGTAGGAAACTGTATTTGCTGACACCGTGGCTTTTTTTGCAATTTTTTTTAAAGGAAAGACCTACACTTTTAAAGGTTATAATTGTCTGCCTTCCTTTGTAAATTGCCCTTTTCTTTCCATTTTGAGAGCAATATACTACTTCCTGCAATATTGTTCAAATATTGCTTAAGAGGGTGTAGCAACACAGTTTCAACATTGCTTTAATATAGACACAGAGCTTGTAAGTAAGTAACCTAAGTTGAGACACCTGTATTAATGTAGACTTTCAAGGCTTAATTTACTTACACTGCTGCAGAACAACTATGAGTTTGCTAACTCACTACTTTCCTGAAAAAGGCCTTTTTGTATAATTCTGAAATGTACAATATTTTGTTTATGTTACCCAAAACTTTTTTCCCCCTTTTGGCAGTTTACTGATTTCTTTGTACCATTTCAGGTTATTCACTGGATTTGAACAGTTTAAATTTCATAAAAAGCTGGAAAAATGTGGGTGTTCTAAAACATCTGACCAGTAGTGTAGTAGTGTGTATGTACTGTGCAGTGGCTATCCTGGGATCTATGAATATATATAATATATATATATATTATATACATACTTATATGTACTGGGTAATGTGTTAGTAACGTAAGGATGCCCCATCGTTTGAATTCAGTCCTATGTAGGTTGATAATTTTCATTTCCATCAAAGACACCCCAAAAATCAAACTGTAAAAATTATGCAGCAAGCTAGTCCATTTTGCTGAGATTTCATTGCAGTAACTCAAAATGGTACTCAGTAGTTTTTATGGCCCCCATGTGCTTGTATGCATGCCTGACAATGTTGGGGCATGCTCCTAATGAGACGATGGATGGTGTCCTGGGGTAATTCCTCCCAGATCTGGACCAGGGCATCACTGAACTCTTGGACAGTCTGAGGTGCAACCTGGCGGTGTCAGATGGACTGAAAAATTTTATCCCAGAGGTGTTCTATTGGATTTAGGTCAGGCGAGCGTGGGGGCCATTCAGTGGTATCAATTCCTTCATCCTCCAGGAACTGCCTGCATACTCTTGCCACATGAGGCCGGGCATTGTCAGTCACCAGGAGAAACCCAGGACCCACTGCACCAGCATATGGTCTGACAATGGGTCCATACCTAATGGAAGTCAGGGTGCAATTGTCTAGCCTGTAGAGGTCTGTGCATCCCTCCATGGATTTGCCTCCCCAGACCATCACTGACCCACCACCGAAACTGTCTTGCTGAACGATGTTACAGTCAGCATAACATTCTCCATGGCTCTCCAGACTCTTTCATGTCTGCCACATGTGCTTAGGGTAAACCTGCTCTCATCTGTGAAAAGCACAGTGCGCCAGTGGCGGACCTGCCAATTCTGGTGCTCAATGGCAAATTCCAATTGAGCTCTATGGTGCTGGGCAGTGAGCACAGGGCCCACTAGAGGACCCTTATGAT
This sequence comes from Staurois parvus, assembly GCF_062004578.1. Classification (NCBI taxonomy): domain Eukaryota; kingdom Metazoa; phylum Chordata; class Amphibia; order Anura; family Ranidae; genus Staurois; species Staurois parvus. Next base: position 4,124,432 of record NW_028318492.1, on the reverse strand, counting down.
GTCCATTTCTGATTGTTTGATCAGAGACATTCACACCAGTGGCCTGCTGGAGGTCATTTTGTAGGGCTTTGGCAGTGCTCATCCTATTCCTCCTTGCACAAAGGAGCAGATACCAGTCCTGCTGATGGGTTAAGGACATTCTATGGCCCTGTCCAGCTCTCCCAGAGTAACTGCCTGTCTCCTGGAATCTCCTGGAATCTCCTCCATGCTCTTGAGACTGTGCTGGGAGACACAGCAAACCTGGAAATGGCACATATTGATGTGCCATCCTGGCGGAGTTGGACTGCCTGTGCAACCTCTGTAGGGTCCAGGTATCACCTCATGCTACCAGTAGTGACACTGACCCTAGCCAAATGCAAAACTAGTGAAAAACAGTCAGAAAAGATGAGTAGGGAAAACAATGTCAGTGGCCTCCACCTGTAAAACCATTCCTGTTTAGGGGGTCATCTCATTGTTGCCCATCCAGTACACCTGTTGTTAATTTCATTAACACCAAAGCAGTTTAAACTGTTTAACAACTACTTCTGCTATTTAATATCCCAGGAGTTTAATTAACTTGATGCAAAACTCTGATGAAAAAGTGTTCCTTTAATTTTTTTTAGCTGTGTATATATATATATATATATATATATATATACATATATATATATATATATATATATATATATACACACACACATACAGTATATCACAACCTTTACTTTGCAAAAGAAAGAGTCACTTGGCTAAGTAAAAAACCCCTTCCACTATACAGTAGTATTAACACCTTTGTTTCCATGCACAGCTCGAATGATGACTGAAAGGTCCATGTAGCTGAATGCAGTTTAGAAAGCTTGGCTCTACATAAATAACGCCATAAACCAGTGGTTCTGAATGTACAGTTGGTCCAGGTGCAGAAAGGAAATATTTCCATGCCTACACCTACTGTCCTGAAATGAGAAGTTAGTATTTATACTAATCTTAGGCTTGGTGTCCTTCCAGTTAAAATTTAAAAAAAAACTGTTGTGAAAAATAGCTCAAAGCTGTCTTCATGACCTTTTCCTATTGATCCTTGTGATCTGTATTTTCCTTCTCAGTCAGTAACAAGAAATTTAAAAATGCTGAGAGCATGGACATCAAAGAACAGCATGCCAGCCAGGTAGTCAGCATTTTTAGGAGTTTGGTAATGGCAAACTACTGCAGGAATAAATTACCGCTAGTAAGGTTTTCCCTTCACTTTGTTGCCCATTGATAGCTTGCATCTCTCAACTAACATAGTGGCTGTCTCACAGCCATCAAACATTGTGGAATGAATTAAAAAGCAGGCTTAAGTGAAACAGTAAATGCAACATACCATTTCTAAATACCATCTCATTTACAATGGACTTGTCTCACTGTTTGAAGGATAATGTTGCCAAGTCAAGGACCACTTTAAATTTCACCAGGGACTTGTATTGTTGTGAGTTTGAACATTCTTCTGGAGCATGAGTATACAGGTGAAACTCAAAAACTTAGAATATTGTGCAAAAGTTCATTTATTTCAGTAATGCAACTTAAAAGGTGAAACTAATATATGAGATAGACTCATTACATGCAAAGCAAGATAGTTCAAGCCGTGATTTGTCATAATTGTGATGATTATGGCTTACAGCTCATGAAAACCTCAAATCCACAATCTCAGAAAATTAGAATATCGTGAAAAGGTGCAATATTCTTGGCTCAAAGTGTCCCACTTTAATCAGCTAATTAAGCCATAACACCTGCAAAGGGTTCCTGAGCCTTTAAATGGTTTCTCAGTTTGCTTCAGTAGGAATCACAATAATGGGAAAGACTGCTGACCTGACAGTTGTGCAGAAAACCATCATTGACACCCTCCATAAGGAGCGAAAGCCTCAAAAGGTAATTGCAAAAGAAGTTGGATGTTCCCAAAGTGCTGTATCAAAGCACATTAATAGAAAGTTATGCGGAAGGGAAAAGTGTGGAAGAAAAAGGTGCACAAGCAGCAGGGATGACTGCAGCCTGGAGAGGATTGTCAGGAAAAGGCCATTCTAAAGTGTTGGGGACTTTCACAAGGAGTGGACTGAGGCTGAAGTCAGTGCATCAAGAGCCACCACACATAGACGGATCCTGGACATGGGCTTCAAATGTCGCTCCTGAACAACAAACAACGTCAGAAGCGTCTTACCTGGGCTAAAGAAAAACAGACCTGGTCTGTTGCTCATTGGTCCAAAGTCCTCTTTTCTGATGAGAGCAACTTTTTCTTTCTCACTTTCTCACTCCCCCTCTCTCTCACTTCCCCTCTCTTTCCCCTCAATCTCACCCCCTCTCTCTCTCACCCCCCTTTCACCCCCCTCTCTCACCCCCCACCCCCCTCTCTCACCCCCTTTCTCTCACTCACCCCTCACTCTTTCACCCTCTCTCTCTCCCCCAACCCCCTCTCTTTCTCTCACCCCCTCTCTCTCATCCCCCCTTTCACCCCCCATTCCCATCTCTCACCCCCCCTCTCTCTCTCTCTCTCTCTCTCTTTTTCTCACTCCCCCTCTCTCACTTCCCCTCTCTTCCCCCCAATCTCACCCTCTCTCTCTCACACCCATCTCTCTCTTGCACCCCTTTCTCTCCTCCCCTCTCTTGCATGCAAGTGACTCACTTGCTATCATCTGACTGATAGGTGACAGCAAGTGAGTGTTACTGATCCCATCCCCCAGCATTGCCACTCACTCCCACCCCCCAACACTGCCAGTGATCCTATCCTCCCCACCACTGCCACTGATCCCATCAACCCCTCAGCACTGCCACTCATCACACCCTCCCCATCCAGCTTTAGCAACTAATGGATGAGTTGTAATGATGTGCAGTAACCTCAAGCAAACAATCAACAAGCAGACATGATGTGTTATAACCTCTAGCACCCAGTCAATGAGCTTGTAGGCTCTGAAAGGATCCTGATCACATTGTTGGGATCAACCCATCTGCCTAATTGACATCTAGCTCCAGCTTTCAGTGTGCAGTTCAGAGTCAAAGCCAGCTCTGCCCACGCCTCTCCAGCTTGACGCTCCAGTTAGTGCTGGAGGGGCAGAAAGGAGAGCAGTGACTGACAGTCACTGCTCTGTGCTCCGAGAAGACTGAGAACTGAGTGATAAGTGGTTTGTGATCATTCAGTTTTTGGGTTTAAAGTTGACTGGAAAAAGCTGCAGCATCAGACCAATGCTTTGTTTTTTAAATACTTGAAACATCTCCTTGTACTTGCAAAGGTGTCAGTGAATGTTCATACAGTCTGATGTATACCTTGTTGGAAGACCACAAGAACTTATTCTTTTTTCTGCAAAATGCAAAATTTGCATAACCACGAGGGTTCCAAGACACATGAAGCTTGATGAGCTAACCTCACTGGCCCTGGCAGAAATTCTGAAATGAGATGCAGACAGTCACATCTTAATACATTATCTGTTAGAATCCTGGAATGATCCCTATAAAAACATATACTTGAATTTTTGTATTTTAATTTCAAATTCAGTTGAGATCATAAAGTTCACTGTACATGTCATATTGAGCCAATTTGTCTATATGACTCATAGTAAACACCAGAAGCGAGAGGAATATTGTTTTCTTTCTTTTCACATTTACAATGATTTGTCCATTACTGAGTAGAATAATGAATGAAATGTTATCAATTGCACGGAAAAAGCCCATGAAACAAATGTTTTTCCCCCTATTACAGCAGAAATATTGTCGATTTGTTCCTCATTTTGTGTTTAGAGCACTTTTCAATGAAATATGTAGCACTTTTGCTGTGCATGCTATTTAAACTAAAACATATGTTTTTAAATTCTGAAAGTGCATTTAAAAGTAAGTAAATTCTAATATTAAGAGTGAACTGAACATTTTAGAGACTTGAACTGTAACAGTAATACTTACAATGAATATACTTTACAACTGTATATATACTGTTTATTTGATCTGGGTATCATTTGGTTACAAGAATTTTATTCTATGGAAATAATGTCTGAATTTGGTGAATTTAATTTGCAACAGCTGTTGCTACCATTGAAGCAAATGTATCCATTAACATATGAGGATTCCAATTGATCCAATTTATTATTATTACATTGGGCTGTGATTATGATCAGTGGTGGCGCCAGTGGGGTGCATGGGTATGCTGAAGCACACCAAAAATTTTTATAAGTGGAATATAAAAATAAATTTATACATTTTTATTTACTGCATTTTGTAAAAACTAAAAGTCCTCCCTTGCAGAGGGGCTGTGCCTGCACTGCAGATGTTAACTGCTTGTTTCTGTCAGGGGGAGACCGGGTAAAACAGTTTTCTTACCTGATCCTTGGCTTCTGCATGCTCTCCTGTGTTACTGGACCGGTCCCTGAAGCCTCTTCTCCCCTGCTGGGATGCAGGGCCCATAGCATAGCACTGCATGAGACTTGGAGCCAAAGGACAGTCCACAGCATTCCTGTGGTACCTCCATTTTAGCCCCTGCTGCTCTAGGAACGCTATGTGTTTCAGCTGCCTGCAGTTGCTTGCTCAGTTGGGCAGAGTAATCTGCCCAAGAAATAAAATATAGTTCCAACTGAACATCAATGTGGGGGTCTATAGTTGCTGTAAAGGGGGTTTCTATTGTTGCTGCTAGGGGATCTATTTTTGTTGCTGGGGTTATATTGCTGCTGGGGGTCTATTATTGCTGTTTGGGATCTATTATTCCTGGTGGGGTTATATTATTGCTGGGGACAGTTGGAGTCTATTATTGCTGCTGAGAGTCCATTATTGCTGCTGGAAGGGTCTGTTGTTGGTGTTGCAGGATCCATTGTTGCTGCTGGGGACAAATTGTTTCTACTGGGGCATATATTGTATCTGTTAGGGGTCTATTATTGCTAGGGACAATGAGGGTCATTATTGATGCTGCAGGTCCACTATTGGTGCCAGGGGTTTATTATCATTATTATTATGGGGTCTATTATTCTGCAGGGGGCTTATTATTGTAGTGCAGCACACCATTATATAGCAGTCTATCACTCCCTTAAGGGCCAATCATTGAAGATATCCACCATCTTTTGCATCCAATGCAAAATGAAAAGTGATCACCACTAACTGATGTATGTGCTTTATAGCAAAACAATGTTAAAATAGCAACCATATATGTAAATATAAATATACCACTTGATCAAAACTTATAATAAACACAAAAAAACTCTCATTAGAAAAAGTGGCAATGACAGGAGGGAAGATGATACACAGGGCAAAGAATATCAGCCTAGGTGCATATCCAAATCCCATCTGAGGTTTAACCCATGAGGTGATCCAGTTTGTGACCTGTGTATCCATCGTGCTTCCTTCTGTAATAATATGCAATGTTTATCACCCCCTCAAGGGAGGACTGTCACTCTATCAACGCCACAAAATCTGAAATAAGTGGTGTCTCCAGCATGAAAATTTCTAGTGTCCAGAACAGGGGTGGACTGACCATTTGGAAACTCAGGCACTGCCCAAGGGCCCAGGGTCAGTAGGGGGCCCCAAGAGCTATCCCTGGTACCTTTTTCATAGGCTTTTTGAGTTTGGGCAAGGATACAGGGGCCCCATGATCCCCTAATGCCTGGGGGCCCCATGAGTTGTCAGTCCGCCCCTGGTCCAGATACACTAGAAATCTGTTTTGCGTGAAAATTTTTTGAATCACAAAAGTGTTCTCCAATACGTGTTCTCAAAGGATGTATTGTACAGCCAACATATTGTAAATGACAGCTCGTGCAGTAAATAAGGTACACCACAGAAGAAGTGCCACAATTTACATAATGTCAAATTTTAAAGCTCTGTCATGTAGTTAAAGAGTCAAAAATTTTAGTGCAGAGGTTCATTCAACAATATTTGCAGGTCTTATACCCACAAGCATATGAGCCTGTGCATGACAACCAGGTGGATGTGATATTCCTGGAAGTGAAAAGACTAGGAGAAATGTTAACATTGTTTTGCTTTTGGTGTATTTTATATTGTGTTTTTAGATTGTGTTAGATATGTAGGTCTAACTAATTAAGCACATACATCAGTTAGTGGTGATCACTTTTCCTTTTGCATTGGATATAACAGATGATGGCTATCTTCAATGATTGGCCCTTAAGGGAGGTATAGACTGCTATATAATGGTGTGCTGCACTACAATAATAATCCCCCTGCACAATAATAGACCTCATAATAATAATAATAATAAACCCCTGGCACCAATAGTGGACCTGCAGCAGCAATAATGACCCATAACTATGAGTAAGGTCTTATTTGACTAAAATGCGTTAGTGTTGCTTGTCTTCTGGAACGTTTTTATACTCTGCATTCCAATAAAGTTTCTACAGTTTATTCTCACCTTGTTGCCGATCCTTCGTGATTGACTTATTGGTTCAGTGGATGGAGACCGCGGGAGTCGCACAATGAGATTTATACTCCTCCTGGAATATGTTGTGATGGTTGTAGCACTTGTCCTGTACATGTATGACTTGGGCAGAAATGATGTCTGCTCTGCTTCTATCCTCAATGTTTGAATAGGTGCAAGTGGATATATGTTCCTGGGTGGCCTTACCCCTACTATGTGGATGGGATAAATACCCCTCATGGGCTGCCATTTGCTTTGGGAATTTGATTTCATGATCTGCGCAGAGCAATATAATATGTTTTTTAATAGATACTCCTGGTAAACTGCATTAAAATTCTGACATGAAAAGCTCTGTGGATTGACTGTGCATTGTGTGTGACATTTATGTATTTTTTTTAATAAATGCTTTTATATGAACTATGTTATAGGCTGGAGGTAATTTGGATTTCTCAGTACAATGCAGGAAAAGCTGTGTGCCTTTAAAGGGCCGCATAAACTGAATTAAATGTGGAATTAAGTGATGTAAAAGTTTCCATATATTTGAACATTTTTGCAAACAGGACCCATATTGGATTGCTTGAACTTGGCATATTAAACATATTTGCTTTATGGAGATCTCTTATTCAAGAATGTATCTGTTGTTGTGGAATCTATATCCTTTCAGAATTGATAGGCTATACACAAGTTTGATATTGTTATTGGTTTGATATTGTTAACGCTGCATACCATCTAAGAGAATAACAACAAACTTTGTATGATATAGCTAACTATAAACCATACTATTGGCAGACTCCCTTCTATGGAAAGGGGAAGCTGCTGCAATGTGGTAGACTGCAAAGTGGACTTACTGGTTCATAGTGGATCAATGAGGTATTGCTAATGCTTTGTCTATCTAATTGATTGTGTTATATCTATAAAGATCTTTGTATGTCATAAACAACTATGAATCATACTACTGGTAGAATCCTTTCATAGAACAAATAGGGAGTGGCTGCCATATGGGAGTTTGCAAATGAGATTACTGGAATAATTACAATATTCAATGCACAGTTCTCCTTAATATTATACAGCCTGTATCAGAGGAATATACAGTATATGTATATACAATAAGTGTGCTTATCTTTGAAAAAACTCAATTGGACTCAATTGATTTATTTAGCTGTGCGATCCCTGAGGTTTAAAGTCATATGATTTGGAACATACATTATTTTTATTGCCTGCCAGCAATGCTTTTTAGATCATGACTATAGCACGGAGAGGAAAGATTTTTTTTTTCTGAAGTTGATGGTCTGCACATTTATGGTATACCTTTTAGATATACTGTATATGTGAGGGGTTTAAATACTTTACAGCTATATAAATTGTAGAGGTAGATATATATGGGTTATATACAGCTATATACTTTGTAGATCTAAATATAAATAATACCCACTCCACATTTTAAAGTGTTACTAAACCCAGGACCTTGCATTTACTATAACTGGTCTCCCACAGTACACACAACATGGAAATGAAACTATTTCAGTAAATATAAACTGCTAAATACCTTTTCTCATCAACAGTTAGAGCAGTCTTGTGACTTCTATCAGTGTTCAGCAGAGCACTGGTTAAAGTTTGCAGGAGGAGTTTCTTTCCACTCTGTGAGGATGCAAAACCCATGATCTCTGTCTGGACATGCTGATTGGCCCTGTGCTGATCAAATGCACTCTCCCAAGAAAAAAACCCAAAAAACCTCTCTAGCAATACACACTGAACTGAGCATGTGTAGAATGGCTACAGGTTCAGTCTGTCTTATCAGGAGATAAGACGTGGACATTTGAACAAGAGGAGGAGCAGAGAAGACAGGATCAAACATCCTTTTTACACAATGCAGAGCATTAATCCTTTAGGTTCCACAGTGAGTTTAACAAGAATGCTTTACTGCATATACAGACTGATTTTACTGTTGTGGGTTTAGTAACACTTTACTTAGATCTTATGATAAGCATGAACCATTCTTGCTTTGTGATTAATAAAGATATTTTGAATAAGATTATAAAGTACAGCCTTTTTCTTCTCTGAGCTGATTTAAATGCTATGTATAGTTTTGAGTCTAGGTGTAATCATATAAAGAAGGTTCTGCTACAATGTTTGAGTAACTTTTCTCAACAAATACGATAAACTACATTTTTTACAACTATTTATGCTCTTCTAAGGAACACTTTTAATTCACATTATACATTTGATCATTTAAAACACACAGTAAGATTTGGTGTAGGGACTTCATACAGTGTCTAATGTTACCTACTAAGAAGCCGTTATTCAAATATATTGAATATACAGCACTTGAGTTTTACAGCATGATGGAATCTTGAATAGACTCAAATACAATCTGGGAAAAAGTAAGGCTCAACTAGAACACAGGGCTTCTACTAGTTGGAAACCTAAATGTGTAAACTGTCATATAGACATTGCAAGGTGAAACAAGCACGTAAGTCTATTGTTTTTAACAGAAAAATTGTGTTGATACAGACCATTTGCTTCTTACAATGATCAACTTTAATTTATTCCTGTAAAACTGTAACTACAGTGTGAGCTGGAATTTGGCTTTGGTTTGTTAGTGTATCTAAATCTGTTAGTACATGGATTGTATGTGGCTGCTATAGCTGGAAGTACTGGCTATTGTTGTTTGGTTTTAAATGGCTTTTATGTGCTTTGTGCTGAAACTTTTTTAATAAAAGCTACACCATGAGATATATGGTTGTGCCTCCGGTTTGTGAGCATTTATCCTGTACAGCTGTGGTATTAATTTTCCTGTCCTGGATGGTGGTGCTCTAAACATTGTTGCAGCCAGTGAGTAGACTTCTTAAAGGGACCACAACCTGAAGAATAGTAGAGTTGCCTAGGTAATACAACTAAACACTTTTGCTGCGCATATCCATGTGGCCATATTTTCTGGTGAGCGTGGAGTGCTGGTGGTGGAAATTGTCTGCATTTTACATAAACTGGTTGCTTTTTTAGCTTATTTATATTTACCTGTTACATAGGAAATTGAGGAATTGGACTATTGGTGGATGAATTGCACATTTTACATCTATGTATTCATATGGTGAATTGCACTTTATTTGTTACATTGCACTTTTGTACTTTCATATAGTTATGTTATAGGTGCTGCACTTTATATTTATTGGTTTACTTTGGAGGATTTGCTGCATGTTGTGCCTCGCTGCAAGCTGCCTCTTTTACTTTATTTTATTTTCCATGGGCACTGACTGAATTTTTTTATATGCTAGTACATTTAACACTTTCCTCCCCTAGACTGACAAAGGTGCCTTGTTCCTAGGCATTCTAATACAGGAGATGTGTTACTGGCCAGATCACCAAGTGAAAACAGAGAGAAAAAGAAGGCTGGCTGGCTTTACTTAGGATATTTTCTGTGATTTAATAAAATCTTGGAAATCCAATTTTTAAGGCTATGGTTTTTCAACGATAAGTACAGAGAAGTGAGTCTGCGAGAATGTAGAATACCAAAAATACTTACTAAAGTACATTTTTAAAAAATAAAATAAAAACATGTTATATTTACCTGCTCTGTTCAGTAGTATTATACAGCGGGGCCCCAATCCTCCTCTTCTTGAGTCCCCAGCCAGCAATCTTGGCCCCGCCTCTTCTTAGTGTGTCCCCATAGCAAGTCATTTGCTATAGAGGCACACATTGTCTGCTCGCTTCCGAGCTCTGTGTCTATGGAGCCCCGCTCCATAGACTCACACAACTAGACTTAGCCCCATCCCCCACTTCCTCCTCACTGCATTTGATTGACAGCAGTAGGAGCCAATGACGCCTGCTGCTGCTCGAGTGCTGTGTGAAGAGGAAGAGAGGGGAGAAGAGATGCAGTCGTGCACAGTGCTGGATCTATTCTCCTTTCTCTTCCCCTTCACGCAGGGAAGGGGGGTGTCACGGATCCAGGTATGACCAGAAATGTGTGGACTGACACAGGAAACAGCAGGCTTCAGGAATGATGTAATAATAATATACTTTATTAAGAGCAGCACAAATATACAAAATGCACAGTAAACAAAAACCAAACCTTCAACTAATATCAATATGTACAGGAACACAGGTGTAGTCAGGGCTGGAGAGGTGGAGTGGTCAGGCAGGCAGGGTCAGGAACAATCGTGCAAATATGGCACAGAGGGGCAGGCAAACGGACGGTCAAAAAGGAGAGCCGGGTCGGGACAGGCAGAGTTCAGTCGTGGTCAGAAACAAGCAGAAGAGTCAAGCAGGTAGAAGACAGGATACAAGTTCAGAACAACAAGGGCTCATGGGAAAACACCAAGGCACTGATTGCAGGCCTGATACTGCTTAAATACACCTAATGCAATCAGCCTCAGGTGATGGCTTGATTGCAGGAGTGAGATCCTGGCTGCTGAAAAGCACCCGCTGGTGAGAACTGATACTGCAGCCCACACAGCAGGTGAGCCCCAGCACCACCAGCGGTGAGTCCTTTCCTGACAGGGGGACAGAGAAATAAAAAAACTTTTTTTATCTTAATGCAAGGATTGCATTAAGGTAAACAAGCGTGTTTAACTTTAGTATCACTTTATTAATACAGCGGTAGAAGGAGACATATTTGCACAGTCAGGGCAAAGTAACAGTTTCTTTTTAGGAGAAACCTCCCACCCACTGATACTCACCCGTCTTGTGCCCTCTGTCACTCAGTCTGTTGGAGCTGGCAGACCGAACTCTTTGTAAGCTCCATAGCTTACACTGGGTTATCTTCCTCCACCTTGTCAGGAGCCACTGCATCCTTGGATCACATGCTCTCCGATACCTAGAAATGCTGGGGGTTTCCCAAAGGTTCCAGTGGAGCAGCAAACCAATGGGGGAGCAATCAGGTCAGTGGGTGGGGAATTTCTTACAAGAAGACCTGTCATTTTGACCTGAACATAATATTTTGTGTGGGATCTTCATACTTATGGCACTACAATACCTTTTCTGTTATTATGAGTATCTTGTCCAAACAATAGGCACTACCACAGGTGTCCCCTGCATCTTACGTCTATCTCATTCTTCTGTTAAATCAGAAATTGACACTTCTGAGTTTTTTTTTTTAAATTGAGTTAATCAAAATCAATACATTGAATTGAGATGTAAAATAAGCTTTTAGAGTCAAGCTGTGTTGTAAAGTGTTAACATCAATATAGCTTTTCCCAGAGATACAAAAGTGCATCTTTTCCTAGACTTACTTATGTCAAAAGGCTGGATTAAAACTAAAAGATAAAAATGTAGTTATCCATGCAGACACACAAGCACTCAGCACATATAAAAAAAATACCATTCAGTGTCCCTGCTTCAGTAATCTTGTTGTTTTTCTATCATGTGATTGCTTCCACTCCTAAGGGCAGATACAGCTTTTAATGTATCATAACTTTAGCTCCCTGGCTACTAATTTAAAGCACAACAGATACTTTAGTGTATGAATCGCATGACCATGAATGTTACAGCAAGTTCTTTGCTTATGGGTATATTGTACTGTATGTGCTACATGGTGTTTTGCTTTGAAACTCACTATAGCCTATAGTTTCACCTAAACTAATATAAGTTACATGTTTGGTTCTTTACATTTTCTAGCATACCAGTTATAATCCCGTTGACATTAACAAATAAAACCATTTAACTGACACTTTGATATTCCCATTCAGCCAATTGAATATAGCCGGTCTAGCAGGTTATCTAATAATGTCTGTATCATTCCCCTTTTACAGCAATACACCATTATGTGCTTTACTGGTGTTTGCCTTTCTGTATCTAGTTGCGTCTAAGAGTCGAATTTCTGGATCTAGCTCCTACTGTGTCATTCAGATTCTGCCTTTACTTATCTAGACAGTGGAGTGCTGTGCATCAAGCTAAATTCAGCTAAAGTAGGACTCTGGGCAGAGCAAACTTAATTCCCACTTAATACATGTCCACTTAACCAAAAATCAGCAAAAGTCTCTGTAAATGTATCTGTTCCATCTTTCAGATTTCTCTTCCATGTTTGGTTATAGTATACCCCAAAGGACCTTTTGAGGGACTCCATGTATAGCCTGAATCACTGCCTTCAGACTGCTCTCTACATGTTAGACTTACCCAGTGATGTATTTAGACTCTGTGCTGCCTAGGCAACACAAAAAAGTTTGCGCCCCCCCCCCCCCAAGAGAGAGCGAGAGAGTCAATAAGTGTAAATATATATATATATATATATATATATATATATATATGATTACCTCTCTTCCCTCTCTCTCTTCCCTCTCTCCCCCCTCCCTCTCTCCCCTCTCTTCCTTCTCTCTCTCTCTCTCTTCTCCCTATCTCTCTCTCTTCCCCCGTCTCTCTCTCTCTCCCCCCTCTCTCCCCCCCTCTCTCTCTCTCCTCCGTATATCTATCTTCCCTATCTCTCTTCCCTCTCTCTCTTCTCTGTCTCTTCCCCCTTTCTCTCTTCCCTCTCTCTCTCTTCTCCCCTCTCTCTCTTCATTCCCTCTCTCTCTTCATTCCCTCTCTCTTTTCATTCCCTCTCTCTTCACCATCTCTCTCTTCCCTTTCTCTCTCCTCTATCTCCTCTCTCTCTCTCTTCTCTCCCCCCTTCTGTCTCTCTGTGTCTTCCCTCTATCTTCTCTCTCTTCCCCCTCTCTCTTCTCTCTCACTCTTCTCTTTCCCCTCATTCTCTTCTCTCTCTCTTCTCTCTCTCTTCTCCCCTTTTCTCTCCCCCCTCTCTCTCTCCCCTCTCTCCCCCCCCCCTCTTCCCTCTCCGTTTCTCACATTGTATGGGGCTGCACACACACACCTCCTCCAAGGGCTGCTGATCTCCGTGCAGCAGGAAGGAGGGGGGGGGGTGCAGTCCCATACGATCTGTCAGCGCAGGGAGGGAGGCAGGGAGATCCCACAGCACAGACCACAGCACAGCTTACCTCTTTCGGATCCTCTCCTCTCCCTGCTCCAGGCTGTCCCCTGTTCCCAGCTCATCAGCTGCTGGGGGGAGAGGTACAGGAGCATCACTCTGCAACTGCCCTTCCCCACATCAATCTTCCTGCTGTCCTCCGGGCCACTGCAAGAGTACTGAAGGTACCGCTCTGCTGGCGGCCCTGCATGGCTCTGTCCACCGCTGCTCTCAAGGTCCCTTCTTCCAGGGGGCGGCGCCGCCCCCCTAAAATTTGCCGCCCTAGGCAAACGCCTTGTTTGCCTCGTGGTAGATACGCCCCTGGACTTACCTCATCATTAATGATTAATGAGGAACCCAGGTTAAATGTGTAACATGAAGACATAGATGAGTGACCCAATGAGAGGTATGAAAATATCCATTAACAGATTGGCTTGTTACCACCCTTGTGTATTATCTCTATTACTCACCTTTATTTATACTATTTGCTCTAGTGTTGTACAGATCATTATTAATAACACCCCTGTGTTGGAACTGAGAGGTTCTCTTACTGGATGAGAAATATGCTTCTCTCCATAGAGCATTTCCTATTCAGAGATGGAAACAACCTCAAGGAGTGTGGCTTTCAAATCCTAGGTTCACAAGAAGAGGGTTGAAAGATGCTGACAGGCTAGCAAGAATGAAGGAAGATGCAGAGGACAGCATTTTTAGTTTGCAGAGAATGAGTAGTGCTTTACTAATGTAGTGTTGCCCTCATGAGGACCGCTGTGTTGTGGATATCCCTAAGATTCCCTTCGCACTGCCAGACAACAGGTATCTCTTTCACACAGACTTGCATCCAAAGACAATGACCAGTCCATGAACTTAGATTTGTTGTTTTATTAGGGAAATTCATTGGATAGGGAAATAGGCATTATGGGATGCTCAATTTGACTTGAAACAATGGAACAATTCCTTCTATGTACAAAGCAGATCCTGAACAGCTTTTCCTGAACGCCATTAGTCATTGTGGATCAGTAGCAGCTGCCTCTTATGGGCGAAGGAATAGCAGCCCCTCAAAAATCACTTCACTTCTCATAGCTACATGCAGAGACGTCTTCTCTCTTATAGAGCTGTTCCGAGCTCCACAGCCTGCAAGTACTACCAGCCCTCCTGGGATCTCAGAAGATCTCCCAGGACAATGATAAAGGATTGAGCCCAATGATGTCCTTAGAAATCTTACTATGTTTGGCAGTCTTTCCCCTTGTAGATCCCAAAGTGTGCTGCTGTACTCACGATGTCCTCTTTGCTCCCTACTGTTCCAGGCCTTGATCCCATGCTTTTCCACAGAATATATCCTCCTGAGCCAGCACAAGCCCAGCCTAGAAGCTGCTCCAGATCTAGGGGGCCCCGCCTAGACACCTACAGTCTCCTCAGCACTCCATCTTCCACCCAGCTCCTCTGTCAGCCTGACTCTCCAATATTTATAGACTGGTCCTCCACTCTACCAGGGCCTCCAAACCTGAGATTGGCCAGACCCCCCATGAATATGCAGATTAGACTCCCACCCCTTCCTGCTTACTGACTTCTGAAAGGTTCTATGGTCCTCCAGAGTCAGGAGGAGGCGATAGAGCCACAACCTGTTGAGTCATCCAGTTGACCTGCAATAACCTGACCTCAATCACATATCTCACATAACTACCATGAGTCACACACAATGATTTTGCCTATAATACTCTACACTTTTCTTTAGCACACTAGAGGTTGTACATTAACTTTTAGTTTTGCTTACAAGAAGGGAGGAAAATAGGCAAAATAAAAAAATAAATAAACTGGATTTCCACTTTCTGACATTTTTTAGCTAAGAGTCCATGCACACTTACCTAAAAAATGGCAATGCTCTTGGCAGAAAAAAAATGCTAGTTTTGTTGGTTTTTGTAGTAGTGTTTAGGACCGTATAGCAGTGTTTAGGAGCATTTAGCTTTTTTTTTCTTTCAGAAAACTGCTCTCAAACGCAATTTTTTTTTTATGTCTCTAAACTCCGAGCTTAAAATATGCCTCAAAAAGACCTAATGTGCATGGACACATAGGATAACATTAGCTGCTTCTACAGTCAAATCTATAAACTCTTCTAGAGCAGAGTTTTTTTAAGTCAGTGTGCACGGAGCCTTAATTGCTTTTTTAAAGTCAAACGCTAGAAAGGGAGAATTATGATATGTGCAGTTACATGCAGTTGCATTGTCATCCTCCTTAGTATTTAACAAGTGATTAATGTTGACATGGTAATGTTCAACCTCCCTCTTACAAGGTTCTTTCCCATTTTTACTTTGACCTGGCAACACAACTGTCTTAACAGAAAGTTTATGAGTAGAAAGTGCAAGATCTGAGATACTACCAAAAAAAGTAAGAATGACAGATCATATATTCTTCCCAGAGTTATTTTGTAAACAATAATTAATTTATCTTGTGATAATTTGAAAATCAGAAGTTTGTGCCATGGCAGTGGTTACAAGATAAAAAGAATGTTTCAGGACATGGGATCTGTCATTGCTCACCTTTTTCTGAATATATCATTTGCCAGGCTATTTATAGTGAACCACTGACTTCCAAAATTCTCTGAAACAGGCACTTGAAACAAACATGCAGCTCAAGAAAGTTGAAGGAAGTAAAAAAATATGCATGGGCTAAATTACTGAAATAAGAGGATCAGCATGACAACTGGGCATTATTCTTTGCAGAATGCTTAACCTCCATGTTTCTATCAGGGGAGGATTCCTTTAATATTAGCTTCTAACAACTGGCAATTATTTTCATATTTGTTGATAGATGCTGAATTAGCCTGATTCATAGTTATGAAAAAATGTTATCTTGCACCAAAACTGTGGACAACCTTGTCAGCAAATTTGTATAAGAATGATACTCACAAATAGGGGGCCAATATATTGACCAAAACAGTCTTAATGTATATCTGACCAACTAAATATTACATTTCTCTAAGATTTGTCTTATACAGTACTACAGTGAAAAACATATGGACATAAATATTGATATGATCCCTTCAGTTAGAATAGGGAAAAAGTTAGCCATGTTTACATAAGTCATTTTCCTTTTCTGGGGTAATAGAGATTCCACTGAAATCCAATCTCCAATTAAGCATTTGTCAGCACAAAACTTGTAAATGTTTTTGTAGATTCCTTCCTGGTGCTTTGCTTTCCTCCTACAAAAGATAACTCGCTTCTGAATTTTTGCTCCTGTGAGCACAAGAGCATTTAAGCTTCACTGCAAAAAGGACTGATTTGACTACATTGCCTGTAAAGTATGTGTAATTGAAAGTATATTGTGTTATTAGTATAAACAACATTGTGTTTAATGTATTATGTATTGAACAATAAAAGAAATCTGTGCTAAGCAGAATATGAGGATGGCCATTGTTGACCCTGTCTGATAGTGCTAGCTGCCTGGCTGTCTATGGATGCAATCCCTTCTAAATTGGTAACAAAAAACAAACAAACAGATCATAAAAGTCAGGGTGAGTGCTAAACGTATGCTCTGCACAAGCCACTGAATCAGCATGACAGCTAGGGAACTAGTCACTTCAGAAGGAGAGGTCAGCAATGGAAGCCTCCAAATTTCTTCAGTAAAACCTAACTCCACTTCTTTTTGGAAACCCCTCCCTACCTGCAACTCCCCCCCCCCCCCCCCCCACACACCACACACACACACACACACACACACACAAACACACCACATTTATTTTTTATTTAAACCACTGTATGCATAATTTAGATCCTGTGACTTTCAATATGCTCATCTGATGTCATGGGTCCTCTTCCTCCTCTTCTTCCTCCAATGATGGGCTGGCCCTGAATACATCAGAGAAGGGCATCGCATAATGATGTGCTGACACTCTCTGCAGCATTATCCTATGAGTCTGGGGCAGCTTAATGACATTCCTCCAGGGGCAAATACTTGACATTCTTGGCTCACAGGAAGTAGGTTGAATGATGTTGGGCATCATTCAACCCAGAAGAGGTATGACACCTGTTTGCAGAAAAGCAAGTCTCTGAATGAGCCATTGATATTGTCAGTATTGCAGCCAGGACTGCTCTTTGTAAGTGATTGGCAGGCTTTAACTTCCCTTAAACCCAGTACAGTAGAGTACATGTTTTCCATTGTAGCATGTATGGTAATACAAATAAACGTTTTTAACAGTATAATGAATGCTCTGGTTAGGTACATGTGCATTGTTTACTTCTGGAAAGTAATATGTCCAGATTTACTTAAAACAGCAGAGCATAAGTATGAGAAAACTTGGCAGCTTGTGAACAGTATACAGACTGCAGAATGTGGCATAGATACGAGGCAGGATTGGAGCACCATGGTGGTCACTTCATGCTAATCAGATTCACTCATGTCATATCATATGATGCTACTTAATACTTTGGGTTTTAGCGCATAAAGCTTTGCTGTAGGCAAAAACTGCAGCTGACAGTTGAAAGAAAATGAGTTGCTTGGACAACACTACTAAGAAGAGCTAATTTTAAAACACATGATTTCCCTGTCATTGATAGAAAGAGGTGGGCATGCTGATAGTGCTATAATTCAGTGTTGGATATTGTTATGCGTATATATATATTATGTGGGAATACTACAAAAGCTTGCCTGAGAGCCTTGAACCCCTCATGTTCTTGAAATAAGGTAAGCAAAATCTATTGTGTTTGAATTAGCTCTATATATTCAATGTATTACGCTTTGTTCTTATGCATTGTGATATTGTGTTTTGTTTATTTCAGAGAAAAACGAACAGTAGTTATATAAGTGTTAACTATTTTATCAGTAGAATTAAAGAAAGCAGCCTTATTGAGATGTTAAATGGGGATAATGCTTCTAGAGAGATACTTGAATTTGACTGACTGCATGTGTCATTTAATTTATTTGCAGTGCAAGTTTCCTTCAGAAAATGACAGTGAAAAATGTTACTTTTCAAAGTTGTTTACTCAAGAAAATTTAGCCTATACTTCTGAATGTCTTTATTCTTTTTGGAGCTAGGTGATGATTTTGTTCTATTCATACATGTGGCTATTATATAAAGACGGGATTAATTTAGATACAAGGGCACATGAACATGAAGCAATAGTACTCACAGAAAGCCCTGGTTGGGAGGTTGATTGATCAGATGGGTTGGAATACCTTATTTCCCAGATAAGCTGGCAATGAAGCAGTATACCCCCACCTCCCTCATTTTCTGCTCTACATAGACCTTAACTTCCATGCTTGGTCAAGCTCAGGGTACTTGTCTATGAAACTGTAAGTCTATATACTATATTGTGTTCACAGCTAGACCACGTACACACAATTCATTGACCAATTATTATCTGCTTGAATATCAAAGAGAAGTTTAAAAAGGTAGGGGACAAAATGACTAAATTGGTTCATATGTGGTGCTTCTCTGGTTAGCTACAATATCTCTAAGTTTAGATCAGGATGCAAAATATGTATTATGTTTGGAAAAGATCATGCCAACTAAGTCTGGCAAAAATACCTTCTAATCAGACAGTATATGGTTATTTTTATTGGCTGCTTGAAGTCTTGTTAAGGGTTTCAATTTTAGCTATAAATCTAGACTTTTCCTGAAGTTCCTAAAAGTTTAAAAAATCAAAGTGCAGTTTGCCTTGAATTTATTATTTAATGTATTAAGTTACCATTATTACCCTTATGAAGGACCATACTTTTTGTGATTTTTCTGTCAGTAATATGTTGGAAGAATTCATCTGGGATCTCATAGATTGTTGAAATTTATTAACCTTTTTGTCTTGCTTTCCAAGAGGTAAGTCTCTGGTACTGTGACTATTACAAACACAGTTTGTATTGCTTCTACTAGCGGCATGGAAACCTTTAGGAATCAATAATTAATCAATTAGAGTGTTTTTTATAGGTTAATCAAATACTGCCAGAAAGAGCTGGTAATATGAGACAGATCTGTTGCAACACAACCAAGGAAAACTTAAGGTATAATGAGTTCTTCATAATGAATCCTATAATTTCTAAAATCTTTACATATATATATATATATATATATGTGTGTGTGTGTGTTTTCGTTCTGGATTTTTTAGTGGTCAAAACAGCATGGTATAAGCCAGAAATATACTTAAAGGAGATCTATAGTTACAGGATATACTTTCATTTTACAGCATCAGCATTGTAATGGCAACAAAAATGTTAGTTATTTTTGACAAAAATTTCCTTTCATGTTGTGACTGCTGCCTGTCTGCTGTTCGTCTGTTTCCACAACTTCTTAGATTCCCTGCATGCTTTGCAGCTTCTCCTCTTCCTATTCCTTTGGTTAATTTTTTATCTCTAAGAATTACATATACCATGTTACTTTGCTGTCTTCAAGCTATGATTTCAGTACTGACACCGCCTCCTGAAATTCCTCCTCCCAGGACCTCTGTAGTTCAGAAGGCAGGTTCTGTGAAATGTGTGACACAGCAGTGCATATTCACTTAGCATAGTGGTTATGTGTCACAGAATTCAAGGAAGTAAATATGTGGGAATATTCACAAAGTAAGTTTACAAACTTCAAGATCATTCAGATTAACAGGAGTAGGATATAATTTGAAATTCAGTGTGGATATAAATATATGATTTTAGTTTGACTATAGATTAAAAATCATATCCCCAGTATGTTCTGGTCACAAGATACCTAGGTAGCTTTCTGCCCTCCTGATGCTTCCTGGAAGTCTGATGTTATCAGGTTTATTCTGTTCCCATCCTCTTCATAACTTCAAAGTAGACAATCTTTCTTAAAACTCTGCATCTTATGATTGTTACAATTTTGTTCTTATTTTTTTTCATCCTATATTGTTTATAAAGTGAAGTCAGTCTTTCTGAGGAAGTGTTTAAATTGAGTCAAGATAAATATTAATTTTTATTGCCAAATCAACAGTTTTCAAAAATACAGAATCTGCATCATTTCACATGTATCTGTGTGATATAATAGCATTGCCTGTTATTTTAAAACATTTTTGTTTAAGTAGAGATGTAAAGCTTTATGCTTTTCTGTTGCAAAGAGTTTTTTTTTTTTTTTTTTGGAACATTGAAGCAGCAAATGCTATTAGCTATCATATTGTTAGGACATTACATTTTTGTCTTTTTTGGTTTAGGTTGGTGTATGCATGGTTGCCATTGAACATGAAATCCTATTCAGAAGTCATTATTTCTTGTAGGGTACAGATGTTGGATTAAATTAGTTGTCTCCCAGAATCAATTTCCTGAACAAAGCTATTTTAGAAATTAAACTGCGTGTTATACAAAAAGTGCTGTATAATAAAGAACTACATTGAACTGCGAAATATGCTTTTTTAATACATATGCAGTATAGGTCATTAGATAATAGAATGTCTATTATTACATAGTTCTAGACATAACTGTTATTCCATAAAGAGTTCTTATTCTGAAGTGTTTTTCTTAAGTGCAAAAACCTATATCAACAAATACGTTGCTCAGGCTTCACTTGAGTGAATTCTGACTGGTTCCCAGGGGTTACTTCACTTTTGAAGTATTGCTCAAGAAGAAGAAAGATGTTCGAAAATTTGCTCTTTCCAAAAGTATCTCAAGATTTTTCCATATCTGTTCCCTGCTTTATTTATTATAACAGTGATAATTATTGGCTTGTGATATCTATTCTGAGTTGCTAAGTATAAACAGCTATCTGATTATTTATCTATCTATTAAAACACCCCAGATTAAAGATGAAACTTTATTTAGAAGCTGATGCTGCTATCCACTCATTTCAGAATGTCCATTGTGATTTCCTTCACTAACGTTAATTTGTTTTTGCATTCTGTAATGGATTCTACAAAATGTTGGTTTCCCATGCATTTGTTTTAATTAGAAGTATAGAAGGGGTTTTTTAACCTAACTTTTTTTTTAGTTTTGGCTAGAATGTTCATTGGGGATATTTTCCATTATTTCCTGTCTTTGCGATGCACATACAGGAAATGGTAAGGTGCAGCTGTCCCAGTAACTGGAATACACAGACAGCAATAAAAACACTCAGAAATTAGATTTTATAACCCCTCCTCAGTTTACTACCAAAGTATGTTGTGTCTGTCTTCCCATTGGAGAAACTTCCTACTAAAATGTATAAGTAAAGTTGATCCAGGGAATATCCAATTGCCTCTGGGGGGATCAGGAAGGAATTTTTCCCCAGCAGAAGCGAATTGGGTCATGCTTTTCTGTTTTTTTTTTTGCCTTCCTCTGGGATCAACTGTGGGTATAGGATTATAACTTTTTTTTTTTTTTTTTTTAGTTGAACTGGACAGACGTTTGTCTTTTCTCAGCAAGACTAACTATGTAACTATGTATCACTTTCTGTCCTGACAGATAGTGAGTTCAAATATCACCAAGAGAGACACAGATGCCAGAAAAAACCTAACAAAGGCTCTAACTGTTCCACAGTCAATCAAAAACACAATAAAACATTTTGTTTTGAATGTGGCTCAGTCTAGTGAACCAGTGCTCAGAATCTGGCAAGATACTGGGGGTTATTTACTAAAACTGGAGAGTTCAAAATCTGGTGCAGCTCTGCAGAGAAACCAATCAGCTTCCATGTTTTATTAGCAAAGCTTAATTGAACAAGTTGAAGTTAGAAGCTGATTGGCGACCATGCACAGCTGCATCCGATTCTGAGTGCTCCAGTTTTAGTAAATCACCCCCCACTATGCTTTTGTAAAAATCTAAAGCAGTAACAACAATGAACAATCAATGAATAGATTGCTCACCACTTTATGTATAACTATTAATATATTCCTAAATCAAGTTATGTTGATCGTCAGTAAAAAATGTTAAAACCTTTTGAGGTTAAAAAAATATATATATTACTCCAATATCTGAAATGTATGTCTATTAACTACTTGCCTTCCAGAGGATTTACCCCCCTTCCTGACCAGGCCATTGTTTGCGATACAGTGCTGCGTTATTTTGACTGGCAGTTGTGCAGTCATGCAACACTGCACCCAAATGAAATGTATGTCCTTTTTTCCCCACAAATAGAGCTTTCTTTCAGTGGTATTTGATTGCCTGTGCAATTTTTATTTTTTGCGCTATAAACAAAAAAGACCAAAAATTTTGAAAAAAACCTATATTTTTGACTTTTGCTATTAAACATGTCCAGTAAAAAAAATTTTAAAATCAAATTTCGTCATACATTTAGGCCAAAATGTATTCTGCTACATGTCTATGCTAAAAAAAGATCCAAATACTTGTAAATTAATTGGTTTACAAAGTTATAGCATTTACAAATGGCAGTATATACTGTATACTGGAATTTTTTTTTTCATTAATAATGGCAGAGATTGGCGACTTATAGCGGCACTGTGGTGGGTATTCTGATACTGGGGGGAACTGACTTGGTGTCACATCCCCAGTGACACCAATACAGTGATCAGTGCTATTAAAAACCACTGGCACTGTACTAATGCAGAGTCTACAAAGCAGTGTGCAGGAGCTGACAGGGAGAGATCTGTATTGTTTGCATACAGGTCTCTCCCCCGTCAGAAATCCTCAGAGATCGCCGGGTGCCAGTGGGGATTCACTGGCCAAGACCCGGTGATTGACAGCCGAGACCGAGAATGTCAGTCTCACGTATGTATACGTGATTTTGCGAACCCGTGCCACCCTGTAGCAGTATTACTGCTATAAAGTGGCACGGAAACTGTTAACTATGGGTATTAATCACTTAAAGGAGAAGTGTGGGAAATTAAAAAATAAACAATCATACCACTCTGGCTGCAGCACTCCAGTACTGCAGCTGTCCCTTACTGGCTCTAAGACCGAAAACTGAATGATCACATGACCTCTGATCACTCTGTTCTCATTCTGCTCTGAGCAGAGAGCCAGTGACTGTCAGTCACCATTCTCTTCTCTCCCCCCCAGTGTTCGCTGGGAATGGGGCAGGAGTGGCTGGCTCAGGCTCTTATTGGTGAGGTAAGAGGATGAGCCAGCTGCCAATCCGGTCCCTATCTCACATGCATACATACAAGCAAATACATACTAGGGCGAGTTTGGAAAAGAGACAATTAATTGAAAATTATTCCAAATAGCAATGCCATTAGTGGCTATTTAGGACTATCATGTCATAATCTGGGACAGTGCCTAAATATTTGGTTGTTAGTGAGACGGGAAAAAAGTAGATTAATCATTTAAATAATAAGTTACTGTATATGATAACCAGAGCCTACCTGCCTCTTCTGACATTAGTTTGAGAGGTTAATAAAAATTACATTACAGGTCAAACCACATGTCCAATTTCTGTGAAAATGCGGACCATTCAGCCATGGTAAAGATAGCTGGGAAATATGAAAAGATGGTGGCATCTTTTTTTCCTTTGAAATTAAAACCAAATAATTTGTTAGTTATATTGCTGCTCACGGCTGCAATGTTATTAGGAAATCAAGCTACTATGCGTGACTAGTAAAGTAAATTATGTTTTTTCTAAACATGTCCGTAAACTAGCTGGTTGCTATGGGACCACAGCATTTGAATTATACCAGCCTAATCAAATCAGATCTGAGCAAACTGTAAATATTTATAGACTGGTTTCAAAACACAACTTATTACGAGCGCTTTCAAAAGATGTTTTACCTCCTTAAACTTTACAGAGCATAAAATGTTTTATTGTGTAAGAACAGCAAAGACACAAGACATTAGTTGGATATAACATACACAGACCTCCTAGTATCAAAGCAGGACCGGGTGATGACATCTCTAGGAGTTTTTCAGCCACACTTTAGGATTTGCATAAATGGCCTACACCTATAACAAGAGTTTTATCCAACTTTAGTCAATACTGCACAGTTTGTTTTTATCTACAGATGTCCCTTATTTGCATAGGCATTATGTTGGTAAAGGTGAACTAACCATTTAAGGGCCCATCTACACCAGGTACATTGCCTTGCACTGGGCAGCCTTTCCCAGTGTGGCCCCAATGCTTAGACAAGGCAATTTGCCTTCTTTACAATTTGGTCAGTTCCCACCACTGTGCTGCAGTGGTGTGCACTAAGTAATTTTTTGATGTGGTGAGAGTTAATTGAACTGAGGGAGCAGTGGCAGGCACTCATCAAGAATGCCCGACTATGGCTGCCCTTTCCGTCCAGCTCCTCCATTTATAGAAGTCGTAATACAGCTTCTAGAAATGAAACTGTATCTGTATGATTGAAAGGTCCATCCCCTCTATTACATAGTTACATAGTATGGCTGAAAAAAGACAAAAGTCCATCCAGTTCAACCATTAAAAAAAAAGTTATAATCCTATACCCACAGTTGATCCAGAGGAAGGCAAAAAAAAACCCAGCAAATCATGATCCAATTTGCTCCTGCAGGGTAAGGAATTCATTTCTGTTCCCCCAAGAGGCAATTGGATATTCCCTGGATCAACTTTACTTATGAATGTTAGTATCCAGTTATATTCTGTGTATCCAAGAAACAATCCAGGCCTTTTTTAAAGCAATCTACTGACCTGGCCAGAACCAACTCTTGAGGGAGTATATTCCACGTTTTCAGCTCTCACTGTAAAGAAACCTTTCCTTGTTTTGAGATTAAATTTCTTTTCCTCCAGACGTAAAGAGTGCCTACTTGTCCTCTGTGATGACCTCAGGGTGAATAGCTCTACACCAAGTTCACTATGTGAACCACTGATGTATTTATACATGTTGATCATATCCCCCCTTAATCTCCTCTTCTCAAGAGAGAATAAATTCAGTTCCTCTAATCTTTCCTCATAGCTGAGCTCCTCCATGCCTCTTATCAGTTTGGTTGCCCTTCTCTGTACTTTCTCCAGTTCCCCAATGTTCTTTTTGTGAATTGGTGCCCAAAACTGAACTGCATATTCCAGATATTACTATTGATTTGTGCAGGGGTAATACGATATCTGTTTCTCTGGAGTCTATACCTCTTTTAATACAAGAGAGGATTTTGCTCACTTTAGAAACCGCATCTTGGCATTGCATGCAATTATTAAGCTTGTGATCTACCAGAACTTCCAGATCCTACTCCACCATTGATTCCCCCAGTTGTACTCCCCCTAGTATGTCTGATGCATGCATATTCTTAGCCCCCAAGTGCATAACCTTACATTTATCAACATTAAACCTCATTTGCCGCATAGTTGCCCAATTAAACGGTGCATTGAGGTCGGCTTGTAAGTTGAAGACATCCTGTAAGGATGTTATTCCACTGCACAGCTTGGTGTCATCTGCAAAGACTGAAATGGGATTTTTAATCCCAAACCCTATATTGTTTATAAATATATTAAAAAGTAAGGGTCCCATTATATTAAACAACACTGAACCTTGGGGTACACAACTGACAGCCCTAGACCATTCAGAGTATGAATCATTAACCACTACTCTTTGAATACGAACTTTTAGCCAGTAGATCATTTTTCATTCATAGAAGCTGTAGTATGGCTTTTATGAATGGAGAATTTGGGCAGAAAGGGAGCTCATAGTTGAGTGCTTGTCACTGATCCCTCAGTTTTAATAACCCCTGCTGCACCATTGACTGTAAGTAATGTCACTTGTGCTGTATTTTTTTTATTTTATTTTGACTAAACTTAGGCTTTAAAACATTTTAAAAGACTTGTTTTTAATGAAGAGCTGTTGAAATAATCAAAGTCCTTAAGGTTGAGTGTACCCAGACTATGGACAATTAAATTATTTATATATTCCTAAAAAAACTGTAAAAGAGATGTAATACAATCTCCAATTCATCTGTCTAGTTGTTTGTACTGTGAAGTAATTCACTCTCAAAGATCCTTGAAGGTCACAACAAAGACTCCCAGTAGTGTTTCAGTAGGTTTCAACAGTTTAAAGTGAAACTAAACTCTCTCAATCAATATTAACTATATTTAATCCTTATGCTCCTAGCATTAGAAAACAGGAAGTTAGTATACAGCTGCTTCTTCAGGAATAATGGGAATCACATCTAAGGAAACACAGAGCAGAATAATATAATACATATATTAATACATATATATATATATAGACATCAAATAAGTCTATCATTGGGCAGACATTTAAAAGGCTTACCTGAAGTTAGAGATAGGACCAATCTCTCCCAGGCTGAGGCCCAGGGAGCCAATTCCTACCCACGGCAGGTATGGGAGACACACCAGCAGACCAGAAACTTGATGAAAGCTACAAATAAAAATTCTGATTCCAGTAAACAATGACTAACATTAGGAATAGAATAATACATCTGATATATCCAAAAACACCTACTAAAAGCTTATAAATGTCAGTGTTTATGTGTGGACCACCCTTGGTCGGGACACAGGATGTTTAGAGTCTTTACAGATTAACTTAATTATGATTAAACCAATCCAGATAAACAGTGGTGATCCAAATAGCCCAAGAAGCAATCCAATGTGAGTGCTTGGTAACCTGTACCGAAAATAGAAACAAAGGTCCATTAAATCAAGTATTCACTCAAGTGTATTATGTGTTGCAGGGATCAGGGTAGGCAGTAGACAGTGGCAGATTCCATTATCTAAGAATGCCTAAAGCCAGTTGCAATCAGTAACTTAATCCATTTTTTCAGGCAAAGGGTCAGGGCAGACCGTAATAAGTAATATAATCTGTTTTCCAGACAAAGGGTCAGGGAAGCTGGTAGTTAGTAGTCCACCCATTATCCAGACAAAGTCAAACAAACAGCAACAGTCAGAGGCAAGGCACTTGGTATAGGTGCTGAAAGCTAATAGTATGACAATCCAAGAGCCCTGGGCTTGTGATGATTAAATAAAGTGCCAGACAGTATAGACAGAGTGGGCTAAGCAGATAGAACTGATCCACTGCCTAGCAATGAGGACACCATTTTGGGGAGAGTGACTATGTTGGCTAATAGGGGTTAAGGAGGCAATGCTGGCAGTGCCCAGCAACTGAGAAGCCAAGTGGTGGCAGTGGGGGGAGTGACAGACGGGGTAGAACCATCTCCCACACTCCTGATGCTGAGTGATAGAAAGATGAACAGATCAATGTGCTGCATCTGATTCACTGTCCGTTAAAAGGATAGGGGTGGGCCCATAACAACCAAGTGAAAGACTGGCATCCAGCTTTCAGAATACAATAGCCAGCAGGAGAAATTCATCCATCCATGCTGTTTAGAGAAGATGGACGAATCTGTTAGATTTCTTTTGTCCAGCCTGCTTAAGCAGTTTGACTCCTGGCTTCTGTTTGCCAATTCTCATTGCTCAGCTTACAGTATTTCTGGAAATAATACACAGGTCATTTATGTGTCCTATATGAGAACCACACTTGCTGAATTATCCTTGTCTGGGGCCTCTCCTAAACCATTGTTCCTCACCTTTATTACAGTATGTATCTTTTTACAAAAAAATGTGCTTTCTAAGCATCTGTTTTTGTTGCTCTAATTTGCTTATCAGTATGTATATTTTCAGTACCCAATAATTGTATGCATGTTTCCAAAGAACTTTTTATGGAAAAAAAAACATTTACCCAGATATATTAGATATGATTTAACATTTCCTTATAATGTACCCTGTTGGTAATTAATTTACTTTAACAAGAAAAATAAACACTGATTCTGTCATGTGTATCCCCTGGGGTACACTTACTGCTAGTAGAAAACCTGTGTTATAGATTTAATACATATTATGCACAACCATAGTCACATTTTTTAAATTTTTGTGTATTGATAAATTTTAAAATATCCCTTTTTACATAAATAATAAATTAGGCACAAATATCATAAAGTATGTAATATATTAGAAAAGAAAGTAAATCCTCACTGGGTAGGAAAGTTCTGTTAATTCCTTTAGGATTACCATTCAATAGAAATCTCTCTGAAATCAATATGCAGGACTTATTGGTTAGTGAAATATTTAGTGTTGCTCACAAGTTTAGTTTTTTTTTAATTTTATTTTACATATTAGCTTTAAAGTAGAACTCCAGGTAAAAATGTAAATAAATATATACAGCTCATCAAAATTAAAAATAAAATATGCAGCTTTAGCTGCAATACACACATTGAATCTGGACCTGTTGCCCACGGTAATTTTTTTCTGCCTCTGGATTTTACCAGTCTTTCGGGATTAATGAAATCCAGCGTTCTTCAACCTAATTCTTCTAAGCCTAGATTGTCATGGACCCATTTTCCTGGAAAGATATTATAAACAGCCTTGGCTCAGAATACTACTGCACTGGACAGCACTGAAGTTTCATCAAGTGAGCGCCATTCAGTGCAGTAGTAAGGCAGTGCCCACTGCCAACACTGCAAGAGAAGCAGAATGGCCTGTAACATCACCAAAATGGCCAGAAGACCCTTAGCAACAAAATATGTACACATAGACTGATTGAAAAGTGTGTATAGTTTCAAGGATGATAGAGTAGAAGTCTAGGGGTAATGTTTTAACCTGGGGTTCAGCTAGATCTAAACTCAGTCGCTAAATTCTCACACTTTACCATTTTAATGTAATTTCAAAAGTTGTTTTAATATTCTTTAATCTGCAGCTTTCATTAAATTAATACTTGATCCTGCTATAAAGGTCTTTGTCCAAGCACTTCTCTTTATCAGGAGACAACTGTCTTCCAATTGAGCTCCAGTGTTGTCACCTTGTTACATGTTATCTTAGCTATGTCTGCATTGACCATGTCAACACACAGTGGAGAGGTACTGTATAGTGTACTGTTGGAAACTGGTGCAAAGCAATGAGGTGCAGCCAATACTAAAGCAAGTGCATATAGACATGAATTGGCTGAAAGAAGCAAGAGGGTATTAGAAGTACCAAGAGACAACAAAGGATATACAAAAAAAAGGTTAAAAGAGCATTTTATTAAAAAGTTAAAGCCATGGCATCTGATGCACAGTTCTTTAGATATCAGAATGTTGTCCAGTTTGGGTTTATGTCTACTTTAATAGTACATTTCATCTTTCTTAGACAATGGCCCCTCAAGGCATCACATTGATAGCTCCAGTGTCAGTACAGATTCCTGCTGGCTAAGGCAAATGTTTCCCTCATTAATGTAAACTTGTGATCAGGTTGTATGGCTTATGTCTTCAAAGTGAATTGATATTTTTCATCTGATGAACATTGGTTGTGTTCACAAGTGAAATAAACTAAGCAATAATAATTATTAATTCTGCATATTCAAGCACAGAAAAAAAAACACCATTGTAAAGATAGATCTAAAAATATAGCTATAGTATCTATTATTCACATATCTTGGGGCCTTGGATTTTATAGAGAAGGAATTTTTTATGAAATTTGGAACTACATGTCTAAATATATTAGAGTATTTCTGCTAAAAAGCTAAAAATTTTTTTTTTTTTTTTTTTTTTTTTAGCTTTGGGTACTGGGGAAAGGTTGAAATTCCTATCCGCTTTTTTGCCATCTGTGTCACACTTAGGAGATTTCCTCTTACTTTCCTTCCCCAGTGGAAATCTCTCCAAAAGTTAATTGTTCTAAGAACAGATGTCCTCATTTATAGATTTCTACACTTTGTGTTCTGATGATAACTGCACAGCTTTGGATTTCCCATCATTTTCTGCAGCAGTGACAAAGGTCACAAGAGCAAAAAGAGAGGATGAATGTTCCCAGTGGTTCAAACCCTTTCCTATGCTATCCAAACTATATAGATAGTTAATAGATAGATAACTAATATTTTTCATAATAATTTGAAAAACATAGCAGCAGTAATTTATTTCACATGGTTTACCATATGTTAGTTAAAAGCAAATTAAGCGATTGCATTATAACTTTTTTTCAGATTCCTTGACATTCCTCACTATGTCCATTCAGAAATTTGTTACTATGCCCATTCAGAGATTCATATGAATTCAGTCAGTAGGAATGCTATTTCATTCACTTATGTACCTTTTCTGAAACACTGCTGTTTGGACCTTTCATAAGATGTCAGGAAATGGGGGTGGGGCTTAGCACATGTAATGATACTATATGGGACTAGACACCTAGTATGCTCTTTTTCAGTATGCTCTTGATATAGACATGACACTATATTCATGTTTATATTGGCATACACTCTGTGTTTTTATTTTTATTCACCCAAATGTCTTCAATTACATTATTTTGAAATCTCCTTACTCTGCATAGTATTAGACCAACCTAAGAAAATACACTGGGAATCATAAGATGCAATCACTGGTTTGTCTCTGATGTATAAAAAGCTATTTGCTTTTTTGACAAATAAATCTGAACTGGTTTGCACACTCCAGCCATGAAATCATCAATAACCAAAATTATACAAGGTTACAAGTTTCTTAGTTGAATTGTATTGATGATCTTAATCTAGACTCCAGTACCCAGTAGATTTGTTTTCCCAACAGGGGTCTTGATAATTGCTCACATCTTAAAACCATCAAGATTAACAGTCTCATTAGCAAATACAAAAGTGAGGGTAATTAATCAATGAGTGCAACGTTAGGCACAAAACACTGGGGTATTGATTATACCTAACAAATAAGTTAGCATTGCTGTTTCACTTACTTTATATTTGAACTGAAAGTACCAGTAATGTTCCCCATGTGCATTTATTATAAGATGAATATTATTTTTATTATTAGATTTATATACAGTAGCTCTGACAATTTATGCAGCGCTTTACATATTGTATATACACTATATTGCCAAAAGTATTGGGACACCCCTCCGAACCATTGGATTTAGATATTCCAATAACCTCCATGGCCACAGGTGTATAACATCAAGCTGAATGGGGAAAGAACAAAAAGAGGGCGCACAGGCCTAGTGCATTACCATAAAAAATGTTTAATAAAAAATAATAAAGTAGGTGTTGTACTCACAAACGACAATATAGTCAAGGCACATCATAAAAGAACAGCTGGATCAACACCGCGCTGAGTAACAGTCCGCAATAGGGAGTTTAGACATCCAAAAGGCTGACGCGTTTCGAGGACTTGCCTCTTCCTCAGAGCCAACTGACCAAATGTCTGCTCCCTCTTTTATATGCTCACTACTAGTTAAACCAAAGGTCACATGGGCCGTCCTGGACACTCCCCTGTGCAGGTGGAGGAGTCACAGGGGCAATCGACATAGTGTAAGTAAACACGAAAGGTCTATAGAAAAAAAAAAAAATATATATATGTGTGTATAAATAAAACCATTGAAACTAGTGACAATCATAAAATCATATGAACCATAAGAAATGTGCACAGTGAAAAATGAATAAATAAATGGAAAGTTACACATATATAAAAAATAATAAAAATCCTTCCCTGGTGATGCACTGCACTGCTCGCCTTTAAATAAATGGATGGATGGATGAGCAACGCTACGAAGCTGCCTAGTGCTCTGCTTGCCATAGACAACCATGGGACATGGCACACTTCTTATGGTTCATATGATTTTATGATTGTCACTAGTTTCAATGGTTTTATTTATACACACATATATATATATATATATATATATATTTTTTTTTTTTTTTTTATAGACCTTTCGTGTTTACTTACACTATGTCGAATGCCCCTGTGACTCCTCCACCTGCACAGGGGAGTGTCCAGGACGGCCCATGTGACCTTTGGTTTAACTAGTAGTGAGCATATAAAAGAGGGAGCAGACATTTGGTCAGTTGGCTCTGAGGAAGAGGCAAGTCCTCGAAACGCGTCAGCCTTTTGGATGTCTAAACTCCCTATTGCGGACTGTTACTCAGCGCGGTGTTGATCCAGCTGTTCTTTTATGATGTGCCTTGACTATATTGTCGTTTGTGAGTACAACACCTACTTTATTATTTTTTATTAAACATTTTTTATGGTAATGCACTAGGCCTGTGCGCCCTCTTTTTGTTCTTTCCCCATTCAGTATATTTGGATTCCCCCGGTCCATTTGAGGGCAGCAAGGTGTGCATGTTCCAGGACATTCTTAATGTGGTTGTAGCATCGAGTCCATCCCCAAGCGCAGGAGCATTTGTGTTTGCTGGTATAACATCAAGCACCTATGCATGCAGACTGCTTCTACAAACATTTGTGAAAGAATGGGTCGCTCTCAGGAGCTCAGTGAATTCAAGTGTGGTACCATGATAGGTTGCCACCTGTGTAATAAGTCCATCCGTGAAATTTCCTTGCTACTAAATATTCCACGGTCAACTGTTAGTGTTATTTTACCAAAGTGGAAGCGACTGGGAACAACAGCAACTCAGCCATGAAGTGGTAGGCCATGTAAAATGACAGAGTGGGTCAGTGCATGCTAAAGCGCACAAAGTGCAGAAGTCGCCAACTGTCTGCAGAGTCAATAGCTAAAGACCTGTGGCCTTCAGATTAGCACAACAGTACATAGAGAGCTGCATGGAATGGGTTTCCATGGCCGAGCAGCTGCATCCAAGCCTTACATCACCAAGTGCAATGCAAAGTGTCGAATGCAGTGGTGTAAAGCACATCGACACTAGAGCAGTGGAGACGTGGAGATGCCACTAGAGCAGTGGAGACGTGTTCCAGTTAAGGGAACTCTTAAGACATCAGCATACCAATACATTTTGGACAATTTCATGCTCCCAACTTTGTGGGAACAGTTTGGGGATGGCCTCTTCCTGTTCCAACATGACTGCACACCAGTGCACAAAGCAAGGTCCATAAAGACATGGATGAGTGAGTTTGGGGTGGAGGAACTTGACTGGCCTGCACAGAATCCTGACCTCAACCAGATAGAACACCTTTGGGATGAATTAGAGCAGAGACCGCGAGTCAGACCTTCTCGTCCAACATCAATGCCTGAACTCACAAATGCGCTTCTGGAAGAATGGTCAAACATTTCCATAGACACACTCCTAAACCTTGTGGACAGCCTTTCCAGAAGAGTTGAAGCCGCTATAGCTACAAAGGGTGGGACAACTCCATATTGAACCCTACGGACTAAAACTGGGATGCCATTAAAGTTCATGTGCATGTAAAGGCATGCGTCCAAATACTTTTGGCAATATAGTGTGTTTTATACATTCACATCAGTTCCTGCCCTTAAGAAGCTTACAATCTATGCATAGATAAACACAAAACTTGTTAACCAGTAGGTATACTTGGTAGACTGGTATATAATAAACACCTATTGTACAATTTCTATGCAGAGCATGTATAAATATGCCACTTTAGTAAAACATTAACAGTAATGTCAATTCACCCTAAAATTCAGAGAGTCATGCTTTTTTTACCACTCTTACTCTGCCACCCTACATGATGTACAAATCTTCCATGGTTCCTCTCACCTGACCCAGCTATTTTATCTGAACCCTTGCATATTTACCAGGTGTCTCATATTTTGCAAGACAATCCCAATTTGTTTATCCACTTAAAATACAATAAATGTCTCTTCTGCTGGTTTGGTTATGACTTCTAAAATGTAGGCAGCATTTTGTGTGAACGTCGCATATTGCTAATTTTTGTTATGCATTCTGAATATAAATTTCTGATTTTTGTATGTAAGCATAAAACACAGTATCTCTTATTAAGCCATAGTTTTTAAATAATTTAGCCACACCCAACTTTTGCTGCAGTGTGTGCCATTTTATCACTCTATCAATTGTGCACCAAGGCTGACATTGCTGCAGTAGTCCAATAGACTAACACCACCCAAAAACTGTGTTTTCTATAGTTTTAGATAGACTTGAGAAGGGAAAATATTTTTGCCAAGTTTTAATTGTTTTTTGTGAACCCATGGGGAGATTTTACCATGTGACGGTATGTGACAAAGGGACATGAAATTAAATTAAAGAGTACAGTATATGGAACAGGAAGACATTGATGGTAATAATCATAGGGGTTCTTTGTTTTGATGTAGTCTATATCAACACCAGAGAGATTTCCCATTACTGAAGGGGACACACATTGCAAAACAAATCAAGCAGGGGTTTAATTGTGCAAATGTGAAATGGACTCCCTCAAGAACTGGTTCTGATCAGCTCAGTAGATTGTTTTAAAAAAGAGCTGGATGCATTCCTACATGCACAAAATATAACGGATATTATTGTTATTATTATACAAGATGTATATAGCGCCAACAGTTTGCACAGCGCTTTACAAACATGAAAGCAGACATTACAGTTACAATACAATTTGGTACAAAAGGAATCAGAGTGCCTTGCTCATTAGAGCTTACAATCTAAGAATATCAACATTTTTAAGTATTAACACCTGGGGTAGTTGATTCAGGGGATCTGATTGCCTCCTGGGGGATCAGGAAGGAATGTTGTGCCCCCTTTCCCCCCTCCAGACCATATTGGATTATTTTTTATTTGGGTTTTTGTCTTCCTCTGGATCAACTGTGGGTATAGGATTAAGTACAGTATATGGAGGTTTTCATTATTTCTTTCTTTCTGTTGAACTGAATGGACTTGTATCTTTTTTCCAACCTGACGAACAGTTAAACTATATAACTATTCCTTCTTTGCTCTGTCCAAAACCTGTAATAAAAATGGCTTTAAAGTGGTAGTAAACTCTCTGTTCATTTTTACCTACATGTATACTTATAATAAAGCTTACATGTAGGTAAAATGAATATCTCCTAATGTGCACCATTTAGGAGATATTCAATGCAGCAGCAACCAGTGACATTGGAGCATGTGCTCTGAAGGAATGGCAAACCCATAGCATTCCTTCAGAGCTGTACTTTGTGGCTAAGAATCCCACGCACATGTGTGGGAGTGATTTCATCAGCAGCTCAATCATTCAAGCAGCCTCAGCCCGCAATCCTGGAAGGAAGACCGAGTGACAATGGAAGCCCTGTTAGCGGATTCCCAGAATATTTGCCTCTCACTGTTTAAGGGATATGTTTGTCTAAATCCAGGTCTGCTTTATTATATGACAAAAATTAGCTTCATTGCCTAATTTCACTTTGTGCAAGCAGCCTAAAGTGGCACTGCAATCATTAAGAATCCATATGTGTACATGCAAATGGGGAAGGAAAGTCTTCTACTGCATACTGACTATTTACAGTACTTGTTTTGTGCATTGTTGTTTGATTCAAGGAATGTCCTGCAATAATTTGTAACACTAGTTTACATACTGGAAATTATGTAGATCTTAGGTACTTAGACTAATAACCCACTCCACTGATTGTACTCATGCTGCCTACAGTAATCCTGCCATCACACTGCTGATGCTTGAGCACAGGTCACAATAAACTGCCATGGTAATTTGTATGCAGAGTGCATTCTACTTGCAAATCTTCTTCCCAGTCAAATGCATGACATTGCATTTCCTGCTGACTGGTATCCAAAGATCTTGATGCCAGTGGAGATAAAGTGGATGTCATCATGCATTCCAAAGCTATCATTCCAGAGTCACAATGATGCTGCAAAAGAGAAGTGCTCATTCTTGGCACCAGTATGCATTTGCGCTGCACTGACACAAGACAATCTGCTGCTCCTTGACTGAAAACACAAACTAGTATTTATGACTATATTATAAAGTATTTAATATTGTTCATATAAAATGTTCAATCGTTTTATGAATATCTCTATCTATCTCTATTTAAAACTTGCAGTCAGCAAGTGAGGAGCTCCAAGCAGAACAGCTACCTAAGATGCATTGCAGTATATTACATACAGGCAGGAAAGCATTGTTTGCCAATTGAGCAGCAGAAGAAAGGAGATTTTATCATAAACTCTGAAAAAAGAAACAAATTGTTTTGGCAATTTTACTGTTTCAATAATGGTGCAACCTAGTGAAACATGAACATTTTGCATTTTAACTAGTCCACATGCCACATGAGTCTGTTCCCCATGTACATGGCACACATACATTGTAGTCCTACTACCCACAAATTATGCCTTATTTACTGTACCACAAGATAGAGTCTCATATACACAATAACTCCACAGACAAAGCTAGATAAAAAAAACAAAACAAAACAACTATCCATTTTGTATGTTCCGCTGCACATAGAATATAGACATTTCTGAATCTGCCAGACCTTTAGAATGTTATCAAAAAAATGTGGGCTACAAAGCAACTAGAAACAATGAAATCATGTCTAAGAGAATGTAATGTAATGTTTAGGCACAAACCTATTCATAAATATATAAGCTTTTAAAGTTTCATTGTACCTAAGCTGTTTTATCAGCAGCTGATTACATTCCCTTCATTGATGTAATCCTTGACATTACATTAAATTCTCAAATGTTTTTTGAAGGTAAAATCATTTTTCCTTAGCATATGCTCTACCAGATGGCTTAAACCAAAGTCTCCTGTGGTGCAGCAAAATGACCTTCTATTAAATGCCAACATGAATAGACCTACTAAAAAATGTAATTGTGTTTAGCATGAAATGGTGTGGCATATTTTAAAATACAGTGTATCATCTTCTTAGAAGAAGTTTAGTATTATCTGTTTCCATGATCCAGGTAAGGCTGAAAAATAGAGTAAAACTGAAAGGATCTATCAATAACCTCCAAATGTCTCTTTTACATGAATGTATCTGTTGGAACTATTTTGGCCTCCAGTTTAATTACTAAATAATTTTACATGGCTTTAAGGACAATCTTTTAGCAGTACTGCCCAAGCATGCAAACATAAAAAGTGTTACAACATGCTGTATGTCCAGGCATGACCCAAATTTACCCTCAGTTTCTGCCCCCCCCCCCTTCCACCCCCCAACCACACAGAACACAACCCAGCATTACTTTTACTCCCTGCAATGATATCATTACCAGGCTTGTAAAACTCTTGCAAGAGCAGATGCTGGGAGCCCAGTTCCTATTATTTAGACCCTACAACTACATCACTCTCATTCTCTACACACAGTGTGTAGGCAGGGTCTTCAGAGTTGAGGTAGCAGCAGAGCAGAACAGAGAAGGGTTTGGGGTTGGGGGATAGACAACACTTCTTGGGAGCAGCAAACATGCTGTGTTAACAGATGAAATCATGCTGTATTTCTGGCAGATCAACATGTACTTTTATGTATTTGCAGCTTTTGTCAAAGGAACAAACATGGCAAAATGGACATGTATTGCAGATATGGTCCCCTTTAACTACTTTTGCTACTTTATAACAGGTATTTAGTGCAAAGGATCAGTTCACATTTTCATTGCCTTAGTGAAGCCAATTGTTCTGCATAATGTTCAGACAGACTTCCTGGCAGGGTGTTTTTACTGCTGTCTGTAAGTTCATAGGGCAATGTGACCTCAATTCCTGTAACACCAAAATAAGAAATGATTGGAGTGGGCATCTAACTGGAGACATTTCCACTCATTTCCTTTACCCATGACATGGTATCACCAAGACATCATAACTATAGTCATCATCATTATCATCATTTTTATAATCCTCATAATCCTAATCTTCCTCCTTCATTTCCTCAGCAAAATCCATAACTGAAAAATAAAGCCAAAATATTCTTTACATAGGGCTTTCAATGTTGTGAAAGAGCCATAGGTAGAGAAGAAACTACCCCTCCTACATCCACCAGCATTAAAAAGGGGCTTATACTGTGAATGCTGTGCTCAAAAACAGGTAAGCAGAGGGAAAAGCCCTAGTTACCAGTATTGCCCGTGGACTCCTTAAGCTAAACCCCCTTCCCCAATAGCTTACCATATCTTGTTCTGCACTGTCTCTGTGTGGAGGGGGCTTTACTTGTTCATGTCAAAGTATAATTGTTACCGATGGAGGTATAAACAAGCAGTAGCAGGAGATGTTTACAAAGCATTTTCAGACTGAAAAAGCACGGAGATCCTTGCACTGCAGCTCCTCAGGTACAGCTTGTTTTCCAGAAAGGAAAACAGTAAACAGAACAGTACTGACATCAAGAAAATCTTCCTCCAGATCTCTAATGTTGCAGATATAAAGCTATAAGGTTGTAGGCACAGGACTGCATAAGCACTTTTACATAGCAGAAAGTATGCTGGGACTTTTTAAATGAATTATAGGACAAAGATAAATGTTTATTGATACTGTGTAAACCATACTTTAACCACTTTCCTGCCACCCTATAGCAGATATACTGCTATAGGGCAGCAGGGGTGCACAAAATCACATATATATATACGTGATTTTGTATTCCCGGGTGGGGCCTACCCGTGCCACTATTCGCGACCTCGGCTGTCAATCACCCGGTCCCGGACGGTGATTACCCACTGGAACCCGGTGATAGCCAAGCATTACCGATGGAGGAAAAGAACTGTATGTATACAATACAGTTCTCTCCCCTGTCAGCTCCTTAACACTGCTTTGTATGGCAATGCATAGCAGAGCCATACAAAGCAGTGTGCTTACAGTTGAAAGAACTAACACAGCACACAGTAAAACAGCACACTGTTAACCCTTTGATCGCCCCACATTATAACCCCTCCTGCCCAGTGCCATTAGTACAGGGTCAGTGCCTTTTATTAGCACTGATCACTGTATTGGTGCCACTGAGGATGTTAGTGATACTAAGTCTGTTCCCCCCTGTGTCAGCATGCCCGTCGCAATCCGACAGTCCCACTATAAGTCGCTGATCACTGTCATTACTAGTACAAAAACAATCCTAGTATATATACACCGCCATTTGTAAACACTATACCTTTCACATAAATCAATTAATTTACATGTATTGGGATTGTATTGACACATGTAGCAGAATACATTTTGACCTAAATTTATGACAAAATTAGATTTTTTAATTTTGTTCACTGAACATGTTTAATAGCAAAAAGTCAAAAATATTGTTTTTTTTTCTCAAAATTGTCGGTCTTTTTTTTTATAGTACAAAAGATAAAAAATGCGCAGGCAATCAAATACCATCTAAAGTAGACTCAATTAGTGGGAAAAAAGGATGTAAATTTAATTTGGGTGAAGCATTGCATGACTGCGCAATTGTCAGGTAAAGTAACGCAGCGCCGTAGTGCAAAAAATGGCCTGGTCAGGAAGGGGGGTAAATCCTCTAGAGGGCAAGTGGTTAAAAAGTATGGTGGAAGAAAGTACAGGCCTAAGTATACTGGGTAAAATTTAGATGACAGAATGTGATTGTTCCTCAAGGACATCAAGACCTGATCTTCCCTCAGGCATTGTTTTTTCATCATATTAATTGTTATTGAAATTCCCAGTAGGTAAACAAGACAAAACGTTTGATGCAAAAGGAAAAAAAAATAATATGAAATAAAAGAAAAATAAAGATATGAGGAATACATACTTAAAAATAAGAATGACAGGTTCCTGGCATAACATAAAGTTAAAGTACCGTATATTCTCTTAAAATGGTATAGGATCAAACCATTAAAGTGTTTGAAAACAGAAGTAGTTCTCTAGTAATACAGAAATAAAAATTGGTTAGAAGAGAAAAACTGGAGAAAATCTTTAGGTGTTTGCAGAAATACAGGGAGGGAGAGAGTTAAGATGTGATAAGAATATTAGCAGTAAGGATCATGTAACCAGCTATAGTATTAACCTCAACTGAAGCTTAAATGGGAGGGTAGAGGAGTAAGAAGCCAGGTAGGCACCCCTTAGCTCTGTGGTCCAAATTTATTGAATCCTGGAATTTTAGGTATCCCAGTGTATTGGGCCATTAGGTTATGTGCCTGGAGATGGCATTATAGGTGCTTAAGAAGATAAGTACAAATGAGGGAAAAAAAAACAGAGAGTATGAGTAAGAAAAAAGAGAAGAGGTGAAAAAAGGGGAGGCTTGTGGAGAAGTCGAAGTGATATGGAAGATGAACATAAAATGTAAGTAAGCTTAGTGAAAAGAGATGGGGAGATGTGAAAACCAAGGGATTAGGTGTGTCTGTGTGGGTGTGGGTGTGTCTTTGTTTTGGTAAGGTTTGGGACAATCCAAAGAGAAGAGAATATTGTGGTTGGTCCCGTAGGTGCTAAAAAAAAAGTGGGTACAGGTAGAGCTCTCCACTCTACTGTTGGGGATGGAAGGAAGACATTCCTTAGGGAGGCTAAGTGTGCTTGGAAATATGAGAACAAATGTTATGCTGTATTTCAGAATAGAGGTCTCTGGTTGCATCAGGGATAGTGTGCAAAAACCTGTGCAGAATCAGTAGGGTACTATACCACTTAGAACACAGTTTATAACCAGTCCCCTAGATAGAGAGATTTGAGGAGCTTTTATATATGAGAATGTTAATTTTTCTCTAGTCCTCTTCTGATAGTGTGAGATCTACTGTAGATATTTTTCTCATGCCTTACAAGCATTGACATTTTTACTTTCTTGTAAGTAAACATCCTGTGAAATTATTGATATGCTCACATGCATACCTCCTTTCTTAACCTGTAAAGATCATTGTTATTTTCAATGAAGGTGCCAGTTACAAAAAAGGTTGAAGTCAAGTTGTATCTTCATGCATTAAAAGAAAACTTGTAATGACAGAAGTATGGAGACTGCCAATGCAGAACTTTTATTCAGAACAAGCTAGTTGCCTGGCTGTCTTGCTGATCCCCTGCTTTCAATCCTTTAAATCAGTGACCTGGTACAAGTGTTTAGAAATGAAATTCTAGCTTTCTAGATCTTCCTACCTGTTGTGGGTCAGGGGCTTAGGTCATATTGAAACCAGAGGGTCAGCATGGCATCATTTAACAAGTATGTTTAGAAAGAGATTAGAAATGGCAGGTTCTGTATTTTCTCTCACATACATATAAATAACAATCAATATAAGGCACTTTCTCCTCATTAAAACAGCAATTTATGTTTCCAATTACTTTTACACCATCGTGTTTAAAAAGTTAATTATGTCAAAACGACACAGATTGTCAGGCACTTTCATACATGTACGTTCGTATGTTCAGTTCTCTAATGATCTTTGTGATGAATGGAGCTGTCATTCACACTGGCACAGTTTAGCTCTGCAAATGATATGGTTGTCCTGAAATGTACAAAATTGTCCTCGTACATATTGAAGTATACTACAGTTCTTAGTTTCTCAGGGTGTAAAAGACAGCTCTATTCATCACAAAGATAAAGAGACCGTATTGCTTGGCCTGAAAGAACCATGCAGTGAGCTGTGTCTCTCTAAACTGGCCATATGAATCAACTCTTATCATGCTGGCTGAACTAAATAAGCAAATGAGTGGAGATAATGACTTCATGTCAGAAATCCGGAGGGTTTATAGAACTGTTTCAGACCATTTGCTTTCCAGGATGTCCTTACACATGGAAAATCACAAGTAAAATGCATCATTATTGCTTATATTCTTCGTAAAGCAACATGAACGATGTAGTAGTTTGGATGATGTATTACAAAAATGTGCCATGTTGCACTATGAGGATGTTTTTCATTGTATGGTCAATTGTTTACAACCTCCTTGACTGAGTGTGCTGTTTGCAGGAGCAAGTTGCGGGGAGGGAGGCACTGCACAGAATCTGGGGAGGCATTGCCTTCTAGCTCCTTCCCATGATGCCTGCTTTTTGCAGTGGTAAAGAGTATCATCATCTGTGGCTGTCCTGATATCAGAAAAGATATTAAACGGGGGCACTGATTTACACTAGCTTTAAATGTGGTGGTAGGGAGGGTGGACATCACATCCATATTTTCATATACCTGTAGCTGGTGTTAGCTTTAGTAGCTGTCAGGGTCAATGCATTATAAGTATATTGACACACTAAAAACTAACGGATGCCAGAAATGGCATGAAAGAAGCAATATATTTTATTCAATATGTAAAGTCCCCACAGTGCTTGCTTTTTTTTTTTAACAAAAAATTGCTGCCTTAGCAACTGATAAAGGCTAGCCTCAATCCCCTATTGCAGGAATATTTATAAAAAAGGACTGTACTGCACTGAGTTCTATTCAAGTGACTTATTCAACCTTAACAGATGTTTTGGGCCAGTTTAAAAAGAGGTAATAGAGGCATTTGTCTCAGATCTACCAGCTACAAAGGCCTGCCAAAGGCTTTCAAGTAAAACAAGCTATACTGGAGAGGAAATAACAATACATATCTCAGCCCTCTGGTGATTTACAAAGTCACATGACACCTTGTTATAAAGACTAGAACAATGTTATAAGGGGTAAAGGATTACAACATAGTCATGATCAAATAAACATTTCAAGTCTGTAAACCTAATTAAGCTTACAGTAAAACCTAT
Organism: Staurois parvus; assembly: GCF_062004578.1. NCBI lineage: Eukaryota > Metazoa > Chordata > Amphibia > Anura > Ranidae > Staurois > Staurois parvus. The sequence continues at coordinate 4,082,177 of NW_028318492.1, read as the reverse complement.
AAACCAGAGTCAAGTCCCAAAACATCAGTCCGAACTGTTATTTCCTTAATGAATTCTGAACATATTATTAAATCATTTCACTGCAGTTTGGCTTTTTGCGTTTCTTTAGTTTTTTCCTCATGCTTCTTTTTTGAGAAAATAGTACTTCGCCATATAGTTAACTGCTGTATTCAAAGGTCTTTTAAACCTGTAAGTGTAACAATTGTCTACAGCAAAACCTTTTTTTATAGTGGAGAAAGTTCAATACTTCTCTCAGGTTTGTACTGTTGACCCTGTCCCCCAATAGGGCACAGACTGTAGTAAGGAAAAAACTTGCAGAACTTAAAGCAGTATCAAATCCAAAACAAACATTTATTATATTGCAGCTTACCAATTCTTAGATGTGATGGCTGTATTAGTTTCCTTTTTTAGGCTTTCTTTATTGTATTTCATCTGGTGAACCAGCAAGCAAGTCTGTTGTTTTTCAAAAGCACAAGATCTCCATGTCTCCAGCAGAATGTATCAGTTTACATGGATGAGACAAACCGCTTAACACTGGCAAGAGTGATTACAACTATCAGCTTTTATTTATTCATGCAAAACCTATATCCTAAAAGGAAAAAAAAAGTTTTCTGGAACTGATAATAAAGTGTGACCTGGAGTTTGGCTTCTATTTGTTAGTGTTTCTAAATCTGCTAAGACATTTAACACTCCCATTACCCCCCCCCTCACACACACACAGACTGAAAATGGTGCCAAAGGAAAGAAAACCGATGCAGCCACCACATATAATGATTGATAAGCTGTAATTGATAATACCTTTTTGGTTTAATACCTCTTTAAAAGGCAGCAGTATTCACCTTCATTCCCAAGTCCCTCTTTCCCCCCACACATACACACAGTACTTAATTACCTCTACTCAGTCTTTTAGATTGAGTGACATGCTATGGTTGCTGTGTTTACTGTGTGATCTTGCCATAATGTCGGCTTGGTTCTCTACATAATTGAGGACTGCCAAGTCCTCAGAAGAGGTAAAAAGGAATTAGACTCTGCAACATCAATTGACCAGCCTGAAGTCTTCAGAGGATGGTAAGAACAAAAAAGAAACAAAAATTACTGCCAGTGGTGGGCACATGGGAATTTTGTTCCTTCTTCTCTACTGAAATATGCAAAATCTATAAAGTGACACTGTTAAAATCATGCTCACATGTAAAGAGATGTGAACCACATACAGTATTAATCCAATGTGTGTCTCACAGGATGAATGAGAACCAACAGCCTGCAGACAGCCTCCTCTCTCGTCACTCACTGAAATTTCCACCAAACATGTCTCATCACTCTGATGTCATTATTCTCATCCATCCAGTGAGACACACAACCCATACTCAGTGCAACAGAGCCGCTTTATAGTATTTATATGTGGTTCTCATCTCATTACATGTGAGTGTGATTTGAACTTTTCGTTTAATAAAGTTATTCAGCAGTGAGCAGTATATTTTCCATTTTTTTTTAGCCTGGATACTAATAATAATCCCAGTCATTGGAGTGTGGTAATCTTCTTGAAATGACTGGACTGATCTTTGAGTTAATGTGCTGAAGACACCTGTGTGGTAACTTCCAAGATTGGAATTTTGTCAGTATTTATTCCATCTGACGCTGCCCAACTAGGGATTTATGTTCTGATTGCGCGCTTATGTGACTTTTTTGATGAGGGTCATACTTCAAGGTGAGAGAATGCCCAAAAGGGAATAAAGGGGGTGACCTTTCCTGCAGACACATATTCCTTCACAGACTGTTTACAGATTGGATTGATGTACAAACTTGCACTGTTTGCTTCAGCACTGATATCTGCAGAGCTTTATGTTATGTTATTTACAGTACATTAATATTTGGTAGTTTACACTTTACTATTACACTTAATATTTTGTTATTTATTTGGAGTGTTTGTCACTTGATTTTTCCCATTGCAATTTTATTTTTGTATATGGTATTACATGTTCCTCTTTCATAATTGTTGCAGCGCAGCACATATATTCAAATAGTTTGGGAGTGATCACTGGTCGCTTTGTTGCTTGCAGCTTAATTCATTGTGTATAGCTGGTGCATGGATTTTTTTATTTACATTAAATTGCAATTTTGATTGTTGACTCTAACCCCAGAGGACAGAAGTATACCTCAATACCTTCCTTGATTTAGTGACCTCCAATTCTTATACTGTGGAGGCCCTGTCTGATGAAGACTGTCTGTATTCCCAACACACATGTTCCTGGAATGAGCTCTCAAAAGTATTGGGTGCTGCAGCAACCACCAGCCACATACTGAAGCATACACAACACAATGTAAATATTCACCAGCACACCATGGATCTTCAATTAAGTCCGAACATTTTGTTTTATTGAAGAAAGATTTCATCGCAAACAGAGTAGTGTAATGTTTCAGAGTCACCTAGGACCCCTTTGTAGTCTTAAATAGTTTTTCTGGATAATATTTACAAGCAGCCTCTGTAACTTCCAGGCATAGAGAAACCATTTTGACTCTTTTTATGTTGTGTGTGCCACCTCAAAGTGGAAGAGCAGGCTATAGCTTCTGCTAAGTTTTTATACTTGTGTCAGATCTCTTAGAGGCCCTGAGAGTTCAAAAACATTTCTGAGGGACACTCCAAACCCAGACTGGAAAATTCCTGGTAAACTGTTCAGCCTCCCAAACATTTTACAGTCATTTTATCCATTACAGGAGTCCTTTATAAAGAAGCAAATTGTTCCCACCATTGATCCGACAATGTCTTGTCTTAATAAAACACTGACCATTCCTGTAGAGGCTAAGCCAGCGTTCAAAGATCCTATAGACAAATATTTGGAAGTTCAGTTCCCTGTTTGTAGAATGCTTACAGCTCATTCTGTAAGCCCTACAAGACTGGATAGAAGGGATCATGGATATCTCAACACCTTATTTCCAGTATGAGTCTTGTATCAGTGAAGATGTGAAGAATTCTTTGGTTGAACTGTTGTTGAAGCAACATATATGTACGGTAAGTTAAATGGAAAGGTTAATGTCCTGGGGATTAATCCCTGGAAACAAATTATATTGATAGGGTTAATGCAAGCTGATTCACATTGACAATGGCTAGCTCACTTTTAGTAAAGGCAGGACCTTGGGTAAATCCAGTTAGCCAAGTATGTAATAAAAAAAATGGAGTGACAGAGGATGCTTCTGACTCAGTGTAGTAATTTATTGAAAAATGAATTAAAAATAGCACTCACTTGAATAAAGATATGAACAGCATGATCATTTGTTTAGTCCTTCTGCTTCCTCCAACCAAAAGTGATGTGGATGATGTTTACCAGTGTATCATAGGAGCAGAATGAGTGAGGTTCTTCAGTGCATGCCTGTACATGATGACAGCAGCAGACAGCATGAAAGGCTAGGATTCTCAGGAATGATGCCACACCACATGACCAGGCAGAGAGGTGGCGTAGCAATGCTTTTCAGGGCGGGTCCACCCGTTTCTCAAGCCTACCTACACAAAGAAGTAGAGGGCTTACATACGCAATGTATACCTGGTGATGCTGTGGGACAACAACTCCCAGTTCACCTTCTACTGTAAAAAAAAATAGAGAAATATAGTGTATCTTCTTAAAAAAAACAGATTTGGCAAGTAAAGATCATGTGAAAAGTCATATAACGCTTAAAATAAACATATGGGAACCACTGCTCAAACAGGTACTGAAAAATTAACTAAAACTAAAATAAAAGCTAATTAGACAACTCCTAAAGGATTCAAACCGATTTTATCTTGTTAAAAATATTTTTGAAAGAATTTTAAGAGGTATTTTTAATGTTATATACGAAGTGTTGGCCTCTGTAGCAGGCATATTAAAAGTCTCTGCTATGCAAGTCCTTTGAGGGTGAGCATCTCTTTGGTGCTATATGTATAGGGTATGCAGCGCTATGGAATGATAAGATGAATGATATTTTGATTTATAGATATAGAGATCAACCATATATCAACAACATATAGCAGTCCTGGTATTGAGACTCATAAATTCAGATAATCAAGAAAAACAAAACTTATATTAGTAAGTTCATAAATCAATGCTAGCTGATATAAAGGTATGAGATACACCAGGTGACATCAGAAGCAATTGGTGCGTTCCAAATCCAGATTTGTGTAGTCAGAAAATCTAGTGCAATTATGCGCTTACCACAGGGACATACAAACTGAGCGTTGTATGTATGACATCAAGTAGATCATCGGTGGACATCAGGGCCCCATCAGCGGTAAAGACAGCATCCGGTCATCGGGGATGGTAAATCTCACTCTGGGGTCATCTCAGTCTCCCTGGTGGGTCCAACGAAGCTCAAACTCCCAATAGCATGCTTCCAAAAAACGCTCCACCTTGCAAAGCTCAAAATAAACAAGCCAGGGGGCAAAATGGTGCTAATAGTGAAGTATGCCTTTATTCGAGTAAGATCCAAAATAAACTGTAAACAACTCAAATAAGCACATAACAGCTTCCAGGTCTAATGCATACGTTCCCTGGTGGTTAGTGGCTTCTTATAAATAAATGGTGTCGCTTGGGTGGATCCACCCATTAGACCTGGAAGCTGTTATGTGCTTATATGAGTTGTTTACAGTTTATTTTGGATCTTACTCGAAGCACCATTTTGACCCCCGGCTCGTTTATTTTGAGCTTTGCAAGGTGGAGCGATTTTTGGAAGCATGCTATTGGGAGTTTGAGCTTCGTTGGACGCCCCGATGACCGGATGCTGTCTTTACCGCTGATGGGGCCCTGATGTCCACCGCTTATCTACTTGATGTCATACATACAACTTTCAGTTTGTATGTCCCTGTGGTAAGCGCATAATTGCACTAGATTTTTTGAATACACGAATCTGGATTTGAAAAGCACCAATTGCTTCTGATGTCACCTGGTGTATCTCATACCTTTATATCAGCTAGCATTGATTTATGAACTTACTAATATAAGTTTTGTTTTTCTTGATTATCTGAATTTATGAGTCTCAATACCAGGACTGCTATATGTTGTTGATATATGGTTGATCTCTATATCTATAAATCAAAATATCATTCATCTTATCATTCCATAGCGCTGCATACCCTATACATATTATTTCATTTGAGGTGCTGAGGATTGCCTTATATGCTAGCGGCTCTCCCTGTGTTTTGCGCTCACTTACCTCTATTTTCATTTATATCTCTTTGGAGCTGCCTTGGACACCCTCATAAATTATGTCACTCATTCACCCCAGCAACACAAATATAGCCTTCAAGCTGGGTAGTGTCAACTCCCCTCAGAAGCCAAGAAGAGTTCCTTTTTTTACTCCCAGGTTTCAATTTCTAAGGCCAGAACTAAGCCAGGAGCGCAGTTCAACTGTAAACCCTGGGTCTCTAAATCCCCTAAGCCTGCAAACAAGTCCTCTTAGTGCAGTATGTCTGTCAGCCTTTGCAGGCAACTGGATAGACTATATCTCAGATGCCTGGGTAAACAGAGGTGGTTCCCATGGGCTGCATTCCCAGCCCAATCCGAGGTTTATGTCTTCCAACCTTCCTTTGTCACCATACAGATTAGTAGATCTCCATGCAGCCCTTGTAGGTCTTCTGGATCAAGAAGTTATTTCCCCATTTTCTTTGGCAGAAAGGTTTCAGGGATTCTATTTAAATTTTTTCTCATTTCCAAAACCAACAGGGGCTTTCACCCTGTCTTGAATCTCATAGCTGTAAGGGCTCGTTTAAACTAGCTTCAAAACGTGGCATTGGACATACTTCTTTAAAGCATTCCAAAAGCCAGTCAAAGCACCTGTCACTAAATAAAATGACTAGCTTACAGTCCTATTTACACAGTGTGTTAGTGTGTTGGCTTTGCTTCACAAATTTTACCCCGTGTCGCTTTAAGTGGTGCTTCAAAGTATCTTCAAAGCCTCTATAGAAGTCTGTGACAAAGCTTACTTACAGCACCTGTAGCTTTTGAGAGGCTTTTATTCAGCTTTAGCTTCACTTTGTTTTGGAGGTATTGCAGGTATGAGATATCAATACACAAACACATGGCATCTGCCAAGCTTCATTAAAGCTTCAAAAAAGCAGCACCAAAGCATCATTGAAGCACCACTGAAGCATCATTGAAGCACCACTGAAGCATCATCAAAGCATCACAGAAGTATCAAAAACACATAAAAAAGCATGTTGAAATGGTAGGCGCTTTAATGTGTGTTGAAGTCGAAGCAAGTGTAAACAAATGTTTTCATTCAGACCCAAAAGTTCAGCCAGTGAAGGGATTGGCAGAGAAGGGTAGCAGATGCTGGGTGGTTGGTAAGGTCAATGAGTCTGACAGCAGCATTCATTATGGACTGAAGGGGGATAGCCTATCTAAAGTTAGGCTAGAGGAGGGAGTTGAAGTAGTTGAGGTGAGGTATGACCAGGGAGTGAACTAAGAGTGAACTAAGTGATGTCATTCGTTAGGAAGGGGTGTAATTTGGGGATTTTGCAGATGTTGAGGCACCAAGCTTTGGACATTGATTGAAGGTGGAGCCAAAAGGATAGTCCAGAACTATTATTCCACCTGGCACCTAGGCATGCAGGAGTGGATTGATAGTTGAGCTGTGGATCTTGACAGAGAAGTCAGGGAAAGGGGCACATGGGGGAGAAAATATTATGAGCTTGGTTTTGGATAGCTTGAGTTTGAGGAAGTGGTGTATGATATGTCTGTTAGTAAGTTAGTGATATGTGTGGAGATTGAGGGAGAGAGCTGAGGGGTAGAAAGATAGATTTGGGTGTCATCAGCATAGAAATGAAATTGGAAACCATGGGAGGCTATTAACTGACCCAGGGAGTAAGTGTAGATTGAGAATAAGAGAGGTCAAGAACAGAACCTTGGAGGACCCCAACAGAGAAAGGGAGATGAGAAGAGGAAGTAGAATTGCATGTGACACTGAAGTTGCGATGGGATAGGTAGGATGAGAACCAGAAAAGAGTATAGTCACAAAGACCAAAGGAGTAGGGTTTTTTGTGGAGGAGGGAGTGGTCCACCAAACTAAAGGCAGCAGAGTGGTCCAGGATTAGGATTACAGAATAGTGTCAATTGGTTTTAGCCATCAGCGATTTCTTCGATTTGCCATAGGTTCAAAACACTTTCAATTTGTGCTCCTACCTGTTGACCTGTGTTCCACAACCTGTGTTTTCACCAAAGTGCTATCTCCTGTCCTTGCCTTTTTAACCCCCATTGTAAGATATCTGGATAACTGTTGAAAGTGCAGTCGGCAAAACACTTTGGCGCAAACAGTTCAAACCCGAAAATAGTTTGCTTGGATTCTGAACTTTCATAGTTTAACAGAGGAGCTGACTCATCAAATGGAATATCTTGTTCTAGTCCTCGGCACAGCTCAAACCAAAATATTTTTTTCCCCCAAGAGGTACTTCAGACGGTTCTGTTCAAGAGTCAACTGACTCTTTGCTTTTGCACGATTGGGGCTGATAGTAGCCTCCTTTGACGCAGATCAGTATGACCAGTTACACTCCAGACAAGTCATTGGTTCACTCACTGCACAAAACAAATCATCTGTCACTGAGGACCAGGTTGTCTCTTACCTCATGTCTCACAATTGCACATTTAGAATTGGAAAAGTTCTTCCTACCAATCTCTTAGAGGATCCTCACAATAGATGCCAGCCTTACAGACTGGGGAGGAGCCCTAGACGCCATATCAGTGCAGGGGACACCAAAAGAATCTATCTCATGATCAACAGTCTGGAGCTTTGAGTGATTTGGTTGTCCCTATAATGCAAAACATCCTGACTGGAAGCAGAAGTCCTGTCTCGGCAAGAGAGGTAAAAAGAGGGAACTTTATGTTTTAGCCTTGTCCACCAGAGCTCTAGACTGGCCCAGGCAGATCTGTTATTTAAACGTAATCAGACCTCTACTAGTTCTTTGAGTTCCTCTTAAGTTTTAGAGCATCAGGCAAGTGTTTAATAGATTTTCAATTCTGCCATCTGGTCTTCTGTTCTTGTGCTCTCCAAGTTTAATGAGGTGGAGGCCAACTTCAGATGTAAAGCTTTGTAGGCATCTCTTTGAGCTGCAGGCAGTTCCCGTTTTTTTTGTTGGTGTTTTTTTATTGGACCTGTAGGAGTTTTGTTTGCAACATTGAACTGCATTTTGATGCCCCAGATGTCTCTGAATGTGTCCTTCAACAAACAAAATGAGAAAATAGTATTTTGTATTTTGTACTCACTGTATATTGATGGACACAGGCTCCACCCCCTGTATTTATGGTCTCTCAGCACTGCTTTGCTACAAACCTGAGGTATGCTGGGAGTTGAACAGGTTATACCAGGCTGATTTTGTTTGTCAGTATCCAAATCTTCCTGTAGGCGGCACTATAACCAAAAAGTCTTCAAATCACATGTCCCTCAATGACCTTTGAGATAAAGAATTTTACAGTGAATATAAAATGCTCTTTTTTTAAGCCTCCAAATGTCACAGGTTTTCTGTATCAGACAGTCTGCACTCATTCGTACCCTTATCCAGCCCTGGCATCATCAGGGTAACTTGCTGCTGCCTGTATAGCCCCCAGCATGTAACAACAGTGCAAGAGCGGAGGAACATGGGTAAAGTGCATCATAACCTCTTTATTCACACCTCTCACTAGTAGGGTCACTGGTAGTGACAGCAGAGAAAAACAGAACATCTGTGCTGTCACTGTGCTGAAGACTTCACAGGGAGCTGGAAACCACCCAAGTAACACTAGGGCTGGGGGTTTGGGAGGAAAGTAGTGCAGGACATTCCTATAGAAAGCCTTTAACAATCCAAAACGTTTCAGGGATTGAAGAAATCTATTGAACTATGTCTAAGAATAGGCATATTGCTCTAATAAGTCTTAGATTGTAAGCTCTAAGGAGCAGGTCCCTCCTAACCCTCTTGTATTGAACTGTATTGTTGCTGTATTGTCTCCCTTTATTTCGTAAAGCGCTGAGCAAACTGTTGGCGCTATATAAATCCTGTATTATAATAATAATAATAATAAGTTGAGCATTGTTAGGTGCTAAGTTCATACATTTTATGGATACAGACATCTAGAAACTAATTTACATTTGCAGCTTTCAATAAAAGATAACCTTGCAAGCCCATCATGAACATCCTTGTTCAGGTATTTCCTGTTAAGGTATCTGCAGTGCACCAGTGGTGCTCTTGTGTTGTCACTTGTGTTGTCATCCTGTGGCATGCTTTACTGGTGGAGACTGCAAGTGATAGTATTGATACACAAGCTCGCATAGTCCATCACTTTTACTATTGGGAATCCATTCCAGGACAATGAAGTGTCACTGAAGCTGCATGTAGAGGTTGAAAAGGACTAAGGGCTGGTTCACATTCCTATGCAGTGTGATTTTGCAGCCCATTCATTTGAACACAGAAAAAGTAGTGCATGCACTAAAAACCGTGTTGCACCAAATCGCATGATACAGCAAAACCATGCTATTTGGTGCCCAAAAACTACACTGCATTTGCAATCTGTGTTTGGGGTGCCCTCAACAATGCATTGACAAATGCAGCAGTGTTCTTTGGGGAGCGGGTACATATATTTGACAGGTACCCGCTCCCACTTCTGCTGTGATCGCCTAGGCGATTGGAGGCAGATGTTGTCCTCCCCCTCCCTCCCCATAGTCTTCTGGGACATGTGACAGGTCCCAGAAGACTACAGGGCCATTCACAAAGCGCAGCACTACTTGTGCATGTGCAGTTGGCACTCGGCTGTGAAGCCGCAAGCTGTCATAGCCGGGTTCCCACACTAAAGATGCTAGCGCCAGGGAGAGAAGATGGCTGGTGAAACCAGCGGTGGTGAGGACACTGCTGGACTGAGGGACAGGTAAGTGGTTTTATTTTAAAAGTCAGCAGCTACAGTTTTTGTAGCTGCTGACTTTTATTTTTATTTTTTTCAGCTGAAACTCCACTTTAAGCAAATATGAATCTGCATATTTATTTTCCAGTTTCAGAAAGATATTTTTATTAAAATCACTCCAATAAATAAAGATTTACAGAAATCAAAAGATTCAATCATTCAAGTACAGTATATTGTCGCAAGTCTGTAAGAAATGAAATCAACTTGAGCATTAGCATTCTCTTTTTGAAAAACTGACAGCATCAAGAGCTTATCTTAGTTTTGAAGATCATTTACCTTGTTTTATCTTGAAATGATTCATCAAAGCTGTCTCTGATATGACAGTTTACTCAACCCATATTTAAGTAACTGCGCAGAAGCCAACTAAAGACAAAAGATGGAAAAGCTGATATTAAAACTGTATCCTGGATTATTCTGTTCTTACATATGTAGTGCTCACCTCCAAGAGTGCCTGCTGATTTGTCCCAGGTTCCTCCCCCAAGTTGGTGTAGTGGCAGCCAGGCACACAGCAAAAGTCACTCTTTCTGGCTCAAAAAACAGTCTAGGGGGTGTATTTTTAATGCTTTATTGAAAACTTGAACTTGGATGGGGTGCAGGGAGCTGTGGGATACTGCAGCAACACTGGGAAGCGATAAGAGGACACTTTTCTTTTTGTCAAAACCTCTCCATTCAGTCCCTCTAGTAGCTACAAAGGAAATGAGTCTAATTGAGACCCTTTAAGAACTGTCCCTTTTTAAGTTCTGGCACCAATGTGTAAGGAATAGAAGCATCAAACAATTGCTAGGATCCTACATGCAGGACTGTACTCGCAACATCCCTCGATTAGCACATCTAGAGCTTGAGCTGGCTTGCCTAGAATGGCAGCAGCCCTTCAGGCTGGGATCTTCTACTCTTGGTCAAGAACCAGAGCTGCCTAAAGCCCCAGACTATTTATGCAATCCCTAGAACCTACTGGACACCCACCCCCAGGGATTGGCTGAGACCACATAAATATTCATGCTGCTGAATCCAACCCACTACATTCTACAACCCTCCAAAGATCAGGGGAAAGCAGTCAAATCTACAAACAGTGAATCCTAGAGCAGCCCAAAGCAATCAAAGCTGCTTCACTGATTACAGCCTTTCTAGCAACCTATCTAGGAGGGTGCTGCACATAATATACAAATACATTATATCAATTTACAATCTCAGGTTTTACAAAAACAGAGGGTTATAATCTCAAAGCTCCCTAGCTTACTGTATATACGAAAACAAAATTCAGTCTCTGAAAACTTGAGCAAGGGGACTGTATCCAATCTGTTTTCAATCTCTAACCATCACTACAAAATTAAACAGGAAATCTAGCTACTTTCAGGGAATAACCAATATAATAATTGTGCTCACTGGAGCATTTTAAGGTTTCATGTCGACCGGCATTCTTTTCAAATGATGCTTTTACTATTTGAATGCAAAGGTTTTGTAGACAAGAAATGGCTGTCTTTGACCTGCCTTGCCTGCAGTTTAAATGTACCTCAATAGAACACAGTCCAATGCAAGGCAGGTCAAATATGTACAGCTTAATGGAAGTCATAGGGATTGTACTGACCTGTGTTTCACATGCATTTAGACGTTGGATAACAATTCACATCAACATTAGCCCTTAGGCTGTCATGTGTATTCTGAGTGCAACAGGGTATTAGGGTCCTATTTTATACATCTGGGAAAATGTCTGTTGTGGTTTCTAAAGGCACCACTGGATGTCACTGTTTGCCCTTGTGCAATTATCTGAGGTTCCGTTTATGAGTAGTCTTGATCAGGAGATAAAAGAATGACCTCATGCATGCTTAGATCTAGGTCTGAACCCAATCATAAGCAGCCAAGACATGACATGGTGGGTTTGGACAAGGATTCCAACACAGATAAGATCATCCTTGGTTATGAGAACTGTGATTTGTGAGTTCTGCCACCTTTCCTTTCTTGCATTGGTATAACCTTGAAGGTTTTAAAGATGTTTCTGAATATATTTTAAAAGTACTTTTTGTGCTATTACTTTATTTTTGGATTTACTTACCATATCTTTGGACTTGCAAAATATAATTTCAGACTTTTATGTATTTTTGCTGAGAAGTTCAATAAACGCCTTGGGAAAATGGAAATGGGACTCTAAGGGAAATTTATTAAAATTAGAGATGACAGTACATGGAGGAGCTGTACATCACAACCAAACAGGTTTTATCATCAGCTTGTCCAGTTCAGTTTTCAAAATTAAAGATAGAAGTTGGTTGCCATGCACAGCTGCTCCAGATTCTGGCTGCTCATTTTTTTTTTTTTTTATAAATTTCCTTCTTTTTCTTTTTTTCCTATGTTAAAGATAATAAAACTGCTTCTGGTCATTAACATGTGATAGCTTAGCAGAGGAGGGCAGCACAGGAGTATTGCAATGTATTTGAAACTCCTGGATGCACGTACCTGGTGACCTATGCCTGGAACCACTGTATACAGAGAGTTCTTTCATAGGTATGTGAATTACTGTTTTACAACATGGCTTGAGGGCTGAGATGAGTGAGAAACCTGAAAAAAGTGGTGAACAGAGTGATGGTTACTGATGTCTCATGTCCAGAATACCCAGTTATGGTGGACATCCCTTCACCTATTCTTGCCAAGTCCTTGGACCTGGGATTGCTACTGCTGTTCACTTCTGTTACCAGGGCTAGTCTGGACTTCACTTTGAGGGAAGCTGTTTATAAAGATGATGCAGCTGTGTACTAAACTGTTTTACTAAAGTAGTGCTACTCCTTCCTTTGGTTTACTTTCAGTTTCTAAGAAAAATATATATCCTAAGCTACCTTGTTGTCTGCAAGCATTGATTCCTGTATTAACTTTTCCTCCTGAAAATCCTTCTTTCAGCACAACTGTAGTTCAAAAAGCAGGCTCTGTGAAATGTGTGAGTGGCTGCTCACAGGACATAATGACATAATGTGTTACAGCACTCTTTCTCAACCAAGGCACCCTGGGGTGCCTTGAGGCTTCTTCAGGGGTGCCTTGGCAAAATGTAAAAAAATTGCCAAATATTTGTATACAAGCCAGCGGGTGGAACAAGCCTGCCTTTTAGTTACACAAAGCCACAGGTTTTCATTGTGTGCCATTACGACCTTCTAGCTGCCAATGTTCTGACAACCAGTGACATCATTAGTTTTTAAAGAGGATGTTGGTCGTCTGCACAGCATCCTAGTTTGACCCTCCCCTGCCCCTTTCCATCAGTGCTGGGGTCACATTAGCTCAGTGATGGAGAAAAACTGAGGGAGAAGAGAAACATTGGAAAACTACCAGAGGTGGGCTGACAACTCATGGGGCCCCCGGGCAATAGGGGATCATGGGGCCCGTGTCCTTGCCCAAACTCAAAAAAGCCTATGAAAAAAGGTACCAGGGGCATCTCATGGGGCCCCCTACTAACCCCGGGCCCTCGGGCAGTGCTCGAGTTTCCAAATGGTCAGTCCGCCCCTGAATACTACTTAGTGTGCAAAAGTGTATTTGCTTTGGAAGAATAAGTCACCTCTAATGTTGGTTGTCCTACATGTGTGGATGTTGCTGCATTATATAAAACTATTAGCATAGTTTTTCACATTTTACAATGCAGTGCACTTTTAAAAATATGGACAGTTTGGAGGTACCCCAATTTAGAATGGTTTACCTCCAGACTGTCCATAATTTTAAAGGGTGCCTTGACAGAAAAACGGTTGAGAAACACTGTGTTACAGAATTCAAGAAAGAAAAATGTGTGGGAAGTCTTCAAAAAGTACAATTTTAAAGTTCAAGATCATTTAGAGTACTTATCCTAGAAATAATTTAAATGTGGAAATGAATATATGATTTTCAATTTAATTTTGACCTTAGATATACTGTACATTAATAATTTCCTGTTGGCCAAATTTACCATGCTATGGTATCTGTAATTTTCCTTTGTAGTAAAATACCTGCCTATGCTCTTATATAGTATATTTAATTAATTCTCCCTATTTTAAAAGCCCTGCTGCAGCCCAAATTTTTTTTAGATGATCCCTTTTGTCTTGGGGTGATTAGAGCACATCAGGTGATTGTTACTTACAGTCTGTTTACAAGCTTTCTTTTTTGACAGCATTTCACTGCATTCTTTGAAAAAAAAAAACATTGTGCACCCAAAGTATTGAACACCCGCACAACAGATTATTAAAAGTCTTACTTAAAAATTCTTCCCACTACACCTACGGCCTTCTCTGACACCTTCATGCCTTCACACAGTGGTACATCCCTAACCCTCAATAACCCATGAATAGAATCGCTAAGCATTTACGTTAAAGCTTTACTGTCTCTGCCCATTTTTCTAGACCAGGGCAGGTACAGCTTTAAGATGATAAAAAATGTACAGTATATCTGTAAATACTGTCAGGTTTCTGCCCTTTATATCTTGTTTTAGAGACCATCAACCTCTCACACCTTGAATAAGACCTTTGTACAGGGATTTTCCCATGTAGCGCCAGCTGTTTGTTCCTCTGTATGATCTAAATCTGCACTTCACATATCACCTTTTTCTTTTTCTGCCAGGCTCCCTATGAAAAAAACAGCTTTTAGTTCAGGAGGCGGGGATGGTATTTTTGTGATTTTTTAATTTTTAAATTTTTTTATTTTTGGGTTTATTGTTTATTACCGGATTTTGATACAGCCTTTTTTTCAGGTTAAACTGCATTTTATGCAGCAAGGCTTCCCTATTAAAAAAAAATCAGCTTTTCTTTCAGGGGTGGCATTTTAGGATTTCAGTTTCTCTTGGGTTTTTTTATTTTTGATTTATGTTGCTGGGACCCCTAGTGAAAGGCACTCAAATGTTGCTGGGACCCCTAGTGTGGGGTACACAAGATATCACATTCACTTATTACTGACCAACTATACTTGGAGGTGCCTTTTGTTTTCAGCATGTCACATGTGATGCATGTGTCTGTGATAGTGGCCTTATCTTGCAAGGAACCCTTTTTTATTTTTTCATTGAAACAGGGTTGTGTTGAATCCTAGGCAGTGGACTGACCATTTGGAAACTCGGGCACTGCCAGAGGGCCTGGGGTCAGTAGGGGGCCCCATGAGATGCCCCTGGTACCTTTTTCATAGGCTTTTTTGAGTTTGGGCAAGGACACAGGGGCCCCATGATCCCCTATTGCCCGGGGGCCCCATGAGTTGTCAGTCCGCCCCTGATCCTAGGTTGTCCTTGCCTGAAAACTCAGTTTGCACTGTAATCCCTGCCAGTGTTTGCTAGACCAGAACAGGGACAGACTTACAAGTGAAAAAAATATTAAATGAAGAGTATTTAAAGGTTAAGTTCACCTTTGGAAACATTCTACATATTCCACCCATGTTTAGGGTGGAATATGAAACATGTTCCCAATGCTACATCATCTGCCTGATCCTCCCCCTCTCTGTGACAGCAATACGGGGAGAAGTTCACTGTACCAGCTGTCACTTTTTAAAAACAGTACAGCCATGCGGGTCTCCACCCACACGGCTGCGTAATTCCTTCACAGAGTTCTGTGTATGAATGAACTACAAGTCCTGACAATCTTAACGACTGTTGGCTTGTAGTTCTCAATGAATTACCACGGTGCTGTGGAGCACCCTGGTAGTTCATTGATTCTTTCTGTCAGTATATCTTCTTGCCCATACATCCCATGAGAGCAGGCAGATATACTGACAGGTCTGCAGGAGACCTGCATGGCACCAGTGATCTGCTGATCACTGGTGCAATGCTTTACAGGCTACTGCAACAAAAAATAATAAATGCACATTTTTTTACCTGCAATAAAATGGGCATTTATTGTTTTTTGTCAAAAAGTGAATTTATCCTTTAAAGAAATGTAAATTTTTGAATAATAAAATGTGTTAAAAAATGGACAGATGTAACACCATCGTCCAGTTTATGACAGTAGACTGCCAGTTCCATACAGTCTCTGACTGTTTGCTTGTTGAAATAAGAATATAGAATTCTACATTCAATTTTTGCTGCTGTCCACCCATCACCCTGGTCATAGGTTCCCCCCTTCCCATTTGCTGCGGCCTTCCCATCCCCTTGCATTGTGGAATAATGGAAAGCCTATGCCTATTTGTTTTCCCCATGTAGCTGTGCCTTCAGTGCCCTGACTATAATGAAATAATAAAAATGAAAATAGAGTCTATCCCATTTTCCATATTTTGGACTTCCCTATTTTTTTGAAGGGGGGTCACAGCCCCCCCACCCCCAAATCTCACCCACTTACAGACAACTCCTGGGGTTTGCGAGAGGTGTAATATCCACCTTGAAACCTATCCCACCCTATTCCTCACTCACAGCATCCCAAAAATTGCCCCCACAGCTAGGCCTTCAGTGTCTTGACTATAAATTACAAAAAAATACAACTGAGTGCCTGGAAGGTGTAGACTTATTCTAGCAAATCAGAGGAATTGCAGACATACCTGGCCCCTGCTGTGTGCATTCCAACTACCACAATATGGAGCTGCACTGTTCAGCCACTGTACAATATTTGTGGCTATTGCCTCTCAAATAGTAAACTTTAATTTGTACTGAAAAAGAAACTGTCTTGTCTTTTTCTATTTGCTGCCCATTATTTTTATTCAATTTAGGCCTATTACCACGCAATAAAAAATCAAATTCCAGTTAAAACTAAGAAAGTCTTATTTTTCAAGTTGTAATACATCAGACTGGGATGCTGCTGCTGTATTAAGACCAAACTAAATTTAAAAGTAAAAAATCAATTACACCAACAAAATATGTGATGTCACTGGCGATGTCTGAGAAAATCATACTATTCCATACCACAACATAGAGTCTAAAGGCACCTCCCAAGCATGTAATTGAAATGATTGGTGTTTTCCTCAAGTCTTCTTCAAATCACAATTAAATGAACACTCTTTCACCACTGTACATTATTTTAAAAAATGTTTTATTGCTTTGTCAATGCTCAGCTTCTTGTGCCCCTTTTCTGATAATAGCTTGCCTATTAGGCTTGAAAATTGCCAGAATGTAGTATCAAGGTGCAGGCATGCAAAGTTCGATGAACCAACCACAAATGAAATCCAGGCAGATTCTCTCATTCCTGTCTATATCCTCCCATTATCGATTTCTCAGCCAATAACAAAACTCATCTGGACAGTAACTCAGTAGTGAAGTTTCCATTTAACGTATAACTCCAGCCAAAAATCAAGGAGCAGGCATGAGCTTCCATAACAGCTTCTGGACCAGAACTTTTAAGATGAACTTTAGCCATATTTTAAAGACACAAACTAATGTAGTTCTGTATTCATCAAGTAAGTATCTAACTTTTACCTGGTATTGTTCTCTGGCAATGCCTGTACATCACAGCTCAGAGTGGAAGAGGAAAAAGCAGCACAAAGAGCCAATCAGTATACAGTATGTGCTGACTAGGAGAATGTTGGTAGCAGAAAAAGCAGAGAGAAAGACATGAATTTATTATTGTGCTGATTCTCTTTCACTGTTCAGTCACAGGTTTGTAGTAGGCCCATGGTAGCCAGGGCTCAGAAGAATTAGTCTCCATGCACACTAAGTTTCAAGTTAAAAAAACACTGGGAAAATCGCTGGATGAAAAATGCTGGTAATATCGTTTTTTAGCAGCGTTCAGAAGTGCTTAGGAGCATTTAGCAGCGTTAAAATTTTACTAGTGTTTTTACAGTACATGTAGAAGAAAAAAAAAGGCTAGAAAAAAAGCAAACATTTTAGTAGCGCTTATTAGTGTTTAGGAGCATTTAGCTTTTTTTTCTGCTGGAAAAACACTCTGAAAAACTCTAAGGCTCCATGCACACTAGCGTTTTTTTGAAGCTCAAAGAATGCTGGGAAAAACGCTGGCTAAAAAAAGCTGGTAATAGCATTTTATGGTAGCGCTTTAGTAGCGTTTTAGTAGAGTTCAGAAGCATTTAAGAGCATTTAGGAGCTTTAGCGTTTTATTAGTGTTTTTACAATACAAGTAGAGGGGAAAAAAGGCTAGAAAAAAAGCTAAGGACATTTTAGTAGCTTTTAGGAGCATTTAGTGTTCTTTTTCTGCTGGAAAAATGCTCCAAAAAAACTCTACAAAAACATTTTTTATTCTACTCCTAGACGCTGAAGCTCAAAAAATGCTAAGAGCCTAAAGTAGTGTGCATGGACACATAGGCTTTTATGGAGTTGAGTTTAGGAGATTTTGCAAAAAAATGCCAAAATCTCCTAAATTCGAGTTTAGCAGCTGCTCCAGTACATGAAGACTTAAAGCGGAGTTCCACTCACTCTGTAATAAAATAAAAGTCATCAGCTACAAAAGCTGATAATTTAAAAAAAAATCAGCCACTCACCTGTCCCACAATCTGCATTGCCCCCTCCACAGCCCATTTCACCGGCCGTCCTTTATTCCAGGCGCTGGCATCTTCAGTGTGGGCACCCGGCTGTGACAGCTTGTGGCTTCACAGCCGGGTACCCACTGCGCATGCGTGAGTAGCGCTGCGCTTCCTGAATGGCCCCGTAGTCTTCTGGGACCTGTCACATGTCCCACAAGACTTTGGGGAGGGAGGGTAGGAGGACAACTTCCATTTCCGATCGCCTAGGCGGAAGTGGGAGTGGGTACCTGTCAAATCGAGGTACCCATTCCCCCCTCCCCCCACTCCCCAAAGGTGCCAATCCTTAATGGGGAGCGGGGGACCAATCTTTAAAGCGGAACTTCCCCTTTGGGTGGAACTCCGCTTTAAGTGCTTCTGAACGCTACTAAAATGCTACTAAAAAATGCTATTACCAGCGTTTTTTGAGCTTATAAAAAAAACCCTAGTGTACATGGAGCCTTGAAAAAACTATTTTTTTTCTGCTTCTAGACACTGAAGCTCAAAAAATGCTAATAGCCTAAAGTAGTGTGCGTGAATATGCAGGATAACACTATTTAGCTTCTAGAAGCAGAAAAAAATATGCTGATAATAACTAATAGGAACTTTAAAAAAATGCTAGTGTGCATGGAGTCTTAATGATGATGTCCATCATTGAACTCAAAGCCTGAGGGCATCTAGTGGAGGAAAATATGTTTAGTGGGGAACGGCTCCAGATTACAGGTGAGCATTGCAGTAAAAGCAGCTTTTTATTCTATCTATTTCTTTCTGTCACTGACTAGAACAACTATGCAGAGCAGAAAAATTAGATCAAAGTTGAAGGTCAACCGCAACATACTTGTTCCTGGTTACTGGCTTAAATGTTGAAGCATGAGCACCAGACAAGCAGCATTTTAAAAAAGAAGCCAGAAAAGCAGTGTTTTCAAAAAGAATCAGCTTCTGTTTTTTTAATCATGAAAGGGTTTCTGTCAGATGGAAACACCCTGCTCTCTCTTGTAGGGTTACTCTGTAAACTAACTAGTTGATATGATTTTAAGTTCTGTAAAGGAACATACTGTTAATGATGGGACAACTACATTTCACTTTCAAATGATGGTCTATATTAGCAATAAAGTAAAAATATGCATCTGTTTATCTTTTGGATTTGTTGCGTTTTCTGAATGCTACCAATTATTTGAATGCCTCTGAGCAGTTGTGCGTTGTGTGTATTTTTGTTTTTAGAAGGCATTGTAAATGTTCTTAATTTTAATTGGATATTATGTAACTGCTATATTTCCTTGTCATCACATTATTTTAAATGAAATCAACATGTAGATTCTTTCTGCAGGCTTCATCGCTTCTGGGCTACATATACTCTAATAATTAACACTTTTTGTCATATCCACGGTGTTATACATATAACTGTGAAGCACATATAAGTTAACAAAGCAGTCAGTAATGGAAATAATAAGGCTGTAATTTCTTGGGTGAAACTTTGGCTACTCATCACATGTACGACACACAACTAGATGTTTCTTTTTTTGCTCACATGTTAATTGAACTATAAAGTCTTAAAGTAAGCAGTTGAATTACAGCTTTTCATTCATTTTTTTCTTTCTTTTTGGCAGTCACTTGACACAAACAGGGGCATTTGAAGATCCTCGAATTGAAAGCTGCCAAATCAACCCTCCTGTACCAAGGAATGTGGAAATGAGGAGAGATCCAGTTCTTGGCTTTGGATTTGTCGCTGGGAGTGAAAAACCTGTTGTTGTCCGCTCAGTAACACCAGGTGAGTTATTGTAATTAACCACTTGAAGTCCGGACACTTTCACCTCCTTCCAGTCGAGGCCAATTTTCAGCTTTCAGTGCTATCACATTGTGAATGACAATTATGCAGTCATGAAACACTGTATTATATAAATATAAATGGTGAAGCGCTATAAATAAATATCAGTAAATAAATTATGCTTCAAAGTGCTACATAAGTGACATTCCAAAGTGACAATGTGCAAAAAAAATTGGTCCCACAAGTGGACCTATATACAGTGCAGATGAACCCCACACAAAATAGGAATAATATAAGTGATAAAATAAATAAAATCACTCCAATTAATAAGTGCTATAAATATCTAATAACGATTGATAAATACCAAACAAACATATAAAGTGATGGCATAAAATTGATCCCAAATAAAGTGCAATACAAATCCCTCACAGTCCCAGTGGGGGACATATATAGTGATTTAATTAATAAGTACACTACTCTAACTAAAGGTGACTGGTGTTAATAACAAAATTCAATATTTTAGGTGAAATAACTAACAATATAGTCCATCATTGTGCAAAAAATGCAAATATGTGCAAAATATCTTGTGCAAATTGCAAATATTTGTGCTTCAATTTCCACTCCAAATATTTTCATTGCTTGTGCGACACTCAGGTGGAACACATATCCATAAATGGCCAAAATGCCTCCTCACCTCCTTACCGCAACCACTAAGGGCCTAAAAGCTTTATACAGCAACCACTTCCACACCATGAGGCATCACATATAACTAGCTCCAATAGCTCCACTTAATCTCAGCTCTGGATCTCCCCTCAAATGGTGCATGCAACATTGTACCCATATGAATTTTTTAGCATTTTTTTGAGACAGATAAAACTCTATTTTGGTGGTATTTATTCACCACTGGGATTTTTATTTTTTTGCTATATAAATGAAAAAGTCCACAAATTTTGAAAAAAAAAGTGTTTTTCTGTAAAAATTTTGCAAATAAATAATTTTGCTTCAGAAATCTTGGCCAAAATGTATTCATCTATCTTTTTAGTAAAAACAAAATAACCAAATTAGTTTATAAGTAAAAATTATAATTTTCTAATTTTTTTTTTACATTTTTTTTTTTTATAATATTATTTATGTTTTTACATACTCACCCTAGCAGTACAGTGTCACCATATTGACACTGTACTGCTTGCTTGTGGGGGGTGATGAAGATTTTGTTTTCTTTTTTGATATATATCAACATAGGTCAAACAAGCATGGTCATTCAATGAATAATCTCTAGATGGCAGCAAAAAGCTGGTTATAACAATAACAAGGATGATAATACAGGATCATCCACAGAGATTTCTTCACAACTCCACCTCAACATGTAGGAATAGAGAACAGCCTCCCATAGTGTAAATAATTTATTATATTAAAAGCATGAACAGTGTAACACTCACAATGTCTTAGAGTATAAAGATCGGTATGACAGCATAATAATCACCACACTTCCGGTCCGTAACCGGAAATGACATCACTAAGCTCCGCCCCACACGTTACGCCACCAACCACGTGGCTTAGTCAGGGATAGGCCGTCCAGTGACGCTCACACAAGATATACACAATGGTAACTATAGCAACTGGACACATAATAGCTCTAAAAAGCCAGAGCATGCTGTATTATCCACAAAATCAGATATAACACAATAGTAACTTTTATATTATTATGCTGTCAAACCGATCTTTGGATTTTTTCTGCGTAGGAATCTGCAATGTGTATAAAGTTTTCTACACGGGAAAAAAAAACTGACGTGATATCAACACTGTGGTGTGAACAGGGCACATAACTGATGTGCATGAAAGCTGATGTCAACGTGCATAAAAACTCACTGAAACAAGCCTGAAAACTGATGTAAACTGTTGTGAAACTGATGTAAATTCATGTCTCTGCAAGTGCAATCTGCACATTTTTCCCTGCAGTTTCATTGCACATATGGTGTGAACGAGCCCTAAAGCTTGTTATACACATAAAGATTTTGTACTCAGTAAACTATATGAATGGAGGAATCTCCAACTACCATTTACTGTATCCTGACAACCAGGACCTGCAGCTGTCAGAATACCTCAACAGTGACAGCAGCTGATTGGTTGCAGTCACTGTATGGATGACTTTTTCCCACTTGGTTCCCTTGATCCTCAATTAGTATTTGTCAAGCTGGGTGTTGGCAGGGCCACCTATGGCTTAAATTTAGGACGGTTCCCTGGAATTGGAAGATCCCTGGAAGGTAGAAGCTTCATTTTTGCAACACTATGTTGTACATTACATAGTACTGACCAAAGTGTTTATTGTCCCAACAATTGCTGGTTTTTATGAAGTTCTTCTTTAGGTAGGTTCAAACAGACAAAGCAATCACTTTCTGTGTGCAGAAAGGCATGTGTAATTGAAACGCTTAATTTTTTTTTAAATCATCCGTTGTTGTGAGGTTTATTTGTGTCTGTGAGCCTATCAGTTGTGGCACAGTAATTAGGAGTATTTTGTGGGTAAAAGGACTGTGGTACATGAGTGCAGTGTGTACAGCGACTAACCACAGATTCTGTTTAATCATCCCCCTTTAAGTCTGTCCCCTTTCCCCTTTTAGGGCACACACAGCCAGGCACACAACATTTTAGGCATTCTTCCTCTGGGTCAATAATTTAATCAGTCTATGGGTTCTTTTTTGGTTTTTATTGGGGAACTGTGAACTTGGATAAAGATAGAGATCATGAGATACCTCAGAACTGCAAAACATGAAATAAACAAACATGATGACCACTAACTTTCTGGCTGCTCTGCTCACCAGCTCTATCTCCTAAACTCTCTTCTGACCCTCTGGGTTCTTAGGTTGCTTTGTGAAGAGGCAGATAAGCCTAGCTGGTACCTCAATTCTTCCTTCCCCAGCTTCTGCTCAGCAGGGCAAGGCCTCTCAACCGGGGTCTCCTCCAACAGGTTGAACTGTAGAACACTGCCCTACAGCCACATAGAGCAAGCTGCCCCTGCTGCACAGGCTTCCGCATATTTATGCTCCCCCCACCTTCTGGGCACACACCTCCCTAGGGGTTGGCTGGACTCCCATAATTATTTAGATTGCAGTTTCTGCCCTCCCTCCCACTAGGTTCTAGAAATTTCTAGAAGATGGGAAAGTAGCAGAGCAGCAGCCCATGAAACCCTGAGCAGCTCCAATCAATCAAGCCCTGCTATTCTGATTACAGAGGAGCCATAACTAAATTTACCTAGCAACCTACTCAAACCTAGGAGGGTGCTACATCTATACTGTTTAAATATAGATTCTCTTATTTTTATGTTTGTTTTGTCAGTAAAAAAAAGTTGTCAACCCTGTATGGGATTATTTCAGTTGGTTTGCATTTATACATCTTTGTTAGGTTTAGCATTGTCTTGCTTTGCTCCTTGAGATGGATATGCTTTTACGGTCTGTCCTAGCTCCTGATGTTGCAGAGGTCTACAATAAAATTGTCAAATGTCATCTAGAAATCATGTCTGATGTGATGGCTACTGCTTACTTTGGATGTCAGTTATGCCAGAGACTCTTAAGGGATATACTACATAGGGGTGCTATTTTTAATTCTGGAATAGTGGAGTAGGATGTTATGTCCACCACACAGGGGCGGACTGACCATTTGGAAACTTGGGCACTGCCCGAGGGCCCTGGGTCAGTAGGGGGCCCCATGAGATGCCCCTGGTACCTTTTTCATAGGCATTTTTGAGTTTGGGCAAGGACACAGGGGCCCCATAATCCCCTATTGCTCGGGGGCCCCATGAGTTGTCAGTCCGCCCCTGCCACCACATCAAATACATTTTGCTGTATTCTGTGTCAGTGGGCATGCAAACCCTGCATTCCATAGATTACATAGTTTGCGTGAAACACCACCCCGACAACGACTCATTACACTGGAGTATAGGATATTGTAAAAAGTGGGGAGGGGGTGGGGGCAGTTGCAAGAAAAGTTTTCAGCCTGTTATCTCCAGCTTAGCATAAACCTTCTTAATGAGCAGGGCAAATACATTTGGTCCTCAATTATCATTGCTTTCATACTGTATGTACATGAAAGTTAAGGGCTTTTGTAATGGACCTGTAAAATGTATCTAAATGCAAGTACTATATAGCAGCTTACCAATCCTTAGATGTGGTGGCTGCATTAGTTTGGCTTTTTTTCTTTATTTTTACCTGATTTTCCTAATCCTGTTCTTCCTGTCTTAAGGTGGCAATGCTCACCCATGGTACTGTGTCTATGGATGAATAACATTGTCACTCTATGACAGGACACGCACCCTTTAGCTCTCCTCATCTCCATATCATAGGAAGAGGTGTACTGTAGCCCAGAGAGAGGAGTGCCACAGAACTCTGTGGACAGGGTCCCTTCTGTATCCAAGGGTGTTCGGTTTTGCTTTATCTCCAAGCATATGTTGATGCTCTCTCTGCATTAATGGTCAACATGTCTGTGTGGTTTTAAAACAGCTGACATTTAAATACATATTTTAAATGTGGACATTTATATAGCCAATTCAAGAAGCCAACCTCCTTACTTAAAAACAGTAATTGTTAACCCAACTATATATAGAGCTAGAGCAATGCAACAAACCCAAGCAGTGTCTGGCACATAGTAAATGTTTCCTTTCTGTTAAAATGCATATAATGATTCAAAGGGGTTGCAATTAAGCTTCAAATCAAATACTTAGCCAAGTGAACTGGAATACAACTATAATTAGTTCTATTTAGATGCATATTTGCGATGCTCACAAAATAGCCGTCTGCTATTCTTGAGCAGCAGTGCATTTAAGAGATTGATTAGAAAGTAAAAAAGGGATTCAGTCAGTCATGGCTTAAATATACATCTCTCTCCACAAAATTCACAAACAAATGTCACTCAAATTAATTATTTCTTTTACTTATTGATACATATTTTTCTAGGCTTAAATTCAAATCAAAGTGTAGCAGCTGATAAATTAACCTATCCATTCAGAGACATTTATTTTGCTTTGCTTGATTCCTGAAGCAAAGCTCATTCGTATGCGCTACATACAGTCTGTTACAGACTGTTCCAAGTGACTAGACGTCACATATTTTGGGACGCTGCTGACATAAAAGATTGCAATGAGAGAATACAAATGAGCACGCTTATACCATAACTTGAGGGCCAAAAATTCCTTCCTATTCCAGAGAGGTTATAAACATAAAGAACAATGCTTTTACAATAGGAGGACAAGGAAATTTAAGAGCAAGGCTGTGTGACTGCCTTGTTGTCTGTAGAGAAAACCTTCCACTCTTGTTTTCTTTACCTGACAAAATTTTACTAATCTACAAGGACAATTGCACCATGGTGTATGATTAGAACTGTGCTGGTGGGTAAAATCAGTGGGTGGATGGTATCGGGGCATAAGAGTAGAATTATGAGTCACAACACCCACCAGTTTTGTTTTAAAGGGGCTGAACAGTTCAGGCGATGAAAACAAAGCAGAACAATCATGTTAACCTTGTTTAATAAGCACAGTCTCTCTAAATCCAACTATATACAGTACTGTTCAAAAGTTTTAAGCACTTATTTATTTAATAATTAAAGGTACTTATATAACGCCGTCAATTTACGTGGTGCTTTACATATATACATTCTCATGAGTCCCTGCTCTCATGAAGCTTACAATCTTAAGTCCCTAACTCACACACGTACACATACTAGGGCCAATTTAGACAGGAGTCAATTAACCTCCTGGCATGTCTTTGGAGTGTGGGAGGAAATCAGATCACCCAAAGGAAACACACGCAAGCACAGAAAGAACTTAAGAATAATGCTGCAAAGTTATGCTGCTTTAACAATAATGCAATGCATATTTTTATTTATAAATGAACAACCTGTAAAGTGCATGCACATTAAAAAAAACAAATTTTGTGTGCTCACCCTTTGCATTTAAAATAAGTTAAGTTCCCTTAGATATACTTGCACACAGTTTTTAAGGCACTCTTCATGTAATTCCAGACAGGCAGATGTTCGTTGAGTTCAGGGCTCTGTGGTGGCCATGCCATCACTTTCTGGACTCCTTATTCTTCTTTTTTCTGTTGATAGTTCTATTTGGCTTTGGATGTATGTTTGGGGTCATTGTTCCATTGCAGAATAAAGTTGGGACCAATCCGATGCCTCCCTGATGCTACTGCATTGTGGAAATATATCTGCCTGCCTGTTTTTTTTTGGCATTGAGGAAACCAATAAAGCCCAACTTCAGAATCAGAACAGGATCCAGTATTATGTTAACCAATGTTCCAGCATTGTCTTCCTCTCCTCCAAAACTCTGGACTGTAGGCAGTCCTTCAACATCACTATGTGTAATACAAGACCTTTTAACCCTGTATTGTATGTGTAAGGGGGTGAGCATGACCACAGCCATGAGCAGCTTAGAGAGGTGGCTGCAACTACCTAGTTGCACAACTGAAAGCCTGCTGGATCGTGAACTGTAGGTAAGTATATTTCAGCACTTCCAGACTTAACAGGCTTTTTTTTGTTGTACCCAGAGTTGGCCTTTATTTCTGTCCAAATCCCCAACTCCATGAGCAGAAATGCAGCTATATACCTGCAAGTTTCACTGTTGTCTTCAGACACTCGTGTTTGTACTGCTTTCCAGACCTTTTGGCAAACTGCCTTCTGTTGCAGCCAAAAATTTGAACTCATTAGTCCAGAGCACCTGCTGCCATTTTCACCAGTTCTTGTGTTTACATGCATATGAAAATTACTTGGTCTTGTTGTAACATTGAAGGTATGGCTTTTTAGCTGCATGTCTTCCATGAAGACTACTTCTGACCTGACTTTTAAAGACTGTACACTGGTGTACCAGTGTACTACGGGTTTCTATGAAGTCTGATCTGATTGTGCCACTGGTCGTCTTTCAATTATGAAGGAAAGAAAACATGGTGTATTTTTCATCTGCTGCTGGACCTATTTGATCCTCAACATTGTCCATTGCTTCTGCAGAGAAGCACATCTGGATACATCTGTCTTCCTCAAAATCTTTGCCTGTGAGAGACCTTGGTGATGCAGACGGACCACCCTGTGTTTCATTGCTACACTCAGTTTTATCATTGGGTAACATTTTTCAACACTGAACTGTTTTCAGCGGCCTTTAGCTTGTTAGCGGAGCATGGTTTTTCCACACCAAGTTTCATTAGTTCAACACAGCTGATACTGTTGAATTTAATGACTGTATTTTAAACTACATGTTATCTTGTTGATCATTAGCACCAGCTTGGTACAATTGTTTAATCATGCACTGGATCATGCCTTCAAATCCTTAACCGTGTGCAAGCACACCTGGAAGAATTGATGCTGCTTTAAAATGGTAGACACACCAAATATTGGATTCTTTTAGGTGTTTTTTGCAGTTTTCAGGTTATTTATTCATAAATAAAAACTATTGCTTTCATTGTTTTTGAAAGCATCATCACTTTGCATTTTTTCATCAGTGCCTAAATCTTTTGCACAGTGCTTTGTATATTTTTTCTTTTCAATATGTTCATTGATTTGGCATTCTATAAACCCTCAAACATGATAATTACATTCCTGCTTCTGGTAATCTTGGCCTGTAGAAATGATTGACAGCTGTAAGAGAAAAAGGCAGAATGATCCTGGATGAAAAGAAGCTAGCTGACTAGCCAATGATCATTAAAGGGAAGGACCTTACTCTTGGATCTGCCTGGCCTGCTAAATATCAATATTCAAATCTGAAGTCTTTATGACTTCGGTACTTTGTATAAATGTTATGCATTGCCACAATTATATTATTATTATAATTTTCTTTTAGTAACTGGGCACTAGAATAAAATGCATTAAAATATGACTCCAGCCATATAGATTAATCACAGAAGATGAATCAACAAAATGTATTCTCCCTCTATATCAATATTATTTTACATACTTTAATAATCAGTCCCAATGCATCCAAGGAAATGTCATCATTTTCTAAAGTTGTATCTTCATTCTTAAATGTAATGTTTCATTCATTTCATTGTATATGTTTCATTTTTTTTTTTATTCACAGAACTAAAGGGAGTGTGTACAGGGATACAGGCATTAGTTATACAGTGCTTGCATTAAAGGAAAGACAGTCCACGTGAATATATCATGATAGAATGCCAATATGTGGTCCGTTTTCCACACAACTGAATCCACCTTACAGCAATGTAAAGCAAATAAAAAATACAAATCCATGGGTGTCTTGTGTACGAGGGATATCTTCATGGGGCGCTTTGCTTTCCTAGGATTTATATTGTAAACTTTATCAACGGATAGAAAAGTTGGATATGGGTGTATTCATGGTACCCAAATCCCCTTTGCCTGAAAATATGCAATTGGGGGTAATTTGGGCATTGGAATAAAAGAAAAAAAAGAGGGTGGGAGAAATGTATTCTTGCTATATATAAACACTGTCACTGACATACTATACTGTATGTCTATTGTAATGTTTCACAACTGCTGTTTCTATTCACACTTTGAAATATTTATTTTCTTAATGTGTTAAATGATATAATAAAGCTTATTGGCTTGTAATTGTTTAAAAATGCAGTTAAATATAAAATTATACATATAGTTAGACATATGTGTTAACATTTTCATAGTAGTATTGCCTCTACCTTTATGATTAAAGCTTTTTAGTCACACATCTAGGTATGGCTATTTTTGTGACTAAAAAGCTTTAATCATAGTATATGGTGTATCAAAAATGTATCAAGCTTATACAATCTATTTTAGTGCATCAGAGGCAGGCAACTCATATTGCTACACTCTTAACTCTCTTTGCACTATATACAGTATGACATAACAGAGAGAAGCATTACAATTGAGAAATTCAATCTAAAGTATGGAAAATAATCCCAAACTATTAATAAATTAATTTTATTTAATTGAATTACATATCCATATTTAATCTATGTTATTAAATTACAATAAGTACAAATTTACAATTAGATAAAATTCCACCAAAAACTAAATTAATCCATTCTCCCACAGGGTACACCCCTCTTACATGTCTCTTGCATTCTTCCCTTTTCATTGATACATTGATAGCATGGGACATATCAAATCCTTATATAAAAGGAGATCAAACTTATTTCAAAATGTGTAATAAGGTGTCATTTAAAACACATAAATTATCATTATGAGGAAAGTGGCTACCATGCAGCTGCCCTTGTCCTATCATATCAGTTTACCATGTATACGCAGGCAGATCATAAACCAATGTACAGAGAAGAAGGTTTCTCAAACAATCTTGTGATATACAATTAGAAAATGGAGACAAAGCATTCATACTCTTATGACCTTATATTTATCCACTTTCATAATCCAGTAAAGAGATGGGAAAGTTCACCCATCCTATTGCACAACAAAATTACCATACAGCATTGTAACTTGGCAGATGTTGTGCATATTCCCCTCACACTTTAAATACAGGCTAAGGTCCCATCCGTGGTCTGTAAATCCAATAGACCTCAGGCTCAGCTCTCAATTTGACTGTTTCTACATTATGGAAGGAAAAGGAGAACAAGTTCCCCCATGACGCCTCATAAAATGTTTGGAAGGATTAGATGGCTTATTGACTTTGGGATTACTTTCATTCTAAAAATGTTGTTCTACTCTTACACTGAGGGGTCTTGTGGCGCAACTGACATATTGCAATAAACATTTGTAATATATTATAGATACAACACTGTGGGTGTTGTAGTTAATATATTGCTTAATTGAGATCAGTTCACTTATCATTATCGACCTTACTACTTTTATTTTCTCATGATATTTACAATACCTGCAACTCAAATAACCACAAATATAGGAGACTCTGTATATTTCTTGTTTATATCTTCCCAGGGCCGGTACTAGACTATTTTGTGCCCTAGGCAAGACCCCCCCCAAAAAAAAAAAACTTTAGAAAATATAAATTAAACAAAATATGAAACTGCTAAAAAAAATTATTTTGCATAAGATAGCTCTGACAGATCCCAGGCTGGAATTCCCTAGGCAATGGGGGGACATATAATGCTGTGACAGCAGGCAGCCCAGCCCAGAGAAAACACCTGAACTGAGCAATCCCACACAGTGTACAGATCCAACACAACATACCATCACCAACACTGGCACCTATCAGCAGGCCCAGCAGGCACTAGAAGAGCAGGCTGTGGGGTCGTGATGATGTCATCACTCAATGACACATTGCATATGTGATGGGTGGCCGGCCGGGTCACACTCACACAGACACAAGTCATCAAAGTAAGACCTTCCTCTGCAACTGCAGCTCCGCCTCAGCTGATGAATGGAAAGAGAAGGGCTGAAACTCCAGTGATCAGCAGCCTGCAGCCAGCTTGCAGTAAAGCACTGAATCTGAGGAACAGTGGAAGGAGCAGCAGCTCAACTGCTACACTGGCCCCAGACACCCGGCATCTTTCTCTGTCCTTTCTTCTTTCCCCTCTGCCGACCCTCCTCTCAGCTAAAGGATCATTCATGATGTGGCGGCATCCCACATAGATAGAATGCCGGCCTGTGCTGTGCCCGGGCGCCCCTAGGTGGCAGTGCGCTCTAGGCAGCTGTCTAGTTTGCCTAGGGGAAGCACCAGCCCTGTATCTTCCTTATGATAAGGGGACAAAAGAAAACCTGAAGTAGGTGCTCTACAACTAGAGAATCAATGTTCTTTCCACAACTCCTTATCCCCATACAAGACAAGCAGATTTCTTTTGATATTCCTGATATTGGCAATGAACATTCAATACTGGGGAACTTCAAAAATATAATCACCCAACCCAGTGCTACATATATCAAATATTCAAAACAAATATTAATATACTGTAATGTTCAATCTTGTGGCAGCCTTCAATACAATATACCCAAATTATGTAACACAATATAGCAATAAAAAAGGCTCAGCAAACACAAAATGTGCATTATATCAAATAAGCACCACTGTGAAAACTAAAGTGACCAGGTAGTTCTATTCGCGGTGGAGAGATTGAACAATTTAGAGAAGTTTATTTAAACTGTTGCAGGATGGACTAATCTTTATTTGAGCACTGGATCACTTTTTATTCACAGTGGAAAGCCTGAACTTTTAAGTTTTCTTAGATCTGTGGTAGGATGGACTAATCTTTAGTTGTCATACACCTGGTCACTTTGGTTTTCACAGTGGTGCTTATTTGATATAACGCACATTTTATGTACACAGAGCCTTTTTTATTGCAATATTGTGTTACCTATAACAGAGAACTTCAGACAGTTGACACGTCCCCTAAACATGATTAGGTAATTGAAATAAACATGATTACATGACTAAAATGTATTCCAAAGGTTTAATCCACCTGGATATCAAAATAAAGTGCTCAGAGGGCAATTTAAAGTTCCTCAACTCTATGTAAGTAGCGAGAAGAGGTGTATTGTTCGGCTCACTATACACTACTGTAATCATTGGCACCACACTGGCCCAAACATTGCATGCCCTGTTCGGAGGATCATTGTTCCATTGTCATCAAATGATTCTTCAAGAAAGCAGCCCGTGAGGCACAATATCAGATGTTTTCTGTATTTAGCAGCTGCATGAATGTAACCTTAATAATCAGCCCCACTGCATCTAGGGAAATGTCTGAATGTAGCCTTAATAATCAGTTCCAATGCATCCAAGGAAATGTCATAATTTTCTAAAGTTGTATCTTCATTCTTGAATGTAATGTTTCATTCATTTCATTGTATTAATTTAATTTTTTTATTCAGAGAACTCAAGGGAGTGTGTACAGGGATACAAGCATTAGTTATACAGTGCTTGCATTAAAGGAAAGACAGTGCACGTGATTATATCATGATAGAATGCCAACATGTGGTCCGTTTTCCATAAAACTGAATCCACCTTACAGCAATATAAAGCAAATAAAAAATACAAATCCATGGGTGTCTTCTGTGTACAAGGGATATCTCCATGGGGCTCTTTGCTTTCCTATGATTTATATTGCAAACTTTATCAACGGATAGAAAAGTTGGATATGGGTGTATTCATGGTACCCAAACCCCTTTGCCTAAAATTATGCAATTGGGGGCAACTTAGACATTGGAATAAAAGAAAAAAAAAGAGGGTAGATTGGGTGGGAGAAGGGTTGGAATGGGATTCAACCCCTGATAAGTGATAAGTGATAGGACAGAAAATAGGAACATTGTCTTAATCTGGGTTTGAGGTAAATAAAGTGTTGTATTGCACAGTACTGCAGCCAGTAGAAATACTTCTATTAGCAGGCTTCCTCAGTCCCTTTTATTGTGGAAGAGAATTCCTCCATATGTTTACTATAATTTATTCTGGAGACTTCAGTAAGGCAGAGCAAATAGCAATCGTAATGTATGGCCTCCAGTAACATTGAAACCACCCAATTTTACTTTACTGTAGACAGATTTAGATATGATCTCCGAATGGTTGTTATGGATTATAACACTATTATTGCTCTATTGTTGAATGAAACTTGAAGCCCCAAGAAACATTTCAGTGCTCCTTTATATTGAAGTGTAATCATTTGCATTGAAGAGCATGAGGGTAAAGTGAGTAATGGTGGTGGTGTCAATAATAACATATGGTTTGTTTATTTATTTATTTATTTATTTATTGATTGCAAGAATCACCCCAGGTCAGAATGATTTCCATTTATATGCCATGACATGAACTTTTTTCTGTATTTAATAATGTTATCACGGCCTGCAGGTAATATAGATCTGAAAGTATCTGGATGAAGGACTGCAAATTGTTCCCATTCCAGTACATTTGTCGTTTACAGTGTCATCCACATCATGGTAAAAAACATCAGAACATCAGCTACTATCACTTTATGCAGAGGTGCATTGTGAATTGTACTGTAAATTGTAAGCAGGGGGATAAATACTTAAAGAAGGATCAGTTCAGATAACAATTTAAAGTATTATATTGCAGTATTATCTATGAGTACTATTGTATGTATTATTACTGTGTGTATTATTGTATGTACTATGACTATACTATTACTATTACAACACTATTGTGCAAGGACTGGGAGGGATGGGTTAATTGAGGAGTTTGGTATAAATTTCCTCCATAGTCTCTGTGATGGAACGCAGCATCCGACCCCCGCCCTTCTCACCAACTCGTGACCAAAGGACCAGCCGATTCCCACCACGCTGTCACTTGTGTAACAATGCCACTCTCAGCTGCGCTCTGCACAAAGATTTTGCAGTTCGTGGGACCACTATCTATGTGCCAGCAGCCTGAGAGCAGCATTGTACACAGACAGCAGTATTACAGCATTGTACTTCCTAATGTCTATGCCTCCTAGCACCAAATTCTTAGTTTTGAACTAATTTATATATGAAGGTCTGTAGATTTTTCCATAAAATCTTATGTTACCAAGATGGTCCCTTGGTGACAAAATAAAAACCCATGACACATGTACCAGTATTTAATTTTATGCTATTTTTTGCTAATAAAGTGCAACAAGGAAAGAAAGTGTGAATTTGTTTAGCATGCCATAATTTTAAAATGTATTATTCCCCTCAATTTCATGTTTAAATTATGTAGACACTTTAAGCTATTTTAAAGGACATGTTCATGAATTATAAATAAACCCTCCAAGCTCCCCTCCCTAGTCAATGCATCGTTATCTGGGTTGTATCTGGGAGTATGTAGGTGAAAAGTGTCCCCAAGTAATGTAGTTGAGGCTGAGGTCCTTCTGGCAGATACAGCCAGTTTTGTAAGGATTGGTGGTGCCTTCAAAGACCTTGGGTCTGGGTAGGAAAAAGTTACTGTTCTGTTAGTATTTGAATGTGTCGTATGTGTTTATTGCATTATCATATAACATTGTATTTCACATTGTTTATTATGCTATAATGTTAGGACCCAAATGTTGTAGAGTTCCCCTTTAAACCCTAACACTTCTAGCAGCCTGTGTTTGTAGAAGCAAGGCTTTGGCTCATCTTCTCCCCTCCGTTATTTCCTCTGTACTGGTCTGCAGCTTGTATTTGTTATCTCTAGTTGCTGACCAAGGTTATTCTGTAGAGTTTAGTAAGCCTTTTGAGTGTATAGGAAGTAGGAAAGGAATGTATGCCTTGTGACGTAATCATTGGTATATACGCTTGTAAGAAGTTTTCTTTAACTCACTTAGCAGATGTGGGCACGAGCCATCTGTTGAGTCAAAACAGCGCTGTTTTTAATAAATTAGTTGCTTCCTTCAGAAGTCCGAGTCCGGAGTTTTATCTGATTTTGCGGAAATTGCTACTACACTATGGCCATTTTTAATTCCAAAACTGGAGAATTATGTTTATTTTAAGAAGTGGTCAGGGGTTCTATTAGGGTTGCAAGATCAGGGAAATGGAGCCACAGTACTCTGCAGTCCCTCATTCATGTGTTTGTGTGCATGGGGTTAGTGGTGTATAGAGGATGATAGAGGATTTTTGTACAATTCACAAATGTGTCCTTTATATTATTATCAGCTATACACAATTATTGGTACTGAATAAAGGAAAGTTGTTCTTACAAGTAAAACAAGCCATGTTTCAGAAAAGAAAGTATAACTAAAGGCCTTTTTTTTTTCTTTTAGTTTTGGAAGAGTGGAGAGGGATTAAAGCACCTGCCAGTTTTTATTGCTGTCTGTGCCCCCCGTTAAAGAGATTCACTCTCTCTATTTGTCCTTTTTTCATTATCATTGAAAGTGAAAATAAAACTAAAATTCCTTTTTTTGGGTTGTCCCCAGAAAAGTAATAGAGGGGAAATCTTCCAAATGTGACACTAGTTCTTGCCCCTTAATTTGCAGGGATTTCCTCTCACTTCATGTTTGGCTATGGGACAGGAAACTAAGCAAATTCTCTGCAATGGGACACAGATGGTGAAAAAAATGGGTTATAACCCTCTCTTGCTCTATCCAAAATGAAAAAAAAAGTTTTGCATATAGTTCTATTTTAATTTGCTTCATAAATAATATGGTCTATTTTTTTAGTGATGTAATTTTTGTAAAGACTTCAAAGAAAGTTGACATATAGGAAATATCCTGCGTATCTGCAGGATGAACCATGTCACCAGCAATCAGTCAAGCTCCTGCTTTCACCTTGTCTATGCGCCCTGTGGTCTTGCTATTCCTTACATATAAGTTTCACTCACCATGGTGTGTGTCTGTTGTTGCGTCCTGCTGTGTGCAAAGAATTACATCTTAGTGGATCACCGCATGCTTTGCTGTGTTTGTCTTATTATACATAAAGATGCTTCATTAATTCTTTAACAAACAGCTTCTAGCTCCTCAAGTTTAATCCCCTCTGTCACTTCATTCACTCGTTTTTCAGCTACTGTCATTCTTCAGAGTTTTGGGAAGGTGATATTGCATCCATGTAGAGTGTGGATTGTTATTTACAGAAAATGCAGAAACATTGGTTAATTCTTTTGGGATGCAAAGAATCCAGCCATGGTATCGACTTTGCACAACTCATATGTAATTTACCTACCTGCAATTAAAATACTATAATTATTTTTGGTTTTTGCTCATATTTTCTTGATTGTTATGAATAATTTGACAGCCACATACAAGGTTATGTAGGGATGATGTTAAAGGAAGGGTGGAGGACCTTGGCCAGTACAGAGAGTAATTATACACTCCCAGAAGAGAAACAGACTATAACATACAAGAAGGGAGGTAGCTGTTCTAGGGAAATTAGTAGTCAGATTAGTAGTCCTAAATTGTATTCCTAGTAAACAAGGGAATAAGGGAAACAACATCCACATGGAAGAAAAATATATTTGAAATATATTCTTCCCAAATATATTTGACATATATTTGAAATACTACAATTTTGGCCATATTCAATATATTTAAAATATATTTAAATAAACAAATATTATATAACTATGTAGATATATAGATATATAGATGTATATATATATTATGTCAAAATGCATTTTTATTACAAAATATATGAAAAATATTTTTAAAAATACATTTTCAAATATACTTTATGTCTTTAACAATACAAATCTACATTTTTGGGATGCATGTACAAATATATGTAAAAGTATATGTTAAAATTACTTTTTTATATGTTAAAAAAAATCTGAAGAATATATTTAAAAATATATAGTTTAAAAAATATTTTTCATATATTCATATATATTTTGTAATATATAAAAAACGCATTTCAACATGCAGTGTATATATTGTAGACCAACATAAGGCTGGACTGAGCTACCAAACTATTGCCAAGCAGCTTGGTGAGAAGGTGGCACCAGTTGGTGCAATCATTTACAAATGGAAGAAACACAAAACAACTGTCAGTCTCCCTAGGTCTGGTGCACCATGCAAGATCTCACCTCGTGGAGTGTCAATGATCATGAGAACAGTTAAGAATTATCCCAGAACTACACGTGAGGATCTTGTCTATAATTTCCAGGCAGCTGGGACCACAGTCACCAAGAAAACAATTGGTAACATACTTCACTGACAAGGATTGAAATCCTGCAGTGCCCGCAAGGTCCCTCTGCTCAAGAAAGCACATGTCCAGGCCCGTCTGAAGTTTGCCACTGAACATCTGAATGATGCAGAGGAGGACTGGTTGAAGGTGTGGTGGTCAGATGAGATCAAAATGTATCTCTTTGGCATCAACTCAACTTGTTTGGAGGAGGAGGAATGCTGCCTATGACCCCAAGAACACCATCCCAACTGTCAAACATGGTGGTGGAAATATTCTGCTTTGGGGGTGTTTTTCTGCTAAGGGGACAGTACAACTGCACCTCATCAAAGGGATGATGGACGGGGCAATGTACTGTCAAATCTTGGGTGAGAACCTTCTTCCCTCAGCCAGGGCATTAAAAATGGGTCGTGGATGGGTGTTCCAGCATGACAATGACCCAAAACACACAGCCAAGGCAACAAAGGAGTGGCTCAAGAAGAACCACATTAAAGTCCTGGAGTGGCCTAGCCAGTCTCCAGACCTTAATCCGATTGAAAATCTGTGGAGGGAGCTGAAAGTACGAGTCACCAAACCGTAATGACTTGGAGAGGATCGGCCAAGAGGAGAGGGCCAAAATCCCTCCTGAGATGTGTGCAAACATGGAGGCCAACTACAGGAAACATCTGACCTCTGTGATTGCCAACAAGGGATTTGCCACCAAGTACTAAGTCATGTTTTGTGAAAGTGATCAAATACTTATTTCCCTCATGAACATGCAAATCAGTGCATAATTTGTTAGACATGCATTTCTTTTGAATTTTTTGTTGCTATTCTGTCACTCTGTGTTGCAATACACTTACCATTTGATTTTTAGACTGATCATTTCTCTGTGAGTGGGCAAACATTCAAAATCAGCAGGGGATCAAATACTTATATCCTTCACTGTATAAAAGTAATTTTAACATACATTTTTACATATATTTGTAAATGCATTCTAAAAATATAGATTTGTATTTTTAAAGACATACAGTATATTTGAAATGTATTTTTAAAATATGGCCAAAATTGTAGTATTTCAAATATATGTCAATATATTTGGGAAGAATATTTTTAAAATATATTTCAAATATACTTTTCTTCCATATGGGCAGGTGAAAAACAGCGAAAGGATACTATGCATAAATGTAAAAATTGAGTGGAATGAGGGTAAGGGTAGAGGTGGCAGACAATAGAGTTTTTTTCTCGTGGTGGAGATAAGTTTTGGCACATTGTACACAATGACACAATTTTCATGTGAGCATGATTATTTCGTCTGTTTGCTACTTTACTGGAAGAGATTACACTATATGCAATTTATATATTTTTTTACATGGTGAGTGAGGGACACGTTGAAGCCAATTTGGATATCTGGGGATAAGAGAAGACACATTTGTACGGATTGAAGGGCTTGATCATTTTTATCATCTGGTGAGAGCATGAGGAGAACACAGTAATTTCAGCATGGAGAGTTTCCTGTGTTTTTGGAGTTGAACTTTAAAAAAAGCTGTGGACAGTGTTCAAAGCGCTGGATATTCAAATTATATAGGTGTGTGAGTGCAGGTGAGCAGTCCAGAAGCCACACTGTCTCGTTTGGGGGAGCACTCACCTGCACACCTATCACAACAGGATGTGTAATTGTGTCCAAGCAGTCACTGCATCCTAATATAGTTCAATGGCCTGCCTGCATGCAGCACAGCACTTGGAGACTAGAAATGCTAGAAAAAGTACACACACCTGTGTGAAGAAGGCCTAATTCAGCTGTGCTTGTCTCTTGAATAGAACTGAACAGCGGGTAGTCATATTGCATTATATATACAGCATAGAAGTAAAGAACTAAAGAAAATAAGCAGTAATTGGTCTTTAAAATCCCACCTGGCTGCACGTAGTAAATATGAATTATTTAGTTAGGTAAATTCCATATTTGCCTTAGTGAAAAGAAATAACATTTCATTACAAAAAGAAAATATGTACAAACCCACTATATATTCCCTTTAATAACAAAGTAGCAGAACCACATATTGATTTTGCTCCAGGCTATATTGCTTATAGTTTTCTCTTTTTATGTCAGGTTTCACCAGCATAGATAGAAGGTAAATCACCCTAGCCATAAATATTTTTATCTTTTTAACTTGTCTTAAAATACACATATCCCTTGAATGATTTAAGGCTCATCGTTGAACCTTATTCTTGAGGTGTGTCAATCATAGGTTTCTTTTCTTTTATTTCTTGAAAGTTTATGAAATGGTGAAATGCTTGAAGCAGTTCTGCTGGAGCAGATGTGTTGTTTGAAACTGTGTAAATCTGATCAATAAACTCTGTACGCTGCCATCTTATTGCACAAGGGTAATCGCTCAGCAGAGGTAGACTTGGCTTTTTTGGCAGCCAGAATGGCTGATAAGATATCACAACATTCATTCAGACCTTGGGATTGAGAGTCATGTACAGGTTTAGGCTGTGAAGCAAACATTCTGGGTGGTCAGACTTTTTCTTTGTTAAGAATGTGTCATTTGGTACATCCAAAAGACACCCAGAGACATCCAAAAGCCTGAATGGAAACGATAAGATATGAAAGCTATTTGTAAATGAATTAACATCATAAAAATGCTGTGTAATATTTTATTCTAATGGCATGACTCCATTTTTTTCATCAAGTGTACTTTTAGACTACTGACACTGTCGGTCTTGGTAGACCAGTTGTACTGTGACACCGACAAGTCAGAGTGACTGATAAAACATTCATTAACAGGCAGATAATCATTTTAATAATTCACGAGTCTGAAGCCTTGTTTTTGTTTCTCAACTATTCTTTGGAGATGTTGACTTGTCATTAAATGATCATTAAAACAATGTTAACTCCTTGTAGATGTTTTTATGTCTAAGCATCAGTGTCAAACGCTGCAATGTTAATCCTAAAAGCTGTGAGAGAAAACATAAGATGCTAAACAATAGGTGCTTCTCAGAGCTCTGTTACAGGTAATCGTCTTTATGTGCCCTGTGAAAACATTTGTTCCAATACACTGGCAATTTCCAGAGTGGCATTACTGTATCCAGCATTTGTTTGTAGACCTTTCCATTAATAGGTTTGGATTTCCAGTCTTCCAGGTAGTTGAACAGGTGTATAAATAAGTAACACTCTAAAATAAGAACACTAAGGGGTTGATTTACTAAAAGCAAATAGACTGTGCACTTTGGAAGTGCAGTGTCTCCAGAGCTTAACCACCTCAGTGGTTCCTGCCAGGTCAGTTTTCAGCTTTCAGTGCTGTCGTACTGTGAATGACAATTCCTCAGTCATGCAACACTGTATCCAAATTTCATTTTTATAAATTGTTTGGTGGTATTTGATCACCACTGGGTTTTTTATTTTTTGCTAAACAAATAAAAAAAGACTAAATATTTTGGGGGGAAAAATGTTTTCATTGTTTCTGTTATAAAGTTTTGAAAATTAGTAATTTGTCTTCTTCACTGATATGCACTGATGACACTGCACTGATGGGCACTGATAGGTTGCACTGATGGACACTGATGAGGCTGCACTGATGGACACTGATGAGGCTGCACTGATGGGGGTGCACTGATGAGGTGGCACTGATGGGCACTAATGAAGAGGCACTGATGAGGCTGCACTAGTAAAGTGGCACTGATGGGCACTGATGGGACTGCACTGGTTATCAGGCACTGATGATCAGTGCCCTGATTATCAGTGTAAACGTCCCCTGTCACGGGAAAGCTTGTTATCGCCTTTCCTTTCCTCTGGCATTTATTTACATGTGATCAGCTGTGATTGAACAAAGCTGATCACATGGTAAAGAGCCAATGTCATTCGCTCTTTACTCTGATCGGTAATGCACTGTATCTGAGGGACACAGCTCCCCACCAATTGCCGCACGTATCAGTGGCAAGAATGGGAGGATGTAATAAAACATCCTCCCAGAATGAGAGTGGTCCCACCCAGCCTATTGTAGAATGATGACCGGGTGAGACCACTCTCGTTCTGGCAGGAACCAGTTAATAAATGAGTGCAAGCTTTGCTGACTTCCATCATCCAATCATGTGCAAGCAAAAAATGCTGTTTTTTTTTTTTTTTATTTCCCTTGAATGTGATTGGTTATTCTTTTCAAATTAAAGCTTTGCCTCATTTACTAAGCTCTGGATCAAATGAATTTGCAAAGTGCACAGTCAATTCACCTTTAGTAAATTAAACCCTAAATATTTAACTTTTGTATATTTAAAGTAGGGGCGGACTGACAACTCATGGGGCCCCCGGCAATAGGGGATCATGGGGCTCCTGTGTCCTTGCCCAAACTCCAAAAAGCCTATGAAAAAGGTACCAGGGGCATCTCATGGGGCCCCCTACTGACCCCGGGCCCTTGGGCAGTGCCCGAGTTTCCAAATGGTCAGTCTGCCCCTGATTTAACCTCCCTGGCGGTATGATTATTTCAGATTTTTGGTGCTGAAAGCGGTACCATTATTTTGCATGGAAATATGTAGTTTTTTTATTGTAGGCTGTAATATTTAGGAATAACTCACTGAAATCTGTCCGAACAAGAGTCTATTAAACATCCCGGGTATGATAAAATTTGAAACACAAAATCATAAATTATAATTTAATAAATAATCATAAAAAATAATAATATAATAATAATACATTTAATTCAATAATATAATCAAACCAAAAACACTGAAATTTGAAATATAGCACCATAATAAGTTCGCACATTGCTGAGCAAAGTCGCAAAATCGTTTTCAGTGTCTGATGACGAATTTCCCAACAAATCATTATCACTCAATTCTGCAAGTGGTTCTGAGTTACTATCGCTGTTCTCTAGCTGATCTAAACCGCTTTTGACCTAAAGGGACACTTTTTGGACGCCATGGACGTTTCTCAGTTTCAAGGCAGAAAGAACAGACAAAATGCAGGCAGGGCGCAGGACAAAGCACTAGGGACAAAATGTATGTGAAATTGGTTGAGACAGCAATGTTTTACTATGTAAAATGTAAAAAAAAAAAAATGACATTATTTAAAATTTTTAAATTTCCCGCCGCCGGCGGCGCCCGTACGTCCCGACGTCACAGGGACAGGACACAGAAGCCGGATGCCGGCATCGGCCGAAGGAGATGGCCGGGGACGCTGCAGGGGACACATCGTGGGAGCGCAGGGTAAGGTAAGTGAAGAACAAATGCCGGAGCAGTGCCGCATGGTATTCCCGAGTGTAGCTCGTGGTTACCGCTCTTGGTACTGAAATGTTACCCCGAGCTACACTCGGGAATACCGCCAAGGAGGTTAAAGTGATATTTAAAGCAGAGTTTCAGCCTGTCAAAAAATAAAAGTCAGCAGATATAAAAACTGTAGCTGCTGACTTTTAAAAAACAGTCACTTACCTGTCCCTCGGTCCCGCAGTGTGTTCCCTGCAACCCGTTTTACCACCTGTCCTGTATTCCAGGAGGCCGGCATCTTCAGTGTGGGCACCCGGCTGTGACAGCTTGCGGCTTCACAGCCGGGTACCTACTGCGCATGTGCGAGTAGTGCTGAGCTTCATGAATGGTCCTGTAGTCTTCTGGGACCTGTCACGTGTCCCAAAAGGCTACAGGGAGGGAGGGAGGGATCAGACCAGAAGTGGGAGCGGGTACATGTCAAATTCGGGTACCCGCTCCCCCCACCCCCAAAGGTGCCAATCCATAATGGGGAGCAGTCCTTGAAGCGGAACTTCCACTTTTGGGTGGAGCTCCGCTTTAAGGTTTTTTTTTATCTTTGAAGACTGGAAATAATGAACTTGAAGAGTATCCACAGACTTCAAGATAGTTGCTTGCATAGATATAAATATAGACATAGATATAAACATAGTATAAATAAGTAACGCCTTAAAATAAGAACACTAATTGTTTTTCTTTTTTATATTTAAAGTGGTTTGAAAAGAAGGGTTGTTGTCCTTGAAGACAAGAAGTAATGAACATGAGCAGTGTTGACAGATTTCCTGGTAGTCGCACAAGTGTATGAATTAGTAATACTCTAAAGCAAGAATGCTAATTACTTATCTTATGATTCTTTTCATTAGTATGTAGATACTGTATGTGTTCCTTGAAAATGAAATAATAAAAGGGTAACTTTGTGGGAAAAAAATTTAGCAAATAAAAAACATTTATATAGCATATACAATTGCGACACAAGCCATATTATAATTGAATGCTATTGAACTTATCTTTCTTTTTTAAACAGTAGGTGCTATACTTTTCTATGAAGTCAATG
The DNA here is from genome assembly GCF_062004578.1 of Staurois parvus. Taxonomy (NCBI): domain Eukaryota; kingdom Metazoa; phylum Chordata; class Amphibia; order Anura; family Ranidae; genus Staurois; species Staurois parvus. The sequence goes on along the minus strand of NW_028318492.1, from coordinate 4,039,450 downwards.
CAATATTGCTTTTGGAGGCATTCCCCACACAGTTGGTGTACAGATGCCTCCAGAAATGTAATTTCCCGCTTGTGTGAAAAACTCTGCACTAAGAGACAAGTCAGGTTTTAGGCATCCTCTGCAACAAAAATGTTGGTTATGGTGAGATACCCCCTATGGGCTAATCACATCTAAAGGGATGCAGACACTGTAGCTTTTCTCATCAGAGCACTCCAAGTGCACCATCTGATTAAAATGAATTAGCTAGTCCCAATCAGAATCAGCATCCAAAAAAATTGGAATATCCAGCTTCAGGGCTGATTCACACTATGCCCTGATATGAAATGGACAGCAACGCACTGTGCGTTCCTTTGCGATTCATATGCGGGTCTATGAGATGCGATTTCATGCCCATTTATCTGATTGGATGCACTACTTTTTTAAAATGCGCAGCTACCACATCGCATGGTACTTTGATTTTATTGGAAAGTAGAAAATAGAATAATTTTTTAAATGTTCTGTGTTTTTTTGTTTATAACTCAAAAAATAAAAAACCCAGTGATGATCAAATACAACCAAAAGATAGCTCTATTTGTTGAAAGGAAATTATAAACCTGTAATATGCGAACGGTATTGCATGACCTCACAACTGTCAGTTAAAGTAGTGCAGTGTTGAATAGCATAAAAATGGCCTGGTCATGAAGGAGGGTAAAACCTTCCAGAGCTCAAGTGGTTAATGAACATGAAAATAATATGCCCAGCATTCCCCTGACAAGTTGCCATTTCTAATGCTGCTTATATCTGCCATCCTTTCTCATGTTGAAGGTACAATCACACATTTTAGAAATGTAAGTAATTTTACAAAACTAGATTGCCTTTATAATATGTAGTTTTATTTTTGTAGTTTGTTTGCAGGATTGGGATGGATCATGTGTGTAGCTTTAGTGTTTTTATTTTTTGGCACATTATTGAAAGAAAAATGAATATGTTTTTTAATGATCAGTCTGCAGTAGGTTCACAAAGGCATAGTATCAGAGAGCAAAGTTAGAAGCTTGGTGCTCCATCACAAGGAATGCTTCTCAACATGAGCCCCACAGCTCCTCCTTTTATAGCTAATGATGAAGACAACCTTCTACAGTGCCAGGAAACCTCTAGTTCTGTCCCGTCTTTATGATTTCATCTTGTAAAACTTTGCTTTGAAATGAAAGTCAGCACTTTTGGTCACTTTACACACCATAAATAAAAACTAAGGCCTTTTTTGAAAACTTTAAAAAAAATACAGTTTTTAAAGGATGCATTTTGTGTGTGATGGCATACTAAATAGATCTTCAGAAATGCATGTAACAATGCAACAAGACTTTCTGAAAAAGAAAAGCAAAGCCAGTCAGATTATGAAACTATCCTGTATATATTCTCTATATCCTAGGTCCATTTTATTTTAAAGGTATACTCCAATCAAAATGTAAAAGGAAGCTTTGAAATGGATGCAGCCTTCAAAGCCTACCTGCCCAGGGCTTTGGTTTTTCATCAAAGAATAAAAGTACTGCATTAGCATACCTCCTGCTTTTGAGAGATGAGGAAGAGGAACACATTATAGCATGAAGTATAAAGGCAAAGGGCATACCCTATCATACATCCAGTAACATGGCCGATGTGCAAACAATTATTGGTTCAATACAAACGTTATCTTATAGCTACTTTTCCTTTATTTTGGCTTGAAAAATAACAAATAGAATAATTTAAAGATTAGATAAAAGCTTTAATGCAGTAAAACTTTTGATAGTTAAATAATATATATTTTTATTGATATTCTTACATCATGACAAAAAGGGACAACTGAGGAAGAAAGAGGGACAGAACAATTTGGTTCCTAAAGAGGAACTGTCCCTCCAAATGGGGAATGATTGGGAGGTATGCATTAGTGGAACTCACAGGTCTTCTGGAACCTGTTTTTCTTTACCTGATTATGATGCAGGTAAGGTATTTAAAAACAAGATAGCTTTCCTGCATTCTTTAACATTCAGAAAGTGTGAGGTATCAAAATGTTAGACCTATGAAGTACCTCACAGGGCTTATCACAGGATGTGGTACCGCCCATGTATTCATGTATTCATGGGAGTTTAGGAAAAGATTTTCATACCTCACAGGGCCTATTTAGAGTCAAACCAGTCAAATAAAAAATTAAAACCAATGTTTTAAGCAAGCAGAAATTCACTTAAAATGTTTTCCTTTATGGAACATTTGTTAAATTTTTGAATAGTTATGGTGTCAAATCGAAAAAAATGTTCACATTAGGGGTGAGAAAAATCAAAGGAGCAATGAACACGATATGTTTTGATATAAACATTGAATGTGGTTTTCATTTGGGAAATTCAACTCACTCCAAAATCAAATGTTAAAAGTTAACAACATTTTGAAGTACTTGGAAGAACATTTGTCAAATCACTGATGGCATTATTGAACGTACAAATGAGATTTTTTAGACAAACAGCCGTACAAAGATCTACCAGTGTATGGCCAGCTTCATAGTACAACGATACATCAAGCAGAGATAAAGTTTGCACAGTGTAGATAAAACCAGCATTTTAGTTTGATTGGTAGTACAATGATACATCAAGCAGTGATAGAGATTCCATAGCATAGATTCACCAGAGAAGATGCCCCACCCTATGAGTAAGGTCTCATTCGAATAGGCAATGACACACAGGTGGTTGTATTCATTTATAGGATATTTCTAAATGCATGAACTGATGTTAAATGGTATAATGTACACTAGGTCATTGCCAATGTTCAAATGCATTCAGTTTAATTAGATTTAGAAAAAAAATTGAAATCTGTGCACCCAGGGGTAGATTAGATACCCTGAAGGCTTCTAAACACATAAAAATGCATGTAAACACATTTTTGAAGGGTAAAGTCTGTATGGAACAACTAAACAAACTGCAGACTAACCATTTGCCCTCTAGAGGATTTACCCCCCTTAATGTCCAGGCCTCTTTTTGCTACTCGGCGCTGCAATAATTCAACTTACAATTGCGCGGTCATGCAATGCTGTACCCAAACAAAATGTACGTCCTTTTTTTCACATAAATAGAACTTTCTTTTGGTGGTATTTTATAACCTGTGCACTTTTTATTTTTTGCGCTATAAACAAAAAAATACTGAAAATTTTGAAAAAAAACTATATTTTTTACTTTCGGCTATAAAAATTATATAGTAACCTTAAAGTTAATTATAAATTTAGACCAAAATGTATTCTGCTACATGTTTTTAGTAAAAATCCCAATAAGTGTATATTGATTGCTTTGTGTGAAAGTTATAGCGTCTACAAACTATGGTATAGATACTGCAATTTGCTATACAGTGCTGCACTAGTTTAACTGACAATTGCGCGGTCATGCAACAAGGTACATAAATGAAAGTTATGTCCTTTTTTCACACAAATAGAGCTTTATTTTGGTGGTATTTGATCACCTGTGTGCTTTTTATTTTATGCGCTATAAACAAAAAAAGTTTTTAAAAAACAATATTTTCTTATTTCTGTCATAAAAAATATCCAAAAAAACTAAAATGTTGTCATAAATTTAGACCAAAATGTATTCTGCTACATGTTTTTGGTTAAAAAAATCCCAATAAGTATATATTTATTGCTTTGTGTGAAAGTTATAGCATCTACAAACTATGGTATAGATAATGGAATTTACATAGCTTTTACTTTCTGACTGCTCATCACATTTCTTGAGGTGCTAAAATACCAGGATAGTACAAATACCCCTTTTCAGAAAGTAGACACCCTAAGCTATCTGCTGAGAGGCATATTGAGTCCATGGAAGATTTATTTTTTTCACAAATTTCTGGAAAATTACAAAAACTTTTTTTTTTTTTACACAAAGTTGTCATTTAAATGATATATTTCTCGCACAAGCCATGGGTATATGTGGAATTACACCCTAAAATACATTCTGCTACTTCTACCGAGTATGGGGATACCACATGTGTGAGACTTTTTGGGAGCCTAGCCATATACAGCAGCCTGAAATCCAATGACCACTTTGAAAACCTGAAGGTGCATAACTTCCTCATTTCACTTCCTCACTACCTATCACAGTTTTGAAGGCCCTGAAATGCCAGGATAGCACCAAATCCCCCCAAATTACCCTTTTTGGAAAGTAGACAGCCCAAGGAATTTAAAAAGAGGCATGGTGAGTATTTTGCAGATCTCATTTTTTCTCACATGTTTTTGAAATATAAAAAAAGGAAAGAAAAAATATGTTTTTTGTTTTTTTCTTAACTTTCCAAAAACTTGTGGCATAAACGAAATCTGCAAAATACCCACCATGCTTCTTATCAAATTTCTTGGTGTGTCTACTTTCCAAAAAGTGTTCATTTGGGGGGGAGTTGGTGCTATCCTGGCATTTCAGGGCCTCCAAAACTGTGATAGGTAGTCTGGAAGTGTAATGAGGAAATAAAGCCCTTTAAAAGCCTGAAGGTGCTTATTGGATTTTGGGGTCCTGTACTTGGCTAGACTGCCAAAACGTCTCTCACATGTGGTACCCCCATACTCGGAAAACGTAGCAAAATATATTTTGGGGAGTAATTCCACATATACCCATGGCATGTGTGAGCAATTACTCATTTAAATGACAATTTTGTGTAAAAAAAAAATGTTTTGTTTGTAATTTTCCAAAAACTTGTGGTAAAAAAATAAATTCTTCTATTGATTCAACATGCCTCTCAGCAAATAGTTTCGGGTGTCTACTTTTTTGCTAGGAAATTAATTTAACCACAAGCCTACAGGGCACTTATACCCCCTTCCTGCCCAGGCCAATTTCCAGCTTTCAGCGCTGTCACACTTTGAATGACAATTGTGCAGTCATGCAACACTGAACCCATTTTTAAATTTTTATCCTTTTTTTGTAACAGATAGAGCTTTATTTTGGTGGTATTTAATCACATCTGGGTTTTTTTTTCTTAAACAAACTAAAAACCACTGAAAATTTTGAAAAAAAAATGTTTTTTCTTAGTTTTTGTTCTAAAATTTTGTAAATAAGTGATTTTTCTCCTTCACTGATGTGCACTAATGAGGCTGTAGTGATGGCACTGATAGGCTACACTGATGGACACTGATAGGTGACACTGATGGGCACTGATGAGGAGGCACTGGTAGGTGGCACTGATGGGCATTGACAGGCATCACTGATGGGCACTGAAAGGCAGCACTTATTTATGGCACTGGTAGGCGGCACTGTTAGGTTGTTAAGGATGCCAGTGGCCGCCTGCTCCTGAACAACCAGTACATACTGCATGCCTTAATTGCTACTTAATTACTGCATGCATATATTTATTTATTTCCTTCTGTGAATTGACTTTATTGTCTTTTTATGCAGAATTTACCGAGCGTTTTTGCTATTTGCAGTAAATACCGCATACTAGTAATAGTGAATTGACATTTTCAGTATAGCATGTGATATGTGGTCATGTGACCGCCAAAAAACATGCAATAACCTTTAGGAACCTTTTTTTTGTGCATCCCATGTTTGTGCAGAAAAATTAGCTGCTATTGAACCAAAAATAACCTGCATTTTCAGGTGCCATTGAAACGAATGGTACCTGAAAACACGATAACGAGTTTTCACATTTTCTCAGTGCCTTTTCAAATCATGGGCAGAATCGCGGTAATTACGTCCAAGATTTGAAGTACCCTAGTGTGAATGAAGTCTAAGTGAATTGTCCCCTTAGTGAGTGCATTCACCAAAGACATGTATTCCAGCTTGTATTTTAAACAAAATAGTTTTTTATTTTATAACACTGTTGGGAGGATTTTATGTTTTTATATGCAATTTGGATACCTTGAGATGTTTACAAGGAGATTCAAAGTCAGAAGTAAAATAGGACTATATTAAGGATTCTGATTCCCATAAATTGTATATGTCCTGAAACTTACAAGATAAGTTCACCTTTCATAACATGTAACACCCATATTCAGAGTGTAACATGTAACATGTTATGAATAGACAGACCCAGCTAGCGGGGGATCTTCTTCTTACACTAGCTGTCTTAATTAAATTTAACACTTGTGATTGTACTTGAGTCAGCAGTCAAAGATGCCTGCACATCCAACCACCCTGTAGGTTTATGGGCATCTGGTACAAAATGAGACACTTGAGACATTACATAAATAATGAAATGTCTTATCTTAACTTAGTAAACTAGCTTTTGAAGAAAGTAGGACATGAAAACAGTAAACTGAAGGTGAAGGTTGCTTTTATCTCTACATGGAAGTAACATGGCAGCAGCGTAAAGGTAAACTGTAAACAGTTTAGATTATTTTTTAAAATTTTTTCTACTTTATATGGCATATCTAAAAATATGTATAGTGCATATAAATATACAGTAAACTATATGCGTATACTGTAATGCTGTATTTAAATATACTGTGAATATATATATGTAACAAGAGCGTAGGCAAGACAGAACACACAGAGAAGTTGATAAACACACAAAGCTTTATTGAACTATTGCAAGTACTCAATTTGGGGTCTGAGGGTAGCGCAAAGTACCCAGAGCAGGGAATGAGAGGGGAAGGGGCCAAAGTAATTGTAATTCAACCCCAGGTAGGGCAAGTTTGAGTCTCTGGCAAGTACTAATCCAGGCAGGGTAATGGAGGGGGGTTCACGGATAGTCCAGGCAGGGAAAAGTAGGGGGATTCACGGACAGTCCAGGCAGGGAAAAGCAGGGGTATGGACACTCACAGTTCTGGCAGGGGTCACCACTGGCACACACAGCCGGCAGCAGATACACTCCTTAGTACACATCAGATAATCCAAAAGAGTATTTCCAGACACACAGCGGCAGCAAGTAATCGTGGCACAGGGTAGGCAGAGTATCTCTGGGCCCACAGCGGGTAATTCTGGCACACAGCAACAGCGGGTAATCCTGGCACAGGGTAGGCAGAGTATCTCTGGACCCACAGTTGGTATTTCTGGCACACAGTGGCAGTGGGTAATCCTGGCACATGGTAGTATCTCTGGGCCCACAGCTGGTATTTCGGGCACACAGCGCCAGCGGGTAATCCTGGCATAGGGTAGGCAGAGTATCTCTGGGCACACAGCGGGTATTTCTGGCACACAGAGGCAGCAGGTAATCCTGGCACAGGATAGAATCTCTGGGCCCACAGCGGGTATTTCGGGCACACAGCGCCAGCGAGTAATCCTGGCACAGGGTAGGCAGAGTATCTCCGGGCAAACAGCGGGTATTTGTTGGCAGACAGCGGAAGTGAGTAATCCGGGCCCGGGTTAGGCAGAGTGCTCAGCGGGGATGGCTGCGGAGGTCTGGCCTCAACTCAGACCTCCCAGCAGCTCCAGGGACCAGCAGCAGAAGAAGACATGGGCTGAGTCCCGCTCCGGCCTGCGCCAACCGGGGGGGGACCGCGCTGAGACATCCCGGCGGCCTGCGCTTGAGGTCTCCTGGTGGTGGGGGGTCAGGACTCTCAGGTGACATTGCCGGGAGAGGTGCGACCCGCACCACAGGGGCCACTTCCTCCCATCCTGCACAGCCTTTGAAGTATCTGTGATAGGATGTGAAGAATCTGCAAGGGGGGAGGGAGGGGTGAAGAGACAGGCAGACGGACAGCAGGCACAGGGGGGGTGGGGGCACGGGGCACACCGTGACAATATATATATATATATATATATACCCTTGAGTTTTCACAGCTGCAGCATGTGTGACTTCAGAGTATAGATTATGAGCAGAACTAAAACGGTTTTTACAGCTTTTGTCAGATTTTGGTATTACCAGATTGGGCTCAGTAGTTTGGAGTTTTTGAAGTGTCTTGGGAGAGAAGCAATCTCCAGCCCAGTGTCCAAGTTTTGTTGAGAACCAGCAAGGTGTGTGTCCAGGTGCACACAGTCCTTATAATGAAGGACTGGGAACAGTTCAGGGCTCCAGGCAGAGAAGAGGTGTGCTCCCATCTGAAGACAGGTGTGCTCCTGTCTAGAGACAGAGGCAACCTACTCAAAAGACAGCATTCCATGTTCGAGAGATTCCATGCCCAGTGGACTTTGAGAGTTGGGATTGTTGAGAGAGTTTGGGAGACTACGAGAGCTGAGGCAACTAGGAGAGTGTCCAAGGGACTGGAGGAATCTGTAAGTTACAGAGGAGTGAGGGAGCCTGGGGGTGTCAGGAGAATTCCTATCTAGAGTGCAGGAGTGGGCCCACGCAGCAAGGTGCTGTAGCCAAAGCTGGACAATCTGAGTGAGCCTGGTGGTTTGGTATTTTTCTTGTTCCTGTTGTGCTGTGTGAAACTAAAACCCCTGTATGGGCAAGGTCATGAACTTAGTGTTTCCTTTCTAATAAGAGTGGGCTACTAGGCCCTTAAACCACAAGGCTGACATGTCTCACTAAAAATGCATCTGCCATGTTGAGTTAACCAACCCCCATACCTCAATATATATATATATATATATATATATATAGCCAAAAGTATTGGGACACCCCTGCAAATCATTGGATTCAGGTGTTCCAATAATTTCCATTGCCACAGATTATAAAATCAAGCACTTAAGCATGCAGACTGCTTCTACAAACATTTGTGAAATAATGGGCTGTTCTCAGGAGCTCAGTGAATTCCAGCGTGGTACCATGACAGGTTACCACCTGTGAAATAAGTCCATCCTTGAAATTTCCTTGCATCTAAATATTCCACGGTCAGCTGTTAGTGGTATTGTAACAAAATGGAAGCAACAGGGAACAACAGAAACTTAGCCACGAAGTGGTAGGCCACGTAAAATGACAGAGCGGGGTCAGCGCATGCTGAAGTCACCAACTGTCTGCAGAGTCAATAGCTAAAGACATTCAAACTTCATGTGGCCTTCAGATTACCACAACTAGAGTGCATAGAGAGCTTCATAGAATGGGTTTCCATGGCTGAGCAGCTGCATCCAAGCCTTACATCACCAAGTACAATGCATCAAAAAGCATCAGATGCAGTAGTGTAAAGCACATCGCCACTGGACTCTAGAGCAGTGGAGACGTATTCTCTGGAGTGACGAATCACGCTTTTCTGTCTGGCAATCCTATGGACGTGTCTGGGTTTGGCAGTTGCCAGGAGAAAGGTACTGGTCTGATTGCATTGTGCCAAGTGTAAAGTTTGGTGGAGGGAGAATTATGGTGTGGGGTTGGTTTTCCGGGGTTCGGGTTTGGCCCCTTAGTTCCAGTGAAGGGAACTTTTAAGGCATCAGCATACAAAGACATTTTGGACAATTTCATACTTTATGTGAACAGTTCGGGAATGGCCCCTTCTTGTTGCAACATGGCTGCGCACCAGTGCACAAAGCCAGATCCATAAAGACATGGATGAGCAAGTTTGGGGTGGAGGAACTTCACTGGCCTGCACAGAAACCTGACCTCAACCTGATAGAATGCCTTTGGGATGATTTAGACTTCTCGTCCGATATCAGTGCCTGACCTCACAAATGCACCATAGACACACTCTTAAACCTTGTGGACAACCTTCCCAAAAGAGTTGAAGCTGTTATAGCTGCAAAGGGTAGGCCAACTCAATATTGAACCCTACAGAAAAAGACTGGGATGCCATTAAAGTTCATGTGCGTGTAAAGGCAGGCATCCTAATACGTTTGGCAATATAGTGTATATATTATTATTATTATTATACAGTATTTATATAGCGCCAAAGGGTATGCTCAGCGCTGTACAGTAGCAAGGGGACAGTATATATATATATATATATATATATATAAATATATATATATATATATATATATATATATATATATACTGTGCTAAAAACACAGGATGCAGAGATCAAATGCATGCTGTGTCTCAACAGGCATGCCTTATTCTTGTGAGGCATGTACTTACGCAGGTAAATTTCAGTTTGAGCAATTGATCCCTATAAACAGACTTTTCTTACATAATAATAAAAGGATTTTTTTGTTTTGTTTTGGAGAAAGATTAGAATATCTGTAAGGTTTTGATTGCTGTTTTGCCCCCATTAAGGAGATTCACCCTCTCTTTGTCCTGTTTACCCTTATTATCAAAAGTGAAAGAAAATCCCAAATTCAGGGTTGTTACCAGAACAGGATTAGAGAGGAAATCTTACAGTGGGGATACCAGTTCTGGTGAGCCTGGTGACCACACTTTTGGAAGGATTTCCTCTCTCTCCAATGAGAGAAATCTCTCCAATGAGACACAGATGGAGCTTCTACTGTAAGCCTTCAACTCCAGTGACCAAGAGGAGTTTCTCTCAATCCTCAGGTTCTAAGTCTAAGCTTTTAAATCAGTTTTGCAACAAGATTTGATCCTCCAAACCTGCCAAGGAAGGAACAGGCCCTCCTCACAAAAAAGGGCACCCCACTTGTCCAAGTGGAGGGATGTCTGCTGACCTTCATAACTAGATCTCCTAAACAAGTTTAATTTGCTAAAGCACTGCTTATCAATGCCCTGTTTTTTCCATTATAGAAAATACCGTTTTCATCTTTTTTGATACTTTTGTATCTCAGTGCTGCTGATCTCCTCTAGAGTTTCAGCCAGTTTCTTCCTATATGCACTTGCTCCAGCATTGGCTGCAGTTCATTGCTCTGGATTACTTCACTGATAATGACAAAGGTGGACCATGCCCATGCAAAATATGTCATCAGAGCTGCTTGTAGTCACCACAATAGGTGCATGTGACAATGCAGAAGCACAAATGGGAGACCTTTGTAACCTTATAACAAAAAGTGCCTGAATAAGGAGAGAATAACTCATTATTTGTTTTAGTGAAAGCTACGATTAGGAATTGTATATCTTACCTGATATCTTACCTGTTGATGGTCTCTGCCCCAAAGAACCCAGAGCCTGAACAGTGATTTACACTGAAGCAGTGAGCTATTCAGTTGCACCTATGACTAAATCCCTGACACATTACTCACTTTCTTCTTTATACACTTTTCTAGCAGTCTTTTCAATTACCTGTGCCTGGATGATGTATGCAGTCTTGAATAAAATGTGACCAATAGCAATTATTTATAGACTTGTTGTAACGATTGACCCATTCTTTGAGAATGAGATTGTCATAAATAAGTGTAACTTGTGGATTTATTTAGTGTTGAACATTTTAGATATCTTACTCATTCTGTATGAGGTTAAATCTGTCTTTAAGTTGCTTAAAAAAATGGAAACTGAAAAAATAACAATATCTAGTGATATATAGCTTGATTCTGTTTCTTTTTTAGGTGGACCCTCTGAAGGAAAATTAGTCCCTGGGGACCAGATCATTATGATAAATGAGGAGCCAGTCAGCAATGCTCCAAGAGAGCGAGTGATTGACCTTGTCAGGTACTTGATATGTCTCTACCTTTAATTCACTGGTCCTAGCAAGAACATTGAGCCTGTGGCCTATAGTAATAAAATATTAATAAACCTTGCCACTCACATTTTCATCCATACTTATTCAACTCAGATAACAATGTATGCAGGTTTAAACTGACTTGCACAAAAAAGTACCTTCTGTCTTGAGGGACAAAGAAAAAATCATATCAAAAGTTTCTATGTTTTTAGAACAGGTGGTAAGGGGTTAGGTGAGGGCACCTATTTTGGTGAGGAAAGTTCCACTCCGTTTTTACAGATTCCCTCTCACTTCATGTTGTATCTCCAGAAATCTTCCCAAAAACTATAGTGTTGCTTTTCATCATTGAGACCCTACCCATTAGTGCTTGGAAAAAGTTGGTTAATAAAGTTGTGTTTACAGTTATCTTATGAAGCCAGAGGCTGCCCTACTAGTTTTGAAAATATTTGGGGAAATTGATTCTTATGTTCATGTTCAGCATCACCCCTTTAGTTAATACTTTTACTTTAGGTAAAACACTCCTGACAAGATTACACACTCTTGTGTTACCTCTGTTTTCAACAACCAATACATACAAACATGACACTTAAGGTTGGTACAAACGGACCGAATTACGGCTGGTATTGACTGGTTTCTGTTGAACATTCCCACCAGAGCGTACAGCATCCAGCTTTTATCAAAGGGGAATGCTGGAAAATCAGCATCCGATCAGCACTTACAGTCAATGATTGGGAGTGCTGATCAGTCCCGGACTGGGACAAAAAATAGGCCCGGGAAAGAAGGAAGGAGGGAAAGAAGGAAGGAGGGAAAGAAGGAAAGAAGGAAAGAGGGAAAGAAGGAAAGAGGGAAAGAAGGAAAGATGGAAAGAAGGAAGGAGGGAAAGAAGGGAGGAGGGAAGGAGGGAAAGAAAGAAGGAAGGAGGGAAAGAAGGAAGGAGGGAAGGAAAGAAAGAAGGATGGATGGAAAGAAGGAGGGAGATAAGGAAAGAGGGAAAGAAAGAAAGAAAGAAAGAAAGAAAGAAAGAAGGAAAGAAAGAAAGAGAGAGAGAGAGAGAGAGAGAAAGAAAGAAAGAAAGAAAGAAAGAAAGAAAGGCAGCTTTCCCTCTCCTCTCCTGTCTGTGGGCATGTGGGCAGAGCCTTTCATAGTCATAATTTCTTCAAACAGTGAGAGCGGGTGTGGGGAGAAGATCCCCGCCCACTGTCACAAAGTGGGATGCACTGGCGTTGGGAGGTGGCTGCAGGTTACATGTTACACCCTAAATATGGGTGTAACATGTAATATTGCTCCTAAAGGTGAACTTAGCCTTTAAACATTGAATGGGATTTCACTCATTTTTATGAGTCATAGATCCTATTCATATACTGTGTACTATATATGGATACATGAGGGTTTCCTTGATTACATTAATTGAGTTGCCATGCATAGTCCCAACAGTGAAAATGTAGTGCCATGATTTTATGTTTATGTATATTGCATTATTTATGTTTATTTAACCTTTTTCACTTGGGGTACTGGTCAGAGTAGGTGATTTTGAATGCAAATTCACATCATTTATGTTTTTCTTTGTGACATTTTGGATTTTTATATAATTATTATGGTATCTCTGTAGTGTGATTAAGAGAGAATAAGTCATGTGCTGAATGGTCCCATCTGGGCAATCTGCCTATGTGTGGATATCAGGTGAACTGCTCAGGTGGTTTGACAAGTTATGGGGAAATGCTGGGCATAGCATGAAATCTGTGGAGGGCAGCTATCCAGATTTTTTCCTTTGTATTGGATGCAGTTGCGAGCTGAACTAGCACCCTCTACATGCTTCATTAAGAGTCCTGTGTTGTGGGCCAATCTGGAGCAGCGTGCGTTTGTTACATTTTAGGTGGTGTTGAGACAACCATATGGTGACATATTGGGGTTGATTTACTAAAGGCAAATAGGCTGTTCATTTTGCAAGAAAATTTATCTCAGAGCTTAATGAATGTGTTGAATTCTTATTTTGAAAAGAATAGCCAGTCAGATGCATTGAAAATAAAAATAGCATTTTTGCTTGCACATGATTGGATAATGGAAGTCAACAAAGTTTCACCTCATTCACTATGTTGTGAGGAAAATTCCCTTGCAAAGTGAACTGTCAATTTGCCACTTTTTTTAATAGATTATGTCTCAGCAAATGGCAAATATTTACTACTGCTGTGGAAATCCTTTATTACATCTCAATAACTGACAATTTTGAAAGTTCATGTGATTCATAGGATGCTATATTTTCCTATGGTTTGCATATTCAATAAGGTAATTCAAAGTGCAGCCAATGCATGCAAAGGACAACAACATATAACGTTCAACCACCATTTATTTTTACTGACCTGACACCATAAAACTGAAATCTGATAGGGTGCTATAGGTATGTACACGTTGCATAGTCATTTGTATGTTTTTTTTTTTAATAAGAAAGAGTTATCTAAAGTCAGCCACATTTTCACTTAGCTAGCCTGTTCTGCTCTGTCTCTGTTTCTTGTGTGTGTAAATTCAGGTTGAGCTACTGAGCTCTGTAAACAGCATGCTATTCACAACAACATAGCTATGAGGAAAATGAGCCTAAAGCTAGGGCTACTTAAGCAATTACCTCTATAAGTTACTGAGAATTGTAGCAGCTCACTGTCAATATGGACCATAAATGAGACTTTATGGTGCTGCACAAAAGCTGGAAATGAGGAAGAAAAGTCACCCCTGCTGGCAAGAGGAAACAAAGAGAGCAGCATCTTGATGATATTCCAGTGTCTCAAGTACAAATGAACAAGCAAATGACACTCAGAACCTGTCACGTACCTGATAGGAGACTGAATTGACGAGGTTGGCCTCACTTGTGTCACTAGCCCTGACCCCGCTGAGGTTGGAACAGAGGGAGTCTAGGGACCAGGGGGACAAGAGCACCAGTGTTGTTGCTTGCGGCTCTTGCAGGTGATGGCCTGGAAAGGCAGTGTATCCTCTGATTAGAATACTGCAGTAGCAGACAGAGCAGGTTCTGGGTAATGCCTGATGTGCAGCAGAGCAAGTAGGTAGCCAGGACACAGAACAGGAGCAGGGTCAAAGGAAGCCAAGGTCATCAACAGTCGGGCAGCGAGGTAAAGAATCAGTAGGAGAAGCCAAGGTCAGGAGCAGAGCCGAAGTCAGGAACCAGGAGCATGAGAGTAATCAGAGTCGGGTCAGGAACAAGCCGGGTCAGCACCAAAGGAATCACACAGGAAACAAGTAGGACACCGGGGGAAGCTGAAGACCAGTCAGCACTGAATGAGCATCGAGGTGCTCTTTAAATAGCCCGCCCAGCACCAACAGGTGCGCCTGGGTCCTAGTGCCTGCCCGTTCCGTCATTGGTGACAGGCACGCCTGGGTCCTAGTGCCCGCCTACCTGTATGCCTTGTCGGGATCCTGCACATGCGCAGATTCATGCGCTGCGGCGATCTTCTTGTTCCCTGACAGAACCAGCCCCGGGAGTCAGACCTATGGAGTATGTGGAGTGTCCTCAGCATCACTCTAGACACGTCTTCTCCCCATCAGGACTTGGTCACAGAAGCCTCTGTGACCAAGCACTGATGGGTGGGGTGAAATGCATCAGAGGGCATGCCTAGAGTGGTGTTGAGCCCACTGCACATACTCCATAGGTCTGACTCCCAGGGCTGATTCTGAGCGGCGTCTGCTTGTTCACTTGCTCACTGGCAGTAAGTTCATTTACAAGAAAAAACAAAAAGGTTTATACCTGATTTTGCACCCCCACCTTGGAGAGATTTTACATATTCCCTGTAACATTTTCCCACTCTTTCCATAACTAAAAAAAAAAAAATTGGGGCAGGAGTTTTTCCTAAGGATCCACCTTCTGCCTGGATATGTGAATGTGCAATATGTATATCCAGAATTTCCAATTAATGACTGCTTATGTAAATCCAGTGAATATGTATATTCATCAATAACTATTATCCTTGTTAATTGTATGTTTTAGTCCTGTTCCTATTAAAGAAAGAAAATATCTGTATACCAGTGCACAATTTGAAAAAAAAATCTTGTATGAGTGCAAACATGGGAAAACATGGGGAATTACTGACAAGTGATTATAGTTCAATTTGGGCTGTCACCTATTCCATCTACTGTGTAAACCATGCAACCTGTAACTGTGGCCCTATCCTTATATAGTACATAACTACAGGCCTACTCCAAAATGCTCAGCAAAGACCAGGAATCAGGCAGTAAATGATGTCGCATGATCATTCACTGCCTAGTTCAGCTCATCACCCCTCCGTGTGTCCATAGATAGGCAATGCTTAGAGGGCAGAAATATGAGGATGTTTCAGAAAATGAAGGCAATATTTATTTTTGAAAGACAGCAATGGATTAATGCTGTCTCTGTATGACAGGATTTAGATGTACTTCAGCCCTGTATCTATATAAATGGCTTACAGCCGTATGATTTTTGTTGATTTGTCTTTAGTCTTTGGTGACGTCCCATCTCACACCATAGAGGTCTATTTATAAATGTTTTCACACAACTTTCTTCCAGGATTTTCAACTGAATCCAAATAAAAATGTGTGAGTCTTGTGAGAAAGCTGTGGAAATCTTGTGTGAAAACCTTTATTATTAGACCATGTTTCAAAGCTATGAATATCAGGTAGAGCAAAGGACGCTTTGCACTGCCTGTCAATGTAACATTTTATACCCAGTAAAGAAGCTACAGCCATGTTTTACGAACAGTTTAGTAAATATTTGGCAGAATTTAGTTGTGCTATTAATCCAGGAAAAAAAAATCAATTTTAACACCAAAATTTGCATTATTGGTCAAACTTGTGCTAAATACATGGAGCAAATGTATTTAGATTAATGATAGTCTATTATCTTTTTTATTTCAAGAATGCAAGCTATGCAAAGCAGGTTTTACTGTATGTCCTGTAAGCAAATGCTAAGTAGAAGAATAAACAAAATAAACAAGTTTTTTAGGTCTTAGCAAGCTGCTACATGGTATTATGAAATCTACAAAAAGCTAAATCCACACACTGATGTCCCTACAAAATACATATTTTGGTTTCAAACAGTAAATTGCAAAACTATAGCATTTAATTCATGTAAAACTGCCCGAAGCAAAACAGAAATGGCTTTTTCCATTTGCCTTTGCCATTTTGTCACCTACTATATCATGAGCTTGTTTTCCTGAGTGAACACAAAAAATAATCAGAGCAGTTTGTAGGCGGCTGGCTTCACCATAAATAAAATGGGTATACTGGAGAGTATTAAAATCTTATTTATTGGACTCGCAGACCTGGCTGCATTCATACATTTTAAATGGTTACTACATGAAATGTGAATTAGTTTTATTCCTTAAATAGAACAATCCCAAAATAGTTTGACAAAGATTATAAATGAATACAGAACAAGCTTATTTCCCAACACAGCTAGGCCCATAATTAGATAGCCAAAGCTGAATCCGTATTGTGCTTCGCAGAGGTCAGACTTTTGTAGAGATCTAGTTGTTGGGTGATTGTCACGTAATTTACTTATTGAGTTTATTAACCCTTCACTGGTGTTTTAAAGGGTTGTGTAGACAAAGGGGAAAAATTTACCAAAACTGGAGCACTCATAATCTGGCAGCTGTACATGGTAGCCAATCAGCTCAATCAGTTAAGCTTTGACAATAAAACCCAGAAGCTGATTGGTTTCTATGCAGAACTGCACCAGATTGTGCACTTTCCACTCTGTGAAAACTCTCTCAGTAGATTGCTAAGATTTTTACATAACTCATCACACCTATCAATCTCCATACCTAGGAACCTTTGAAAACTGCTAAGAATTGGGTAAAGTTTTGGGGGGAGTGGGGGACAGAGCTGCCTACTGCATCACACAAATGGTGGGTGTGGCCAAATTGCACCAAAAAAGAGACAGGCTTTATGGATTGTTTCTAATTATGGTAAATGACACTTATATTGAGTGCTGATAAATAACTGATTTATTGAAGAGCATTTAGAAAGAGAAACCAACCGAAAAAAATGTGCTACAGTTTGCTGTAAAAATTTTGGTTTATTCAGGATCAATGGGTCAGCAAAAATGCTGACGGTCCTAAGTGTAGCAATTTTAAATAGCTAAAGAGGTGCTAGAATAGAGATGGCTGAGTACAGGAAACTGAACCAAGACTTTAGGAGGGGTTGATGCTGAGTGACAGAAGACTACTGACAGAATGGAGGAAGAAGACTACTGACAGAATGGAGGAAGAAGAAACAACAAAATCAAGGTGATGGAAAAACTCATGAAAATGTGTCAAGTGACTAATGTAAATATGACAAATCTGAGGAACCCATGTGCTCTGTGCAATACTGATGGTGAATGAACTGAAAAATTAGATGATACTAGGGAAAGGGACAGAGAACCACATAGAGAGAGCAAGAGAGGGACCAGAAAGCACAGGGGAGAGTATGATATTGAATGGGGGAAGGCGAGTATGATATTGGATGGGGGAAGGCATGCCAGAAATGAGAAGAGCAAGATATTATACAGTGAAGAGGAGAAAGGGAGCACAGGAGGATGCCTGTATTAGCATACTCATACACAGTGCAGGACACAGCTGGGCAATACAGAAGGAGGCACAATGAAAGTCTCAGCTGGATCCACCACCTGGTGATCCAGTGTAAATGTTTGCTAGGATGCATATAGCTGGCTGACATAGTGTTCTGCATTTATAGAGTGTGGGTAACAGCCAGCACTTGAACAATCAATGGCTAAGCGCATAATCTGGATAAAATGGGAGCAGAGCAAAGTACTGGCAGCCATTTTTACTGTAAGAAGACCTGGCAACTATGGAGCAAGGATTGACAGACCATAGATTTGGCAAAAACGCTAATGTCCCAGCAACAGAATCCAAATTTTGCCATTGCCTGGTCAATTCCTGCAAGTTCCTAGGTATATCAATCACTTGGCTTACATCCTATTGTGGTTGCTTTGGGCAATAATACAGTGTAATGGTCATGGGAGCAGAAGGGGAATTTTCCAGATAGACTTGGTGGTTAATTTATTTAAAGGAATTGAGACTGTTCCCTCAAGTTGATTCTGAAATTCAGGTGATGTTAAATTTAGGCTGAGCTTTATGAAATTGGTTGTCCCAAACCAAATCCAAATTTTAATGTTGTTTTTGGTAGTTCAGAATCCAAAAAAGTCTCAAGGAGAAATGGGACAAAGGGCTTTTGCCTGGGCACCCATAGCTTAACTGCCATTGTCACCAGATCTCACACTTCTATCTTGGTATCATTGGCAGATTAAATGGCTCAGCCTCAGACCATTATCAGGCATTCTGCAAAATTTTGAATATTTTGCTGCTCTGTAATACACATTTTTTGAAGCCTGCTTCAGATTTCTTTTGACGTTAACTTTGGAGGGTTGCAAAGTCTAAAAAGGTTGGTCTACCCACAGGTGATCTAACTTTGTAGAAGTACATTAATATCTACAGTTTGCTTAGAGAAAGTTGACTTTCCAAGGTAATGTTCCCTGGTCTTAGTAAATATGGTGGTGAGGCTGTGCTCTCCTTGGGCACCCAGACATGTGCATAAAAATATCTCATTTCCTGAGGGCAAATGATTAGGTATTCAAAGTGAACACACCTTCACCTTATTTACTAAGTTCAGGGACCTTTCACTTTGCAAAGTAGCCTTTCCTTTTAGTAAATCAACCCCACTGCATTCTTTGATTACTGGTAAATGTTAATTTACTGGTCATTTCTCATAAAGTGAACATCAGCAGTATTACCCTGGTTAACACCTAGAAAAGTGTTTTTTCTGGGACCCACGTGGTTACCTTGTTCCTACCTAATATGTACCTGTATTGGGCACAGTATAATCTCAAGACAAAATTAGGTTTCTGCAGTTGATGCAACTCTTTTTTATCTTCTTTTTTTTTTTAAATCCAAAATACAGCTGATTCTGGTACACTTATTCAGTATTTGGCGCATGCAGGAAAAGGTCAACTACAGTATAAGCACTGTATCATAACATTTTGCATAATAGGATCAAGCAGGAGACACTAATAGCTCCTATAATAGCTCCAGTAATATCTGCTGTTTGCATGCATACATGAATAGATGCAGATGTCATGAATTTGCATATACCATTCAAACTCACAATTGTTAAATACCCTTTAATAATCTGGGAGCAAAGCATTTGTACAAGGTCACAAGAGTTTCTCATTTTAAACAAAAAAGTAAAAAGAATATATATACTTAAAAGTATATTTCATCAATATTGAAAGTTAAGATCCCATGCAGCCAGTAGCACAATGGGGTTCTTTATAAATTATAAAGTTATCATTTTGCAGATAACACAGCCAACCTGCTCGAGTTTTCAGGTTTTTACATTTGTATATATTAAGGCATAGTTACAGGGCTCCAGGACACCCCCTGTCCCCCAACTTTTATCAAAAGTCATATGAGCTGAGATCACAGTTTGCTTGAATTGCAGGAATAATACTCCCAAACATTTCCACAACATGTACCTTGTTGTCTTGTTCACCGAAGTGTGAATGATAACATGTTTCTTAAAGCCACCAGTTCAAGAATCTTGTGGATGATTGGTGACTTGACTAGCAGACAGAGATAAATTTACACAGTTTTCTTTGGACCATGCTGCCTACATATAGAGAACGTGGATTAAGGCAAATTGAATGGAATTTCTGACTTTCAGCACACTTGCTATATTTGCTGGATAGCGTTATCATTTCACCAGTTAATTATTTTTCCTACTGCTCTTAGTTAGTTTTGTTCCCTGTTCTATTTGTGAACAATACCCCTATTGAGAAGAGGAGAGTTGAGGTGTTCTACTATTATAACTTCCTGTACTTGGGTGACAATGCTGCTTCTCTATAGATAAGAGTACAGTGAGTGAGCGTTGGCACTCAAGGACAGAATACTTGACACTGGCAGGACCACCAAGTAAAAATCAGGAGGAGAAAGCCTGGAAAAGGAAAATAAATGCAGCCACCACATTTAAGGTCTAGTAAGCTGCAATATATACAATTTTTGATTGTAAGCTCCATGAACAGGGCCCTCCTATTCTTTCTGAACTGAAATGTATTGCAAACTGTTGGCGCTATATAAATCCTATATAATAATAATAATAATGTTTGCTCTTGGGTAAAGATATTTTTAAAATTATACCTGTCATCGAAAATGCATGCGTTGCCAGTGCAGGTCTTGCTATGAAAATGTTATTTGTGTGGTTTTCAATGGCTTCATTTCTTCTGGGTCACAGTCCTTGAAAAAGCATGCAGCCTATAAGTGTCATAAAAGTGTCAGAATTTCATATCTTATACTTGTTCTGGGTCAGCAACTCAGAAAGCACTGAAGCCAAAGCATTAGCACGATAGGTAGGCAGCTAGCATTTTCAGTAGGAGAGGTCTACAGTGGCAGTCTGCATATTTTTTCTCATGACAGGTGTATTTTATTAATTTATGGACACACTATTATAGCTAATGCTTCAGTTTCCAACATTAGGTCTCTTTCCATCTTAACATTATCATTTGCTTTTCCGTGAACATCTGCTTTCCTCCAGCAACAGTTATCTGGATATCAGCCTTCAATCATTTAAGAAATGTGCATTGATATCCTAAAGCAACAATAACATGTTATTTGTTAACTAAGTTATAATTTGCACTGTATTAATAACTGCAGTAATAAATAATATGAATGAGACATCGTGGCAATATGTAGCTAGATACTTGCAAAAAAAAAATCAAGATTGTGCAATTTATGTTATAAATAGCATGTTTTTGTCCCCCTTGTGCTTTTATATTTTTGCTTCAGAAGCATTGTATGGTCATGATAATTATTTGCTGTGCTGTGTTTTTCTGCCCTTACTTTAAGCTATTTTTATTTAAAATGATCTTGATGTTCTGTAATACATAGAAAACAGTATGACTCTCTCTGAGACCAATCTGTGGACATAATTGCAGACTTCTGAATTCCTAACACAAATGACTACATTGTTTTTTGCCAATTTAAAACATAAGTAAAATGTCTAAAGGATAAACAGATAAAGGAAACATTTGTATCCCTTAGGTATGTGTTTCAGAAAAATACCTACAGGAAAGTATTTATATAAAAAAGGACAAGGTAGTTCAAGGTACATTTATTCTGTTTACTGACACAGCTACAGACAGTGTTTACAAGAATGATAACATTTATCTTGTGAACTTGAGCTGTCCAAAAACTAGAATGCTCATGCCTATAAAAAAAAAAATAAAGAAAATAACAGTCTGTGCCTGTAATTCATTTGCAATATATTTTATTTTATTTGTTATTGCCGTTGTCAAAAAAGCAAAGATGTAGAGCAGACTAGTAGTACTATTAATGCCTAATAAAAAGAGGGCAATAACATTATAACCATTGCGTACTAATAGTTGTATATTTGTTGTAAACATTGCTGTCATTTTATTGGACCATGACGGGGCTACTTAGCTGTCCCTCCTAGTCCCCCTTTGCATAGAAGTAGGAAAACAAGCAGAAACTGGGCTACATGCCTACTGCCATCATCACTGTTTCACTAGTTAAATATAATATACAACATTTGCTCCCATACTAGCAATAACTGGTATGTCTTGCCACTGTCAATACGTAAGATACCATGTTATAAATTTAGGAGTATATGAAAATATATAGTGCAAGTAGGTATATTGCAGAGAACCCAGGAGTGAGGGTGGCATCTACAGTTTACTTTTGCAGAAGGTATGACAAAAGTCCCTAGTTTTGGGACACTGTGCATCTTCTGGAACCAAACCCCTTTGTCCCTTAATCTCCTTCAGATTTCCTTCCTTCTGCTGTAATGTATATGAAATTGGAAAACTAAAATCTTCAGCCATTAAAAGTGTTATGCCCCTTTTACACGGGCTATCTGATCAGGTCCTTTTCTTTATTGTCTTCCTTTTTTCTTTTTCTCTTTTTCGTTTTTTTCCTTTTTCCTTTTTATTTTCCTTTCTTTTTTCTTTCTTCAACCCCCCCTCCTACTTTTCCTTTTCTCTTTCCTTCTTTTTCTCCCCTATTTTCCCTCTTTTTCCTTTCTTCATTTTTAGTTTTTCAGTACCCCTTTTTTCTTCCTTTTTTTTTCCTTTTTCTCTCTTTTTTTCCCTTTATCCCCCCCCCCCTCCCTTTTTTTCCTTTCTTTCCTGTTTTCCTTTTTTCCCCCTCTTCTTCCCCCTTTTTTCTGTATTTTTTGCTTTTTTTCCTTTTTGTTTCCCTTTTTTCGCCTTTTTTCTTTCCCTTGTGGTTTCCTTTTTTTTGTTTTCCATTTTGTACCTGATAACTGTTACATTATTTATTTTTCACCTTCACTTCACTTTTTTCACTGTCCCTGGTGTCTTTACAGCTCCCTTCTCAGAGCTGAGCCTGCCCCTGGCCTGACAACCGATCCCACAGCATGCATTCCCATGGCAACGGCGTCCCACATTCCAGCGCTCAGAAGCTATGTGTGCATGTGCCACGTGAGGCACACTCTGATTTGTGGCCACCCACCACTGCTGAGCCTCACCAGCGATCCCTGATTGGGCACATCTGGCTAGTATGCCCGATCGACAGTAGAGATTAGTACTACGCCTGCTGTGTCTGGCAGATGATAATTTTGCGTGCATGGTATTTACATATAATACTATGTCTCTGTTTTATCATAGTTTACATATTTTGATGGGATTGTGACATCATGAGATGCCAGATGAGGGGGGGTGGAGATATGTTCTTGGTTTTGATTGGTAGTTCATGTATATATAGTCTGTATAGTCACTACTGCACCCTTATCATATGCCTGACAAAGGGGTCCTGTGCAGCTCTGAAACATTGCACTTTTCTTTGTGATGTGATCTTTTTGGGATAAAAACCTTTTTGGACCATATCGAGATCCGTGGTGTGCTAGCGAATATGTACGTTTGTGTTTGTTTGCAGCTGCCAACCTCCAATCTGATCCAGAAAAAAAAAATTGAAGGGGATCCTCTATCCTCCTTCTAGTCAGATCTGATCGAAGGCCAGTTGGGTGTAAATGGACAGCTAGTCTGTTTACACCCAGCCACCCATAGAGCAGAGTGGGCGCTGTCCATATCCACTCTGCATAAACTGATCAGACATGGACCTGTCATCCACTCATTTTGCTCCAATCAGCTGGGGATCAGTGGACAGATCTCCTGCTGAGCAAAGTAGATCCACCCCACGTGGAAGGTGCCTTATGCTAAATCTTTCATTGCAACTCTAAATTATTGCATTTGTTATTTTGAAAGGTCAAGGATAAATGAATCAAATGAGTGGAAAAAACAATCAGTTTTAGGTTTAACCAATAGCTTCTGGTGTATTAACTCTTTGTGGTGTGGGTAACTGGGGGTGTAGCAGCAGTGTGTCTTTAATCCTCTTTCTCATCCCAGACATTTAGAAGGTAAAGGTATGACAGTGGGCAGTAGGTGCAAAGCAATAGCATATAAAGTATAATGACATGGGTGTGGACTTGGGCAGTATGTGCAAAAGAGGAGTGCAAAGGATATGGCAGTGGGCAGAATGTGTGGGGGAGGAGTGCAGAGGGTATGTTAAAAGGCAGCCTCTGCATGGGAGGAGTGTGGAGGGTTTGATGGTAAGCCGTATGTTCACGAAATTAATGCAGCGCATATAACTGCAAGCTGTGCAAGAGAAGGGTATAGATGGTATGTAGGCAGGCAGTATGTGCAGGGGAGGAGTGCTGACATAATAACAGTAGGCAGTATGTGCAGGAGAGAACTGTGCAAAGTATTAGAAAATGCAGTATGTGCAGGAGAGAGGGAGACGTTCAGAGAGTATAATGGTTGCATGTATGTACAGGAGAGGAGAGTAGAGGCTCTAATAGTGCATTCAAAGTTTGGAAGACATTGTGGGACAACATAAAAAAATGTATAGTCTGGGTTAGCAAGATATTATTATTATTATTATTATTATTATTATTATACAGTATTTATAAAGCGCCAATAGTTCGCTTAGCGCTGTACATTACAGAGGGGAACAGAACATGTGACAGAACAATACCAATACAATGCAAAACATGAGGGGATCGAGGGCCCTGCTCTTTCGAGCTTACAATCTAGGAGATGTGGAGAATATGTTAATCTTTTACTGTGGTGACAGGTTCTGTTTATGGAGAAGTCTTACTAGACTGATGCCTGCTTTGTGTTCATCACCTAGTGGGCTAAAGAAAAAAAAAAACTGAGAGGTTGCCGTACTAACTATGTGATGTTAGTGAGGCAATCTCCGCCACTGAGTTATTGTGCTCTGATAGGAGGACTGCCTCTCCGCCAGAAAACACTGATCAGCTCTCACAGCCATTGGCTTGCTAGCACTAATTGGATGCTGGTTTTCCAGCGAGCCCATTCAACAGAAGCCAGACATTAGACCAGCTTCTGTCAGACAGGCTGTTTTACACACTGACTGAATGTTGGACGGTTTCTGTTATTCCGACCGATAGTGGCTGATATTCAGCCCGTGTTTACCATCCATTACTATAATGCTATTACCTGCACAACCCTTGACTTCTCCGTCAACCATTTCATGCTCCTTCTACTCCCTCACCATCCTATACTTACTGTAACAATACAAGAACACAGAATACAAGAATTATGAATACAAGAAGCGATATGGAGTTTTAGTTTCCACCCTTAGTTTTGGAGTGATGTAGAGATTGCATGTTCAAAATAATAGCATTTAAGTTTCAATAGTTTAGGAGTGAGAAGTGATAAATTGTGGGCTTATATTTCAAATAAAATACTTACCATGAAAGCAAAAGAAATAAAGGACACATATTGGCTGCTACATTGGAAAGCTTTGACAGTACTGGGTTTCTTCATTGGCTTTAATGTACGTGCTGTTTAATGCGCGGGAGTCTTGGCCGCGGCATGGCTCTCCCAATTGACGGGGCACCATCCATTGAAAGCACAGTGTGCATTCGCCTGTGAAATCACTGCTAAAGTAAATATTTCCTAAATGGTGCAATTTTTTGGAGATATTTACTGTACCTACAGGTAAGTATTATTATAGGCTTAGCTGTAGGTATAAATAAATAAGAAAGACTTTACTACCACTTTAAATATTCTATAAAATGCTTACTGTTCAATTGCAATTACCCCATAAAGCAGTTTCATTTTCATTTCAGTGAAATGCTTTATTTGTGTTAGCAATTTACATCATGGATACCGTTACTATAGTAGAAAACAATGAAAAAAATAATCTTGCAGGAAACTGTAGGTCATAGATACACAAAAAGGGACTCTTTATATAGAGAATTTTACAACCATAATATCCTTTTCTAAAATTATTAGCCTTGTTTGAAAGAAACATGTATTCTGAGTAAATAATGAAAAAAGTATTTGTGCATTGAAAGCTAAGTACTCAATTAGAGGGAACTTAATGAAAAAGCTAATAAACCATATATATACATTCACATAATCTTCCTTGCATAACTTATTTTCTAATTAAATAAGATAAATGTGCTTAAGGATTTACTTCAGTACTATAAATTGAGAAATTATGTAAATTAATATTAATTGTGTCAAAGGAAGTGTTTGAAAAAAAAATTACAGTGTTCAATCAATACAGATATCAAAATGATCAGTTTTCAAAGATTATTCATGCATGAAAACATTTTCCATGCAAAATTACCTAGATGTTGCTTTCACTAAGTGGTCTTGAGTATGCATGGATACCAAGTTTTGCAGTTTGAAAACAAAGTTTAGCAATTTATGGCAAGTTAGAATTCACCTTGCATATCCTAAATCTGACTGGGTGGACCTGGGCTACTGTTCTAGGCTCATAAACTTTGCTCTTATCAGATTTTTTGGACTCCTCGAATAGTCACTATGGGAGTAATTGTTGCAATATACACAAGAGCCAAGCACCAGCAAAGCATTCATCATGTACCATTTTACAGCAAAATAGCCATGGACTACAACATTCAAAGATGTTGATGCTATAATTACATTCACTTGCTGACATATTTCTCTTTATGTTATTCTTCAGTTTTTTATTGCCTATGTTTTTTTCTGCAATATTCTTCTTAAAGTCCATTGTTTCACTTTAGTCCTAAAGCTTTCTATATACTACATAGGACTCTTCTGAAATTAGAAATGTATGTCAAGGAAGAGGGGAGGACAGAGTGGCAATGGCTCAAGAGGCACAAACAGTAGTCTAATCTGTTCGATTAACTGTTTTCTCCAGCAGTAGCCATGTGGCCACATCGACGGGAACCCACGCAGATGAAATTCTTACCCAGTCCAGCTCAAAGCAGCACTATTGGTCTTCTAGAGTCTATTGGGTTGATTTACTAAAGGCAAATGTGCTGTTGACTTTTCAAAGGAGGTTGCATTTTCAGGGCAATTTTCCCAAGAGCATGGTGTATGAGGTGAAACGTTGCTGACTTCCATCATCTAATCGTGTGTAAGCAAAGACACTGTTTTTTTTCTTCCTTGTATGATTGGGAATTGTTTACAGTTTGACATTTCACAACGTTCACTAAGCTGTGGGGTAAATTCTGTTGCAAAGTTCAACTTCCCCTGCTTGTAACATGAGCAACTTATTAGCCTTTAGTAAACTGACCCCTATAAGTACCTTAACCAGTCACCTCATCTCTTGCTACATTTTAAGCAGGCCCAATCTTCCCTAAGGGCACAACCAGTTCATGCACACTAGTAACACTTGGCATGTGTGTAGGTAAAGACAGAGTTGACAATGTTGAATCTTTAAATTGGATTTATAGATTTTTCAAACATCTGTGGCCATGAGATTTGTGGAGGTAAACTTGTCTAAGGTGTAGTCTTTGAATAGATATGTCTATTGTTTCTTTACATAGATCTATGCTTTTTGGTTTATGAAAAAGTAATTTGTACAACAATAAACAGTGAGACAAGTAATATAAAGTTAATCAGTATATTCTTTGAAGAAATTGATATAAGGAAAGAGAACATATAAATAGAACAAAGGTGGGCAGAAAAATGATAAAATTGTTTCTTTTACAATAACCTTATTGTAATTATTTTAACCACCAATCATGCCTAATATAATAAAAATTAAAACTGCAGCACTTGCATTATAAAAGAAAACAATGTTTTTTTTTCTATTTAGGGAAATGACTACAGTTTCTAATTAGATTTTGTAAAATATATCTTCATCCGTATTAAGAGATCATAAATAGAAAAAACACTGTGACTGCCCTGATTGTCTCAGAATGTAAGAGAGAAGTGTAGGAGGACTATTGCAATAATGGGATCATCTATTAAAAGGAATACAGAACTAAGAAACCTGTGTGTTCATTTCAAACAGTCAGGTTCAGTGGATAGCACTGAACAAAACAACATAATAAAAGGGCATTGCTTTTTGTTAGTTTAGACGAAAATAGTTTATTATGTCTTGTTGTAAAATGTTAACCACATTACCAGGTACTGGGTACATATCTAGCTAGCAATGACCACCCAAGGCCCTGCTGGCATCACAGAGCTGCAGCCACAGGGAAAGAGGCACTGTGCTTTGCTTTGGTAGACATATGTCAGAATTAGAACTGTTCATATCATGAAAAGGCTCTTTCAACACTGCTGCATTGTAGCATTGTGTACTATCCTGCAAAAATTACTTTCAATGCTTATAAAGCATGTATAAAAGTGGCACCAAACTACATGAAAAACTCAGAACTGTGAATATAGCTAAAAGCTGGCCATACACCTTGCAATCTAAACAATCCTCTTTAGATCTACCAATAATTATGTTGTATGTATTATTATTAATACTATTACTATTATTATTTATTATTTTATAATAACCTTCTTGAACCCCTTCAGTCCGGATTTCGCCCTCAACACTGCTTTGATATAGTTGACCACCCCCTCCTCAAAAAAAAAAAATCTTTACTCCGTTGGTATCCGTGACTATCACTTACAATTCTACTTCTTCCTCTCCTCTTCCTTTCTGCATTGGGGTCCCCCAAGGTCCTGTTCTTTGACCTCTCCTATTCTCAATCTGATAACCTCCCATGGCTTTCAATAGCATTTCTACACTGACAACACCCAAATCTATCTCTCTACCAGCTCACAGCATCAGTCTCCTCACATATCACTAATTTACTGACCAACATATCAATCTGGATGTCACGCCACTTCCTCAAGCTCAATCTACCCAAAACCGAGCTCCTAATATTTCCTCCCCCATGTGCCCCTTTTCCTGACATCTCTGTCAAGATCAATGGCACAACCATGAACTGTCCTCACATGCCAGGGTACTAGGTGTAATCCTGGACTCTGAAATCTCCTCTCAGCCCCACATCCAAATCACTTTCCAAAGTTTGCCATCTCAACTTCCGCAACATCTCCAAAATGTGCCCCTTTCTAACCAATGACAGCACAAAACTCCTAATTCACTACCAGATATCTCTCTGCAACTCCCTCCTCATTGGCTTACCATTACATAGACTATCCCTCTCCGGTCTATCATTAATACTGTTTCCTGGCTCATCCACCTTACCAACCGTTCAGTGTCGGCCAATACCTGCACTGGCTGCCACTCACCCAACAAATTAAATTCAAAATACTAACAAACAACTTACAAAGCCATCTACAACTTGGTTCCCAGCTACATTAACCTAGTCTTAAAGTACCAACCAAATCGCTCTCATTGTTCCTCCCAGGACCTCCTGCTCTCTAGTTCCCTTGTCACCTCCTCCAATGCTCACCTACAGGACTTCTCCAGAGCCTCTCCCATTCTATGGAATTCCCTACCTCAATCTGTCTGACTATCTTCTACTCTGTCCACTTTAAGCGATCTCTGAAAATATTTCTCTTCAGTGAAGCCTATCCTGCCTCCGCTTAACAACTGTACATGCATTTTCTTCATCAGCTCATCCCTCACAGTTATTTTATTATTGTTTATTATTATACAAGATTTATATTGCGCCAACAGTTTGCTCAGTGCTTTACAATATAAAGGGAGACAATACAGCAATGATACAGTTCAATACAAGAGAGTTAGGAGGGCCCTGCTCCTTGGAGCTTACAATCGAAGAGAGAGGGGTTGGTGGTAAAAAAGTTAATAACTGTGGGGGATGAACTGATATGAGGAATAAAAGATTCCATTATTAGCTGAGGGCAGGATAGGCTTCCCTGAAGAGATAGGTTTTCAGAGATCACCTACAAGTGGGCAGAACAGGCGATAGTCGGATAGATTGGGGTAGAGCGTTCCAGAGGATGGGGGAGGCTCTGGAGAAGTCCTGGAGATGAGCATGAGAGGAGGAGACAAGGGATCTAGAGAACAGGTGGTCATGCAAGGAGCAGAGAGGACATTTGGGTGATATTTGGAGACAAGATTGGTGATGTAATTTGGGGCAGTGTCAGGAATGGACTGGCCAGCAATAGTGGGACTCACCTGCCTTATGAGCTGCAGTACCAGGGCTGGCCAGCGGGTGCTCCCAGCAATCAGAGACTCAACCTTGCAGCCAGTCAAACACCTGGAACTAATTATACTGGTGTATTTAAGGGACATTCAGACCTGCAGACTCTGCCTTGGTGTTGTGTTTCTCCTGGGCCCTGTTTCCTGTTCCTGTTCCTGTTCCTGTCTGATTCTCTGCTGACCCTGCTCTGATTCCTGGCTTGTCTGACCATTCTCCTGCTCCTGATCCCTGGCTTGTCTGACCATCCCTCTGCCTGACCCTCTGTACCACGCTGCCCGCTACCTGCTGAACCT
This sequence comes from Staurois parvus, assembly GCF_062004578.1. Lineage (NCBI taxonomy): Eukaryota > Metazoa > Chordata > Amphibia > Anura > Ranidae > Staurois > Staurois parvus. The sequence goes on along the minus strand of NW_028318492.1, from coordinate 4,009,396 downwards.
GGCCTGTGACCCCGACCATTCTCCGCTTGCTCCCCCTGTACCTACCTGCCCGATTGATATTGACCCAGCCTGCCTGACGACGCTTGCATTGTATGTACTGTTATCTGTGGGTGGTTGGTTTGGTTTGTTTGCACTGTGTTATGTTTTAGTATTGCACTGCGTTTATGTTTGTATTGTTAGTGTTAATAAATTACATTGTTTATAACATATCTGAAGTCTGCGTTTCCCTGCGTCGGTCACACACCTCTGGTCACACTCGGGAGCCCTGACAGGCAGAGTTACAAATGGCTTTATATGTTACTGTTAATATTATGAATTTTATTCGTTGGGCAAACGGAAGCCAGTGGAGGGATTGGCAGAGAGGGATGGCAGATATGGAACAGTTAATAAGGTGGATGAGTCTGGCATCAGCATTCATGATAGACTGAAGAGGGGATAGCCTGCGATCAGGTAGGCCAATGAAGAGGGAGTTACAATAGTCAAGGCGAGAGATAACAAGGGAGTGAATAAGTTACTTAGTGGTTGCAGAGGTTAAGAACGGGCGTATCTTGGAGATGTTGCAGAGGTGAAGTCTACATGATTTGGACAGTGATTAGATTTGGGACTGAAAGGACAGATGGGAGTCTAGGATTACACCTAGTACCCTGGCATGAGGGGAGGGACTGGTTGTTGTATTATTGATCTTCATGGAGAAGTCAAGGGAGGGGGCACAGGCTGGAGGTAAAAGTATGAGCTCCGTTTTGTAAAGATTAATTTGAGGAAGTGGAGTGACATCCATGCCAATATGTCACTTAGTAGGTTAGTAATGCGAGAGGAGACTGAAGGAGTGAGGTGTGGCGTAGAAAGATAGATTTGTGTGTCATCAGCATAGAGATGGTATTTAAAGCCATGGGAGTTTATCAAGTGACCAAGGGAGGAGGTGTAGATGAAGAAGAGAAGGGGTCCAAGGACAGAACCTTGAGGGACCCCTACAGAAAGAGGAAGTGGAGAGGAGGAGACAGAGTTATAGGTAACACCAAAGGAGCGCTGTGATAGCTGGAGGAGAACCAGGAGAGAGCAGAGTCTCAGAGGCGAACAGAGTGGAGTTTTTTGAGGAGGAGGGGATGGTCAACAGTATCAAAAGCCCATAGAAAAGATAATAGAGCGAGCGCTAAATGCAGTATATATTAAAATTATATATATTCAAATGAATTAAAAGCAGCTAGCATTCAGGGTATAGGTAACAGTACCAGAATCACAATTTCTAAAATATTTAAAAATATTAGTGCAGCGCTGCACTAATATTTTAGAAAAAGTATCAAAAGCTGCAGAGAGGTCAAGTAGTAAGAGTACGGAGTTGTGGCCATTAGTTTTAGCAGTTAGTAAATCATTAATAAGTTTTAGTAGGGCAGTTTCAGTGGAGTGTAGTGAGCAAAAGCCAGACTGTAAAGGGTCAAGAAGGTTGTTGTCAGTGAGGTAGGAGCTCAGGCGATTGTAGACTAAGCGTTCTAAGAGTTTCCAGGTAAATGGGAGCAGGGAGATGGGTCTTAAGTTGTTCAGGTTGTTGGGGTCCAGCGAGGGCTTTTTAAGTATGGGAGTGATCTGTGCATGCTTTAGAGGGGTGGGGAAGGCACCATTAGAGAGGGAAAGATTGAAGATGTGAGTGAGGGAGCATAGGATGGAAGAAGAGGGTGACCGTAGTAGTTGAAAGGGGACAGATTCCAGGGGGCAGGTGGTCAAACGGGCTTCTGAGAAAACTTTAGTGACCTCTTCAGTAGTGACAAGGTCAAAAGAGGAAAGTGTTGAGGGAGGTTTAGTACAAGGTATGCTAAGTGGGATAGATGTCTGTGAAGCAGAGATGCCCCTACGAATTGCATCAATCTTGTTTTTGAAATGATTTCCAATCATGAGTTACTGGGTGGAGGTGGAGAAAGTAGAGCATTAAAAGTAGAGAATGAGGGCTGGATGACAAGGTATTAATAAGAGTGACAAAGTAGGCTTGTTTGGCAGCATGGAGGGAGGAATTGTATGTTAGGAAAGCAGATTTATATAGGGTGAATGCTTGTTGAGATTTGGTTTTACGCCACAATTGCTCCAGTGCACGACTATGTCGCTTAAGATTTCTGGTGTCGTCAGTCTGCCAAAGTTGTAATGGTCGGGGCCTGATAATTCGTGTAGTTAGAGAAGCAAGTGAGTCTAATGTGGATGAAAGTGAACTGTTGTAGACAGCAGTGGCCAGGTCAGAGCAGGACAAGGGAAAGATTCTGTCATAGAGGCGGTCAGTTGCAGAGTGGAAAAGAGAAGGGTTAAAGTTGTTAAAACAGCTATCACTTAAACCTCCCCTGTTAGATTGTAAGCTCTAATAAGCAGAGACCTCTGTTTCCTCTTATATTGACTTGTATTTTAATTGTACTGTCTGCCCTCATGTTGTAAAGCGCTGTGCAAACTGCTGGTGCTATATAAATCCTGTATAATAATAATAATAATAATCTTTAGATCTACCAACAATTTTGTTGTATGTGATATTCAAGCCTATCTCGCAAGATGCAAATTGAGTAGTAGGTCTTCTACTATATAATTGTGGGAGATCTGAAGACTGAATAGAAATTGCACATTCAGAATGTATTGGGTATAGCAAGTTTAATGGTGAGAATTTTCTTCCTGTGATGTGTTCACATTGGCTGGTTGACCCCAGCTGCTCCAGATGACTTTGTGTGAACTGTAAAAGGTGACAAGTAGACTTGACACATAAATGACTCATAACAAATCACCTCCTTTATAATTATACATAAAGTGGGGTTTATTTACTAAAGCTGGATTGTGCAAAATCAGGCTCACTTCTGCATAGAAACCAATCAGCTTCCAGGTTTTATTGTCAAAGTTTAATTGAACAAGCTGAGCTTAGAAACTGATTGGTTTATATGCAGACATGAGCCTGATTTTGCAGTCTCCAGCTTTTGTAAGTAAACCCCAATATTTGTATAAATTGCACAGATATATCAAGTCAGTCACAGGCAATGAGTCATCAGAAATTAGTAGTTACGTTATAGCTCTTCAGTACAGAAAATTCTCACAGGCTTGTCTACCATCAAAATTGTTCTTGCTTAAATAGAGCTGCAAATTCATGTTGCCTTCCCTGGATTTCAATTGTCGCCCACTCATACAAATTGTTATATTCAAATCTAAGTGCATTTTCAGACAAGGATGTATGTGAACAGAGAAAAACAAGACATATATGACGATCTGCAACTGGCTGAAATGAAACATCATAAATGACCCCGACGTCAGTAAAAGAGTTAACATTGTAGTGCAATCATTGTGAGCTCTCGTGAATAATGTTTTTGATGAACTGTGCTTGTTCTACAAGTTTTAATTATGCTTCATAGAGGAATCCAATAATCATGTAAAACTGATACGCCTAATCTGTCAAAGTGTCTTAAATAAAAACAGTCTAATTCACCCGTAGCAACCAATCCTTTTCTTTTCTAACCAACATTCAATAAATGAGTTGTCAGCTTATTGCTTACTATAGGACAGCATGAGGTTTTTTTTTTGAATATTTTGATAATTATGACACACTGGGATTAATTTACTAAAACTGGAGAGTGCAAAATCTGATGCAGCTCTGAATAGAAACCAATCAACTTCCAGTTTTTACGTCAAAGCTTAATTGAACAAGCTGAAGTTAGAAGCTGATATAATATAATTTGTGGTCTATTGCAGTGTGTTAGGTAACCTATTCAACTGAATGGGCTGTCCTAACACAACGCTCATGCTTTTAACATACTACAGCTGACTGGGCTTGTGTAAATGGGCCCTGAATTGAACAACAAAAAAAGGTCACACAGACCTAGCACATTACCAAAATTACAATGTATTTAAAAATATATAAACGTATTCTACTCACAAACGCCTGACATAGATTAGCATATAGAAAGGATGCCGACGAGACTCAGGTGAACAGTGCTCAGCCAGTGGTGTGGGAAGCCATCATAGCATCCTATGGCTTACACATTTCAAGGCTCGAGCCCTGTTCCTCAGAGTTTTTTTTTTGTCTCTGAAGAAGAGGGCTCACCCCTCAAAAAGCATAAGCCATAGGGAGCTATGAGTGCTTCCAACACGACTAGCTGCGCATGGTGTACCTAGAGGCGGTCTTGTCTGCATCCTTTTTATATGCTAATCTATGCTATGCATTTGTGAGTAGAATGCTTTTGTATATTTTGAAATAAATTGTTCATTTGGTAATGCGCTAGGTCGATGCACCCTCTTTCTGTTGTTGTTTTCAGTATATGCAAGGGTGCCCACAGTCCTGTAAGAGCAGCAAGACCTTCGGTGTCATATCTACAAGCCAGTCAAACAGAAAGTGCAACACATCCTTAGCATTGCACCTAAGCGCAGGATGTTATTATAATTATTATTTGGGTCATGAATTGGTCCTAAGGAAAAGGAAATAAAATGAGAGCTGGTAGATTCCTTCTGAAGCAATAGTTGTGTATTAACCTGTTCCCATCGGCTGTAGGGTGGGCTTTAACACTGAGTGGTTGCATATATGCTTCCATAAGGAATGGTTTTTTCTGTACAATAGCAGTGCGTGGAGGAAAGGGGCAGCACACTGAGCCCCTCAGGGTTTTGATACAGTGCACAGTCCTATCTGCATGTGCTTGGAGGAGGGGACAATACAGCAAGCTGATCCTTCATTGTCCAGTCAATGGATAATTGCATTCTAGAGCAGCTTAACCTTGAGGCAAACCAGTACCTGGCTGCATTGTCTGGCAGAGGTGCCTGGATCACAAGATTGACTTACGGGAATTGCCAGTCCTTTGGCAGGCAAAACAGTTCACGTGTATGTATCTTACCAGTATAATTAGCTGTTTGCCCTTTTGCTGATTTTAGCACTCAACAGAAATAAACATGAAAATAAGAAACAAAATCAACACAGCAGGCTGTTGGGCTTGTGAATAGAGAGAACCTAATTTTAAAAATATTATTTCCCAAACTGTGTCAGTGAAGGAATGAGACAATTATTACACTTGGAATACGTACCCTGCATAATTTTAAGCAGGTTGATGGAAAGAGGGGGAATATTTACCATCTGTTCATACTGCATAGTAGGCACCATCAAGTGCCCTTTCAGCTATATACAACTCGAGCTTTTTATACAGCCATCAAGGCATTTCATGTTCTTATGCCAATGCCTGAAAAGTCTCTTTCTCATTACACCAAAAGAAAATCAATCTTCATGTCTTGGATGAATATCACTTGCAATTTGTCTTTGAAAAGTTCTTGTTTATTTCCCTAGGCCTTGCTTCAAAATGTAGTTTTATTGATTATTTAGTAATGTAACAAAAACTACACAATGTGCACCTATAATAATAATATCTATTGACAGGAACATTGGTCATGTTTCAACAAATAGGACTGTACAAGTTGCTTGTAGTTCCCACACACTTATTCTTCGGTCTCAAAAAAATGTTGATAGGATAAGAGAAAGAGGATTTTTTTTGTAGGGGTTCATATGTGAATAGAGGTTATACTTAGGCCTACTTTGTGTATTGTACTTTGATCATTTACTTTGATTTATTTAAATATAACATATGTTTGTGTATGGTTTATTTGTTAAATAAATAAAAAAGTACAACATTTGCACCGATCATAATAATATCAACTGGAAGGAACATTGGTCATGTTTTAAACAAATAGGACTGAACAAGTTGCTTGTAGTTTCCACACATTTATGCTTTGGTCTCAAAAATGTATTGACTTTACCCAGTATACTACATGTCGCCTGCAACTGTTACTAATTAAGTTATGATCTTAGACACATATTAAGCTCTACACTGTCTTTATTTACAACCCAACATAATTATAGTTTATATGAAAAATTAAAAAGTATGCAAAATTAAAAAAAAAACATATTTACCGGTAGTACATATTTGCAATATGTGCACAATTCATGTGTTTTGTCTCTTAGAAAACTCTGCAAATAAAAAGGTTCAGCTGATGCTGCCAGAAATCCAGTGAATCCCTAACTTTCTCGTATGAGCTGACAATGCTGCCTCTGCTGAACTGAAATCTAAGGCAGTGTTGTAAGCCCTCTCCTGCTGAACTAAAGAGCATCTCCTTTATATGTTATGCAGATAAGAAGAGGAAGTTTTAGGGAGAGATACTGAAAGAATGAAGCTACAAAGAGAGTTAGTATGAGGGTTGGTGGTAGGTTTGGAGTTGCAGGAAAGATTAGTATTAGGTTTAGGGTTTTATGGAGAATTTGAGTTCAGGTTACAAGGAGGGCTAATGTTAGGGTTGGAGTTATAGGTAGGGTTATGAATATAAAAAAGGTGCAGCGCTAGTAACAAATTACATGAAACAATGCAATAATGAAAAGATAACTCTCTATGCTAAACGTTGAAGTGAATAAGAAGATAGATAAATATACATAATGGTGACTAAGGTGACCAAACAACAACAGATGATACAATCTAAGTGAAGCACACTATGACGTCGATAAAGTGATGTAAAGAGGAGGCGGATCCCTTTGATAACGTGCGTGCGCACGAAACGCGTCAGAGAGGAGCTTACGTACTAACGTCATGCCGCTCTGTGCTTACAATGGTCCGGTGGCCATCTTTGTAAGTGGTTTTACCTTTGTTTTATGCTCCACGTGGATGCTTTTACAACTTTAATAAAAAATACCGTACCATTAGCGTTTTCTCTTTCCGGGCTCTTTTGTGAGCTGGTTCCTTCAAAATAGCCATTTTTCATGCCAAGGATTCCATTCCAAATCTCCCATTTCTGGTGTATCACAGCTCCAGTTTACCTGTGCCTGACAGTGAAATAGGCTGACCTGTTTTTGGAACGAGTCTGCTATCATTGTTCAAAACTCGCTTTTGGTGAATGCATTGTAAAGAAGTAATTCTTACGGATTCACTTACCACTGGATGTCACGATCTTCTTTTGGACTTTTTTACACTGTTTAATATTGGGCTTTGAATTTGTCTTGATTTGCTATATCTGCTGATTTGTTTCACCACAGTCACGATATTTGTCACTATCGCACTGCAACCTCAGTGCTACACTATGCTCATATAGATTATTTTGGTTCTCTTTACATCACTTTAGCGCCGTCATAGTGCGCTTCACTTAGATTGTATCATCTGTTGTTGTTTGATCACCTAAGTCACCATTATTTATATTTATTTATATTCTCATTCACTTCAACGTTTAGCGTAGAGTTATCTTTTCATCATTGCATTGCTTCATGTCTTTTTTTACTAGCGTTGCACCTTTTTTATATTCATTGCCATTGAGGATATAGAGGGTTGTCCTTTGTGCTAGCAGCTGTCCCTGTTTTCAATTTCTGCCTGTGCGCTCACTGTTATTTTTCATTTCTATTTTTTATAGGTAGGGTTAGTGTTAAAATAAGGGTGCCTGGGAGGGATATTGAAAGGATTATTTACATTCTGCCTGCTAGTGTATGCTACATTGAAAACAGGCCTCCAGTAATAACTGTCACAGTTGAATGTGTGCATATATCAGTGCTCAACTGATCTTTCAAGCACTTAAAGGGGTTTTAAACCTCAGACATGAAATATGAACAAAGCCTATCCCTCTATAGTATGTACTTAACTCAATCCAGAGCACTAACTGTAATTTCTGTCTGCAGCCTCATAACTCTGCTATCTGTTTAGTCATTTCTGATAAGTTTTCCTGATGCCAGGAGAAAGAAAGTTGACAGGGAAGGGAGCTCCAGCACACAGCTTGTGATTGACAGCCTCAGCTCTGTTCCTGTGTGCAAGGGGGTGTGACCCTTCCCTCCAATCAACTCTCAACTCATCTCACTCTGCAAAGTGTAACTTCAGCTCCCCGCCCCCTGCTTTTTTCAGGCTCAGACAAGCTGTATAGATTCTGTACTTTGAAGGCTGTAGAGAAGAGAGGGCTTCAAATAAAAAAGTACAACTTATGGAAGAGGATCTGTTTAATCTCTACACATCACCTGAGGCTATTCACTTTGCTGATTATACGTGAGGGTTTAAATAGTTGATGTCAGCTAGGAGAATAGGAGGGTTTAGTTCTGCTTTAAATCTCTAAACTATTCCCAACTATACCTGCCTGCTAATAACCACTAGATAGAAAAGAGTTCTTTGTTTTATACCACAGAGCGTGTAGATGTAAGAGTGATGTGTTTTTGCTTGGTCTTGCAATGCACTCACCTTTCAAAATCAGAAACAGTATATTTTATTGCTAAAATCCGTAGTGATATGAAGAAGTGATATACAAAGCAATTTGGTAATTCAGCCAATCAAAGACATAAATATAGGTGTCCAGTTTATATTGAAACAGGGGTCACTATCACCTACTGTGTGCCATTTGAAATGGATGTAGGCTACAATGCAGGAAAATGTGCTATCTTTTCAAAGAGATGTAGAATTTGCATCTTGGTTTTCAACTCAGGTTCAGAATAGATTTTTATAGTTTATGTCCTAAGCTGCTCCATAAAAGCTAGTTTAGAACAGAATGCCTTTCCTTTGTATTTCAGCTGCATTAGCAATACAAATCATCGCTCAAATGTCTGTGTTCCATAATTTTTCCATTAATGAAAGACATTAAAGAAAGAAAGAAGCTTAGTCACTTTAAGCCCATGGCATAGTCTGATCTAATATTTTGCAGAAAATTAAAAATAACTTATGAATGCTATAGAATATTTGATTCAATAGACAGGCATGGTATGTTAATCCTTCCAAAGACGCCACTAGAAAAACATGTGACATGTTAGCTGTCATGTCATAAAAGTGTTTGAGGGAAAGAGCTGATGCTTTTTGCACAGGGTAAATTCAATATATGAGAAGATTGGGGTGATTAACCACTTGCCTACAGGGAACCTATACCCCCTTCCTGCCAAGGCCAATTTTCAGCTTTCAGCGCTGTCACACTTTGAATGACAATTGCGTGATCATGCAACACTGTACCCATATTAAATTTTTATCATTTTTTGAGACAGATAGAGCTTTCTTTTGGTGGTATTTAATCACCTCTGGGTTTTTATTTTTTGCTAAACAAACCAAACACAACTGAAAAGTTTGAAAAAAAAAGTTTTTTCTTCGTTTTTGTTACAAAATTTTGTAAATAAGTGATTTTTCTCCTTCACATCAGGCTGCAGTGATGGGCACTGATAGGCTGCACTGATGGGCACTGATAGGTGGCACTGATGGGCACTGATGAGGAGGCACTGGTAGGTGGCACTGATGGGCATTGACAGGCATCACTGATGGGCACTGAAAGGCAGCACTCATATATGGCACTGATAGGTGGCACTCATAGGCTGCACTGACCGGCACTGATAGGTGGCACTGACTGGCACTGTTAGACGGCACTAATAGGCAGCACTGATGGGCACTGATAGGCAGCACTAATGCGCACTGATAGGCGGCACCTACTGGCACTGATAGGCAGCACTGATTGGTGGCACTGACTGGCATTGATAGTTGGCACTGACTGGCACTGATAGGTGACACTGAAAGGCAGCTCAGATGGGCAATGATATGTGGCATTGATGTGCACTGGTAGGCACTGATATGTGGCATTGATGAGGCACTGATGGGCACTGGCAGGTGGCATTGATGAGCACTGACAGCTGGCATTGATGGACACTGACAGGTAGCACTGCTGGGGCTACACTGATCATCAGTGCCCTGATGATCAGTGTGCATGTCCCCTCCGAGGAATGCCGATTACCAGCTCTCCTTTCCTCTCGAGCTGTCAGCGTGACAGATCGTGTGGAGAGAAATGCCGGCATTTCCCTATTTACATGTGATCAGCTGTGATTGGACACAGCTGATCACATGACCAAGCTGACATGTTCGTCTCTTTCCGTTGATCGGTGATCTGCTAAGTCCAAGGGACACAGCGCACCACTGATTGCCATGTTGCGTGCTCCCGGAGCCATGCACACGTGGTTAGAGTGGGAGTGGGAAATGTGCCCATCATTTCCTTATATGGCGGTTAATGAAAGGAGCATCAAATATGAAAGTTTTGCTAAGATCAATAGACCAGGCATAATTGTTCCAATTAAACAAGGAATTTGACTGACTGCTATGAGTTAGATTTGATCAATATTTTTTACATGTTTTATAAATCTTTCCTATATGACTATTGTTGGTTATGTGTTAGAGAAGACACTAGTAGCTTGTGATGAGGCAGAACTTGGTTTACTTGTGTGGCTTAAGTTGCAAACATACAAAACATTTCAGTAATCTGTAACAGCAGACATCTTGGTTATAAAGAGAGAGAGAAGAGAGAGAACCAACAAGTTTTACACATATGCACAACTGGTATCCTTAGTGTACAGTGCCATCTACTGGTCAAGTGATATTAACACACAATACTGTATATAGTACATGCTGTTGCATACCCAACAAATATGGCTCCATTGGGCATTTGATGCAGTTCAAAAAAACTCTGGGATAAGCAAGTATTCTCTAAATTCAAGAGACATATGAATTTTTACTTGAATATTGGTGTGTTTTGTATATTTCTTCCAGATCTGTGCTGTAATCCAGTGTGAAAATTTTCCTTTGCAGAAGCTCCCTGCCTCTATCTCTCCTTGTGCAGGGAGACTGGTCTTGTATATTCGCCCCTGTAGTTTTCTGCAGGCAGCCATAGTGAGTGGGGCCTGCAGGGAACCTCTCACAGCTCAGCTCTCTGCACAGGCTGTGTAAAGCGCAGTGATGATGTCACTGCTACATCTACAATATAATAACTGTGTTTGCAAAGGCCAACACATCTGGAGCACACAATGTGGACTGATATCCTTTGTGACTATTAAAATGTTACTAAACCCGTAACAGTAAAATAAGTCTGTATATGCAGAAAAGCATGTTTGTTTTACTCACTGTGGAACCTAAGGGGTTCATTCTCTGCATTGTGTAAAAATGCTGTTTGATCCTGACTTCTCTGATCCCCCCCCCCCTTTTTCCAGTGTCTATCTCTTATCTCCTGATAAGACATAATGTGTGGAGACACTGCACATGTGTATTGCTAGAGAGTTTTTTTTTTTTTCTTGGGAGAGCGCATGTGATCAGCACAGGGCCAATCTGCACTGCCCAGACAGAGGTTAGGGGTTCTACATCCTCCTAGAGAAAAGTCCTCCTACAAATTTTAAGCAGTGCTCTGGTGGACACTGATAGAAGTCACCAGACTGCTCTAACTGCTGATGAGAAAAGGCATTTAGCAGTTTATATTTACTAAAATAATTGCACTTCCATGTTCTGTGTGCTGTGGGAGACCAGATATAGTGAATGCAGGGCCCTGGGTTTAGTAACACTAAAATATTTAGATGAACATTTATCTGCCCAGAGTTCACCTCTATGTAAATTAAGTGCTTACGATCTGTAAGATTTAGGTTAAGTACAAAAGAACTGTTCATTATAGTCAAAGTTCACATATCTACATTTTCTTCTCCAAAAATCTATGACTACAATGACATACACCATAATGCTTTTGGTGAGCAGTTTTCTTATATATTTAACAGCACAAAAACTGCACAAGTTTGAAGGTCACTCTTGACTGGTCTTTGGAAGTGACCAGTTTGAGCATCATTTAATAATATTAAAAAGAGCACAGCACTACCTCATATCTATGGTCTTGGTTGGTTCGAGCTATAGATGTGATTTCTGAATTTTTTTTTCACTAATAAGGGATCAGCAGTGATGATGAATATTAATATGCTTTCACTTTGATAGTTGTTCACTGTGATAATTATGCCACGTGAATGATTAATTTGTATGGGTATTTTAGTTGTGTTATAAAAAAAGAAACACAATCTATATATTTTTGATTTATTAAGTATATATATATATATATATATATATATATATATATATATATAAAAAATTTTCAGATTTATTGAGCACTTTTTTGTGGTGCGGTTCTTTGGGTACATATTCATACAGTTTGTCTTTGCATGCTCATATATTGGGGTTACATTATAAAATAAATATTGGTGCTTTTTTTGACAGGACATTTATTTGTAAATGCATGTGTATTTCAGTATGAAGGAAACTTCCATTACTAACCTCTCCTTCTGAAAATGGCAGTAGATGCTATAAACCTCCATTTTATTACAGTCCAAGATGTACTGTCCATATACTTTCTTTGCTTGCCGTGGCTCCTAAAGTCATCACTCATGTTCACCCCTAGTCTCCATCTGATGTATGAGGAGAGGCAAGCTTATTTTGTGTTGCTGCACATTACTCAGTGCAAACCAACATGATACCTTCTGGACTTTTATGAAAACCTTCACTGAGAGAATTACCGTATACAGGCTGATATTGCTGACCTCGTTCTAAAATGCTGCATAGAATAGTGTATCTGGCTTCAATACTTTCTGAATCATGACCTGGAAAAATCACAGGCCTTCCAACAGTGACCACTCCAGGAAGTTCATAATACTCTGCTTCTGATTTTTATCTGTTCGAAATACCCTGTAGAATGTTCCCAGAGCTGCATTTGCACAGCTCAGTTTAATTTCCAACATACTGCCAGTGTGATGGGAAGACTACATTCCCGTGCATGCGCAGGAGTTATGTCATCCCACACTGACCAATCAAGACAGCTGAAGACTAGCACCTGGAAGAATCCGAGGAGAACATAAGTATTTCTGCCTTTAGTTCCTCTTTAGAAACTGTTTCTCTCTCCACACAAGTCTATGGGAATGGAGAAGCAGCTAAAAGGCAACACAGTGGCTAAATGGTTAGCACTTCCACCTGGCAGCACTAGGGTCATCGGTTCGAATCCCAACCACGGCATCACCTGCCTGGAGTTTGCATGTTCTCCCTGTGCCTGCGTGGGTTTCCTCCCACACTCCAAAGACATGCTGGTAGGTTGAATGGATCCTGTCTAAATTGTCCCTAGTATGTGTATGTATGAATGTGAGTTAGGGACCTTAGATTGTACACCCCTTGAGGGTTAGGGACTGATGTAAATGTACTATATATATGTAAAGCTCTGCATAAATTGACAGCACTATATAAGTACCTGAAAGAAATAAATAAACAAATAAAAACAAATGAAGCAGGTCAGCTGCACCCACAGTAAATTCTGCCTTAGACTGTTGAAGCTCATTGACCAATACCCTTCATGTCTTTACCAATCTATCTACATTTGAAATTCAGAAGTATAAGCCCCTGGTCACATCAAAGCCAATTTTGAAATTGTGCGACTTACAGTGAAGTTGCATGATTTCAAAATCGGGTGACCTACCGATTTCAGTTGCGATTTGCAAGACATCTGACACAGATGTCTATGCAAATTGCAACAAAAGTAGTGCATGCACTACTTTAGAAATCGGTGCGGCTCTGACCAAGTCAGAAACGCACCGATGTGACCACTCTAATAGCGGACAATGGGGTGTGATTTGGCATGCGAGTTGCAAGTCGCAGGCCATGCAAATCGCATGCCAAGTCGCACTTGATGTGACCCGGGGGGGGGGGAAGAAACATTTATCAGTTTTGCTACCATTGATACAATGTTGAAGTCCCACACCTGGCCTGAAGAGGGTAGTCCTTTTCCATGTAATAAATGACAGTTTATATTAGGTGTATAATTGCCACAAGTATGCTGTGCAGCAAGTTTAAATAGAATCAGATTTCTAACCAAATGTGAACTGTTTAGAAATCTGATAATCATACTGTCTATGGTGTGAAAATAAATTTTTAACATTTAGGCTTCAAATGTATGTAAAACATGTACATAGTCCTGCCATTCAACAAGTTCACTCCAGTTTTCTGTGTTGCAGCCATACAAATTCTTCTGTCACCTGCCTGCCCATTAGACAATACTCTGCAGTATGATGATGCTGGTTAGCTGTCTAATAGTCAGACTAGACAGAGAAAGCTACAAAGCTGAACCAAGATACCGAATAAGGTTGTCACCAGGGGCGGACTGACAACTCATGGGGCCCCCGGGCAATAGGGGATCATGGGGCTCCTGTGTCTTTGCCCAAACTCAAAAAAGCCTATGAAAAAGGTACCAGGGGCATCTCATGGGGCACCCTACTGACCCCGGGCCCTCGGGCAGTGCCCGAGTTTCCAAATGGTCAGTCCACCCCTGGTTGTCACTGACCTAACTGTCAATGTTTAAATAACAAGAATGACTAAACAGAATTGCAAAGCCTTTGGAAGGTAAATAAGTTAAACTGTGAATGCAACAGTTTGCTCAGAGTTGTGCTTTAGCAATATCTACAGGCATCATCATTTTATTACTCTCAAACATTATAAACTCAACTTTTTTATAGATCTTTAATACTAAATAACTACAATGACCCTTACACATGCTGCACAAAATCACATCTTTTATTTGCTGAATTCAATGACTTTTCTCTATGTTATATATGCTAGAGCTACAGAGTAACACTTGTTATACTTGATTGATTGATTGATTGGTTGATTTATTGTTTTTACAGAAGTTGCAAGGAATCAATACTCCTCACAGTCGTGCAGCCATACCCAGTAAGTAAAATTACAAAGTAATCAGTATTTTGCAGCCTGCATACTGCACAGTGTAAATGTAATTTACAGGCTATTATACTGTTTTAAAAGCTTTATTATAATGTGTTACTATCTGCTGATTTCTAAAAACAAGAGCAAAAAAAAAACTGATACGAACTTGAGAACGTGTCTGTACCAATCATTCAGCAGAAAACTGAACTAAGATATTGAGTTTGGTATTAACTTTGTCCTATTACCATACATGTATTCACGCTTAAGGCCAGCCATATACAAGAAGATGAATCCATTTTGACAAAAAATAATAAAATGATGATGATCAGACAGTACCTGAGACCACATTGCTTCTAGTATAGTGGATATAGAATAGGCCAGGAATATATTTTATTTTAGAAAATAAGGAATCTGGCACTTCAGGCATTTTCCAGAAAAACTGTGTAGTTTCAATAAACTCTGTTTTCATAAACCGCTTAACCACAGCCCATATACAGTATATGGTATTTACTATTGGTTTTCTAGTTTTGGCAACATTTGGTCACCTAGACACATACATGGCTGTAGTAAACTTGCAGTCCTGATTATTGCTAGTTTTGCTAACATTGATTGCTTTCCTTTTGGATAGTGTGACTGTATAAAAATTCATCACCACAAATAATAGATCAGCTAACTTCATGTTAATGAATAAAACATTGTCATGTGTTTGTATTGAACATATTCATTGCTAAATATAATTATGCCATTTTTTTCTAAGTCCCCCAAATCAGCATTTATTAGTGCTGCCAAGAAAGCAAGGTTGAAGTCCAATCCAGTGAAAGTTCGTTTTTCAGAGGAAGTTATAATAAATGGACAGGTTTCGGTAAGTACAATAGTTAATATGTTCAGATTCCATTATCTAAAAGCTTCTTTTTTTCTAAAATATTACTTAGTTAACTAGACACTGGGTTGATTTATTTAAAAAACACAAATTTCACTTTGCAGAGTGAATGAAAGTGCATGTTTAATTACTTTAACAGCTAAAGCAAAAAGTTAATATCCAAACTGCTGCTATCTGTAAAAGAGAAGTGCTTATATTCTCCTTTCTCTGTGTTTGTGTTGCCAAATGTTGCTCCATTCAGTAGCAATGGCCCCATGAGGTCCGTTAAGAAATTAACACTTCTGGGAGTGTCAATCTCTTGCTCTCACTGGATCCTCTTGCCGACGTCCACATGACTATTCTGTGTTGCAGTGGAGGTCAGCAGAAGGAACCAGCACTTTTAATATGATTTTTTTCACATCAGGGTTGCTTATAGTCCAAATCAATTGTGTGCAGATATACCATTTTCTTTATTTCCCTTGCACATTATTCCATATTTAAATTGAACACAAATAACTTATATTCATAAAGTCAACATTCACTTTACTAAAGGAACATTCTCTGCACTTTTAGTAGAACAGCTTCACTGCCTATCATTGGCAAATGAATTATCTTTTTTGTTTGTCAATAGCAATCCTTAAATTAGACAGGTTTAACAAATACATTTTTCACACAGTTTCAATATGATACATTTTCAATAGTTATCCTAATATTCATATATACTGACCTAAAAATAACTATATTTTTTGGCTCAGACTAGCAGGTGGTAAGATAAATGGAAGAGGCAAAATAGTAGGGTTTATCACATAGTTATTGCAAACATCCTATCATTGGTATAAATACAGTCTCCTAATAGAAGCTTATTTAGACATCATGGCATTAGTCAAAGTGAGGTTAAGCCCAGGAAAACAACTACATATTCTGTAAAAAATGTGTCAAAATTCTTTAAAAATAAAATGTAAGTACTCTAATATTAAAGTCCGACAAATACTAATATCCACCCAGTGCTTCTGTGAGTGTAAAAAACACGAAATCAGAAAAATCATACAATGTTACAGCAAGTGCATCAGTGCTCAACCTCTCCTCACAGGCTGAAACTCGTCGGAAGGTTATGCCTCTCCTATTACAGGTTGACACACTGGGGTAGATTTACTACAAACTGGAGCACTCAGAAATGGTGCAGCTCTGCATAGTAACTGATCAGCTTCTAACCTCAGCTTTTTCAATTCAGCTTTGGCAATAAAGCTTTACTTTCAGCTATAAAAAATACTGTATAAAGTAAACTCAAAGTTAGTTATAAATTTAGGCCAAAATGTATTCTGCTACATGTTTTTGGTAAACAAAATCCCAATAAGTGTATATTGATTGCTTTGTGTGAAAGTTATAGCATCTACAAACTGTCGTATAGCTACTGCAATTTACGCCATTTTTTTGCTATACAGCGCTGCACTAGTTTAACTGACAATTGCGCGTTCATGCAATACGGTACATAAATGAAATTTATGTCCTTTTTTTCACAAAAATAGACATTTATTTTGGTGGTATTTGATCACCTGTGCACTTTTTTATTTTTGGCGCTATAAACAGAAAAAGTTTTGAAGAAAAAAAATGTTTTGAAAAAAACAATATTTTCTCGTTTCAGTCATAAAAAATATCCAAAAAAAACTAAAATTTTGTCATGTATTCTGCTACATGTTTTTGGTAAAAAAAATCCCAGTAAGTGCATATTGATTGCTTTGTGTGAAAGTTATAGTGTCTACAAACTATGGTATAGATAATGGAATTTACACAGCTTTTACTTTCTGGCTGCCCGTCACATTTCTTGAGGTGCTAAAACTCCAGGATAGTACAAACACCCTCAAATTACCCCTGTATGGAAAGTAGCCACCCTAAGCTATCTTCTGACAGGCATATTGAGTCCATGGAAGATTTATTTTTTCTCCACAAGTTTCTGGAATATGACAAAAACATTTTTTTTTACACAAAGTTGTCATTTAAATGATTTATTTCTCGCACAAGTCATGGGTATATATGGAATTACACCCCTAAATACATTCTGCTACTTCTACCGAGTATGGTGATACCACATCTGTGAGACTTTTTGGGAGCCTAGCCACATACAGGAGCCTGAAATGCAATGACCACTTTGAAAGCCTGAAGGTGCGTAACTTCCTCATTTCACTTCTTCACTACCTATCACAGTTTCGAAGGCCCTGACATGCCAGGATATCACCAAGCCCCCCCAAATGACCCCAAGGAATTTAAAAAGAGGCATGGTTAGTATTTTGCAGATCTCATTTTTTCTCACAAGGTTTTGAAATACAAAAAAAAATAGAAAAAAAAGGTTTTTGTTTTTTTTCTTCATTTTCCAAAACCTTGTGGTAACAAATGAGATCTGCAAAACACTTACCATGCTTCTTATCAAATTCCTTGGGGTGTCCACTTTCCAAAAAGGGGTCATTTGGGGGAGTTAGGTGCTATCCTGGCATTTCAGGGCCTCCAAAACTGTGATAGGTAGTCTGGAAGTGTAATGATGAAATAAAGCCCTTTAAAAGCCTGAAGGTGCTTATTGGATTTTGGGATCCTATACTTGGCTAGACTGCCAAAACATCTCTCACATGTGGTACCCCGATACTCGGGAGAAGTAGCAGAATGTATTTTGGGGAGTAATTCCACATATACCCATGGCATGTGTGAGCAGTAAATCATTTAAGTGACAATTTTGTGTAAAAAAAAACATTTTTTTTTGTCATTTTCCAAAAACGTGTGGTAAAAAAATAAATTCTTCTATTGATTCAACATGCCTCTCAGCAAATAGTTTGGGGTGTCTACTTTCCAAAAAATGGTCGTTTTGGGTGGTGGGGGCATTTTATGCCCAGCATTAGAAGTTTATGCCACACATCATTCACTCTTCTAACCACCTGAAGATCAAGCCTTTTCTGACATTTTTTGATCACATGAAAAAAATCTGTATTTTTTTGCTAGGAAATTAATATTAACCCCCGAACATATATTTTTTTAAAGCAGATACCCTAGTGAATACAATGGTGGGTACTACAATTTTTTATGGCACATAGTACTCGTGCAGCGATTTTTCAAAAGCACATTTTTTTTAAAAAATACACTTTTTACTTTTAATGCACAAAAACACAATATATTGGCCAATTATTTGGTAAAATATAAAATGTAATGGTATGCCGAGTATATAGATACCAAACATGACATGCTTTAAAACTGCGCATGCCCCGTGCAATGGCGACAAACTGCATACATTTTTAATATCCATAGGCAACGCTTTAAAAGCCTTTAAAAGCTACCATTTTAGATTTACAGAGGAGGTCTAGTGTTAGAATGACTGCCCTTGATCTGATGTTCACGGCGATACTTTACATGCATGGTGCAACTGCTGTTTACATACTGTCACAGGGTCAACGCTTGTGCACACAGGTGTACGCGCATGAGAGGGGCGAGTTTTTTATTATTTTTTTTTAAGCTATTTTGATTTTTTTAATTATTTTTCACTGTACCTTTCATTTTTTTTTATCACTTTTAATGCTATCACAGGGAATGCAAATATCCCCTATAACTTCAATGGGCATTGTCATATATTCTTTTTTGAGAAATCTGGGGTCTATCAGACTCTGGATATCTCCTCTACCCTTATATTATCTAATCAAACCAAAATCGGTGTGATCAGATACTTTCCCAATTTATAAATGGTGCTGTTTATATCCTTCAAAACTGAAGTGGTGAAATGCTCATAGCTTCCAAATTCTTAGACTATAGAGATGATTGGCACCACTCTGGTCTCCAATCAGCTCTATGGTCAGCTGGCAGAAACACCGGCTGCATTCTCAGGTTCCCCCGATGGCATGGGACTGCCCGAGAAGGCCGTGGAAGGCAGCTGGGGAGGGGGGCATCATCTCCTGCTGCTTGTAAAAGCAATCCTGCAGCTAATTAGCCACTAGGATTGCTTTTACATGAAAGCTGATTGCCGGCTGAAAAAAAAAAAAACAGGATGATGCCTGCAGCTGTAGGCATCATCCGGGTATAACCATTCAAAGTCCAGTGATGTACCAGTACATCGCTGATCCCTGTTGGTTATATATGCTATGTTCCTTTTTTTTGTATGCAGCCTGTGGGCTGAATGAAAAAAAGAGAAGAAATCTCTGCCAGAAAAAGTGTGTGGTATGCCCACCATTAGAATATACCACCTTGCATCCACCCACTTCTAATGGTGGGCACACATTAGGTCACACTTTGCCACATGTGCCAGTTCCAAGATTGTACAAATGTCTAAATAGTGGCACGCTTGAATAAAAATTGTCCACATATAAGTGGTACCCCATATGGAAAAAAGATGACACCAAGTCCCAAACTATCTTGCCTCTACTCCCCTTGTAGTCTGGGCATCCAGGGGGCTCCACGTGACTCTCATTTCCCTCATAAATCCGAAACTTATAAGTTTAGCATGTTGCCCTCTCACAGGTCTTCTACATCTTGACCCCATATCTGGCACTCTTGCTGGGGAGAAATTGTTTGAATGCAAAGCGGCCAGAAAAATTAATCAGGGACTCATCAATGTACATTTTTTGCTGGGGAGTATAGACATCTGCAAATTTTTGGTTACGGTGATTTACAAGGGGCTGAATTTTTTGGAGCCAGTCAAATTCAGGGTCACCTCAAGGATGACAGAGTGTATTGTTGTTGAAATGCATAAAACACATTATACTCTCATATCTATGCCTGGCCATGGCAGCAGAGAGCACGGGCATACGATGAATCGGGTCTGTGGACCAGTACAACCGGAATTCATTTTTTTTAAAAATGCCCATGTTGAGGGTTAGGCCCCAAACAAATGTAAATTCGAAAACCGTAATGAGTTTCCATGCGACTAGTCTGGCAAGGTTTGAATTTGGGTTGGCGGCAATAAATTGTTGTGCATATAAATTGCTTTGATCCATAATCAACGCATACAGATATTCCGTGAAAAACAGCTCAAAAAATCAAGGGGAGGAGTTAAATTTACTATTTCCACCTGAATTCCGGATTGAGCAGTGAATGGGGGAAGTACAGGTGCTGCAGAATATGTGGGCTGCCAATCAGGATTTGCAAGCACATTTGGAAGGATACTAGGGGCTCTACAGGCCTGTGTGTGAATTCTTGGTGTTTGCGGGACAATACTTGTGCTCGCCACCACACCAGCTTGTACTGCACTTATGGGACTCACCACGCCAAGTCATACTGCAGTGCTGGTATTATTATTATACAGGATTTATATAGCGCCAAAATTTTGCTCAGCACTACAATATAATTGGAGACAATACAGTTCAATACAAGAGGGTTAGGAGAGCCTGATCCTGAGAGCTTACAATCTAAGAAATATGTAAAAGACCAGGATGTACTAAGCCACAAGTACTCGCCAGTTCACCGTGGTGTGGCACTAGTACTGGCACTCTGCTGCATATGAGAGTCATCAAAATTTACTGACAAGTGCTAACAGAGATCAGGCCTGATTCTGCGAACACTGCGGTTTTGTGTGCAATGTATCAAGTGACAGTGACCTACTGACACTACACTTGCTGGGGGAGAAGGGGGGGTAAGAGTAGGGGCTAAACACAGGTGCTGGCAGGTGCCGTGGCTGCTCCCGCTAACGCTGCATTTTTGGGGACACTATACTAATGTGAACGCTGGTATAGTGCTGATCTGAAGATATTGATCCGTTCAGACACTGTACTGTACTAGCAATGGAGGTTTATTGTGCATGAGTGTGTTCCTGGCAATCAAGGGGTTAAATGTGATGACTGGTGTACTGATGGGCAATCTGATGCTATCTGGGAGGGGCGCGAATCACGTATATATATGTGATTTTGTGCACCCATGCTACCCTGTAGCAGTATTTCTGCTATAGGGCGGTCAGGAAGCAGTTACAGAAGTGGTTTGTGTTATGTCACTGCATTACTTTAACTGACAATTGCACCCAAATTAAATTTGCATCCTTTTTTCCCACAAATTGAGCTTTCTTTCGGTGGTATTTGATCGCCTGTGCGTTTTTATTTTTTTTTTAAAAAAAAGGCTGACAATTTTGAGAAAAAAACAATATTTTGGACTTCTTGCTATAAAACATGTCCAGTAAACAAATTTAAAAATCAAATTTCGTCATAAATTTCGGCCAAAATGTATTCTGCGACATGTCTTTGCTAAAAAAAAATCTCAATACGTGTAAATGAATTGGTTTACATGAAAGTTATAGCGTTTACAAATGGCGGTATAGATACTGGATTTTTAATTTTTTTATATACTAATAATGGCGGCGATCAGCGACTTATGGCGGGACTGCGGCGGACATTCTGACACTGGGGGGGGAACTGACTCGGGGTCACTGACATCCCCAGTGACACCAATACAGTGGTCAGTGCAAAAAAAAAACACTGACACTGTACTAATGGCACTGGGGAGGAAGGGGTTAACTTTTTTTTAGGCAATCAAAGGGTTAACTGTGTGAGGGGAGTGTTTTACTAGTGGGCGGGGGGTGTGTACTTCATCGGAACACACTGATCCTGAGAGCTAAACTCCGCTCTCAGGAACAGTATGTTGGGAACTGACAGGGAGCAGAGCTGCATTGAAAACAATGCAGCTGTGCTCTGTGTCACTGTTTGCTGGCAATTGCCGGGAACCGGTGGGTAATGACTGGCCGGGACATGGTGATTGACACCCGCGGCCGTGATCGGCGGCGCGGGTAGGACCCCTACCTGTTTTGCAAAATGACATTTTAAAACGTGATTCTGCACAGCGGTGCTGCCCTGCCGCAGTATATATACTGTGGCTGGTAGGCAACCAGTTAAAGTTGATACAAATATACGGTGTCCCGATAAGGGTATCAAAAGACATAGATCAGATGTTAGTAATTGTAGTTACTCTGTAGTATTTATGGATTTGTATAACCAATAATTAACAAAATTACATTATGTTATATTATATTATACTTACATCCAACTTTCTTTCATGTAGTAACTCCTGAAGAAGCGATACTCTCACAGAACATGTCGAGTAACTACAGAGTAACTACAATTACTGACATCTGATCTATGTCTTTTGATACCCTTACCAAGACACTGTATATTTGTATCAATTTTAAACTATTATTGATGAGTTTTGTAAACTGCATAAAATGCTCCACCCCTCCATGGGGGTCTTGCATACTTAGAGGAATAACCTTTATGCATTTTTATGTAATGGTCTACATTCAAATAATAAAGCGATTTTACTGAAATTTTTGTTGCAGTGCCTTTAAAGTCCGCAATTTGGCCATTTTTTATTTCCTTTTGGTTCATTATACTAGTCATCATTGGACATGGCACATAGGACCCCGTTATATGCCCCCACAGTCTGTCACTCTGTGTTGGGTATTTCTTTATGTCTTTACTAGAAAAATGATAGCTAAAACCTCCATTGCACACAGTGTATATCATCTGCTCTGTTGCTGGTCCTGCTGTTGTTCTGTATTCTCTCCATTGCACCTTTGGCCTCATTTTCCTTCTATTACTCTTTCCATATGAGATATTCATTTCTAATAGTGCTCTTAAAGGGTCATGCAGATTTTAATAGATGAAAAAACATTGGATGATAAGAAAACTCAAATTATGATGCAAAGCATATGCAGAAAATTGTGGTATGTGAAGATCACTTTGCCATTAAATACGCAAGATAATTGTGTTCCTTTGGATCAGCGTGTACAAATATTTTTAGAACCTGACTTTGAGCGCAAGAAATCATGTGATGATTTGTTGACAGGAATAGAAAGCTTGTTTCAAGCTTCAATAAGAAAAATAATCGCAAAAGAGAACTAGGGCTGTTGGAAGCTTTGCTTAGGCTTATCTGACTCACTACCGCAACAAAATCTGCTATTAATTAGTGAATCACCAACTTTAATACAATTCACAGTGTTGTGATAAGGAGCCAAGCAACATGTTAATAGCCTTCATACCACTGAGTTTAAAACAAGAGAAAGCCACCCACAGACTCCCCACAGCACACAGTACATTTTCACGTAAGCAGGCAGTATTTTTAACCCGTTACCTAATTGTCGTTTTACAATGGCAGGATTTGAAATGAAATTCCCAATGCTAATATTCCTTTCTTCTGATTAAATCTCTTGCCAAATATTTTTCTACTCACAAATATTCAGTTTTATGCTGAAAGTTCAGATTCTGGTCCTCCTTTGGGAAACTGTTTAAACAGCAAAGACCTTTCGTGTGCTTGGTACACACTCATCTCTCTTGGGAGACAAACATTGAAATACATTGCAAAATTTTACAAAATTGTCCCTAAGAGTTGTGTTGTCGTATATTACCATCTGTGAAAATTGCAAAGATTTAAATATAGTATCTTCAATACAGTTCACAATTAAGGAAGGAAATGCTTGCACAAATCCCTTTGGAAAAAGAAAAAGGAATACTTTGCAAATGCAGATTTTAATAATGCTCCTGTAAGCAAATACCTTGCATACATGAGATTACCCAGATTTCCTTTTGAGTATGCACCTCAAAGGTCTCTGGCAAACTTAAAGTGACTCTTCACTTTAACAAAAAAAACTTGCTAACAGGTGTATCTTCTAAGTCCTGTTCCTCTCTCCGTGTGCCCACACCACCAGCACAACAACTACCACCACCACCCTTACCACCACTATTACCAGCAGCCAAACTGACAGCTGGGAATTGCTATGTATTACAAAGTAGGAGCCACTTTCACAAAGCAGCCACTCCTGTCTGCAAACATGATTCAGTAATACAGTGTAACAATCGGGGTGGACTGACAACTCATGGGGCCCCTGGGCAATAGGGGATCATGGGGCCCCTATGTCCTTGCCCAAACTCAAAAAAGCCTATGAAAAAGGTACCTACCAGGGGCATCTCATGGGGCCCCCTACTGACCCCAGGACCTCGGGCTGTGCCCAAGTTTCCAAATGGTCAGTCCACCCCTGGTAACAATTTATTTATAAGTCCTCATGCACACTGGACGTTTTTACAGCTGCAGTTTTTGGCTTTTGGCGTTTTTTTTGTACAGCCAGTAAACTCCCGAGCATGTTATCCTCTGCGTCCATACACACATAGACTGTAATCAGCGTTTTTTAGCAGGGATTTTTTGGCTGGAAAAAAAACAGGACTAGTGGGTTTCTAGAGGAGTTTTTTTAGCTGTAAAAACAGTCTAACGCTGAACAACATGGTAACATGCAGCAAAATATGGTAAAGCGCGCTAAAAACTACAAACGCCACTAAACGCTAATGCAAAAACGCTAAAAAACACTGAAAAACTCACATTTTTAACGTGGCTTTACATAGCTAGCGCTACCAGCTTTATTTAAAAAGTCCAGTGTCATGGAGCCTAATAACTTATAATAATGTTTATATTGTATTTACTAATACATTATTTTGTAGAACAAAAATGTGACCATTGATCTGCAAATTGCATCAGTTAAAGAAACCTTACAAGTAAAAAAGACATTTTAAAATAAAATGCCTTGCTATTAAACCCCGTATTAACCCTTAGTTAATACTAATCAGTTAAATGAACTTATTATTTCTCCTCTCTCCTTAGCTATTATTATTTTTTTATATTATATTTTAATTTTCTCCTCACTTTTTACAATGAATATTTACATTTTCATTTCATTTTTTATGAATAAAAAAGTACAAAACTGATAAAAAAGACTTTTTTTATTGGCAAATAACTTGACTGTGGTCTATGTTTCTTCTGTGGGGACTTCCATAACTGTCCTTTCACACGGGTGTTCAATATGTCTGTTTTTCATCTGTCCGTTTATGGTTGAAAAACAGACACCCATGTATTTCTATGGACAAGCAGATGATCACCTGTTTACATGCGTTAACCGCTTTCCCGCCACCCAATAGCAGAAATACTGCTACAGGGTGGCAGGGCTGTGCAAAATCACGTATATATACATGATTTTGCATTTTCATTGGCGGCCTCAGCTGTCGATCACCAGGTCCCGTCTGGTGTTCCCCCGCCGGCACCCAGCGATCACTGAGTATCACTGAAGGGGAGGGACCTGTATGTATACAATACAGATCTCTCCCCTGTCAGCTCCTGCACATTGCTTTGTATTGCTCTGCATAGCAGAGCAATACAAAGCAATGTGCTGACACTGGAGAAAGACACACACAGCACACAGTTAACCCTTTGCTTACCCCAGATGTTAACCCCTTCCTCCCCAGTGCCATTAGTACAGTGTCAGTGCTTTTTATTAGTACTGATCACTGTAAAAGTGTCACTGGGGATGTTAGTCAGTCCCCCCCAGTGTCAGAATGCCTGCCGCAGTCCCGCTATAAGTTGCTGATCGCTGCCATTACTAGTATACGAAAAAAAATTCCAGTATATATATATATATATATATATAGCCATTTGTAAATGCTATAACTTTCATGTAAACCAATTGATTTGCACTTATTGTGATTTTTTTTTTAGCAAAGACATGTAGCAGAATATATTTTGGCCTAAATTTCTGACGAAATTAGTTTTTTTTATTTTTTTACTGGACAGGTTTAATAGCAAAAAGTCAAAAATATTGTGTTTTTCTCAAAATTGGCAGTCTTTTTCTGTTTATAGCGCAAAAAATAAAAAATGCACAGGCGATCAAATACCACCAAAAGAAAGCTCCATTTGTGTGAAAAAAGTACATAAATTTAATTTAGGTGCAGTGTTGCATGACCACGCAATTGTCAGTTAAATAACGCAGAGCCATATCCCAAAAAATGGCCTGGTGAAGGAAGGTAAATCCTCTGGAGGGCAAGTGGTTAATGTCCGCATCTGTTAACATCCATTTTTTTGAACGGAAGAAAAATGTTTTCTTCTGTAAAAAAAATTGGAACGGACAAAAAAAAGATGTAAAAGACGAAAAATGGACGTAAACGAATGTAAACAGGCATATGGTCCATTTTTGCATTGGTAAAGGATGTCAAAAACTGATGTAAACTGCTGAAAAACTGATGTTAACTAATCCGTTTTTTTCTTTGAAAAAACGTGACTGAACTGATGAAAAAAATGGAATGCCCATGTAAAAGGACCCTAACATTTATTTGTACCTGTCATTGGGACAGGAAGCAAGGGAGAAATGTTAAAACAAAGACCCAAGGGCCTGTGTCAGACAAAGACTACACAAAGGCCTGTGTCACTATGGAAGATTCCTCCTCACTTCCCAGAGATACCTTGTCAAGATATGAAAAGCTGTCAATGGCAAAAGGAGTGAGAGAACAAATATGGCAAAATAAAAACAAAATCAGACAAAAGTTCAAACTTTCAAACAAAGGCAATATTCACTCAAAGCTATCCAACACAAGAGGCCAGCAGATTCCCAGGAGTTTATTTTAAAGCAGAAAAGTAATTAACATGGACTCTGTAAGTTATAGAAGCATTCACAGAAGATATACCGGTATATCATACATTGGTGTAGACTTACAAAAACTGGTGCATTCCGAATCTGGTGCAGCTGTGCACTGTAACGGATCAGCTTCTAACTTCAACTTGTTCAATTAAGCTTTAGCAATAAAACCTGGAAGCTGATTGGTTTCTGTGCAAAGTTGCACCAGATTTTGACTCTCCAGTTTTAGTAGATAACCCCCAATATGTGCAAATATAGGGTATGTGACCTTATATTCTGTGATATTATATCTGCAGCTATGTTAACTAATGTATTTTATTCAGCTCTATCCTTTAACATCTGCTTGACCTACTCAGTTAAAAAGCTAACCTGAGTTTTTTTTTGTTCTTTCTTATCTTTCACAGGAAACAGTCAAAGATAATTCCCTTCTATTCATGCCAAATGTTCTAAAGGTGTACTTGGAAAATGGACAAACCAAATCCTTTCGCTTTGACAGTGGCACTTCTATAAAGGTAAGGCTAAGGTTCCCCATTAATTGTAAGTGCTTTATTCGTTTCTGACTGCTCCAATGAAAAAGAGACACTTTATACATTTTAACATGCCAGAATTGAACCCGGAGTAAATCCTACTAAGCCTTATAATACAGTTAGAAGCGTATTAACTTTCAGTCTACAGGAAATCTTAAGCACCTCTTTACCAAAATAATCTTAAATTCCAATCACATCTGCCACTGCCATTGTGAATAGGATAAAACCACAAAAGCATTTGAGAGCAGCAGGAGTGTATTAAAGTGTAAACACAACATTTCATATTCCTAATATATGCCTGCTGCACCATGTACTTGTATGAAAGAGTATCCTGTTCTCTTTGTATTGCTTCCTTTGTGTAAAATCCCTGGTGTTCCTGCCAGCCTCTCTGATTTCCTATTAAAAACTGACCACATTAGGCAGGAGAGTACAGTGTGGTCAGTTGTATGTGGTGCTGGAAACTCTGCATACTCTCATCCAATGATAAGACTTCTGATGACACCCCCTGCGCAGCCATTCACTGGAAAGATCAGTGTTATGCTGTTTCTCCTCCCCTAGCTCCATATGCAACTGAGAACAGAGGGTATATGATCACTTTTAAAAAAAAAGGTATTTATAATGTTTTCATATCTATACACAAATGTTTTACCTTTAATTTCTATTTTAAACAAATGGGTTGTTTTACAAGGTTGGTGTTTACATATACTTTAAAGTACAGATATGTGTATAAAATTGCCTATTGTGATTCTTCTGTAAGTTTTTATCAAAGACTAAGTTACAGTAATGGAATCATTACTAGCCTTACAGCCTTGTATTTTTATTTAATCAGTCCATTCGACCATTACCTGAGTAGACATAAGCTGGTTTGTTTCCTAGGCTTTGTGGCAGACAGCTGTTCCTCTCTAATTTTCTAGGTGACCCTGGCTTGCAACCTTTTGTTCTTTAGTTATAGTCATTGTTTTAATGGTTTTCAAGCCCAAGGTACAGCTCTGTAAAGCACTGTAATAACATGGTGTTATAGCTGTTCTATACCAAATGCCTGCTTTTCACTCTTCCAATACTTGACCTTCCAGCAAGACAAAATCTGTCAATGTGTTTACATTTCTCAAATATCCTCTTTTTAAAAAACCAACTTCAAGAGGGGACACAACATTATTTCCCCATTTTTAAAGCGGAGTTCCAGCTGAAAAAAAAAAATAAAAGTCAGCTGCTACAAAAACTGTGGCTGCTGACTTTTAAAATACAGACACTTACCTGTCTCTCAGTCCAGCGGTGTCCTCACCAAGGCTGGTTTCACCTGCCATTTTCTCTCCCTGGTGCCGGCATCTTCATGGTGGGCACCCGGCTGTGACAGCTTGTGGCTTCACAGCCGGGTGCCCACTGCGAATGCGCGAGAAGCGCTGCGCTTTGTGAATGGCCCCGTAGTCTTCTGGAACCTCACACATGTCCTAGAAGACTACGGGGAGGAAGGGGGGAGGACAACTTCCGCTTAGGCAATTGCAGAGGAAGTGGGAGTGGATAGCTGTCAAATTCGAAGAAGTAATGGGTTGATTTTAAAATGCATAGGCTATTTCAGAGCAATTACTGAGTGAACCAGAAGATGAATAACAATAGTAACAAATTTTGTTAAAATTTGTTTTGCTTCACTTTTTCATTTTCTAACAAATTCCACATTTTCAGAATGATTCGAATTCTGTATGAATAGCTCATTGTTAAGGAGAGGGCCAGGAGTCTGTCCGCCGCGTCCTTAACAACCAGTGACTCATCAGCTGTCCCCACTGTCTTCCCACTGACAGCTGAATGTAAAAAAAAAAATCGCTGGTAATGTAAAATTAAGAAAAAAAAAGGCATGAGGTTCCCCGACCCCATCCATAATTGGCCCTTCAGGTCTGGTATGGATTTTAAGGAGAATCCCACACCAAAATTAAAAAAAAATGTGTTGAATCCCCCAAAATCCATATAAGATCCTTACCTGAGCATGCAGCCCAGCAGGTCAGGAAAGAGGGGGGGTTCCGCAAGAGGCCCCCCTCCTGAACCATGCTAGGCTACATGCCCTCAATATGAGAGGGTGCTTTTGGGTAGGGGGGCCCCCAAACCACTTTCTTCCCATGTTGATGGGGACAAGGGTCTCTTTCCCACAACCCTGGGTGGTGGTCTTGGGGGTTTGTCGGTGGGGAGGTTATCAGAATCTTAAAGCCCCCTTTAACAAAGGGACTCCCAGATCCCACCCCCCCATGCGAATGAGTGTGGAGTACATAGTACCCCTACTCATTCACCAAAAAAGTGCTTTATTAAAAATAAATAAATGTCCCCTGAAGAAGATCCAATGTCAATCACAATGAACGCCAGACATTGACCTGGAAAAAAAAGAGCTCCACACTTGATGAAGGCTCCTGCTGTCTGACAGTTCTTAAATAGCAAAAGGGAAAGGCCACCCCATCATGTCGCTGGGTGACCCCCCTTGTGACATCATCAACCGGGGAATCTAAACATTTTTGGAAGCAAATCCTATGTGTATATCCCAAAATAAAAATGTACAAAATGGGATGCTTGCGCATAGGAAGGTGTACTTATGGGGTACCATGAATCTCAAAAGGCATACAGAATTCTATACCAATATACAAACAAAGTAACCAGTGGAAGTGAGACTTCAGTGTGTTCAAAATTTCATGAACTAACTCTTCAAAGTGAGGGAAATTCCGCATCACAGTGTCACAGGAAGATAGGCAACAAAGTGACACAGAAATAAAAATTAACACAGTCAATCTGAATACTGTAAAAAGAAGAAACAAGGACATAAGAGGCTTCAATCATGAAAACCACCAGAAGCAATAAAGGCATCCCAGACAAATGTCTGTCCTATGTTGATTGTGTAGCAAAACCAAGAGCAAGATTCATGGGATGAGATGCAAAGACTTCCAACTGCTTACAAGAAACAGATTTAAAGAACTGAGACCCGAAATGGGACTAAAATAAGGAGTAGTTTTCGAGTGGTGTTGGAATACAGTGTTCGTGCATTTTGTACAGCAACATCGGTATTCAGTAGAGATATATTCCTCAACCAGAAGATGGCAGTGTTTATAAGTTTGTAGCTGCATCTATGGTACTGTATACTCTATGTCTTTCTCTGTAAAAAATATTTCCTGTTTCCTGTTTGCAGTGAAGCAAGCAGAGAAGCACATGTGTTCTGTAGGGCTATATATAGAATTTCTAGTATATACTGACCCACAGACTTCACTACTTTTTGAGTCTCTGACTTAGAACACATATGTAAATCAGGAAAGTCAGAGCAAAAAAGTCTTTATCTGTGTACTTCTTCTTTGACAGCAATGCAGTAAAGCAATAAAAATAAGCATGACAACCAGGCAACTAGCATTTCCAAAGGTCAGCAGTGGCAGCTTCCACGTTTCACTCATAATGTATCACGTACCTGGTGGTGGAGGCCAATGGAGAGAGGGCTTCCCTTGCGGCTAAGTTCTGAGAGTGGGACAGCGGGAGTCAGGCCCAAATTTGCACAGGTCGCCTGTAGGAGTGCTGGTTGGTGGTCCACTCAGAAGCACAGCTGGTGCACGCAGATAGGTCTGCAGATAGGAGGCGCCTGTGCATGGTATGCAAGCCCTTCTGGGATTTGGATGTTTACTGGGTAGCCGGTTCAAGCCAAGGTCAGGTACCAGGTGGGAATCAGAGCGGACGTAGTCAGATGGGAAAGCCGAGGTCATTCACAGAGGAGCGAGAGAAAGAGAGTATCCGTAAGCCAAGCCGAGGTTAGATCAGGGGTAAATCAGAGTAGACAGGTCCAGGTCGAGTCGGTAACAGGAAATCACAAGTCAGAAACACATGAAACAGGAACCAGGAACAGGGCACGGGTAGCTAAAGATCATCCAGCAACCAGAGGAAGTGATGAGCCACCTTATAAAGGCCGTCTGGCACAAGACTGAGGTTGATGTATACTTCTGCGGCCATGTAGAGTAATGGCAGAAATGCCAGATCTTCCAGAACTCCTGCCGTGGACAGGACCCTGACATAATGGTTTTCCTTTAATCCTTTTGCTGTCAGAGATATTTTTGCATTTTTTGCACATACAATAAAAAGCTAATTTTAGGCCTGAAGATTAGTTAAACCCCCTAAAATGGTGAATGGGGACCCAAGAATTGTTGCTCCCACTGTAGCATGCATGGGATACCTAATATGTGTGGCACATTGTTGTTTTTGTACTTAGGCACACCAACTTAATTTTATTCCTATCACATAGGTGATAGCATATATGGAGTATATGATTTTTTAAAGAAACAGCAGGTGTCTATTAGACCCCTAATGTCACCCCCCCCCCCCACACACTCTGTTGAAGCTAATGTAGCCCAGATTATGCTTGGTTAACATCTTCTGAAGCAACAGCAGCTCATTTATCAGAGTTAGCTGTAAAGAATGTAAATATCCCAGTAGATTCTGTACACCAAACACTCTCCTTACATCTCTCTCTTGTTCCCTCAACCTCTCATTCTTTATTCGATCAGCGGTTTGAATGAAAAAAAAAAGGAATCGATTCCCTCATCCACACATTCAAGGTGGATCGGGGAATCACTCCTGAGGAGTTATTGCGTTCTGCAAGTGGGAAGGCTTCCTCACCATCAGAATACACTCTTCAGCTACAGGCTGGTTTTACAGAAGTCGATCAAGAGATTGACTTTAGTGCAACCAGCCTGCCCATAGATTTATTGAAATTCAGCCAAATTGTTGCAGCATATGCCACAAGTCAGCTTTGTTGTAACAATCCATGTGTAGGTGGCAGACAGGTTTTTGCAACATATATACCACATGCAATGCATCCACCTTTGTATGTACTATATGCTTTAGTACTGAAATACCTTCAGCTTTCTGGTTAGGTCAGCAAAATACTGGTTTTGTCCTCTGACATTTTGCTTTTGTCAGTACAGTACTAATGGTATCTCTGTGGATATGTTTATGATTTTTCTGGCTGTGTCAGTTTAGTACTGATTGTGTCATCTGCAGGTGTCAGTAGGATACTGAATATGTTTATGTGGACATTTGTGTCTGTGTCTGTATGGTACTGATTATTATGTTCCTGTATACTAAGTATGTTGCCTCTGCCATCATGTTTCTGCTTGTGATTGTATTGTAATATTGCAAGTGGTGATAAATTAGATTTTGTTCTGTACACTTCATTGATAGGAGAAACAAAAGGTTGCTGGCCTAGGGGGGAAAGACATTTTAATCTTCCCCAATAGCCAGTATAGAATATGGATATGGATCCCCAGCATGAGAAGGAGATGTGCTGCAGCTGCTCCACTTTACTCTCGGCCACAACCATACCACGCTGTAACTGCCTGACACATCACCACATTTGACCTAGACCAGTCAGGAGAAGCAAATGTCCAGCTTCTGTTGGACTGGCTGCTGTACACACAGGGCTGAATCTGTTGAATATTCGGCCTGTGTGTACAGGCATTAGCCCCCTCTTTGACCATGGTGCAACCATGTGCACTACCATTAGACCATCACTTCCATTTCAGTTGCATGCTTTTCTATTTCCTCCTACTCATTGGTGTGTGCAGCCTTTTGCATTAGGGTGTGCACCCCAAAGCTCAAACACACATGCATGTGTGCGTATATATACCCTGTATATTTATATATATATATATATATATATATATATATATTTATTCCGCATATACTTGCTCTGACTTCTGCTCAACTCACTCATGACACAACACCATAAGAAGGCTCACTCAAACTTAACTGTAGTACTAGTAGAAAGCAAGGAGGAGGCAGGATCCTCTTTGGGGTTGTTCCTGCAGTCCTACATGAGAGGCAGGAGGACCTAAAACTGCTGGGGGAGATGGTAGGGGAGGAGGTTCATCTCGATAATGTGCATGTCATCTAGGACAGTTTGCAACTATGGGTGATTGGGGTGTGCCTAGGCACATCTGGCATACCCTGTGCACACGTCCTACCCCTCACCAGCATTAAAGAGTTACCAGGTATGTGTATAATATGCTATAGTGTCATGATAGTATGTGCTGTTGTGGCCTGTATAATGTGTAGGCCTATCACCACCAAACAGTTCTCCTAAAAACAGTAGTATCTCCACACCTACTATATACAGTGGAGCACTACTTGCACTGCTATGAGATGGGCCCCAACTCTTGATTTCTCTAGTGGGTTCAAGTGCTCCAGTCTGACCCTGATCAAGCTGACTATGGTCAGCTTGGACAACATGGATTAAATTGTGTTCTATTGCTATCTAATGTATGTGAGTAATTTTTATGAAGCAGTGACATCTGGGTGGTAAAGCGGATAATCTACAGATACAATGATATTTGTTGATGACATCTGGGGAATAGTTTGGGTCTTGTCCCTTCTGTGCTAATAGTTTCCAAATCTCGCCAAGGTATCCTGATGGCACATATATTTGCTGGTTAGCGTAAAAAAAAAAAGACTTATTCAAAAAGCAATGCAGAAAGTGCTTTACCAACAAGAATCAATTGAAAATAATCTTTTACTGAACTGACTTCAGTGACCGTAAATCTGATTAGTTATATCAAGAATTACACTTGGCACGTCATTGTTGCTCTTTGCAAAGTTTTACTGAACAAGCCTGACCAAGACATTTGAAAGACTATTCAAAAAATAATCCATCTCCATTAGTCTCTGCCCTACATGTACTCATATAATGCATTTGTCATATATGTCCGCTATTTTAAGACACAAAAAAGATGAAAGTTTACATTTTGCTTCCAGTAACCTCTCATGGGTTTATTTATTTTATTTATTACATGTACTTATATAGCGCCGTCAATTTACACAGCGCTTTACATATATATTGTACATTCACATCAGTCTACCCAGTGTTGTCCATGCAGCCTGAAAAAAAAATTGGTTACATAAACGAGAAACCATTAACATACTGTTCATTTATTTATGACAAAACAAATGTAATATACAGTATGTCAGAACACTTAGTCTCCATGCACATTGGTTTAAAAATCGCTCCTTCTACGGTAATTTTGTGTTTTGTCTATAGAAGCAGCTCAATGTTATCCAATGTGTCCATGCATATTAGGATGATTAGAGGGATATTTTAAGCTCAATATTTAAAGGCAGGAAAAACCCCTTCTGGTTTGCGTTTTCAAAGGAGCTTTCTGGCAGAAAAACGCTAAACTATCCTAAACTCCCCTAAACTGTGTACACAAACGCTCTATTTCAGCGTTTTTTTGTGCTAAGGGAACAGACTTTTTTTTGAAGCCCAGTGTGCATGGAGCCTTATAGAGGAGCTTTAAAGAGTGCTAACTGATAACTCAGTCAGAATTTACACTGCTGTACTATGAATAATTGCACTTACCATTGGGGGTTAAAGGGAAACTATAGTCCTCTCAACATTTTTAGATGCAGCATACATATGAAAGACATCAACTGAATAAAAACAATCCACGTACAACCCCTGGCAAAAAGTATGGAATCACCATTCTTGGAAAATGTTCATTCAATTGTTTAATTGTCTAGAAAAAAGACATTCCTCAAAACTATATTTAGAAAAAATAAGAAAGAAAACTGTAGTCAGTTGCAACTGTTTTTGCAGATCAAGCAGAGAAAATGTGGAATTACTCAATTCTGAGGAAAATCATGGAAATATGAAAAAAGACACTACAGTGCACCACTAGTACTTTGTTGCACCACCTCTGGCTTTTATAACAGCTTGAATTCTCTGAGGCATGGATTTAACTATCGACAAACAGTATTCTTCATCAATCCGGCTCCAACTTTCTCTTATTGCAGTTTCCAAATCAGCTTTTCAGATTGGAGAGTTGTCATGGACCATTTTCTTTAATTTCCACTATAGATTTTCAGTTGGATTGAGGTCTAAACTATTTGCAGGCATACCATTGACATTATGGGGTTTATTTACTAAAGCTGGAGAGTGCAAAATCAGGTGCACGTCTGCATAGAAACCAGTCAGCTGGCAGGTTTTATTGCCAAAGCTTAACTGAACATGTTGAGGTTAGAAGCTGATTGGCTACCAGGCACAGCTGCACCAGATTCTGAGTGAACCAGTTTTAGTAAATCTACCCCTGTATGTCTTTCTTGAAGGAGAGATTTCACAGCTTTTGCCCTATGGCAAGATGCAATATCATCCTGAAAAATTATATCACCAAACATCCTTTCGATTGATGGAATAAGAAAAGTGTCCAAATTCTCAATATAAATTTGTGCATTTGTCGAAGATTTAATGACTGTCATTTCCCCTGTACCTTTATCGGACATGAAACCCCATATCATCAATGATTAGGGAAATTTGCATGTTTTCTTCAGGCTAGTCGTCTTTATACATTTCATTGGAACAGCACCAAACAAAAGTTCCAGTATCATCACCCTGCCCAGTGCAGATTTGTGATTCATCACTGAATATCACTTTTATCCAGTCATCCACAGTCCATGATTGCTTTTCTTTAGCCCACTGTAACCTTGTTTGTGTTTAGCTGTTAATGATGGTTTTCATTTGGCTTTTCTGTATGTAAATCCCATCTCCGATGTCTTACAGTTTGGTCACAGACATTGACTCCAGTTTCTGCCCATTTGTTCCTCATTTCTTTTGAAGTGCATTTTCTGTTTTCAAGTCATATTGCTTTAAGTTTTCTATCTTGATGCTTTGATGTCTTCCTTGGTCTACCAGTACGCTTCCCTTTTACAACCTTCCCATTTGATTTGTACTTGGTCCAGATTTTAGACACAGCTGACTGGGAACAACCAACATCTTTTGCAACATTCCATGATGATTTACCTTCTTGAAGAAGTTTTATAATCCTCTCCTTTGTTTCAACTGACATCTCTCATGTTCGAGCCATGATTCATGTCAATCAACTTGGCGCAACTGCTCACCACGGTGTGCAAGCACTCTTTTTTAACTGCAGACTAATTAGCAGATGTAATCTGATGCAGAACTGCAAAGTACATGGTGATTCCATAATATTTTCCTCAGAACTGAGTGATTCCTTATTGTTTTTCTCTGCTTGATCCTGCAAAACTAGTTGCAATTGACTACAGTTTTCTTTATTTTCTATTTTTTTAAGTGTTTCTTAAAGCCAGAAGGTTGGAATATTAAATGAAAATAGTTTTGAGGCATGTCTGTGATTGGTTTCTTTTCTACACAATTAAACATTTGAATGAACATTTTCCAAGAGTTGATTCCATACTTTTCGCCAGTGGTTGTATGTTAATCAAAAACCTTGCTCCTGTGTATAGTTTGTAATCATCTTTGCACATGGGAGCAGCCTTTTTGATCATGTTATATTACTGCTGATTGAAAACAATAAACTGTCTTTGGTACTGATTGGTAGATAGAAGGCACGTGATCTAGTATGGTCTCTGGAGAGTAGTTTTTCATGCATAGCCAGAAATACATACTACTTACTTTAGTAAGCCTGGCAGGCTCTATATTGAAAACAAAGCAAAACAAACAGAGGCCACACAGGCCTAGTGCATTACCTTAAAAAAACATTTATTAATAAAAAATAATGGGTATTATACTCACAGATGACAATAATGTCAAAGGCAGATCATAAAAGAACAGCACTGTCCAGTCCACACTTGGTGATGCCCACAATAGGAACCCTGGACTTCTAACAGGCTAACACGTTTCGAGGACTTACCTCTTCTTCAAAGTTAACCTGAGGAAGAGGCAAGTCCTCAAAACACGTTAGCCTGTTAGAGGTCCAGGGTTCCCATTGCGGAAATCACCAATTGTGGACTGGACAGTGCTGTTCTTTTATGATCTGCCTTTGACATTATTGTCATCTGTGAGTATAATACCTATTATTTTTTCATCAATAAATGTTTTTTTAAGGTAATGCACTAGGCCTGTGTGCCCTATGTTTGTTTTTCTTTGTATCCAGTGCATTTGGACTTCCATGATCCTTTGAGGGCAGCAAGGTGTGCACTTTCCAAGGCATTCGATATGTGGTTGTAGCCTTTGTGGAGTCCATCCCCAAGCACAGGAGTATATGTGTACACCATTTTAGGCTCTATATTGAACCTTATTGATTCATTTGTAGTTTGAACTATCGGTACAAGTCCCCTTTAAATTTTTAACACGGCCAAAAACGTTAAACTTCAGATGAAACTCTTTTCTCCTCTTTATGTTAGGCAGTAATTAGAATTGCTATTATAAGTAGATTATGTGCTAATATCCTTCCATTAAGCAGAATCACATTCCTGATCAACTGTCAACACTTGGATTTGAAGATGACATTAAAGTAGTTTGGTCCTAGAGTCTGCCACTGTCTTATTAACAGAAGCAATGAGTTCCTAAGCTTCATAGTACAACTAGCAATGTTTAATTGGCGCCGTAATCTACCTAATCTAAAATATGTCTATCTCATTCTCCATTACATGTTTCATTGTACTTAGCATTTTCTGTTTAATGATCCATGCCATCTGTCTTTGGAACATCCAGAAGCGAAGCTTTTCAGGGCAGATCAAAATGTACACAATTTTTCACACATATATTATTAACTTCTGGAGAATCAGAACATTACTGTGAATTATTTTACTGTTTTTGCTGTTAATCATTTTTATTATTTCCTTCAGGTTGGTTATAAATTTCTCCTTTAAAAAAATGCAAACCTGTTAATACAAATTAACCCGCAGAAAGAGTGATTCGAGAAAGAGATAGATACTGTAGATAAACAGATAGATAGGTGGATAGATAGATAGATAGATAGATAGATAGATAGATAGATAGATAGATAGATAGATAATATTTGTTAAGTGTGCACTGATACTGTTCTGTTTTTATAGGATGTTATATTAACACTCCAAGAAAAACTTTCTATAAAGTGCATTGAACACTTTTCCCTGATGTTGGAACAAAGGACAGAAGGAGCTGGAACCAAACTTCTCTTATTACATGAACAGGAGACACTAACTCAGGTTTCTAAATCTTACATGGTATTCACGTTAACACATTTCAGCTGAAGGCAACAATTACAATATTACAGCTTGGCATTTGTAAAAATGTTCATTACTGTTTGATTGCTCCAGTGCCATTTGTGGCTTGTTTACAGAACATCAAAAAATAACTATAGATAATTAATGGAGTATGCAATAGAAAAGTATGGAAGGATGTCCAACCTATGGTTAACCTCTTCTCATCCTCAATCTGTATATAAACCCCTTCACGCCTAACGGTAAAACAAATCTTAATGCCTAAGCACAATTTTGCAACCTATGGTTAACCTCTTCCCATCCTCAATCTGTATAGTAAGGTTCCTCAGCATGATGCCCATGCTGGGAATACATTAATAAATTCCCATCCTTTCTGAACCACCAGACAACTTTTTGTGCAGCTGGTGGGTATGAATATTGGCTCTCAGTATCGACTCCAGTACCCACTGGCAATTGGGAACCAATGTGGTAAAAAGAAAAATAAAGTGTTGTATTTAATTGTATAGGTGTATTTAAGTGTATGATATGTCTGCCCATGTGCCAATATCTAACAAAAACATTTTTTAATGTGTGTGTACGAAAAAAAAGTCTTAAAGGTCTTTTAAAAATACATAAAACATATATAGGAATACAAACTGTTTATAGAATTATTGTCATGCTAACTGATATATGCTGATACTGCTAAATTTGGCCTTAGCACCTAGGCATCAATGACTCTAGTCATGAAAGGACTAAAGAAAGTCCTAGAACTGACAATTTACCCTGATATATGCTGATACTGTTAAAGTGGCGTAAATGTGAGGGAATTGTCAGTGTCGGACATATTTCCAGGACCAGTCCCTCCAGTGGAAAAATGCATCTTCAATACAGATGCTGGCACACTGCATTTGCATTCATCTGAAGGTAAATGGCTCATATTAATAGGATATCCTTAAAGATTTCTTTCTAACTATTTAGTGTGAATTATTTTTCGCATCATAAAATCTTTATCTCCTTACCTATAAATGCAATTTCAATGCATTTTTTTTTTTTACGGCTAACATACAGTAGCCAGATGTCGCACCAAGAACTAAAAGCAGTATCACTTGTCCTGGACATCTCTGAATCCACCAGGACCCACCATGATGTAATCTTGCTACTCAGCCAATCAGCATAAGCAGTGTATGGGTATAATTTGGAGTAAAGGGAAGGACTGAGATTCTTCAATAAGTTATAAAGTCTGTGTGTAATACAACCGCATACCATGATGAAGAAATACATGTTATCGCCCCCTGAAAGTCTGAAATGACGCAGATGTCTCTTGATCATTACTCAGTGTGCAATCAAAATACACTATATTGCCAAAAGTATTGGGACACCCCTCCAAATCATTGGATCCAGGTGTTCCAATCATCTCCATGGCCACAGGTGTATAAAACCAAGCACCTAGGCATCCAGACTGCTTCTACAAACATTTGTGAAAGAATGGGTCGCTCTCAGGAGCTCAGTGAATTCAAGAGTGGTACCGTGAGAGGTTGCCACCTATGCAGTAAGTTCATTTGTGAAATTTCCTTGCTGCTAAATATTCCACCGTCAATTGTTAGTGGTATTATAACAAAGTGGAAGCTACTGGGAACAACAGCAACTCAGCCACAAAGTGGTAGGCCACGTAAAAAATGATCGAGCGGGCAACTCATGCTGAAGTGCACAGTGCATAGAAGTTGTCAATTGTCTGCGGAGTCAATAGCTAAAGACCTCAAAACTTCGTGTCTCCTTAACCTCCCAGGCGGTATTCCCGAGTGTAGCTCGGGGTAAAGTTTCAGCACCACAAGCGGTAACCCCGAGCTACACTCGGGAATACCTTGCAGCGTTGCTCCGGGATCTCTTCTGCACTTACCTTGTCCTGCGCTCCCGCGATGTCCCTCCTGCAGTGTCCCCGGCAATGTCCTCCGGCCGATGCCAGCATCTGACTTCTGGGTTCCGTTCCCTGCGACGTCAGGGATGGGGTATGGGGGACAGAATGGATGGGTATGGGGGACGAAACTGGTGGGAAATTTAAAAATTTCAAAAAGTGACATTTACTAAATACACTAAAATCACATAGACATTACTGTATCAAACCATTTCACATACATTTTGTCCCTAGTGCTTTGTCCTGTGCCCTGCCTGCATTTTTACTGTTCTTTCTGCCTGGAAACTGAGAAATGTCCATGGCTTTCAAAAAACATCCTTTTATGTCAAAAGCGATTTTAGACCAGCTAGAGAACAGCAAAAGTAAATTAGAACCACTTGCAGAATTAAGTGATAATGATTTGTGGGGAAATTCGTCATCAGACACTGAAAACGATTTTGCAACTTTGCTCAGTGATGTGCGAACTTGGCGCTATATTTCAAATATCTTTTTTTGTTTGATTATATTATTGAATTTAATTTATTATTATTAAATTATTATTTTTTATGATTATTTATTAAATTATAATTTACGATTTTGTGTTTCAAATTTTAACATACCCGGGATGTTTACTAGACTGTTGTTCGGACAGATTTCAGTGAGTTATTCCTAAAAATTACAGGCCTACAATAAAAAAAAACTCATATTTCCATGCAAAAAAATTAACAGCATTGAGCACATAAATACTGACATAATCAGAGCGCTAGGGAGGTTAAGATTAGCACAACAACAATGCATAGAGAGCTTCATGGAATGGGTTTCCATGTCCAAGCAGCTGCATCCAAGCCTTACATCATCAAGTGCAATGC
Organism: Staurois parvus; assembly: GCF_062004578.1. Taxonomy (NCBI): domain Eukaryota; kingdom Metazoa; phylum Chordata; class Amphibia; order Anura; family Ranidae; genus Staurois; species Staurois parvus. The sequence goes on along the minus strand of NW_028318492.1, from coordinate 3,968,443 downwards.
AAAGTGTCAGATGCAGTGGTGTAAAGCACGCTGCCACTGGACTCTAGAGCAGTGGAGATGTGTTCACTGGAGTGACGAATTATGCTTCTCTGTCTTGCAATCTGATGGATGTGTCTGGATTTGGCAGTTGCAATGAGAATGGTGCTTGCCTGACTGCATTGTGCCAAGTGTAAAGTTTGGTGCAGGAGGGTCTATGGTGTGTTGTTGTTTGTCAGGGGTTAGGCTTGGCCCCTTAGTTCCAATGAAGGGAACTCTTAAGGCATCAGCATACCAAGACATTTTGGACAATTTCATGTTCCCAACTTTGTGGGAACAGATTGGGGATGGCCCTTTCCTGTTCCAACATGACTGCGCACCAGTGCACAAAGCAAGGTCTATAAAGACATGGATGAGCGAGTTTGGGGTGGAGGAACTTGTCTGACCTCAACCTGATAGAACACCTTTGGGATGAATTAGAGCAGAGACTGTGAGCCAGGTCTTCTTATCCAACATCAGTGCCTGACCTCACAAATGCATTTCCAGAAAAATGGTCAAACATTCCCATAGATACACTCCTAAACCTTGTGGGCAGCCTTCCTGGATTTGAAGCTGTCAGAGCTGCAGAGGGTGGGACAACTCAATATTGAACCCTATGGACTAAAACTGGGATGCCATTAAAGTTCATGTGCGTATAAAGGCAGGCTTCCCAATACTTTTGGCAATATAGTGTACCTATATGTTGTCCTCATTATATTAAGATTATATCTTCATTGGTATTTGTAACCTTGTATAACGTTTTGTCATTGTCAGATATGGACAGTTTGACACTGGTGACATCACTGTCACCAACAGTTTGGAATGCGATCTACAATAAAAAGGGAGACAATACAGTTATAATACAAATAAAGACGAGAGGGTTAAGAGGACCCTGCACCCCAGAGCTTACAATCTAAAAGGGAACAGCAAGTGGTACAAAAGGTAGTAACAGTGTGGGTCTGAGCTGATGAAGACAGACAAGCTCTGTTGTTGGGCAGAGGTGGAACAGGCCTCCCTGAAGAGATGAGATTTCAGGATTCTCCTAAAAGTGGACAGAATATGAGACATGAAAGTATGAGAGTAATAGTTCTGGTGATGTATTAGGCACTGTACCCACACTGAAAATGAACCAGTTATAAATATATTTTGTTTTCTGCCCCTTAATTACTTGACTTGCATATCCCATATATTACTATTTACTCTAACCATAGTATGAGTAATGGTACCAAATTCTTTTCAAAACCTAAAGTACACCACACCTACCTGCATACCCCTATGCAGTATATGTATAGTAGTTAGATATACAATAAAAGACAACTGTCCATTAAATTCAACTGGGTAAAAAAAATGTCTGCATGGGTAAATCATCATTTAATGAAATAGTATAACTGAGTATGTACAGTATTTCAGTAATAACTTTAATACCATTCTAGTAGCTCTGGTTTGTGTACATTTTTGGTTTAACTAATGCAGGTTTGGCATTTTGTGTGTTGTGAGAGCTGTCATTTTTCAGCTAACAAGAAAAAATTCTGTTTTGTGAAAGCACTATTTTTATATCCAATTTAAAATGTCTAGGTGACTCAGAGACCCAGTTCGCATATGATGAGATGTCTGTTTAGAATAAGTTTTGTTCCAAAGGATCCAATTGACCTTCTTCGAAGGGACCCAGTTGCCTTTGAATACTTATATGTGCAGGTAAGGGCTTATACTTATGTAGACAACTGTTGCAACTTAAAGTTTAATCACTCCTGTCCTGTACAGCCAAGGAAGCTGCCATCTTAACCTCTGTGCGATCTGAAGTTGCCATGGTGCTGCAAGTGTGATCATTTATGACATCACCCATTTGATGGCTTGACAGTTCGGTTCAGAGCCCAAGCAACTGTGATAGTTTGCATTCATGGCATGCCTTGAATGTAACCATTTTGGGAAACAATTCAGTGGGTTTAGTTTTAATTTAAAAGCTTTGCATTTTTATTAAAATGTTATGTAACAAAATGAAATAAAAATAATATTGACAACTGAATTGCGTTATCAGAGAATGTGTGCTGATGAGAATGTCACATTGCCTTCCATTACCACTAGCAATCATGAGCTATGTCAAATGCTGGTTTGCAGATATTTGTTTTCTTATGAAATGTACGCATTACTTGAGTCTAATGCCCCATCTGCTGGTTGATTTCAGAGTTGCAATGATGTGGTTCAGGAGAGATTTGGACCAGAGTTGAAGTATGATATTGCTCTGAGACTAGCAGCACTGCAGATGTACATTGCAACAGTCACTACCAAGCAGACACAGAAAATCTCTCTAAAATATATTGAGTAAGTATACTTGCTTAGCCACTCAAGCATATCTTTGTGAACCCTCTGCATTATTACAAACATATATATTTATATATTGTAAAATGTTACATTCTTTTGACATAATATAGTTTTGTGAATCTGATATATCTAACACCGTAGAATCAGAAACTGTACAGCTTTGTAGCAGGGGAAAAGCCCTTCAATTGAAATAGGTCATATATTAGGATACTAAATTCCATGTTCCATTGACAACTGTCAGAAGTGGGAATTGTCCTCACTTTAGGGAGATTTTTACTCACTTCCTGTGCTGTCTGTGGGTTCGGAAGAGAAGGGAACTCTCTTACATTATCTTTCTAAAATGTTTATTAAATAAACATTTACCATAGTGTGCATTCATGAAACTCAAAGGATGCTGAACAGCATTATCTGTGCACTTTATGCTAGCTGCTGAGACTTCAGAGAGTCCATGTTTCTTGCATAGAGCCCCACCTTATGCCTGCAAGTGGTACATCATAATATTCACATACAATATGTCATAGCTGATTTTTTCTTATTAACCATAATTTAAAAAAAACACTTTATTTTCCTTAGCTATTTGAACCATATTTTGATTTAAAAAAAATACTGTAAAGAATAACTGCTCTTTAAGATTCTCCTGCTACCATCATCCCTACAGGCTGTACAAAACTAAATGGGATGCTGTGTGTTACTGATGAGATCAGTGTGTTTGCAAAACGTCGTCCTGCAGCCTCCCAGGAGAAGGTCTGTCCTGAAGGCGCAGTAATTCTTTACAGTGTTAAGTCAGCTTTACAAAAATAGCACAGTATGTTGTCCCATATGGTTGTAGCAGCATAGTGTGACAATACTACCTACCATCTTCCCTGTCTGTTTGAACTACAGAGTCCACAACTGCATTTAGAACGAGCTTACTCAAAACCTTGTGTTCTTTTGGGCCACACATGACCAGTGTTTACTCTCTTTTGTTGCAGCTTCTTAGCTCACCATGGAGTACACACTGTGCATGTGCAGCCCAAAAGAACAGGACAGTGCTCCCTCCCATATCACTAGGGGGTTCTGGTCCCAACTTCACTCTACAATAATGCAGGATGGAGCCATTGCTGGCTGCAGAGGATTTTAAGACGCTTCTTCTAAAAGCAGTTAGGGAAAGGGAGCTTAGGCGCACTATGCTGCTATACCAGGGGCAGACTGACCATTTGGAAACTCGGGCAAGGTGGCTCTGTATAAAATAGTATGGTAAAAGGAAAGTTTACAACTAAGTCAGGGCCCATATGTAAGCCAGGTGGGGAGGAGCCTTAGTACAGATGGGGCATGGCAGCCAAGTACCCCACACCTATGCAGAGGCAGAGGCAGTCAGCACAGCCAAAGCCCTGTTCAGGGTAGATATCCCAGGAGAGGTGGACAGAGTTCAGCAGGAGCAACTGCAGCAGTCCCATCTCTGGAATGACTAAAGGAGAGTCATGAACTGAATGCCTAAAGTCTAATGGTCAGATCAGAGTCCTCTGAGTGAGTAATAATGACTCTGGGATCATGAGAGCAACTGCAGGGAGCATACCTGGCTGGGTAGAGCTATGGACTGGGACTTGAAGGGACAGACTCTCTGAGGGAAGATGGCTGCTAAAGTGCTGCATATGCTTTCACATATGACTGCTTCAGAGCATCCACTACATGTGATTGGCTACATACTGTCAAGTGACTCCAGAATGTATGTCGATGTGATGTGACTGTTTTGTAACATTTTCCAAGTAACACCAGTAAAGTACAACAAACTTATATACTTGCATATGTGGAATTCCTTCCATTGGGGATATGAAGATCAACAAACATCTGGGAATGTCCTGTGGAGGCCTCTGGCATGGAGTGGGGCACAATATGGCAAAGGGTACAGCCTCAGAAGGGGGATTAGTGTTCTAGAAAGAACAGGAGTGGGGCAGGGACTTGTGCTTTGGCACCAACATCCAGCTAATCACAGAGCCCCTCTTACAAGCAGCATGCCATGCTAAAGCACAGGGAGCCTGAAGTTCCTTGGTCAGTCTGTGTCACCACAGGCTGACATGCCCCTCACCAAGCCAATGATCACAGTGGCATCATTTTGTAGGTTGAGTCCAGTAGCTGTATCATTACATGTAACATTATATTCACATTTAAAATCTGAATTGCACCTTAACTAATGCATATAAGAAATAAACAAATGCTGATCTCCCTACAGAAAAGAATGGGGATTAGAGACCTTCCTTCCATCTGCTGTGTTGCAAAGCATGAAGGAAAAGAATATAAAAAAAGCACTGTCACACCTTGTCAAAGCTAATCAAAACCTCGTCCCTGCGGGCAAAAAGGTAAAGCATTCATGTTGAAGAAATGTAAAATATAAGAAAGAACATGAAAAAGCTATTTACAGTATGAGATTTTACCACTCTGTATCCAGAAATGTATAGCTCTATCAATTATTTCTTAATGCATCAGATTTAGCTATTGCATTGTAAAGCCAGTTGATAACTTGTACACTGCTATAACGGCCTGGACATTGTTATGGGAACTCCTGACACTGTCACTGACCTGAATTTCTTAAGATACAGGGCACAATTCACTAAAGCTTATCGCATGAGTTAAGTCAGTCACATGACCACATATCACTTACGATACTGAAAATGTCAATTCACTATTGCTAGTATGCAGTATTTACTGAAAATAGAAAAAACACTCGGTAAATACCGCATAAAAATACCTTAAAGTCAATTCACAAAAGGAAATTAATAATTAAATGCTTGCGGTAATTAAGTAGTGGTCCAGGCATGCGGTATGTACTGCTGTCAGCACTGTCATGGGTTGTTAAGGAATGGGTGGCCGCAGAGTCCCTAACAACCCATGAGTCATCAGCTGTCAGTGGGGAAGCCCCCAGGTCCCGGCCCCCCATATGAATTAGTATAACCCCACCCCCATGTGACATCATTGACCCAGCATGCCATGGTTGATGATGTCACGCATGTCACCGGGTGGCCCCGCCCCTTAACCTATTTAGGAACTCTCAAGCCAGCGGAGCAGTCAGACGGTCGGGAGCAGATTCTTTTTTTTCTTTTCCGGGTGGCAGCGGCGGGCATCATGATTGACGTTGGATCTACTTTGGGGGACATTTTTTTTATTTTCCTTCTTTTAATAAAGGACTTGTCAAAGACTGTATCCTGTATTTTTTCACACTACAGGTTTTTTTGTGAATGGGCAGCGGTACCATGTACCCCATACTCATTCACATGGGGGGCTGGGATCTGGGGGCCCCCTTGCTAAAGGGGGCTTCCAGATTCCGATAGTCTCCCCATCCACACCCCAGGGTTGTGGGGAAGAGGCCCTTTCCCACATCAACATGGGGACAAGGTGCTTTGCCCCAAAGCACCCCCCCATGTTGAGGGCATGTGGCCTGGTATGGTTCAGGAGGGGGAGTGCTTTTTACATTATGGCATGGTGGTTCCCCTCAAAATCCACACAAGACCCGAAGGGCTTGGTATGGATGGAGGGGGGACCCTATGCCGTTTTTTTATTATTTTTTTAACCACTTGCCCTCCTGAGGATTTACCACCCTTCTTGACCAGGCCATTTTTTGTGTTACGGCACTGCATTATCCAAATGAAATTTATGTCCTTTTTTCCCATGAATTGAGCTTTCTTTCGGTGGTATTTGATCACCTGTGCGTTTTTATTTTTTTGCTCTATAAAAAAAGGCCAACAATTTTGAGGAAAAAAAAACAATATTTTTGACTTTAAACATGTCCAGTTAAAAAAATTGAAATTTTGTCATAACTTTAGGCCAAAATGTATTCTGCTACATGTCTTTGCTAAAAAATAAAAACCCAATACGTCTAAATTAATTGGTTTATGTGAAAGTTATAGCGTTTACAAATGGCGGTATATATACTGGAATTAAATTTTTTTTTTACTAGTAATGGCGGCGATAAGCGACTTATAGCGGGACTGCAGAGGACATTCTGACACTGGGGGGAACCGACTTGGTGTCACTGACATCGCCAGTGATACCAATACAGTGATCCGTGCTAAAAAAAAAGCACTGACACTGTACTAATGGCACTGGGCAGGAAGGAATTATAATGAGGGGTGATCAAAGGGTTAACTGTGTGCTGGGAGTGTTTTACTGTGGGGCGATGTGTTGGTGCTTCACTGTAAGCACACTGCTTTGGATGGCTGTGCACAGCCATCCAAGGCAGTGTGTCTGAGCTGACAGGGAGGAGGACTGTTAGTAAACAAAGCAGCCCTCCTCCCCATCGGAGATCCTCAGTAATCCCCCGGCGGGGAATCACTGCGAGCACCCCCCCACCCGGAAATGCAAAATCAAGTATATATACGTGATTTTGCGCACCCCTGCTGCCTTATAGCAGTATATCTGCTATAGGGTGGCAGAGAAGCGGTTAATTGCCAGCAATTCTTTCTTTTACATTCAGTTGTTAGTGGGGAACCCCACTGACAGCTGAAACATTATCGCATGTTTTTCACTGCTAAAATATCGCAAGACTTGATAAAATAACTCATGCGGTATTATAGTAGCGTTTTTTCTCGTAAATTCAAACTTTTTTTTTTAAATGCTGTGCAGTATCCTACCGCATACTTGCATTGAATTGTGAATTGTGCCCAATATACTTTTGAATCTACTGAAAAACAACATACAGTTGAACACCAGAACACAGTTTGTCCTGAATGAAAGACCTAAGGAAGCTAAATTGTAATTAGGTAATGTGTACAGAAAACGAATATGTAATATAATATAAACTATTAATAAAGCATCAGAGTGATTCCTACAGTCTGTTTTTTTAAGTTGGTCAACTATTTTAATACCAAGGTCTAATCATTCATCTAAATATTATGATGCATATGACATTATCCTAAATAAACTATACTACATTTCAACTTTCCAGTACTTAAATGTGGTGGCTGCATTTGATTTCTGTTTTTTAGTTTTTTATACTTTATTTTCACTTGATGGGATATTCTCCTAGATTGTAAGCTCGAAAGAGCAGGGCCCTCGAACCCCTCGTGTATTGTATTGTTACTGTCTTGTCTCATGTTCTGTCCCCCCACTATAATGTACAGCGCTGAGCATGCCCTTTGGCGCTATATAAATACTGTATAATAATAATAATAATATTGCTTAGTGGGTGGAATAATGCTGGCCATCAGATTAAGGACAGTTAGTGGGAGGAAAAAGATGCTGTGGGTAAACTCTCTGATTTTAAGGTGAATATTGTGGCAAAAACTGGTTATTTTATCTTTTAATTGATTATTCATTTGCATCTTGTTTTTTCTGCAGTTCTGATTAAAAAGGTTAGTTCACCTGTACAGAAAAAAATATAAAGATGGATTAACAACGAACACTCACTCTTCCTCCCTGGTCCCCGCTGTATTTACAGCACCCTTGCAGGCTGTTCAGTGGTTTGATCATTTGAAATCCCTACTCTTCCCCCTCTTCTCAGTGCAACACTGCTGAGACAGACCAGATTGATTCTGATTTGTCAGCACCATTGCAGTGAATCAATCTGGTCCTTCCCGAAAGAGCTGCACAGAGAAGAGGGAGGAAAATAGGGATTTCCAGAATGCTGGACTGCAGAGGTGCTGCCAGCTCAGCAACCCTAGAGGTAAGTGTAGAGGGGACTGGAGGGTAGGGGAGGGTGTCCAGTGTTAGTTCACCTTTTCCCACCACTAGCTGTTCTTAATCTGATGGTCAGCATTATTCCAATGACAGGTCATCCTGGACCTGCCCAAACCTGTGACTGGACAGTGAAAAGAGAAGCAGCACAGTGATGAGCTCATCTCTCCTCCTATCAGCATTCTCTTGTCAGCATACAAATGAAATGGCCCCTGCTGTACAGGGAATGCAAGAGGCTGGTCCCAGGTGAAATGTATGTACTTCCACTGCTCTCATTTAAAAAATGCATTTTAGGATGAATTATTGATTACACAGCTGCGTTACCACTAGCTGTTTGGAACAGTTTTGAAATTTTTCACTTACATGTTATTAGCATTTTTTTTTTTTTAGAAATTTACTGAGAATCCCCAAACATTACACATTTTTCTGAAAGCAGATGGCTGTTTTTTTTGGGACACAATATTTGTGCAGTCCTTTACCAAATGCAAATTTTCAGGAAAAAACACACTTAAATGAATTTTAATGCACACAAACACAATATAATACATATAAGATATTGTTTCTTCAAGTATATAGATGCCAAGCATGTCAAGATTTAAATTTGTGCCCATGAAATATCTACCTAACGTTCAGCTTTAAAATGCCTTTGCTGCTGTCTGTAGGTTCGAAGGGTAGGTATGTTAGGTGTGTATACACCATGTGGGTTGTTTGAGTTGGCATCGGATTGGGCTAACTGTGAAGTGAGTGAATGTGCAGGCAGTTGAAAGCTACTCTGGACCAGTGCTGTGTTGTATGTCAGCAGTGGTTCCATATAAAATTACATAGGGCATAAAGAAATGACATTCATATGTAAATTAAATTGTATGGCAAAATGAAAAGTAACAGCAAAACCCTCCATGATCCTCCTAAGCAGACAGCACATTTTAACCATCCTTTTTGCTTTTTGCAGCTATCTGCTCTACAAGCCAAAGTGCACTACCTGAAGTTCCTTAGTGACTTGCGCTTATATGGAGGACGTGTATTTAAAGCAAAATTGGTTGTAAGTGCTCTATTATGTAATACTTTATGCATAGTCTAGCATTTCAGACACATGGCTGTCCATAATTTATTTTTACTGCAATATGTGACTTTCTGTATCAATCAATGTGTAATTAATTTTGAAAGCTGGTAAAAAGGGTCATCAATATTTCCTGGGCAATTTCCCACATGTCTTCTAGATTGAGTATACATGGAAATTATTGAAATCATTTTCCCAGCTGTACAAATATACATGTTGCATCTTACTTTAAATTGTAATATCTTTCCCAATCCATATTCATTTAATCAGCAAATGCATTTATAATGTTTACTCCACTGCGCAATTTATTTTTAACCTTGCCTTGATAAATTGGCCAGCAGATAAGTAGAAAATGTAACCCTCTAATGTCCTTGTGCTTACAGCAGGGAGAAAAGCATTCAGATGTGACCTTGCTAGTTGGTCCCCGATATGGTATCAGCCATGTAATCAACACAAAAACAAACTTGGTAGCCCTACTTGCTGACTTCAGTCACGTGAATCGGATTGAAATGTTTACAGAAGATGAAATAACAGTTAGAGTAGAGCTTCATGTTCTTGATGTAAAAGTAAGTACAGTTGCAAATTTTTTTTTTTTTAAAGTAGAACTATAGGCAAAACTTTTTTTTTTTGTTATTTTGTATAGATTAAGGGAGGGTTATAACCCCTGGCAGATTTTTCTTGCCTTCTGTGTCCAATTGCCCCATAGCCAAACAGGAAGTGAGAGGAAATCCCTGCAAATGAAGGGGATTCCTTGGGGACGTCCAGGTCACCAGAACTAGTGTTCCCATTGGAAGATTTCCACTCTAATACTTTTCTGGGGACGATCCAAAATTTGGGATTTTTCTTTTACTTTCACTTTCAATGATAATGGTAAACAGGAAAAATAAAAAGGGTGGATCTCCCTAATGGGGACACAGACAGCAATAAAAACTGTCAGATGTTCTAATCCCTCGCCACTCTATCCACAAAAAAAAAAAAAGTTTTGCCTTTAGTTATACTTGAAGACCGAATCTGTGTATTTGTACTGCCCTAGACACTTCCAACAGCTGCTCTGCCTGCCCCTCCCCTCTGCTTCCCATTCACAGAAGGATTTGTATTTTGTGAATGGGTTTACTTAATACAAAGCACTCTGTGATTGGGCAGGAGGAAGGGAGGGATGGGCACAGGAGCTGAGTCCAGAAGGTCCAGCACTGGAAGTACAGCAATACCTACATGAAAGAAAAATATATTTGAAATATATTTTTAAAATATTCTTTCCAAATATATTGACATATATTTGAAATGCTACAATTTTGACCATATTCAAAATATTTCACTAAAGATAGATAGATAGATAGATAGATAGATAGATATACACTGCATGTTGAAATGTGTTTTTATATATTACAAAATATGTGAAAAATATGTTTTCAATATATTCTTCTGATTATTTTTAACATATAAAAAAGTAATTTTAACATATATTTTTACATATATTTGTAAATGCATTCCAAAAATGTAGTATTGTATTTTTAAAGACATACAGTATATTTGAAATGTACTTCTAAAAATATTTTTCATATATATATATATATATATATATATATATATACGCATTGAAATATATTTTGAAATATATTGAATATGGCCAAAATTGTAGCATTTCAAATATATGTCAATATATTTGGGAAGAATATTTTTAAAATATATTCTATATGGGTAGTTCTGCTCTCAGCACATAAAAAAATTGTAATTTAAATAGGGAAGTCCATGAGGCACCATGCATTCTGTTGGATTTAACACTAGTAATCCAGAACATTTCAGAACGTGGCTGAATTTCTGGAGTTCAGCTGTATCTGGCTCTTGCTGCATCTGCCCTTGGTTGCCCTAACAATGAAAATGTAGCACAAAAAACAAGTTGGGGTGTATTCCATCATAACCAGTTCAAAGACATCTCCCATGTTGTAGGATGCATAACAAAATGTAATAGGTCATATATCAGGTTTAAATTGAAGCAACATTTCCATCTAGCTTTGTATCAGTAAGCTGACCATAGCCAGGATGTTTTTTTTTTTCATTCAGCCATTGGACTGAATGAAAAAAGATGAACAGATTCCTCCATCCACGGAGGATGGAGGAATATCCCCTGCTGGGACATTGTGTTCTTAGAGCAGGCCTTTTAAAATACACTGATCAGCGGCAAAAGCTGATTGGATGCAGCCACTGAGTGAGAAAAGTTTTCAAATGTTCCCGTTCGACAGAAGTCAATCTACTTGATCAAATTTCGAAGTCCCAACCATTTGCTTTATCTAAGATTTTCAACAATATGCTGTCCATAAAATAATGCTGTAGAATTTAGATCAAACTGTAGTTGATCCAAACAGAAAAGTTGTCTAATAATGGCCTTTTTCAGTGTACATTGGAATAGCTTCCTTCCTACTGAACTGTTGCACAGGGATGTGTACTGTGCAGTTCAGTAGTATGAAGTTGTGCTTTGAAGTTGACAGCTCAATTTGCATAAGCTAATTTAATGATCTGTTGTTATGTTTTATGACCTCATTTTTTCTTACAGCCTATAACGTTGCTTATGGAATCATCGGATGCCATGAACCTTGCCTGCCTAACAGCAGGTTATTACCGACTTTTGGTTGATTCCAGACGTTCGATATTTAATGTGGCAAATAAAAACATGGCCAATCGTGACGCAGGTATATTGACTATAGTTTTTGCTACACATCTAAACTAACCCCTTAATGCCTGAAAGTGAAACAAATCCTACCAGCTGAACTCAGTTTTGCAACTTTGGCAAGTGTTAATAAACTGGATATATCATTGCAACTACTTTTTGTATCCAAGTGAAATATACAGTTGCAAGAAAAAGTATGTGTACCCCTTGGGATTACGTGGAATTTTGCATGAATTGGGCATAAAATGTGCTCTGAACGTCATCTAAGTCACAACAATAGAAGAACACAGTCTGCTGAACATAATACTACACAAACATTAGATGTTGCCATGGTTTAATTGCACATAACATGTAAACATTCACAGTGCAGGGAGGAAAAAGTATGTGAGGCCCTAGCTTAATGACTTCTCCCAGAGCTAATTGGAGCCAGGAGTGAGCCAACCTTGACTCCAATCAGTGTGATGATATTGGATGTGTTGCTGACAGCTGTCCTGCCCTTAAAAAACACACACCTGCTTTGGGTTTACTGATTTCAAGAAGCACTGTCTGATGTGAACCATGCCTCGCAAAAAAGAACTCTCAGAAGACCTACGATCAAGAATTGTTGACTTGCATGAAGCGGAAAGGGTTACAAAAGTATCTCCAAAAGCCTTGATGTTCATGTGTCCACGGTAAGACAGACTGTCTACAAATGGAGAAAGTTTAGCACTGTTGCTACTCTCCCTAGGCGTTGTCGTCCTGTAAAAATGACTGCAAGAGCACAGCGCAGAATGCTGCATGAGGTAAAGAAGAATCCCAGAGTGTCAGCTAAAGACCTACAGAAATCTCTGGCACATGCTAACATTTTTGTTGACACATCTACAATAAGGAAAACATTAAACAAGAATGGAGTACATGGGAGGAGACCACGAAGGAAGCCAATGCTGTCCAAAAAGAATATTGCAGCACGTTTGAAGTTTGCAAAAGAGCACCTGGATGTTCCACAGCACTACTGGCAAAATATACTGTGGACAGATGAAACCAAGATTGAGTTGTTTGGGAAGAACACACAACACTATGTGTGGAGAAAAAAAGGCACAGCACACCAACATCAAAACCTCATCCCCACTGTAAAACATGGAGGAGGGAGCATCATGGTTTGGGGCTGCTTTGCTGCCTCAGGGCCTGGACGGATTGTTGTCATTGATGGGAAAATGAATTCCAGAGTTTATCAAGACATTTTGCAGGAAAACGTACGACCATCTGTCCACCAACTGAAGCTCCGCAGAGGATGGGTGATGCAACAGGACAATGACCCAAGCATTCAAGTAATTCAACAAAACAATGGCTGCAACAGCACAGAATACACCTTCTGGAGTGGCCCAGTCAGAGTCCTGACCTCAACCCCATTGAAATGCTGTGGCATGACCTTAAGAGAGCGATTCACACCAGGCATCCCAAGAATATTGCTACACTGAAACAGTTTTGTGAAGAGGAGTGGTCCAAAATTACTCCAGATCGTTGTGCAGGTCTGATCTGCAACTACAGGAAACGTTTGGTTGAGGTTATTGCTGCCAAAGGAGGGTCAACCAGTTATTAAGTCCAAAGGTTCACATACTTTTTCCTCCCTGCACTGTGAATGTTTACATGTTATGTGCAATTAAACCATGGCAACATCTAATGTTTGTGTAGTATTATGTTCAGCAGACAGTGTTCTTCTATTGTTGTGACTTAGATGACGTTCAAAGCACATTTTATGCCCAATTCATGCAAAACTCCACGTAATCCCAAGGGGTTCACATACTTTTTCTTGCAACTGTACCTTGTTTTTTTCTGGATAAATTGGGCATTTATTTGGTTGTAAATGTTAATGGATATCTCCTGATTTCTTTTTAATTATCAAAGGAACACTGGACAAAATAGTAAAATAAAAATCATTTTTAAACTTAGCTGTTTATTTCTCGTCATTACTGCCACCAAAAAATAAATCCCAAAATAAATTTTCCTACTCCTGATGATTGCAATATAAGTGTATATTATTTGTTGTTTGTACCCTTAGTGGGGCCAAGAGACATTAGTGTGCATTTTTTTTATCTTATCTGAGGTGATTGGAGCCGTATTAGTGCATTTGCGACAGAAACAATTGAGTACTGTCCGTGATACTTTTTTATTTGCACTAACATATAATTTTGAGGACAAGCTTTCAGGGAGTGTCCCCTTCTTCAAGGTCCAAGCAGTACTAATATTTATCTTATCTAAAATACACTGATCCTGACACTAAATTAACCAGCTGCTGACCGCAGATAGCCGAATGACGGCTTCACTGCGGCCGGCCAGTTCTGGGTGGACGTCATATGACGTCCTCCCAGAACGCGCTCTCCTGCGCGCCCCAGGGGGCGCGCACCCGGTGATCTCTGTGTCCTGCGGACACAGCTGATCACGTGATGTGGTAAAAGGCCAATCACAGCGGCCTTTTACCACGTGATCAGCGGTGTCCAATGACACGCTGATCAGAGGGAAATGCAAGTGCCGGTTCTCGGCTGCACTTTCCTCACGCTGTCAGATCGTGAGGAAAGTACTGCCGAGAACCGGCAGTTGTCAGAGCGGGGATCGGCACCGATCATCAGGGCACTGATGATCAGTGCCCTGATGATCGGTGCCCAGCAGTGCCACCCGCAAGTTCCGCCCAGCAGTGCGCCCACTAGCTCCGCCCACCCGTGCCCAGCAGTGCACCCACCTGTGCCCAGCAGTGCACCCACCTATGCCCAGCAGTGCACCCACCTGTGCCACTCTGCAGTGCCACCTACCTGTGCCCAGAAGTGCCACCTACATGTGCCCAGCAGTGCCACCCACCTGTGCCCATCCACCTGTGCCCACCAGTGCCACCCACCTGTGCCCACCCACCAGTGCTGCCCACCAGTGCCACCCACCAATGCAGCCCAGCAGTGCTGCCAGTCAGTGCCACCAGTCAGTGCCCAGAGGTTGTGCCAGTCAGTGCCCAGCAGTGATGCCAGTCAGTGCCGTCTATCAGTACCCATAATCAGTGTCACCTATCAGTGCTGCATATTAGTGCCGCCTATCCGTGACCCCTAATTAGTGCTGTCTATCAGTGCCGCCTATCCGTGCCACCTCATTAGTACTGCCTATCAGTGCCCATCAGTGCCGCCTATCAGTGCACATCAGTGCTGCCTCATCAACGCACATCAGTGAAGGAGAAAAAATACCTGTTTGAAAGATTTTATAAAAGAAACAAACTTTTTTTTTTTTCAAATTTTTTGCACTTTTTTTATTTATAGCGCAAAAAGTAAAGTGCCCAGTGGCGATTAAATACCACCAAAAGAAAGCTCTATTTGTGAGAAAAAAATGATCAAAATTTCATATGGGTACAATGTTGCATGACCGCGCAATTGTCAATCAAAGTGCGGCAGCGCTGAAAGCTGAAAATTGGCCTGGTAAAGAAGGGGGTATAAGTGCCTGGTAGGCAAGTGGTTAAAAAGGGTTTTTTTTAAATCCAGTCTAAAACATACTGACCCTGAGCTTTGACCCAACCTCAACCCTGACACTAATCTAGATCAAGCCCTGATCTAGCTATTTTATCATTATTTATTATTATTATTTGTTTACCTTCTTTTCCTCTGACAATGTACCTCACTCTCTATTCAGAAAGAGATTACGGGGAGGGTTTACCCGATGATCACAGGCTATCATAGCTATCGTGATCAGCATTGGTCCTCCTGCTTCCCTATCATTAGTATAAGACCCCAAGCTATCAGTGACAGCTCAGTCTCCATGCTGGGAGTGCCTATATGTGGCCCTTCATAAGGCCCACTTCTGTGATACTGCATATATGTATGAGGCCAGCATAAACAAATTGACTACTTTTGACATCAATATACGGATTTACAGTCTCTCTTACTGCACAACACATTGTACCTGCACATTCTGCATTTAAGTTGGAAAATTAAAGCAATGCACAGTGTTTTTATTATTTCTGTATTCTAGTAAAAAAAAAAAAGTTTATTTCTTTTACATTTCTTTTTAGTCAATTAAGTATGAAATATTGAATAAAAAGTTTCATATTTGCCTTTTTGCAAGTGGCAAATGCAAATCTGTTCCTGAGACGTTTTACTACTTTGCTGAGAGTAAAGGCCTGAACTGCCAGACCTCAAGTTACATGTAGATGAATGAGTCAGCAAAATGTCTCAGGGGGGCAGGAGGGCCAAACACTACTGTTTCTCCCTAAGCAGATTTGGTGCCATCTAAATCTTCAGTCAGAAAGAGCAATTAAAATGTGCAGAGCCGTTGTTGAAAGCTCTTATTACACAGCCTCAGCTGTCTCTCTGCTAGGTGCAGTGAGATAGACAGGCTGGCCCTCGGGAGGCTGGAAACACTATCCAGCCAGGTTGGAAGTCATATAGAGGCCTTTAGGTCAAAGCAAAGTTATTCTTTAAATACTGTATTTGGCTGTGCTTGCCTCTGTGCTTGTTCACAATTTGTCTTCACATTTGATGATATGCTTGTGTTAGGTTTCATAGGTATCAACATGTGTAGTTGATATACTGTATATACTGGTATATACTGGTAATTAGACATGTGCATTTCATTTCATAACAAATTGATTTTCGGACAAAAATGTGATTTTCAGAGATTCTGCTGTATACGAATCTCTGAAGGGACATAGTAAAAATAAATGAATCCGAAAAAAAGTTATAACGTCACATGATGTGATAGTAGTTTGGTCCATGGGGAACTTAATTCAATTTTCAAATTAGTTTGATAATTCAGATTCGAGTAAAGTTGTGATTTAAATTGTATTTGTAATTGTCAGAGTCAGTCAATTCAGTTCCACAGTCTAATGCAATTCTTAGGTTTGAAAAATTCGGGACTGCTGAATTGTGCATTATTTATTCCATTGCATCCCAAAATATCAAATAGTTTTGATATGTGTATAAAGAATACACTCAAAATATCAAAACCAAAAACTAATATATAGCAATCTTTGGGAAAAAAATGGCAACATTTTTCAAATCCAACTGGGCGAACAAATATACGAAATGAATGCCGAAGATACAAGTGGTTCAACATAATGAATATGAAAAAATAAAATTCTTCAATGAAGGAATGCATTTAACTAAACTAAACAACAATTTCTGAAGTGCGCATGTCTAGTGGTAATATAACAAACTGAAAAGACATTGTTTAAAAAATTCCTGTTTGTCATGAAACTCTTGCTTGTTCCAGTGAAAAAGCAGAGATCCAGATGTTACATTTTTCTAGAGCTCTTTTTCCCAATTTTGTTAATCTAGAATTTTTCTTATGTTGCCTTAAAATATTCTTTATCAGTCAAAATATATTTGTATAATAATATTTCCCTGTTTATAACATAGCTATATTTTTTCTTTAGGAAATGAAATTCGAGCTAAACCCAATTATCATGATTGTGATTGGAATTACTTACCAAAATCATCAATATTTGCTTATGAAGAAAATCAGGAACCACAACAAATATTCGTAGACTTAAAACAAAGAAATATTGATGTTTCTGAAAGTCCTTTACATCACAAAGATCACCGGAACTTGTACATAGAAACTACTTTTAATTCAGGAGAACTTGATCAGCAGCTAACCAAACAATGTGATCACATTGACTTAGAGAATAGCCTTGGTATTAACCAGTCATCATTACTGTCTCTCTCAGGGCTGGAACACTCTAGCACAGCACAAGATTCTCCTAGGAGTGCAAAAGTGTCTTTTATATTTGGTGACCATAACCTGGACACCATAAACCCTCAGACACTTGGCTATGAGAGATTGCTGGATGAAAGCCCTGAAATGTTAGATAAACAAAGTGTAATTTACTTAAACAATGCCAATGACATCAAAGACTTAGACTTAACGTCAGATGCTGAAAGCATTCATTTTGCTGCTAATGCTGTTTATGCAAATATATCTGAAAGTAAAATATTTGGGAACACAGAAGGAATTGAAGAACCCCTGTTACATGACATATGTTATTCTGAAACCACAGATGATGTTGAGGACGAAGATGAGGCAAGTTGTGAGGAAGATATTATAGTGCCAGAGGATAATAGAACAGATATACTTAGCATGTCAGGATCCAGTGATGATATCATTGATCTGACCTCACTTCCACCACCTGAAGGAGATGACAATGAAGATGATTTTTTGTTGCATTCCTTGAACATGGCTATTGCCGCCCCTCCTCCTGGTTTCAGAGACAGCTCGGATGAAGAAGACTGCCAGAATCAGTCTGCTTCAGCTGTCAGTGTGTCTGTCGATGACATCCCTGTGTCTCTAATAGATGCTGTTCCAACAAACACAGATGAAAAATGTGAGACAACCCTAGAAGAAGCAGTAGTAGTTTCAAATCTACAAGCAATGCAAGACTTGGCTGTGTCAGAGGAAATCCAAGCAGATGACACCTCAGGTTCTTTCACCATTGTGACATTTATTCATTAATGTACAGATCCATTATTCCATCCCTTTGAGCCATCTTTTTTGTTTTATTTTTTATAAACCTTCAAGCCATCCCTCATTTTATCCACCAGACCTTCTATTTTTTTTATGATTTCCATTTTTTTTTTTATATCAAATACCTATGATTTGTAGAAAGGTATGCTTACAGTTGGTTTAATCATGTTATCACAAAAAAATATTACTGTGGTGGTATAAAACATTAACATGGACATTTCTTTCACAGGTGTTACAATATTAAGAGCTTATAGTCCTGAATCATCGTCGGATTCTGGTAATGAAACAAACTCCTCCGAAATGACAGAGAGTTCGGAACTGGCTTCTGCTCAGAAACAAATAGACAATCCATCTCGAGTAATCTTTCCAACTGGTGAAGGTTACCAGCCACTGATAGCAGAGCAGACTGAATTTTCTCTAGCCAAGAACCAAGCAGGATGTATGTCTCTTAAATGTTCCACTTCCTTAGTGAATCGGCAAGCGGTGGATCTCCAATCAAAAGCTGTGCCTTCAAAACAAATGCTTCATTCTGATAACATAGAAATGGAACCAGAAACCATGGAGACAAAATCTGTCACCGACTATTTTAATAAGATGCAAATGGGATCCTTGGTGTATGCCTGCAAAAGGAAAAATAAACCAGATGCAGAAATGAAGACACATTTTGACGTGAATGTTACTGTCAAAAAACAAGCAGGTAAACGAACAGAAAATGAAGGAGAAATGAAAGCAAAACTAGAAATGCATCCCTCTAAAGACTGTCAACAGTTAAGTAATTTTAACTTGGAAAGAACTGCTTTTCGTAAAGACAATCAGCGATGGTACAACACCACAGATAAGGGAACTAGTGACAGGTTACCATCAGGAACAACATATGCTAAGACATTGCCAAGGCTTTCTGGTGTAGCAAACAGCAAAATTGAAAATAATAGCAAAGATGACATAAACATTGAAACTGTGCTTTCTGAACAAGAGGATATATTTATCTCCAATGCAAACTTCATTTCTTCTTCCAAAGAACTTGGTGAGTCTGAAGCTGATGACACCTCTACAGAGAATATTTCTAAGCTTGCAGATACAGATCAGAGCATAAACAGGATTTGTGAGTATCACATCGCCAAGAATATGTCATCACTTCAGAGTGAAGGACACTTTTCTCTGCAGAGCTCCCAATGTTCATCTGTGGATGCTGGCTGCAGTACAGGTAGCAGCTCATGTGCAACTCCAGTTGAGTCCCCACTGTGTTCATCAGATGTTAAGCATATTATGTCTGATACAGCGGTAAAGAGTGGAAATTATGTAAGCCCTGATGAGAGACAGTCGATCCTTCCAAACCATGGGGCATCATATCCAGAGCTGCATCAACAAGGTGACACTTGTCACAGGATCAGTGTTTCTGCACATACACCAGTGAATGCAGACCCATTGTTTGGAACCTTAAGAGATGGAAGTCATCGGATTTCTAAAATTAAAGAAACCACAGGTACATCAATAACTGATTTACACACTATGAATTTTGTTCAGCACGGGGAACCTGTACTGCATGCATAGTTCACAAAGTAAAAATGTTGTAGAGCAGGTTCATTAGGGTACCTACTTATGCCTCCACAGCGATGCTTGCCTTCCTACTGTAGAATTGGAACCCCTTGAAAAATGCATGCTTCCAGCTATGGGACGTATATGCAAACTCCTCCCCAACTGCTACAATGCAGCGCTTGTTCTGTAAGTAACTGATCACCAAGTCACACTTTATGGGTGGGAGGGTGTAAAATTAATTGTAGGGGTAGGCAGCACTCTGAAGCTAGTGCTCACTATACATAATCTCTCTTTCTCTGCTTCATTAAAATATAGTACTGACTAACTTTAATGGAAAATACATCTTATACCGTGTTTTTTAAACAACAAAGTAGAGAAACTGAAGGGTATGTATCAATATTGTAGCAGACAGAATCTGGGGGCAGCTGTTCACGACCACCAATCTGTTTCTATCTTTCATTTTCAAAGTATAACCAAAGTCGAAACTTGTATTTAGTTCTGTACAGAGTGGAGAGATGTTAGAAAACCTGTGGGGTTTTTATTGCTGTCTGTGTCCCCAGGAGATTTGTCCTGTTTACTGTCATCACTGAAAGAGAAAAAAAATCCCATAGTTTTGATTTTCCCCAAAATAGTAATAGAGCAGAATTCTTTCCATAGGGACACTAGTTCTCTTGAGCCTGGTGACAACCAGGGATTCCCTACCTTTGAAGGGACTTCCTCTCACTTCCTGTTTTGGCTATGGGACAGGAAGTGAAGAGAAATCTCCCCAAAGGGACACAGATGATAATCCTTCTCTACTCTATCAGAAAGGAAAAAAAGTTTTACCTTTAGTTCTACTTTACCTGAACAAGCTGATGATAGAAGCTGATTGGTTACCAAACTCTGACTGCTCTAGTTTGATCAATTCCTCTCATTGTACACAAAAGACACTGTAAAGTCCAGTACCCACCAAGGCCCCATTTGTTATTCTTGCACAACCATCTTTCTTAGGACAGAATAAGAGGTTCACAAATCATAAAAGACAATACTGAGCATGTCATTACTGGTCTGTGATAGATAACAGACCTGTAAATGTCCAATAAAGAAAAAAATCCTTATTATCTAAAATGACAGCTTTCACTAAAGAGCCCAACAAGGGGAAATTATAGGCATGAATCATTCAGTGCCAAAACAAGTGCACACATATTTTACAATTGACTAACATATTGGGCCATACTGCTCCTTAAACCATGTCGGCCAGTACTACTGACTTCTTAGCAACAAAACAAACTCATCTCATGTTTATATATTTTGCAGTATGTAAGACAATAGGGAAAACATATCAAGCTTCTGTTTTAGTAAATGTAGCCAGGAGCATCTAAAGTATAACTAAAGGCAAAACTTTTATTTTTTAGCTTTGGATTGAGTAGAGAGGGATTAAAAAATCTATTACGTTTTTATTACTGTCTGTGCCTGTTAGGGAGATTTACCCTCCCTGTTTGTCACATTTATTGTTATCACTGATAGTGAAAGTCAAAGAAAATATGGGGGAAGTCTTCCAATGGGGGCACAAGTTCTGGTGATCGTAGTGACAACCAGTTATTCCCTCATTTTAGAGGGATTCCCTGTTTTGGCTATGGGCAAAAAAGAAAATTTCCCAATGCAACACAGATGGCAAAAAAATAAACAAAGAAAAACAAAAGAAAAAAAACTGAGTGGGGTTATAACTCTCTGTTACTCCATCCAAAGTGGAAAAAAACCTTTGCCTTTAGTTCTACTTTAATTCCTTACTCTTACCCCCTTCTTGCTCCCCAGGTTGAGATCTGGATAAGCACACATTATCAGCATATAATGTACAAGGTTATATTTCAGTTAGTTTCCACAGCTCCACACGGCTCTAAATTTTTTTTTTTTAATTTATATTCACAGGATCAATCTGCCTTCCTATTATCTTGCCATCCTTTAAATGTTCTTTATTCTTTGGTAGGCAAAATTATCACTCGACAACATGACACTATCTTTGCACATACTTCAAATGTTTAGGTTCCATGTAGTGAGCTTCAGGCAAGGAAGTTGCTATCTAAAGCTGGCCATACATGGGTCAGTTTTTTTTTCATTCAGTCAGCAGCTGGGGATGGGAGAATCCTCCCCACTGTCAGAATAAATAAATCAGCGCTGCAGCCTATTGCTTGTGGCACTGATCGAATGGCTTTTATCTGACAAGGTGGTTGAACAAAAGTTAGTCAATAGTGGCCAATCACGTACTGAAAGTTGGCTGGTTTAGTGGGGACCAGCCGAATATCGATCCATGGGTGACCGATTCCAATTTCGATCCACATATGGCCAGCTGTAGCCCCTGTTTGATGTGCAGTTGTCATGGTGCTGCACATGTGATCAGTTATTACACTAGCCATTTGATGGCTTAATAGTTCAGTAGAAAGCACAAGCAACTATGACATATTCATGGCATGCCTTAAATGCAACTGTTATGGAGCAAGGCATGTTTGGAAGCCGAAAACAATGTACACAATGACCACAAATGTATAACACCCCTACAGTAATGCGTTGAAATCTATTGACCATGATAGCAACTGCCACATACTATAGCCATAACTTTACAAATGCTGTAATATCCAACTGTTAAAGACAGATAAGCATTAATTAAAATATGATGCAACCGTTCGGTATTAATGGGTAGGTGATTCCTTTTATAGATGCTGCATTTAGGTTCCTCCCAAAGGTGCTTTGGAAAAACTACCATTAGGCCTCATGAACATGAGAGTAAAAAATGCTGCTTTTACAGGTGTCCGGCATTTTTTTTTTGTATGCGTTTAAACTCAGTTCAGTGGCCATGCACATTGGGCATTTAGTCTTTGGTCTTTTTTAAAGAGCACCATATGGAGGCATAAAAATACTCCGAAGCTGTGTTTGAAGAGGAGCTTATCAGCATTATTTATGCGTGAACATGCATAAACATGCGTAAATACGTAAACATGCACATAAACACATGCCTTTGCACGTTAATTTATTCTAGTAGCTAGAATACATGAATATTCTAGCCAATAGAATGAGTTTATGCTCAAACGCTTCTAAACGCCATACACCTGCAAAATGCACATAAATGTGCATAAACATAAAAGAAAAAACTGGAGATTAGAGTCATTGCTAACATCTGGCAGCATAAATTCATATGCTTGTGTGCATGAGGCATTAAAGTGATTGTAAAGGGAAAAATATTTTTCTTTTGGAAATAAAAAACATGGTATACTTACCTGCTCTTTGCAATGGTTTTGCATAGAGCAGCCTTGATCCTACTCTTTTGGGGTTCCCCCATCAGCGCTCTTTGCTCACCACTCCACCCCCGCTGTGTGTACTCATGCAGACTCGCATTAAAGGGATACTAACATGTGGGATTAATATGTATTTTGCAATAATAATGCCTCCTTTCAGAATGCTAGTTTCCTGACTGCCATTCTGATGCCTTGCTTACCCAAAACAAGTATAGGAATAAATAGTTTTCACTCTTTTATGAAACGCATTTACAGTATACTTGTTCTCGAACTAAAACTTACTAAAGTCAGACTTAGCCTGGCATTGATTATTTTTAGAAGGGGGATAGCAATGGCAGTCCCCCAACTTCTATCATGACAGTAACTTTAAGCACATGCTCAGTAATATGTTCACAAAAATGGCAAGTTCAAAAATGGATTTGCTTTAACATGTCTCTGTTTTTGTAATTTAATCTATGCAAATGCAAATGGCAGGCAAGCTTATCATGCAAGCTCAGGTTTTCTTTTTTTGATCATTGAGTATATTTATGAATTTTTCAGTTTTCATGAACACTTCTGAAAGTCTCCTGCAGCCCTCTCTCTGCTGCAGTATGCTTTTAACCAGCAGCACTAGACCTGAATAGTAAATCTTGCTAGACACAGTTGCTTTCCTGCTAAGAGCTGCTCATGTAACACTATTGTGGAAACAAATACACCACTATAGGTTGTGGAAAAGAATCAAGGCGCAATAAGGATCCCGGTTCACTTTGTGAACCCCTAAGCACCACATGCCTGAAGCATACACAGAGAGAGAACATTTAATGTTCAATATAGATTTTTTTGCAATCATGCACAGTGAGCAGTACATAGTGGCAAGGTGGTCAGTGAGCAGTACGTAGTGACAGAGCGGTCAAGGGGCAGTATGTAGTGGCAGAGCAGTCAGTGACCAGTATGTAGTGGCAGGGCCATCACTGTGCACTATGTAGTGGGAGGGCTGTCAGTGAGCAGTATGTAGTGGCAGGGCAGTCAGCGAGCAGCATGTAGTGGCAGGGAAGTCAGGAGCGGTATGTAGTGGCAGTACAGTCAGTGAGCAGACACTTGCCACAGGGCTGGTAATGGAAGACTTGCAGGGCTGCTATTTCTACTCCCTGTTTTCAGTTGCTGAATCAGCCATTGCAGCCACCTGTGCATGGAGGAAAGGAGGTGGCCACACCCCTGGTCCCACCCACCACCTCTGACTGTACAAGCTGAGTTCCATGATTCAATGTGCCAAGCAAAGGAGAGTAAACCTGAACTTCAGGGAGAATGACACAAGCATACCCAACAGACCCCCCCCCCCCCCCACTGCCGCTGATACCTACCTTGGCAGCTGTAGACCAGACAGCAACCCAGGGTGTTGCAACACAAAAAAGTCTGTTCCAAAGGATGGGAGAGGCTCTGGAGGTGAGATATGGAGGAGTTGATGGGAGAGCTAGTCAACAGAAGGTCTTGAGAGAAGAGAAGAGGGAGGTTTGGGTGCTATTTTGAGACAAGCTTTAGGATGTACCTCAGAGCAGAGTTGCGTATGGCTTTGTATGTTGTTGTTAGAATTTTGAATTATATTTGCTGGGTGAGCAGAGGGATTGGCGCACACTAAATGGTTGCTAGGATGGTTGAGTCTGGCAGCAACATTTATGATAGGCTATAGAGGGGATAGTCTGTGTAGAGTTAGGCCCACAAGGAAGGAGATGCAATAGTCAAGTCAGTTAGTAGGTTGGTGGTGTCATTGGGTAACATGGAAATGTTAGAGAGGTGAAAGTAGCAAGATTTGGACAGGTATTGTGTTTGGGAGTGAAAGGACAGGTCAGAGCCCAGAGTTATCACCTTGGCATCGAAGGAGTTAGTCATATTATTGATCTTGATGCAAAAATTGTGGAAATATTCTAAGCACATTTTACGAAGATGTACCTTTAGAAAGTGGTGTGACATCCATACTGATAGGCCATTCAGTAAATTAGTGATGAGAAAGGAAAAAGAAAGGTAACCGGTGGTTCAGAAAGACAGATTTGGTTGATATTAGCATACAGTTGATATTGGACGTCATGGAAATTTACCAACCAAACAAGGAAGGAAGTATATATACAGGTGAAACTCGAAAAATTAGAATATCGTGCAAAAGTTCATTTATTTCAGTAATGCAACTTAAAAGGTGAAACTAATATATGAGATAGTGTAAGGGACCGCCTGACAGCACCTCTATCAGTCCCCCGGTAGAGCCTCCCCAGCGTGCGGAGTCTAAGCACCGGAGCACTTGTTCACCAGGGCCCCTGATGGTGGGGATGGACTTGGAGCGCTCCGGTACCAGGTCGCAACTACCAGGTATCTCCAACAGGGGTAGAGGAGTCTGACAGGGGCTCCAGAGAGCTAGGAGTCTGATGTAAGGGAGCCTAGTGATCCCTGCGGGGTGGATGGATGGATGAGCTAAATCAGAGTCATGCAGGCCGGGACGGTAACTAGAGGATCGGTAAGGTACAAAACGGTAGGCAAAGGATAGTCGGGTCACACGCAGGGTCAATACCAGGAGGTCAGATCTAAACAGGAACATCCGGGAGCAGAGTCAGGTAAGCCAAGGGGTCAGGACGGGAGAAGGCAACAAGGTCAAAACAATCTAGATCAGAAGTACTCACACACAGGAAACAGGATACAAAGACCATTCGGCAACAAGTGTCTGTGCAGGGCTAGCTTAAATAGTCCGCCCTGCACCTGACAGGCGTAGCCTGGGTCCCAGTGCCTGCCTAGTACTGTCCAGATGACGGGTGCGCCTGGGTCCTAGTGCTCTGCCACCTATACCTCTCGGCAGACACCTACGCATGTGTAGACCCATGCGTCGCGATGGTTCCTGACAGATAGACTCATTACATGCAAAGCAAGATAGTTCAAGCCGTGATTTGTCATAATTGTGATGATTATGGCTTACATCTCATGAAAACCCCAAATCCACAATCTCATGCAATCAATAAAACAAGGTGTAACGGAAGCGTAGGCAGGACAGAACACACAAAAAAGAGGGGAACACACAAAGCTTTATTGAACTATGAAAGACTTTCAATCAGGACAGTTCATGGCACTCCGCGACATGCGGCCTGTAGGGACACCCACGGTAAGCAGGCTCACGGGGACTCAACAAGACTTTGGCTGTGGAGTCTGGCCTCAGCACAGCTCCCACACAGCTTACTAGGGACAACATCAGGCTCAGGGGGACGCAACGGGACTTTGGCTGTGGAGTCTGGCCTCAGCACAGCTCCCACTCAGCTTAGTAGGGACAACATCAGGCTCACGGGGACTCAGCAGGACCTTGGCTGTGGAGTCTTGTCTCAACACAGCTCCCACACAGCTTACTAGGGACAACATCAGGCTCACGGAGACTCAGCAGGACCTTTACTGTGGAGTCTGGTCTCAACACAGCTCCCTCACAGCTTACTAGGGACAACATCAGGCTAACGGGGACTCAGCGGGACTCTGGCTGTGGAGTCTGGCCCCAGCACAGCGCCCACACAGCTTTCTAGGGACAACAGCAGCCTCACGGGGACTCAACTGGATTTCTAGGGACAACAGCAGCCTCACGGGGACTCATCGGGACTTTGGCTGTGGGGCCTGGCCTCAGCACAGTGCCCACACAGCTTTCTAGGGATTACAGCAGCCTCACGGGGACTCAACGGGATTTCTAGGGACAACAGCAGCCTCACGGGAACTCAACAGGATTTCTAGGGATGACAGCGGCCTCACGGGGACTCAACGAGACTTTGGCTGTGGGGCCTGGCCTCAGCACAGCACCCACACAGCTTTCTAGGGACAACAGCAGCCTCAGGAGACTCAACGGGATTTCTAGGGATGACAGCAGCCTCATGGGGACTCAACGGGTAGCGATGGCTCAAGCACTCAGGGGGGCAGTCCAGGTAGCTATACTCTGGGCACGCCATGGGGCAGTTCAAACAAGGGTGATCTGAGCGCACAACAGGGGCAGTTCATGACAAGAGGGGTCTGGGCACACAATAGGGGCAGTTAATGGCTTCTAGGGAAACTCACGATAGGCGTCTTGCAGATGCACAGCAGCAGCTGGCTTCTAGGGGGGTAGGCGACTTGCGGACGCTCAGCAGCAGGCAGCTTCCAGGGACAAAGCGGTAAGCAGACAGGGCGGCTTCCCAGGGACCCAGCAATCAGCAGACAAGGTGGCTTCCCAGAGCCCCAGCGATCAGCAGACAGGGGCGACTTCCCAGGGACCCTCAGCAATGGATAGTGGCCCTCACAGCGGCCAGCTTTTCAGGGACAGCAGCGATTAGCAGGCAGGGGCCCCCACAGTGGCCAGCTTTTCCAGGGACAGCAGTGATTAACAGGCAGGGGCCCTCACAGCGGCCAGCTTTTCCAGGGACAGCAGCAATTAGCAGGCAGGGGCCCTCACAGCGGCCAGCTTTTCCAGGGACAGCAGCGATTAGCAGGCAGGGGCCCTCGCAGAGGCCAGCTTGCCAGGAACAGCAGCGGGAGTCCTGGCTGTGGGATCTGACCTTTGAGGAGGGGGGCTCCTGCAGAGTGCTCAGCGGGGATGGCCGCGGAGGCCCGGTCCCCACCCGGACCTCCCACGACAGTGGTGGCGGCGGGCTGAGAGAGTGGCTGGACAGCGCAGGAGGAAGAGACCAGCTGGCTCCCGCGCCGGCCTTTTTAAACTGTCCAGGGCGCTTCCGGGTTGCCCCGGCAATGGCCGGCCCAGCGCCACGTTGCCGAGGCAACAAGGCACGCCCCTTGACTCGGGCCGCGCTTCTCGTGAGCGTGGCCATTGTCACTGGTGGGCGCAGAGTGCGGGAAGCCCCCTGTGCCCACACTGCATCCAAAGGGGCGCACGGAGACATCTCGGCGGTCTGCCACTGGGGTCTCCTGGCAGGGGGGTCACAGTTCCTCCGCCTAGATTGCCGGATGAGCTGTGATCCTCGCCGCAGGGATCCCCTCCCCCCATCCTGCACAGCCTGGCTTCAGAGGCTGTGTGCAGGATGAGGACATGGCAAGGGGGGAGGAAGGGGGAGGGTGAAGGCACACTGTGACACAAGGATTGTAGATAAAACAATATCGGACCTCTGAAAAGCATAAGCATGCATATGTACTCAGTACTTGGTTTGGGCCCCTTTTGTAGCAGTTACTGCTTCAATGCGGAATGGCATGGAAGCTATCAGCCTTTGGCACTGCTGAGGTGTTATGGAAGACCAGGATGCTTCAATAGCGGCTTTCAGCTCTTCTGCATTGCTTGGTTTCATGTCTCTCATCTTTCTCTTGGCAATGCCCCATAGATTCTCTATGGGGTCCAGGTCAGGTGAGTTTGCTGGCCAATCAAGCACAGTAATCCCACGGTCATTGATCCAGGTTTTGGTGCTTTTGGCTATGTGGGCAGGTGCCAAGTCCTGCTGTAAAATGAAGTCAGCATCCCCATAAACCTCGTCTGCGGAAGGAAGCATGAAGTGCTCCAAAATCTCCTGGTAGGCGGCTGCGTTGACCCTGGACTTAATGAAGCACAGTGGACCAACACCAGCAGATGACATGGCTCCCCAAATCAACACAGACTGTGAAACCTTCACACTGGACTTCAAGCATCTTGCAGTGTGTGCCTCTCCATTCTTCCTCCATACTCTGGGTCCTTGGTTTCTAAATGAGATGCAAAAGTTGCTCTCATCAGAAAAGAGGACTTTGGACCACTGAGCAACAGACCAGGTCTGTTTTTCTTTAGCAGTCACCAAAGATCCATTATCTCCTGCGCTCAAATACTCAGATCAAACGGGCGTTAGTAACAGGCAGCGTGTTGTGTGTTCATCCGCTGGTGATTAGAGGTTGTACAGATCTATCATGAAGCTGGGGAAGCTTGACAAAACTGTAGAAGAAGATGAAAGAAAGAGCGCACAAACCTTGTGCATTACCTCAATAAATAGTGACTATTAACCCCTTCACGCCTAAGGGTAAAACAAATCTAAATGCCTAAGCACAATTCTGCAAAGTTGACATGTTAGTAAAACCGTACATATCGTCACAACTACTTTGTACATCCAGGTGGATTATACCTTGTTTTTTTCAGGACAAATTGGGCTTTCATTTGGTGGTAAATGGTCATGGATAGCTCCTAATTTTTTTTTATTATTAAAGGAAAACTGGGCCAAAATAGTAAAAAAAATCATTTTTTTAAATTTAACTGTGTGTTTCTTGTTACGACCATAACCTACCACCAAAGAACAACCCAAAATACATTCTCCAGTTCTTGACGATCGCAGCGATACCATATATGTGTATGTTATTTGTTGTTTGTACCCGTAGTACAGCCCAGAAACAACAGTGCGCATTTTGTTTTTGTCTTTTTTTTTATTTTTATTTTTTTACATAAAACACACTGTCACTGACATTGACATTAACACTAACTGACACTGATCCCAATTTTTTTTTTAATCCTGACCTTTGACCCTGACCTTTGCCCTTGACCCTGACCTTTGACCCTGACCTTGACCCAAACACTAACCCTGGTACTGAACTAGATCAAACCTTGATCTAGGTATTTTTCTTTATTTTTTAATATTTATTTATCTTTTTTTTTTTTTTTTACAAACTTTTTTTTTCTCTCTCTATGTCAGGAGTTCGAGAGATACAATGTATCTCTCTTCTCCATTCATAGAGAGAGAGAAAACAAGGGGGCCGGGCTGCACAGTGATTGATCACTGTGATAGCCAATCAGAGGCTATCACAGCGATCACGTGACCCGGAATCGGGAGTCCCGGGTCCCGATCGTTAGAACGGGACCCGGGGCTCTCAGTGACACCGCGGTCTTGGTGCTGGGAGCGCGCCGAGCAGCGCGCTCCCAGCACAAAGACAGGTACGCAAATATGCGGCCCCACGGAAAAAAGCCCAGGTCCGTGAGGCCACATATTTGTGTTACGTCGCCGTCAAGGGGTTAAGGAAATATACTCACAAAGTGATGGTATAACAGGCATAAGTAACCATAATCCAAACAGGGTTACAGGTAAATCCAAAAGGGGGGGGGGGGGAATGAAGGCTAACGCATTTCGAAGGGTGCTCCCTTCTTCATCAGAGCTGGGTTGAGCAGATAGGGACTTCAGTATGGCAGAGTTCCCATGGCAAGGAGATATTCAGCCACTGAGTGTCAGTATTACAGCAGTTCAGCCTGTAGAGTTGTAGGTGACACTGAGGAAGCTCTTAGACAGATAGGCAGAGAACCTGGAAGGAGCAGCTGGAGGCAAAGGGAGTGGAGTTTTTGAGGAGGAGTGGGTGGTTAACTGTATCAAAGGCAGAGAGGGAGAGATTAAATATACATGCTTTACTGCTTTGTAGCTGCCTGAAGTACACAACTACTAATGACTATCAGTAATTTTGAGACATTTGTGCAGTAGTGGAAGTATGTTTCATTATATCACTGAGCTCTAATATTATTAAAGTTATCTCTGTGGACTATAGCTACATATTCAAATGGGGGGTGGACTAATTATTTGCTGATATATAGTGGATACATGTCCAATTTGTAATTTATCGCAGGACAAACCTATATGATGCATGAGCATATTCCCTTCCTTTTCACAGGAATTGTAGCTCAAAGATAAAGCTTGTTCATCATCTGCGCCCAATATTTCAAATTACCATATTTATCCCTATAATGTGTTTCTGTTATTCCAGGATGGTGTTCCAGGGATAATATTTATGACCTCATGGTGACTCAGCTTGCCATTGGTTTGTGTCTGTATAGCTTAATTAAGTTAGGGAACCATGAAAATCAATTTCATGGTAGCAGGATACATGTCAATTTGTAATTTGTATTTTAAAGCAAAATATTCAATGTGTACAATTCCAATGACATTACGTATCAAATGTTTTTGAATCAATGCCATCCTACCTATTGCTTGCTTTTATGTGGTCCCCTTGTGAAATAGCTGTTGTGAAATTCTACACATCAGATATCCTGCTATCTTACTATTTACGTATCAAATGATAGGGAGGGTAGCATGAACTGTAGGAGGAAAAGACTAAGGTTACCACCTTTTCCGGGAAAACACACCAGGATTATGATGCATGCTTCTATGCAATGACCCATCTTCCTAGACTAGGAAATACCATCCAGTTGGTGGCTATTCCTTGTGGTTAATATTCTATAGGTAAATATGTATATGTTTATTCACAGATGATTTATCCTAATTATCTTCTACAAATAGTATATATGTTTTCTTTTTATAATGGTTTAAAGAAGAGTTTCAGAAATGCTTAACAAATATCTCTGTTTTTCTACTACCCCTAGTGTAGCTTTGACAGAGCCTGCAAAAGGAAGACGAGGAGATGGCATGCCTGCAGCTACAGTTAAACACCCTAAAGGTGACCCTACTGCATCATCCAGCATTTGCTCAGAATCAAATGTGCCAACTCAGAAATCAGACTCTCTCCATTTTCACCAATGGAACCAGGCATGTGCAGCAGAAATCAGTCCACACCAATATGATATCATAGGAGGAAGTCTGAAAATGCCACATAACAGAAAGGTACTGCGACGTAGCAGCAGCGTAATTACAAGATCCTCAGGCATGGATGCAAACGACAAGAAAATTTCCTCAATAAATTTGTGCTTAGATGGAGTAGAGACAGAACCCTCCAGATCTGAAAAGCGGTTCGAGCTCCCAATGGGGAAAAAGCTGTCCAAAAGTTGTTCCCATAGTTCTGTAAATTCTATCAGTGAGAGCAAAGATGGCAAACGGTCTGCTACTGCTGGTTCTATGCAAAAAGTACAAAAACAATCAAGGTCACTCCCTCTTTTGAAATTAGATGCAAGCAATTGGAGATGTCGAGGGCCCTTTAGTTACTGCTTCCAAAACAAGCGAAACAATGGTGAAGAAGAAGAGGATGAATGTGAAGAGATAGACAATGGGAACAATAATGAGAGCAAAGAATTATCATGTGTGTATGTACCACAATCACCAGCGGAAGGGCAAAAAGGAGATTTGCCCACATCAGGCGGTGGTAAAGAGCTAGAATCTCCCAGAGCCACTATAGTAATGGCTGCAAAATGCAACGATAATGATCAGGTTGCTGGGCAATCTGAATTTAATGTCCAGAACATGGACTTCGATGAGAAGATTGCCAGAATAAATGCACTAAAAGAAAAAGTTTATGCAATACCAGATGGATTTCATGCTGCTCAAAGAGATGCTAACGATTTACTCTGCCTCATACGATCAAACCACTCTGGAAAGGAGGAAGATGCAATCTTGGATACTCATGATCAGGAGTTGTCTCAGTACAAACAAAGTTTGTCCTCAGAGTCGAGACAGCTTGGAAGTGCCTGCAAGAAAATGGCCGCCACGGACAAAAGCCTAGAGGAAATGCTGTCGGCCATGACCTCAAGCTTTCATATCCTCTGTTGTCTAACAGAAGCTTGCATGAGACTAGTCAAAGCTGTAAACTCTGAAACACAGCAACAAGAAATTGTAGCAAAAATAGATGAAGTGGTGTTGAATTACATCTGTTTGCTGAAGGCCGCCGAAACCACATCAGTTAAAATGTTTAATGACCCCAATGTTAAACTTATGGCTCGACATTCTAGTACTATGGCTGCCGTTGTAAGCACACTAACTCGTTCTCTTAAAATGCTTTTGAACAAATAAAGTAAGACAGTCATTTCATAGACTACCTTAATAAAGCCATACATGAACCTTTTACTTTACATGTGTATAGACCAATGTAAATCACATTACCTCTCTGTTAAGATCTTATACATAATATCCTTCCTATAGATACAAAACTGAATGAATCACATTACTTATCAGCAATAGTTGCTGGTGTAGTGCATCCTACTTTATAAAGTTAACATTCAAAAACATAACAAAACACAAATACGTCTCTTGCATTATCTGCAGGCACATTATATTAATATGTAACCTTTGCTGCATCTTCCTCTTTTCCTTCAGTCCATGTCATATTAGAGATAGGAAAAGGAACCATAATGTAAATAGACAGTATTTAATATTTTAAATTATCATTTTTAAGCTCTGAAATGATGAAATATGTTTCAATTCAAAGAAGGTACTATGATTTACTAGAGAATATATAAATATATATATATATATATAATAAATTGATTTTTTTTTTGTTCATGCTGTGTATTTGTTGTTCTTTAAAGGAAAACAGGAAGGTAAATATGTTTTATTTTTCAAAGTGAAAAGCCATTTCTTTCCTCATTGATGATCAGTGAGTAGGAGATTGATTTACAACCAGAATGCTTGTAAATTAGCTTTTTTTAAATTCTGAACATTTGCGTGCAGATTTATCCAGCCTGCTTGAATTTCTGAACTGTTTAATTCTCCTTAGACAGATATGAATGCAGATATTCAGACAAATCATAGATTCTCTTGATTCAATCATCATTATTGAAGATATAGTTGGCTAAGAGTAAAGAGGCACAAGGGTGAACACCATTAGTTAGCGCTCAAGAAGTGCTATTATTGCATTACTCACTTATGATTCCTTTACAGAGGCATAAATTCATAGCTATTACCTGTCCCTCATTTGAAGGTACTATCCCTCTTTTGGAAATCCCTCTGTTCCTCTTTCCTCCTCAGTTGTCCCTTCTTTTGGTCTGATGCTGGGCTCTATACATATTTACTATTTAACTTAAAGTGTTATAACACACTACAAATTTATCCAACCTCTAAATGACTGCGTATCCTTTTTTGAAAACCCATGAAAAAAAAGAAAACCTATTAATGAAAAAAGCACTTGCAGGTTGAACAGTTTCCCTATATTAGTTCTTTGGGTGATCCATAAATGGAGACGTAACAGAGGTGTGTTCATTGTCTACATACTTTATACAAAAAGGCATCCCTCTATTTAATCTGAGGAAGTTGGGAGGTATGGAAATAAGCAATCTGGATGGTGATTTGGGGTTATAGCTACACCAGACAAGAAATATTACAATGTCAAAAATTAGTCCAGTGAATGGAAGTGATAGCTTGTATTTAATTAGTGAATCACACATAAATATTACAAAACCTTTTGGACAGCAAAACTTTTTAAGCATTTGAACAAGGGCATTATGTCAACCCCTTTTCATCCCAGCTAGTATAATGGAAACTGCAATAGACAGGCATAAAAAGATTATTGTCTAAGCCCCTTTGTGTTGTAAAAAAAATAAAACACCATGAGCACCATCTTTTTCTGTAAGTCATTAATTTAATGTTACTTATTTACTCATTTATATAGATAATTAGTTTGAAGAGAAAAACACTTCCAATCTTTCAACCTTTCATGGCTCCTGCTATTTTAGTCCAGAGCAAGGCAAGCAAAGCAATTTTGCTACACGGGAAGCAGGATATTTACCATTCTCTGAATCAAATTATTGCTATATTATCCAATTAACAAAACAGATAGTTATAAGATAATTACTGAATTATTTTACAATTCCATAACTTATTTTGTCATTTCTACAGTATATATTAAAGCATTTCACAACTTAACCATGCTTACTACAAAGAACCCACTGTTAAAAGAAAATATTGTCAAAGTTTTGTTGGCCATACTTCTCTTCTGGGTCACAGGAGTGCACCTATTTCTGCATTGCTGTGACCCAGATTCAGCCAACAGTGGGCTAAAGCCGGCTGTCGGCTGACAACACAGACCAAGGCCGACTTTAAGGTTCAAATACATCCAGATGCCTAACTAGCAGCTGACTCAACCTCTCATCGTGCAGCCGAGAGCCTGAGGCAGCAGCTCCCACCCAGTGGTGTATTTAGGTTTTGTGCTGCCCTAGGCAACACTAAAATCGTCTGCCACCACGGACACCAACCAACACCCCCCCCTTCCCTCTCCCATGGAGAGAGCCTGATATTGACCAACAACACCCCTGCCCCCCACCTGGGACAGCCTTCCATTACCCCCTGCCCCCGGTGATAGAAAGACACTACCTTCACAGCTCCAGACATCCCCAGGAACAAGAGTCAGGCTGTACATACAGCATCAAGCAGCCTGCAGCCTCTCTTGGATCCCACCTGGTTCCTATGGCGTGTGTGTCCCTTCTTCCATCCCTACTTCTGGGGGGGAAGTGATGCCCACCTGAAAAATGCCACCCTAGGCAAGTGCCTTGTTTGCCTTGTGGTAAATATGCCCCAGCTCCCACCCCCTCCACAGCCTGACTCTCCAGTGAGTGCTGGAGGTGCAGAACAGAGAGTGGATATTGACAGCCACTGTTCTCTGCCTAGTGAAGACTGAAAACGGAGCATTCAGCCATCATGTGATCACATGGTTCTCAGTCTTAGAGCCAGTGGGGAACAGCTGCAACATCAAACCAGTGCTGCAACCATATACTGTAGATGTATATGTGTGTTTATTTTTTTTATTACCCGCACTTCTCTTTTAAAATCGATGTAAGTCCTTCTCTTTTTTTCCATATACGTCTGCTGACCCTTGTCCTCTGTACAGTCCCTAAAAAATAATAATTACAAAATCTTCATATTCACCTCGGAAATATTTGATACTGTTACCCCAATATGTATTTTTTAACTAAACTTATCCATTGTTTATGGTTTTTCCTAACCTAATAATAATTTCCTTTTATGTTGAGTTAAACCTTCTCAAAAACTATTTTAAAGTTTTATAAGGTTTAAAATGTACTTCCACTTTTGCAGTCAAATTTGAGAAAAATCTGTTCCCATTCACACAGCATACCTAAAAAAAATGCTTTATATATGTCTTACCTTTTAGCTGTTTCTTAAAAAAAGGACTCATGGTTGACTGCAAGCATTTCTAAACAATTTCAGATTGCCCCAATAAAAAGGCTAAGGATAGGATGAGTTTTCTCTCATTAACATAAAATGCAGAAGATAGTTCTCTAAATATTTAACGCCTCATTAGGACAAACAGTGTTCACATTTAGTTGAAAACTAATAATGAGATCTGCCAGCACAGTATGGACTGGTTTAATTATGGCAAAACACAGCTCCCCAGCCCCCTTAAAACAAATAGAACTTAGTAAGATTTTTCATTGCTGAAGTTAGAAGAAAAGAGTATCTTCAACAGTAAGCAGACATTTTAATTTTTTTTAGATTATGAATGAGAACATGTAACAAATATAAAGTATGTATTTTAACAATTTGGCTACATAAGTGGTAATACACTTTAACAATGACGGGCCCAAACCTGTATACTACATTCAAGACAAGACCTAACAAATTATGTAATAATATACCAACATACAAATTATATTAGTTATTCTAAGAAATCCTAAGCAATGGCTTTAAAAACAAAAGGCATCCAAACATGATCACCACAGGAAATTGCTAGCTGTGTGAACAGTCAGGAATAACTGCAGTGCAGCTATTTGCTCACATCTGTCAGTTCCATTCCCAGGAATCTGAGGATTCCTGGTGCTGGAATTCACCCACGCAAATTGAGCCTAATTACTTATGAAATGGATGTACAAAGTGTTGCCCTACATCCCTATGACCCAGGATGTATTTTTCACAGGGTTGCAGCTGATGACTGAGCTGTCACAACAACACAAATAAAACATCTTATTGACCACTTGTCCTCCAGAGGATTTACCCCCCTTCCAGACCAGGCCATTTTTTGCAATACAGCGCTGCGTTACTTTAATGGTCATGCATGTGCCCCCTACCCAGAAATACAAAATCACATACATATATATATATATGTGATTTTGGGCAGCCCTGCCACTCTGTAGCAGTAGTTCTGCTATAGGGAGGTCGGGAAGCAGTTAAACTTAAAACAATCAACAATGCTTATCATAGCACATGTTCATGTGCTAGATGACACGCCAGCTCAAATTTAGTTAAAAACGTGTAACAGTAAGATAAGATTTGTAATATGCATATGCTTTATACTAACAGATGCGTATTCTTTAGGTTATTGTACACTAAGTTGGTAAAAAGTAAACTAAATCTATGGTCACAACTTTTTAACCACTTTCCCTCCTGAGGATTTACCCCTCTTCCTGACAATTGGCAGTCATGCAACGCTGCACCCAAATTAAATTTACGTCCTTTTTCCCCACAAATTGAGCTTTCCTTCAGTGGTATTTGATCATGCGTTTTAAATTTTTTGTGCTATATGAAAAAAAAGACCGAAATTTTGAGCAAAAAACAATATTTTCAACTTTTTGCTATTAAACATGTCCAGTAAAAAAATTTTAAAAATCAAATTTCATCATAAATTTAGACCAAAATGTATTCTGCTACATGTCTTTGCTAAAAAAAAAATCCCAATACATGTAAATTAATTAGTTTACGTGAAAGTTATAGCATTTACAAATGGCGGTATATATACTGGAATTTTTAATTTTTTTAAATTTTTACTAGTAATAGCGGTGATCAGCGACTTATAACAAGACTGCAGTGGGCATTCTGACACTGGGGGGGAACTGACTTGGTGTCACTGACATCCCCCTTGACACCAATACAGTGATCAGTGCTAAAAAAAACCCCACTGACACTGTACTAATGACACTGGGTAGGAAGAGTTTAACATGAGCGGCGTTCAAAGGGTTAACTGTGTGCTGTGTGTATTTTACTAGGGGACCGTGTGTTTGTGCTTCACTGTAAGGATATTACTATGCAAGGCTGTGCTGTGCACAGCCATGCAAAGCCGTGTGCAAGAGCTGACAGGGAGATCCTCGGCATTCACTGGGCGCCGGCGAGTAATTACCGTCCGGGACCTGGTGATTGACAGCCGCGCCCCCTACCTGGAAATGCAAAATCAAGTGTGTATATATATATATATATATATATATATATATATATGTGATTTTGTGCACCCGTGCCGCCCTGCAGCAGTATTTCTGCTATAGGGCGGATGCGAAGCAGTTAATTTTAAATGATCAGAGTTGTAATGACAATACAAACAATAGTTATTATTGACAATACACTATAATCTTACTTGAAAAATCTTTGTTCGTGTTGTGAGCGCTGCCTGTCTACAAGCCGTCTCTTTCCACAACTTCCTGGACTCCCAGCATGATTTACAGCGTCTTATCTGCTGGTTACTTTCAAATTCTAAGGACTGCATATCCCATAGTACCTTGCTGCCTGCGAGCGTAAATCCTGTGTTGCTTCCACCTCCTGAAACACCTCCTCCTCTCAGCTCCTGTGTAATTCTGAAGGCAGGCTCTATGAATTTTGTGACACAGCAGTGCCAACCCATAGGATATAGTGATGACGTGTCACAGAATTCAAGGAAGTAAATGTGTACAGATCGTCACAAAGCAAGTTTTCAAACTTCAAAATTGTTCATATTAATAGGAGTAGACTAGAAACACCTGAGATGCCATGTGGAAATGAAAAAAGATTTTACATTTTGACCATAGATACACTTTAAGAATCATCTGAGCTTACTTTTACTGGTAAGCTTGTTTCCATAACTTCATGACAGCCAATCAAGAGACTGCATTTCTACATAAAATGGACAAGAAACACACATAGATGTTTAAAAGTTCCAGCCAACTGTCATGTAGAAATCATGTAAACAAGATTGGGACTGAGATTGAGCTCTGCAGTCACTTTTGCAGCAGCTGTTTTCTTATTCCAGGTCACAATCCTGCGCAATGCCGTTTTGTCTCTTTCGGTCAGTTGACCATGTCAACCGTGCTTATGATTATCAGATGACAATTATCCAGAAACTCTATATGCTGTCATAACCTTTGATATTGTAACCTGAAATTGGTGTTTTTACACAAGAACAATGAGGCTCCATTCACATCCCCTTTCACATCCGAACACATGGCAAACTGCACAGAAAATACGCACTTTGCGTCACGTGCATCACAATTGCAGTGCAATTAAATGTTAATGGC
Organism: Staurois parvus; assembly: GCF_062004578.1. Classification (NCBI taxonomy): domain Eukaryota; kingdom Metazoa; phylum Chordata; class Amphibia; order Anura; family Ranidae; genus Staurois; species Staurois parvus. The sequence goes on along the minus strand of NW_028318492.1, from coordinate 3,929,627 downwards.
ACTCCCAGACCAGGTAGCAGGCATGAGTCTGCCATGTGATAAACATACTATAAAAGCACCAAAAAACACAGTAAAAAATGCACCATGCTCTACTCTAAAAGAAAGTTCTGGAGTTTCCATGGGGCTTTTGTTGCACATAGGTAAGCCCATTCAAGTGAATGGGCTGCCTATTGCATGACAAGTGGAAACGCTCAAAAAATGCCCCCCCAAAAAGTAGGGGTTACCGCTATGTGTAGATGTGAACAGGGCCTGGCAGCTGAGTGTTTCCATCCACTCCCTGCTATGTACTTGTATAAAGATGGCCATATAATATGCAATCTAATTGTGCAAACTCTGTACACTTTCCTTTAGATTTACCAAAACTATAGAATAGGAGGACCCACCTGAATAATCCATTCAATTTGTATCTAATCAGGCAGGCCCTTGTTCTTCTTAGTTGATGGTAGATCTAAAGGAGATTGTACAATCAGATTGTATAGTGTATGGTCACCTTAAAGTGTTACTAAACCCACAACAGTAAAATCAGTCTGTATATGCAGTAAAGCATACTTGTTATACTCACTGTGGAACCTAAGGGGTTAATCCTCTGAATTGTTTATTAAGGCTGTTTGATCCTGACTTCTCTGATCCTACCCTTCTTCCAGTGTCCCCCTCTTATCTCCTAATAAGACATATTGTGTGCAGTCACTCTGCACATGCTCAGTTTGGTATGTATTGCTTGAGAGTTTTGTTTTATTTTCTTGGTAGAGTGCATGTGATCAGCACAGGGCAAGTCAGCACTGTCCAGACAGAGGTCAGGGGTTCTGCATCCTCAGACCAGAATGAAAAATCCTCCTACAAGCTTTAACCAGTGCTCTACCGGACACTGATAGAAGTCACAAGACTGCTCTAACTGCTGATGAGAAATGGTATTTAGCAGTTTATATTTACTAAAATAATTGCATTTCCATGTTGTGTCTACTGTGGGAGACCAGATATAGTGAATGCAGGGCCCTGGGTTTAGTAATACTGTAAGGGAAGAGAGTAGAAAAAAAAATAAGAGTTAGTATAGTAATAAAGGAAGTGTGGTTCAGAGTGGTGAACTGGCCCTACTGTGTGATGCAGCAACACAGTGAATGATGGAAGACGACCTACAGGAAGTGATGCAAGCAGAAAGAATTTTTTAAAACATGAAATTTCAAAGCTTCTGTGGATGAGGAAAGTGAGAGGTAAGAACAGTAGGATGGCTGGGGCAGAAATGACATTACAAAGCACTTCTCTTTTTTATTACAAGTGAAATTCTGCTGAAAAAGGTGAACTTAGCCTTAAAGATCTAACTTACCTGTAATGATGTATGTGCCACGTTGTGCAGGCTGCGAAATCCTGTAGAAATCTTTTCTGCAGGGTGCCTAGTCTTCTTCCTGCTGCTGAGTTTTTAGCACTGTGATGGGAAATAGCTTTGGTTTTTCAGGCTGGACTGCATTATAGATGGTCCGATGGGAACTCACCCCTCCTCCCTCCCTTTCCATTGAGAAATGTTTTTTTATTGATTATATTGAAAGTAACATGCTTTCTAAAAGGGAAACCACACAAGAAAGATATATTAGCAGGTGCTCTGGTCTTCATAGCTCAATACTGACGGGTATGTGAAATTCAATATTGCCTAACAGTAGGATGTAACACTTGTGCTGCAGCTCTTTAAGAATCCCCTGGGTGGGCAGGATCACATCTGATAAAAACAACAATAAAAGAGAAGGCAAAGCTGCCCTAGTGTAACACAGTTTATTGTATAGAAATTTTAAGAAATTTCATCCAATGCACTCGCATGGAAAAGTTAAATACATAGACATACTGTATGTGACTTCACAAAGGAGGCCACACCTCTGAAACACATCATCATAGCAACCTTTCGGCGTGTTCCTTCCCATGTTTCCCCTTGCCGGTGTCTACATCCTCCTCCATGTGCGGCACCGGCTGGACCGGGCTCATACGCATTAGGTTCTGCATGCTGTGTGGAGTGGTGGTGGCTCTACAGATACTACAAAGTAAAAACAAAAGAAGGCGCACCAGCCTTGCGCATTACTTCGACAACCTGTTTATTAAAAAGATAAGACAGATGTATACTCGCAAATGCCAAAAAAATTACAAGCATATTGATAAATATTAATTATTTCAAATTCATAATTCGGCACTTATATTATTTTGATGGCAAGCTTGCAAAATATTTGGTTTTTATGATTAATCATAATTACTATTAAAATGTGTGAATGGCCTTTAACCAGTGATAGTTTTGACTTCTTCAGTTATGACTGAGACAGAAAAATAAGATAGGAGTTAGCTGAATTAACCAGCTGAGAGCTGAGTATTCTATAATTGGGCATAGCTGGTTACAGGACTCTGGTGTAGAATGTCAAGGGTGTTATAAGTGAATCAAAATAGAATAAGTATTACATAATATATACTAATAGTATCTGTATGTATTTAGATTATGTTTTATATGTTGGTAATGTAACATGTAGGTTTGTGGTTATACAACATTATTGAGATGTTGTAAAGATACATTCTTAATTTATATTATTTAAATATGAGCAAGCTGATGTAACATCACCAGCTTATTATGGTCACTACATATGTGCCTGTCAATGAAAAGACCATATATGTAGTGTCCCCTCCCTTCAATGAAATTGCTCTGCTAAGCAGTATTGTTTGCCATACAAGGTTCTAAGATCGCAAATTATGACGCATACTAGCATCATAAAAAGGCGTCCTAAGGGACAGGACACACACACTCACACACACACGTCTGTCCACACAGACACACATAAGAACATTCTGAGAAGCTGGAACAGGTGCTGTAAGACAAGAAATAGTCACTAACCTCTACTTCCGGAAAGACTCTGAAGAAGAAGCATCACAAAGACAAGAGCACATGAAGGACAATCAGCCATGAAAATAATGGTGACTTATCTTTAAACTTCGGCTTTGATATTTCTGTTTTTTTTCTACATGGAACTGTTCATGATACGCTTTACATCGTTATTTTAAGCCATTATGTGATAAAATAAAATCACACTTTATTTTTTATCTCACCGGCTATTTCATTTGCAAAATTAACTATAGACACTAAAGATATATTATATGTGTCTTAGAAAATTCTACACATATCACATCCAATGCTGGCCAATGAGGACCAGAGTATTGTGCCAGTCCCAGATGAAGAAAGACGCAAGAATGATGGCTGAAGCGTTTGCTAATCTTATAAGCCACAATTTGATATATAAGGGAGAATTTTGCACCATCATAAATTGATATAAAGGAAGAAGGGATTGCCCCTTCAAAATGCGTCAGCCAACCTTCATCTGGGACTTGCACAAGACTCGAATATTGGATGTGATACGCTTGTAATTTTTTGGTGTTTGAGTATACATCTGTTTTATCCTTTTAATAAACACGTTCTTGCTGAGGTAATACGCAAAGCTGGTACGCCTTCTTTTGTTTTTACTTTGTAGCATGGTTTTGAGCTTCCGCAGCCTTTCAAAAGGGCTGCACAGCGTTGCCCATATTTGGTGGGTCAATCTCAATAAAGATTCATCCAAATTTGCCTGATCTGGGTTTCTGAGCACAGGAGGTTACTTGTTTTCCTTTTTGGCGGCTCCACAGAGACAGTGTTACTGAGGCTGCCTTTGAGAACTTCAGTGATCATCATCTTGGACGGTGACTGCGGTGATCCAGGAAAGGTGGCTGGGAATACCTTGATGTGCCTATGTATTCCACTATTCCATGCAACGAAGTTTCTTCACAAGAAACTGTTACACTAGGGCGGCTTTGCACTCACTTTTGTTGTTGTTTCTAAATAGGAAAAAGTCAGATGAATGTCATATTAAGGATGACCTTAATATGACAAGGAGCACCCACCCCCCCAGAGAGAGCTGACAATTTTGGTTTCAGCACTGACACTTTCTGCAGAAACAAACACTTTGCATTTAACATTCTGGCACATAAAAGTTCATACTTGTCCTTACCCACTGCCAGCATTAACATGATTTATTTACAAAGTGACAACATAAGGTACAGGGCTTTATACCCTTGTACATAAAGTGACCTAGTCACCACTAGTCTGTGATCAAACCCCGGTGGGTGGGGCGAAAAGCGTCAGAGAGCATGGCCAGCATGACGGCTGCAGCCATCTTCTATACACGGGACAGGTGGTCACCACGGGGTCACTAATAAACCAGCCTTGAAAAAAGAAATGCATACTTACCTTTCCAGCAGCCTATGTCTTGGAATTTCTCCACTTCATTGCTCCCCGACTGCTGCAGTGTGTGAATTCCTGCTCCTCCTACCCCCTACAGTAGTTCTTTCCACCTTCCCATACATCAGTACAGAGACCCAAACCAACAAGAGGATCCATTGCATATAACGGTTGACCCACCTAGAATGGAAGCATTGTATAGCAGCAGCACGTCGAGACAATCCACACTAGAAACATAAATATAGATGTGGTTCTTTTACAGGGCTGCTGTGTCTTCTATGTGATCCTATCACTTCAATCAATATATGATGCTCACGCTTGTTCTTACTAAAGGGTTAGGCACATAGCAAATGGTTTAACCCAAAAGGTAGGACTTGCTGAACTTAGGCTCCATTCACATTAGCGCATCTCCGAAGACGCGCAATTTGGAGTGCGACTTTCACTGGACTAAAGTCACATCAAAAATTGTACTAAAGTAGGGCAGGAATGACTTGAAGTCACACAGATTTGAATGTTACTCATTGGGAAACATAGGGTGCAGCAGTCGCACAAGTATGAATGGTCTCTTAGGTTTGATGCATAAAAGATATATTCAAGACCCCATCACTGCCTACATAGATGGGCTGTGTTTGCCCACTTGGGCCTCTAGATGGTGCTACAATACCAGTAATATAAATGTAAACTATATTTACACTGATTCACTAAGAATTCATACAAACTTAAACATGATAACAGTAACCTTTAATAGTTTAAATATTAGTAAAATAATAATTGTGACTACTCCTAAGAAGGTTCCTCCTGCAATAGGCATGCAGCCATCATTGTAGTACAGATATATAGACAAAAAGTGGCTACATAGAGGCCAAAAGAGATCAGCAGCACTGACATGTAACAAAGAATATGCAAAATTCACAGGCAGCCTGACTGTTTGTTAAAGTGGTAATAAACTGCAAAAATGTTTTTAAAACAATCTTCTCTCTGTAAGTTAGGAGCATAATCAGAGTAGACAGGATCTAACAGCCTTTTTACACAATGCGGAGGATTAACCCACAGTGAGTATAACAAGTACACCTGGCCCACCCTGTGCCCCCCCCCCCCCCAGTCCTTGCTGGAGGAAACCTATGCAGACAGAGGTAGAACATGCAAACTCCAGGCAGGTGGTGCCGTGGCTGGGATTCCCACCAACGACCCTGGTACTACCAGGCGGAGGTGCTAACCATTTAGCCACTGTGCTTCTAGAATGTATCTAGCTAATCCTAAAACGGATTCCTCCCCCTTCTAACACCTATACTTACTAACCTATGAAAGAAAGATCTGTATATTTATCTATTTTCAGGCCGCTCAGGTCATGTGATCTCCCCCTTGTCAGCCAACAGCAGCTGCAGGGCAAAGGAGAGAGTACTATTCCCCCCATACCAAATGTGGTGATGTTTACTCCTACTGATGCCAGAAAAATGTACCCTCCTGATGGCCACAGTCCAGCCCCTCAAAGAGCCCATTCACACTCAGTCATGAGTACCATTCATATCTGTGCGACTTCACGTCACAGCGTCTTAAAAGTACTTTCTGCACTACTTTGGTCCGACTTTCATACGATTTGAGGGCCATAGACTTCATTGTAAACCCTCCAAAGCCATATGACAGTCACACCTGAATGATATACATGCAACTTGTGTGCAACTTTGTACAGCACAAGCAATCATCCTTCGTCAAAGCCAAGATGTGTCAAAGTCGCACTGTAAAGTCGCAATGAAAATCGCAGGATTTTGAAGTTGCACAAGTGTGAATGGAGCATAAATTTGAAGGGCAATAAACTGGCCCTTTGTGTAGAAAGTTTAGAGACCCCTGAGATAGAATACATATGCTTTTTCTGTTTTTTTTATAGGAAGGTCAGAAATGCAGTATATACTAGGCTTACACAGGCTTTGTATTAAGTGATATGGAGACAATAATTTGCAGCCATAAAGATAAAATACTTTTGCTATTTTCCTATTTACTTTAAATAGACTGGGGATTGTTTAAATAAAGTTTTTCATGGAATAGAATAAAAGTGAAATTTTAGGTCATAGTGGATGAGATGTATGGTACATTAGGCCCATCACCTCCTCAAATTTAGTATAACCATGCTTAAAATGTGTTTTACACCTACTATACTGCTGCCAATCTACTGATTCGGAGAGGTATTTCAGGGACTCCGATGGGGGGGATAGATGGGAGGATCTTCTGCATTCTAGGCATTTGTTCCTGAAAAACTAGGGCCCAAAACGTGAATACTTTGTTCAGCCTGTCCTTAGATTTTGCCAGGCTGCAGGTAGTGGGGCTGGACATTGTACTCGTCTCTCCCAGGCACACTAAAACCCCAAGAGGGACACACAGCATGTAGACGCCCTCACGTGCAAGAGACCTTATAGGTCCATTGGCACTTTGGTGCTGACCCAAGGCTTTAAAGAAGCATTTCTATGGGTCCTTGTTTAGCCGCAGATGTAAGGGAGTGATATCTCCATGGGCATTATATTAATGAAGGGGTACGAGGAGAGTAAAATGTATAGATACGGGAGGGGCACACCATTTTTTTTTACCGTTGAGTCAACAGGTATACTGTTTCTAAGCAATACTATACAAAAATAAATTGTTTTTACAGAAGCCTCATAAAAACCATTTCTTATATTCTTCATGATGAGCAATTAACATATTCCAATATAGAAGGAGCACATATTCACATACTGTATGTGTTTGTAAAACAAAAAACACATACAGAGCGGGTACATTAAGTATTGCATGTCACCATTTTTGTCAGTAAATATGTTGCAAAAGAAATAACCCATGCAATCCATACATACAAAAGAAACCAAAACAAAGAAGTTCAGAAATTAATGTGTAAGAAAATGGAATGACACAGGGAAAAAGTATTGATCACGAGGTGCAAAAGGCATGGAAAGGCAAGACACCAGCTAAAAGCTATCAGTAATTAGAAAGCAATCCTGCCATTTGTCAGTGCAAATTAATATCAGCTGGTTCAGTCTCAACTGATGGCCTACATAAAGATGTCTCATTACAAAGGTGTCCTGCAAGAAATGATCTCTCATGATGGGTATAAGCAAAGAGCTCTCTCAAGACCTGTGGCATACTGGGAGAATATAGTCTGGTCAGATGAGACCAAAATTGAACTCTTTGGATGCCATACTACACACCATGTTTGGAGGTCAAATGGCACTGCAAATCATCCCAAAACACCATACAAATTGAATTTTGGAGGTGGGAACATCATGGTGTGGGGCTGTTTTTCAGCATAAGGTACTGGCAAACTTCATGTCCTTGAAGGAAGGATGAATGGAAAAATGTACCGAGATATTCTTGATAAAAATCTGCTGCTATCTACCAGGATGATGAAGATGAAACGAGGGTGAACATTTCAGTAAGACAATGATCCCAAACACAAAGCCAAGGAAATTCTCAATTGGTTTCAAAGAAAGAAAATAAAGCTGCTAGAATGGCCCAGCCAATCACCTAACTTGAATCCAATAGAAAATCTATGGAAAAAACTAAAGATCAGAGTTCAAAGAAGAGGCCCACGGAACCTTCAACATTTGAAGACTGTGTGTGGAAGAATGGGCCAAAATCACACCTGAGCAAACCGTGCGACTAGTTTTTCCATACAGGAGGCATCTTGAAGCTGTCATTATCAACAAAGGATTTTGTATAAAGTATTAAATAAATTTCAGTTAGAGTGTTCAATACTTTTTCCCTGTGTCATTCCATTTTATTACACATAACTTAATTTCTGATCTTATTCTTTTTTGTTTCTTTGTATGTATGGATTGCATGGGTTGTTACCAAAATGTGGTGAAAATTTAATCTCAATAGCACTTTTAGAAATATTTATATTACCCGCTGTATATATGAATGAAGAAATATTGTAAATTATTCTGTGTTCCATTTTCCAATAGTCTTTCATTTATACATGCCTATACTGCACAGTATACCATTACTTATATGTTTTAATGCACAAGTATGCTTATTTAAGATTATTTAAATTAAGATAATAGGTATAGTGAAAAATAGACCAAAGCATGCCTTTGACTCTTTGATGAATCCTTCATTTCCTTGTTTGCTGTTGGGCATTCCTCTACTACTAAGATCCTTGCAAGTGGATAACATTATATCTATGTTTAGCAAATCTGTCTTCCCATTCTGCAAAAATTCTTGAAGCCCGAGGAACAGCATTAACTTACATTGGTGAGAAACTGCTTAGCCAAGGGGGTCATAGGTTAGTTTGTCTAATGCAAATTTAAACTATGTAAATATTATAATTCTTGACTAAATAAAGAACAAAGGTCTTCAGCAAAAATAAACTCCTGTAGCAATGACAAGTGTGAATCAGAGTATGCTGCTGACATACTAGCCTCATCAAATTGTACTTTGCAGTTTATAGTAATACTGCATACACACCTACAATGTGAATTAACTTTAAATTTGTAATTCATACAGTCTACAGATTGGTTTCTTGTCTTTACTCATTCACACCATTGATTTTTTTGCATGTCATTTTTTTTTTTGTAGTAATATTGTCATTATGCAGTTCTTACACGTAAAGCCTAATTGTAGGCAAATAGTAGGGTAAAACCTATGATTAACAGTTATACCCACAAAAAAAAATGTGGATTTCTGTTTAGCTCCTCTGACCTAGGTACATTTGCCAGACAGCATATTCAAATTGAGCGACCTCACTCTACATCTACACTTTTCTAATGCAGCTTGGTCACTAATCCACCCCCATCCTGCTGTTGAGATGATAAAAAAGTGCTGCCACACCAATGGGTGTATTACCTTGCTTTCAACTGCGTTAGTAAGTTCCTATTGTTAGATTGGTAGCAGCAAGCAATGTAAAGCCTTATACACATCAGCCGAATATTGGGTGGTATTGGCTGGTTCAAAAGAAATTGACCAACATTTGGCCCATATGTACAGCAGCCAAACCGACAGAAGCCAGAGACGGAACATGGTGGTCCTTCCTTTCCTGGAGTCTTGGTGAAACAGAAACAGCAGAGCAGACAGGCTCTCAGGCCTGAGTGTTCTCCCCAATTTATACTACAGGTGGACCGGCTAAAGCCCAAAAAACCCGTGAGATGGGATTAGACATTTAACCCCTTCCTACCCAGCCTGGGACAATATCTGACTGACTAAGCTGCTCTAACATGCTTACAACTGCCTTCTATTCAACGAAAAAAAAAAACCCATTACACACACATTTTCTGAAAATAATGTACTGGGCAAACACTTCAATTTTGTATTATTTAATGTTGCTGACTCCAGTCAGTGCTCACTGCAGCATCATGTGATCTCCTGCATTGGGACTACATGTCTCATGATGCCTCACACCCAGCCTCCCTTTTTCTCTTTGTGCATGCATGCCCACCTAATAGTGTTAGATGGCCTTTTGCTTCTAAATGTTCCATGTTTTTTGCGCTCAGTTGTACTGCACGTGTTCCTTCTCTTACAGCAATCTCTCCTCCACAGCCTTAGTAGTCATTGGCATGAGCATACAAGCAAGGGTGGTTCTATAGGACTCTGAAAGGCAGCAAAGCCACTCTAAGACGGGGAACCTGAGGAACCTCAGTTAATTAGACATGCATTAAAGACAATAAAGCAGCAGGCAGAAGTGTTAATGTCAGCTGCCTTAATATTACTAAATATTTAGGGTTTATTAACCACTTGCCCTCCTAAGGATTTACCCCCCTTCCTGACTAGGTCTTTTTTTGCTATTCGGCGCATCACTATTTCAACTGGTAATTGCGCGGTCAAGCAATGCTGTACCCAAACTAAATTTATGTCCTTTTTTCACATAAATAGAGCTTTCTGTTGGTGGTATTTGATCACCTGTGCACTTCAAATTTTTTGTGCTATAAACAAAAAAAGACCAAAAATTTGGATATTTTTTACTTTCGGCTATAAAAAATATATAGTAAACTCAAAGTTAGTCATAAATTTAGGCCAAAATGTATTCTGCTACATGTTTTTGGTAAAAAAAAAATCCCAATAAGTGTATATTGATTGCTTTGTGTGAAAGTTATAGCGTCTACAAATTATGTTATAGATACTGCAATTTAAGCCATTTTTTGCAACACAACGCTGCACTAGTTTAATTGACAATTGTGTGGTCATGCAATGTTGTACAGAAATTAAATTTCTGTCCTTTTTTAAGACAAATAGATCTTTCTTTTGGTGGTATTTGATCACCTGTGATCTTTTCATTTTTCACACTATAAACAAAAAAGACTGAAAATTTGGGAAAAAAAAGTATATTTTCTCATTTCTGTCATAAAAAATATCCAAAAAACTAAAATTTCATCATAAATTTAGGCCAAAATCTATTCTGCTATATGTTTTAGGTAAAACATAGGGGGGAAGGTGCTTTTTTTTTTTTTTTTAGTTATTTTGATTTTTTTTATTATTTTGACACTGTCCCTTTCATTTTAAATTTTTTTTATCACTTTTAATGCTATTACAGGGAATGCAAATATCCCCTATAACTTCCATTGACATTGTCATGTATTCTTTTTTTTTTATCTTGGGTCTATCAGACTCTAGATATCTCTTCTGCCCTTACATTATCTAATCTCACCAAGATCAGTGTGATCAGATGGTTTCCCAATGGATGGTGCTGTTTATATCTTGCGAAACTGAAGTGATGAAATGCTCGTAGCTTCCGATTTCTTAGACTATAGAGATGATTGGCACCATTCCAGTCTCCAATCAGCTCTATCGTCAGCTGGCAGAAACACCGGCTGCATTCTTAGGTTCCCTCGATGGCACAGGACTGGCCGAGAAGGCCATGAAAGGCAGCGGGGGAGGGGTGGGCATCTTTTCCCGCTGCTTGTAAAAGCAATCCTGCAGCTAATTAGCCACTAGGATTGTTTTTACATGAAAGCTGATTGCAGGCATCATCCTGGTATAACCACTCAAAGTTCAGTGATGTACCACTACTTCACTGGACCTTGTTGGGTGTATATGCTATGTTTTTTTTTTATGCAGTCTGTGGGCTGAATGAAAAAAAGAGAAAAAATCTCTGCCAGAAAAAGTATGTGGTATTCCCACCATTAGAATATACTGCCCTGCATCCACCCACGTCTAATGGTGGGCACACATCAAATGTGCCAAAAAAATATTATAAAATATATACGCCAAAGCATAGAGGCCATCCACCCACTGGCCACCCCAGGCCCCCATGCTTCTGCATATATCCTCTTTTTTTAACTACGAATGAAAAATCTCATCCAACAGAGCTACCCACACTGACTTATGTATTATATTCTGAGAGCAAGTACCTCTTGCTGTCACAATATACAGGTCAGTGCTGCAGCTGAATGACATTCCTGCAAAGAAAACAGCAATGGTTAACAATAAAACAGTAAAATTGCAACAGTAGAACAGTAACAACAATGACAACAACAAAAAAAAATTATAACTATTTTGGTTTTTCAAATTTTTATTTTTGGGGGCGATTTGTACTTTTTCTTTCTTTTTTTATTTTTAATTTAAAAATTTTAAACTTTTAAAACAGATTGTAGGGTCTCTCCACACTTTTCTGACTACCTAACATCTTTCGAGACCCTGTGTAAATATGTGCCCTGAACTGTGCCGTGCTGCACCCTATACTAATACTCCACTAGTGTGTAGTAGTGATGGAAGCAGTTCTTGAGGCAGAGACCAGGTTGGCCAGGACAGGAGGGACAAAAAAAGCAAGTGTCACACCTAATTCCATGTCTGCTACAGACAAAACATCTTTTTTGGGGTGTCCTTTGGGTTGGGGTACCAGGAATGGCTTCGGGAAAATGCCTCTCATGCAGTCGGCTAAATGCATCTGGGTTTGGGGTTTGGGCCACAGCACCTTCTGGATACAAACGGGCCGTGTTGATCTCTTCCTGGAATTTTAGGAAGGATCCACTTTGTCCAGTCGCTTTGTAAAGAACAAAAGCATTATATAGAGTCAATTGAAATAAACAGACACTTTTTTGTACCAGCGTCTGGCTTTTCGGGGAAACTAAGTACGGCCTCATCATCTGGTCGTTGAAGTCCACCCCTCCCATGTTAAGGTTATAACCGTGGACATAGAGGGGCTTCTCAACAACACCAGCTGCCGTGGCATTTTGGATGGTAGTGCCTGCGTAAATGGAAGACAGGACGAAAACATCCCGTTTGTCCTTCCACTTCACTGCGAGCATTCCTCATTTCTCAAGCAGGCTTTTCCCCCTTTCTAAGGCTGGTATTTACAAGCCGTTGGGGGAAGTCCCGGAGATTAGGTCGCATCGTGCCACATTCGCCAATTCCAAGATTGTACAAATGTGGTACCCCATATGGAAAAAGGATGACACCAAGTCCCAAACTATCTTGCCACTGCTCCCCATGTAGTCTGGGCATCCAGGGGGCTCTACGTGGCTATCTTTTCCCTTGTAAATCTAAAACTTATATGTATAGCCTGTTGCCCTCTCATAGGTCTTATACATCTTGACCCCATATCTGGTACGCTTGCTGGGGAGAAATTGTTTGAATGCAAGGCAGCCATAAAAATTAATGAGGGACTCATCAACGCACATGTTTTGCTGGGGAGTATAGACATCTGCAAATTTTTGGTTAAGGTGATTTACGAGGAACCGAATTTTGTGGAGCCGGTCAAATTCAGGGTCACCTCAAGGACGACTGTCACGTACCTGGTTGGGGAGCCTGATGTGGAGAGAAGGCATGCTCTTACGACTCCCGCTCGGAGCCCCTGATAGAGGGAACAGAGGTCGCAGAGCCAGGAGGGGCACGAATGCCAGGTAGATCTGGAGCTGGCGGCAGGTAGCTGGAGACCCAGATGCAGGCCAAGTGCGGATGCAGTAACGTAGGTGTAGCAGCAGGCAGGTATGGCGGCAATCAGGATGCAGACTGGACTGGACACAGGAGCGTGGATGCGGCAGCAGGCAGGTATGGCAATGTCCAGGATGCAGGCCAGGTGCAGGACCGTGGGTGCAGCAGCAGGTAAGTATGGCAGTGATCAGGATGCAGGCCGGGTTCAGGACCATGAGTGCAGCAGCAGGTAAGTATGGCAGCCATCAGGATGCAAGCCAGGTGCAGGTACAGGTAAGTAGGTGCAGCAGAGTCAGACAAGCCGGGTCAGTATTAATTGAGCAGATCAAGTACAAGGGAGCAGGCAAGCGGATGGTCAGGGATAGCTGAGGATGGTGCAGGTGGAGTTCTTTCTTAAGTCAGGTCAGATCAGGATACAGGCAACAGAATCAAGTAATAAGTGCAGGGACGTTGTAGACCAGAAGGCATTGATTTTACTGTTCTGCAGGTTTAAATAGCCCGCCTAGCGGTGACGTGTACGCTACAGCACATGCGCATCCTTCCACGCTCCTGCGCATGCGCGCCCGCACGTCTTCCCCTTTGCTCTCACCCGACATGCTCAGAATCCTGTAGGCTTCTGCACTAGAGTACCTTTTATTGGACATTTTGGACACAAAATTTATAGGTACCTAGTGCGACTCACAGGAAAAAGAGCACCTGGCTGTCAGGGACTGCTTGAATTGTACAAAAAAATTTACCGGCAAATGCTAACAGAGACCAGGCCTGATTCTGTGAACTCTGCGGTTTTGTGTGCAATGTATCAAGTGACAGTGACCTACTGACACTGCACTTGCTTGGGGAGAAGGGTGGGGTAGGCATAGGGGCTAAATGCAGGTGCTGATCCCGCCAACACTGCATTTTTGGGGACACTATACTTATGTGAATGCTGGTATAGTGCTGATCTGATCAAAGATATTGATCCATTCAGACACTATACTGGCAATGGAGGTTTATTGTGTATGTGAGCGTGTTCCTGGCAATCAAGGGGTTAAATGTGATTACTGGTGTACTGACAGGCATTCTGATGCTATCTGGGAGGGACGCTAATGCTATCTGAAGTCTCCAGCGACACTAATACAGTGATCAGCAAAAAATCTGTACACTGTACTAATGACACTGATGACAGGGCAGTGAAGGGGTTAACTGGGGGGGCTATCAAGGGGTTAAATGCTGTTTTACTCACTGTGTGTTGATTCTGCTCTCTCTGGGATGGAATGTGCCCAGAGAGAGAAGATGTCATAATTTCCTGTACCAGTGTAACTGTAAACACAGGTACAGGAAGATCCCTGATAGGAGAGGGATTGATCATCCAACTTAGGCCAACCATCACTGGCCTAAATCGGATGATTGATCATCGGGGATCAAATCACGACACCCTTGGGTCGGCAGGGGCCTGCACAAGCCCCCTCGACCCGCGAAAACCGAAGGAAGCACGAATCACGTATATATACGTGATTTTGCGCACCCGTGCCGCCCTGTAGCAGTATTTCTGCTATAGGGCAGCGTGGAAGTGGTTAATGTGGAAGAAAACATCTACCTTCCAAAATAAAACTTGCTGCCACCAAATCCGCCTGTTTGCATCTTGTTAGTGGGTCCTAAAATAGTATCTACATACCGCCAAGGCTAGATTTCTGCAGGGGGCAGAGAGGTAGGTCTGCCAGTGGTGGCACCCCACCCACACATCAAAATTAAAGTAGGCAAAGCAAGTACCATAGGTAGGGCTGGTACAGAAAAATAAAGAAGGTAGTTTTGGACCACTTTAGAACTCTTCTCTATGAGGTTACCATTATTTAACATGTGCACTATAAGTCTTCTTTCAGAGGCATCAACGCAGAAATGTGGAATGTATCACATTTGGCTTTTTGTTTCTCCACCTTTTTGTGTCATACCAATACAAACAAAAGAATTAAACATGAGAATGCCACCATCTGACACAAAAGCAGGGGTGCCAATATTTTTGGTCATGATTGTATATGCTGAGCTACATCTGTCAGTATCTTTCTGCCAACAAAATCTCAACCCCAGCACACTGCTAACTTCTCTCAAGACTACTTGGCTGTTGTGCTACTATAGACACTATGAAAATAGTATGGAGATGCAGATTCCTCATTGTCAGCATTAGCAGGAGGCAACTGAAGTTACAAGAAGATGGAACGAGAACTTAATCTCAATATTCTCTTGGAAGGTGTCACCTGACACAATATACTCACCTTGTCTGAGGGCAAGAACAGAACTCATTTCATAATCTAGTGATACTGAACTGTTAGAATATACAGTATCTAAATATTCCTGGTCTAGTAGAATCTTTTTCAGCTTCCCTATACAACCCATGGAATATATATGCTGATTTATAATAACTGGACCAAAGATGTTACTTTGCTTCTAGCACTGATGGTATTAATCAAGTAGGTCCCAGCTCTTGTGACACATTGTAAATAATATACATAGATGGCCAGAGTTTTATCCTCCTCACTAGCTCCTGTTCTGGTGCATACCCATCTCAGCCTTTACTGGGCGTCTTTGTGCTGATTGCAAGCATATCAACATAATAATCATTCAATGCAGAGATTCTGGCACCAGAAGAAACTGTTCCAAACAAGGGAAGATGGTTATTTCCTCTAGCACCACACCAAGAATTGATGACCCAGGTATATATTTGGATAAAGTATCACCTCATGCTACCAATATTAACACTGAACCTAACCAAATGCAAAACTAGTGAAAAACAGTCAGAAAAAATTAGTAGGGAAAAAAATGTCAGTGGCCTCCACCTGTAAAACCATTCCTGTTTTGGGGATCGTCTCACTGTTGCCCATCTAGTGCACCTGTTGTTAATTTCATTAACACCAAAGCAGCTGAAACTGATTAACAACCCCCTCTGCTACTTACCTGACCAGATCAATATCCCGATAGTCTAACTGACTTGATACTAAACTCTTAAAAAGTATTCCTTTATTTTTTTGAGCATTGTAAATCCAATAAAATTATATGTATAAAGAATAGTTTTTATGTATATATAATCATATATTATGTATATATTAGATATATTATGTATATATATATATTTTTGTTATAGTGTTTTTGTAGCCCTGATGAAGGGGATGTTTTAATGCACCCAAAATGTATTGTCTCCATGCTGGATAAATAAATATTTACCTGGACAATTGATTTTCACTGAGGTGCTTTCATCCCAGATCCATTCAGGCACAAGCCAAGGAAAGTGTGGAAATCCACTGGAGTGGAAAAGCTGCCAGCCTGGAGTCCAAACACATTGTCTAAATACCATCACAAATTCCTATACCAATAGGATAACCCTAGAGTTCCAGCGCCAATCTTACTGATTTCCTATATCTTTCGTGCGGCTGACTCAATATATTATGAGGTTCAAGCTTTTGAAAACACTTAGCTCCCTTCTTCAGGCACTGTCCTTTCGAAAACAAATAGCATTTGAAAGAGGTGAACTGAAGAAGAAATTCTGAATTTCCAAAAGCTTGCATCTCAAAATATTTTAAAGCTGAACTTCAGGAATTCAGACATTCATTTCCTATATTTCCTATAGGTCAAGTCCAATGAGGTGCATGCAACCTCATGGACTGATCTGATTAATTTACCTTTTTACTGAGCGCCAGGAGCATAGCTTTTGCCATACTTCCTCAGCTTCAGCAGCTGCAGGCTTGCATGCAGCCACTCTGCCCACTCCCCCCTTCCTCCTGCCAAATCACAAGGCTCTTTGTATTATGTGAACCCATTAACAAAATATAAAGCCTTCTGGTGAATAGGTGCAGGAGGAGCTGCTGCTGTGTGAGAAAGCAAAATCTTTCCTGTCGGTGCACTGGGAGTGTAGCGATACCTGTACTCCTGGCGCTCAGTAAAACTGTCTGACCTAAATAAAGAGAGAAGTCTATATGGTGGCATGCACCTTGTTAGACTTAACCCTTAGTAATCCACTACATTTTAGAAAGTTACTGAATTCCTTTAGGTCAGCTGTAAATTAGCCACATGTATACCTACATTTTTACTTCCATACTACTATCTATGTCTAACACAATACAACACTTTACCTCCAGCGCTATTTAAAAACTAAAAGCTTACACCAAATTGTCAGCTTTTAGCAGTCATCCAGAATTCCTAAATTAGTGCCACTGAACTTCTTTTATGATTAATGTTTTATTTGTTTTCACCTTTGAGATCAATATTTCCCACATTGATTTAATATGTAGTGTGGGTAAAAGTAAAGATGTGATGGCACTAGGCCCCTGTGGATGAGCTTATCCCTACCCCATCATATTACTGTATATCACAAATGTTTCTTGTCCGCCTGTTTGTTCTGCTATAATTGCTCTATAGTGCACTTATGTGGATTTGGCACTCATTCAAAAAGCTTTCTAAAATAAGCATGGAACATTGTTTATTGATCTGCTTATTCTGCCTCATATTCTGCCATACATTGTACTCAATCCTTCGGCATAATTTCAGAGGCATTGTTTCGCTTAGCAAAAATGAAACGGGGACTGGCAGAACACTCATTATCGCAAAGCAGCGTTTTGTTATTATTAGTCACAGAGAAGCTGTTTGTATACAAGAAAACAAAGCAGGAAACTATTTCAAGTATGCATTGTTTTACATAAGAGGGATGCGATCCAGAGAATATCACAATTTACCGAGATATTGTTGGTCTCTCATCTATCATCTGCCTTCCCTTTGTCTCATAATAAAGGCATTGCTTGGTTTACCACCAAGGCTACCCAGTTAATGAAATATTATTGTACTTGAGGTGAGAACAGGCAACTACAAGGACACAACACTGGTTATGACTGAAACATAAATGTAAACACTCACATAGCACAGTGTACACTTAGGATTTGTTCACATGAATATCCGAATAGTATTTGATTTCATTCCACTCAGTAGCGAGTGTCAGCAGTGTTCTATTGCAGGTATACAATATATCAATGGTGTCTGCATTGTCATAGGATTCCAAGTCCAATGGAGATTTAAATATGATAGGAATGGTCTGACTGGTTACTGTAAGCAACACAAACACACGTGTTTCTAGTTGCCATTGTGTAATCTGGCTGATGTTTTGATGAATTGTGTCACTGCATAGCGTCAAGTTTAGTCATTAATGCTAACCTGTTGTCATAGAAATATGTAGCCTGCCAGTACTAACCTCCTCTTCCAAAAATGTTAGTTTCCTGGCTGTCATGCTGATCCTCTGGCCAAGGTTTTCTGATTCACTGCCTGGAAGTTTGCAGATTAAATTTAATCTCATATTAACTTTTCTGTCTGCATGCAGTAAACTTGCTAAAAATACAGTGCTAAACATACCTTTCCATCAACAGTCCCTATCCCTCAGCATCTTCTCTGGGTTCCAGTATTCGTCTGTCTTCATTGACTGCTCTGGATGACGTCATTCCTGCTGTTCTGTTTAAAATGATACTTTATGCATTGACATATCTTCTTAGACCCTGTCTGTCCTGATAGTATGGTCACCAGGTGATTTCACACCATTCATAGACAGCTTAACTGTAGCGTACCTGGTGGTGGAGCTTGACATGTGGAGGTAGGCTTCTCTTACACCTCCAGCTCAAGAGTTACTGATTAGTCTTCCGTTGCAGGATGCATGAGAGCAGCGCATGCGTTGCTGTACAGCAGACTGGGCCTTGCTGAGGAGCAGGCTGTGCTCGCTGACGAGCAGGTGGTACGTTGCTGTAGAGCAGGCTGTGCGTTGCTGTAGAGTAGGCTGTGTGTTGCTGTAGAGCAGGCTGTGTGTTGCTGTAGAGCAGGCTGTGCTGGTGGAAGACTGGAACAGAAGGCAGGCACAAGACAGCAGGTTCAGATGTTCAGGTAATTGACAGGCAAATCAGAGTACAATACAGCAGGCAGATGAAAAGTCAAGGTCAGGCCAGGGTCGGTAATAGCAGGCAGATGGGCAGATAAACAGAAAGAGCAGGCAAAGATGAAATCCAAAGACAAGCCAGGGGTCAGTACAGGCAGCGTTTTGGCAGGGTCAGAGGCAGATCAAGTCGCTATCTGGAAGTCAACACAAAAACAGGTATCAGATGCTTCAAGGAACGTAGTAGGCCAAGCGGCAAGGATAGCCCTTCTGGCGCTAATACGCACTAACGTGTATTCCTTCGTACACAAATTAATTTGTGCACGAAAGTTCGTTCATGCACGCGAACCTGCGATCAGGCCACGGGCAGAGTTCCTCAGTCCAGGGCGACTGTGTACCTGGATATTCATTTCCTGACATTAACTCTTCAATAAGGCACAGAAGTTGAGTCCAATGCAATTTGAGGATGTTTTTCCAGTCTTTTGAAGTGTAAGAAGACAATTATTTTACTAAGTCATGTCTCGGTGAATAACACTGACTGAGGGAATGTGGAATAAGTGGGGAGGGTCTAGCTAGCTAGCTAAACTAACTAGCCCTAAACATGAGGATAGGACAGAGGGAGATACCAAAATCACACTAGTAAACAGGTTTTAGTGGACAGAAACTGCCACTAGATGTCAGCATACTACATAAAACTGATAACCTCATGCAGTACAATGCAAGACATAAAAAAAATACATGAATGTGGGGCAGAGCACCAGCGCAAGAGTTAGTCATCCCAGCAAATAGGGACTGTATGTGCAGCTCAGTTTACATGCCAGAGAAGACAGCGAGCAGGCAGATACGTAGGTATTTTATTGCAGCAGGGACTTGCGTGTCTCTTCTTCAATAAGGAGCCTGCCTGCACGCAGTTTGTGACAGTGCAAGTTTAGTTTATCTATGAGATCAAAGAGAGCCAGATACCAATGGCAGCCTCCATTTTTGTTCTCAGTATAGGGTTCATTTAAGAAGGTGCAAGAAGTAACTATAGTTACTATGGTTGAACTGATGGTTCAGACCAAACTTTGGCTGTTTGGAACCTCACATTAATACCCAAATGTTTGATCATTCAACCCCTAAATGGCGGGAGCCAAGCATCAAATATAGAAGCTGTTTTTATATTGACAGTTTCCAGCTGTCAATGGTTGCTAAGGTAGAGTCAGTTGATGGCATCCACCCCATCCCTAACAACTGCTAATGTAACCATTGCCATTGACTTACATGGTCAGAAATCCCTGGCCATGTAAGCAAAGGGGAAGAACGCGGTGATATCTTTGCCCAGATATGGCCATGTAGGCACTATCCCCACCCCTTCCCTTATATAACAGCTGGGGGAGTAGCGAAGAGCAGATTCAGTATCTATTCTATTTTTTATTAACCTTTTCACACTGAGAGTATGCAAATATGTGGCCTCTCGGCGGGTGGACATTTGCGTACCAAAAAGTAAACAAACCTGTGGCAAGAGTGAGCGTCCTCACGCTCCCAACACAGTTACTGGCGCTTAACGGAAAGGCGGGTCATGAGACTGCTGTGACACGGCAATCACATCACCATAAACCCCACCCCGCTTCCTGGCATCAGAATCCCCTTAAAGGGCTGGGAGTCACCAGCGTTAAGGGGTTAAAGGACTAGTCTAACATTTTTGTGTCTTTATTTCTACGGTACATTTTCTTTGTGAATGCGTAGGAGTACTATGTACCTTATTTTTAAACAGGGGTTTCAGACTATGATAAGCCCCATCCCCAGACCCCAAAAATCGCTGGACCAGGATTTCAGGGAAAAGGCTCTTGTCTTCATTAACATGGGGACAGAGTGGTTTTCTATGGGGGGCCCCCTGGCAAGACCCTCCCCATGTTGAAGGCATGTGGCCTGGTACTGTTTAGAACGGGAGGAGACATTATCAGATTTAGGGCCAGTTCACACTATAGAAACGCAGTCCAGATGTGTTCTGGATGTGTTTCTGCATGTGTGTTTGACACATTCTAGTGCTTTTTTGATGTTTTACGGTTCATTTGTTCCCCTCTCTTTTTCTTCAATTTAAACAGGAACATGTGTGTTCCAGTGCGTTTTGGTGCATTCCGGTTGTGTTCCAGTACAGTTCTGTGCAGGAAAAATGAAACATGTTCTACTTTTTTTCCCTGCAACCGGAACACACTGGAACTGCAAGCACTAATGTGAACTATGACAGTGATAACCATATAACCTACTTTCTGTGCGGTTTGGATGCAGAAAAAAAGCAACTGAAACGCATGTAGTGTGAACTGGCCCTAAGGGTTTGGTAAGGATTTTTTAGGTCTTTGAAGATCACCAAACTCTGTTCGAATTGAATCCAGGGCAGTTCAGCTCATTCCTAATAGCTACCAATCAGAATCCATCTTGCACTGACCTACCTATCAAAGTGAATTGTAATTAGAACTTTGCACTTAGCTTCTTGCCCTGTTTCTTGAATAAGAATATGCTGTATTATTGAGTGTGTTCATTTCAAAGTAAAACTGCCAACATTAAAGTAAGTGTAAAACTTGCTATTCACATTTTTTTTCCTTTCACCTTGTAGGCTGCAAAAATCTAACCAATTTCTCCATTCATGCTATTCAGCGCAGATGGACAAATCTGCTACTGCGACTATTGTATTTTGACAGTCATTCACACCAGCTTTGAAATACCCGAACAGCAGCTGCATTTGATTGGATTCAGATGCTGTTTGGCTGGCAATTTTCATGCAGTCTATTTGATTTTTCAATCAAGGGTCAAGTCCGAATGGCTGCACACCTAAAGTCCTCCAAAAACCACTTTATTCAAACACAGATAATAAAAAGACTCAATCATAATCAGCGAAGAAAAAGAGATGGTTAATATGTTTCACACAGATTTATTGCTTCCTCATCATTTCATTTTTTCTTTTTTTACAATTTTGTTTTACATACAGTGACCAGAGCAGTACAGTGTTACCATGATTACACTGTACTATTCTGGGGAGGTGATCAGGATTTTTATTTTTTTTCTTTACATTGTGAGTACTTATAAAAGTGAGAGCACTGTTATAAGCAATCATTTTTATGAATGGCATCCATTCATTGCCAGTGTGTACTATTCTGATAGCTGTAATTGACCACAGCTATCACATAGTACAGATGCGCTGCCACGAGTGACAGATTAAGCCACATCGCGGCCTCTAGAGCGCGCAGGAGGAATGCAACTAGGAGGACATTATATGACATCCACCAAGGATGGGGAAGCTCCCACTCGGTCATCATTTTGCTACAGGCTCGGTGGGAAGCAATAGAAGGACTTGCATATTTTTAATGTTGCCCTTTAGTCACCTTATTTCCGCCACATTGTATAAAATGGTAGGCAGATTAACTTTTTTTCTGCCACATTGTTTATGAACGGAGCTGTTTACAGTTTGTGCACACACATGCACACAATGTATGTGATCTCAATGGCATCAGATACCACAGACAAAATTAAACAAGCCAACCAGAGTGGCTCTAAACCTTGCAATCACTGTGAACCAATCTATGGTATCAAAGTCACCAAACAGCAAAGAAATTATAACTTTTTTGAATGAGGACACCAATGGCAACCCCCACATGACACATTTATTCTCATGTGTATCAGCAGGTATTTTAGGAAGTGTGTATTAGGGTGTTAAGAGAGAAGTAGGGAGATGGTGGAGCTGCCTTGCTTACCCACTGTGTGGCAGCTGGAAAAGCTGATGAACATTATAGGTGCTGAATTCCTTCAATATTTCATTGTCCATTTTTTCTTCTCAAGAGGTCCCAAATATAAAAAAAGATACAGGAGGCAGACATTCACATGTTAGTTGGAGAGAGATACATGGTCACTCCTTCTGAGGAGTGAGGCTGTACCCCGTGGAGTGTGCTTGCAATCCCTGGTCTTTTGGGGACTATAGCAGTCGGTGAGTACCCATGCTTGCAGGGACTCCATGCAGGAGAGCCTTTTGGGGACAGACTGGAAAGAAGTGTTAATCATTAAGGGCCCGTTAACACAGGAGGCAGCATTTGCTACTCTCTCTGAAAAACAAACTACAGTGGCTCACTTTTCAGAGAGTGGTAGAGCAGAAGCTGCCAAGCATTCAGGAGGCGATACTGCAACCACCTGAATGTCCTTTTTTAATTTTTTTTACAGTTAAAACTGGATTTTTTCGTTACTCACAGTAAAATCCCTTACTTTTAGTTCATCGATGGACACAGCCTTCACTCCTTGACCAAAGAGTTATACCACCACCTTCAGGAGTAGGACTAGGCAGGAAAAAAAAACCAAGCACAGCACCGCCTATGGGCAGTCCTAACTGGTAGGAAACGTCAAAAAGCAGTAGAAACAAAAGGAGAGGTGGGTGTTGTGTCTATCAATGAACTCAGATAAAGGGATTTTAAGGTGTGTAACAAAAAAATCCCATTTTCCCTTATGTTCATTGACAGACACAGATTTCACTTCTTGGCCGTAGGGATGTCCTACAGCAGTGCCACAATGAGGGGTGGGATCCCAACAGAACCTCCTAAGAGAACCTCAAACAGCCACCTGCAAAACTTTGCAGCCGAAACATGCCAGAACATCAACCTTGTAAAACTTGGGAAATGTGTCCAACAGATGACCAGGCAGCTGCCTTAAAAACTTGAGACACGGACGCTTGGTGTTGGAATACCAAGGAAGCACTTATTGCCCTGGTAAAGTATGCTGTGATGGGGATGGCAGGTGATCGCCCCTAATGCCATAAGCCTGGACAACACTGGACAACATAAGCCTGATTCAATGAGAAATAGTGGCCGAAAAGGTCACCAGGCCGTCCACAATCACAAAGAGCAAATCCGACCTCTGAAGGGAGGTAGTAGCAGACAGGTATACGCAGATCACCTGGACATCGTCCAATGAGTGCAGTGCAATCTCCATAGGATGAGATGGTTGCGGACACAAGGAAGGGAGGACAATGTCCGCATTCAGGTGAAAGGCAGACACCACCTTCAGCAGAAAGGAGGGATGTGGATCAGAGAACCGCCTTATCCTTGTGGAGAACAAGGTGGAGAGACTTACAGGACAAGGCCACCAGCTTGGACATTTGACAAGCGGAAGTGAGAAAGGCAACCTTTTGGTAGAGCATGAGCAAAGGGAGATCCCTAATGTTCTCATAAGGTGGCTCCTGAAGGACCAAGAGAACCAGTATCAGGTCCCACAGAGGCAACGGCAGGTGTATAGGGGGAAAAACATGCCGCATCCCTTGAATAAAGGTACGAACTAAAGAGTGCGTAGCCAAGGGACATTGAAAAAAGATCGCAAGGGCAGATACTTGGCTCTTAATAGTACTTAAGGCTAGTTTCTGATCCACACCACATTGTAGAAAAGCCGGGATCCCTGATATGGAGAAGAAGCTTGGATGCCAACCCATGGCCTCGCACCACAAAATATAGGCCTTCCAGGTGTAATGATAGATCTGCCGAGAAGTAGAATTATGTGCCTTCAACATAGCGGGGATCACAAAAGCCTGCAACCCCCTATCCCTCAGTACCTGGCTTTCAAGAGCCAAGCCATCAAAGCAAGAGAAAGTAAAGCAGGGTGGAATATCTGCCCTTGAGACAGGAGGTCTTCATGCAACAGAAGTCACCAGGGGGCGTCCACGGCCAGCCATACTACTTCAGCGTACCACAATCGCCGTGGCCAATCCAGAGCTATAATAATAACAGGTATCCCCTCTGCCTCTATCCTGGGTAGTAGACAAGGGAGAAGCTTGAGAGGAGGAAAGGCATACTGTAAATGCGTTAAGGTTGACTCCATGGCGCCACCAGAACATTTGCTGCATCCGCTAAAGGATCTTTCACTCTTGCTATGAATCTTGGCACCTTCTGAGTGAGATGGGAGGCCAGCAGATCCACGTCCAGTGTGCCCCACCAAAAGGCAGATGTGATGAAACAGCTCTGGGTGTAGGGACCACTCTAACTGATCTAGCATCTGGTGGCAGAGGTGGTCCTCTTTTCTACGCCCTGAATGTAGATGGCAGAGAGAGCTAGCACGTGAAGTTCCACCCACCGAGACACCTTTTGTGCAGCTGCTGAACTCCTTGTCCCACCTTGGTGATTGACATAGACCAACCACCATGGCATTGTCTGACTGGATCCTGACTGGACGCCTGTGGAGAAGCTCTGTCCAATGGGAGAGACATAGTTTGATCGCATGTAGCTCCAGAACATTGATCGGTAGTAGAGACTCCTCCAATGTCCACCAGCCCTGGGATGGCTGAAGACCCAGAACACCCCTCCAGCCAGTCACGCTGGCGTCTGTTGTGATCATCGTCCAATGGAGAGGAAGAAACGATTTCCTGACCCAAAGGGCTGGAGACTGCAGATACAAGAGAAGAGAGGCCTTGGTCAAGCGTCCCACGCAGATCTGGGTGTCTAGAGGGATTTCCTGGCCTCCATAAACATCAAGAACATGTATCTACATGTTCCCATTTGTGCCAGCCAATCAAGCCTGATAGAAAAGGAGGTTATAAGTGGCTTTTATGATCTTCATCCTGAGCGCTGTATTCTTCAAAAACAGCCTTGTGGAAAACCATAAACCCTTGATATGTGTCTCCTCTTGATTGACTGCTCCCAATATTATAGAGGCTTCTTAAAGTGGAATTATACCCTTCTATCCTTTACAACCAAGGAAGTTGCCATCTTGTTTGATCTGCAGTTGCCAAGATGCTGCATGTATGATCAGTTATAACACCAGCCATTTGATTGCTTGACAACTCAGTTGATAGTACAAGCAACTGTGACAGTTATCATTCATGGCACGACTTGAATGTAAAAGTTTTGAGAAACAGTTAAATTGGTGGGTTTAGATCTGCTTTAATAACAAAAACATGTACTGCAACTTCAACATGATTTTTTGGAATTTTTGGCAGTTATGGTATATATTTAAATAGAAGAAAAATAATATTTACATTCTATGTGTAATCTGCTTAAAAATGTTAGTGGCATTTTACCAGTTTACTTTACCATAATTTGTTTGTATTTTCCTTGAATTCCATGTTCTATTCAAAAGAAGGATGCCTAATATGAATAATCAACACTGCACACAGCTCTCCAATGAACTATCAACTGTAGCTGAGCTGCAGGGATTTGGAATGCAACAGCTTGGGCTTTGTACTATGACATTGTGCTCTGCAGATTACAATTTAAATTATTATCAGTAAGCACAGCTAGGTAGAATGATGAGATTTATTGCTGAAAAGCTAGCTGATGTGTATATACACCTAATAATTACAGCATGTACTACATATAATTTACAGTACAAAGCTGAAAATCCAACAATAAAAAAAGGAAAAAAAGTGCCTCAAACAGAATGGAGTATACCATGCACATTAGTATTTATACTATTATTAGAGATGAGCGAATTTCTCAAAAATTCGATTCGGCTGATTCGGCGAATTCCAGTATGAAATTCGATTCGATGCGAATTAATTCGCTACGAATTTAACTTATTAAAAGGGTTTCTAGGCTTCAGAGAGCCTTTAAATTAGTGCAGAACACTGTACCTTTAATTTAAATGCCCTTGGAGATGAAAACAAATGGAAACAAATAGATACAATGTTTCAACCGCTGTATGGAGTGAATGTCCCAGAACTGTCATAAATAGTCTATTTCTGACAGTTATGGGACATTCACTCCATACAGCGGTTGAAACATTGTATCTATTTTTTTCCATAAATGACATTCTGCAGATACACTTAGAGGAGCGCTGCAGATACACTTTTTGCCGGCTTGGAATTATTCTTATTTTCATCCTACTTCTTCTTCTTCTTCTTCATCCTCATCCTCTTCTTCTTCTTATGAGGATGAGGATGAAGAAGAAGAAGTAGGATGAAAATAAGATTAATTCCAAGCTGGCAAAAAGTGTATCTGCAGCGCTCCTCTAAGTGTATCTGCAGAATGTCATTTATGGAAACAAATAGATACAATGTTTCAACCGCTGTATGGAGTGAGTGTCCCAGAACTGTCATAAATAGTCTATTTCTGACAGTTCTATGACATTCCCTCCATACAGCGGTTTCCGGCAAAAAGTGTATGTGCAGAGTTCCTCTATTCTGCAGATACACTTAGAGGAGCTCTGCAGATACACTTAGAGGAGCTCTGCACATACACTTTTTGCCGGCTTGGAATTATTCTTATTTTCATCCTACTTCTTCTTCTTCTTCTTCTTCATCCTCATCCTCTTCTTCTTCTTCTGAGGATGAGGATGAAGAAGAAGAAGAAGAAGTAGGATGAAAATAAGATTAATTCCAAGCCGGCAAAAAGTGTATGTGCAGAGCTCCTCTAAGTGTATGTGCAGAGCTCCTCTAAGTGTATCTGCAGAATAGAGGAACTCTGCACATACACTTTTTGCCGGCTTGGAATTATTCTTATTTTCATCCTACTTCTTCTTCTTCTTCTTCTTCATCCTCATCCTCTTCTTCTTCTTCTGAGGATGAGGATGAAGAAGAAGAAGTAGGATGAAAATAAGATTAATTCCAAGCCGGCAAAAAGTGTATGTGCAGAGCTCCTCTAAGTGTATCTGCAGAGCTCCTCTAAGTGTATCTGCAGAATAGAGGAACTCTGCACATACACTTTTTGCCGGCTTGGAATTATTCTTATTTTCATCCTACTTCTTCTTCTTCTTCTTCTTCTTCATCCTCTTCTTCTTCTTCTGAGGATGAGGATGAAGAAGAAGAAGAAGTAGGATGAAAATAAGATTAATTCCAAGCCGGCAAAAAGTGTATGTGCAGAGCTCCTCTAAGTGTATCTGCAGAGCTCCTCTAAGTGTATCTGCAGAATAGAGGAACTCTGCACATACACTTTTTGCCGGCTTGGAATTATTCTTATTTTCATCCTACTTCTTCTTCTTCTTCTTCTTCATCCTCATCCTCAAAAGAAGAGGATGAGGATGAGGATGAAGAAGAAGAAGAAGTAGGATGAAAATAAGAATAATTCCAAGCCGGCAAAAAGTGTATGTGCAGAGTTCCTCTATTTCTGACAGTTCTCTGACAGCTTCTTCACATGTACAGCGGTTGAAACATCTGTATCCTAAATGGAAACTAATAGATACAATGTTTCAACCGCTAAACATGTGTTCCTTCTGTCAGAGAACTGTCAGAAATAGCGGAGCTCACTGCAGGGACACTTTTGCCGGCTGATCGGGAAATATTCGATTCGCGCACCCGAAGTAGGCAAAATTTCGGATTCGACGCGAATCGAATATTTCCTGAAATTCGACTCGAATTCCGGTTCGCCTGGTTCGATTCGCTCATCTCTAACTATTATGTCATTATGACTTTTGGATTAAATTACAGGATGACTAGATTTTTTGGATGGATATGTTATGTAAGGAGAGGTTGAATGCAAAAGTGGACAAGGAAGGTCAATAACAAGATGGACTGACGCAATTCTAATTGTTTTGAATGGGCAGAACAACAACATATTTTGATACCAGCCAAACAATCTGGTCCCCAGCACTTGGTTTTACCTTTGTGGCACTAAATCAGAATCAGCATGAAAATCCCATAAATTTACAAATGGCACTATGAAACTTTTTTAACTGCTCCTGCGTTGAGGTTAAAAGAAGGAAAATTGCATCAATATAAAGAAATAAATGATTAACGTCTCAAAACCTTTCATGAGCACAAAGAAAAAACAGTACTTAAAATCCAGAGACAGTTATTCTAATTATATTGGAATTTCATTTTAGGATACTGGATGAATAAGTATAGTCATTGCATGTAGAAGTATCACCATATCTGCATTTACCATATAGCAAACAAACTCAAGCTACCTACATGGGCAACAAATTAACAATTGCTAAACAATGCCTGCTACAAACAGGCTATTAAGACAACACATGGCCAACAAATAGGAGATCGTGACAATATGTGGGCAAAAAAATTGGATATCATTACAACATGTGGGTAACAAATGGGAAATTATTAAGATATACAGGAAATCATTACAATATGTGAGCAACAAATATTGTGACAGTATAAGGGCAACAAACAGGAAGTTGTGACAATATGCAAGCGAGAATAGAGAAATCATATGTATTTGTAGCATTTAGTTTAGTTTTGAATTATGTAAATTGGTTGTTTTTCCATATATTTCTCTTTTTTCTGTCTTATGTTCAGAGTAGTTAATTTTATCCTCTATTGTCCGCTCCAGAAGAAGTGGATTATCAACCAAGAAAGGTGTCAAGTTATGTAATCATTTGTTGACGTGTTTATTAACCACTTGCCCTCCAGAAGTATATACCCCCTTCACAACCAGGGCATTTTTTGTTATTCGGCACTACGCTACCTTAACTAGCAATTGCATGGTCATGCAACATTGTATGCAATTTAAATTTACATAATTGTTTTCACACAAATAGCTTTTCTTTTGGTGGTTTTTGATCCCTGCTGGATTTTTTATTTTTTATATAAACCAAATAAGACTGACAATTTTGAAAAAAAAATATATATATATTTTCTACTTTCTGTTATCAAACGTATACAAAACTATTTAAAAAAATCACATTCCTTTAGAAATTTAGGCCAAAATGTATTCTGCTACATGTCTTTGATAACAAAATCCCAATAAGTGTATATTAATTGGTTTTTGCGAAACTTATAGCATCTACAAACTATGGTATATATTTGAAAATTGATCAATGTTGATGATGTACTGAAATCCTGTCTCATTTCTCCAAAGACTCCAAACCCACCAAACGACCTTTTTGGAAAGTAGACAGTCTGAGGTACTTAGTAAGATGCATGGCACATTTTTGAACTTGTAGTGTTTTGTTACAATTTTTTTGAAGTTGAAGAAAAAAAAATGATATATATATATATATATATATATATATATATATACACACACACACACGGGCGTATCCACCGCAAGGCATACAAAGGTGTTTGCCTAGGGCGGCAATTTTTAGGGGGGCAGCACCGCTCCCCCCAAAGAATGGACCCTTTGAGCAGCGGAGGACAGCAGGAAGATCGATGTGGGGGAAGGCAGTTGCAGAGCGATGATCATACACCTCTCCCTCCAGCAGCTGACAAGCCAGTACCAGGGGAATGCCTGGAGCAGGGAGAGAAGCGGCAGAGAGGAAACAGCCCGGAAGAGGTGAGCTGTGTTGTCTTCTGTGGGCTCTCCCTCCTGTCATCCATCCAGCAGATTACACTGACACTGATCACTGACAGATCTTATGGGACTGCACACCCCCCCCCCCCCCCCCTTCCTGCTGCACAGAGATCAGCAGCCCTTGGAGAGGGGGGAGGGGTGTGTGTGTGTGGTCCTATAGGATCTGAGGGAGGGGGGGGGGAGAAAGAAAGGGAAGAGGGAGGAAAGGGAGGGAGGAAAGAGAGGGGGGGAGAGAGTGAAGAGGGAGAGGAGGATAAAGAGAGAGAGGGGGATAAAGAGAGGGGGGAAGAGAGAAAGAAAAAGAGGGAGGAAGAGAGAGAGGGTGAAAGGGGAGAGAGAGAGGGAGGGAGGAAAGGAGAGAGAGAGGAGGGGAGAAAGAGGGAGAGAGAGGGGGAGAGGGAGAGGGAGGGAGGGAGAGGGAGAGGGAGGGAGGGAGAGGGAGGGAGGGAGAGAGAGGGAGGGGGGCGAGAAAGGGAGGGAAAGAGAGGGGGAGGGAGGGGGAGAGAGGGGGGGGGGAGAGGAGGATAAAGAGAGAGAGGGGGGTAAAGAGGGGGAGAGAAAGAAAAAGAGGGAAGAAGAGGGAGGAAGAGGGAGGAAGAGGGAGGGGAGAGAGAGAGAGAGGAACAGAGAGAGAGAGAGAGGAGGAAGAGAGAGAGATGGGGAGGAAGAGAGATGGAGGAAGAGAGAGAGAGAGAGAGAGAAGGGGGGAGACAGGGGGAAAGGGGGGGGGAGGGGGAGGGGAGAGAGGGGGAGGGGGAGAGAGAGGGAGGGGGAGAGAGGGGGAGGGGCAGAGAGAGGGAGGGGGAGAGGGGGAGAGAGAGAGGGGGGAGAAAGAACAGAAAGAAAGGGAGGGAGAGAGAATCATATATATACATACACACACTTATTCGCTCTGTCATTGGGGAGGGGGAGCGCAAAAGTTTTGTGAGCACAAAATCTAAATACACTACTGTATACACACACACAAACAGTGCTCAGCATAAATGAGTACACCCCAACAGATTTGTCAGGAAATCTTTCCTTTCCTTTCGGAATCAATGTTTTCTATGGGACACTATACTACCAAAAACTCCCATGAATGCAGGCCATTGATTGCAAACAAGATTTGTTAATTTGCACACACAAATAAGCATTTTTTCCTAACAAATTCATTCAAGACCATGTTGCAAATGAAATACACCCCAATGAAAGTCTTAGGAGTAAAGCTAAATTTTAGACAACAAAGTGCTAATTAACAAGAATTCAACTACAGGTGAGTCTAATTATTCACTAAAAAGGTGTCAAGCAGACAGTTAATTATAAAAGGGTGTTACTTAACAAAGAAAATCCCTTCCCATTTCATGCTGTCAACAATGGCACCACATGGAAGAGAAACGTCACAAGGCCTGAGAAAGAAAATAATTTCTTTACACAAGAAAGGTGAAGGCTATAATAAGATCAGCAAAGCTTTACTTATCAATCAGAATAGTTTAGCAAAAGTGATACAAAAATATAACAAAGATGTAACTGCATCCATCTCACAGAGACGTCCAGGCCATCCACAGAAGTTAACACCTTGACAGGTGCGTCTACTGATGAGAAAGCTTGAAGAAAAACGCCATGCAAGTTCACTGCAGTTAGCTAGAAGTAGAAAGCCAAACTGGGGTGATTGTTTCCCGTGACACAATATGGTGTACAGTGCAGAAGAAAGCCCACCTAGAATTTGCCAGGGCCCATGAAGTAAAAAAAAAAAGACTACTGGGATTCTAAACTCTGGAGTGATGAGATCAAGATACATGTTTTTGGAACTCATGGCTTCATATCTGTATGGCACTGCAAAGGTGAGGAGTGCAAAGGAAAATGCATGGTGCCTATAGTGAAACATGGTGGTGGCAGTGTCCTTCTGCAGGGCTGGATGAGTACTGCTGGAGGCAGGGAGCTGCATTTCATTGATGGTATGATGAATTCACAAATGTACTGCTCTGTACTGAAAGAGAAGCTGCTACCTAGAGATGAGCGAATTATTCAAAAATTCGATTCGACTGATTCGGCGAATTCGTGAAAAAATTTCGATTCGAGTCGAATATATTCGCTGCGAATTTAACTTATAAAAGGGTGTTTCTAGGCTTCAGAGAGCCTTTATATTAGTGCAGAACACTGTACCTTTAATTTAAATGCCCTTGGAGTCTGCTGGGGAAGAGAAATAATACTGACAGTCAGTATGACATGCAGATGAGTGCCGTCGATCTTAGAATCAACGCACACTTCACTCATTTGGGCAGTCACGGGGCCAAAACCAGAGTGTGGAGCCACAGTGTGGCGGTGGAGGCAGCAGCAATGGGAGGCCATACAGCACCCTATGACAAAAATGGAAACCACCAGCAGTGTGAGGAGACCTGAAAGTGGCACATGGCAGAGTGTGGCGATGGAGACAGCAGCAATGGGAGGCCGTACAGGGACCCATGACACACTCTGGACCTGGCAGCAGCATGAGGAGGCGGTACAGGGGCCCATGACAGATTACGGGCCTGGCAGCAGCATGAGGAGTCGGTACGGGGGCCCATGACACACTCTGGACCTGGCAGCAGCATGAGGAGGCGGTACAGGAGCGCATGACAGATTACGAGCCTGGCAGCAGCAACTTGGACAGGAGGACGTTCAGCTTCTGCACCGTCGGGTGCGTGCTCGCAAACTGTTGTCTCTTGGAAACGGATTCCAAGAAAGACTGCTGACGGAATCCGTGAAGAAAAGTAGCAGGAGAAGGAGCATCTGAACGAGCGGAATATGCCAACAAGCGACAACAGGGGCCCATGACAGATTACGGGCCTGGCAGCAGCATGAGGAGTCGGTACGGGGGCCCATGGCAGATTACGGGCCTGGCAGCAGCAATGGGAGGCCCGTAATCTACCAGCACCCTATGACAAAAAATGGAACACACCAGCAGTGTGTGAGGAGACCTGAAAGTGGCACATGGCAGAGTGTGGCGATGGAGACAGCAGCAATGGGAGGCCATACAGGGACCCATGAGAGACTCTGGACCTGGCAGCAGCATGAGGAGGCGGTACAGGGGCCCATGGCAGATTAGGGTCCTGGCAGCAGCTATGACAAAGAATGCAACACACCAGCAGTGTGTGAGGAGACCTGAAAGTGGCACATGGCAGAGTGTGGCGATGGAGACAGCAGCAATGGGAGGCCGTACAGGGACCCATGACACACTCTGGACCTGGCAGCAGCATGAGGAGGCGGTACAGGGGCCCATGGCAGATTACGGGCCTGGCAGCAGCTATGGGAGGCCCGTAATCTGCCAGCACCCTATGACAAAAAATGGAACACACCAGCAGTGTGAGGAGACCTGAAAGTGGCACATGTTTGGGGCATGATTCATGGCGGATTTAGTCAGTTGTGTCAGGAACTGGTGGTTTGAAATCCAGACTAATCCACGCCTGATTCATTTTCACAAACGTGAGTCTCTCCACACTTTGGGTGGACAGTCGTGTCCTCCGCGGAGTTACAATACCTCCTGCCGCACTAAACACGCGCTCCGATGCCACGCTACTGGCCGGGCATGACAGCCTTTCAAGGGCAAATTCAGCTAGTTGGGGCCAAAGGTCAAGTTTCGTTGCCCAGTAGTCAAGGGGATTGTCTACCTCGGTTGGCAGGGTGCTGTCCAAGTAGGCCTAAGCCTGTTGTTTGAGGTCCTGCTCCAGGTCCACCTGATGCTCCTGCTGCTGCGGCTGGTTAGTAGTTTCCTCACTGCGCTGGTGAAGAAAGCTACTCATCATCGACTGCAGACTGAGGCAGCTGCTGCTGGTGGAGCTGCCACTGCTCCTACCACCCCACCCCTCCCCTGCTGCCACGGCAGCGGAACGCGAGCGCACAGGGCCCACAGTGTCTGAGGATGGACGTTGGCGCAGAAAGGCAGAGACCAGCTGACTACATAGGTGGTTTTTATAGTACGTTATTTTGGCCTCCCTCTCAGCAGGTGTGAAAAAGGCCACCATTTTTGAACGGTAGCGAGGGTCCAACAAGGTGGACAGCCAAAAGTCATCCCTCTGTCTGATGGTTATTATTCGGCTGTCGCTACGCAAGCAAGCGAGCATGCTATGGGCCATTTGTGCCAAGGAATGCGAGGGACTCCCTGCCTCCATCTCCACAGCATACTGCCACGGTGCGTCTGGGTCCTCTGTCTCCTCCTCCTCCTCCTCCTCTACCAGATGCTCCTGCTCCTCCACTCCTGTCCGCTGAGTGGAAAACCACCCATTTCACTCAATAATTCCTGAGCACCAATGTCCTCCTCTACCTCCTCCTCTTCTTCCTGTCCTGCCCCCACAGGGGTCATGTGGCGTTGAGATCTGTGCGCCACGTCTACCGCACCCTGACCAGCCATTGTTAACAGCATTTGTTCCAGGACGTGCAACAGAGGAATGACGTCGTTCATCCCATAGTCCTGCCGACTCACGAATAGCGTGGCCTCCTCAAAGGGCCTGAGCAAGCGCAGGTGTCACGCATGAGCTGCCAATGGCTGACATCTAAGTTACACAGGGAGTACCTTTATCCGCTTTTAACATCAGGAAATCGGTGATGGCCTTTCGCTGTTCGTAAAGGTGGTCTAACATATGTAGGGTTGAATTCCACCTTGTTGCAACGTCACAGCATGAGAAGTCGGTACGGGGGCCCATGGCAGATTACGGGCCTGGCAGCAGCAATGGGAGGCCCGTAATCTGCCAGCACCCTATGACAAAAAATGTAACACACCAGCAGTGTGAGGAGATCTGAAAGTGGCACATGGCAGAGTGTGGCGATGTAGACAGCAGCAATGGGAGGCCGTACAGGGACCCATGAGAGACTCTGGACCTGGCAGCAGCATGAGGAGGCGGTATAGGGGCCCATGGCAGATTAGGGGCCTGGCAGCAGCTATGGGAGGCCCGTAATCTGCCAGCACCCTATGACAAAAAATGGAACACACCAGCAGTGTGAGGAGACCTGAAAGTGGCACATGGCAGAGTGTGGCGATGGAGACAGCAGCAATGGGAGGCCGTACAGGGACCCATGAGAGACTCTGGACCTGGCAGCAGCATGAGGAGGCGGTATAGGGGCCCATGGCAGATTAGGGGCCTGGCAGCAGCTATGGGAGGCCCGTAATCTGCCAGCACCCTATGACAAAAAATGGAACACACCAGCAGTGTGAGGAGACCTGAAAGTGGCACATGGCAGAGTGTGGCGATGGAGACAGCAGCAATGGGAGGCCGTACAGGGAACCATGAGAGACTCTGGACTTGTCAGCAGCATGAGGAGGCGGTATAGGGGCCCATGGCAGATTAGGGGCCTGGCAGCAGCTATGGGAGGCCCGTAATCTGCCAGCACCCTATGACAAAAAATGGAACACACCAGCAGTGTGAGGAGACCTGAAAGTGGCACATGGCATGAGACACTGTGGACCTGGCAGCA
The DNA here is from genome assembly GCF_062004578.1 of Staurois parvus. NCBI lineage: Eukaryota > Metazoa > Chordata > Amphibia > Anura > Ranidae > Staurois > Staurois parvus. The sequence goes on along the minus strand of NW_028318492.1, from coordinate 3,894,058 downwards.
GCATGAGGAGGCGGTACAGGGGCCCATGGCAGATTAGGGGCCTGGCAGCAGCTATGGGAGGCCCATAATCTGCCAGCACCCTATGACAAAAAATGGAACACACCAGCAGTGTGAGGAGACCTGAAAGTGGCACATGGCAGAGTGTGGCGATGGAGACAGCAGCAATGGGAGGCCGTACAGGGACCCATGAGAGACTCTGGACCTGGCAGCAGCATGAGGAGGCGGTATAGGGGCCCATGGCAGATTAGGGGCCTGGCAGCAGCTATGGGAGGCCCGTAATCTGCCAGCACCCTATGACAAAAAATGGAACACACCAGCAGTGTGAGGAGACCTGAAAGTGGCACATGGCAGAGTGTGGCGATGGAGACAGCAGCAATGGGAGGCCGTACAGGGACCCATGAGAGACTATGGACTTGGCAGCAGCATGAGGAGGCGGTATAGGGGCCCATGGCAGATTAGGGGCCTGGCAGCAGCTATGGGAGGCCCGTAATCTGCCAGCACCCTATGACAAAAAATGGAACACACCAGCAGTGTGAGGAGACCTGAAAGTGGCACATGGCAGAGTGTGGCGATGGAGACAGCAGCAATGGGAGGCCGTACAGGGACCCATGAGAGACTCTGGACCTGGCAGCAGCATGAGGAGGCGGTATAGGGGCCCATGGCAGATTAGGGGCCTGGTAGCAGCTATGGGAGGCCCGTAATCTGCCAGCACCCTATGACAAAAAATGGAACACACCAGCAGTGTGAGGAGACCTGAAAGTGGCACATGGCAGAGTGTGGCGATGGAGACAGCAGCAATGGGAGGCCGTACAGGGACCCATGAGAGACTCTGGACTTGGCAGCAGCATGAGGAGGCGGTATAGGGGCCCATGGCAGATTAGGGGCCTGGCAGCAGCTATGGGAGGCCCGTAATCTGCCAGCACCCTATGACAAAAAATGGAACACACCAGCAGTGTGAGGAGACCTGAAAGTGGCACATGGCATGAGACACTGTGGACCTGGCAGCAGCATGAGGAGGCGGTACAGGGGTCCATGGCAGATTAGGGGCCTGGCAGCAGCTATGGGAGGCCCGTAATCTGCCAGCACCCTATGACAAAAAATGGAACACACCAGCAGTGTGAGGAGACCTGAAAGTGGCACATGGCAGAGTGTGGCGATGGAGACAGCAGCAATGGGAGGCCGTACAGGGACCCATGAGAGACTCTGGACTTGGCAGCAGCATGAGGAGGCGGTATAGGGGCCCATGGCAGATTAGGGGCCTGGCAGCAGCTATGGGAGGCCCGTAATCTGCCAGCACCCTATGACAAAAAATGTAACACATCAGCAGTGTGAGGAGACCTGAAAGTGGCACATGGCAGAGTGTGGCGATGGAGACAGCAGCAATGGGAGGCCGTACAGGGACCCATGAGAGACTCTGGACTTGGCAGCAGCATGAGGAGGCGGTATAGGGGCCCATGGCAGATTAGGGGCCTGGCAGCAGCAATGGGAGGCCCGTAATCTGCCAGCACCCTATGACAAAAAATGTAACACACCCGCAGTGTGAGGAGACCTGAAAGTGGCACATGGCAGAGTGTGGCGATGGAGACAGCAGCAATGGGAGGCCGTACAGGGACCCATGAGAGACTCTGGACTTGGCAGCAGCATGAGGAGGCGGTATAGGGGCCCATGGCAGATAAGGGGCCTGGCAGCAGCTATGGGAGGCCCGTAATCTGCCAGCACCCTATGACAAAAAATGGAACACACCAGCAGTGTGAGGAGACCTGAAAGTGGCACATGGCATGAGACACTGTGGACCTGGCAGCAGCATGAGGAGGCGGTACAGGGGCCCATGGCAGATTAGGGGCCTGGCAGCAGCTATGGGAGGCCCGTAATCTGCCAGCACCCTATGACAAAAAATGGAACACACCAGCAGTGTGAGGAGACCTGAAAGTGGCACATGGCAGAGTGTGGCGATGGAGACAGCAGCAATGGGAGGCCGTACAGGGACCCATGAGAGACTCTGGACTTGGCAGCAGCATGAGGAGGCGGTATAGGGGCCCATGGCAGATTAGGGGCCTGGCAGCAGCTATGGGAGGCCCGTAATCTGCCAGCACCCTATGACAAAAAATGGAACACACCAGCAGTGTGAGGAGACCTGAAAGTGGCACATGGCAGAGTGTGGCGATGGAGACAGCAGCAATGGGAGGCCGTACAGGGACCCATGAGAGACTCTGGACTTGGCAGCAGCATGAGGAGGCGGTATAGGGGCCCATGGCAGATTAGGGGCCTGGCAGCAGCTATGGGAGGCCCGTAATCTGCCAGCACCCTATGACAAAAAATGGAACACACCAGCAGTGTGAGGAGACCTGAAAGTGGCACATGGCAGAGTGTGGCGATGGAGACAGCAGCAATGGGAGGCCGTACAGGGACCCATGAGAGACTCTGGACTTGGCAGCAGCATGAGGAGGCGGTATAGGGGCCCATGGCAGATTAGGGGCCTGGCAGCAGCTATGGGAGGCCCGTAATCTGCCAGCACCCTATGACAAAAAATGGAACACACCAGCAGTGTGAGGAGACCTGAAAGTGGCACATGGCAGAGTGTGGCGATGGAGACAGCAGCAATGGGAGGCCGTACAGGGACCCATGAGAGACTCTGGACTTGGCAGCAGCATGAGGAGGCGGTATAGGGGCCCATGGCAGATTAGGGGCCTGGCAGCAGCTATGGGAGGCCCGTAATCTGCCAGCACCCTATGACAAAAAATGTAACACATCAGCAGTGTGAGGAGACCTGAAAGTGGCACATGGCAGAGTGTGGCGATGGAGACAGCAGCAATGGGAGGCCGTACAGGGACCCATGAGAGACTCTGGACTTGGCAGCAGCATGAGGAGGCGGTATAGGGGCCCATGGCAGATTAGGGGCCTGGCAGCAGCAATGGGAGGCCCGTAATCTGCCAGCACCCTATGACAAAAAATGTAACACACCCGCAGTGTGAGGAGACCTGAAAGTGGCACATGGCAGAGTGTGGCGATGGAGACAGCAGCAATGGGAGGCCGTACAGGGACCCATGAGAGACTCTGGACTTGGCAGCAGCATGAGGAGGCGGTATAGGGGCCCATGGCAGATAAGGGGCCTGGCAGCAGCTATGGGAGGCCCGTAATCTGCCAGCACCCTATGACAAAAAATGGAACACACCAGCAGTGTGAGGAGACCTGAAAGTGGCACATGGCATGAGACACTGTGGACCTGGCAGCAGCATGAGGAGGCGGTACAGGGGCCCATGGCAGATTAGGGGCCTGGCAGCAGCTATGGGAGGCCCGTAATCTGCCAGCACCCTATGACAAAAAATGGAACACACCAGCAGTGTGAGGAGACCTGAAAGTGGCACATGGCAGAGTGTGGCGATGGAGACAGCAGCAATGGGAGGCCGTACAGGGACCCATGAGAGACTCTGGACTTGGCAGCAGCATGAGGAGGCGGTATAGGGGCCCATGGCAGATTAGGGGCCTGGCAGCAGCTATGGGAGGCCCGTAATCTGCCAGCACCCTATGACAAAAAATGGAACACACCAGCAGTGTGAGGAGACCTGAAAGTGGCACATGGCAGAGTGTGGCGATGGAGACAGCAGCAATGGGAGGCCGTACAGGGACCCATGAGAGACTCTGGACTTGGCAGCAGCATGAGGAGGCGGTATAGGGGCCCATGGCAGATTAGGGGCCTGGCAGCAGCTATGGGAGGCCCGTAATCTGCCAGCACCCTATGACAAAAAATGGAACACACCAGCAGTGTGAGGAGACCTGAAAGTGGCACATGGCAGAGTGTGGCGATGGAGACAGCAGCAATGGGAGGCCGTACAGGGACCCATGAGAGACTCTGGACTTGGCAGCAGCATGAGGAGGCGGTATAGGGGCCCATGGCAGATTAGGGGCCTGGCAGCAGCTATGGGAGGCCCGTAATCTGCCAGCACCCTATGACAAAAAATGGAACACACCAGCAGTGTGAGGAGACCTGAAAGTGGCACATGGCAGAGTGTGGCGATGGAGACAGCAGCAATGGGAGGCCGTACAGGGACCCATGAGAGACTCTGGACTTGGCAGCAGCATGAGGAGGCGTTATAGGGGCCCATGGCAGATTAAGGGCCTGGCAGCAGCTATGGGAGGCCCGTAATCTGCCAGCACCCTATGACAAAAAATGGAACACACCAGCAGTGTGAGGAGACCTGAAAGTGGCACATGGCAGAGTGTGGCGATGGAGACAGCAGCAATGGGAGGTTGTACAGGGACCCATGAGAGACTCTGGACTTGGCAGCAGCATGAGGAGGCGGTATAGGGGCCCATGGCAGATTAGGGGCCTGGCAGCAGCTATGGGAGGCCCGTAATCTGCCAGCACCCTATGACAAAAAATGGAACACACCAGCAGTGTGAGGAGACCTGAAAGTGGCACATGGCAGAGTGTGGCGATGGAGACAGCAGCAATGGGAGGCCGTACAGGGACCCATGAGAGACTCTGGACCTGGCAGCAGCATGAGGAGGCGGTATAGGGGCCCATGGCAGATTAGGGGCCTGGCAGCAGCTATAGGAGGCCCGTAATCTGCCAGCACCCTATGACAAAAAATGGAACACACCAGCAGTGTGAGGAGACCTGAAAGTGGCACATGGCATGAGACACTGTGGACCTGGCAGCAGCATGAGGAGGCGGTACAGGGGCCCACGGCAGATTAGGGGCCTGGCAGCAGCTATGGGAGGCCCATAATCTGCCAGCACCCTATGACAAAAAATGGAACACACCAGCAGTGTGAGGAGACCTGAAAGTGGCACATGGCAGAGTGTGGCGATGGAGACAGCAGCAATGGGAGGCCGTACAGGGACCCATGAGAGACTCTGGACTTGGCAGCAGCATCAGGAGGCGGTATAGGGGCCCATGGCAGATTAGGGGCCTGGTAGCAGCTATGGGAGGCCCGTAATCTGCCAGCACCCTATGACAAAAAATGGAACACACCAGCAGTGTGAGGAGACCTGAAAGTGGCACATGGCAGAGTGTGGCGATGGAGACAGCAGCAATGGGAGGCCGTACAGGGACCCATGAGAGACTCTGGACTTGGCAGCAGCATGAGGAGGCGGTATAGGGGCCCATGGCAGATTAGGGGCCTGGCAGCAGCTATGGGAGGCCCGTAATCTGCCAGCACCCTATGACAAAAAATGGAACACACCAGCAGTGTGAGGAGACCTGAAAGTGGCACATGGCATGAGACACTGTGGACCTGGCAGCAGCATGAGGAGGCGGTACAGGGGTCCATGGCAGATTAGGGGCCTGGCAGCAGCTATGGGAGGCCCGTAATCTGCCAGCACCCTATGACAAAAAATGGAACACACCAGCAGTGTGAGGAGACCTGAAAGTGGCACATGGCAGAGTGTGGCGATGGAGACAGCAGCAATGGGAGGCCGTACAGGGACCCATGAGAGACTCTGGACTTGGCAGCAGCATGAGGAGGCGGTATAGGGGCCCATGGCAGATTAGGGGCCTGGCAGCAGCTATGGGAGGCCCGTAATCTGCCAGCACCCTATGACAAAAAATGTAACACATCAGCAGTGTGAGGAGACCTGAAAGTGGCACATGGCAGAGTGTGGCGATGGAGACAGCAGCAATGGGAGGCCGTACAGGGACCCATGAGAGACTCTGGACTTGGCAGCAGCATGAGGAGGCGGTATAGGGGCCCATGGCAGATTAGGGGCCTGGCAGCAGCAATGGGAGGCCCGTAATCTGCCAGCACCCTATGACAAAAAATGTAACACACCCGCAGTGTGAGGAGACCTGAAAGTGGCACATGGCAGAGTGTGGCGATGGAGACAGCAGCAATGGGAGGCCGTACAGGGACCCATGAGAGACTCTGGACTTGGCAGCAGCATGAGGAGGCGGTATAGGGGCCCATGGCAGATAAGGGGCCTGGCAGCAGCTATGGGAGGCCCGTAATCTGCCAGCACCCTATGACAAAAAATGGAACACACCAGCAGTGTGAGGAGACCTGAAAGTGGCACATGGCATGAGACACTGTGGACCTGGCAGCAGCATGAGGAGGCGGTACAGGGGCCCATGGCAGATTAGGGGCCTGGCAGCAGCTATGGGAGGCCCGTAATCTGCCAGCACCCTATGACAAAAAATGGAACACACCAGCAGTGTGAGGAGACCTGAAAGTGGCACATGGCAGAGTGTGGCGATGGAGACAGCAGCAATGGGAGGCCGTACAGGGACCCATGAGAGACTCTGGACTTGGCAGCAGCATGAGGAGGCGGTATAGGGGCCCATGGCAGATTAGGGGCCTGGCAGCAGCTATGGGAGGCCCGTAATCTGCCAGCACCCTATGACAAAAAATGGAACACACCAGCAGTGTGAGGAGACCTGAAAGTGGCACATGGCAGAGTGTGGCGATGGAGACAGCAGCAATGGGAGGCCGTACAGGGACCCATGAGAGACTCTGGACTTGGCAGCAGCATGAGGAGGCGGTATAGGGGCCCATGGCAGATTAAGGGCCTGGCAGCAGCTATGGGAGGCCCGTAATCTGCCAGCACCCTATGACAAAAAATGGAACACACCAGCAGTGTGAGGAGACCTGAAAGTGGCACATGGCAGAGTGTGGCGATGGAGACAGCAGCAATGGGAGGCCGTACAGGGACCCATGAGAGACTCTGGACTTGGCAGCAGCATGAGGAGGCGGTATAGGGGCCCATGGCAGATTAGGGGCCTGGCAGCAGCTATGGGAGGCCCGTAATCTGCCAGCACCCTATGACAAAAAATGGAACACACCAGCAGTGTGAGGAGACCTGAAAGTGGCACATGGCAGAGTGTGGCGATGGAGACAGCAGCAATGGGAGGCCGTACAGGGACCCATGAGAGACTCTGGACCTGGCAGCAGCATGAGGAGGCGGTATAGGGGCCCATGGCAGATTAGGGGCCTGGCAGCAGCTATAGGAGGCCCGTAATCTGCCAGCACCCTATGACAAAAAATGGAACACACCAGCAGTGTGAGGAGACCTGAAAGTGGCACATGGCATGAGACACTGTGGACCTGGCAGCAGCATGAGGAGGCGGTATAGGGGCCCATGGCAGATTAGGGGCCTGGCAGCAGCTATGGGAGGCCCATAATCTGCCAGCACCCTATGACAAAAAATGGAACACACCAGCAGTGTGAGGAGACCTGAAAGTGGCACATGGCAGAGTGTGGCGATGGAGACAGCAGCAATGGGAGGCCGTACAGGGACCCATGAGAGACTCTGGACTTGGCAGCAGCATCAGGAGGCGGTATAGGGGCCCATGGCAGATTAGGGGCCTGGCAGCAGCTATGGGAGGCCCGTAATCTGCCAGCACCCTATGACAAAAAATGGAACACACCAGCAGTGTGAGGAGACCTGAAAGTGGCACATGGCAGAGTGTGGCGATGGAGACAGCAGCAATGGGAGGCCGTACAGGGACCCATGAGAGACTCTGGACCTGGCAGCAGCATGAGGAGGCGGTATAGGGGCCCATGGCAGATTAGGGGCCTGGCAGCAGCTATAGGAGGCCCGTAATCTGCCAGCACCCTATGACAAAAAATGGAACACACCAGCAGTGTAAGGAGACCTGAAAGTGGCACATGGCATGATACACTGTGGACCTGGCAGCAGCATGAGGAGGCGGTACAGGGGCCCATGGCAGATTAGGGGCCTGGCAGCAGCTATGGGAGGCCCATAATCTGCCAGCACCCTATGACAAAAAATGGAACACACCAGCAGTGTGAGGAGACCTGAAAGTGGCACATGTTTGGGGCATGATTCATGGCGGATTTAGTCAGTTGTGTCAGGAACTGGTGGTTTGAAATCCAGACTAATCCACGCCTGATTCATTTTCACAAACGTGAGTCTCTCCACACTTTGGTTGGACAGTCGTGTCCTCCGCGGAGTTACAATACCTCCTGCCGCACTAAACACGCGCTCCGATGCCACGCTACTGGCCGGGCATGACAGCCTTTCAAGGGCAAATTCAGCTAGTTGGGGCCAAAGGTCAAGTTTCGTTGCCCAGTAGTCAAGGGGATTGTCTACCTCGGTTGGCAGGGTGCTGTCCAAGTATGCCCAAGCCTGTTGTTTGAGGTCCTGCTCCAGGTCCACCTGATGCTGCTGCTGCGGCTGGTTAGTAGTTTCCTCACTGCGCTGGTGAAGAAAGCTACTCATCATCGACTGCAGACTGAGGCAGCCGCTGCTGGTGGAGCTGCCACTGCTCCTACCACCCCACCCCTCCCCTGCTGCCATGGCAGCGGAACGCGAGCGCACAGGGCCCACAGTGTCTGAGGATGGACGTTGGCGCAGAAAGGCAGAGACCAGCTGACTACATAGGTGGTTTTTATAGTACGTTATTTTGGCCTCCCTCTCAGCAGGTGTGAAAAAGGCCACCATTTTTGAACGGTAGCGAGGGTCCAACAAGGTGGACAGCCAAAAGTCATCCCTCTGTCTGATGGTTATTATTCGGCTGTCGCTACGCAAGCAACCGAGCATGCTATGGGCCATTTGTGCCAAGGAATGCGAGGGACTCCTTGCCTCCATCTCCACAGCATACTGCCACGGTGCGTCTGGGTCCTCTGTCTCCTCCTCCTCCTCCTCTACCAGATGCTCCTGCTCCTCCACTCCTGTCCGCTGAGTGGAAAAACGACCCATTTCACTCAATAATTCCTGAGCACCAATGTCCTCCTCTACCTCCTCCTCTTCTTCCTGTCCTGCCCCCACAGGGGTCATGTGGCGTTGAGATCTGTGCGCCACGTCTACCGCACCCTGACCAGCCATTGTTAACAGCATTTGTTCCAGGACGTGCAACAGAGGAATGACGTCGTTTATCCCATAGTCCTGCCGACTCACGAATAGCGTGGCCTCCTCAAAGGGCCTGAGCAAGCGGCAGGTGTCACGCATGAGCTGCCAATGGCTGACATCGAAGTTACACAGGGGAGTACCTTTATCCGCTTGTAACATCAGGAAATCGGTGATGGCCTTTCGCTGTTCGTAAAGGCGGTCTAACATGTGTAGGGTTGAATTCCACCTTGTTGCAACGTCGCAGATTAGGCGATGCTGTGGAATTCCGTTCTGCCGCTGCAGCTCAAGGAGGGTGTGCTTTGCGGTGTAGGAATGGCTGAAATGCATGCAAAGTTTACGTGACATTTTAAGGATGTCTTGCAGTGGGATGGTGGATTTTAGGAACCGCTTGACAACCAGATTGAACACGTGAACCATGCATGGCGCATGGCACAACCTTCCTTGACGCAGAGCAGACACCATGTTCTTTCCGTTGTCGGTCAACATGGTTCCGATTTTCAGTTTGCGCGGAGACAGCCATCTGTCGATTTCTCTGTTCATTACACTGAGAAGTTCCTCCCCTGTGTGACTACGTTCGCCAAGGCATACCAGGTGCAGCACAGCGTGACACCGTTGCGCCCTGCACATGTGATATGCCGGTCGGGTAATGGGACTTGGCACGGGGGTGGTGGCTGAGGACACGGCGGAAGAAGAGGTGGTAGAGGCGGACATCTTTGCCGGACCAAGGACGTGCAAACGTGGAGGCAAAAGCGGCGTGACCTGTCCAAGTTGCTGGTGCGGCTGTGACGGCACCACGTTCACCCAGTGGGCCGTAAATGACATGTACTGTCCCTGACCGTAGTTACAGCTCTATACGTCGGCGCTGCCGTGCACTTTGGCAGAGACCGACATGCTCAAAGACTGGCCCACCATCTCTTCTACATGTGAATGCAGGGCTGGCACTGCCTTTTTGGCGAAGAAATGACGGCTTGGCACTCTCCACCGCGGCGCGGCACAAGCCATCATTTCTCGGAAAGGTGCTGAGTCCACCACTTGGAAAGGGAGGGACTGCAGCACCAGCAACTTGGACAGGAGGACGTTCAGCTTTTGCATAGAAACTAACGTTTCTATGTCCCTAAGTAACGTTTCTGTGTCCTTAACTCTCTCCCTGAATACAGCCAGGTCTGCCTCTGTTGAATGACTGGAGGCAAATGGAGAATTCTAAAATGGCTGCCATTTATAGCTCGACCATTACACAGTGCTGGCTGGCTGGCTGCTGATTGGCTAATGCGATCACGTCATGAATGAATGCATTATGGGTCAGCGCGCCTTGTCTGTGCGCCTTCCCAGACATCCCCGCTCCGTCGCCGCACATGTCGCCGCCATTTTAGGAAAAATTTCGATTCGCGAAATTTTTCTAATATTCAAAGCGAATTCCACTTCGATTCACTCATCTCTACTGCTACCATTACTCCATGCCCTTGGTCATCTTGCACTTTTCCACCATGACAATGATCCAACATACACATCTAAGGCCACTGTTGCATTTCTGAAGAAGATCAGGGTGAAAGTGATTCAGTGGCCAAGTATGTCTCCTGATCTGAACCCAATCGAACACCTATGGGGAATTCCGAAGAGACAAGTTGAGCATCACTCTCCCTTCCAGCATCCAGGCTTCTTGAAGAATGTAAAAAGATAGATGTTGCAATATGTCGCCATCTTGTTCATTCCATGCCTAGAAGACTTGGTGCTGTCCTTACACATCATGGAGGTCATACATAATACTAGATGTAGTAGTTTTTGTTGTGGGGTATATTCATTTTTGTATCAACTAATTTGAGAAAAACTGAAGATTTTGTAATCTAAGTTACATTATTAACCTTAATTTTATGTAATAAGCTAAACAAATGTTCTATAAAACCATATATAAATACATATAATTTTTTTCACCTTTTTTTTTTTTACATACTGTCACCAGTGCAGTACAGCGTCATGAGATATGACTGGTGTGGCAATGATCAGGAATACTGATTGGTGACAGTATGTAAAAAAAGAAAAAAAAATTACATCTGAATTACATCATAGATTACACTGTACTACTCTGTGGGGGTGATCAGGAACTTTTTTTTTACATTGTTTGTGATTATACAGTGATGATCACTGCATAAGCAATAGTTTTGGCTGTCATGAATGTGTTTCCAATTCATGAAAAGCTTTCTTATGGTTGTGATTGGCTACAGCTAATCACGTAGTACAGGTAGCCAGATACCATGTGATTGCTGTGGGCCAATCACACATCACAACAGTAAGCAAGCTGTTCATGCATGTAAAGCCATTCACTACAGGTTGCTTACATTTTTATCATGTGATCGCTATGACCAATCATAGCGGTCACATGATACCAGATTACCAATTACTGGTAACACTAATCCTCTGTGACTGGTGGAGACAGCAGTCAAAGGAGGGGCCAGCTTCACGCTTCTAACCTGCAAAATACATTTGTGTTAATGTATAGGTGATATAAATATACGTGACTGTGCCTTCAGCTGCAGAAAATGGTTAATAAAATTAATTATAGGTGTTTCTTTACACTTTATACAAAGTGAATAGTGATGATTAACAAAAGTTAAAAAAGTGGGGGTATTTCTTAGTGGGTTGGTTTTATGAATTTCCTGGATACATTTTAATTGTTGCAAATATGTAATAAATATTTTGTATTTTGTATTGGAATGCTGTGTAAGCGGCTTTTCTAATTAATATTACATTAAAGTGTAAGCCCAGACTTTTTTTTATTTTTAAATTTGGAAAGGGTGGGAAAGAATTAGTTTCTTAAGTTCAGGTTTTTACTGCTAAACAGGGCCTTATTAAGCTGGCCATAGATGGTTCACATCTCAGCCAGTTCAGCAGGGACCAGCCGAGATTCGAACCATCTATGGGTAGGCTGATTGTACCCAGTTCAATTGTTGTATGATTTGGGTACAACCAGCCTGTCGGATTTTTCATGAGATTATGAGATCAGGCTATAGCCGCTAGCAATAATCACTGTGTTCTCAGCCTATGTTTGCAGGAAAGAAAACAACATTATTGCCTGCCTTAGAGAAATTTCCCCTCATTTACTGTCCCAATGACAAAGGATTCACAAGACAGGAAGTGTTAAAAAATTTGCAACATGGACACAGACTACACCAAAAGAGCTAGTCTTTCTCTACTCTATAAAAATGTATTTTCTATCGGGGGTTGCTGTTTTGTAACTATTTTTCACCTACAGAGTAAATAAGTGGAAATGTCTCTAACAGAGCCCCATATAGCATTATTCGACAGGGGTTCTAATCCTTCCCCATACAATCCAAAAAAATGAAAGTTTTGGCTGGAAATACCTTTTAATTTTTATGTAAGAAACCTTTTGCAACCTCATAAGAGGACATACAGGTATTTATCCATGTAAAAATGTAAGATGTACTAAACAAATCTTGATGATGGATATAACATTTAAAAAAAATGCATTACATTAACAACATATGATTCAATAAACACTGCTTTATTCCTAGAACACATGATCAAATGTACAAATATGTATGTACCCAAAGATGAGGTGATGAATGTCCAGACCATGGCAGGAATCCACGTATGTAGGATAATGGAGCAGGTGCTCATGAGCCAGCACACAGTTGAATTCGGTATAGCCTCTCTTGAAGTCTGGCAAGAAAAAAATTATATTTGACAGCTGGCATATGTCAGTGAGACCTATATGGGTACATGCAGTGACACCACTGATGTTTACTTCAAGTGTAGCAAAAAAAAAAAGAGAAGAACTCTGTGCCACTTATCTGCTGTAAAGCAAGATGACCAAATGGCAATAATTTTCCATGTCTCTAGACAGATTTCATTTGAGTATTTGAATTCAATGAAATGCCTGTAGAGTTAGCCTATATTTTTTCTTTACTTTATTTCCTTTGTGCCAAACACACATATACAATTGATATTTGATTAAAACTCCATGCAAAACATAAAAAAAAATAATAATAATTTGGCTAATTTTATTTACTGAAAAACAAGCATTTTTAAAAACGTGTAATATAATTATATACAACAAAGACGAATATATCATACACAGTCACTTGAATCTGTTAATCTTTTTATATTTCTTCTCTCTTATTCTTTGCAAACAAGATTAGATTTTAGGACAGCCCAAGGTAAAATATTTCTTTGCTGGCTAATGAAATGGGAACAAACAAGGCAAAACAGGATTGACTAGTAGAAATCATGTTTTGCAACTAAACAGAGTGGAATCTCTCTAGAGGGTCTGGATTTGGTTGTGGAATTTATTTTTTATTTTTTAACAATTAGCTTGTACATACAGCGACAGCTCCACAATCTGATTAATTTCAGTTTTAGAAAAAAAGGCTTTTTTTTTAGGTAGCTTTAGTAGCGCACATGCTTTTCTATCAAGTGGTAATAGGCCCTCGTTGACTAGTAAATTGGCCATTAGTTCTCTGAGGCAATGTATTCTGATTTTAAAAAATTCTCCTAGGAAATCTGTACAAAAATTCACAGAGACCATGATTTTGCCTCTAACACATGGTAGCAGTGAACCTGAACCTCATTCATAGTTAGCAGCTTGGACAAGTAGATTTATTATTATGGTTTTGCTGTACAGAGTGCTCCTACAATGATCCTGTATATCCCTGTCTCATGCAAGGTTTACCGCTGCCAATACCAGTTGAGCCAGTCTCCCTTACAATCTACATATATTTTTTCTGGTATTAAATCAAAGTAATTCAATATACTGCTTCATCCGTTCTACTATATTCTTTTTACATACTTCTCTTTAACTTTAACCGCCTCCCGCCCGCCATATAGTCCAATGACAGACGCAAGGTGGCTCTCTCGTTCTGGGAGGACGTCATATGACGTCCTCCCATTCTCACCGCACATGTGCGGATCTGGGAGCACGCTTGGAGTGAGGAGCACTTATCATTACTGAGGGGAGCCTGTGAAGAGTCTGTCCTTAATAGGATCGGTGTGATCCCCCAAGCGAGCTGACCCTGTGGGGTCGATGTAAGGAGGTGAGGGGGCTTTTTGGCCATTAAAGGATTGCCACGTGTTGGTCACCTACACATTGTCACTTGCATGCGAGTCAAGTTGGAGCATCATCATTATATATTGTTTGTGGACTTACATTAGGAATATATGATTTGTTTACGGATTTTATTTTTATTTTTGGTGTGTTATTCACTATTTATTATATGAGACTGTACATCACTTCCACTTGTTATGTCCCCTTAGAGGGAAGTCACTTATTGCACTCATTTGTATCCCATATAGTGTGTTGTTTAGAGGGATTAAGTGTGTCACATTTATGTATTTTTTATGTTTAGTATATATTATTATTTAGCGCTACACTGTGTTATATTTATTGCTGTAACAGGCAGCCAGAATTTCTACCAGCCTGTCACAACAATAAAGCTAGCGAGTGGGAGGGGCTTAAAGTGGGATAAAGACTATTATTTATTATGTCACAAGTGACAATCTCAAATTAACCACTTCCATTACATGCTTTTCTGCCCTAGAGTTCCCCCTTACATCAGGTTCCCTAGAACCCCCTTGCATCAGGGTCCCCAGAGCCACCCCTTTACATCAGAGACCCTAGAGTCACTCACCTTTATATCAGGGTCGCCAGAGTCTCCATCCCTTACTTTTGGATGCTCAATGTCCCTCTCCTTACATCAGGGTCCACAGGGGCGCACTTCCCCCTCCAACATTACATTTGTTCTATAAAAACAAAACATTCTTCAACGTTCCCTTATGCCCCTTGCATTACTCTGTTCTATCTACAGGGTGGAAGCTGGGAGGTGGGACACTGGCAGCAGGTCTGGAGGAGGAAGTTCCATCCTCCTCCTATAAATGCTGGGGGAGGAGCAAGCATGTGGTTGGTTGCTAGGATGACAGGCAGTCCAAGCAACCAACCACAGTTTCTGTTGTGTTCAAAAATGTATGAACACTAGAGCTGACAGCAGCAGTCAGTGACCATAGGTATAATCTGTCTTGCAGAGTGGAAGCACATGATATTAAACCCACTGCACTGTGAACCATGACTGGGCTACTTGACTGTAGCCTGGATACGCTGGACATGGGATTTTATCTGAAATAGACTGTCCCACAAAATACAGGACCTTTGATGAGTATACATCTCTTAGAAGCATGTGAAAATTCAAACCAAACTGCCATGCCCTAGTCAAACTTTCATGTATTATAACCATACAGCCATAGTACAGCTGTTACATTACCAAACAAATGAAATATATATATTTTTTTACCATCAAGGACTTTATCAAGTTATGTACATAGTTTCTACTCACCAAATAATGACTGATCAAATGGGGAGGGGGCCCACTGTGCACTTACCACATACCTTAGGGATTTGAATCAGGAAGTGGCTTGCAACACTGTCCTTTTTTCTACAGCAGGGGTGTCAAACTCAATTTCATTGCTGGTCGCATCAACACTAGATGCCATCAAAGGACAGTTTATTGTCACCTAATGGGGATTTTTGATTGCATAGGCTATTTCTTTAACCACTTGCCCTCCTGAAGATTTACCCCCTTCATGAAAAGGCCATTTTTTGCGTTGCTTTAACTGACAATTGCACAGTCATGCAACACTGCACCTAAATGAAATTTACATCTTTTTTCCCACGAATTGAGATCTCTTTCGGTGGTATTTGATCGCCTATGCGGTTTTTCTTTTTTGCGCTATATAAAAAAAGACCAACAATTTTGAGAAAAAAAACAATATTTTGGACTTTTTGCTATTAAACATATCCAGTAAAAAAATTTAAAAAATTAAATTTCATCATAAAATTAGGCCAAAATGTACTCTGCTACATGTATTTGCTACAAAAAAATCCAAATACGTGTAAATTAATTGGTTTACGTGAAAGTTATAGCATTTACAAATGGCGGTATAGATAATTCGATTTTTTTTTTGTTCTACTAGTAATGGTGGAAATCAGCGACTTTTAGAGGGATTGTGGTGGACATTCTGACACTGGGGGGGAACTAACTTGGTGTCACTGACATCTCCAGTGACATCAATACAGTGATCAGTGCTAAAAAAAAAGCACTGACACTGCATTAATGGCAATGGGCAGGAAGGGGTTAATATGAGGTGTGATTAAAATTTTAACTGTGTGCTGGGAGTGTTTTACTAGGGGGCGGGGGGGGGGGTGTTCTTCACTGTAAGCACACTGATTGGGATGGCTATACTGCGCCATCCCAAGCAGTGTGCTCAAGCTCACAGGGAGGAAGTTTGTTTGTAAACAAATAAATCTTCCTCCCCGTCGGAGATGCTCGGTAATCACCGGGTGCCGGCGTGACCCCTACCCGTAAATGCAAAATCACGTATATATACGTGATTCTGCGCACAGGTGCCGCCCTGTAGAAGTATATCTGCTACAGGGCGGTCCTTAATCAGTTACGATCCTTAAGCACTTATCCTTTCGTTTTAGGGGGTGGAATTAGTTTTAAATTATAACTGAAGGCAAAACTTTTTTTTTCTTTTAGTTTTTGATTAAGTAGAAAGGGGTTGGGATTTCAAATGCCTTCTATGTTCCTGTTAGGGTGATTGACCCTCTCTGTAGTCTTGGTGACATTATCACTGAAGGTGAAAGAAAATTCCAAATCTTGATTAGACATTAGAATAGGAAGAGAGGGAAATCTTCCAGTGGGGACACTAGTCCTGATGACCACCAGGGACTAGTCCCACTTTGGAGGGATTTAATCTCATGCCTAGGCAAATGATGTCACACATCCCAGGATTCTTCAGGAGGAGAGGGAGGGTTCTCAGCTCAGTCAATGATTGAGCTAAAGTCAGATAGATTCCAAGAAGTAACTGCTACATGAACCATCTGCCCTTACTCAAAATGGCCACTGCCAGAAATGCCAGGTGGTGTTTTTCAAAATGATTTCTAAAATAAAGCATGGCAACATGCATGGATGGAGGATATTAAAATATTAAAAATGAATTCTATAGCAGTTTTGGTTTGCACATATGCAAACTGTTGTAATTCCTACACCGTTCACCTGATTTGGATGTAAATACCCTCAAATTAAAGCTGACAGTGTGCAGTTAAAGCACATCTTGTTCGTTTCATTTCAAATCCATTGTGGTGGTGTATAGAAGCAAAAATGTTAGAATTGTGTCGATGTCCCAATATTTATGGACCTGACTGTATGTTTGTACAAGATGGATGTTGGAGCCAAAATGGTTGTACCGTGTCCATCTCTGTGCGCATGATTGCTACAAGGTTCACCTGTCAGTTTTTCAGGCAAATTCGATTGGTATGGAGCAGTGGGTATAAACGGACATGTGTCTGTTTACACCTGTCTACATCCAATTCGATTCACTAAAAACAGATGGATGGGGATCTGTTCCCCTTCCATCTAGCAGATCAGATAGCAGTTGGATGTAAAAGGACATCCGACTGCCCATAGAAGAGAGTGGGCTGTGTCCATGCCTGCTTTGCATAAGCGGAGTGGACACAGACCAGTTATCCGCCTGCTCAGCGGGAACTAGCAGACAGATCCCTAGATGAAGGCTAGGTTCACACATTAGCGGGTTTGTAGCCCATGTTTGCACAGACATGGCAGCTCATTCCTGCATGCACCTTTTTCAAAATGTGGCCACAGAGAAACTGCATGATGCTTTTGCACCATGTGATTTCCCTGGGGCTCCTGCGCCCGCAAACTCGTGTGGGGGTGCCATTAAGAATGAATGATAGTCCTGTGCATCCCTACAGAGCAGCGTGATTTGGCTGTGGGTACAGGAATAACCCGCACAGGTGTGAACAAGGCCAAAGGGTCTCACAGGAGCCTGGCATTGCACCTGCCATCCGCTGATCCGGGTTCAAATGCTTTGCAGGCTCATTTGCCAAAATATAATAAATGCACTTTTTTTCTGAAAATCTTAATTATTTTTGTGAAAGCTGCCTATTTTTTTTAAAGTGTTACTAAATGCAGGACCCTGCATTCACTATATCTGGTCTCCCACAGTACACACAACATGGAAGTGCAATTATTTTAGTAAATATAAACTGCTAAATACCTTTTCTAATCAGCAGTTAGAGCAGTCTTGTGACTTCTATCAGTGTCCAGCAGAGCACTTGTTAAAGCTTGTAGGAGTTTTAATTTTGCTCTAGGAGGATACAGAACCCCTGACCTCTCTCTGGACAGTGCCGATTGGCCCTGTGCTGATCACTTGCACTCTCCCAAGAAAATGAAATCTCTCCAGCAATACACACCAAACTGAGCATGTGCAGCTTGCCCCCAAGACTCTATTCTATCAGCAGATGGATGGGGGAAAGTAGAAGAAGGGAAGGATCAGAGAAGACAGGATCAAAAGGCCTTTTTACACAATGCGGAGGATTACCCCCTTGGGTTTCACAGCAAGTATAACAAGCATGCTTTACTGCACATACAGAGTGATTTTAATGTTGTGGGTTTAGTAACACCTTAAAATGTTACTAAACCCAGGACCCTGCATTCACTATATCTGGTCTTCCACAGTACACAAAAGATGGAATTGCAATTATTTTATTAACTATAAACTGCTAAATACCTTTTCTCATCAGCAGTTAGAGCAGTCTTGTGACTTCTATCAGTGTCCAGCAGAGCTCTGGTTAAAGCTTGTAGGAGTTTTCATTCTCCCCTGATTGTCCTATGATTGTCCCGCATAACCCCTAACCCACTGTCTGGACAGTGCTGATTGGCCCTGTGCTGATCAGATACACTCTCCCAAAGAAAGAAAAAGCTCTCTAGCCATACACACTAAACTGTGAATGTGCAGAGTGACTCCTAGAGCTCTGTACTATCAGCAGATGGATTGGGAACAGTAGAAGGGGAGGATCACAGAAGTCAGGATCAAACAGCCTTTTTACACAATGTGGATGATTAACCTCTTATTATAGGTAATAACCTCTTATTATACAGTTGCAAGAAAAAGTATGTGAACCCCTTGGGATTATGTGAAGTTTTGCATGAATTGGGCATAAAATGTGCTCTGAATGTCATCTAAGTCACAACAATAGAAGAACACAGTCTGCTGAACATAATACTACACAAACATTAGATGTTGCCATGGTTTAATTGCACATAACATGTAAACATTCACAGTGCAGGGAGGAAAAAGTATGTGAACCTTTGGACTTAATAACTGGTTGACCCTCCCCTGGCAGCAATAACCTCAACCAAACGTTTCCTGTAGTTGCAGATCAGACCTGCACAATGATCTGGAGTAATTTTGGACCACTCCTCTTCACAAAACTGTTTCAGTGTAGCAATATTCTTGGGATGTCTGGTGTGAATCGCTCTCTTAAGGTCATGCCACAGCATTTCAATCGGGTTGAGGTCAGGACTCTGACTGGGCAACTCCAGAAGGCGTATTCTGTGCTGTTGCAGCCATTGTTTTGTTGAATTACTTGTATGCTTTGGGTCATTGTCCTGTTGCATCACCCATCCTCTGCGGAGCTTCAGTTGGCGGACAGATGGTCGTACGTTTTCCTGCAAAATGTCTTGATAAACTCTGGAATTCATTTTCCCATCAATGACAACAATCCGTCCAGGCCCTGAGGCAGCAAAGTAGCCCCAAACCATGATGCTCCCTCCGCCATGTTTTACAGTGGGGATGAGGTTTGATGTTGGTGTGCTGTGCCTTTTTTTCTCCACACATAGTGTTGTGTGTTCTTCCCAAACAACTCAATCTTGGTTTCATCTGTCCACAGTATATTTTGCCAGTAGTGCTGTGGAACATCCAGGTGCTCTTTTGCAAACTTCAAACGTGCTGCAATATTCTTTTTGGACAGCAATGGCTTCCTCCGTGGTGTCCTCCCATGTACTCCATTCTTGTTTAATGTTTTCCTTATTGTAGATGTGTCAACAAAAATGTTAGCATGTGCCAGAGATTTCTGTAGGTCTTTAGCTGACACTCTGGGATTCTTCTTTACCTCATGCAGCATTCTGCGCTGTGCTCTTGCAGTCATTTTTACAGGACGACCATGCCTAGGGAGAGTAGCAACAGTGCTAAACTTTCTCCATTTGTAGACAGTCTGTCTTACCGTGGACACATGAACATCAAGGCTTTTGGAGATACTTTTGTAACCCTTTCCAGCTTCATGTAAGTCAACAATTCTTGATCGTAGGTCTTCTGAGAGCTCTTTTCTGCGAGGCATGGTTCACATCAGACAGTGCTTCTTGAAACCAGTAAACCCAAAACAGGTGTGTGTTTTTCAAGGGCAGGACAGCTGTCAGCAACACATCCAATATCATCACACTGATTGGAGTCAAGGTTGGCTCACTCCTGGCTCCAATTAGCTCTGGAAGAAGTCATTAAGCTAGGGCCTCACATACTTTTTCCTCCCTGCACTGTGAATGTTTACATGTTATGTGCAATTAAACCATGGCAACATCTGTTTGTGTAGTATTATGTTCAGCAGACTGTGTTCTTCTATTGTTGTGACTTAGATGACGTTCAGAGCACATTTTATGCCCAATTCATGCAAAACTCCACGTAATCCCAAGGGGTTCACATACTTTTTCTTGCAACTGTAGGTTCCACAGTGAGTATAACAAGCATGCTTTACTGCATATAGAGGCTGATTTTAGGGCTCCATGCACACTAGTGTTTTTATAAGCTCAAAAAATGGTGGAAAAACGCTGGATAAAAACCGCTGGTAATAGCATTTTTTAGTAGCGTTTAGAAGCGTTTCCGAGCGTTAGGTTTTATTATCGGTTTTACATGCAGAAAAAAAGCTAGACAAAAGCTGTTAGGAGTGTTTTAATAGCGTGCAGGTGTGTTTAGCATTTTTTCTGCTGGAAATACCCTCCAAAAAAACTCTACAAAAACATTTTTTTTTCTGCTCCTAGACACTGAAGCTCAAAAAAACGCAAATTTTTTTTCCAACTTGTTGCTGGGTGGATTAAGACACAAAATGCTACAAAAACGTGTAAACAATGCACTACATGCATTTCTGAGCATCCCCATCGAAGTCTATTGAACTTTTTGTATTTAACCACTTCCCGACTGCTCTATAGCAGATATACTGCAACAGGGCAGCACAGGTGTGCAAAATCATGTATATATACGTGATGTTGCATCGCCAGGTAGGGGGTGCGCGTGTGCTCTACCCGTGCCGCCATTCGCGGCCGCTGCTGTCAATTACCGTGTCCCGGCCGATGATTGCCGAGCATCTCCGATGGAGAGAACTGATTGTAAACAAACAGTTCTCTTCCCTGTCAGCTCGTGCACACTGCTTTGGATGGCTGTGCACAGCACAACCATGGAAAGCAGTGTGATTACAGTGAAGCACCAGGGCACAGCTTATAGTAAAATAGCACAGTTAACCCTTTGATTGCCCCTCATGTTAACCCCTTCCTGCCAGTGCGATTAGTACATTGTCAGTGATTTTTTTTTAGCACTGATCACTGTATTGGTGTCACTGGGGACGTCCGTGACACCAAGACAGTTCCCCCCAGTGTCAGAATGCCCGCCGCATTCCCCACTATAAGTCGCTGATCGCCGTCATAACCAGTAAAAATGTAAAAAAAAAATTCCAATATATATATTGCCATTTATAGACGCTATAACTTTCACATAAACCAATTAATATACACATATTGGGATTTTTGTTTTTAGCAAAGGCATGAAGCAGAATAGATTTTGGCCTAAATTTATGACAAAATTAGATTTTTTTTTACTGGACATGTTTAATAGTGAAAAATCAAAAATTGTTTTTTTCTCCAAATTTTCGGTCTGGTTTTTTTTTTATAGCGCAAAAAATAAAAACCAAACAGGCGATCAAATACCACCAAAAGAAAGCTGAATTCGTGGGAAAAAGGATGTAAATTTAATTTGGGTGCAGCGTTGCATGAGTGTGCAACTGTCAGCGCCGTAACACAAACAATGGCCTGGTCAGGAAGTGGGGTAAGCTCTCAGGAGGGCAAGTGGTTTAAAAAGTCCCTGACCCTTTCCAAAAACCACACCGGGTGAAAATACGGAGATGTGAACGTGTCCCATAGGAAATCACGTTAAATGGAATGTAATGCGTTTCTGCAAAACGCACCGCAAAACACTTACCCCCCGGTCACATCAAACCCGACTTTGAAATTGAGTGACTTACAGTGAAGTCGCACGATTTCAAAGTCGGATAACATGACGATTTTAGGCATGATTTGCAAGACATCTGATACAGATGTCTATGCAAATCGCACCTAAAGTAGTGCTTTAGAAATCGGTGCGGCTTCAACCAAGTCAGAACCGCGCCGATATGACCGCTCTAATTGCAGACAGTAGGCTGCGATTTGCATGATCGCATCCAGTGTGACCGAGGCGTTAGGTGTGAACTTAGACTATAACCAGTGTGGAAAGTGAAACAAAAACGAGAAGCGCACCAACCTTGCGCATTACCTCAGTAACCAAAATTTATTAATTAGAATTATTAATAATTAGTGCAGCTGAGTGTCTACCCCCATGATGGGATTCGCGCTGGCTCCCTATCTTTGAAGTCCCTTTGAGGACTACATGCCTGATTTTATTCGCTGTTTGTGAGTACCATTTTCTAATGAATAAATTTTGGTTACTGAGGTAATGCACAAGGTTGGTGCGCTTCTCGTTTTTGTTTCGCTTTGCAGTATTGGTCAGGCTTCCCCAGCCTTGTTTGGAGCTGCACAACCTTATATACACTGGTGGTCGCTTTATCCAGTTTTGGTTCCATCCATTTGCCTCCCACCTGGGTCCTAGAGCGCAGGAGAAATCGCGTCTGGTCTATAACCGGTATGGGTTCAGTAACACTTGCCTCTAGGCTTCATCAGGTCACCTGTGACCAGGGGCGGACTGACCATATGGGCACTGCCCGAGAGCCTGGGGTCAGTAGGGGCCCCATGAGATGCCCCTGGTACCTTTCATAGGCTTTTTTGGGTGTGGTTTGATTATGGGCAAGGACACGGGTCCCCATGATCCCCTATTGCCCGGGGGCCCCATGAGTTGTCAGTCCGCCCCTGGGTTAGTAACACTTGCCTCTAGGCTTCATCAGGTCACCGTTGACAGGCTGGTTTTCTGAGGTAAGATTGGTGGCTGCGTGCAGTTGTACAGACCTACCACTGTAAATATGGAAGAGCTGGTGTTGTGACCTCTACCACATGCATCATCCCCTCCCCCCCTCTCAGCCATGCAGTCTTCTCATCCATAACTCCGAACAGTACACTTGTATATCATGACACTCGGGTTTCAGTAATTGTGCAGTAATAGCAGCAGTAGTCACTGAGCGGCCATGAGCCGTGTACGTATACCTGCTGAGAGGACACACACAGCGTGGACAGCACAGTAGCTGAGCCGCTGACTTTCCTCAGCCTAGACAGACAGCTCCGGGGGCGGAGCCTGTACAGCGGAGGGGAGGGGTCCGTATCTCGGATAGGCGTGGTCTCGGAGTCTGACCTGAACACGCTGTGCCATCACTTCCTTCCCAGCTCCCTTTTCCCCCTCCCGCTGTTGCTTCTACAGCAGCCACATGACACGGAGCCGTGCACCCTGATAACAGAAGGGAAGAAAGGACCCCCACCGTTGTCATTGCTAGCAGGCTCCTTCTTTCTTCCCTTCGGCTCTCCTCTCTTGTGTGTCCCTGTGCCAGGCGCCATGCCCAATATCGTGCTGTTCAGCGGCAGCTCTCACCAGGATCTCTCCCAGAAAGTGGCAGAGCGGCTCGGACTGGAGCTGGGCAAGGTGGTCACCAAGAAATTCAGCAACCAGGAGACCAGGTGGGTGCGGGGACTTTTAATATGGTGGATGGGGGGTCATTACATCATCATGTGTAATGGGTGATCTAGTCAGAGTTTGTCCCCTGTCCCTCCATTCATGGCTGGACACATTGGGGACACCCTCCATGCACAACTCTTGTCTCTATCCCGTCTGTCTTCTAGGACGATTCCAAAATCCCAACGTGCATGTTCCTGCATCAAAGAGTGTCTATACGTGTAGGAGCGTGCTACAGTGACCATTGGCTGCAACCGAGAACCATCACAAGGGAGAAATGTCACCAGCACACCAAAGTTCTCCAATATGGGGCCAAGGCTTTAAGGCTCCATGCAAACTGGGCACTTTAATAACGCTGGTAGCGTTAGCTGTGTAATGTCGCGTGCACTTTTGTTAGCGTTTTTGCATTAGCTTTTAGCTGTGCTTGCTGTTTTTGCTAAAAAAAAAGCCCCCAAAAAGCTGGTTTGCTGCGTTATTATGCGTTTGCCAGCGTTATAGTGTTTTACAGCTAAACTCAGAAACCCACCAGCTCTGAGGTTTATTTTTCAGCCAAAAAATGCTGATGAAAGCCTGTGTGCATGGACACATAGGATAACATGCTGGGGAGTTTACTGGGTGTAGAAAAAAAACACCAAAGCAGCAGCTGGAAAAATGTCCAGTGTTCATGAGGACTAATAAGCAATTGCATAGTTGCAGCAAGAGCAACGTTTTGGGGCCACACAGGACCCCTTCATCAGGCATGTGACATGGGGTTCTGCGAGACTTCAAAGTATTGCTCTCGCTGTAACTATGTAATTGCTTATTAAAGCTTTTTACAGCTAAAAACTCCTAGAATACCACTAGTTCCGTGTCTTTTTCCAGCCAAAAGACGCCCCTGACAAAAACCGCTGATTACAGTCTGTGTGTGCATGGACACATGCTGGGGAGTTTACTGGCTGTAAAAAAAAAAAAATGCCAAAAAACGCAGCTGGAAAAATGTCCAGTGTGCATGAGGACTAATAAGCAATCACATAATTACAGCAAGAGCAACGTTTCAGAGTCTGGCAGGACCCCTTCATCAGGCATGTGACATGGGGTTCTGCAAGACTCCGAAGTATTGCTCTTACTGTAACTATGTGATTGCTTATTAAAGCTTTGGACTCATATTGGAGAACTTTGGTGTGCTGGTGACATTTCTCCCTTGTGTCTTCTAGGACGGGGTACAAAGTTCCTGATCTCCAGTGCTGGTCATGTGCAGATCCTTCATTGTCCCTAATCATCTGTGTCCTCACTCATCCCTGTGCTCTGCCCATAGTTCCAGCATCATTAGTAGATCAGTCTGTTCCCGTGGGGTTAATCATGTGCTCCCATCCTTCCTTCTTCCTCCCATCAGCCTTAATTCTATTAGGATCACTTTCCTTCGGAAAGTCTTGGACTGTTTGCTTCCTAATTAGAGCTGGCCATTGCTGGAATTCGGCTGCTGTCCACCCCCCCCAGGCATGGAAGAACGTGTGCTGTGTGGGGTTACCTCTCTGACTCCACCAACCTGCTGCGCAGGGGGGACAGTAAGCCTATCCTTGGTGTTTACTGTACGACCAGTTCATATCAGAACGCATGCATTCCCATGTCATTCCTGCACATTGCAAGCACTGCTTTTTCAAAATGCACCAAACCACATGGTACTGCAGATCTATTCGATTTGGTCCTCAATTTATATCTGCATTTGGGATGCTGTTAACAATACACTGGCATCTGTATGTAGATCACAAGGGCAACACATTCACCTGCAGCACAGAAAACATGTGCAGAACGCGCCTTTCCTTCACCACATTTTGGCATGAACCACCCTTCAGGCTAGGATCACACCAGAACACGGTGTGGGAAACCCATAGTCCGTGCACGTTTCTGCACTGCGTTTAAAACGCACTGCAAATGTGATCTGCAGCAGGTGTCAGTGTTATAGTGGCAGTAAACCGCAGCTTGAGGGAAAAAAAATAAATCCCCCGGAAAGTAATGTCACGATGTGCTAGTATGCATTCCTTCCATCTTCACCTGGTCGTGCCTCTGAGTTCGCAAGTTCCGTCCATATGTCTTGCCAAGCCGTGATGATGTCACTCCCAAGCATGTGCACAGGGTCCAGGACATGGCACAGTGCTCTGAAGGAAAGGCAGAGGTATGCTGTTGACAAAAAGAGCGCATTTCTCCTAAACGGTGCATATTTAGGAGATCTTAATTTTATCTACAGGTAAGCTTTATTGTAAGTTTACCTATAGTTAAAAGATACAAAAGTGGGTTTACTTCCACCTTAAGGCTCCATTCACACTAGGGCGTTTCAAATCGCAGGTGGAATCACCGCAATTCTGGCCGTGATTTGAAAACACGCGGTGAAAACGCAAATTCAGGTGCCATTCACTTTAGTGGCACCTGAAAATGCAGGGCGTTTTTGCAGCAATCTTTGTGTGTTCTTCCGAGTGGCCAACAAAATCGTGGGATGCACGACACCCAAAAAGGTTCCCAATCGTGGCAAAAACACCCCGCGTTTTCAGGTGCTGTTGAAGTGAATGGCACTTAACATGCAAATGCACAATTTCCCAGTGCGTTTTCAAATCACAGGCAGCATCGCAGCGATTCCACTCGTGTTCTGAAATGCCCTAGTGGGAATGGAGCCTAAAGCATAAGTTGACCTTTTTAACAAAAAAATAATAAAAACTGCACAATTTTTTTTTTTTTTTTTTGCAGATAAAAAAAAATGTGCATTTATTATTTTTTGTTTTAGGAGCCTGGAAAGCATTGCACCAGCGGTTAGCAGATCGCGGACACCATGCAGGATCCCTGCATACTGTCAGTGTAATCTGTGTGCTTGTACGTTGTACGGGCAGATAGTTTTACATTGACAGGAAGAATCGGTGAACTAACAGAGCCATTGTAGTTCATTGAGAACAACAAGCAGACACCCACAAAGGCTGTCAGGACTTGTAGTTCTCCCATTCACAGAATTCTGTGAATGCATGAATGATGCGGCTGCTTTTTTTTTTTTTTTTTTTTTTTAATTGTGACAGCTACCAGAAGGAGGGGAGAAGATCTCCCACTAGCTATCATAACAGGATAGGGGGGTGTGGGGGCTGATCCTACAGTAACTTGTACTTTGAATATGGAATACGAAAGGTGAACTTATCCTTTAAAAGAGAAGCATGGGTTAAAAAAAGATACTCACCTAGGTGGATGCAGCATTGATCTGATGCTGCATCTGTCCCCCGCAGCCTCTAGCATTGAGAACTACGTGCTTAAATACAACTGATTGCTCGGTACTCGGTGTTCCGTGAGCAGAGAGTCGGGGACTGTCAGACTCAGCCCCGTCCCCTGCTCCCTCCTTATAGGCTGTGTCTCTAGCCAATGAGGAGGGAGAGACCTGGGAAAGTAGTCTCCTGTGCAGCATTGCTGGACTGAGATCAGGTTCGGGTAAGTATTGAGGGGGCTGGAAGGGGCACTGCACGCAGACGGTTTTTTACTTTCATGCATATAATGCATGAAGGGAAAAAAGCCTTTAGTACCACTTTAAATATCTGTTGGATTAAAAGTGGTTAAAGGCTAAGTTCACCGTTAGGGAAAAATAATAAATGCACGTCAATT
The DNA here is from genome assembly GCF_062004578.1 of Staurois parvus. Classification (NCBI taxonomy): domain Eukaryota; kingdom Metazoa; phylum Chordata; class Amphibia; order Anura; family Ranidae; genus Staurois; species Staurois parvus. The sequence continues at coordinate 3,866,863 of NW_028318492.1, read as the reverse complement.
TGCAGGGGGGAAAAAAAGGTGTTTATTTTTTTTCCCCAACAGGAGCCTGCAGAGCATTGCACCCACAATCAGATCTCAGATGCTGTGTCAGGTTCCTGCATACTCTCCCTCCAATTTTCTGTCCGTACCTCCGTACAAGCTTTCAGTTAGAAAACCGATGGAAGAGTAATTGGGCTGCAACCGCACTGTTCAGCGCACTCGTAGTCCACTGAGAACTGCAGGCCATCTGCCGTAGTGGCGGATGGGAATTGTAGTTCATTCATTCACTGATCACTGTGAATAAATGAATATAAAATGAAAGTGCAGCGCTAAAACAAATGGTAACCAACAAGAAATGAATCTTATGCAAATAATGTAAAGATATGAAGTCCAATGTGGTATATTATATAGGTGAACAGTCCAAAATGATATATTGTGACTTTAGTGAGTAAGAACACTGCTCCAGTATCCCGATGTGAAAGTATGGAAATATTGCCCACTCACCGGAAGTGCAATCTTAGTGCGCATATAGAGATCTCAAACGGCCAGAGGTCCTATGTAGGTACTGCCTGGTACTAGGAAGATCTTCTGGTGGTCTCTCAGTTGGGTGGCAGGTAACGGGAATACTGGTCTGGTCTAATGGCTTGCTTCCTAGGCCTGGCCAGGTCACCTGGAATACCGGGCTGAGGTGTGGAAGCTCAGTGCAAAGCAATAAAGATATAGGTGCTCATAGTGTAGTATTCCAAAGAAATAGAAAGTTTTTTTGTGTTTCCTTTTGGTACATTCAGCTGCTTAGTAGCGCGCTCGCTAGTCCATACATATACTGTGAATAAATGGCACAGCTGTGTTGGTGGAGCCCTGTGCAGCCATAAGGATTTTAAATGTGACAGTGACAGCAGGAGAGAGATGTCCTGCCCACTGTCACAGGGCGAGTGGCCAGAACATATTGTATGTTACACCCTTAATACAGTTGTAACGTGTTCTGAAAGGTGAACTTAGCCTTTAAAGCAGAACTAAACTCCACAAAATACTAACCTCTAGCAGCTGGTGATATGATGGCTACATCCATCAATGCCCACTGTCATCTGGGTTTGCAGTCTCTTCGTTTGGCCAGTGGGAGATGTGACCCCACTCATATGCATGGAATTCAGTTATTCCAGCACGGTCAGAGTGTGCTGGGAATGCATGATGAGCTGCACAGAAGACTGCAAATTGCAGGTAAGTGTGTAATTGCAGATGAAACATACCATGTCTCTTCTACAATAAACTGCCTGCTCACAATTTTATATATTTTATTTTTTAATAGGTTTAGTTTCCCTTTAAGTCCAGCAATTTACTGAACGCTGGGAGTACAGCTGACTCTAGACTTCTGGCACTTTGATGTTGAATCTGTAGGTCTTCAATAGAGCAGCTGCAGAATTACTTGCAGCCATTCTGCCTGCTGCATTCGCCAAATTTTGGAAGGCTTTTACTATGTAAACTCATTCATAGAATACAAAGTATTGTGTGAATGGACAGAATGGTTGCTGTGTAGCAGAGCTGCACCTCTCCTTTCAAACCACAGGGAGTATAGCAATAGCTGTACTTGCAGCAATCAGTAAAAATGGAAATAGTAATTAAGAGATAAGTCCATGAGGTGGCATACACCTTTTTGGACTTAACACTTTAGAAGCCAGCACTTTTTAAAAGTGTTGTAATTCCTGGAGTTACACTTTTACTATGAATACTGCATCTATTTGTACATTTTAAGGAAAAGTCTATAACTTTTTTTTTTTTATACTAAAGGTCCCCATATACCTTTAAATCAGCTGTTATCAAACAGGGTTTCATGGAACCATAGAGTTCCTCCAGAGGTTGCTAGGGCTTCCCTGAGAGATTAGTAAATTTTGCCTCTAAGATAAGTAACCACTGAAACCAGTGATCTTTTCAGCTTTTTAGAAGATTCTTCCCACTGGCCACAAGTGCATGGAGCATTGTTCCCTCCGATCCCCAATGTAAGGGGCATTCTTCCCATTGATCACAAATGTAAGGACCCTTCTTTCCACTGATCGAAAGCGGAAGGAAAATTCTTCTCGCTGACCACAAATATGAGGAGCATTTTCCCACTGGTCACAAATGTAAGCAGCATTTTTCCCATCATGGTTATGTATTGTGAGCTGTAGATATAGTAATAGCAGGGGTTCCCTGAGACAGAAATATTTCAAGAGTTCTTCCATGCCAAAAGAGTTGAGAATAAGCATCTAATGCAGCCAATCATTTGGTGAAAGGCTTTTGGCACCATGTAGACATGATCCCATCTTCCTATGGGCACACGATATTAACATGTGCACGGCTTGGCCCAGCTGCTGATCACCAGGTCCTGGACGGTGATTCCCCACCTGCAATCGCTGAGCATCACTGACGGGGGACAGGTCTGTATGTAAACAATACAGATCTCTCCCCTGTCAGCTCCTGCACACTGCTTTGTATGGCTCTGCATAGCAGAACCATACAAAGCAGTGTGGTTACATAGTAAAGCACAGCACACAGTTAACCCTTTGATCTCCCCAGATGTTAACTGCTTCCTGCCCTGTGTCAGTAGTGTCAGTGCTTTTTATTAGCACTGATCACTGTATTCGTGTCTCTGGGGATGTCAGTGACAGTTATTCAGTTCCCCCCAGTGCCAGAATGCCCGCCGCAGTCCCACTATAAGTTCCTGATCGCCGCCATTACTAGTATTAAAAAAATATATATACACTGCTGTTTTGTAGACGCTATAACTTTCACGTAAACCAATTAATTTACACGTAGTGGGATTTTTTTTTTTTTTTCCAGGAAAGACGTAACAGAATACATTTTGGCCTAAATTTATGACGAAATTCGATTTTACATTTTTTTTTTCTTTTATACTAGACCTGTTTAATAGCAAAAATTATATACTTTTTTTTTTTTTCTCAAAATTGTCGGTATTTTTTAGTTTATAGTGCAAAAATTAAAATACACACAGGCAATCAAATACTACCAAAAGAAGGCTCCATTTGTGGAGAAAAAAGACATAAATTTCATTTGGGCACAGCGTTGCATGACCGCGCCGTATCGCAAAAAATGGCCTGGTCAGGAAGAGGGATAAATCTTCTGGAGGTCGAGTGGTTAATAAGCATGCATGTTTATGTGAGTGTGCAGATAGCCCTAGTAAGTGTTAAAAGTTGTAACGGAACAAATCCGTCATGTTGGTGCTGTACACCTATTAGTGAGAAACAAGGAAAGCTTACTTCTTTCAAGCAGTGGAATAACCTAGTATGACCTCCAATAGTTTCACTGCTTACATGCATCGTAGTTAGTGTTTTTATATTATTTTAGATGCTTGTGTTATGTCTGTGGTTATTTGTGCTCCATTATTACAATTTAGTCTTCAACGTACAATGTTTATGTAAAAAATCCTGAAAATGTTCCCTGTAGCACAAAGCTATCAGTAAGTTAATTATTATTCTGAATGGTGTTGGTTTCAACATTTTTCTTGAGCAGTTATAGCCCAGCAGACATCATTGACTGGCTAATAGAAAATCCAAACCATAACTAAAACTGTAGTAGAGTCATATGACTTGATCTCAAGACCTTTTGGGGATTTCAGATACTGCTAGCTAAGTTAATTGATTCACATGGCCACATTTAACAATGAATACAAATGTTGTGTTTGTGGGAGTTGTAACTGCAAACATGATTTCATGGCACTATCCTGTGTCCAGGAAGTTCAGTTTTGTATGTTTCCTCACCAGAATGACCTGACCGCAAGGTCTGGAATTTTTAGCTGTCTATGCACTGTAAGAAACACTTGTGTAAATTTTACATGCATTCAGTGGTACAGCATGTATAAGCTGATGCTGGTTGACATTGTCTGGTTAACAGTGTCAACAATGTGTAGTCCTCAACCTGCTGATTACACAATATTGATAGCCCCCTGCCACCTAGCATCCTTAGTTGCTAGAACGCCGGCAGCTCCTACTGTTTGGCATTCTTAGTTGTTGGAACGCAGGCAGCTTCTGCCACTTGGTATCCTTGGTTGCTAGGATGAAGGCAGCTCAGGCTGCTTGGTGTCCTTAGTTGCTAGGATGTAGGTGGCTCCTTCCTCCTAGCACCTTTTGGTTGCTAGGACACAGGAGACTCCTGATGCCTAATATTAGTAGTAGTATACAGGATTTATATAGTGTCAATAGTTTCTGCAGCGCTTTATAGCCCGCTTGGTTGCTAAGATGAAGGTGTCTCCTGTTGCCCAGCATCTTAGGTTGCTAGGATGCACGTGGCTATTGAGGGCAAACATCTAGAGTGTGTCATTTGCAGTGACCGCACCGCTGACTACACATTAATATTTTTAATAGACTACATTAACTCTTCACAGTATGTAAATAGTACACAAACCTTTACATGTGTACAACATAAATGCTGAAATGTATGGGTCTGGATATGTCCTTTTTATTTTTTTGTGTTTACACTGAACATGACACAACATTATGGCCCCTCACAACTTTATGAACAGACCAATAGACATGTTCTGCTGTGTACAGATGCAGCATTTAATGGAATGAGCCATAACCGAGATGGGGGGAAGGAAAAAGATCTGCTCTTGCTTTGATTGGTGGTTTCCTTTTTTTTTTCCCCACCTTGGGCAATGATATGGTTTGATACTGAACATGCGGTGCAAAGTCTTCAGCTGCGTGTTATTTTTCCCCCTTGTTTCAGTCCTTTCAGTGAATTCCGTTTTAAGGATAAAACGTTATCATTGGCCTGAGAAGCCACTCAGAAAGTTCTTTACTCAGCATTACAACCTAATCTTTAAACACTTCTAACTACACAATCAGACGTGTTGCTCACTACCTTATCTCTTCCTCTTACGCTTGTCTACAGGATTATAGTTCTTTTCTAGAATACTTTACCTTGGTCATTGGACTTTCCTGTAGGCAGTCTATAGTTAATGTCTGCCATATCCTGCCACATTTATAGAGGCCATAGCCGGCTACAATTGCACATCTATGATGCCAGAAGATAACTTGCTGACAGTTCTTGAATGAAAGGATGGATACAAACGTTACCTGAATTGCTGTTGGCAGTGGACATATCTTCTTCAAATGTGTGCTTGGGGAGCCTAAATATACATATTTATGTTCAGAGAGGTCCAGAAAAACCTACCTTTCTCCTAATTTGTAGCACCGCAAAACAAAACGAAAAAAAATATAGTGTAGCTCACCAGTCCTTGGATGTGGTGGTTACATACTAAATTTCTTTCTTCAAGCTAAGAACATCTTAACAAGTACAGAAAACTCCTGTTAATCTTGCCAGAAATAACATGTCTTTGTCAAGGCCTGTGAGCTGCTCTGATGTTTTGTCAACACAAAATAAATACAAATATGCAGTACGTCTCTGCAATGTACATTTTCTTGTGTATTATTTCTTTAAAGACCGTGCAAGTAAAGAAAAATACACATTTTTGTGGACTGAATGTTGCCAGCACTTTAAGTTGTTTTTTGCTTAACCATTTCAAAAGTCCGGCAGACTTTTTTTTTTTTCTTTTTTTTTTTTACACGTTATCAAGCACATTTCAGGCCTGAAGATTAATTAAACCCTCAAACATATATATAAAAATTATATTCTAAAAGTTGAGACCATAGGGAATGAAATGATGGTCATTGCAATTTCTTATGTCATGTAACATTGGCACAACAATTTATCAAACCTGTATTTTTGGTAAAAAAAATACACTCAACTTTATTTCAGTGCATGCAAACACAATATACTACCTAATTTGTTAGTAAAATGCAAAAGATGAAGTTGTCCCAAGCAGGGGCGGACTGACCATTTGGAAACTCGGGCACTGCCTGAGGGCCCTGGGCCAGTAGGGGACCCCATGAGATGCCCCTGGTACCTTTTTCATAGGCTTTTTTGAGTTGCGCCAAGGACACAGGGGCCCCATAATCCCCTATTGCCCGGGGGCCCCATGAGTTGTCAGTCCGCCCCTGGTCCCAAGTAAATTGATACCCAACATGTCAAGCCTTAAAATTGCAATTGCAAAATTGTCCATATGTGATGCTTTAAAAGCCTCTACAGGTCATGATTTTAGAATTGGCCATAAATATTGTGCCTAGAATTATTGCTGGATCCATGTGTAGGAATATATAACATGTGTAGGGCACACCTCAATGCATGTGTTTTGTGAGTGTGGGTGGGGAGGGGAGCTTTAACCGGTTGCCCGCCACCCTATAGCAGAAATACTGCTACAGGGTGGTAGGGCTACGCAAACGTGTGTGTGTGTGTGTGTGTGTGTGTGTGTGTATGCATGCGTATGCATGCTTGTTTTGCATTTCCGGGTAGTGGGGGGGGCGCGTGCTACAGATGTCAATCACCGGGACCCAGCGATCGCCGTGTAACACTGACGGGAAAGACCTGTGTGTAAACAACACAGGTCTCCTGCCAGCAATAACATGCTGCTGTGTATGCCTCAGCACAGCAGAGACATGCACAGTAGCATGTTTCCCAAGTAAATGGCACACAAAGTACATGTTGTAAAACACAGCACACAGTTAACCCTTTGATCGCCCCAGATATTAACCCCTTCCTACCCAGTGTCATTCCTACAGTGTCAGTGCTTTTTATTAGCACCGATCACTGGATTAGTGTCATTGGGATGTCAGTGACATTTCCCACCCAGTGTCAGAATGTCTGCCGCAGTCCCGCTAGAAGTCGCTGATCTCCGCCATTACTAGTAAAAAAAATTCCAGTGTGTATATACTGCTATTTGTAAACGCTATAACTTTTAATTAATTTACATGTATTGGGATTTTTTTTTTAGCAAAGACATGTAGCGGAATACATTTTGACTTAAATTTGACGAAATTAGATTTTTTACATTTTTTTTACTGGACATGTTTAATAGCAAAAAGTAAATATTGATTGTTTTTTTTTTTTTTTTACTCAAAAGAAAAGAGAGCTCTATTTGTGGGGGGAAAAAAAGAGGACATAAATTTCATTTGGGTGCAGCAGTGCATAACCGTGCAATTGTCCGTTAAAGTAATGCAGTGCTGTATTTAAGAAAATGGCCTGGTCAGGAAGGGGGGTAAATCCTCTGGAGGGCAAGTGATTAAAGTGTGTGTTTTTTTTTTTTTTTTTTTTTATTTACTGCCATAGCTTAGGAGGTCAATAGCCCCCTAGGTTGTGGGAAACGTATGGTCACAGCATACACTTTCATTTTATAACATCTCCATTGCAATAACAGTGCACACTGACAATACAATATTAGCTTACATGAAAAGTCTTCTTTCATGTTGTGAGTTCTGGCTGTCTGCTGACCATCTTCCCACAACTTCCTGCATTCCCTGCATGCATTGCAGTTTCTCTCTACTGTTCACTTTCTGTTTATAAGGACTACATATCCCATGGTACCTTGCTGCCAGCATACAATGAATCCTGTACTGACTCTGCCTCCTGAAACTCCACCTCTCATCACCTCTGAAGTTCAGAAAGCAGGTTCTGTGGAATGTGTGACACAGCACTGCCTACTCACAGGGTATAGTGATTACCTGTCACAGAATTCCAGGAAGTAAATGTGTGGGGATCTTCACAAAGTAAGTTTACAAACTTCAAGATCATTCAGATTAATATAAGTAGGCTAGAAATAATTGAAATACAGTGCAGGGAGAGGAAACGGCCAGATCGCGTTTGTAAACACAGGACTCTCAGCCAATTGGTCACAGCCATAAATCATTGGCTGAAACCTGTTGACAAAATCATGCTGTGTCCCACTATAGTGCAGGTCAGCAGGGGGCATGCGCAAATGCAAACACCAAACCCAGAAGCAGGCGGTTATGTTCATTTATGTTGCTAAACATGCAGCTGCTGCTCCGTAACAGTAATGTAGGCAATACATGGGTCGAATTCCCAATGAATTTTCTTTAGAAAATCGAAAATTTTGTGTGTTTTTGTAATCCGATGGTGGCATCATTGATTTTGAAATTCAACTAACCAAGCCTTCAATTTCACCTCATGTTGCTACAGAAAAGAATTTTCGTGGCCAAGAATGTTATTTTCTTTCCAGATCACAGCTTATGCTCATTTCCTTTTTGTTTATATTTCTCGCGCGATTCTCCCATCATTGATTCGTTTGTTTTTCAGAAAATTTCCAACATGCTCGATCACTCAGATTGGATGGTCACACGAAAATCACCCCTTTCTGTGACCCACTAATGGTGTGAAATTCGAACGAGAATTCTTAGAAACGATTTTTGAAAGAAAATTCTTTCTAAAATTTGACCTGTGTATGGCCGTCTTTAATCTACTGTGAGGTGAGGGGGAGCAGACGCTGCTTGGAACCAACCCCAGGAGTCAAGCGTGTTGAGTGTCCTCAGCACCCTGCTAACCACACCTTCGGCCTGCCCATCGGGGGTTTGGTCACAGGCGAGAGGAGAACAGGCTGCTAGAGGATATTTTCTCAGCATCATTGGCCATGAAGTGAATCAGGTGTGTGGATGTGTGAAAAATGCAAGGAGACAAAACCAAACAAGCAGAATGAAGGGTATGAAAGAAGAAAGGATAAGAAGTCCAGAATAAAAATATGAAGAGAAAGATTAAAAAATAAGAAATAAAATAACATTGAAAGTAAAAATGAGAATAAAAATAGAAAAAAAAGATGAAGAATAAATTGAAAAAATAAAAAGAACAGAAGTAGAGGTAAAAAATGAAGATAAAAAAGAGAAGAATGAACAGCATAGACAAAACAGTAGAATAACAAAAGACAAAAAAAGGGGGAAGGGGAGGATTAAGTCAAATAAAATTTGAAAAATAAAAAATATGATAAAATTGAAAGCATGTTTATTTTTTTTTATTCTCATTCTTACTTTCATTCTTATTTTTTTTTTCATCTTTCTCTTCTTCGTATTTTTATTCCTGACTTCTTGCATTTTTCACACATCCTCACATCTGATTCACAGCCGATGATGCTGAGAATATATCCTTTTAATCCTTTTAGCAGCCTGTCCTGTTTCGCCTCGGTCTGTGACCAAGCCCTGATGGGGGGGGGGGGGGGAGACGTTTCAGAGGATGTAGCTAGCACGGTGCTGAGACCACTTAATACAGTTGACTCCTAGGGTTGGTTATGAGCGGCGTCCACTCCCCCTCACCTCACTGAACATAACAAACCTAGGATGCTGCTCCCTTCATTCTTCTTCCGGTGGGGTGATTCCGCTTTCAATCTGGCCACTAAGCCTCACATACAATAAATCTACTGTGACAGAGTGACAACTGGCTAAACAAACAAATTACAAAAAAAAAGATATTTACGGAGACGATAGGTGGAGAGAAGGGAAGTTTTTTTTCGGGATAAGATCGCTTTAAGACTGCTTTAATCAGTTGAGTCATTGTAATATTTTCAGACTGGAAATTAACTGGCATCTGTTGACTCATTCTAGTGTTTTAATAGAGGTTTGGTGATTTATCTTGGAAACAAAATTCAGTTAAGTAATATTTTCTGACCCATGATTTTTTTTTTTTAAATTAATGTAGACCGTTTAAATCCTATGTCGGTAACTTTTTTAAACTTTGTGTAATCTTTATTAAGATTATAGTCAAAATTAAAATAATTGGGACTCTTCATCTGTAAAATATTAAAGCTCACTTTGCAGTGCCTTTCTCCTGTAAATCTTAGTTGCCTGGCTGTCACGTGAACCTGCTCACTTCAATACTTTGGATCAATGACCCAGAACAATTATACAAATAAAGACTTTTCTCTGACTTTACTAATTTGCATACTTGTTCTGGGTAAGTGACTTTAGCCGACCACAGATGGTTTGAATCTTGGCCAGTCCCTGCTGAACTGGCCAGGGTTAGAACCATGTATGGGAAGGCTTAATGTACCAAAGTTGATGGATTGATAGCTGCCAGCAGGAATCACTGTGTTCTCCCAGTGGGGATGGCTCAACCCCTCTCCCAACGGGAGAACACAAAGGCTACGCAGAAGGGACTCCCCTATCATTCCCCCACTGACTGTTGATGGGGGAATCGAGCAACTTTTTTTTTTTTTTTTCTCTCTTGCAACCCGTGGTTGCAAGACGGAAAATCTCTCCGTTTATGGCCAGCTTTAGTCAGCTGGTAAGTAAACATCTGTTAGAATATTTGTGGTTCTAAAGCCTGAGAGTTTTTTTTACCTTAATGCATTCTCTGCATTTGAGAGGCTTTTCTACTCGGGCAGTCGCTTCTAACGAAGACAAGCAAATGACTTTTGAATACGGTTTGTTTGCATGCATTCGATATGTATTTGACTGGTTTCTTTTAGGCTTTAAAAGTAGACAAAGACAAGATTTTGGACACTTGGACTAGATGAATTTCTGCTCATCAGGTGCTTTTGGGCGTTCATTCTCAGGGAAGGTGGTTGTGTTGGATTTCTCTTATAGCCTAATACTGTTGTGTTTGTCAGGATGAGGAGAGTTGAAAGGGTGTCTTGGTGTTTCTTCTGCCATTCTTCATGTCTTAAAGTGACACAAACATCAATTAATCTAAAATATCAAGTATACCTTGGCTTTGTTTTTTGTTTTTTTTCTTTTTGTTTTTTTTCCAGTCTTAGTAAATGAACCCCATGGCATGGCACTGCTGTACCTTGTGTCATAAATAATAGTTCAGGTGCAGCTTATTTGTACATACTGGTGCATTGGTAACTAACTTTACTCAGCTAATGGCTGTGAATGAGGCCTTTATGATCTTTCCATTACTATGTATGTTATCAATTAGTTTGCTATTTTATTGCATGTAAGGAGGAGCAGCAGAAAAATAACCAAGAACATCATTGAATTGGACACTAAAAAAAGTCTCTAATTTTTTGGGAAACCTCTACCTTCCTACAGCTAGTGTTTTTCTATATTTACAGCAACTATTTTAGATAACAGGTTAAAAAAAACCCAACATAAACCTAATCAGTTTAACATTTCGAACAATTAATCACTTAAGATTGTGCTCCTCAATCATAATATCCCTCTTAGTGTGTGAACCAGAATCGAGTACTGACGTGATACTTTATTTGCACTAACAAATAATTTTGAGAACAAGCTTTCGGGGTATGACCCCTTCTTCGCGGTCCAGGCAGTACTCTGGACCTTGAAGAAGGGGACATACCCCAAAAGCTTGTACTCAAAATTATTTGTTAGTGGAAATAAAAATAGTATCACATCAATACTCAATTGTTTCTGTTGTAAGTGCACTAATATGGCTACAATCACCTTAAGCAAAATGTGTGAACCAAAACATCTATATTAGTGCAATGAAAGGAAAAGTAATTAAATACAATAGTGCATTTAATACCATGCAAAAGAACGTGACTGATAAACTCTGTGAATGCACAAATATAAATAAATGTCCAAAGAAAATGTCCATAAAAATAAGTGTTCATAAAAATAATAGTGAGATCCTAAATCTTCTTCAGCAATTCATATTATAAACTTCTGTGTTGTATGACCCAACACCACCATAAAATCCACCACCAAATCAATTAAATACACTCACCAGAGCTACATTCTGGTAAAATTATAAACCAACTACAAGCGCTTTAGCTCTGGGAGCAACGATCTGCAGAGGTGCACGCTGGCTAATTGCAACTCCTTGAAATTACCATTGACTCTTCATGCACTCAAAATGGGATCATAAAGAAAGAGGAATCTACATAGCGTAAAACCATCCAAGCATTTTATTCAGTTAAAAAGTTTCAAATCCACCCACATTGAACAGTGTCAGAGCCGATACTAGCATATATTGCATACAACAATAATAATCATAGGTTTGCTCCGGTCCCTATTAGACTTCGGCAGCTCACCCATACTTGCTGACATCACCTTCGAGGCCCCGCCCTACGCGTTTTTTGTCATCTGACATCCTCCAGGAGCGGAAGGACGTGCGTCACCATTGGCTGGCAATTTATACTCTGCACAATTACTTATGCAATGTAACCTATCTAAAACAACATATATAAATCAATATCTGCAAAAAATTATACATCAGTACATCTTCATCCTAGCAAGCTGAAAAATAAAAATATGGAGGGTTCTATTATTGCAATAGATGTCGAACTGCAAAGAAAGAAAAGGGGAAAATAAATAATTTTAGGTCTGTATCCACTAATAGAGTATAATATTAAGTCTTTGATCTCTTGTGACTCCTCACATGTAGTATACGTGCTGGAGTGTCCTTGTCACTTCCAGTATGTGGATAGGACGGTTAGACAGTTAAAAGCAAGAATAGGGGAACATATTAAGAATATAAAAAAATGGAGTTGATAAGCATAGTGTTTCTAGACACTTTAAATTAAAACATAATAGTGATCCCAGTTTATTAACCTTATATGGAATTGAAAAATTTAATTCCATTGGAGAGAGAGAGAGATGTTGAATGAGGTATCAAAAAGAGAGACCCATTGAATATATGAATTGGAGACAATGCAATCAAAAGGATTAAACATTTGATATTGATTTGAATTGTTTTCTGACAAATTTCTGGGTTTTAGTGAGAGTTACCCTTTAATATGGACTGCCCCTTTAAGAGTGCTATATATAGGGCTTTATGTGCAGAGTTATTACCCAATAGGGATTGCCCCCTTTTGTTGCCGTGCAATATAGAAAATTGAATATTAATAGTATGGATCATATATTTAGAGTTTTAATTCTTTTATAGTATTGGGATAGTACCTTTTTATTATGTTATGGTTCTTTAGGAGTACTATGTGAAGCATCAAACAAAACTATTTTCCAATATATTTTTTTGATAATTTACAGTATTGTGGGAAGAGTTGCCCTTTAATGTACTGGCCATTTAAAAGCACAATAGAGTAGATCGTTCAGTATTTATTTATTTTTATTTTTCAGCTTGCTAGGATGAAGATGTACTGATTGTATATATAATTTTTGCAGATCTAGATTTGTATATGTTGTTTTAGATGGGCTGCATTGGCTAAGTAATTGTGCAGAGTATAAATTGCCAGCCAATGGTAACGCACATCCTTCCGCTACTGAAGGACGACTGATGAAACGCGTAAGCGGGGCCTCGGACGTGACGTCACCACGTATGGGTGAGCTGCCAAAGTCCTAATTGGGACCGGCGCAAACCTATGATTATCATTGTTATATGCAATATATGCTAGTATCGGCTCTGACACTGTTCAATGTGGGTAGATTTGAAACTTTAAATGCCTGGATGGTTTTACGCTATGTAGATTCCTCTTTCTTTATGATCCCATTTTGAGTGCATGAAAAGTCAATGGTCATTTCAAGGAGTCGCAATTAGCCAGCGTGTGCCTCTGCAGATAATTGCTCCCAGAGCTAAAGCGCTTGTAGTTGGTTTATAATTTTACCAGCATGGAGCTCAGGTGAGTGTATTTAATTCATTTGGTGGTGGATTTCATGGTGGTGGTGGGTCATACAACGCAGAAGTTTATTATAAGAATTGTTGAGGATTTATGATCTCACTATTATTTTTATGAACACTATTTTTTTTTTTTATGGACATTTTTCTTTGGACATTTATTTGTGCATTCACAGAGTTTGTCACGTTCTTTTGCATGGTATTTAGTGCACTATTGTATGTATTGAATTACTTTTCCTTTCATTGCACTAATATGCACTAATTTTTGGTTCACACATTAAAAGGTATATTATGATTGAGATGTGCTGTCTTAAGTGATTGTTGCAAATTGCTCCTTGTCCTCAAGGATGAGATAACAAAAAAAAATATATTGGAAAGCGCTGCTATCTAATTTAGTGTGTGTGTATTTTTTTTTTTTCTTGGTGTTTCCAGTGGTGCTGTCCATATTTTTAATATTTGGTTTAACATTTTGAGCTTGCTATGGTACGCACTTACAGAAAAAGGAGTTGTCTGCAGTAGTTTTCTAGCAAGGTGGAGAATATTGACATGCAAGTAGAGCTTCCATTGCACATTGCAAAGCCCTTATTTCAGGGGTGTCCAAACTTTTTTCAAAGAGGGCCAGATTGGATGAAGTGAACATGGTGGAGGGCCGAACATTTTTCCGAACATTCTTTGAACCATTACAATTAAATGCAAATAAATTATTTTATGCCAAGTTAATTGCAAACGACATACTTTTCATTTCATAACATTAACATCAACTGACAGCTGAGTTTTCATAATGTATTGAAAATAAATGTAAAAAAAACTTACCTGCACTAATGTGAAGGGTGAAAAAGGTAGCTGGAGCTGAAGTCTCTGCTCGGCAGCCGGGAGGGGAAGAGAAACACACTTCACGCTGGAAGCCCGGCCCTGACGTCACCACCCTCTGTCGCTCCCAGCGCGGCGCAGTCACGCATGCGCACTGCTCTCAAGCAGAAGACTGTCTGCCACAGAAGGGAGGGCCGTGCGACAGCCGCATTTACACAGACCAGGGAGAACGCGCCGCAGTCAGGCATGCGCACTGCCCTCTGCTCTCAAGCAGAAGACTGTCTGCCATAGAAGGGAGGGCTGTGGGAGGGCCACATTACACAGAGCAGGGAGGGCTGTTGGAGGGCCGTATTAAACCGACCCCCGGGCCGTAAATGGCCCGCGGGCCGGACTTTGGACATGCCTGCCTTATTTGATGGTCTTGTATTCCTTTTTCATGGGAGCATATCACTTGCAAAGCTTGGGCTGTGTATGGTTTGCCTTGATGTATTTGAATTCTGTTCTAAAAATTTCATTAGAAAAACTGCTTTCACTTTCCAAGTGACATATGTTTTTCTAGATAAGGGTTCTTCAGTCTATATAAAATGGTACCATAAATGTATATCCAAGCATTATTTAATGCCTGTGGGCAGCCTAAAGAGACCCCTTCTCAAGACCAAATTCCCATTTGACTTTATATGCATTTTTAACTTTTTTTAGGGATGCTATTTTACCTGTAAGCCCTGGTTCACACTAGGGCGATTTTCCAGCGGCCTGTGACATTCTGCCGACATGTAAAATTGCAGGACAAGTAAAAACACAGATTTTAATGGGTGCATCTTATTTAACATGTCTTTAGTTGCTGTAGCAAAAAAAAAAAAAAAAAATACTTATTGCACTACTTTTGGGCTAAAAGTCTTAACATTAAAATAATCTGAGACGGTTGCTGGGAGGGAGGACACCTTCCGAGCGCCTAGGCAATTAGACTGGAAGTGGGAGCGGGTACCTGTCAAATTCGGGTAAAAGCCCCCGCCCTCCAAAGGTGACAATCCTTAATGGGGAGTGGGGGAGCAGTCCTTAAAGCGGAGCTCCACCCAAAAGGGGAAGTTCCGCTTTAAGCTGAAGTATGCTAAATGTTTGCTTTTGGGCTTAATACCACTTTAGCAATTCTTAGATATGCTTGGTTCATTACTTTTTCTTTTATATTCACCTGCTGATCCAGTAAGTCTGTTTTGTAAAAAGACAAGCTGTCCTGCAAATGCACCAGTTAGAAAGTTAGACAAACCATTTACTGCTTCAGGAGTGCTTAGGGCTCATGTACACTGCAGCTGATAAACTCACGTTTAGGAGATGTTCAGCGTTTTTTTTTTTTTCCAGCAGCCCCTGAACTCACCGTAATGTTTTGCTATGTGTCCATGTACACATCGTCAACAGTCGTTTTTTTGAACGCATAAAACTTGCATTCAGCAGTCGATTTTATCAGCGTTTCAAACGCAAAACACTTCTAAGCGTGGCGAATCGCGTTTATAAGTGTTTGCAAATTTTTTTAACTCTTCCAGTTCCTGATGCTGTGCAAATCCTTTTTTCATCATGAAAATGCATGCAAAGCGTTTTCAAGGTACTCAAGTGGACAAAACACTTAACACAGGATGTTCCTACCAAGCTTGTCACACATTGTAATGACCAATTAACATCTCAGACCTCTCCCACCCTTGGAAACAAAAGAAATGTTAATGAGCAACTTACACCTAAGCTAATCTCAACACATACTGCTGTGTCTGCTTCTAATCTCTGTAATTCTCTGAAACAGTTTGAAATAGTTAATAATTGACCACTATCAGTGCATTCTGGGCATTTTGTAGGTTCTCTTGTTCTTATCTTTAAAAAACGCTTCTAAACGCAAACGCACATAAATGTGTTATGCAAACGCGGCTAAACAGATTTTTTTTAACCTACTTTTTCCAGCAGTCTGTTTCCATCGTTCAGAAGTGCCCCATGTACATGGGGCCTTACAATGATCAGCTTTTATTTGTTTTTCTAAAACCTCTATTCTGAAAGCAAAAAAAAAAGCTTCTTTAACTGCTTATAAAGTATAAGCAGGAGTCTGGCTTCTATTTTTTAGTGTATTTAAATCTGCTAGTACATCCAGCACACCCCTTTCCCTGAGAGGCACAATGCTGCTGTGCATCTTGAAAGGTGGTCTATACCAAGAGAAAAACAGTGCTTATTATTGCTGACCTGCTTCTCAGATTACTAGTGCCATAACTTTCAGTGTCATATACAGTATACTTTGGGGTTGATTTACTAATCAAATCAACTTTGCCCTTTGGCTGTGCAGTTGCACTCATTTTTCCACGAGCTGACTGAATGTGGTTTAGCTCTACCGATTTCCATAACATAATTATGTGTAAGCAAAAATGCTGTTTTTTGTTTTGTTTTTTTCCTTGCACCTGCTTGCATTTTCGTTACAAAGAGAAGCTTTGCCACATTTAAATTTTACTAAGGAAAATGAGTGCAACTGCACTTGAAAAGTGCACAGTCTATTCGCCTTTAGTAAATCCACGTCTTTGAGCCCCTGACCTGGAACAAACATGCAGCCAGTGAAAGTCAGAACTTTTATTCTTTTTAATCAAGTCAATTTTAAAGTCTTTTGGATCGGCCAGGTGATTCATTTTTTTCAAAGGCTGCAGCCATTTAAAGCCCTAGTAAATTAGTATTTTGACTAAATCTTGCAGGCTGTTGTCTGTGTAGTTATTGTAGAGCGATCTACCGTATGTAAAGCCATATACAGCTATATAACTTGTAATTTGGAATATTTAACAGTGAGGAAACGCCAGCCACTCCCTTCATATAATCCCTGTTTGCCTGTCTTCTTTCCTGACCATGTCCATGGGATATGTGTTCATCTGTTATGTTAGTGTAGAAATTGGACAATATCCTGTAGGGATGCATCGAAATTTCAGTGGCAGAAACATTTCAGCCAAAAACACCCCTTTCGGCCATCTGCCGAAATGGGAAATAAAAGCACTGATACAGTTGCCGAAAAAACCCCGGTGCTGCCGCTCGGTAGTTCTCAGCCTTACCTGAGAAACCATCAAACGATCCTGGTGCTGGGCATAGAGATGAGTGAAGGAAAGATGGCCTCCACTCACCTCTATACCCTTGGAGGACCGGAGTGATGTCACTTCCAGTTCCGTTCCTTTTTTTTTTTTTTTTGATCCAATGCTTTACATTGCGGAGGAGAGATGTGGGGTCTTATTGATCCCATATCTTTCCATAAAGAGGACCTGTCACTAATTATTTCTATCAAGGAATGCATGCATTTCTTGTGATAAGAATAAAAGTGATTAAATTTTTTTTAAAGGGACAGTGCAAAAAATATATAAATAAATAAAAAAGTTGCGATGTCTACGAGAGCCTTGGTTTTTCAAGGACTCTCACTCTCCCAGAAGGCTTTAGTATCACTCTAAGGAAGAGCGGTTGGCGGACAGGCAAAAATGCAGCTCAACAGTATGTTTTCCGCCCTCCCATCCGCTCATCTCAGTGAAGCCTAGGACAAGTGGACAGACCCACTTTTCCTGTAAAGGAAGACACAGAAACCTGAAACACTTGTTTTGACAAGTTACTGTATGCAGAACACTGTTAAACACATGCAGAATTTTGTAGTTAATTATTTTAGCCTATCCAAAACGTTTTTTGAATGGAGTGTTGAAGGATCACAACCTTTACCAGATGTTATTGCTGTATTTGTTCCTATTCAAGAGATTCATTTTTATTTTCTCTTACCAGAACAGGAGGTAAATGGAAAGGTCTTCAACAGACGTAAACAACAAAACAAACACCTCCCTTTTTTTTCTTTTTTCTCAATAAAGTGGGTTACACCGACCATAGACGGTGCAAATCTTGGCTAGTTCAGTAGGAACCGGCTGAGATTCGAACCATGTATGGGCAGGCTGAAAGTACCCAGGTTGAACAATCCATCAACCTGGGTACAACCAGCTGGGCAGATTTAGCAATAACTGCTGTGTTCTCCCAGTGGGGACGGCTGTCCAGGCATCCAGTGGTGTCCTCACCCGAGCGGATTCTTCGGCTATCCGGTGCTGGCGCTGCCATCTTGACATAGAAACCGGCAGTGAAACCTTGTGGCTTCTCTGCCAGTGTCCTACTGCTCATGTGTGAAGTGCTTTACGAATAGGCCACAGTCTTCTGGAACCTGTGACGTGTCCCAAAAGGCTGCGGGGGGGGAAGGATGGAGCTGAACTTCCGGGTCAGTTTGCTGTGACAAACTGAGCCAGAAGAGGGAGCGGGTACCTGTCATCAGTCCTGCTTGGTTACATCTAATTCTTCATTGCTCATGTCTGAAGGGCAGCGGCGGATGATCTTGACAGTGCTGGAGAGAGGGGATGTGTACAGGTACTCCTCAAGCACTTAAAATCAGAGAAAAAGGCAACCAAAAAACCTTCAATAGCATGTAAAATCAGAGAGTGCAGCGCTTAGAAGATATTAGCAGCTGGTTTTAAGTGCTCGCTGATTTTCTTTTCACTCATCGAGTGAAAAGATCCACCCTAGGTCCACCCTTTGAATGAAAAGTGTTCCCTCATTAGAGGAGGCAGACCTTTCATTTAGCCACACATCCTCCATTCATGGGGGAACTTTCATTGTAGGAACCGATAGTATGATTTCTATGAATGAAGCAAATGGTGGACATATTGGGCCCTTTACAAATGCCTGTCATAGGTGCAGCTGTTGGGGGTATTATAGGTGCATTTTAAGCATCATTTATACCAATGATGGGGCGCTGTTCCTCCCACTTATACCAATGATGGGGCGCTGTTCCTCCCACTTATACCAATGATGGGGCGCTGTTCCTCCCACTTATACCAGTGATGGGGCTCTGTTCCTTCCACTTATACCAGTGACGGGGCGCTGTTCCTCCCACTAATACCAATGACGGGGCTCTGTTCCTCCCACTTATACCAATGATGGGGCGCTGTTCCTTCCACTAATATCAATGACTGGACACTATTCCTCCTTCCATTGACTACAAGCACTGTCTTTTTTTTTTTTTTTTTTTTTTTTTTTTTTTTTTTTATACTCCTAATGCTGGGACATTTTCTACTCCCACTGGGCACTCCAGCCCTCCTAAAGTCTGAAGGGCAGTAAACCGGCCCTTTGTTTAGAAAGTTTGGAGGCCCCTGATCTAATGCTTGCTTAAATAAGTATACCTTGGTGAGTGCTTACATTTTCAGATGACTGTCTGTGGGTGGTATATCCCTTTTCTAGATATGTCATTTTCCTTAACATTGCATTTTGCCATTTGGGGCTTGTTCACACTGCTCGTATGTGAAATGTTCTTTGCGGGCAGCTTTCATTTGTGCTCTGCATTAAGGGAAGCTGTGCTTTGCTGTGCAGTGATTTGTGGTGCCACCTAGTGTGCTGCAGAAAAATGTGTGCTGTAAACAATGTGCATAGAAAACAATTGATTTTTTGTGGTGACTGACATTTATCCAGTGCAGAAAAACAGCAGTCACAGCTGAACTATTTCAGATTGGCAGCTTTAATACTCACATTACAAGTATGATCATTGTCATCATTTGACTTACAGGGTGCATTCACACCTGCCTGCAATTAGATGTGAGAACCTCAACGCGGGTTCTGGCAATTAGCTGCAAGCGGGCTGCCCCATTGAAAGCAAAGGGGGGGAGGCAGCTTGCTCTCGCAGCTAATCCCACCCACACTCATGTAATCTTTCAAACACATGTGAGCGATCGGTCCTGCATCCAGGCAGTCTGCATCCAAGGCTGGTCAGCTGCATGTGATCATTGTATGTGCGATCACGTGATCACATGCAAGTGGGCTTGATTCTCTCCGAGATCCAGCAGCCTCCCATTGCCTACTTGAATCTAATCGCTGGAACCCCCACTGGGGTTCTCACATCCGATCGCAGTGGATAAAGTGGAACATGTAATAGGTTCCAGCTCCTGCCTCCCCCCCCCCACCTGGTAACAGGCAGGGGGATCTTCTCCCCATGTCCCCTGTCACAATTAAAAAGAAAAACACAGGAAACTGCCTACAGGTACTGACAGCTGTTGTGGCTGACTGCTTGTAGCTCTCAATGGATTGCGAGGGCACAGGTGAGCATCCTTGTAGTCCATGCATCCTTGTTTATCCCTGCCATTCAGTAACTACCGGTACCTGCCTGTACGAGGTACTTACTGAGCGTCTGCAGGATCCAGGCATTGCACCCATGACCTGCTGATCACTGGTGCAATGCCTTACAGACTGTAATACAAAAAAATTATAAATGCACTTTTTTTTTTGTACCTGCCAAAAGATGTGCATTTTTTATTTATTATTTTGTAAAAGGTGAACTTATCCTTTGAGCTGGCTAGAAAATCTGACTTTTCCATTTCTTAGTATAACCCCTCCCTCTTTGCACGTCACAGCCTCCTTGCATGTCACAGCCCTCTTCTCAGGCGTGATGCGGGAGATGGTCAGGGTCTGCAGCTGTGATGCTGGAGATGGTCAGGGTCTGCAGCTGTGATGCTGGAGATGGTCAGGGACTGCAGCTGTGATGCTGGAGATGGTCAGGGACTGCAGCTGTGATGCTGGAGATGGTCAGGGACTGCAGCTGTGACGCTGGAGATGGTCAGGGACTGCAGCTGTGACGCTGGAGATGGTCAGGGACTGCAGCTGTGACGCTGGAGATGGTCAGGGTCTGCAGCTGTGACGCTGGAGATGGTCAGGGACTGCAGCTGTGACGCTGGAGATGGTCAGGGACTGCAGCTGTGACGCTGGAGATGGTCAGGGACTGCAGCTGTGACGCTGGAGATGGTCAGGGACTGCAGCTGTGACGCTGGAGATGGTCAGGGACTGCAGCTGTGACGCTGGAGATGGTCAGGGACTGCAGCTGTGACGCTGGAGATGGTCAGGGACTGCAGCTGTGACGCTGGAGATGGTCAGGGACTGCAGCTGTGACGCTGGAGATGGTCAGGGACTGCAGCTGTGACGCTGGAGATGGTCAGGGACTGCAGCTGTGACGCTGGAGATGGTCAGGGACTGCAGCTGTGACGCTGGAGATGGTCAGGGACTGCAGCTGTGACGCTGGAGATGGTCAGGGACTGCAGCTGTGACGCTGGAGATGGTCAGGGACTGCAGCTGTGACGCTGGAGATGGTCAGGGACTGCAGCTGTGACGCTGGAGATGGTCAGGGACTGCAGCTGTGACGCTGGAGATGGTCAGGGACTGCAGCTGTGACGCTGGAGATGGTCAGGGACTGCAGCTGTGACGCTGGAGATGGTCAGGGACTGCAGCTGTGACGCTGGAGATGGTCAGGGACTGCAGCTGTGACGCTGGAGATGGTCAGGGACTGCAGCTGTGACGCTGGAGATGGTCAGGGACTGCAGCTGTGACGCTGGAGATGGTCAGGGACTGCAGCTGTGACGCTGGAGATGGTCAGGGACTGCAGCTGTGACGCTGGAGATGGTCAGGGACTGCAGCTGTGACGCTGGAGATGGTCAGGGACTGCAGCTGTGACGCTGGAGATGGTCAGGGACTGCAGCTGTGACGCTGGAGATGGTCAGGGACTGCAGCTGTGACGCTGGAGATGGTCAGGGACTGCAGCTGTGACGCTGGAGATGGTCAGGGACTGCAGCTGTGACGCTGGAGATGGTCAGGGACTGCAGCTGTGACGCTGGAGATGGTCAGGGACTGCAGCTGTGACGCTGGAGATGGTCAGGGACTGCAGCTGTGACGCTGGAGATGGTCAGGGACTGCAGCTGTGACGCTGGAGATGGTCAGGGACTGCAGCTGTGACGCGGGGGAGGGCCAGGGACTGCAGCTGTGACGCGGGGGAGGGCCAGGGCCTGCAGCTGTGACGCGGGGGAGGGCCAGGGCCTGCAGCTGTGACGCGGGGGAGGGCCAGGGCCTGCAGCTGTGACGCGGGGGAGGGCCAGGGCCTGCAGCTGTGACGCGGGGGAGGGCCAGGGCCTGCAGGCGGGACGCGGGGGAGGGCCAGGGCCTGCAGGCGGGACGCGGGGGAGGGCCAGGGCCTGCAGGCGGGACGCGGGGGAGGGCCAGGGCCTGCAGATATTATACAACAGATGACTTTGGACATGATGTAGGTGTTGTTGGAGAATGGGGGACATATTACATTAGACTGCTAGATATTGCCATAACAAGGCAATAGGGAAACCAATTACTGCCTGTACAGAAAGTGTCAAAGGGCTGCAGGTTGGACACCAGGGCAATAGAGGGTCACTTGAGTGATATCTGAGGCTGCTGACATGACATCTAAAATGGCAGCACTCAGCAAAAATGTGTTTTGTGTTTAATGCCTACACAGGGGAGACCTTTACAGGTTAACTTTGGTCAAAATGAATGCTATAGTGACCAGGTCTCTTTAAGGTACTGTATAGTCATGAACATTCACTTTATTCAGTTGCCTAGTGTTATGCACTAAAAATAAAATTATGAATCTTGGAGACAGGAAAAATTCCATTACTCAGTAAACTATTAAACATGTAAAGCACAGGGCAACATAATTAAACATTAATGCATGTTTTCAATTTCATGGGAAATCTAACTAAATATACTTGCCCCTTCAATGCTTCTATTTTCTGCATTGTGCATATGTTTTGGGGTTGTGCCCAATCATTTCTAAAGGGGCTCCAATATGCATCCATGCAACAAACCATGCACATAACCCTTAATGCACCATTAACACATGCATCTGTAGAAACCTGTGCTATGTTACAGTGGAGAAAAAGAAATGGGACATGTTGGGGACCCGTAGGAAATAAATGAGCACATGCAGTAATGTATGTACTGTCAGCACATTAAATAAAGCATGACAGTGTGCGTATAGATGTGAATGCCCTGTGATGAATGCCTCCTGTATGTAAACATTCTTCTGGCCTTTAATCCTATGGAAGAATTTGATAATGCACACTTTTCTTGTTAACTCTGTATTCTCTAAATTAAAAAAATAAAAAAAGAATAGCTAGCGGTGAGTTAGGAAAGCTAATGCCCATGTGGTTAGCTCTTTTGTGTAACATTGCAGCAGTCCAGGCTTTGATTCTCACCTAGGACCAAACCATCTTCAGCCCAGGCTGTTCCAATGTGTTTGTGCGTGTATTTTAGGGGCACTGCTGATTTAAAGGCATTATAAAACTTCCTGCTTGCAGCATGTGTATTTCACCTGTATAAGGTGTACATTGATCATGTAGTTTCATGGTGTCATTTTTTGCTCTGTACGTACAGCCTATAGTAAAGTATATCTTCACAGTCCTGTATCATAAGTTTCCATTTGTGTTCAAATGGTACTGCATAATAGGTTAATGTATGATGTCTGTAGATTGAGAACTGACATTTCTGAAGAAACTACATATCCCATAATCCCTGTGTGTCTCTGCCTAGCAGTGGTGCAGGTGAGGACGACATAGTAATTAGATTTGACAGAGAGCAGAGCTATACACAGATCACTATGCTGGAGGAGTGGTGTTTTTTTTTATCACATTAACAATCCCTGATTTGTGATGCAACACAGAGAAATGGCAAGGCAATGACTGGATGCTGTGTCACCCAGGACAGAAATTGGCTGAATAGGAACAGACTAGTTGCAGCAATCAATGGACATAAAGGAATAGATCAGGCATGACACTACAAACTGCAGCCATAACATGTGAGCCCATCATTACAAGGTGTAAGGTAGATAACATAGGTCAGGGGTGAGCAACTGTGGCCCTCCAGCTGTTGTAGAACTACAAGTCCCATGAGGCATTGCAAAACTGACAGTTACAAGCATGACTCCCAAAGGCAGAGGCATGATGGTACTTGTAGTTCACCAACCGCTGGAGGGCCACAGTTGCCCACCCCTGACATAGGTAATTTAGCTACACTACTACCATGTTAAAACAATGAAAACATTTGAAAGCATACAATGACTTTTAAAGCGTTAGTATTCTACCTTTCCAGAAAAATGAAAACGTGAACACCATGTACACTCTCCCCCCCTCAGTCCTTGCTGTATTTACCTCTGTGGGTGGTGAGCTGTCAGTCCCCACGCAGCCCATGTAGTGGTTCAGAGATTTGAAATTCCCACTCTTCTCCCTCTTCGCTATCCAGCGCTTTCAGGACAGATCAGAGCAATGCTCTGTCTGATCTGACCAATCAGAATTACTCTGGTCTGTTCTGGGAACTCTGTACAGAGGGAGGATTTCAAATCCCTGGACCACTACACAGGCTGCTGCTTGGGCACTGACAGCTCATCGCTCACAGAGGTAAATACTACGAGGTTTGGGGTGGTGGGGAGGGTGTATGGTGTTTGCTCATCTTTACAGAAAAAATGAAAATGTGAACTACCACTTTAAGTGAAATGACAGTTTGGCATAATAGTGAATAGAATAGTGGGTGTTAGTGGACACATGCTTTGTATTTCTGTGTGTGTATGTATGTATATCTCTATCCCTCTTTTACAAGTCTAGTGATATTTGTTCAGAAAAGCAGTAAGCGTTAGACTCTGAAAAATTAGAATATTTGTCCCTTTTTTCTTTTTTTTTTTATTCCATAGTGATGGCTGTATTACATATACTTCCTGTGGCAGGTAAACATCCCCTTAGCTATGACCGTTATTGACGCACTGACAAGCAGGTAGTCTGTGTGTCTATGACAATAGCAGGCAAGGGACTGGGATGTCACAGCAGATAAATATAGTTAGACAGGTGCTATAAAAAGCCAGGTATTCTAATCATCTGGAATATATTATACGTTGCACATGCACAGGAAGATCCCTGGGGATTTTACATGGGGAGGTGGTTAAATCCTCCCACCTTTTAACAGGACATTGGTGATGCAGACAGAAGCTGCTGACTAATGAGGGAGGTGTTATTTGCATCAACTGCCATGAACTGCCAGAACACAGAAAATATTTTAAATATGAAGTAATGTTTGTTTTTTTTTTGTATTTTTTTTTTTTTTTTAAGTTTGTAACTTTAATTCTAGATTTCTCTAAAATAATCACTGTAACCCAGTATCAGTGTTTTTATTTATGTTCACTTTACCTTGTAATTCATTGTATGCTCTATTTTAGTAACGATCCTATTAATGCCAAATGTCTGTTATTACAGTGATATCCGCTAAGAGCACAATTTTTTGGACATTTTTATAATGTCATTGTAATGATTAAGATGGCTATGGTATACTATACACAGAATTTGTGTCTCCCGTTCTCTATAAATTGCTGCAGTTCTTTAATCCATTGGATCACACTTCTTACCGTAGTATAAACACTGGGCTAATCCACTTGGATGGTGGAATCGTTTTAGAATGTTTTTTTGCATATAAGCATTTCCTTTTCACTGGGGAATTAGAACATTTCGATGACGTTGAATGAATTGATGGAATGCTGGCTGCGGCTTATGCATGAGTAACATTTGCCTTGTTGCTTGTTGTACCAACCTCCGAATGTGGTGTTTGGCAGGCACAGCAGAGCATGTCAATGAGAAATCATGTTTAAATGGGAAGCATTTCTTCATAGAAGAATCCAAACATTTGTTTTCAGTGAAGTTACTATCCATTGTTCATCAGCCTCTGACAACCATTTTCTTTATGTATCAGGATCACCATCTGTTCTTATGGTATAAACTTCACATGGGTTTCTGCTAGAGAATTCCCAAAGAAACTCTGATGTTTAAGTATGGAAAACTGAACTGGGCAAGACTATCTTCCCGGAGTAATGGTCTGAAAGTGCTCATATGTATGGGTTGATCATTCCCTGATCCAGCCAATTTTTTGTGAGGCTGGCTGTAATTGTATGTCTATGGGAATACCACTGGCTGACCGATCAGGGGTGGAGATGAGGAACCTAGTTTATCACTATTTGTCCAAATTAATAGTTTTCTATTCAATGGACACATAGCCAGCACAAGTGTGTGTACTCTGTAGTTGCTTGGAGGTCTCATCTTCTGTGTGTTAATCAATTCTTTTCGGTACCTTAAAGTAGTAGTAAACCCAAAAGGAAACCTTTATAATATTGCAGCTTATCAATTCTTAGATGTGATGCCCACATTCCTTTTTTTCTTTTTTTAGGCTTTCTTTCCTTTATTTTCATCTGGTAATCCAGCTAGTAAGTATGTTTTTTTAAAAGAATAAGCTCTCCAGCCGAATGTATCAGTTACAAGATGAGACAAACTATTTTTCACGGACAAGGGTGCTTACACTGATCAACTTTTATTTATGTAAAACCTTTATCCCAAAAGGAAAAAAAAAACTGCTGTAGCTGCTTAGAGTGTTAGCAGGAGTTTGGCTTCGACTTTATAGTATAGTTAAATCTGCTAGTACATCTACTACTACTCTCCCCATAGACTGACAATGCTACTGTCCAAAGTGCTCCGTCATCCAGAGTGGTGTCTCACTAATATAGGAGGCGTGTTACTGGCCAGATCACCAGGTGAAAACAGAGGGGAAAAAAGCCAAATTAAAAGAAAACAAATGCAGCCACCACATCTAATGATTGATAAACTGCAATATATTACATTTTTGGTTTAATACCACTTTGTCCTTTTAAGAGGAGTGCTCCCAAAGTTGCTCCCAAAAAAGGCAGACAGAGGACAAAACCTGAGTCACCAGTATTTCCTATGGTCCCTCTATTACCACTTACTGACCACCCACAGTACATTTACTGTGGGCAGTGGCTATACGTACAAGCGATGTACAGACTCTGGGGCACAGTGGAATGTGGATCCTGGTACTTGGGGCCTGGTGATCATGTGATTGCTATGTCAACAAAGCTGTTATGAATCAATATGATTCATAACAGCTTGGCTTCCTTTACTAGTGAGCTGTGAATGACCCACAGCTATCACATGGGCCAATCACAGCTCCCTGTACCATGTGATTAGCTTTAGGCAATCACAGATCACTAGTATTCAAAAGCTGTATGTGAGAATGCACGCCACTCAAAGCAATCCCCGGGAGTTGCGGAACACCAGCGTGTGATGGATATCCTCAGCCGCCGTTCCTGCCACGTCTGCTGATGCGTTTCGCTCAACCCATAGGGGGCTTGGTCACAGAGGCTTTTTAGTATTCATAGCTGTCATGTACTTAATCCATTTATGACAGTTTAAAGCATTGCTGGTACAATGATCTTCATTGTATTAGCAACCCTAGTGTAAAAAAAAAAAAAAAATAAATCTTCACCCTCCTAGAGTAGTAAATGTTACTATGATAACATTTAACTACTCTGATAAAAGTATGTAAGGAAAAAAAACAAATGCTCAAAAAAAAGTTTAAAAAGTTAAAAGAATATGTAAAATTGGGGATTCAGTGATAGCCTTTTTTATCGGAGAGTACAAACCTGCCTGCAGCATTCCATGCCTGCCTGCAGCATTGCTTCCCTATTTCTTTTCTCACAAGAGAATCTGAGAGCAGGGGTAGGTTGGTCAAATCCTGTGAGAAATGGGGGGGGGGCATGGCTAGTCCACACTGCACATCTGTGTGTCTATGGAAGGGAGATTGTCACCAGCACATCGAGGATCACCAATATGGGTCCAAAAGCTTTAATGAACAATCACATAGTTACAGCAAGGCAACATTTCGGAGTCTCGCAGGATGCCTTCATCAGGTATGTGTGTCTATGGATGCACACTGCCTGACTCAGGAGCCCACTCGGCGTACAGCTTGCTAAGGAAGCACTCTAAGGAAAGGAGGAGTGGAGTGCGGCGGAGAACTCCAGAAGAGAAGGATCGTGACTGCTCTGTGCAGTACCATTGCACAAAGCAGGTAATTATAACCTTTATATATTTTTTAAAGTTTGAAAAATAACATTACAAACACTCTTTAGTATTTTGTTTGTTGCTAGAGACTTCTAGGTATGTATATTCAGGCATTACTTCCTTATACAAGTTATGTTCTTAGGGAATTGGAAATATTACTAATGGTTTACTTTTTTTTTACTGACCACCTGATGTAATGTTCTTGTACATTTTTTTTTTTTTTTTTTTTTTTATTTTCTAGTTCAATAGTTATTTATTTACAAAAAGTAACAAGGGTAAATCCGAAATCCACCCATGCAGAAGCTAGAATTAACAGCATAAGTACAGTAAAGCTAAAGGGGAGGTCCAGGAAAGCTCCATGTAGCTAATCGTAAACCTGAACGCACTGCGTAGCAGACAACTGTACAGTAGGCCCATTTAGAAACCAAGAGGAGAGAGATCAAAGAAGGAAGGAAGCAAAGGACAGAAAAAGAGACAAGGTCAAGAAGAAAAGGGAAGAGAGGGGCTCTGGATCATCGGGGGCATCAATCATTGATGTCCCATGGTATTCGGAGGGAGGATAGGAAAAGAATATGCCAACTATTCCCAAATGTTTAAAAACTTGGCATTGGAGTCGTTGAAGATGGTAGACATTTGTTCATTGAAGCGGATCTCCAGTCCCATGTGAAAAGAATGTCAGCACCTACAAAAACTGCATATCCTGACTTTTTAAAACAGCCACTTACCTGTCCCTCGATCCAACAGTGTCCTCACTGCAGCTGGTTTCACCAGCCATCCTCTCTCCCTGGCATCTCAACTGTGGGCACCCAACTGTGGGCAGCTTCACAGGCGGATGCCCACTGCGCATGTGCAAGCAGTGCTGCGCATTGTATATGGTCCCGCAGTCTTCTGTGACCTGTTACATGTCCCAGAAGGGTGGGGGGTGGCAGGAGAACTTCCGATTGCCTAGGCGGTTGGAGCAGAAGTGGCAGCTGGTATCTGTCAAAATCTGGTACGTGCCTCCCAAATATGCCTATTCTTAATGGGGAGCGAGGGACCATTTGGGTAGAGCTCGGCTTTAAAGGATACGTTCACCGTTCATGACACATTACATCCATAATCAGGGTGTAACATTTTATGAATGGACTGGCCCCTGCTTTCAAAGCTAGCGGAGGGTCTTCGCCCACCTCGCTAGCTGTCAAATTTAAAATAAACATGACCGTGTAGCGCTCTGCCTTCCAGGCCTCTTCGCTCATTCTGTTCTGTGAATGAAAAACTGCAAGTCCCGACAGCCTTAGCGGCTGTTGGCTTGTAGTTCTCAATGAACTACCAGGGTGCTGTGGTAGTTCATTCATTCTTCCTTTTTAGTATAGCGGCTTGCTTGTACATCCCGTAGGGGTAGACAGATATACTGACAGATCTGCATGGCACCAGTGATCTGCTGTTCGCTGGCGCAATGCTTTTTAGGCTCCTGCAACAAAAAATAATAAATGCACTTTTTTTTTCTTTTCCTTTTTTTTTTACCTGCAAAAAATTGTGTATAAAAGTGAACTTCTCCTTTTTAAGCATTAAGGTTTTCTTTTAATGTAAGCCAGCAGACCATTACAGTGCACATGTAGATGTGTGATATCATCATTGAAGACTGTTATATATTTTTTTTTTCTTTAGAAAAATTAGTAAGGATTGAGGTATCTTTATGTTCCCAAGGAAGTTTTGCTTTTCCTGAATGTGACATGCCTTAGTTTACTCCCCCGCTCTGCTATAAAGAAGTTGTCATCTTTAACATAACTGGTTAGAATGTTTTGGCTTCTGTGTAGTGTTGGTAACTTACTTGGTACCTCAATTACCATTTGTCTGACTTGATCAACAGGTTGAACCAGAGCAAAATGATGGAGTGCTGTTTGTTGTGTTCACCTTTTGTACACTTTTAAAGTCCTTGTTGGAATCTGGGTTGCCAAGTTTCCATTTGTCGTCCTGTACTAAATGTGGAACAATTAATGCTCTCTTGAAGAGAATATAGTATTTTTCTCTGTGTAAGAGAGATGCATTGATGTAAGTAATCCCTTCAGTGTATGTAAATCCAACTACTGTCAACTGCTTCTCCTTTCTTTTTTTTTTTTTTTCTTTTTTTGCACTCTTTTACAACCTGCAGACCAGTCCGGATATTAAAACACGTGTTAGGGGTGTTGCTGTGCATTGTTTGCTTTTTTTCTTTATTGTACATCATGGGACACAGAGCAGGCCATAATAATGACCATGTGAGTTATTTGCCACTTACAGGTGAATGGACACTGGCTAACCAAGAAAACAGGAAGTCTTCCCCCTTATAACCCCTCCTACACAGGAAGTACTCAGTTTTTTGCCAGTGTCTGTAAGGTGAATGGTCACTGAACATGTGCTCTGTGACGCATACTGGGAGGTCTGGAATGATTCTACTGAGAGTCAAGGGCCTCAATAAAATCCATTCAAAACGCTGTTAGCCAAAATGGATGATACCCAAGCCTTACTGGATATGGAGAAGAATCCTCTAGGTTTTGCCTGTAATGCGGCTTTATGGAGCTGAACCCTTAGTTTTCGGAACCATGTGCAGTTCTTTCTGACCAAGTCACTTCTGACAGGGTTCTATACGGGTCCAAGGAATTGGCCCCCATTTGAAAAGGGGGATTGAGTCCTTGAAGGTCTTTAGGACAAGGCCTGCTGTGATGGGTGAAGGTTGGTCCCTGACTGAAAGTTCAGGGGCCTGCGGCAACATTGGGGTGTGTGTGTAAAACATATATATATATATATATATATATATATATATATATATATATATATATTACACAGTGGATATAAAAAGTCTACACACCCATGTTAAAATGTCAGGTTTCTGTGACGTAAAAAAAATGAGAAATCATTTCAGAACTTTTTCCAGCTTTAATGTAACCTATAAACTGTACAACTCGTTTGAACAACGAGCTGAAATCTTTTAGGTGGAGGGAAGTAAAAATAAACTAAAATATGATTGCATATGTGTGCACACCTTCCTATATTATTATTATACAGGATTTATATAGTGCCAACAGTTTGCGCAGCGCTTTTCAATATAAGGGAGACAGTACAATTACAATACATTTCAGTACAAAAGGAATAGGAGGGCCCTGCTCATGGCGCTTACAATCTAAAGGAACGGGGAGGTGATACAAAAGGTGATAGCTGCGGGGGATGATCTGGTGGAGGTGATTTAAGTACAGTTCTTAGGTGGAAGTGGGGTAGGCTTCCCTAAAGAGGTGAGTTTTCAAAGATCGCCTAAAGGCAGGGTGGGGGCTAACCGGACATGTTGTGGTAGGGAGTTCCAGAGGATGGGAGAGGCTCTGGAGAAGTCCTGGAGGCGAGCGTGGGAGGAGGTGATGAGGGAGGTAGAGAGGAGGATATCATGGGAGGAGCGGATTGGGCGATTTGGGCGGTATCTGTGGATGAGGTCGGCGATGTAGCTAGGGGCAGTGTTGTGGATGGCTTTGTAAGCTGTGGTTAGTATTTCGAATTTTAGACGTTGGGTTAGTGGAAGCCAGTGAGGGGATTGTCGGAGAGCGGCAGTAGTCGCTGATCGGTTGGTAAGGTGTATGAGTCTAGCAGCAGCATTCATAATAGACTGAAGGAGGGATAGCCTGTGTAACGGTAGACCAGTGAGGAGGGAGTTGCAGTAATCGAGGCGGGATACAGCCGAGATGTGGATAAGTTTTGTTTTTTTTTTTTTGTTTTTTTTTTTTTGTTTTTTTTTTTTTGTTTTTTTTTTTTTGTTTTTGTTTTTTGTTTTTTTTTTGTGGTGTCATTGGTTAGGAAGGGGCGGATTTTGGAAATGTTCCGGAGGTTG
Source organism: Staurois parvus (assembly GCF_062004578.1). Classification (NCBI taxonomy): domain Eukaryota; kingdom Metazoa; phylum Chordata; class Amphibia; order Anura; family Ranidae; genus Staurois; species Staurois parvus. Next base: position 3,835,129 of record NW_028318492.1, on the reverse strand, counting down.
AGGCGGCAGGATTTAGCCAGTGAGTGGATGTGGGGCCCAAAGGAGAGGTCAGAGTCTAGGTTTATGCCTAGCACCCTGGCATGAGGGAAAGGACAGATGGTTGTGCTGTTGATCTTAATGGTAAAGTCGTGAGTGGGGGATCGGGGAGGAGGAAATATTACAAGGTAGTGATGTGACAACCATGGTGATATGTAGCTTAGTAGATTTGTGATACGTGAGGGGATTGAGGGGGTGAGCTGGGGAGTGGAGAGATAGATCTGGGTGTCATCAGCATAGAGGTGGTATTGGAAGCCATGGGAGGTTATCAGTTGGCCCAGGGAGGAGGTATAGAGAGAGAAAAGGAGGGGCCCAAGAACAGAACCTTGGGGTACCCCAACAGAAAGGGGAAGAGGAGTGGAGGAGGAGGAGTTGTATGTGACAGTGCGCTGAGAAAGGTAAGAGGAGAACCAGGAGAGAGCAGAGTCACAGAGGCCGCTGGAGTGGAGTTTACTGAGGAGGAGCGGGTGATCGACTGTGTCAAAGGCAGCAGAAAGGTCAAGGAGTATGAGTATGGAGTAATGGCCATTGGTTTTATAACTGGGAATGTAGCTGTGTTCAGAATTAATTTACATTTAAAGTGCCTCTGATTAACCCCAAATAAAGTTCAGTTATTCTAGTAGGTCTTTCCTGACATTTTCTTAGTCGCATCCTACAGCAAATGGTTATGGTTCGCAGAGAGCTTCCAAAGCATTAGAGTGATCTCATTGTTAAAAGGTATCAGTCAGGAGGAGGGTACAAAGAATTTCCAAGGCATTAAATATACCATGGAACACAGTAAAGACAGTAAAGACCGTCAGCAAGTGGAGAAAATATGGTGCAACAGTGACATTACCAAGAAGTGTGTGTAATAAAAAAAAAAAACAATTTATGTGTGTGTGTGTATATATACATATACATACATTCGTGTGTGTGTGTGTGTGTGTGTGTATATGTATATACACACACACACTGTACACCCCTTTTTGAAAAGTAAGATTTTAATCAATATCTCAATGAACACAAGAACAATTTCCAACATTTTGACAAAACTGAGTTTCATAGAACATTTGTTTAGCTCATTACATGAAAGTAAGGTTAATAATATAACTTCGATTACATAATCTTCAGTTTTACTCAAATTAGTTGATGCAAAAATGAATACACCCCACAACAAAAGCTATTACATCTAGTATTTTGTATGACCTCCATGATTTGTAAAGACAGCATCAAGTCTTCTAGGCATGGAATGAACAAGTTGGGGACATATCTATCTTTTTCCATTCTTCAAGAATGACCTCTGGAGCCTCTAGAGCCTGGATGCTTGACGGAGAGCGATGCTCAACTTGTCTCTTCATAATTCCCCTTAGGTGTTTGGGTTCAGTTCAGGAGACATACTTGGTTACTGAATCACTTTCACCCTGTTCTTCTTCAGAAATGCAACAGTGGCCTTAGATATGTGTTTTGGATCATGGTTATGTTGGTAAAGTGCATGGCGATCAAGGGCATGGAGTGATGGTAGCATCTTCTCTTTTAATAAAGAGCAGTACATCTGTGAATTCATGGTACCATCAATGAAATGCAGCTCCCCAACACCAGCAGCACCCATGCCAGCCCCACAGAAAGACCATGCCACCACCATGTTTCACTGTAGGCACCATGCATTTTTATTTGTACTCCTCACCTTTGCGACGCCATACAGTTTTGAAGCCATCAGATCCAAAAACATTTATCTTGGTTTCATCACTCCAGAGTACAGAGTCCCAGTAGTGTTATCCTTTTTCAGCATGGGCCCTGGCAAATTTTGTCAGGCTTTTCTGTGCATGGGCTGTAGGAGAGGTTCCTTCGTGGACAACACCCATGCATGCATTCCTCTACAGTGTACGCCATATAGTGTCATGGGAAACAATCACCCAAGTTTGGCTTTAGCTAACTACAGTGAACTTGCATGGCGATTTTCTTCAACCTTTCTCATCAGAAGACACTCCTGTTGAGGTGTTAACTTCCGTGCACGGCCTGGTCGTCTCTGTGAGATGATTGTAGTTCCATCTTTGTTACATTTTTTGTATCACTTTTGCTGCAGTATTCTGACTGATAAGTAAAGCTTTGCTAATCTTTTTGTAGCCTTCACCTTTCTTATGTAAAAAACAGATTTTCTTTCTCAGGCCTTGAGACATTTCTCTTCCATGTGGTGCCATTGTTGACAGCATGAAATGGGAAGGGGTGTTCTTTACAGAACGCCCTTTTTTATAATCAACTGTCTGCTAGACACGTGTTTAACGAATAATTAGACTCCCCTGTAGTTGAGTTCTTGTTACTTTGTTGTCTAAAATTTTAGCTTTGCTCCTAAGACTTTCATTGAGGTGTATTCATTTTTGCAACAGTCTTTAATTTCCTTGTTAGGAAAAATACTTGTGTGTGCAATTTAACAAATCTTGTTTGCAATCAATGACATTTGTGGGAGTATTTTGTAGTACAGTGTCCCATAGAAAATGTTGATTCTAAAAGGAAAGTAAAGGTTTTCTGACAAATCCGTTGGAGTGTGCTCATTAATGCTGAGCTGTGTATGTATGTGTATATATGTATATGTGTGTATATATATGTGACTGCTATGGATGCCTGGCCAGACCACCAGGGGGAGTAACTTTTTTTTCTTTTTTTTTTTTTTTCTTTTTTTTTCTGCACCTGCCTGTGCCAAGTCAAAGTTCTGCTGTGTTTTCTCCTGAAAGACCTGGGGCAACAGGTCAATATGAGCCACTGCGTTTGTCTGACATTGTGGCACAGTACCAGTACCAAGAGCCAGAGGGCTCAGGAGGAGGTTGATCGCATTCTGGCTTGGGTAGAAGGGCATCTTTCAGTTCTGTCAGCAGTATTTATTCCAGGGATAGACATTTGGCAGGCGGACTACCTCAGTCGTCAGCAGTCGTTTCTGGGGGATTAGGCTCTGCATACCAAGGTGTTCTCGTCAATCTGCCAGTGTTTGGGGCACCCGGACATAGATCTCTTGGCGTCTGGGTTCAACAGCAAGGTAGACAGGTTTGTGTCCAGGACACGGGACCCTCTTGCAATAGTGGTACATGCCTTGGTGATATTGTGAGATCAGGTCAAACCTGCTGTCTCAGGGACCTTTATTGTACCCAGCTTTGCATTCGCTGAATTTGACTGCATGGCTGTTGAGACCCAAATCTTGAAAGATTGGGGAGTGTCAGACTCTGTAATCCACACATTGAGCTGGTTTCTAGGAACATTTTATTATAGAACTTGGAAGGCATATATTTCTTGGTGTGAGGATCGAAATTGGTAACCCTGGGATTGATCTGGAGAATTTTTGTCTTTTCTCTAATCAGGAGTAGAAAAGAAGTTGGCTGTTGGTACTATTAAGGGTCAGATTTCAGCCTTGGCTGTTTTCATCAAAAGATATTTTACTTCTCACTCTTGGTTTGTACTTTTTTGCAGGGAGTGATGCATACTGCTCCTCCTGTCCGGCAGCCCCTGTGTCCTTGGGACTTGAACTTGGGCTTGGCAGCTTTTTATACAAGCCACCATTTGAACCTATCCGGGAAATTCCATTCGTTCTGCTAACTTGAAAGGTTCTGTTTTTGGTTGCAATCACCTCAGCAAGGGCATCGGAGTTGGCAGCTTTTTTTTTTTTTTTTTTTTTTGTAGAGATCCATTTTTGGTTTAACACCAGAATAAGGTGGTGTTACAGCCTCATCTGTCCCTTTTTTCCAAAGGTGGTTTCTAGTTTTCATCTCAATCAGGACTTTGTTCTGCCTTCATTCTTTCCTAGGCCTTTTTTTTTTTTTTGTTTTATAGAATGACAGCGCAGATTAGAAAGGATGATTTCTTGTTGATTTTACTGGAGGGACCCAGGAGAGGACAGGCGGCATCCAAATGAACTATTTCTAAGTGGATTCGTCAGTTAATTATTCAAGCCTATGGTTTGAAGAGCACACTACCAGGAGGCTATCCGCCACCAAGCTTCAGCTGCTCAGATTTGCAAGGCTGCTACATGGTCTTCGCTTCATGCATTCACAAGGTTTTACCAGGTGGTTGTCAGAACCACACATGGAGGATTCTGCCTTTGGCTGCAGTGTTTTCCGAACAGCTCCTTTTGGGATGTTGATGGTGGTTATTGTGATGGCATCCACCCCTTAAGGTTATTGCTTTGGGACGTCCCACATAGCCATTATTATGGCCTAATAAAATTAAAAATTAGTGAAGCGCTTGTATCACATGAATACAATCATGTATCTCCATATAGTGTAATTATAAATCAAAGTGACCACTATATATAATAAATGTGTGTTGACTCCCTCTAGTGGAAAGAAAAAATAGTGTCAACCAAAATAGCTAAATAACACACATTAGGAAACTAAATATATAGTGCATAAATCAAATATAATAAACAGAATATATATACGTGAAAACAGAATATTGGCCACATACAATAGTGTCTAAATTATACATAAATAATATATGCCATAAGTGAACAAGACAATATCAAAGGTGAAAAAAATATTCCATGCATGTGACTGTGCTTTAAGCTGGAACACACACGTGATCTCCACTTCTAAGTGCAAGTACTCTCCTTCAAATGGCAGCAATGCCTGCTCACCTCCCTTCCTCGACCCACACAGGGCCTCAAAGCAGTTACCACCTCAGTGGTGTATTCCTCTGGCAGACTCCTTATTCCTCCTCCTCTCTTATGCAACTCATAAAAAGACAAGAAAGCCTTCCATAGTGTAGTAAATTTAATAGGCAAAGTTAAAAGTTACAAAGTTTTCCACTCACATGCTCCTTTCCATAAAAAAGCGTTTTTCCCAGCCTGTGGGTAGATGTGCATGCACCTGGGGGAATCCAATATGGCCACTGTGTCCGGACATACGTCACCAGGAAGTAGACAAACCGACGCGTAGCGTCACGTGCGTCGTGACTTCATCAGGGTTCACCAGGAAGTAGACAAACCGACGCTACGCGTCGGTTTGTCTACTTCCTGGTGACGTATGTCCGGACACAGTGGCCATATTGGATTCCCCCAGGTGCATGCACATCTACCCACAGGCTGGGAAAAACGCTTTTTTATGGAAAGGAGCATGTGAGTGGAAAACTTTGTAACTTTTAACTTTGCCTATTAAATTTACTACACTATGGAAGGCTTTCTTGTCTTTTTATGAGTTGCATAAGAGAGGAGGAGGAATAAGGAGTCTGCCAGAGGAATACACCACTGAGGTGGTAACTGCTTTGAGGCCCTGTGTGGGTCGAGGAAGGGAGGTGAGCAGGCATTGCTGCCATTTGAAGGAGAGTACTTGCACTTAGAAGTGGAGATCACGTGTGTGTTCCAGCTTAAAGCACAGTCACATGCATGGAATATTTTTTTCACCTTTGATATTGTCTTGTTCACTTATGGCATATATTATTTATGTATAATTTAGACACTATTGTATGTGGCCAATATTCTGTTTTCACGTATATATATTCTGTTTATTATATTTGATTTATGCACTATATATTTAGTTTCCTAATGTGTGTTATTTAGCTATTTTGGTTGACACTATTTTTTCTTTCCACTAGAGGGAGTCAACACACATTTATTATATATAGTGGTCACTTTGATTTATAATTACACTATATGGAGATACATGATTGTATTCATGTGATACAAGCGCTTCACTAATTTTTAATTTTATTTTGCACTTATTGGTATCAGCTAAGTGACAGCAGCTGTATTTTGTCAATTATTCCCATGAGCGCAGGAGGATCCCTTATTATTTTCATTATTATGGCCTGCTCTGTGTCCCGTGATGTACTTTTAAAGAAATTGGATTTTTTTCTACATACTTACCTATAAATTCCACCTCCTTGGAGTACATCCCAGGACACAGAAGTTCCTCTCCTCTTTCTGGATTTTCATTGCTTGCTACAAAACTTCTTGTGTAGGAGGGGTTATATGGGTGACGACGTCCTGTTTGGTTGGCCAGTGTGCATTCACCTATAGGTGCCATCTAACCCACAGTCATTATTATGGCCTGCTCTGTGTCCCGTGCTGTACACCACAAAATAGATTCTACAGGTAAGGATGTAGAAAAAAATTAAAACCTTTTTTAACCATGAAACACTTCATTCAAGCCTATGTACTACAGCATGCTGTGATACACTGTGGTGCAGTGACTTGCAATGCAGTGAGTTGTGTGCTTTTATGCAGCTCATCTCACTGCACCTTGGTGCAGCATTATTTTCTATGTGCCCTTGCATATCAGCTCAGCAGATATAGTGTGGAATCTGTTGAAATACCATTTAAATTGTTTTGTTATACCTGGAGATCCTTTTATTTGTTACTGAAAATACAGCTTTACCGGTCTGTGAACCGCATTAGTGAGTTCATTGCTGACTTTAATGTAGCCTGTAACTTCTAGACTAGCCCGGTCAAACCAGTAGAGCATTTGCCTATTCTGGTATTTTTAGCAGATCAAAACTGGAAAGTAAATTATGCATGCAAATCTTTCCAAACATTCCAATGCAAAGCTGTGTCATATAATTTTTACTGCCACAGGTTTGCAACAGACATCCTGAGTGTTACACTGTTGACTTTTATAAACAATACAGTGTACATGAGAATGAACAAATGGTCAAAATAGCACAGAAAGCCTTTATGTCACCAAAACACAAGTGTAAAGGTACATGCACACTGGCTGTTAAACACTGCTCTGGACATTTTTTCTGGCATAAAAAAAAAACTTGACGCTGGTAAACGTGTGTACCGTGTTTATTTTCATTAGCCAGAATAAATAATTTATTCTAGTCATTAAAATGAAAATACGCCCAAGCACGAAATGCACCTAGCATTAATGAGTGTTTAGACGTGTTTACATATGTTATTGCTGTATTTGTCGTATTTCTGTCAAACAACTGATTCTTCTGCGTTCAGGAGAGTAGCATTTTACTGCCTCTAAACTCTGCTGTTCCTTAAGGGCTTGTTCACACTTGACTTCTTCCCAAACACCCCTATAGCGTCAGACAGGCGTTTTTAGAAGTGTTAACTTGCCTACCAGGCGCTTCTACCCCCTTCCTGCCCAGACCAAGTTTCAGCTTTCAGCACTGTCGCAATTTGAATGACAATTACGCGGTCATGCAACACTGTACCCATATTAAATTTTTATCCTTTTTTCACACAAATAGAGCTTTCTTTTGGTGTTAATCGCTGCTGGGTGTTTTTATTTTTTGCACTATAACCAAAGAGCAAAAAAAAAAAAAAAAGTTTTTGTTTTTATTAGAACATCACTGATGTGCGTTAATGAGGTGGCACTGATGGGCAAAGGTGGGCGGCACTGATCATCAGGGCATTGATGATCAGTGCCAATCCCTTCGCTGACAATTGCCGGTTCTTGGCAGTACTTTCCTCACGCTGTGACAGCATGAGGGGAGTGCAATTGATAACCGGCAACTGTATATTTACCCGGGGATCTGCTGTCATTGGACACAGCTGATCACGTGGTAAAAGGCCGCCGTGATTGGCCATTTACCTTATCACATGATCAGCTGTGTCCGTAGGACACAGCTATCACCAGCGCCGCTGGGCGTGTTCTGGAATGACTTCGTCCCAGAACTAGACAACCATGCTGTAGCCGTCCTTTGGCTATAGCAAGGTTGGGAACTGGTAAAAAAAAAACTCTCCCCAAACACCCTATGTGCGGTTTTGAGGCATTTTATAGGCGTTTTTAAAATCGTTAAAACTGCACCACAAACGCCTATAATGTACTTAATGGTATTAACGCCTCACAAGCTCCTGGTAAAATGCCTGACAGGCGTTTGAGGCGTGTCACCATAGATTTGAATGGGAGGCATTGAAAGGCTTCAACTCCTCCTGACTTGACATGAGGTGTCAATTTTGACATGAAGCTAAGGTTTCAGTGTGAACAGCATTGTGTGCTGCCATGTGAATCCTTTTCATAGGTGTTTTGAGGAGCATTAAAAACGCCCCTCAAACACCTGCTTTCAACGCTAGTGTGAACTGAGCCTAACTCTGGTAAAATCCTGTGTTTGCATGGACACATAGGGGTTTATTTACTAAATCTGGTTCACTCAGAATCTCGTGTGCTTCTGCATAGAAACCAGTCAGCTTCCAGGTTTTATTGGTAAAGCTTAATTGAACAAGTTGAGGTTAGCAGCCAATTGGTTACCATGCACAGGTGCATGAGGTTTTGAGTGAACCAGCTTTAAGGTGGGAATACAGGATTAGAAAATTGACCAATCGGACATCTGACAACCGACAGGTGTTCGTTGGTCGAAATCGTGGCCCACATTAACCAATCTAAAAAAATACTTTGTTTGACGTCTTCTATACAAGTGGAAGTGATGCTGTGTGCGCGTGATCTTGTAGCCACGCCCTTCCGGCCAGAACAAGCGATATACACAATTAATAGCAATGAGTATAATATAGTTTGTTACATTAACTATATACATAAATAGTGATACATAAAATATAATATGCATCATTCTGGTTTCATTATCTCTTTAGGTCAATCTACTTTTAACATTTGGATTTTTCGTTCGTGTTTACGAAGATTCCTTGGACCTAAACATCAAGGTCATCTTCTGTCTCCGCTCATGCGTGATAGTACTTGATAGATTTTTTTCGTACGACCATCATACCACCGCATAGAAAATTGGTTGTTCGTATACGAAACAACAACATGTTTCACTGCTGTTCAACCGGATTTTTTTCGTTCACAATATCGTTATCGGTTAAAACATCCTGCTCATCAACAAAGGGAAAATAGTTCAATCAGTGGTTCCGCAAAATTTTTCGGGTGATTTCCTTATCGTGTGTACGGGGCATTAGTGCATCCCATAGGCTATTGAGTTGAGTTCAGGGCTTAGGTAAAAAAACGCCAGAAGCTCCAAAAAATGTGAGTTTAGGAGTAGCAGTGTACATGAGTCCTACAGTGTAAGTTTTTTTTAAACTTGTAAATTTATAATCTTAAACCAGAAAAAACTTTTTTTTTTTTCGTTTTTATATTGCAGCATACGAATTCTTAAATGTGGTGACCACCTTTTAGTTTTCTTTTGTAGATCTTTTCCTTTGTTTTCACCTGGGTATCTGGCCAGTAAGTCTTGTTTTTCAACTTTCTTTAACTATTTGCCAACCTCATCACATACATGTATGTGATCCCGCTCTTCAAGGGGAGTGGGCACACGCTCCCGCCGCCGTGACTGTGCTGTGGTTAGACACAGCACACGCCGAGCAGTGGGTCCCAAGACTTGCTGATTGGCGAAGAGGCTGACAGGTCAGAGCTCTGTGTATGTAAACAATACAGAGCTCTTCCCTGTAGTGGGGGATGTGACTATTTTTGTTTCCTTTAAAAACCTACTCATCCCCTACTAAAAGTAAACACAGGAAGCACTGTTAGGCATACAGTTAACCTTTTGAATGTCCTTAGATGTTAACCCCTTCCCAACCAGTGTCATTTGTACAGTAACCCCCAACATTGGTGTCATTGGACGCATTAATAATCCCAAATGTTGGTGTCAGTGGATGCATTGATAACCCCCAAAGTTGGCATCAGTACTATTACTGACATCTGGGGTCAGTACTATTACACAAGGACTATGTATTGGGCACTATGGCATATCTTTCTCTTTTTGTTATATGAAGAATTGAAGGCCCATAGGATAAAGTTGGGGAAAGCATGGTTTGACCTATTTATATACTATAAAGATGAATATAATCTGGTTAGTCTATCCAATTAGGGGGTCATGCATATCAAAGTAGGTGAATAGTGATATAAGTTACATGTATTTAAATCGTCATTGGGCACTATGGTTACTATTGCCACAGATGGACATTATCACACTTTTGGACTGCACTGTGTGTACTTTTTCAATATCTGAGTCACTTTTACATCTAATTTTATATTCTGCATTGGGTATTGTTAGCATGGTACTTGCTAATAACTACAGGCATTGTTATACACACCTTTGTGTTGTGTTATTTGTTAAGTATTTGTTAGGTTTATTGCTGGCACTTTCACAACTGTTATGCACAATTAAGACATTAATTTATTGATATTTTTTTTTTTCTATTGTGACATTTTATTAAAGCACACTCAATGATTTATTGAGCTATTTAATTACTGGAGTGTTCTGTTTTAGAAACACTGGTTATGGATATTTGTTTTGGATATTGTATATCAGCTGTAGGCTAAAAAAGAGATTTGAGCATAGTGTGTTGTGTAAATTTAAATTGACCTCATTATTACAGGTTAAATGGCCAAGCCGCGATGATGTCACTCCCACGCATGCACGCAGGAATCATGCCCATGGCGCAGAGCTCTGAAGGGATGGCAGAAGTATGCTGTCTCTTCAGAGCACATGCATCGGTGACTTCACCGGCCGCATCCCGTGTAAATATCTCCTAAACACCATAAGTTTCACTGTACCTACAGGCAAGCCTCATTATAGGCTTACCTGTAGGTACAAGTTCAAAAGTGGAGTGTACTACCACGTTAAAGTCCTCTTCATCTGAAGGCATAGAAATGGGTGGAAACATGTCAATGGAAGAAGGAACAAGGGTCAGTCTGGTTGACAGATGTTAATAGTACAGTATGTCAAGGTGTGATGTCATTGGTTCAGTGCTCTGCTCCTGGCCCACACAGAAGCACAATCATTTGGATCAGGAGTACTTCAGTCAGAAATGTTGTATTTTGTGAACCAGCAAAAAGTTTTTCCAATAAGGATTACTTGCTGTGCTGTGTTTAAAGCGGAGTTCCACTCACTATGTAAAAAAATAAGTCAGCAGCTACAAAAACTGTAGCTGCTGACTTTTAAAAAACAGCCACCCGTCTGTCCCACGATCCTGCGTTGCCCCCACCACAGCCCGTTTCACTGGCTGTCCTGTATTCCAGGCGCCAGCATCTTCAGTGTGGGCACCCGGCTGTGACAGCTTGCAGCTTCACAGCCGAGTGCCCTCTGCGCGTGGGTAGCGCTGTGCTTTCTGAATGGCATCATCTGGGACCTGTCACGTGTCCCACAATACTTCGGGGAGGGAGGGTAGGAGGACAAATTCCGTTTCTGATCGCCTAGGCTCCCCAAAGGTGCCAATCCTTAATGGGGAGCGGGGGACCAATCTTTAAAGCGGAACTTCCCCTTTTGGGTTGAACTCTACTTTAAATACACAAGGCTTTGAGCAAGTGTCAGTACTGATTTTATATTTTGGCTTGAGGGTACATTTTAAAGATTTTTACATAAATACTGTATATCTGAAACTTTTTGGCCTTTACTTGTCTACAGTTTCAGAACAAAAATTGACTAAGCGTCATTGAGTAGGAGTAGAGGATCTGTTACAAACCAGTTTTTAAAATGAATACATGGGCAAAACAAAAAAAGCCATAGTTTTCTACAGTACATACATATTTATACAGTAAAATACCTGTTGATCTGTCAGAAATCCAGTGAACTCTTTACTATTTGAGTTGACAATGCAGTGCCTCTGCTGCACTGAAATCTCATAGTGTTAACCCTCTAATGGAGGACTACAGAATACCTCCTGTCCTTTATCTTCATAACCCAAGTGGGAGCTGTTCTGTAGTTTAAGGGTAGAACTAAGCTGTTTGAACAAGAACATAGGGGAACACTGGGTTTCTGCACACCTAAATGAGTGTTTCTGTAGCTGCAGCTTTTTGATGTGATAAAACATGGGGAAATGTACTTCTTCTTCTCTGGCCTCAAAGTGAGGACAAATTATGAAAGATTCTAACCCTTTCCAGGTTCTAAAAAACAAAGGTTTTGGCTGAAGGTCCCCTTTTAAGTAGGAAAAGTCAGATCAAAGATACTACCAAGCTATTTTTTCCCTCTTCTGTGGATATTTGCATGCATTGTACTGACCTTTTTATAGGGCGCTAATTCTGGAACAGAATTTATCTTTAAGTGTCTGCCTGTGAGCTGATAGAGGTGCATTACTTTGTAACTCCTACCAATCTCCTGAGCTTTAATAGCACTTCTTCCAAGCTTTTTATGAAATCTGTTTCATAGGGATGTATTAGAGTTGAACAGGATTCTATTGCAGATTGCAGGTCACCTAAATAGTGCTATTGCACAGATGTTCTACTGTTGTCATTATTGGGAAGCTGGTCTACAGCAATGATGGCAGCCTCTGATAGGAGCACATGCATATGTATGCAGATATAGTGGCTGCAAAGAAGCACTAAGATGCAAGATAAAAGAAAATTGTATTTTGTAAAAAAAAAAAAAAAAAAAAAAAAAAAAAAGGGTTATGATCCGCAGTGCTGTAGGAAACTTGGGACTCTTGCAGATGGCCGTAATTTACAGTGTACAGAAATTAAACACAGCTTGTAATAGTGGCACCCAGGAACCACAGTTGCAGCATATTTTGTTACCCATAGAAATTCAATGCACGTGTGTCCACCAGCACTGATGTTTCCTCTCACGTGCTTATGGACCTATTGTTCAAAACTTCAAGCTACATTTTGAAAAATATGCCCATTCGCATGCATTCGTAAACACCAGTGCTGTAAAGCATTCCTATGGGCAAAAATACTCTGCAGTTGTGGCTCCCGGGTGTTACAACTACAGCTTTATTTTACTTTGCAGGCCCATACACTGTAAATTATGACTGTGTCATTCAGTTAAGGTTTACAACTACTTTAAGCAATATGGATGGACACCATATTGTTTTTCTTCTTAAAGCGATTGTAAAGCTTCCTTCTCTTTAATTGATTAAAATAAAAACAAAACTTGTACCTGCTCTGTGCAGTGGTTTTGCACAGAGCAACCCTGGTCCCCTGCGGGCGCTTTTGGCCTCTCCACTTGATCGGCCGCCCACCACAGGAAGCTGCTTCTCGTGGTGGTCATTTCCTTGGGCTTGATCCTGAGCCAGGGTGTTTCCTCTCTGCTCACAGGTATTGACTGGCCACAACAGAAGGCAATGGATTCCACTGCTGTCGGCCAAGCCTGTGAGGCCCCATTCACACTTTGAAGCGTGTAGCTCAAAGTTCAAAAACGCTCAACAAGCAAAAACCTATTGTTCTCAATAGCCCTTGTACACATTGAATTGAGTGTTTTCGTCCCTATAGACTTCAGTGGAAATGCCTGAAAAGCACGACTTGAGCTTTTTTTTTTTTCAAGCTTTTTGTCGTGTATTCATGTGTAGCAGTTCTCCACCCCTTTTTCAGTAGCACTCCACACCTTTTAGTTGAAAGACGTCTGACAAAAGCTGCAATTCTGCTCCAATAAAACGCTTAAAAACGTGACACTAGGTGTGAATGTAACTTATAGCCTGGAGAGGGAAGAGCTGCTGCAGATGGGCACAGCACTGGACAGAGATCAGGCTCGGGTGAGAATTTAGGGCTGTGGGGGGCAGCTGCATATAAAAGCTTTTTTTACCTTAATACGTAGAATACAACCTTTTTTTACCTTTTTACCAACCCCCCCTTTTTTTTTTGTCAGGAACAGATTTCACAATGGTCATCTTGTTCTGCCGGTTTCCTACTTGCATCACCGTTTTGTCTGTTTGTATGACCTTCCCAGGTTTTAGGCCACTAGACTTTACTGCTCTTTAACCCAAGTCCAATGGACTGCTTTACTCAGTCCATTCACAGGTAAATTACCTAACCTGTTTAGTGTCCTAGGCAGTCCTTTGCAGAATGTAGAGTTTCCGCTGACCAACTGCAGTATTCATAGTTTTGTGTCTGCTATCGGTGTGCGAAATTGTAGATTGCAAGCATCTGGCTGCTGTTGGGCAACATTTGTGTATCTTGTTTATCATTTCCTTTCTCGTTCGTTTTTTTTTTTTATTAGGCATTTTTTAATCTATAAACCGTTCTGTTTAAGACAATCATTTTGTGAAAATAAAAACCGAACATGTTTATTACTGTATACATGTAAGCACAATGAGGCTGCATGCACACTAGCGGTTTTTTTTAAGCTAAAAAAAAAACTGCTGGTAATAGCGGTTTTTAGTAGCATTTAGGGGCATTTTTTATTTACATTTTTACAATATATGTAGAGAAAAGTTGTTAGGAGCGTTTTTATCTTGTTTTTTGTTTTTTTTTGTTTTTCTAGAAAAATGCTTCAAAAAACTCTACAAAAATAATTTTGTTTTCTGCACCTACAAGCTGAAGCTAATAGCATAAAGTGATGTGCATGAACACATAGGATAACACTATTTAGCTTCTAGGAGCGGAAAAAAAATGCTAATAGCTTCTAGGCGCTTAAAAAAACACTAGTACTTAATCGCCTCCCACCCGCCATATAAGGAAATGTTGGGGGGCGGCGGCTCTCTCGTTCTGGGAGGACGGCATATGATGTTCTCCCACTCTAACTGCGCATGTGTGCCCCCCGCAATCTATGGTGTGCTGTGTCCCTGGGACACAGAGGATCACCGATCACTGTAAAGAGCCGATGACGACAGCTTTGTCGTGATCAGCTGTGTTCAATCACAGCTGATCGCATGTAAACAGGAATTGCAGGCCTATCCGTTCCGGTCAGTGCTGCCTATCAGTGCAGCCTCATTAGCGCACAAAAGTGAAGGAGAAAAATTTTTAACTTTACAAAATTTTATAACAGAAACTTAAATTTTTTTTTTTTCCAAAATGTTCAATTTTTTTTAGTTTGTTTAGCAAAAACCCAGTGGTGAATAAATACCAGCAAAAGAAAGCTGTTTAAAAAAAAAAAAAAAAAAAAAAAAAAACATAAAATTTTTTCGGTGCAGTGTTGTATAACCGCGCAATTGTCATTTAAAGTGCGACAGCTTTAAAAGCTGAAAATTGGCCTGGTCAGGAAGGGGGTAAAAGTGCCCTGTAGGCAAGTGGTTAAAGTCCATTACCATTAAAAGGAAAAAAAAAACTGTTCTTCAGTCCTGTGAAGAGACCTGCTGTATATTGGTTCTTCAATGCCTTTAATCCTAGATGCATGTACAAATGTTAATGTCTGCTCTTGGTTGTGGCTGTTCTTTGTGATTAACCTGTTGCTCTGCAGCTGTCGTAGTGTTGTAAAGGAGTCGTAGAGGCACCCCTGTTTATATATGGATTGCACTGTCTGTAGTATATTGCATCGACTACTCCAAGCTGTGCATGCTGTTTTTACATTTCATAAACTGCAGGTCCGGGTATAGAGTCTGCAGTTCTTCTGCTTAATGCTGCAAAGCATTGTGATAGGAGAGCCTTGTCCCATCACTTTTCAATATGCCATTTGTAAGCTTTAGAAAAGGACCACACAGTTTGTGAATGAATCAGGTTATGGACTGCATGTTGTTTCACTTTCATTAAATGAAAAGTAGTGAAGCCTAATGCCCTTCGTATGGTGGCAGTCTGACTTACTATCCGATTCACAATGACCAAATAGATTTGTAACTCATTCCAAAATTGCATTGTTCCCTTGATTTTTTCTTTTCTTTTTCTTTTTTTTTTCATTATTTACCAAGATTTAATGCATTGGTTGTTTGTCTTCCTGTTTGCACTAATGGATGGTAAACAAGTGGCCTCTGTAATTATTAGTTACATTAAATCGATTGTAACCGCTACATGTTTTAGCACATAATGGGTTGAATAAAATAACCCATTATAAAAGACTCTTGTATACTAGTTTAGTAAATATATTTAGACATATGTTAACACTAAGAAAAAATGAACTCATTTAGTGCATTTAAGCAGAACTCCAGTCAAAACTTGTTTTCCCATGTAGTGGGGCTGTGCCCGCAGTGCATGGGTTAATTGCTCGTTTTGTCCCAGGGAAAAGCTGTACTTGCCCATTCCTACAGAAAACCACACTCCCGTACGTCCAGCAATGGACTGTTCCTGCCATCCTCACGTCTGGAGCTGTTCTATGGGCGTGCTGGCCTCAGGAACAGCCCATTCACAAGACTACTAGTGTGCAGGGGGAAGGGGAGCGGATTAGGTAAGTACAGTGGGGCAGAAAAGTATTTAGTCAGCCACCAATTGTGCAAGTTCTCCCACTTAAAAAGATGAGAGAGGCTTGTAATTGGCATCATAGGTAGACCTCAACTATGAGAGACAAAATGAGAAAAAAAAATCCAGACAATCACATTGGCTGATTTGGAAAGAATTTATTTGCAAATTATGGTGGAAAATAAGTATTTGGTCACCTACAAACAAGCAAGATTTCTGGCTCTCACAGACCTGTACCTTCTTCTTTAAGAGGCTCCTCTGTCCTGCACTCATTACCTGTATCAATGGCACCTGTTTGAACTTGTTATCAGTATAAAAGACACCTGTCCACAACCTCAAACAGTCACACTCCAAACTCCACTATGGTGAAGACCAAAGAGCTGTCGAAGGACACCAGAAACAAAATTGTAGACCTGCACCAGGCTGGGAAGACTGAATCTGCAATAGGCAAGCAGCTTGGTGTGAACAAATCAACTGTGGGAGCAATAATTAGACAATGGAAGACATACAAGTCCACTGATAATCTCCCTCGATCTGGGGCTCCACGCAAGATCTCACCCCGTGGGGTCAAAATGATCACAAGAACGGTGAGCAAAAATCCCAGGACCACACGGGGGGACCTAGTGAATGACCTGCAGAGAGCTGGGACCAACGTAACAAAGGCTACCATCAGTAACACACTACGCCCCCAGGGACTCAGATCCTGCAATGCCAGACGTGTCCCCCTGCCAGTACATGTTCGGGCCAGTCTGAAGTTTGCTAGAGAGCATTTGGATGATCCAGAAGAGGATTGGGAGAATGTCATATGGTCAGATGAAACCAAAATAGAACTGTTTGGTAGAAACACAACTCATCATGTTTGGAGGAGAGAGAATGCTGAGTTGCATCCAAAGAACACCATACCTACTGTGAAGCATAGGGGTGGCAACATCATGCTTTGGGGCTGTTTCTCCGCAAAGGGACCAGGATGACTGATCCATGTACAGGACAGAATGAGTGGGGCCATGTATAGTGAGATTTTGAGTGCAAACCTCCTTCCATCAGCAAGGGCATTGAAGATGAAACGTGGCTGGGTCTTCCAACACGACAATGATCCTAAACATACCGCCCCGGGCAATGAAGGAGTGGCTTCGTAAGAAGCATTTCAAGGTCCTGGAGTGGCCTAGCTAGTCTCCAGATCTCAACCCCATAGAAAACCTTTGGAGGGAGTTGAAAGTCTGTGTGCCCAGCGACAGCCCCAAAACATCACTGCTCTAGAGGAGATCTGCATGGAGGAATGGGCCAACATACCAGCAACGGTGTGTGCCAACCTTGTGAAGACTTACAGGAAACGTTTGACCTCTGTCATTGCCAACAAAGGATATATAACAAAGTATTGAGATGAACTTTTGATATTGACCAAATACTTATTTTCCATCATAATTTGCAAATAAATTCTTTCCAAATCAGCCAATGTGATTCTCTGGATTTTTTTTTCTCGTTTTGTCTCTCATAGTTGAGGTCTACCTATGATGCCAATTACAGGCCTCTCTCATCTTTTTAAGTGGGAGAACTTGCACAATTGGTGGCTGACTAAATACTTTTTTGCCCCACTGTATATCTTTGATTTTTGAGCCCCTAGACAAAATGAGCATTTAATCCATGCAGTGCGGGCACAGCCCCACTGCATGGGAATATAATAATTTTGCCTGGAATTCTTTAAGGGACAGATCTGAAAGGGTACTTTTTTACGTGTTTTTATCTGCAAATGTATGTCTGTTTTGCAATAAACATTCCTCTGTTTAAAAGGTCCCTTTTTTTATGAAAGGGATCATTTTAATTACTGTTTATTAAAACACTGGCCAATTGCTCATGCAGTTTACCTTGTCCCTGTTATACCCAGTTATTTCTGGTTATGAATAAGGGAGGTTAATTGAACTAAGCCTTCTACATACTGAGGGAATATACTAGACCGAAATACAGGAGCGGACATTGCTGACTTCTTTTTGAAAGGATAGGCTCCTGTTTTTACTTCACTACTTCTACCATCTGGAAGAAACGTGTGTGTGTGTATAGGATGTGATGACATTTGACTGTTTCTTCCAAAGATAACCACTGTCATTACACTGCAATATTTCATTAGAAAATTTATCAGCAGCCAATTCATCTTTACATTTTAAATAGTGTACCTGCCTGTACTCACTACCAGAGGAGACTTACAAAGGGATTCAACCAGCAAACGTATTCCTCTTGTTCATAGCTGTTTTTAAATTTGTGTTCAGTGCAAGCGCAGTGTACCCCATGATCTTATTCCCAGCAATTTGTAGGATTCCAAAAATGGAGCCAGGTGTCCTTATGATTGAACAGTAGCACGAATGTACAGGAGTAACTAGATCAGTGGCTGGCCATTGGCAGAGTTTGAAGGTACTGGGCCATGAAGTGGACCAGCAGAAAATATCAGCAGTGGCAATGGAATGATAAGGTAGCTGCATCACTGGTTGAAGAGACAAGATGTCAAATGTGCCATTCTGCTGTGCATACCCCAAGAAGAACCCACCCCAAAGGCGTTAAAGTACCATTTTAATAAGCATGGACTGACTAGATTACCACAGTTCTGTGTATTGCAATGGTAAATGGGAAAGTACAAAAGCTCTTCCTTAGAGTCAAATTCAATTTTAAAACCCAAATGACCTTAGTGGAAATCTTCTAAATACAATCCAGGTGCATCACAAAACAAGGTGTTCAAAGTCTTAGGCTGGCCATACACTATACAATTTTCTTGAGATTTTTGGTTTAGAGTTACCAAAAACCATAAAATATGAGGTCAAACCTAAACAACACTTTCAATTGTATCTAATTAGGCAGGCTCTTGCACTACATAGTTGAAGGTAAATCTAAAGGAAATTGGGCAGAAATTAGACAGAAAATTGGACAGTGTATGGCCAGCCTTAGTCTTCTGAAATCTGCAAAATCCTGAGTAAAAAAATCTCGTCTCCTGCCAACATGTTGCATAGGAGGACCCTTGTTTTCTGCAGTGGAGTAGGGAAGCAGTAGTCTCTCTACAGGGGTCCATTATGCCACCCCCTGCTGAGTCATAGTTGTAGCTCTGCAGTGAGTGAAGCCTAAGCTCCCTGCTGGTTAGAGCTCCAGCTACTCATTTTTTCTGTGTACCCTGCTGCTTTGGCAGTGTCATAGGTAACATAAAGCTCAGTCACCTTTATGCATGAATTGTTTTGACCAACATCTGTCGCAGTTATCTATGTAAACCTCTTCCTTTTTATGTATATATTTATTTGTTACAAATATTTTTTCATTCTATACTGACAACTTTTTAAGCAGTCATGATGCATCGTGTCAATCAACATTGTTTACAGTACATACAATTCTATTTTCCCTTTTTTTTTTTTTTTCTTTTATTATTAGTGTTGAGATTGGCGAGAGCGTGAGGGGGGAAGATGTTTACATCATACAGAGTGGTTGTGGTGAGATCAATGACAACCTAATGGAACTCCTCATCATGATAAATGCTTGCAAGATTGCTTCTTCCTCTCGGGTCACTGCAGTCATTCCATGTTTTCCATATGCTCGCCAAGACAAAAAAGACAAGGTAAGATAAGCCGTCTCTGCTTATTATACGGGTTTTTATAACTTGCTGCTGTCATTCATAAATAGATCACTGCTCTTGGACAGTGAAAGACATTTTAGGTAACCTCATGGTGAGGTTTTGGAACCTAATGTGCTTTTGCTTTACAGTTTGTCATCAGAAGAAACTTGGCCTGGGCATCCTGAATTTAAACAGGCCTTGCAATTCATAGTGATGGAAATATGTGACTTATGATGATATTACTATCCTTTTACTTTGCTTATTATGCTTTTATATAGCTAGCATATGTGTGCCAAGAGGATGTAGTTTGGATGAGGGGCTTTCAAAATTGTGTGCATCGTGGGTCAGCTGCCAGAGTACATAGTGTGTTGGGGCTAGCTGCTAAAGAATGTAGTGCAAATACTACAAGGATTGGCAAGGAGCACATTGCAAGTTTCAGGTATAAGCTGCCAAAGATTCTACTGAAAATGTTGGGAGAACTGCAAAATAAGTTGAAGACCATTGGGGATATTTACTAAAATTGTAGGGAGCAAAATCTGGTGCAGCTCTGCATAGAAACAAATCCACTTCCAGGTTTTATTGCCAAATCTTAACTAAAGCTGAAATTTGCAGCTGCTTGGCTACGATGAACAGCTGCACCAGATTCTGAGTGCTCGAGTTTTAGTCATTCTGTCCAATGTCTAGTCATAGGAACTAGAGATAAAATAGTCTTTACTAGGGTGTTGAACCTGTCATTATTGCAGTGCAGAAGACCAGAAAGGTTGAAAGGAGGCATTATTGAGACATTTGTTCCTGATGGCAGAATTTTCTAGTAAAGGGAAGATAGTCTTTTTGTACCACACGGGTATTGCAATTCTGTGAGCAATTGATCAGGGCAGAGGATCATGTGTTGTAAGCAGCCAGTCAGGGTTGATCATTCAGATCTGGTTTCTGCTTTTTACAGTCAATGCTCACAGGAAAAAGGGAAAGGATCTTCAGCAAATAATGCAGGATGTGTAGGTTCCTTTTTAATAAAAAAAAAAAATATAAAAACACACATATATATATACATACATACATACATACATAGACTCATTACATGCAAAGCAAGATAGTTCAAGCCGTGATTTGTCATAATTGTGATGATTATGGCTTACAGCTCATGAAAACCCCAAATCCACAATCCCAGAAAATTAGAATATTACATGCAATCAATAAAACATGGATTGTACATAGAACAATATCAGACCTCTGAAAAGTATAAGCATGCATATGTACTCAGTACTTGGTTTGGGCCCCTTTTGCAGCAATTACTGCCTCAATGCGGCTTGGCATGGAAGCTATCAGCCTGTGGCACTGCTGAGGTGTTATGGAAGACCAGGATGCTTCAATAGCGGCCTTCAGCTCATCTGCATTGTTCGGTTTCATGTCTCTCATCTTTCTATTGGTAATGCCCCATAGATTCTCTATGGGGTTAAGGTCAGGTGAGTTTGCTGACCAATCAAGCACAGTAATCCCACGGTCATTGAACCAGGTTTTGGTGCTTTTGGCAGTGTGGGCAGGTGCCAAGACCTGCTGGAAAATGAAGTCCGCATCCCCATAAAGCTCGTCTGCGAAAGGAAGCATGAAGTGCTCCAAAATCTCATGGTAGACGGCTGCGTTGACGCTGTACTTAATGAAGCACAGTGGACCAACACCAACAGATGACATGGCTCCCCAAATTAACACAGACTGTGGATACTTCACACTGGACTTCAAGCATCTTGCAGTGTACCTCTCCATTCTTCCTCCATACTCTGCGTCCTTGGTTTTCAAATGAGATGCAAAAGTTGCTCTTATCAGAAAAGAGGACTTTGGACCACTGAGCAACCGACCAGGTCTGTTTTTCTTTAGCCCAGGTAAGACACTTCTGACATTGTTTGTTGTTCAGGAGCGGCTTGACAAGAGGAATACGACATTTGAAGCCCATGTCCAGGATCCGTCTGTGTGTGGTGGCTCTTGATGCACTGACTCCAGCCTCAGTCCACTCCTTGTGAAAGTCCCCAACACTTTTGAATGGCCTTTTCCTGACAATCCTCTCCAGGCTGCGGTCATCCCTGCTGCTTGTGCACCTTTTTCTTCCACACTTTTCCCTTCCACATAACTTTCTATTAATGTGCTTTGATACAGCACTTTGGGAACATCCAACTTCTTTTGCAATTACCTTTTGAGGCTTTCCCTCCTTATGGAGGGTGTCAATGATGGTTTTCTGCACAACTGTCAGGTTAGCAGTTTTTTCCATGGTTGTGATTCCTACTGAACCAGACTGAGAGACCATTTAACCACTTGCCGACCGCGCATAGCCGAATGACGGCTTCACCGCGGCCGGCCAGTTCTGAGTGGACGTCATATGACGTCCTCCCAGAACGCGCTCTCCTGCGCGCCCCAGGGGGCGCGCACCCGGCGATCTCCGTGATCGCTGTGTCCTACGGACACAGCTGATCACGAGATGTGGTGAAAGGCCGATCCCACCGGCCTTTTACCACGTGATCAGCGGTGTCCAATGACACGCTGATCACAGGAAAATGCAAGTGCCGGTTCTCGGCTGCACTTTCCTCACGCTGTCAGATCGTGAGGAAAGTACTGCCGAGAACCGGCAGTTGTCAGAGCGGGGATCGGCACCGATCATCAGGGCACTGATGATCAGTGCCCTGATGATCGGTGCCCAGCAGTGACCCCCGCAAGTTCCGATCAGCTGTGCGCCCACTAGCCCCGCCCACCCATTCCCAGCAGTGCCCCCACCTGTGCCCAGCAGTGCCCCCACCTGTGCCCAGCAGTGCCCCCACCTGTGCCACTCTGCAGTGCCACCTACCTGTGCCCAGCAGTGCCACCTACATGTGCCCAGCAGTGCCACCCACCTGTGCCCACCCACCTGTGCCCACCAGCGCCACCCACCTGTGCCCACCAGTGCCACCCACCTGTGCCCACCCACCAGTGCTGTCCACCAGTGCCACCCACCAGTGCTGCCAGTCAGTGCCACCAGTCAGTGCCCAGGGGTTGTGCCAGTCAGTGCCGCCAGTCAGTGCCCAGAAGTGATGCCAGTCAGTGCCGTCTATCAGTACCCATCATCAGTGTCACCTATCAGTGCCGCCTATAAGTGCTGCATATCAGTGCCGCCTATCCGTGACCCCTAATTAGTGCTGTCTATCAGTGCCGCCTATCCGTGCCACCTCATTAGTACTGCCTATCAGTGCCCTTTAGTGCTGCCTATCAGTGCCCATCAGTGCCGCCTATCAGTGCCCATCAGTGCCGCCTCATCAACGCAAATCAGTGAAGGAGAAAAAATACCTGTTTGAAAAATTTTATAAAAGAAACAAACTTTTTTTTTTCTTTCAAATTTTTTGCACTTTTTTTAATTTATAGCGCAAAAAGTAAAGCGCCCAGTGGCGATTAAATACCACCAAAAGAAAGCTCTATTTGTGAGGAAAAAATGATCAAAATTTCATATGGGTACAATGTTGCATGACCGCGCAATTGTCAATCAAAGTGCGGCAGCGCTGAAAGCTGAAAATTGGCCTGGTAAGGAAGGGGGTATAAGTGCCTGGTAGGCAAGTGGTTAAAGGCTCAGTAACCCTTTGCAGGTGTTATGGCTTAATTAGCTGATTAGAGTGGAACACTTTGAGCCCAGGATATTGCACCTTTTCACAATATTCTCATTTTCTGAGATTGTGGATTTGTGGTTTTCATGAGCTGTAAGCCATAATCATCACAATTATGACAAATCACAGCTTGAACTATCTTGCTTTGCATGTAATGAGTCTATCTCATATATTTCACCTTTTAAGTTGCATTACTGAAATAAATGTACTTTTGCACGATATTCTAATTTTTCGACTTTCGTGTGTGTGTGTGTGTGTGTGTGTGTGTGTTATAGTTATATACTGGACATGGGCTGAAAATACATACTATCAGGTTTGATTTGAGGGTATGTACATCCACGGAAGGGTTTAGCAATTACAGCTCTTAAAAGTAGCCATCCCCCCTTTTTTCAAGGGGCCAAAAGTAATTGGACAATTGAATCAGAAGCTATTTCATGGCCAGGTGTGGGCTGCTGCTTCGTTATTTCTTCATCAATTAAGCAGGTAAAAGGTCTGGAGTTGATTCTAAGGCTGGCCATACACTATACAATTTTCAGTCCAATTTCTGCCCAATTTCCTTTAGATTTACCTTCAACTATGTGGTGCAAGAGCCTTCCTAATCAGATACAATTGAAAGTGTTGTTAGGTTTGACCTATTAAATGGTTTTTAGTAAATCTAAACCAAAAATCTCAAGAAAATTGTATAATGTATGGCCAGCCTAAGTGTGGTATTTGCATTTGGAATCTATTGCTGTGAACCTACATCATGCATTAAAAGGAGCTGTCCATGCAAGTGAAACAGGCCATTGTAAGGCTTCAAAAACTAAACAAATCCATCCAAGAGATAGCAGCAACATTAGGAGTGGTCAGATCAACAGTTTGGTACATTCTGAGGGAAGAACGCACTGGTGAGCTCAGCAACATAAAAAGCATGGACGTCCACGGAAGACAACAGTGGTGGATGATCGCAGGATCCTCTCTATGGTAAAGAAAAACCCATTCACAACATCCAGACAAGTGAAGGACACTTTCTAGGAGGAGGGCGTATTATTGTCAAAGTCTACAATCACGAGAAGACTTCATGAGAACAAATACAGAGGGTTCACCACAAGGTGCAAACCATTCATACTCCTGAACAATAGAAAAGCCAGATTAGACTTTGCTAAAACATCTAAAAAAGCCAGACCAGTTCTGGAAAAGCATTCTTTGGACGGATGAAACTAAGATTTAATCTGTACCAGAATGACAGGAAGAAAAAAGTGGTTTTAGAAGGCTTGGAGCAGCTCATGATCCAAAGCACACAGCGTCATTTGTAAAACATGGTTGAGGCAGTGTGATGGCATGGGCATGCATGGCTTCCAGTGGCACTGGGTCATTGGTGTTTATTGATGATATGACAGAAGACAGAAGCAGCTGGATGAATTCTGCAGTATTTAGAGAGATACTGTCAGCCCAGATTCAGCCAAATGCAGCAAAGTTGATTGGATGGCGCTTCACATTACAGATGGACAATGATCCAAAACATACTGCAAAAGCAACCCAGGAGCTTTTGAAGGAAAAGAAGTGGAATATTCTGCAATGGCCGAGTCAGTCACCTGTTCTCAACCCAATTGAGCATGCATTTCACTTGCTGAAGGCAGAACTAAAGGCAGAAAGACCCACAAAGAACAACTGAAGACAGCTGCAGTTAGAGCCTGGCAAAGCATCAGAAAGGAGGAAACGCAGTCTTTGGTAATGTTCATTGGTTCCAAACTTCAGGCTGTCATTGCCAGTAAAGGATTCTCAACAAAATATTAAAACTGAACATTTTATTTATGACATTTTTCCAATTACATTTCGTCCCCTGAAAATGGAGGGACTGTGTATAAAAATGATTGCAGTTTTTAAAATTCTTACTTGATATTTATGTTTTTAAGCCTTTAAATGAAAACTGAAAGTCTTCACTTCAAATTTAGTTTTAATTTTACTCTGGTGGCATACAGAGCCAAAAGTATGAAAATCGTGCCTGTGTCCAAATATATAGTATATGGACCTAACTACACACACACACACACTGTTCAGCATCATTGAGTGTACCCCTTTTGAAAAGTTAATTTTAATCAATATCTCAATGAATATAAGAGCAATTTCCAACATTTTTTACAAAACTGAGTTTTATAGATCATTTGTTTAGCTTATTACATGAAAGTAAAGTTATAATATAACTTGGATTACAAAATCTTCATTTTTGCATCAACTAATTTGAGTAAAACTGAACACACCCCACAACAAAAACTACTACATGTAGTATTTTGTATGACCTCCATGATTTGTAAGGACAGCATCAAGTCTTCTACGCATGGAATGAACAAGTTGGTGACATATTGCAACATCTATCTTTTTCCATTCTTCATGAACGACCTCTTTTAGAGCCTGGATGCTGGATGGAGAGTGATGCTCAACTTGTCTCTCCAGAGTTCCCCATAGGTGTTCGATTGGGTTCAGATCAGGAGACATACTTGGCCATGGAATCACTTTCACCCTGTTCTTCAGAAATGCAACAATGGCAATAGCAGCATGAAATGGGAAGGGGTTTTCTTTGTTAGGAAACGCCCTTTTATAATCAACTGTCTGCGGAACACCGGTTTAACCACTTGCCTACCGGCACTTATACCCCCTTCCTGCCCAGGCCAATTTTCAGCTTTCAGCGCTGTCGCAATTTGAATGACAATTGCGCAGTCATGCAACACTGTACCCATATGAAATTTTTATAAGTTTTTTTTCACACAAATAGAGCTTTCTTTTGGTGGTATATTCTCGCCACTGGGTGTTATTTTTTTGTACTATAAACAAAAAAAGAGAGCAAAAATTTTGAAAAAAAAAAGGTTTTTCTTTTCTATTATAAAATTTTGAAAACAGGTAATTTTTCTCCACTGATGGGGCTACACTGCTGGGCACTTGTGGGTGGCACTGGTGGGCACTGATCATCAGTGCCCCGATGATCGGTGCCGATCTTTCCTCTGATTATTGCTGGTTATCGGCAGTACTTTCCTCATGCTGTAACAGCGTAAGGAAAGTGGAGCCGATAACCGGCAACTGCATTTACCAGTGATCTGCTGTGTCATTGGACATGGCTGATCACGTGGTAAAAGGCCGCTGTGATTGGCCTTTTACCACATCATGTCATCAGCTGTGTCTGTAGGACACAGTGATAACGGAGATCGCCGGGTGCGCTCCCCCAGGGGCACAAGGGAGGGTGCATTCTCAGAGGACGTCATATAACGCCCTCGCAGAACTGGCCAGCCGCGGTGATGCCGTCATTCAGCTATCTGCAGTCGGCAAGTGGTTTTATGAATAATTAGTCGCCTGTATTTGAATTCTTGTTAATTAGGATTTTGTTGTCAAAAATTTAGCTTTGCTCCTAAGACTTACATTGGGGTGTGTTCATTTTTTTGCAACATGGTTTTGAATTAGTGTTAGAAAAAATTCTTTTTTTGTGTGTGCAAATTAACAAATCTTGTTTGCAATCAATGGCCTGCATTTGTGGGAGTAATTTGTAGTATAGTGTCCCATAGAAAATGTTGATTCTGAAAGTAAAGTGAAGGTTTTCTGAAAAATCTGTTGGTGTACTCATTTATGCTGAGCAGAGTGTGTGTGTGTGTGTGTGTGTGTGTGTATATGTATGTGGTATGTATGTGTGTGTGTGTATGTATGTATATATATGTATGTGTATATATATATATATATATGTGTGTATATATATATATATATATATATATATATATATATATATATATATATATATTATACACACACATAATAAAATGGTGGGGCAACAGCACATAATGTATATAACAGCTTCCCAACACAGGCAAGGACTGCTTTGAGTTCTGGTGTACCTCTGTACACCAGCTCAGAGTTTAATTGCTGCCAGTTTCCCAATTTGAGAATGGGTGGTAATTCTTTAAGAATCTGTTACTGCCATAGACACAGATTGTTAAAATGGTGCTAGTAAGAACTATCTGAATTTGCCGCACAAGTCAGTAATGTTACCAACACTGGTGTAAATGCCTGCCTGACTTAGACACAGGTAGTTCTTAGGAGAACTACTGCCAGAAAATTGCCTTTAGAGCTATACTATAGATTTTACCTGCATGTGTTTATGTATTTTTTGTACAGCTGCTCCAACAGTTCTCACTATTCTCTTACTATTCACATATCTGTTGCCCCAGTGGTAAGCACTGAACTGTAAATGGCAAGTCATCAGTAGATCAAGCTAACTTTGACTTTTACTTTTAATTCCAGTGTTCAGTTACTGGCTCTAGCCCGAGGTCTTAACCACAGAGATGACATGACAGAGATATGACCGTGTATATTACTGATACAAATTCTATGTATTCCGTACTTCAGAGTGCACCATACAGCCTGATCTTATTGTATATTGTGACAACTCTATTAAGACATGATTTAAGTAGTAGTCACTATATGTAGAAAAGGCACAGACACTTGGGTTAGGAGAATGTCCTGGTCAGGAACTTCAAATATTAACTTTTGTTTCTTCAATCGCCAGTCAGATTCTAGCATGAATATGATTGGTAGCTATGACAAATATTTTTGTACAGATACTTTGTTAAATCAGACTCTATGTTAGAGGCTACACTAAGTCTTTTTTGGAAATCTCTTCTATGGGAATATTTTTTGCACATGAGATATCCTAGGTTACTACAAAATGGACTGGGCTGTACTGGTGCACTGCAACTATTCCTGGATGAAAAATAATGCTCTGAACACGGCTGTGCTTCCTGCATGGTTTTTTTCTGCTTAATTACTAGTTTTGATCAGAGTGTATCTTTATTTTTTTTACATCATGCATGATCCACTTGGGATAATGTTAATGTAGATATTTTCCATATAGGGTTCTAAATGTAAACTGTGCCCTCTGTTAATCTAAGCATTGCATGTTATGTCTTCTGGATATTTTTTTCAATAAAAGAAAATATGCTCTGAGTAACCACCTTAATGTCTAATAAGCATCACTGAGTTAATGATTATTTGAGTTTCCATCCAAATGTAGAGAGTTATCCTAGGGATGCTGACAGCATATGCTCAAATAGAAACTTAGTCTTGGTATAAACTGACAGTATGTGCTATCCCTGGGTACACAGCGTTTTCTTAATAGTTCAGTTATTCATTTTTGTCTAGTAAATAACACTTTTCTTTAGAAAGCTCTACTGCTTTGTTATACTGCCTTCATTATCTTTTTCCTATGAATTACATACACAGCACTTACTGTTAAAGATGTTCTTGTTTAGCGATTGTTTTTTTTAACTGTTTATGGCTAACAAGTTTAAAAGATCTGTCCACCCAAAACTGATATTTCAGGGTTTGGTAGAAAGCAGAGAATTAAAGCTGAACGATAGGTGGACTGTAAAAAACACATACAGGCATACCTTGGTTTACGAATGAAAATCCATTGAAAATAATGCCTCTGTTTACAAATTTTTTTCGCAATATGAACGGATTCATTGGTTTTCATTGTTTTTACAAATTCATTTTTAATCATGTCCCTGTACAATATTTATGCCTTTAAAGTGCACTTTACAAAGAGTTTTGAAAACATAAGACTTTTTTTTTAACTTTTTTTTTACCTCCGGAATGTACTAATTGGTTTTCAATGCATTCCTATTGGAAACTGCGTTTCAGTTTACAAATTTTTCTCAATACAAAAAGACCCGCAGCACAAATTAAATTCGTAAACCGAGGTACGCCTGTATTAAGATTTTTGTTATTAATAATGCATAATTAAAGTGGTTCTAGAGTCCTAATTTTTTTTTTTACCTTTTTTTTTTTGTGCATTTTAAAAAAAAAAACAACAATCCTTACTTTTTCTTACCCTCCACCTGCAGTCCTAGAGATGTCTACTAGGACAGGTGGCTGCACAAAAACAGCTGATGTGACATCCATGGGGGTTCACAGCCCCAAATGCACCCAGGTTGAATTCTCGGACACACACCCACATGGATGTCATATTGAGACACAGAAGCTGTGTCCGTACAGCCACCTGACCCAATAGACATCTATGGGACTGCCAGCACAGGGATGCATATAACAGCTTTGCATCCCCATACCATTAAAACAGGGCATGCAAGTTATCACCCATGTGAACAAGGTCTAAGACATATATATAAGATGCCAAGGGCTTACTGGTTTTAGAAACCACTGACAGTAACTTGCATTCACTGAGATCCAGAATCGTTCCAAAATCCAGAAGTCATTTGTGTCGTACCAGTCTATTTTTACTTGGCACATGCTAGGTGAGTTAAACAAATGAATAAATACATTTCTTAACAGCTGTATCAAACACCATTTAGGTGCTGGAATTAAAACTATATATACAGCGCTCTGTTAAGAAGGAACCTCTTCCCCTCCACATTATGAATGCCTACTGATTTTGGAATTAAAGTGCATCACAAAATAACTCTCAATAAATCAGCATTAACAAGGTGTCCAGTGTTTTCATTCATAAAGAGTCCAGTGCTTCCACAATAATCATAAAGTGCTCAGGGAGCAATGCAGGAATGATTCATTCTGCATTTCTTATACTCTACTTAACCCTTTATTGCCCTGATTGAATTTTGTGCCATATTTTTGCTCCTTTTATGCTCTGTGCTATTCTGCTAATCCTATGATCAACACTTGTCTAAAACAGGAGTTAGGACCAATTAAAAACTGTATCATTAATAATTAGCAATAAAGCAGTTTAAATTAATCAATTCGGAGGGTGCCAGGGTGTCCTGTGTATATACAGTGGTTATGAACAGTTCCAAATACCAGTCAATATTGGCACAAAATTGGCACAAAACCTTCAGGCTTTGGTAGAAAGCCGAACATGAAGAGGAACTTCATCTATAATGACAATGACCCAAAGCATACATCCAAATCAACAAAGGAATGGCTTCACCAGTAGAAGATTAACATTTTGTATGGCCCAGCCAGAGCCTAGACCTGAATCCGAAAAATCTGTGGGGTGATCTGAAGAGGGCTGTGCACAGGAGATGCCCTCGCAATCTGACAGATTTGGAGTGTTTTTGCAAGGAAGAGTGGGCAAATATTGCCAAGTCAAGATGTGCCATGCTGATAGACTCATCCCCAAAAAGACTGCTGGAATCAAATCAAAAGGTGCTTCAACAAAGTATTAGTTTAAGGGTGTGCACACTTATGCAACAATATTATTTTAGTTTTATTTTCACTTCCATCTACCTAAAAGATTTCAGTTTGTTGTTCAACTGAGTTGTACAGTCCTGGTTACATTTGAAGGTGGAAAAAGTTCTGAAATTAATTCTTTGTCTCAATTTTTTTTACATCACAGAAACCTGACATTTTAACAGGGGTGTGTAGACTTTTTTTATATCCACTGTATCTGTTTTGTTTCATTCTGTGACAACAGTTTTTTTCATATCTGCTAATCTCCTACTACTTTTTCTATGCCACAAAATGTTCCCTTGCAGCGCTGTTATAAACCTTTTAAAGTGTCTTGAAGTACCCATTTTTGTGTTAGCATGTTCACTAATACGGTTACTCAAACATCTGGGTGTTCTGCTCATGTACTGGAGGACACAAGGGCAGTCAAGTATGTAGGTGACATGGGTGCTATGGAACAAGATAAAGGAGTTTATCTTGTATACCTCCTTCATACGATTAGAAGAAAAATGTGTAAGCTGTCTGACTTTATCCCTGCTAGTTGCATGCAATACACCTCTTTCATATGTAGAATAACTTTGTAGCCAAGAATGTTGTTTTTTGTTTTTTTGGGGATTTTTTTTATTACATTCTTGTCTATTCAATTTGTCAATGATGCTGGCTTTTTATAAATATACTTTGGTCTTTTTGGGCAGATATTGGCCAATATTTTGTCCTTCATGAGGATAGGCCAATGCCTCTTTATATTTTTATTTTCTACTCCCAGGTGTCCGTACTGAATTCTGCTGTAAAGGCATGTTCCTTATCTTTATTTTTGTTCTGCTCTCTGTTCAACAATTTATCTATATCTTTCCTACCAACATTCTTTTTTTTTTTTATCCTTTCCAGTTTCTGGGTTTTTTTTTTATACGCCTTTCTCACAAAATGTTCTATCAGGACATTACTCTGCTCTTCATAGTCCTTGTTAACTACTTCCTGGCCGCCCTATAGCAGAAATACTGCTACAGGGTGGCACGAGTGCGCAAAATCACGTTCATATATACATGATTTTGCATTTTCGGGTAGGGAGGTGTGCACATATCCGCGCCACCATTCGTGGCAGTCAATCACAGGGTCCTGACCAGTGATTGCCAAAACAGTTCTCCCTGTCAGCTCCGGCACACTGCTTTTCATGGCAGTGCACAGCACAGCCATGCAAAGCAGTGTGCTTACAGTGAAGCACACACACAGCCCCTAGTAAAACAGACCCAGCACACAGTTAACCCTTTGATCAGTCAACCCTAGATGTTAACCCCTCCAGTCCAGTGCTATTAGTACAGTGTCAGTGCTTTTTATTAGCACTGATAACTGTATTGGTGTCAGTAACACCAAGTCATTTCCACCCAGTGTCAGAATGCCCGCCGCAGTCCCACTATAAGTCGCTGATAATTTGAAAAAAAAATGCCTGTGTGTACCACCATATACCACCATTTGTAAACGTTATTACTTTCATGTAAACCAATTATTTTACACGTATTGGGATTTTTTTTTTAGCAAAGACATTTAGCAGAATACATTTTGGCCTAAAGTTTTGACAAAATTTGGATTAAAAAAAAAATTACTGGACATGTTTAATAGCAAAAAGTCAAAAATTTTATTAACAATTGAAGTATTACAGTCAATTTCCTTTGGGTGCAGTGTTCCATGGCTGCACAATTCTCAAAGTAACGCAAAAAATGGCCTGGTCAGGAAGGGAGGTAAATCCTTTGGAGGGCAAGTGGTTATGTAACAATTTGGTCTACTTATTTGCCCTTTAGGAATATTTTCCATTCATTTTGAATGATTACAACTGTTTGTTGGTAATCACACTTTTTTCGAAGTGTGTTTTTAGTATACAGCTTTGTTCCATCTGGGAGAATGGCTAAATCCAGGAAATCTATATTTTCCTAACTACGTACCAGAAAATGTGATCAAATATTTACTGATCACTCCTGAAAAAGAAAAAGTGATCATTGCTTTGCACATGATTACAACCTCATCTGTGAAACATTTTGTAGAATGCTAATTCCTTCCATGTCTTGCTTTAAGTGCTCCACACCAAGGACATAAAGGTGGGAGGTTGCTCCCAATGATGGAATTAGTAATGACAAGGAATATACTGATGAATGTTATGAATTTTTTTTTTTTTTTTTTTTTCAAACACTGTGAGAGGAAGCTGTTAGAGATTTTTTGGCTCATATTTACAGAATGGCTGTGCAGTTGAATATTGCATTTTTTGCTGAGTTTCCAGTTTTTTGTGTTTTTTGGGGGTTTTTTTGTATCCATTGACAGATGGGGGTGTAAAATTGGGTTCCCATCAGCATTACAAACCTGACAGGTTCTAATATCCCACAACTCTATCCAAAATGCAAAAATAATTTTGCTTCATATGCAATTTAAAATGTATGTTGGCAGCAGATTGTGAGAATATATATTTTCTATTATACCAAATTTGTTCTATTCAGTAAATTTATAGAAGTTTCAAAGCACATTGCGTCAGGAACCAAAAGCCATTTATATCTGCTTACTAAAAAATATAATATATTACAATGTGATTTGATGCTGTTTAAGGAAACAAGATAACCAATCCCAAGGTCTTTCCTTCAAGAGTAAACTTTACTCTAGTACTATAATAATGTTTAAATAACCTTTAGCTTGTGGAAGAGAAATTGCTGCCAGTTTACTTCAACTTGGAGAATTGTGTAATAATAATTTTCTTTTTACATATTCTGGAAAGCAAACCTGCACAAACATTTTGGCAGTTTACAATTCTAGCCTTGCAATGAAAATTGTAGTGAGGGCAGGTTTGTAGCCATAGTACATATTTATTCTCTCGGAGACCAAGGTGTCACATGGCATGCCTATATTAATATTTCCATGCAGCGATGTCATGTGCACTGTTCCTTCATAGTTATGCCTTTTCTTATTCCTCTCTCTCTGTATGTTTGCCAGTTCATAGTATTTCTGATTAGGGAAGGTCAGTAGGAAAAATGTTTTATGAAAAAATAAATTGCTTATTACAGTAATTTAAAAAATTGTATTGTGATACAGATAGCTATGTATAAAGACTGTATTTGTAGCGCTACCCTCTTGAGAGCGGCTGTGTTTCTGGGTCCTCCTAAGATTTGCACTACCAGGCAACATGTATTTTTCCACGCTTGCATCCAGTATCGGTGAAAAGTCCATGAGCTTGGTTTTTGTTATTTTATTGGAGGAAGTAACTTGGAAGGGGTATCAGGGATTCTGGGATGCCCAACTTGACGGAAGCAGCGCACAGGGACAACTTCCTTCCTATGTATGGAGAAAGATCCTGGACTGTTCTTCTCCCCGGATACAGTCAATCTTTACGGATCAGTAGCAAAAGCCTTTTATGGAGTAGGGACTCTCGGGCCCCCCTGAAAATTAGCACAGATTGCTGCAAACTACACACTATCTCCTTTGTAGAACTGCTCCCAGCTCCACAGCCTGCAGACACTACCAGCCCTCTGAGCTGCTCTGATGATCTCCCAGGACAAGGTTAAAGGTTTAAGCACAGCGCTGTCCTTTGAAATCTTGCTACATATGGCAGTCTCTCCCCTTGTGAATCTCTGGGTGTGCTGATATACTCACTTTGTCCTGCTTGCTCCCACTGCTCTCGGGCTAGGATCCTGTTCATACCGTGATGCTGAATGCATCTTCCTGAGCCAGCCAGACCCCAGCCTGGAGGCAAAGGACCCCCCCCACCCAGGGGACCACCTCCAAGACCACAGACAGTCTTGAGACCAAGGTGATTGAGTCCTAATCTGCTGAGTCACCCAACTTGACCTGCAGTGACCCGACCTAATTACATACTCGCATAGTTACCATGAATCATACCACAGTAAATGTACCCTCACTAACATTAGTAGCACACTAGAGGGTGCTACATATGTTTCTTCCATATTGGGATAGTTACAAATTGTTATCACACTGGTTATCACTTTCAAAATAACACCAACTGGTAGCTGTTAATTGTGAGGTTAAATAGAGTGTCTATTGAGCAGATAAATACTGATTGGATAACTAACTACCATGTAAACCTCTAGATTGGGTGTATGTGTGAGACTGTTGTAAGGACATTAGTCGCTCAAGGGCATGCAGTACCTTAAAGCCTATGTTTGGATGTCAAGTTGTTGAATCCTGTGTGGAGGCTGAAATTTTTTGCATCTGACTCAGATTCTGAGTCCCAGACGTCTGTCTCTAAGGATACTGTTTTTTCGAGCACCGCAGTCTCCTGCCCTAACCTCAGATTTTACAGGGGCTTATTTTAGACATTATTGATGCAGTGCATTCCATCCTGCATCTGCAGGATCAATCAGCTCCAGGCCTTGTCATTTAAGATTACTGAAGCTATATATACACCCACTATTTAAAATTATTATAATAATATTATTATTATACAGGGTTTATATAGCGGCAACAGTTTGCGCAGCACTTTACAATGTGAGGGCAGACAGCACAGTTACAAGTGAATACAGGAGGAATCAGAGGGCCCTGCTCGTTAGAGCTTACAATCTAAAAAACGTAAACATACAGTATAATGTTTAATTGCCATTAAACCTTCTAATCATAAAGATCATGCCACTGTGTTTAATTTTAATATAAAAAAACTTTAAAAAGAAGAAAAGTACCCTAATTAATCATTGCTGTTCATCAGTCAATTGACATTTCCTGGATCTTTCATGTCCCCAAGGAAAGTTCTGAGAGAGAAGTTGACTGACAATACCATTCATTTTTTTCACAGTGTAAGGAGATCTGAAGGATGTTCTGCCAATCGTAGGCTGTGTCTATGTGTGTATGTGCTGAGACTAATAGGAGCAGCCTCTATTAATGACTATCTTATATCCTGCCCCAATAGTGTTTAGCAATATGAGGACATGGAGGAGTAGAGTAGGGAGAGGGAGTGTCAGTTATCACTGTGTATACCCCCTTAATGTGTGACTATAGTTACATGGGCTGCATAGATGGGAAAGAGGAACAAAGGAACAACTTAGAAGGGAACCAAAACTGGAGCATGCTTAGTAGATGTCAACAGTTGGTCTACACAATCTCAGGCTGCAGCAGGGACACAGACAAGGAGGGAGGGATTGTAAACAGCAGGATCAGCCAGGAATTTTGTAATGTACAGAAACTGTATGTAATTGCACTGTCCCCCTTTATATTGTAAAGCGCTGTGTAAACTGTTGGCGCTATACAAATCGTGTGTATTAATAATTGCATATATTGACTGGTTTTGATTTTGGTTTGACACTTTTAAGACGTTTCTCTATGCAAAATGGAAGCCAAATCTGAGAGTGTGTCTCGGCCTTTCCATCTTTTAGAGGGAATTTGTAAACCAGTGGTCTGTTCCCACCTTAGATACACCATTGAACTCCCCTAACAAAATTATTACTTGATTACTTGAGGATGTGCTCATCTTTTAGAAGACACTGACAGGCAGCTAGAATCCCTACTTAAATCCCAGTTTGAATTGACTGGTCCTGCCCACCGTCCTGTATTGGTGTTGACTTCAACTTGTCAGACAGTGTCTGAATGGATGGGTTATGCCAAAAAGGATACCTCACCCAATGGTCCCAGGTTCATGGAGTGGATGCAGCAAATACCTGGAGTCTTGTACTTCAGTTGTGGTGGCTCGTTACAAGCATCTGAATTTTGTCTTACATTGGACTCATGTTTGTACAGATGTGCTGAGCTTTCTGGCTACATGGTTGGGAAGTTGATGCTTCAAGGAGAATCTGACTTGCTGAACCTTGGAGAGATGTCTTTTCAGCCCTGCTCTTGAGGCTATTATCAGTGCCATAAGTAGCCAGAATATGCTTCTGCCTCAACGCAGGTGGTCTGTGGAGGGGTCTAAGGACACACTTCTACAATCCCATCTACTTCAGCAGTAGGTACTTTAAGACATTCAGCCTGAGTCCCATTAAACACATAGGGCTCGAAGCCAGAGGTCAGCTAATCTGTCTGAAAAGTCGTCTTTTTAAATAAGTGGCGTGCCCCCATTTCTTCAAGTTGGATGCTGATTGTGCATCTGGACCGGTCCTTAACTTATGTCAGGCATGTATACGGCATTGGGGGATCCCCTTTTCAGTCTAGCCTCCCTTTCTTTCATTTGTCTTTTGGTCCTTCGCAACCCCACTTCCCTTCTGTTGCATGGAACTGAGCTCAGAGCAAGAAACCCACATTGTCTGTATGGAGTTGCATGACCAGAGACTACCTCAGGTGTCTCCTCAGGTGAGTGGGGTGGTCTCTCGAAGACCCTCCTCCCTCCACAGTAGAGTGATGCATACTCGGGGCTGCAGTCTGTGTCCCCTGAGCAGATAGTTACCTCTTCCTAGATTTGACTACCGGTACATCACGTAGCTGCTGCACTGCCCATGCCTCCTCCAGTAGGACAAGTATCCTGGCCCCTATGAGTAGCACTACTCGCAACTGCATGGTGAACCTTAAAGACCATGCATTAGCATCTAGCTTGCATTAACTGGTTTATCTGCTCAGCAAAGGGAGAGGTTCAAACATCAGGGTTCTCTTTGTCTTTTTTGGCAGGCTGGGGATCTGGATCCCTGCTAAAGGAACTCCTTTGTAGGGGATGAATTATATTCAGAGGGCTTTGTGGGAACTGGTCACCTGGGATTAAGTCCTCCTCCTATGCCCCATCCACAACCCCTTGAGGAAGATGCTCCAGATACCTTCTTTTTGTTTAGCCCTTAATGAGGTGCATGCCCTTAACAGTGAGTCCAAGTTTCACGTTCCCCGCAGAGTGCTGTCAGGCACTGACTTATTCTGTTCCCTGCCTGACTTTGAAGATGCTCTGTACAAGGTGAGTCTGAAAACAGCTTCTGCAGTGCTTTCTTTAGAAAATATTTAATGCTCACTGTTTCTATTATCAGAGCTAAACCCTGTATTAAATGATTTCTTTAAAAATAAAATTTTGTTTAGAAATGTATACACTTTTATCCAAACCGTACTTAAAGTTTTAAAGTCCTACCCTTTTCTACAGTAAAAGGTAACCATATTAATGATACCCAACATAGATGCAAATTGAAAATCATTAATCTAATGGCACAGCATGTGGATGTGTTTCAGCAACCTTGACCCACACTATGGCTTTCCAGAGTTCATCATTAAACGTTAAATATATAGGTTAAAAATTGTCATACCTTGTAAAAAATAAATGGTTTCTTTTAACATCTCTATGTAGTCTCTTGAAAATATGAAGTGTATTTTTTTCTGTGCATATTTTCTGCAAAACGACCTGTTAACCAGTTAGTGAGTAAAGCTGCTGTCTGTCTCCAGAAATGGAATGCAAGAATAATCTGCAGCACGTGTAAATGTCATGACAGAGACCAACTGTGATATTGCTCCTTGATGACAGATGTGGAGCAGTGTTAGTGCATGGTATATGCTGGATAAAAAGTCATTATTTTGTGCTAGTTAAATGCCTTGGCAATTTAAATGACTTTATCACATAATAGGAAGACCCAAAAGTGCAACTATTTTCCACAAGCCAGGATCAGTGCTCCAGTGATTATTCTACTAATCATAACTAGAAGTGCCATTATGTAAAATGTATTGACAATTTTTTTTTTTTTTTTTAATAACTAGAAAAGTGTTGCGAAAACAGCAGTGTGGTTAGCAATTAGCACTCCTGCCGTGCAGCACCAGGGTCCTCGGTATATAGGGATCTCATTCAGCTCACTACATGTGCTTCAATGGGTTTCCTCTAGGTACTCTGGTTTCCTTCAATATTCAGCAGTGGCAAGTTAATTGGCTTCTCCTTGAATTTGCCCTAGTATGTGTGCGTATCTGTACAGGGTAGGATTGTAAGCTTCTTGGGGGCAAGGACTGATGTGGATGCATACTCTGTAAACATATAAATATTCCTGTTTTGTTTTTCCTATGGGGTCAAGTAATGATTTTTGGACTGGGAATACAACCAACTCCTACATTACTGACATGGCTACCAAGAGGATGTGGGAGTACAAATAGTCCCAGATAATTTAGGACAATATAAAATAAGACTGCTTGAGAGGTTCCATTCTGCCTCCAGTCCGCCAAAAATGTAGATTAAACTTGTGCAATATAGAACATACAATAAAATTCCTATTAAATATAAACAAAATGACTAAAAGCATTTAAGTTTTAACCCCTTCCTGCCTGCCTGCCTCTCTAGCTACTGTTCGTTAGTGGGGACTGAGCATTGTCTTTATCAGCTTGGTCTCTGTGTTGGGAACGTGCTGTCAGCACAGAAACATCATGACACATGTGTGACGTGAGCTTTAAAGCACATGCTTTTGCTGCCACATGTGTTACAGGGATGGCAATAGGTTCACATGTTACTGTGTTTTCCAAAGACCTCTTGATGATTTTTTAAATCTGCAGTTTTCAGTAAAATACCACCCGGTGATCTTGCCATTAAAGTAATTGTCAGGCATATCATGTTATATTTCTGTCTCCCAATTGTTCTCCAGCATTATACACACACTTACCTAAAGAGACTACAAGTGACCATGCTGATGCACCTTGCAGAGCAACATTCCCCTCTTCTCCATCTGGAAATCTGCCCTGATAAATGCCATGCAGCCATCACTGGAGTACATGCATATAGACCGGAAGTGAATTCTAGAGGCTGCATGAAATTGCCAGCATGAAAAAAGGGAAAAAGAATTTTGAGAAAAAAATGGCAATTATTTAGTTAGGGTTCACAGCTACTTTAATCTCTGCTTAAAAGCATTTGCTATGAAAATTGATTTTTATGTGGTACCTCATAATACCCACTGATGTTGCTGCAGAATAAAGAGTGAATATATTTATATTCAACTTCCTATGAATTATAAAATAACCTCTAGCATTTTACCAGTTGCGTGATTTCAAGCGAAAACACATCTGTCCTTTCAAAATTCATAAAATGATTTGAGTTCCATAAGCATTATAATACCTGATCCTCATACATGGCTGTTCACAATTATGAACGTTCCTGAATACCCAACCTATGCCATGTTTTCTACATTTAGGGTCTTGCTAATAGCTTTTTCAGTATGTTGACACATTAGAATGACAGCAGAAATTTTTTTGGATCGTGAACATGCAAATAAATTTAGCTTTATTTTAGGTGCTGTTTCATGCATTTCCTTAGTTGGTAACTAGGGGTCTTTTAAAGTTGTTGCAAACCTATGATATGAAATATGAACAACGCATATTACTCTATAGTGTGCACTTTTCTCAATCCAAAGAAGTAAGCGTAATTTCTATCTGCTGCCTCATTCCTCTATCAGCATGTGTCTGTTATGACCAATTTACTTGACACAGAGGTAAAAGATGACCGAGGAGAGAGCTCCAGCACACTACCTGTGATTGACAGCCTCAGTGTTGTGTGCTTTGTGGGTTGTGTTCTTTCCCTCCAATCGGCTCTCACTGAGCTCTGCATTTTTTAAATTCGGCTCCCCACCCCCTGCTTTCTAGAAGCTGACACTCTGTATACATTCTGGACTTTATCTCCAGTGGTCTCTCCTCCGCAGCCGTTTAAACAGGTACAACTTATGCAGGAGGATTTGCTTTGTCTCTGTGTGTCACTGGGGTCTATGTAAAGGTTTACAACCACTTTAATTGAATCACTATATTGATACACATGTCAATAACCAAACACTATACTGTACTCATAATTTACTCATTTTACGTTTGTGTTTTAAAGTTAATGTTTTGGCATTTCAGATATTGTGTGTACACATTGATTAACCATAACATTATGACCACCCACCTAATATTTAGTGGGTCCTCTGCTACTAAAATAGCCCTGACGCATCGAGGCATGGACTTCACTAGAGCGCTGAAGGTATGCTGTCATATGTGGCACCAAGCCGCTAGTAGCAGATCCTTTTTATGTCCTGTAAGTTGGAAGGTGGGGCCTCCATGGATCAGTTTTGTTTTTTTGGTTTTTTTTTAATTTTTCCAGCACATCCCACAGTCAGTGGCTTGAGATCTGGACAATTTGAAGGCCAAGTCAATACCTCAGACTTGTGTTCCTCAAACCTTTTATTATTATTTTTGCAGTGTGGCAGGGTGCATTATCCTGCTAAAGGAGGTCACTGTTGTCAGTGGATACCATGTGCATGAAGGGGTGTACTTGGTTATCAGCTATGTTTATGTAGTTGGTACATGTCAAGTAACATCAATATGATTGGCAGGACCAAGGTTTCCCAACAGAATGTTTCCCAAAACCTCACACTACCTCTGACAGCTTGCTTTCCTCCCATAGTGCATCCTGGTGCTATCTCTTCCCTAGGTAAGCAACACACACACCCCAGCCATCCATATGATGTAAAAGAAGACATGATTCATCAGACCAGGCCACCTTCTTCCATTGCTCCATGCTACAATTCTGATACTCGTATGCCCATTGTAGGTGCTTTTGCCTGTGGACATGGGTCTAGCCCTTACAATTTTGCCCTTGTCAAAAAAGAAGTGATATCAGTGCATCCCTAATATAAGCTGTTCATTCCAGCAAAAGCAGAGCTAGCTATGTGCTGCTGCATACATAAACTGGCAGTGACATCTGTGGCTGTACTTTGTTTAGCATTTCAAAGAATTGTCTGTGGTTCAGTGGAAGACATTTGTGATATATGCTTGCATTGGTGCTAGGCCAGCTATGAGAAACATTTCACTTATTTGTATTCAAACTAATGGACAACCTTTTTCCATTCCATTTTGATTGCATGGTATGTGCACTTGTTGAAATTCCTTCTTGTATCCCTCTTTTCTAGGCACATTGCTAAAAATGCCTTTAAAGGGTTAGATGAGCTTTTGAAAGCTGACATGTTTCTATTAGTGACCACAAGATGGCAGTATGTACTAATGCGTTTCTGCAGCATTTTATAAATACATTTTCTTAAAGCCAAACCCCAGAAAAAAGAAAAATCATTATGTAAATTGGTCCAGCTTGGTTATCTCTAATCTAAATGCGATATATATAAAAAAAAGTTCACTAAGATTTTTAGCATCTCCCGTAGCCCTCCTGAAGTAGTAGATTTACTGTCAGCTTTGATTTTACAGAGACTACTCCTGTTATTTACCATTTCCTAAAGTGCAGGATTAGAGATTTAATGCTCACTCTCCTCCTCCCTCTCACCCATTGATAAAACATCTTGTATTCTATTTACAGAATGCAAGGCATTCTCTAATTGGACAAGGGGAGAGGTGGGGTGGATGAACAGGACTGTCTTGTCCAATCACAGAATTTCTTGGCATTCTGTGCAGAATGGAAAATTGGACCAACATGGAAATGTACTGTATAAGCGTATGGCAGTGTCTGACTGTTGTCTACTATACTCAGATATGCTCTGGTGCTATTGCAAACACTAGTACAGTTTAGTGTATGAGCATATGTGTAAAAAAAAAAAGATAGATATATAGATAGATAGAGATATAGTCAGTGGCATGTATGATGAACCGGCTCAGCCACTCACGTGCTAGAGGCGTAACTGCTATGTAGGAACAGCGATAGGTAAGCTCTAAATGAAAGTAAAACTAATTTGCAGAAAACATACATTTCATTAATTTGACACACAGTGGCATTTTTGTCCAGAGACACAGGTGTGGAATACCTCAAGGCAAGACCATAGTCAAGTATGTTATGTTTAGAGAGGAAATTCGCTGCATATGTATCACTAGGTTCACACCTAAGTGTTTTCCGCAGCATTTTGCAGGAACGCAGTATAGTCCATTTAACATGATTTCCTTTGGGACATGTTCACATCTCCGTGTTTTTATCCGGTGCATTTTTTAGAAAGGGTCGGACTTTTTTTAATGCAAAAAGTAGCATTTTTGGTTGTATAGACTTCAATGGAAATGCTGCAGAAAATGTAGTGCATCTTTTGCTGTGGATTTTATGCGTTTTTTTGTTTCAAATCTGCCTGGCAACAAGAAAAATGAAAGAAAAACGCAAAATGAGGCAAAAACGCAATGTAGAAA
Organism: Staurois parvus; assembly: GCF_062004578.1. NCBI lineage: Eukaryota > Metazoa > Chordata > Amphibia > Anura > Ranidae > Staurois > Staurois parvus. The sequence goes on along the minus strand of NW_028318492.1, from coordinate 3,792,833 downwards.
CTGCTCTAATGCAACCTGCATAGGTGTGAACCTAGCCTTAGCGGGATCCAAGTCTTAACCTGTGCACCATCACAACACTGACACTTGTGTTTTTATTAAGGCTATGCATTTGTAAGCAAGCGATGACCAGACTAAATCTGTTTCTGACGATGAGCCCCAGGACATATCCCCCTTATATCTTACATTGAAGGTGTATTGAAACTCTGTGTGGCTCCTCTCTGTTTTTGTTTTATTTTTTTTCATATCTCATTGTTAATACTTTTATTTAAACAGAGTCGGGCTCCTATATCTGCCAAGCTGGTTGCAAACATGCTGTCTGTAGCTGGAGCTGATCACATTATCACCATGGATCTCCATGCTTCCCAGATACAGGTATGACACTTTATTTATAAATGCATACACACTTTTTGTTGGTATTTTTTTTTCACTCAAGTCACCTGTCTTTTCTGTTTCTAGTTCACACATATTTCTATATCAGCTGAGCTTGTATGTAAATGTATTTTAACCACTTGCCTACAGGGCACTTTCACCCTCTTCCTGCCCAGGCCAATTTTCAGCTTTCAGCGCTGTCGCACTTTGAATGACAATTGCGCAGTCATGTAACACTGTACCCATATGAAATTTTTATCATTTTTTTTTTTAGACAGAGCTTTCCTTTGGTGGTATTTAATCACCTCTGGGTTTATTTTTTGTTTAAACAAACCAAAAACTACTGAAAAGTTTGAAAAAAAACCTAATTTTTCTTAGTTTTTGTTATAACATTTTGTAAATAAGTGATTTTTTTCTCCTTCACTGATGTGCGCTAATGAGGCTGCAGTGATGGCACTGATAGGCTGCACTGATGAGGCACTGGTAGGTGGCACTGATGGGCACTGAAAGGCATCACTGATGGGCACTGAAAGGCAGCACTCATATATGGCACTCATAGGCAGCACTGATAGGTGACACTGAAAGGAAGCTCATATGTGCACTGATAGGCACTGATATGTGGCATTGATGTGCACTGATAGGCACTGATATGTGGCATTGATGTGCACTGATAGGCACTGATATGTGGCATTGATGTGCACTAATAGGCACTGATATGTGGCATTGATGGGCACTGATAGGCACTGATGTGGCATTGATGGGCACTGATGGGCACTGATATGTGGCATTGATGGGCACTGATATGTGGCATTGATGGGCACTGACAGGTGGCACTGCTGGGGCTACACTGATCATCAGTGTCCTGATGATCATTGTACATGTCCCCTCCGAGGAATGCCGATTACCGGCTCTCCTCTTTTCATGAGCTGTCAGCGTGACAGCTCGTGAGGAGAGAAATGCCGATAACTGGCATTTCCCTATTTATATGTGATCAGCTGTGATTTTGGCTCTTTCCTTTTGATCGGTGATCCGGTGTGTCCGAGGGACACAGCGCACCACCGATCGCCGCACTGCGCGCTTAGAGTGGGTGGACGTCATATGACGTCATCCCAGAACGAGAGAACTGCCTTGCGCCTGTCTTTTCCTCTTATGGTGGGTGGGCGGGAGGTGGCTAAAGTGGTCATGAAAGTAGCCAGGTTCCAAACTTAATTGACAAAAATGTAATTGATAGGGCTAACCAATATGATCAACTTTTTTGTTTCAAGCAAAATTGGCCAGGTTGTCTTCTGCCAGCCATTATTTAAAATAAAAAGTACATAATCCAATGAGACACATGAAACAATTTCAAAATGTAATTTTATTTCATTGTTAATAGAAGAAAAAGTCAGATTCCTCAGTACCCACTGGTTTTTAGATACATCTTGGGAGATTGGTGTCCTCTGGCTTCCTTCTCCTTAGATTCTCAGGAAACATTCTTCTATGAAACTGTGCATCCTCGTGTCACCTTTAGTCCATTTACTGTGATGTTTACCCAAATGTATTGTGTACTTAATCCAGAAGAAAGGTGCTTAAATGGTGCTAGTAATTCTAAACAAACAGGAACCATGAATTTTAAAGCAAACAATTATCTGGAGAAAAATGAGCGCTAGATCTATACGGTAGAGCAGCTAGCATGAAAAGGTAAAACCTCCTAGAGTGACAAATAGATATAACATACCATGCAGCGCTCAGATAATAGTATTCGGCATAAATTAATGAAAAAAAAATGCAAACAATGTTGAATCACTATGTATGAAAATAGTTCATAGTTTCAATACTTCATAGATACAATGGTGATGAGGGTGACAGTCTATATCTGGCGAAAAGACAGTATTCGTGACACCGGTGGTAAAATGTGAATAGGTTGCACTAACCAGATTGCGCTATATTAAGCGCATATGAGTAATGAAGTCATCTGGATGTGGACATCTGGACCCGGGTGTTCTGACGAGCAGCGACAAGAATCACAGCATGTCAGCCAGGCTTCTGAATGACCGAATTCTGATTGAAGACCACCAGAGGGAGCCAGCAACCAGGATGTCATCAACCTTCTTTAAACCAGGTATCCAGAGGTACAGTGGGGATCGAAAGTTTGGGCACCCCAGCTAAAAATTTGTATTAATGTGCATAAAGAAGCCAAGGAAAGATGGAAAAATCTCCAAAAGGCATCAAATTACAGATTAGACATTCTTATAATATGTCAACAAAAGTTAGATTTTATTTATATCAATTACACTTTCAAAATAACAGAAAACAAAAAAATGGAGTCTACAAAAGTTTGGGCACCCTGCAGAGTTAATATCTTGTACTGCCCCTTTGGCAAGTATCACAGCTTGTAAACGCTTTTTGTAGCCAGCCAAGAGTCTTTCAATTCTTGTTTGAGGTATCTTTGCCCATTCTTCCTTACAAAAGTCTTCCAGTTCTTTGAGATTTCTGGGCTGTCTGTCACACACGGCTCTTTTAAGGTCTATCCATAGATTTTCAATTATGAGGTCAGGAGATTGTGAAGGCCATGGCAAAACCTTCAGTTTATGCCTCTTGATGTAATCCCCCGTGGATTTCGGGTGTGTTTAGGATCATTATCCATTTGTAGAAGCCATCCTCTCTTTAACTTCAGCTTTTTCACAGATGGCATCAAGTTGCCATCCAAAATTTGCTGAAATTTTATTGAATCCATTTTTCCTTCTACTCGTGAGATGTTCCCTGTGCCACTGGCTGCAACACAACCCCAAAGCATGATTGATCCAACCCCATGCTTAACAGTTGGACAGAGGTTCTTTTCATTAAATTCTGTGCCTCTTCTTCTCCAAACGTACCTTTGCTCATTCTGGCCAAAAAGTTCAATTTTAACCTCATCTGTCCACAGAACTTGTTTCCAAAATGCATCAGGCTTGTCTATATGTTCATTTGCAAAGTTCAAACGATGATTTTTGTGGTGAGGACGTAGAAGAGGTTTTCTTCTGATGACTCTTCCATGAAGACCATATTTGTACAAGTATCTCTTTATAGTGGAATAGTGTACCACAACTCCAGTGTCTGCCAGATCTTTCTGGAGGGATCGTGCAGTCAAACGTGGGTTTTGAATTGTTTTTCTCACAATCCTGCGAGCTGTTCTGTCTGATATTTTTCTTGGTCTTCCAGATCTTGCTTTAACTTCCACTGTTCCTGATGACTGCCATTTCTTAATTACATTCCGAACAGAGGATATTGACATCTGAAAACGCTTTGCTATCTTCTTATAGCCTTCTCCAGCTTTGTGAGCGTCAACTATTTTTAATTTGTTTTCTAGACAACTGCTTAGAAGAACCCATGGTGCTGATTGTTGGGGCAAGGTCAGATGAGTCTGGGTATTTAAAGCCTTTGAGATTGACATCACCTGTTCTTCCCAGACGATGATTGAGAACAATCCATGACACTGGCAGGTCTCAGCTTGGCAAAGGGGGCAGTGCATGCTATAAATTCTGTAGGGTGCCCAAACTTTTGCAGGCGCCATTTTTTTGTTTTCTGTTATTTTGAAAGTGTAAATGATGGAAATAAAATCTAACTTTTGTTGACATATTATAAGAATGTCTAATCTGTAATTTGATGCCTTTTGGAGATTTTTCCATCTTTCCTTGGCTTCTTTATGCACATTAATACAAATTTTTTAGTTGGGGTGCCCAAACCTTCGATCCCCACTGTATGTAATATGTTCAAAACCACCAGAGGGAGACTAAGCCTTGGAGAACATCCGACGGTTCCCTTAGGGGAAAACAGGCTCAGGAGGAAAAAGAGCCCAAGTGCAAAGGGTATCTTAGTGCAACACTGCTTTAATAAGGTGCAAAGTAATGACAAGAATAAAACTCACATGTAATAAGTGCAAGTGGCCTAATGGCCAAAAAAGAAATCCACGTGGATGGAAAGGTCACTGAGGGCAGCTCACGTGGATTTCTTTTTTGGCCATTAGTTATTACATGTGAGTTTTATTCTTGTCATTACTTTGCACCTTTTTAAAGCAGTGTTGCACTAAGATACCCTTTGCACTTGGGCTCTTTTTCCTCCTGAGCCTGTTTTCCCCTAAGGGAACCGTCGGATGTTCTCCAAGGCTTAGTCTCCCTCTGGTGGTTTTGAACATATTACATACCTCTGGATACCTGGTTTAAAGAAGGTTGATGACATCCTGGTTGCTGGCTCCCTCTGGTGGTCTTCAATCAGAATTCGGTCATTCAGAAGCCTGGCTGACATGCTGTGATTCCTGTCGCTGCTCGTCAGAACACCCAGGTCCAGATGTCCACATCCAGATGACTTCATTACTCATATGCGCTTAATATAGCGCAATCTGGTTAGTGCAACCTATTCTCACATTTTACCACCGGTGTCACGAATACTGTCTTTTCGCCAGATATAGACTGTCACCCTCATCACCATTGTATCTATGAAGTATTGAAACTATGAACTATTTTCATGCATAGTGATTCAACATTGTTTGCATTTTTTTTTTTTATTCATTTATGCCTAATACTATTATCTGAGTGCTGCATGGTATGTTATATCTATTCATGACTTTAAAGCATTTTTTCAGTCATTTCTTTTGGCAGCTCAAAAAATTGAGGTGTGTGAATTATGAAGCTGGAAATCTACTGTGTTTTGCAGTTCCTTGACTACAGAAGCCAGAATAGGGCAAATGTGCAAAGCTCAACCATTATATTGAGGTGACAGGGAAAACCTTTATGCTGATTTTCTCATGATCCAAATGTAGACCACATTTAAACTTTTGGTTATAAATGTAAAACTGGGGCAGAGAGAGACAGAATTGTATTAAATATTTTGTGTAATCTGTTGCATTTATGGCCATATTGTACTGCATTTTTTACTGGCACACCGCCATCTTTAATCTCCTACCTAAAGTGCTTCCTAAGACAAGGTGACGGCTATTATCTTTTATTAGCCAGACAAAGCACCCTCTGGGTGCTTCTTTATTTCAGTTTCATAGTCTTACTAGGGGTTTGACTTTGAGACTGAGTCCTAACAAACATTTCTTCTCCTGTCCAATGAGAGTGCTTCAGATACCATTAGGAAAGTAAACTGTTACTGGACAAGATGCAGGTGTATCCCAGAAGTCAAGACCCTAGTTAAATTGGTGCACATTTTTAGATTTTACTTTCAAATGTTTAAAACAAATAGTTGGCAAATGCCTTGCAAAGGTGTCTTGAGGTCTACCATATACCTTTCAAAAGTCTGACCCATCACAAGAATGGGGTGGTTTTGACATATTCATGCACAGCCAAAACAGACAAATTTATTTTTTTGGTTTTACAGGTTATTTATTTCAGATACTTTTATAGCGCTGTCCATTTACGCAGCACTTTACATACATATTGCAAAGTCACATCAGTCTCTAACCCGCAAGGGGTGTACAATCTAAAGTCCCTAACTTACATTCATACATACACATACTAGGGCCAATTTAGACAGGATCCAATTAACCTAGCAGCATGTCTTTGGAATGTGGGAGGAAACCGGAGTACCCGGAGGAAATCCACGCAGGCACAGGGAGAACATGCAAACTCCAGGCAGGTGATGCTGTGGTTGGGATTTGAACCAGCAACCTTAGTACTTCCAGGCGGAAGTGCTAACCATTTAGCCACTGTGCTGCCCATTAGATCATAAAAGAGCTAGTATATATGCCTTTACAATGATTACATGCAGTGCCAGATGATATGACCAGACTTTCATTTCCACGGCAGATTAATCAAGATTTCCCTGTATATTTCCTATGATTTGCAGATGAGATCTAACCATCTAATCTTGCCTATAGAGGTTTGCATTCTTCAGCTACAGAGCAGTGAACAGTTTTGAAAGGTTCATAACCATCACTAGATGGTTGTTGTATGTATTTTGAGAGTTTGGGTGGAAGACAATGTTTTGTGTTTTTTTTTTTTACAGCCATTACAGGAACCTCAAAATACTAAACAGGGATGTTTGGTATCTTTGGAAACACTACGGTTCATATTTATAAAGCAGCGAATGTGACTTTAACAGAAATTTATTGGTGGTGCATCAATCACTGTCATTTTAAAACCATGTACCAGGAAGATTCACCTGAATTGAATGTTTGATAAATGTCAGATTAACTGCTTTATACATTTTCATCTGTGTGAAAGCTTAATTCTGATTGTTTGCTTTGTGCCCATTGTTCTTTTGAATAAACTTGCTGCTGTTTTTGTTTCTGCTGTCTTGTTATGTAAATGTGTGGCATAGTATCTCATTTTGTGTTTTTCAGGGTTTCTTTGACATTCCTGTAGATAATCTGTATGCTGAACCAGCAGTACTGCAATGGATTAGGGAGAACATCCCTGAATGGAAGAACTGCATCATTGTATCTCCTGATGCTGGTGGTGCCAAAAGGTACTATCATTATTCTGGGATTAGAGACCTACTGACCTACAATGGAGTTATCTGGAACTAATACAATCAAAGTGGAACTAAACCAATAAAATCTAAAGAATCTATTTCAAATTTTTCTCTGTTTCCAAGCAAAGACCTTGACTAGTAATATTTATATTGACATGATAATCACATATGACCATGTGCTTTAAAAACATGACATGCATTTGAACAAAGTATATTTGATCCCAAATGTAAATTTCATACATGTAGGGGTGTCTACACATACACTTAACTATCCTTCAGGGGGCCTTGGGTAAAACACAGTGCATCCAGAAAGTGTTCTTAGCGCTTAACTTTTGCCATATTTTGTTATGTTCCAGCCTTATTCCAAAATGGATTAATTTACATTTTTTCCTCAAGATTCTACAAACATTACCCCATAATGTCAAAAGTGAAAGAATTTTGTTTTGAAATCTTTGCAATTTAGTAAAAATAAAAACCGAAAAAACCACATGTACATAAGTATTCACAGCCTTTGCATGACACTCAAAACTGAGCTCTGGTGCATCCTGTTCCCACGGATCATCCTTGAGATGTCTCCACAACTTGATTGGAGTCCTCTTGTGGGAAATTCAGTTGATTGGACATGATTAGGAAAAGCATAAACCTGTCTATATAAGGTCCCACAGGTAACAGTGCATGTCAGAGCACAAACCAAGCCATGAAATCCAAGGAATTGTCCGTAGACCTCTGAGACATGATTGTATCTTTAACCACTTGCCTACAGGGCACTTATACGCCCCTCCTGCCCAGGCCAGTTTTCAGCTCTGTCGCACTTTGACAGTTGCGCGGTCATGCAACACTGTACCCATATGAAATTTTTATCTTTTTTTTTTTTTGAGACAGGGCTTTCTTTTGGTGGTATTTAATCACCTTTTTGGTTTTTTTATTTTTTGCTAAACAAACCTAAAACAACTGAAAATTAAAAAAAAACAAAAAAACGTTTTCTTAGTTTTTGTTATAAAATTTTGTAAATAAGTGATTTTTCTCCTTCACTGATGTGCACTAATGAGGCTGCAGTGATGGGCACTGATAGGCTGCCCTGATGAGGAGGCACTAGTAGGTGGCACTGATGGACATTGACAGGCATCAGTGATGGGCACTGAAAGGCAGCACTCATATGGCACTGATAGGTGGCACTGATGCGCACTGATAGGTGGCACTAACTGGCGGCATTGATAGGTGGCACTGAAAGGCAGCTCAGATGGGCACTGATATGTGGCATTGATGTGCACTGGTAGGCACTGATATGTGGCATTGATGAGGCACTGATGTGCACTGACAGCTGGCATTGACGGGCACTGACAGGTGGCTCTGCTGGGGCTACACTGACCATCAGACACACTGATCATTAGTGCCCTGATGATCAGTGTACATGTCCTCTCTGCGTAATGCCGATTTACCGGCTCTCCTCTCCCCTCGGGCTGTCATTGTGACAGCTCGTGAGGAGAGAAATGCCGATAACCGACATTTCCCTATTTACATGTGATCAGCTGTGATTGGACACAGCTGATCACATTACTGAGCTGACATCTTTGGCTCTTTCCGTTGATCGGTGATCCGCACCACCGATCGCTGCGCGCTCCCGGAGCTGCGCATGCGTGGTTAGAGTGGGAGGACGTCATATGAACGAGAACCGCCTTGCGCCCTTCATTACCTTCTATGGCGGACGGGAGGCGGTTAAATAAATAAATGTATATAAATATATTATGGTCTTCTTTTTTTTTGTTTACTTTAAAAAAAACATAATAAATGCCCATTTTTCTTTTTTGCAGGTTAAAAAAAATGTGAATTACTATATATTTTTTTTTTTTTATATGTGAGCCAGCAAAGCATTGCACCAATGATCAGCAGATCACTGGTGCCATGCAGGACTTCAGGAGATTGTCATTGTAATCTGTCTACTCACACCTCGTACGGGCAGACAGCTTTACACTGACAGGAAGACTCCACTATCACAGCATTCAACAGTGCTGTGATAGTTCTTTGAGAACTACAAGCTGACATCCGCAAAGTATGTCAGTGCTTGTAGTTCTAGTTAGAGCCCCGCACAGCTGCACTGTTTTCAAAAAGTGACAGCTAGTACAGGGAACTTCTTTCTGTACTGCTGTCACGGGGAGAGAGGGCAGCGGGCTGTGTCTGCTGCAGTGGGAAACAGGTTGCATGTTCCACCCTAAAAATGGGTGGAGCATGTAACATATTCCCAAAGATGAACTTCTCCTTTTAAAATGTAAATAAAATAACTCTTGTAAATAACTCTGGTATAGAGGTTCAGATCTTCAGCTGATATTAAAGTGTATCTAAAGCCACTTTTTTTTTATTCTGATTTGCATGAAGAAGTGTTACAACATCTGACAAGCTTTTATTGTTGCCTTTACTGTTACTGTGTCATCAGGAAGTGAAGGGTAACCCCCCAAATGGTACACAGATAGTATAGAAAAACATTTGCTACTGCCTCAAAACGAGAAACAATAAAAAAAAAAAGTTTAGATACCGTTTAACAACCTCAATACTATTGTACATATATATATATATATATATAGCCTCGTATTGACTTGGCGTAACAATCTTTTAAATTTTACAAAAAAAATGGGTATTATGTTTGTGTTCAATAAAATTCATTAAAGTGTATTTTTTCCAGAAAAATTGCGTTTGAAAAACTGCTGTGCAAATATGCTCTAAGGCAGTGTTCTCCAAACTGCGGCCCTTGGCTTGCCTTTATCTGGCCCTTGAGGCATTATTCCTGCAGCTGACACCAACAGTGGGGCATAATTCCTTCCAATGACAACAAAAACAGGGCACTATTCACCCACTGACACCAACCCAAAGATCGGGCATTATTTACTCCCACTGGGCACAGTCTGGCCCCCATAAAGTCTCAAGCACCGCAAACAGGCCCTTTCTTTAGAAAGTTTGGAGACCCCTGCTCTAGGGCCGCTGCTTAAAATAATATATAATGTTTGGAGGTTATAAGACCTTTTCATGTATGAGAAAAACATCAGAATTGGCCTAGGGATCAAGTGGTTAAAGCCTAACTCTAAGTTTCATTTAACGTCAAATGGTTTGTTTGGACCAAGCCGGTCCAAGTGAACGGTTTCCTTTGATAATACAAGCTGTTAGCTGCTGCCACAGTTTATACAGTGCTGACAGTGGGCACATGTAATAGTAAAGCTTGGTTCAAATAAACTATTTAGTTAAATGCAACCTGGATGGGCCTGTGCATGCTGCCTGGCCTGTCAGCTGCTAGATGTTGGCCAGAAGTGTGTTACTTCTGTTTAGAATGTCTGTCTGGTCTTACATTATTATTGTATTGTAGCACCGTAAATTTATGTCCAGCATATCGTTGGCACCTGTATTGTAATTGCACAATGTACTAAATGAACAATGTAATAAACACAATAAAAATGCAACCTGGACATACATTTTAAGAATGTATACACATTTGCACCTTTGTTGCACTTTCTTTTTAAGTAAAACAGAATGTTAATCACAGGGAAAGATAGATTCAGTTTGTTTTTAAGTTGTCCAGTTTTCAGCAATGCGAAAACATGCCACAGTACATATATGTATTTGTTTTATTTTATAGCTGCTTGATCTCTACAGCAGGATAGCTCCTTGTGGGGGTGGGAGGCGTATGTGTGGCGAAATTTTTTTTTTTTATATTATTTTTTTTTTTTTTTTAATGTATGTGTGTGTTGGGGTCACACACACACACGTCAAATCAGAAACTGATTCCACTATAGTTCTCCAACGAGAATATACACTTTTATGCATCTTACCTTGCCAACGTGATATATGAATGTTTGATATGTTAACACCATATGGAACGTTTTCTATTCTTTCAACACTTCTGGTTTTCACAGGGTGACATCCATTGCCGATCGACTGAATGTTGAGTTTGCCTTAATCCACAAGGAAAGGAAAAAAGCGAATGAGGTGGACAGGATGGTATTAGTTGGAGATGTGAAAGATCGCATTGCAATTCTTGTTGATGACATGGCTGACACATGTGGTACTATATGCCATGCTGCTGACAAGTAAGTAGTATCTTATCTTACACACACACACACACACATACTGCTTTGCTGGAATGTAAAGGTTCCTGTTGGAGTAAAGTCCGCAGTCATTTTGTTTTCACCATCAGATTATCCCTGTTGGTGACCTTTTCAGATTATTCATCATGGGGTTTGACTGGGTATAGTTTTTTTTTTTTTTTTTTTAGTTTTAAAATTAAAAAAAAATGAGGTGCCATTTAAACGTGGCGCTAGACATTGCTAAGGGTGAAATGCAGGACAGTAACAGGATTCTATGCTTCATGGTTTAAAACTATGCCCGAGGAGAAGGGTGACTGTTTTAAGATATTATGATTTGACGGACTAAATCAGTTCAATGGTGTCGTAGTACCTAATTTCTAACCCTGCACTTTGCATTGTTTCGGCAAAGGCCTTTAAAAAAAAAAAAAAAAAACTTCTCTATTATTCCTTTTGTCATAAATACTTGAAGGAATAGTGTTAGGTCTGCATGTGAAATAAAAATGTTATAATTTGAAGTATAGCATCACTTTCACTAAACGTTGTGCATTTGCTCTTCTTCCTGCAATCTAGGAAAATGCCAATATGATGGGTGACCTTTTCTGAAGATAAATCCTGATTCCAGCAGCATGGCCTGGCTGTGTTTGCATCCATCTTTGCTGTAACCAAGCTGTCCCTGGCCACCACTAGAGTGCTGTGTAACTATCGGGAGATCTGCTCTCCTGTAAGCTAAATGAGCAGTCCATCTCCCAGAAGCAGATTTTTTTTTTTGTTCAGAGCACAGCAGGAAGTGCTCAGAGCCAGAAGGCTGCAATCCATCTTGCTTGAAACGTCAGAAAAGGTAACCCATGAAATTCATTTTCCAGGGGCTGCTGAAAAATGGAACAAATGTATTTTTTTTTTTTTAAAGTTGCAGTACTTTACCAATCATTTCACAAATTGAAAAAGAAAAACAGTTGGGTAGTTGGGGAGAGACAAATGAAAGACCTTGATCTTGATGTACTTTGTGGATCAGTCTACCATGTAAACCTCAAACTTGCTGTATAAATGCCATTCTGCTTCTGCCCCGAAGCAAATACGGTACTTAAAGCAGGAGGATCGGCCAAGAAAACCGTTGTGGAATGCAAACGATGTTGCATTTTCTGCACTTCCTTCAACAGCAGAAATTATTCTTATTTCTATTCTAGGCATAGTTCCCCTTTACCAAAGAACTGCATTAGCAGATAAGGAATGTGAGTAGATCAAAACAAATTATGTAGCTTTGATTAAAGTTGAATAATGCCCTTGCTTTGTGTAGGCCATTTACACACCTCATGATGCCTGACTGAACAATTCCCAGGATGTTGCTAAGTGACGCTCAGCTGTTACTGCTCACCTTCACTGTTACAGGAGAGAGCGCTTTCTCTGGTTTATACTTCCCCAGATGAGCTCTCTTCCCTAATGCAGTAGCTTTGAGCTCAGTGTTTGAGAGATTGCTCTGGTGATGGTGGGGATGAACAGTAATAGCTGGGAGCATCATAGCAACATCCTTAGCAACGTCTTGGAAATTTCCCAGCCAGGCTTCATGTTGTACATAAATGGCCTACACCTATAGTACAGGCATTATTTATAGTGATTGATTGTAAACCAACCCATTCACATCAAAATAGAAATGAGGTAAAACCTTTATGCATAGATACAAGAACAATTACATACATCCCCCCCCCCCCACATTTTTTATAAATGATTACATTTCCTCTGTTCTTAGCTGCATAAGAGCTAGGAGTGGCGAAACAGAAGCACACTGATCTTCCCAGTGAATGGCAATGCAGGGATGGTGTGACAGGAGCAGGCTGAGTTCCCAGCACATCTAGAGAACTGACCATGGTGTACTCCCATCCCTACTGTGGTCAGTCTTTAATAGGAAAGCAGAGGGACTGGCAGGAACACCAGGGATTTCACACAAAGGAAGCAATACAAAGAGAACAGGATACGCTTTCATACAAGTACATGGTACAAAGGGCACATATCAGGAATGCCCTTTATTTGCATAAGCATTTTTTTGGTAAAGGTGAACTAACCTTTTAAAGGATGCCCATGATGATTGAAATATGAGAACTGCCATTCCTGACTTGTTAGTGCAAGCTCTAAGGCTTTTGTCATGATCCTGGCTTCACTAACTAGAGAACAAGTATGCAGGAGAGCAGTTCAGACTTTACTGACTATGTGCTTGTTCCAGTTCAATTAAAATAGTGAGGCCAGGATCAGAATGACAGCTGCAGAACCAGCAGCTTCAAAACCAAGTCAGCAGCTGCTTTTCTCTTATATGTTCATTGACGGACACAGCCTCTCTTTTTAATCCATAAACAAACAGGGTTTTATAGCCCCACCTAGAGGAGTACGACACCAGGCAGAAAAAGACTTGGCACCTCCTATGGGCAGTCCTCTCTGGGCATAAACCCCCTCTCTGCCATATCCCTCCAGTCAGTTACAAGCAGTGTCAAAGGGGTGGGTCTGAGTCCGTCAGTGAACTCAGAGAAAGCGATTTTTCGGTAACAAAAAATCCGATCTTTTCTGTTTTTGCAGGTTCCCTTTAAAAGTATAATCAAAGCCTGTATAGTATATTTGTTTTAACACTAGCATTTTTGATTCTAGGTTGCTTTCTGCAGGAGCGACAAAAGTTTATGCAATTTTAACACACGGCATTTTCTCTGGACCTGCCATTTCTCGGATCAATAATGCGGCGTTTGAGGCTGTTGTGGTTACCAACACAATACCACAGGAAGATAAAATGAAGCACTGCTCAAAGATCCAGGTACTGACATTTTCTGGTACCAAAAATATTTATTGATATATCAATGTGATACATACAAATGTTTGTGCTGCATAGGCAGCAATATAAACAGTATCCATAAAGTGAAATACAAACTTGGACCCACAAAGAGGTCACCATAGTTACAGCAACATGTCAAACTAGCAACTGTCCTCTCAGGGAAAAAAAAGGGAGGGGGCTTGAATGTGTAGAAAGGTACTGACCTTTTAATATAAATTGGGTTTTATTTAGCTGTGTTCCATTCCCCGGAATGGTGCGGTTTCTGCAACCACTTTCTTCTAGGATTCATAATTAAAGCGGAGCTCCACCCAAAAGGGGAAGTTCCGCTTTAAGGACTGCTCCCCATTAAGGATTGGCACCTTTTGGGGGGCGGGTAGCGGGTACCTGAATTTGACAGGTACCCGTTCCCACTTCCGGTCCGATTGCCTAGGTGATCGGAAGCGGAAGGTGTCCTTCCTTCCTCCCTCCCTCCCAGTAGTCTTTTGGGACACATGACAGGTCCCAGAAGACTACAGGACCATTCATAAAGTGCAGCACTACTCACACATGTGCAGTGGGTACCCAGCTGTGAAGCCACAAGCTATCACAGCCGGGTGCCCACACTGAAGATGCCGGCCTCCTGGAATATGGGACGGCCGGTGAAACGGGCTGCGGGGGACACACCAAGGGACAGATAAGTGGCTGTTTTTTAAAGTTCGCAGCTACAGTTTTTGTAGCTGCTGACTTTTATTTTTTGACAGCGTGAGTGGAACTCCACTTTAAGATACATCCTTCACAAATATTTTAGCTGGAACTAATAACGTTAAAGTGTTTGGTAGACTTACCTACCCTTTGTCCTGATGACCATTATCTCTTGAGACAAAGTGAAAATCCATTATTTTACAGTTGTCACCAGAGCATGAGATGAGAAATCTTCCAACGGGGCACCTGTTCTGGTGGCAACTAAGAGAATTCTTTTTTTTTTTTTTTTTTTTTAAACAGCAGGGCTCCACCCACACTGTCGCATCATTGACTTGCAGATTTCCTGTGAATGAATAAACTACAAATTCAGCCTGCCAAAGCGACAGATGGACTTGCAGTTTCACTGGGCTTTGGGGTTGCTCTCACTCCACTGACACGTCCTCCAGCTTTCAAACAGAAAACCCATACAGAGGTTGAAAGCATCAAATGGAGGACATGTCTGCAGGAGCCCACATTGTACCAAAGATCTAATGTTTGCCTTGGGCACTGGATCCTGCACAGGCACTCACCTTGGCAGTGCAACATGCGTAGTTATCCACAAATTGATTTACAGTTCCCAGGCTGTAGTCCAATCCTATGGAACCCGGACGTTAAAGATCCCTTTAGTGGTAGGCCCACCATTGCAGGTGGAGCCATGACCCTATCATAGGTCTAGCATTGTGAACAGGTAAGAGAGAGTCACCCTGTATCTCAGATCATTACTGTAAAAACCAGGTTATGTTTTAAGTGTATTGACAGTACAGTGCAAACGTTTCAAACTTGGCGCTAACATCTACGAGAGCTTAGTGTCAAGTAAAAGAGCGGGTGTTGTATCACACCATGAGTCACACTCTTTACCATTATCCCACCTTACAGCCCTTCTAAAGCATTCCAGCACTTCTCCTACCCACTCTTGGTACAGGATGGTCTACAACTGGGTTTTTGTATCCTTCCTGACATGCTTACCCTGTATATAGCACTCTGCTTTGCGAGTAGCCCACAGGGAAATACACTCACTTGTAGCAAATGAAAGAAGCCAGGTGAAATATGCCACGGCAAAAACCCAGGCACGCAGTCACTAAGACCTCACATAACACTCAACCTCAGAGTGTAGCGACTTTGCTAACATCGGAGCAGGACCACACTGGTCTCTGCATCCAATGCTAGCTATATCCCTGTTACACAGCAAGTGACCTAGCTAAGGCAGAGTTTTCTGAATCTGTCACTTAGAACCATTTCCAATAGAACATTCCCTTTTTCCGCAAGGGCTCCTTCCGCCTTTGCTTTTCAGTCTCTGGCATTACCGGCATGTATGTTAACACTTAGATTTAAATATCTGGAAGGAATTCTGAATGTATTATTCTACCTTGCATTATAAAAGGTAGGCCACTCCCATGCATATCCATGGTTGAACAGAGTGCACTGTGTTGCCCAATTTTTTTTTAATCAAATTCCTATCCAGAATCTCCCAAAACTGGGCCTTGCACCTTTTAGGTGCACTGGTCTTATACCTGTCCTTCCGTCAAAGAAAAGATACTTAAATGGGCAGAAAAAAATTGTCTCAACCGCCCTTTCAGCACCTTGTGCTTATTTACGATCTTAATCTGGGTTTCTTTGTCTAGCAGAAACAACTTACTGAAAACACCCCTTAGTGAATCTCGTCTTCAACTAGCCTTCTGCAGTTCTCATTCCTTCAGGTGTGCCACTGGAGCTCTCTCATCAGGAACCTTTCCACATTTTTTTTTTTCTCGGAGTGGCATATTATTCCACAAATCTTTCCTTCCTGCAGGGGGTTCCACCTTTTTTTACTTCCATCAGGGTTTATTTCTAAGTGGGGGGAAAAAAAGCACTTTTAGGGGTCAGAGAATTTCTCTCCAGTCCTACTCTCAGAATCTGGCATCCTGCCATTACCTTCACCATATGGATAAATTAAATTACTTTGGGGGCCTACTTCCCGTTCAGTAATGCTAGTTAGGCATTATTGCATACTCTTTTCACAAATTCCTTGGAAAATTCCAGGGCAGTCATCATCAAGCTCACCATTCCAATTCTACCACCTAGTTTATGAATTATGTCTGAGTCTTACCAGGTATATGTCCAGTCCTTGAAACTTGTAGCTCCAGCTAGGTTGCTTGTAGCAGCACTCTAAGGCTGGGTTGGCTAACCCTTATATGTAGGGGTCTGATGGCACAGTCCTGTTGCCTGTTATTTCCCCCCATTCAATGTTTGAGGAGGTCCCAGGGTTTTTGAATACCAAGCTTGTGTCATGTACTGTGTGATTTAGATCAGAGGAATTTTTTCTTACCTGTAAGTTCCATATCTTGGAGTACAGTACAGAAGGCAGGCCACCTCTCTTCTGTTCTCTGGTTACTCTGCATTGCTTGCAACTTGCAGAATGGAGGAGAGTTATGGAAGAGGCTCCCCAAGTGGGGGGTGGTCCTCAAAGTCTTTGCCCAGTATCCAATTACCTGAAGGTTCAAGCATATAACCCAGGGTTTGAGTAGCAAGCCAGTCTCCTGTACTGTACTTTACAATGTGGATTTTACAGGTAAGGCAAAATTCCTCTTACTTTTCATGTTTTTTTCTAAAGTTCCACTTGAGGTTTTCTAATCTTTTAATCATTTTATTGTTACTTGTATTACCAACATTTGGGTGGGAAACAGTGTGCAGCCAGCAAAAGTACTGGTCACCCATAGCAGCCAGCCAGTTTCCAGCAGCCCTTATTTTGAAAATTATTCCAGTTGAGTGCTAAAGGCAACAAGAAGTTTTACTGTTTAGACACACACACTATAGTAAGTCCCTATGAAAACTAGTTGTGCGAAATATGTAAAATGCACATTCTTACTGAAATCAAGAAAACTAATTTTTTTTTTTTTTTGCTTTCTCTACTCAAGGTAATCGACATTTCTATGATCTTGGCAGAAGCAATTAGGAGGACTCATAATGGCGAATCTGTATCATATCTCTTCAGCCATGTCCCATTATAGACTGTTTTCTCCCTGCATGCAGCAGCCCTCTTGATTTTCTTTTTTTAAAGCAAAGTTAACCAAAAGCCAGATAATAAAAATGCCTGTTAGCAGTTTCAGATACTGTACCCTTCTCTCCTATCCTTGGAAGAGTGCAGCTTAGTGAGAAGATTTTTTGAATGCTTTCCGTTGATGGCAGTGCTGAAAGCAACCTTGGGTTCCAGCTATACTTACCTTGGTATTTAATAAAACCTCTGTGTATGTTTTGGATACATTACGGCTGTATACTTGCACAAGATGATTTATTGGTGAATGCCACCAGTTTGTTCTGACACTTTGAATGTTACCTTTTACAGTGAAAGGCTTTGGGAGGCTTGGGTTGTTTGGGAAGGGTAGGGATATGATATAAAGAAATCCTATTTTGTACTGTATGCAGTTGAAATATTAATCTTAGCAGATGTTTAATATTTCGTATGTTCTTACTAGACTGTAGGCTATTTTGTAGTGTACAACTTTCAACATTAGTAAAGCTGGCACATCGGTGTACTTCTTTATGTTGCACTGTCTATTTTCTTTCCCAGTGCTGTTACAAGTTTGTGTTTAAGGTCCATTTCATGTTCTACATTTTCCATGTTTCTGTCTTCTCTGCCCATGACATTTGATAAACATCAGAAATGCAAGTAAAAGTAAGAATTGGCAGAACATTTCAAATCCACCTAAAACATAAGTAGTCTTTTTGATATGCCCTATTTCGAAAGTTCTTGAGTGGACCTCATAAACATCGAGTTTCATAGATAAAAGCATACATGATGCAGACTTTTAATGTTATGGGCAGTTCAAAATAGACTTCAGCACACAAGCCCCACTGAGTACTGAGCAAGGGCCCCTAATGAGAAGGATATCAGGATAGTGACAGGCTATGTATGGTCTACATTTTGTTGCCCAGTTTGCCATCTTTTGTTGACTAGGGACTATGGCAATAGTTGGTACGTTGTTCCATAGAGATTAGTGTGCTCTACACAAGAATTACTTTCTAGTAACCTCCATTCCTGAGTAACAATTTACACGAAAGCACTGGAAGCTAAGTAGTTTGGGTGTAATGAAAGTGTTCGGAGGTGTGCTGAATTTCCATGGAACATAGTGTATGCATACATCAGGACATGCAGTAGGTTACCTATTGCCCCTCACTAATAATTTGCTCAGTATATTGCTTGGTATGATGCAAAATAAGCAAATGTAATGTTAAGATGGCATAACAAGGTACATTGTCACAACTGCTGGCAGAACTGTTAGAATATGAATAAACTACCAAGAAATTGTGTTGTACCAAAGCTGATACAAGACAGAGCTGCACAATGTATCATCTCTTGTTTTTATGTTTTTTGTTTCTTCCAAATTGGTCTCTGTTGCAATTCATTTGACAAAAAATTACTTTTTTTGCTTAAGCAACAATAAATTAAAGAGTTCTTTTGTGGACCAATTTACCTTTATGTTCAGTTTTATTATTTATTTGTAACTGTAGCTTTCCATATATTGTCACTTCCTGAGTTTATCTCTGTCGTTCTCCCTATCTTCATGTCAGCCTTGTTAAAGAAATATTCTTCGGTGGTAAATTCATGTTAGATTCTGTATGATATTATAATATAAAAGTCCTAGAACTTCATATATTTAGTGGTATATTATTTTATACATTGTGAGCTGCTCTTAGATTTCCCTAGAGAAGTTAGTTTTGTGTGTATTACAGAAATGAATTCCCTTGACGTATTTTAAGAGAACTGACTTTGCTTCACTGAACTCTCGTTTTTTGGTAAACTGAAACTTCAACTGTCAATATGTAGGTACCTTCTTTTTACAAGTTCAGCTGTTTTTCTAGTGTTCTTCCAATGTGTACAATCAGCATGTCATTTAAAACTTACTTCTAAACTTATAGTAGAGATTTCAGCCTCCCAGTTATTTTTTTGTGAGTCCTGCCACCAAGAAGGATTTTAGCAACCAACTGCATGCATCACCTGAATTTTGCACTCTGTGTCTGATGGGTACTTGACAAATGTCTTATCCACTTTGTCTTCTACATCACAAGCATTTATCCACTGAGCATGCTATTTCCACACATATTACAAAGATTAGTGTCCACACCACTCATGCTTTTCACAAGTGTCCACATCAGTATGCACATTGCTTTATCTTAGATCTTTCTGCAACGGCCTCTTAGCTTTTCTTGGACAAAAACTTCACTTTGTCCACCAGTTCAGTGTCTCTGGTCCTTTCCTCCTAATTTCTGGTGGTCATGCACATTAAAGTGGTTTTAAAGGCATAATGTGTTTTACCTTAATGCATTCTCTGAACTAAGGTTAAAAAAAAAAAAACCTTTCATGATCCGCGCCCCTCATAAATACTCACCTGAGTCCTATCTTAATCCAGCACTGTGCTGAGAGCAACCGCACTGCTCGTTCTCTCTCTCTTCCTCTCCTCTGAGGACTCAGAGGCAGCGAGAGCCATTGGCTTCTGCTGTTATCAATCAAATCCTGTGAGGAGAGAGGGGGGTGGGGCCATGCTGTTTATTTATAGCCTAGTTCAGAATCAAGCCTGCACAAGTGCCTCCATAGCAAGTGGCTTGCTATGGGGGCACTCGGTAAGGGGTCCCCAGAAGAGGAAAGTGACTGCTGTGCAATACCATTGTACAGAGCAGGTAAGTATAGCATGTGTGTTGTTTACAATCCCTTTTTAGGCTACGTTCACACTAGCATTGTGTGCAGGTGACAGGCATTTGGGAAGCGTTTTTACCGTTTCCCAAACGCCTCGGACAATTCTGCACATTGCAACACATAGTGCTGTTCTAACGGGAGCGTTAGCGGCGCGGCAAAATGGACGCCTCTGGGTGAGTCAGGAGGCGTTGAAGCCTCCTATTCTAGTCTATGGTGCCACTCCACAAATGCCCGGCTGGCATTTGCAGCGCGGTAACACCATTCAAACTTCATTATAGGCGTTTGTGGGGCGTTTTTAATGCTCGGCAAACGCCTAGCAACCACCGCTGAACCGCGCATGCGGCGTTTGCGTTAAAAAACGCTTCGCAAATGCCGGACCAATGCTTGCCAAACGCTATAGGGGCGTTTGGCAAGAGTTGGTAAAACAGTCAAATGTGAACAAGCCCTAAGGCTGACATGTTTAGGACCTTGCTGACAGCCAAGTTTTTCAGTACAAGGATACAACTTCTGGCATAGCCAATACCATTAGAGTATTTGCAGCGATCTGGAAGTTGTGCACAACTGTATTATTTTAAGAGTTTGGCTGGTGTCATTGGCGTGTAGATTGTATATGCATTGCAAAACCACAAGTGACAGCCAGGATTAGTATGTGCTGAGCAAGGTGTGCATAGACAGAGACAAAGAATTGAAATAGAAGAGCAGTGCTGGGCCTTTTCTGCTTGTCTAGTGAGGGGTAAAGATGCCATGCTGCTGCACAGAGCTGTTGTCTGTGCTTTATGTACACCTTTTAGACAAGTCATACTTCAGAGCTTTTTTTTTTTTCCCCCTATAGCATGTGATTTTTCTCTTACTAGTGACTAGGGTGTGACATGCATACTTCACTGTCCACCAGTGCTGAAAATATAAAGGTGGTGCCCTTCCCCACACTTAAAAGCAGCAAGATAGGGAAGAAGGATGACCACAAACCAGTCACTAGCATGGAGGAAGTCCGCATGAACTGGCATACTGTTTTGGCAAAATTTTGGATTCCATGTCTCCCTTACAATACATAATAAATTAGAGCTGTAGAAAATGGCTGTGAACTGCTGGACAGCTAAAGCCAGGGCTATTTGTGACACCCCATAAGCAGGGACACATACACACGCTTGTGTGCTTGGTTGACCAATGTCAAGCCCTACGCTGCAACAGCCAGGTCTGACTTGTGCTATCTGTAAAATGTTCAGGCAGGCTCTCTCCCCTCGTTATCAAATCTGTGCTTGTGAGGATATGGAAAGTCAAACTTCTAATTCTTGCTTTGATATATGGATGTTGTGGCAAATACTACAGGCACTTTCTCTTATAAAGTGGAAATAAAAATGTGTTCTTGGCTTTTTAGCTCTTAGCCACATGCTTTACTCAATTGCTATGTTCCACTGTAAAAAGCCAATGTTGAAGTTGTACACATTTGCAAATATATGTTGGTCTCACACCATTGTCAAGGTTCAGGTGTAGTTTTAATAATCGTACAATAACAGCATTAGGTTGTACACAAAAATGTGTGCATTACTAGCAGACTCTCTCTAGAATGCATGTTTTGTACTCCACTTTAAAATGTATATATGGGAAAATATTTAGCACATCTCTGCAATACATGTCCCCATGTTTTGTCTTTTACTAATGCTGCAAGTAGAGAAAAATGATCAGCTAGAAATCTAATGGTATTATCCGCTCCTTTAGTGAGCTTGCACTTGGTCCTGCCCCCCAGACTATAGAACACCTCTTTTGTCTCTATCTCAGTAACCTAAAGGCAGGTTTTCTATAGTCCGTAGATCTCATGCAGTGCTGACAACAATGCTTAGGATTTCCTTACAGCCAGACCATTGTGTTTTCAGCTTACTGACACTGCATCACAGCAGCAAATTCTAAACTTAAAGTGGTTCTAAAGGCTCAACATTTTTACCTTAATGCATTCTCTGCATTAAGGTAAAAAATGTCCCTGTAATTATATCTCACCCACCCTTATTATAGTTCTATTGCAATCCAGCACTGTGCCTATCTCCAGTGGCTCTGTCCTGTCTCTGCTCACAGCCGCGGGGTACATTGGCTCCTGCTGCTCAAAAAATTTGATTGATAGTATGGGGGGGCCTGAGCCGATCTGTGTGTATCAGATGCACACACCCTGGCTTGGGATCAAGCCTGCAGGTGCGCTCCCATAGGAAACGGCTTCTTAAGGTGGCACACTGAGAAGTGGAGGAGCCTGGAGCACCAGGGGAACCCCAGAAGAGAAGGTTGGGGCTGCTCTGTGCAATGCAACTGCACAGAACTGGTACGTATAACATTTATTTTCCAAAGAAAAAAAGTCTTTACAAATGCTTTATTGAACTAGAAAATAATTTCCGGGATGCTGGCCTTTGTGCCTCTAAGGGCTTGTTCACACCGCATGGAGTGTTTCAGTGCACACATGTTTTGTGTGTTCATTTCATTGGGCCCCCCTATGTGCGTGGCACCTGCAAATAGTGCAGGCACGATTTTTAAAATCTCACTGTACCAAAGCACATGGAACTACGGTACCATGCATTTTCATGGCCGCAAACACATGAAATGTGAAAGTCCTGCCTCCACCCCTGCAAGACACAACACTATTATGCACAGCAGCTTGCCTTTGGCCATACAGCCAGGAATCTCCCTAGAACATCCCTTTTTACATATGCATTGTGTGGTTTACTGTATTACATTTACCTCCCTCTTAGATTGTAAGCTCCAAGGAGCAGGGCCCTCCTTAACCCTCTTGTATTGAACTGTATTGTCTCCCGTTATATTGTAAAGCGCTGAGCAAACTGTTGGCACTATATGCATCTTGTATAATAATCATTTTCACCTAGGAAAGTATTTAACTTCTTGCCGACCGCGCATAGCCGAATGACGGCTTCACCGCGGCCGGCCAGTTCTGAGTGGATGTCATATGACGTCCTCCCAGAACGCGCTCTCCTGCGCGCCCCAGGGGGCGCGCCCCCGGCGATCTCCGTGATCGCTGTGTCCTACGGACACAGCTGATCACGTGATGTGGTGAAAGGCCGATCCCACCGGCCTTTTACCACGTGATCAGCGGTGTCCAATGACACGCTGATCACAGGGAAATGCAAGTGCCGGTTCTCGGCTGCACTTTCCTCACGCTGTCAGATCGTGAGGAAAGTACTGCCGAGAACCGGCAGTTGTCAGAGCGGGGATCGGCACCGATCATCAGGGCACTGATGATCAGTGCCCTGATGATCGGTGCCCAGCAGTGACACCCGCAAGTTCTGCCCAGCAGTGCGCCCACTAGCCCCGCCCACCTGTGCCCAGCAGTGCCCCCACCTGTGCCACTCTGCAGTGCCACCTACCTGTGCCCAGAAGTGCCACCTACATGTGCCCAGCAGTGCCACCCACCTGTGCCCACCCACCAGTGCCACCCACCTGTGCCCACCCACCAGTGCAGCCCAGCAGTGCCGCCAGTCAGTGCCCAGGGGTTGTGCCAGTCAGTGCCGCCAGTCAGTGCCCAGAAGTGATGCCAGTCAGTGCCGTCTATCAGTACCCATCATCAGTGTCACCTATCAGTGCTGCATATCAGTGCCGCCTATCCGTGACCCCTAATTAGTGCTGTCTATCAGTGCTGCCTATCAGTGCCCTTTAGTGCTGCCTATCAGTGCCGCCTCAACGCAAATCAGTGAAGGAGAAAAAATACCTGTTTGAAAAATTTTATAAAAGAAACAAACTTTTTTTTTTTTTTTCAAATTTTTTGCACTTTTTTTAATTTATAGCGCAAAAAGTAAAGCGCCCAGTGGCGATTAAATACCACCAAAAGAAAGCTCTATTTATGAGGAAAAAATGATCAAAATTTCATATGGGTACAATGTTGCATGACCGCGCAATTGTCAATCAAAGTGCGGCAGCGCTGAAAGCTGAAAATTGGCCTGGTAAGGAAGGGGATATAAGTGCCTGGTAGGCAAGTGGTTAAAGCCCAAAGTCCTTTTGGCTTCTGTCCCAATGATGGGAAGTCAGGGAAAGTGTAATCCAACAGGAATTTAAAAGCCTGAAGTCTAAATAAAAATTGACCAAATCGGTCATTTGGAATCTTATTTGCATGTCGAGTGGTGAAGGTTCTCCCAGGGTTCTGAAGACTCTAAAAGTAATTCCAAAGGCATGGACCACACCGCTGAATCTATGGTGTCAACTCCCAGATGTCATGCCAGTTAGAGATACAAATGGTGAAATGAATAAAATACAGATTTACAGGCATTTAATAAAAAAAAAAATCAATAAATGTAATGTGGGAGAGGTGGTTTATTTTTTTTAGGGTTCTGTTCACCTCTGTCTGTCTGTACTCTACACCTGAGTTCACTTCCCAGACCAGTAAATGAACAGCATTAATGACTTTTCACAAATAAAGGAAACATTTCCTTAGTAACTAAAGCATTACTGCTATGTTCCCTCTGGAGCAATTTCTTTTTTCACACATTTAATATCTGTGTTTTTGGCTTCACAATTACTTAAGACTACCACAGATCATATAATTTCCGAAAGTAGAAGCCCAAGATGCTAAAAATTTCAACTACCACATTTTTTTTATGCTGCACAATATTTGCACAAATGTTTATCAAATCTGTATTTTCAGGAAGAAAACACAAGGAATTGTAGCGCATAATTTAATCCCCAATTTTGTGTACAAAATAAAAGAGGTTGTGTCATGTAGAAAGATAGCAAATGTGTCAGGCCTCATAACTGAGTGAAACCACAAAATGGTGATAAATTATAAATGGGTGATGCTTCAAATGCAAATTACAGCTCATCAGTTTAGTGTTACTTGGAATTATTTCTCTCAAGTGTGCACAGTGTTAACTAATGTGTTGCGAAATTGTTTATATTCACCTGTGGTCTATACATGCATTTTTGTTCAGATTTTTGTGCATGTAGCAACAGGTTGCTTTACATTTTTTTTTTTTTTCATATATTTTATTTTTTTACATTTTACTTTGCTACTATGCTATTGAAGCCTCCTTTTTGATAGCATTGGGTAGGTGGCACCTTTTAGAGAGACATCAGGGATATTTTAGATGCCCTAATGCCTTCCCTGCCCTCTGCTTCAGCAGATCATACATTGGACTGTACTTAATCTGCTGTTTACCCAGCTTTTCAGCTGAGAACCTGAAAATACACTCAGCAGAGATCAGGAAATAACAAGTTGGTAAAGGATTGCTTTGAAACATGTCCCTTTTTTTGGGGTACACATCAGTGACAACAAGAGGTTTTCGGCTCTTGGACTCCATACCTTGCAGCAGCTCCAGCCATCTCTTCCAGCAATCTCATTTCCGCTTCAGCCCATGCTTGCCTCAGCCAGTGGCCAAAGCAGGGATCTGGAATAACTCATACACGGATTCTGGATATATCCTTCAAGCCTCTATACCTCACAGTTGTTTGTGAGTGCAAATATTGATTTTATTTTGTCCATTAAACTTCCTTATGTATGCTATATTATGGGGTGTGCACTCCTCGCTCTCTTTTCTTGTTTTACACAGCTTGCCATACTGACAGCATGTCTTGTGATCCAGGAGGTGTGGGAGACCCTGGGAACAACTGAGGGAATGAGACAATGTGTAAGTGATCAGACTGCTATACAGCTTCATTTTACTAAACACTTAAAACA
Source organism: Staurois parvus (assembly GCF_062004578.1). Taxonomy (NCBI): domain Eukaryota; kingdom Metazoa; phylum Chordata; class Amphibia; order Anura; family Ranidae; genus Staurois; species Staurois parvus. The sequence continues at coordinate 3,767,103 of NW_028318492.1, read as the reverse complement.
GTTGTGACTACACATGGTTTGTTCATGGTCAACAACAATGACTGCAGTGAGTATACTAGCATTTCAAAAAGTGAAACAAATTTGAACCATCTCTGGCTGTATGAAATGGGAAGTAATTCTAGCTATTTGACTCTCTGTTCTCATGCATATCTAATTTTATACATACACACGGGTAGCCGGAAAGCAACTTGAAATCACTTTTTGACTATGTGCAACACATCTGCTCATTAGATAAACAGCCGAGGAGGACAGAGGTGGGAGAAGTCTGACATAGACGTCATCCAAGGATTTTCAAGCAGTTTATTTAGCATCTGAATAGATCCAAAGGTAATGTGTTATATTTCTTGAAAAAAAGTTCCTTTCCACTGTATAACTCTTTGACTTACAATAATGCTTTCATTTAATACCACATTACTGCGATTTATACATTTACATTTTGCCCTCAGTGTGTGTTACGCTAGCTGCATTAAAGTCCCAAAGGGGGTTATTTCTTGTAAAAGGAACCTGATGGGTAAAAAATATGGGAGCTACCATTACTGACTTGTTTTTTTTAATGGTGCAGGCAGTGGGGCATCTATTGCTTCTCTTGAGAATCCCCAATCCGTAAACAAGCTTGCACGCTCCATAATCTCCATATAATTGTCAGTAAGTGACTCTCCAAGCAGTAAAAGAAAGTCAAAGATGACAGCCTCATAGGCTGCACTTTCCAAAACAAGTCCGCAATAACCATTCCCATATTTATTGACAATTTTTGCTTTTGAATTTACTCCACCGGCTAAGTTGAATAAATACCTTGAGACATGCATTTCACGTGTACTTCCACTTTTGCAGTTAAATCAAGATGATACCTACTTTATATTTATTACATGTTCTCATTCACAGAGCATAACTAAAAAAAAATTGCTACTTAGCTTTTTACTTGCTACTAAGCTGAATAAACATTCGTATGAGAATTAAAGGGGAAATGATGGCTTATTGAATCATTTAAAACTACTTCAAAGTTTCCTCTACTTTTTAACATTTTGATTTTTCAGAATGAACATAATTTCCTCAATGAAAACCACGTTCACAGTTAGAAATTTCTTTTGAGAAAAATTTTCCATACTACTCCTTCGAATTTTCTTGTCACTGCTGTCGAAATTTAACCTCAAATTAACCCCACTAACCATTAGAAAATCTAACATATGTTCTTAAAACATTTTTAGCAAAATTTTACTAGTGCATGACCAGCTTTGTTTTACTCATAAACTACATTTTACTTTGGAGTGCAACGAGGTTGGGGAGTCAATGTTACCATAATAAAAGGAGAAGTATAGCCATAGCTATTTTGGCTATACTTCTCCAGTATATCACAGGAGTGCAGTTTGTTCTTCACTCTTGTGACCCGTTTTCAGCTGACAGCATGCTAAAGTCGGCTGACATCACTCAAGTTGGTCCATGCTCTGAACAGATCCTGACCATATGGTCAGGATCCACCCAGAAGCCTGGACTAGCACCTGGCTCAGACTCTCGGCGATCTTCTGAGAGTCTTAGCAAGTCCATCCTCCCTGCACAGCCCATCACTCCATTGTGAACTGAAGGGGCAGAACAGAAAACTGGAGACAGACGGTCACGGCTCTCTGCTCAGAGCGTAGGGGGAGATTGGAGGTGTCAATTGCCTAGTTCTCACTACAGAGTCGGCAGGGGATAGATGCAGCATCTGATCAATGCTGCATCCATCTAGATGAGTATAAATATTTGTTTTTTTTTTTTAAAGGAAAAGTTCACCTTTGTGAACATGTTACATGTTCCACCCGTTTTTAGAATGGAACATGTAACGTGTTCCCAGTGCTGCAGCCACCACCCGCTGATCCCCTCCATGTGACAGAAGGATGGGGAGAAGTTCCCCGTACTAGCTGTTAAAAACAGCACAGCCGTGCAGGGATCCGTCCACATGGCCTCATCATTTATTCACAGTGTTTTGTGAATGAACTACAAGTCCCGACAACCTTAGCGGCTGACGGCCTGTAGTTCTCAATAAATGATTCTGCCTGTCAGTATGCACTATATTGCCAAAAGTATTGGGACGCCTGCCTTTACACGCACATGAACTTTAATGGCATCCCAGTCTTAGTCCATAGGGTTCAATATTGAGTTGGCTCACCTTTTGCAGCTAGAACAGCTTCAACTCTTCTGGGAAGGATGTCCACAAGGTTTAGGAGTGTCTATGGGAATGTTTGACCATTCTTCCAGAAGCGCATTTGTGAGGTCAGGCACTGATGTCGGATGAGAAGGCCTGGCTCGCAGTCTCAGCTCTAATTCATCCCAAAGGTGTTCTATCAGGTTGAGGTGCAGGCCAGTCAAGTTCCTCCACTCAAAACTCGCTCATCCATGTCTTTATGGACCTTGCTTTGTGCACTGGTGTGCAGTCATGTTGGAACAAGAAGAGGCATCCCCAAACTGTTCCCACAAAGTTGGGAGCATGAAATTGTCCAAAATGTCTTGGTATGCTGACGCCTTAAGATTTCCCTTCACTGGAACTAAGGGGCCAAGCCCAAACCCTGAATAACAACCCCACACTGTAATCCCCCCTCCACTCCACCAAACTTTACACTTGAGACAATGCAGTCAGGCAAAAACCCAGACATGTCCATCAGCTTGCCAGACAGAGAACCATGATTCCACACTCAAGAGAACTTGTTTCCACTGCTCTAGAGTCCAGTGGCAGCATGTTTTACATAACTGCATCCAACACTTTGCATTGAACTTGGTGATGTAAGGCTTGGATGCTGCTGCTTGGCCATGGAAACCCATTCCATTAAGCTCTATGTACTGTTGTGCTAATCTGAAGGCCACATGAAGTTTGGAGGTCATTACCTATTGACTCTGCAGACAGCTACTTCTGTGCACTTCAGCATGCACTGACCCTACTCTGTCACTTTGTGGATGAGTTGGTGCTGTTCCCAGTCACTTCCACTTTGTAATAATACCACTGACCGTTTACCGTGGACTATTTAGTAGCAAGGATATTTCACAAATGAACTTATTGCGCAGGTGGCAATCTATCACGGTATTATTATTGAATTCACTGAGCTGCTGAGACCAACCCATTCTTTCACACGTTTGTAGAAGCAGTCTGCATGCCTAAGTGCTTTAATTTTTACACCTATGCCCGTGGTGGTGATTGGAACACCTGAATCCAATGATTTGGAGGGGTGTCCCAATACTTTTGGCAATATAATGTACACCATATTGCCAAAAGTATTGGGACACCCCTCCAAATCATTGGATTCAGGTGTTCCAATCGCCTCTATGGCCACAGGTGTAGAACATCAAACACCTAGGCATGCAGACTGCTTCTACAAACATTTGTGGAAAAAATGGGTTACTGTCAGGAGCTTAGTGAATTCAAGTGTGGCACCATGATAGGTTGCCACCTGTGTAGTAAGCCAATCTGTAAAATTTCCTTGCTACTAAATATTCCATGGTCAACTGTTAGTGGTCTTATAATAAAGTGGAAGCAACTGGGAACAACCGCAACTCAGCCACGAAGTGGTAGGCCACGTTAAAATGACAGAGCACATGCTGAAGTGCGCCTGTCTGCAGAATCAATAGCTAAAGACCTCCAAACTTCATGTGGCCTTCAGATTACCACAACAGTGAGTAGAAATGGGTTTCCATGGCCAAGCAGCTGCATCCAAGCCTTACATCACCAAATGCAATGCAAAGTGTCAGATGTAGTGGCGTAAAGCATGCTGCCACTGGACTCTAGACCAATGGAGATGTGTTCTCTGGAACAACAAATCACATTTCTCTGTCTGGCAATCTGATAGACATTTCTGGGTTTGGCAGTTGCTAGGAGATCGGTACTTGCCTGACTGCATTGTGGCAAGTGTAAAGTTTGTGGAGGGGGGGTTATGGAGTTGTTTTTCAGGGGTTGGGCTTGACTCCTTAGTTCCAGTGAAAGTTAATCTTAAGGCATCAGCATACCAAGACATTTTGGACAATTTCATGCTACCAACTTTGTGGGAACAGTTTGGGGATGGCCCTTTCCTGTTCCACCATGACTGTGTTCAGGCTTTCTCGCCTTCTAGAATATCCAGGGAGAGATGTATTGCAATACAATATGCATTACAATACATCTAGTGGAGAGCAGAAGAGACATTCAGGACCCATATGTTGCTGCTTATATACAGCACAGTCCTGGCAGATCATGTTAACAAATTTAGTTATTTAATAACAATCTAAACTTGTTGCAATATTTTATCTGCGCTGATTAGCAAACAGCTGTGCACATGTTCCTGTGTGCCAATCAGTCATGTTGTGGCAATTCTTACACCACAGGTTTTACGCACTGCTGTCATAAAATTTTGATTAACTTTCAGTGCGAATAGGTAGTGCTAATTGAATGCATCTTTGATAAGGTATGTATATTCTATCGTGTTAATGTAGGACTGGAATCACACCAAAGAAGTATAGGATTAATTCACAAAATCACTCCATGCAGAGTGGCATTGATGTGAATGAATGCCATTCAAAACAATGCAATTTCCTTTGTCATGCAGTTCTGTGCGACTCAAGTCCCATCTGAAATCGCACTTCTGTGAACCAGGCCTGAACATTTCATTCCAGTTTTCCATGTTATCAATTGATAGCAATCTATTACTAACACCTAAATCTCTGGAACTCTGTTATTTCTAGAATGCCAGAGATCTGCAGTATGATAGAGAAACCGTAAGACATAACCACTAAGGGAGCATAGCAGGCATTAATAACGAGCAAGTATGACTGCCCTTTTGTATGTATATAGTTAACAAATGGCAGAGAGACAATATTTTCATCCCTTAGCACATTTTCACAAGATTATTCACATTAAGATGATCATTTACATATGAACATGAAATCATGGATTACGGCAATGAGCATGAAATCATGGATTATGGTAATGAGCAATCAACACAATCCTGTATTCCAGGACTTTACTTTGCCTGAGCAATTGCAACACTTACCTTCTGATTTGCTTCTTTCTATGAATGCTCTAGAACAAGTCATGACACAAATTTCCAGAATGGCTCTGATTTCTGTTTGCATGCACAGAATTGTGTGGCTGAAATCTTGGCTAGCTGAAGCTGCCAGTAAAAGATGTCTCACTTCTCATATGATCTTTGAAGGAGGATGTCTATTTGATGAGGTACTTGACAAATTAATCATAGATGTCACATGATGAAAAGTACGTCTTCCATAGTGGAAGGTACCACAACCCCCATCCTCAGGGTCTTCTACTCTTCAAAATGTAGAGCACCTAAATAAGACCAGGCTTCTACCAAGTCAAAATTCAGCCCTTCCTTTTGATGCAAGATTTGGAACAAAAACTCTACCAAGTCTACCCCAAAGCATCTTTTCAATTAAAGCAGAAGTAGGGCTAAAGCTCGTTTGGCCCTTCTCCTCCTGTGGATCACAGAAGTGCACTTCCATCTGCACTCATGTGACCCGTTTTCAGCCTACAGCAGGCTAAAGTATGCTGTTGGCTGACATCGCTCAGGTTCTTGAGAGATCCTGACTTTAATGTCGAGATCCACCCAGATGCCTGTGCCGGCAGCTAGCTCCGCCTCTCAGCCAGCCACTCCTGCACAGCCCAGAGCTTTAGTGAGTGCTGGAGGGCAGAGCAAAGAGCCAGTGCCTGACAGTCACTGGGTCTCTGCCCACTGAGAACTGAATGATCAATGGTCTTTCATTGCTCATTTTTTAGTCTTAGAGGTGGCCAGTCTCTCAGGCTGGGGAGCAGTGTTCAATCTCTCAAGGTTCAGAGAACATGGCCATCCAAGGTAGCCAAGCTCCTAATCAACATCTTGGAGCTCAGAGTGATGAAAATCGCTTTGCAACACTGGACCCTCATCTTTAGGAACACCAGATCAGAAGGCAATCAAGCGATGCCATGGCTGTGGCCTACATCAATCACCAGTTGGGCACCATCTCATGGATAGGATGGAGAACATTGTCCAGTGATCTCTTCTGTCTGCAACCCATCTTCAACCTGATATGTCAGAGATAAAGGACTCCAGATATGGATATCCCGGCCTTCAGGTGCAACAACACCTTACCTCTGTGCTATATTTTGCAGCGCAAATGAAGAATCCGCATTGGAGTAAAGGCATAGACACACAAAAGAACAACAATAGAGAAGAAACTAGAGATTCTCATTGCACCAAACTGGACCAGTTCACATACTGTACATACTCAAACTTCTAGGAGGGGACTCCTGGTCACTTCTAAACAGGCCAGATCTGCTGTCTCAGGGTGCCCTCTTCCAGCCTGCTGCTCAATGACTGGCTTTAAACACTTCCAGTCCGGACACTTTTACCCCTTTCCTGTCCAGGCCAATTTTCAGCTTTCAGCGCTATCACACTTTGAATGACAATTGCGCAGTCATGCAACACTGTACCCATATGAATTTTTTAGCATTTTTTTGAGACCGATAAAGCTTTATTTTGGTGGTATTTATTCACCACTGGGATTTTTATTTTTTTTTGCTATATAAATGAAAGTCCAAAAATTTTGAAAAAAAGTTTTTCTTATAAAATTTAGGAAATAATATTTCATCAAATCTTGGCCAAAATTTTTTCAGTTATCTTTTTAGTAAAATAAAAAATAACCCAAATTAGTTTATACCCAAAAATTATAATTTAAAAAAAAAATGTATTTTTATTTTTTTATATTTTGTTTTTTTTCTTCCCACATACTGTCACCCTAGCAGTACAGTGTCACCACGATGACACTGCACTACTTGTGGTGATGATTTTTTTTTTTTTTTTTTTTACACTGATTGCTTTTATACCCATAAAGGCTGTAAAAGCAATCATTTCTCCTTCTCTGACTGCATTCTTGCAGCCATTGAGAACTACTGTGTGAGCTGTGATTGGTCACAGCTTGTCACATGGTACAAGGCTGTTGTGAATAGCCTTGTACCATGTGACCTCTGTGATCATTCACAGATTTCACACGTAGTAAGCAATGATGTCAGTGTGTCAAAGTGACATCTTTCTTACTACTCTGCATGTGATCACTGACTGGAAAATCAGTGATCACATGATCGGGACCTCGCACAGAGGTCCCGTACGATGATCAGTGTTCCGGAGGACACAATGGGCACCGGATCGCAGCGCTGCGCGCTCCCAGGGAGCGCGCACATTCCATATTGGCGGGTGCCATTTATAAACAGCAACCTGCCCCTGGAGTGCCACCGTTTATATACAGCAGCCGGCGGCAAGTGGTTAATGGCATGTCTACTGATTCCAAAGCCTTAGGACAAAGGGTGTCATTCTTATGTAGCGCCACCCTCGTAAGGGTCGCTTGTATTTTTGCCCAGGTTTCCCCCTTCTTCGTTCCGCAGCCAGGCACAAGGTATTCACAGCCAGGTACCCACACACTTTTGCTCATTGTCTTTAGTGACCAGTCTAGAGGATGTTTGTTTTTTTTGGAGGTTTATTGTATACCTGTGGATAGGGATGGGAAATGTAGTAGGATACACCAAAAATGAGAACTTTTCACACTGAGGACATCTAGCTGATCTCTTCATGCTCACTGTTGAAGTCCTATCTGAAAGCGGATAACAAACTTCCCTTTACTTTGTAGCAGCAAGTAGTTTAGGAGTGAGCAAAGTCCCCTTTCAGTGTACTAGTAGTAGTTACAGGGTTGAGCTCCTCAGGTATATTCCAGTTACGACAGGCTGCAACAGCCCAAAGGTAACGTAGCTGAGCAAAGTCCTTTGCAGTGGCAACAGTTGGACAAGCTCTTCAGAACACTAGCCAGTGTTCCCTTTCATTTCCAGACCCACTCTTGACTATCAAGCACCAGGGAGGTAACAAGCATGCAGAGCCCCCAAATTCCTCAATGTCTGTGCTCACAAGGCCCAAGGACAGAATGGTTGCCTCCTTCCAATCTTCCAAGCGAAACCCTCCTGTGATACCAGACAGAGTTTTGGCAGACAGCTCCCCTCAGTCAGCTTACTGTGGAACCAGGGTCACTCTCTCTAACTTTAGGCCCTCAGGTCGACCCACCTGAGGCCATATGGCAGCCAGTGCCAGGCGAGGCATTCCTGCTTCCTGCCTGGCTTGGTTCAATCCTCTTCCAGGAAAGAAACCAAACCCACGTGCTCACATATACCGTGCCCAACATGCAAAGGGGTCACCCTCCCCTGCAATGAGCCAGGGCTGTATCCATATTCATGCTGTTCACCTGCCTAGCCTCACCCATGTCCTGCATGGCTCTCATAGCTTCCTGAAGGCAGGCAGAACTCAAACGGCACCAGAGCATCAGGAGCAGACCTAACTAGTCCATCACAGCACTCTGTTAGGCAGAGAGCCCAATTAGATTTTCCAAACAGTCTTTCTGTTAACCGAAGAAACACTGCTATGCTTAATCTAACTATACAAAACCTAGCATCCAACTAGGAGGGTGCTACACTTAGATTGCTAAACGCAAGGAAAGCCACTTCCAGAAAGATCTGTGTCTTGCATTCTGGCCTTCCTACAATCACTACTTGACCAGATCTGGGCCTTAAGTATTCCTAAGGGACAGGTTTCAACCTATATTAAAGTTGTTTCTTTGATCCAACCACCCTTACAGCACCCTATGATCCTTGGGACCTCAATTTTGGTTATCTCTACCCTACAAAAGCTACCTTTTTAAACCCGTCAGGGGACTCCCTTTGCATGATTATTCCTGCAAGGTAGGTTTCTTGATAGCTATCATGTCTGTCAGAGTTAGCAGCTTCCTCTTGTAAGGATCCATTCATAAATCTTCCCGAGGACAAAGTAGTCTTGCACCCAAGACCCTCCTTTCTTCCTAAGGTGGTGTCCGCCTTCCTCCTCAGTGAAGACACAATCCTTCCTTTGTTGTGCCCTGCCACAAAGCACTTCACTGTCTGGATATACAGTGGGGATCGAAAGTTTGGGCACCCCAGCTAAAAATTTGTATTAATGTGCATAAAGAAGCCAAGGAAAGATGGAAAAATCTCCAAAAGGCATCAAATTACAGATTAGACATTCTTATAATATGTCAACAAAAGTTAGATTTTATTTCCATCATTTACACTTTCAAAATAACAGAAAACAAAAAAATGGCGTCTGCAAAAGTTTGGGCATCCTGCAGAGTTAATATCTTGTACTGCCCCCTTTGGCAAGTATCACAGCTTGTAAACACTTTTTGTAGCCAGCCAAGAGTCTTTCAGTTCTTGTTTGAGGTATCTTTGCCCATTCTTCCTTACAAAAGTCTTCCAGTTCTTTGAGATTTCTGGGCTGTCTGTCACGCACTGCTCTTTTAAGGTCTATCCATAGATTTTCAATTATGTTGAGGTCAGGAGATTGTGAAGGCCATGGCAAAACCTTCAGTTTACGCCTCTTGATGTAATCCCCCGTGGATTTTGAGGTGTGTTTAGGACCATTATCCATTTGTAGAAGCCATCCTCTTTTTAACTTCAGCTTTTTCACAGATGGCACCAAGTTACCATCCAAAATTTGCTGAAATTTTATTGAATCCATTTTTCCTTCTACTCGTGAGATGCTCCCTGTGCCACTGGCTGCAACACAACCCCAAAGCATGATTGATCCAACCCCATGCTTAACAGTTGGACAGAGGTTCTTTTCATTAAATTCTGTGCCCCTTCTCCAAACGTACCTTTGCTCATTCCGGCCAAAAAGTTCAATTTTAACCTCATCGGTCTACAGAACTTGTTTCCAAAATGCATCAGGCTTGTCTATATGTACATTTGCAAAGTTCAAACGATGATTTTTGTGGTGAGGACGTAGAAGAGGTTTTCTTCTGATGACCCTTCCATGAAGACCATATTTGTACAAGTATCTCTTTATAGTGGAATAGTGTACCACAACTCCAGTGTCTGCCAGATCTTTCTGGAGGGATCGTGCAGTCAAATGTGGGTGTCAGGAATGGACTTGCCAGTAATGGTGGGACCCACCTGCCTTGTGGGCTGCAGTACCAGGGCTGGCCAGCGGGTGCTCCCGGCAATCAGTTGATCATGCAGGTGTATTTAAGGGATGGCCAGACCTGTAGTCTCGGCCTTGGTGTGTGTTTTTCCTGGGCCCTGTATCTCGTTGCTGACCCTGCCTGATTCGGACCTCTGCTGACTTCTCCTGTTTCATCCCTGGCTTGTGACCCCGACCATTCTCTGCCTGACGCCCTGTACCTACCTGCCCGATTGTTATTGACCCGGCCTGCCTAACGACGCTTGCATTGTATGTACTGTTATCTGTGGGTGGTTTGGTTTGGTTCGTTTGCACTGTTATGTTTTAGTATTGCACTGCTTTTATGTTTGTATTGTTAGTCTTTAATAAATTATATTTTTTAACTTATCTGAAGCCTGCATTTCCCTGCATCAGTCACATACCTCTGGTCACACCCCGGAGCCCTGACATTACACCAAGGCCAATCCTGACCAGAAGTGGCTGCACAGGGAAGCCATCTTGGCTTGTTGCTGGGAAGGATGGATCTTGATGAGGTTGTGTATTTATCTCTGCTAGTGTTTGATGACAGAGAATATGCTTATCAAACTCTGAAGGAGTATCCCTGGGATCAACTACTAGAATGTATACGGATCGCTCATGTTCTAGTAGATCAGGGCACAGAATTCTCTGAGGTGCAGCCATTGATTCAGGTTTGTGCTGAGTTGGTTTCATCTGGTACCCCCGAATGCAGGGATGAATTTTTGCCGCCATTTAGTGCCGACCAGGTAGAGTCCCTGGTATGGTTATTAGAGGATGATGTGGATTACTTTCTGGAGCGTTACTCTGCATGTTCACCACAGATACTAAGAGATTGTATAAACGCAGTGCAGTCATTGACCAGACAGGCTTTGTGTAACCTGAGCTTCGTTCAACCCATACTGCAGACATGGTCAGACTTGTTGCACCCAGCCTCAGTCAGCTTACAACATCATTCCTCCACTCAAGGCACTCTTCCTGCATCCCTGACAGCACCCCCAGTGACTGCCCAGTATACTCTATCTACCACATACCAGTCCTCTGCTCCCACTCGCTGCGCCTATCCTTTCTTTAACCCTGTAAAGAAGTCCTCTGTAGCAACTGCTCCCTCCTCTGTTCCATCTTCCAGCTCTTCTCTGTCCTCAGCTGCTCCATTCGTTTGCAGACCTGCGTTTACTTGCAGTGCCCCAGTAGTTAAAACCAGAAAAAAGCGGAAATTCTTTCCAACCAGTACCATCCTGCCAGTATCCAAACCGGTCAGCCTCCCATCTGAGAACCTGCCTTCCATGGTGCAGCCTGGTGCCTCGGTGCCCACAATTCAGCCTGATGCCTCCACTCAGCCTGATGCCTCCACTCAGCCTGATGCCTCCACTCAGCCTGATGCCTCCACTCAGCCTGATGCCTCCACTCAGCCTGATGCCTCCACTCAGCCTGATGCCTCCACTCAGCCTGATGCCTCCACCCAGCCTGATGTTTCTACCCAGCCTGATGAACTGATCCAGCCTGATGATCCTAAAAAGCCAGACGACTCTGTGCCCGCAGCCTTGCCAGACGACTCTGTGCCCGCAGCCTTGCCAGACGACTCTGTGCCCGCAGCCTTGCCAGACGACTCTGTGCCCGCAGCCTTGCCAGACGACTCTGTGCCCGCAGCCTTGCCAGACGACTCTGTGCCCGCAGCCTTGCCAGACGACTCGGTGCCCGCAGCCTTGCCAGACGACTGGGTGCCCGCAGCCTTGCCAGACGACTGGGTGCCCGCAGCCTTGCCAGACGACTCGATGCCCGCTGTTCTGCCAGTTGACCCGGTGCCCACTGTGATGCCTGGTGACCCGATGCCCGCCGTCGAGCCAGACGATCCAATGCCTGATGACCCAGTGCCCGCTGTCGAGCCAGACGATCCAATGTCTGACCCAGTGCCCGCGGTCATGCCTGGTGACTCGGAGCCCACTGTCGGGCCAGACGATCCAATGTCTGACCCAGTGCCCGCGGTCATGCCAGTTGACTCGGACCCCACTCTCGTGCCTGGTGACTCGGTGCCCACTGCCTTGCCAGATGACGTGGAGCCCGCTGGCGAGCCAAATGACCTGATGCCTGGTGACCCAGTGCCCGCTGTCATGCCTGGTGACCCGATGCCCGCTGTTGAGCCAGACGATCCAACGCCAGATGACCCGGTGCCCGCTGTCGATCCAGACGATCCGGTACCTGATGACCCGGTGCCCGCTGTTGTGCCAATTGACTCAGAGCCCACTGTCGTGCCTGGTGACTCGGTGCCCACTGCCTTGCCAGATGACGCGGTGCCCGCTGTCGAGCCAAATGACCTGATGCCTGGTGACCCGATGCCCGTTGTCGTGCCTGATGACCCGGTGCCCGCCGCTCCGCCTGGGGGCCCGGTGCCTGCCGCCCCTCCTGGGGGCCCGGCGCCTGCCGCCCCTCCTGGGGGCCCGGCGCCTGCCGCCCCTCCTGGGGGCCCGGTGCCTGTCGCTCCGCCTGGTGGCCCGGTGTGCCTCTGCCAGGAGTCCTGCCCGATGTGCCAGTCTTTGATATCCCGCCAGTTACCAGACCCGGGCGGTGGAACATTTTGCCCAGCTAGGACTGTTTGGAGCGTCCTGAGGCCCCTCCTTGAGGGAGGGGTACTGTCAGGAATGGACTTGCCAGTAATGGTGGGACCCACCTGCCTTGTGGGCTGCAGTACCAGGGCTGGCCAGCGGGTGCTCCCGGCAATCAGTTGATCATGCAGGTGTATTTAAGGGATGGCCAGACCTACAGTCTCGGCCTTGGTGTGTGTTTTTCCTGGGCCCTGTATCTTGTTCCTGCATCCCTGTTCCTGTTCCTGTCTGACTGATTCGTTGCTGACCCTGCCTGATCCGGACCTCTGCTGGCTTCTCCTGTTTCATCCCTGGCTTGTGACCCCGACCATTCTCTGCCTGACCCCCTGTACCTACCTGCCCGATTGTTATTGACCTGGCCTGCCTGACGACGCTTGCATTGTATGTACTGTTATCTGTGGGTGGTTTGGTTCGTTTGCACTGTGTTATGATTTAGTATTGCACTGCGTTTATGTTTGTATTGTTAGTCTTTAATAAATTATATTGTTTAACTTTTCTGGAGCCTGCGTTTCCCTGCGTCAGTCACATACCCCTGGTCACACCCCAGAGCCCTGACTGGGTTTTGAATTGTTTTTCTCACAATCCTGCAAGCTGTTCTGTCTGATATTTTTCTTGGTCTTCCAGATCTTGCTTTAACTTCCACTGTTCCTGATGACTGCCATTTCTTAATTACATTCCGAACAGAGGATATTGTCATCTGAAAACGCTTTGCTATCTTCTTATAGCCTTCTCCAGCTTTGTGAGCGTCGGGTATTTTCAGTTTCAGTTTTCTAGACAACTGCTTAGAAGAACCCATGGTGCTGATTGTTGGGGCAAGGTCAGATGAGTCTGGGCATTTAAAACCTTTGAGATTGCCATCACCTGGTCTTCCCACGATGATTGAGAACAATCCATGACACTGGCAGGTCTCAGCTTGGTAAAGAGGGCAGTGCATGCTATAAATTCTGCAGGGTGCCCAAACTTTTGCAGACACCATTTTTTTGTTTTCTGTTATTTTGAAAGTGTAAATGATGGAAATAAAATCTAACTTTTGTTGACATATTATAAGAATGTCTAATCTGTAATTTGATGCCTTTTGGAGATTTTTCCATCTTTCCTTGGCTTCTTTATGTACATTAATACAAATTTTTAGCTGGGGTGCCCAAACTTTCGATCCCCACTGTAGTTAGAGCCATCAGTCTACCTCAAAACAGAGAAAATATCCAGTGAGTGGAAGCTGTGTACAAAAATGCCTTGTCAATGTTAGAGGAGAATGGGCAGGCTGGTTGCTGCGACATTCAGATGGTAGGGTCAAAATTTGGCGTAAACATGAAAGCATGGATCCATTCTGCCTTGTATCAACAGTTCAGGCTGGTGGTGTAATGGTGTGGGGGATATTTTCTTGGAACTAGGAAAGTGTACCTAATAAAGTGGTCAGTGAGTGTAAATTTCAATGTAATATTATATTATACAGGATTTATATAGCAGATCCTTCCATGGCACCTGCTCTTTGCAAGTAAGAAAGTGGAATAATCAAATACGGTACTGCATCACAGTTGGAATCAGAATTGGGTGACATAAGTGGACATGGCCTATGCCATGCAGTGCTATTTAAAAAAGAGGAAGATATGTCTTTTGTTGTGGGATGAAAAAATGGTGTTTTAATGTCGCTTGGCCAGCACATGCAAATAGACATCTTCCCTGTAAGTAGTGAGGAGCATTCGTAATCTTGTGCCTGTGGAAAAAGGAAGTTTAAGGGACTGTATTTTCACTATAGAGTTCTGCTCAAGAGTTTGCATACCCTGGCAGAAATTGTGAAATTTTGACATTGATTTTGAAAATATGTCAGCGTGACACCTTGAGAAGAGAGAAATGCCGATAACCGGCATTTCCCTGTTTACATGTGATCAGCTGTGATTGGACACAGCTGATCACATGACCGAGCCGTCTGCTTTGGCTCTTTCCGTGATCGGTGATCCGCTGTGTCCGAGGAACAAAGCTTACCGCAGATCGCTGCGTGCTCCCTGAGCCGCGCATGCGCGGTTAGAATCATTAGACGTCCTCCCAGAACGAGAGAAACACCTTGCGTCCGTCATATTACTATATGGCAGGCGGGAGGTCGTTAAAAAGTTTTTCTTTGTTTCTATTATAACATTTTGCAAACAGGTAATTTTTCTCCTTCACTGATGTGCACTGATAGGCAGCACTGATAGGTGTATATACAGTCAGGTCCATAAGTATTGGGACATGGACACAATTGTAACATTTTTGGCTCTATACACCACCACAATGGATTTGAAATGAAACGAACAAGATGTGCTTTAACTGCAGACTGTCAGCTTTCAATTGAGGGTATTTACATCCAAATCAGGTGAACGGTGTAGGAATTACAATAGTTTGCATATGTGCCTCCCACTTGTTAAGGGACCAAAAGTAATGGGACAGAATAATAATCATAAATCAAACTTTCACTTTTTAATACTTGGTTGCAAATCCTTTGCAGTCAATTACAGCCTGAAGTGTGGAACGCATAGACATCACCAGACGCTGGGTTTCATCCCTGGTGATGCTCTGCCAGGCCTCTACTGCAACTGTCTTCAGTTCCTGCTTGTTCTTGGGGCATTTTCCCTTCAGTTTTGTCTTCAGCAAGTGAAATGCATGCTCAATCGGATTCAGGTCAGGTGATTGACTTGACCATTGCATAAAATTCCACTTCTTTCCCTTAAAAAACTCTTTGGTTGCTTTTGCAGTATGCTTTGGGTCATTGTCCATCTACACTGTGAAGCAGCGGCCAATGAGTTGTGAAGCATTTGGCTGAATAGGAGCAGATAATATTGCCCGAAACACTTCAGAATTCATCCTGCTGCTTTTGTCAGCTGTCACATCATCAATAAATACAAGAGAACCAATTCCATTGGCAGCCATACATGCCCACGCCATGACACTACCACCACCATGCTTCACTGATGAGGTGGTATGCTTAGGATCATGAGCAGTTCCTTTCCTTCTCCATACTCTTCTCTTCCCATCACTCTGGTACAAGTTGATCTTGGTCTCATCTGTCCATAGGATGTTCCAGAACTGTGAAGGCTTTTTTTAGATGTTGTTTGGCAAACTCTAATCTGGCCTTCCTGTTTTTGAGGCTCAACGATGGTTTACATCTTGTGGTGAACCCTCTGTATTCACTCGATTGGTGACTTTGACACACATACACCTACCTCCTGGAGAGTGTTCTTGATCTGGCCAACTGTTGTGAAGGGTGTTTTCTTCACCAGGGAAAGAATTCTTCGGTCATCCACCACAGTTTTTTTCCGTGGTCTTCCGGGTCTTTTGGTGTTGCTGAGCTCACCGATGCGTTCCTTCTTTTTAAGAATGTTCCAAACAGTTGTTTTGGCCACGCCTAATGTTTTTGCTATCTCTCTGATGGGTTTGTTTTGTTTTTTCAGCCTAATGATGGCTTGCTTCACTGATCGTGACAGCTCTTTGGATCTCATCTTGAGAGTTGACAGCAACAGATTCCAAATGCAAATAGCACACTTGAAATGAACTCTGGACCTTTTATCTGCTCATTGTAATAGGGATTATGAGGGAATAACACACACCTGGCCATGGAACAGCTGAGAAGCCAATTGTCCCATTACTTTTGGTCCCTTAACAAGTGGGAGGCACATATGCAACCTGTTGTAATTCCTATACCGTTCACCTGATTTGGATGTAAATACCCTCAAATTAAAGCTGACAGTCTGCAGTTAAAGCACATCTTGTTCATTTCATTTCAAATCCATTGTGGTGGTGTATAGAGCCAAAAATGTTAGAATTGTGTTGATGTCCCAATATTTATGGATCTGACTGTAGATAAAATTGTGAGCGCCAAATAATAAAGGCAACAAAAAGGTAACCAATAGAACACCTTAGACAATAATAAATAAATAAGTGCAGCGCTGATATATATTATAAACCAAATAAATAAAATATCATTAAAAAGTTCCAAAAAGATTGGTGATAGTGATAAGTTGTCTCTTGTGTGATGGTGAAACTGGACCCGGTATCAGTGCAAATTGATAAGGTAAGTGTACTCACCGGACGCGCATAATGTTTGCGCCTTGTAACAATAATCCAGATGTCATCAGATAGAGGACTGGTTTAGGAGATGCTCTTCCCTCTAATGGGATGGTGGATCATCATATTGAGTGATAAGCAGCTGATGAAGACACTCTACTAGATGTCCCTCTCTCCAATAGGTATCTCCCAGGGTGTGTGAGTATCCCCTAGGAAGTACTGCTCCATCCTTGGTAGAGTGGGTCTGCAGGCTTCACTATGTGCTGATTCTCTGTAGGCTAGACATATTCCAGTAGAACCTCTTTTACTACATGTTTTCATTTAGTTGCTTTCAACATATTTTAGAATTGGAAGTAGCAGACTGACATGTAAAACACAGAGCTTTTGCTGACATGAAAATCACAAGGTCTTCAAAGCTTCAGTGGGTTAAACCTGCCACTCTCAGGCCACAGCTCCGTCCAGCTCTGTCTTGGTCTCTGGAGTACAAAGATGGCTGCCCCTTGATGAGATTGGAGTCTTCCAGTGACTTCACACCCGGTTCTAATGATAGGAGCGATGAATATGGCTGCCCACAGAACGCTACTCACGTCACATAGCACTGATAGGTGGCACTGATATGCAGCAATGACTGGACACTGATGAGTGGCACTGATGGGGGACACTGCTGGGCACTGGTGGGTGGCACTGCTGGGCACAGGTGGGTGGCACTGCTGGGCACTGATCATCAGTGCCGACTATTTTCTGACAATTGCCGGTTATCGGCAGTACTTTCCTCACGCTGTGACAGTGTGAGGAAAGTTCAGCCAATAACCGGCAACTGCATTTACCTGGTGATCTGTGTAGCAATCGTACCCACAGAGGTGGACCCGGTTCAACCATTTTACTCCAACCTCCATCTTGGCAAAGGATCATCCATCTTGTACAAATATATCTTTCCTCATCCCCCTCCCTCTCTGAGATCCACAGTGACGTGGTCGGTGTGTTGGAAGTGTCACAGGCAGGCCAGAGCATAGCAGGTAACTCCGAGCTATAAAACCTCTCAGCTGGGTGCCGGACTGTCTAAGAAACTGCAATCTGGCACCTCGTAAAAGGATAACCCAAGCCTTCCCCTGAGTTCAAAGACGTTCCAGAGGAGTAATAAACAGATACCACTTTTAAAATCCATTTTCCCCCCATGTCTCATATCTTGGAATATGAGTGACTTACATAAAAACCAGGCATATCTGCAGATTGGTCTCGGTAAGACAAGCCGTTTCATATGTCACACTCCTTGGCTGGAATATATAGGAAAGCAGAAAATTACATCTCTTGAACCATTGAAGTATGTATTTCATATCTAACCATTCCGCAGATGCGTCTGCATATTAATCTACCGGCGGGTGGAATGTTACTTGTGCCTAGGAAAAGTCATGAGCCAAAATATAAGCTTTGAGGGATTTTGGTTCTAGCTTGGGTCTCCGCCTAGACGCCCCTCCCCAAATGAGGCATTGGTCCTTGGCTTCACTGACTCCCCCTGCTGGGGGACTACAAAATAGGCTGTAAGGTCTAAGAGTGAAAGTTGAAGAATTCTCCCTTTTAACATCAGAACCAACTTGCGAGACGGTGCCCTTTTGCTCTGTAACTTGATCTGCTTAACCCAGGATTTTTGGCAAGTACTTTACCTCTCTAAACTTATTTCTGTTGCCTCTTTGCTGTGTTATTGCTCTCTGTGTATTTATATATATATATTGGTTACTTTTTTTTCTGTAAATATTTTCATTGCACCCTTTTGACCTTTTTAGTGATAAATATTTCTTTCTGAAAGTGTTGAACTGTTTCTAAAGCTCCTTAATGCAACTTACGAATTCATGCCGCTGAAGAACGCTACTGTGTGTGTTTAACCCTCTGTATAACCTGTCTGCGGTGACAGTGGTATACAGACCATTATCTAACCATCATAGTGTTATTGCAGATATTGCTGAGTTTCCTCTTTCTCTATACAAAAAGGAGGTGGTGGCAGTGTGAAGGGTTTATTGCGTAATTAACCTGACTCCGTAACAATCGCGCTCAGGCTGCTGGTACATCGATTTGAGGTCCAGTGAGCTATAAAATCGTTGTGCAGGGTGCAGCTGGGCGTGGCATTGTTACACACATGACATCATGGCTTTAGATTGACTAGTCCTTCAGTCACGAGTTTGGTGAGAAGGGCGGGAGTCTGACGTCGCGATTGTCACAATTTTCTGTGTCATTGGACACAGCGACCACGGAGATTGCCGGGTGCGTGCCTCTGGACGTGCGCAGGAGGGCGCGTTCTGGGAGGACATCATATGGTGCTCTGCCAAAACTGGACAACCGCACTCTAGCCATCATTCGGCTATAGCGCAGCTGGCAAGTGGTAAAGTGGTTTTGAAGCCTAAACAATTTTTAGCTTTTCTTTCATTTCTTACATTAAGGTAAAAAATGTTTCAATAAAAGTGTCGCCCTCTCACCCCCACTGTGCCCATTTGCAGCAGCTCTCACTTCCCGGTCTCACAGGCTTCTCTGAGGCAGCGCGAGCATGCTGTCAATCAAATCCTGTGATGAGGGAGCAGGGGTGGGGGGGTGGATGGTGTCTATAGACACAGACAGTGCAGCTCAGAATCGAGCCCGTAAGTGACACATGGGAAGCAGCTTCCTATAGTGCAAATGATAAAAAATGGTGTAGCACTATATAACTAAATACACAAATGACACCATAACAGCTAATGATGAATATAAATAATAAATAAATAGATAAATAATAAATAAAGGATATGTAAGTGATAGATCCTTAGAAGGATCTAGTGATAAGTGTCTTCAGCAGTGATACTGGTATAAAGTGCATATACAAACTGGTCCCAATCGTGGGCCTTCATAAAGTGCAAACAACCAATCCCAACTGGGAAATATTCCCCCAAACACTAAGTGACTTGAAATGGTGGATCCCAAATGCGGGATATATATATACAGTGGGGATCGAAAGTTTGGGCACCCCAGCTAAAAATTTGTATTAATGTGCATAAAGAAGCCAAGGAAAGATGGAAAAATCTCCAAAAGGCATCAAATTACAGCTTAGACATTCTTATAATATGTCAACAAAAGTTAGATTTTATTTCCATCATTTACACTTTCAAAATAACAGAAAACAAAAAAATGGCGTCTGCAAAAGTTTGGGCATCCTGCAGAGTTAATATCTTGTACTGTCCCCTTTGGCAAGTATCACAGCTTGTAAATGCTTTTTGTAGCCAGCCAAGAGTCTTTCAATTCTTGTTTGAGGTATCTTTGCCCATTCTTCCTTACAAAAGTCTTCCAGTTCTTTGAGATTTCTGGGCCGTCTGTCACGCACTGCTCTTTTAAGGTCTATCCATAGATTTTCAATTATGTTGAGGTCAGGAGATTGTGAAGGCCATGGCAAAACCTTCAGTTTACGCCTCTTGATGTAATCCCCCGTGGATTTTGAGGTGTGTTTAGGACCATTATCCATTTGTAGAAGCCATCCTCTTTTTAACTTCAGCTTTTTCACAGATGGCACCAAGTTACCATCCAAAATTTGCTGAAATTTTATTGAATCCATTTTTCCTTCTACTCGTGAGATGTTCCCTGTACCACTGACTGCAACACAACCCCAAAGCATGATTGATCCAACCCCATGCTTAACAGTTGAACAGAGGTTCTTTTCATTAAATTCTGTGCCCCTTCTCCAAACGTACCTTTGCTCATTCCGGCCAAAAAGTTCAATTTTAACCTCATCGGTCCACAGAACTTGTTTCCAAAATGCATCAGGCTTGTCTATATGTTCATTTGCAAAGTTCAAACGATGATTTTTGTGGTGAGGACGTAGAAGAGGTTTTCTTCTGATGACTCTTCCATGAAGACCATATTTGTACAAGTATCTCTTTATAATGGAATAGTGTACCACAACTCCAGTGTCTGCCAGATCTTTCTGGAGGGATCGTGCAGTCAAACGTGGGTTTTGACTTGTTTTTCTCACAACCCTGCGAGCTGTTCTGTCTGATATTTTTCTTGGTCTTCCAGATCTTGCTTTAACTTCCACTGTTCCTGATGACTGCCATTTCTTAATTACATTCCGAACAGAGGATATTGACATCTGAAAACGCTTTGCTATCTTCTTATAGTCTTCTCCAGCTTTGTGAGCGTCAACTATTTTCAGTTTTCTAGACAACTGCTTAGAAGAACCCATGGTGCTGATTGTTGGGGCCCTCTACTGACCCCAGGCCCTCGGGCAGTGCCCGAGTTCCCAAATGGTCAGTCCGCCCCTGGTTTTACTGAATATGTAGCAACACAGTTTATCAGCACAGCAGACATGAAGCAGTGTCCATCCCTAACTAATAATTAATGCAAGCTGGCCAGGTTCATACATTTCCAGATAGCAAAGTCCACTCAGTAAAAGTTCAGTGCTGGTAGGTTCCTAGTCCAGGGAGAGCCCCAGCAGGGTGGCCCAGAAGAGAGCCACGTGCTCCAGTAGGACTACATGTTGCAGCAAATTTCCATCTGTAAATCCCATGTGGAAGAGAGCTCTGAACCCTCCCTTGAATTTATGCGACTTGCAGCATGGGACAGGTCTCAGAAAGACCTCCTAGACACAGTTACCACTTCCCATCCTAGGCAACAAGTAACTGTCTGCATAATACACAGTGCATTACAAAGTAAAGTAAATTAGAACTTGATTATGGTTCACATTATAATAAGCAACAGGAACTTTACATTATACACAGAAATAACAGTAATGAAAAAATAAAGTAACATTTATTTTTACTCCTGTAAGCACCTGCTTGCAGGCAGGGCTTGTATGTGGCCATGGTGCAGAGGCATCAAACCACAACAATTTTCTTAGATTTTCTGTTTTATGCTGCTGAATATTTGGTTTGGAAAATGATCATTATAATACATGTTCAGATGGGTTTAAAAGGCAAGGTACTTAAAGTGCCGCTATACTCAATTTTTTTACATCATTCGTTCTAAAACATCAAGTATACCATGGCTTTGTTTTTAAAGTCTGGTGGTCCAGTTCCTGATGCCCAGCCTGAGGGTCTTGTTTGTGATACGCAGCCTGAGGATCGTGTTCCTGATGCCCAGCCTAGTTGTCATGCTCCTGATGCCCAGCCTGGTAGTCCTGATGCCCAGCCCAAGAGTCTCATGCCCGATAACCCGTCTGCCTCAGGTGGTCCTCTGTAAAAGATCCTGTCTGCCTGTGACGGTCCTATGCCTGACAACCTGCCTGCCTCTGATGGTCTTATTAAAAACAGTAATAACCTGCGCTTAGGTTGCTAAAAATTGATGACAAGCAGCTAACACAATTGTTGACAACAAAGCAATAATAGACATAAACATGAAATGCTACGCTAATCATCCCAAACAAATCAAATAACATAAAACATAGTAATAAAAGTCCAAATGTGTAGTCCTCAAAAGGTATCTACTAGGAACACTTGGAGCTCCCCAAACAAGTGCATCTAAAGGAATAGTGATGCCAGTAAGAGAAAGGATCCTTCACCATCAAACTTCACATACAGTGAAGGAAATAAGTATTTGATCCCCTGCTGATTTTGAATGTTTGCCCACTCACAAAGAAATTATCAGTCTAAAAATTGAATGGTATGTGTATTGTAACACAGAGACAGAATAGCAACAAAAAATTCAAAAGAAATGCATGTCTAACAAATTATGCACTGACTTAGTGCTTGGTGGCAAATCCCTTGTTGGCAATCACAGAGGTCAGACGTTTCCTGTAGTTGGCCACCAGGTTTGCACACATCTCAAGAGGGATTCTGGCCCACTCCTCTTGGCAGATCCTCTCCAAGTCATTAAGGTTTGGTGGCTAACGTTTGGCAACTTGAATTTTCAGCTCCCTCCACAGATTTTCAATCGGATTAAGGGCTGGAGACTGGCTAGGCCACTCCAGGACCTTAATGTGCTTCTTCTTGAACCACTCCTTTGTTGCCTTGGCTGTGTGTTTTGGGTCATTGTCATGATGGAACACCCATCCATGACCCATTTTCAATGACCTGGCTGAAGGAAGAAGGTTGTCACCCAAGATTTGACGGTACATTGCCCCGTCCATCATCCCTTTGATGCAGTGCAGTGTCCTGTCCCCTTAGCAGAAAAACACCCCCAAAGCAGAATGTTTCCACTACTATGTTTGACAGTTGGAATGGTGTTCTTGGGGTCATAGACAGCATTCCTCCTCCTCCAATCACGGCGCGTTGAGGCCAAAGAGCTCAATTTTGGTCTCATCTGACCACAACACTTTCAGCCAGTCCTCCTCTGCATCATTCAAATATTCAGTGGCAAACTTCAGATGGGCCTGGATATGTGATTTCTTGAGCAGAGGGACCTTGCAGGCACTGCAGGATTTCAATCCTTGTTGGCTTAGTGTTACCAATTGTTTTCTTGGTGACTGTGGTCCCAGCTGCCTGGAGGTCATTGACAAGATCCTCACGTGTAGTTCTGGGATGATTCTTCATTGTTCTCATGATCATTGACACTCCACGAGGTGAGATCGTTCATGGTGCACCAGACCTAGGGAGACTGACAGTTGTTTTGTGTTTCTTCCATTTGCGAATGATTGCACCAACTGTTGTCACCTTCTCATCAAGCTGCTTAGCGATCGTTTTGTAGCCCAGTCCAGCCTTGTGTAGTTCTACAATCTTGTCCCTGACATTCTTGGACAGCTCTTTGGTCTTTCCCGTGGTGGAGATGCTCCTCCGCCTTTTGCCCAACCTGCCTCTGATGCTCCTCCACCTACTGCCCAGCCTGCCTCTGATGCTCCTCTGCCTGCTGCCCAGCCTACCTCTGATGCTCCTGTGCTCACTGCCCAGTCTGCCTCCAATGGTTTTGTTCCTGCTGCTCAGCTAGTCTTCAGTACCAGAGTTTTGGTCTCATCATCCTATTGCTGTGTCTCCATGTTTGTTGCACGCTTGGTATGTGTTGCCCATCTGGTCAAAGTTTCCTAATGCTTCTCCGCCTTAGTCCCTCTTGTGGCCATTTGTTTCTGTTGCGCCAAGGCCTGATAGTCCAGATACCCACTTTGGAAGTGAGAGCTGCATTCTCTAGTTCAGCCCTGATAACAGAGGTCTTCTTGGAAAGGACAGAGTTCCATCTGAGCCTTGCCCTGACCTAGGTGGTAGCTCTACAATCCCATGTGCATTAGGGAACCCTTGCTATGTGACCAATGCTTTGGGTAGACTGGCGTGGTGTAGAGCAGTCTTTGGAAACCAAGATGTGGAAAGTCCAGTCAGGGTAACTGTATGGACCACATGGACTTTCAGGTCAAAGGCAGAATGGAGTTTCCAGAAGCCTGGGTCACCTGTAGTGGCACTGTTGTTGGAAGGGTGTAGTTCCAGTGGCCTCCAGCAGGTGTCTACCAGCAGCCAGGCTTTCCAAGTAAGTAGGCTGAACCTTACATCAGCTGCTGGGAAGGATTTAAGCCCGCTCATAACTGAGGTTCAGTGCTTTAGTGTTCTTCCTGCAAGCCGTGTCCCTGCCTGATCCTGATTCTTGTTCCTGTGCCTGCGCCTGAAACCTGCTCCTTTCCCTGCTTCCCTTGTTTCCTGTCTCTGTCCTGGCTTTTCCCTGCTTATGGATGTTCCCTCCATTTGTACATAGTCAGGTTGTTATTTGGGTTGCTACACTTTCATGGTTATTTTTCACTGATATTGTTCATGGTTTACTGGTGCTGGTGTTGGAATTGTATTATTTGCCTACATAAACTTTATTCAGCTTCCTTCAGTCTGATTCTTGAACTCTTAAATTGCAGCCCACTGATCTGGTCATCCTTGCTGGATACCTGTATCCCTTGCAGATCTTACCAAGTCTCAACTACTGCCTAAAGGAGTTTGTGCCCCTGATGCTGCAGGGGTGGCGTTACTGCAGGTGTCGGTTGAAATGAACTCCATGTCTACTACTTGAGTTCATGGACTTTGGCTAGCAGAGCCTGAACTCAAACATTTGAATGACTATTGCTACGCACTGCTGAAGTGTCCCTGGCTAGGGAAGTTGCCATCACAGCAAGTCATATCTTAACACAGATGTCCAGATAGCTTAGAATAGCTAGGATGTCTGTTTTTCTGTCTTACAGGGCTCTGGATAGATCTTCGTGGCAAGACAAAGCCATGTGTATATACAGTATATGTACATACATGCTTTAGTTCTTTAATTAATGTTGCATATGCTCTTTTATTCCTAATATGGGCTTGGCGATGTATATACCTGGATTGTGAAAGGTTACCCTCAAAGGGGTGGCCCTTCAATATTGTAGTCTGTAAATATAGTGCTTTGTTGGGTTCATATATATTTGGACACAGGCACAATTTTAGTTTTTTTTCAGGTATTTACCAAAACATATTCAAGCTATAGTTATATAATGGATATGGGCTGAAAGTGCACACTCTCAGGATTCATTTGAGGGTATGTACATCCAAATTGGAGGAAGGATTTAGGAATTACAGCTCTTAGAGCATTAGAGCAGCCACCCCCGCTTTTCAAGGGACCAAAAGTAATTAGACAATTGAATATAATCATAAATAGAATGTTCATTTTTAATATTTTGTTGAGAATCCTTTACTGGCCATGACTGCCTGAAGTCTAGAACCCATGAACATTACCAAAGACTGGGTTTCCTCCTTTCTGATGCTTTGCGAGGCTCTAACTGCAGCTGTCTTCAGTTGTTCTTTGTGGGTCTTTCTGCCTTTAGAATTTGGTTGAGATCAGGTGATTGACTTGGCCATTGCAGAATATTCCACTTCTTTTCCTTCAAAAGTTCCTGGGTTACTTTTGCAGTGTGTTTTGGATCACTGTCCATCTGTACTGTGAAGCATCGTCCAATCAACTTTGCTGCATTTGGCTGAATCTGGGCTGACAGTGTTTCTCTAAACACTGCAGAATTCATCCGGCTCCTTCTGTCTTCTGTCACATCATCAATAAACACCAAGGACCCAGTGCCACTGGAAGCCATGCATGCCCATGCCATCACACTGCCTCCACCATGTTTTACAGATGAAGTTGTGTGCTTTGGATCATGAACTGTTCCAAGCCTTCTCCACGCTTTTTTCTTCCCATCATTCTGATACAGATTAATCTTAGTTTCATCCATTCAAAGAATGCTTTTCCAGAACTGGTCTGGCTTTTTTAGAAAAGTCTAATCTGTCTTTTCTATTCTTCAGGCTTATGAATGGTTTGCACCTTTTGGTGAACCCTCTGTATTTGCACTCGTGAAGTCTTCTCTTGATTTGTACACTTTGACAATGATACGTCCAACTCCTGGAGAGTGTCCTTCACTTGTCTGGATGTTGTGAATGGGTTTTTCTTTACCAGTGGCTAAATGGTTAGCACTTCTGCCTGGCAGTACTAGGGTCGTTGGTTCGAATCCCAGCCACAGCACCTCCTGCCTGGAGTTTGCATGTTCTCCCTGTGCCTGCGTGGGTTTCCTCTGGGTACTCCGGTTTCCTCCCACACTCCAAAGACATGCTGGTAGGTTAATTGGATCCAGTCTAAATTGGCCCTTGTATATGAATGTGAGTTAGGGACCTTAGATTGTACGCCCCTTGAGGGTTAGGGACTGATGTGAATGTACAATATATATGTAAAGCGCTGCGTAAATTGATGGCGCTATATAAGTGCCTTAAATAAATAATAGCATAGAGAGGATCCTATGTTACTGAGCTCACCAGTGAGCTCTTCTTTCCTCAGAATGTACCAAACTGTTGATTTGCTGCTATCTCTCTGATGGATTTGTTTAGTTTTTGAAGCCTTACAATGACCAGTTTCACTTGCACAGACAGCTCCTTTGAACGCATGATGTAGGTTCACAGCAATAAATTCCAAATGCAGATACACTTAGAATCAGACCTTTTACCTGCTTAATTGATGAAGAAATAATGAAGAAGTAGCCCACACCTGGCCATGAAACAGCTTTTGATTCAATTGTCCAATTACTTTTGGTCCCTTAAAAAAGGGGGGGTGGCTTAAGAGCTGTAATTCCTAAACCCTTCCTCCAATTTGAATGTATATCCCTCAAATGAAACCTGAGAGTGTGCACTTTCAGCCCATATCCATTATATAATTATAGCTTGAATATGATTTGGTAAATATCTGAAATATCTAAAATTGTGCCTGCGTCCAAATACAGTCAGGTCCATAAATATTGGGACATCAACACAATTATAACATTTTTGGCTCTATACACCACCACAATGATTTTGAAATGAAACAAACATGAAGTGCTTTAACTGCAGACTGTCAGTTTTAATTTGAGGGTATTTACATCCAAATCAGGTGAACGGTGTAGGAATTACCACAGTTTGCATATGCGCCTCCCACTTGTTAAGGGACCAAAAGTAATGGGACAATTGGCTTCTCAGCTGTTCCATGGCCAGGTGTGTGTTATTCCCTCATTATCCCAATTACAATGAGCAGATAAAAGGTCCAGAGTTCATTTCAAGTGTGCTATTTGCATTTGGAATCTATTGCTGTCAACTCTCAAGATGAGATCCAAAGAGCTGTCACTATCAGTGAAGCAAGCCATCAATAGGCTGAAAAAACAAAACAAACCCATCAGAGAGATAGCAAAAACATTAGGCGTGGCAAAAACAACTGTTTGGAACATTCTTAAAAAGAAGGAACGCACCGGTGAGCTCAGCAACACCAAGAGACCCGGAAGACCACGGAAAACAACTGTGGTGGATAACCGAAGAATTCTTTCCCTGGTGAAGAAAACGCCCTTCACAACAGTTGGCCAGATCAAGAACACTCTCCAGGAGGTAGGTGTATGTGTGTCAAAGTCAACAATCAAGAGAAGACTTCACCAGAATGAATACAGAGGGTTCACCATAAGATGTAAATCATTGGTGAGCCTCAAAAACAAGAAGGCCAGATTAGAGTTTGCCAAACGACATCTAAAAAAGCCTTCACAGTTCTGGAACAACATCCTGTGGACAGATGAGACCAAGATCAACTTGTACCAGAGTGATGGGAAGAGAAGAGTATGGAGAAGGAAAGGAACTGCTCATGATCCTAAGCATGCCACCTCATCAGTGAAGCATGGTGGTGGTAGTGTCATGGCGTGGGCATGTATGGCTGCCAAAGGAACTGATTCTCTTGTATTTATTGATGATGTGACTGCTGACAAAAGCAGCAGGATGAATTCTGAAGTGTTTCGGGCAATATTATCTGCTCATATTCAGCCAAATGCTTCACAACTCATTGGATGCCGCTTCACAGTGCAGATGGACAATGACCCAAAGCATACTACAAAAGCAACCAAAGAGTTTAAGGGAAAGAAGTGGAATGTTATGCAATGGCCAAGTCAATCACCTGACCTGAATCCAATTGAGCATGCATTTCACTTGCTGAAGACAAAACTGAAGGGAAAATGCCCCAAGAACAAGCAGGAACTGAAGACAGTTGCAGTAGAGGCCTGGCAGAGCATCACCAGGGATGAAACCCAGCGTCTGGTGATGTCTATGCGTTCCACACTTCAGGCTGTAATTGACTGCAAAGGATTTGCAACCAAGTATTAAAAAGTGAAAGTTTGATTTATGATTATTATTCTGTCCCATTACTTTTGGTCCCTTAACAAGTGGGAGGCATATATGCAAACTGTTGTAATTCCTACACCGTTCACCTGATTTGGATGTAAATACCCTCAAATTAAAGCTGACAGTCTGCAGTTAAAGCACATCTTGTTTCATTTGTTTCATTAAAATCCGTTGTGGTGGTGTATAGAGCCAAAAATGTTAGAATTGTGTCGATTCCCCAATATTTATGGACCTGACTGTATATATAGACCTAACTGTACAGTATATTATATGTACAGTTAGTGTAGGGCTCAGCTAGGAAGTGTGGTTACTGCTTATTCGTGGCTCCCACCAATTCATCAAATTTTGGGGGGGGGGGGGGTAGGATGAGGGGGTTAATGAATGGCTCTACCAGCCAGTTTATGTACATATATGTAGATATGGTACAGAAAATGTGTATATTTCTATTTTTGTACATCTAATTTTATTTGTACATACTTTGTTTTCTATTGTTTCCCTACTCTCCTCCAAGTTAGTGGGATACTCCACCCATTTTTGGTGTAAAAAGTATTTGTAGGAGCCATTGGCTTGGGCCAGTAAGGTTTTGGCCTAATATTGGTGGAGGTGGAAGTAGCACCCTCCTAGGTAGGTGCTGGGATTAGATAACTAGGATTAGTAATGTTTTTCATAAGCAAATTTAGTTGCCCCTCTGTAGCCAGAGTGGCTGTAAATATTGTTAGGGAAAATCATGATTAACTTATTGTACTGAGTGAGCTGTGATCTTTTAGTGAGGTCTGTTCTGTGTGCTCAAGTGCTGCTAGTTGGCCTAGTGTCCTCTGTGTCCAGGAGACTGCAGAAGTTTCCAGTTGATAGGCAAAGAGATATGCAGTTAGCAGCAATAATATTGACATAGCCTCAGCCTATGCCTGAGTGAGGGGCTCCAAGGCACACTGGGTATCTGCATATATTCAATGAGCACACTGAGTTCTTGGTCTTTCCTGGCTTGGATTGCCCAAGCCTAAGATAGGGCACATAGCCCTTCCCGGGCTGCTGCTGCCGTAGGCCTCAGGTGGGCTACCTAAGGGCCTGAATTGCTGGACCTGGGTACTGCTACTCTGACTGAGGGTCTGTCTTCTGAAGGTCTGGTATCATGGAAGAAGGTGTCCAGTTGCACTTGGGCATTGTGAGTAAAGACATCAATAAAGATCGTAGAGACTGTGTGCTGTTTAACCCCCTCTGGGGCTAAGTAGTCAGCTGTAGGTTTAGCAAAGGAAATACTGGCTGCTGTTCTGAAGACTTTTGTCCATCTGCCCACTACTGTTTGAAGGGACAATGTTCGGGGCTCTAAAGAAGTTACTGATTGCTACTACATGTTGCTACTACTTAAAGCCTAAGTCCACTGTTTGATTCAAGAACGGACTTGGATATAGTTTGTTCTGAAGAGCCCTCAGTGTACATAGTTCCTATACTGGAGTATCCCACTCATCCCCATCCCTATTCTTCAAAAAAAACATCAACACAAAACAACACCCCTAGACTGATTCCAGTGAGTCTTATAGGAGTAGCACTACATTAGCAATACCTAAAATGAATCCTTAAAAGTAAAAAAACTCCATTAAAGTGGTAGCAAATTCCTATGTTAACTTCTACTGTTAACTTCTAAGAATCAGGCTTACCTCTAGGTACATAAATATATCCTAAATGTGTACCATTTAGGAGATATTCACATTGGTCAACGATGTCACCCGTGCACGTGCAGTGATGCTCTGCGTTCAGGGCACACATTATGCTGTGGAATGCAGAGAGCCCCATGGGAGTGACATAACCTTGGCCATTCAAAACCCTGAAGGAAGACTGGACAAAGATGGAAGCGCCAGGAGGAGCCATGGGAGCGCTGTGCTGGAGGGCCCCATTTGCAGGCAAAGCAATGCATACTAGCAGATTATGGGATAAACCTGCAGGAGGTGCCCATTTTTTTTTGGGGGGGGGGGGTTTACTACAGCTTTAAATAACATGCCTGTGTGATGAACTGACCATGGCTGTGACGTTCGCAAACTACTACAGCAACACTGATATTTACGACAATATCATAAAGCACCCGGGAATTCCATTCATCTATAACAACTCCTTATCCTAGATGGTAGTCTAATAGAGGACACCCACACAATAAGGGATGGGGGTTCCTCCATAATTCTTACCAGACCATTCGGGTCAGGATTTAAGGCGGGACATCACTTATAAGTGAAGAAAAAAGCATGGGATGCCCCCCAAAAATCCATACCAGACCTGAACTGCCTGGTATAAATTGGGGGAAACCCCTACTTAATTTTTTTTTTCTATTCCCTGCTCCTTTGCCCACATTGCCAGGGATTCCAAATAACTGAATAGGGTTGGGTGACATCAGTTGTTTAGGACTCAATGGTGCCGGAACCTGCCAGTATCTTTGACAACCATTGAAAGCAGGAAGCATTCATGTATGATAGCATAAACATTATTGATGTCATGTTACTAGAATAAAAAAATTTATAGTGGTGGGTGTTTAAAACATAAGGATAATGTAATGTTTCACTATTGAATAGGGGATAGTTTTGTTTAATTCTGTTTTATTTTTGGTTGTTGTAACAATATTTTCTTTTTTTTTCTTTTCAGATGTTTTCAGTATACAGATCAGGACTACCGTTCCTCTTCTGCTCCTTCCTTTTTTTTTTGAGACTGCTAGCAGCCAGTTGGTTCCCTAAAAGTTTACCTTGTGATGTAATTGAAGATGGCATTGCTGTTGCTGTAGAGTGCACTAATCGAAGTCTGAAGGCAATCCCACCACAAATACCTAGAAACACCACAAATTTGACATTAAATATCAACCATATTGAAGAAATCACACCAGATTCATTTTCCCACTTTAGCCAGCTGGTTGAAATTGGATTTAAATGTAACTGTATACCCATAAAGTTAGGTCCTAAGGATCTCATTTGCGAACAGAAACTATCCATTAAGGATGGTAGTTTTGCTTCACTACATCATTTGCGATCACTTTTTTTGGATGGTAATCAACTTTTACAGTTCCCAAAAGGCCTACCACCACATCTACGACTTTTGAGTCTTGAAGCTAATAGCATATTTTCAATTTACAAAAAAAATCTTTCTGAAATACGCAATATTGAGATGTTATATTTAGGGCAGAACTGTTATTACAGAAATCCATGTAATGTCAGTTTTTACATTGAAAAAGAAGCATTTAAAGATTTAACTCATTTGACACTTTTATCCCTGAAAGGAAATAATCTGTCTTATGTGCCTGGAAGCTTTCCAGTTAGTCTCAAGGAACTATACATCTATAATAACAGAATACAGTCAGTTCAAGAATATGATTTTCAAAACCTGACTAACTTAGAAGTTCTTGACCTAAGTGGAAATTGCCCTCGTTGTCACAATACTCCATTCCCTTGTATTCCATGTCCAAACCACGCTTCAATCTCTATCCATGAAAAAGCCTTTGATTCACTAAAAAGCTTACACACTCTTCGTTTGCAAGGTAACTCTCTTCGCAATATCCCCAGTAGATGGTTTAAAAACATTCATAATCTTCAAGTACTTGACCTCTCTCAAAATTTTCTAGCCCATGAAATTAGGGAAGCAAAATTTTTGAAGCATGTACCAACACTGAAAACATTGGATTTTTCATTCAATTATGAGCTTCAGCAATATCAGCCGGATCTGCAGTTACCCAAACGGTTTTCCAGTTTAAAATCTTTGGAAATTTTGAGATTTCGCGGGTATGTTTTTCAAGAATTGAGGAAAAGTAACCTTGAGCCATTGCTGAATTTAAAAAATCTTACGGTTTTGGATCTTGGTACAAATTTTATCAAAGTGGCAGACTTCAGCTTGTTTCAGAAGTTTAGTTCACTAAAAACAATATCACTTGCTAATAATAAAATTTCCCCAGCAGATGAACTAACTGTTTCCGCTTGTTCAAACATCAAATCATCTTCTGCAAAATATAATTATGCACCATTTCGAGATGTCCATTATTTTAACTATGATGAGCAAGCCCATCATTGTAGATTTAATATTAATGAGGAATCAAAGACTCAGATATTTGCTACTGAGAACTGTCAAATATATGGTCAAATGTTAGACTTGAGCCAAAACAATATTTTTTTCATCAGAGCTAGTGACTTTAAAGATCTTAGTTTTATAAAATGCCTTAATATGTCAGGTAATGTAATTAGTCAGGCACTGAATGGAACAGAGTTTGCAAGTTTAAAACATTTAAAATATTTAGATTTTTCTAACAATCGCATCGATCTTCTCCATTCAAGTGCATTTGAGGAACTTCAAGAACTGGAGGTCTTAGATCTTAGTTCCAACCAACATTATTTCCTAGCTGAAGGAATAACACATATGCTAAACTTCACAGCCAACCTACGACACCTAAAGAAACTAATGATGAACTGGAATGAAATATCAACTTCAACCAACTATGAAATGGTTAGCCAGTCAATCCAAACCCTGGAGTTCAAAGGAAATCGCTTAGATATTTTATGGAGAGATGGAGATACAAGATTCACAAATTTCTTTAACAATTTAACTGCACTGCAAAAGTTAGATATTTCTTATAATGCACTAACGTTTATTCCTTCTAAAGTATTTGAGGGTCTGCCTGCAAATCTTAGTGAACTTTGTCTAGCTAATAACAATTTTAAAACTTTCAGCTGGGAAGTGCTATGTTTTTTAGAAAAGCTTCAAATTTTAGATATCAGCAACAATCATTTGACTGCTGTGCCATATGAACTATCTAACTGTGCTCATTCTATTAAAGCACTTATTTTAAGCAATAACAAAATAAAAGCTATAACTACAAATTTTCTCAGAAATGCAGTCAACCTGAAGTATCTGGACCTAAGTTACAACAAAATCAGTTTTATTGGTAAATCCAGCTTTCCTGATAATGTTCTTTCAAACTTAGAGATACTGGTTATACAAGGCAACCCATTTAAATGTAACTGTGAACTTGTCTGGTTTGTCTCCTGGATAAACAGCACAAATGTCACTATCCCATATCTGGTACCTGATGTGTCTTGCGCTGGACCTGGTACACACAGAGGAAAGAGTCTAATATTCTTGGATTTATATACTTGTGGAATAGAACATTGGAATTTGTTTTTATTTTCTTGTTCATCCTCCCTTGTTATCTGCTTACTGGTGGTCTGCACTTCAAGTCACCTTTTCTACTGGGATTTTTGGTACGCCTACCACATACTGAAAGCAAAGGTAAAGGGATATCAGAAACTGCCAAAGTTTTGTTATGATGCTTTTATTGTCTATGATAGCACAGATTATGCAGTTTCAGATTGGATTTTTAATGTGTTAATTAAAACTCTTGAAAAACGGGAAGAAAAAATGTTCAATCTGTGTTTAGAAGAAAGAGACTGGCTGCCCGGAAAACCATTTTTGGATAATCTTTCAGAAAGTATCCAGCTCAGTCGGAAAACTGTGTTTGTGCTTACAGATAAGTATACCACAAGTGGAAATTTTAAGACTGCCTTCTACATAGCACACCAACGTCTTATTCAGGAAAAAGTGGATGTCATCATTTTGATATTGCTTGAGAAAACTTTACAGAAGTCCAAGTACCTTCGACTGAGGAAGAGGTTGTGTGGGAACTCTGTTTTATACTGGCCTGCTAATCCTAACATCCACAATTATTTTTGGAACAGTTTAAAAAATGCATTAAGAACTGATAACAAAATGGCATATGATAGACTTTTTAAAGATATTATATAATTCACAGTATGTTTCACACCTCAACAAAGATACATAGAAAACTACTTTTTTGGGTACCCAAAAACACACGTTTTGGAGCTTCTTGTAATCATATTTCCTTCTAGTTACTCTACAAATCCACTAAATGTAGGTTAACAGCAGGGGCGGACTGACAACTCATGGGGCCCCTGGGCAATAGGGGATCATGGGGCCCCTGTGTCCTTGCCCAAACTCAAAAAACCTATGAAAAAGGTACCAGGGGCATCTTATGGGGCCCCCTACTGACCCCGGGCCCTCGGACAGTGCCCGAGTTTGCAAATATTCAGTCTGCCCTTGGTTAACAGTATATAATCTGCTGTTAACTAATGGAGGCAAGTTATTTATTTTGCATTAAAGATTAGTATTGAAGAAATCTGTGAGTAGACAGTTTGACTAATAAGGCTTTTAGATCATTTAATTACAGTTTTTTTAACCAAACAAAAAATGAGAATGGGAAAATAGGAGTAATGCTTGAAGACTGAGATATGATGTGGATCCAGCATGATGAATGAAAGCTTTTGGGTGTAAAATAAGGTGTAAAACTCAACTAAAGATACTTTAGCCCTTTAGTAGTAGGTGTATTAAACTGGTTTATTCAAGTATGATTATTTACAGCTTCTAAACTTTAGTTCCCCATGGGCCAGAATGAAGATTGAAGATTCATTTATAATGAGATTTATCAAAGGAGTTTGTTCACTAAATTATTTAAGTTTTGATATCTAGGTAGTACATTTAATTTCAGCTCTTAGTCATGAGTATAATGTATGAGTATTGTCCAATGTAAAGTTTAAAAGCCCACTGGATCATATTCAGCATCCATTCCATGGCAGTAAAAAAACTTAACACTTAAAGTTTATTCATTGTAAAGTCATTCATGCTGCTGTAATTAAAAAAAGAATTCCCCTAAACAGTGTAATTAGTCACCGCTCAAGCAGAAAAAAGGATACAATCTTTTACAATACAATAAATGAAAAAAGTTACCTAAGTATTGTTCAAAGCTGAACTAGTGATATAACATAACCCAAATACAATGAGGTTGATTTATACAAGGCAAATAGGCTTTTGACTTTACAAGGGATTATTTTGTTGCAAAAGCCTTGACACTGCAGAAAAACTGCAGAAGCTTGCTCACCAGCAACGAAGCAGAAAAGGAATGACATCTCAGTGGTCTGCCCAGAGAGGGCGATATTCCATAGGAAAGGTAAGAAGGCACCTAGAGATCCTGGCAATGCTGGCAAGTTGTTGCCAATGACAAAATGACTCCTCCCACATCAACTCCCCAAATTTGAAAAACTTTAATTACAATCCTTTCAAGTTTAGATTAGACTGGGTCTCCCAAGGGAGTGTTGATATTTATGTATATATACAGGTGAAACGTGAAAAATTAGAATATCATGCAAAATTTCATTTATTTCAGTAATGCAACTTAAAAGGTGAAACTAATATATGAGATAGACTCATTACATGCAAAGCAAGATAGTTCAAGCCGTGATTTGTCATAATTGTGATGATTTTGGCTTGCATCTCATGAAAACCCCAAATCCACAATCTCAGAAAATTAGAATATTACATGCAATCAATAAAACAAGGATTGCACATAGAACAATATCGGACCTCTGAAAAGTATAAGCATGCATATGTACTCAGTACTTGGTTTGGGCCCCTTTTGCAGCAATTACTGCCTCAATGCGGCGTGGCATGGAAGCTATCAGTCTGTGGCACTGCTGAGGTGTTATGGAAGATCAGGATGCTTCAATAGCGGCCTTCAGCTCTTCTGCATTGTTCGGTCTCATGTCTCTCATCTTTCTCTTGGCAATGCCCCATAGATTCTCTATGGGGTTCAGGTCAGGCGAGTTTGCTGGCCAATCAAGCACAGTAATCCCATGGTCATTGAACCAGGTTTTAGTGCTTTTGGCAGTGTGGGCAGGTGCCAAGTCCTGCTGGAAAATGAAGTCAGCATCCCCATAAAGCTCATCTTCGGAAGGAAGCATGAAGTGCTCCAAAATCTCCCGGTAGACGGCTGCATTAACCCTGGACTTAATGAAGCACAGTGGACCAACACCAGCAGATGACATGGCTCCCCAAATCAACACAGACTGTGGAAACTTCACACTGGACTTCAAGCATCTTGCAGTGTGTGCCTCTCCATTCTTCCTCCATACTCTGGGTCCTTGGTTTCCAAATGAGATGCAAACATTGCTCTCATCAGAAAAGAGGACTTTGGACCACTGAGCTACAGACCAGCTCTGTTTTTCTTTAGCGCAGGTAAGATGCTTCTGATGTTGTTTGTTGTTCAGGAGCGGCTTGACAAGAGGAATACGACATTTGAAGCCCATGTCCAGGATCTGTCTGTGTGTGGTGGCTCTTGATGCACTGACTCCAGCCTCAGTCCACTCCTTGTGAAAGTCCCCAACACTTTTGAATGGCCTTTTCCTGACAATCCTCTCCAGGCTGCAGTCATCCCTGCTGCTTGTGCACCTTTTTCTTCCACACTTTTCCCTTCCACATAACTTTCTATTAATGTGCTTTGATACAGCACTTTGGGAACATCCAACTTCTTTTGCACTTACCTTTTGAGGCTTTCCCCACCTTATGGAGGGTGTCAATGATGGTTTTCTGCACAACTGTCAGGTCAGCCGTCACCATGATTGTGATTCCAACTGAACCAGACTGAGAGACCATTTAAAGGCTCAGGAACCCTTTGCAGGTGTTATGGCTTAATTAGCTGATTAGAGTAGGACACTTTGAGCCTAGAATATTGCACCTTTTCACAATATTCGAATTTTCTGAGATTGCGGATTTGGGATTTTCATGAGCTGTAATCATCACAATTATGACACATTACGGCTTGAACTTTCTTGCTTTGCATGTAATGAGTCTATCTCATATATTAGTTGCACCTTTCAAGTTGCATTACTGAAATAAATGAACCTTTGTACGATATTCTAATGTTTTGAGTTTCACCTGTACTTGGTTATGGTTAAACAGTTTTAGCTTTTAAAGGGTGGTGTTTGCGTATTTTTTGCTTTATATTATTTTTGCTTTGAAGCATTTTGTCAGGTAAAATGGAAATATTTCATATATATCACCTGCCTCCAGTAGATGTTGCAGAACTCTAAATTTTGAGTTGGTTTCCTGCTAAGCTGTGCACAGCCTGGAGTTTGATCACCAATTAATTATCTCTTTTTACAATACATAAACAACTGAATGAGTCAGGTGAAGGACACATCCCTATTACTGGTTCTATCTCATATGTACTGTAGCTCTGTGGATTGTCAAAGACCCTCAAACAGTGAGCAGTTAGTAGGACTCTCTTTTTTAAAGCTTTGTGATCTCCTAAAAAATGTCATGGAAGCACCTTGTCATGGCATTTATATTTATTTGTAAAATAAAGATTATATTTAATAATAAAAATATATGAAAACAAATGTAAAGCAATTAAATAATGACAAATCCTTTAATTTTCCCTGTAAATATTATTTATTATTTGATATGCTAGAATATTATTTTAACTGTCCCTGCAGTCATCATAAAGTAGTCCTTTATACATCTATATTACCTTATACATGTTTGTACATGTACTGCATATGTACAGTATCTCACAGAAGTAAGCACACCCCTCACATTTTTGTAAATATTTGATTCTGTCTTTTGTGACACCACTGAAGACATGACACTTTGCTACAATGTAGAGTAGTGAGTGTACAGCTTGTATAACAGTGTAAATTTGCTGTCCCCTCAAAATAACTTAACACACAGCCATTAATGTCTAAACCACTGGCAACAAAAGTGAGTACACCCTTAAGTGAAAATGTCCATATTGGGCCGAAAGTTTCAATATTTTGTGTGGCCACCATTATTTTCCAGCACTGTCCTAACCCTCTTGGGCATGGAGTTCACCAGAGCTTCACTGGTTGCCACTGGAGTCCTCTTCCACTCCTCCATGATGACATCACGGAGCTGGTAGATGTTAGAGACCTTGCACTCCTCCACCTTTCATTTGAGGATGCCCTACAGATGCTCAATAGGGTTTAGGTCTGGAGACATGCTTGGTCAGTCCATCACCTTTACCCTCAGCTTCTTTAACAAGGCAGTGGTCGTCTTGGAGGTCTGTTTGGGGTTGTTATCATGTTGGAATATTGCCCTGCGGCCCAGTCTCTGAAGGGAGAGGGTCATGCTCTGCTTCAGTATGTCACAGTACATGTTGGCATTCATGGTTATCTCAATGAACTGTAGCTCCCCAGTGGCGGCAGCACTCATGCAGCCCCAGACCATGACACTCCCACCCCCATGCTTGACTGTAGGCAAGACACACTTGTCTTTGTACTCCTCACCTTGTTGCCTTTACACACGCTTGACACCATCTGAACCAAATAAGTTTATCTTGGTCTCATCAGACCACAAGACATGGTTCCAGTAATCCATGTCCTTAGTCTGCTTGTCTTCAGCAAAGTACAGGCTTTCTTATGCATCATGTTTAGAAGTGGCTTCTTTCTGGGACGACAGCCATGCAGACCAATTTGATGCAGGGTGCAGCGTATCGGCTGAGCACTGACAGGCTGACCCCCCCCCCCCCCCCCCCTTCAACTTCTACAGCAATGCTGGCAGCACTCATATGTCTATTTCTCAAAGACAACCTCTGGATATGACACAGCGCAAGTGCACTCAACTTCTTTGGTCGACCATGGTGAGGCCTGTTCCGAGTAGAACCTGTCCTGTTAAACCACTGTATGGTCTTGGCCACCGTGCTGCAGCTCAGTTGCAGGGTCTTGGCAATCTTGTTATAGCCTAGGCCATCTTTATATAGAGCAACAATTCTTTTTTTCAGATCCCCAGAGAGTTCTTTGCCATGAGGTGTCCTGTTGAACTTCCAGTGACCAGTATGAGAGAGTGAGAGCGATTAACACCAAATTTAACACACCTGCTCCCCATTCACACCTGAGACCTAGTAACACTAACGAGTCACATGACACCAGGGAGGGAAAATGGCTAATTGGGCCCAATTTGGACATTTTCACTCAGGGGTGTACTCACTTTTGTTGCCAGCGGTTTAGATATTAATGGCTGTGTGTTGAGTTATTTTGAGGGGACAGCAAATTTACACTGTTATTCAAGCTGTACACTCACTACTTTACGTTGTAGCAAAGTGTAATTTCTTCAGTGTTGTCACATGAAAAGATACAATAAAATATTTATAAAAATGTGAGGGGTGTACTCCTGTGAGATACTGTATCTCTTCTATCATCCATTGATTGTTATATAAACAAAAATCTTCTCTGCTCAAGCACAAAATATACAATCAAAAAGTGAATCATTAACCCTTTGATATATAAGCGCCTACTTGCAATTCTAGAACTCAGTTCTAGCTGTTAGGAAGTAAAAAGTGCATAAATACCTTTTTGGATATGTTACTGTATATTGTAGACGTGTCATTTTATTCTTGCTTCCTCAAGTACTAAAGATCAGGGGGATGAGTAACCTAGGAGGAGGTCTGAAGAGGTTTCCCTTACAAGACACACTCCTACAGCACGTTGAATGTTTGTCATGGACAACTAGCAGGGAACAAAAGCCTCTCTGTTAGATCCACCAGTCAATGATAATGATGTAGGCATGGAAGAGGAGAGGGAGGGCTTGCCATTCAACATTCCCCCAAAAGTGACAAAAAACAGTCGTGGGTGCCTAGAGCCTAGAATAGAAGATATAGGAAGTGAATGGCTTCCACTTACACCCAAGGAACATGCACAGTAAACGTGGCACACAATAGAAAGAGGATCGGCTGTTATTGCTTTGCCAGAAAAAAAAAGGAAGATAATATAAATGGCAGGATCAACCAGGTATTTAGTACTTTTTCAGAGCTTTTGGTAGAAGGTAAATAATGTAATGTTATAAAAAAAAAGCACACTGAAAAAAAGTTTGGGTTTAATTTCACTTTAGGTCCCTTTCACACAAAGGCGGACCTGATTGGACGATTTATTCACCCCTATGGACCAGCAGGTGTAAACAGACTTTTGTCCATTTACATCTGCTTACCTTCAATCCTGTCCAACAAAAATAAATGGAAGGAGATCCGTCCCCTTCCATCTAGGTGGACCAGATGGGAGGGTAGTCGGATGTAAATGAATAGTGAAGTCTGTTTAATCCTGGCTACCCGCAGAGCAGGCTCTGTCTCTGTCCCCTCTGCATAAACTTTGCAGACACTGACCTGTCATCCACCTGCTCTGCTCTGATCAGTGGATCCTCTGATGATCAAAACGGAATCCACTCTGTGTGAAAGAAGCCTAAAACAAATGCTACTAGCTAGAGGTAGGTCTAGGTTTTGAGAGGTCTTAGGCAAAACTTAGACATGAGGTCCCATTCAAGCCCATAATGGGAAAAATAATTAAAGCAATAAAAATGGCTGCAGAAAGATGCATGGATGTAGCAGACAGAAAGCCTTCCTGGAATATTAGAGTATGGTGGAGGCAGCCTCCCTCAAAGCACATAGGTGATCAGCACCACTTCCAGGGGACTCTCCTCACAAATGCAGTCAATACAACATCTGGGAACCAGCGAGGTGACAACTGTCCAGGAACTTCCCCTGTGCCCTGGGAGAATAGAGAGGGGGTGTCAATGAGTCATTCCACATCCATAGAGGGAGAAGAGTGGGGGGATCCCAGCACAATGCTGATTAAATGTGGCTCCCCAGAGAGACATGCTGCAATATGTAAAGTGTTCAATCTTGTCCTGAGTGCTGGTTACTACCCTCAAGTTTGGAACCAAGGCCTCATAACACCTATCCATAAGAGTGGAGACCAGTATGATCCGGCCAACTACAGAGGGATAAGTGTCAGCAGCACACTGGGGAAATACTCAACAGTATCCTTAACAAAAGGATCCTCAACTTCCTGATGCAACAAAACGTCCTCAATAGGAGTCAGGTGGGGTTCATGCCAAATCACCACACTGCAGACCACATCTACACCCTGGACAGTCTCATCAAGAACAATGTCCACAATACAAAACATGGAAAGATATTTGCCTGTTTTGTGGACTTTAAGAAGGCCTTTGACTCAGTGTGGCACCCAGGCCTGTTCCTGAAACTATTGGAGAGTGGAATAGGAGGGAAAACATATGATGTCATCAGGAGTTTATATACAGAGAACAGCTGCAGAGTAAAGGTGAACAGGAAAAGAATAGAGCACTTCTGGCAGGCCCGTGGAGTCAGACAGGGCTGAAGCCTAATTCCAACCCTCTTCAACACCTACATCAATTAACTGGCTGCATAGTTACATAGTTAGTCTGGCTGAAAAAGACAAAAGTCCATCCAGTTCAACCATTAAAAAAAAAAGGTATAATCTATATCCACAGTTGATCCAGAGGACGGCAAAAAACCCAGCAAAGCACGACCCAATTTGCTCCTGCGGGGAAAAAAAAAATTCTTTCTGATCCCCCAAGAGGCAATTGGATATTCCCTGAATCAATGTTACCTATAAATATTAGTATCCAGTTATATTCTGTGTATCTAGGAAAGAATCCAGGCCTTTTTTAAAGCAATCCACTGAGCTGGCCAGAACTAACTCTTGAGGGAGTCTATTCCACATTTTCACAGCTTTCACTGTGAAGAAACCTTTCCGTGTTTGGAGATTTCATTTCTTTTCCTCCAGGCATAAAGAGTGCCCCCTTGTCCTCTGTGATGACCTCAGGGTGAATAACTCTACACTAAGTTCACCATGTTCATCATGAACCACTGATGTATTTATACATGTTGATCATATCCCCCCTTAATCTCCTCTTCTCAAGAGAGAATACATTCAGTTCCTCTAATCTTTCCTCATAGCTGAGCTCCTCCATGCCTCGCATCAGCTTAGTTGCCCTTCTCTGTACTTTCTCCAGTTCCCCAATGATCTTTTTGTGAATTGGTGCCCAAAACTGAACTGCATATGCCAGATGAGATCTTACTAATGATTTGTACAGCGGTAATATGATATCTATCTCTGGAGTCTATACCTCTTTTAATACAAGAGAGGATTTTGCTCGCTTTAGAAACCGCAGCTTGGCATTGCATGCCATTATTAAGCTTGTGATCTACCAGAACTCCCTGATCCTTCTCCACCATTGATTCCCCCAGTTGTACCCCCCCCCTAGTATGTATGATGCATGCATATTCTTAGCCCCCAAGTTCATAACCTTACATTTATCTACATTAAACCTCATTTGCCACATAGTTGCCCAATTACACAGTGCATTGAGGTCAGCTTGTAAATTGAAGACATCCTGTAAGGACGTTATTCCACTGCACAGCTTGGTGTCATCTGCAAAGACTGAAATGGGATTTTTAATCTCAGACCCTATATAGTTTATAAAT
Organism: Staurois parvus; assembly: GCF_062004578.1. Lineage (NCBI taxonomy): Eukaryota > Metazoa > Chordata > Amphibia > Anura > Ranidae > Staurois > Staurois parvus. Next base: position 3,724,811 of record NW_028318492.1, on the reverse strand, counting down.
ATATTAAAAAGTAAGGGTCCCAATACTGAACCTTGGGGTACACCACTAACAACCCTAGACCATTCAGAGTATGAATCATTAACTACTACTCTCTGAATACGGTCCTTTAGCCAGTTTTGTATCCATTTACATACAGATTTTTCCAAGTCCGTAGACTTTACTTTACACATTAGCCGTGTGCAGGGAACTGTGTCAAACACTTTTGCAAAATCCAAGTATACCACATCCACCACCACCCCTCTGTCCAAGGTTTTGCTCACCTCCTCATAAAAAGAAATCAGATTTGTTTGACAACTTCTGTCTTTCATGAATCCATGCTGTCTGTTGCTTAAAATATTTTTTTCCAGCAAGAACTCATCTATGTGGTCTCCAGTGTCTTCCCAACTATAGAAGTTAAACTAATATGTCTATAATTACTTGGTAAAGATTTTGACCGCTTTTTAACCACTTTCCCACCAGGCACTTTCGCCCCAATTCAATTTTCAGCTTTCAGCACTGTCACACTTTGAATGACAATTGCGCGGTCATGCAACACTGTACCCATATGACATTTTTATCATATTTTTGTGACAAATAGAGATTTATTTTGGTGGTATTTAATCACCGCTGGGTTTTTTTATTTTTTGATAAACCAAAAATAACTGAAAAATTGAAAAAAAAAATAGTTTTTTTTCTTAGTTTCTGTTATAAAATGTTGTAAATGAGTAATTTTTCTCTTTCACTGATGTGCGCTAATGAGGCTGCAGTGATGGGCACTGATAGGCTGCACTGATGTGCACTGATAGGCGGCACTGATGAGGAAGCAGTGGTAGGTGGCCCTGATGGGCATTGACAGGCATCACTGGTGGGCAGTCACAGACATCACTGATGGGCACTGAAAGGCAGTACTCATATATGGCACTGATAGATGGCACTGCTAGGCAGCACTGATATACGGAACTGACTGGCACTGATCGGCAGCACTGACTGGCACTGTTGGGTGGCACTGACGGGCACTGATAGGTAGCACTGATAGGCGGCACTGATTGGCAGCACTCATAGGCGACACTGACTGGCACTGATAGTTGGCACTGAAAGGCAGCTCATATGGGCACTGATATGTGGCATTGATGTGCACTGGTAGGCACTGATATCTGGCATTGATGGGCACTGACAGGTGGCATTGATGGGCAATGAGAGGTTGCATTGATGGACACTGACAGGTGACACTGATGGGGCTAAACTGATTATCAGTGCCCTGATGATCAGTGTAGATGTCCCATCTGAGGAATGCTGACTACCTGCTCTCCTCTCCTCTTGACAGCTCGTGAGGAGAAAAATGCCAATAACCGGTATTTCCTTATTTCCTTATTGATCAGCCGTGATTGGACACAGCTGATCACATGACAGAGGTTAAATATTGGCACGGCGTTGGCCTTATGCCAATCCAGTGGTACTATGCCAGTCCCTTAAAATTAGAAAAAATGGCTTTGGAATGACAGAGCTCAATTCTTTAAGGACCCGTGGGTGTATGCCATCCGGTCCAGGTGTTTTATTCACCTTTATTCAGTCTAAATATTTTTGGATCATATCAATTGTGAGCCAATGTGGATCATCTGGGGCTGTGCCAATACCAGGCCCATTATGGACAAGAGCTCCCCCATGCTCCTTTGTATACACAGAGCTGAAGAAGGTATTTAATAAATTTGCCTTCTCTTTGTCCCCAGTCACCCACTCTAGATTATTTTGTAAAAGGCCTACATGCTCGGACCGAACCTTTTTACTATTTATATATTTGAAGAATTTTTGGGGGTTGGTCCTGCTATCTTTTGCAATCTGTCATTCGTTTTCAATTTTTGCGGCCTTTATTTCCTTTTTGCATATTCTTTTATATTCTTTGTAATGTTTAAACGATAATGGCGTTCCTTCATTTTTATATTTAATAAAAGCTCTTTTCTTTTTTTTTAACTTTGGCCGTAAGCCACATAGGTTTGATTTTTAGCCTTTAAAATTTGTTTCCCATGGGAATATATTTTGCAGTGTGTTCACATACAGTCTTTTCGAAGAACTCCCATTTCTGTGTTGTGTTCATTGATGCCAATATTCCCTCCCAGTCTAAGTCTTGGAGAGCAGCTCTTAGCCTTGGAAAATTGCCACCCCCACATCTTCACCCAACTTCTTAGAGCTGCAGCTCTAGAATCCTCCTCAGCACTTGGACTGACTCTATATGACGCCAAGGTCAAGTTCCTGCTGTATGCGGATTACCTTCTACTACTGTCACCAACAGAGAAAGGCCTACAAGGCAGCCTGGAAGTGCTGGAGAAATACAGTGCCACATGGGCACTACCTATCAATTGAAAGACAAAGAAAATCATGGTGTTCCAAAGGAAGAACACAAAACAAACTACTGAAAGTGCCCTTCCTTTACATTAAACAACTGCACTCTTGATGAACCCCACAGCTAAACATACCTCATCCTAGAAATGAACCAATCAGGAAGTTTCAAGCCAGCCATTGAGGCCCTGAAAGACAAGGCATGCAGAACCTTCTACTCCATCAGGAGACAGCTGTACCACCTAAAACGACCAGTAAGAGTCTGGCTTAGAATCTTTGATATTGTTTTCACCCCAATCCTTCCTTATGGCAGTGAAATTTGGGGTTCTGTCACCTTCCCAGACCAAACCAAATGGGACTCCAGCCTGCCAGAAATATTTCATCTGGAATTCTGCAAGCAACTCCTCCAAGTCTATTGAAGCACCTCCAACAGTGCTTGTCGGTCTGAGCTAGGCAGATTTTCCTTGCTTCTCACAGTACAGAAGAGGGCACTATCATTCTGGGCCCATCTACATAACAGCAGTCCTAACTCATACCACCATAAGGCCCTACTGAGCAATAATGACCAGTCACAAACTCCAAAAAGCTAACGGTTTACCAGTCACTGCAGAGAGACTACAAACTGGCCCCATACCTGGAGGTGCTACAAGACCCCAAAGACAGACAGATCCTGAGCCAGTAAATACTGCATGCCCACAGCCTGGAAATTGAATCAGGACAGCACAGACAGACCTACAAACCTAGGGAGAGTAGACTGTTCCAGCAATGTGACCAGGGGGTCCTGGAAAATGATGACCACCTGCTACAGTGTCCCAAGTAGAGGGGGCACTGAGGAACATGAAAAACTGAGGACTTAATCCTTTACATGAACTCTTCCCCCTATACCCCTTTATATTACCCCTCACCCCCCTCCCCCTTTTCCCATACAAACTGCTTTGGCAATGCTAAAGTGGTATTTGGTCCTGCCAATAAAGCTCATTTGAATTGAATTGAACTGAATTGAATCGAATTGAAAGGGAGAGAGGGAGAGAAAGGGAGTGGAGAGAGGGAAGGGGGGGAGAGAGAGTGGGGTGAGAGAGAGGGGGAGAAAGAGAGGGAGAGGGGAGAGAGAGGGGGAGAGGGAAAGGGAGATGGTGCAGAGAGAGGGAGGAGAGAAAGGGAGAGGAGAGGAGAAAAGGAGATGAGAGAGAGGGGGGAGAGGAGAGAGAGAAAAAGGATGACTCCCAAGAAAAATATTTTGGGGAATGAAGAAATGAAATAACAAACTCCAAAATCTAACGGTTTACCAGTGACTGCAGAGAGACTACAAACTGGCCCCATACCTGGATGTGCTACAAGACCCCAAAGACAGAAAGACCCTGAGCCTATACAGACTGAGCGCTCGAATCAGGATGACACAGACAGAACAACAAGCCCAGGGAAAGTATACTGTGCCAGCAATGTGACCAGGAGGTCCTGGAGGATGAGGACCACTTCCTGCTACAGTGCCCCAAGTACTCAGTGAGGGTCACTCACTTTCCAGAGATTCTCCACTCTCATCCCTGACTTCAAATCTATAAAAAAGAAGAGGAAACTTCAAATTCAACTGGGAGAAGAGGCGCCAATGGTGAAAGTAACTGCACAATATGTGACAGCAGGTCACAGACTGAGAGGGACACCAAAAGTTGAGGACTCAAAAATCCCTTACATGGACTCTTCCCCTATCCCCCTTTATATTACCCCTTACCCCCCCCCCCCTTTTCCATACAGACTGCTTTGGCAATGCAAACATTTTATTTGATCCCGTCAAAAAAGATCATTTGAATTGAATTTAGAGGAGAGGAGAGGTAGATAAAGAGGAGAGGGAGGAGAAAGAAAGAGGGAGAGAATAAAAGAGAGAGAGTGAGATGTGAGAGAGGGGAGAGGAAGGAAAAGAGAGGGGAGAGAGAGAGGAGAGAGAAAGGGGGGGGGGGGTGAGAGAAAGGGAGAAAGAGGAGAGAGAGAGAGACGAGAGGAAAGGGAGAGAGAGGAAGAGGAGAGGGAGAGAAAGGAGAGAGGGAGGGAGAGGGAGAGGGAGGAGGAGAGAGAGAGGGAGACAGAGGGAGAGAAAGAGGAGGGTAGAGAAGGAACAAGAGAGGCAGACCCTTGCAGTAAGTATCTCTGCCCTGTACGTATTATCCAGATTACTTTCCCCTAAATGGATGCTTCTCTTTCTGCTCAGTTCTACCCCTTCTCCACCCCCTCCTCGGTCCCCACGGCAGTTCAGTTCTTTCTCCATAGGACACAGACCAGCATAGCTCCAATAATCTTTTCTCAAATATGGTGGGCTTGAAAATAGGGGGGGGGGGGGTTACAACAGTGCTCTTTGGCTCAGTAATCAGCAGGAGGCGGATCAGCTCCTGCTGGTAACTCTTTCTTGTCCTGTGGCTGGCTGTCAGCTGTTCCTATTCTTCCTTCCTGCTGCCTCTACTGTAACACTGTCACTGTGACAGTGCAGGAGGGGGGAATCTGCAGGTGCCCCACAGCTAAAGACAGCATAGTTCTCTGTGCACACGATCCACTTTCAGCCACATAATCTTGGCTGGGCAGCAGGGAAGGCAGAGCTGCCAACATTTGTGACTGATCACATACACAACCACTCAGGGAGGCTCAGGACTGGTGGTGACAGCCCAACTGGCAGGCGGAACAGAAAATGCCACCTCCCACCGGACTGCCAGTGCCCACTCTCAAGCCCTACTGCAGTAATAAAAACTGGGTTAAGGTGTCAGGAAAATTAAGCGGCTGTGTGGCCTCTGTGCGAATGAGGCCTTAGGCGACTGCTTAATTTTCCTAATTAGAGAGCCACCACTGCTGCTAGCTCCCATAATAATTATCTATACGTCAGTATACTTTATGAAACTGAATATACACTATAATGCCAAAAGTATTGGGATGCCTGCCTTTACACACACATGAACTTTAATGGCAGTCTTAGTCTATAGGGTTCAATATTGCATTGGCCCACCTTTTGCAGCTATAACTGCTTCAACTCTTCTGGGAAGGCTGTCCACAAGGTTTAGGAGTGTGTCTATGGGAATGTTTGACCATTCTTCCAGAAGTGCATTTGTGAGGTCAGGCACTGATGTTGGATGAGAAGGCCTGGCTCGCAGTCTCAGCTCTAATTCATCCCAAAGGTATTCTATCAGGTTGAGGTCAGGACTCTGTGCAGACCAATCAAGTTTCTTCACCCCAAACTCGCTCATCCATGTCTTTATGGACCTTGCTTTGTGCACTGGAGCGCAGTCATGCTTGGAACAGGAAGGGGCCATCCCCAAACTGTTCTCACAAAGTTGGGAGCATGAAATGTCTTGGTATGCTGATGCCTTAAGAGTTCCCTCCACTGGAACTAAGGATCCAAGCCCAACCCCTGAAAAACAACCCCACACCATAATTCCCCCTCCACCCCACCAAACGTTACACTTGACACAATGCAGTCAGGCAAGTACTACTGCTCTCCTGGCAACCACCAAACCCAGACACATCCATCAGATTGCCAAACAGAGAAGTGTGATTTGTCACTCCAGAGAACACATCTCCACTGCTCTAGAGTTCAATGACGGTGTGCTTTACACCACTGCATCCGACGCTTTGCATTGCACTTGGTGATGTAAGGCTTGGATGCAGCTGTGTGCCCATGGAAACCCCTTCTATGAAGCTCTCTATGCACTGTTGTTGTGTTAATATGAAGGGCACATGAAGTTTGGCGGTCTTTAGCTATTGACTCTGCAGAGAGTTGGCGACTTCTGTGCAGTGTGCACTTCAGCATGCGCTGACCCGCTCTAATTTTATGTGGCCTACCACTTCATGGCTGAGTTGCTGTTGTTCCCAGTTTCTTCCACTTTGTTATAATACCACCAACAGTTGACCGTGGAATATTTAGTAGCAAGATAATTTCACGGATGGACTTATTGCACAGGTGGCAACCATGCTTGAATTCACTGAACTCCTGAGAGCGATGCATTCTTTCACAAATATTTGTAGAACCAGTCTGCATGCCTAGGTGCTTGATTTTATCCACCTGTGGTCATGGAGGTACTGGCATCTTCTCCAACTCTCTAAAACATGTGCTAATCACCCTCATACTTAAAAAGGCCTCACTGGGCCCCACCAATCTTAGCAACCTAAGACCCATCTCCTTATTCCCTTTTGCCTGCCTCCAAACTCCTTGAACGTCTAGTCTACAAATGTCTGCCCCCTCATTGGGAATAACCTTCTCAATCCCCTTCAGTCTGTATTTCGTCCACAAAAACTGCTCTCCTAAAACTCACAAACTACTTACTAACAGCTAAAACCAACGGACACTATTCTGTACTCTTACTCTTGGACCTCTCCGTTGCCTTTGACACAGTTGACCACCCCCTCCTCCTCAAAAAACTCTATTTACTTGGCTTCCGTGACTGTATTCTCCATTGGTTCGAATCTTACCTATCTCTCCACACATTCAGTGTCACCTACAACTCTACTTCCTCCTCTCCTACTCCTCTTACTGTTTCAGTCCCCTAAGGTTCTGTATTTGGACCACTCCTATTCTCAATCTACACTTTTTCCTTGGGTCAGCTGATTATTTCCAATACCATTTCTTTGCTGATGACACACAAATCTATCTCTCTGCTCCTCAGCTCACCCCATCAGTTTCCTCATGTATTACCGATTTACTAACAGACATATCAGACTGGATGTCACACCACTTCCTAAAACTAAATTTTTCCAAAACTGATCTCATAATATTTCTTCCCCCATGTGCCTCTTCCCCCGATTTCTCAGTCAAGATCAATAGCACAACTATTAAACCAATCCCTGCATGCCAGGGTGCTAGGGAAAACCCTGGATTATGAACAATCCTATCAGGCCCACATTCAATCCCTGTTCAAATTATGCCACCTCAACCTCTGCAACATCTCCAGAATATGCCCCTTTTTAACAAATGATAGCACAAAGCTTCTAATTCACTCTCTGGTCATCTCTTGCCTCAACTAATGCAACTCCCTCCTCATTGGCTTACCTTTACATAGGCTATCCCCCCTCCAGTCCATAATGAATGCTGCTGCCAGGCTCATCCACCTTACCAACCTTTCAGTGTCTGCTACCCCTCTCTGCCAATCCCTCCACTGGCTTCCACTCACCCAACGAATAAACTTCAAAATACTAACAACTTACAAAGCCATCCACAGCTCTGCCCTGAGCTACATCACCAACCTGGACTCAAAATATCAAGCAAACCTCTCTCTTCAATCCTCCCAAGACCTTCAGCTCTCTAGTTCCCATGTCATCTCCTCCCATGCTCACCTCCAGGACTTCTCCCGAGCTTCTTCCATCTTATGGAACTCCCTACCCCAATCTGTCTGACTATCTCCTAATCTATCCACCTTTAGACGATTCCTGAAAACCCTTCTCTTTAAAGAAACTTATCCTGCTTCTAACTAGTAAACTGCTTTTTATTTCCTCCATCAGCTCATCCCCCACAGCTATTACCTTTTGTATCACTCAACCCTTCCTCTTAGATTGTAAACTCTAACGAGCAGGGCCTCGTTTCCTCTTGTACCAAATTGTATTGTAACTGTAATGTCTACAGTAACTTCATTTTGTAAAGCGCTGTGCAAACTGTTGGCGCTATATAAATCCTGTATAATAATAATAATGGAGGTGATTGGAACACTTTAATCCAATGATTTGGAGGGGTGTCCCAATACTTTTGGCAATATAGTGTATGTGCCAGGCTGTATTGTGCAACTATATCTATGCAAATCAAATGAATAAAAATCTGGTCTGGTATTTCTATGAAACAGGAGAGATAACTTCTGCACAGATGTTTCCTGTTCTGCAATAACTCCTATTTGTGTTTATTATGTACTGTAATCAGTTTCTTTACTGAAAAATTTCCCAAAAACCTTCCTCTGTACACTTCTATAAATAAAAAAGTATTACAGTATGTATGCATTATATTTATTGCACAGGTCTGCAAAAAATTTTTTTCAAGAGCTGTTTTGGTTATTCCACATAATCTTTATGTTTTTTGGTGCGCTGAATCCAAAAATGACCTCCATTTTGTCATAGGACATCACGTTTCCTGACAATTTAGGTAACTATGTTAAATAAGGCAATACCTCAAAATAAATGGAAACAGACTTATAAAATTAAAGTTTTATTACAATTTTTTCATAAAAATCCTTTTTTGAACTGAAATGAGATCACCTACACACACTAAACTCGATTCTTCTTCCCTGTGAGGCTCCTCTTGGTGCATTTACGCTTGTGAGTAGCATTTGGAATGTCTCTCTGAAGCATCCAACAGTAGTCTGCCATCATTGTAACGCTCCATTTTCCCTGGTATCTCCTTTCCATCTCTTTAATGTCTTGGTGGAATCGTTCACCTTGTTCCTCACTCACAGCTCCCAAATTTTCAGGAAAGTAGTCAAGGTGGGACTGGAGGAAATGCACTTTCAAACTCATCAGGCAACCTAAAGCTTGAAATGTTTTCAGCATTCATCCGACGATCTTTTTGTAGTGAGGATCTTTGTTATTGCCTAAAAATTTCTGTACAACTTCTTTAAATGCAATCCACCCTTCTTTTTGAGGATCAGTCATGGTATTGACAAACTCTTGATCAACTATAAGCCTTCTAATTTCTGGTCCGACGAACACACCTTTCTTCAATTTTGCCTCCGACAGGCCTGGAAACTTGGTGACCAAGTATTTGAAGCATTCTCCATCTCTTGGAAGTGATTTTACTAATTGCTTCATCAATCCCAATTTTATGTAAAGAGGTGGTAGAAGAACTTTATGGGAAGGTACCAAAGTTTCTCGGAGGACATTTTTTTCACCGACTGTTAGCACCCTCGGCTGCCAACTCTTCTTGGTCCAGTGATTTTGTCGGTCTCGACTGTCCCATAGACACAGAAAACAAGGGTATTTGGTATCCCACACACTAGATTCTTCAGGAAAGATTAACCCCATCTACCATTAGAAGCACAGACTCAGGGCTGAGGCTTACACATACAGCATGCTGCTGAGTATCCCAGTAGTCAGACATGTCACTCAGAGTGGCACTAGTATTCACGACCTTTGCTGGGAGGGAGGGGCAGAGATTGTTTACCTGCAAATAACAACAAAGGGCCAGAAGAGAACTAGGGAAATGAGGAAATAGAATTTCTTTTCCCTAAAACTTGCTTAGCTTATGTATATATTGCTGACCATCAGATTAACAGTGCTATATTTTTTTTTACATAACTCAGACAACCCCTTTAAGGTTTTTTTTTTACATTTTATATCTTAAGTGCACTTATGTGAATTAATAGTAATTTGGACTTTAAATTTGGTTAAAAACCCATAATATAAAAAAATACCAAACATTTTATAAATTTGAAGACAATGTTGCATTTTGTGGAAAATCGAGTTTTTGCAATATTTTATTTGTTTTCAGCACACCAAAATACATGGAAATTAGATGAAAATAATCAAACAGCTTTTTAGTCGCAGACCTGTTTTGTCATTCTCCTACAACAAGAGTTCATACACTTTTCCTTAGTTTGTTAAGAGGCAAAGCGTTTATTTGCATCAGCCATGACAGTTAGACTCCGTTCACACTAGTGCGATTTCAGATGCAACTTGAGTTGCACAGAATTGTAGGACAATGGAAATCACATTGTTTTCAGTGGTGCCCATTCACATTAATGCAAATCAGCATGACGTGATTTTAGAAAAGGTTCCTGTACTACCTTGGCGATTCCAGCACGATTTTGGCCCCATAGAAAATGCAAACCACAACCAAGTTGCATCCCAATTGCATCCAAGTTGCACTACATAATCGTACTGAAAATCTGATCAAAATTGGAACAAAGAAGTGTGATCCTAGCCTTAAGCAGCAGGGGGACACAGTTTGCTCAAGCCCATTTTACAAGTCTTAAGCATGATGGCATATTTTAATGTATTGACGCAATTTTTTTATCGAACAATCGTATTAAAATTTACCAGTGCATGGTCAGCCAAAGAGAGGATTTAAAGACTAAGTTCACCTTTTGGTACACATTATACAGTATCTTACAGAAGTGAGTATACCCCTCACATTTTTGTAAATATTTTATTATACCTTTTCATGTGACAACACTGAAGAAATTACACTTTGCTACAATGTAAAGTAGTGAGTGTACAGCTTGTATAACAGTGTAAATTTGCTGTCCCCTCAAAATAACTCAACACACAGCCATTAAAGTCTAAACCACTGGCAACAAAATGGGGAGCAGGAGTGTGAATGGGGAGCAGGTGTGTTAAATTTGGTGTTATCGCTCTCACTCTCTCATACTGGTCACTGGAAGTTCAACATGGCACCTCATGGCAAAGAACTCTCTGAGGATCTGAAAAAAAGAATGGTTGCTCTACATAAAGATGGCCTAGGCTATAAGAAGATTGCCAAGACCCTGAAACTGAGCTGCAGCATGGTGGCCAAGACCATACAACGGTTTAACAGGCCAGGTTCCACTCAGAACAGGCCGCGCCATGGTCGACCAAAGAAGTTGAGTGCACATGTTCAGTGTCATATCCAGAGGTTGTCTTTGGGAAACAGATGTATGAGTGCTGCCAACATTGCTGCAGAGGTTGAAGGAGTGGGGGTCAACCTTTCAGTGCTCAGACCATACCCCACACATTGCATCAAATTGGTCTGTATGGCTGTTGTCCCAGAAGAAAGACTCTTCTAAAGATGATGCACAAGAAAGCCCGCAAACAGTTTGCTGAAGACAAGCAGACTAAGGACATGGATTACTGGAACCATGTCCTGTGGTCTGATGAGACCAAGATAAACTTATTTGGTTCAGATGGTGTCAAGCATGTGTGACGGCAACCAGGTGAGGAGTACAAAGACAAGTGTGTCTTACCTACAGTCAAGCATGGTGGTGGGAGTGTCATGGTCTGGGGCTGCATGAGTGCTGCCGCCACTGGGGAGCTACAGTTCATTGAGGGAACCATGAATGCCAATATGTACCATGACATACTGAAGCAGAGCATAATCCCCTCCCTTCAGAGACTGGGCCGCAGGGCAGTATTCCAACATGATAACGACCCCAAACACACCTCCGAGACGACCACTGCCTTGCTAAAGAAGCTGGGGGTAAAGGTGATGGACTGGCCAAGCATGTCTCCAGACCTAAACCCTATTGAACATCTGTGGGGCATCCTCAAATAGAAGGTGAAGGAGCACAAGGTTTCTAACATCCACCAGCTCTCTGTTGTCATCATGGAGGATTGGAAGAGGACTCCAGTGGCAACCTGTGAAGCTCTGGTGAACTCCATACCCAGGAGGTTTAAGGCAGTGCTGGAAAATAATGGTGGCCACACAAAATATTGACACTTTGGGCCCAATTTGGACATTTTCACTTAGGGGTGTACTCAGTTTTCTTACCAGTAGTTTAGACATTAATGGCTGTGTGTTGAGCTATTTTGAGGGGACAGCAAATGTACACTGTTATACAAGCTGTACACTCACTACTTTAAATTGTAGCAAAGTGTAATTTCTTCAGTGTTGTCACTTGAAAAGATATAATAAACTGTCCACATAAATGTGAGGGGTGTACTCACTTCTGTGAGCTACTGTATGTTCTACCCTGCCACCAGTTCCCCCTATTCCTCCCTCATTGAAAAGGACATGGCTGGTTTTTTTTTTTCAGAAAATAAGAAAGCTTGACAATTCTGTTCATGTAGTGCGACTTTGATGCAACATTGATGCAACTTTAGACATTCTGGCACTTAAGTAGCATCAAACTCGCATCAACTTCAAAACTTTGATGCTATTTGAGTGCCACAGAGTGTAAAGTTGCATCAAAGTTTCATCAAAGTCGCACTACATGAATAGAATTGTCATATTTTCCTATTCGCCATAAAAAATGCGACTTTGGACACATACTTTGGATAAAATGAGAAAACACAGATGCTCCTACACTTTTTCCTTTTAGCCCTCAAAACTGTCAACAAGGAATTTCTAATTCTGTTGCTAATATAGAAATCTTTTTTTTAAATACCATTCTAATAAATTGCCCTACATGTATCAAATTCTATTGTAAGGAAAAAGCTCCAAAAAGAGTCTACCAGATTTTGTCAAATGAATATGTACAGATTTATTCATCTTTGACCCAATATAATATGTTATAACAGATTATGTTGAATGAGTAAGTACAGATTTATTCATCTTTGACCCAATGTAATATGTTATACCCTAGTTGTGAGCACTATTATATTTGATCATGTTTGTGCTTCTTAAACCTAAAGTAAGTTAGTCAACCCCTCACTTGTTGGACCACCTTATACTGGCCACTAATTTGTTTTTTCTTGGACCTTACAGCTAAGCTTTTTATTGGTGCTTACAACTATATATTTTGCATTTGTACTCACCCCCTACTTACACATTGTCAAATTATATTTATATAGATGTATTTATTATTATATTTATAAGGAGATGAAAAATCATCGCAACTTGCAGTATGAAAATAATCTGACAGCAACAAATACTAATATTTATAGTATAGCTCATCACGAGATACGTGTAAAGTTCCCTTTTTACCAACTGAAGTTGTCAAACCGCTTTGGGCTTTTGTATCCGGCTTTATTACTTCCTTTTATGTAGATATGTAATAGTTAAAACTCAACTGTTCAGGAAAATATATTCTAGAATAGAGAGAGACACCTTGTTTTCTTCTCGTGTGGTTTTCTGCTACAAATTGGCAATTTGAAATCCTGGCCTCATTTTAGCCTAGGATTGGCTGACACATCTGGTAAGTTTCTTAATTTACTTGTAGTTACCTAAATATATAAAAACAGAGGTCTTTTTGGAATTGTATGTAAATACAATCTGTACTCCTTAGAGATTTTAATATATTTTGAATGCATATCTCTCAGGAGTAAGAGATACACTCTTATTCCTGAGAGATATTCAGTCAAAATATATTACAATGCTGTAAATGAACTTTAAATCCCATAGAAGAAAAGCTTATAATGGGTATTTTTGAATCACTAATATATAATAATAATAATATAATTTTTGCTTTTAAACTACTTAATATGTTCTTTTATTACCATTTTGGAAGGCTCAATTCCCAAGTTGGCTTCTTTTTCTACAGTGCTATGTTTCCCTGAATGATTGACATTGGTAAAGGTTATTTCCTAAGTCCAGGGGCTGAAGGCTTGTTTAATGACTGGTCAAAGAGCACTAATATGGAGTAGCCCTTAGCTCAAATTGTGGAGTTTATGAATTTCCTGTTCTCATACCATTTAATCTTTTCCATAAATAAATCAATGAGAGGTTCTCAGAATCTGCTGTCCCTTCCAGATTAAAAAAAAAAAAAACCCAACAAAACCCAACAGTGCTATCAAGCTCTTATATCCAGAACCTTATATATTTCATAGAAGGCTTTTGTTTTACATGAGTGTAACATATGTATTATTGTTATTCCAATGTGTATAATTTTGTTTTTCTGTTACTAAACAATTAAATTTTAAGATCCAGTGTAGATTATTAGATCTGATGTTCTCTTCACAGGAACATGATAAATAATTTTGGTTGATTCCTTGAATTGCAGATATAGATACAGAATAAATATATGTTTTTTTAGGTTTTCGATTTTTTTTTTACACACAGGCAAAAAAAATGTACAAATAAAATGTGATCCATTTATGAAGTAGATCTTCTGCGTTTAATAAAATTCAGTGCAGCCAGGGAATGTACGCTTTTACCCTGTGCTTCCTAAAGAGACTGCAGCTTCTAATAATATGATTTTCTGCTGTGCAACTTTCCTCTCAAGCTGCAGAGTAAGTAATGCTGCAGAATGCATAGTGGTAAGGTGAAGTATGTTGCAATAAGCACACCTAATTGCAATATTTAGGGGATTGTGTTGTGTTATAGGGAAAAGGGTGAAATGTTTGCAATTGTAAGAGTTTATGTAGGAAGTTTCAGCTGCACAAGATGAATCTCAAGATGAAAATTAGACCCATTTAGTAGGCAGGATATATTGAACATGTTGATCCAATTCAAAAGTGCCAATAAACTCTCTAAGGCAGCCAGGGTTTCACAGGTCCTATTCTTGGCAGGAGACACACAGAAGGATCGGGTTGTGTTATAGCAGTGGTTCTCAACCTGTGGGTTGCGGCCCCTTTGGGGGTCGAACGAGCCTTTCACAGGGGTCCCCTAAGACCATCAGAAAACACATATTTCCGATGTGTAAAGAGCAGCTACTGCGTAGAAAGCAGCTGCTGTGTTGAAAGCAGCTACTCTGTTAAAAGCAGCTACTGTGTTGAAAGCAGCAGTATTGGAGGTAAAACGACACTCATGAATTATAATTACTGGGTAAATAATTTTATGGTTGGGGGTCACCACAACATGAGGAACTGTATTAAAGGGTCACGGCATTAGGAAGGTTGAGAACCACTGTGTTATAGTATGCAGTGCTTTCCGAATAATTTTGAGGTTTGTAAACTGATAACTGGTTCTCTTCCAATAATTTCTGTTCTTTATAGATGGTTTATTTTTAAATTCTGGATTAAGGAAGTCTTTTTAATTATCCATGTTTTTTGCTGAAGTTGGTTTATGTAGCTGTAGCTACTGTATGTAATATTATCCAGTCAAACATAGTAGCTAAAAGTATTTAAACAAAAATATCTGTAAATAACAAAGCCATAACAACCTTCCATACCTCCAAACTAAAGAACAGCCTACAATGAAAATATGGCTGGAGAAGAATATATGCAAACACAAGTATTAAAAAAGTTCAAATCCTACCAAGGATGTTGCATGCATAGTGTTTATAAAATAGTTAAAAAGTAAAGATTTTTTTTTAATTTTATCTATAAAGAAAAATACAGAACTCTATCAAGTAGCAATTTTTGAGTCTCTCTGTGCCTTTTTTCAAGCTGCTACATTGCTACTATGACTTGGAGTTTTCTGTGTTTGCACTGCTGACCTTTGAAATAACTTCAATAAAATATTCTATAATTTGTACTGCATAAGAAGTGCTGATGACAGTTTTTGCATGGACTAACTAAACTCCTTAGGGCTCATGTACACAGGGCGTTTGAAAAACTTTTGTGACCGCTGGAAACAGACTGCTAGAAAATGTAGGTTAAAAATGTCAGTTTAGACACCTACCGCTTTTATGAGCGTTTGCGTTTAGAAGCGTTTTTAAAAGATAACCTTTGGAGACCCTCCCAAATGCCCAGAATGCATAGTAAATAATTAACTATTTGATACATTTTGTGAGAAATAGAGAGAGCAGAAGCAGAGAGAGCAGTATGTGTTGAGATTACCTGTCTTTTCTGGTTGTATTCACTATGGATCCCATTATGAGCATAATGCAGTACATTCTACCATTTTTTGCTTCACGCGAAACCTGGAACTGACTGTGCTGGTGTACTAGGTCCATTTGAATACATGGAAAATGCTGTGCATGCATTTTTGATGAAGGAAAAAAAGCATTGGACAGCATCTGGATATGGATCAGTCTAACCGCAAACGTGCATAAATGCGTTTACACACGTTTACAAGCATTTACACACAGTTACAAGCATTTGGTGTTTGAAAAGCTGATAAACTCTACTCCTGAACATGATTTTTGTGCTTTCAAATAAATGCCTGGAACCTCAACTGCCTGTAAACTACTGTAAACGACTATGTGTACATGGACACATAGGAAAACATAAAGGAGAGTTCAGGGGCTGCTGAAAAAAAGCACAACTGCTCCTAACCTTCAGTTTAGAAGCTGCAGTGTACATGAGCCCTAAGGCTGGGTGAACCTGCCCATGTTCTATGCACCAAGGGTCTGGAGAGAATTATGTGAATCGGACGTAAACTTATTAGGGAATTCCACTAAAGTCTATGTTTAGTGACTCCTCTTATTACATTAGTTTTTAGGCGTAATAGGCAAACTGATGTTCTATAAAGGCATGGGAAGCTGGACACTGTCATAAGGTGCATATACCAATGCAAAAAATGTTTTAAAAAATGATCATATAGTGGGTAGAAGTTCTTTTCATGCAGCTTAGAAGACAAATTGAAAATACACAAATTTATATAACATGCTTGGCAGATGCATAAATGCTATATATGGTGTTAACGAACAATATGATTTTTACAGACAGTCTCAACAACAGTGTACACTTGCAACATATATTTAGTTGTGGAATTCATAATTTTTTTTTAAATCAGGGTGACTTACTGTACATAGAACAGCAGCATCCCAATCTGATTTGTTTGGAGATTGATAAGTAGTTCTCTGAGGCTGTCCCTGATCTTGCTCATAATGTCCTGCTACTAGCCAATTTCTTTCAAACTCTCATTAAGAATAAAGAGACCACAGATGATACAGTGATGTAAAATTGGCTAGCAGCAGGACAATTTTAATTAGCAAGGCCAAAATTATTTGAGACACAAAACACAGGTCACGGCTTTAATACAACATTTTTTAAATACTGCAGTGGATACAGTACTTCAAAGTTGGACAGCAGCAGGACTATTTAAATCAGGAATAATTGGTTTACAGAATGTGTAACCACATTTCATTTTCCTTATATATGTTCTTTGTACCATGTACTTGTGTTAAAAAGTATCATGTTCTCTGTGTATTGCTTCCTTTGTGTGAAAGACCTGGTGATCGTGCCAGTCCCCCCCCCCCCCCCACACACACTTCCCTATCTTAAACTGATCACTCTGGACATAACAGCACATCTATCTCATTGTGGTCAGTTTTCTGGCTGTGCGGGGAGAGCAGCCTGCCTGTCCTTCAATGATCAGACTTGTGCTGACACCCCTCCCCCCACCACACACCTAATCACTGGGAAGTTCAGTGTACTGTTGCTTCTCCTCCTTACCTCTCCGAACCCCTTATGCAGTTGAATACAGAGATTATGTGATTACTTATAAAAAAAGAAAAATGAATTCCTACCTTGTCTTTTATCAAAAGAAATAGTGGGATGCAGTGAACGTTTGTGATATTTGAAGATGTTAATGTGCTCCTGTCCTTTTGTTTCTGAATAAAAAGCAGTTCCGAGAACAGATAGTCATTAACAAGTAAATGCTGCACTTTGAGCACCCCAAAGACCCTACCAACATAAAAAAAATAAATAAATGAAAAACCCAAAATACCACCCTTCTAAATCAGAACCCCATGTTTGAAGCCTTGCAGCCTCCTTCACAAAAAAATGGAAGGTTTGATATGATCAGGACAGCAGCTAAATGTAACCTCAAAACTCAAATCAACCACAAAATACAACTAAAGACAAAGAGTCCACAATAATAAAAGCAAAAAAGGATCACTAAGAAAAATTGCCCAGAAAATGGTCTTCACATGGGCGATTATGTACATACAGCAGATTCCAGAAACAAATGTCCGCATCCAGGATCACGCATCCATCCCTGACTGCAGATAACCACTGGTTGTTAAGATATATGCAAACAGCAATGGCTCCTCCTAGCCTATCATTTCTGTGTACAGGCTGAATGGCCACTGCTGTTCACCTGTGATTCCAGCTGCTGAAATCCATGGATCCTTGCTGCTGGAATACACTGTATGCACATCATCTGGGTGAAAGTGAGCACCCCAAAGACCCTACCAACACAAAAAAATAACAAAAGAAATGAAAATTTTAAATTACCACCCCTCTATATCCAAAACCTATTTTTATGCAACTTTGCAGCTCCTCCCAGAAAAAGAAGGTTTGATATGATCGGGACAACAACTAAAAGTAACATCAAACCCAAAATCAACTACAAAAAACAAGTAAAGACAAAAAGTCCTCAATAATAAAAGCAAAAAAGGCATCACTAAGGTCAATTGTCCAGAGAGCTATCAATCAGAATTAGGTCTCCCTCACATGGGCGATTATGTGCATACAGCAGATTCCAGCATCCAGGATCATGCATCCATCCCTGACTGCAGATAACCATGGGTTGTGAAGATAGTATATGCGAACAGAGATGGCTTCTCCTAGCCTATCATTTCCTTGTACAGGCTGAGTGGCTACTGCTGTTCACCTGTGATCCCAGCTGCTGAAATCCAAGGATCCTTGCTGCTGGAATACGCTGTATGCACATCAACTGGGGGAAGGAGGCCTTAAAGTACAGTTTATCAACTCACTCTAATCTCTTCCTGAGCAGTTTGCCAGCTGTCCTTATCCTAGTATCTACAGCACCTTCTAAAACACTTGGGTGCTTTGTCCTCCCCCTTTTACTGTATAGTAAAGGGGCTGGCTTATCAAAAAGTCTCCTTATTTGTCCCTTTTTAGCTTGCTGGCCACAGTTCAAAAACCATACAGTGCAGTATGTTTAAAAGAAAAGTTCTCCATGCTGAATCTGCACAAAATTTACCAGTAGCATTAATGCAAAACTACAGAACTCACGTCGATTCCATGGTAATGGCAAATCCAAGCCTTATCCCTATTGCCTATTTGCCAAAAGCAGTAGTGATTCTTGCACATGGCATCATTTAGGAAGGGTTGCCATGTATGCATATTTTCATGGACAGTTTGTATTAGGAATTTTTTATTTTTGGGGCTTAGGCAGAGTGAAGTTTCTCTTTAAGATTACTTGTATGTTATGTTCACTTCCTGAAATATAATATTTAAATGAGAATAAACTACCAGGCTAATAACTATTCTTTATTCGTTGCTGTTTGTAAAACTAATAGAAAAAGCAATGTTCAATTTGGTAACTGTAATGCCTAAATCTAATTTAATTTTTTTTTTCAGGACAACATGTTAAGCCTATTAAAGACTCTGTTGTGTGCATTACTAATAAACTGCGGCTTCCTTGGAATTTCTAGCACAATTTCAACGAACAGAACTATACCATGTTCAATCACTGAAAATACCACTTCTGTTATTTTTGACTGCAGTGCTCGAAATCTGAAAACAGTACCTTCTCCTACCAATTACACATCAAATGCTGTGGAACTTCTGTTATTTCAAAACCGTATTGAGACTATTTTTAAACCCTCTTTTCAATTATGGGAGAACCTTACAAAAATAAACCTTAACTGGAACCACTATTCAAAGGCAAGACTTGATAATAGCAGTATATGCAAAAGAGGTTTGGAGATCAATAATGAAACGTTTGCCAATTTAACAAAGCTAGAACATCTTCGCATTGATCACAACTATCTCTGTGAAATTCCCAAGGGATTGCCAAAGAACATTAAAATACTAAGTTTCCAGTACAACAACATTGCATTGATCAATAAAACAAGTCTCTCAAGATTCAGATATCTGGAGGAACTTTACCTAGGCCATAACTGTTACTATGGCAATGCATGCTCAGGTGTTCTTGATATTGAAAATGGAACATTTTCTGATCTCAAGGAATTAAAAATACTTAGCCTCTCATTTAACAACTTAAGCTGCGTGCCTTTGCATCTGCCTTCATCACTCAAACAACTTTACCTAAGCAATAACAGAATAAAAGTTATTCACAGAGGCGATTTCAAAAACTTAGTCAATTTGGAAGTTCTTCTACTAAGTGGAAATTGTCCAAGATGTTATAATGCTGCATATCCCTGTGAATCCTGCACTGGCAATGGCCCTCTGAAAATAGATGACTTTGCTTTCCAATTTTTAAAAAACTTGACCATGCTCCATCTTGGAAGTACTTCACTTACTACTGTATCAAAAACATGGTTTCAAAACCTGACTCAGTTGAAGGAATTAAATCTTAGATTAAATTACCTAATGACTGAAATGGCAACAGGAGACTTTTTTTCTTACTTACCATCCTTAGAAAAACTTGACTTGTCATTTAATTACAATTTGCAGGCATATCCAAATAATATTAATATTTCTGATAATTTTTCTAAATTAATATCCCTCAGAGAGTTGCATATACAAGGTTATGTTTTTAAAGACATCACATCTAAAAACTTGGCTCCTCTTACAAAGCTAAACAAATTAAACATTATAAATCTATCCATTAATTTTGTTTGCCAGGTTGACTTTAAAGTGTTTGAAAATTTTCCAAGCCTAGCAATAATTTACTTGTCCGAAAATAGAATAACGCCTTTTTCAGAGAATGCCTACAACACCCAGGGACTACAAGCATTTTACAACAATCAGCCATCTGACATAATATATAATGGTGTAGAACATTTTAGTAGAGTACCTTCAGGAATAATTACTCCAATGAACAATCTGGTAAAACCCTTGTGTAGTAGATATGGCAAAACATTGGATCTAAGTCTGAACAGTATTTTTTTTATTGACCCTGAAGAATTCCATCCGTTTTCTGATATAGCTTGTCTAAATTTGTCTTCGAATGGCATGGGTCAAGATTTAAATGGGACAGAATTTAGATACTTGCAAAACCTAGCATACTTGGATTTATCATTCAATAAACTGGATTTTGCTTCCATCAATGCTTTTCAGGAACTGAAAAAATTGGAGGTATTAGATGTGAGTTATAACAAACACTATTTCATTGTACAAGGTGTAACTCACCACCTTAAATTCATTGAAAACCTGGCCAAACTTGCAGTTCTTAACCTAAGCTGGAATGAAATCTCGACTCTAACTGAGCCCCAAGTTTATAGCTCCTCCCTAAAAGAATTAAGGTTTGCTGGAAACCGTCTGGATGTATTGTGGAAAAAAGATGACCATCGCTACACGGGTCTTTTCCATAATTTTACAAATCTTTCAATTCTTGATATCTCTTACAACAGACTTATCACCATTCCTGATGAAGCACTGTGCCAACTGCCTGAAAATCTTACAGAGCTGTACTTACATCATAATGAACTAGTGTTTTTTGGTTGGAAAAACCTGACATGCTTTAAAAACCTCAAAATTCTTGACCTAAGTCACAATAAGATTACAATGATAATAGCACACTTGAGAAATTATACAATGTCACTGGAGACTCTAATCATAAATCATAATTATATTCAAACTTTGACAGATGCATTTCTTATTGGGCTCCATAGCCTCACTGACCTTGATTTAAGTTACAATCACATTCAAAATATAAATAAATCCATTTTTTTGTCTGGTAATCAAAACTATTTAAAAGTTTTAAGACTGAAAGGAAATCCTTTTGAGTGTACCTGTGAAATTGTTGACTTCATAAACTGGATTAATAGCAACAATGTTAATATTCCTCGGCTGGCCACTGATGTCACGTGTGCCACACCAGATAAATGGAAGAAGCATGGAATTATCTCTTTTGATATACACACTTGTAATATGGATTTCACAGAACTACTACTGTTTCTTGTATCATTTGTTTTAATTGTCCCATTGACTGTATTGCCAATTATGAGTAATTTATTTTACTGGGATATATGGTATATATACCACTGGTGTATGGCAAGGCTAATGTATAGCAAAGTCCCTAGTTCAGAAACTATATATGATGCATTTATCACATATGATGAGAAGGATCTGGCTGTCAGTGACTGGGTCATTAATGACCTATGTGACCAGCTAGAGAACAGAGGAGGCAAACACATACTTCTCTGCTTAGAGGAAAGAGATTGGGAGCCAGGAAAGGCTATAGTCGATAACATTGCTGAAAGCATTAACCAAAGCAAAAAAACTCTGTTTGTTCTCACTAAAAACTATGTGAAAAGTGGAAAATTCAGAACAGCATTTTATCTGGCTATGCAAAAACTAATGGATGAAAATCGGGATGTGATAATCATAATTTTACTACAGCCTGTTTTACAGCATTCCCAGTATCTCAGGCTGAGGAAAAAAATTTGCAAAAGTTCTATTCTGGAATGGCCTACAAATCCACATGCAGAAAGCTTATTCTGGCAAAAAATAAAAAATGTGCTACTGACAGAAAACATCAGTCGATACAATAATCTCTACACTGATTCCATTGCTGTTGTTCGCTGATTGTTCATTTCTTCATAGTAAAAACTAAGGGGTCTAGTTATTAAAAAAATACAACATTCCCCCAGCTGTCGCAAATAATCCCTGTAATCTGTCCAATATGTTTATTTTCTATGATCAGCAGATCCAACTAGTGGCCATAATGCAGTGTTTCCCTAACCGATATTTTGGTGGTTGTGCAAAGGCACATTTGCACAGCAATCATCTTTTATAAACAGACCCTACTGTTTTATTCACAGTTTGATAGTATGTAATAGTAAGTCCTTGTTCACACCTCGTCTGCTATGATACAATAAAATGCATATTATTTGGCATCACTTTGTTTTGTTCAGTGGGTTAGGTTTACATATATGCGTCATATAAAATAACTCAGGCATGTTTTTTCATGCATTGATGTGCATTGAGATGCTTACAGTGGTTAATGGGAGCACATGAAACGCAGGATACATGCATGTTCATGCATTGCAAATGCATTGTTAGTGAGGCCCTTCTCAGGCAACAACCCATATGCTCCTGGCCTAGCTACTGTACATTTGGAATTTGTCAGGTTCTTATCACAGCTTCCAAGATGCCAAGCACATATTTTGTGAAAATGTTCTTAAGCACATGAAAACACATTGCAATGGAAAGTGCATGCAGTCATGGTCAAAAATATTAGCACCCCTGCATTTCTGTCACATAATGCACCACTTCGCCCAGAAAATTGTTGGAATTACAAATGTTTAGGCATTCTCATGTTTATTTCTTTTGTTTGTATTGGTATGGCACAAAAAAGTTGAGAAACAAAAAGCCAAATCTGACACATTCCATGCAAATTTTGGAGAAAGATTTAAATGTGCAAATAAAGGGCTTACATTTTATCATAGTTACTGTATGTCTTTTAGATTGTAAGCTCCAAGGAGCAGGGCCCTCCTAGCCCTCTCATATTGAACAGTATTGTTGCTGTATTGTCTCCTTTTATATTGTAAAATGCTGAGCAAACTGTTGGTGCTATATAAATCCTATATAATAATAATAATATGTCACAGTGAATAAACAAGAGGGGGAGGTAACGTCACCAATGCTGCACCATACCTAAACTAGCTTTCGGCACCTTTTTGACTCCATTTTGACCAGAAGGGCATTCTCTCACAGATCTCCTGCTGATCAGATTTTGCAGAGCGGGCATGGGCACTACAGACTGCAATGGAGAATGCTGTGCTCTACTGGAGGCCCGGAGTAAATGGACTCCACTGTCCGTTTACACCCAACTGCCATCCAATCTGATTTGCCTACACCGGGTGTCGGCAACCCGTGGCTCCAGAGCCGCATGCGGCTCTTTTTCACCTTTGCTGCGGCTCCGGAGCACACTGCCCACCAGGTGACAGGCAATAGGGTTGCCGTAGCTCAGTGGTCGGCAAGCCGCGGGTCTTTACACATTTTAATGCTGCTCTTCTGTGTGCCGGGCGCCCGCTCCCCTCCCTCCTCTCGGGCGGCCGCCTCAAAAGTCAGGACTCTGCAGCTAGCCCAGCAATGGGCAAACTACGGCCCGGTGGACCTTTTAATCCGGCCCGCGGAGCGTGGCAAACATTGGCTGTCAGGATGTAGGCGGGGCAGCGTGACGAACTCCTCTCCTCTCACAGTCCGCCCTGAAGACCGGAACGGCGCGGGAACACGGCGAGAGGAACACGCAGAGCAAAGGTAAGTGAATTGACACAATATGGGGAATGAATTACTATAGGGGGGATGAATTACCATATGGGGGATGAATTACTATGGGGGATGAATTACTATGGGGGATGAATTACTATAGGGGGGATGAATTACTATGGGGGATGAATTACTATATGGGGAATGAATTACTATATGGGGGATTGATTACTATGGGGGATGAATTACTATGTGGGGGATGAATTACTATGTGGGGGATGAATTACTATGGGGGATGAATTACTATATGGGGGATGAATTACTATGGGGGATGAATTACTATATGGGGGATGAATTACTATATGGGGGATGAATTACTATATGGGGGATGAATTACTATGGGGGATGAATTACTATATGGGGGATGAATTACTATGGGGGATGAATTACTATATGGGGGATGTATTTTCAGTTTTAAAAATGTGGCTCTCAAAATAAATTTCAATCGTGGTTTTGGCGAGATTTGGCTCAGTTGAAAAAAAAGGTTGCCCACCACTGACCTAAGGCTATGATTGTGATTATGACGATACACTGTGGCCCTGATTAACCCTTTGCTTACTGGGCCCTTAAACCCCCTTCATGACAAGAGCGCTTTTTGCAATATATGCAGTGTCGGATTTGTTTTAAATGTTGCAATGGTTTTGCGGCTCCCAGTCTTTTTTTCCCTTCGGAAACGGGTCCAAGTGGCTCTTTATGTCTTAAAGGTTGCAGACCCCTGGCCTACACCAAGGAGGACAGATCCACTTCCATTTGTTTTTAGCAGGCCAGATTGGAGGTAGTAAATGGACACAAATCCATTTACACTAGCTAGACCATAGGGGTGAATGGACCATCTGATCAGGTCCACCTGAAAAACTAATAGGCTGGCCTGATCAGAACAGTCTGTTGAAAGGAACCTTCCACTGTAAGAACTGCTGAGGATCTATTTTGTGATTTTCTTAGGTGCTAAATTTTGTCAGTACAGCATTCCAAACGGAAATGAATATTTCCCAATACCAAGCACACTTTTTGCTTAAAATATTTTGATCTGGCTGCCAGTTATATGTTCAGAGCACAGAGAATGAGTATGAGAAGTATGTGAGAACCTAATAGGGAGTTTTTTTTACATTTTCAATGAAATTTAAAATTTCACCTTCTGATTACTTATTGTAATTTACCGTAAAATATTTCAGATACATATAAGACTGGTGAATAATATTTTATGAGGATAAAGCTATTCCTGACAAGTTTGTAATTGATTTTTCCAGTATCCAGCAACCAAATGAAAAGTACTGTACAGTATATTGTATACTTCCACCATACCTCCCAACGTTCTGAGATGGGCAAGATAATAGAAAAAGGATGTAGGCAAAGGACACTTCCCTCTTGCATAGAGAACTGATAAAAAAAAAAAAAAGATTGGTGCTTTTTTACCCTTACTATTCATTTATATTGGCTTTAGAAATTTACAAATGGAACAAGTTGAAAATGTGATGATAGATTTAGCACTGCAAAACAATTTTATATAAGTAGTGCATTTTTGTACGGATATATACATCAGACCACAATGAGGGACAAATGAGGAGGAAAGAGGGGCAGAGAGACTTTATTCCAAAAGAGGGACAGTCCCTCCAAATGAATAACAGGTAGGAGCTCTGAATTCCACTCCATTTTTTTGTTTGTTTCCCCTAAACTAAAAAATGTATTTGGCTGAATTCTGACTCAAAGCAACTAAAGTGCCACAGGTGTAGACAGTATTAGACCAGGTCTAAGCAGATCAAGTTCCAGACAAGTTCAAATCTAACTTAGATTTTCCCAAAACATGTCCAAGTCCCATGGAAATTATGTGGTGTAAAATTAAATAAACAACAAAGGTAAAAAACCCCTAACTATTTAGCAAACTATTTAAACGTCTAGTTATTCATAGCAAACTTCCTTTTTCTACCATCATATATTTCAAACTTGGCATCAATAAAAATCCTATTATATTGTGTTTCAGAAAAACAATCACAGCTGTGAGGACAGTACATCATAAGCAGTACTTTCAAATATAATTCATTTAGTGTGTATTTTTATTGACGTTTTGCACAATACAAAACATAAGCATTGCTACACCATGGCCAAAACAAATACAACTGAGTGAGATAATTAGCTTAACGAAAATATAGATATATCTTATAGTTACGCATACCTGAGGAAGTAATATAAGTCAATCATTACAATGTGCCAACTAAACAATACTATATACCATTAGTGGTAATGCGTTGGAGGCGATAAAAGGCGGGCTCCAAAGAAGGCTTGGTGAGCACACTTGATCGCCACTGATCACATAGGAAAGGCTGATAAACAAGAGTATTTGCATCAAAAGGCTAAAGAATATTAGTGACTAGAGATGAGCAAAGTATTCAAAAATTCGATTCGACTGATTCGGCGAATTCGTGGAAAATATTCGATTCGAGTCGAATATATTCGCTGTGAATTTAACTTAAAAAAGGGTGTTTCTAGGCTTCAGAGAGACTTAATATTAGTGCAGAACACTGAACCTTTAATTTAAATGCCCTTGGAGTCTGCTGGGGAAGAGAAATAATACTGTCAGTCAGTATGACATGCAGATGAGTGCCGTCGATCTTAGAATCACCGCACACTTCACTCATTTGGCCAGTCACGGGGCCAAAACCAGCGTTTGGAGCCACAGTGTGGCGGTGGAGGCAGCAGCTATGGGAGGCCATACAGCAACCTATGACAAAATGGAAACCAGCAGGAGTGTGAGGAGACCTCAAAGTGGCACATGGCAGAGTGGGAGCAATGGGAGGCGGTACAGGGACCCATGTCACACTGTGGACCCAGCAGCAGCATGACGAGGCGGTACGGGGGCCCATGGCAGATTTGGGGCCTGGCAGCACCTATGGGAGGCCTGTAATCTGCCAGCAACCTATGACAAAATGGAAACCAGCAGGAGTGTGAGGAGACCTGAAAGTGGCACATGGCAGAGTGTGGCGATGGAGACAGCAGCAATGGGAGGCCGTACAGGGACCCATGAGAGACTCTGGACTTGGCAGCAGCATGAGGAGGCGGTATATAGGGGCCCATGGCAGATTAGGGGCCTGGCAGCAGCTATAGGAGTCCCGTAATCTGCCAGCACCCTATGACAAAAAATGGAACACACCAGCAGTGTGAGGAGACCTGAAAGTGGCACATGGCAGAGTGTGGCGATGGAGACAGCAGCAATGGGAGGCCGTACAGGGACCCATGAGAGACTCTGGACCTGGCAGCAGCATGAGGAGGCGGTATAGGGGCCCATGGCAGATTAGGGGCCTGGCAGCAGCTATGGGAGGCCCGTAATCTGCCAGCACCCTATGACAAAAAATGGAACACACCAGCAGTGTGAGGAGACCTGAAAGTGGCACATGGCAGAGTGTGGCGATGGAGACAGCAGCAATGGGAGGCCGTACAGGGACCCATGAGAGACTCTGGACTTGGCAGCAGCATGAGGAGGCGGTATAGGGGCCCATGGCAGATTAGGGGCCTGGCAGCAGCTATGGGAGGCCCGTAATCTGCCAGCACCCTATGACAAAAAATGGAACACACCAGCAGTGTGAGGAGACCTGAAAGTGGCACATGTTTGGGGCATGATTCATGGCGGATTTAGTCAGTTGTGTCAGGAACTGGTGGTTTGAAATCCAGACTAATCCACGCCTGATTCATTTTCACAAACGTGAGTCTCTCCACACTTTGGGTGGACAGTCGTGTCCTCCGCGGAGTTGCAATACCTCCTGCTGCACTAAACACGCGCTCCGATGCCACGCTACTGGCCGGGCATGACAGCCTTTCAAGGGCAAATTCAGCTAGTTGGGGCCAAAGGTCAAGTTTCGTTGCCCAGTAGTCAAGGGGATTGTCTACCTCGGTTGGCAGGGTGCTGTCCAAGTAGGCCTAAGCCTGTTGTTTGAGGTCCTGCTCCAGGTCCACCTGATGCTGCTGATGCTGCGGCTGGTTAGTAGTTTCCTCACTGCGCTGGTGAAGAAAGCTACTCATCATCGACTGCAGACTGAGGCAGCCGCTGCTGGTGGAGCTGCCACTGCTCCTACCACCCCACCCCTCCCCTGCTGCCATGGCAGCGGAACGCGAGCGCACAGGGCCCACAGTGTCTGAGGATGGACGTTGGCGCAGACAGGCAGAGACCAGCTGACTACATAGGTGGTTTTTATAGTACGTTATTTTGGCCTCCCTCTCAGCAGGTGTGAAAAAGGCCACCATTTTTGAACAGTAGCCAGGGTCCAACAAGGTGGACAGCCAAAAGTCATCCCTCTGTCTGATGGTTATTATTCGGCTGTCGGTACGCAAGCAAGCGAGCATGCTATGGGCCATTTGTGCCAAGGAATGCGAGGGACTCCCTGCCTCCATCTCCACAGCATACTGCCACGGTGCGTCTGGGTCCTCTGGCAGCAGCTATAGGAGGCCCGTAATCTGCCAGCACCCTATGACAAAAAATGGAACACACCAGCAGTGTGAGGAGACCTGAAAGTGGCACATGGCAGAGTGTGGCGATGGAGACAGCAGCAATGGGAGGCCGTACAGGGACCCATGACAGACTCTGGACCTGGCAGCAGCATGAGGAGGCGGTATAGGGGCCCATGGCAGATTAGGGGCCTGGCAGCAGCTATGGGAGGCCCGTAATCTGCCAGCACCCTATGTCAAAAAATTTAACACACCAGCAGTGTGAGGAGACCTGAAAGTGGCACATGGCATGAGACACTGTGGACCTGGCAGCAGCATGAGGAGGCGGTACAGGGGCCCATGGCAGATTAGGGGCCTGGCAGCAGCTATGGGAGGCCCGTAATCTGCCAGCACCCTATGCCAAAAAATTCAACACACCAGCAGTGTGAAGAGACCTGATAGTGGCACATGGCAGAGTGTGGCGATGGAGACAGCAGCAATGGGAGGCCGTACAGGGACCCATGAAAGACTCTGGACTTGGCAGCAGCATGAGGAGGCGGTATAGGGGCCCATGGCAGATTAGGGGCCTGGCAGCAGCTATGGGAGGCCCGTAATCTGCCAGCACCCTATGTCAAAAAATTCAACACACCAGCAGTGTGAAGAGACCTGAAAGTGGCACATGGCAGAGTGTGGCGATGGAGACAGCAGCAATGGGAGGCCGTACAGGGACCCATGAGAGACTCTGGACCTGGCAGCAGCATGAGGAGGCGGTATAGGGGCCCATGGCAGATTAGGGGCCTGGCAGCAGCTATAGGAGGCCCGTAATCTGCCAGCACCCTATGTCAAAAAATTGAACACACCAGCAGTGTGCGGAGACCTGAAATTGGCACATGGCATGAGACACTGTGGACATGGCAGCAGCATGAGGAGGCGGTACAGGGGCCCATGGCAGATTAGGGGCCTGGCAGCAGCTATAGGAGGCCCGTAATCTGCCAGCACCCTATGACAAAAAATGGAACACACCAGCAGTGTGAGGAGACCTGAAAGTGGCACATGGCAGAGTGTGGCGATGGAGACAGCAGCAATGGGAGGCCGTACAGGGACCCATGACAGACTCTGAACTTGGCAGCAGCATGAGGAGGCGGTATAGGGGCCCATGGCAGATTAGGGGCCTGGCAGCAGCTATGGGAGGCCCGTAATCTGCCAGCACCCTATGTCAAAAAATTCAACACACCAGCAGTGTGAGGAGACCTGAAAGTGGCACATGGCATGAGACACTGTGGACCTGGCAGCAGCATGAGGAGGCGGTACAGGGGCCCATGGCAGATTAGGGGCCTGGCAGCAGCTATAGGAGGCCCGTAATCTGCCAGCACCCTATGACAAAAAATGGAACACACCAGCAGTGTGAGGAGACCTGAAAGTGGCACATGGCAGAGTGTGGCGATGGAGACAGCAGCAATGGGAGGCCGTACAGGGACCCATGACAGACTCTGGACCTGGCAGCAGCATGAGGAGGCGGTATATAGGGGCCCATGGCAGATTAGGGGCCTGGCAGCAGCTATGGGAGGCCCGTAATCTGCCAGCACCCTATGTCAAAAAATTCAACACACCAGCAGTGTGAGGAGACCTGAAAGTGGCACATGGCAGAGTGTGGCGATGGAGACAGCAGCAATGGGAGGCCGTACAGGGACCCATGAGAGACTCTGGACCTGGCAGCAGCATGAGGAGGCGGTATATAGGGGCCCATGGCAGATTAGGGGCCTGGCAGCAGCTATGGGAGACCCGTAATGGACGTTGACGAACAAAGGCAGAGACCAACTGACTACATAGGTGGTTTTTATAGTACGTTATTTTGGCCTCCCTCTCAGCAGGTGTGAAAAAGGCCACCATTTTTGAACGGTAGCGAGGGTCCAACAAGGTGGACAGCCAAAAGTCATCCCTCTGTCTGATGGTTATTATTCGGCTGTCGCTACGCAAGCAAGCGAGCATGCTATGGGCCATTTGTGCCAAGGAATGCGAGGGACTCCCTGCCTCCATCTCCACAGCATACTGCCACGGTGCGTCTGGGTCCTCTGTCTCCTCCTCCTCCTCCTCTACCACATGCTCCTGCTCCTCCACTCCTGTCCGCTGAGTGGAAAAACCACCCATTTCACTCAATAATTCCTGAGCACAAATGTCCTCCTCTACCTCCTCCTCTTCTTCCTGTCCTGCCCCCACAGGGGTCATGTGGCGTTGAGATCTGTGCGCCACGTCTACCGCACCCTGACCAGCCATTGTTAACAGCATTTGTTCCAGGACGTGCAACAGAGGAATGACGTTGTTCATCCCATAGTCCTGCCGACTCACGAATAGCGTGGCCTCCTCAAAGGGCCTGAGCAAGCGCAGGTGTCACGCATGAGCTGCCAATGGCTGACATCAAAGTTACACAGGGGAGTACCTTTATCCGCTTGTAACATCAGGAAATCGGTGATGGCCTTTCGCTGTTCGTAAAGGCGGTCTAACATGTGTAGGGTTGAATTCCACCTTGTTGCAACGTCGCAGATCAGGCGATGCTGTGGAATTCCGTTCTGCCGCTGCAGCTCAAGGAGGGTATGCTTTGCGGTGTAGGAATGGCTGAAATGCATGCAAAGTTTACGTGACATTTTAAGGATGTCTTGCAGTGGGATGGTGGATTTTAGGAACCGCTTGACAACCAGATTGAACACGTGAGCCATGCATGGCGCATGGCACAACCTTCCTTGACGCAGAGCAGACACCATGTTCTTTCCGTTGTCGGTCAACATGGTTCCGATTTTCAGTTTGCGCGGAGACAGCCATCTGTCGATTTTTCTGTTCATTACACTGAGAAGTTCCTCCCCTGTGTGACTACGTTCGCCAAGGCATACCAGGTGCAGCACAGCGTGACACCGTTGCGCCCTGCACATGTGATATGCCGGTCGGGTAATGGGACTTGGCACGGGGGTGGCGGCTGAGGACACGGCGGAAGAAGAGGTGGTAGAGGCGGACATCTTTTGTGGACCAAGGACGTGCAAACGTGGAGGCAAAAGCGGCGTGACCTGTCCAAGTTGCTGGTGCGGCTGTGACGGCACCACGTTCACCCAGTGGGCCGTAAATGACATGTACTGTCCCTGACCGTAGTTACAGCTCCACACGTTGGCACTGCAGTGCACTTTGGCAGAGACCGACATGCTCAAAGACTGGCCCACCATCTCTTCTACATGTGAATGCAGGGCTGGCACTGCCTTTTTGGCGAAGAAATGACGGCTTGGCACTCTCCACCGCGGCGCGACACAAGCCATCATTTCTCGGAAAGGTGCTGAGTCCACCACTTGGAAAGGGAGGGACTGCAGCACCAGCAACTTGGACAGGAGGACGTTCAGCTTTTGCACCGTCGGGTGCGTGCTCGCAAACTGTTGTCTCTTGGAAACGGATTCCAAGAAAGATTGCTGACGGAATCCGTGAAGAGGAGTAGCAGGAGAAGGAGCATCTGAACGAGCGTAAGATGCCAACGAGCGACAACTCCCCTCAGCAGAGGTGTTGGAGCCTTGACTGGCTGATGGAGGGCGATTGACGTCGGGTGACGGAGCAAGTAACGGAGCGGGTGATGGAGCGGGGGCTGGGGCGGGCAGAACTGCTTTATCACGGTTTTCCCAGGCCACCAAATGGCGACGCTGCATATGCTGCCGCAACGCTGTAGTCCCAACATGGGCCCCCTGGCCACGCTTGACTTTCTGGCCACATAGTCGACATACGGCTACGTTTACTTCCTCGGGCGGCTTGACGAAAAATTGCCACACCGCCGAGTAGGAAACTTTGCCCCCGATACTCCTCACTGGCTGACTGCTGCTTCCTCCGTGCACACCGGCACCACTACTGGCCGTGGTGGTAGGCTGCAGTGGAGCTGGTGCTCTACTCCGTGGCCATTTGGCTCCACTGACACTGCTGCGACCCTGCTGCCTCCTGGGCAACCCACCGACTGTTTCGCTCGCTGCCAAGCTGCCACCCTCTTCTCCTGATGATGCGGAAGAAATTGCCTGATGACGACAAGGCTGCCAAGTGCGATCAACCTCCTCATCATCAAGTAGGGTCTCCGCCTCACTACTAGCCCCCTCGGCTGCGTCTGGGTCAGGAGACAGACCTGTCTCTAGACCGGCTACCGAGCCACTCTCCTCGCCAGTACTTCTTCGCCTGGCTGCTGAAAAGGCGGATGTCTCCCCACGTTCCTGACTGCCCTCTGTTAGCTCTTCCTCACTGTACAGTGGGGCTGAGCCCACAGCATGCGATACTTCGCTTGGTGAGGGAACACCAAAGGACAGGGGCAGGTAGAGGACACGTGATTTCAGTGGGCTTGGTCCCGGGCCATGCCAACTAACGGTTGTGTCTGACGTACCCACCAACCGTTGGCTGTAGGTGTCAGAGGTGACCTGGGAAGAGGAAGACGACCGAGCCAACCAATCGATGACGGCAGGGTTGTCGGTGGAGACACGACCGCTGGATGACACCGGGAGCACTGGCCTCTGGCTGCGAATAGTGCTGCCTCGACCCCTTCCTCTGCTGCCACGTCTGCTCGCTCCTAAAACATTGCCTCCTCTGCCACTCCTCTGCATGTTGTCTGACATACTCTTTAATTCAACGATTCTGTGTCCCTGAGTAACAATTCTGTGTCCCTGAGTAACAATTCTGTGTCTGTCCCTGAGTAACAATTCTGTGGCCCTGAGTAACAATTCTGTGTCCCTGAGTAACAATTCTGTGTCTGTCCCTGAGTAACAATTCTGTGGCCCTGAGTAACAATTCTGTGTCCCTCAGTAACAAATCTGTGTCTGTCCCTGAGTAACAATTCTGTGGCCCTAAGTAACGGTTCTGTGGCCCTCAGTAACAATTCTGTGTCCCTGAGTAACAATTCTGTGGCCCTAAGTAACGGTTCTGTGGCCCTCAGTAACAATTCTGTGTCCCTCAGTAACAATTCTGTGTCTGTCCCTGAGTAACAATTCTGTGTCTGTCCCTGAGTAACAATTCTGTGTCCCTCAGTAACAATTCTGTGTCTGTCCCTGAGTAACAATTCTGTGGCCCTAAGTAACGGTTCTGTGGCCCTCAGTAACAATTCTGTGTCCCTGAGTAACAATTCTGTGGCCCTAAGTAACGGTTCTGTGGCCCTCAGTAACAATTCTGTGTCCCTCAGTAACAATTCTGTGTCTGTCCCTGAGTAACAATTCTGTGGCCCTAAGTAACGATTCTGTGTCCCTGAGTAACAATTCTGTGGCCCTAAGTAACGGTTCTGTGGCCCTCAGTAACAATTCTGTGTCCCTCAGTAACAATTCTGTGTCTGTCCCTGAGTAACAATTCTGTGGCCCTAAGTAACAGTTCTGTGGCCCTCAGTAACAATTCTGTGTCCCTGAGTAACGTTTCTGTGGCCCTAAGTAACGGTTCTGTGGCCCTCAGTAACAATTCTGTGGCCCTCAGTAACAATTCTGTGGCCCTCAGTAACAATTCTGTGTCTGTCCCTGAGTAACAATTCTGTGGCCCTAAGTAACGGTTCTGTGGCCCTCAGTAACAATTCTGTGGCCCTCAGTAACAATTCTGTGTCTGTCCCTGAGTAACAATTCTGTGGCCCTAAGTAACGGTTCTGTGTCCCTCAGTAACAATTCTGTGTCCCTGAGTAACGTTTCTGTGGCCCTAAGTAACGGTTCTGTGGCCCTCAGTAACAATTCTGTGGCCCTCAGTAACAATTCTGTGTCTGTCCCTGAGTAACAATTCTGTGGCCCTAAGTAACGGTTCTGTGGCCCTCAGTAACAATTCTGTGTCCCTGAGTAACAATTCTGTGGCCCTAAGTAACGGTTCTGTGGCCCTCAGTAACAATTCTGTGTCTCTGAGTAACAATTCTGCGTCTGTCCCTGAGTAACAATTCTGTGGCCCTAAGTAACAGTTCTGTGGCCCTCAGTAACAATTCTGTGTCCCTGAGTAACGTTTCTGTGGCCCTAAGTAACGGTTCTGTGGCCCTCAGTAACAATTCTGTGGCCCTCAGTAACAATTCTGTGTCTGTCCCTGAGTAACAATTCTGTGGCCCTAAGTAACAGTTCTGTGGCCCTCTGTAACAATTCTGTGTCCCTGAGTAAAGTTTCTGTGGCCCTAAGTAACGGTTCTGTGGCCCTCAGTAACAATTCTGTGGCCCTCAGTAACAATTCTGTGTCTGTCCCTGAGTAACAATTCTGTGGCCCTAACTAACGTTTCTGTGGCCCTAAGTAACAGTTCTGTGGCCCTCAGTAACAATTCT
Source organism: Staurois parvus (assembly GCF_062004578.1). Classification (NCBI taxonomy): domain Eukaryota; kingdom Metazoa; phylum Chordata; class Amphibia; order Anura; family Ranidae; genus Staurois; species Staurois parvus. The sequence goes on along the minus strand of NW_028318492.1, from coordinate 3,690,256 downwards.
GTGGCCCTGAGTAACGTTTCTGTGGCCCTAAGTAACGGTTCTGTGGCCCTCAGTAACAATTCTGTGGCCCTCAGTAACAATTCTGTGTCTGTCCCTGAGTAACAATTCTGTGGCCCTAAGTAACGGTTCTGTGGCCCTCAGTAACAATTCTGTGGCCCTCAGTAACAATTCTGTGTCCCTGAGTAACGTTTCTGTGGCCCTAAGTAACGGTTCTATGGCCCTCAGTAACAATTCTGTGTCTGTCCCTGAGTAACAATTCTGTGGCCCTAAGTAACGGTTCTGTGGCCCTCAGTAACAATTCTGTGTCCCTGAGTAACAATTCTGTGGCCCTAAGTAACGGTTCTGTGGCCCTCAGTAACAATTCTGTGGCCCTCAGTAACAATTCTGTGTCTGTCCCTGAGTAACAATTCTGTGGCCCTAACTAACGTTTCTGTGGCCCTAAGTAACAGTTCTGTGGCCCTCAGTAACAATTCTGTGTCCCTGAGTAACGTTTCTGTGGCCCTAAGTAACGGTTCTGTGGCCCTCAGTAACAATTCTGTGGCCCTCAGTAACAATTCTGTGTCTGTCCCTGAGTAACAATTCTGTGGCCCTAAGTAACGGTTCTGTGTCCCTCAGTAACAATTCTGTGTCCCTGAGTAACGTTTCTGTGGCCCTAAGTAACGGTTCTATGGCCCTCAGTAACAATTCTGTGGCCCTCAGTAACAATTCTGTGTCTGTCCCTGAGTAACAATTCTGTGGCCCTAAGTAACGGTTCTGTGGCCCTCAGTAACAATTCTGTGTCCCTGAGTAACAATTCTGTGGCCCTAAGTAACGGTTCTGTGGCCCTCAGTAACAATTCTGTGGCCCTCAGTAACAATTCTGTGTCTGTCCCTGAGTAACAATTCTGTGGCCCTAACTAACGTTTCTGTGGCCCTAAGTAACAGTTCTGTGGCCCTCAGTAACAATTCTGTGTCCCTGAGTAACGTTTCTGTGGCCCTAAGTATAGGTTCTGTGGCCCTCAGTAACAATTCTGTGGCCCTCAGTAACAATTCTGTGTCTGTCCCTGAGTAACAATTCTGTGGCCCTAAGTAACGGTTCTGTGGCCCTCAGTAACAATTCTGTGTCCCTGAGTAACGTTTCTGTGGCCCTAAGTAACGGTTCTATGGCCCTCAGTAACAATTCTGTGGCCCTCAGTAACAATTCTGTGTCTGTCCCTGAGTAACAATTCTGTGGCCCTAAGTAACGGTTCTGTGGCCCTCAGTAACAATTCTGTGTCCCTGAGTAACAATTCTGTGGCCCTAAGTAATGGTTCTGTGGCCCTCAGTAACAATTCTGTGGCCCTCAGTAACAATTCTGTGTCTGTCCCTGAGTAACAATTCTGTGGCCCTAACTAACGTTTCTGTGGCCCTAAGTAACAGTTCTGTGGCCCTCAGTAACAATTCTGTGTCCCTGAGTAACGTTTCTGTGGCCCTAAGTACCGTTTCTGTGGTCCTCAGTAACAATTCTGTGTCTGTCCCTGAGTAACAATTCTGTGGCCCTAACTAACGTTTCTGTGGCCCTAAGTAACAGTTCTGTGACCCTCAGTAACAATTCTGTGTCCCTGAGTAACGTTTCTGTGGCCCTAAGTACCGTTTCTGTGGCCCTCAGTAACAATTCTGTGTCTGTCCCTGAGTAACAATTCTGTGGCCCTAACTAACGTTTCTGTGGCCCTAAGTAACAGTTCTGTGGCCCTCAGTAACAATTCTGTGTCCCTGAGTAACGTTTCTGTGGCCCTCAGTAACAATTCTGTGGCCCTCAGTAACAATTCTGTGTCTGTCCCTGAGTAACAATTCTGTGGCCCTAACTAACGTTTCTGTGTCCCTAAGTAATGTTTCTCTGTCCCTAAGTAACGTTTCTCTGTCCCTAAGTAACGTTTCTGTGGCCCTAACTCTGTCCCTAATACAGAGCGGTCTGCCTCTCTTGAATGACTGGAGGCAAATGGAGAATTCTAAAATGGCCGTCATTTATAGCTCGACCATTACACAGTGCTGGCTGGCTGGCTGCTGATTGGTAATGCGATCACATGTCATTAATGAATGCATTATGGGTCAGCGCGCCTTGTCTGCGCGCCTTCCCAGACATCCCCGCTCCGTCGCCGCACATGTCGCCGCCATTTTAGGAAAAATTTCGCTTCGCGCATCCGAAGTATGATATTTTTTGGATTCGGCGCGAATCGAAAATTTTCCAATATTCGAAACGAATTCCACTTCGCCTACTTCGATTCGCTCATCTCTATTAGTGACATATGAGTGTTAGGGATCCTCAATACAAGATGCAGTGGACTCTTTCAGTGTTGATATCAGAAGATACCTAATATGAAAACCTCAAACGAAGAGAGAAGCATACCTACAATAGTTGAGCAAAATGCCCTTTATCATGAATATACAGTAGTAAACATTCTTAAAAATAGAAACAGATTGTATAGTAATCTGAAATGCAGAGGAAAGATAGGAAAAAGCAAAAACAATATAACAGATTGTAAGAATTTTAATGACCTGCATTGCAATGTTTGCTATGGGAAAAGTTTAATCCTGTGAGGAGGTATTGATAGGAGGAGAATATAACCCATATGGGGAGGTGTCCCAGAGAGTCCAGGTCTTATTAAAAAGGTCTAAGAAATCTGCACTCTGACCTCTGCTATAGTGGAAAGGAGCTGAGTCTGCATGGGGATCTCCATGGATCTCCAAAACAAGAGATCAATCTCCTGGTCACAGGTAGTATATGAGTGCTACATTTTTTAGAAGTTCTAGGTATGTCTTTAAAAGGTAAACCTAGGTGCAGTGGGACCAATGGCAAAGGGACATCCAGTGCCCGTTCCAAAATACACTGCACTGAGACCCAAGAAGTCTGTATTCTGGGACAAAACCAGAATATATGGGGCAACATGCCTCTGTCATTCTCTAATCTCCAACATCTATCCGAAATAGCCAGGAGGAAAGAGTGCAGGTATTCAATTTAAAGGACTAGTAAGCCTACATTAAAAAAATGTTTTTCATAAAAGATTTGCTAATATAATTTACCAATGCATGTACAGATCCTTATGGACAAATATCTAAGAATAGCAATTTCACGAAACGCTTCTATGTTGCTGTTAACCTAATGCTGGTACTTATTTGATTAAAGACAAAGCTAAATACATGGAACATTTGCCGTTGTCTCTTTTGGGCCACTTTAACCTTGTTAAGATGAATGTTCTACCAAAATTCACTTATTTATTTCAAAATTCCCCCACAGTGGTTCCCTAAGTCATTGTTTACCCAGTGTAATCAGTTGCTGTCTACCTTTCTTTTGGCTCCCATCCTCCAATGTACAAATTGTCTACCTTGATGAGTCCCTCTCTATAGGGAGGATTATCCATGCCAGATTGTAACAAATGTTTCCTTGCCACTCAGTTATTGAAGGTGCACTAGTGGCTCTGCCCGAATGTCTTTAATCCCTTCACAATGTAGGGAGCAGTCATGCAGTCTCTTGAAGCACTTACATTTCTATTCCTTTGGGGACTTAAGGTGTTACTAAACCCAGGACCCTGCATTCACTATATCTGGTCTCCCACAGTACACAGAACATGGAAGTGCAATTATTTTAGTAAATAGAAACTGCTAAATACCTTTTCTCATCAGCAGTTAGAGCAATCTTGTGACTTCTATAAGTGTCCAGCAGAGCACTGGTTAAAGCTTGTAGGAGGAGTTTTCATTCTGCTCTAGGAGGATACTGGACCCCTGACGTCTGTCTGGACAGTGCTGATTTGCCATGTGCTGATCACATGCACTCACCGAAGAAAAAAAAAACCTCTCTAGCAATATACACCAAACTGAGCATGTGCAAAATGTCTTCACACCATATGTCTTATCAGGAGATAAGAGGGGGGCACTGATAGAAGGGGAGGATCAGAGAAGTCAGGATCAAACAGCGTTTCTACACAATGCAGATGATTAACCCCTTAGGTTTCACAGTGACAAGCATGCTTTTCTGCATATACAGACTGATTTTACTGTTGTTGGTTTAGTTACACTTTAAAGAACCATACCCCTTGACCCCATTTATAGTTACCACTCTTAAAGCTTGGCAAATAGGACTGTGTTATGAATATATCCTGTCGACAGCTCTCTTGTCAAATACCCCATTATAGCTCAACCCTTCTCTCCCACAATTTATACACTACCCAGTCCCGAAGGCTGGGCCAAATATAAGAACAAATCTGTTTCACAGATTGGAGTCAACCACTCCCTTATGCCTTTCTCACATACAGTATTTGCCTTTTTCTATTTTAGATACCTGCAGATTTCCCTTGCCTTTGGTAGCCAATTCTCCTATAGTCAATCAGACCTTGTATGCTCAGATGTGGAACAAATGCTTCGCTTGGGACATCTCAGGAAACCCCCCTCAACTCTTTACAATCATCTACTTATGATAACCCTTCTAGATCTGTTTTCCCTTAGACAAAAATGGTTGGTGGGCATTCCGGACCTACAGTAGATGATGATGACTGGACGGATATATGGAGCATGCCCTTTAAATATTATGTGTCCCTCAGAGTCAGGCTTATTCAGTTCCAAATTATTCATAGAGTTTACTTCACTACTCACAGGCTACATAAGTTTAATTCCACAATCTACCTAACCTGCCGAAGGTGCACCTACCCTACTGGTGATTTTATTTATATCCTATGGAACTGTCCTGGCCTATTGCATTATTGGAAAGTGGTAGTTAACCTCCCTAGCGGTATGATTATTTCAGATTTTTGGTGCTGAAAGCGGTACCATTATTTTGCATGGAAATGTGGTGTTTTATATTGTAGGCATGTAATTCTTAGGAATAACTCACTGAAATCTGTCCGAACAAGAGTCTAGTAAACATCCCGGGTAGGATAAAACTTGAAACACAAAATCATAAATTATAATGTAATAAATAATCATAAAAAATAATATTATAATAATAATAAATTTAATTCAATAATATAATCAAACCAAAAATACTGAAATTTGAAATATAGCGCCAAGTTCGCACATCACTGAGCAAAGTCGCAAAATTGTTTTCAATGTCTGATGACGAATTTCCCCACGAATCATTATCACTCAATTCTGCAAGTGGTTCTAATTTACTATCGCTGTTCTCTAGCTGGTCTAAAACTGCTTTTGACCTAAAGGGATGCTTTTTGGACGCCATGGACGTTTCTCAGTTTCCAGGCAATAAGAACAGTAAAAATGTAGGCAGGGCACAGGTCAAAGCACTAGGGACAAAATGTATGTGAAATGGTTTGATACAGTAATGTTTTACTATGCGATTTTAGTGATTTTAGTGGATGTCACTTTTTGTCATTTTCAAATTTCCTGCCAGTTCCGTTCCCCGTACGTCCCGACGCTCGCAGGGGATGGAACCCAGAAGACAGATGCCGGCATCGGCTGGAGGACATGGCCGGGGACGCTGCAGGAGGGACATCGCGGGAGTGCAGAACAAGGTAAGTGATCGAGGGATCGCGGAGCAGCGCCGCATGGTATTCCCGAGTGTAGCTCGGGGTTACCGCCTGTTGTACTGAAACTTTACCCCGAGCTACACTCGGGAATACCGCCAGGGAGGTTAAAATCATTTCTACAGTTGCCTGAATCTCCCTTGTTTCCTTCCCACAAGTCTGCCTTTTGACCTTTGTTGAGGACTTGGCTTCCACAGCAGCAGAAAGGACTTTGATTATTTTTTATTGATCTCTGTCAGAAAGGCAATAACTATGAACTGGAAAAAGACATCCACACCCTCCATCCAATTTTGTAAGCAATTGATAAACACTAATTTACCTCTAAATAAAGAAATGTATGCCAACAAGGGCTGTCCTATTTGAAAAGGTATGGGCACAGTGATTATGGTATGCCTCTATGGCATCGATGCCTGATACTGTTTAGTGCTTACAAACTGACTCCTGGGGGCTTTTCCCTTTTCTTTTTCATTTTCAGTAGTTAAAGTGGTTGTGAACCTCAGACATAAAATATGAACAAAGCATATTCCTCTATAGTGTGTAGTTGTCTCAATCCAGAGCATATTGTGTCATGTCTGTCCACTGCATCATTCTTCTGCTATAAGCATGAGTTACTTCTGATTAGTTTTCCTGACACCAAGAGAAAAATGGTGACAGGGGAGGGCGCAACCTGTGATGGACAGCCTCAGCTCTATTCCTGGGTGCTGTGTGTTTCTTCCCTCCAATTAGCTTTCAGAGCTCTTCTCAATTATGTAAATTCAGCTCTCTGCCCCCTGCTTTTCAGAGCTGAGAGGTCCTGTGCTAATATTACACTTTGAATGGATGTAGGGGACAGATGGCTGTAGATATACAGTTACAACTTATGTAGGAGGATTTGTTTCATCTTTGTGTATCATCTGAGGCCAGTCATTTCACTGGGCATAGATAAGGGTTTACAACCCTACAAGTTCCATGGGGCCACTAACTAGACCTGGGTATTCCCTTTATGCTCCTTGTCTATTTATTTATTTCAGGTACTTATATAGCACTGTCAATTTACGCAGCGCTTTACACATATATACATTCACATCAGTCCCTAACCCTCAAGGGGTGTACAATCTAAGGTCCCTAACTTACATTCATGCATACACATTAGGGCCAATTTAGACAGGATCCAATTAACCTACCAGCATGTCTTTGGAGTGTGGGAGGAAACCAGAGCACCTGGAGGAAACCCACGCAAGCACAGGGAGAACATGCAAACTCCATGCAGGAGGTGCCATGGTTGGGAACCCATGACCCATTTACTGCAAGGCAAACATGTTAACCACTAAGCCACCGTGGCATGAGCCACACGAGGACTATCATATTTTGATTAGTTCTGTATAGGTCTCACTTTTTTTTGGTAGTTTGTCACGAGTGGTAAAACTCTGTCTGGGTTGAGCTTCTTGGGCTTTTTCTAGTTTTGTACTTCTTTAAAAACTCAACAAATTAAAAAAAAATGGTTATGTACAAAACCTGCAAAGTTTGATGCTGTGCTTTTATTTTTATAGGACACTGAACCTATTGTTACTGGATCTTGTATTTCAGATTAACCCGTTTGTGACAGGTGTAAATGAATTTCCTCCTGACAAAATGTAATATATTGCAGCATACCAGTCCTTAGATGTTTTGGTTGCATTTATTTTGTTTTAACATATACTTTTATTAAAGTCTATATTTCTGTGGAGCACCATGCCCTGTAGGCCACTCTAATTGGATGGGGCTGCACAGTGCCCATGGAGAATCTGATGTAGTAAATGGTTGCTAGTCACCGGGAGTATTAGTTATGCACAATATGTTACCCTTTAAACAAACCAAAACTGAATGTTTTCTTATTTTGACAATTTCTTTGTTTATTATAAATAAATATTCAGGGTACTTAAAAAATAACAATTAAAGACAATATGAGATAAAAAAAAGACTGAGAAAATCATTGTGGTATGAAAATTGGTAAAAAAAACCCATTATTGTTGAGTAAACTGTATACCAAATGTTAAAAGTCTAACTAGTGCTCGCGTGTCCCCAATCAGCTGCTAAACTGCACAGTAACACCCCCTGGTGAATTTCAGCATGTAAATTCAAAAATTCCAGTGCTTAAATATACGCAGCTGTTTCCTCAATCAATCAAGAGGTAAGTATATTCAGTGCGTTCAATCTCAAAGATTCTTACCAGATATTCTGACTCATACACCAATCAATGGATCTAATAACATTTTTTACTCCAATGTCCCCGTGTCTTCCTTAAACCTCTTCACAATCTCTCCAGTGTAGCCCCCCCCCCCCAAAAAAAAGAAAAATCTCATATAGGGCACTATCTTCCAAACTACACTGCTCAAAAAAATTAAAGGAACACTTTGAAAACACATCAGATCTCAATGGGGAAAAATATTATGATGGATATCTCTACTGATATGGACTGGGTAATATTTTAGGAATGTAAGGATGCCCCATCGTTTGATGGAAATTAAAATGATCAATCTACAGAGGACTGAATTCAGAGACACACTGAAAATCAAAGTGAAAAAATGATGCAGCAGGCTAGTCCATTTTGCTGAAATTTCATTGCATCAACTCAAAATGGTACTTATTAGTTTTCATGTGCTTGTATGCATGCCTGACAACATCAGGACATGCTCCTAATGAGACGACGGTTGGTGTCCTGGGGTATTATTATTATTATTATTACATAGTATTTATATAGTGCCAACAGTTTGCTCAGTGCTGTACATTACAATGGGAGACAATACATGAGACAGTACAGTAACAATACAATGAAATACACAAGGGGTTCGAAGGCCCTGCTCCTTGGAGCTTACAATCTAGGAGGGAGGGGAGAGTGGTACAGGAGGAAATAACTCTGAGGGATGGAGTGGTGGGGAGAGCGGAAGAGATCAGCAGTTAGGTGAGGGCGGGGTAGGCTTCTCTGAAGAGATGGGTTTTCAGGGTGCATCTAAAGGTGAGGAGGGTAGGTGACAGTCTGATGGATTGGGGTAGTGAGTTCCAGAGGATGGGGGAAGCCCTGGAGAAGTCCTGGAGACAGGCATGGGAGGAGGAGACCAGGGAACTGGATAGTAGGAGGTCTTGTGAGGAGCGGAGAGTACGTTTTGGGTGGTAGATGGATATCAGGTTGGTGATGTAGTTTGGGGAAGTGTTATGAACAGCTTTATACGTCAATGTTAGTATTTTGAATTTAATACGTTGGGCAATTGGAAGCCAGTGGAGGGATTGGCAGAGGGGGGTGGCGGATACAGAGCAGTTAGTAAGGTGGATGAGTCTGGCCGCAGAATTCAGGATAGAGTGAAGAGGGGATAGCCTGTGTTGGGGTAGGCCGGCGAGGAGGGAGTTACAGTAGCCAAGTTGTGATATGATAAGGGAGTGAATGAGTTGCTTTGTAGTTTATGGAGTTAGGAACGTGCATATTGTGGAGATGTTGCGGAGGTGGAGTTTGCATGAATTTTTCAGCGATTGGACCTGGGGCTGGAAAGACAGATTGGAGTCTAGAATGACACCTAGTACTCTGGCATGCGGGGTGGGGCTGATGGTGGCGTTGTTGGTCGTGATGGAGAGGTCAGGGGGGGGGGACGTGGGCTGGGGGGAAAACTAGGAGCTCAGTTTTAGTAAGGTTTAATTTGAGGAAGTGGAGTGACATCCAGTCTGATATGTCGTTCAGAAGGCTAGTGATTCGGGCGGAGACTGAAGGGGTGAGGTGAGCGGTAGAGAGATAGATCGCGTGTTATCGGCATAGAGATGGTAGTTGAAGCCATGGGAGTGTATCAGTTGACCAAGGGAGGAGGTGTAGATGGAGAAGAGAAGGGGCCCGAGGACAGGACCTTGGGGGACCCCAACAGAGAGGGGGAGTGAGGGGGAGGTGGCAGCGTTATAGGTAACACTGAAGGAGCGTTGTGATAGATAGGTAGAGAGCCAGGAGAGAGTGGAGTCTCTGAGGCCAAAAGAGTATAGTCTTTTGAGGAGGAGGGGGTGGTCGACCATGTCAAAAGCCGCAGAGAGGTCGAGGAGTAGTAGCACCGAGTAGTGGCCATTAGCTTTGGCGGTTAGCATGTCGTTGGTGAGTTTGAGTAAGGCGGTTTCGGTGGAGTGTAGGGGACGGAAGCCAGATTGTAGGGGATCAAGGAGGTTGTCGGTGAGGTAGGAGCTTAGGCGATTATAGGCTAAGCGCTCAAGGAGTTTGGATGAAAATGGCAGCAGGGAGATGGGTCTAAGGTTGTTTAGGTTGGTGGGATCCAGGGAGGGTTTTTTAAGTATGAGAGTGATGTTACCTCCCAGATCTGGACCAGGGCATCATTGAGCTCCTGGGCAGTCTGAGGTGCAACCTGGCGGCGTCGGATGGACCAAAACATGATATCCCAGATGTGTTCTTTTGAATTTCGGTCAGGCGAGCGTGGGGGCCATTCAAAGGTATCAATTCCTTCATTATCCAGGAACTGCCTGCATACTCTCACCACGAGCCTGGGCATTGTGGTGCACCAGGAGAGTCTGACAGTGGGTCCAAGGATTTCATCCTAATACCTAACGGCAGTCAGGATGCCATTGTCTAGCCTGTAGAGGTCTGTGCATTCCTCCATGGATATGCCTCCCCAGATCATCACTAACCCACCACCAAAATGGTCATGCTGAACAATGTTACAGGCAGCATAACGTTCTCCACAGCTTCTCCAGACCTTTTCACGTCTGTCACGTGCTCAGGGTGAACCTGCTCTCATCTGTGAAAAGCACAGAGCGCCAGTGGCGGACCTGTCAATTCTGGTGTTCAATGGCAAATGCCAATGGAGCTCTATGGTGCCAGGCAGTGAGCACAGGGCCCACTAGAGGACATCGGGACCCCAGGCCACCCTCATGAAGTCTGTTTCTGATTGTTTGGTCAGGGACATTCACACCAGTGGCCTGCTGGAGGTCATTTTGTAGGGCTCTGGCAGTGCTCATCCTGTTCCTCCTTGCACAAAAGAGCAGATACCGGTCCTGCTGATGGGTTAAGGACCTTCTACGGCCCTGTCCAGCTCTCCTAGAATAACTGCCTATCCCTTGGAATCTCCTCTCTGCTCTTGAGACAGAGCAAACCTTCTGGCAATGGAACATATTGATGTGTCATCCTGGAGGAGTTGGACTGCCTGTGAAACCTCTGTAGGGTCCAGGTATCGCCTCATGCTACCAGTAGTGACAATGACCCTGGCCAAATGCAAAACTAGTGAAAAACAGTCAGAAAAGTTGAGTAGGGAAAAAAATATCAGTGGCCTCCACCTGTAAAAGCATTCCTGTTTCAGGGGTCATTTCATTGTTGCCCATTTAGTGCACCTGTTGTTAATTTCATTAATACCAAAGCAGCTGAAACTGATTAACACCCCCCTCTGCTACGTAACTGACCAGACCAATATCCCAGGAGTTTAATTGACTGGATGCTATACTCTGATTAAAAAGTGTTCCTCTAATTTTTCTGAGCAGTATATAGTACACTTTCCACTCATGTGCTCACGTGTGTGCATACCATCATGCATGTGTAACCACCAGTGATCAGGGACTTCATGATCCCACTTTTGTCTGCCCATCATGCCCATCAATCCACATTTCCTCTTCCTCCCATGGACCACCCCTCATATTCAAATCCTATTCACACTCAGTGTCACATGTAGATAGGAAAAATTCAATAGTGCTGTGTATTCAAAACTCCACTGTTATTCAAATCTTTAATATATTGCGCTCACACATGAAAGTGCCAAACATGTGATCCTCCACAGTGCTCATTAACCCATACGCCAAAACACCTTAGCCCCAGCAACCCTTTTTTCTTTTTCTTTTTTAATTATATCTCTTATTACGTTTTCCATTACAAAAACACATCAATATACCAATTTCATCCAAAATACAAACATTTTGCCTAAATTTCCGATCCCAACCTCCCCCCCCCCCACCCCAGTCCATATAACTCTTCCCATCTCTCTCCCAACAATCCAGTTCATGTCTATAATCTTTCTCCTCAATCCTCTCTTCCTACTTTTCCCTTTCTTACTGTTCTCTCTTTCCCTCTAACCTTTCTTTTCCCTTTCCCTATTTCTGCTACTGTATTACAGAACGTTCCCTTTGGTTCTCCTACTACGGATCAGATCCCTGAACCTACCACTACTTCCATATATTTTCCAGATGCCTTGAAGTCAGACCATCTTCCCCATTCCTTTCTAAATTTTTCCATTTTACCTTCATCTATATGGTATAACTCCTCCAACTTATTTATATATTGAACCCTGTCTATCCAATCCTTCATTGTTGGGGGCTCCTGTACCTGCTAGAATTTGGGAGTGTTTACTATGTTTTCTGTTAGAGCTTTAGTGGTGTCACTTAATTAAAATTGCATTCCATTTAGATCTATTAACTACAGTGTGGTTTGACACACAACACTGTGCAGAAAAAAGTACTGAGTGCTGGAATACAATGTTCATGTATTTTTGTACAACAACTACATCAGTATAAGTATTCAGTAGATATATTCCTCAACCAGTAGATGGCAGTGTTTATAAGTTTGTAGCTGCATCTATGGTTAAACGCTATGTCTTTTCTCTAAAAGAAAGTTCCTATTTCCGGTTTGCAGAGAAGCAGCAGATAAACACTTGTGGACTGTGCACTGTCTGTTCTGTTGGAGTGCATGAGTGTCATACAGCAGATATGCTAAACCGCTTTGGGACTGTAAAGCATTGGAAGGGCATGGAAGTACACTATACCACAGTGTCAAGCGAGCATACTAAGGAAGGACAAGGCTGTTACTAAGGTTAACCAAGTTTAAATCAGAGGACACTAAGTATACTCCGGTAGCGAGGGGAGTCGGCATCTGGTTCCTTCCCTAGTGATCCATTTCCCATGGCAACTGAATACAGACCAGCACCACAGAGGCCCTCTGCCTGACTGTGTGGTACGGAACTTAGGTCATGCATGGAACCCATGCTATGTGTCCAGTGGGGTTTCATTCTGTTACTGGGAGTGGGGTAACAGAGGTACGTTGGCTGGTAGAGGTAGCATGGCTTGGCCTGCTACTCCAAATGCAACATAAACAAGTCACTGTGTGTAGAGCTATGGGACAACACCTAATAGAGAAACCCGGCTTTATTACTACACGCAGCATCAGCTCACATCTGCGTCAGGAGACTGCCATAATGTTAGACTGTTCACATGACCGCCGTTCTTGCCTGGTCCAGGGCATTGGTGAGCGCACCCTCAAACAAAGATACCCCTAGTGCACGGGTGCAGTATGCCTCGCCCACACTGCCTGTTGTAGCCCAAGAACCTGGTGGGCTTAGAGTCATGAGGAACATTCACCACCATCTGCCCATACACTTCTATACTATAAATCATAACCTAGAGGAACCGTCTGACATTACTTCCTGGTAGTGAAGAAGTGATGCAGGAGTGAACAGGAAACACTATTTCCCTGCATGCCTATGTGGTTGCAATGAAAAGTGCAAGTATAAGGCCAGCTTTTCTCAAACTTTTTTCAGTGACGGCACCATTTAAAAGTGTGCAAAACTACAAGGCACCTCAGTACTGAGCTATGTTTATTGGGCTGAAGGAAACTGCCATCTGCACTTAATGATCACTTCACCCTCTTCTTGGTGCCACAAGGAAGAGTTCACTCTCCCCATCCCCCTTTACTTCAGTGTTCCCCCATTGCATCAGAGTTAACCCCCTTCACTTCACAGCCCCAATGATCATATTAGAGTGTCTCTATTATCACTTCCCGACAGCCCTATAGCATAAGTACTGATATACAGTGAAGGAAATAAGTATTTGATCCCCTGCTGATTTTGAATGTTTGCCAACTCACAAAGAAATGATCAGTCTAAAAATAGAATGGTATGTGTATTGTAACAGAGAGACAGAATAGTAACAAAAAATTCAAAAGAAATGCATGTCTAACAAATTATGCACTGATTTGCATGTTCATGAGGGAAATAAGTATTTGATTCCCTATCATTCAGCAGGATTTCTGGCTACCAGGTGGCTTTCATACAGGTAACAAGCTGAGATTAGAAGCAGTCTCTTAAAGGGACCTGTATAAAAGACACCTGTCCACAGGAGCAATCAAACAATCAGTTTCCAAACTCTCCACCATGGCAAAGACCAAAGAGCTGTCCAAGGATATCAGAGACAAGATTGTAGACCTACACAAGGCTGGACTGGGCTACCAATCTATCTCCAAGCAGCTTGGTGAGAAGGTGACAACAGTTGGTACAATCATTCACAAATGGAAGAAACACAAAACAACTGTCAGTCTCCCTAGGTCTGGTGCACCATGCAAGATCTCACCTTGTGGAGTGTCAATGGTCATGAGAACAGTGAGGAATCATCTCAGAACTACACGTAAGGATCTTGTCAATGATCTCCAGGCAGCTGGGACCACAGTCACCAAGAAAACAATTGGTAACACACTACGCCGACAAGGATTGAAATCCTGCAGTGCCCGCAAGGTCCCTCTGCTCAAGAAAGCACATGTCCAGGCCCGTTGAAGTTTGCCACTGAACATCTGAATGATGCAGAGGAGGACTGGTTGAAAGTGTTGTGGTCAGATGAGACCAAAATCGAGCTCTTTGGCATTAACTCAGCTTGCCGTGTTTGGAGGAGGAGGAGGAGGAATGCTGCCTATGACCCCAAGAACACCATTCCAACTGTCAAACATGGTGGTGGAAACATTCTGCTTTGGGGGTGTTTTTCTGCTAAGGGGACAGGACAGGAAAAAAAAACCAATATATTCAAAGGCTAACTTTACCTTATATATTAAAAAAATCTTAAATGCACATATTTTTGCAGGTAAAAAATGTGCATTTATAATTTTTTTTACACTGCAGCCTGTAAAGCATTGCACCCGTGATCATCAAATTGTGGGTGCAATGCCAGGCTCCTGCAGTCTCTCAGTCAGATGTCTGCCTGTACCTCCAGTACAGGCAGGAAAAATCAATGAACTATGAGCTCACCAGTGCCCTCACAGCTCATTGAGAACTACAAGCCATGGTGCCTGACAGTACTGGTAGTTCATTAATTGACAGAATTCTGTAAAAGAATGATGTGACCAAATGGGCAGAGCCCTCCATGGTTGCCCTGTTTTAAAATGTGACAATGGGTATGGGGAGAAGGACCTCCATCCGCTGTCACAGGGGGTGTGCGGGCAGCTGCTCCACTGTAGCATGCTACATGTTACACCCCAAATACGAGTGTAACATGTTACTAAAGTGAATTTATCCTTTAAGTTTCTGTCCCAGAAAAAGAGCTTTTCATGATCTGATAATAATGTTGGCCATACATGCTCTGATAAATGATCGATTTCTGTTCCAATCAATCGCTTACGATAGGAATAATCTATCTATAGTTGACTACGTATTCAACCAATATACCACAATACAAGGGAAGTGGATTTCGATCAATAGTTAAGACACAATTATAATATATGGACATAAATTATTGATTGCATCTCTGTTTACATCATGTAATCCCATAATCTGATCAATAGAAATACAATCATATTCATGCTCCTGAAAACCAGGCACTGATGGCATCATCCTATAGGTGTTCTTGAAAAATGATGTAAACATAAATTGGAAACCTAGAACATTAAAATATTTTGCCATCAGATGGCAGCAGCGCACCACAATTAACTCCTTGAAATTATGGACATTGTGACATTAGGGGTTCTCAACCAACAGTATGTGTAACCCCAAAATAACACTCATGGGTTCAGGGGAGACTTCAGATTTCATAGTTAATTCATCATAACAGACTGGAGTTTTAACAACTTATGCATTAAACAGATCAGTAAGTACTTTTGTCTATTTAGAAACACAATAGTTTATTTGGAGAACAAGTACTGGTTATGATCATAGCCACTTCAAGAAGTATTTGAGATAAGATGGCTCATACTAGGTAATATTGGGTTGTTACAGGATTTATGGGATGGCTGGAGGAGTGTTTAAACTAAGATTGAGAAGAAAGGGAGAATTAGATTACAATTAGACAGGGGTCAGTCCTTATTGGTGGTTTACCTGCTGGGACAGTTAAAGGGCAAAAATGTATAAACCTACTACAGGACAATTTTATGATACAGTTCAAGGCTGAGAGCTGAGAGCTGCTCTCCAAGACTTAGACTGGGAGGGAATATTGGCATCGATGAACACAACACAAAAATGGGAGTTTTTCAAAAAGACTGTATGTGAACACACTGCAAAATATATTCCCATGGGCAACAAGTTTAAAAGGTAAAAATGAAACCTATGTGGCTTATGGCCAAAGTTAAAAAAGCTATAAATAACAAGAAAAGAGCTTTTAAAAACTATAAAAATGAAGGAACACTATCATCGTTTAAATATTACAAAGAATAGAACAGAATATGCAAAAAGGAAGGCCGCAAAAATTGAAAACGAACGACAGATTGCAAAAGATAGCAGGACAAATTCCCAAAATTCTTCAGATATATTAATAGTAAAAAGGTTCAATCCGAGCATGTAGGCCCTTTACAAAATAATCTAGAGTGGGTGAGTGGGGACAAAAAGAAGGCAAATTTATTAAATACCTTCTTCAGATATGTGTATACAAAGGAGCATGGGGGAGCTCTTGTCTATAATGGGCATGGTATTGACACAGCTCCAGATGATCCACATTGGCTCACAATTGATATGATCCAGAAATATTTAAACAGAATAAAGGTGAATAAAGCACCTGGACCAGATGGCATACACCCCCGGGTCCTTAAAGAATTGAGCTCTATCATTTCAAAGCCATTTTTTCTAATTTTAGGGACTCTTTAATGACTGGCATAGTACCACTGGATTAGTGTAAGGTCAATGGTAAATATTATATCCAATTCATAATTCAGCACTTATATTATATTGATGGAAAGCTTGCAAAATATTTGGTTTTTAAGATTAATCATAATTAATATTAATATGTGTGAATGGCCTTTAACTCCGGACGTCCGGTGAGAAGGACGTGCGTCGGCGAGCTCCTGCTCCCCTGGCCCCAATCCGCTGCCATCTGGGCAGTAGCGGACCCTGACGGGGGCCCCACGATCCTTCGGTCCCTGCTCGTCAGCCAGGTAAGGCCTCTGGACCTTTTTCCCGGACCTCCGGGACTTGCGGCCTACCCGGCACCCGAAGTCGCGGCCTCGATTTTTGGCGCGGCCGACCCGGATTGCCGGGCATCAGCCCAGGCTGCTGCTGCCCCCGCCGATCAGCCAGTCTCCCCAGGGTCCCCCTCACTGGCCCTGGGTCCATCCCGACCACCGGGTACCAGCTCGCCCGGAGCAGCCACGTGCTCGTCAGCTCTGGTGCCCCCGCGCCCCATCCGCTGCCATCCGGGCCCCTGATCCTGCTGCCGATGTCCCCACCAACACCCTGAAGGGGCCACAGACACTCCGTCCCTCCAGCGGAGCTCTGGCGGTCCGAAGCGGCTTGAGGCCTACCACGGCACCCGAAGCCGCGGTGTTTCCTGCCAGCCGTGGCTGGAATCGCAGCGGGACGCCTCCGCTCCTCCGGGGAAGCTACCACCACCACCAACGGTCCTCCTAACATAGGAGGGATCCACCTCCACCCCGACGCTCCAGGACCCAGGACACCAGGTACTCCACCAGGGGCACCCACTACCCATCAGGGAGCCCAACCACCATCCCACCGCCAGCCACCAGGGACACACTCAGGGATCCCACCATCCATCGGAAACCCGGTAACCACTATCCCTCCAGGGATCGCTACTACCCCACCAGGGATAGCACGGCCACCATCCCACCAGGGATCCCCTGCCCTCCACTCCACCTGGGACTACCAGCCACCTCCCACGGCGTTTCGGACACTGCTTCGCCATCCCTGACCAGCACCCCCTCACCCACCCCGACCCTTCCTGCACCCCGCTCACCCCAACATGCCGCCCGCGCTCCTCCTCCTCGTCCTCCTCTCCTCCATCCCTAAAACCGCCTTCCTCTACCCACCCACCCCCGCTAAGCAGCTCTATATCGCTCCCTCACTTCTCCCCTCTCCCCACTATGGCACCCACCACCTCCTCCTGCTACTCCACTTCCCCGCTGACCCACTTGCCACCTCTTTCAGACCCAAGCGCTCCTACACCTCCCGTTCCCACGCCACCTTCATCACCCTCCTCCTTCTCATATCAGCTGGAGACATCTCCCCGAACCCTGGCCCCTCACCACCTCACCCCCCCCCCTAGAGCCCCCCCTGCTCACGCCAGCCGACGCTACCCCCTCAACCTCATACATGTACCCCTCCTCCCCATATCTATCCCCCCTGTCTCGGTTGCACTCCTGAATGCCCGTTCGGTTTGCAATAAGCTTACCGCCATCCATGACCTCTTCATCTCCCGCTCCCTCAACCTCCTAGCAGTCACCGAAACCTGGGTACAGGCCACCGACTCCACTTCCCCTGCGGCACTCACTCATGGAGGTCTCATCTGGACCCACTCACCAAGACTGAGCGATCGCAGAGGTGGTGGTGTCGGCTTGCTCCTATCACCGCTTAGCACCTTCCAGTCCTCCCTAACCCACCCTCTCTTTCCTTCCCCTCCTTTGAGGCGCACTGCATCCGACTCTTCTCACCCACCCCCCTAAGGATCGCAGTGATCTACAGGCCTCCCGGATCCATACCCCGCTTCCTGGACAACTTCGCCGCCTGGCCCCTCTTCTTCCTCTCCTCTGAGCTACCGACCATCATCCTCGGGGACTTCAACATCCCCATCAACGGCAACAACCCGGCCACTTCCCAATTCCTCCACCTAACCTCCTCCTTCGCGCTCACACAGCACACTCAATCCTCCACCCACTTCGGAGGGAACACCCTGGACCTTGTCTTCTCCCACCTCTGTACCCTCAACCAGTTCTCTAACACCCCCTTCCCTCTCTCCGACCACCACCTCATCACCTTCTCCATCTCCCCTTCCCCCAACTCCCCCCCTCAAAAACGCCAAACCATCACCAGCCGCAACCTCCGCAACCTGAACCCGGCCCCCCTCCACTCTGCCGCCGACCGCCTACACGACAGCATCCTCTCACTGTCATGTCCTGACATAGCCACCACCTTGTACAATGACTCACTGTCAGCTGCCCTAGACTCTCTGGCACCCCTAACCACACGCATCATCAAACCCAGACCTCTTCAACCCTGGCAGACCAACAGCACTAAACGCCTCAAACGTCGCAGTCGCGCACTGGAGAGACTGTGGCGCAAAACCAGGTCCCCTCATACTTTCTCCCTCTACAAATCTGCATTTCTTATCTACACCTCCTCCCTCCACGCCGCCAAGCAGGCCTACTTTGTTAACCTAATAAACACCCTCTCCTCCTGCCCCCGCCGACTCTTCTCCACCTTCAACTCCCTGCTCTCTCCCCCCCCTCCTCCACTTAGTACCTCTCTCACCGCCCACGCGATTGCCACCCATTTCCACAACAAGATTGACGCTATCCGTAAGGACATCGTCAACTTGCAATCTACCTCCCCACCTAGCCTCCTCACCCCCGTCACCCCCTCATCTCCCCCCTCCTCTGCCCTCACAACCGCACTGCCCCCCACCTCTCCCAATGCCCCGCCCACCATAACCCCCCCCGCACTGCACTCCCTCAGCCCTGTCACTACTGAGGAAGTCACCAAAGTCCTCTCAGAAGCCCGCCTCACTACCTGCCCCCTGGACCCTATCCCCTCTCAACTCCTCCGGTCACCCCCCGCCTCCCTCATCCGCTCACTCACCCACATCTTCAATCTCTCCCTCTCTACTGGCGTATTCCCCTCCCCCCTAAAGCACGCGCATATCACCCCCATCCTCAAAAAGCCCTCCCTGGATCCCGCGGACCCCAACAACCTCAGACCCATCTCCCTGCTGCCACTCACCTCCAAGCTCCTTGAACGCATAGTCTACGATCGCCTAAGCTCCCACCTTACAGACAATAACCTCCTTGACCCTCTACAGTCCGGCTTCCGTCCCCTACACTCCACTGAAACTGCCCTCCTCAAAATCACTAACGACCTACTAAACGCCAAGCCAAGGGCGACTACTCTGTCCTCCTTCTCCTGGACCTCTCTGCGGCATTCGACACAGTTGACCACCCCCTCCTCCTTAATAAACTACTCTCCCTTGGCATCAGAGATACTGCTCTCTCATGGTTCTCATCCTACCTATCCCGACGCTCCTTCAGTGTCACCTACAATGGTGCCACCTCCCCCTCCCTCCCCCTCTCTGTTGGGGTCCCCCAAGGCTCTGTCCTTGGACCCCTTCTCTTCTCCATCTACACCTCCTCCCTGGGCAAACTCATACACTCTCACGGCTTCAACTATCACCTCTACGCTGACGACACCCAAATCTACCTCTCCACCCCTCTCCTCACCCCCACTATCTCCGCCCGCATCACTCACCTCCTAAATGACATCTCAGACTGGATGTCGCTACATTTCCTCAAGCTCAACCTCTCCAAAACCGAGCTCCTCGTCTTTCCCCCTGCCAACACCCCCCCCCATCCTATCCATCATCACCAACAACTCCACTATCACACCCGCCCCGCAAGCCAAAGTCCTTGGCGTCATTCTTGACTCGAACCTCTCCTTCCAACCGCATGTCAAATCACTCCCAAACACATGCAGGCTCCATCTTCGCAACATTGCCAAGATACGTACCTCAAAAATGATCAATATTCCTCCTGCGCTATAAATGGTAAAAGGAGCTAAACCTAAAAAGCTGCCAGCACTCTCCTGCTGATACCTATTACAGTGTAAACATAAATTAATAAATAGTGTGGCGCTCTAAAAATGAATACATAAATATATATATATAAACATAACCATGTGACCAAATAAATATGTGACCAATTCATGTGAATTAATTGCAGTATATCCAAAAAATGTATATATATTGATAAAAATAAATACCTCAAGTGATTTCAACAATAAACCTAGTATCCCCAGGTTATGTTGTTACATAACAAGCATACCATACAGTGATCATATATAATTAAATCCTGTATAAAGTGACCAACGTGCTAAAGTGCCAAAAAAATGTGCTAAAACATATATTTCAATTCTTGAATATTCTTAGAACACTCAGTCCTTCAAGTGATATCCAAATCATGCGATGTGTAGTGATAAAATAGTGATTTGTGCCAAAAAAACTCCTCTCCTACAGGTGGCTAGATTGCCTCCTCACCTCCTCCTGGTGACCACTAAGGGCCAGCAGGCTTGCAGGATCACCCTGGATCCTTATTCCACACCAGACCAGCAGCTCCTCTCCTTCTTTATTTATGTGAGACTCCCGTCTCTCTCCCTCCACCAGGATTCTGAAGGACAATGACTCACCAGTCCAGTGAGCCAGAAGAAAAAATGCCCTCTAAGTGCAGTAATTAATGACTCCTTTATTTTCCAAAAAGTATAGAGCGACAACACTCACATTTTCTGTCAGTCCACCCTCCTCACGGATGTGTGGGTGTACTCCATGTGCCTGGGACTTCCTAGGTGTAGTAAGATGGCGTCTCACGCCGGAAATACGTCACCGCGCACCGGAAACTGCTGACTCGCGAACCTACGCGTTACGTCACTGACAACTCGTGACTTCATCGGGGTATCGCTTGACAGGCCCAGTTCATCCCTTCTTGTGCCAGATACTTGTCGAGTACCGGTTATCTATACCGTTCCCAAAATCCATAAAGATGAAAAAAATCCACCAGGGAGACCGATAGTAAACGGTATACAATCGGTCCTGGCTAGAATGGGGCAATATATTGATGAATTTCTACAACCAGTTGTGAAACAAATGAAATCATATTTAAGGGATACGAAACAACTCATACAAATATTGACTGAATTCAAAGGCAGACAAGAGCTTATGTTGGCCAGTGCAGACGTGTCCTCATTATATACTATTATTAGTCATGAAGATGCAATGGAAGCGGTAGGCTGGGGACTTAGGACATACAGTGATTTATCTTGGACTCAGAGGAAATATCTGTTAGACTGCCTAGAGTTCTGTCTTAGTCACAACTATTTCTGGCATGATAACAAATACTACAAACAGATAAAAGGAGTTGCGATGGGTGCAAGATATGCACCAAGCGTGGCCAACATTTTCATGGGATATTGGGAGAGTAGGGACTTATATCCATTCTTCCCAGAGGAGTTGAAAATTTTTAAAAGATATATTGATGATGTGATTGTTATTTGGGAGGGCAATTTGACTACCCTAACTACTTTTTTGAATAAACTTAATGATAATAACAAAAATATTAGATTCACATGGGAGTCTAGTAATAGTGAAATTAATTTTTTAGATCTTAACATTAGGATAAGTAATGGTCTTATTTCTACTAGGACTCACTTCAAAACGGTAGATCGAAACGGGTATATCCCTAGGGGGAGTTGCCATTATCCTCCATGGATATTTAATATCCCCAAAGGACAGTTTGTGAGAATCAGAAGGAACTGTACCTATGCTCACGATTATTTTCAACAAGCGGAATTATTAGGATCGAAATTCATAGAAAAAGGTTACCCAAAAGAAGATATAGAATCGAGAATTAAGGAAGTGGGTAATATGGACAGGGAGAATTTTTTGAAGGACAGGTCCAAAGTCAAACAAACAGATTCACAAACTGCAGTTATCTTGGATTTTAATATCCACTTTAAAAAGATAGAAAGTATATTTAGAAAGTATTGGAATATCCTAAAATTGGATCCGGTTATAGGTGAGTCATTACCAGAAGGCCCTAGATTTATCTATAGAAGAGCGCCTACTATTAGGTCAAGAGTTATTAGGAACGTACTGGACCCCCCCACTAACAATCATATTACATTCTTAAAGGATAAAGGTTTTTTCCCATGCAGGAATTGTTATACCTGCATAGCCACTAGACGACAGAATAAGCGAAGGAACGATTTCACTGCTACTGTTACAGGCCAGGTATATCAGATTAATGAGTTTATATCGTGTAAAACAGAAGGAGTTGTTTATTGCTTGGAGTGTGACTGTGGACTTCAGTACATAGGCAGAACAAAGAGGCCTTTGTGGAAACGTCTTAGAGAACATGTCCAGAACATCAATAAAGGATTTTCGAAGCATAGTGTCTCTAGGCATTTCGCTATGCATCATAATAAAGATCCCAGTACACTAAAATTTTGGGGAATTGAGAAATTCAAGAGGCATTGGAGAGGCACGAATAAAATAAAATCCCTTAGTCAGGCGGAGTCCAGGTGGATTTATCACATGAATACCCAGGCCCCAAAAGGGTTAAATGTTGAATTTGACTTAAACTGTTTCATTAGTGATTTTTGAGGGCCTATATAATACACTTTGAGGTTTTAAATATTGTTTTAAAAAAATGGAAGGGAGGGTCATGTGGTGTCTAATATATGAATATTGTACTTTCAAACTGTGGTTTGTATACGGGATTTTTATATTTATGTATATGAAATTGAGGTCTTTTATATATGCATGATTATGTGAAAAAGATTTTTTTAAAAAACTGTATATCAGTTGTTTATTGATTTTTAATGTAAATGTGTGGGTTGACTACATGATGCAGGGAGGATTTTAATATTTGTATAATTATATTAAATATTTAAATAGTTCTTTTGAATTCTTTGAATTTTTTGAGTGTCAGTTTTATAGGAAGATTCCCCTCCCCTAGTATATATATGTATTTATTTCTTATTTATTATATATCTTATATATATATATATGTTTATATTTTTATATATATATATATATTCCTATTTTTTCATTGATTTTTTTAAATAATTTTTTAACATTATTCTAATAAAACAATATATCTATGTATAATTTAATAGTTATAGTTTTTTAGGGCTAGATCAAAGTTATTCAGTATAGATTTTAATATTTGAGTGAAGACTCATAAGTATTTCATAGGATGTATTCCAAAAGTGTTCCCATAGTCTAATAGGAGGCACTAAGGATATATTAGGTCACTAAGAAAATGGCCGCGGTTAAAAGAAAGGGAAGGCTTCATGAAAATGGCGCGGCCACCGCCGGGGGTTTACAAGGCGGGCCGCAATTGTTTGGCTAGCTATAAAGGGATGAACTGGGCCTGTCAAGCGATACCCCGAGGAAGTCACGAGTTGTCAGTGACGTAACGCGTAGGTTCGCGAGTCAGCAGTTTCCGGTGCGCGGTGACGTATTTCCGGCGTGAGACGCCATCTTACTACACCTAGGAAGTCCCAGGCACATGGAGTACACCCACACATCCGTGAGGAGGGTGGACTGATAGAAAATGTGAGTGTTGTCGCTCTATACTTTTTGGAAAATAAAGGAGTCATTAATTACTGCACTTAGAGGGCATTTTTTCTTCTGGCTCACTGGACTGGTGAGTCATTGTCCTTCAGAATCCTGGTGGAGGGAGAGAGACGGGAGTCTCACATAAATAAAGAAGGAGAGGAGCTGCTGGTCTGGTGTGGAATAAGGATCCAGGGTGATCCTGCAAGCCTGCTGGCCCTTAGTGGTCACCAGGAGGAGGTGAGGAGGCAATCTAGCCACCTGTAGGAGAGGAGTTTTTTGGCACAAATCACTATTTTATCACTACACATCGCATGATTTGGATATCACTTGAAGGACTGAGTGTTCTAAGAATATTCAAGAATTGAAATATATGTTTTAGCACATTTTTTTGGCACTTTAGCACGTTGGTCACTTTATACAGGATTTAATTATATATGATCACTGTATGGTATGCTTGTTATGTAACAACATAACCTGGGGATACTAGGTTTATTGTTGAAATCACTTGAGGTATTTATTTTTATCAATATATATACATTTTTTGGATATACTGCAATTAATTCACTATATGAATTGGTCACATATTTATTTGGTCACATGGTTATGTTTATATATATATATTTATGTATTCATTTTTAGAGCGCCACACTATTTATTAATTTAAAGATACGTACCTTCCTCACCCTTGACACCACCAAACTTCTAGTACACTCCCTCATCATCTCACGCCTTGACTACTGTAATTCTCTTCTCACCGGCCTACCCAAGTGCAGGCTCTCCCCGCTCCAGACCATCCTGAACTCAGCGGCTAGACTCATCCACCTCACCACCCGCTCCACCTCTGCCACCCCCCTCTGCCTCTCCCTCCACTGGCTCCCGATTGCCCAATGCATCAAATTTAAACTCCTAACCCTGACCTACAAAGCCGTTCACAACACTGCCCCTGACTACCTCACCAACCTGATCCCCAAGTACCGCCCTACCCGTACCCTTCGCTCCTCACAGGACCTCCTTCTATCCTGCTCCCTGGTCTCCTCCTCCCATGCACGACTGCAGGACTTCTCCAGGTCCTCCCCCATCCTCTGGAACTCACTGCCCCAATCCATCAGACTGTCGCCTTCCCTCTTCACATTCAGGCGCTCCCTCAAAACCCATCTCTTCAGGGAAGCCTACCCCACCCTCACATAACGGCCATTCTCCCTCTTTCCTCCCACCCCTCATTCCCCTCAGCCACTTCCTACTGTACCTTTACCCCCTCCCTCCTAGATTGTAAGCTCGAAAGAGTAGGGCCCTCTTACCCCTCGTACGATGTTTGTTGTTGTTGTACTGTGCCATGTATTGTCCCCCCTCTATTGTACAGCGCTGAGCAAACCCTTTGGCGCTATATAAACTCGTAGTAATAATAATAATAATAATAATAATAATAACTCCTATCTTATTTTTCTGTCTCAGCCATAACTGAAGAAATCAACACTATCACTGGTTAGTTAGCTGAATTAACCAGCTGAGAGCTGAGTATTCTATAATTGGGCATAGCTGGTTACAGGACTCTGGTGTAGAATGTCAAGGGTGTTAGAAGTGAATCAAAATAGAATAAGTATGACATCATATATACTATTAGTATCTGTGTGTATTTAGTTTGATTTATAAGTTGGTAATATTGCTACATACAGTACGTAGATTTGTGGTTATACAACATTATTTAAATGTTGTAAAGATACATTCTTAATTTATATTATCATTTAAAATTGAGCAAGCTGATGTAACATCACCAGCTTATTATGGTCACTACATATGTGCCTGTCAATCAAAAGACCATATATGTAGCGTCCCCTCCCTTCAATGAAATTGCTCTGCTAAGCAGTATACCATACAAGGTTCTAAGATCACTAATTATGACGCATACTAGCATCATAAACAGGCGTCCTAAGAGACACACACGGTCTCACACACACACTCTTACACACTGAAGCGACACACACACACACAAGCTTAGCATAAAGATGCTATGGTTAATCACAGAAGTGACAGACTGGAACAGGTGCATTCTCTAGGACAAGAATTAGTCACTTCCATCTACTTCCGGCTTCTTCCCAAAGACCCTGAAGGACAAACTGAACATGGAAGAAGCACATGAGACAATGGACATAAGGGTGACACATCTTTAAACTTCTGCTATGAAATTTCTGGTTTTATCTACATGGAACTGTTCATGATACGCTTTACATTAATATTTTTAGCCATTATGTGACAAAATAAAATCACACTTTATTTTTTACCTTTCCGGCTCTTTAATTACAAGCATAATCGCCTATAGACACTAAAGAAGTACTATATGTGTCTCAGAAAATTCAACAGTCAATGTGGTGCCTATATTTAAAAAGGGATCAAAATCTTTACGAAGTAATTGTGGACCTGTTGGTTTAACTTCTATAGTTGGGAAGATACTGGAGAGTTTAATAAAAGATCACATGGATGAGTTCTTGCTTGAAAAAAATATTTTAAGCAACAGACAGCATTGCACAGCAATGCACTGTTTAATTGGGCAACTATATGGCAAATGAGGTTTAATGTTGATAAATGTAAGGTTATGCACTTGGGGGCTAAGAATATGCATGCATCATACATACTAGGGGGGTACAACTGGGGGAATCAATGGTGGAGAAGGATCTGGGAGTTCTGGTAGATCACAAGCTTAATAATGGCATGCAATACCAAGCTGCGGTTTCTAAAGCGAGCAAAAGCCTCTCCAGCGAGAGAGATATCATATTACCCCTGTACAAATCATTAGTAAGACCTCATCTGGAATCTGCAGTTCAGTTTTGGGCACCAATTCACAAAAAGAACATTGGGGAACTGGAGAAAGTACAGAGAAGGGTAACCAAAATGATAAGAGGCATGGATGAGCTCAGCTATGTGGAAAGATTAGAGAAACTGAATGTATTCTCTCTTGAGAAGAGGAGATTAAGGGGGGATATGATCAACATGTATAAATACATCAGTGGTTCATATAGTGAACCAAGTGTAGATTTATTCACCCTGAGGTCATCACAAAGGACAAGGGGGCATGCTACGTCTGAAGTAAAAGAAATTTAATCTCCAAATATGGAAAGGTTTCTTCACAGTAAGAGCTGTGAAAATGTGGAATAGACTCCCTCATGAGTTGGTTGCGGCCACCTCAGTAGATTGCTTTAAAAAAGTCCTGGGTTCTTTCCTAGATACACAGAATATAACTGGATACTAACATTTATAGGTAAAGTTGATGCAGGGAATATCCAATTGCCTCTTGGTTGATCAGGAAGAATTTTTTTCCCCTGCAGGAGCAAATTTGTTCGTGCTTTGCTGGGTTTTTTTAAAGGCAAATATGTCTTTATTCATTTTGCAATAAGTCAAACAGTACAAGGTAAAAAAAGAAAGAATTATAAGAACAACAACAATGGCAAGGGTGAATAGGCACATTTCAAATAGGAATTTGCGTAGTCCATGGAAGCGGAATATAAGGATCTTAGTCATCGAGGGGGAATCCCCCGACAGGCAATATTCAGAGAAGATACAGTAATTCCTTAGTGACTGAATGAGAAACCCTTGTGGAGATTAGTGGAAACGCTTGAGCGAGCGCGGGGTAGGGGGAAGGAGATAAAGATAGGGCAAGAGGGATAGAGAGAGGGGGGTCGAAGGGGATCGAGAATTAGAAAGGGGCGCAGAGAAGAGACGGGAGGGGGGGGAGGAAAGAAAGGGAGAGAGAGAGGGAGAGGGGGAGGGAAGGGGGGGAAAAAGAAAAAAAAAAGGGGGGGTGGAGAAGATCCTAGGTGGGAAGGTAGGACGGAGCAGGCCTGTTAGGTGGTCTGCCGCTGGTAAATTGACGGGGTGGACCCCCAGGTCACCCCCTTAGGACGTGTCAGATAGTCTACTCGGGGTGTATGCCTGGGGTGTTGAGTATGACTCCATCAAGTTCCATCAGGGATGCATAGATTTCGCAGGTGTGAGGATGAGGAGAAGTGAAGCCAGATCTACCACAGTGACTTGTGTTGTTCGAAAGTGTCGTTGTAGAATGCCAGCATTTCCTCCATGCGCATGGTATCATTTAGCACCGAGACCCACAAGGAGAGGGGCGGGGGGTTGGCGACCTCCAAAAGACGGGTATCAATTGGCGGGCCACAGATAGGAAGAAGCGCAGCAAGCTTTTCTTCTGAGAAGCTAAAGAGCCCGGAAGGATTGAGAGGAGGGCAATTTTTGGTGTGGGAGTCAGAGATTCACCGTAGATCTCGTCGTATATGGCGAAGATCTGTCACCAGTAAGGCTGTATTAGGTCGCATTCCCACCAGATGTGGAGCTGGGTGCCGACTGCTTTAGAACAGTGCCAGCACAGGTTCGGTCTGGAGGGGAATATTTTATGTAGAGAGAGGGGGTCCCTGTACCATCGAGCGAGGATCTTGAAGTTCTTCTCTTGTGAATAACAGGAGATGGACGACTTGTGGGTGAAGTGAAATGACTTGGACCAGTCTGCGTCCGATATGTCTCTGCTGAGTTCTCGGGCCCACTCCCTGGTGTAGGGTGGGGGTTCGGGGTAGAGAGTGTCGTGGAGAGATTTATATAGAGTGGCTAGGACATGTCTAGGCAGACTGGGGAGAGAGCATAGACGCTAAAACTCGGTGAGTGGTCGATGGATGTCAGGGGAGGAGTGTAGGTGGATGCAGAATGAGGAAAGATGCAGAGCCGTCAGCCAATCTTGAGATCCACCCCGGAGGAGCGGGAGACCTGATTGGGGGCAGATGAAGTCACGGGCGACAGGCCAAGAGGAGCGTGTGAAGGAGCCGATGGCCGCAGCTCCAACACTCTGGGGTGGGGTAGGGCCGGGTTGTCGAATAGGGGTGATAGAGGGGAAGGATCGGATGATACTAGATCAACCACTCCCGTTCTGTACCACAAACACAGAGAGGCCGAGGTCAGCGGGGATAGGCCTGTTCAACCATGCAGGAGGCCTTGAGAACTGGCCTGGGGAACCAGTCTAGGATTCGGGCCGTTTATTTTGCTGGGTTTTTTTGCCTCCCTCTGGAATGAACTGTGGGTATAGGATTATAACTTTTTTTGGTTAAACTGGATGGACGTTTGTCTTTTTTAGCCAGACTAACTATGTAACTATGTAACTTTAAACCCCAAACATTATATATTTTCTGAAAGTAGAGGACATGTAGAATAAAATGGTGGCACTTGCAATCCTTTGTGTCACGCGATATTAACGTAACTGTTTAGCAAACACATATTTTTAGGAAAATACAATATAATACCCATTTTGGTGTTGCATAGAAGAAATAGATGACAAACATGTCAAGCATTAAAACTGCCTGCACCCAAAAAAAAACCTATGGTATAGAAAAATTATCCATATGCAACGCTTTATAAGCCTTTACAGGTTATTAACTTAGAATTATACATGAGTTATGGTCTAAAAATTGCTATCTCACTCTGATGTTCACAGTGATACATAATTTGCATTCATTTGTATGGGCATGGCAGGGTGATTTAAAATTTTTTAAATACATTTTTTCATTTACCTTTATTGCTATTACAAGCGGGCTAACAAGACGCCTTTGTGATAGCATGGGCAGTTGACAAATCCTTTTTATAGAGGCATCAGGGATCCATTAGGCCCCCAATGTCTCCCCTGCCCTTCACTGCAGCTAATCAAGCACAGATTGTGCAAGCTAGTGGTTGAGCTGTGGAGAGCTGTTTCACCAAACACCTGGCAGCAGAGCATTCTAATTTGTTTTATTTTAATTTTTTTTACTTTATATTTATAAATTTTTATCATCAACATAAATAACAATTTTCTATTTAGTAAATCGTACATTCTCCATTTCAACATATATATCAACATATACCCATCTCCCTCCCTTCAACCTCCCCCTCCCCCTCCTGATGGTCACCACTATTTCTACGCCTCTTTCTTCCTATTCCAATTTTTTAGTCTATTCCTCGTCTCTTATTTTCCCCCTCCTTTATCCTTCCCTTCCTATATTTATATTAGTCAGTTCTAAATATCTCCTTGATGTTTTAAAGACTACCCATCTGTCCCAGGTATTCTTAAATTTATTAATTTTATCCTCTCCCCTGTAATACAACTCCTCCATCCTATATATAAACTATTCTATTAAACCAATCCATAAAATTAGGGGCTTCCTGAGCCTGCCAGAACCTGGGAATCAGTTCCATTGCCGCATTAAACAAATGAAAAATCATTGAACATACCCAGGGGTCCTTCGTTACGCTAATCCCCATTATTTCCTGTATTTGTTGTATTATTCCCTTCTAAAATTGCTGTATTTTAGGGCATTACCACCATATATGTGCCATTGTTCCTTTCTTCCCACATCCTCTCCAACATAAAGGTGAATTCTCTGTCCTTTGTTTATGAGCCACACTGTTGCATATCACCTAACTAAACATTTATAATTCATTTCTATTGTGTTCATATCCACCGTGCCATGTATCCAATTAAATTTTCTTTTTTTTCTTTATCATTTAATTTTGTTCCTAATTCCTTTTCCCACTTTTCTAAGAACAATGGAGAGATAGTTCCAGACATCACAGTAAGAATCTTATATTTGCTAGAGGTCACATACCTTCTCATTATATCCGTACTAAAAAGTTGTTTAAATGGATCCATATCTTTCCTTGTCCTCAGTGACTGCAAGAGAGTTGTGACAAAGTGTCTTGGTTGATAATAACGCCACTTGTCTAACACATAGAATATTTTCTTCTTATTTTTTAACTCTATATAAGTGCTCAGTTCCCCTTTATCCATAATATCTTTTAAACATGCATTTCTGTCTCTTATCCAATTATCTGCAATATGCTCATTTCCTGGGGGGAAAAATTCTGTACCCCACAACGGTATTAACAGTGAATTATATTCCCACGCTTTAACCCATTGCATCATCTTAGGTCCAATACCCAAAATTTCCAATGTGTCAAACATAAATCCCCAATTGAACCTATCAAAAGCTTTCTCTGCATCAATTGATAAAACAATCACTGAATTATTTTCTTTCTTACTTTTTTGCAAAAGCAATAATGATCTCAGTCCATTATCTCTTCCTTCTCTCCCTGGAACAAAACCCACTTGATCTATATGAATCCATTCTGGAATCAACTCCTTCATTCTGTTTGCTAATACCTTTGCATACAATTTTGTATCTATATTTAATAGCAATATGGGCCTGTAACTAACACATTGGGACAGATCTTTCCCCTCTTTTGGTAAAATTGTAATATATGCCTGCAATTACTCCTCCCTCATTACCATTCCCTCGCCCAGAGCGTTCATGTATATACACATCTTAGGTACAAGTAGTTCCTTAAATGTCCTGTAATATCTCAGCATATATCCATCTGGTCCTGGGCTCTTTCCTGTTGCTGTTACTTTTAAGAGCTGTATAAATTCTGCCCCTTTTAAATATGCCTGTATTTTACACTTTCTTTCTTCTTCTAACTTCTTCGGATTTTTGGATTTAATTTCATATAGATTACTATAATATTGTTGGAAACGTTTTAGCGATATCAGTGGTTGAATGTACCATTTCCCCATTCTTATTTCTGATTTTTTTTCAATATAATTTCTTGATTTATGTTCCCTCAGTCTTCTCTTCAGTGTTTTCCTGGTTTATTCCCCCACTGATATCTCTCTTTAGCAGCCATATTGAAAACTCTTCTCGTATCATATTCCACCAGATTTTTAACGCTTCTCTTTTTTGGGTTATCTTATATTGTGTCCCTATTTCTGTTTTTATCTTATGTAATTGTTCTAAATCATATAATTCCTTAATTAATACATTTTTTTCCTGTCCCCATTCTTTCTTTTTTTCAGCCCTCATTAAGATCAGGATTCCCCTGATGTAGGTCTTATATGCTTTGCAAATAGTAGCAACAGAAACTTCTTCTGTCTCATTGAACATAAAATATTCCTCTAATTCCCTCTTTATTCTTTTATATCTCAATATCCTCATTTAATCTCCACATACTACTTCCTCCCCTTTCTCCTTCAACCTTAATCTTGTTAAAAGATGCATGATCTGGTCAGATCAGGTGCATGATCTGATAATGACATTACTTCAGTTTTGGATTTTACCAGAGACTCCAAGGCCCTGATTTACTAAAGTGCATAAATGGCGTCTAGGCACATTTCCGTAGGCTAACGTATACTTTTCACTGGAATCCATCTACTTTTAGACAGCAAAAACATTTACTAAAGAAAGCGTCTAACAAAGAGACACAAAAGCAAATTTACTAATGGACACAATAAAGGAATCCGACTAAAAAAGTAAAAAAGCAGACGTCCTAGAAGCACGTCTAAAGGAATGAAGAATCACTTTGAAAACATGTTCACATTGTAATTTGTTTTCTCAAATATCTGAACTTCACTTTAAAGAATATATTCCTTTTAAAAAAACATTTTCAGTGGGTAAAAAATAAATTTTTTAGGGAATTCATGATTGTCAAAAAATAGTTGCCTTTCCAACGTCTATGCACTGATAAAAATGCGCATGTGCAGAACACAATTTAAGCATCTACCGTGAGTGCTTTTCTTTTAGATGGTGATTAATAGTAAATCTCTGTGTGGAGTCCTCTGGAAGACGGCAATCGCGACCATCAACAAACAGCACAATTTTTAGTTAGGCATATCTTTATGTATTCTAATATGTTTTTCTTAGTTCAATTGATTATATTTTTGTTTCTTATCCTTTATAATGATTTTCTGTAATGGTTTACATATTTTGAAGATCTAGATAATATATATATTATTGACAGCTGAATCTCAAAATAAAGGTTGACAATTAAAAAAAAAAAATGGCGTGGGGTCCCCCCTGCCTTCCATACCAAGCCCTTTGGGTCTGGTATAGATTTTGAGGGGAAGCCCCATGCCAAAATTAATAAAAAATGGGGTGAGGTCCCCCCCAAAATCCATAGCAGATCCTTATCCAAGCATGCAGCTCGGCAGGTCAAGAAAGGGGGGGGACGAGCGAGCACACCCACTCCTGAACCATACCAGGCCACATGCCCTCAACATGGGGGGATGCTTTGGGGTGGGGGGGCTCCCCCTCTCCCCCCAAAGCACCTTGTCCCCATGTTGATGGGGACAAGGGCCTCTTCCCCACAACCCTGGGCTGTGGTTGTGGGGGTCTGCACCCTTACTAAAGCCACCAGATCCCGTCCCCCCATGTGAATGGGTATAGGGTACATGGCACCACTACACATTCACAAAAAGATCCAACGTCAATCACAATGTCCGCCGCCACCGCCAACCCGAAAAAATAATTTTAAAAAGGCTCAGCTCCTGACGATGGCCGCCCGCCCACAGACCCCCACAACCACATCCCAGGGTTGTGGGAAAGAGGCCATTGTTCCCATTAACATGGGGACAAGGTGCTTTGGGGGGGAGGGGGAGCCCCTCACCCCAAAGCACCCCCCCATGTTGAGGACATGTGGCCTGGAATGGTTCAGGAGGGAGGGGCACTCACTTGTCCCCCCCTTTCCTGACCTTTCCTGACCTGCCAGGCTGCATGCTCAGATAAGGGTCTGGTATGGATTTGAAACCACAAATAGAATTTCTCAGAGCCAATGTACAGTAATTAGGATAGTAGATTACCATTATTTGAAAGAGTACAGTCAGTACAGATACTCAAATGCAAACCAAACTTTTCAAGCCATCCGTCTGTATCACCCCAGCTAGGCCATCCTACTTAGCCCCTTTTCTTACAATGTATGTCCACTGCAATGTCTTGCAGTTCCCCTGCATATTCTTCCCTGCAGGAGAATGGATCTTGGCTATACACTGCGTTTAAATGTCTTGTCATAGAAATTCTGGTCATCTGCTGAGCAGTTCAGGATTGACCTTCTTTCTTTCCCCTTTTGGGTTTTATTGGCTGGTTCTGCCTACTGAGTGGGTGTGGGGTCCCATATGATCATAGCAAACCCCACAAGACATATACAGAACGAAAAAAAAATTGTTTTGCTTTGATTCATTATATTAGTAATTTTGTTTAGTTAAATTTGTTTAATTCATTTAATTCGTTTTCAGAATTTGTTTAGTTTCAATTCATTTATTTGTTTTCACATTGGATTAGGATTTTCCGATTTAATGGAACTGAATTCGATTCGAACAAATTGAAAAGTATCGAATTCTAATTTATTCTATTTGAAATTCAAATTTGGAAGAGGGTTATATTCTTTACATTTTGTTCTATTGTTTATTTCTTTTCTAGTCTATTCTTTTCTATTCTATTCCTTTATTTTCTATTCTATTCATTTCTATTCTAATCTAGTCTATTCAAATTCAAATTTATTCTGTTTGAGGAAAATGGTTATATTATTTCTTTTTGATTCTATTCTCTTGTTTTTTTCTATTCTATTCTATTATTTTCTTTTCTTCTCTCATCTATTATATTCTAGTCCTTTATTTTCTATTCTACTCTTTTATTTTCTACTCTATTCTTTCTTTTTTATTTGATTTTATTCTTTTCTATTCTATTATTGTTTTCAAATTCGATTTCAATTGCATTTTCGAATTCTAATTTTGGACAAAAGTTCGCTTTATTTCAGATTCATTTAAATTCATTACTATTGTCAATTGTAAATTCTGATACATCTGAATGACAAAACATTTGCAAAAATTTCAATTTTGAGCGAATCGATCCACACATGTCTAAACGCCAATATTTTCTGACCCAATCATCCAAGGCCTGACTTGGCCCTGTGTACTTGTCGTGGCAGGAATCCTGGCAAGAAATAGAAGGTCGTTATTGTAGGGGCAGTAGGTTGCCTGCTTCCCTCTAGAGTAGTATTACTGAGTGCTGCTATCACGCAGCTTCTATTACCATTATCTGACATGCAATAAATGTAAAATCAGTGAGCGCTCTATAGTATAACAGCTATTGCACATAAAAGGTAACCAAATAAAACCTTGTAAAATCCAAGTACATATAAGTGCAGCGCTAAAAGTATAGTAAGATCAATAAATGATAAAATGTATAAAATATATAAAATAGGTGACAGTTCATTCTAAGGTGCTTGATACAAGGGTTGATAGGGGACTTCACATTCCAGTGGTGTGTCGATAAATAGTAAATATACGCACTCACCAGATGCATATCTTTAAGTACACATATAATCAGTAAAACCAGAGGTCCCCCTCTCGGGATGGGATGGATGAGTTGGGCCGTCTTAACGGACTCTCCTCCCTCTGGCTGGTAGACAGTTGCAGGAACGTCACCCTAGGTCTGTGCAGATGGAAATTCAGGCAGAGGCCTCCTTAATGGATGGCGAACGCTTGTCAGGTAACAGCTCCCTCCTCTGGATTGGTGCCACAAGTACAGCTCCTGTATCATCAAATGCTGGGTTCTGGAAGTGAACATTGGCTCGCCAGGGAGCCAACCAAAAAACGGCCCATAGTGTAGTACTTATGTAAAAAATTCAATGTATTAATCCACGTGGTAAAACATCAAACAA
Source organism: Staurois parvus (assembly GCF_062004578.1). Lineage (NCBI taxonomy): Eukaryota > Metazoa > Chordata > Amphibia > Anura > Ranidae > Staurois > Staurois parvus. The sequence continues at coordinate 3,654,984 of NW_028318492.1, read as the reverse complement.
TAAAAGAATGGTATACTGACCATTAAAATATGAAATAAAATGGCCGCCGGACCTATGATAGATACCAGCTGCAAAGACTTCACGGCGTAATGACCCCTTTGACGCGTTTCGTGCTAAAGCACTTCCTCAGAAAGGTATGCCTACTTAAAGATACGCATCTGGTGAGTGCATATTTTTACTATTTATCAACACACCACTGGAATGTGAAGTCACCTATCAACCCCTGTATCAAACACCTTATAACGAACTGTCACCTATTTTAGATATTTTATCATTTATTGATCTTACTATACTTTTAGCGCTGCACTTTTATATACTTGCATTATCTGACATGGGTGATTCTGTTCGTAGACACCAAGTTTAACAAAACACGTAATCAGTCGAATGATCAGACCACGAGAAATTGGACCTAAACAGGCGATAATGCAAAACAGGTATAGAATGGCAAAAAACATGCATAAACTGCAGAATAACACAAAGTATATTACAAAGCTGCACAAATATTGATTCTTTACAGCAATATCTCTGTGGCTGAGTCGGAGTAATATGCGTCTGCACAGTATATTCTCTGTGGTCACTACCTTATAGGGTCAGCAACCTTTTGCACACTAAACATACATATACACAAACGTTTGCAGGTGCAAGGAAGCTTCAGCCTAAAAATCTTGATGTTTTTCCCTCAAAGAGCGACAGGTGGCACGTACAGCTGGCCATAGAAGTGCATGGCTTTATGCGCTTATACTTGCGTAGCTACCAAAATAATTTTTTTGCATCAGCGTTTGCCTGCACATGCATCTTTGATGTGTTTCTAAAAGGAATAGTTCCATCAGGCTTTGTAATTAATTGCCTAGTGAGCTGTCAACTACAGGGGGCAGTGGTGCTGTATTTATAGGGAACAGAAAGATCCTCTGGTTCTTTAGTGGGCCAATCTGAGCCTGCAAGCATGCCATGTAATCATCTTCTAGGTTCAACTGAAAATGACAAGGCGTGTTCCCCAGGCACTCATGCCTTAGATTGTCTTTCCATGCTGTAGTATTTTAAAGCCCTGTATTGTCCATTACCTCCTTTATACAGCAGATGGCAATATTTGCTAAGTTAAAATATACAAGTTACCCATAAAATTTAGTGCTTTGCCTGATTCATTGTCTGTTTTACCAAAGTGAGTAGCTTTTAAGTGTAGTTTAAAACTAATACACATATCTCGAGTTCCTCAGGCACACTCAACTAAAAAGAAAGCGGTTTAAGTTCTGGATATAGTGGAGAGAGATCACCAGTCACCAGCCAGAACAACAGTCAGATTTTTATTGCTGTGCTCTGTTTAGTTAAATTCACCATCCTTATCACCAAAAATGAGAATTAAATAAAACCCCAAATGTTATGGCTTACAATGGGCTCTAGGGATTCCCTCACTTCCTTTTCTGGTTTTGGCAATAAAAGTATGTACAAACAAATTAGCAGTAGATATATATATTTTTCTTGTACAATATAAATATGTGTACACAATATATTTACAACATGTCTGGTAGTGCCCTACCAGAATTTAAAGTACCATCAAAGTACCAGCACCCCGCCCAAATAATTGGAGCTGTGGGGTGACATGTCATGTATATATATATTTCTTATCCACACATTTTCTTAACTAATCCTTATTGCTACTGACACACATACTTACAGTAACAGGTTAGTACTGCAACCGTCTTCACCTAGAAGAGAACAGGATTAATACATCCTCACAGACCAATATGTACAATTTACCTTAGCAGAGTAGAGGTTGAAGCACTATCCCCGCAGGGGTACTCCTTCAAAAATCTCACAAATACCAGATACTGTCACATCCTATTCCTAGCAGAGCTGCACCACCAAGTGGCCTAACTATACATATTTACACAACCAGGGCCCCTTCTGGGTGATAAAGAGTATTTAAATATTGTCATTGAGTGCAGGGGTGGACTGAGCCAGGGGGCAGGGAGGCAGTTTCCCCCCAGGCCGTTCTGATGGCCTGTAACAAAGCAGCACCACTTCCGCCGCATCAGCCATGGCACTATTTTTTGGCTGCTCACTGTGCAGACTGGGGGGAAGGGGGGGTGCAGACCAAGGGAGATTGTACAGATGGAGGATTGTCTAGACTGGGGGGGAGATTATGTAAACTGAGGGGGGAAATTTCTAGACTGGGGGGATTGTACAGTCTGGGGGAGATTGTGCAGATGGGGGGGAGGCTGTGCAGACTTGGGGGGGATTGTACAGACTTGGGGGGAGGATTATGCAGACTGGGGGGGGATTGTGCAGACTTGTGGGGAGGATTATGCAAACTGGGGGGGATTGTGCAGACTGTGGGGGGGGGGGAATTGAGCAGACTAGGGGGGATTGTGCAGCTTGGGGGGGATTGTGCAGACTGGGGGTTCTTGTGTAGACTGGGGGGGGGGTATTGTGCAGACTAGGGGAATTCTGCAGCGTGAGAGGTAGGATTGTGTAGACTAGGAGGGGATTGTGCAAACTGGGGGAGATTATGCAGACTGAGGGGGGGTAATGTGTAGACCAGGGGTAGAATTGTGCAGACTGCGGGGGGGAGGATGTGCAAACTGGAAGGGGGGGGGGTTTGTGAAAACTGGGGGGGGGGGAATTGTGCAGACTGGGAGGAGAAAATTGTGAAGACTGTGGGGGGATTGTGCAATATGGGGGGATTGTGTAACTTGGGAGGGATTGTTTAAACTGGGGGGTTGTGCAGACTGGGGGAAATTGTGCAGACTAGGGGGGATTATGCAGACTAGGAGGAGGGGGAATTGTGCAGACTAGGGGGGATTGTGCAGACTGGGGGGAGTTGTGCAGACTGGGGGGGCTCATGCAGACTGGGGAGGGGGGCATTGCACAGACTGGGAGGGTATTGTGCAGACTGGGGGGGGGGATTGTGCAGACTAAGAAGCAGGATTGTGTAGACTGGGAGGGGATTGTGCAAACTGGGAGGGTAATGTGTAGACTAGGGGTAGAATTGTGCAAACCGGGGGGATGTGCAAACTGGGGGGAATAGTGCAAACTGGGGGGGGGTTGCAGACTGGGAGGAGAAAATTGTGAAGACTGGGGGGATTGCGCAGAATGGGGGGATTGTGAAGACTGGGGGGATCATGTAAACTGGGGGGTTGTGCAGACTGGGGAAATTGTGCAGAATAGGGGGAATTATACAGACTGGGAGGAGAGGGAATTGTGCAGACTGGGGGGGGGGGGTTGTGCAGACTAGGGTGGGTTGTGCAAGCTGGGGGGGTGAATTGTCTAGACTGGGGAGAAGATTGTGCAGACTGGAAAGGAAGATCTTGCAGACTGGGGAGGAGATTGTGCAAACAGGGGGGAGGCGGGTTTGTGAAGAACTAGCCAGCTTCATAGACTCCTGCGCTGTATACAATATATACTGTATTGTACATTACAGACTCCTGCACTATATACACTATATTGTAGATTACATACTCCTGCATTATATTATACATTACAGACTCCTGCACTATATACAATATATTGTACTTTACATATGTCTGACTAAAGTGTTCACTGTCCCAACAGTTGCTGAAAGTTAAGCAGCTTCTATAAGGTAGCTATTCTATCTATAGTCAGTGTGCACAAAATCATATGTAATGGAAGAGTTTCATTTTTAAGAAAATGATTGTGCTGAGGTTTATAAATGTCTGTGAAAGTCTTGTTTGTGGCACAGAAATCTAAGCATATTTTAAGGATACAAGAAGGCTTTTGGTTTATTAACCACACCCCTTTAAGCCCCTCCCACTGTCAACACAGTTTGGCCATCCTCATCATTCGCTACATACATGTTTGTGAAACTCTTACTTGTGGCACAGAAATCTAAGCATATTTGAAGGGTACAAGAAGGCTTTTGGTTTAGTTAACCACATCCCTTTAAGTTAACCACACCCCTTTAAGTTAACCATACCCCTTTAAGCCCCTTCCACTGTCAATGCAATTTGGCCACCCTCACCATTCACTGCATACATGTCTGTGACTCCTGCTTGTGGCACAGAAATCTAAGCATATTTGAAGAGTACAAGAAGGCTTTTGGTTTAGTTAACCACACCCCTTTAAGCACCGCCCACTGTCAACACAATTTGGCCATCCTCACCATTCGCCGCAGCGCACATAGCTCATCACATTACTTCTCTATGTAACTTTCCCAAACACACCCCAGGTCTTTTACAATCATAGTTACACCCCCAGCCTAATTAAAAACCATAATCTGAAGAGACAAGCGATCGCTTATAACAAAATAAAGCTGCTAAACACCAAAAGGTACCATATAAAACCTCTAAATAAATAGTAAAAGCAGGGTGTAGCGCTAAAAGACAATAAATGGTACTTATATCAAATGATGGAATAATAAAATCAAGTGACTGAATGGTGCAAGAACCGTGTCAATGGTGGATGCATGTCTACATCATAAAAAATGCATGAAACCAGCTTATATAAATAAATTGAAATAAAGTGCAGCATAAAGTGATAATCTTGTCACTGTTTAGTGAACAATCAAGTGCAAAGTGCCAGACTAGAAAATCAAGAAATAGTCCACAATAAAAAGTGCACAGGAGATCCAGATGATCTTCAAAGTCCAGTGGTCTGGTCTGGTGCTATGGTGATTAAAGTAATAAGATTGCGCACTCATCAGATACGCAATCAAAATGCGCATTAGGAAATATCAATTCCAGAGGACTGAAGATCCCTCAATGGTCTGGTCTTGGTCAGGTGCCTCTCACTGCCTGGTATCCACTGCCATATGTGATGCAGCCGCTCTGTGGATATTAGTAGCTCACAAGGAGCTCCAAAAAAGGAGGCCAGATAGTGTGATACCTTCTAAACAGGCGATGTTTATTCAAATATTGGGCAAACAAAGAGTATAAGCAAACCAAAAAACACAGACCATCTGAAGATGGCCGCCGGAGCTCTCTTGGCGCCGGCGGCGTGATGTCACAACTCCGTAGCTCCCCTAAGCTACGGAGCTACGGAGTTGTGACGTCACGCCGCCGCATGCGCATTTTGATTGCGTATCTGGTGAGTGTGCAATCTTATTACTTTAATCACCATAGCACCAGACCAGACCACTGGAATTTGAAGATCATCTGGATCTCCTGTGCACTTTATATTGTGGACTATTGCTTGATTTTCTAGTCTGGCACTTGATTGGTCACTAAACAGTGACAAGATTATCACTTTATGCTGCACTTTATTTCAATTTATTTATATAAGCTGGTTTCATGCATTTTTTATGATGTAGACATGCATCCACCATTGACACGGTTCTTGCACCATTCAGTCACTTGATTTTATTATTCCATCATTTGATATAAGTACCGTTTATTGTCTTTTAGCGCTACACCCTGCTTTTACTCAGTAAAAACCATGCTCACTCTTTGCCACAGTGCACTAAATACATGACATTTTTTTAAATCAAACAATGGGGCCCAACTTATGATCTTGCAGACAGGCCCAGTCATTTTATAAAACGCCCCTGTGGTGAAGAGGAATAAAGAGTGCAGGCTACCCCTTTCGCCTGCATGGATATTGTATGCTGTGTGTGAGCAGAGGCCGGCTCAGTGTCCCACCGGAGGCTATCCTTCTCTGGCCAGCCCCGGATGAGAGACCCCAGCTCCCCCTGCAGCCCCGGCCACCCCTTGCCAGCCAGTTCAGGAACCCGGAGTCGGTGCAGCAGGCACTCTCCAGCCTGATACGCCTGGTGAACAGGGAATACCTGGAGCAGATATTCAGCCTGGGATGGGGGTTGGGAGGAGGCAGGGAAGAGGGAGTGCAGAAGGGGAACCGAGTTGCTGCACCATGGCCCTCTGGGTTGTACTTGCCCCCTGGGCCAAAAATTGCCCGTCAGCTCCTGAGACTGAGAGCAAACAACATATCTTTTGCCAAAAGTATTGGGATGCCTGCATTTAAACGCACATGAACTTTAATGGCATACCAATCTTAGTCCATAGGGTTCAATATTTAGTTGGCCCACCCTTTGCAGCTGTAACAGCTTCAACTGTTCTGGAAAGGCTGTCCACAAGATTTAGGAGTGTGTCTATGGGAATGTTTGACCATTCTTCCAGAAGCGCATTTGTGAAGTCAGGAACTGATGTCAGATGAGAAGGCCTGGCTCGCAGTCTCTGCTCCAATTCTTCCCAAAGGTATTCTATCAGGGTGAGGTCAGGACTCTGTGCAGACCAGTCAAGTTTCTTCACCCCAAACTTGCTCATCCATATCTTTATGGACCTTGCTTTGTGCACTGGTGCGCAGTCATGTTGGAACAGCAAGGGGCCATCCCCAAACTGTTCCCACAAAGTTGGGAGCATGAAATTGTCCAAAATGTTTTGGTATCCTGATGCCTTAAGTGATCCCTTCACTGGAACTAAGGGGCCAACCCCAACCCCTGAAAAACAATCCCACACCATAATCCCCACTCCACCAAACTTTACAGTTGGTACAATGCAGTCAGGCAAGTACCGTTCTCCTGGCAACTGCCAAACCCAGACACATCCATCAGATTGCCAGACAGAGGAGTGTGAATCGTCACTCCAGTGAACACATCTACACTGCTCTAGAGTCCAGTGGCAGCATGCTTTACATCACTGCATCTGACACTTTGTATTGCACTTGGTGATGTAAGGCTTGGATGTAGCTGCTTGGCCATGAAAACACATGAATCTCTCTATGCTTTGTTGTTGTGCTAATCTGAAGGCCACATGAAGTTTGGATGTCTTTAGCTATTGACTAGTGATGGGCTGCATGTTCAAGTCGAACGTAAGCCCAACTAATAAAGAGCATGATGATAGCACAAGGGGGCGGGGGTGATCCCACCCCCTTGTGACGTCATCACCGTATTTAATAACTCTTATCACGGCACAGCTGTCACACGGCGTGAGCCAGCGTCGAGGATGGAGCACATTTTTTTTTTTTTTGGTTGGCAGTGGCCGTGGGCATCGTGATTGACGTTGGATCTATTTCGGGGGACATTTTTTTAATTTTTATTTTTAATAAAGGACTTGTCAAAGACTGTCTCCTGTTTTTTTTTACACTACACTTTTTTTTGTGAATGGGTAACGGTAAACGGTACTATGTACTGCATACTCATTCACATGGGGGGGGGGGACTGGGATCTGGGGGCCCCCTTGTTAAAGGGGACTTCCACATTATAAGTCCCCTGCCCGCAGACCCCCACAACCACTGGCCAGGGTTGTGGGGAAGAGGCCCTTGTCCCCATCAACATGAGGACAATGTGCCTTGCCCCAAAGCACCCCCCATGTTGAGGGCATGTGGCCTGGTATGGTTCAGGAGGGGGGGATGAGTGAGCCTGCTGGGCTGCATGCTCAGATTAGGGTCTGGTATGGATTTTGGGGGGAACCCCACAGCACTTTTTTAAAAAAAGTTTGGTGTGGAGGGATTTCCTCAAAATCCATAACAGACCTGATGGGAGAAACTGTTGGGCAATGCCGACAATTATTTTGACATTCAGCTGTCAGCCGGGAACCCCGCTGACAGCTAACTCATATGATATTTTAGTAATTGAGCAGTATCTTACTGCATACTCAGATGCGGTAAGATACCATTCAATAAATTATTCCTGTTTGAAGTTCATGGTCGAACTTACAGTAGGTTTGAATGTTTGACCGCGAACCGAACGGGGGGGTGTTCAGCCCATCAATACTATTGACTCTGCAGACAGTTGGTAACTTCCGCTCTGTCATTTTACATGGCCTAACACTTCGTGGCTGGGTTGCTGTTGTTCCCATTTGCTTTCACTTTGTTATAATACCACTAACAGTTGTCTGTGGAATATTTAGTAGCAATGACATTTCACAGATGGACTTATTCCACAGGTGGCAACCTATCACGGTACCATGCTTGAATTCACTGAGCTCCTGAGAGTGACCCATTCTTTCACAAATGTTTGTAGAAGCAGTCTACATGCCTAGGTGCTTGACTTTATACACCTGTGGCTATGGAGGTGATTGGAACACCTGAATCCAATGATTTGCAGGGGTGTCCCAATCCTTTTGCCAATGTAGCGTATGTACATTTGGCTATAGCTTGACACGTAGAGTCTTCCAGGACCCTGCACAAAAACAAAGCAAAAACAGACATCCTAGCTAAGCTATCTAGACATCTGCAATAAACATGACCTGCTATGACATTTTTCTCCCTAGCTAGGGATACTTAGCAGCACATAGCAACAGTAAGAGAGTCCTTCAGGATGTCTGGGTTTAAGCTCTGCTAGCCAAAGTCCATAAGCCCAAGTTGAAGATGTGGAGTTCAGCCCAACTGACACTTGCAGTAACGCCACCACTGCAGCATCGGGAGGCTGGAGCACCAACTCCTTTAAGCAGTAGTTGAGACTTGGCAAGGGATCCTTCCCCTGTTGGGAAGAGGTGACTTGAAGCATAAATCTTTGCAAAGTTTTCTTTCCCTTGGAATCTTTGCAAAGACTTTGGCATAATATGCCACAACACAAATCAAAGCACCTTCACCTCTTTCAGAAAGGAAGGATTGAAAACAAATGGTTTTGTCCCTTTAAGTTGTAATCCTAGGGAACTTGTTTGGAAAAGCTTTAAATGGGGACAGTTTTTCCTCCTTGGAGCTGAAGAACTTTAGTGAGTAGCTGCCCCTCTCACAACAGCAGCTTACTTGAACTTGGCTTCAGCGGAAGTTGAAATTTGGAGAAGCTTCTATAAGCCAGTAGACAGAGGTGAGGAGGGGCTGATCTGCATGCATTTATGGGAGTCTGACCAATCCCAGACAGGGGGGCCTGGCAATGTGGTAGACCAGCCCATAAATATGAGAGAGCTCGGCCAGCAGTGGAGTCAGGTGGAAGATGGAGTGCTGAGAGGTGCTGCTGTGTAGCCTGGGAGGGGGACCCGAAGAACAGGGATCCTGCTTCTAGGCTGGAGGCTGGAAGCTGAAGGAGGAAAGAGGAGAGTTAAAGGAGGGAGCACTACTGCCACAGTCCACCAGGGAAGGACAGCCTGCAAAGCTTGGAGAGGAACCAGCCCAGCTACAAAGGTCTGAAAGCAGTTCTATCCACTGTTGCAGGACAAGGACAGTGTGAGTACCTTTACACCCCCAAGGCCTATAAAGGAGAAGTCTGCTAGGTGCAAGTTCTTGGCAAGTCTTCAAGGGACAGTTCATAACTTATCCATTCTCTTGTCCTGGGACAATACCATAGCCAGGGCTGGTATTTTGATTACTTAGGGGACTCAGAGCTACTGCAAATTGCTTACTTTGCTAAAGTCATTCATCTGCCATTTTTGTAGTATTTTTGAGTAGGAAATTGTCCTCAATTTGGTATTCTGCAAGCAAGTTGGGCATCCATAACCCCTTTACCCAATCCAAGTTAAATTCCCTAATAAAACTAAAAAAAGCAAGCCCATGGACTGTTTCTTAAGTCTGGATGCAAATGGGAAATGCAAGTTATCTGGCTGTGCAGGAAGTAAAGTGGGACCCAAAGCCAGCGGCTTTCAAGAGGGTAGTGCTACATTTACATAGTGCTGTAATAGCTTATGGAGGTCTATTCAATAAAATGTTAATCATAATATGTTATATTAATATGGATTTTGTTACGGTGAGCAATCTATTTATTATATGTGTATAATGTGTAAGCAATGAGAAAAACTGCAGAATGATTTCCTTGTCTCATTGCATTTCTATCTATCTATCTATCTATCTATCTATCTATCTATCTATCTATCGTTTATGTACAGTATACTTCTTTCTCAGATATTGACCCTGCTGTCAGGGACATCCCCATCACATATGCAGAATTATCCTCTCAGACTATCCACCTGAGATTTAATTATTTTAAGAATTAATGAATCTATTTCCTCGCCATGCAACAGGGTTTGCCTGCAGGATGAATGATGAAACTCGCCATTTATATTGCACAAATGGACTGACACTTAAATCCTTTGGTAACTACCAAAGCTATTATATGGCTTTTGAATACACAGCTTATTATGAAGGTAGCACTCTCAGGGCAAAGATTGCATAACCCTTTGAGCAAGACAATGGCAACTTGTTTTTTCTGTTCAGCAAAATTTAACAGATTCTTCCATCCATACTATACAGTGAATTCCCGCTGCAACTATTGTATTTTTCAGCAAGCCCTGCCAACTCTCAAAATCAACTAAACAGGAGCTGCATCTGATTGGATGCAGCCGCTGTTGGCTGTCCTCCCAGTGCCTTCAATTTGTCAATCAAGCGGTGGTGGATTGGAGGACCACCCTCTAAGCAACTTTAAGCTGGTTTATCAGGAACCAGTCAAAATTCACCTTGTGTATAGTTACCTAAAGTTGCAATGCCACGTGATGAATGTTTCGCTACAGAGCGTAGTTTCCGCTACACACACAAAAAGTCTTCAGCTGCCTTGGGTGAGCATTGGCCTCCCTGTGTCACTGTACCTTGAAGAAGGACTTTGGGTTTTGTTTCCCAATGAGTTTGCTGTCAATTTTATAGTTTCCTATATGTCCCATTTTCAGTTCTGTTAGTGGGTGCTGGAGCGCAGAGTCCACAACTTCTATAGGTTAAAAAGAGAGCGTGAGCTTACTGCATAGATGTGAGTCTGGCTCAAAATATTTTGACAGGTGTCTCTTTGACTTTATGGACAATATCCCGTTGGATTATGGACAGGTGAGGAAGGAATTTTTCACACAGGCGTTACATTTTAAGGCAGGCTAAAAGTGCATTACCGCACCTATAGTGTTAATGAGTATTTAGGATGTGTTGCGTCAGGCACCACTTCTCAAAAGCCCTGTGTGTGTTTTTTTTTTACAAGGCTAAAATTGGAAATGCGATAGGCGCGTTTAAAAATACAACTAAACCAGCAACAGTAAAATCAGTCTGTATATGCAGTAAAGCCATGCTTGTGGAACCTAAGAGGTTAATCCTCAGCATTATATAAAAAGGCTGCTTGATCCTGTGTTCTCTGATCCACCCCTTCTTCTACTGTCCCCAGTCTATCTCCTGATAGGACAGAGCCTTGGGGGCAAGCTCAGTGTTGTGTGTATTGCTAGATAGTTTTTTTTTTTTTTGGGACAGTGCATGTGATCAGCACAGGGCCAATCAGTGTTGTCCAGACAGAGGGTCAGGGGTCCTGCAGCCTCATAGGATAATCAGGAGAGAATGAAAACTCCTCCTACAAGCTGTAACCATTGCTCTGCTGGACACTGATAGAAGTAACAAGACTGCTCTAACTGCTGATAGAAAAGGTATTTAGCAGTTTATATTTACTAAAATAATAGCATTTTCATGTTCTGTGTACTGTGGGAGACCAGATATAGTGAATGCAGGGTCCTGGGTTTAGTAACACTTTAAGGTGAGGTTGTGGTTCGTTTCAATAGAAGTGAATGGAGAGAGTTGCAAAGCATCAACGCCTGACAAAATCTGCAGGCAGGGAAATTTTTGCCTTGCTGCAATGCAAAGCAATGCTAACGCTGCACTGTGAACACCTCCATCTGCTCCTTTTTGTAACAATTTTAACTGTGATTGATAGGCATTCAGGAAGCATTAAAAACACAACTCAACTGCCCATTTTCAACGCCTGTGTTTAAGTGCCCTAAAAGACTTGTGGGGGACATAATACACATTGCCAATGTCTTGACTTAAAGCTTAAGAAGTTGTGTCATCCCTGCCCAGTTGTCTTTTGCGAAACTACAGAACCCCCCCCCCCATAATCTCCACAACATGGAGGGAATTGTTTTGTAGTCCATGATAAGAACTGGAAGGGATGATTAGACTCCTTGAGATAACACTGCATAGTGAACATACAGTGGGGATCGAAAGTTTGGGCACCCCAGCTAAAAATTTGAATTAATGTGCATAAAGAAGCCAAGGAAAGATGGAAAAATCTCCAAAAGGCATCAAATTACAGATTAGACATTCTTATAATATGTCAACAAAAGTTAGATTTTATTTCCATCATTTACACTTTCAAAATAACAGAAAACAAAAAAATGGTGTCTGCAAAAGTTTGGGCACCCTGTAGAATTTATAGCATGCACTGCCCCCTTTGCCAAGCTGAGACCTGCCAGTGTCATGGATTGTTCTCAATCATTGTCTGGGAAGACCAGGTGATGTCAATCTCAAAGGTTTTAAATGCCCAGACTCATCTGACCTTGCCCCAACAATCAGCACCATGGGTTCTTCTAAGCAGTTGTCTAGAAAACTGAAACTGAAAATAGTTGACGCTCACAAAGCTGGAGAAGGCAATAAGAAGATAGCAAAGCGTTTTCAGATGTCAATATCCTCTGTTCGGAATGTAATTAAGAAATGGCAGTCATCAGGAACAGTGGAAGGTAAAGCAAGATCTGGAAGACCAAGAAAAATATCAGACAGAACAGCTCACAGGATTGTGAGAAAAACAATTCAAAACCCACGTTTGACTGCACGATCCCTCCAGAAAGATCTGGCAGACACTGGAGTTGTGGTACACTATTCCACTATAAAGAGATACTTGTACAAATATGGTCTTCATGGAAGAGTCATCAGAAGAAAACCTCTTCTACGTCCTCACCACAAAAATCATCGTTTGAACTTTGCAAATGAACATATAGACAAGCCTGATGCATTTTGGAAACAAGTTCTGTCGACCGATGAGGTTAAAATGGAACTTTTTGGCCGGAATGAGCAAAGGTACGTTTGGAGAAGAAGGGGCACAGAATTTAATGAAAAGAACCTCTGTCCAACTGTTAAGCATGGGGTTGGATCAATCATGCTTTGGGGTTGTGTTGCAGCCAGTGGCACAGGGAACATCTCACGAGTAGAAGGAAAAATGGATTCAATAAAATTTCAGCAAATTTTGGATGGTAACTTGATGCCATCTGTGAAAAAGCTGAAGTTAAAGAGAGGATGGCTTCTACAAATGAATAATGATCCTAAACACACCTCGAAATCCACGGGGGATTACATCAAGAGGCGTAAACTGAAGGTTTTGCCATGGCCTTCACAATCTCCTGACCTCAACATAATTGAAAATCTATGGATAGACCTTAAAAGAGCAGTGCGTGACAGACAGCCCAGAAATCTCAAAGAACTGGAAGACTTTTGTAAGGAAGAATTGGGCAAAGATACCTCAAACAAGAATTGAAAGACTCTTGGCTGGCTACAAAAAGCGTTTACAAGCTGTGATACTTGCCAAAGGAGGCAGTACAAGATATTAACTCTGCAGGGTGCCCAAACTTTTGCAGACGCCATTTTTTTGTTTTCTGTTATTTTGAAAGTGTAAATGATGGAAATAAAATCTAACTTTTGTTGACATATTATAAGAATGTCGAATCTGTAATTTGATGCCTTTTGGAGATTTTTCCATCTTTCCTTGGCTTCTTTATGCACATTAATACAAATTTTTAGCAGGGGTGCCCAAACTTTCGATCCCCACTGTACATACATGATACATCAACAGTTTTATAATAAAATGCTTGCAACTGTGTACCTAGCAGACTGATAGGGAGAAAACAAGAGACTGTGCTACTGTTCCTGCGTTGCCGTCCTGTGATTACCAGAGATAGGCTTTGCTTTGTTGTTCTTGTGTTGCTGTCTTGTGACCACCAGCAGCTGTGCTGCTGCAAGGAAAGCTCCCATACCAGCTGGAGACTGTGCTGTGGTGAGGCCAGTGCTGTGCTGTGGTGAGGCCAGTGCTGTGCTGTGCCTGCCAGTATTTGCTGAACTGAACTCCTGCACATGTTGTGCAGTGTTACTGTATGACTCCCAGAGAGTGAGACCAATCCTGAGGATCCCAGGGACCATTCAGAGTGGTGAGAGGACTTCTGGCCACTTGTTCCTGTTATTACTGGTTAACAGAGAGCTGGCTTTAAACTTTTCCCTGTGGGATCACAAATACTCCTAGTTGAAAGTGAGTACTCCAGTAGGAGGTCCAGGGACCCAACACATGCTAATTGTACTCAGAGTCCACCGGCCAGTGGTTTAGATATAGCCTCTTTTATTGTTAGGCTATTTATTGTGACTACTATTTTACTGTGGTGTATTACCTTTGCTTCTTGCTGGCTTGTTTGCATTACTACATGGCTTTAGATCCTTCAATAAAGCCCATTTGCAGGTGAGATTGGATACAGCCAGGGCGGGACATCATTGGGAGCAACAAAAGGACCCATTCATCCAGCCACTCATCTAGAGGTATTACTACACATATTAAAATATACTTTATATGTGTCCATTGAACTCAGTGCAGGCTTCAGATAGTGTTACACATTTAATGGATATTGCTTTGTACGTTGCAGATTTCTTCATAAAGGACTCCATATTTCACCCCTTTAAATTAAATATTTAAAAGTATTACTTTGGTACATAAATATATAAAAACAGCCTGAAAAAAAACTTATCACGCGGAACGCCTTTTTTTGAATCACTAATGATGCACTAAGTATATTAGAGTATACTGGTCTTTGCAATTTACTGTTTGATTACAGGATATTAATGGTTTATCTAATTTAGATTTACTAACGTTCAGCAAAAACTTACTAAAAAGAGAAGTGCGTGCATAACTAGACATAAACTGTAGAAGGAAATGGAATACCAGTACAAAAGAGGAAGCTTGCATTACATAGAGGGAAGTTCCTCAGCAAACAATGTTCAGAATGTAAAGCTAAGGTGTAGCCATAGGAGATTATTTACTAAAACTGGAGAGTGCAAAATCTTGTGCAACTCTGCATACAAACCAATCAGCTTCCATGGTTTACTGCCAAAGCTTAATTGAACAAGCTGAAGTTAGAAGCTGATTTGCTACCATGCACAGCTGCACCAGATTCTGAGTGCAGCAGTTTCAGTAAGTCTACCCCATAGTGTATCAATGCACTCAATGCATCATCTGTTGTACTTGTGTTTAAACGATACATAAAACAGAGACCTTCTAACAAAATTTCCTATATACTGTACTGCTGGCCATAGACTTACATTTAGCAAATGCATTTTTGAGAGTATTGTTCCTATACTGTACGTAAATGGAAGACTGCACAACTATGTAAAATATACACTCACCAGGCCCCTTTATTAGGTACACCTGTTCAGTTGCTTGGTAACACAAATTGCTGATCAGCCAATCACATGGCAGCAACTCAATGCAGTTAGGCATCTAGACGTGGTGAAGACAACTTGCTGAAGTTTAAACAGAGCATCAGAATGGGGAAGGAAGGGAATTTAAGTAACTTTGAACGTGGCATGATTGTTGGTGCCAAACGGGCTGGTCTGAGTATTTCAAAAACTGTTGATCTATTGGGATTTTAACGCACAACCATCTCTAGGGTTTATAGAGAATAGTCCAAAAAAGAGAAAATATCCAGTGAGCGGCAATTGTGTGGGAGAAAATGCCTTGTTGGTGTCAGAGGTCAGAGGAAAATGGGTAGACTGGTTGCTGTGACATTCAGATGGTAGGGTCAGAATTTGGCATAAACATGAAAGCATGGATACATCCTGCCTTGTATCAACGGTTTAGTCTGGTAGTGGTGATGTAATGGTGTGGGGGATATTTTCTTGGCACTAGCAAGGTGTACCTAATAAAGTGGCCAGTGAGTGTATTTTGAAACTTATACCACTTACAATGACTCCATGAAAACTGTTACTTGTTTCATTTTGCTTGATTTAACAAAATTTCAGCAATTTTCCCCTCAGTGTTTGTTTACAGCCATAACTTTCACCATAAAAGCCTACCAATTCTATTGTCTTCAGCTGAACAGAAAACAAAAAACTCTGTGCAATGCATGGCTGAGTTTGGTTTCTACACATTCAATTATATTTGTACAGTTCCATAATTTTAAAGTGTTACTAAACCTACAACAGTAAAATTAAGTCTGTATATGCAGTAAAGCATACTTGTTATACTCACTGTAGAACCTAAGGGGGTTAATCTTTAACACATTCCCGCCCAGCCAATAGAGGATTGATGGCCGAGCAGTCCTTTCGTCTCTGTGACTGGGTGTCATAATACTTCCTGTGAATCGCACTGCGTATGCGCGCCAGTAGAAAGTAGTGGGTCAGTGACCCTCCTAACAGGATATGGCACTCTGAGGAGCAAGCAACCACAAGCAGTGCCATACACCCCAAAGGTCAATCAGCAGACACCAATGGTGCTAGATGACAGGATGAAAGGCCCAGTACCAGCACTGGAATATCCCACCAGACCCCAAGAATTAGGGCCCAAACATATCTTCCTGATACCCTGGCAAACCCTTTGTGGCTGCTTACCAGCTCAGGATCAGCTTCAATTCCCCCTTTCACTGCACAGCCAGGTGTGCAGACAAATACTGAAAAATTTTCTGAAATTGATTTTTTTAAATTTGTTTTTCCCTGCCAATTTACTTCAATACACTGTGGATCAGACAAACCTTTTTGCTCAGCAATATATTGATAACAATCCCAGTACATCCTACGCCTGTCCTTTTCTTTGGAGACGTCTCACAGTGAAGGAGTTAAAATAGTTTTTAGGCCTTACGTTTAACGTGAGGCTTACAAAAAAAAGAAAATTAATTGCATGCTTACTGGTCCACCAACCCCATCCATCATATGCCCATCTATTCTGCTGTAATGTCCAGGTCACACCGATGATCTGATATGATCTGATCATGCGATTCCTGCATTTCAATTATAACTCACAGTGCCCTCCCTGAGATCATCCCAACTATGATAAACTATACAAAATCCGCCCCCAATAAATTCTTTTGCTAAGAGATTTGCGGAACTTTATGTCCCTGAGTAACACATTTGTGTGGATGAATCCCTTGTCCACTTCACTGGTCAAGCAATACATTCCCAGTAAAAGGGCCAGGTATGGATTGAAGCTGAACAAGCTCTGTGAAAGATCTACAGGATATGTACATGCCTTCTGCGTGTATGAAGGCAAAGACTCCCAGCTCCAACCCCCTGAGTGCCCAACCTACATTGGCACAAGTGGCAGAATTGTCTGAGACCTGGCATTCCCACTGTTCCAAAAATGTTATCATATCTACCTTGATAACTATTATACCAGTCTGCCCCTTTTCCAGCATCTGTACCATAAGAAAACATTAGCCTGTGGTACCACCTGAAAAAACAGAAAGGGCTTCCCGCAAAGTTTAGTAACCACAAAGCTACAAAGGGGGGAATCCGCAAGTTTGAGAAACGAGGAAGTGTTGGCCATGAAGTGGAGGGATAAGAGAGATGTTTACGTCTTGTCCACTATCCACAATGACAGCTCGGTGGAAATTCACGGAAGATGTGATCCCATTCGAAAACCTGAATGTATTTGGTTTGGGGGGGGGGGGTGGATTTAAATGATCAGATGCTACATCTCTATTTGTCAACAAAGTCCCTCTTCTGGTACAAACAAGTTGCAATTTATTTTTTCCATTAGGCCATTTTCAATGCGTTTTTCATCCATCAAAAGTCAACAGAAAGACCCACCACCTTCCTCAAATACATAGCAGAAATTATCACTGCATTTCACAAGCAACATTTTCGAGAAAACATTCTACCCACAGAATCAGGCAGATGCCAAAAAAGTGTCAGGTATGCAGCAAAAGAGGAGTTAGGAGGGACACCAGTGTTTATTGTCCCCAGTGTCCCTCTCAACCGGGCCTATGCATCGGAGACTGCTTCCACAGTTATCACATGTCACGAAAATATTAGTTCCCCTTATTTTTAACAGCCTGCCATTTCCCAGTTTCTAAAATCCATGCTGATCCTTTGCCTGCAGCATGGAATGACCATGCCTTTGCCTTCCCCTTTAACTGACCCTGGCCTGTTTACCAACGATTAAACCACTTTTCTGCCTTCCACCTGCACTGACCTCAGCCTGTTAATTGACCATGTTTTTTGCCTGCCGCTTGAACCGATCTTTTGCCCTGCTACTGTAGTAGTGGGATGCAAGATAACACAGGGGTCTCACATATGTGAGGGGCTTTAGAGTAGAGAAAAACTGTTTTTGGTTTTCACTGGGTCTGTTAGTCCAGAGGCTTCAAAGAGATTGGGTGGGACGAAGCCTCTACCACTGTGGCCAGGTCTTACCTGACCAAGGCCCTAAGCCTGATGTTCCTTCCTGCTGCCTGGACTAATACTGTGCTGTTCATATCTCTGCCTGCTGCTTGTACTGACCCAGGACTTTTTATGGACTATGTTCCTGCCTGCTACCTGGACAATTCATTTGGCTATTGCTGACCATATGTCTGCCTGCTTTATGGATCACTGTTCTCCTCTGCAGACAACTTCTCTACTATAACCACAGGTAATCTTCTGTTTACCCTTTGTTTAGCTAGGCTGTGAAAAAGTCTCATGCCATGTGGTATCACCATACTCAGGAGAAGCAGAATGTATTTTGGGCAGCACAGTGACTAAATGGTTAGCACTTCCGCCTGGCAGTACTCAAGTCGTTGGTTCGAATCCCAGCCACAGCACCTCCTGTCTGGAGTTTTCATGTTCTCCCTGTGCCTGTGTGGGTTTCCTCCGGGTACTCTGGTTTCCTCCCACACTCCAAAGACATGCTGGTAGGTTAATTGGATCCTGTCTAAATTGGCCCTAGTATATGAATGTATGCCCCTTGAGGGTTAGGTACTGATGTGAATGTACAATATATATGTAAAGCGCTGCGTAAATTGACGGCGCTGTATAAGTACCTGAAATAAATATTTTGGGGTGTAATTCTTGCTATGTCCATGCAGTGTTTTTAGAAACATCTTATAAATGGACAACTTTGTGTAAAAAAAAAAAAAAAAAAAAAAAAAAATTATTTTCTTTCCACATTTTTCAAAAACTTGTGGGGAAAAAATGTTCAAAATACTCATTATGTCTCATAGAACATACGTTGGGGTGTTTGCTTTCCAAAATGGGGTCATTTTTGTGGGTGTTCCCACTATCCTGGTGCTCCAGAGCCATCAAATATTTGATGGGCAGTCAGGAAATTAGATGTGTAATTTATGCCCCTAGAATTCCTGAAGGTGCTACTTGGATGTTGAGCCTCTGTATGTGGTCGGGCTGTGTAAAAGTCTCACACGTGTGGTATCACCATACTCAGGATAAGTAGCAGAATGTATTTTGAGGTGTAATTCTTGGTATGTACATGCTCTATGTTAGAAATATCTTAAAAATTGACAACTTTGTGTATATAAAAAATGTTTTCATTTCTTTCAACATTTTTCAAAAACCTGTGGAAAAAATGACACTTTAAAAAGACTCATTATGCACAATAGAATATACGTTGGGGTGTTTGCTTTCCAAAATGGGGTCATTTTGTGGGTAATTACATTGTCCTGGTGCTCCAGGGCCTTCAACAATGTCATAGGTAGTCAGGAAATTAAAAGTGTAATTCATGCCTCTAGAATGCCTAATGGTGCTACTTGGATCTTGGGCCTCTGTATGTGGCCAGGCTGTTTAAAAGTCTCACACATGTGGTATTGCCATACTCCGGAGCAGTAGCAGAATGTGTTTTGGGGTGTAATTGCAAGTATGCATATGCTGCATGTGAGAAATAACTTGTTAATATGACAATTTTGTGTTAAAAATAATAATTCCCAAGAATTGTGGGAAAAAATTACAACTTCAAAAAACTCACCATGCCTCTTACTATATACAGTTGCAAGAAAAAGTATGTGAACCCCTTGGGATTACGTGGAGTTTTGCATGAATTGGGCATAAAATGTGCTCTGAACATCATCTAAGTCACAACAATAGAAGAACACAGTCTGCTGAACATAATACTACACAAACATTAGATGTTGCCATGGTTTAATTGCACATAACATGTAAACATTCACAGTGCAGGGAGGAAAAAGTATGTGAGGCCCTAGCTTAATGACTTCTGCCAGAGCTAATTGGAGCCAGGAGTGAGCCAACCTTGACTCCAATCAGTGTGATGATATTGGATGTGTTGCTGACAGCTGTCCTGCCCTTAAAAAACACACATGTGTTTTGGGTTTACTGGTTTCAAGAAGCACTGTCTGATGTGAACCATGCCTCACAGAAAAAAGGTCTCAGAAGACCTACGATCAAGAATTGTTGACTTGCATGAAGCTGGAAAGGGTTACAAAAGTATCTCCAAAAGCTTTGATGTTCATGTGTCCACGGTAAGATAGACTGTCTACAAATGGAGAAAGTTTAGCACTGTTGCTATTCTCCCTAGGCGTGGTCGTCCTGTAAAAATGACTGCAAGAGCACAGCGCAGAATGCTGCATGAGGTAAAGAAGAATCCCAGAGTGTCAGCTAAAGAACTACAGAAATCTCTGGCACATGCTAACATTTTTGTTGACACATCTACAATAAGGAAAACATTAAACAAGAATGGAGTACATGGGAGGACACCACGGAGGAAGCCATTGCTGTCCAAAAAGAATATTGCAGCACGTTTGAAGTTTGCAAAAGAGCACCTGGATGTTCCACAGCACTACTGGCAAAATATACTGTGGACAGATGAAACCAAGATTGAGTTGTTTGGGAAGAACACACAACACTATGTGTGGAGAAAAAAAGGCACAGCACACCAACATCAAAACCTCATCCCCACTGTAAAACATGGCGGAGGGAGCATCATGGTTTGGGGCTGCTTTGCTGCCTCAGGGCCTGGACGGATTGTTGTCATTGATGGGAAAATGAATTCCAGAGTTTATCAAGACATTTTGCAGGAAAACGTACGACCACCCGTCCACCAACTGAAGCCCCGCAGAGGATGGGTGATGCAACAGGACAATGACCCAAAGCATACAAGTAATTCAACAAAACAATGGCTGCAACAGCACAGAATACGCCTTCTGGAGTGGCCCAGTCAGAGTCCTGACCTCAACCCAATTGAAATGCTGTGGCATGACCTTAAGACAGCGATTCACACCAGACATCCCAACAATATTGCTACACTGAAACAGTTTTGTGAAGAGGAGTGGTCCAAAATTACTCCAGATCGTTGTGCAGGTGTGATCTGCAACTACAGGAAACGTTTGGTTGAGGTTATTGCTGCCAAAGGAGGGTCAACCAGTTATTAAGTCCAAAGGTTCACATACTTTTTCCTCCCTGCACTGTGAATGTTTACATGTTATGTGCAATTAAACCATGGCAACATCTAATGTTTGTGTAGTATTATGTTCAGCAGACTGTGTTCTTCTATTGTTGTGACTTAGATGACGTTCAGAGCACATTTTATGCCCAATTCATGCAAAACTCCACGTAATCCCAAGGGGTTCACATACTTTTTCTTGCAACTGTAGCTTGGACTGTCTACTTTCCAAAAAGTAGTGTTACTGCTACTTGTCCTGATTTTGGTGATACACCCGAACTTATATACTATGAGGCATAATGAGTCTTTTGAATGTGTCATTTTTCAATGATTGGTACCACAGCTTGTAGACTCTATAACTTTCACACAGACTAAATCAGTGTTTCTTGACCTTTTTTCACTCAAGGCACCCTTTAAAATTATGGACAGTCTTGAGGCACCCCATTCTAAAATGTGAAAAACTATTCTAATAGTTTTATATAATGCAGCAACATCCACACATGTAGGACACCCAACATTAGAGGTGATTTATTCTTCCAAAGCAAATACACTTTTGCACACTGATACTGACTAGTATTCCAGTGTTTCTCTTCTCCCTCAGTTTTTCTCCGTTTCCAGTACTGATGGAGAGGGGCAGGGGAGGGTCAAACTAGGATACTGTGCAGGCAGCTGACATCCTTCTTATCAACTGATGATGGCATTGCTTGTCAGGATTCCGGTGGCTAGAAGGTCGTAATGGAGCACAATGAAAACATATGACTTTGTGTAACTAAAAGGCAGGTTTGTTGCACCCGCTGGCTTGTATACAAATTTTGGGCAATTTTTAGACATTTTGCCAAGGCACCCCAGTGGGCCTGGGCTCCCTGGTTGAGACAGGCTGGGCTAAATAATATACCCTGATTTGGGTTATTTTTACCAAAGAAATGTAGCAGTAAAAATGTTGGCCTAAATTTATGAAGAAAATTTACTTCTTTGAAAACTTTTTTAATAGAAACTAATAAAAAAAGTCATGCTTTTTTCGCCTTTTTTGCAAAAAATCACAAAACCCAGTGGTGATTAAGTACCACCAAAATAAAGCTCTCTCTCAGTGAAAAAAATAATAAAAGTTTTGTTGAGGTACAGTGTAGCATGACTGAGTAATTGTTATTCAAAGTGCAAGAGCACTGAAAGCTGAAAATAGTCTGGGCAGAAAGGGGGTAAAAATGCCCTGTATTGAAGTGGTTAACATTGTGTAAAAAGGCAGCACAGTGGTTAAATGGTTAGCACTTCCGCCTGGCAGTACTAGGGTAGTTGGTTGGAATCCCAACCACGGCACCACCTGCCTGGAGTTTGCATGTGCCTGCGTGGATTTCGTCCGCTTACTCCGGTTTCCTTCTACACTCCAAAGACATTGGATCCTGTCTAAATTGGCCCTAATATGTGTATGTATGAATGTAAGTTAGGGACCTTAGATTGTACACCCCTTGAGGGTTAGGGACTGATGTGAATGTACAATATATATAAAGCGCTGCGTAAATTGACAGCGCTATATATGTACCTGACATAAATAAATAAAATAGTAATAAATAAAGAGGATGTTTGATCCTTTCTCCTTCTACTGTCCCCAATCCATCTGCTGATAGTACAGAGCCCTAGGAGTCACACTGCACATGCTCAGTGTGGTGTGTATTGCTATAGAGTTTTTTTTTTTTCCTGGAAGGCTGCATGTGATCAGCAAAGGGCCAATTAGGACTGTCCAGACAGAGAGTCAGGGGTCATGTAACCTCATAGGACAATCAGGGGAGAATGAAAACTCCTCCTACAATCTTAAACCAGTGCTCAGCTGGACAGCAATAGACATCACAAGACTGCTATATACTGCTGATAAGAAAAGGTATTTAGCAGTTTATATTTAATAAAATAATTGCATATCCATGTTCTCTGTACTGTGGGAAACCAGATAGAGTGAAAAAATGTATTTAAAACCAAGAACGACATTTCTTTTTTGTATTTTCGTTTCCAGTCCCTGAATGTGGTGGCTGCATTCGTTTTCTTTTCTGTGGTTTTCCCCCCTTTATCCTCACCTGGGATTTCTGCCAGTAACACACTTTCTTTCCTAAGGTGATGATAAGGCCCACTCATTGTACTGCATATTGAAAAGTAACCCTAGGCCACTTGCTCCTGATTTGGACAACAAACAACCTTCCCCTCTCCTCATCTCCATAACATGGGGGGGGGGGGTGCTCTGTAGTCCACAGAGCTGAACTGGACAGGACTGACAACACTGAGATTTCAGTGCAGCAGAGGCCTATACAGGAAATAGGAGCTCACTGGATTTGTATTGAGATACACAGTTATTTTTTGCACTTATTGAACTAAAAACATAAAACCCTTGCAGTGGTATATTTTTCAGACAAACGAGTAGCAAGAGAAGCTCAATGTTAGGCTTTACATACATGTGAAAAGACATTTACTTACAGGGGGTTGAATTCATTAAGGGTGGCATAGACTAATATTTAAGTTTTGTCAGGCCACCTTAACAAAGTTGTTGGTGCTTGCACCTTATTTATGTAGCTGTCAAAGCCATGTACAAGAAGCTATTGTAGTCCGACACTGAGGTTGGAGTGTCCATATGATCCTACCAAGTCACTGCACCCATCAGACAGACTGGTGCATAGTCAGGGAGTTTTGTAGTAGGGTGTGCAGAACGAGATGGAAGACAAAGAGGCTTGTTCCCAATCAAGTCTGCCTTGCTGTTGGTTGACAATGCGTGGCAGTGGGTGGATCCTTAGTCTTTAATAGGTCTAATAGCAGCTTAGTCCATTGCTCTAAAAAAAAAAAAAAAAAGAAGTAAGGTGGACCTGATGGAAAACTAGTCTTGCACTTCCCCATCAGGCTACTCCCACCCAACAGGCACTGCAAGACTAGTTCCCAACCAGGTACGCCTCCTCTCTGACTCAAGTAATTTCCCAGATATGGGCATTGCCATATTTGGGTAATTATATCACCAGTACTACAGCTTCCAGATTGTACCAGGTAGAGATCTGCAGTTACCAATTCCACCTCCAGCACATTTTACTGGTAAATTCTCCTGCAGAAGTATGGATATACACAAATGTATGCTCTATGTACATAATTATAGCAAATTCATTTTAAAAAAGCACATATGGGGTTATGGCAAGGTGCAGAGTTTGACTTCCGACTTGAAAAGAGGACAATAAATAAAATAATAAAAAAAGAATTAAAGTGGGTAGATTTGTACAGCCTACTTCTGTACCTGAGTGTGAAGTTTCCAGAGAAAGCTTGCTGTAGAGAAAACAGCAGTGTGTTTTTGTTATTTGTTTTATAGGCCGGGCGCAAGGCCTCCCTACTGATAGGAAAGTACTATTTAGCTTTGTAAGTGCCAGGCAGGGTAATGATTTCATTTCTTTAATTTGTATGTGATAAGCTTGCACCTGCATAATTGCAATAAATAAAAGACGTTCAAATAGACACGGCTGTACAATCTGGGACTTAAGGCTGAATACAAGCCAGGATTGTAAGATAGGCATTATCGGTTACTTTAATCAATAATTGTCAATATAATATTGAAGTACAGTTCATAACACTCAACGGTCAGAGTTGTAAAGCCCAAATATACTTAGATAGACAGATATATTTTAGTGGTCTTTATGTGACCTCTTCAAAAGAGCTCTCAATATGCTTTCTTTCTAGGCAGAAGAGAATGCATGCAATGTAAAATTAAGGTAGAAGAGCTTACAATTTATTAGTATATAAACAAGTGATACAGAAAATGGCAGAGCTTGCAGGCAATTGGAGTAAGTATAGAATCAGATGAACATATACCCTATATGAGGCTGTATTTCAGGGATATAGGTGGGGCAAGAGCATACAGTGAGGTGACTAGATATTCAAAATGAAATCAAGGTACACCCTATTGACAATGCCCACTTTGAATGGGGTGGGGCGGGGTTGAAATAGGGTACTGAATGATGGGTGTTGCCAACAGTCGGAAGGGCTGTGGTTAAATAAAATCTGAGCCTACTCTGTGCTGGGTCAAAAGTGTGTAATGCACAGATTGCAGGGATCAGGTGTGCATAACATATCGAGTGCAGGTGTCAGGGGTGCATAATGGACAGAATGCAGGGGTCAAGAGTTCCCCAGGTCCCAATGCCACAACTGCCCACATTATTTTTTTCTTCAATAAGTCACTTATCCTGCCATTGTTAGAATACATGGACAACAAATGGACATTCATGACAATACGTAGTCATGCAGGATTGAGGGTTATGATGATGCACCATGACACCCCCCAGGGGGCTCATTGTGGACTTGTCACATATATGGAAGAGCTTTAAAAGCATTAGTTAGTGGCAAGGCAAGTAAAACAGAGTTCAGAGGTCAGTAGTATGTAATGCACACTGCAGGGGCAGGAATAGGTAAAGCAGAGTTCAGGGGTCATTAGTAAGTAACAAAGAGTGCACAGGTCAGGAGTAAGTAACACAGGGTGCAGGGGTCAATAATAATAATGCAGAGTGAAGGGATCAGCAGTAATTAATTAAGAGTGCAAGGGGTAATAGTAAGTAATACAGATTACAGGGATCAGAAGAAAGTATTACAGAATGTAGGGTTCAGTAGTACAAAGTATAACGTAAGTAACGCACAGTGCAGAGGTCATTAGTAACGAGTGCAGAGTTTAGTAGTATCACAGAGTGCAAAAGGCAGTAATAACACATATTGCAACGGTCAGTAGTAAGTAACGCAGAGTGCAAAGACCAATAGTAATGCACAGTGCAGATGTCAGTAGTAAGTAACAAAGTGCAGGGCTCAGCAGTAGCAGAGAGTAAATAGAAAACGAGTAAACAAATGATTTGACCCCTGTTCAAAAGTCTGCATACCATTAATTCTTATTACTGTGTATTACCAACTTTAGCATCAATGACAGCATGCAGTCTTTTGTAATAGTAGTCTATGAGGCCCCAAATTCTTGCAGGTGGTATAAGTGCACATTCGTCTTGTCCAGTTCATGCAAAGTCTTTGCTTGTCTTGCATGAACCGCACATTTGACATCTTCCCAAAGTGGCTCAATGATATTAAGGTTAGGAGATGGCCACTCCAGAACCTTCACTTTTTCTCTGCTGTAATCACTGGAGGGTCAGCTTGGCCTTGTGCTCAGAGTTCAGAGGTCAGTAGTAATGCACATTGCAGAGGTCATTGGTAAGTAACACAGAGTGCAGGGATCAGTAGTATGCAGGGGCGGACTGACCATTTGGAAACTTGGGCACTGCCCGAGGGCCCGGGGTCAGTAGGGGGCCCCATGAGATGCCCCTGGTACCTTTTTCATAGGCTTTTTTGAGTTTGGGCAAGGACACAGGGGCCCCATGATCCCCTATTGCCTGGGGGCCCCATGAGTTGTCAGTCCACCCCTGGTAGTATGTAACATACAGTACAGGGGTTTGTAGTGACTCAGAGCTTGAATATGAGGGACTACAAGTAGCAGCATTTCCTCCCCCATCCACCTGTGTTACTGACCACTTGCAAAAAAGTTAGTAAACCACTGTCTAATAATATCCAAGTCACACAGTGTAAATCTTACCAGCACAAACAATTGCCCAGATGTGCTGCAAGAGTAAGGTGGCATCACCTCCTTTTCAACTCCCACTCATAGAATTGCACAAGGACTTCATCATGAGACAGAGTCCAAAGACAGACCCACCCTTCTCTTCCTCCTCCTCCTTCTACCTAAGTTTGTATAGAAATGTCTGCTACCTAAATCTACGAAAAATGTTATTTTCATTCACTTTTTAGGTAGCAAGATAGCTGACCCTTACTGCAGTTGGCTATTACTAGTTATACAGAGACTGATGAGACTGCTTGCATGTTACAAAGGGCTGTCATTTACCGCATATACCAAAGACTGTTATAGATTGCTCACATACAACAAAAGGTTGCCATAATGAAACCATTCTATTACATATGCTTTTATGCAGAATAAATACAGAAAGATTACACAGAAATTACAGAAAGATTGTCTGAGCCCAGTTTAAAGGAGAAATTTAAAAAGTTGTGGAGAACTCATCAACCAGCAACTGTTAAGACCATAAATACTTTGGTCAGGAGTATGTAACACTGTGTTTGCGGGTCTCAAGTTAACGATAACCTAAACGCATCACAATCGCGTGTATGTGCAGTTTTCCTGCACCGGATCGCATGGTACAAAACGAATATGCAATGTGGTTGTGGTGCAGTTCCAAAAAAGGTTTCTGCATTTCTTTGGTGTGATGCAATGCAATTTGAGCTCATTCAGAATCGCATATGAATTGCAGTTCCTGTGCATTTCACACGTGAGCTGCAGTGTAAACCCGGGCTCAGGGATACAAAAAAAAATGGCTCCATGGAATTGCGAACCCCTGGTGACCCTTTTAGTTTATGCCGAAGTTACGTTTTAAGGCTGTTTCTATTGAGTTTCTTGTACTTTGCAGTTCCTGGCTCTCTATTTTTGTCTGTTTCAGGTCCTCCTTTTAGCTGTCTCTAGTCAGGAAGCCACCAGGTAGCTGTCACCAGGTAGAACTCTCAGTCCCCTATCATGGACTGAACCCACTTTTAAATATATTCTCTTCTGAGGCTCCCATTAATAGATGGATTTTCAATCAAGTGAAGCTGTCTCACTCTTTTCCCTTTGTTGGGGGTAGTGTCGCCCACATTTGTGGGTGAACACTGTGGTTAAATACATTAACGGATTGGTTACATTTTAGCTCAAGTCTTGGTAACTGAGCTTTTGGTGTTTGGCTAGTTTTTTTTAAAGTTATGTTTATGGTTATTAAGTACTAACATTTTGATACAGTTTTATTTGTTTAATTTAGCTGTTTCTAAAACCAATAAAAGGTAATATTTTGTGTTGCTTATTTCACCACTTCAGTACCAGGCACTTTCATCCCTTTCCTGCATTGGCCATTTTTCAGCTTTTAGCACTGTAGTACTTTGAAAGACAATTGTGCAGTCATGTAACACTGTATCCATATTACATTTTTATAATTTATTTCACACAAATAGATATTTCTTTTGGTGCTATATGATCACCAGTGGAATTTATTTTTTGCTACATAAACAAAAAATTTACTTTTTTTAATGCATTTTTTGTTTCATTTATAAACTTTTGCAAATAAATAATGTTTCTTCATTAATTTAGGTCAGATGAATTCTGCTAAATTTCTTTTGTGCAGATAATCCAAATCAATTGTTATTATTTAGCCTTTAGAAATGATATAGAGTTCACAAACTATGGTTATATATACACACAGCTCAAAAAAATTAAAGGAACACTTTTTAATCAGAGTATAGCATCAAGTCAGTTAAACTCCTGGGATATTGATCTGGTCATTTAAGTAGCAGAGGGGGTTGTTAATCAGTTTTAGCTGCTTTGGTGTTAATGAAATTAACAACAGGTTCAGTAGATGAGCAACAATGTGACAACCCCCAAACCAGGAAAGGTTTTACAGGTGGAGGCCACTGACATTTTTTTCCTTACTAATCTTTTCTGACTATTTTTCACTAGTTTTGCATTTGGCTAGGATCAGTGTCACTATTGGTAGCATGAGGCGATACCTGGACCCTACACAGGTTGCACAGGCAGTCCAACTCCTCCTGGATGGCACATCAATATGTGCCATTGCCAGAAGGTTTGCTTTGTCTCCCAGCACAGTCTCAAGAGCACGGAGGAGATTCTAGGAGACAGGCAGTTACTCTAGCAGAGCTGGACAGGGCCGTAGAAAGTCCTTAAGCAGGACCGCTATCGCCTGACCTAAATCCAATAGAACACCTCTGGGTATCATGTTTTAGTCCATCCAACACCGCCAGGTTGCACCTCAGACTGTCTAGGACAGCAGTTCTCAACCTGGGGGTCGCGACCCCTTTGGGGGTCGAACGACCATTTCCCAGGGGTCGCCTAAGACCATCAGAAAACACATATTTCCGATGGTCTTAGGAACCGAGACACCGCTCCTGTCTCAGGCGATCTGTGGGCGGGATGATATGCTGCCCCTGTAACCTGGCCACACCTCCGGGATCACTCAACAGCTCCGCCTCCTCGCCGCTGATTGGCCACCGGAACTGTAGCTCAGGAGAGGCACACAGGCGGCCAATCACCGGCGAGGAGGTGGAGCTTGGAGAGGAGGAGCCGAGCGGCAGCGCGCGGAGATCAAAGAAGATCGAGGGAGCTGCAGGAGCGAGTGAAGAGAGAGGCCAGAGAAGGAAGACAGCTGACAGGGAAGTGCAAATTTTGCTGCTGCAGCCAGGTATGCAGGATGTAGATGGGAGAGGGAGAGAGCGAGCCCAGGCTGGAGCAGGATTCAGCAAGGTAAGTATCATTGGTGTCAGTGGAAGGGATAGTGCCCCATCATTTGTGTCACTAATACCAACAATGGGGCACTATTCCTCCCCCCACTGACACCAACGATGGGGCACTATTCCTCCCCCCACTGACACCAATGATGGGGCACTATTCCTCCCACTGACACCAATGATGGGGCACTATTCCTCCCCCCACTGACACCAATGATGGGGCACTATTCCTCCCCCCACTGACACCAATGATGGGGCACTATTCCTCCCCCCACTGACACCAACGATGGGGCACTATTCCTCCCCCCACTGACACCAACGATGGGGCACTATTCCTCCCCCCACTGACACCAACGATGGGGCACTATTCCTCCCCCCACTGACACCAACAATGGGGCACTATTCCTCCCCCCACTGACAGCAACGATGGGGCACTATTCCTCCCCCCACTGACAGCAACGATGGGGCACTATTCCTCCCCCCACTGACAGCAACGATGGGGCACTATTCCTCCCCCCACTGACAGCAACGATCGGGCACTATTCCTCCCCCCACTGACACCAACGATGGGGCACTATTCCTCCCCCCACTGACACCAACGATGGGGCACTATTCCTCCCCCCACTGACACCAACGATGGGGCACTATTCCTCCCCCCACTGACACCAACGATGGGGCACTATTCCTCCCCCCACTGACACCAACGATGGGGCACTATTCCTCCCCCCACTGACACCAACGATGGGGCACTATTCCTCCCCCCACTGACACCAACGATGGGGCACTATTCCTCCCCCCACTGACACCAACGATGGGGCACTATTCCTCCCCCCACTGACACCAACGATGGGGCACTATTCCTCCCCCCACTGACACCAACGATGGGGCACTATTCCTCCCCCCACTGACACCAAGAATGGGGCACTATTCCTCCCCCCACCGACACCAACGATGGAACACTATTTCCCCCCCCACTGACACCAATGATGGGTCACTATCCCCCCCCGACCACAATGATGGGGCACTATTTCCCCCTCCACCACACTGACACCAATGATGGGGCACTATTCCTCCCACTGACACCAATGATGGGGCACTATTCCTCCCACTGACACCAATGATGGGGTACTATTCCTCCCACTGACACCAATGATGGGGCACTATTCCTCCCACTGACAACAATGATGGGGCACTATTCCTCCCACTGACACCAATGATGGGGCACTATTCCTCCCACTGATACCAATGATGGGGCACTATTCCTCCCACTGATACCAATGATGGGGCACTATTCCTCTCACTGACACCAATGATGGGGCACTATTCCTCCCACTGACACCAATGATGAGGCACTATTCCTCCCAATGACACCCACAATGGGGCACTATTCCTCCCACTGACACCCACAATGGGGCACTATTCCTCCCACTGACAACAATGATGGGGCACTATTCCTCCCACTGACACCAATGATGGGGCACTATTCCTCCCACTGACACCAATGATGGGGCACTATTCCTCCCACTGACACCAATGATGGGGCACTATTCCTCCCAATGACACCCACAATGGGGCACTATTCCTCCCACTGACACCCACAATGGGGCACTATTCATCCCACTGACACCAATGATGGGGCACTATTCCTCCCACTGACACCAATGATGGGGCACTATTCCTCCTACTGACACCAATGATGGGGCACTATTCCTCCCACTGACACCAATGATGGGGCACTATTCCTCCCACTGACACCAATGATGGGGCACTATTCCTCCCACTGACGCCAATGATTGTGCACTATTCCTCCCACTGACGCCAATGATGGGGCACTATTCCTCCCACTGACACCAATGATGGGGCACTATTCCCCCCACTGACACCAATGATGGGGCACTATTCCTCCCACTGACACCAATGATGGGGCACTATTCCTCCCACTGACACCAATGATGGGGCACTATTCCTCCCACTGACACCAATGATGGGGCACTATTCCTCCCACTGACACCAATGATGGAGCACTATTCCTCCCACTGACACCAATGATGGGGCACTATTCCTCCCACTGACACCAATGATGGGGCACTATTCCTCCCACTGACACCAATGATGGGGCACTATTCCTCCCACTGATACCAATGATGGGGCACTATTCCTCCCACTGATACCAATGATGGGGCACTATTCCTCCCACTGATACCAATGATGGGGCACTATTCCTCCCACTGACACCAATGATGGGGCACTATTCCTCCCACTGACACCAATGATGGGGCACTATTCCCCCCACTGACACCAATGATGGGGCACTATTCCTCCCACTGACACCAATGATGGAGCACTATTCCTCCCACTGACACCAATGATGGGGCACTATTCCTCCCACTGACACCAATAATGGGGCACTATTCCTTCCACTGACACCAATGATGGGGCACTATTCCTCCCACTGATACCAATGATGGGGCACTATTCCTCCCACTGATACCAATGATGGGGCACTATTCCTCCCACTGATGCCAATGATGGGACACTATTCCTCCCACTGATGCCAATGATGGGACACTATTCCTCCCACTGACACCAATGATGGGGCACTATTCCTCCCACTGACACCAATAATGGGGCACTATTCCTTCCACTGACACCAATGATGGGGCACTATTCCTCCCACTGATACCAATGATGGGGCACTATTCCTCCCACTGATACCAATGATGGGGCACTATTCCTCCCACTGACACCAATGATGGGGCACTATTCCTCCCACTGATGCCAATGATGGGACACTATTCCTCCCACTAATGCCAATGATAGGACACTATTCCTCCCACTGACATCAGTGATGGGGCGCTAGTCCTCCCACTGCAAAATTACAGTTATGAAGTAGCAACGAAAATAATTTTATGGTTGGGGGTCACCACAACATGAGGAACTGTATTAAGGGGTCGTGGCATTAGAAAGGTTTAGAACCACTGGTCTAGGAGCTCAGTAATACTCTGGTCCAGATCTGGGAGGAAATACCCTAGGATACCATCTACCATCTCGTTAGGAGCATGCCCTGACGTCAGGCATGCATACAAGCACATGGGGGCATACAAACTACTGAGTACCATTTTGAGTTGCTGCAATGAAATTTCAGCAAAATGGACTAGCCTGCTGCATAATTTTTTCACTTTGATTTTTGGGGTGTCTTTGAATTCAGTCCTCTGTACGTTGATAATTTTCATTTCCATCAAACGATGGGGCATCCTTACATTCCTAACACATTACCCAGTCCATATCAGTATAGATATCCAGCATGATATGTTTCCCCATTGAAATCTGATGTGTTTTCAAAGTATTCCTTTAATTATTATTATTATTATTACATACTGTCACCAGTACAGTACAGTGTCATCATACAGCTGGTAAGACAGTGATCAGGTACACTGACTGGTGTTAGTATGTAAAAAAAAAAAGTATAATTTTATTCCAAATGTTTTATTTTTTTCATTAGATATTTTTTATGCTTTTTTAAAATTACTGTGACCAGAGCAATATAGTGTTACTACTGTAACATTGTACTACTCTGGGGAAATGATTAGGATTTATTTTTTATACATTATGATTGCTTATGATTATGATGAATTTCTCTGTTATAAGCAACCATTTTTACTGAATGAAATCGATTCATTTAGTGTTTACTATTGTGGTTAGCTGAGGGTCAGGACAAGACAGGGGTGAAAGGGGCGCCTGCACTGAGCACTGTCATAATCTGTGGTGAGGGGGGCGCAATGGGAGCTTCTGCCACTGCTCCCACATGACAGGAGAAGCTGTCATTCTCCCTCATTACTGCACAAAGTATGGCTTCCCCTAGCCTACCTCATTTCTGGCCACTTCAACTCTGCCTTATCTCTCATGCAACCATAAATCACTCCTCTCCTTCCAAGCTCCACTCCCTTCCCAGCTTGTTCTCCTTCTTGAGTCAGTTCACAGTCCGCCCTGATGGCCACTTTCAGCTATCTACAGATCTCTTTACCTTCCCTGCTCCTCTCCTTTGCTCTCATTAACCCTTCACCTTCTTTTATCTAGTGCCCCATCCATACCCCTGCACTGTACACATCCTGCAGCCTGTGGTCTCAGCTCTGGGCATTCCACACAGCCATGTGGCTGACACCCTTTTCATCCCAGTCTACTAATTGTCCTGTCCCCATAATGCAGCCCTAACACTTTTTCTGCACTCCTTCACTCTGCACGTCATTAAGACATACTCTTACTACCCAGAACTCCACCTATTCACTCCTTCTTATCCCTAGTAACTGCGCACTGTGGTGTGGCCACAGTGTAATTGTATGCACTTATGGTTTTAGAAGCACTCCCAATGAATTATTTTACACAGTGCGTTTTCATGAAAGCCCATCAAAGTCCTACATGCTGCATCTTTGATGCACTTTCACAAAATGCACTGTGTAATAGAATTCAATGGTCTCAAAGAGGATAGCGCAAACACGTGTTGCTCCCTTGCATTCTGAGTTTAATGTGAGCTTGTTGGTATTAGTCTCCTGAAGTCACACCACAAATCATTAGAACTCTCTCTAGCTGCAGCCTAGTAATAGCATTACTGGAAGGTTTATTCATTTACTTGCTACAGATGCATTATGGGGTCTGCAATCCCATGACTCTCTCTGAAGATCCGTGCCTCCCCCACTGCTTAATTCTTACCCCTCCTTTGCTGCTGATGCATGTGGGTCCATTGTACTTCCAACTCTCCTGCTGTCTTTTAATTACCCCCCCCTTCCCTCCACCAGAACTGTCTCTTAGTGGTGTAGCACTACCCTCTTAGGAGTTGCTGAAGTTTTGAGTCCCCCCTATAGTCCTGCACAACCAGGTGACATGCATTTTCACAGACTTGCATCCAGGAGTCAGTAATCTTTCCTTGACCTCCCTGTTGGGGATTGGCCAGGGTCCTCTAAGAGTACAGACCAGCCACTGCTCAAATCCACCCACTGCTTCTAGACCTTTCTCCAAAGCTCTAGAACGGGAGAAATTTCAGAAGGTTGGTCTGCAGAGCCTCTCAGCTCTGACCGAATTTTAACCCTGCTAGCTATCACATCCAGGCTGCTACTCTACCCTCCTAGCTAACAATTGAACTAGAGCTCCTTCTAGCTAACTAGGAGGGTGCTACAGTGGATATGTGCTTTCTCCACCTCTTTAGAAAGGTGTTTCTGATCTGAGGAAGTGAAGAATTGCTTCTCTACCTAAATGAGTGCTGCCATTTAACACGCCAGAGTGCAGCAAGGAGCAATCTTTGTAGATCCTCTGAAAAGATCAGTTTTTGGGAGCCAACAAGCTATAATGGGGGTGAGTTTTTACCCCTACCCCCCCCCCCCCGCACACACAACAGTTGACATTTTTGGGCTTTGGCTTCTATAGTCCAGGTCCAAGAACACTGCCAATGGTATCCAAGGCTACCAAAAATAGGACATCTGCTCTGCATTCATCAATGTGACACAAACAGACAGGGGAATATGTGTTTTAACTTCGTTTCGAAGGTGAAAAAATCATTTTATGAGGTTTTACTATACCCTAAAAAAAAAGAAAAAAATAGACCAGTTTAAAAAAATTCAGTTGAAATACTGTGTGTTACATATATCTTATATTTTAACTGTAGACCAAGAGCTGCTGTGGCTGGTTATCCTGCCTTAATCAGTAGAATAAACCCTATTATATCTTATGCATGCCAGAGGTCATGACTCAAAACCGGCCGTTCCACTGACAAATCTAGCCTAAAGCTGTGAGTGTGTGCAGATTATTGCTCCATTGTATCTGGCAAAAACATCTGTTGTTCCCTTTATAGAGCAGAGTGCAGTTCCTACAACAGTTATCCACACCTACAATCAAAGCTGTCCATAGACAGCCTGCAGGCTGAACGAAAAAAGTGATCCGATTCCTTCATCTACAGAAACGAGGTGGTTGGAGGAATTTCCCCCCCTCTTCCCCCACCAGGACAGTAAGAGGTAACACTATCAGGGTACACTGATCAGTGGCTCAAGCGGATTGGCTGCAGTCTGGCTGCAGTCTCTGATCAATGGAAACATTTCCAACTCTTCTGTCACTTTGACATAAATTGATTAAACAAGTGGCTTCTGTCAAACGGCGAAGCCCACACACTGATAGAAATTTGTCTGGTTACTGCTGGACTGGCCAAATTTCAATCAGTGTATGGCCAGCTTAAGACCTGAGGTGAAGAGTCCTGTTAGGTTGTTACTCAATTGACTTAAAGGAGAGGCTGTGCATTAAATATAATTTTTATACTGTAGCCTCATATTTGTGAAATAAAGTGTAAAGATCGACAACACTGTGAATATGTTTACATGTTAAGGTTAACCAGTGCTCATTTAATAAAAGAAAAGGAAAATTATATTAAAAAGTTGAAGGCACCAAAGCACCCAAAGAGCAAGTAAGAATGTATCCATGACCTCCTAACTCTGCCCCTATTCCCCTTGAAACAACACTTTATTCCCACTTTGCACCTTGGTTATAGACCCTTACTCTTACCGTGACTGAAACCTGCCTAATGTATGTATTATAATGGAAAAACAGCCAGAACCGTGAATAAGTTGTGTTTTTTTAAAAGAAAAAATTATTTTATCATTTACAGCCCTATAACTAGATCTTTCAATAGGTGTGTTAAGTGTATTTATCTCCTAAGCAGGCACTAAAATTAAATCCTCATAAAACCATTTTAAGCAACTAGTTAAATATAGTATAAAAGATTCATTTAACAAGACAGCTTTAGGGAAAATGGTATGCCTGTCCCACAAGGGATGTATATCAGTACTCCAAATTTAGTGAAATGTACTTACAGCATATTAAATATATTAAAACAATTCAGCTTAATAAACAGTGTCAGACATGGAATCACTAATTAAAGATTATCATTATTCATAATTTTCTCAATCTGTACAATGTTTAGCATTTAACCACTTCAATACAGGGCACTTTTACCCCCTTCCTGCCCAGACCAATTTTCAGCTTTTAGTGCTCTCACACTTTGAATGACAATTACTCAGTCATGCTGCACTGTACCTCGACAAAACTTTTAGCATTTTTTTTCTCAGAGATAGAGCTTTATTTTGGTGGTACTTAATCACCACTGGGATTGTGATTTTTTGCGAAAAAGGCGGAACAAAGTGCGAAAAAAAATATATATATATATTAGTTGCTATTAAAAAATTTGCAAATAAGTAATTTTTCTTCATAAATTTAGGCCAAAATTGTTACTGCTACATTTCTTTGGTAAAAAATAACCCAAATCAGGGTATATTACTTATGCAGGCCATAGATGGGGAGAAAACCGGACGATTTTTCTTTAAAAAAATGAAAAATCGGTCGTTCAAGCGGCCGACGTTACCAGGAACAGTAAAAAAAAAATCGGCCGATTTTACTCCCGTCTACAGTCGGCAAAAAGTGTCCCTGCAGAGAGCTCTGATATTTCTTTGACAGTTCTTTGACATTTATAGTGGTTGCAACAATGTATCTATTTGTATCCATTTTGGATACAGATATTTTTATTCGGAAACAAATAGATACATTGTTGCAACCGCTATAAATGTCAAGGAACTGTCAAAGAAATAGCGGAGCTCTCTGCAGGGACACTTTTTGCCAGACTTAATTTCTTCTTCTTCTTCATCCTCTTCTTCTTCTTCATCCTCTTCTACTTCTTCCTCCTCTTCTTCTTCTTCTTCATCCTCTTCTTCTTCTTCTTCCTCTTCATCCTCTTCTTCCTCTTCATCCTCTTCTTCCTCCTCTTCTTCCTCCTCTTCCTCCTCTTCTTCTTCCTCCTCTTCTTCATCTTCTTTTTGTCTTCCTCTTGCAGGTCACTGCTCATGCGCAGATTTTTTTATCGGTAAAAAGATCGGCCGATTTGCCCATAATTGCCGCGAAAATCAGCCGATCGGCAAAATCGGCCGATCTTTTTCCAACTTTACCGATAAAAAAATCTGCCAAAATACCGAAAAACGGCTGAACAATTAGCCCACTAACGATCCAAAAATCGGTGGATTTTATTTTCGGCCGAAAAATCGGCCGATTTTCGACCCATCTATGGCCTGCATTAGTCTGTGTGAAAGTCTACAAACTATGGTACCAATCATTGAAAATTGATCACACCTGATGTACTGACGGTCTATCATTTCTTGAGGCCCTAACATGCCAGGAAAGTACAAATACCCCCCAAATTACCCTTCTTGGAAAGTAGACAGTCCAAGCTATTTAGTAAGAGGCATGGTGAATTTTTTTGAAGCTGTAATTGTTGCCATCAATTCTTAGGAAAATTAAGAAATTATAATTTTTTTTTAACACAAAATTGTCAAATTAACAAGTTATTTCTCACACACGACATATGCATACTTGCAATTACACCCCAAAACACATTCTGCAACTCCTCCTGAGTATGGCAATACCACATAGGTGAGACTTGTTTATAGTCTGGCCACATACAGAAGCCCAAGATCCAAGTAGCACCATCAAGCATTCTAGAGGCATAAATTACACTTTTAATTTCCTGGCTTCCTATCACAGGCCCTGGAGCACCAGGACAATGTAATTACCCACAAAATGACCCCATTTTGGAAAGCAAACACCTCAATGTATATTGTATATTATATGAGGCATAATGATTCTTTTGAATATGTCATTTTTTTCCACAAGTATTTGAAAAATGTGGAAAGAAAATAAAAACATGTTTTTTTTTTACACAAAGTTGTCAGTTTAAAAACTTTTTCTAACACATAGCATGTACATACCAAGAATTACACCTCAAAATACATTCTGCTACTTGTCCTGAGTTTGGTGATACCACATGTGTGAGACTTTTACACAGCCAGGCCACATACAGAGGCCCAACATCCAAGTAGCACCATCAGGCGTTATAGTGGCATAAATCACACATCTAATTCCCTGATTACCTATCACATTTCTGAAGGCCCTGGAGCACCAGGACAATGGAATTACCCACAAAATGGCCCCATTTTGGAAAGAGAACACCCCAACGTATATTCTGTGAGGCATAGTGCGTATTTTTAACGTGTCATTTTTTTTACACAAGTTTTTGAAAAATGTGGAAAGAAAGTGAAAACATTTTTTTTTTTTTAAACAAAGTTGTCAAATTATAAGATATTTCTAAAAACACAGCAGGGACATAGCAAGAATTACACTCCAAAATACATTCGGCTACTCCTCCTAAATATGGTGATACCACATGCATGATACTTTTTCACAGCCTAGCTAAACAAAGGGTAAACAGAAGATTACCTGTGGTTGTAGTAGAGAAGTTGTCTGCAGAGGAGAGCAGTGGTCCAGGAAGCAGGCAGAGATGTGGTCAGCAATAGCCAAATGAATAGTCCAGGCAGCAGGCAGGAACATAGTCCAAAAAAAGTCCTGGGTCATTACAGGCAACAGGCAGAGATATGGTCAACACAGCCAAAGTACTAGCTCAGGTAGCAGGCAAGAACATGGTCCATAAAAACTCCTGGGTCATTACAGGCAGCAGGCAGAGATATGGTCTGCACAGTAGTGGTCCTGGCAGCAGAAAGGAACATCAGGCTTAAGGCCTCGGTCAGGTAAAACCTGGCCACAGGGGTAGAGGCTTCATCCCACCCAATCACTTTGAAGCCTCTAGACTAACAGACCCTGATTCGGGAATCACAAAACCAGGTGAAAACCAAAAACTGTTTTTCTCTACTCTGAAGCCCCTCACATATGTGAGACCCCTGTCTTATCTTGCATCCCACTACTACAGTAGCAGGGCAAAAGATCAATTCATGCAGCAGGCAAAAAACATGGTTAACAGGCTGAAGTCAGTGCAGGTGGAAGGCAAAAACGTGGTCTAGAAACAATCCAGACGGCAGGCAAAAGCATTGTCAGTAAACAGTCCAGGGTCAGCTCACGTGGAAGGCAGAAAAGTGGTTTAGAAACAATCCAGATGGCATGCAGAGGCATCGTCGGTAAACAGGCCAGGGTCAGTTAACGTGGAAGGCAAAGGCATGGTCAATCAAGGCAACAGGCAAAGGATCAGCATGGATTTTGGAAACTCGGAAATTGCAGGCTGTTAAAAATAAGGGAAACTAATATTTTAGTGACGTGCGATAATGTCGAAAGCAGTCGATGCATAGGCCTGGTTGGAAGGGACATTTTGGACAATAAACACTGGTGTCTTTCCTAACGCCTCTTCTTCCACATACCCGATATTTTGTTTGGCGTCTTCTTCCTGATTCTGTGGGTGGAATGTTTTCTGGAAAATGACGCTCGTGAAGTCTGCTCACACAAAAAGAGCGAATGTTTTCTGGGGGGCATCCTTGCTGGTAGATCAGGGCAGTGATAATTTCTTCTATATATTTGAGGAAGGTGGTGGGTCTTTCTGTTGACTTTTGATAGATGACAAATGCATTGTAAATGGCCAAATGGAAAAAATAAATTGCAACTTTTTTGTACCACAAGAGGGACTTTCTTGTTGACAAATAGGGCTGTATTATCCGATCATTTAAATCCACCCCCCCCCCATGAACCAATTATAATCGTGGATACATTCAGGTTTTTAGATGGGGCAGTGTCTTCCATGAATTTCCACCGAGGTGTCATTGTGGATGGTGGACAGGACATAAGAATCTCTCTTATCCCCCCACTTTATGGCCAGCACTTCCTCGTTTCTCAGACTTACAGATTCCCCCCTTTGTAGCCTTGTGGTTACTAAACTTTGTGGGAAGCCCTTTCTATTTTTACGGGTGGTACCACAGGCTAAGGTTTTCTCACGGTACAGATGCTGGAAAAGGGACAGACTGGTATAATAGTTATCAAGGTAGATATGATAACCTTTTTGGAACAGTGGGAATGCCAGGTCCCAAACAATTTTGCCAATTGTGCCGATGTAGGTTGGGCACTCAGGGGTCTGGAGCTGGGAGTCTTTGCCTTCGTACATGGGGAATGCAAGCACATATCCTGCAGCTCTTTCGCAGAGCTTGTTCAGCTTCAATCCATACCTGGCCCTTTTACTGGGGAGGTATTGCTTGAATCCCAGTTGGCCAGTGAAGTGGACAAGGGATTCATCTACACAAATTTGTTGCTCAGGGACATAAAGTTCCACAAATCTCTTAGCAAAAGCATTTATTAGGGGGTGGATTTTGTCATAGTTGGGATGATCTCAGGGAGGGCACTGTGAGTTATCATTGAAATGCAGAAATTGTATGATCAGATCAAAGCGTGACT
Source organism: Staurois parvus (assembly GCF_062004578.1). Taxonomy (NCBI): domain Eukaryota; kingdom Metazoa; phylum Chordata; class Amphibia; order Anura; family Ranidae; genus Staurois; species Staurois parvus. Next base: position 3,614,426 of record NW_028318492.1, on the reverse strand, counting down.
GGGACATTACAGCGGAATAGATGGGCATATGATGTATGGGGTTGGTGGACCAGTAGGCATGCAATTCGTTTTTTTTGTAAGCCCCATGTTAAACGTAAGGCCCAAAAACAATTTTAACTCCTCTACTGTGAGACATCTCCAAAGAAAAGAACGAGTGTAGGATGTACTGGGATTATTATCAAAATACTGCTGAGCAAAAAGGCGTGTCTAGTCCACAATGTATTGCAGTAAATCGGCATGGAAAAACAAATAAAAAAATTGAATTTCAGAAACATTTTCAGTATTGGTCTGCACACCTGGCTGTGCGGTGAAAGGTGGGATTCTGAGATGGTAGGCAGCCATAAAGGGTTTGCCAGGGCATCAGGAAGATATGTTTGGGCCCTAATTCTTGGGGTCTGGTGGGGTGATCCAGTGCTGGTACTGGACCTTTCATCCTAGAGTCTAGCGCCATTAGTGTCTGCTGATTGACCACTGGGGTGTATGGCGCTGCTCGTTGTTGCCTGCTCTTTAGGATGGACTGCTTCCTCCTCCGATTCGGTCACTTACCCATTACTTTGTACTGGCTCATATTCCGAATCGGATGGTGAGAGCTCCCCGCTGCTCTCATCCGACATGCTGAGGATTTTGAGCACCTCCTCACTAGTAAAATATTTTTTGGACATTGCGGCTCTGGTGATTGTGGCTGTATGAGGGGTTGACGGATGGATGCGATGGTTACACTGCTGATGGGTGCCAGTTGTGTCAGCTCTGTGATAAGTATACTGATTAGGGTGCACTGATGGCTGTGTTGACAGATACACAGGTTGCACTGATGGGCTGCACTGACAGGTACACTGATGGGCTGCACTGACAGGTACACTGACAAGTATACTGAGGGCTGCACTGACAGGTCCACTGATGGGCTGCACTGACAGATCCACTGATGGGCTGTGCACTGATGGGCTGCACTGACAGATGTACTGATGGGGATGCACTGACAGATGCATTGATGGCAGCACTGACAGATCTACTGATGGTGGCACTGGCAGATCCACTGATGGGCTGTGTGCTGATGGGCTGAACTGACAAATCCACTGATGGCGGCACTGACAGATCCACTGATGGCAGCACTGACAGATCCACTGATGTACTGATGGGCTGCACTGACAGATGCACTGGTGGCAGCACTGACAGATCCACTGATGGCAGCACTGACAAATCCACTGATGGGTCCACTAATGGCTCCATTGACAGATCCACTGATGGGCTGATCTGACAGATCCACTGGTGGCATTGACAGGGACTCTTTATTAGGGGCAGTGTGGTGCACAGTGAAAGGGTTTGAAAAACTCACTGTTCCTAGGTTCTCCTCCTCACACAAGATCGGTGTGTGAGGAGAAGATAGTAACACTGAGTGATCACTGTGTGTTTGCACTTATGATCGGCTGTGATAGGTCACAGCCGATCACGTGGTAAAAAGCCAATTTCATTGGCTCATTACCTCCAGCGGGGAAGCGCTGTGTCCGAGGGACACAGTCTGACAGGAACGGTTGCGTTGCATGCCCCCGAGGGGCATGCATGAGTGGTGCGATTCACAAGACTTCATATGACACCCAATCACAGGGAGCAGAGGACTGCCCGGCCATCAATCCGCTATAGGCCAGGCGGCAACATGTTAAAGTATACTATATGTAAACCCAACAGCCAAGGTGTAATATTTTGTAGCTTGCCAGTGCTTAAATGTTATGACTGCCTTAGTTTCCATTTGTCAGGTTAAGTACATGTAGCACACTCCCTAAAGAGCTGCTGGTGAAACTGATGCTTCCCCCTCCCCCCAGATTAGTGCACACACAGTATTTTCTCCACGTTCACAGTCTAGGGGTGTTTTTTTATGCTTTATTGGAAAGTTAAACTTGGATGGAATGCAGAGAATATGGGATACTCCATCTGCAGAACTGGACTCTTTGAGGACTCTTCTCTGTCTCTGTAAGCTGCACAACAACAAGTCCAACATGGTTCTCTGCTGCTAACAGGTGACTATGTCCAGAAATTTCTTTCCAGAAATTAAGAGCTACACGCAGTCACTAAGGCCCCGCACTCAGGTCATAAACTCAAAATACCACAGGATCATTTGTTGACTCCTTCCAATATCCACCGGGCTCTCCTCCACAGGACCACTGGACAATCTTCCCTCCTATCTCCACTGGGTATCCTCCAGTGAGCTTCTCCAGACCAAAAAAAAAATCCCAGACATTTAGAAAACAGGCCCCCAGCTTAGACTATAGCTTGGATCTTGATGACTTCCAAGCAGCGTCCCCAGCAGGCTGCCCAGAGACAGGGGACTCCTCTGGCAGGACCCTCTCCCTTTCTACAGGCTTCAAACTATTTATGGACTCTCTGATCACCTTTTGGACACACCTCTCCAGAGATTGTCTGGGTCCCTATAAATATTCAAGCTGCTCTCCCATTCTTCCTCCCACTGTAATTTTAGAATCCTCTAGAATCCAGGGGGAAGCACTCAGACCAGAAACCAGTGAAACATTGAGCAGGCTAGAATAATCAATCTCTGCTCCACTGATTACAGAGGAGCTAAACAATTTTATCTAGCAACGTACATTACGTGGGTGGGCACTACATACATTTTCTGCAAGTACAGAAAATGCGTGTTGATCTTGATAGAAACCCAGTGCCCTTGTCACCTTCTGTGCAACAAAAGTAGACCTTCACTTTACTGAAAGTAATGAAAGAAACTCTCATAATCTTACTTCCTCCAGCCAGTGACAATTTTTTATTTATTTATTTATTTATTTTGGGGGGAGTAGCAAGTACCTTTTGAGATGGTATGTACTTTTTGCTTAGGAGGCAACAGGACCAGTTTCATAGGAGTCTGCCATCCTGTGCATGTGCACTCGGGGGCAGCAGCGAGTCAATAGGAAGTGACATACAGCTTTTGAAGTAAAAAATGGTGGCTTATAATATCCGAAGCCCTGAGTAGTATAGGCTGTGTGGACTTTTGAGTATCTGTTACTACTTGTAGCTGCTGACTTTTTCACATGCTTGGATGAAGTTCCTCTTTAAGTGTAACTAAATCTATCATTTAAAAAAATGTAAGCAAACAGCTCTTTATTGCAAAAGAAACATGTTATGGCTCTTCTGCAATAACTTACTCACTTACCTGCCAGCTGGTAGTCTTCTATTGAATGTACACTGAGCTGCACACGCAGCATGCATTTGCGGCACGCTCTGGTTGTGCTGGAATGACTTCCATGTGCATATGCAGGATCATGTCATCCTCCATTGGGCAATCAAGAGGCTGAAAATCCAGCACCCAGATGTAGCTCAGGAAGAAGATGATAGTGACTGGCCAGGGATGTAACTATCACATTGCTGAAAGGTGGAGGTGATTGTTTTTTGGAGTTTAGTTCTACTTGAACTGAATTCTCAAATAATGCCATCCGATTTTACAGTTATCTTTTGTGAACTTCAACCTCTCCCACCTATGTAATGGAAATGAGGGAAATAGGAGGTGTTTGTGAACCTCGCTTTCCAGGCTCTCTGCCCAATCATACCCAATTATACATGGATATAAGTGCAAAGCCATTTCCAAAGGTATCACAGTAACAACTAGGACTGCAATCGCTACTGAGGATGGCATTTCCAAAAGCAGCAGGAGTCAACATACATAGGTGCTTAAATATTACTTTATACTGTAGAAACTGAATGTTTACAGAAATAATGTAGTTTACAGAAATGGCACAACATATGCTGTGGGTTATGCTCTTCTTCAAGCAGAAAGGTAAAATACAGGTATGTCAAGGCACTTTCTCAATAGCATTATAAAATGAGCTCACAGACCACAGACTGCCTGAGGAGTGCTTCCTTTGGAGGCAGTATCCAGATTATTGGGTTGCCAAAGTCCTTGCAGTTTATCCAGATGGTGATGGGAGTCAGTTCCAAGAAGCTGGCAGAAGAGATGCCACGTAAGGGGAAACCTACTCTTTCATTCCTCATTGGGTGTCTCTTCCTAACACTGCTCGTGCACTCTACTTCTGTCAAGATGGCTGTACTAATGAGGTCACCTGGAGCCCATAATAGGGGACAAATTAGTTCCCAATGGTTTCCTGCTAGCCTAAAGAAGTGTCACCTCTAGGTTTGCAGAAAAACTACAGCCCAACACCTGCCTACACTTGTTCCAGCTGCTGTTTTTGGTATGCTCTGTATCAGCTACCCTGTGAGATAAGCAACCTGATACTGCTAAATTTAGCCTTGGCATCTAAACATCAATTTAATTTGCTCAGAAAAGAGATAAGTCTTTTACTAAACCAGTGCACAGCACATTAGAGCCTTCCTAAATCTGAAGGTATCTCCATATTTCACTTCTATCACAGGTCCAAAAGATTGGACCTGTTACTTTTATGAAACTTTCAGCAAGCATTTGAAAGCTTTTGGCAAGCTTCAAGCAGCTTTTTCTAAGCTCATAAAGTGCTCTTCAGAGGAGATTTTGTTTGGAAATTTTATACACAAATCTTAATGGGAGTACCAACTGTCACTTTAATCAAGCTGCTAGCAAACTTCAGTAGGCTTTCAAGAAGCTTCAAGCAGTGCTGAAGCTTCTTTAAAGTGACAATCAGCAGTCCCATTAGGATCTGTGTTCAACATTTACAAACTGAACTGAAGCTGAATGGTACTTTAAGAGCTTCAACAAAGCTTGCTGAAAGCTCTTTAAATACTTTTTAAAAACTTGCTGTTCACACTAACTGTATACAAGCTGGGATCCAAGTGAAACGCATCTTAACACTTCTGTCAAGTTTTTATCTCTTCAAAGATAAGAAAAAACAGAAGCACCAACCCCAAAATTATTGTCTATAGAATGATCCAGAATGATCTTTTTTAGATGTAGCAGTAAACAAAGGAGTTCCAAAAGTGTTCTTTAGGTTGAATATATATTTGTTGAAACAAAAATAAAACAAGAAGTATCTTTCATCAAATACATCACAGCTATTGTTATACATAGGAATGAGTAACTTCAATAGCAGTACAAAACCAAGAGAACGGTTGTAGCAAATAACTTGTGCCTATTAAACAAAGCAAGTGTATTCCCTGCACCACAGGTGAAGGCAGACAATGCATCCATAAAGTTCAAATGATTAGATACTTGTAGGAGGAAGAAGAGGAAAAGTAAAAAAAAAAAAAAAATAGGAGGGGGGAAAAGGGAACAATGGTAGACGGGGGGCTCCCTAGTGGAGGAAAAAGGGGTAGTAATATCAGTGAACAAAGATCTCCTTAATTGAGAGGAATAGTGTAGCTATATGAACAATAATGTATTATGTTTTTCCCAGCTGTCTTTTTCCCTGGCTTGTATTTCTTCCATCAACATGATATCTTTTATACTATCCACCCATAAAGTTAGTGGTTGTGAGGTAGTGGATGTCCAGAATTTGGAAATGAGCTGTCATGCAGCTGACAGAAAAAAACTCAGCAGGAAGGACTTTTGGGATTTAACCACTTCCCAACCACGCTATAGACAAAGGACAGCTACAGCGCAGTTGTCTAGTTCTGGGAGGATGTCCGTGGATGTCCTCCCAGAACAGAGCACACCCCCAGCGGCTCGCACCCAGCGCCACCGGTGATTGCTGTGTCCTACAGACACAGCTGATCAAGTGATATGGTAAAAGGCCAATCACAGTGGCCTTTTACCACGTGATTATTTATGTCCAATGACACAGCAGATCACCGGGTAAATAGAGTTGTCGGTTATCGGCTGCACAAGTACTGCCGAGAACCGGAAATTGTTAGTGAAGGGATTGGCACTGATCATCAGGGCACTGATGATCAGTGCACAGCAGTGCTGCCCACCTGTGCCCATCAGTGCTGCCCACCTGTACCCATCAGTGCCCCCCACCTGTGCCCTGCAGTGCCTAGCAGTGCCCCCCCCAGTGCCACCCAGCAGTGTCCAGAAGTGTCATCAGTCAGTGCCACCCATCTGTGCCCATCAGTGCAGCATCATCAGTGCCAGCTCATCAGTGCCCCCTATCAATGCCGCCTGTCAGTGCTTCCTATCAGTGCCCATCGGTGCTACCTATCCGTGCCACCTCAGTGCCCATCGATGCTGCCTATCCGTGCCACCTCATCAGTGCCCATCAGTGATGCCTACCCATGCCACCTCATCAGTGCCCATCAGAGCTGTCTATCAGTGCCCATCAGTGCTGCCTATCAGTGTAGCCTCATCAACGCACAGCAGTGAAGGAGAAAAATTACCCTTGTGCATAATTTTATAATAGAAACAAAGAAAATCTTTTTCTTAATTTTTTGCTCTTTTTGTTCATAGTGTAAAAAAACAAATCACCCAGCAGCAATTAAATACCACCAAAAAAAAGCTCTATTTGTGTGGAAAAAATGATAAACATTTCATATAGGAACAGTGTTGCATGACCACTCAATTGTCATTCAAAGTGTGACAGCGCTGAAAGCTGAAAATTGGCCTGGACTGGAAGGGGGGGAAGTGCCCAGTAGGCAAGTGGATAATGGAGCCTGGTAGGATAGACAGTAGAGAATAGGGGGAGAAGAGACTCATCATATATCTCATTATAAATCCAAAACAGGTGGATTCGGTCACAGTCCCACCAGATATGAAGGTACGTCCCTCTCTCACTGTGACAGCGCCACCAAAGATTCTATGAATGGATACTGGGACCCGATACAGAAACTGAGGATTTGTGGGTAAATAAGAAGTCTCAACCTCCAGATCCCTCAACCAGAGTCTCAAAAGTGTCTTTTAGGCCTCATGCACACAGGGCATTTTGCAGTCATTTTTAGGGGTGTCAGGTGTGTTTTTGTACTGTTTCCAAATGGCCCTCTATGTTATCCCATGTGTCCATGCACACATAGACTTTTAGAAGTTTATAGTAGCAGTAGCGTTAACCAGAAGGAGAAAAAACTTAGGGCCAAGTGCACCCAGGAGCAGCAGCATTTTGGCAGAAAAAAAACGTTTGACACGCATTAACACTTGAGCGTTAATTAATTTCAATGGCCAGAATAAATTATTATTCTGGCCAATAAAATCACCATGCGCTTGATGCTTGTAAAAGCGCCTAAACGTTTGCAAAAGCGTTAGACACTTTGACAAGCATCAGGTATTTTTTCTGCTAAAATGCTGCTGCCAAGAGGAGGAGCATTTTCAAAACATCCTTTATGCATGAGGCCTTTGCAGGGCTGAGAACTTTTTGTTCCAACAGAAAATAAAAAGAAATCTCTCCAAAAGGGCCACAGCATGCTGCAAAAAGAAATAACAGTGGTTCTATCCCTTCAACACTTTAACATAATGTGGCTTCTAACCTTCTAATGTTGCAGACGCTGCTCAACATCTCCAAGCTAGTCTTTATCTTCCCCCCACCCCACATACACTCACTGGCCTATCATGATATGAAGAAGGAAAACTGGGAGGTGCAAGGACAGCTTAGGACTGAACCACGAAGTGTTGTCATGTAGAGAAGATTGCTCACGTATAGGATTTTGCATAATAGAGGTCCCAGGGATTCATGGCTCCAGGGGATTTTAACCACATTCCGCCCAGCCGCTGTAGAAATACGGCGGCAGGGCGGCACGGCTGGGCAAAACCACGTCCCGCCCTATCTGTCTCGCCGATCACGGCCGCGGATGTCAGTCGCCGGGTCACAGCCGGTCGTTACCGGCTGTGTCCTGTAGATTAGCGGCAATCACTGACAGAGAGCAGGGCTTCAGTAGCTCTGCTCTCTGTCAGTTCCCTGACAGCTCCTGACAGGCTGATCGGGAGAGAAGAGTTTATCTTTCCCGATCAACGTGTCCCCAGTATCTTTCCCGCCATTTGTAAAGGCTATAACTTTCACGTAAACCAATTAATTTACACGTATTGGGGTTTGTTTTTTAGCAAATACATGTCGCAGAATGCATTTTGGAAGAAATTTATGACTAAATTTGATTTTTAAATTTTTTTTTACCGGACATGTTTTATAGCAAAAAGTCCAAAATATTTTTTTTTTTCCTCAAAATTGTCAGGCTTTTTTTTTTATTAAAAAATAAAAAACGCAGAGGCGATCAAATACCGCCGAAAGAAAGCTCAATTTGTGGGAAAAAAAGGATGTAAATTTCATTTTTGTACCGTATTGCATGACCGCACAATTTTCCGTTAAAGTAGCGCAGCGCTGTATAGCGAAAAAATGGCGTAAATTGCAGTATCTATACCATAGTTTGTAGACGCTATAACTTTCACACCAAGCAATCAATATACACTTATTGGGATTTTTTACCAAAAACATGTAGCAGAATACATTTTGGCCTAAATTTATAACTAACTTTGAGTTTACTATATATTTTTTATAGCTGAAAGTAAAAAATATTGTTTTTCTTCAAAATTTTTGGTCTTTTTTTGTTTATAGCGTGAAAAATAAAAAGCGCACAGGTGATCAAATACCACCAAAAGAAAGCTCTATTTGTGTGAAAAAAAGGACGTAAATTTCATTTGGGTACAGCATTGCATGACCGCGCAATTATCAGTTGAATTAGTGCAGTGACGAGTAGCAAAAAGAGGCCTGGTCATTAAGGGGGGTAAATCCTCAGAAGGGCAAGTGGTTAAGCAAACAGCCTGAAGATATGGGAAGGCTCCTCTGGATGCCTGCATTTTTTTTGTATACATATTTCCATAAACTTTGGCTAGATTACTTGCATAAAATAGTAAATGTGGCAACGCATGTTTTCCTTCTACTGTTTAGAAGCAGTAAACTTAAAACTGAGATAATACAAAGTCTACTATGCCCGGACAATACACACCTGTATGCCTTGTGACATAGATAACATTGTTTCTACGGTTTATGGGTTATAAAGCATATATGGTCTTTATAAGGTGTGTTCCAATAAACACAGACTGGGTGTATGAGCTTGATTGGACAGCTCTTTACACACCTATAGGAAACCACAATTGCAGGATGCTGGCTACCCACATATCTCCTCTTCACAAGCAGTTTTTCTGAGGTTATCATGAAGTACTGTTATTACAAATGATAGTCACTCTAGATGTGTCTGTGTTCGAACTACTTCTGTAACATCTCTACTTTAATAATCTCTTACATTGCATGTGTCTATGATGTTTCAATATACTGTATATGCAGATGTACATATATTATACTGTATTAACTATATACTATGCTGTTCATTATATTTTCAGCTGTATTTGACACCTCTAGGTTGTTTAGACATTTTTCAGGGTTGGGTTTCTAAAGCTCTCCCCATAGACATGAAATGACAATTACCAACTGTGGCAATTTGTGAGCAGATTGGATCATGATCTCTTTTTTGGGTGCAACCAGAACATTTTGAACCTGTCAGAATCATAAACATGGAATCCCATGCATCTACAAAAGGGGTGTTCAAGTCAAACCAGGACTTATGAGTTTATATATTAAAAGAACAAATTTCAAGGAGTGGAAAGTGCATTTATTTTCCCACATACTTCCCTGCTACATTTTATCCCAGCGTTTAACTAATGCCTGGAAAGTTCTGGCATAGAGAGATTTGTCAGTATGCCTGAACCATCCAAGGACAGCCTGTTTCACTTCATCATCAATGCTGAAATGCTGACCTCCAAGGAACTCTTTAGGGGTCCAAACAGGTGTAAATCACTCAGAGCGAGGTCCAGGCTCTAAGCAGGATGTGGCAATACTTCCCAGCTGAGTTGCTATAATGTGCACATAGTGTGGTGAGCAGTGTGAGCCTGTGCATTGTCCTGGAGAAAGAGAACGCCCTTAGTGATCAAACCAGGCTGTTTTTCCGCAGACGCGTATGCACATCACTCAGTGATATTCACTGTTGATCATGGTACCACGGAGTAGAAAATCCACATGAATAATGCCACGTTTGTCCCAGAAAACACTTGCCATCACTTTACTTACAGATGCAATTATTTGAAATCCTGGCCTTCCCTGGTAAAACACTCTTTCAACGCAGTGCAGACTTCAACTCTTCTGTGCCAGTCAAAAGCGGAAAGCTGTCTTAGTACCCAGCACGCGCTAACTTTTTGAAAATGCAAATGTTCGTGAATGATTGTGTTCATCGTTCCCACAGAAAGATTTGTCTCTTGTACTATTTCACGACAGGTTATGTGTCAATTATCCAAGATAAGGCGTTCCACATGCTGGATGTTTACAGGAATGACTGCTGTGGGCTGGAAACCACCATGACCAGGATCGTCACTGATGGATGTACGGCTATCTTTGAAACGTTTACAGCACTCAAATGTCTTACTGCGGTTGAGCGTCTCATCACTGTACTGTGCTTGAAGTCTTCTGTAGATATCCTCAGGTTTTACGCCTTAGTTCACAAGAGACTTCATCACCACACGATGATCCATGCACACACTAACACTGTTGTCTGCCATCTTGATTAACAGTCTCTGGACTGGCCCACGACATGTGCACCCCCTAGCAGTAATAGTACACACTTCAACAAAAGATATGGAAGCGCTGCCCAAATACAACTTGTAAGAAATGGCATAAACTAGATAACCATTATACATAAAATTCAATAAATAAATAAAGTCCTTGATGTGGAATTATTTAGTGCATGTGTTTCTTCCACAAACAATAGGTGATTCGTGCTCTGTGCTCCCCACCTGTGTGTCCACTAACTCACTGGCTGTATTGGACTCTTATAATGAAAAAACAGTCATTCATGCTTTGGTAGGGCATGTGGAGTTGATTCAGGATGATAAGCATCGTTCAATCCAGGAGGACTACAAGACTCCGGAGAACTCCACACACCCCACCAAGTGACTCCTGCTTCATTATGAGTCCAATACAGCTGGTGAGTTAGTGGGCACACAGGTGGGGAGCACAGAGCATGAATGGCCTACTGGTATGACAATACAATTAATTAACATTTTACAAAGCTGCAGTTTTTTAATACTAACTGACTGCATAAGATATTTTCTGGAAATGATGAACTTAGTATTTGAAAGTTATGTGGAACAAACTTAAAAGCCATGTTGATAGTGAATACAATCATGAATCAATCGCCTGTATAAACATTGTCTAAAGATGCAGTGACCTTCTATTTGCAGGTATGCAACTAAGTAGCTATTCTGCTACGCTTGTAATATGAAAGTAGCTAAGCATTACATCCTACATAATGTATACCACAAGTGATATATAAATTGCCCATAAGTTATTGTTATGTGATGTAAAGAACAAATCTATCATTCTGAAAAAAGTATTGTATGAGTATATGACATCTGTGTGATATAAAAATATGGTAACATGGCACTGAGATCATTTCAGTCACTTGGTTTCCACCATTCACAACATGTCTACAGCTAAGCTCTTTCGAAATATATGGTTTAGTGTAATTTAAGACAACTATTCAACTGTTGCTCTGGCAATCTACCCTGTAGGCTGGGCTAGTCGACACACTACCAAATATTTGTTATTACATGTCATTCTGGAAGGGCTGATGCCTGTACATACAAGCCAGTTTTCAGGCTGCACAGCTAATTCAGCTAAAGAATTTGATAGACATAAACTTTGCTCTCTGTACTCAACACATGTAATTAAATAACACAATGAGGCATGCATGAATACACCATATTCTGCCAAACTATCATTCATGCTGTTTAATAGCAGAAGGAGTAATAATGATATGCAAATTGGTGAAACCTATGGTAACCAAAGAGAAATAATCTTTTAAGTGAGCTAATTCCAGTAATCTAGACTCTGATTGGATGCTATGGGTTTCTGCATTTTACACAAGCTATTTGTGCTATTTTACCAAGTAAGCCTGGATGATTCCTATTGTGCCTGCTCTGTTCCATATTCTAATAAATACCAATTCCTGATTCAGCTGAGAGTTTGTGGACAAGGGCTTTCTAACAAATGATCATGGTACAAACACATGTTTACACTAAGTGAATGTGCATGTGTCAGGCTCCGCCCAACGGGATCTCTAGTGGTCCACAGCACGGGGTTTCCCAGGACGCGGAGTCTAAGTCCCAGTCTGCCTTTTCACCAGGGCCCCTGATGGTGGGGATGGACTTGGTGCAAGGCTGGAACCAGGTCGCGCCCCTGGGCACCCCCGGCGGTGGTAGAGGGGTCCCGCTGAGGGTATGTGCCCGGGATGAGCCTGCTGCGAAGGGGACGACAGCTCCGATCCGAGCGGATGGATGGGATGGCAGATTCTGATCCGAGCGGGATGGACGGATGACAGATCCCGATCCGAGCGGGATGGATGGGTGACAGCTAGGAGTGAGTGAGGTCAGACTAGCCGGGTCGGTATCGTGCGGGCAGCGTGGTACAGGGGGAGTAAGCGGAGAATGGTCGGGGTCACAAGCCAGGATCAGCAGGTAGCGGGCAGCGCGGTACAGAGGGTCAGGCAGGAGGATGGTCAGGGACGAGCCGGGGTCAGAGCAGGAGAGGGTCAGCATAAGTCAGAACAGGCAGAGTTTGGCAACTAGGAAGCGTACTTACAGGACAGGAACAAGACCTTGCGGCAACCTGGAGATGCACAGGGCAGCTTTAAATAGAGCGCCCTGTTCTCCCATTGGTGCGGCCGCGATCGCTACTGCGCATGCGCGGCCGCCGCCGCGATCGCCGGCCGGGACGGATCGGCCGTCTGCGCATGCGCGCACCGCCGAGGACCCGGGATCCCTGACAGCATGTTTGTGCCTATGCAGAAGGGAGAAGAATTTCACAGGCATATCAACTGTTGGCATATAATAGCATTTAGCTAAAAGAAATCCGATCTGATTGATCAATTCTTCACGAAAGCTTGGTCAAGGAAAGTACAGTATGTTATAGTTGGGCATAGCCTACACACATATGAGAATTTCTGGATCCAACCATAAGCAGCCACATCACATAAGGTTGTCTGATAACTGCAGGCACTTTTATTCACTATTCCAACTTTTGCCCCCATTTATTTCTAGGAATGCCTCTTGATATAAAGACATAGCATCATGAGTAGTAATGGTAGCAACTTTCATCACACCAGTAAAAGCCTCATCATGGTTAAAACTTAGTCCACCCAAACTGATACAACATACTTTTTAGAAGACAGTGGAGAGTCAAATCAGAAAATATGATCTTGAGTGCCTCAGGGATTCTGTTCTCCAGATTTCTTCCACAATTGTCCCTGTTGTGCACCTTTCAAACTCAAGTAGCCAATTACAAGAGGGTTTCACCTTCTTTGCTAGGTTTTCTAATTCATTTTATGCTTTAGAGAATGCAGATAGAAAAGTGAAATCACTTTGTAAGAACTTTTTGCAGCAAGAGGTTCAAAAATACATGGTTGGTAGAAAATGAGCAGGAAACCTTGGCAGGGAGAGGTAACCCTAAAGCTCCTGAAATGTTCCTATGGTACTGTACATAAGAATTGATAAGGTGATTCAACTTTTTAGACTTTACCTATAGCAGAAATAAATAACCATTGGCTGGACTTACTCTTAAAATTTACATACTACCAGACTTGCAGGTTTTTTATATTATATAAGGAGTTTGTGTGCATGGAAGATGATGCATACATCTTGGGGCTATGATCATATTTTATATTAGCATCCAGAAGAAATTAGCTATGCTTCTGCTGAAAGAGAATTCCTAACTTGACTTTATAACAGTGTGAGAACCCATCGCTAAAACTGTGGATGCCTACTTCTTACTATGATACCTAAAGGCAAAGGTGTAAGGGGGTGTCACTTCCTCCATGTTTCCCTCCTCGTTGGGTGTCAAGTGTGGATCACATAAGAGGGCTACCCCCAGGGTGTTTTTTTCTGGGCTACGCTAGGCACCAAAGACTGGTCATTTGCCTGGCACATGGGGTAACTTTACTTGTGCCATGCTCACCAATATCCTGGGACAAGACAGGGAGTCACTTTCAAAGATAGCTCAACCATAAGGCGGACCCCAAACTTTAGAGGAAGCCATAGACTGGGTACACTTGGATAGATATTCTCTCAGAACCCGAATCAATTTACACCATTATAGACATGTGCATTTAGGAGGAACATGCTGAGCCAATGCCCACTCCACCTGTCCAGCGTATCTCTGCAACCTCATCCCCAGTAATGGAACCTAGTGCTGACTTCATGCATGCTCTTTGTTACATCTTCCCCATCTGCACCTCTGTATAGGATGGGCACCACTGGGCGCTGATCTGCTGTAGCAGCAGGCTGTCACAGCACAGGCTCTTTGTTCCATGAAGCGCATAGATCTGATTTGAAGGCAGATGTTAAAGCTGGCCATATACTATTTTTCAGATGTAAACTATGCTCCAGTTGTCAGAATATTTATGGTTTACACTGTTAATACAGTGACACTGAAAGTATAAGTATCTGAACATTTCCCTTTCAATACAATTTACTGGGATGTATCCTTGGTAACAACTACTTTACAACAAAGTCAATATTGCTAACTAAGGCCTTTTTAATTAGAGAATAGGTGCAGGAACTCAACCATGCCCCACAGCCGCCACCCCCCCCCCCCCCACACGCACACACCCACACCAACACCAAACTGCATCAAATAGTAGGTGTGGACAAATTTTACTAATCGTGGAGATGTCTTATAGGGGTATTAAATACCAGGAGTGCATTACATACAGAGTGCAGAATTCAGGGGTGCACTACACACTTGCATAGTGCAGAGTTCAGGACTGCACTACATACAGAGTTTATTTATTACAGACATGTACATAGCGCTGTCAATTTATGCAGCACTTTTCATATATATATTGTACATTTGCATTAGTCCCTAACCCTCGAGCGTACAATCTAAGGTCCCTAACTCACATTCGTGCATACACATGCTAGGGACAATTTATATAGTAGCCAATTAATCTGCTAGCAATCAGAGTAGCCAGAGGAAACCCACGCAGTCTCAAGGAGAACATGAAGGCAGGCAGTGCCATGGTTAGGATTCAAACCGAGAACCCTAGTGCTCCCAGGCAGAAGTGCTATCCATTTAGCCACTCTGTTGCCCCAGAGTTCAGGGGTGCGCTATGTACAAAGTGCAGAGTTCAGGTGTGTGCTACTCACAGAGTGCAGAGTTTAGGGGTGCGTTCCACACAGAGTTCAGAGGTGCACTACACACAGTGTGCAGAGTTCAGAGTTTCACTTCATACAGAATGCAGAGTCCATGCGTGAGCTACCCACAGAGTGCAGAGTTTAAGGGTACATTACGCACAGAGTGCAGATTTCAGCCCTCTTCCACAGCTGGTAACCTCTGCATCTCCCATCCACATCAAGTTTCACCCCTCCCCAGCTCTGACCCTACACAAAACACCCCCTCCACTGCCTTCATCTTCTCCCCCCTCCTTAAAGTGGAACTTTCGGTAAAAAAAGTAAAGATGAACAGGCAGGAATTTTAATGCAGAAGAGACATGCTGTCTGCCATTGTACAGAGAGCCACGCATGCACACTTCACTGTACAAATTCAACAATGTCGAATCGGACTGAACTCAAGCGCATGCATGGGAGTAACATCAACTCTGCCTGGCCAATGACAGTGGCCGGGGATTGAGACCCAGAAGCTGGATGCCCAAAGATGTCAGCGACTGTGCGAGGAACAGCAGGACACCAGATCGCTGGAGCCAAGTTGAGTATAGTTCAAAGCTCCACCATTTTCCATGTGTCTTACTTTTTTTTGTATTAAACTGAAACATCCTGCCAACTCTAGTACCTCCAAACACTCTGACATACCAGTACTAGCCACCTAACCTACATTGGCCCAGCCTGTTGGAGATCACAGAGGGTGCAACCTACTACTCAAGGCTCCTCTCCCATTCATGACTGCACTACACCCCAGGCACCTGCATCTCACTTGTCCTCATCCTAAACTCAGTGGTAGCCACTCAGGAGATCAGATCTGAGGGAGCCACTGAGAGACAAGTTGTCACTTGTAAACACTGAAACTGGACTTCTGTGTTTATATGTGATATTGGTGAGCAAAGAGCACAGGGCCTGAGCCAAAGTTGGTGGAATGGAGTTCCACCAAGTTCCAGCTGAAAAAAAGCCCAGTTGCTAATACCCCTGTGTCTCTGTTGAGTAGTATCGAGATACAGATGGCACCAGTATTTAGCAGAAACCGGCCTACCTATCTGACCCTAAATTTCCTCACCTTCATCAATGTCATCTTCATTGACAATATGGATATGTTTGTTAGTGATGTTCCACTAAAGTAAATGCAATTTGAATACCATGAATGAGGCGATTTTTAAAAAGGATGCAACCAATTTGAGCATCAGTGTCAGGTACTGTACGAATGTCTTTTCATGCAGTATACTGTATACTCATCAGGGGCGGACTGACCATTTGGAAACTCAGGCACTGCCCGAGGGCCCGGGGTCAGTAGGGGGCCCCATGAGATGCCCCTGGTACCTTTTTCATAGGCTTTTTTGAGTTCAGGCAAGGACACAGGGGCCCCCTGATCCCCTATTGCCCGGGGGGCCCCATGAGTTGTCAGTCCGCCCTGATACTTATTACTGGTTTTTATCACATACAAAGGTTTTATAACATATGCATTTCTTTGAACATTCAGGGATCATGCTTTTTTTTCCAGCGCATGTATACCAAAAAGTATTGATGGCTGAGTTACACAGCAATGTTGCTGTTATGAATGGTGCACCAATTTTCATTTTTACATCTTTATTGATAGGAAATCTATCCTTTTTTGGTCAGTCTTTTAGTATCTATTTTCTTCTTACTGGTATTTGTGATATTTTGCATAAAGGATTTCCAGAAGGGCCATTTTACATGGGCTGTGATTTAAGTCAGAATTGCTTTTCTCCTCATATCAATTGATATGCAAAATCAGCTTATAGAGGTTGTAAAGGCAAGGTTTTTTACTTTCATGAATTCTCTGCATGAACGTAAAAACCCTTCTGTGTGCAGAAGTCCCCACAGCCCCCCAAATACTTACCGATCCTGATCCAGCATTATGCACAAAGGAAGCAGCTGCCCCATGTCTCTCCCTTCTCATTGGCTGAGGCAATCAAAGCCAGTGAACTAATGAAGGGAAAGTAGGAGGCGGGGCTAAGCCTCGCCTGTGTGTGAATGGGTACACAGAGCAGTGGCTCGGGCACTTCTAAAACAAGTTGCTTGTTATGGGGGCACTTGGCAGGAGGGAGGGGCCAGGACCACCTACAGAAGACCCAAGAAGAGGATCGGGGCTGCTCTGTGCAAAACCATTACACAGAGCAGGTACGTATGATATGTTTGTTATTTATTTTTTTTAAATATTCCTTTACAATCACTTTATAGCAGATTGATTCAGCTTAGAAGGAGGTCATCTGCAGGTGAGAAGAAGGTCAACTGCAGGCCAAATGCACATGTGAAGAAACTTAGAAGGAATTCAGAAGCACCTCAAACTGATCTTAAAGGCAAACTGAACACACATTGAAGCCTACTCTACTTGTTCATCTACACAAGCCCTGGAAGTGGTTATACATGTGTCATAGGTAACATAAATTAAAGCAAGAATCCAGCCAGCTTTTAAAGAACAGAGAGGATTATTTTCTTGTTCCCCACTCTCTCAGCAGTTAGTGCTCTCCTACATTCACGTTCATTCCCACAGTGTGGATGGGCCCTCAACATTCTAATGTACAAAGAAGGACCTGCTTTAGTTTAAAGTGATATTAAAGGCTGACTTTTTTATAAAAATAACAAACATGTAATACTTACCTACTCTGTCGAGTGGTTTTGCACAGAGCAGCCCTGATCCTCCTCTTCTCGGGTCCCTTGTTGTCTGGCCCCTCCCTCCTGCCAAGTGCTCCCAGAGCAAGCAGTTTGCAATGGAGGCACCCAAGAAGGCTCAATCCTGGGCCACTGCTTTATCTGTCCATTCAGACACAGAGCATGGCTTGGTCCCGCCCCTGTGCTCTCATCATTGGTTCACTGGCTATGATTGACAGTTGCGGGTGCCAAGGGCTCCTCCTGCTATCTCAGCCAATGAGGAGGGAAAGACTCCAGAGAGCAGCTGCTCTTGTGCACATTGCTGGATTGAGAGGGGGCTCAGGTAAGTATTAGGGGGGCTGGGGGGGCTGCTGCACACAAAAGGTATGTTCATGCCTTTACAACTACTTTAATTTCATTGACAGGATTGTGTGAAAAAGTAAAATTAAAAATATCACAAATGCATACATAATTATAACCATAATTGTTTTTAACCTCTGAACTCTGCATCACTTACTACTGCTTCCTGAGTCATTACCAACTTCTGAACTTTGTGTCAAATACTACTCACCCCTGAACTCTGCATCACTAACTACTGATCCCTGAACTCTGTATCAATTACTACTGACTTCAAAGTCATTACTGATCCCTGATCTTTGTGTCACTTACTACTGACCTCTGAATCACTTACTACTGATCCCTGAACTCTGCATCACTTACTATTGCCCCCTGCCGTTTGCATCACTTGCTACCGTCCACTGAACTCTATATCATTTACTAGTGACCTCTGAACTTTGCATCACTTACTATTCACCACTCTGTCACTACTGTCCTCTGAACTCTGCAAAAAAAAACCACGCATATTGGACCGCAGCTCATGGACTTTATAGACACAGCACTGAATATCAAAAAATATACAATCTTTATTGGTACACAGCTAAAAGTTAATTTAAACCACATTTAAAATAAATCAGAGTAGCATCCTGCACCCTTATGTTGGTTATGGTGGTGGCCCCACACTACAGTGAAGATACACACTGCATAGATAGCTAGTACAAATGCAAATTTTCTGGGGTAGCCACCATCCATTCACATAAAGCTCGATATGTTTCGCATGTGTTTGATTAAGCTGGGGAACCCTGGGTGTTGCCGATGTCATGTAGGTGCATGGTGGAGAGAAGTTGGGTGTACATTTTTTAACTATAGGTATTTGTTATATGGATCCCCAGCCTGCTGTTCCTAAGTATAACTAAGGTCATTTTGGTGACTTTGATACAATTTCCAGAGGATTTATTGTGGTTATTGAATTCATATACCTAAAATATCTCCTTTTTAAAGTACGTGGCATACCAGGACATATTTGATTTATTGGCATCACCCCCACTTCTGATGTATATTTGAACTTGCCTCCAGTGGCTGGCTCTTTTGGTATACCATCCCTGGCATCCTTTGGCTTTGGTGCTCCATGTAGCAGTCCAATTTTTGCACCTTGTGCTCCTGAAGAATCAAAACACAAGAAACATGTTGAGCTTTATGTGTATGGATGGTTGCTACCCCAGAACAACTGTATTTGTACAAGCTATCTATACAGTGCACATCGTTACTATAGTGTGGGGCCACCACCAGAACTGATATAAGGGTGCAGGATGCTACTATAGTTTATTTTAAATCTGATTGTAGATGACTTTTAACTGAGTAATAATAAAGTTTGTGCTGTGGTCCAATATGTGTGTGGTTTTTTTTTTATAGTTAAATTGAACTGATCTAGGGATAAGACACTTTAGTACTTACTAGGGTAACAGGCATTGTCTTTTTCTTTCCACCCTCCTTTTTCTGTTCCTGCCGATTGACTTAATTGTAGTTACTTACTACTGACCTCTGAACTCTGTTTTACTTACTACAGACCAACTCTGCCTCACTTACTACTGACCCTTAATCTCTGCATCACTTACTTCTGTCCACTGAACTCTGCATTACTTATTACTTACAACTGACCTCTGAACTCTGTATCACTTACTACTGACCCTTGAACTCTGATTCACTTGGTACTGACTCCTGATCTCTGTGTAATATACTACTGAGCCCTGAATGCTGCATCACTTACTTCTGACCTCTGAATTTAACTTACTACTGACCCCTGAACTCTGCAAGACTCACTTTATATATATATATATATATATATATCTTTTCTTACATTTTTAAAACACAAACAGAGTATCTAATGAACACAAAAATAAAAAGAACTTCACCTATACATAAATTCCATTTGCTGCGTCCTATCCCGTAACTCACCCCCCCCCCTCTCCAATTACCCCAGTCCATATCTGAATTCCTAGTTTCTATCCTTTCTCGTGATTATCTCTCTACAGGTGAAACTCGAAAAATTAGAATATCATGCAAAAGTTCATTTATTTCAGTAATGCAACTTAAAAGGTGAAACTAATACATGAGATAGACTCATTACATGCAATGCAAGATAGTTCAAGCCATGATTTGTCATAATTGTGATGATTATGGCTTACAGCTCATGAAAACCCCAAATCCACAATCTAAGAAAATTAGAATATTACATGCAATCAATAAAACAAGGATTGTACATAGAACAATATCGGACCTCTGAAAAGTATAAGCATGCATATGTACTCAGTACTTGGTTTGGGCCCCTTTTGCAGCAATTACTGCCTCAATGTGGCGTGGCATGGAAGCTATCAGACTGTGGCACTGCTGAGGTGTTATGGAAGACCAGGATGCTTCAATAGCGGCCTTCAGCTCTTCTGCATTGTTCAGTCTCATGTCTCTCATCTTTCTCTTGGCAATGCCCCATAGATTCTCTATGAGGTTCAGGTCAGGCGAGTTTGCTGGCCAATCAAGCACAGTAATTCCACAGTCATTGAACCAGGTTTTGGTGCTTTTGGCAGTGTGGGCAGGTGCCAAGTCCTGCTGGAAAATTAAGTCAGCATCCCCATAAAGCTCATCTGTGGAAGGAAGCATGAAGTGGTAGACGGCTGCATTGACCCTAGACTTAATGAAGCACAGTGGACCAACACCAGCAGATGACATGGCTCCCCAAATCAACACAGACCTTGGATACTTCACACTGGACTTCAAGCATCTTGCAGTGTGTGCCGCTCTATTCTTCCTCCATACTCTGGGTCCTTGGTTTCCAAATGAGATGCAAACATTGCTCTCATCAGAAAAGAGGACTTTGGACCACTGAGCAACAGACCAAGTCTGTTTTTCTTTAGCCCAGATAAGACACTTCTGACGTTGTTTGTTGTTCAGGAGCGGCTTGACAAGAGGAATACGACATTTGAAGCCCATGTCCAGGATCCTTCTGTGTGTGGTGGCTCTTGATGCACTGACTCCAGCCTCAGTCCACTCCTTGTGAAAGTCCCCAACACTTTTGAATGGCCTTTTCCTGACAATCCTCTCCCGGCTGCGGTCATCCCTGTTGCTTGTGCACCTTTTTCTTCCACACTTTTCCCTTCCACATAACTTTCTATTAATGTGCTTTGATACAGCACTTTGGGAACATCCAACGTCTTTTGCAATTACCTTTTGAGCCTTTCCTTACCTATGGAGGGTGTCAGTGATGGTTTTCTGCACAACTGTCAGGTCAGCAGTCTTTCCCATGATTGTGGCTCCTACTGAACCAGACTGAGACCATTTAAAGGCTCAGGAACCCTTTGCAGGTGTTATGGCTTAATTAGCTGATTAGAGTGGGACACTTTGAGCCTAGAATATTGCACCTTTTCACAATATTCTAATTTTCTGAGATTGTGGATTTGGGGTTTTCATGAGCTGTAAGCCATAATCCTCACAATTATGACAAATCACGGCTTGAACCATCTTGCTTTGCATGTAATGAGTCTATCTCATGTATTAGTTTCAACTTTTAGGTTGCATTACTGAAATAAATGAACTTTTGCACGATATTCTAATTTTTCGAGTTTCACCTGTATATCTGTATCTCTTCCCTCCTATCTCCTTCTCTCTGTCAGGTACTCCATTATAATTCCCTCTAATACTCTTCCACCTATATTCCAGCCAGTTCCACATATCTTTTAGATGTTTTGAAAATTAACCAGCTACTCCACATTTTCCTAAATTTTTCAATTCTATTCTCCTCAATATGACACAACTCCTACATCCTGTAGATATTTTACACTATATTAACCCAGTTATTTATTCTTATTGGGTCTGGGGCTAGCTAGAATTTTGGAATCAAGCCCTTAGCTGCACTGATTAGATGATATAGTAACCTGTTCTTATGTAGTTTTACTAAAGGTTCAAATTTAGAAAATACACATGTCCATGGGTCTCTCTGTACAGTAATCCCACATTTTTCCTGAATATTATTATTATACAGTATTTATATAGCGTTAAAAGGTTTGCTCAGTGCTCTACATTATACTGGGGGACAGAACATGAGACAATACAGTAACAAAACAAAACACGAGGGGGTCAAGGGCCCTGCTCTTTCGAGCTTACAATCTAGGAATATTGTAATATTCCCTTCCAGCAATTTTGTATTTTTTGGGCAATCCCACCACGTGTACCATTGTTCCCTTTTCCTCACGTCCTCTCCAAACTTTTTGTTTGGGTGCCTTACTCGGTGTAATATACCATCTAGCCAAACATTTGTAATTCATTTCAACTGTGCTCATATTTGTCACCTCATATGGTAATTTGAATATTTTATTCTTTTGTTGCTTGTTCAATTTTGTTTCAAGCTTCTGTTCCCATTTTTCCAAGAACTAGGGAGGATTGGTACCCTCCATATCCATAAGAATCTTATAAATCCTGGAGGTGCCTTGTCTAGGAACTATACTTACATTCAACAGTTTTTCAAATGGATACAGATCCTCAGACGTCCTCAGTGGTTGTTGGAGCATTGAGACAAAATGACCTAATTGGCCATACCGCCACTCATCTAATGTGAAAAATAAATCTTTTTTTTTTCTTTAAGTCTGAAAAAGTGCAATTTCACCTTATTCAGTATATCCTTCAAACTTGCGTTCTTATCTTTAATCTATTTTCCAGAAATACTATCATTCCCTGGGGGAAAATACTCCATTCCCACCAAGGGAATCATAACTGAATTATATTTCCATCCCTTTTGCTTATACATTCTATCCCAAACACTTACAACTTTCTTTGTAAGTGGACTATTATTCACATCTAATGTGCGGAATTTATGTGGTACCCAAGCCACCTTCCCCAACTGTGCCTTACTCCTTACCCCTTCCATATTTACCCAACCTTTCCCTTGTGAATTAAATATCCAGTCTATTATTCGTGATAATATCACTGCTTGATAATATTTCTTAACATTAGGCATACCCAAACCCCCATTCCATTTTGCCCTACATAATACCTCATACCTAATTCTCGGTTTCTTGTTTGCCAAGTTAAACTTAAGTATCATTTTCTTCATTATGTCAAAGAAAGATCCTGGTAGGTATACTGGGAGCATATGAAACTTACACAGGATTTCTGGTACTATCACCATCTTTAGCAGGTTTATATGACCTATCCAGGAAGCTCCATCTTTTGACAATCTCCCCAGCTCCTCTTTTATTTTGTTTAATAATGGAATATATAGTTTGCCTGGTAGAGGGCTTTTATTGAAGGCGTTAGTTTTATTCTCAAATAGCCTATTTCCTTTTCCCTCCAAGTAAATCGAAAGTCTTTTTGTAGACTTAGCTTTTCAACTTTTGGTATATTGATGTTTAAGATCTCTGACAATGCAGGGTTTATTTTCAAATTTGATAGCTCACCGTACTGTTTTAATAGTCTCATTAAATTAAACAATGTTATTCTAGGATTATTATGCTCCACTTCCACTATCTTTATTCCTGCTATGTCTACACACTTTCTTACCCTCGCCAGGAGAGGATCCAGGGATAAAACAAAAAATAAAGGAGAAAGTGGGCACCCTTGTCAGGTTCTGTTATACATTTTAAAGAACTGCGATAGGGGTCCATTGATCTTAACCGCCGCTGACTGAGCGCTGTAAAGCCCTTTTATCCACCTAAACATTTTAAGTTCTATTCCTAAGACCTCTAGCGTATCAATCATGAAACCTCAGTTAACCCTGTCAAAAGCCTTTTCAGGCGTCAATTGATAGGAATAATGTTGGAAGTTTCTCTCTTTTTACTCTTTGTAGGAGGAGCAATGATCTCAGGCCATTGTCCCTACCTTCTCTGTCAGGAATGAATCCTACCTGATCCAGGTGTATCCACTCCAGCATCAACTCCTTCAGTCTGATTGCCAACACCAGCGTACAATTTGGTGTCAATATTTAGTAAGGATATGGGCCTCTAACTGACACACTATGTGTTCTCTTTCCCTTCTTTAAGTATAATTGTTATATGTGCCTGCAATGACTCTTCCCTAATTTCCAGCCCCTCCCCTATTGCATTCATATACCCACATATTTTAGGGACTAAGATCTCTACATTTTTTATAATAACCCACAGTATATCTGTCTGGGCCAGAGCTCTTTCCTTTAGCCGTATTTTTTAGGGCCAACATGATTTCTTCCAGGGTAATAGGTCATTCTAGGGCCTCTAATTTTTCTTCTGCTATTCTTGGCAATTACACTTCATTTAAATATTTCTGTCTGTTTTTCTTCTTTTCCTCCTCTGTTTCTTTTTGGTTTCTGGGGCTCACATTGTAAAGCTATAATATTTTTGGAACCTATTGGCAATATCAGGGGTGGCGTACAGCATTTCTCCTTTGTCGTCTTTCATTTTTTCTATAACGTTTTTGGATTTCTTTTCCTTTAGCTTCCTCATCAAGTATTTTCCAGGTTTATTCCCCCACTGATAGCTTTCTTTTGAAACCCTGTTGAGTATCCTTCTTGATTCTTGTTCCATAAGATCTTTTAATTCTTCTCTTTTAATAATTATCTTCTGATATATGTCTGCACCTGTCTTCTTTTTATGTGACTGTTCTAACTTGTAGAGTTCCTCCATCACCGTCTTTATTTTTTTCCCTCATTCTTCCTTTTTTTCTGCTCCCATCGAAATCAATATTCCTCTGATATATGCTTTATGTGCCTCCCAGATTGTGGTCACCGACACCTCCTCAGTCTCACTGAGCTCAAATAATTAATTGCTCAACTTCCTCTCTTAACCTTTTCTCCAATTTAGGATCCTGTGTAAGCATCTCATTTAGTTTCTACATAGTTATTTTATCCTGAACCCATCCAACACATAGTCTCATTATTTCAGGAGAATGATCAGAGATGGACATAACCTCTATGTTGGAGCTAACCCCATGATTCCAATTGTCTATGCTCGATCATTATATAATCCAGTCTTGAATACGTACCATGCACTGGAGAGAAGAAGGTGTAATCTCTTTCTCTTGGATGTTTCACTCTCCAAGTATTAGTCAATTAACATTGATATAATAGCCTCTTCAGAAGTTTTAATTTCCTGCCACCTTCTCTCTGCGTACCAGATGACGTCTCCAACTGTGGATCCAGACACAAATTAAAATCTTCTGCCACAACCAGACTACCCTTTTTAAATTCAGATAGTTTTCGTAACACACCCTCCAAGAATGTTACTTGGCTTTTATTCGGGCAATAGATATTAGTTAGTGTATATTCAAATCCTTGTTATTTTCCCTTCAGAAATAATAACCGACCCTCTGGGTCCTCCAGTCTCCCCTCAAGGGTAAAACTAACATTTTTGAAAACCCAATTGCTACTCCTTTAGCCCTTTTAACTTGAGAATCAGCATAATATTACACTGGATAGTACTTTGTATATAACTTAACATTTGTATCATGGGTTATGTGTGTCTCTTGTAGAAACACTACATCTGTGGAGTGTTGGTATATTTTCCTATGTGTCCTGTCTTTTCGTCTGAGAATTTAATCCTTTCACATTGTAAGTCATATACTTAATCAAGCTCATTTCTAATGTTATTACATTACCCTCTCCACTTTCCCATCTTCTGAACACAAATATAGACAATTTAAGATATGGACATTCCCCCCTCCCTCCTACAGCATCCGCCCTTTTTCTTAGGTACCCTCTGCCAATTTCCTTCCTCCTGCCCTCCACTTTCATTTGGCCCCTCTGTCCACCCTTCATGTTCTATTTTCTGGAAGTCTAATTTCTTGCAGAAATCACTGAAATCTTCAGGGAACCTCAACCGAGCCGATTTTCCATCTGATCAGACATGCTAGAAAGCCCCCGTTATAGCGAACTTTTTTTCTTTCATATGCTCCAGCAATGGTTTCAAAGATCTTCTTCTAGCCAGTGTCTCTTGGGAAATATCAGCAAAAATATGTAACTTTGTTTCCTCATATTTTATTTCAGTAGTATTGCGCAAGCTTTTCCAAATTCTTTCTCTATCTCCGTAATGATGAAACCGAACTACCATGTCTCTGGGGCTGTCCGCCAACACTCCTTGTGGCAGTCTTATCCTATGTGCTCTCTCAATTTTCAGATTTTCTGTCATTGATCTTCCCATTATTGGGTTACACACCTTCTTTATTTTCTCCCCCAGATCTTCTCCCTGTTCTTCTGGTAGACCACAGAACCTTAGATTAATTCTTCTGTCTTGGTTTTCCCTGTCTTCCAATTTAAAAGAGAGCTTTCTCTGTTCTCTATGCATCTCCTCCACCTGCATTTCTAATTTATTGATTAATTTGGGCGTGTGCCTCCATTTTCTCCTCTACTTCTTCCACTTGCATTAATATCTGACCCAGGTCATTGCGTAGCATCCCCATCTCATTTTTCATGGACATCTCCAGTTTCATGAACATTTCCACCATCTCAGATTTTGTGGGTATTTGTGATATGGCTCCTTGTTGCTCTGAAACGTTTGATCCATGACACTATCCTGGCTTATTATTTTGTTAATCTGGTTCCTTTTCTCGGAACCCAGATGACAATCTAGATTGATCTCCGTAAAATTTTCTAACTCCTTCTTGTTGTTTATCCTGCATTCAATTCTCCGGACTTTTCTCCTGCATATATTTTTTGATTGTACTGGCCTTTGCATTCAGTTGTGAAGTTTTTGAACCCCCTCCTTTAGCTGGTTTGCTCTTCATTCCTATTCAACTCTCCTTTTACTTTTCTATTATCCCAGACTTCCGTAATTGTCATCTAGGAAATCACATAAACGTCCCGGCACTGGGTTTACAGTTACAGTACAATAATACCGTCCCTTTTTTCTTTACTTCTAATGGTTTTACCGCCCCTGTTCTATTACTACTGGGGCCAAGATGAGTAAGCCGTTCCGTCAAACTAAGAGAACACCCCGCAATATAGTCCTCTGTTACTCCAAGTACTCAGGTATGTTTTGCTTCATCACATAACCATAAGGTACAGCAGAAAATTAAAAGTCCTGCCGTTGCCTTACCTTCCACACCGACCCACCCGGGCCTTTCAGTCCCTGTTCACTCTTCGGCTCCTGGCTTGGCTTCCACGTCAATCTTTCAAACACACTTGTGTGGGGACTCTGTACGTTAATGGTGGTCTGGGGTGTCTCTAGGTCTCCTGTGGTTAATGTCTCAGCACTGGGAGGAATGCCTACAAAGCTCTATATCTTTTTCGTCTGCAGAGCCTCCCTGCTCTCCCGGACCTTTGGGACTTCCCTAACTGCTGGGCAACCCTTTGTCACCTGGACCTGTGAACTCCCAGCCACCTCCTCCCACTCCAGGCTTGCCAGGGTCCCAGGGCAGCAGCCCCCTCTCATGTCCGGCACCTGTCACCGACCATCCGGCCACTCCGGGGGTCCTGTTCCACGAGGGTCCCCCGCCTTCACCAGCCACCACAGGGACTGTCCGACTGCCGGCACACTGCGGTTCCTCACCAGCCGGGACCTCCCTCAGGTCAGTATGGGGCAGGCAGGCACAGGGCTTTACTCTTGGATGGCGGGCGCCTAGAGCTCACACTGCTCAAGGCACCATGATTGGGCCCCTCCCCATTCCCGGGACCAGTCCTGCTTTTGCATCACTTACTTCTGACCCCTGAACTCAGCATCACTTACTACTGATCCTTGAACGGTGCATCATTTACTATGACCCCTGAACTCTGCATCACTTATTTCTGACCTCAAAACTTTCTACCCCTGACCTCTGCATCACTTACTACTGACCCTTGAACCCTGCATCACTCACTGCTGACCCCTGAACTCTGTGTCATTTACTACTGGCCCCTTCTGTGTTACTTAGTACTGATCCCTGAATGCT
Source organism: Staurois parvus (assembly GCF_062004578.1). Lineage (NCBI taxonomy): Eukaryota > Metazoa > Chordata > Amphibia > Anura > Ranidae > Staurois > Staurois parvus. The sequence goes on along the minus strand of NW_028318492.1, from coordinate 3,586,546 downwards.
GCATCACATACTAGTCACCCCTGTGCTCTGCAGCACTTACTAGTGACTCTCTGAACTCTCTGTTGCTTAATACTGACCCCTGCTTCACTTATTAGAGTTCAGGGGTCAAAAGTAAGTAATTCAGAGTTAAAGGTCAGGTCAGTAGTGAAAGAGAATGAAGTAGTAAGTGATCCTCTGTCTCACAGTACAAACAACCCTCCGCTGCATTGTTTAACTCTGTTCTCCTTCTCCCTCTCCCTGGAATCTTCATAGTACTCAGGGTACAGCAGCTTCAGCTCTTCTCCCCTTTTGATTCCTTGATCCAGTAGGCAGGGCTAAATTACAGCTAATCATAGCTCCACCTACTGGACAGGGGAATAAATGCTGGAGCTGCAGTAACCTGAGTACTGTGGAGAATCCCAGGGGGAAAACAACAGAGGTAAGCTGATCCCTTGTTGCATCTCTACATTTGCATCGCTGCATTTGTCACAGGCAGCCACTGTTTGGTTATACCAATATAGCGCTACCCACGCAAGATCCACTGGATTTGATTGGGTCCCCCCAAGCTCTGTATGGCCAGGCAACATGTATTTTCCACATCTTTACACACAAAGTCAGTAAGCTGTTTTTTTTAGTTGTTTTTATTGAGGGGTTAACAACTTGGATAGGGTCTAGGGATATATGGGATGCCCAAGGAACTGAAAACTTGAGGACAAACTTCTTAGCAAACTGTACACTGTACAAAAAAATGTGGATCAAGAAAAATAGCACTGTCTCTTTAAGGAGCACTGAAGTCCCCTTGATATACCTCCTCAGACGTCAGATGAATCCTTCCTCTTCACCTGGCTGCACTGAGGGTATTCCTGGGCAAGGGATTCCAAGAGCTAACAGTTAAGTAGTCCCAGATGAGAACTAGTTGGGTCTTGCACCTGTCCGCCCTCTCCCTTTATTTGGCCCAGGGGGTGTAGAAGTACTCACACTGTCCTGCCCTGTTACCTTAATGGGTTGGTAGCTACTTTCAGGCCTTACGCTGAGCTAACTTCTTACCTGCTGCACAGGATGTCCTCCCAAGGAGACTTTGGGCAGTGGAGATCCTTCTTTCTAGTATCCTGCCTGTAGGTAGGTTCCATTCCCTGGGCCCCCCTCCCAGGCTCCACACATTAGCCTCCTCTCAGTCCATATTCTACCCTACTCCAGCAACAACTTCCATACTGCACAGGCTCTGCCACATTTAAGGGATTGGCCAAGTTCCCCAAAATATGCAAATTTGTGCCTCCTCCACCCCTCTTCCAGAAACTTGCAGATTCTAGAAGGGTATGAGGGATCCAGAATCCCAGACCTGTAGAGCCTCCCAGTCTGTCCTGAGGTGAACTCACTCTACCTCACTCCCAGGCTGATTCATCCCAGGCTGCTACCCAACTAACAAAGCCTATCACTAGAGGGTGCTACATCAGGAAGAAGGTAGGTGCTAAAGACCAGTGCCTGAAGAAGGGGGCAGGGTTTTGATTGGCTTATAGATCTACCCCCCAACACACATTCTTCACACCAGCCTTTAGCACCCACCCCAGTAACCGTGTTTCTGCTGCAGCTGTCTGTGACAAGAGCAGCTGTAGCTGAGACACAGAAGAGGAAATTGAATAATGATCTCAACGTTACTGTGCAATGTGTGAGGGCACAGTGGCTCTTGGGGTCCGTGTGCACTGTACACATTTCACACATGGATGATAAGCCACTGCCCCACTCTATATACAACTAAAAAAAATTTTTACCTTCAGTTATACTTAACTTCTAGGAATGAGACAAAATCTACCCTTGCAGTAGGATCCCACTTTATTGCAAGAGTTATATGTTTGTCTAGCCTAGGGGTGCAAGGATAAAGTGTATTACTTACCCTATCCATTGGTCTCACAGGCTCCAGTGCTGTCCTCAAGCTCAAGGCTCTGGGTGGTCCTGATCTCATCACACACAATACAGAGTCAGTATCCCTGCTATGAAAGTGAGCATGTGGTCATGGCACGAAGTCCAATCAGTATCACCTGTCAGTTCTTCAAGGGTACCTGATCGGAAGGCCCATTCATCCCCACGGACAGATGGGTGTAAATGGACTTGTGTCCATTTACAGCTGCCTTCATTTGGGTCTGGCCAGGCCCGTTAAAAAAAAGAAGAGTACTCTGTCCTATTCTGTTTAGGTAGAGTGGATCAGAGGTAGCCTGGTGTAAACGTACAGTGGAGTCAGTTTACTCCTGGCCACCCATAGAACAGAACGGGCTCTGTCCATACTAAGCAGACACAGATGTGTCATCTGCCTGCTCTGATCAGCAGGGCATCAACTCACAGACCCCCTAACGATTGTAACAGAATTTGCCCTGTGTGAAAGGGGACTTAGGGATCTTGCACAAGGGCTGTTGACCCCGTTCAGTGTAAGGCTTCGTTCACACCAATGCGTTTTTTTAGTTCCTTTTGCAGAAACGCACTACAATCCATTTAACATGGTTTCCTATGGAACATGTTCACATCTATGCTTTTTGAGCTGCTGCGTTTTTGAAAAGGGTCAAAGATTTTTTAAAAGCAAAAAACAGCGTTTTTGCTACAATAGAGTTCAATGGAGAAGCTGCTGAAATAGATGGTAGTGCGTATTTGCCATGTTTTGCATTTTTATTCTGTCCAGCAACAAAAAAAATTCCACTTTAACAAAAAAAAAAAAAAAAAGAGCTGAGCAAAATGCAGTAAAAACGCATCAAAAACACGTGTAGAAAAAAGCAAAACAATTGCAAAAAGCACTGCAAAACGGACAAAAAAGTAAACTGCATAGGTGTGAATGGAGCCTGATTCCTGGCATGTTACTCCGCCCGGGCAATCCAGGTGCAATGTGCAGCCTTTCATTGACATGAATGGTTGTGCACCACTATACTCTTGTTTACAGCGTTGCTATCATAAACATAATAGAATTTTCTATCTTTTTGCATACGCTGTACTCCTTATGATACCACTGTTGTATACACGAGCACAGTGGTGCATTCATGTCAATAAAAAACTGTATTCTCCACTTCAGTTGGCCAGGCAGAAAAATAGGGCCATGTTTGCCCACACAGGAATACACAGGTGTTGCACGCATCCCAGTGTAGGCAATCCCATTGATTTCAATTGCACTGCAGCAGCTCTTGCTCCTAATTTGACAGCCATTGGGTTCGCAGCCCTGCATGCAAACAGTGTGCATTCAGGACCATGCAACCGCACCCACATGGCTTTCATATTGGAAGTAGCATGAAGCCGCTGTATCCCAATTGAAATGAATGGGACTGCCTGCACAAGCATGCACAAAACACCTGTGCATCCCTACATAGGCAAACATGACCATTGCACATGCATGCTATACTATGCCGTGTGAACGAGGCCTTATGCAGATTGGGCTCAGCTGGCCAGTGTGCAAGAACCCTAAATGGCCAACTTGGGAAGTAGCCAGTTAACTTACCAGTATATTTTTCGATTATGGAAGGAATTTGCAGCACCTGAAGGAAACTTAACCTACCAGTAAATTTTTCAATTATGGAAAGAATTTGCAGCACCTGGAGGAAGCCTGCCTTAAAGGATAAGTTCACCTTTTAGTAAAAAAATAATACATGCACATTTTCTTGCAGGTAAAAAAAATAATAAATGCACATTTGTTTGCAGGTAATAAAATGTGCATGTATTATTTTTGTCTGCAGGAGCCTGTAAAGCATTGCACCAGCGATCAGCTGATCACTGGTGCCATGCAGGTCTCCTGCAGACCTGTCAAATGTCTGTTTGCTCATATAGGATGTACAAGCAGGCAGATATACTGACAGGAAGAATCAATGAACTGCAAAGGCACTCCACAGCACTGTGGTAGTTCATTGAGGACTACAAGCTGACAGCCGCTAAGGCTGAGACTTGTAGTCTCGCATTCACAGAATGCTGTGAATGAGTGATGCGGCTGGAGCCCTGCACGGCTAGGTTTTCGTTTGACAGATAGCTGGGAAGGAAGAAGATCCCCTGTTAGCTGTCAAAGTAGGGATCGGGGGGGCAGAGGCTGGTCAGATTGTAACATGTTACATGTTGCACCCAGAATGTGGTTGTAACATGTTACGAAGGTGAACTTATCCTTTTGAGCTGGTTCACACTATAGACGCCGTCCGGATGCATTCCTGCATGCACGTTTTTGACACGTTTCAGTGCCTTTTTGATGTATTCCAGTTGATTTTTCCCCTCTCTTTTTCTTTGATGTAAATAGGGACATGTGCGTCCCAGTGCAGTTTTCGTGCATTTCAGTGGGTTCCAGAGCATTTATTATGCATTTTACTGCATTCCAGTACAGTTCTGTGCAGGAAAAATGCAGCCTGTTCTACTCTTTTCTTCTGCATCTGGAACACACTGGAACTGCAACCACTGATGTGAATTATAACATTGACAACCAGATAACCTACTTTCTGTGCGTTTTGGATGCAGAAAAAAAGCAACTGAAACGCATGTAGTGTGAACTGGCCCTCCAACATGAACACACAGGCTGCATGCAGATGATGTTTCAAGGTTAAATAATATGTCAAAATAAAATCTGAAACAAAACTAAGGTTCTTGAGATGCTGCCGCTAAGATCTGCAACATGAACACTGAAACCTCAGGATACATATAAAGATCTAGGCCAAATCCTGAGATTTTCAAGGTATGCTGACGTCTGGAGGCTGGTCGGATTGTAACATGTTACATGTTGCACCCTGAATGTGGGTGTAACATGTTACGAAAGGTGAACATATCCTTTAGGGCTGGTTCACACTATAGACGCAGTCCAGATGCGTTTGTGCATGTGCGTTTTTGATGTGTTTTGGTGCGTTTTTGATGCATGCCAGTAAATTTTTGAACATGAACACTGAAACCTCAGGAACCATATAAAGATCTAGGCCAATTCCTGAGATTTTCGAGGTATGCTGACATCTGGGGGCTGGTGGGATTGTAACATGTTACATGTTGCACCCTGAATGTGTGTGTAACATGTTACGAAGGTGAACTTATCCTTTAGGGCTGGTTCACACTATAGACTCAGTCCGGATGTGTTTCTGCATGTGCGTTTCTGATGCATTCCAGTAAATTTTTGAGCATGAACACTGAAACCTCAGGAACCATATAAAGATCTAGGCCAAATCCTGAGATTTTCAAGGTATGCTGACATTTGGGGGCTGGTCGGATTGTAACATGTTACATATTGCACCCTGAATGTGGATGTAACATGTTACGAAAGGTGAGCTTATCCTTTAGGGCTGGTTCACACTATAGACGCAGTCCAGATGCAATTGTGCATGTGCGTTTTTGATGTGTTTTGGTGCATTTTTGATGCATGCCAGTAAATTTTTGAACATGAACACTAAAACCTCAGGATCCATATAAAGATCTAGCCCAAATCCTGAGATTTTCGAGGTATGCTGATGTCTTGGGGCTGGTCGGATTGTAAATGTTACATATTGCACCCTGAATGTGGATGTAACATGTTACGAAAGGTGAACTTATCCTTTAGGGCTGGTTCACACTATAGACGCAGTCCAGATGCGTTTGTGCATGTGCATTTTTGATGTGTTTTGGTGCGTTTTTGATGCATTCCAGTACATTTTTGAACATGAACACTGAAACCTCAGGATCCATATAAACATCTAGGCCAAATCCTGAGATTTTTGAGGTATGCTGACATCCCAGTGTGGGCCCTTGGTTCCCCCTGCTGTGAATGATGTAACCCCTGTTGCTACATCATGGCACCATTCTGTTACACATCTGTTCAAAAGCAATATGCAAGGAATAACATTGTGCTTGTGAGCGTAAGCTGCAACAGCCTGCCTACACATAGCCAATGTTTCTATAAATGATAACGAGCCTATTGTCAGTAAATCCTACGCACGGTAATATCATGGGGTCTTGTCAGGGGCCTGCTAGCATGATTTCACAAAGTAACATGGCATAATACGCAGTCATGACTTAGTTCCCCTATTTTACAGAGATGGACTCATCCACAGTGTCATCAGTGTTAAAGGGAACCTTGTTCGATTCTCTGCGGGGTGGTGTGCAGAGGAAGTATTCAACAGGAAGGTGGCAAATTATCTATTCAAATTGGCATGACCTTACTTGGAAAATCATTTAGCAAATGAAAACTACCCAGTTCCCACTATGAGACGCTAACCGCTAGCCAGACACCGCTAGCATCCTTCTCAGAGACCACGCCTGTACGAGCACATGAATGTCACCTTAGCCTGTAGGCCTACTAAATGCTCATTCTGAGGAAAATGCTTTCACGCTTCGCAATGTTCCATAATGCCATGGTGGATTTTTGGGCACTGGGCAGATATGAACGTATACGTTTGCAGAAATCCATGAATTCCTGATTAATATGCAAGCCTGCATGTGCGGCCCTGCTAATATGAGAACAGGAAACACATTTCCTGTACCACACATCTTCATATCACGTTTGCATCGATTAACCCTGTCGGTGCTGCAACACTCTTCCCAACCATAGTAAAAGGTAAGCCAAGCTCAATTCAGTCTTCCAAAGAAGCACATGTGGGATCCATCAGTAATCTTTGCCAGATACAGACCTTGAGGGAGGGGGATCTTAAACGGGCTTTTAAGTAGAAGGTCCCAAACTGCAGGCAGTATGTGCAAGAGGGGAACAAGAAGTGGAATGTCTACTTCCCCTTTCTGTAACTGCAGGATGGATGCAACATTTTTTATGAATTACGTTAACGAATAAAATGATTTTTGTCTGTGCGCACACGTCTATAGTTACATAGTTAGTCTGGCTTAAAAAAAGACAAAAGTCCATCCAGTTCAACCATTAAAAAAAAATGTTCTATTTTCAGGATGTATGTATTATCCATCAGCATAATCAAAATAGAACAGAATAATAACCAAATGCACTACAAGGGATAATACACTTTAGTTCAATATTGACAATTAAACTAGGCAACACTTGAGTTCAGATACAGGCAGACATCAGTTGCTGTCTGTTTATAAAACCAGTGGATGCAATGATCTTAGATTGCAAGCTCCAAGAAGCAGGGCCCTCCTAACCCTCTTGTATTGAACTGTATCGTTGCTGTATTGATACCCTTTATATTGTAAACTGTGAGTACTATATAAATCCTGTATAATGATATTAATGCACTAAAGACATAACAACTCTTAGATTGTAAGCTCCAAGGAGCAGGGCCCTCCTAACCCTCTTGTATTGAACTGTATCGTTGCTGTATTGATACCCTTTATATTGTAAACTGTGAGTACTATATAAATCCTGTATAATAATAATGCACTAAAGACACAACTCTTAGATTGTAAGCTCCAAGGAGCAGGGCCCTCCTGACCATCTTGTATTGAACTCTATCATTGCTGTATTGTCTCCCTTTATATTGTAAACTGTGGGCGCTATATAAATCCTGTCTAATAATATTAATGCACTAAAGACATAACAAATCTTAGATTGTAAGCTCCAAGGAGCAGGGCCCTCCTGACCAGGGGCGGACTGACCATTTGGAAACTCAGGCACTGCCTGAGGGCCTGGGGTCAGTAGGGGGCCCCATGAGATGCCCCTGGTACCTTTTTCATAGGCTTTTTTCAGTTTGGGCAAGGACACAGGGGCCCCATGATCCCCTATTGCCTGGGGGCCCCATGAGTTGTCAGTCCGCCCCTGCTCCTGACCCTCTTGTATTGAACTGTATCGTTGCTGTATTGTCACCCTTTATATTGTAAACTGTGGGCAATATATAAATCCTGTATAATAATAATGCACCAAAGACATAACAACTCTTAGATTGTAAGCTCCAAGGAGCAAGGCCCTCCTGACCCTCTTGTATTGAACTCTATCATTGCTGTATTGTCTCCCGTTATATTGTAAACTGTTGGCACTATATAACTCCTGTATAATAATAATAATGCACTAAAGAAATACAATGTAATACATTTTCCTGTTCAAGCCTGTAAAGCAATGGGGAGAGACTGGGGGGGAGTGAAGAGTTAACAATCAGTGGTGATGTCAATGGCTGCTTTGCATAGGGGAGGTTATATAAAAGCAGGGAGAGCTCATCCCTTTCACACTCAAGGCTGCATCTTGGAGGACTAGTTTTGCTTCTTGTGTGTGCATTGCATAGCTTGGTAAGTCTCTCCCCACTGATGTGGATTTTTCATCATAATGTGTTCTTTTGTTGCTAGCTGTAAATCAGTTTATTGCCTGTTATTAGCCAGCAGCCTGGCAGGAATCAGAGGGTATTTGCTTAGCAGCTGTGAGCTCTCTTTGTCCTTGTGCTGGAGGATTCAGACCTGAATTTGCATGTAAATTTCCATGTTCCCGTTATCTGTACTCCCTTCTTTAGCTAGGACTTAAATTTTGGCAGCAGTTAAGCATTGGTGGTTGCCCCCTTTAAAAAGAAAAAAATTCTCTGTAGGAGGTATATGTAGCAGTGCTATTTAGAATTGCCTTGAACTGTGATCTTGAAAGCAAAGGCTTATCTTGCTAGGATGATTTTGATGTTTGAAATTGGGGTGTGATGTGAGAAACTGGGTTTTTTTTTTGTAAAACGAAGACTGAAAAAGAGCGGGGGCAGGAGCAGACTTGGGCGGTGGTTAAGGTTCCTTGGGCTGGAGCTGCAGCTCTTTGTAAGAAAAGAAGAATGCATGACTTCATCTGCCAGCAAAGAACTGCTGCCCCGCCATGCTGCACCCTCATTAACATATGCTATGTGCCCATGGCTGCTGGCATGCTTCCAGCTTATTGATTAGCAGCTTACTGTGTGCCTAAAAGGCAGCCTGCTCACGTAGAATGGGTGCCAACTATTTTTACCAGATTGCGTTTAAATTCTGTATTGCTAATGAGCTGCAAATGCTAAAATCAGAAACTCTAGGCTAAATGGAATGGTTAAATGAGGGAGGTGAGGGCGTGGCAGGTACTTTTATCTGAAGTGACACTTTTTTGCAATTCAAGGATGGTGGCGCTCTAATTTCTTCTTTTTTTTCTTTTGTGCAGATCAACCTACAAAATGTCTGACAAACCAGATATGGCTGAGATTGAGAAATTTGA